>NC_066268.1:10020000-14820000 GCF_905404315.1 Leptidea sinapis
CTGATTCAATTACATTTATATGCCAGCTAGAAGTGTAGGCAGTAGGTTATATTCCAAGAGTTCCGATTTAAAGTTTTTTAGACAAAATTATCGGTAACAACAACAAACTTAATTTTTTTATGGAAAAGGAGGACAAACGAGCTGACATGTGTTAAGACCAGAGGGATCACAGGAGCGTTGCCGGCCTTTAAGGAAGGTGTACGCGCTTTTTTTAAGGTAACCATATCGTATCGGTCCGGAAATACCACACAAGAAGAGAGAGAAAATCTGTACATCTTGCATCATTAGCTCCTCTTAAGCAGCATTTTTGTGCAAAATCCTTGGTATTTACTGCGTGGAACTTTTAATTAATATCTCTGGGAACCTGAACGGGAAAGTGAACCATAAATTCATATTACCAGATGTTAAACAAATGAAAAATGTTTTACAACTTAATAGTAAGAAACTATAAATAGTGAATATCCCAGTGTCGTAAGAGGCGAGTGAGAGTTTGGGATTAGAAACACGCTCGTACAGAAAATCAGCGTTAAGTTACAACCTCGCGCGGATATGAGTCGTCATTTCAAGAGAGTGATCAAGTGGATAATCAGTTTCCTCACGGAGCACAGCATACAGGTTAACTACAACACTTTTTTTGCATTTTGGAGTCGGTGTCAGCCAAGGTAGGTTTGTAACTGCATACATAGTTATAGGTAAGATGTGCTTCAGTCACACGCGACTTGAGGAAGGGCGCGAGCAGGGCCACGGTTCACGGTTCGGCACACCGATTACAAAAATATCAAAAATCGCAACTAGAATTATACTAATAAATTACATTGCATAAAAAACGCAATTTTGTTTATAATTTTTAGTGTATATTATATCTATTGTTTTGGAATAGTGTTATTGAAGTCGGTTGTTTCTTTGCAAAAATTTTTTTAGTTAATTCATTTAAGAATCATGTGTATCTTCATCAAAAATTGAAATAGCCCAAATTATGTTGATGTCGGTTTTAAATAATATATTGTAATATTTAGGTTTAGAATTGAATTTGATGACTATTGAGCTAAAGCTTAAAATTCTGTTAGAAAGCTGGTGCTTTCGTATTATCTATATAATATATATAAGAGATTTCCACGTATATAGTCACTCATCACGATATCTCTGGAATCATTAGAGCTAAAGACTTGAAATTTGGTAGGAATATTCTTTTCATCGAGTAGAGGCCAGCTAAGAACGGATTTTCCAAAATTCCATCCGCAAGATTTTTTTTTTATTATAAACAGAACAACGTCTGTCGGGTCAGCTAGATTTATTACAAAATCGATAAATTTGAAGAAAGGACCAAATAATGAATTTTGAATCGTGAAGTTTAAGTGATCCATCATCCCCTTTGTGTCATACAAGAATTGCTGTTTCATTCAACCAATTATGACTTTTGTGCAAATGATATTCAGGGACACTATGATAAAAAGTTGGAGACTTTTTTTCTGAGACGATGATGTGATATTTCTTCAGAAACGATTACAATTCATTCGATAGGGTAAAAGCTTTTGTTTAACCATGATACTCGTATGTTTATTGTTAGCTGATGTTCCTTCACAAAAAAATGCATCAATTATTTTGTCGGTAGCAATCGATCTTTGAATAACTGAAATTGCCTTGTAGAAATCGCAAAAAAATAGAATCTTTACGCCTCCATATAATATTAATCTCACTAGGTAGATCGTATAGTTCAATTGAGTACTTTTAACGTGCGTTTGAGCGCCATCGTGGAGATGGCGATCGTCAAACTCTGGGATGATTATCCCAGGTGATTATTTTACTTGGTAATGATTTTTAACGCTGCAGAATGAGCTGTTTAACATCCTTCTAGAAACTATGGTCACTTACTGAGAAGATGCAACTGCTACAGAACTTTCTAACCTTGCATGAACAGTGTGAAGTTTTGTTCGCGAAGTCCCACTGGTTGCAACGAGAAATAAGTCACTGTTTCCATGATCAAAGGCCTCTATTTACGTATACCCCTAGTTATAATGGGTATTCAATAATACATTATTATTTCTAATACACGGCTCTATCTGGCGTTAGAATTCTTAATTTGACTTACCTGTCTTCGAGAAAAAAACTAGTGATTTGTTATCTATGGCCTCATTTAACTTAACATCGTGATTCTCTGAACTGACACGAATTTGGTAAAAAATGTCTTCTAGCTTTCTTGTAATTGTTCGATAGAAAACATGTCTAAATAATGATAGCAAGTAATGTGCGTTTCTGAGTTAGAGATGAAGAAATGATTACTGCTTTTCGGAGAGGACTTAATCCGAATAATCATAACAGTCAGTCGTTCTTTTATTATAAATCGTGTAACAAATCCAACTTTGCTATTGTATACAGTTAATAGTTATTTGTGCAACTGTTGTGTAATAAGGGGTATTAAAACACAAATGTGGGTTTAACTCGGCTTCGCCTCATATGATAATAGTATCACAGGAGTGTTTTAATACCTAATTATCAACAGTTGCATACAAGATTTTATCTACACCCATAATATGAATCCTCTATAAAAGATTCTGAAACAGTTAGCTTACTGCTAACATTAAAAAAGCCAGTCCTAGTAAGCATTGGATGATGTAATGGCTATTAGGATATTGGGTGTTTTAATGTTGGTAATAAGCTATCAGTTTCAGAATGTTTAATAGAAGATTTAAAGCATGGGTGAAGACAAAGGTACATTATTTCTACACTTTATAGATATTATTACATTTTAAAGTTATTGAAAAAATGATTTTTCTTTATTTTATTTCTTTCTTTCAACTAAGTATCTCTTCTTAAATTTATCCCCACTCTGTGCTCATACTATTTCGTCAATAAACACAGAAACAAGCAATTGTGACAGGTCAACAGAAAACAAGGTCACGAGAAAGAAACAAGATATTACACGAAATAGTAAGATATTAGATATCGTAAAGGCCGATGGCTATGGCAATGTATGTAAGTGACAGGACAAGAGAATATGTTGAGAGTTGAAGGAAATACAATCCCGAGACAATTTGTCGAATGTCGCCACCGAGACTATCACTGTGTTTATCAAACTTCTACGGGCATAGATATGACACGTGACTTGCACAAGCTAATTCTAAATATTGTTTTGTAAGATCAAATTTAGACACATCAAACATTGTTGGTCCGTTTGTGAACGTATTAAAATTTATTTTTGTAATAAACCGACAAACGTGGTATATTATTTTGATTAAATGTTTCAGCATTTGGTATTTTAAGTTTTTCAACACCAACGTCAATCACTTTTGCGCTCGACATTGGAAAGTTGACTTCACAAAGATCTGACAAAATACTCGATAGTACATTAATAGTAATTAAAAGTGAGTTTTTACATTTAAATAAAACACTTTTTAAACGATTACGCGTGTAATTGTAACATTGTTTTTACATTAGATTTTTGCGCAAAAGTTACATTTTATTATTATTTTAGTTAACACGACGTTAGGTTTTTTACATTATTTATTTGGTACATTAAGTTTATTTATGTGTAACTAATGTGTATACGATAAGCGATTAAAATAATTAGTATCCAGAGTAAGTGTATTGATCGCGTGTCATAAAGTGTAATTAATGAACTAACAGAGACAGTCTTCTGAATACTAAAATGTAATGTTATAATAGAATCGATTCACGCAATTAGAATCGTAAATAATTGGTTCGCCATGGATGAAGGTGTGGTATGGTATTTTATGTGTACCACATATATATGCACGTACTTGGTGGTATGGCAGGCAAATGGAAGAAACGATCTACATGGAAGTCGTCTGTTCTCCTCTTGCAAGCGGTGTTGATGTGGACTGTATTTTGGAGCACGACACACACTGTATCATCGAATTATTGCAGCGTAATTCACTCGTGGTGCCGTAGGTAGCGAACAATAAGACAATAACAATCTAGGACTAATCGGGGTCCTAACTAACTATTTGTAGGCTCTGTAGGTCATATAAGTTACTGGCCAAATCGCAGAACATTGATTTATTCATTCCGCTTGTTTTCATATTTCATTTTTATTTTTCGACTATATCTTTATATATATATATATATATATATTTCTTGTGTGCGTGTGTATGTCACTGAACTCCTACTAAACGGCTGGACCGATTTAGATGATTTTTTTGTGTGTTCCGGTGAATTTCAGATTGGTGTGTGTCTTCAGGTAGATTTGAGAATGGTTTAGGTTCACAATTGAACTACCTCCTAAACGGCTGGACGGATTTTGATGATTTTTTTGTGTGTTCCAGTGAATTTGATATTGATTTAGATTCTCAATTCCGTCCATATAATATAATTATCCTGTTCATGTGTACGTTAGTGAACTCCTCCTTACGGCAGGACCGATTTTTCAAATTTAACACGTGTGTACAGGACAACGTCTGTTGGGTCCACTAGTATTACTATATTTATAGATTTAAGTTTTTCAATTGTTAAAATTTAAAAATTATGAATGCTGTGATAGCTTATAAGTGAATTAACAATTATCCATATTATTATTTTATTTTAAGTTTAAGCGTGTAAAGAGTGTAATTTGTTAGTTGCTCAAATAAATAAACAACTGGTGCTCCGTGTGTGAACGCAGACTGACTCACGTAGTACCACGGACCATGTGTTCTGAACTGCCTAGATTGCGTATATCCACCTCAATCTCTCCCAGAACCATCCACTAATGAAAACTGATTAACGATACAAATGATTTGACTTTTCTTTAGTGTTAATTCCGCAAATATTTGTCTTCAAAACAATTCGACACGTGTTTCTCCTCTACACAAGGCATCCTCAGGACGTGTTGTCTCGTCAAAATCTGGAACGAGACTGAGTTTGAGTCTTGAGTCGGAATTAACACTTAAGAAAACTTAAATCATTTGTATACTTATGGATTTCCGCAAAGTAACGCCTAATTCAATAATTTTTTTTTATGATTAACGATATAAAATTTTAATATTTTTCAAATGCCAGAACTATGACCTTTATCTTGTTATCATAAGTTGCAAATAATTATCCTCAACCGAGTCTGATAGCTGATGTACAACGTAAAGCCTTGTTTTTAATAGATATTTATTTAATAAACAGCTGTATAAAAATCATTCTTAGTAAGAAGGTATGCAATGATATGGTACGTAATGTCAGCAGAGAAAAAATAAACAGGAAAGAGCTATGTTGAATATAGTTACACGAAGGGGAGGGGGCTGAAGGAGGGGGCCTTATTTGATATTTATTATGTGGTAAAGGTAACTTTAACATAAATGACATTCTACTGGTTCCAGTCAAGTGCAAGTTGGTCAATGAATAATACACAACTTTTGAATATCTGCGCCGATGTACATAAGGTTTCGTCATAATATTTTCCTTCACGGTATGTAAAATAAAAAAATGAAAGACCACTACATGCCAAGGAATAGACAAGTTTAAACTTCAACTACGCCATTATCAATGTGCATCCTTACTTTTAAAGAGAAGACCAGAAAATCCACCGCCGGACAGAATTGGAACTCGGCGGATCTATAAGAATTTTGAAAATTTAGCTTAAGAAACGATCAAACTCAATCAATATTTGGATCGGAAACGCGATCAAAATTTGTTAAATTAAAATTCACAATTCAAAAGCTGCAGTGTTAATAAACAAAAGACATCGCATAACTTTTAGTTCACGAACTATTTCGAAAGTTTATGAAACCGTTTTCGATAGAGCGATATCGTATTTAATCGCGCATTACTCGACCCCTAACGACGAAAGCATGTTCTGCGCCGCCCGAAAAACTTTTTGCGATAACTCATCGCAGTACGTGTTGCTGCCATTAAAACTTTGACCGGCTCTGAGCGAGCGCGGGTGAACGAAGCGAATAGCAAGCATAAACAATGTGCTTTGTTGGCACCGTGTACTGTCCGTGAGCTAGCAACGCGAACGGTATAAGCAAGGAACGACCCCAACGTCCATTGCTGACACATATTTATATTTGATGAGTCTGTATGCGGCGCTCGCTTTACATTAATTAATTTGTAACGTCCCATTACACAAACAGATCCCTTGGAAACCTTACATTATGTATGTACCGTGCCGTGACCCCTTACTCCTAACCCCACCTGTCATATACTGAGGCCTTGAAATAAGGCAATGAATGATGTATTCTCGTACCAAGTTAATTATCCTTACTTATACTTATACTTTGCCAACACATGAACAAATTAAATTAAGTGGAATTTAAAAACATTAGATATATCTCTCTATTTGGAATTTTTAGGGTTTTTCAAGAATCATGAGCGCCACTGCATTGTAATGGGTAGGGCGTATTAATTACCATGGGCTGAACGTCCTGCTCATCTCGTCCCTTATTTTCATAAAAAAAAACTCTATTTATATATTATATCTAATAAATAATAATATCTCTGTTACTCATTATAATTAGTAGAGGATGCTCAAGTGAATCTTTATGTTATCTCAATTCAGCACAAAACTGTTTTATCCTAGAGTACTTATAAAAATAGTGGTATTGTATTTTTTTTTGTTTAAACAGTTTATAAAGCGTTATATGTATTTTCCTTTAAGCACAAAATTACATAAAAGAAACAATAATTTCTCTGCAATTGCTTGTCCTACAAATAAATTGAAATATTAACCTTGTTATACACTCCTTGACGAGGGTTGATTTACTAAAAATTGAAGCACATGTTGTAACAAAAATACGTAGACCATTTCTCGCAATATCCAATGCATTCCGTTACTATCTATAAAGAGTTGGATGTATCACACAATACATTGCCAAAAAATCATTGAATTTCATATGTAAAGGCTCGCAGCGAGTTCGCTAGAGTTATGTATGAGCTACCCGCACCAGTATACTGTGTTACATTTTATTGCAGTTTCACTGACGTATGGCGCACGTAAATCAATCCGTTCCATCACAAAACGTCACACGTATCGAGAGAGAGTTGTAAATACGACAATAACAGACGAAACCCTGTCAATATAGAACGTAGTGGCTTCCTGAGTGTACTCACATAGTATGTCGTATTGCGCAAGATGTGAGAGCGCAGTACAATAATAAACAAACTTATCTGACTGATATGCGTTGTGATTGTGTCATAGTTATTTATGCAACTGTTGTATAATAAGGGGAATTAAAACACGTATGTGATACACACGGGTGATAATAGTATCACATGAGTGTTTTAATACCTAATTATCAACAGTTGCATACAAGACTTTATCTACACCCATAATATGAATCCTCTAAAAGATTCTGAAACAGTTAGCTTACTTCTAACATTAAAACAGCCAGTCCTAGTAGTAACCTAATATCATCCATGACTGATTAAATACAAATAAATTAAGTATCTATCGATGAAAGAATTATTTATTTTAGTAGTAATTTGCGGTGTTAAAAATATCTGGCGGTGTGCTGTCAAATCTTGAATCGCTTATTTTTTGTAAACTGTTTTGTGTATAAAAATATCGAAGAAAAATGGCGCGGATTCGAATAACCTACTTATTTTCACGGCGCGCGTAGTACTGGTAGTGTGGAACGCGCGTAAACCAAAATGTTCTTTTTTTGAAATTCATACCACCATAGATACCACGCATCGAGCAATAAGAATGTGGCTGTCTGTTGAAACACTTTGCGCATGAAGGGATCGAAAAAAAAAACAAAGGAGTGTTGTTATGAAATTCAGTACAACATTACAACACTCGTTTGGATGATGTATTTGTTATTAGGACATTGGGTGTTTTAATGTTTGCAATAATTAACTGTTTCAGAATCTTTAATAGAGGATTTAAAGCATGGATGTAAATAAAATACTATAACTGACATACTTGTATAATCTCAATTACAAAAATAAAAAGTCTGAATATAATGTACTTAATGTAACAAACAATTAATTAGAAAAATATATATAACATTAATAGTTACAATTTTAAGCAGAATCTAAATCTCAAAACCTTAAATAATAAAATATGATAACTAAAATATATTATTAAAAAAGGAGTCTCTTTAGGCAAGGTTCCGAAGATACTGGCAGCGTTCCCCATTTGAATAGCTAGACTAATTCTATGTCTCATACAATAGCTTAGTTTTTAACTTACCATATTGTGTCCTCCGCCTGCAATACCTGTATATAAAAATTGCGTTATTTATATTACTTAAATACGCAATTATATATAATACTATTCCAATACAGTAATTTAACAAGCCGGGCCACATTAAAGCACTCTCTGAGCTCATTCCACGCATGGAGTTTTGCTCTCATCTCTGGTCTGGTCGTTATGTGACCGCATGCAACGCTGGAATGCTCGAATGGTTGGGGTCTAGTATTCTGCGAACAGCTCATTCACTTGGCAAAGTCGTCATAGACACATCACTTCATTGTGTACTCCGAAAGCCTTCAAACGACACGCCACAAACTAGGATATAATCCGCACTGTGTAGCTGTGTGGTATTAAAGTCCACACTTCTATTATCAAGGAATTTTTTCCACTAACAACTTTTGAGTATTTTCAGGGCAAATTGGGCACCTTAAAAAAACACGTATACCTTCTTACAAGACTGGCAACCCTCCTGTGGTTCTTCTGGTGTTTCAAGTGTGTTTGTATGGCGGTGATCACTTACCATTATGTGAATCGTCCGCTCGATTATCCTCCTCTTCGATTTAAATATTACAGTATTTATATTTCGCCAGTACTTCTTATTACATTTTTATGTACAGGTATTAAGTACGTAAACAAAAGAAAGTTTAACTCAATTTTAAGATATACATTTTTTTTCAAGTTAAAAGTTGTTGTCTAAACTTAATTTCTGGCGGCTTCTATATTGAAGCAAATTGATTGATAAAGAGAAGAAAAACCTTTCAAAATTATGGCAAGATTAGAAGCAAAGTTGTATTAGGCAAATGATATTACATTTTTGGACACTCAAGAAAGTAAAACAATGTTGTTTCAAATATAAATCAGACATTTTATATACTTGTTGTCCTCGTGATACATTCATCGATTCCTCTATATCAGTGTTCTTTATAGATTTAAATTTGGAATGGTCTTTGCACTCACAACATTTTGCGCCACTTTTATTAGTGATCGCATTAACCGAGGTTTGTACAGAATGTTTAGAAAACGCATGACAGAGCAACAAAAATAATCTAAAATATTCCCTCACTAAACTGTTTCCACTGAACTGGCCGCGGTTATGAACAAACTGTATATAAAACTAGCAGTGAGCAAGTCACAGCATTTACGAGTGTACAGTATATCGCAGCTCTTTGCAATTCATTTATTTGTATTTCTACCATCTTAAAAATAACTCTAATAGAGTTTCTGTGCTATTTTTTCTACTCATATATATACATTATATTTGACTTCTCTTTTATGCAATGCTATGACGACGATAGTACTTGCGATACCCTCCGGAAATCCCTGCTGAATAGACAGTCAAAACGTAGCGTACGTAATAAACAATGAATTATTCACCGCGTTTTTCAAGGGTGTGGTTTGAAAACATGGTTTTCCTGATTTCCAATTTTCGTCACAAACTGAACTGTGACTCGCAACACGTGTACGCTTCGACTCAAATGTAAATTTATTAATGTCAGTCAAAAAATTTATGAATATCAAAGTTATATTACCAAATACTACCATTTTGGAAAAGTACAACTTATTGAGTAGAAGCAGCATGAACTTAAATTTAATTATAATAGGCACTCTTTTAAAATAATATCTAAAACAGCATCATCATCTAAATAGTTTGAAATGTTTTTGTAGTATTTAACTAACCGGATATAAGGACTGTACTGGGGTTTAAAGGCCGGCAACGCTCTTATGATTCCTCTGCTGTTGCAAGAGAATGTGGGCGGCGGTGATCACTTAGCACCGGGTGACCCGTACGCTCGTTTGTCCTCCTATTCCATAAAAAAAAGAGGTGAGGAGTGGTACGAAAGAGCAAAGGTGACATTGAGTTGCTTTTCGTTATTTTATAATATTTTATCAAAACTTTGTGAAAAACCGGTAGTGGTACTGGACAGTGCTTCTTTTATCTCAGGATTCCACCACAAAGAAATATATTTAAGAATAAATAAAGAAATAAGCTTATATGAAAAAAAATAAACGAGGTAATGGTGCACTTCTTAAATACATATTAGATTGAAGCTCATAAAAATAATGCATATGAAATTCACTTTTGCAAATGTAAAACAAATGTACAAGAAACATCGTCATCACTAACCCTAAGGTTTGTCTAAATCAAAATATAGTATATTTATAATAATACCAGTTGGAGGCTCCTTTGCACAGGAAGCCGGCTAGATTATGGGTACTACAACGGCGCCTATTTCTACCGTGAAGCAGTAATGTGTAAACATAATTATAATTGGGTTTTTCAACAATCTAGAAGAAATTGTAATAGGTGGGGCGTATCAATTACAATCAGCTGAACGTCCTGCTAGTCTCATCCCTTATTTTCATAAAAAAAAAATGTAATACAGACAGACGCTGTTCACCCCCGCGAAGATATTATAACCCACAGTCTGACCCAGCGGTTTGTCAGCTATTGTTGCACCATTAAATATACATCTCGACTTTCTATTTGATTATAAAATATCTACTATTAGCTTGCGACACAGCAACGCTTTTCCAGAACCATTCATCGTAATTTAACATAAAGTATGAAAAACTTTTAACTTTACACTATGCGGAATTTTGAAATAGGGTTGTTTAAAATTTGTAGCATAATAGCGCAGAGCAATCTGCTCAGCGGGCGAGGATCTCGTACCGGCTTTATTGCAAGCATAAAACAACTTTATTGCTATTTATCAGACGCTCAAATCTTAAAGTTTCCCAACCGCTCCCCGATACACTAACACCGCCCATTTGTTACCCGAACGCCGCTCACTGCACACCCATCAACCAAACATTTTCTTCGAATTCACTTCGCCATTCCAAGCAGTCCCAACAAATATTTCTCTCAGACGTCAGATTAAATTATAAGTTGGTTGTAAATGTGGGCCAGCGCGGGTGCAGTGGTCCGAGTAGTGAGGGTGGTTGGGCCCGCAATCAAATCACAACAACTTTCTTGACGGCCAAAATAAATTATTAGAATCTAGTTCCCGATGTAGTCCTAACCTTAAGTCCCTGTTATTTTATGATGGTTTTCGAACAATAATGACAATTTGGACTGTAGTACTACTCACATTGTTCTTACAGACAGCAATTTACAGCAATTTAAATGTTCAATAATGTATACGTCTAGATAGACAGTGACAGCTGTGAACACGTCGGAAAAAAATAACGGCCATCTGTTGACCTCTATTTTTAGCAATGCACGCACACTAAAACAAAATAAACATTTGCAGTTGTAGAGACTGCCGATAGAAGTTAAAACTTAGAACTTTTAGTATTAAAATATGAAATATCATAATGTTTAAAGTAATTTAATTATCAAATTCAATTTATTTTTAAAACTTATTTTCATTAGTATATTAATAAAACAAATTTAAAGTACTATTTCAAACATACAGAGTATATACTTAGTCTGGCTATAAATACTTTTACAATTAAAAAATAAACAAAATATTACATTTAAATTTGGAATCTGTCATTTTTATATTATGATTGTTCATTGAATTTTCTCATTTTGGCGCTAATACATAATACAATATTTTGCGATATTAAAATGGACTGGGGTGATAAAGAGAACTGAATCGCTGTGATTGCATCACACAAATTATGTATGGAGCCAAATGCAATTTCTAAAACTCTCCTACGCTTGGTATTAGTAAAATGTTTGTGTACCGGGCTATTAAAAGATACAATGAGACCTTCCCTAGTTGTGACAGAAAAAGATCAGGCAGTCCACGAAGTGTAGTAGAAGGAATTCCAATAAATCCTGACCGAAAGCAAAAGATTTTATTTCGGGAGATGAAGATAACACCTATAACCATGTCGCGTATTTTAAAAGATGACTTTGGACTTGCAGCCTATAAGAGGACATTCCTTAACTGACAATTTAAAAAGAATAGGATAGTAAAATCGAAACATCTACTGAAGCGGTACTTTATTTTTACAATTGAGCAACATTTAAAAAAAACAAACTGACCGTATTTATGCTCAAAGCTCTAAGCTAAGCTGTTCTAAGGAAGCTTCTCAATTAGTCGACAGAATGCAACGTGGGCACTATCCGAATTCAGTGATGGTTTGGTGGGCTATTAGCTATGAAGGAGTTATTGAGCCATACTTTTGAGAAAAAGGTATCAAAACATCGGCACAATTATAACAAGATAATATTCTTGAGAAGGCAGTGAAGCCCCTTAACAACATCATGTTCAATAACCAAGAATGGTCCATCCAGCAAAACTCGGCGCCGGGTCATAAAGCACGGTCTACGCAGTCTTGGTTGGAAGACAACGTTTCGGACTTCATCAGAGCTTAAGACTGGCCGTCGTCTAGTCCCGATCTTAATCCGCTGGATTATGATTTATGATCTGATTAAAAGAGTACGACTTGCTCTTAACGCCATGATAATTTGGAGTTCCTAATACAATCAATTGGCAGTGAAGAATTTCCCCATGGAATGAGTGCGCGCTTCTATTGATATGGCCTCAACATTTAAAGGACTGTATTGCGACCATGGAGACCACTTCGAATAAGCTTTTCATATTTTAAATTGTTTAATATTCATGTATTAAACTAACACAGTGTAAAAGTTATAAATTTTAATAGAAGTTTTTTCTTTCTTTGTTTCAGTACTTATAGCAAGACTAGGTATACAGCACTAATGTTGCACAATACGTCAGCTGTATAGCTACAGATTTACTGCTATAGGCATTTTGGTGACACGAACTCACGAGATTTCTGATTTTTCGTCTTATTTTCTTATTATTTTGTCATTTTTGAATGTTGTTCGCGTCACTGACACATGGATTACAGTTTAATATCGTACAATACACATTTATAATTAAAGAGCCTGAGGGTGTCCGCTCCATTCCCAGTCTGTGGTATCATTAAGAAAATCATTTATGTTATAATAACCTTAACCACACAAACGTTTTTAACAATTCTTTTCAATTTCGTAAGACGTTTATTTTTTACATTTTCTGGGATCATATTGTAAAAGCATATACATCGCCCAATAAAAGACTTACTTACTCGACTTAACCGAGTCGTAGGCATATAAAGTTTGTGTTTATTCCTCGTGTTAATATTATGATTGTCACAGTTTTTCCATATTATTTTATTAAGTTATGTTATAGTATAACTTTTTATAAGTTTATTTTTATTGGAAGTGAAAAAGTGAGTCTGAGGCAGACTCTTTTGAATGGGTGGTAGTTTCTGACGTTCAATAAGTGATTTTAAATCCTATTTTGAATAAAAATATTTGAATTTGAAAGTTTGATAATTATTTTACATTTTATTTGTATATTACATAGATTAATTCAGACTCAGAGCTTACATTTCGGATAAATGATACAGGAGGCTTATGGTAATTAAAGTATGAAATAAATACTTTGATCTAAAATGGTCAATATATCTTTGGAATATTGTATCAATTACAGTTTTTGATCTTGTGGTTGATACAGTGCGACTGCTGTAACTGCGAACCTCTAAGCTGCATATGAAGTCCTGGTACATTTTGCTAGGATGACACATGAATTCAAATGCTATGAAAGACGTGACAATGACCGTTATCATATTTATTTCCTGTTGTAGACACCTATTTAGTAATACGTCGTGCGCATGACGTAAGAATATTACATTTAGGGATACTCGCGTCATACGACAATATCTTCTTTAACTATGATCACCTGGTCTCAACACACCATAGTATAATGCTTCCTATCTAACCTTAAAGTTTATGAATTTTTGTCCTGTCTTTTTTTATGAAAGTAAGGGACGAGACGAGCAGGACGTTTAGCTGATGGTAAAAGATACGCCCTGCCCATTACAATGCAGTGCCGCTCAGGATTCTTGAAAACCCCCAAAAATTCTGAGAGGCACTACAACTGCGCTTGTCACCTTGAGACAAGATGTTAAGTCTCATTTGCCTAGTAATTTCACTAGCTACGGCGCCCTTCCGACCAAAACACAGTAATGCTTACACATTGCTGCTTCTCGGTATAAATAGGCGCCGCTGTGGTACCCATAATCTAGCCAGCATCCTGTGCAACGGAGCCTCCCACTGGTCTCTTTTTAGTGTCTCACTTTTTCGTTTCATTGACTTTCAAATCACAACGTTGCTAAAGAAATTTTCACTTCTGCTGTTATGGTTATGTATAATATGAGATCCAGAGAGTCACTTAGAAAATACATGAAATTTTTTATGTTAATTTATTATTCATCCATAGAATGAATATTGACTAAATCAAAGAATACATAATTAAAACAGAAACAAAAGTAAGCTGTCCCTACTCTAGGCTAGGCTGTAGGCTATGTAAAACTGATAGATAAAATTATGGTGCTCTTTTTTTATAAGAAAGTTCCCAAAAACATAATGGAAATAATATGATCATATCACGGACGAGTAAGAAAAGAAGGACTCCGCGCCGTGATATTAGCAAGTGAAGCACCGTTATGCTAGTGTGTGTGCGGTTACGGGGAATACTAGTTACGCAATTTTTCTCCCTAAAATAATCATATATGGCCACAAATACTTAAACAGCACGACAGCACTCTTAAAATATTTTATTGAGACGCAAACTGATCTGTCAGAGACGATGACAATTCACATAATGGCCGCCTATCGGCCTGTAGTAGTGTAAGTGTGTGCGTGGGGCTTTGTATTTACACGTTAATCGGCATGTTTTGGTGTTTCACTGTTATGTCAGGTGACACGGAGTCCTTATTTTTTTTACTAGTCCATGCATCATATATGAAAACATAATAGAAAGTTTCAGGGCTTTGAAAACCTATTGAAAAATATAGTGGAATTTTTAATCGATAATTTAAGTATAGAGGCAGCTTGGATATGAGTATTTCTAAAGGCTTTCAATCAATAAACTTCAATGAAAAAATTTTAGCAATAAATTGGCTTTTACTGGTAAAATCGTCAGAGTATCGTAAATTATAATCGTCATATAAATGAGGAAAATTCCTTCTTGATGATTTGTTTAACTTTTAGTCAGGCTTAATGTGACTTGTTTGTGGCGGCGTCGTGGGACGTTTTAAAAATTTATTGAAACAGTATAAATTATTACAAGTTTCTTTAGAATGTCTACAACTACCAACATAATATTTTCATTATCATAAAATTACATTTTGTAAAATTTGTCCTAAATGTTGCAATGTAAATAAAAACATAACTTTCTACCCTATTAATATGCCCTTTTACTGTCTTAGTCAGATCAAAACCTTTTTTTGTTAATGAATTATTCACAAAATCAAAGCAGTATAGAAAAGAAAGCCGTCAGCGAAATATTCTTAACGATGAGAACAAAGGGTCAATATAGATTTTCCATTAAAGAGATAAAATATGCTGATAAACATAGAAACCTCACCACGGCCGCTGACCCAACCCCTCGCTCCAGGACTACTTTTCCCCTCACCCCTCCATTCAGATGTAGGTACACTTCACTACCGTGGATAAGATTTAATATTCAAGTGAAACGTGCCGCTTAAAATCTATGTCTGTACGAAAAATGGTTTATGCTTATATTAAGGATTGGCCTCCGCTGCGCTCCAATTAGATACTGCAGGCGTAGTCACAAAGTACTAATACTACGCTCAAGTGGGCGTACTCGAGCCAGTCTCGAACAATGTGTGACGTTAAAATGCTGGGTTGCGTAGTAAAACTTTGTAAAAATAATACTGCAAGAAATAAAGAAGGCATTGGGATCACGTCATATCATCAGTGAGTATTTTGTATTTTATTAATTTCAATGTAAAATAACACGAAGCGTATGTTACAAAATTTGAAAGATGCAATTGAATGTCAAAATGCCACCAATACAGCAGCATCTTAAAGTCGTAACAAAAAGCTATTGTTCTTAGGTAGTTCGGTATCTAGTTGAGACGTTAGACCAATCCTTAATCTATGGGTTTATGAGTGATTTTTACAATTAATTATTCTTAAGTCAAAGTGAAATGAACTTTATTCAAATAGGCTTAAACTAAGTGGCTTTTAAATCGTCATTATACATCATATTATTTAATTTAAATTACTGATTCTACCATATGTTCGTAAAAGGAGCTCGTGAGAAGAACATACCAGAAAGTCAACAGCCTCTTATTGAAATGAAAGAGAGAGAGAGGCTTTAGTATACCTTACAAACTAGTTTTAAAGCTGCCGCATCCAATATATTATGAACCATGTTCAAAGTGAAAAAGCGTTTTAAATATGAAATAAAACATAAAAATTATTTAAAAAAAAAACTGTATAAATATATGTATGGGATGCATCGATCGACCTTTAGAGCTTGAATTCATTGTTTGTATAAGGATGCCTTGTGAACACGATGGTCGTGATTACTGTCATAATTAGTTATCACATCAAAAGAATACAATTATTTACTAACTATAACAGGTCGACCACCACAAGCAGCACTCGTTTACGAGTTGATGCATGGATCAACCATCGTTCCCGTCACACAAATTTGAGGAAAGGAGATGACCCAGTACACGACACCGCCGTAAGTAATGCCATTTTAGTAAGCATGACAAACTATACAAATTAAATTTGTAAAATTTGGAACTGAAAGAGCGAATACGTATATTAATATTAATATATACATATATATACACAACAATCTAATATTGTAATTGTAATCCATCTTTTATATTTAAAAAAAAGCCCGCTGAGTTTCTCAGTTCTAAGGCAGTCTCTTTTGAATGGGTGGTAGTTTTTGACGTTCAAAAAGCGATTTTAAATCCTATTTTGAATAAAATTATTTGAATTTGAATTTAAAAGTTACGATTGTTTCCGCTTTTGCTATGAATTTCTTGCCGACGCTACGTTGATGCTCACAGAATAAGTCTTCAATAAACGGAATCAATTAATAGATACTTGATCGATGAAATAATATTAGAAGTTATTAAATATGATTTATGAATAAATAACGCTTTATTATTATTATTTGAGTCAAGACAGACGACAGAGTTTACATGAGTGGATAAGTAATTTTGTTATAACTTATAAGTTTTTGCTTATTGGGTGTCCCAAAGTTATGGGACACGAAGGGAAAGTACCTTAAATATCGAAGATAGGCTATTTTACTGAAAGAAGACTTTATGTTATTTTTAAAAGTAAGTAATTATGCATTCAAAGATTTTCTAAAAATTACTTGAATCGTTTGGGAATCGAACCGACTTAAATGTAAAAAAAAAACACCCCTACTTTTATGATGCCAATCGAAAGAATGGCCAAAAACTAATTACTCTTTTTAAGTAACATAGTATTTTAAAAGAAAGGAACAACGTCAAATGAATGTTTTCCTACTTCGATTGGTACGAATGGACCGATTAGATGGCCGGCCAGATCCCGGACCTTACACCATTAGATTTCTTCTTTTGGGGATATGTGAAAGATATGCTGTACAAAAAGCGATACGAGAACGTGGGCGAGTTACAAACAGAATTGTGCCATATCATATCGAGTATTAATTATAAAATAATAAGAAAATCAACAGGCAGCGGACTCATTAAAAGATTGGCGATAAGACAAGAGAGATCACATTTTGAGCATTTAATTTATTAATTTACAAAAAAAATACCCACTTAAATGACAACTTTCTTTTAAAATACTATGTTACTTAAGAATAGTTATTAGTTTTTTGCCATTCTTTCGATTGACATAATAAGAGTAGGGGTGTTTTTTTTTTACATTTAAGTCGGTGCTATTCCCAGACGAGGCAAGTAATTCTTAGAAAATCTTTGAATGCAGAATAACTACCTTTTAAAAATAACATCAAGTCTTCTTTCAGTAAAATAGCCTATCTTCGATATTTAAGGTACTTTCCCTTCATGTCCCATAACTTTGGGACATCCTGTATACTTATAAGCATTGTATATCAACAATATGTTCTCGGAGGTGAACAGCAGGTGCCTCGACGAGCTAAGTCGATATTGTAAGATAGGCTGGGTGAACGTATACCGCACTATAATTCATCTGGTGTCTTCTACCATCGATATAGCTTGCTAATTCATCTTAGCCTACAAGACACATGTGTTTAAGAAGAATACACAGCTTTGAATAAGTATTTTATTTTATAAGGGAAGCTTACAGCCACAAACACAATACAGTTAAAACATGTGAAAAAACATATTTTTCTGGATGCGTTCGATTGCGTTAATATATGTTTTATAACGAGGATTCCATATTGCTAAGGCATATTCAAGAAGGCTTCTGACATAAGCACAGTTAAGAATTTTTACTGTTTTCATTTTCTTAAATTCTTTAGAGTATATAATATTTAGTATTGATAACTATTGACTAAAATATTACGTATTTTATGTAATGTATTGTAATAATTGATTAATTAATAATTTTGATTCCATGGAAGATGGGCCGGATGGTAGTATGGGATGCGACCTGTTCAGACACGCTGGCCTTTTCCCATCTACATGGAACCAACAACAGAGCTGGTGCGGCTTGTGAAGTGGCTGAAAAAGCTAAAGCATGCAAATACAGTTTCTAGGCTCCGAATATGATTTTGTCCCATTCGGTGTTGAACCCTTGTCCGTGGGGTCCTAGCGCTGTAAGACTTTTAAAGAAAATAGCAAAAAGGTTAGTCGACATCATAGGAGACCGAAGTGCTGGCAGCTACCTCGGGCAAAGAATTAGTCTAGCTATTCAAAGGGTGCCAGTATTTTCGGAACCTTGCCTAGAGGGACTCCTTTTGATAATATATTTTAGTTATTTTATTATATTTTTTAAGTTTTCTAGTTTAAGGGTTCATTGTTCTAGTATATGTGTACTGTAATGTAAGTAAATGTATTGTTATACAATAATCAGGATCACCCAGACAATTCGCTGAGCCGACTGTAGTATAACATAATATATAACAGTTTTTTTTACCTCCTCTATATCTTTGTTACAGTATAGATATGCTCATTCCAGAAAAAAAATTGATAAGAATACTGGGATGTATGAGTTATATTTATTTATATTTTTAGTACTTTGGTCAAAAAAAAATCAAATGTTTATTTATTTAGTAAATAGTATTTGAAAGACTTCCCTTTTAAGTCCCGTTGGTGAGGTGAAAAATAGTGATGTCAGACGTCGAGATACCCAAGACGTTACAATAAAGTTACATTTTTAATGATATCTATACTAATATTATAAAGAGGAAAGATTTGATTGTTTGTTTGTTTGTATTGAATAGGCTCCGCAACTACTAAACCGATTTGATTATTCTTTCACTGTTGGGAAGCTACATTATCCCCGGCTGGTATAGGGTACATAACATTTTCAAACAAAATTAGGGATCCCTACTAAAAGTCCAATAATGTAACCCAAGATGTAAAAATATGTACGCGATCAACGTCGCGGGGTATCAGCTAGTATAAAATAAAGTGAATACAAAACCAAATTTTATTTGAATATCATTTATTATAAATTAAAGATATAAGTATTCTAGACTTCTAAGCCCTACTGTGGCAGATCCCACTTCTGTCGCAAAAGAATTCGCATAGTAACAATTGCATTAAAAATCTACTTTTACAAAGCTCTCGGGTATAATACCCGACCTCACGTACGCTCAGTGATATTTCTTATCAAGATGGGCCAATGAAAAATACGGAAAATGTTAGACTTTTATTCAAAGCAGTAAATAATTATTCACATGAAAATAATAATACACATACAAATATATTTATTAGATTAAATGTAGTTTATTAAAGACTATTCAAGATAGAGAGGCTATAGAGGAAATACATATTCATTATTTACTAGGTTGTATGGTGTATTCAGGTATGCTTCTTTTAGGGGCTGAAAAGAAAGAAAGGGGTTTAGAAGAAAACAAAAATATTTTTTGGTACTAAATGACAAAGAGCCAAATATTGGTACTGAAATACTTCTCATTTCAATAATGAATAAAAAGTATGAAATTAAATTCATTTTGAATGAATTATGATGAATAAATTCATTTTGGAATTAATGACGACAAAAATAATCATGCTCCACCACGGGTAGAATTCTCAAGTTTTACTTAGTACTGACATCTCCTTATATATATTCTACATGACATCTAGGAGTTTTACAGAGACATAAGTTCAAGGTCTATTAAATATGTTCCCGAAATTAGCATAATTTTCAACTTTTTGGAGACATGCAGCCATCAACCTATATACAATACCTATGGTATTTTTTATATATGTTTTATATCTCTAATTCGTGAGATTCTATTTTGAGAATTTGTAATTTCTTAACTAAAACTGAATAATTTTAAAGCTAAAACAGATTAAGCGTTTACTATAATATATCAAGTTACAACAATTAGGATACTAGGATTACGTTGTTCTCAAATCTTTTAAAATGTTCCATAAAAATAGCTCCAACAGGCCTTTATTACCCAATTGTATGTTTTATCAGGCAAATAATATTATTTTAAACTGAAAATGATTTAGTGTTAAAACAATCAAGTGTTCACTTAATATATTAATTTGCAACTGTGACAAGTGATGATGCAATGCGAAAAACAAACTGCCATAAATACTAATGTATGCCGAGCTTTTTTTTATATAAGAGGGGGCAAACGGGCAAGAGGCTCACGGGATGGGAATAGGTGAGGGAACCACCCATGGACATCCGAAACAACAGGTGTGTCAAGAAATGCATTGCCGGCCTTTAAGGTGGGAGTATGCTTTTTTTTGAAGGTCCCTAAGTAGTATCTGCCGGGAAGACCGCTGCCGGTAGTTGATCCCACAAAGTGGCTGTGCGAGGCAAGAAACAAAATCCGCGGCTGTGGAATGCCAGACGTCTACGTGATGCGGATAGTACTTTGAACGTAATATCCGGTGGTGGAATTCGGCCGCTGGAATCAACCCGAACAGCTCCTCTGAGCACTCCCCGTGATAAATGCGTAGAATATGCACGAACCCACATCTCTACGCAATGCCAAATAATCAAGCCGATCGGAGATGACTTGATCGTCGATGATTCGAGCCGCTCTTCGTTGTATGCGGTCATATGGAAGAAGCTGGTACTGTGCTTGTTGGGAAACGCTTTTCATATAAACAACAGTTTGTTATAAAGTACATTCATATAATTTACTTCTTACATTGACATAATAGGAATACACGGTTCTATCTGTGTAATATGCCAACGTGGAATACATCAACGTTCGCATGTGTGCGTTACGCGACACCGCATTGTACCGCGGCCACTCACACGGATTATCTCTCATTAGCCGACATCCTCCCTCGCGACCCCGTACAGTGCTTCAGATATTTTAGTTTACTGTTTAATTGCTTTCCACTTATGCGATTGGTATTCTTTCTATTGATTAAATTTTTAGAATAAACCAAATGTTTTGAGTTTTCTTGAGTGTTAATTCGGCCAATATTCGTTTTCAAACAATTCGACACGTGTTGACACGGCACGAGACTCATGACAGATTATGGCGAGTCAAAATCTCCTGAGGATGCCTCGTGTAGAGGCGAAACACGTGTCGAATTGTTTGAAGTCGAATATTGGCAGAATTAAGACCCAAGAAACCTCAAAGCATTTGGATAATTATGGATTTCCGCAAAATATGTTTGTTCATTTTGTTTTAGTATGCGTGCGCTACTGAAATTAAAGGCTTACAGTACACTGCAATTTTTTACGATGTGTTGAATTTTGGTTGATGTGGGAAAGCTGTCACGTCTACATCTACACGTTAAAGTTATCTAAGGTGACAAGCTATTATTATTATGAATTATTTTGGGTTCAATATTTTAAGTTTATTTAAATAGAAAATAGGTTCAAGGAATGCTTGAGGAACAATAAACTTTAATGTTGTTTTTCTAATATGTATTATATATAAAATATCCTGATAAATCATTCGTGGTTCTACAATACTAAGACAGGTGAGATTGTACCAGTGGGAGGCTCCTTTGCACACGATGCCGGCTAAAGAAGTAATGTGTAAGCATTTTTGTGTTTCGGTCTGAATCGTGGTGAATTGTGGTGGTCTGTTCGGTGTCCGTAGCTAGTGAAATTACAGGGCAAATGAAACTTTGCATCTTAATTATGTCTCAAGGTGACGAGAGCAATTGTATTGGCGCTCAGAATTTTAAATATTGTGTTTTTCAAGAATCCTGGGTGGCACTGCATTGCAATGGGCAAGGCGTATCAATTACCATCATCCTGCTCGTCTAATCCCTTATTTTCACAAAATCAAAGTGAGAAATATAATATATATTCCTTAGAGATATTTGTGCTATCACTATAAATAACTGTACCGCTGCTTTATCGTTCGTATCTGTACCATTGCTGTTTTGTCTTCATCAGCCAGTCTCTCAGGACTATAGACGCTGCTTGATGTCAAGTTCTTGGAGTATGAACAGAGGAAACAGCATATCAGAGAATAATAAAACAAACAAGCGTACAGAACACCTGCTAGTAACTGATGATTGCCATTCACAGTTTTAAGAAACACCAGATTGATCTGAAGAGCATTAATTGCATTCCCAAGGACACTTTTAGCTACATGAAAGCAATCGTTTTGGAGGAGATACTGTACAAGGGACACATTAGATTCCATTAGGTTCACAGAACCCGAGGAGCGTCTCTCCTCTTACTCGTAGCTCACACACGCACATAACAAAAATACGACACCGTTTCCTCGGAAAATGTTTTTTTCATTCAATAGAACTGGAGTCGACCTAATTCTCTTACAACCCAAACCAGTAATACCGAAACTCAATAATTAAATAATGAACCAGTACAGTACTGAGATCGACCATTCCTACCCCCTCTCCAATTTCCCATTTCGTTTCTAATTAAAGTAATTCTATAAAATGTTTGACGGAATTTATAGTTTTAACAATTTGCGTGATCGATGCCTTTCATCTAACGAAGTTGGGAGTTTACCACATACCCAGATTATTAGTGGCTACAAGTGGAACAATAAAATGACCGAGATATATATTGGTAGATCGCTTTTTTTATTGACACACTTTCACAAGTTATCTTGCCCCAAACTAGGCATAGCCTGTACTATGGGTACAAGACAATGATATATTTAATACAATGTACTTACTTAAACATACGTAAATACAAACCAACATCCATATTCGTCATATAAATGATTGCACCTACCGAGATTCGAGCCCGTTACCTCTAGTAGGTACTCACTGACGCTCACTCACGTAGGTACTGATCAAAATTTACTAGTGACATCAAACCAATATTCTGTTAGTACTGTATATATGTCTAATGTGTTCTTGTTGCAAACAGGGGCAATCAATTTATGACATTTATTGATCCAACGAGGCTCTGCACGAGGCGAGGTGAGGAGAAGCGTGATAGAGCGCATCGGTACACATAATATAATATGACGTTGTATTTGTGCTCACAAATATTAACATGAACTCTAAATAACATGAATTCTAAACCAGAATCAATAACAACTCAAATCTAAAGAACTCTAAAACACCTCAAAACCACATCTTTACCTTTCAATTACTGGACAGGATGCTACAGGTACGTAGTGCGGTGGTGTCCTTTTGAAGGTCATTTGAGACGACCACTTTACACACGCCAATATACGTGAAAACTTCACCAGTGGGAGGCTCCTTTGCACAGATTGCCGGCTAAATTATGGGTACCACAACGGCACCTATTTCTGCCGTAAAATGTCGTGTTTCGGTCATAAGGGCGCCGCAGCAAGTAAAGTTACTGGGCAAATGAGACTTAACATCTTATGTCCCAAGGTGACGAGCTCAATTATTGTAGTACTGCTAAGAATTTTTGGATTTTTCAAGAATCCTGAGCGGCACTGCATTGTAATGGGCAGGGCGTATCAATTACCATCAGTTGAATGTCCTACTCGTCTCGTCCCTTATATTCATTAAAAAAACATGGTTGTCTTGCCCTGGGCACAGCCCGTGTTGAATCTGAAAATCAACGCGTCAATCCCAGCTTCGAGATCTCCAAACCGAGTGACCCGGTTCCTTGGTGATTCTTGTTGCGTGTTAACGAGCGAGTACTTGTGTTTCCAGCCTTTTTCAATGTACACTGATTAAAATATGTGAAAGGTTAAGTGCGGCTGCGATTCTGTACTACAACGGATGCCCTCATTACTGCACCGTCGCTGTTCGAGTCAAGAGCTCAATTATATTTTATGTTAAATGGTTCAAACACTTTAAGTAAAGTCTAAGATATAACTGCGTTCTTTATTTTTTATGAAGAAGATCTACATCAAAATACACAGCGCACAAAATCAATCATTCAGATATTTTGATTGTGTATGGTCAAAAACATGCAATTTGATATTTTTTACCTAATTGAAAGTATTTTAGATTCCAAAGCCTTCCAATCTAGCTTTATTTGATGATCAAAATAATTGTAAACACCTGCGTTTTCACAAAATATTTTTTTTTTTGATCATTATCACTAATACCTAAAACTCGCATTCTTGCGATTATTTTAGTATGGATTTGATGAATTTTATTGTTTTATTGTAGAAATAATATTTATTGGCATTTTTATCATTTATATAAATGTTTATTTTTTTCATTTTAAAATAAATATAAACATCCTTTTTGTAAGTATCGCATTTACATGCTAGCAATACAGTCACAGATTTTATTTTTTATTTCCAAAATTTTATTTTACAAGTGCCGGCCGAAAATGTCAAATTGACGGTAGGTCTCTCTCACATTACCGCAAACAGAAGATGAAAATTGAAAACTCTTCTATCTACGCTTTTTGCTATACAAATATTTTGGCGTTGAAACTTAAAGGCAGATAACATAAATACCATGTTGACTTAAGGCTAGTATTAAGACTATAATATTTCTTTGTACAAATGATTTAAGTTTTCTTTAGTGTTAATTCCGCCAATATTTGTTTTTAAAACAATTCGACACGTGTTTCGCCTCTACACGAGGCATCCTCAGGACGTGTTGTCTCGCCAAAATCTCTTTGAGAGTCTCGTGCCACACACGTCCTGAGGATGCCTCGTGTAGAGGCGAAACACGTGTCGAATTGTTTTAAAAAAAATATTGGCAGAATTAACACTAAAGAAAACTTAAATCAATTGTATAATTATGGATTTCCGCAAATTAACGCCTAATTCAATAAATTTTCATATTACTTTGTATTGTTGCTGTTTTAAAAAAAAACTTTTGATATTTAATTTAACAAAAAGGCAAGTATTTAAAATTATTGGCGTAGTTTATTTAGACTACTTAATTTATTATTTCATTGAGCATCGCAGTTTGGTATTGTTTGATGACCGCAAAAAAAACCACACCTAATACAAAAACGGGACATGTATTTTGATATACCTTGTGTCCTAAAGTAAACGAAAGATTTAAATGAATTTACAACTATCCGTGCAGTAAAGTATTGGCAACTCTGTTAAGAAACACATTTAAAAGCTGACAGTTTAGGGTTTGTTGAAATTGGAACATGGCCATAGTTTAAAAATTTCGTACAAAATGTGTTCGGAATAGTGATTTAATTTCGTCAACTGTGTTGAGATAAATTGAGAAATTTCAGCAGACTGCTTCAGTGGGTGTAATATATAAGATAATATTCATGTGAATGTAACGTGATTTTCAAAATAGATTATATATCATCAAAATAACGCAAATGTTATGTGTATTAGGGTCTTTAAATAGCTTCCAAAGAATATCAGAGAGATGTCTAATACATTAATGCACAAAAAATGAAAATAATGGCTAATATATAAATGCTTTTATAGTTTAAAAGAATTCTTTAGCCAAGAATAATAGTATTTAATGTTATTTTTTTAGAGGTACCTACAAAGTAATGTTTATTTTATATTATAGAATTGAATTAAAACTATGTAATGTTTATTATTGACGTATAAATATAAAAACTCCAATATTGACAATCAAATATTTGTATACCGATATATTGGCTAATTGTTCTGTACACCTATTAATTGTTAACCTCTATCATACCAATGGGTCTTTCATGTAGATAAATAACCAAGTAAACACTTTCACTGCATACACGGTAAAAAGATTCATTCCCTAGCACACATTGAAACTGTAAAATTGCTTGGTAATTGGGTAAATCTGCTGAAATTGATTTTATTTGCAGAGTTTATTTGCAGAAGAGAGCTGTTCTTATAGTATGGTACCAGGTCAATCACTTACATCTAAATTGAAAGGTTTTTGTATGGTTTAGCCAATATATATATATGAAAATTTTGTAAATTCAATCCATGAAAATTGTCAAATGTATTAAAATTTTCTATCCATACAACTATTACTACTGCACGATTTTGAATGGTTGAATTTGACTCATAATTATTTTAATATACAGGCATATAGAATGTATGATGCTCCCATAATAACTTTATTTATGTACAGTATGTGTGGATTGATTTCAAATAACATTATTTAAACTTGGTCGTGTAAGTCATGATGATGTTGAAGTTTTTTATAGTATTTTTTTATATTGATATAATTATAACGATTTGTAAAATGATGAAGCTGTAAATATTTGATATTTACTTCTTCTCGTTAAGGCTCAACCTTGTCAAAAATGGTCGTTAACGGTATAACTTTTAACATTCATTAGTGTATTAACCTAATTGAATAAATCCAAAAAGTGAGTGACGAGCAAAACCGTTGAGGTCATAACATACCTTGTGAGTAATTAAATATATAAACCTATTCTGTGCACTTTACGCATTAATGAAAAAAATTAAATAAAAAAATATTATATCCAATTATTGCGTTAATTTTGGGACATCTTTTATTTCGCATTTAGATTAAAAAACATTTATGAAAGCACACAGTACCAAACTAAGCAGTTTATACATTAACAATGTCATTAGTATAATTTTCATTGCTCAATATGCTTAGTACCGTAGCTACTAGTTAAAATAGCAGTAAAGCTTTCTTAGTATACTACAACAAAAAAAAAACAAACTTGAAAAAGACAAATTCATGAATACTATTTAATCCAAGCTGATCATTGTAATATTAAAACATAGCTCCGATTCTTGTTAAGGCTAATTTGCAGTAAGAAGTGACGTACCTCAGCAGTGCCAGCCAGCCAGGTCGGCTAGTGCCAGCAGCTGGCAACCACAACACTAGGACTCCTTCGACACAGCACTGCCTGCTCGCGTCCTAAACTAACGTTCCGTTTACCCGATGTTTACGTCACACGTCATACATAGGTACATAAAGGGGACAAGCAGCGAGCCGTGCTCTCCAAGCCGCAGACGAGACCGAACTGGCGCTGAAGAGCCTGCGACGACCGGCGCCGGGATTTGAGCCGAGCGGTGCGCACGGCGTCCCTGAACGTAGCCATGTAGCAATCCGTAGCACTGTAGCTATACGTAGCATCGTAGCAGATCGTAGTAATGTAGCAGACTGTAGCATCATAGCACTGACCTACTCACGGCCACCACCGCATTTACTTACCTACGCAGGATAAAAGAAAAATTCAAATAAATTTGCCGCAAGCCAGATAAACACGAAGGGCTTACTGGCTCATTACAAAATTATTTACTTTAATAAATTTCGGTAATAATTAATTTCGAGTTATTTGTGTATCTTGTAATTACTAAAATAAAATAAAAAAGAAAGTTATATTCAAAAGTTATTGTGTTGTACTTTGTGAATTGAGGCCTATTATAAGCGAAATTTTGCGGTATGATATTGCCTATAAATTTAATGTTCTGGCTCAATATTAATGTTCTGGAGAAGTGTTCACTTCACCTTCTTGGAGCTTCTTTAATTCCTATTTCATTTCCATCTTCTTATTTCAAATTATCATATTAAAAAAAAATCATATTATCATATTAATTCAAAATATCACACATATTATTTATTTCTTAATTTTCAGCTACGTTGTCTTAAAAGATGTAAATTTAAATGTATCTAATGTACATAATTTCTTTTTTTATATTTCATATATGCAAAACAACATATTTACGGCTTCAAAATTATAAAATAGAGGCAGCATTAAACTTCAAAGTTTATAACCACAAGATGCTTAGATTCTTAAGCATAAATCTTGATCATAGATTACATATATATTTGCATTAACACATTTTCGACGATAACAGATCAACCCATAAGCATCGATAAAATTGTACCTTCGAATGTTTAAGAGAAGAGGACGTGCCTACACACGACATCGTAGGGAGTGATTATAATAAACAATATTATAATAATTCACAAGATGTCAAGCAACATGTTGAGCAGTACAATGAAAGTACATATTAATATTAAGACGCTATTTGCAATTTGATGAACGATGCTCCGGAGGAAGTTTGTTCTCAATTGTTGTGGAGGTTGTTAATCGTGCTAAGTTGTCAGCAAGTGCGAGTTACGGGAGACGGCAAACTTCGTCGTGTACCGACCACGGCGACAGTTCACCGCAGCGAGCAGAGAACACTGGTCATTTGTGTTATTTATACGCAAAGTACAGTCAGCTCCTCCCGTAAGCATTTATGCGAGATGTGTAACGTTATGCGAAAGGGTTGGCTGTTACTGATGAATTAACTTTGAATTTGATACCTGAGTTATTTTTAAACAGCCAGAAAATAGAATACATTTTTATTATTATTTTTTTATGAAAATGACGGACGAGACGAGGCAGTACGTTCAGGATTCTTGAAAAACCCCAAAAATTCTGAGCGGCACTAACTGCGCTCGTCACCTTGAGACATAAGATGTTAGGTCTCATTTGCCCAGTAATTTCACTAGCTACGGCGCCCTTAAAGACCGAAACACAGTAATGCTTACACATAACTGCTTCGCGGCAGAAATAGGCACCGTTGTGGTACCCATAATCTAGCCAAAATGCTATGCAAAGGAGCCTCCTACTGGTATTAGAAATAATGGAAGTGTAAATGAAATGCTAACTATCAGCTATCAATATTAACTGTAGTCATTTTCTTTTTGTGTCAATTTCAATGCTGTTTCATCTAATCTAAAGGTTTTTCTCTCAATTCTGACTGCTATAACAATAAGGTGTTGTGAATGTTTTCTCATCTATCCTCTATTAGAATAATCTCATAATAATCTCTTCTGTTCTGCCTTCACGTAATAAGGAACTCAGTTGTCACGCCTTTTTACTTAATTGCCATGATAATATCGTGTGTTTCAGTGAATTGAAAAACGAAAGTTAATGCGAGGATGATTAAATTTAGAAACGGCTTTTTCCAATTTCATTTAGGGAAAGTTCGCTAAAATTGGATTATTTGCATGTCGAGTTTGGTGAGAAGTTGGAACGTTTCACGTTAACTTATTTTGTGGAATCGTTTCGAATAAAACTTCGCAATACTTTCTAATGACGTAGGTAGCGTTGAGAGCGGGGGGGAGGTCATGTGGGGCGTGCCAAATGCCGAGTGAACGATCATTTCGTTTGTTTTAAAATAAATCGCCGCAAAGACTCGGGAGAGAGAAATTAAGCGTTCTGAATTGCCTTAAGAGGCAATTCTAGCGAGTCGAATCGAATTTTATTTAGAAAAGTTCCCGCTCTTGTGAAATATATTGCATCAGATAAACGAGCAATGCTTGGGATGGACGAGGGAGGTTTGATTTGGCCTCGTCGAGTCGCCGCGGGCAGCCCCGATCATATTACCTACCTAACACCAACTGCTATTTGACCGACCGAATGCACATCGAGCGCTAGGTATTCAACTCTGATTTTATTCGAACATTTTCTATCATTGATTTATTTATCATGACAAAGTATTTAATTTAGCTATTAGAAGACTTACGGGTCAACTCAAATCTATCTAACTGCTATAACGTGGTTTTCTTTAAATGCAATTTTGATTAATATTATTGTAATATTGTGTGTGTTTCACACAAAAATAGGGTTACAAACATAGTAGTGTTAGACTGTAGTCTTAGTTTATGTTAAACAAGGAAGAATTATTTAATTTTCGAGCTTAGCAGATTGTATTGACGTTACATTTGGGGAATAAGTAACTTCTTCCAAATAATATATGCATGCGAATAACACCAGAATTCTGGCAATCATTATGGTCGATACTGTTAAAGTTTGGCAATATTTTGAGTTTTGTGTAAAAAATGCAATTAATAAAATAAATAAATATAAGAAACGATATATATTGCTTAGAATTAATCAACATTTAGCAGTGAGTCTCTGATTCTCCAATCATCTTATATTATATTTTAGTGTTGAAGAAAGCAAGTCTTACACCAACTCTCTACATCTGGATTATTATTCCATCATTATGTTCACCTGGTAGGCATACGTCAATTGACAAAGAAATGAAATAATTAGGTTTCTTAATAATAGCGTCTTATTTTGTTATTTTAAGTGATTTCCATCTGGGATGACATATACAAATTAATCATCAGAAAAATTAATAAGTGAAGCCATTTACGATTTGATGCATAAATTTAATTTGAATTTATAATCCCACTAAAAATGGGATTTCAAAAAAACGAATGGTCGAAGAAAATAAACATCTCAATTCCATTTCTAAAGTACTAAAGTTATTCTAATTAGTTTTTTTTTATTCTAATTAATATACCAGCTTTACTTGCCAGTATAAACCTTTTAGTTCTTTTTTGCACCTCATTTTCACTATTTATTGAATTCTTCTCTAATATATCCTTATTGCCAGTAGAAAAGGGCATAAATGGCATTTACTTTTTCAATATTGATTCCTATAGAATTTGATGTCAGTTTTAGTACTACCACCGCATCTGAAAGAAACTGCTGAAGAAACTCTTCCAGCATTTTTTTATGAGCTCTTTTTAATGAAATTTAAAGAAATGCGTCTGTCTGAATATTAGTTAGCTATAGTAAAATATCAAGACAAAACTCTTGGTCATTGATTTGTGTAATCGCTTGCGATCCAATTGAGATATTCGACCACATTCATCCAATATGGAGCAGTTCCGATGAGAGGCTGATGGCTAGGATTTAGTTCAGCTGAAGTTAGCTCCAGATAATAGATCATGCCAGTGAAGCTGTGAGGGTGCTTCAACAATGGCTTTGTTGATTATCTCGATCAGCTTATTATATTTCGTTATGATATTAAAATCGGAAGCATTGTATTAAAGATATTATACCTACATATTAAACGTATATATTATACGTATATTTTACCTACTGAGAACTTTTATTATACATTATAGGAACGTTTAATTAATAATTAATAAAAAAAATAGTCTCTATAATATTATTTATTGCCAATACAAATATAAAAATTACGACGAACATTAATAAAATGCAATTCTTATGCGATATATTCTATTAGCCGAAGTCAGTAGGTACCACTTCTTTGAATCGGCTTATTACAATACATAATATGTTTGAATCCGGATTTTTGTACAGAGTTTTGTGTTGATATTACTTTTAGTTGTCGACATATTTAAGAAAGACATAGTAAAGTAGTAGATCTCTTGACAGTGTAGTATCATCGTTTAGTCATCTGTGGTCTTTCTTATCAGTTCTTTTTTATGGAAGGGAAGGAGAATCGAGCGTTCGTACGTACCCGATGCTAAGTGATTACCGTCATCCACTTTCTCTTACAACACCAGATGAATCACAGAAGCGTTGCCAGCCTCGAACAAAAGTGTACGCGCTTACATTGAACGTACATAGTTACCTGTGTCGTCTGTCTTGGAAACACCAAGCTAGGAAATTTGTTCCATTATTTGGTTGTACGTGCAAGTTCTTCTTTAACATAGATAGATATACTTGTACTTGACCTATAAAACTTGAGGAGTTCCTCCAATTAAATAAATGAGAATGTGGTTGTCTGTTGAAACTCTTTACGGATGAAGGGATCGAAAAAAAACAAGGAGTACTATTATGAAATTCAGTACAACACAACATCATCCGCTTAGATTATAAGGGCATTGGGTGTTTTAATGTTGGCAATAAGCTAACTGTTTCAGAATCTTTAGTAGAGGATTTAAAGCATGGGTGTTGTCTATTGTTGCAAACTTGGGCATCAGTGATTATGTACACCAAGAGACCTGCGAGCTAATCTGACCTCTAATTCCATATAAAACAGTGAATAATAAATAATTTCATGTCGGAAGCGGTAGAGATCTGTGCGAACGTCGGTCGGTGAGATCAGAGCCTCTCTTAGATAAAGCGGGATGAAAGTTTTAATTGCTTTTTAATAGCTTCACTATCCTTCTGTTCTGGTGTAGAGCAGTATGCCAGCATACCATTTAACTTTGTGATTTTAAAATTAATTATTACACTAAGTACGTACAGCTGTAGTTATTGTTATTAATTGTCGTAATTAAATTTAACCAAAAAAATTACATTCAAAATAATTTTGAAGTCAATGTAGTAAACTACTGTAGGCTCACATATATTTTCAAAATATAAAAGACAATCGTGAGGGAGTATGAGAACCCCACCTGTTACTTTATCATTATCAAATTCAAATATTTTTATTCAAAATCGGATTTAAAATCACTTATTGAACGTCAAAACGTCAGAACGTCTACCCATTCGAAATATTGTGCCTCAGATCTGACAAGAAACTCAGCGGGCCTTTTTTTATACAAATACTAGCTGACCAACGTTTCTGTTGTATTGCCAAATAAAAAATTTTGGGGGTATGAAAAGTAGATGCAACAGATTCTCAGTCCTACCAAATTTATCGTACTACACTTATTGTATTCGATTGCCACCTTGCAACCCTATAGCGGATTTGTGGATGGAATAGAATAATATTAAAATCTCGAAACAAAGATAGGTATTGATCATAGACGGGTGAAAATTTTGGGTTGTATGTATTTCTTAATGTTGTATCATAAAAAAATAAATAATTTATCGAAAAATTAAAAAAAAAAATTTGGCGTGGACTACCCTTAACATATGGGGGGGATGAAAAATAGATGCCCTACCATTGGTGCACACAAAATTTCATGAGAATCGGTTTAGCCGTTTCGGAGGAGTTTAACTACAAACACCGCGACAAGAGAATTTTTTATATTAGAGAAGATGGATTACAATGTAATATCGTACAATAAACATTTATAATTAAATAGATTGAGTGTTTTCGCTCCATTCCCAGTCTATAGTATCTGTTATCATAATAACCTTTACCACACAAAGGTTTTTTAACAATTCTTTTAAATTTCGTAACACATTTGTATTGTACATTTTATGGGATCATGTTGTAAAAGCAACATTGATTTATATTATTAAAAAAACAAAATCGGATAGCTGATTAATACGATTTGAAATAAATTAAGCCTATACCTAATACATGCATTGAATAGAATCAACACATACATCTGAGGCACACCAACACTTGTATTTGTATTGTCCGATGTTCGCACAGCTTAAGACCTGCGTAGCGTTTTATCTCAGCATATGTTCTGTTACGATCTCCAGCCGAGGGCTACGGACAAAGTGATTACGTCAACTTAGCGTCTAGTAGCCAACTTAGTTTGCACTCTACGTCTCGTGAACGTGGCCAGTATAATAGTTTGATTAGTGCAACGTGGAGATAATTTATTTTAATCTATATTGTAGCATCTCTCTGTCAATTTTGTCAAGAGCTGTACATACCTGTAAGAAGGCTATTTATTCTGATCATAATCAGAGAGTTTGTAAATACTACTTAATAAGAGGCGTGGCTACCTAAGTAAAAATTGAAATCTATATATATATAAGATTATGTATGTTTGTATGTTCCCTAATAACTCCTAAACTTTTCGACCGATCACAATGAAATCTTTTGTAATAGATTCGTTGAAGCTCAAGGAAGGTTTATCTAATAATATATATTATTAATCTCCGTTTTTTACAAGATTATAGCCATCATATGTCAATCTATCAATGACTGCACGTTTCATAAAATTGATTGAATCGCTTTTTTCTTAAGGAGTTTCGCTAGGCTGATCACAGTATTCCTTTTATGATATTGTTTCTTGTTTTTGTATAGTTTAGAATGGCTTATTGGTAAACATAGACACTACAATATATATATTTTTTTATCAAACGTGATCAATAAACGTTTTATGACTCACTGGAACCAAATCGTCGATTTTTGAAGGTTTTGCCAGTCTTTGTGGAATCCAAACTCGAAGACTCTTGATCAAAATTGGTGTGTAGTTGGATCATGTAATTTACTAATGGATAAGCCACTGATAACTATATTCTGCCCACGGCCTAGAACACATGATTTCGTAAATGATAGACTCAGATAGTTCGAGATTTCGCAATCCTGTGAGCATGAATTCTAATCCTATTACTTCTAGAATCCGGTGGACTGGTTGAATATATTATTATATTACTAGTAAAACCTACTTACCTACTACTTTACTGTGGCTGCTCGCAATACCTAGTCTAGTAAATATGAATTTATTTTTATATAACATAATTATCTTCTTTATAAAACTTATTTTATGATTTATTTATAGAAGTCTTCTCCCCCTTTGTTTTTCATACAGGCCTTAAATCAGCCTGGTTAAAAATCAATGAAAGAAAAGCGTGTCGCTCAGAGCAGATATATTCTAAAACTTACCATATTTTGTAATCCAAGGGAAGGTCTGGGCTAGTTCGGAATGTTGACTTCCAGACATGCTTTCGTGATCAGTGAAAAGGATACTTCTGGACTCTTAGCCCGCGCATTGGGATGACAAGAATTTAAATCAATCCAGTCTTTTTAACTGAAGGCATTACATTGACTATAAGCAACAAGCTTCAGGTATTCCTTGATTATATGCGAATGAGTCTTAGTGGGAATCTTTATGTCTGGATATAATTTTTTTTCTGTCCTTATAAGATTAATAATTTATTTATTGTGCCCAGACAAAGGGAAAGGGCTACCCTCCGGGATAACGTCGGGATGGAGGTGGTGAATGCTCATGCATACTAACGCAGCCTAAGTCTGCGTTGGTTATGTAGGACTCACGTAAAATCTAAGTGCCTACCCACCAAACACCACCTGAGGTTGGCTTTGGGCAAGTGCCCTCCGCTTAGGCCTTCATCGAAGACGACCTTCTCTTGGGAAGAGAGAGGCGCAAGCGACACTCCCTATGGAGTATCTGCTGGGATATATTTGGGAAAATTCTGGTTTAACAGTATTGACACCTTTTTAAATTCTAACTGCACGCTGGCACCCCAATATCTGATGGTCTTCGACATGGAATGTGTTGGTATATCTAACGATAGTGCAATATATCAATAGGACTGTCAACGCCAGATTTCTAATCGTCAACCCTAATACTTTAAGCATAATGCAGTTTATTTTATTTATTATTTCAAGCCATACAATTGACAAATCAACTAAATCTAAGCAAAACTTCGTCATTACGTAATGCGTCAATAATTCTACTTTTTGCACACGACACAAGGAAAACTATTGTAACTCTGTTATATCGAATATAATTTTTGAGAAAATATCCAAATCTTTTCTTTGTGCATTGCGAACACACTAATACCTAGCTTTTGAAACGTTTTGAAACTGACCGACGGCTCCGCTACATACACACTTTGTGCAATGGAATTCTGCAATCCTGTTTTCTTTGACACCCGATTTCTCTTATAAAATGTATATAATGGCAGAAAATGATCGAAATTTCTAATATTACAAACGCCTTCCATATAATAAGAATAAGAAGATTTAAAATATATAAAACATGCCCGTATATAAGTAGGTAGGTACAATGTTTTATAATACTTTGTCAAAACGATCGGTGAACAATTTTACGCGATTAAAGGTTATTTTTATCAATATAAAAAAATTTTTCAATAAAAATACATTGACACTTCACAACAGAGCGAAGCAAGAAAGTTTGTATGTTGAATATAGCTAATTTATTGTCATTCTTATATAAGACGAGAAATGAGGGATGGCGACTCGTTGATAGAGTTGCTGTGATGTATCCCTCGGGATCTGTGCGATGTTCTCGACTCTATCTTGTTAATTTCTCACACAGTCTTACTTGAAACATTCATTAATACAGTGTCAAGCAGCACAGAATTTGGCATTTTGTAATGACAACGTAAATGTCATCAATAAATTAGTGTGATAGATGATTGAGTGAATAATTATTTCAAAGAAAGATACAGTTGCCCAAAAGAAATAAAATGCTTAGGAATTGTACTAGATCAAAAATTCATACGGTATTCAGTGCTAATGAACGAAGAGATAGCATGTGCACTAGAAAACGCTTGATTGTACTTGCTGACGAAATTCTGTATTTATGTACCTCGAAGTGCCCCTCGAAGCCAACGTCCATTTTTTGCACTAATGAAAGTAAACACAAAACTGGGTAAAAATTCTCCAATCGAGCGAATGGCAAGAGAATATAATGAGTACCTAAATAAAATACCAGACTTGGACATTGGTGCAGATGGGCTTACAACATTTATAAATAAATGTACTATTATTTATAATATGTAAATGCTGTTGTTTTGTATTAGACTTAATTTCAATTTTAACATAATATAATTTTAACATAATAAACTGTAATTTTACTAACATAATATTTAATTTTAAACAAGTTGTATAGTATGGTCGGGAAGGTAACAGATAATGAAGGATGTGTAACCCTGTAAATTATCTGTACACTTAGATATATATATTTTTTATTTTTGTATGTATTTTATGTATTAGTGTGCGATTGTTGGGTTTCCGAATTAATAGATAAATAAATATATTGATATGTATGTTAAACACAACAATAATAAAAATCTTTTCATTGTCAGATTTAAAAACTGACACAAAAAGTAAAAAACCTTATATACCTTTATACAAAGCAAAAATTATGTTTAGAATATTATAAATTAAAAAATAAACAGTAACATTTAAAGTTTAAGGTATAATTAATATGTTATTGTACCTGAGAGGGGGTAAAGGTTTTCCATTTCCCTCTGTCTCGGGCTATTTTTTTGCTACTGTGGCACAGCTAGTTTTAAATGTCATCTTTCTATATAGTCAATGGTCTTTCTCTACAGCGCTTAACCAATGGCCCTTTACATAACGTAACAGTTTTTGTCCATTTATGATCTTCAAGACGTGCTATATGACCAGCCCATTTCTACTTCAACTTTTGACTATGTCTGAGAGCATATTCTTTTCCTCGTAGATCTTGTTTTAGTGTGTTTTATTTTCTTTATTTTTACCATACAACCATAGCATTCTATGGTTGTATGGTAAAAATTATAGGGAACAATTGCTGGACCTAGCATCATTATACAAATATTACCGTTGGGATCCTTTGCACAGGATGCCGGCTAGATTATGGGTACCACAAAGGCACCTATTTCTACCGTGAAGCAGTAATGTGTTAGCATTACTGTGTTTCGGTTTGAAGGGCGCCGTAGCTAGTGAAATTACTGGGCAACTCAGACTTGACATTATACCTCTCAAGATAACAAGCGCAGTTGTAGTGCCTCTCAGAGTTGTTGTTTGTTTCAATAAACCTGAGCGGCACTGCATTGTATTGGGCAGGGCGTATCAATTACCATTATCTGAACGTCCTGCTCGTCTCGACCCTGATTTTCATTAAAAAAATATAAACAAACAAAAAGTTAATCCCTTTATTCTGTTATTTTTATTTTTAACAAAAAAAAAATACAAATTTATAAAATCCTGTCTTAATAATATGTACAAAATTACTTATTATAGCAATTAAAAATTAAGCCTTATATATGTAGATCTCAGAATCTTATTCCTGTAACCCGATAGCTTTATTAAGCTTCTAACTAATACAATATATGGTTTGTGGGGGAAAATCCAGGAAACTGGGAAGACCTGGCTATTTATTTTTAACAAAAGTAGTACACTTCTTAAAAATAGTGAATCCATTAAACAGTTTGTGGAGCACTAAACTAACTAATATTATTCGTCCACAGTGACATGTTAAACTGAAGTATTAGAACGAATTCATTAATAACATCAATTCGTAGTGTAGACCGTCTTCAACACGGTATTAAAACATTATGATAAATAATGTCAGCACTTGTTGCATCATAATTAAGGAACTTAAGTTGTAATAACTTCACAACTAGTAGCGATGCTCGGGTATTAAATAATGAGACTTCGCCGTTTTCTGTTTTACTCTACATAAGATAAGTTTCAGGATATCGCAGGTCGTTCACAACGGTTTAGCGATCATGTGTTGCACGACAACGTAATGATACAAGGGAAGCAGTTACCGTCACATGAAATCAAAGCTGTACTGTTCCACCCTTATACAACAATATGGAGTTTTAATATCAACACCTATGATCATTTATAAATATCAATATCCGGACGACCGAGCCTTGCTCGGATTTTTAAGAATGTACAAAACTTGAAGAAAAAAAAACTAATAGGACATCTGGATTCGAACCGGGGTCTTCTGCTTTCCGGATCACCCAATGTCCCATCTGAGCTATAATAGTCTTGTATATAGTGGCGAAATTTACCTTTGTATTCTAATGTTATTGTAGCTGTTTCTCATTCAAACATGGATAAAACCATTTTTTTTTAAATTGAAACCTAGCTAGATCGATTTATCACCCCTGAAATCCCCTGCATACTTAATTTTATGAAAATTGTTGAAGCCGTTTCCGAGATTCAGATTATATATATACAAGAATTGCTCGTTTAAAGATATAAGATTCTATAATGATCCCGCCACGATAAAAGTCCGCGTATTATTCAGGGTATTATTCTGAGTGATCATGTGAATAGTCAATGTGATACCTCTAGGTACAAGCGCTACTCGAGTGTTATTTATTATCAGTATGAGCGTTATTGGTACCTAGTAAGGAGTATATCGCTGTCTGCTTCCACGTCTAATAAATTATGTATTCATTGCCATTAAGATCTTATACATCGTCATCATCATCTTAGCCGGAAGGAGTCCACTGCTGAACTAAGACACTGTAGTATTATGGAGGAGAAGGTTTTACGCAGCTTCCAGGAGGTCTACTCGCAAAATCGACAACGATATATTTGGAACGATACGATAATACCCCGAATATATGTCACCTACTCTAACAAATGTTCATATTCCATATCGTTTATCGTAACAACGTCGTAACCATAGACTAATAAATTGATTTATTTACGATTTTAGAGTGAATGAATTATGCGCAAACCTTGAAAAACTAAATATTATCTGTGCTATATCTTGGCTATATGGCTGTTAAGTGTCAAAAGTCAAAATATAATTTAGGTACTAAGGACCATGCCAAGCTCTGCACCACCAATTTGGGTCATTTACACAAAATGAAAAATATTCAAAAATTATGTAATGAATATAATATGGCCATTTAAAATTGAATAAATAATACAAAACTTGCGAATAATATATTGTAGAAAAAAGGAACTCAACCCTTCTCGTCGCCTCTCTTTTTCTCAGGCGGCTATTTGCATTACTTTCTACGCATAAATGGTCAACAAAATGACTTATATTTCTTGGCAGTAAAAAATCCTGTTGAATAGTAAATCACATATAATTATTTTACTAAAATTTATGAAGTGTGTATATTATTATTTTTGGAGTAGGAACAGAGCGCTGCCCATCTGAGTAGATTATTTGTCCAAGTTATTTGCGGTACTTGTCAACAATTTCGAGACTACAGTTCCCAACTGTTACGGGAGTAGGTGCAACATCGGCATTAGACATGATCTTCGTCTTGTTCATGTTCATTTTGAGACCTATTTCTTGAGAGGCTGTATTGAGGCCATCGAACATTTGGCTTAAGTCTTCCATGGTCTCCGCCATGATTACGATATCGTCTGCGAACTGAAAGTGACCGATTGATTATCCGCCTCATAAACACCATCATTAGCTATTCAATAGCAACATCATGTATCAGAACAAAAGAACTAAAACAAAATGGGGAAGCACGCGATACAACTCCGATACTATCACATTGCGCCCGTCATACTACGATGTTAACATATATATACATCTGGCATAGTTGTCATTATACTTACCCGAATAAAAATTCATTAACATAATACAAATTCAAATACAAATATTTTTATTCAAAATAGGATTTGACATTAAGAACGGGCGCAACTTTTTTTTTCATCGAAAAAATATGTTTACAAAGTAATATTGTACAATTAAACTTATTATTTAATAGCCTGAGGGCGGTCACTCCATTCCCAATCTGTGGTATCATTAAGTAAGTCATTTATATTATAGTTACCTTAGCTAATTCACTTATGTGTCTGTGAACATACATTACATTATTAAGAATATATTGAGAAGCAACAGTCAAGATGTTAATTTCTTTGATTTTTAGGACCTAGTTTATAAATAGCGCAAATAGCCCTCTTCTGCAGTACAAATATTGTATTAATATCGGCAGCGTTGCGCCATAGCAATACACCATAGGACATAATACTATTGAAATATTATGAAAAATTTTCTCAGAATCAATGTTATTAAGGAAAGTAATTCAGTTGAAGTTTCAAAGAAGCGATGAAGCCGGTGGAAAACCAATAATTATTGAGGAATGGATGCCTGAAGGCAATCATATTACTGGTTATTATTGAGAAGATTTAGCGAGTAGTTACGAGCGTTAACTGCTGGGAAAACTTCGTACCTTGCCATGAACATTCCGTGCTTTTTTGGTTCATTATTTAGATGTTCGTACTCAGACATCACATTTTGACTAATTATAACATGAATAAAAATAAGCAACTTAATGTGATATAATTTCACTAATATCTATATATATAAAAATTAATTACTGTTCGTTAGTCTCGCTAAAACTCGAGAACGGCTGTACCGATTTGGCTAATTTTGGTCTTGAATTATTTGTGGTAGGAAGGTTTATAAGGTGAATAAATAGGAAAATGCTGCTTAATTAAATAAAAACAACATATTTGTTTTTCCTTTGATGTGTCCATACATAATTTCTATGAGAGAATTTATTGACGCACGGTTTGACGGTTCTGCTGTGAAACAATTTCATTACGACAGCATATTTTACGAGGTAATTTTTGATGTTATGATATATTATTGACAAATTTTAATAAAAACATTATTTTATTTATTATATACAGAACAACGTCTGTCGGGTCACCTAGTTAAAAATAAATAACAAATAAATTACCGATCATAATATCCTGTGCGACTTAAATACTTATTCACCAGTACTATTTAGTACATGGGTCTTAGTATACTTACCTATATAGCGATACTATAATATCATTCATCAGCTAATTCAAGTTTTTGCAGTCAGAATACAAATGAATATAACACCCGTCTGTGTCCTTTATATATGATAGGTAGGCTGATTGACGACTGGGATTTGCCACAGTCTGTGAAGCCTGACCGAGCTTTGACTATTTTCTTTTTCCGACGTTGGTGTGATTCTTTTTCAATCGCTTCCCAAATAGTTCGGTTTCTAATGAAATCGTATCAATAAATAATCGTAAATGAGTACACGGCTCTTCTTTCTTTCTATCTTCCAGTGAGCTCATCTAATATCCATAATATATGGATCTGGCTCTTTTCAAATGGATCAAAACTGTTTTTGAATTCCCTAGTTCTTCAGTTCTTTTTCAAAAATGGCGTTCGTTTTATCTATAACAGACTAGAGTCAAGTGCATTTTTGGCATCAAAATTCCTGGATTGAATAAGCTTAAGCCAACTACTATATTAAATTTCACTGCATTAGATCCATTTAAATATAATAAACAAACAAGTATTAAATTAATTTCAAAAAAGTAAGAATTAATATTATTCCCATGTATAAATCCAGGTGTATGTCAAGTACCTGCTACTAATTAATCTCTTGAGACCTAAAGTCCTAAGACCTAAGGTCTAAGTGTCTAACTAAACACTTCACAACAATCACTGTGAAACTCTAAACCATGTAAAATTGTCCAAACTGTGAAAAAAATTGTAGCTTGAGCCTACCCATGTGTGGATAGAGGAGGGTACCGGATGGTTTATAAATGTAGGTTCCTTAGAGTTGCTTTTTTTTAAAGCCAGTTAATTTATTTAATTATACACTTTTAAGGCTTTTTTATGTAACCCGTTTGATGCTTGTGGTTGACCCATTATTGTAGGTATGCTTACATCAATACCAGCCGCTAATTCCTACTGTTCTGCGATCGAAATGGCTTCTTTTATCGTATTCAATTTATCATTTCCCTTAGTGACTGGTCTTCCTCGAGTTTCATTCTACAAGCCGAAGTTAACTCAATGGAAGCGATAAAACAACCCATTCGCTTCAATCCAAATCAATCATTGATATTGTGAGCTGTTTCAGATGCTTTAGTTCCACGCTGGAACTCGTGAAAATTCATTAATTAATTAATTTGTATTAATTTAATATTTTATTTTAAAGCCGAATTGAAGAAAACCATTTGGAAGTAATAATACAATGTTGTACCATGTTTCGTCTCTCGAACCTTCTAACAGTCTTGTAAAAAAAGGTTCACACTGAAATCTTGCATTAAGGAGATTTTATTATTATCCAAAGTAGAAAAGCATTAACGTACCCAAACCCCTATGAGGTATATTATAATCTATGTTGACAATGATCAATAATCTTCTTTAATCTTTTATAGTACTCCTAGATTGAAAGTTAATAAATATTCTTTCAAGTTAATAATTTAATTATATATAAAACTTTTATAGCCTTCAAAAGAATAAAGCATATGTTCAAAGTTTCTAACATACACAATACGTAACTGCTTTGTTGAGAATTTTATTTTTAAAATTCGATATTTGATTAGTCTCATATGTTTAAAACATGGTTAAATTTAACGCGCAGACATTTTTCTTTAACAATACAAAGAACAATGGGTAAAAAGGTCCTCTTATACAATTATAACTACTACGAAAAAGTATGTACTGTACATATATGACTCTCACAAAAAATTTAATTTCTATTCGTAACAGAATTTTCAAAATCGGTTTAGTAGATCCAGAGGTAGAGGCCGGCAATGCTCTTGTCATTCCTCTGGTGTTGCAAGAGAACATTCTCTGGGCAGCGGTAATCACTAAACACCAGGTGGCCCGTACGTTCTTTAGTCCACATTTTCCATAAAAAAAGATTATCCTCTAAAAAATTGTGATAGTGATTTAAAATGAAAGAAAGTATTTTCTTTTTTCGTAAATTTTTCAATGATTTTATATTATTCTGCGATGCGGGACGGAGGCGAATCCAACAAATAAAAAATCATGAAAATCAGTCGAGCCGTTCACCAGATATAAGTGTTCGAACAACTATATTGTGTAATGTATGTTAATTTGTGCTAAGAATTTTTATGATTATTTTATCAATAGGTATTATAAACGCTGTAGTTTGTAAGGATAAATATGTCGGATATGTGAATATGATGATTGACAGTAATGCAAAAGTTAAAGGTAGTTACTGCAATATATTCCTATGTTCTCCTAAATTATTTATTTCAGTCAGCGTAAGCATGCAGATTTTGTGATTTAAAAACGCCTGAGCAAGTCACGCAGAGTTGGCTTTAGGAAAAACATGGCATGCCCAGATGTATGCCTGCTTCTTTCAGGGTTTGACCCTGCATTTGTTGATAGTCATTGAAAATGCAAATTAATAGGAACTGCAGGCGTTAAAAATTAATAACCCCTCCACCCGCAGCCGTCCCACCGCCTGCCATCAGACCGCACCACATTATCGCGCACTCGGTTTATCGTCATAGTCATAACTATTGAAATATTTGTACAAATAATATAGCATAGACAGAGATTATATTCTTTACATATCTGTTATGTAAATATGATTCTGATATATATTCTATATTAATGTAAAGTTTCAATAAAATCCATTTAGTAGATTTCGTGTGAAAGAGCAACAAACATACATCCATACACCCATACGTCAATGCATTCTTACAAACTTTCGTATTTATAATATTAGCAGATACTTTTTTAGAAAGCCAGAAGGCTGAGATTTTCACAGGTCCATACAGCCAGACATCTATACATTTATCCAACTTTCGTATTTATAATATGAGTAGATACTTCTTGGGAAAGCCAGAAGGTAGGGCTGAGATTTTCACAGGGCTGTAAGATTAAGTTTAGTATGTAACGATGTACCTATATATTATGTCTGACCTAAATAACCTGTCGTTCTCACTTTTTGCCTGCCTTTTTGCCTGGAACGTCTGTCCGTCACACACAATTGATTTAATATGAATGACGCGATACTGGGCTATATTTTTGTGATCGAAACCCATCGCTTTTATGGGATTTTAAAATTTTATAATACTTACACATTGCTTTCCCAATGCAATATAAGGTTGAAAAATTTTACTAAATTAGGTGCAAAGGTTGTTGCGTACTAAGCTATTAGAAACCATAGTATTTTATTTTTTCCACTCGTTAGTTTTCCAGGATGAAAGTTATCCAAGATATTGACCGACAATATAATTATCAAATTAAAAATTTTTATTAAATTATTTGCATAAGTTATTGTTAACTCAGGAATATAAGATACTTTACTAATTAGTTATCCCACGGGAACTCTTTAATTTTCCGGGATGAAAAGAATCTAAGATTATGATTATTTTATAGTAATAGTAACGACAGTATAATATTGGATATTTTATTAAGAGTGCAAAAAAAAACGCTAGGAGAGTTTCTTGCGCCACTTCTTCTCTCAGAGCGCCATTTGTTTCCGAAGCGTTAGTTGTATCGAGTATATTAGAAATGACATCAAAAAGTAAAGAAAAATAAAAGCGTTTTATGCCTTTTTATGCCACGTTTTCAGTACCTTACTCATTATAGTGACGCTAGAAAGCATAGTCGTACCACTAACCTCCAAATCTAAGTTTGTTCACTAGAGGATAAAACTACTAATTATTTTTCATGAAACATTAGCGAAATAAGTAAACGCATGGAACGATGCCAATCACACATTTTAAGCAAACTGAAAATCTAGTGAAAATCGTTTCTTTCAACAAGCGTTACACGTATAAGATCGTTATAACAATAAACATATTGGTCACGAGAAAAAATGGATAATTTTAAATGTAAATATTATATACTGTGAAAAACTTAAGTCTTTATTCCAAATCTTTGTCCGTCGTAGTTCAAACATGTACAATTCAATAACTCAAGTTACTATATAATTTTTTAAGAAAAATACTTTTTGAACAACAGAAATGTATTTATTTTTAGATAAAAATCATGATTTTTGTTAACAAACGCTTATTTTGTGTAAGAAATAAGCTTTTCTGGAGAATACTGTGTTTATTTTGAAATCTATATACTTATTATATATCTTTATACTTATAATACATTTGTAGAGATCAAATTTCTGTACAAAGAAAAGAAAATATCAAAAGCGAGTCAGGGGGATTTAAGAAGAGAAATAGAACAAGTCCTGATTTTTTTGGAATTTCTTATTTCTGTCTGTTTGTCTGTTTGAACTGGCTAATCTCTGAAACTATTGAACCGATTTAATTTTTTTAACCCAGGCTGTCCGATCACATAGATATTCAGCTGTGGAGTAGAAGAATTTACGACAGAGCCATTTTATAATAAATCATTTAAATATATTTATAAATAATGCCTGAATTTATTATAGAAGTGTAAACATTCACCCTTAAAGCTATTATTATCTTATGATGCTTACTAGAATTAGTTTTATGAAAATAAGGGACGGGACGAGCAAGACGTCCAGCTGATGGTAATTGATACGCCCTGCCCATTACAATGCAGTGCCGCTCAGGATTCTTGAAAAACCCCAAAAATTCTGAACTACAACTGCGCTCGTCATCTTGAGACATAAGATGTTAAGTCTCATTTGCCCATTAATTTCACTAGCTGCGGCGCCCTTCAGACCAAAACACATTAATGCTTACACATTACTGCTTCACGGTAGAAATAAGTGTAATAGTTACAAGCATTCCCTTATTTCTAGTGTTATAATAATGAAAATTTTTTAGTTTAGTTTAGGTAGTTTCAAGTTTACAGCCACTAAATGTTGGAATGACTTGCCACCTCCTCTCTGTGACCTGAAAACAACTTCGAGTTTCAAATTAAAATATAAGACTCTTTTATTTCAGAAACAATTAAGCAATCAATAACCCATAAGTATTAGAAAATCAGTAACTTCAATTTATAATACATAATGTAGCATTACTTGAAACACCCTGGATCTTTACAAATTGAAATTATAATATTTTTTCCCATGCAAACATATTGTACAAACCGACTATTATTATTTAAAATTATTCTGAAAATATTGGAAAATAAATTAATATTACCTTTTTGTTATGGCCAAATAACGTGTCTATTGCCAATTTATTTTTTATTTTTTTCTTTCTTCTTATTCTCTTTATATCCTGTGTCCGCGAAGTTTACATTTTTCAACAATAAACTATGACTGTAGTTGTGTTATAAAAATTTATTATTTATTTTGCTAATATAGTTATAAAATTTTGCTTTTAGTGTAGAAATATGTATTTAAATTGTAATTTAAGATGTAGGAAGTATTTGTATACCGCAGTCGGTGTCCGTGCTGCGTAACACGGTGCCTACTGAAAATCAGTGTCGAGTCTCTGAAGGCTCGACGTATACTGAGTGGGCCTCCGATTGGCAATACTAAAGTGATTGCACTGCTCCTCAATCTAATTGTTTTATTTATTTTAATTTTACTAGGTCTGTTTTAATTATTTTTTTAGTGGTTTTTATAGTTTAAGTTCATAATTTTGTTAACTTATAATTTTAACCTAATATTTTACGTTAAAATTACTTGTTTGTTAAAGTTATTATATTATAAACTATGACCTATTTTAGCAGTGTAAATATGTTGCCAATAAAGTTTATTATTATTATTATTATTAAAATCTACATTTTTTTTATGGAATAGGAGGACAAACGAGCGTACGGGTCACCTGGTGTTAAGTGATCACCGCCGCCTACATTCTCTTGCAACACCAGAGGAATCACAAGAGCGTTGCCGGCCTTTAAGGAAGGTGTACGCGCTTTTTTTGAAGGTACCCATGTCGTATTATCCCGGAAACACCGCACAAGGAAGCTCATTCCATAGCTTTGTAGTACGAGGAGGTACATAATAAAAAAAACGAATGTTTCGTATTTAATCCAGTCAAGCATGTCCGGTCTCAGTGTCATCGTAAAAAACCAGTGTTTCTCTCATTTAAAATTGCCAATTTCTCGCTTTCTAAATAACAAACATCAAACACAACCAAATGCCGATAAGGTACAAAGCCACATACACAAGACGCGTTCTACTTCCAACAGCAGCTTCTAATTTTAATCCAATTAAAATGTCTGTTTACTGTGTCAGACCACAACTCTTACAAATGAATAAAGTTTTATTTGACAATGTTGAAGGTGGGTGAATACAAATTACTGTGTTTTATACCTGGTAGCACGTTAAACTAAAATAAATAGCACAACCAAACTCATGAAATAAGAACCACTTAGAATAAATAATTACAAACTTAATTTTTATAAATACAACTCAAACGGGTATCGAGAAATAGTGAAGACTCAGATTGCAGTGACTGTCATAATTTATTATTGTAATACATGTCTTAAAAAAACATGAGTGTGTGTGAAAAAACATACACGTGGTAGTGTGGTAGAAGTAAACCCTTCAATAGTTTTGACGAATGAAATGAGACGAATGCAAAATTTCGGGAAGAGGATAATTGTAGGTTTTAGTAAAGATCATTGTGATACAAAGTTTGATAATTATTTTATATTTTATTCAAGAGAGCTTACATTTTCAATAAATGATACAAGAGTCTTATGGTAACTTGAGAATGAAACTAATACTTTGGTCTCAATATGGTCAATATATGTTTGGAATACTGCGTCAACTATTGTTTTTGATGTAGTTGTTGATACAGTTCAACTGCTGCACATTTTTTAACTAATTTTGGCGTCTAATAACTCGTCGAACAGAATCGCTGAATCTCATGCAAAATTTACATTAAACCTCTAAACTGCATTTGGAGTCCTGGTACATTTTGCTAGGATGACACATGATTTCCATCACTTTGAAAGACATTACTACCACCACTACCACATTTTGTTCTCCTGGTGTCTATGTAGTAATGCGTCGTGCGCATGACGTCAGAATTTATTGAAGTATACTCGCGTCATACTTAATACAATCTATTCTTCAACTATGATCACCTGGTACAAAACATTATTTATAATTTTAATTCAACGTTATGTATCCTATCTCATTCTCTCGCCGGCTGAATCATATACATTTACCTGTTTGTGTCTCTAACGTATTGCTTTTTCGTTTCATGGAGTTTCAAATTCACAACCATTCTAAGGAAGTGTCAATACAATAATAAACACACATGGCATCATTATATAATATACATGATCGAGTAAATTAATATGAAAATGTTTACCACCCTATACTAAATACCTAGAAAAATTTGGCATCTAGCTCGATAACTGTGAATTTACAAAGGATGTGGAAAATTTGAAAGATTTCCCAAGCAATGGAATTCATAAATTTTTGACGTGATAATGTCCTATAATTTGATGAACGCCGGCCTTTACAATTTTAACTAAAAAGTTATTATGACGAAAACGATCGTTTAAAAGATGTTTCCTTATATATTTATTCAATACACCAGTCATAATTACATTACTACAAGTATCAATATAATATTCAATCGAAAGTTAATTCTAAATACATCATCGTTTAAGGAAGATACAGCATGCAGTTAATATGAAGCTTACAAGTATTTATATGGTACAATCAATTGAAGTATACATGAATTAAAAAATGTATAACCTTACTACCGAAAAATTATCACAATTGAATAGTTCTAGGTCACAGGTAATTTGCTATATTAAAATCAGTTAATTTATCACTTTTACTACGGAATGCTTTGAGTGAGTCCTCAAAAGGGTCCATATGTGTGCAACTATCGTTTAGTATTTTAGACATCCTGGAAATTGGTGAGTTATTTCCGAGAACAGTTTTTTGAAAATGTCGTGTAAGAGGTGTTATTGTTTTGCGGGGATATCGAAAGGGAACATTAAACTTAATCATAGATACTAAATCTGGATTATCATAGATTTTGTTAAAATTTATATAAAAACATCAAATCCAACAAATTTCTTCATTGGTTCAAGGTATGTATATTAAAATATGTTAACCTTTCATTGTACGAAGAAAGTTCTTTAGCTTTTCTTCGAGAGAAAGCCAGATGGTTGAGAAAACCCTAATAATGACGTTATCATGTAAAATTATCGTCCGTAAATCGACTTTACAGGCAACAATTTTTTTTTGCTGCATAACAGGTTTCATAATGAAACGAGGCTCATAAAGTTTTGTATACAAAATACTTTAAAAAAATCCTGACCTCAACACAAACGTTGCTGAGTAATCGCGAGCTCCCCATAGGGACCGGTTCTCTTTAAGTTTTACTCTTTAAGCTGCGTTGATGTTGCGTTTTATGCTTCAACTAAGACGGATGTTTGAGTTACAATTGAAATAGCCAATACGACAGTAGCACTGAAAGTTTTTAGAACTGGCCACTTGTTAAGTAATTATACAAATGATTTAGGTTTTCTTTAGTGTTAATTCCGCCAATATTTGCGGAAATATCTGGCACGAGACTCAAAGTCTCGTCTTGTCGAGAGCGTCTTTGCGAGACAACACGTCCTGAGGGTGCCTCGTGTAGAGGCGAAACACGTGTCGAATTGTTTTTAAAAACAAATATTGGCGGAATTAACACTAAAGAAAACCTAAATCATTTGTATAATTTGTATAATTACTTACCAAAATCTGGCTCGAGACTCAAAGTCTCGTCTTGTCGAGAGCGTCTTGGCGAGACAACACGTCCTGAGGATGCCTCGTGTAGAGGCGAAACACGTGTCGATTGTTTTTAAAAACAAATATTGGCAGAATTAACACTAAAGAAAACCTAAATCATTTGTATGATTATGGATTTCCGCAAAGTAACGCCTAATTCAATATTTTTTTTTTTTTTAATTATACAAATTGTTTCAAACTTGATGAAAAAAATGTTTCAAACAAACTCAATTTGTTTTTTTTGAAGTAGCAAGCCGATCGTATTAATTTAGTTTTGAAATTTGTAGTTAAAAATAAAAAATATTAAATGAACTATGAATTAAACAACTCTGTTACAACTTTACTTCTGTTGTACTTTTCTATCACGGTCGTGCATATCATAGACAATTAGGCAGTGCCTACCTCGTATGAACCTAAATAAATATAGCACTAGTGTTAAAGTTAATTTTATACCTATGGTAGGCAGTATACAGATTGCATATACGAAGCAAGCAGCGTTTCATACAACTTATGTCCTACTGCCGGAATAAAGCGCAACTACGGCTAGTTAGATCTACAGTGCCTACCTTGCTAGAAAACCAATGCTGCTTTCTATATTTGTGCAGTCAAACTATTAAGCTTTCTAAGGATAAATCAAAGCTCAAGTGATGCGAATGTCCTAGTCAGAGTTTGTGACTCTAGCATTAGATGTTTAAGCAATACTTTATTAGGTCGGGCGACAGTTGTGAAGTAATAGTCGTCGGTGAACCTATCAATAGAGCCAAAGCCTGTTTATGGATGGCTCATATAAGAGTATTTAATAGTACAAATAGATCAATGTTAAGTGATCCCTCTCTAGTATAGTCTAGTCGTTCGTCCTGAACGCAAGCAAATTTTTCTTACGTAACATAATAGAATTGTTCTTCTCACCAAATAGAATTTACGGATAGGATAGAAGGTCATGATTCAACAGCGACCTGCAAATAGATACGGACTGGGAAGAACAACACTGCCTTTGTTCTCTGTCGCAATGTGAACCTAGCTCATTAATGGCTGCTGATCAAACAAACAAAATATGTATAAGCAGTCCTTTGATCAACTTTTCTTTGACCAAGATCCACGGTAGAATAACACTACAAAGTATCTGTAGGGTTCTACGATTACTTTAGTTATATTTGATTGTCATTGACTATAGATTCATCCTAGTTCCTCATTTGTCAGTTTTTTTAGAAGGAATTCGTATATACTGTGGAAAAGTGTTTTATGTAATGAATTACGTAATTGTTATTTTATTTCAGTGTCACATTTGTGATGTTGATGCTATCACCGAGTTCGTCGAGCATGACTTATCTTAAATATTCTTATAAAAGTTGAGGATGCGTTCCATACTTCTTAAGTAATAAAAGGCATAAAAGGCATTTATTTCAATAAAATTGATTCCTTTAGTATTCTTTTTCATGTCATTTCTAATACACCAGATAACACTATAACAGTATACAGAGCTTTCTATCCAGTGTGTCGAAAGTGTAAGCGAATTCGCACCTTATTACTACTAGATAAATTACTTTTCAAAGCAAATAATTTTTAGTGTTTGTGTTTAAGCAGCCAAGAGACTATGACATACCAAGGTATTTGTAAGTTTAGTATTCACCGAGAGATCTCAGTAGTACCGCCTTTGAGATTTGTAAATGTTCTATGTACACAGATGCAGCTCTCTGTATATGTTCAAAGAAATGACTAAATTATGATAGAAAATTATTTTCCATTTAATCGCCGTACGAATTGCATTCGTTACTTCAAAATTATTGTACCCACCTCGCCGGATTCATCAAAAAGCCTTACACTGGTGTCGTAAAAGTTTTAATCAGAATCACTAGAAAAATTTAATTACACTTTTTTTTATGGAATAGGAGGACAAACGAGCGTACGGGTCACCTGGTTACACTGTTAATGAATTCTACACTATTACGTTACATATTTCCCAGGATACTCCAAACTTTATCAGAATGTCCTTGAATATTTAAGATTTTCCAGAATACTCCTAATTTTTGTAATCAATCGATTCCGCACACATTATTTACAACGTAAATGTAATATATAATATAATATTGACGACCTGTTGCACAAATTATTTCACCCCAAACTAGGCATAGCCTGTACTATGGGTACAAGACAACTGCATATTTCATACAATATACTTACTTAGACATACATAAATACATATAAACATCCATGACTCGGAAACAAACATCCATATTCATGATATAAATGATTGCACCTACCGGTATTCGAACCCAGGACCTAGCTTAGTAGTCGGGTCACTAATCATTCGGCTATATTAGTCGTCATTATTTTGTTTTGTTGCACAATTGTTAAAGTCTATAATTTTATTATTCCCGATTGTTGTCTATTCACGTACTCGTAAATTATCTGTTTTCATATTTTTTTTCGTGAAACATCACCTGCGTTTGTTAGTTTAATGTAACTACGTAAACAGTTCAAAACGACACGCAATCGACACATTAGCTGTTTGTTTCTGTTTCACATGCGATATATTACTGTGGGAATTTGCACTCATGTGTAATAGCTATAAATATAATACAAATACGCACATGAAATCAGAAGATCTCTTTGATTTGATAAAATAATAGCGTGTTATACAATTTAAGTTGTTGGTGTACTGAGCGCAAATCTGTGTTACGACTCATCCCCGCCTATTTTATAAGTCAATTAAGGAAAGAATTGAAATAGACCTAATCTATTAACCATCCCTGCGCACGTGAATCTCCTGCAGTCATCCAAACTGCAACTGATCCTTCCAAACCTTTCCTCGCGAAAGCCTTCGACAAGGTATGGTACAACAGCTTAATATTCTAGCTGTATCAACTGGGAGTGCACCCGAGCCTACTACTACTAGGGCACCCTATCCTCACCCCCAACCCGTCGGGTCTCGTGTGCCACAGGCAATAATACTCTCCCCCACTCTATTCTCGCTCTTCACGAGTGACATTCCCAATTTTCAGTGTCCAGCTCGCTCAGTACGCTGTGCAAGAATATTAAAATGCTTCAAGCCAGCGTCATTCGTGAACTATTGTACTTTCAGCATCTAACACCATACACTTAAGCGGTATTGGCTGTACTTACTTTGTTTATCATCAGATGTATTAGCGCTGGCCACCATAAGTATTAAAATGCTGTAGAAGGCTATGTCAGTGTATGTGTAAGTGTGACCTGCATCTTCTAAAACGATCGGTCTGGTATTGGTTGTGTCTGATCTTGGGGGTGTCCGATTTGAACCTCCCTACTTTCCGAAAACAATATTAAGTTCTTTTATGTTGGATCAAAGCTGCGGTTGTATAACGAGTAGGGTCGGGGTGATTGCCTCGTGTAACACCTTATTTCTTTAGTATTGTCTTTGGTGGTTTGTAACAATACAATATGAATCATGTTATCTTTGTGTTTGTTGATAGTTGTTTATGAATCGTTATGTATGTATTGATGTATTGTCGTCTCTGCGTGGGCCATACACAATCAAATGGCCCTTTCACGGGCGAACACATTAAGTTATATAGGAATATTATTATCTTATATATTCGCCAGCTAACCTTACAAAGTGTACTTAAATTAAATTCTAGAAATAAAGTAATTAATTATTAAATAAATAACAATATTTTGATGTATGTCTGTTACTTCATTTAATGGAACACCAATAAAACGATATACATATCATTTGGTTAATAATAAAACATTATTTAAAGTTTTGTTGCATGAGGAACAAATTCTAAAACAAGGAGCATTCCGTCCGATATTAGTTCCCATACCGGTAAATGGAAAGATTTTGTTTAACTTCGAGTATTACGTTGAGGTACTTCAAATGTTTTTTTTTGTAATCTATACTATATATATATTAATTAATATTATAAAGCTGCAGTGTTTGTTTGTTTGTTTGAACGCGCTAATCTCTGGTACTACTGGTCCGATTTGAATGATTCTTTCAGTGTTGGGTAGTCCATTTATCGAGGAAGGCCATAGGCCTGTTTTTTTTTTTAATTAGGGATCCGTAATAAAATTTCTATTTTGTAACACAAGGTGTAAAATCGAAAACCTATTTTTGCGTGCGCTGCAAAAACTATTGACAATAGAACAAAATGATGTACAGGCTATAATATAGGCAATATTTTATTACTTATAAAACTATCGCGTGAATTATACTTTATATTGCAAAACAACGTTTGCCGGGTCAGCTAGTATTATATATAACGACTGACGAGATTGACTATAAGGCTGCATTTAGCGCTCACCAGTCAGCGCTGAAGTTGTCGCTGACTGTAACAATGACAAATGAATTTAAAAAAAATGGTTAAAAAATAATTTATTGTAAGAATGTACAATTGATACTCACTATATTATGAGTATATCCTAATGTTTATTTTACTTCATAAAGAACCACAATAATCTTCAATGGTGTTACACATAAAATTAAATACGATTGCGTTAATATAACGTGTAACACCGCAAAATCTTGAATATTGACTTTGCTATCAATATTTTCTTTGCTGAAAGATTTCTCGTATTATATTGAGTAACATGAACATTTTACTTTAGACAGAAAATAGCTAATTTACATTCAAACACATGAAAATATCTTAGATAATTTATACAGCTCTTGCTGCTAGACAACCGATGAAAGCAGGACAAGTTTATTACTTTAGTGTGCGTGACAAGCTACACTTCTAAATCGACTCGCAATTTGAATGTCACTTTGTGTTAGTGAGCGTGCATTGCTCAAAATAGAGGTTGAGAACACGTGAACCTCTTGTTTTTAACTATTTAAAAAGCTATCACAGTCTATTTAAACGTGAATATGATCTAAGGAAATTATTAATAAAATCCAATACGTAATGGAAACTTACACAGGTAACGTCACAATATAATAGAATATTACGTCCGCTGTGGTAATGATTCACGGGGGACTCCCCCTTCTGCAAAGTTACAAACCTTTTAGAGATAAGGATCACAGGATTTTTATATTGGCTAAAGCTTTTCCTGTTTTTGTGGAACGAGTGAAGACACTGTGTTTTAGTAATATTGTCAGCATATTGGTGCCATCACAACCCTCCCGTAAGATGAAGCGAACTTGTTGTTTGTTAGCGAACACATCTGTCTTACTCACTCCTCAGTTACGGAGATCTATTAGATTTACGAAACTTAGTTGGGAGCAAATCTTATAGATATTCACTGAAATATTTATGGCGTTGTTACGAATTTTGCTTTGGCTTTAACACAGACTTATAAGGACTCTATCGTGTAATAAGTTTTAAAATATCTTAACATTAATTATTTAATGAATATGTACCACCATTACAGTATGTGTTGGGGTATGATGGGTATCTTAGATTATTTATTCGTATACGATCATTTGAACTTCATTATTGATACAGAAAACGTTCTTAAAATTAAAGCTTATTATTCAATTTCTTACATTTATTTAATCTTGTGCACAGTTTAACATACTAACAAAGACAGAATAAAAATAAAAAAAACAAACACACACACACACACTCCAACACACACACACACACACACACACACTTACACACACACGCACACACACATACCTCTCTTTAGTGAGTTTGCTAATTATGATTAATAATGTATCCTATCGCAGAGGGTAGGGCACAAAACATTTTGTACCACATGTTATTAGTTGAATAAATGATTATTATTATAAAAAAAACTACTACGCCGTATCGTTCCAGAGATATGGTGATAAGTCAATAAATGGGTATAATAATGAGTGGGGAATATCCCTACTAATATAATAAATGTAGATGAAAGTTTGCTTGTTACGCTTTCACGCCTTAACCACTCAACCGAATTTGATGAAAATTTATACAGAGATAGACTTCTCTTTTCATTGGAAAGGATATACTTCAAAGATAGTTTGGTGAGAGTTTAGTTAGGTTCTGACAACGGAATCCATGACAAAGTAATGGAACTCTTCAATTCTTAGGAGCAAATGAACGATACTCGGCCGAATCTTTTTTATGCTCTCCAGATATTTAAATCATCTACCATAACATAGTTATGGTCAAGTAATTGTCGTAGTCGAATATGATGATCAATGGGACTCCTTAACGACTTACAGTAAGGGTGCGATCTATGGCAGTATTTCTGTCTGTAATCAATTTGCAAGCACTTACGTTCATTGCTGCATTGAAAAATTTAGTATATCTACACAAATTGTTAGTTGACTTGTACTTCAAATTCACTAAATATCATAAAATAAAAACAAATTAACAAAAAAACAACCGACTTGTACTAATAAATATAATATAATTGGGTATTTTTATACAATCTAATTCTAGTTACGATTATTGTAATTTTTGGAGTCGGTGTCATCCAACAATAGGTTTGCATACATAGTTATAAGTGAGATGTGCTTGAATCGTGAGGACCCGAGAGGCGAGAGCGGGTCGCGGCGGGAGAACACCGATTCCAAAAATAACAATAATCGTAACTAGAATTAGATTTATTAATTAGATTGTATTAAAATACGCAATTATATTATACTTTTTAGTGCACATTATATCTATTGTTTTGGAATAGTGTTTTTGAAGTCGGTTGCTTTTTTTTTAAATTTTTTTTTATTGTGTTTCTGATTCTGCACTGTTTCAATAATGGCGTGCGTACTATGGTGTATTCTATTTATATTCAAAGTCAAAGTCAAAAAAATCTTTATTCAGTGTAAAACTTTATAAGTTATTTAGTGCAAGTCAGGATGAAGTACAAAAGTTACAATAGCATTCAAATGAGTAAAACAATATTCATTAACAAAATTTAGAACATTAATTCCAACTATCTTTATCATTCAAATAATCTTTCACATTATAATTGGCCTTAGATGTTAAGTTATTTTTTACGACACATTTAATTTTTTTAATATGTAATATTTTAATTTCATTTGGGAGTTTATTATAAAATGTAACACAATCCACTTTAAAAGATTTAGCAATTTTACGGAGCCTAGCAGATGGAATTGATTTACGATTAAATCAATCGAAAAGGACACACGATATCAATAAATTATTATTTTCACATACACTTAAATACTTTACACCTGCACCTGACTTCTCTATTTATAATTCTCAAGCTAACCGGTAAGCCAACTCGGACAAGAAGCTTTGCAAGGTGGCTGAAAGCGATTAAGAGAAAAAGCTTTGAATGAAGGAAATGCTCCGCGAAGCATACTGATGACTGTGATATAAAGACGAGTAAATTAGTAGTGAGGTATTTATTAAAGTCAGCAATATACTTTGTATTACAGTACGAGGTCACAACCATTAACTTAGTTTACTAGCTTTAATAGACGAACTCTGTGTGAAAGTGAGATAACTATTCTTACACAAAAACCTAGGTGTCAGAAAGAGACGGAATAGATGGACCGTGAAACCGTTTTGAAACAATTTAGTGTCCATTAGTCTCCTGTCAAATTGAATCCGTGTGTCTTGTCTATCTGTCAAGAACGTTTATCTCGGGAAAGCGTGGATGTATCAAAATGTGTGATATGCTCAGGTACAGTAGGTAGACAGACATCTTAAAGCTGTGAAAAAATCAAACTTCTAAGTTAACGTAAATATAGCATACGGCTGTTTACGCCCCAAAAAACGTATAATTCGACACTCTCAATGTGTTAAAAATTTATAGGATAAGTATAATATAAACAATATCTTATGTTTTTTTTTTTAAGTTATAACCCTCACTTCTAGGATTAAAACACAAATAAAATTTGAAAAACAAAATTTTATGAACTATGTGGGATTCGAACCCACAAACAACAAACAACAAAGTTGAACAAAGCAAACAGAATTTTGTAACAAGGCCGACGCCGGAGGTCGTGGGTTCGAATCCCGCATCGTTCATAAAATTTGTTTTTAAAATTTTATTTGTGTAAGTATAATATAATAATAATGCTGCCAATATTCTTGGTACGCTTCCACGTAATGATAGTTTTATTTTTATGTAGTGATAGTATTGTAAATATAGTTATAAGATTTGTTTTGTTTGAATAATAAATATATATGTGATAATAATATATATTGACACACTCTTACACAAATTATCTTGCGCCAAACTAGGCATACTATGGATACAAGACAACGATGTATTTAATTCAATATACTTACTTAAACATACACAAATACATATAAACATCCATGACTCGGAAACAAACATTCAGATTTATCATAATATAAATGATTGCACCTACCGGGATTCGAACTCGTGACCTCTAGCTCAGTAGGCATGGTCACTAAGCACTGGGCTATAGGGGTCGTCATATTCCGTTGAACTATGAACTTTAGGCAAGGAATACCCGTCTTATACAAGTATAGGGAAAATCTGCAATGTGATAAAATCATAAAAAAAATAATATGGAACTGTTGGTGGGCGATTTGCACTTGTTTCATTCATTATTTAAATAGTTATTTATTCCACATTACAATCAGGGAGACGTTTATTGTGCCACAATCAGCCGGAACAGTACCGCAGGGAGCCGACCGATCAGTACCGTATCACTAATACATGCATACACCAATATTATAGGACATTATTCGCGGACAGATATGTAAATAATCGTTGATTACTATTCTACGGCAGGACGTCATTCAAATTTGATCTAAAAATGGTTGCCCAAAATCCTGATTCAAAACAAGACTATAAATTAAAGCGTCGCAATTGTTAGAGTTTGGTCTGTAATTATCCGGTGAGATGGATGGAGTCGCAAACACACCCAAAATTACGGCTCATCAAACTTAGCCCCCCAAAAAAAATATTTTTTCTATTTTTGAATTTTCAATATCGCATATCGTTAGTTCGTAGTTTGTTCTAAATTGTTCGCTATAAATAATTGTTTGTTCTTTTGTTGTTTATTTAAAAACAATTAATTAAAAACATACCCTTTAGTTAGCCCCCGCCCCCTGTCAATGGGGGGAAACGCCTTCTATTTGGTTCTGGCACTCGCCGGCCGCTGCCGCGGCACGCTACGCTCGGCTCGTGTGTTGTTTTAACTGTTGTAACATAACCTAACCTAACCAATTTTAATGAATTGAATTTTTTTTTAAATAAATAAATCGAAAACAAACAAATGTTTATAGAGAACAATCAAGAACAAATGGCGAACTAACGATGTAATAAAAATAATAAAAAAAATCTGGGGGGCTAACTTTCTTGAGCTCAAAATTACACTTTTTGGAGAGTGAAGAGTTCGTAAAATCCATAGAAATATTTACTCAATCGTATTGTAGGATGTTACTTGCGAAGACAGCGACATATGTTGTCATGAAATCGTTTTACCGAATGTTCTCTTTGTAAGTTCTGATATTCTGATTCATCCCCACCGTTTTACGTGGTTAATAGATTGCTACAGGAGCCAGTCTGCGTCCGACAGGCGAGCTGAGTGGGGCTACATTTTAAATATATACTTAGCAGTTCGGTTACTATAGGAGGTTTTACCAGTGGGAGGCTCCTTTGCACACGATGCCAGCTAGATTATTGGTACCACAACGGCGCCTATTTCTGCCGTGAAGCAGTAATATGTAAGCATTACTGTGTTTCGGTCTGAAGGGCGTCGTAGCTAGTGTAATTACTGGGCAAATGAGACTTAACATCTTATGTCTCAAGGTGACGAGCGCAATTGTAGTGCCGCTCAAAATTTTTGAGTTTTTCAAGAATCCTGAGCGGCACTACATTGTAATGGGCAGGGCGTATAAATTACCATCAGCTGAACGTCTTGCTCGTCTCGTCCCTTATTATCATAAAAAAAAATATATAGGATCGATTAAAATATGTGTAGTCCCGTAATTAAATAGAACAATTATTATAACTAAAAATAATTACAAAAAGTTTCGCAACTCCCAAACTTGAAACAAAGTTTTTTGATAAAATTACTTTTATATAAACGCAGTCTACTTCAAGAACGACAAAGTCCCTTGATCATTTTTCTTACTTTCTATTCTAGTTAAGACAGAAATATCTTTGAAATTAGCCACCGTCGCTTCGATTATTGTAAGGTATACATTTACTAATTCTGTATATACAATCAATTAAGTTTAGAATTAATTAAATACATATTTGTTCAATCTGTTGTAAGCGTCACGTGTTCCGACTCACGAAAGGTCGACGTGACAATACAATTAATTGAATCTCGCTACACTTCATTCAATAGAATGACTTTCTCAATTAAAAAAGAAATTAAGGAGAAACCCTCAAGCATTTGTTTGGTACAAGAAGGGCTTGTAATTGTCAACTGCCGGGGTTGGGGTGACCTCGATATGATGTATATTTTAATTAATTTTATTCCATTCCAGTATGCAATGGGCTACATCGTCTCATATTGACTTAAATTAAGGATTGGACATCGCTGCGCACCAACTAGATACCGCACTACCTAAGAACAATAGATTTTTTAATGCGCCTACTATTAGATTCATGTGAGCGTGGCATCTCGACACTCAATGGCATCTTTCAAATTTTGTAACATACTCTTCGTGTTATTTTACATTGAATTTAATAAAATAGAAAATACTTATTGATGATATGTGATCCCAGTATCTTTTTTATTTCGTGTAGTATTATTTTTACAAAGTTTTACTACGCAATTTTAGTTAAGTTAATGAGAACATGTGGCAAGTCAACGTCAAACATTGCTCGAAACTGGCTCGAGTACGCCCACTTGGGCGTAGTAGTAGTTGCCGCACTATGATTTGCGCCTGAGGTGTGCTAGCAATAATTAATATCCCTTATTATTTATTTATTTAATAATGAATGGAACATGCAAACACAAGGTTAAAATTAAAATAAACTAGAGTTTTTATTACAACTGAGTTAAACAATGTAAAGAGTTAGCTGTCATAAAATTATAAAAGCAAGAGATGCTCTTTAAACCACAAATAAGGTGTTTTTTATCAAAATAAGGGATCGAAAGAAGGGATGAGACGAGCAGGACGTTCAGCTCATAGTAATTGATACACCCTGCCCATTACAATGCAGTGCCGCTCAAGATTATTGAAAAACCTAAAAATTCTGAGCGGCACTACAACTGCGCACGTCACCTTGAGATACAGGATGCCAAGTCTCGTTTGCCCAGTGATTTCACTACCTACGGCGCCCTTTCAGACCGAAACACAGTAATGCTTACACATTACTGTTTCACGGTAGAAATAGGCGCCGTTGTGGTAGTCATAATCTAGCCGGCATCCGGTACAATGGAGCCTCCCACTGATAAAAGGTTCTTTAGGTGAGTCATTTAGTATTCAAATTTAAATTTAAATTTCATCACAGCACTCGGTGTAAAAAATTCAAATACAATTAAATCTTTTGAGATAGCTTATTGAAAACCTAGTGTACTATACGAATTAATTTTGTATCCTAATATTTCTGGACGATGCGGGATTCGAACCCACGCCTTTCCGGTTACGTCCCAGCACCACCAAACAAGCCAACCGCTTACAATCCGAAAATCTTTGTATTATAAACAATTTGTTATTTTTTCTTCTTGTATTAAAAATTCTTTAATAAATTTTGCTTTGAAATTTAATTTGTGTAAACTATTCCAGAAGTAAGGTTATCACTTTGAAAAAACAAATTGTTTAGATTTGAAAGAGCGACATCTCAAGTCAAGTTCCTAATATGCAAATATTGGAGTTGAGCAGGTTATCACCTGTAAAGTAAATCCTGTAATTGAAACCACACTCTGAGAGTTGACCAAGACGTATCAAGATTTATTCTTCACTCGAACGGTTAGCTCAGTGGAACAACGCTCGCACGGAACGCGAGAGGTTGCGGGTTCGAGTCCTGCATCGTTCATAAATTTCGTTTTCAAATTTAATCTTTATATTATGCTAAGGTATGTTTTGTTCAAGTCTCAGGTTGTGGCTCCATCTACAGATCTACTTTAAAATTGATAACCTGCTCAATAATTGCATATTTGGAAATTGACATGAGATGTCGCTCTTTCAAATCTTAACAATTTGTTATTTCTTAAGTGATTAAATTTGTAATTGAAATAAAATTTGTTAGTCAAAATTTTTGGACGATGTGGGATTCGAATCCCGCATCAAATCAATAACAAATTCTTTAAACCTTGTACTGTAGCGAAGTAGTACTCAAATGAACTACGACATACGAAATACGACAGCAAAAGAGATACCGAATACATTTCTAATTTTATATTACGTTGCATAGGAGTTTTATCATTAAAAAGAGATTCAAATAATCTTAATATTTAGCGCAAACGTCAAAGCGGAAAGTTGTTCAAATAAAGCCTCTTTGAAATGAAGCCGCGGTAGAACATAAGTCAAAATGTTTTCACTCGTATGAGTACTTGGAAAACTTCCCCTTTGAGTAAGTCGTAACTTACAAACATGAAGTTTGCGCTAAAGAGAACGGACTGCACGGCCGAGATGAAAGATTCGGACAAAGGCTGACTTAGATGATCATCTTTATTTTTATATGAAATAATGTACAATATTCATAAGATAACCGATTCTTCGTACACACGCACAAGAAGTGTTGCATAGAGAAGTCGCTTCTTTGTGTATCTTATACAGCATTTATCACGGGGAGTGTTCCGAAGAGCTGATTCACCTGATTCCTGCGGCCGAATTCCACCTTCGCACGACACGCTCCAAATTAGGATATCATACCCACCATCTGGATGTGTGGTGTTCCTCCACAGTGCTGTTTTCAAGGAACTTTCTTCAACGTACAACTAAGCTGTCGTCAGCTTCCTGGTACGGTGTTTTCGGGACGATACGACATGAGTACCTCCGGCGGCGGCCGTGGATGCTGACAACGCTCCTGTGACTACTCTGGTGATCACTTAACACCAGGTAACCCGTACGCTCGTTTATACTCCTTTTATATAAGAAAAAAATCTTTTTACAGAATAAATTACATTATATTGAGTAAAGTTATATAAGAGTTCGTATTAAGTGGTTCGATATTCAGCAATGCGGAGCTGCATGATGGACCGCGTTCATTCCTATTTGCATGTCAAACACGTGAATAAATAAAGTATGATCCACTCTGAATCTATCATAGACATTGTGGCTATAAGAAATATTCATGATATTGTTTGTGCATTTTACTAGAGAACATGAAGCTATATTTATATGACGGGACAAGGGTGATCACATGGTCAGAGTCAACGTGGTTTAGAACACGACAGCAAGTAAGATACAGTTTTACAAATACATGGTATAATCAGCAAGAAGCGTATCACTTATAACAAAGAGCTTTAATAGGTTACGTTTTTTTTTGACAATCAGGGACGAGATAAGCAGGACGTTCAGCTGATGGTAACTGATGCGCCATGTCCATTACAATGCAGTGCCGCTCAGGATTCTTGATAAGACCAAAACTTCTGAGCCGCACTACAAATGCACTCGTCACTATGAGATATAAGATGTTAAGTCTTATTTGCCCAGTAATTTCACTAGCTACGGTGCCCTTCAGACCATAATACAATAATGATTATACATTACTGCTTCACGGTATAAATAGACCTCGTTGTGGAAGCCATAATCTAGCTGGCATCCTGTACAACTGTAAGAATAGTTAAGTAACTGGTAAGAGTTATAAGAACGTGGTGATCCCAGCATGCGCGTGCGACACAACCGCCTCGCTCGATAGTTCTTCCCTGACTGACTGCTCGGTACTCGCCCGGCGCCCGATCTCGACCGCAATCGTACCGCACGCAATTACACCAGGACGAAGACGACCACATTCTTTACTTCGACATATATAAAATAATGCATATAACAATTACTGTTTATATTATAAATATAGGTTGAATATAATGTAAATGTGTGAGTATATTATTATATTCACATTACTTATCACTTATATATTTATTATTCAAACAAAACAAATCTTATAACTATATTTACAATACTATGACTACATAAAATTAAAATTAATATAATCATTACGTAGAAGGGTACCAAGAATACTGGCAGCAGTATAGAAGATTATGAATATAGAATATTAAAATATATACGGAGTTATTACAAAAAAATAATTTAAACATCGCTCAAAGACCTGTTTTGTTAAACAGTGTCTAACTTTTTAAGTGACGTCTGAAGTACTTAACAACAGAAAGACACGGATTTTTAATAGAACTTTCCTAAAACAAGTGTTCAACGCGTGTTTAACTTTTTTGTAATAGCACCGATATTGTTTAACGCAGAGCAAGTAATTTGAACTGGAATTATTTATCAATTCTAAACATATACACATCTTATGTATAACCCAGCACTGGCGCAAGGGAAATGAACTCATATTTAATTTCAGTCAGTAATTTTATAATATTTCACGCGTATTCCAGTAGATTAAACTATGACTCTTAGCTCTCCACCCTCATTGCAGACATTCCTTGTAAAAAGAAATTGTTAACAGTTGCAATATTGAGTTTAAATTTCGTTATGTTAATGATAATGATAGAATCAGAGTGTTTAAATTGTTAAAAGAACTGCCCATATATGGGCGTGTTTGTGCTGTTAAACATTGGTAATTTAAGATCGTTGTCTGTTCTCCCAACGCTTAGTACTTTTTTTTAAGACTAAAAACCAGTTCTATTAGCAAAATGACATCCAAACAACCTTCACTTTGTCCTATGGAGAGGCGCTCCACCACGAAGTATGGTGGAGCGTGTCTTATCAAGAAGTAACACCAGAGCTTCATGTATTAAATGTGATGAATTTATTATCAAAAACAAAAAAGATAATCAAGATTATTCGTAAAATAGTGGAATTTCAGTTTTTATACCATTAAAATCTTTATATATAAATTTTTTAAGATTATCTATATACGGAGTCTCATTTTATATAGTTAGCTAGGTTATACTAAATTTTAAAAATATTGATAACTAAAGACTACTATTAGCAAAATGAGAACCAAAAAAACTTCACTTTTTTTTTATATGAGAGGGGGCAAACGGGCAAGAGGCTCACGGGATGGGGAGAGGTGAGGCGACCGCCCATGGACATCCGCAACAACAGGTGTGTCAACTTTATCTTACGGAGACGGATATCCTAATCGCGAAGTATGGCGGACCGTGTATTATCAGGAAGTAACACCAAAGTGTATCAAGAGACTGTCATAGACACGTTGTGTCTTAAAAAAACCTCATAGCAATATTTAAGCTCAAAAATTCACCTTAGACGTTCTAGACTGCACCTGGTCACAGGGCACAAAGTCAGAACTTTATAAGAGCTGAAAGCCAGCCCTCATCTGATCCCTTGATTTGAATTTGACTGCAAATTATGGTCAGTTTTAGAAGATATGAACTGCTCTACACGACACACCGATATCAAGTCGCGTAATAAATCTCTAGAACAATCAATGACTGACTAAATTTCCCATGCCAGCAGTGTGTAAATACATAGATTCGTTGCCAGAATATTTAAATGCCTACATTTAGGCCAAAGTCAGACATTCAAATATAATTCATATCTATATATATAAAAAGTTAGTCTCGCTAAAACTCGAGAACGGCTGCACCAATTTAGCAAATTTTGGTCTTGAATTATTCGTGGAAGTCTAGAGAAGGTTTAAAAGTTGAATAAATAGGAAAATGCTGCTAAATTAAATAAAAACAACAGATTTGTTTTTCCTTTGATGTGTCCATACTATATAATTTCTATGAGTGAATTTATTGACGCACGGTTTGACAGTTCTGCTGTGAAACAATTTCCTTACGACAGCAGGGTGCATATTTTACGAAGTAATTTTTGATGTTATGATATATTATTGACAAATTCATATAAAAACATTAATTTATTTATTATATACAGAGCAACGTTTGTGGGGTCAGCTAGTTATAACATAAAAACGTTTACAGCTATACATAAGCTAAATATTATAATAATCATGTAAATGGTACCGTATTATGTTAATACGTAAAATTAATTAAGTAAATTGTCATATTAATCAATTTTAATGACATCATTTCCTCATAATTCACCATCCGGTTTAAACTGCAAACGAATTGGCGCCAATTAACTTATGTTAATTTGCAAAAAACAATTATCCTGTATTAAGTCAACTTTTGTTAATAATTACTGTTATAATTATTATGGACATATTAAGTAGTGATGCAATTATTTTAATATTATCATAAATTTATTTTCAACGCTTTTATATTATATTCGGTATATTATTCTATCACATGGTCATCACAGATCTACACCTATTAACAAAATTTCAAAACATCAACGATTACATATACTTATATTAGACATTATTTTGTCTGAATCGTATGTCGGTGTCGGTATGTTCCTCATTATAAAAAAAAAATATAAAACCATTTTATTCATCCAAACTGCTCAGAGGACAATGGAAGGGAGCATTCTTGGTCTGCGCATAATACACAAAATTAGAGATACAGCTATAAGAAAAAAAAATACGAAAGTCGAAGCATCATGTTATTCGACTCACGGATAAAAGATGGACAAAGACTGTAACTGAATGACGTAGCCCAGTTGGGAAACGAAAGAGAGGTGGACCTTTAGAAAGTTGGGAGAAAGAAATCAAAGAAACTGGAGGAATAGACTGGAGAAAAACGGCTCTAGACAGGAAGACTTGGAAAAATCTGGAGGAAGCCTTTACTCGATGGAGAGCTTAATTAACCGCCAGCTCTTGGTACACCTAGAGGGTCACCAGTTGATCAACGACTAACAGTATGGATTTCGCCATGGTCGATCGGCAGGTGACCAAAAGAAAAATATGGCATACCATAATGCATTAGAATGTATATCATCAAGTTTATAAAGTATTGGAGACAACAAAATAGAAAACTTATTTTTTCAGAAATTTTTACACATAAATAAGGGGATAAATCGAAAATTCGTTATATTTATTTAATACTACCTGACACAGCAAATGTTGTATTGCCATATAAAGTAATAATCAAAACAAAATTCAATAATAAAAAATTTTGAGATATTAAAAATAGATGATGACCGATTCTCACACCTACCAAATATCACGTAGATACATAAATTTCATCGTACTACAATAATTATTGCATTCGATTGCCATCTTGCAACCCTATTGCGGGTCTGTGCATGGAACAGAATAATCTAATAATAGTGATACAAAAATCATAATAAAATAAAAATAAAAAATATTTGACCTTGGGTAACCCTTAACATTTAGGGGTTTTAAAAATAGATGTTTGCCGATTCTCAGACCTACCCGATGTGCACACAAAATTTCACACCCATCTGTAAAGCCTTTTCGGAGGAGTTTGGTAACAAACACTGCGACAAGACATTTTATATTTTCAGTTTGCTTTTATTTTTTGACAGAATGAAATCTGTCCGGGCAGCAAGTCTTATTCCATTATTCAAGTCGGAATAGTTGAAGGTTATGTACGTCTGTAGACTGTGGGGTATCAACCGAAAATACCAGACTTTGATCACCCAGAATAACTATCTCGTACAAAGCCTCACTCTGCGTAAGTTATTTCAGGCGTGTTGACTTGAATAATTAAAGTTGGAGTGACTCAAGCGCGACGCTAGCCACCTCGGGCCCACTTTATGTAAACCGCCGCAACGAGGAGCCGGAAAGCGGCTGTCCGTCGCTTGAAGCTAAGGCGTGTCTAGTAATCAGGATGTCAACATGTTTATGTCATTATAACGTAGCCTTCATTATTTTATTTTCATCAATAATTTATGAAACTGAACGTATTCCATACAACCCTAGAGATTATATAAAACTTCTTTACGCACGCTTGACTTGATTAATAAGCTAGTGAATGCGCGAAAGCGATACGAAAATGTGATGAATAAATATTTTAACAAAAAAACAACCGACTGCAAAAACACTATTCTAAAGCAATAGATATAATGTGCACTAAAAAGTATAAAAATAATTTCGTATTTTTATACAATTTTTTGTGAATTTGAAGTACACTAACTAACAATTTGGCTAAATATATGTAGATATACTAAATTTTTCAATGCAGCAATGAACGTCAGCGCTTCGTAATTTGATTACAGACAGTTAGAAATTCTGCCACAGATCGCACCGTTACTGTAAGTCGTTAAGGTATCCCATTGATCATCTACGAGATTCTACGAAAAACTTCTATGACAATTACTTGGCCATAACTATGTCATGGTAGATGACTTAAATATCCGGATACCATAAAAAATATTCGGCCGAGTATCGTTAATTTGCTCCTTAGAATTGAAGAGTTCCGTTACTTTGTCATGGATTCCGTAATCAGAACCTAACCAAACTCTCACCAAACTATCTTTGATCAAATTATCTAGATTTGATTTAATTTGAAAGTATATCCTTTCCAATAAAAAAATCATCGAAATCGGTTGGCGCGATATTGAGTTATTCGTAAATTTATCATCCACTTTGCTATACATACGTATAGCAAAGTGGTGGACTTTTATGGTTTTCTCATGGATGCCATTGTCAGATCTGGACCAAATTACAATGAGAACACACGGGAAGCACCAGGTTTCAAATAAAAAAGGATCATCAAATTTGTTTCATCCAGTCGAAAGTTTTGAGGTAAAAAACATAAAAAAAACATACCGACGAATTGAGAACCTCCTCCTTTTTTGAAGTGGTTAAAAATAAGTGTTATCGAATATTTTAGATAGATCTAGAAATTTCTTGAATAATCTAGAACATTCCAGAATAAGTATTCTAAGAAGGTTCTGATTGATCGAGCATGTTTGAAATGTTCGGAAAAATTCTAGAATAACCTAGTAAAAGAAATTTCTAGAATGGTCTAGAATATTGCAGAATTAATTAGGAAGTTCAAAAAGAAATGCCATGGTTCTGAAAATAATGTGAGATGATTTAAGATATTAATGTCTACTAAGTCGTAAGATATTTATGTAAAAATAAATAAGATCAATAAATTAATGAAAAAAAAAAAGAAAATGTATCTTTTATCTGTAAAAGTTGTGAAGTAAGTTGTGATAGATTACTAACATTCACAAATAACGATACAAATAAAAATGACCCAACGAAGCGGGTACGCACAGCTAAAACAGTTCATTAAATCTTTCAAGTCGTGCCTACAAGTCTTACTGATTTTCAATCTCATTAACAGTTCTGTAACAGTCTGCAGGGCTTCTGCAGTAGGTACGACGTAATAAATGAACAAGAAATAGCAATTGAATCACAAAGTTTGTAGACCTATGCAATGTTCCTCGTGAGTCTTATTTAATTTCACAATTGAGTGTAAATAAAATAGGAAAACAGCTGTTCAATATTGATTCTTTAATCTTCTTGTTCAATAGTTGTTTTTCTCGAGGAGTAGGAGGAGTTTCGTCTTTGACTGTAATAAGGTTTCCTATAGGGTCGCAGGTTTTTGGCTCGTTTAATGAATGTGTTTACTTAGGCACTTGCAATCAACCAAGAATCATGACGAAAGAAGTTTATGTACTCCACTAACCTTTGAACATTCCCACGCCACTCAGGTGCCCGCGGCTCCAATGGTCCTGACTCTGGTATTCCAAGGTGAACGTCACACTGGGGATAGCAAGGTTGCAAAGCTTGTATGAATAATAACGTAAAGATACTAGCATTGAACGTCAACACTGGTGGAGAGTCACGAAGCTTGTGGCAGACTTGATGACCACAGGATATCACTCAGGGAATATACGGTTTACAGATGTAGTACTAGCGACCACCTTAACTATTTGTAATGATCGAAGAGTACAGTCCACGATAAGATCGAAGAGTACAGTCCGAATTGGTTAATCTAAGTATTTAGATTTTATTTATTTATTTAACACCAACAAGACAAACACAAACAAAAGCATAATAATAATATTACAATAAATAATAAATTCTAAGTGTTGGCTTAGTTATAGCTGTTACACACATTTAAAAAATATTACTGGACTTACTATTATGGAATCCATATTTTGTAAAGATGAGATATAGAATTGTTGGAAAGGGTACAGAGGCGAGCCACTAAGTTGCCTAGGGAACTGAAAAATCTTACATATGAACAAAGACTTACAAAGCTTGGACTCAGCACCTTCAAAAAATCAAAAGAAGAAAGAAAGAGACGATCTAATTAAAAGATACAAAATATTAAATAATTATTATAATGTCCCAAATTTTGAGAGCATGTTTCCAAGGAAGAGCAATCCTAGACTAAGGGGACATGATATGAAGCTAGAATATCAATTAGCATCATCAAATCTTACTTACTGACCAACAGAGTTGTTCATATATGGAATAGATTGCCCAAGGATGTGGTTAAATCAAAATCTGTTAATCAGTTTAAGAATAGACTGGAGAAACATTTGAATAGATATGGCAAATGATATAGACGCATCAGCGAAAGCTGCTTAGTCTATTATAAATAATAAAAATAATAATACACAAACACAAGTATTGAATTAAATTGAATGCAAAAATTATCAAAATATTTACAAACTGAACTAATGAATTTATTAGACATTTACCTTTCCGTCCCGGAAAACTCCGATCGCGTGGTATGCCTCAGATCGGCGCTACGTTGGCGTTCGCTCAGCGTTATAACAATGTGTACTATTTTACGTTTATTAATAAATGGTTTTTAATTGGGGTGATTTCAGTGAATGTATCTGAAACTAGCTATAAGACCATGCAAAATAAACCACCTTATAAACAAAATAAGGGTCACAACTTGGTGAGGGTATAGTGTGCCGTACGGCACTCTGTTAGTGTATCTAAAAAATCTAGTGGACTGGGGCACTGCCTATTTCGGAAGGTTTATGTTAGTTCATACAATAGTCTAACACATAATATATAAAGCGAAATAATATTATTAACACAATAATGAGCTCCACAGTGTTACGAAGAAAGTAGCACAATATAACAATTAATTGATTCCTCGCCACACTTCAATCTATTACTCGGAATGGCTTTCTCAATTAAAAAGAAAATTAAAAAGAAACCTTCAAGCATTTAATGGGTCACCATTATTGAGAAAGGAGTATTAATTGTGGGGGCTGGAGTGGAGAATCTCAAAGTAGGAATTTCTTATCTCTTTTTTCTATTTTATTTCGCCTTGGTTCGTAGGTTAGTAGAACTTATTCAAACTTTTGATTTCATAATTCATAAGTTATCTAAATTTATTTTTTCAGATCGTACTACATTTCAAGATAATTTTAAATATTTTGTTATTTTTAATTAACGTTTTGGATATATGATGCCGTGTAATTATGATGGAAGAATTCAAAAGTGGTAGGTGTAATGTAAGTATCAGTAAATTTATTTAATTGGGTATTATATGCCTTTATTTTGAACTTGATGTATAGACTATAGATATATATCTCGGAGATTTATTTGGATTTAAAATCGGGCGTCACCGTGTTGGTATCCGCCATGTTGTTTTAAGTCGATCAGTGCGCACAACCGGCGCGGGCGCTAGCTTGAAGACGAATGCGACTTCTCAATGAGCGCTCTACTGATGGACAATAATAACTAACTTCAATCATGTCACCGACAGTGACGTACACAGTGACAACTTCAAACATACTTTGAAAGATGACGTTCGCCATCAGTTCAGCCCAATACACAGAGTAGAATATAATCATACAGGCCATATTACTTTTATATTTTAATTATCCGACATACATAATATTATTTCTACCGCTTCAGCTAGATTCCGACTTTACGCTTCCGGTCTGATTGTAAGTCGCGTCTCAATCCTTCATTTTATCGGTGAAGCCTTATTTCAAATATTAAACTTTATTAAAAGCCTTCAAGGCGACAAGAGAATTAGAGACACAAATATATATAACTAACATAATATGATTGACAATAGAAAACTTTTTAATTTTTATTTTTAAATATTATTATTGATAATGTTTTTTTAAAAATAGAAATTCAATTACTTGTCTTCCTTTCCTGAGTCACAGATTCTTCTTTTTGGTGTTTTAAAAATAAGTTATAATTTATTATAACTTAATTAAAATAGACTATAACGCACAGCCAATAGTATCAGTTATTAAATGTTATATTTTTTTTCTTATATAAGTGCTTGCAAACAGGCAAAAGTCTCACGTCGTGTGAGTGGTGACGCAACCACGCTCATATTAATCTAACTTTATATCTACATCTAAGACTAAAGTCAATGGAAGTTCTGTTTAACTACAGAAAACTGTTCAGAATCCTAGAAGTTACAATGTTTCTTCTCGTGCTACGTGACAATGTATTCGTATGAGTGTGTTTACTCACTATTATGTAGTGCTATATGTGTGTGTGTGTTCTATAAGTATAATCAAAGTTCCAGAGACGCTCGAGATGTTCTCAATTATTCACATTGTTTTACAGAGTTCTCAACTTTCAACTTTTGGCTGAGACATTGAAATGTTTTAGTCTACGACATTATCTACTTCTCACAATTTACTTGTTCATTTATTAAATAGTTTACTATGTGTTGTCTTTTAAGTTTAGGTTATGGAATGTCAGAGTTTTTTTATGATAATAAGGGACGAGACGAGCAGGATGTTCAGCTGATGGAAAATTATACGCCTTGCCTGCATTACAATGCAGTGCCGCTCAGGATTCTTGAAAAAACCAAAAATTCTGAGCGTCACTACAATTACACTCATCACCTTGAGACATAGAATGTTAAGTCTTATTTACCCAGTAATTTCACTTGCTACGGCGCCCTTCAAGCCGAAACACAATAATAGTTACACATTGCTGCTTCACGGCGGAAATAGGTGCCGATGTGGTACCCATAATCTAGCCGGCATCCGTGCAAAGGACCCCTGGTGAAATTAGGCATTTTTGGAGTGATTTCTGATGGTGGTATTTGGCTGCTTTTTTTTGTAGGAGAGGTAACAAACGAGCGTACCCGTCACTTGGTGTAAGGTGATCACCGCCGCCCACATTATCCTGCCAATACCAAAGAAGATAAAAAACAACTTTAGAAAACCGCTTTTTTTGAAGGTATCCATGTCGTATCGTGCTGGAAACAGCGCACAAGAAAGCTCATTCCACAGTTGTACGTGGAAGAATTTTCCTTGAAAACCACACTGTCCAAGAAGGCCACATATCCAGATGGTGATATCCTAATTTGTGGCGTATAGTAGCAGGTGCAGGTGGAATTCAGTGGCAGGAATCAGGTCAAACAGCTCTTCAGAACACTCCCCATGATAAAATATGCGGTAGAGGATACACAACGAAGCGACGTATCTACGCAACGTCAAGTGATCTAGCCGTACACAGAGCACTGAGTCCCCAACAATTCGAGCAACTCTGCGTGACACGCAGTCAAATGGTACGAGGTGATGACTGGGGTACTGATACCAGAGATGACTGCAATTATAAAGCGCTAAAAAGGGTCGACTTGAAGCTACCGATCGTTAGCAAGCATGCGCAACTCTTACACATTTCTATTTTATTTTGTAATAAAGGGGCTCTTAAATTCTTTTCCTTTAAAAGCTCTCCATCTGGCTTCCCGAACAATTCCTGTACTGCTCGATTAATGGTCAATCTCATTTGATTTTGTGCAATTGTAAGAATTTTGGGAAGCTAGCGCGCGAGATTTGAGCGTTCCGTGTTAAATGGACAGTAACAATAAAAGTCTTTGTCTGTTTGGAGCCAGCATCAGTTCAGCTGTTTATCTACAACTAAATGGGACTATGACACGACGACCTTCTAAAAAAATTTTCAATCTTTCAACTATTTCTTGGGTCACTACCATTGTTGGGCGATCTGAGCGCGGGTCATCATTAATGGATGTTCTTCCACGTTTGAACAACGTGTAACTAACTGAAGAAAACAGAAGAAAATATCCATCAAAATTATCCTGTGAATCGTTATTAATTTACTCCGCGCTGAAATTTTTCAATTACAGAAACCTATAACGGCATGCAATTCAATTGTATTCATTTTCGACACTACTACCCTCTAACTGAAACAAAAAAATCTATATTCATAAGGAAAAGATATTTTAATAAAATTGTTTTGTTCTATCACATTCTAGCTAAATAACCTAATAGTAAGTACATAACCTAATTATGTATATATCGTATGTATATTAATTTGGGGGCAACCATCCATCGCTCATATAGCGTTAACTCTCAATGCATGTACTGGTGTTACTAAAATAGAATAAATTGTTTGGTCCTTTATGAAACGAATTAAATTTTGATGAATTTTAAAAAATGAGAGCATTTAAGTTTTTCTCTTTAAACGGTCATTATTAATGAGTCGCGGTCGGTTGACACGTTCCTCGTCTCTCGGCATTATGCAAGCGTACGCCTGAACGCGGAGTCATTACCCACTGGAGACGCAAACATCGAATAGTTTTGTCCATGACTTATACTCATTTGCGATTTTTATTGAAATTTTAGGTACTTAACCCAGCCATCATGTTGAAAGGTCAGTCAGGCTTCACAGATTGTGGCAAATCTGAGTAACTCACAAAAGGTGCGGATGGTGGAATTGGATGGGTATTTTTCAATATAAGCCTTAACCGTCGGGTAGAACCATGGATTCGGATCTCTACTGTACTCTACATCTTCAGATTTCCACCTGATTGGATCACCTTAGAATTATAATAAGCTACTTGTCTCGTTTTGTATATCAGATGTCTTAAAATTTCCACAGCAAGGGGATCATATCACTACTTACGAGTTAAAAATAAGTCATCGAACAAGATGGCACTTATATACTGTAATTATGTAAATAAACTTTGAAAAAAATATCTTTAGTTTTCATATAAAATGCGATGAAACTTTTTCCTCAATCTTCTATTTAGTACAGACATAATATTAATATAATTTATTTTATATGACAGAATTAAAAAACATATTTTGTTTATTTTATCGAAATAAACAGTAATGAAAGTAAAGAGTTAAATAAAATATTGTATATTAAAGTTAAATATTATAAAGATATAACTTTAATTAATTTTAAGTTAAGGTTGTTAAGTTTTCGCAGTATCTCGTTCATACTCATAGTAATGCATTACTACACACGTTCCCAGCCAGCACTTTCTAAACTGAATATAATGTCCCACCTGAATATTTATGGGGAGAACTATTAGGGTACTTCTCGCTGTATAAATTCTGCTTAAACATTTCATAAATTATTTTTAAAGTATAAATTAAAAACTTTTATAAACGGAATTTAGACTCACTATATGTCAAAAGCTTCATAGATAAATAAACTTTATTCAAATAGGCTTAAACTAAGCGCTTCTGAATACTATAAATATTTCTTTTAAATTACTGAATTTACAATATGTTCGTAAAAAGTTGAGCTCGTGAGATGAACACATTATAAGAAACTCAGCGGCATCTTCCAATGAAATAGAGTATTTTACAATGGCTGTAATACACATAAAAAATAAGTTTGTAAGGTGCTGCATCAAATATATGAGTTGTTTTTAAATATTATATAAAATAATTCATGAAAAGTAATAAAGAATTAAATATATGAAGGTTAGCTTCCGAAGAAGAAGGAAAGAAGCTATGTCACTATGGCATAAATGGAACTACGCTCGACTTCTGATTTCATATCTAAACAATAGAATTCAGAAGGTCGATGTGAATGGTAGAAGATCTCCTAGGACTCCTCTCAGTATGGGGGTACCACAATGGTCTATTCTCGGACCGTTCCTCTTCCTTATCTAAATGATCTTCCTAATCCCTTAGAGAAAAAACATAAGGCAGTATTGTTTGCGGACGACACCTCACTGATTTTCAAAGTGAAAAGAAACCAAACTATGTATGACTAAGTGACCGATATTCTATCTGACATCGTGTACTGGTTTAGCGCTAATAACCTTTTGTTAAATAGCAAGAAAATGAAATAAATAAAATTTACCGTACCAAATGTGAAAAATTGTTGATGCAAGTGTTTTGTTAAACGGAGAAGTGATAAAACCGGTGGAATGTGCTATATTTCTTGGTATAACTCTAGATTCAAAATAACAATGGGGCCCCCATATTGAAGGATTGGCGAACAGACTTAGTTGTGCAGCATACTTGGTTAAAAAGATTAGACAATTAACTGACATAGATATGGCGCGACTAGTATGCTTTAGTTATTTCCATAGTATTATGTGCTATGGTAAAGTAGTATGGAGCAATGCTGCCGATATTAATACAATATTTGTGCTTCAGAAGAGGGCTGTTCGCGCTATTAATAACCTTGGTCCTAAAGAATCATTGAGAGCAAAATTCAAAGCAATTGACATCTTGACTGTTGCTTCTCAATATATTCTTGATAATGTAATGTATGTTCATAGGCACATAAGTGAATTTGCTAGAAACTGTCATAACCGTAATGTTAACAGGTACAGACATATGCTTATAATGCCCACTTCTCGGCTAAGTAGAGTTAGTAATTCTTTTGTGGGGCGATGTATATTATGCTTTTACAACAAGATCCCAGAAAATGTTCAAAACAAAAGTATTACGTAATTCAAAAGAATTGTTAAAAAACGGTTGTGTGGTAAAGGTTATTATAACATGACTTTCTTAATGATACCACAGATTGGGAATGGAGAGACCGCCCTCAGGTTATTAAATAATAAGTTTATATTACATACAATATTACATTGTAAACATATTTTTTGATGAAAAAAATTGCCCGCTTAGTTTGTTGCGCCCATTCTTCTCAGGCCTAAGGCATTCATTTTGGAATGGGTGGTAGATTTTATGACTTGCAATAAGTATTGTGACATCCTATTTTGAATAAAAATATTTGAATTTGATTTGAATATAAATTATCGTATCTTTTATCTTTAGAGCTTAAACTCATTGTATGTGTAAGGATGCTTCGTGAATATGATGGTCGTGATTACTGTCACAATTAGTAATTGCATCCAAGAAATAGAATGATTCATTAACTATAACAGGTCGACATAGCACCACCAACAGCACCAGTTCACGGGTTCACTCATGGACCAGACATCGTTCCCTTCGCACCTATTAGAGGGAAGGAGACGACCCGGTAGACGATGCCTTCTTCTCCTTCACACACACACTGACACTTCTTTAACACATTTCTTAGAAATAATATTTTAATAATTATCCTTTGGATATTCTACACATAACAAGCTAAGATCAATTTTAACTAGCACAACAAGGGTTCCTTACATTCAATCCTCATTTATAATATATTAGTGTTAAATGATAAAGAATTAATTATAATTCTAGGGTTCACACTCCAAGAGCCATGAACGAGAATACGAGTACTTACTGTCAATTTTAATACTATATGTCAGTACATAGCTGTTCGTCCATATGTCTGTCAATTTAAGATATTGTATCTGTTATACGAGAAACATCATAAATTGGAATAGTTAATCATACAGCTCATTCGAAAGGCAGATTTCCTTAGAGAAGAAGTAGCAAGAAAGTCTGAGGTTGCTGAAATTTTTCAAAAAAGGTTGATTTCGAAATTATTTAAATATTAAGACAAAATATTGACTTGTAATTTTTTATTTTTATCATGTTTATTACAATTAAGTTCTTTCGATTGTATTTCAACTGGTTTTGACATTTGACATTGTGTGACTATTATCTACTTATTATTATATTAGTGTGTGAGTAGCCCCTATAATCTATATGACTAAGCTTTTAAATTGTATTTGTTAATTTGACATATTATATAAATCGGCGCAAATACTAAAACACACCTATAATTATAAACACGAGAATAATTTAGTTTAACTAATTTTAGTTAAATTAGTTCCTAATTTATCCTTTAATTACATTGTGATGTGAAATTATTGTAAAAACAACACGTGGAGTAGCACGTGCACCGGGTCCTATAAATACAGCCGCACGGTCGACACTTGAGGGTAAGGCCCCCGCGCCGAGCAGACTACTACACGCGCCTGTTTTCACGCCCCGCTACGCCGCCACGCTACGCTCAGTGCTACGCTACGCAGCTCCGCTACGTGTGGTACGAGGTATACTACGCCAAGTTCGACTGGTTACGTCGAATTCTTTCCGGCCTGCAGCTTGTTTACAGCAATTTTTATTGTAGTAAGTGAGTTGCGTGTCATCGCGGTTGAGCTGAAGAATACCTAACGGTGACAACTAACTCGGCTAACATTGACCCGGTGCGTTTCTCAGGCCTCCAGACTTGAGAGAAACCGGACGACCCGATCCCATTGCACTTGGGCTTTCCCAAGGGTGACGGTTCGCGGCTATAACCATTAGGGATAGCCGCATCACTTCCGACCCCCGTTGCTCCCTGCCCTCAGCAGGGAGGCTCCCACAGCATGGCTCCTCCATCAGCGGAGTCCCTCCACCCCGTGATCCCCCAGATTGTGGCATTATTTAAAAATGTCTCACCCGAGGATACCCAATTCATCTTAAAAACACTCCGTTCCATGGCCGCCACCCAGAGTCAGCCCCTCGCTGACTTCCCCGCGTCCCCCGACGAGCCCAACGCTCATGCCTTAGTTCCTGCAGATATGGAGTTCTCAGACTCCGCCTCCTGCGGCCGCAAGCGGCCATGCCATTCCTCCTCGGAGGAATCAGATAACGGAACACTCACTGGTTCCGTACTCGACACCTCTCTCCGTCCCTATCGTCCCTCAGACGATTCATTCCAACTGGTTCAGTCCAGAAAGAAGCGTCAGGCCAAGCGCATCTCGTCAGATAAGATTTCAACCTCCTCTTCCGACCCAGTACCATTAATGTCCCTCGACATTAGTTTACCCCCGGACTCTGTCCCCTCCTCTTGCCAACCGGCGACACGCTCGCCCGTCCACCCTAGTAACAAGCCTCCACCGCCAATCTTTCTCCGTGATAAGGCAAAGTGGACATACGTAGCCCAACTTTGCATCGATCACAAGGTGCGATACACCCGTGCCTCAAACACAGGTGAGGCAATACGCATAGTCGTACCGACCACGGACGACTTTCGCAACCTCACCCTCCTCCTCTCGCGTAACAACGTGCCTTACCACACTTATGCGTTCCCGGAAGAGCGCAAGGTCAAGGCTGTCCTCCGAGGCCTCCCGTACGAGCTCTCTAATGAGCTCATACAGGAGGACCTTGTCAATAAGGCTTTCCGGTCGAGGCTGTACATAAAATGTACAGCCGTACCGGGAAGAAGTACCCGTTAGCGTTAATCATTCTAACTAACGTCCCTGAAGCCAGGGAACTTTTCAAAGGAGAGTTCACCGTATGTGGGCTCTCCAACATACGTGTGGAAGCCCCACACAAGTGGGGGTTCCCCGGTCAATGTCACCGCTGCCAGATGTATGGTCACGCAGCGGCAAACTGCTCTGCCCCTCCCAGGTGCGTAAAGTGCCTCGAACCCCACAGCACCAAAGAGTGCAAACGCACTCGCGACGAGGTAACACCTCCCGCATGCGTGCTCTGCGGGCAGGAGGGCCATACCGCGAATTATCGCGGATGCCCTTGTGCCCCTCGTTCCGCCCCGAAGGCTGCTAATAAGCAGACTTCCAGGCCGCAAAAACAAAGGCCACCTCTACCACCCAATCCCATTTTCCTCATATGAGGAATAAAACTGTCGGGCCCCAACTCTCCACCTCATGGAGACAATCAGCCCCTCCCTCTCAGGCATTCAATGTCTACTCCCGCCCCGCCCCGGCCACCTTCAGTAGCCCCAGGCGGGCAGTACCTGCCCAGGCTCAATCACAGGTGCAAAGTACCCTGAAAGACCTGGAAGAGATCTACGCCTCACTAGGCGAAGTCGACATCCACGAAATATCCGTCCTGGCACGGAAACTCAGGACGGCTAAGTCCTCCAAGGAGCGCCTCTTTGCGCTGGCGGAGCACCACCATTTGGTGGCCTCCTTGTAATACCTAAAGCGCTTAACGCTTACCACATAGTGCGGTACGAGTGAAGCCTAGGGGCGTATCACTCGATCTAACCAAATCACTATTTTTAAATCTTCTCCTCTTTCAATCTTTCGTCTGACCTGGATTGACAGGTACCAGATACATGTAGCCTCACCTCCCGTTTGTGATCATCCTTCTGATGTCTTTTGTCTTTTGACTGTCCTCTCTTCCCCGAGAGATGGTCGCCTACGATGAAGGCTTAGAGGGCACACTGCCCAAAGCCAACCTCAGGTGGTGTTTAGTGGGTAGGCACTTAGGTTCTTACGTGAGTCCCACATAATATCCCAATAAGCCTTAGGCTGCGTTGGTATGCATGAGCATTCACCACCTCCATCCCTTCGTAATCCCGGAGGGTAGCCCTTTCCCTTTGTCTGGGCGCAAAAAAAAAAAAAAAGACACTTGAGTCAGTCGTGCTCGGGCTGTCGTACGATACGGACCTCTCTGGGACGTCGTAACGCTGCCCGTCGAATAAACGAAAGTAATAAAATACCTACTCGTGTAGTTTTCTTTAGAAGAACCAATGAGTGATCTTAATAAAATACTCAAACGTCAATTACTGAATGCTTAATTAGTAAGATCTTAGATAATTTATGCGTCTAAATAGCTGTAAGCACGTTGAAACAAATTGTGGTGTACAGTTAGCCTATATTTTCAGAAAATGCAAGCACTCTGAGATCACGTAACGCGATTGTAAGACGAAGCTATCATGCACACTAAAGTTATAAACCTGGAGTGTTGTTTTGCGTAGCCTAACAGCAAGAGGCTATATCTAGGCGTATAACTCATCTAAGAGTTACAAAGTTGAAAATTTAAAAGAATGTGTAAATTTTTCTTATGTGCTAAGATATTAAAAAAATTAGTAACATTTAAATTATTATTTTTTTAAATTATTAAATATTATTAAATAAATTCATTAAAATGTATCGTATAAAATATAAATTAATATCTATGTCCAATTCTAATGTGCAAGATTATTTGATTGATAAAAGTAGTTGGTACTAATGTTAGAAAATGTATTACTATTGAATAATATTATAACTATTTCATGACAAATTTCATATTATTATAAATCTGGCAATAATCTGCATTTGGACAGATACAGCCAGCTGATAAATGACGAACGGACGTATAGCAGGATCATTGTTTCTGATAGAGAGGTTGCGTTCAAGTATTCCAGAGAGCACATCCGTTTGTTAAAATATTGTTGTTAGGAGCACGTGAAAGAATAAAGTTGAAATTATGATACAAGCGACTGCAGTATCTTAACATTTCTGCCGTGAAGCAGTAATGTGTAAGCACAACTGTGTTTTGGTCCGAAAGGCGCCGTAGCTAGTGAAATTACTGGGCAAATAGGACCTAACATCTTAAGCCTCAAGGTGACGAGTGCAGTTGTAGTGCCTCTCAGAGTTTTTGGGTTTTTAAGAATCCGCAACGGCACTTCATTGTAATGTGCAGAGCGTATCAATTACCACCAGCTAACCATCCTACTCGTCTCGTCCCTGATTTTCATAAAACAATCTTGAACAGATATATGTTATATCTGTAAGACAACATACGACCGACGATAACGACGACGACAATACGACCATTTCGGCCTCTTATTTTATATATTTTATAAACACAATTATTATTCATAGCAATACTATCCTCGACCCTCGGTACGTAAGACAATCTCACACTTGTGCCGCTTTTAATAACCAAAAAATTTATACGAAACATAGTTGTATGAAAAAGTTTAATTCACTGTACAGCAATACATATAATACAGAGAGTACAGTTACATTACTAAGACATTAGTCAGCTAGTCAGACGGAGTCTGTGGCCGCTGCTGGGATGAAGTATGACCTGGATGTGACAATCAAGTAATAATGCTGTGCATGATCGAGTTCTCTATAAACAAAAACTATTACGGCAGAAAACAAAATTTTGGGTCTTTGTATGACATTTTGTTGTGTTTGCTGGTTGTAAACTTCACTTGCAACCAACACATCGGCTATGATAGTAATTTATTTGTAAATTTTGCATGACTGACCGCAACTTAAATGATTATGTTTAAGTTTTCTCAGTGTGTAATCGTATAGCGTGCATTTTATTAAATGTCTGAACTAGTGTAGACTAATGAAGCTAGAAAACTTTCATTTTCGTTAATCACAATATTTTTGGATGTTATGGCATTAGGGGCTGCTTTATTTTTGTTTAAATCTTATTTAATTAGACGCAAGCAATCTAGGTAAATAGTAAACTTAAACGTTAGTTTAAGTAGTAAGTAACAAGAAACGTAAGGCAAGAAATAATAACTCTAAGTCTTCCTTTTCCAACTGTAAAAATGGAATTTTCCACGAAATTATTTAGGGTCCTTTCTTTCTCATACCCTCTAACACTGATTATTTAAACGGATATAAATTGGTGTACGATGGAGAAAAAAATAAAGTGATGTCTTATTTAATAGGCTGCAAAAACCATACTGAGTGGGAATCAGAAAACATAACCTTACAAACCATTTGTAGTAAAATTATTCCTTGGTTCATAAAAGATTGACCCATCACTTTATGAGCGATTAAGATCAGTAGCATAGTAGTAAGGAATAAAGAGAATTCTTTAATCTAAATTATTTAATGGTAGATTCGCAACATTCGAGGTAATGTCATTTTCTTAATTATTTTAACCATAATCAGTCACATAGCATATTAAAATTCTTGGAACAAATGCCAACCTTATAGACCATATTCTACTGCATTTAATTTACATATTTTAATAGAATATGATTAATATTGTTTGCCCCTGTCGCGTTAACGCAATAGCAAATCTAGTTTATACTTCATCCTAGAGCTGGTGAGCGATGTACTAACATCCGTCACTCCAGCACGGATAGGTTCTCCGGTTTTCCAATCTGAGGACAGCTCGAACACCGCTCACAAATCTTCACGAGCGGCGTCTCATTTGCGTCTCGACTCTCGTCAATCTTACAATCTCGCTACGAATTGTTACCATTCATCAAGATGGAAGGGCAAGGGGGGCTCGGCCATACTTGCGTCCGGGACTAATAATACCTACGTATATTAATGTGGAAACTGTCATAATTATAATACAATGTTTCAAAAAGTTTTTTTGACAAAGAAGAGTAATTATAATATAATATAATTTTATGGTTTTATGGATAGTCATCTATTAAGTTTGATAAACTTTAACGTTCCAACACGATCTGTGCGTATTCCATGTTTATTTTCGATCAATTCCTCAAATAATAATGTATCGCATAACAACCCGATTATTAGAATTTGTAGAGAATTTAACGAAGTGTGTGCTGATTTTGATATATTCTTTACAAATGTAGACATTTTTAAAAATACTCTTTATAAAACTTTCTAGTTTACGTAAAATAATTTAATGTTTAACTAAATTTCGTTATACTGTAATTACTATTGTGTCCACTTATTAATTTTTTATTTTTTTTACTGTATTTGGTGAATGATGTGTACAATTTTAATTGGATCTCAGGATCATAAAAATATGCTGTACTTGTTATTAGATGAAAGTTTTATCTTGTTATCTGATATTGTACCTACTTGTAAATAAATAAATAAAATTCATTCAACACTTTTGTAAAGGTTTTCATATCAGAGACGAATTTCTTAGCTGCTTAACTAACTTGGACGGCTCTATCGTGTGACAGAGTGGGCACCGATGAACGGTTACTGTATATTTAAATATGAATATCTAAAGCTTCAGCATTGTAATGCATCAATAATATTCAAATGTTTAGACTTATGTAAGTTAAAAAAAGGGGAAAATAAATTTATAGTATTGTAGATACATCAATCCGCATACACTGCAGTTGCGAGTGAAGATGTATGAAACCTTACAGATATAAACGGCCAACTGCGTCAGTTACCAACACATCGTCATATACAGGATGTCCCAAAGTTATGGGACATGAAGGGAAAGTACCTTAAATATAGAAGATAGGCTATTTTACTGAAGGAAGACTTTATGTTACTTTTAAAAGTTAGTACTTCTGCATTCAAAAACGATACGAGAACGTGGACGAGTTACAAACATAATTGTGCCATATCATATCGAGTATTCACCATAAAATGATAAGAAAATCAACAGGCAGCGGACTCATTAAAAGATTATCCATTTGCGTAAGACAAGAGGGATCTCATTTTGAGCATTTAATTAATTAATTAACAAAAAAAATACCCACCTTATTGACTACTTTCTTTTAAAATACTATGTTACTTAAGAAGAGTTATTAGTTTTTAGCCATTCTTTCGATTGGCATCATAAAAGTAGGGGTGTTTTTTTTTTACATTTAAGTCGGTTCGATTCCCAGACGAAGCAAGTATTTTTTAGAAAATCTTTGAATGCAGAATTACTAACTTTTAAAAATAACATATTTAAGGTACTTTCCCTTCATGTCCCATAACTTTGGGACACCCTGTATACAGCCAATCGGACTGGCTATATCACTATCACCGGCCTTAGGCATCTTAAGTAAGAAACGTCCCACCTCGATGCTATTCAGGCAATCATTGCTAAACTTTGCTACTAAAAAAAAAGAACAAACTGATTGTTTTGTAGTATTAGTCCTGCCATCAATTTTCTTAAAATTTGTCAAATTATTTCTAAAATCAGAGTAAGATTCTATAAAGTGATTAAAACTTTATCAATTCACAAAAAATAACAGCGAGCGATGCTTTATCTTTTAATCAATCTCTAAATTGTTATTATCGGGATAAAGGATTGCCTCGTTCATTGTTCACCGCCGTATTGTGTTCACTTGTTGTCAATAAACAAAATTTCATTAAAGTTAAGGGTGTGCGGGGGGGGGGGGGGGGTGTAGGAGTGGCGCGAAGGGGGGCGAGGTAGCGCGGAAACCATGTTTTAATCTTAAATCTCTCATACCGTTCCCGTACTTTACAATTAATATTAAAATGCGGCAGAGATGAATCTTACAAGAGATGCTTCTTGGTGAGACGAACTGCAGCGTCGTCGGTATTCAAATGTTAACGCCGCAGTATTTCGCTAATCTGTTATGAGAAATCATATTAAATTTCATTTTGCAGATGCTTAGTGCACGTGCAATAGCTAGCAGCGAATCTTAAGAAATATTAATTTATTCTCAACGTTAATCACTACTAATATACAAATAAAATTTGAAAAACAAAATTTTATGAACGATGCGGGACCCGAACCCACGACCTCCGTCCTTTAGATTAACAAGAGCGACATCTCAAATAAATTTCCTAATATGCAAATATTGGGGTTGAGCAGGTTATCAACTGTAAAGTAGATCCTGTAGATGAAGCCACAATCTGAGAGTTGAACAAAGCAAACATAATTTTATAACGAGGCGGTACTCGAACGGTTGGCTCAGTTGGTTAGAGCACCGGCACGGAACGCCGGAGGTCGTGCGTTCGGGTCCGGGTTCGGGTAAGTTTGTTTAACGCCTAAACCACTGAACCAATTTTGAGCTTGGGAAAGAACATGGGCTATATTTTATCGCGAATAAAAGACTTGGCGGGGTTTAAATAGCGAGTGGAAATGTGTATGAATGTTCGTCATTATTGAAGTAAACTTTGTATTTGGGGACATGATAAGAAGTAAATAAAAATTAAGTGTTCTAGCATTTTTTAAATTTAGACCCACAGGTCTAATGCTAGAACCCACACATGGGTTGAAGAATGGGAATGAAATGTCTTTAGTTGATAGCTTATAAAATGTATTAACCACAGCAGTTAGTTGTATATAATTTGCAAAGTGACTATACTATAACTATTGCACGCGCACGAAGTCGCGCATAAAAGCTAGTAAAGATTAAATACGGTGATGTAATTTGGAAATTGATATCGGACAAGCGACAAAATACAAATTGTATCTGACTGTAATAAAAGAACTCCAGTAATAAATCTAGTAGGTTCTCGCATATTATGTTTCGCGATGAGACACACATCTAACTATAGCGTAAATGTTGTATTATAGAGATGCAAGTGATTCGTAACTGTAATATGCTATTCAAATTTAAAGAAATATATTATTTTTAATTTCTGAAATTGACCATCGCAATCGACGTCGATGAAACAAAAAAAGTTAACTTATGGTATAAGCACGTCCACTAGGTACAGATGCATCACAGTTTATTTCTGTTGAAAGGGGTTTATGGAAACACGACAGAGTGGTGTGCGAAACGTTCCAGCGTCGTTAATATATATTTTATTTAGGACGGCCATTCTTTCGGCAGAAAGGGGACTTTGTTTATTTGAATATCTATATTTAAAAAGTGACAAAAACTAGAGAAATTTAAATATAAATCATATGATACCAGTGGGAGGCTCCTTTGCACAGGATGCCGGCTAGATTATGGGTACCACAACGGCGCCTATGTCTGCCGTTAAGCAGTAATGTGTAAGCATTATTGTGTTTCGGCCTGAAGGGCGCCGCAGCTAGTGAAATAACTGGGCAAATGAGACTTAAGATCTTATGACTAAAGAGTTTTTCTGGAATCCTAAGCGACACTGCATTGTAATGGGCAGGGCGTATTAATTATCAGTTAAACGTACTGCTCGTCTCATCCTGTATTGGCATAAAAAAATACAACAAGGAAACTTAGAAGGAGGAGCTGCAGTGAGTTTCATTAATAACGAGAGCAGAAATAGCAATCATTAGCAAACAAATAAAGTACTCTATAAGAAAAGATCGATAAGAACACAGACTGAAAGCATTTGAAAACCACACAGTCACTAATGACCGGGAGCATCTAAAAAAAGCTATTAAAGTCCTAACAAATAACAATGGGTAGATATCAAGTTTACAAAATAAAAACGAAATACGTATTACCAAGCGTAAGACATATTGACTAGTCTTGCCTAAGACTATAAAAACCTTTTCAGAAGTGTTGGACGCAACCGGGTGGGACTTTGGAATGACATTAATATAATGTCTTCCCGCCTGTTCACATGTTATTTTAAGTAAAACAATTAAATATCAGATTTTTGTAATTTGAATAGAGCTGATCATAGATTTTTCGTGACTGGCACCTCATGTGCTATATCCCAGCGGATACTCCCAAGGGAGTGCTGCTTGCGCCTCTTTCTATATCCAAGAGAAAGTCTGCATCGGTTAAGGCTTAGAGGGCACTTGCCCAAGGCTAACCTCAGGCGGTGTTTAGTGGGTTAGCACTTAGGTTTTATGTGAGTCTCATATAACCAACGCCGACATATGCTGCATTGGTATGCATGAGCATTCACCACCTCTACTCCCGTTGTTATCCTTCCATATATATGGATATATATATATATATTATTAGGATTATATATATATATATATATATATATATATATATGTGTTATCCCTTTCCCTTTGTATGGGCGAAAAAAAAACTATAAAATATTGTTTAAAATAATAAAGATTTTGCGAAAAAGTTACATTTCTATTGTTATTTTAGTTAACCAGACGTTTCATGAATCTAAATCTAATTTTAAAAACAGTTACAATTACACGCGTTTTAATAAAAGAAAATAGTTGATAGAAAGATATTGTATGGTTCAATTTAAAGTATTTTTTGTTGTTTTTTTTATGACAATAAGAGACGAGACGAGCAGGGCGTTCAGCTGATGGTTATTGATACGCTATACGATGCAATACAGTGCTTCTCAGGATTCGCGAAATACTCAAAAATTCTGAGCGGCACTACAACTGCACTTGTTACCTTGAGACATAGGATGTTAAGTCTCATTTATCCAGTAATTTCACTGGATACGGCGCCCTTCAAACCGTGACACAATAATGTTTACACATTACTGCTTCACGGCAGAAAAAGCGCCGTTATGGTACCCATTATCAAGCCTGCATCCTATGCAAAGGAGCCTCCCACAGGTCAACTCTTGTGTTTGGGGTGCGCATTTCAGATTCACGTAGGTTACCTTTATTAATTTTATTTGGTGCAACGGTCACAAACCAAATGTGAATAGAATAATAATAAAAGAATAAAAAAAGAAACAACCGACTTCAAAAGCACTATTCCAAAACAATAGATATATATAGAATATATGCACCAAAAAGTATGAAAATATTTGCGTATTTTTATACAATCTAACCAATTAATCTAATTCTAGTAACAATTATTGTAATTTTTGGAGTCGGAGATATTTCAAACAAAAAGAGAATTATCAAAATCAGTTCAGCCAGCCTGAAGTTCTGAGGTAACAAACAAAAAAAGAAAATACCGACGAATTAAGTACCCCCTCTTTTTTTGAAGTCGGTTAAAAATAGTTTTGTTACCTGCTATATCGATTGCAATCGCCAGTCATAACCGGCGGACATTGACTGATGTAGCTGTATTGTAAAAGTAACTTTTTCATTTGAATTTGTTTCCAATTACAGGTTGTTTAATATATTGTTAATCAATCATTCATTTATTTTTGATCATCACAATATTTGTTTTATTAACGAAATATGTAATGTCATTTATGTGTAAAGTGTTATAGGGATGATGAATTATAGAAAGATTTTTTTTAATATTTAAAAAAAAAACTACAACATGATCCGAACTTTGGGTTCAATCAAGAACGTCGTGCTCGTTTCGTCACAAATATAAGAACTCGAACTTAGATCTTAAATAAGAACATGTACATTGTATGATTCGCAGAGCACCATAATATTTACAACAAAAAGGGACGAGACCAGCAGGACGTTCAGCTGATGGTAATTGATACGTCCTGCCCATCACAATGCAGAGCCGCTCAGGATTTTTGATAAACCCAAAATTCTGAGCGGCACTATTATTGCGTTCGTCACCTTGAGACATAAGATGTTGAGTCTCATTTGTCCAGTAATTTCTCTAGCTACGGCACCCTTCAGACCGAAACACAGCAATGCTTACACATTACTGCTTCAAAACTTACACTTCTGTTTGCTATAACCGATATTTAGTCGATTTACAAAAGGAATTTAGGCATAACCCAAAGTTTTTTTGGAGTTACATTAAATCGAATCGTGGTGGTACTAGTGCGTATCCGGCTCCTATGACTGATGGTGAGGTGATAACTTCAGATGGCCCTCAAATCTGTGAGCTTTTATCTTCATATTTTGGCTCTATTTATACAAATAATAGTGGACAACCTTACAATAACTGTCTAAACTCGGAATATTTCTATAATGTCAGGAATAATAGTCCGTTATTGATGCCGCCACAGATTGACGATAATATGATTATAAAAAAAAACTGCAATCACTAGATAGAAATAAAGGAGCTGGGCCAGATGGAATTCCTTCAATTTTTGTGGTTGAATGTGCTAAGCAGTTGGCAGTACCCCTCTCATTTATCTACAATAAATCTCTCAGTATTGCTTTCCGTTGTATTGGAAAACAGCTAAGGTGGTCCCCATACATAAGTCAGGCCCTCAGGAATCAATTAAAAACTATAGACCAATCTCCATTTTGTCCACATTTGCCAAAATTTTTGAATCCTTAATTTGTCCTTTTCTACAAAATCACTTCAAATTGTTCTTAAATGAAGTTCAACATGGCTTTGTACCTTCAAGATCAACAACAACCAATCTCGTAGATTTTTGTGAAACTATAACCGAATTACTGGAAGCACAGAAACAGGTCGACGTTGTATATACTGACTTCAGTAAGGCTTTTGATCGAGTGTGTCATAGTGTCTTGATCGCCAAATTATCAGCTTATGGTATGTCCAACATATTTTTGGAATGATTTAGATCATATTTGTCTAGTCGCTACTTTTTTGTGGTGGTGAATGGCTTCAATTCCTCTCCTCAATTTATTACATCTGGTGTACCGCAGGGCTCTCATTTAGGGCCCCTACTTTTCAATTTTTTTATTAACGATATCGTCAATTCCATAAAATCATCAAAACCTTATCTCTATGCCGATGACTTGAAAATATTAAAAGAAATTAATTCAATCGAAGACTGTACCAGACTTCAATCAGATCTCGAGAGCATTACTTTATGGTGCCATTATGTGTATGGTATTAAATTCAGATAAGTGCCACTTTATTACTTTTTCACGGAAAAGCAGTAAGGTAGCGTACAATTATAACATTAATGGGACTTCTATTCATAAGTTAAATCAAGTTAAAGATCTGGGCATTGCATTGTTTTTGATGCTAAGTTAACTTTCGTTCCCCATATAGAGTATGTTAACTCTCGGGCATCTAAAATGTTAGGATTTTTAATAAGAAACATAAAAGTATTTCGTAACAACTTTTTAAAAATTTCACTTTACAACTCATTGGTACGGAGCATATTGGAATATGGATCGGTAGGTAGTTTGGAGACCTCACTATGCGACACACATGTTAAGAATAGAGCGAATGCAAAAAAGATTTATTTGGCATTTAATTTATTCGAATGGACTTTCAAGAAAAAGTCTGTCTACCTATGCTAATAGACTCGTATTTTTCAAAATGACTTCCTTAGAAGACAGGCGAACTCTAATCGATCTTATCTTTGTATTAAAACTTTTAAATGACAAGATTGACTGTCCTCAGCTTCTGAATAAAATTAATTTTCGTGTCCCTAGTAGATGTCCCCGGAAGCAAATTATTCCGCTAGTTCCACCGGTTCGAAGATGTATGTTTGGAGCGAACTCTCCTATTCTTAGGCTGTGCAAGATGGTAAACATATATAGCGATTACATCGATATTAATTTCACGACTTCTGTCCATACAGTTCGTAAATTATTTGTATGTAAGTTTAGTGAATAAAATGTAGTCATAATTAAAGTTATATTTCTTAGTTTTATAATATATATAATAATCTTAAATAATAACAATTTAAAACCAAATCATTTAACCATTATTACTTGTTAGCATATATTTTTTTTCCTCTTAAACTAATATTTACTTTGTGAAAATTATTAAAGCATGTGGTAGATACCTGTAATTGTTTGTTACATTAAGTACATTATATTTAGACTGTATTATAAATATATAACGCATCAATGTAAACAAATGTTGGTATTTCTAAATAAATAAATAAATAAAATAAAACAACAGAAATAGGTGCCGTTGTGGTACCCATAATCTAGCCGGCATCCTTTGCAAAGGAGCCTTTCACTAGTAAATAAAGTACTAAGTATATTCTAGTGACAGACGCGAGCAAAAAGTAGTGGGATAATATTGTAGCTCTCCACTTATATCGGTGTCGTAGCGCGCTGTGAACTCCTTTGAACTTTATCTGTTAAACATTTTCATGTGAAAGTCGTAAAACCAGTTCGTGTGTGTCGTTTTATTTTATCGTTCAAACTGTTATCTTTTGGTATTAACGAGCCGCGAATTTGTACCCGGATTATTGTTAAGCCCCTAACAATGTTATCGGCATACTTTGCATTTATTTGAAAAGGTTTAAATTTAACATTAAAATATATATCTCATATGGGATAACTGTGCAACTGAAAGAGATACAATTATTACACAATATGTTTTATAATTATTTGAATTGTATATTTGTATTATCTCGTTTTTAGTTTAATGGCGTCTCTTCACAATCGGCGATTATACGCGAACACGATCATGTGGAAGGCTTATTCGCTTCTAGTCGCCGATCATCATCTATAATCGTCATAATGATCACAGCGATCGGTGACTTCTCGGTTTTTCGGGCACGTATCAAAGGGAATTCGCGTGTAGTTGCGTGCGCGTTCCCACACGGTCGGTGGTCAATCATTAACTGGAGGACACTGGACACTGAGCGAAGCCGTACGTACTTCGCCTCGTTGTCACGGCGTTGTTTTGTTTTCCTTTTATTTACATAGCCCAAGTACGATATAATGACTACTGGGTGGTCAAATGAAGAAGCATTTGAATTCATAGAACTTTATCAGTACTACCCAGAAATATGGAATCCCAAACATTAATATCCCAAAGATAAAAGATAAGGCAGATATATTATAGGTACTCCGATATTTATCGTTATAAAAACACTACGAGGACGACGCAGACTACAAACGTACTTTGCTGAGTGTCCAGTGTCCTCCAGTGAATTAATAACCGGAGATCGTGTGGGCACAGGCACACAACTACACGCGAATACCCTTTGATGCGTGCCCGAAAAACCGACACTCAAAGATCCCCACGAACATTATGACATTTATAGATGATGATCGGCGACTAGAAACGAATAATCCCTCCATTCGATCGTGCTCGCGTCCCCTTTAATCGCCGATTGTGAAGAAGCGCCATATTGTCTAGTGCATACTTCCTAGCAAAAAGCGCGAGCCATAATGACATAATATGAGTACTCTGAATCACTTTATGTAACGTTTACATAAGTAACCCGGTTCCAGAATCGATATAAATAGATTTAGATTACTTGAATTTCAAAATATGTAAATATCCACATTTCCATTGCAGCAATACGAATTTGTGAATAATTCATTTTGCTGAATATTTTGTGTATTAAAAATAGTTCAAAGGGCACTCTTCACATGACGTTAAGTACACTAGGAATATGTAAATTAATATTTATAAAATCCAATACGAAATATTATATGAAGACCGCCAGGGCTGGTACCAACGCTCTGCTAGATATTGAGAGCTTTCGTCTCGATTTTAATGTTGTAGTGTGGTGTAATGCTAAAATATAGATCAAAAATATTTTTATTAAGTTATATCAGTTTTCAATCTTAGATAACTTGGTTTAGTCTATCTAGAAAGTGCAACTTCTGGATGGTTTTTTGGACCTGTTTTCTGTTATCATTCAAAGTGGCCAGCGGTCGGCCGGTTGGATGATAGGCTGATTGGCTCCACTATGCTTTTTTTCGATGAAAAAAAAAAAGCTCGCTGAGTTTGTTGCGCCCGTTCTTCTCAGTTCTGAGGGATTCATTTTGGAATGGGTTGTAGTTTTTGACTTTCAATAAGTGATGTTGTGACATGATGAAAGTCCCTATTCAAAATCATTCAAAATATGAATAAAAATATTTGAATTTGAACATGTGTTCTTTAATACACAGATGATACTATATAGATATTACCACCTAACTTATTAACGACGTACGTTTATTCGCAGCTTTATAAGGTTGCCACCGCTCTTGTGATTCCTCTGGTGTTATAAGAGAGTATGAGCTGTGGTGATCATTTTATACCATCAGTTCATCCTCCTCTTCCATTACAAAAATCATGTTTTTAGCACAAATAAGTTTTCTTTATGGAAAAAGAGGAAAAAAACAAGTGACAAAGTGTTAAGTGATCACCGCCACCCACTTTCTCTTGCAACACCAGAGGAATCACAGGAGTGTTGCCGTTTTGTAGGCACCCACGTATCGTCCCGGAAGTTTTTGGTAGTGCCATGTTGGGTCCTTACGGACACAACCGAATTAGGCCGGCACGCTCGGAGAAGTACCACTCCCCCACTCGAAACTGGCGTGAAATAGCGGCTATGCCGCTGTGTTTCGTCCGGTGAGTGGGGTATCCGTAAGCCTACACCAGTAAGTGATCCAGATGCCGCTGCTGACGCTGTTGCTGATGTGGTACTGCAAGGTATGGAACTCTTCATTCCATCCTCCTCTGTGCTTATCGGTGGCAGGTCCCAACCATGGTTTGATCGCTCCTGCAAAATGGCCTCTCGCCAAAAGCAGGAGTGCTATCAGGCTTGGGTCAATGCGGTGGTATCTAAGGATGTGAATTCTAGCGAACTTAAAAAACACTTCAATCGTGCCTCCAGGTCCTTCAAAAGCGTTATTGCTGACGAAAAGTCGAAGCACATTGGCAGAATTGGCGAGAGACTTGCATGCCTTCCCTCGGGCTCTCGTGCGTGCTGTTCGCTCCCCAAGGTTGTCCAAGGAAACTTCTGCCAGCCAGCCATTCCGCCACTGCACAGGGATGATGTCTCGCTGGACGGATGCTCTCCCATGACGCAAAAGAGAAAGCTGATTTCCTGGGCTCCTTCTTCGGGTCCAACTCGGATGACCAAGGTGCACCACCACCGCATATTCCGCGGTGCGAGTCATATATGCCGGAGGTAAAAATCCGGCATGGCGCCGAGCTAAAGACGCTTCTCACCTTGGAACTTCACAATTCGAGCGGGCCCAGCTTTGTAGTACATGAAAGAAAGCTCCTTGAAAACCGCACTGTGGTCAAACATCCCGATGGTGTGATCAGATCCTAATTTGTGGCGTGACATGCGTGGAATTCAGCGGCAGGAATCAGGTGAAAGAGCTCTTCGGAACACTCCCCTTGATAAATGCGGTAGAAGTACACAACGAAATGACGTCTCTACGCATCGTCAAGTGATCCAGCTGTTCACATAGCACTGGGTCCCCTACAATTCAAAGTTGGTTTATATATATACCTATATAATTTTCTGGAACTCAACATATTGAACATATTCTATTAGTATTAAAATTAAGAATATTTCGGTAATACAACTTGCAATCAATCAACGCAGAGCAGCTCGAATTGTTGCTCTGTGAACGGCTGGATCACGTAGCGTTCCGTAGAGACATTACTTTATTGTGTGTCCTCTACCGCATTTGTCATGGGGAGTGTTCCGAAGAGCTGTTTTTACCTGATTCCTGTCTCCGAATTCCACCTTCGCACCATCTGAATTCCATCATCCCTACCATCTGGATGTGGGACCACAGTGCGGTTTTTAAGGAGCTTTCTTTCACGTTCTACAAAGCTGTGGAATGAACTTCCTTGTGCGGTGTTTCTGGGACGATACGACATGGGTACCTTCAAAAAGCGCATACACCTTCCTTAAAGGCCGGCATCGCTCCTGTGATTCCTCTGGTGTTGCAAGAGAATGTGGGTGGCGGTGATCACTTAACACCAGGTGACCCGAACGCTCGATTGTCCTCCTTTTCCATAAAAAAAGTCACAAAAGAAACCGGAAAACCTAACAATGGTTATTACTGCTCATATGTGGTAAAAGCTAATACAGAAAAATTTACTCGTTGCAGTAATTCTAAAATAAAATCTTGGATAATGAGCCTTGCCATGAAATAAGATCAACGTTACGAGCAAGTGTGATAAAAACCATTATTATTTTATAAAATCTCACATAACTGTAAAAAATTATTATAATTGGATGATGAAATGGGCTGGTTTAAAACAAAGGCATGGTGTTTATTGTGCGCGGAATAATTAATGAAATTCGATCAGTACATTGTTCATTGTGAAGTGATAATGGAAACAGAACGCGGGCTTTGTGCGAGATGTTCTCTGCTTGCAATTATTATTCTTTGACGTTTTCAATTTATTATTGTTTATTGTTTATTTTATATTATTAAAAGAAACTAATTGAAATTGTTTATGCCCTATATGAACCATTATCACAAAGTAAGTTATCAACGATACAATGTTACTAGTAAATGCAATCAAATGAAATAAAGTATCTGAATATATTCACATTGTGTTCATGTATATTATTGAAGCTGTGGCTTATAAGGATATTTAAATGAAGTTATTTATTTTTTTTCTATTTCACACAATATAAAAAAATCTTTCTAAAATATTCATGTAAGCCATATTATAGTTTTATTCAAGTGTTTACGTAAATACAGCGCTCAAATGTGAGTCGAGTTGCTGCGGGAAAACAGTGTTTAAATGTGGCCAGTAATTTATTTGAGTTCAATGAATGTAACACAATGGTTTACTGACAGCGTTGACTTTGATTAATTAATTGTTATTGTGCTTGAAGTTCGAAATTGATGTGAATTCCCAATTTCAATTCTTATAAAAAAGGAAGGGTTTGAAAAGTATATTTTAAGTTCTAATCCAATTGGAATTGATCGAGGATAAGGATAAGAACTAAATCGAACAATAAAAAAGCAATGTCAGAAGAAAGACAAAAACAGAGTAATCAAGTGTAAAATATACTTGTCAATGGCTTATACGGATAGCCTATAATATATATAGAGTGGTTGTTAACGGCTATCAATCGCAATTGTGCAGTGTATCTTCTGGTGTCTCACAGGGTTCAAACCTAGGTCCTATCCTCTTTATTATATTATATATTAATGACATCATAGTATCGTAAAGAACTCTAAATTCCTTATAAATGCTGATGATTTTAAAATATGTGAATGCAAATGTTATAATTACTGTAAAATGGAAACAACGTGTCTTTAGAATAATATATCATTATGCGCAACTTGACACCACTCCTTAATGTCAAGCTGATGTAGTAAAGCAATCTCTCTGTATAATTTTAGAACCAAAGCCATATTTAGGTTAAGTATATTGTGATAATTAACATTTCTAACGCCGTATTACATTAAAACTTCACAATATTACACACTGCTAGTAATGTGTAGGTATTACATGTTTTAAATAAGAAGTACAGTATAATATAGAATGTCTAGGTTTAGGTACACGTAGGCAATATAATGAAAGTCGATGGGACGGTAAAATTTTGCTATACTTTCTTAAAAAATGTTACCGGTGTTTTAATTATGTCGAAATATCTATTTTCTATGGGATATTTATGAGATAAAACGATTAAAGCGAAACATGAGGATATTATTTAGTTGTTTTTCAAAATGTCTTCAGAAATAATATAAAAAAGTTTGTTTAAAATCGAATTTCATCCTGAAAATGTCTTTAAGAACATAGGTTATTAATGCACTTGTACCACACAACAATAGAAATTAAATAATTACTAAGTTGATCCTTTATTGAAACGTCAACTTTATAAGGGGCGCTGAGCATTTTATTCTGTGTTGTTTATGCCAGAGCAGGACAAAAAGGCGTACGCGTCACCTGATGGATAGAATATAGACGCCGCTCACACTTACAAAAACCACTTGGAGGTGCCCATGCCGAATTGTCCTGGAAACGCTGCTCAAGTAAGTTTATTTCAAAGTTTTGTAGTACGTTCTAGAAAAACCCTTTGAAACCGCACAGTGGATGAACAACACACATGCAGATGGTGACAATGATAATTCAGTTTTAATGATAGTAGAAAGATAGATCGGAACACTCCTGTACTGTGCTTCCGATCATTAGACCTGAGATTTGATTAGTTCTGAGATACAAGCGGCTCAAGCATATGCTAGAGTGAACTAAGCCAGAGATGAGGACAATAGTCCATATTTGTCGCATCTGCCCTTGCGAGCAATAAGAATGTGGGTTGACTTGAAATTGCTTTTCTCTCTATTGACAACCAATTGTTTTTACAGCTCCAATTTGTGTTTGCCTTCTAGATAAAAGCCACATTGAAAATTGTGCAGGATTTCAAAACCCGGGATTCCGATAACAAACAGGGCATTAAGGGAAATTTTACTGAAATTTGGTAACGACAAATGGTTTTTGTTGCTTAGTTCCATACTAAAAACAATCTTGAGTTCAATAGAACAGGGTAACATTCTATTAGATTTTCAAAAAAAGATTTGATAGAAGTAACAGGTTTCTTACGGAAATGGACACTAATTTCCCGAGAGGAACCTGCATGACGGGTATATACGTCTTCACAACTGTCATCTGCATGAAAAAACACCGTTACGCAAAAGAACATTGTGAGAAATTGCACACAGCCTCAGGGAACATTAATGGGTGATCCTTACTTTATTGTTATTCATGCCTTTTATTAAGACATCTGTGATTGAAACGGCACAAGCACTCCCAGTGGGAGGCCCCTTTGCACAGGATACCGGCTAGATTATGGGTACCACAACGCTGCCTATTTCTGCCATCAAGCAGTAATGTGTAAGTGTGTGTTTCGGTCTAAAGGGCACTATAGCTAGTGAAATTACTGGGCAAACGGACTTTACATCTTATATCTACTAAACCGTAGTGCCGATCAAAATTATTGGGATTTTCAAGAATCTTGGGCGGCACTACATTGTAATGAGCAGGGCGTCAGCTGAACGTCCTGCTCGCCTCGTGCCTTATTGTCATAAAATAATGATCTTTGGAATGAATTCTAATTCTATTCTAAAAAATTCCAATAATACAAGCACCGATTCTTAGTTGTGGTTTGAAGACGTATTAAGGAACTGACAGCTTATTTTCCTAATGTCAGCAAGCCCATTTTCATTATCAAGCATCATAAGCAAAATAGTAGCCATACTTAGCTAGTATTTAGCGTGACGATGTTCGTAATAGTGATCCCCATGTGAGTACTACAAGTAGAACATTAAGAGCTAAATAAGTTCGTCCTTCGCATCCTTGACACAGTGAAGACATTTCGATTCACTGTTACGTCTTCATATGTAATTAACTGAAGACGTGATCACAGTCTCAGATTATAGCCGTTAAAATCCTTGACTTAAACTTGACAAACTTATAGGAAAATTTAATATTTATATTTTTTAAATAAAATACTTTTAAAGGATTAAAACGCGTGTAATTGTAACGGTTTTATAGCGCCATTTATTTCCTCGGAGGTGGTATTTGCTGTACACATATGGTTTTTGGCAAAATTTACTGACAGTGTCCTCTTCTTTTTTGGTATGTGTAGTTATGGGTTTTAATTTAGAGATTATTGGATCAATTACACGCGTTTTAATCCTTTAAAAGTATTTTATTTAAATGTGTAACACTCGTGTTAATCAAAGAAAATACTATGTGCAATTTATATTTTGACAAATTAAATTTAATATAATTGCTACTTGATTAGATAGAATCCATAAAATTTGGGTAATATGTCTTATTATAACATTATTGTTTTAATTAGTAATCAAAAGCAGTTAATGAATTTTAACCAAGATTCTAAAGTGATTTTCGTACACATATTATATTTTACAGAAATCACGAAATCACACAAACGAGTTTTGTAAAAAGTGTAGAAAAGTGTAGTGTAAAAAAAAATGTAGCTACCTTATTTCACTGCTTTGATTTATTTTAAATTTTACAATGTGATTTAATGATTTTAATAGAACCAACTATCCCAAAATTGTAAGTATCAACTTTACGCATACGCAATTACTTCCAAATTAGAACAGCTAGAAATAAAGCAGTTTTTGGATTTTATAGAGCTCGTGAAGCCGATGTTCCAGGAGTTATATTAAGCTGTACTTAATAATTTTTTGCCATTAGTGAGTTCTTGCTGTAACCCGATGAAATTTAAGTCAAACTGTTCGCGATGATCAAAAGAAAGATTGATATCTACTTAAAGATTTATATTTCGTCTGTCTTAACATGATTAGATAAAATAGTTCTTGTGTAGTTGAGGTGTCGTGTGCAAGTCGTTGAAGTAGAAGAGTGAATGAACGAATGTTATATTAAATATATGTCAAATATATGTATGTATATATGTATATATCTGTCAAATTTTGACAGATAGATGAAGGATGAAGTATGATTGACAGAGTAGGTAAATGGAGTAATATTAGAGTTATTGTTTGATAGGTTTAGGTGTATGACTCGATATAATAATAAGATTAAATTTAATCCAGTCGACGATAGGAAATCTGGCGTCGACACAAACTACTCTTAGAAAGTTAATAATGTATATCTTTATCTAATATATTGTATTTAAAACATTAAGGTAGAAAAGTATAGCTGAATTCTTAGTATTTACATGAATGTTTAATTTTATAGTTGCATTGTATAGTAGTAGTATTGCGATCCCTGTTCTTGTTGAAGAAGTAAATAAAATGCATTGATACTATCGTTTCTTAGAGAGTGAGACAAATTAAGAAGCATTAACTTTGCAGTCTTTCGTGATCACGTGACTCATCTGCTGTAAAGCACTAGACAAGACAGTAATGATAAATTAAGCAGTAATTAATGTTGAAATGCATTCATGTTTACACGCATCTTATTCCCTTTAAAGTGTTATAATTATATTATGCTAAAAAAGAATTGTTGTTACAAGCAATCAAGCACAAGCACAAGCGATCGTGTTCGAGTCTCACGCTAATTAGATCACGTACTGTTTTATAAGGCTCGCTACACACTATGCGATATGTATTAACTGTCGGAATACGTCAACCAGATTAATTAATAGATAAACTTGTCCCTATATTCAGTTTTGGGTAATTCAAGGGAATTGCACACGATAAAATAATAAATTATCATTTCTTTTGCGAATGATTCTACTTGGTATAATGTCAATCAACTCTCATGAATTGAATTTATTGATAATGTGTATGGATCAGGTCCTTACGCTGACCTACCCCAATTTACTTATTATTAGTGAATTTTAGGTGTCAAAGGTGTGACAGAAGCTTAGATCAGATTAGACAGCTGTGAAAACGTCAAAAAAAATATGTCTGGAACTAACCTCTATTTTGAGAAATTCACGCACACTAACACAAAGTGTTATACAAACCCGAGTGTAAGATATAGCTTGTCACGCACACTAAACTAACTAATATTTCTCGCCTATTTTATCAGTTGTTTAAAAGCAAGAGACTCTATTATCTAAGGCCAGAATAATAATGATATCAGAGTATATGCGGTAGAATGAAGATTTGTTTGATAGTTTATACGGAATTCATTTGAAAGACAGATTAAAAAGTACGGTGACAATAGTGATATAAGAGAGAGAGAGAGGGAGTATAAGAAGATGTGGTGACAGTTTTGATTAGCAACACTTGGGGTGTGTTGTACATGTAAAAAGGATTGGTGTAAGTAGATTGACTGATCGGTTCGGTTCCGACATACCGCCCAACCGTAAGCGCCAGTGCATGACGGCCCGTGGGGGTTTGCACATGATAAAAAAGACTTACATGTCGCGGTGATGCATGGCATTTCAAATAAGGGGGTTGTATGTACGTATGTATGTAACTAATCAATTACAATATACAATTGTATAATACAAGTATTTAGTCTTTTTTAAATGGTAATAAGGGACGAGACGAGCAGGACGTTCAGCTGATAGTAATTGGTACGCTCTGCCCATTACAATGCAGTGCGGTTCAGGATTCTAGCAATCCCAAAAATTCTGAGTGGCACTACAATAGCGCTCGTCACCTTGAGACATAAGATGTTAAGTCTCATTTACCCAGTAATTTCACTAGCTACGGCGTACTTCATACCGAAACACAATAATACTTAATGAGTAAGCTGCTTCACGACCGAAAAAGGCACGTTGTGGTACTTATAATCTCGGCATCCTGTGCAAAGGAGCCTCCCACTGGTAAAGATTATAAATTGTAACAACGCCAACGTATTTAGTGTTATTGTTGCCTTGGTAGATCCCAGAATATTCATTCTGTTGATGTTAATTCTAATTCGACTACGCATTCTTGTAGCGCGTCCGCGTCGCGGCCTGCGGCACAGAATTACAAACATTGTAAATAAACTTGAAACTCAATCTGAAACAAATGAAACTCTCTCGTAACGTGACTGCTACACTTTACGATTGTTACGATTTTATTACGCGATTTGAGATTCGTGACCGCGATACCAAAGTACGAGAGCTTTCAAATAAACCTTAATACGTTTGTAATAGTTTTGAAAGCTTAACGAGTTCAATTTTGCTCTACCGGAAACATTATTTAAAAGATTTTCATATTTTTTATGACTAACCTGCAAGTTGCAGAAAGCATCCTTTAAATTAATGTTTTATTAAATATAATACCGTCACTTTCGTTTTTGTTTTGAATGTCAAAGATAGCATGTGATAAAATGAAACATTAACTTTAAGGATGCTTTTTGCAACAAGCGGTCAGTGACAAGTCTGAAAAAAAAACTTACCGCAAATTTCTCTTCATAAATAATAATATGTTACTTGATATTCATACAAACTATATTTCTTATTTTTATTATATCTATTATCTTAATAATTTACTTCAAAACTTTGCCAAAATTGTAGGTCGAACTTTATTTTGTACTTAATATCTTTCAATGAGAGTGATGTATGCTCCAGAAACTGACATTCATACCAGATTATGTATGAAACCATAATTATTGTAATGTTTTGTATGTAATGGTGTTGGTGTGACAGTAAATAAATAAATAATCAAACAAAAACATACAAAAAATAAAACATACAAAAACTGTTTGCCTGCATGCCTTGGCAATATCGTTCGGTCGGCCGTTCTCTGCAATAAAATGCATTTCTTTTTTAAAGACGTGGTGATGTAACGAAATATGCGGATTTAGGCACAATTTCCAGTGTTAGTCAGTTCTATTTCTAACTAAGCAATTTAGCAATTAAGCGTGATTTCGGCGTATCGTTTAGAATAGGCCATTTTAAGCCGCCTTTAAAAAGGAGGTTCTCAATTCCATTGGTATTTTTTTATGTATATACCGATTTCACTAAGATTTATGAACGAATTGTTGCCATTTGTTCCCAAATAAATTTCACATAGTTTGGCCAAGTAGTTTTCATTATATACCTACTATGACATACTTTGGCTTGGCACCGACTTAAAACCTATCAATAGGCAGCACATAAAAATAATAGTATTTTATTAATACTTGAGATATTTGGTTTGCAAAAGAGGTGTATTAAATTAAATCTTTATCACGTTATTTTAAACTTTTAGTTTTTGAAGTTGAACTTTGTAAGCCTAGTTTTTAATGCCTTTTTAATCTTATCATAATTGGCTACTTTGTGGCTCATAACCACGTGCAATGCCTTTTAGACAAGCCCCAAGTCTATTCTTAAAACGCGTATTACTAAGAGGTTTTATAATTTAAAAACCCATCCTAGGACAATCTCTTGTTACTCCTTTTTCAAACAAATAAAGCTTTAAGGTTTAATTAACTGTCATTCATATCCACCTTATACAGGATGTCCCAAAGTTATGGGACATGAAGGGAACATACCTTAAATATCGAAGATAGGCTATTTTACTGAAAGAAGACTTTATGTTATTTTTAAAAGTAAATACTTCTGCATTCAAAGATTTTCTAAAAATTACTTCCCTCGTCTGGGAATCGAACCGACTTAAATGTAAAAAAAACACCCCTACTTTTATGATGCCAATCGAAAGAATGGCCAAAAACTAATAACTCTTCTTAAGTAACATAGTATTTTAAAAGAAAGTAGTCAATAAGGTGGGTATTTTTTTGTTAATTAATTAATTAAATGCTCAAAATGTGATCCCTCCTGTCTTACGCAAAGAGGCCAATCTTTTAATGAGTCCGCTGCCTGTTGATTTTCTTATCATTTTATGGTGAATACTCGATATGATATGGCACAATTATGTTTGTAACTCGCCCACGTTCTCGTATCGTTTTTTGTATAGCAAATCTTTCACGTATCTCCAAAAGAAGAAATCTAATGGTGTAAGGTCCGGGGATCTGGCCGGCCATATAATCGGTCCATTCATACAAATTCAAGTAGGAAAACATTCATTTTACGTTGTTCCTTTCTTTTAAAATACTATGTTACTTAAGAAGAGTTATTAGTTTATGGCCATTCTTTCGATTGGCATTATAAAAGTAGGGGTGTTTTTTTGTTACATTTCAGTCGGTTCGATTCCCAGACTAGGCAAGTAATTTTTAGAAAATCTTTGAATGCAGAAGTACTAACTTTTAAAAATAACATCAAGTCTTCTTTCACTAAAATAGCCTATCTTCGATATTAAAGGTACTTTCCCTTCATGTCCCATAACTTTGGGACACCTGTATATATGACGTGAATTTATAATCACTACATAATATAAAACAAAGTCGTCTCTCGCTGTCTGACCTTATGTATGCTTACATCCTTAAAACTACGCAATGATTTTTTATGTATTTTTAAATAGGTAGAGTAATTCAAGAGGAAGGTCTATAAAATACTGATAAAAGAAACACAGATAAATTTAGATGTTTCGGTTATGTGAGATCTGTTGTTAATAAACACATTTTTTGCGCTTACATTGCAAACGCTGGCTGAACCCTACGAGATAGATGACTAATGTATTGTACACCTTAAAAAGGTCTACAAAAAGTCCGCGATGGTATATGTCAGTCTCTTAGGGATAACCCGAAATGACCATTTTTATCCTTTACTTTTTACGAGAAATTATGGCTTGCTTACGAAGCGATTTTAAGGAATACAATGCAGTATAAATCCTCATTCAATTAATTCCCTTAATACGTTGTACATTTTATATACTCGTAGATCAATATGGTTCTTTACTGTGTGTAATTGAAATGAGTGTTTTCGACGATTTTATAAAAAGAAGCCTGTACGGGCAGCTAGTGTATTTTACAGATACAATACAATACAATAAGGCTGATGAGATGATTCTATCACCGAATAAGCGAAAGGCCTTGTTACAATGCTTTCTGTGATTAAATATGTGAGGTTTAGTGAAATTTTCTTCGCCAGGGACATAATATAACTTCATAGATGGTGAATTGATATAGTATTCGTGGCCAAATCATGCAGTAGAGTCAAATAGGTGTGCTATATTACGTTTTTGTTCTGCCCACCAAAAAGACGAACTTACATCATTTTCAGGGAAATTTAAGGGAGTTTTTTTTATGAAAGTAAGGGACGAGATGAGCAGGATGGTCAGCTAGTGGTAATTGATACACTCTGCCTAGTACAATGCAGTGCCACTCAGGATTATTGAAAAGCCCAAAAATTCTCAGTGACACTACAACTGCACTCGCCACCTTGAGACATAAGATGTTAAGTCTCATGAGCCCAGTAATTTCACTAGCTACAGCTTTCAGACCGAAACACAGTATTACTTTGCACATTACTGCTTCACGGTTGCACGGTTCAAATTATGCCAGCGTGTATTGTTTCGAACGCGCCTGTCAGACAAAACTATAATATTGTGTGTTGCCAGTACACAGCTTATTCCACGACTTTATCATTTATGGGTAACGTCAAACAATAATCGATCTCCCGCTGTCACTGTTTCGCGTAGTAGTGTAGACCTCACCAGGGCGAGAGGGCACACGATTCTCAACCTAATTTATAAATGGCGTAGAGCTATACTGGCTAGCAGTGATTTCGCTGTGTGTCCCCCGACATTACCGGCTCGGATATAGTAGATTAGTTGTTGTACAAACATATAAATAGACTTAGATAGTGACTGACTTTATTATATCGTATTTAATTATTTCCTTGTTTATCCAAAGACCATTCATTAGTCACCCGGGTGGATGTCTAAGTGGTTAGAGCGCTGGGGTGTTTCACGGGGATTCAAATCCCGCACCGTTCTTAATTTTTTTATAATGTATTTTTTTGAAATACAATGAAGATTTAACCACTTCGAAATAGTATGACTTAAGAAGAACGGGCGCTAAAAACTCTTTTTTTTTCTTAATTTATTTACAATATAATAGTTGTATCGTATAATTAAATAGCCTGAGGGCGTTTGCCCCGTTCCCGGTCTGAGGTATCATTAAGAAAATAATTTATGTTAAAGTAACCTTCACCAAACAAATTTTTTTTAACAATTCTTTTGTATTTTTTACATTTTCTTCGATCGTGTTGTAAAAGCCATCTACATATACATCGCCCAATAAAAGACTTAATAACTCGACCCAACCGAATAGTGGGCATGAAAAGTTTATGTTTGTTCCTCAGGACAACTATTTTCCTTCTTATGTAATTATTTTGTAGTGAAGACTTTTATAGCGGCGTTAAGCAATTTTCTAGGAATGGGTATTAAAATGTTAAACTCGCGTCAGACACATGGCTTGATCGAAAATTCGTAAGGCAGTCGTTGAAATTATGGATGAAAGATTTATACTTCTAACTAATAATAGTTCGACTACAACAAAGTTAAGCAACAACCTGAGGGTTGAACAAAGCATACAAGATTCTATGACGATACGACCCTCGAACGGTTAGCTCAGTTGGCAGAGCACTGGCACGGAACGCCAGAGGTGGTTCGAGTCCCGCATCGTTCATATTTTTTTTTTTTTAATTTTATTTGTGTAGTTCGGCTATTTTGACTTAATGATCATACGGTCATTAGACCAGTGGTTGAATCATTGTGATTGCGAAGCGAAATATTCAAAAATGCACATCATTAATGTTCAAGTTTTCACTTCTGCCAGCACTCCCAGAGTGCAACCCGTATTTTTTTTAATTAAAGTCGTATATTTAACTTTTACCTAAGTGGTATTTCTTAATAAGAACACGTCGTTTGTTAAAATTTAATTGAAAGTAACTTATGAAAGTTAATATAAAATGTGAAACACTCGGAGTGCTATCGAACAAACAAGGACCGGAGTTGTATGTGGACTAAAATATTCGAACAAACGAGGAACGAATATCGGAATATCAATTGTGAACATTTTGTGTAATATTTTATTATTCAGAGTGAGACCTGGCGGAGTATTTAGTGAAATATTCTGCTTTGATGAACAACTTAGTCAAATATTTGGGATATTCGGAAATGGACTGATTTTATTTGTGATAATAATTGAAGTGCGTAGCATTGCTACGGTATAGACAGCTTCGTAAATAAAATTCACCTTAACTTAGCTCAAAGTCAAAAAGTTTTTTATTCAAAATAGGATGTGAAATCACTTATTGAAAGTCAAAAACTACCCACCCATTCCAAAACGAATGCCTCAGACCTGAGAAGAATGAGCGACTTTTTATTTACATGAAAAAAAAAAATTGTTTACAAAGTAATTTTGTACAGTAAAACTAATTATTTAATAGCCTGCCATTGCCAATCCGTGGTATGATTAAGAAAGTCATTTATGTTATAGTAACCTTTACCACACAAACGTTTTTTAACAATTGTTTTGAATAACGTAATACTTTTATTTTGAACATGTTCTGGGATCTCGTTGTAAAAGCATATACATCGCCCCACAAAAGACTTACTGACTCGACTTAGCCAAGTAGCAGACATTATGTTTACTATAGCCGTAAGGGCATCGCATACACGTAGACATGCATTCAAATCAAATCAAAGTAGAAATTGAAAAGAAGAAGCCACAAAAATGTTTGTCATATATATCATATCCAGCATGTAAAGATGACTTGTGTTATGTGTCCGGGTAAACCGTGACACAGATGTGTTGCGATGGATGGTTCAATTGAAATGCGATGGACATATAGTTCCATCAATGTGTTTTAATAACAAAATTATCGAAAATGTTTTTTGTGTTTGCAGGGGTTAATAATATAATATTGACACACTTTTACACAAATAATCTTGCCCCTAACTAGGACTTATTTTATTAAGTTAATAAAATATTAGAAATGAAAGTAAATATGGGTCCCAAATCGAAATAAAAACTATCCTATCTCTCAAGTTGGACTAAACTGCACTGCATGAGGTAATCCCCATTAATTATTAGTAAGTAGAAGTTACTACTCCGCATTTAACTACTGGTTAGCTATTGTTTAAATAAAACGTAAAAAAGTGTTTTTACATTAAATTTTTGCGTAAAAGCAACATTTATTATTATTTTAGTTCACAGATCATTCTCCCTTACAATATGCTCTGGAAAGGTCGCGAAACGTCTTATTAACTAAAATAATAATAATGTTTAAAACCTTTAAAAAGTATTTTATTTAAATATTATGTAATATGGTAATCAAAGAAAATACCTATTGTTTTATTTTTATTTGGGTGAGGTAACAAATAAATGGAACTGTAAGCAATTAACAAGTTGGTTAGTATAATTACTAGTTCTGATAAAGAAAGAATTCCGTCTGGTATTAGAATACTAAGTGTCATAATCCAGTTCTGGTTCATCTGTCAAACAAATCCTTATTTAAATTGTTTTTCTTCATTTATATTTTGAAACAAAACATACCAAAATTTCTACATCTAAATACCACGAAAATCTCTAAAGGGTTTATCTGGGTAAGTACAATACAATATAAATAATTGTATTTTAAATATCTACATTAGTCTACACATAAATATGATTGTTGTTCTAAAGATATTTTTAATAAGCCTGTATATTTGCCTTTCATTTTATATAAATTTTGTAGATTATCTGGCAAATCGTTTTAAATATTAGATATTATATTATTACTTATCATTCTTGTGCCATAGATGTTTTTGGTCCATGGAATGCAAAATCTCTTGGAATTTATTAAGTTTTTTAAATTGCTGGGCCTTTGATACTCTATTAAAAATGATGGTTCGTTAATTTCTTCAAGAATTAAATATTTAACTTTATTATATACATTAATAATCTTGCAATGTTCAAGCAACATACATTCATAAAATCTAAACTAATATTATAAAGAGGCAACATTTGTGTTTTTGTATGTATGTTTGTAATGTTTTCACACAAAAACTACTTGAACAATTTCAAAATTTCTTTCACCATTAGAAAGCTGCATCTTCACTGAGTGACATAGGCTATATTATATTTAAAAAACATAAGCATCCTAATAAAATTTCAATAATATTATAACCCAAGATGTGAAAAAAATTGTCATAAAAAAATTGTCATCGCATGCGCTGCGGAAACTATTGATGATAGAACAAAAAAATATTCTATAAGTCCGCAATACCATATGTCTAACTACTGTAGTTATACTAACATAATTATATAATTACTCTTTTACATTTTAAAAGTTGATGTAAATGCCGATAATAATCAAACCATATTATTCATACCTCTGTAATCCTTAACCCATTCAAAGATATTTTATTAAGGACAGGAAAGAAAAGATTAAAAACGGAAATTCCATTCAAAAATATAACGAATTTAAAAATGTCAATCGAAAGAAAATAATGCTATAGTAAAATAATAGTTAAGTGAAATAATACTTTTATTTTATCAAAAATAAATCTATAGTCTGATTTAGTAGACTTTCCACTACCACGAGATCGGTATCTAAGCGAGGGAAACCGTGGGGCATTACTAGATAAGAATTTTTTTATGAACCAATAATTTTAACATTTTCAATTATAATGTCATTGCTTTTTATTAGGTAAAGGGTAGAATAATGTAGACCTCAATATATAATAGTTATTTATGCAACTGATGTGTAATAAGGGTATTAAAACACGAATGTGGGTTTATCTTACGTTTATGAATTGATAATAGTATCACAAGTTACCTAATCATCAATAGTTTCATACAAGGCTATCTACACCCATAATAAGAATCCTCTATAAAAGATTCTGAAACAGTTAGCTTGCTGCTAACATTAAAAAAGCCAGTCCTATTGACCATAATATCATCCAAAGGTGTGTTATTATGAAAACGGATGATGTAATGTTGTACTGAATTTCATTACAACACTCGATTGGATGATGTAATGGTTGGCCATAAGCTTACTGTTCTAGAAGCTGTAATAGAGGATTTAAAGCATGTGTGTAGATAATATTATTAAAATCGGAAATTCCATTCAAAAGATATGACAAATTTAAAAAGTCAATCTAAAGAAAATAATGCAATAGTAAAATTAAATTAATTTAAACTATGCTAGAGGACCCGGGTTCGAATCCCGGTAGGTGCAAGCATTTATATGATGAATATAGATGTTTATATGTATGTTTATGTGTATGTTTATATATATTTATGTATGTTTAAGTAAGTATATTGTATTAAATATATCTTTGTCTTGCAACCCATAACACAGGATATATGCCTAATTTGAGGCAAGATTGTACCTGATTGTGCTGACGGCAATGCTCTTGTGATTCCTCTGGTGTTGCAAGAGAATGTGAGCGGCGGTGATCACTTAACACCAGGTGACCCGTACGCTCGTTTGTCCTCCTATTTCATAAAAAAAAAATTGTGTAAATAGTGTGTCAATATTATTATTATTAAATAAAAAATAAAAATATGTGAAATAATACATTTATGCTAACAAAAATAAACATATAATCTGATTTAGTACTTTCCACTGTCAGTGAAACCGTGGGACTATGCTATTTAATTAAGAATATTTTTATGAGCCAATAACTTTAACATTTTTAATAATACTGTCACAGCATTGTATTCAGCAGAGGGTAGAAGAATGTAGACCTCAATATATAAAAAATAAGTGCCTACGCTCTATTCACAGATTACAGGAGATATACGGTGGAGTTCAGTCAAGGCTCGCCAATAAATCGTAAACATTAAAATATAACAGCGTACCTTATCTCGTAGCACAAAGCTCGGATCGCGCGTATATCGTAGCCATGTATTATGTAAATATTAAACACGTGCTCTCGCTCGCTACACTTAGTTTTAATTTCAAATACTTTACGGAAACTCGCGAGTTTAATCTTTTTATTCCAAGCTGATTCCGCTTTTGCAAAACGAACGCTCAGATTCGTGAGAACGTTTTTTACTTTTTATGTCTTGTTGAAACTTTTTAATTAAGAAAGTAGATTTATTTGGAGCCTAATGGGAGATCGGGTCTCATATGAGAGTACTTAGAATAGAACACGTAAAAGAGGTGAAAATAATGTAATGTTAATAGATGAATTGCAGGTGAAAATTACTGCGACACTCAGGTGTTGTCTTTGCATGGTGAAAACATTTACATATTTTATGCAATAGTAACCAATAAAGTTCCTAATGTGTTGATAAATTATAATATAATAATAATAGTATAAATGACTTTAAATATTTTTTTTAACATATTTCTGATGACTTATAAAAAAAAATACGACTTAAGTCTGGTTCAATAACGATTATATAATTTTGTAGAAGTTTAGTTTAGTATGTATTATTATTATACTAGATAAACTAGAAATAAAGGATGAAATAGCATTTTGAACATCAAATATTTAAAAAAAATTATAATAAACTCTTCTCCAATTATGTATTTAACTCATACTCATATCATTTTAACTTGACAACACAAAGTATTGTAAATCTTTTTCACCAACTGAATCTATCTCAGAATCGGTTCTAACAATAAAGATGAAACTTACTACTCATAGAGTTTTGTCTGGCTCTGTCTACAAGCTACAAGTTTCATGAAAATTCCGAGATTCACAATATTTTTAGATAATTTATACTAGATAGAGCCGCTATCTAGTATAAATTATCTAGAGGATCGATAAATAACAGGCCAGGTTTATTGCGTTAGTGTGGGTTACAAGCTACGTCTTACACTCGCGATTTGTATATCACACTGTGTTAGTGTGCGTGTATTGCTCAAAATGGAAGCTGTCAACCTTAATTTTTTTTTCAATGTTTACACAGCTGTCACTGTCTATCTTAACATAAAAATGTTCTTCATTCTACGACAGTATACTATAATCTCCGTGACATCCATAATTTTAAACAGATTTTTGTTAATTATTGCAATATTAAAACCATTAGTTTTACTTTTGGGTGGCCAGCGTCTGAAGCACCAGACATTAATAAATCATCTCGACCCTCACACAATATCGCACCATCTGCGCCATTGTATCAATCGCGCACATCTTCCGTTCACATTCCCCTCTCACCCCTCACCCCCTTGCGCTCGCCCTGTTCCGTCAGTACGGTCTGCAGTTTCATTACCGTTAGGTAGCTTGTCACATGTCGTGATATTTTCGTGTTATCACTGGTTTGTTTTTCATGTTTACATTGTTACATTTTGACTTTTGTTGTTAATAGTTCTGTAATTTATGTTCGCTATAATAATTCTGTCAGAAAAATAAATAGTATTTGAACTTAACCTGGCTGTTTTCATTGATTTTTCATCATTATGTTATTAATTTTCAGTATTATAACACTAGAAATAAGGGATTGCTTGTAACAAATTTTTAAGGGTTAATGTATACACTTTTATAATAAAGTCCCAGCCACTATTTAGGAATTATTTATAAATAAATCTAAATGTTTTATAAAAAAAAATGGTTCTGTCGTAAATCCTACTACTCCACAGCAATCTAAGTGATCGGAAAGCCATGGACTAGATTATGATTATAGCAATAGCATAGGCAGTACAATATTGTATATTTGATTAAAAAGAGTGCAAAAAAGTATGCTGGGAGAGTTTCTTGCGCCGCTTCTTCTCTCTCAGAGCGTTTTTTGTTTTCGAAGCGGTAGTAGTATTCTAAAGGAATCAATTTTGAGAAAATAAATGCCTTTTAGCCACTTAATTTTAATTAATATCACTTCAACATCAATGAATAAAACTGAAATTAAATCGATATTTATTAATAAGGATATTATTTTTTGATGCTTGTTGTGCACACCGTAACAAAGCGACAATGTGACGTCATCGACGTCAGATCCAAATGTAATGTAACCCAAGGAGGTTGTAAATACTACCTAATAAGAGGTGGGACTGCCTAAGTAAAAATTTAATTGAGTTTAGTATGAAGCGTGCAGTCATTTGACATAAGTTTGAAATAATAGTAATTACAATATGGTTATTGGTGATGAAGTGGTGTCATCATCTGTCAATCTATCAATGACTGCACGTTTCATACAATCGAGTGAATCGCTTTTTTCTTAGTGAGTTTTGCTAGGCTGGTGTAACTGGGTAGTATATTGTTATACCTTTATATTAGCGATGTCATGATAGTAAATTTGAAATAGTAGTAATTACAATATGGTAATTAGCGACGAAGTATAATCCGGCTAAGTAGTGGATTTCGGCAATCTCTCTTTTTTACAAGATTACTAGTGGAACCAACAGACGTTATCCTGTACACACGTCTTAAATTTGAAAAATCGGTCCAGCCGTTAGGAGGCGTTCACTAACATACACATGAGCAGGAGAATTGTATTATATGGACGTAATTGAGAATCTAAACGAATCTCAAATTCACTGGAACACACAAAAAAATCATCAAAATCGGTCCAGCCGTTTAGGAGGTTTTTTTTTATATGGAATAGGAGGATAAACGAACGTACGGGTCACCTGGTGTTAAGTGATCACCGCCGCCCACATTCTCTTGCAACACCAGAGGAATCACAAGAGCGTTGCCGGCCTTTAAGGAAGGTGTACGCGCTTTTTTTGAAGGTACCCATGTCATATCATCCCGGAAACACCGCACAAGGAAGCTCATTCCACAGCTTTGTAGTACGAGGGAGAAAGCTTCTTGAAAACCGCACTGTGGAGGACCGCCACACATCCAGATGGTGGGGATGATATCCTAACTTGTGGCGTGTCGTGCGAAGGTGAAATTCGGCGGCAGGAATCAGGTTAAACAGCTCTTCGGAACACTCCCCGTGATAAATGCGGTAGAAGACACACAATGAAGCGACGTCTCTACGCAACGCCAAGTGATCCAGCCGTTCACAGAGCACTGAGTCCCCGACAATTCGAGCTGCTCTACGTTGCACGCGGTCAAATGGATCGAGCAGATACTGGGGTGCACCAGACCAGAGATGACAACAATACTCCATGTGTGGCCGGACCTGCGCTTTGTAGAGCGCTAGAATGTGGGCCGGCTTGAAGTATTGCCGTGCTCTATTGATGACGCCCAGCTTCTTCGAAGCCAATTTGGCGTTGCCCTCCAGATGGCCACGGAATTGGCAATCGCTCCAGATTTCGAGACCCAGTATTCCGATACTAGGCGCGGCTTTAAGAGAAGTGTTCTCGAAGAGCGGTGATACGACAAATGGGGTGTTATTTGTGGTAAACGCGCAAACTTGAGTCTTCTGGGGGTTAAATTGGACATGGTTCAATCTACCCCATTCCGCGACCTTCTCGAGAGTGGACTCGATAGAAGACACAAGTTTCTCCCGGCACTGGTCGACGATTTCCCGAGAGAGACCTGCATGGCCCGTGTATACGGCATCACCAGTGATGTCATCTGCACAGCAATGCATGTTGGAGGTGTCCAACATATCATTGATATGCAGAAGAAACAGCGTAGGAGATAGCACACAGCCTTGGGGCACTCCAGCATTCACGGGCTTCGGGTTCGAGCAATATCCGTCGACAACGACCTGTATGCTACGCCCAGTGAGGAAGCTGGAGGTCCACTTGCACAAACTCTCGGGAAGCCCAAATGATGGATGCCGACCGTCCATGGCGAAAGCCGTACTGTCGGTCGTTGATCAACTGGTGACCCTCTAGGTATACTAAAAGCTGGCGGCTAATTGTGCTCTCCATGATTTTGGAGAGCAGGGAGGTTATAGCAATACGCCTGTAGTTCGCCGGATCCGAACTGTCTCCTTTTTTTTGGGATCGGATGGACAAGGGCTGACTTCCATGAGTCAGGGACTACGCCTTTGGAATAAGAGTGCCGGAATAAACGCGTTAGCACCGGCGTCAACTCAGGGGCACACGTTCTAAGCACGATTGGAGAAATGCCATCCGGCCCGCTCGACTTCCTGACGTCCAACGAAAACAGAGCTCGCCTAACAGTTTTCTGTCTGAACTGTACTTCAGGCATAGAGCTCTGACACCGCCGGATGGTCGGCGGTGTTTTTCCGTTGTCGTCAAGAGTCGAGTCGGATGCGAAAAGAGCGCACAGGAGCTCGGCTTTCTCTTTTGCCGTATGGGCCAGGGTGTCATTCCTCATGTGCAACGGCGGCAAGGACGGCTGGTTGAAGTTACCAAGAGCAGCGTTCGACAACGACCAGAACTTGCGTGTTCCGGTCGGGTAACTGGAAAGCTGATCGCCGATTTTGACGACGTGCTTCGACGAGGTAGTTCAATAGTGAATCTAAACCATTCTCGAATCCACCTGAAGACACACACCAATCTCAAATTCACTGGAACAACCAAAAACTTCATCAAAATCGATCCAGCCGTTTAGAAGGTAGTTCAGTGACACACGCACGCACACAATAAATAAATACATACAGATAGCCATCATCTATCAATCAATGACTGCACGTTTTATACATTTGAGTGAATCGCTTTTATCTTAGAGAGTTTCGATAGGCTGGTGTAACTGGGTAGTATGTAGTTGTATCTTTATATTAGCGATATCATGATAGACAATTAACCACAGATTCAGAATAATAGACAATTTCATTTGTTATAGAAATTCAGGAACATTCCGTGGAACTGTAATTGAGATATAAAGAGCTTAATTAAAACATAGTAAAGCAATTATACAGATCTCTGTTTAAATTTAATTAACCTTATACTTCTGTGGTGTAATGTAACGATCTCGTTCAATATTTAACGGTCAGTAACAAGCAGGCTTCTAGATATTCCGCAGCTAATTAATTATGAACTACAGCACTATATACGATGTGTGTTGGGACACAATTGTAGCCTACCTATTGATCTCAGTAACGGCTCACTATACAGATATATCTTCTAATATTTCGGCACGGCTCAGGTATATTATTTCCAAATTATATTATTCCTAAGGTACTAATTCAAATTCAAGTTTATATATTTCGAAGTAATAAATTGTTATGGCAGTGTAAGCCTCTTCGTAACGTAACGCGTTACTAAATAATTGTTATTTTTATAGGATTAAATGTGTATATAATACAAAATTCTTATTTATATATTCAAGATTTGTAACTAAGAGTAAATTTATTTTCTAATTAATAAAATATTTTATTAATAAATAACCTTCCTTACATTATCACATTAATGAACATAAAATATAAGTAACCTAAGCTTTTCTCAAGTTAAACAATTTCAATATTAAATAGTTCAACTGAGATTAGTTTAAGTTATCACTTCTGTTGTCGGGAGATCTGAGACGCATACGTTTTTATTCTGAATAGGATTTAGTTAATAAATCAAATCAAATTAAAATCACTTTTTTCATGTAGGTCAAGATAATGACACTTATAAATGTCAAAAAAATATTTTTTCTAATTGAATCTACCGCTCCTTCGTAAAGGGTTGAGCTGATGAGAAGAATTAGCAAGAAACTCATTGCGACTCTTTTAAATCCAGATTTACAATTTCATTGTTTTACAAATCATTTGAATTACAATATTATATGTAAAGTGATGCAACAAACATACACAAACGTCAAAAAATCAATGCCTAACACGAGTAAGTCAAAAAAGTAATTGTAAATTAATTAAGGTATTCTGTGAGCATTTTATAAGGGATTATAAATATAAAAAATAAATATTATATAATAATTTTTAAGAATCTGAAGCAGAGATCTCAGCAACAGGATCATCCTGCCATCATAAGCAGCACTCGTTCAGGAGTATGACGCATGAGCCAGACATCGCCTCCCTCAACCATATTTTAAGGAAGGGGACGATCCTTTGTAAACATTTAAAAATTCAGTGTAACACATTTTTATTCATAATAGTTAATTTTTATTTTATTAACATAACGTAAGCAATTACCCTGACCCCTTCTCGTGTTTAAAATCTTTAGAAATGTGAAAAGGTCTTACTCGTACTTCTCGGGTCAGAGGCTACAAATAAGTGATTTCTAAATCCAGTTTTGAGAAGGCATATTTGAATTTGAATTTAATGTCGCATAGGAAATGATTTATACAGTCCCTTGAATAAGTCCGTATCGATTGTTCGATAAGTACGGAGACTAAAATATTTGTATTTGACCGCATCCAGGAAAACATAAGAGATGTCGATGTTGTGAATATCCACAATGATCGCTTACATTGTATATGAATGGCCAGGGCTACCAGCACTACCATTAGAAATAAAGTAAGAAAAAATGTTTATTGACGTCATTATTCTGATTATAGTTCTTAAAGTTATACTATTCTAATTATGATCTTATGACGCCAATGGGCCCCCAATTAAGCATAGTTGTGGTTTTGAAAGAATCCACAACGCTGATCCTTCGTGGAGACCCAGAGAGCGCTCCTAACGCGCAGTCGTATCACAAGAAGGTTTACAAACTATTAATTCTCCATGAGCACAGAGCACAAAAAATAGTGAAACTAGGATCTATTTTATATGTACCACAAATGTAGGCGAGTGCTTGGAGGTGTGGCAATCCCCACGTGATGTCGGAGCGGTTTTGTGCTAAGAAGGGAATTAAAGGACAGGCAAATGTTAGGAACGAGGTGTTGATGTGGACTGTAGTTTGAAGCACGGCAGATACTGTAATGTCGAATTATCACGACTTCATTCTCTCGCAGTGCGGTAGGTATGTTCACTTGCGTGGCGAACAACTAATTAGCGGTGTCTATCTTCGGCTGTCAACGCAGACAGACTGGTGGTGTGGTCACTCACATGGTGCCACGGAGAAACTGTCCTTACGCTTGCACACTTGCTCTCCTCTGACCAGCCTTCCACAGATGAAGTAGGTTGTGTAGGGTAAGAATGTTTTTTTTTTTTTTGCGCCCAAGCAAGGGAATGGGCTACCCGCTGGGATAACGACGGGAGGGAGGTGGTGAATGCTCATGCATACCAACGCAGCCTAAGTCTGCGTTGGTTATGTGGGACTCACGTGAAAACCTAGGTGCCTACCCACTAAACACCACCTGCAGTTGGCTTTGGGCAGGTGCCCTCGAAGCCTACATCGAAGGCGACCTTCTCGTGGGGAGAGAGAGGCGCAAGCGGCACTCTCTATGGAGTTTCCGCTGGGATATTGCACAGAACGTGCTATCTAATTGGGACTAGTGACATCAGAAGGATGATCACAAACTAGAGGTGAATCTAAATGCGTCTGATTATCCCCGGATGCCAAGAGGCGTTCCAGGTCAGACGAGAGTTTGTTAGGGGGATCGGAGAGGGCGTGTCTGGGCCTCCTGACTTGATAGCGTGAAGGAGAGGGGGCGGTATAATCCGCTGCCTCCTTAATCTGGGGATTTGGGTGATTGTCTGAGGACTTAAAGAAAGTTTCAGACAAGCACTTTAGGTGTTGTTGGATGGTGGGGAGCTCTAAGTCCCGGTGAAGGTCTGCGTTTCTAACGCACCAGTGGGCATTGACAGCCTTACGGCAGAAAATGGATTGGACTGTTTGGAGTTTATCTATAATATTGGGTTTCGCATGAGCGAAAACTGGAGCGGCGTAAATCATAACCGGTCGAATGCAAACCTTGAAGAGTGTTCGCTTGTTCCTAAAAGACATTTTACTCTACAATGCGGTGGACTTGTTGAGGACAAGAGTGTTTAGCACGAAAGCCGAATTGTTGATGTATAATTAAGGGAGGGCCATCCGTTGGAAAGAGATGCTTTTTCATACGGAACAGAATAACCTGTTCAAAGACTTTCCCCATAGCCTTGAGGAGGCTGATGGGGCGATAATTGGAGGGGATATTGAGGGGTTTCCCTGGTTTAGGAATCCCTATAACTATGGCCTCTTTTCAAGCGGTTGGAAAGAAGCAGTGGTCGAGGCAGGCGTTGAAGAGGAGGACAAGAAAGAAGATCACCTGTTCGGGGAAGTGTTTGAGCGCCAGGTTGGAAATACCGTCGGCTCCTGGAGCTTTGCGAGGTTTTAATCCACGGATGATGGATTTAACCTCCTCAACAGTAGTTGGAATGGGATCGTCGGTGAGAGGCATGAGTTCAGACGGCTGACCTCATTCTCCACCGACGCTACGTGGAGGGGTTCAAAAGAAGAAGTGCTGGGTGAGCATTGTGAAGCAATGCTTTCAGCAAAACACTCCGCTTTATCACTGTCCTCGAAAGCTGTACTGCCGTCGGGGCGTATCAAAGGCGGAGTGTGGAATATTGCGTCAGTACGAAGGGCTTTCGCCACTTTGTAATACGCCTGGTGTGAAGGGGAAATGTTCTCCATGAGTGAATCCCAATTGGAATTCCTCAATTCGGAGAGACGTAACCTAACTTGGCTCTGGAGGAAGTTAGCGCGTGACCTATAGTTGGGCGTTGGGTACTTGGCGGCTCTTCTGAGAGCTGCATTCTTGGCTCTAATGAGGTTCATGACATCAAGCGGGAGCTTATGGTTGTTAACCTTAACCACCCGCTCGTTGTCATGGAGAGTGGACTGCACTGTTTGGGTAAGTGCTTTTACCGTGATGTCAATCTTATCCGTACTATCGAAATAGTTGGACGAGATTGCATATGGTAAATTGGGGGCATCAAACGTTGATGCAAGAGACTCCCTATAACCCTCCCAGTTGGTGAGGGTTTTAGGGTGAGTGGTGGTAGGGGTGGGGGCATGGGGCCCGAGCTTGAGGGAGACTGGACGATGGTCGGAGCCCAGGTCATCGAGTGGTTAAATCGCCCTTAAATTAAGAGCGACACCCAAGACGATGTCTAAAATATCGGGAGAGTGTGCTACGTTATCCGGGTAGTGTGTTGGAGAGGTGGGACTTAGGACGTCTAAGTCCATAGAGCTAATTAGACGGCGGAGCTTGATGCCATTCCCGTTTGTGGATAGGCACTTCCAGTCAGTGTGTTTGGAGTTGAAATCTCCAAACAAGATGACTGAGTCACCTAGTGAGAGAAGAGTCTCAAGGTCGCTCTGGAGAGGGATCTTGAGAGTAGGGAGGTAGATTGAGGCTATGATCAGAGACGGATTCAAATTCAAATTCAAATTCAAATATTTTTATTCAAAATAGGATGTGAAATCACTTATTGAAAGTCAAAAAAAAAAAACTACTACCCATTCCAAAGTGAATGCCTCAGGCTTGAGAAGAATGGGCGCAACAAACTCAGCGGGCTTTTTTTAATTTCATCAAAAATATGTTTTACAATTAAAGTAACATTTACAAAGTAACATTGTACAATTAAACTTATTATTTAATAGCCTGAGGGCGGTCGCTCCATTTCCAATCTGTGGTATCATTAAGAAAGTCATTTATGTTATAGTAACCTTTACCACACAAACGTTTTTAAACAATTCTTTTGAATAACGTAACACCTTTGTTTTGAACATTTTCTGGGATCTTGTTGTAAAAGCATATACATCGCCCCACAAAAGACTTACTAATCCGACTAAGCCGAGTAGTAGGCATCATCAGTTTATGTCTGTTCCTGGTGTTAACATCATGGTTATGACAGTTTCTGGCAAATTCACTTATGTGCCTATGAACATACATTACATTATCAAGAATACATTGACAAGCAACAGTCAAGATGTTAATTTCTTTGAATTTTCCTCTCAATGATTCTCTAGGACCTAGGTTATAAATAGCGTGAATAGCCCTCTTCTGCAGCACAAATATTGTATTAATATCAGCAGCGTTGCCCCATAGCAATATACCATAGGACATAATACTATGGAAATAACTAAAGTATACTAGTCGCGCCGTACCTATGTCAGTTAATTGTCTAATTTTTTTAACCGATACGGCGGCTGCAGGACTAAGTCTGTTCGCCAATCCTTCAATATGGGGTCCCATTGTAATTTGGAATCTAGAGTTATGCCAAGAAATATAGCAGATTCCACCGGTTCTATCACCTCTCCGTTTAATAGTTTTCTTGCTATTTAACAATAGGTTATTAGCGCTAAACCAGTACACGATGTCAGATAAAATATCGTTCACTTCGTCATACATAGTACGGTTTCTTTTCACTTTGAAAATCAGTGAAGTGTCGTCCGCAAACAATACTACCTTATGTTTTTTCTCTATAAGATTAGGAAGATCATTTATATAGATAAGGAAGAGGAACGGTCCAAGAATTGACCCTTGTGGTACCCCCATACTGAGAGGAGTCCCAGGAGATCTCCTGCCATTCACGTCGACCCTCTGAATTCTATTGTTTAGATATGAAGTCAGAAGATCGAGCGCAGTTCCTTTTATGCCATAGTGGTATAGCTTCCTGACCAGCGTTGAATGTTGAACACAATCAAAAGCCTTAGATAAATCACAGAAGATGCCAAGTGCATTCTGCGATTCCTCCCAGGCATCAAAAATATTCTTGATCAGCTCAACACCTGCATCCGTTGTTGAACGTCCCCTAGTAAAGCCAAATTGTTTCAAATGAAGTAACTTATGAGAGTTAAAGTAAGTAAGCATTTGGCTTAAATTATTTTTTCAAAAATTTTACTAAGGGTCGGCAAAACCGACACAGGACGATAGTTGTTCGGGTCAGAAGAGCATCCCGACTTAAATATTGGTGTAATTTTACTATGTTTCAGAAGGTCAGGAAACACGCCACGATTAATACAATTATTAAATACTATTGCAAGATATGGTGCTATGACATCAATTATTGAACTTATTATTTTAACAGAAATGCCCCATATATCAGCAGTTTTTTTCATGTCTAGAGATTTAAAAGTTTTAATTATTTCTCCAGGGCTAACAAAACTAAAATTGAAACTTTGTTGACATCCTTTAACATTTTCCAGAAGAAGTGACTCAGCAACACTGGTGGAGGAGACGAGAGTGTTTGTGATAGAAACTGGAATCTCAGAAAAAAATTTCTCAAAAGCAGTAGCAACTTCCTGCTGAGATTGAATTATTGTATTGTTTATTGATAGATTATATTCAATGTTGCGGTCTTTCAATCTTCCAGATTCCCAGTTAATAACATTCCAAGTCATCTTTATTTTATTTGGTGCATTTTTAATTATTTGTCTGATATGCATAGACTTTGCAATAGAACAAACACTTTTAAATAATTTAGAGTATTTTTTAACATACTCGAAAAAAAAAACATGTATCATGATTATACAATGATCTCTCACTATACAGTTCATATAGCCTTTGTCTGCTCCTATGAATGCCAGCTGTTGCCCAATCATTAAATGACAGGAGACCACCTGATTTGACTGTCTTAGAAGTAAATATAGAAGCAAACTCTGTTTTAATTATTTTAAATAACATATCATACATTTCATTTGGATTAATATTATATTTGAATAAATCCAAATTTGAGAGTTTAACTGACACATTGCCTCTATATTTCTCCATTCGCCTATTATTCACAGGAACAAACGTAAACTTTTTAATTTTAGTACATTTATTGACCTCAATATTAAAAGAGGCTAACTGACCAAAGTGGTCTGAACTCAGTTTGTTAATTATTGCCTAAAAAAAGGGTTTATAATTGGTAAATATGTTATCAATACAGCTTTTGGAGGTGCCAGTAACTCTAGTAGGCTCTAAGAAAATATTGGTTAAATCATATGATTTGAATAAAGATCTGAATCTAATACTGGTTGAGGATTTTTCTAATAAATTAATATTAAAATCACCACATATCATGATTAACTTCTTAGACTCAGATAATTTTAATAAAACCTCCTCCAATACACTTTCAAATAATTCATATACTGCATCTGGGGGTATCTTTATGATTTATAAATAACTCCAGTTCAAGTTCTTTACCTAATAATCCCTGCAGGTTTTGGTGCATCAGGTTTGCAATTTTACAATTATTACTTATTCTAGTACTTGTTATATTACATTGTGTTTTTACACTGCTAGAGGAGTCCCCTATTGTCTTATTGTTTAATTTTTTGGAAAACATTCCAAATCTTTGCTTAAATTAGTACACTGCTCAATAGAAGCAGTGGTTATTAAATTAATACTCTGCTCAATAGAAGCAGTGGTTATTAAATTATTACTCTGCTCAATAAAAGCGGAGTCCACAAAGTTATCACACTGCTCAATAGAAGCAGTGCTTATCGACTTACAACTAAACTACTCAAAAGAAGCAGGGGTTGCCAAATAGTTGGCTGTGTTATAGTATAAATAATATGATAGCGATTTTGCTATCTGTCTTTTATAGAAATTAGATAGGCGTAACCTATCAGATGTCAAAACCTTACATTTTTTATAATTAATTATGTTATTAATGTCTATTATCTGTATTTTATTAGATAATATATTATTATTACATGTCAAATAATGAGAATTAGACAATAGGGTTAACAAATTGCTTAAATTGTATCGTATTTTGTTTTCCTGTGGCAAATCAGGCATATATGGCAATGTGTACATTATAAGATTAGCTATTTTTAAGCTATTTAATTCACTGTATAGTTTTTGTAGATTATTTTTATTTAAATTATCTCTTCTCCCAATCATTACAATAATAGAAGTATTAGAGCAGTGAGTATCACTTAAAATTCGTTTAATAATTTGATAATAATTTGCCCCTGGCATGCAAGTATTGGTTACTGACTGCCCGTTACTTATTTTATAAAAAATCAACCCCATATTTCTTCCCGGATCATCACTGTAGATCTTTATATGTTTCTTCTGGTAAGAATGTATTTGTGGAGGTTGGTTTACAATACCCGGAGAAGTGTGAGTCCCCACAGACTGAGAAATTGATTTTCTGTTACTCTTTTTGCCAGAAGGGCCTGGAGAAAACTGACAGTTACAATGTACTACAATGTTACGATGTCCTGACATGCCCAACTGACAAACGGTTGCTTCCATGTTGGTAAGCACTGGAGTAGCGATTTGCGAGCAATGAAGGGATCTCTTGTAGTAAATGGCTGTGCCTCCGCCACGACGGTCGTCGGCTCTGCCATTGTGTACAAGAGAGTAGGAAGGGATCGATAATCCCTTTGAAGCGTCGGGTTTAAGGAATGTTTCTTGGATAAGCAATAGGTCGATGTCCTTATTGCGAACAAATTCCTTAATCTCTGGGAGGTTGGTGCGCAGGCCGCGCGTATTGAATTAGACAAGTGATACGCCCTGAGGCTTCACTCGCCCCATGTTCTGTGATGAAGCGTTACGCGATTGGGACATTAGTATATAGAATTCACCAAGTCTTGGTGCTCTATCATCGCAATAAAGCGCTCATGTGGAGACCTAGCTGTTTTGAATTTGTTGGCTAGAATGTTGAATTCTTTAATGTTGGATTCTCCATTCGTCAAGAAACTCAGGGGGTTATGTACTCCTGAGTCTGGTTGAGGAGGTGTTGCCCATCTGCGGCCACTCGGGGTGACTTGCACGGGGCGGGATTGACATTAGATGTCTGGGAGACCGGGGCTGCTTGTCTCCAAGAAGTGGAGAGTAAAGGCCCGGTTGTCCTGTTCCTCAGTTGAGGAAGTTTCGCGCCAGTGGCCGGAGGTGGCCCTGGTTTTGAAGACTGCTTCTTAGCAGTCTTCGTTGTTGAGGGACGAGGAGCGCGGAGACATCCGCGGTAGATCGCGGGATGTCCTTCCTGCCCACGAAGGACGCAAGCGGGAGGAGTCTCCGCATCGCGGGTTTTGCACTCCTTGGTTGTGTGAGGCTCTAGGCACTTGACGCACCTAGGCGGGGCTGAGCAGTTTGCAGCTGCGTGGCCATAAAGCTGGCAGCGATGGCACTGCCCTGGGAAGCCCCGTCTGTGTGGAGCTTCTACTCGGATGTTTGAGAGCCCACATACGATGAGCTCTCTCTTGAAAATTTCCCTCGACTCGGGGACATTGGTTAGGATAACCAGAGCTAGAGGGTATTTCTTCCCGGATCGGCTGTACATTTTGTGTACAGCCTCGGCCTTGAACCCTTGCATGGTCAGGTCCTCCAGGACGCCACGTAGAATGGCTTTCACTTTGCGCTCTTCCGGGAGTGCATAAGTGTGGTATGCGACACTCTTATGAGTGAGGAGGCGAGTGAGGACTCGGAAGTCCTCCATAGTCGGGACGACTACGCGGATGGCTTCACCCGTGTTGGTAGCTCGGGTGTATTGCACATTTTTGTCGGCGCAGAGCTGTGCAACATAAGTCCACTTTGCCTTGTCTCGGATGAAGATAGGCGGTGGGGGCTTATTTGCAGGGAGGACAGGCGTGCAGCGCGTGGCTGGCTTCATAGATGAGGTGATAGAGACCTCGGGCAAGCTAATGTCGAGAGACATTAGAGGGACAGGGGTTCGGGCGGAGAGTACGTTATCCGTGGAGGTGGCTGAGCGCTTGGACTGGCGCTTCTTCCTGGATTGAACCAGTTGAAAAGGTTCTCCAGAGGGACGTCGGGAAGTGTTGACAACGGAGCCAGTGACAGTTCCGTTGTCAGAGTCCTCAGAGGAGGACTGGACTGGCCGCTTTCGGCCGCATAAGGCAGAGTCGGAGAACTCCATGTCTTCGGGAGTAGTTTTGTGAGCGGAGGGCTCATCGGGGGACGCGGGGGAGTTAGCAAGGGGCCGACTTGGAGTGTTGAAAACGGAGGAGAGGCTATCGACTAGTGACTGGTAGAAATGGTGATTTGCGGCTTTAAGCAAAGCCACAATCTGGACTACAACGGCGTTGACATGGTGCGCTGATGGAGCCATGCTGATGAAGCCTCCCCGCCGAGGGCAGGGAGCAACGGGGGTTGGAAGTGGCGCGGCTATCCCTAATGGTTATAGCCGCGAACCGTCACCCTTGGGAAAGCCCAAGTGCAATGGGATCGGGTCGTCCGGTTTCTCTCAGGTCAGGAGGCCTGAGAAACGCACCGGGTCAACGTTAGCCGAGTTAGTTGTCACCGTTAGGTATCCTTCAGCTCAACCGCGATGACACGCAACTCACTTACTACAATAAAAATTGCTGTAAACAAGCTGCGGGCCGGAACGAATTCGACGTAACCAGTCGAACTTGGCGTAGTATACCTCGTACCACACGTAGCGGAGCTGCGTAGCGTAGCACTGGGCGTAGCTTGGCGGCGTAGCGGGGCGTGAGCACAGGCGCGTGTAGTAGTCTGCTCGGCGCGGGGGCCGAGACAAGAATGGGTAAGAATGGTAAGAGAAGGATGGATATATAAGGAAAAAGGTATTTTGGCGCGGACAGTTCCTTTTGATATTTATCAAAAACCTGGTTTTATGAGAAGCTGTCTAGGCAGAAAAAACATTGGGGTAATTTTTTAATGCCGGCAACGGTTACGACTGCTTTTGATAAATAAATATAAAGATAAAAAAGTGTTTTTCTGTACACATTTTATCTTGCTTTAAAAATAAAATAAAAACGAATAACGTCAAATGTTTGGTGCAGCTTGTCTTCCAACAAATATTTCTGTTCTGTTTTGTCCTTTGCTGTGCGGCACCATAATAGACCCGCTGTTCGTCGAATATGAAGTCGTCTTCCAGTCATATTGTCTCTCTATCTCTATTTCTCTTTCTATCTCGTGATTGCCATTCTGTTAGTCATTTTACTCAATGTTTTGATTTAAATAGTTTGTTAGTTTTAGCTCATTTTTGACCTATCCAAATCGGCACTGGTTGGAACCACACATCGTCAGTAAATTTCGGTTTATAAATATTGGTTCTCTGATCAAAGTTTGTAGCGGGCCACTTTATTATAACCACATACTACACAAGTAGGGGTAGGTAAGTATCGCGTGGCATCGCATAAATGTCTTTCGATATTTTTGCTCCAAAATAAACAGTGTAAGTCCCAAAACGTATTCGATTAATTATAGCAATACTAAAGAACCTATGTAAATTAGCCATTGGTAATGGATTACAAAGCGTATTTTCTATAAACTAGTATTTTTGGAATGAAGTTCCTTATGGGACGATGCGGAGGGGTTCCCTAACCGGAAAAAAACGTCCGAAACGTAAGATTATTATTATTTATAGTATATAAATAATTGACAAGTAACAATTATTCACCATTGACACATTTCTGACAAATTACATTGATTGTTTATTTTATTCATTTGGAGTATTGGTAACAAGGCCAAACCAAACCAAAATACAATAAACGAATATTAAAATCATATTTAAATAGGTTTATAACTGCAAAATTACATTGACATAAAAGCAAAACATGTAAATTATGTATACCTTTTTGATGATATTTAAGATAAATTTCTTTGACTATTACGTTGCGCGCGCACAATTACATCTATAAGTAAAATATTTCAGAAATTTTCTGACGTTTGCGACATTAATTAATCGTTTTGGTTTCTTCGTACATTATTAGGACAGGCAAAGGGTTCAAGCCAATACTGCCGTATTCGTAAATATTCAATAATTTATTTCTCGATTTTCAAAATATTGTTCTTTCTACGAACGTAGAATAGCACGACGTATAGTTTTAAGGACTTGTTTTGTTACGGCAAATAGGTATAACTTCTTGCGTGCATACATAAGTATACACACACATTTATTTTTATTTTAGACAGTGGATTTCAGTGGAAAAATGCTTTAGTAAACCGGTAAAATTAATATTTTTATAATAAGGAACTTCGTTCCTATCCGGTGTCCCACGACACCACACGGTTTTTTTTCGCATTCGTAGAAGACGTTGTTCTCAAGCAAAAAGTATCGAATAGTATAAAGTATCTTCCAACCGTGTTTTCAGTTTAGGGAATGGAAAGAAAAAGGTTTTAAAATTCAAATATTTCAATTTCTCTTTGATAGGATATTTCGTTTAGTATTAAAATCTCGAGAAAAACTTAAAATTATGGGAGCCTAGCCTTAATACTTATTAGAAACGCTGTCTATGCCAAGTAATGTCAACGACATTACATCCACAGCACCGTTATGGCTACTTCATATATCGTTGCACATTATAATGACGCGCTGTCACTTCAGTTCACTGGCTTCAACACACAAGATCTATTCTGAAATAATAACCGCCTGTTTCATTACGTTAAGAGTCGACTGCCAAAATAACTTCTCGCGTTTTTTGATCAGAAGTCCTATAGTTTCTTTAGCAACCGCATCTTGTCACCACCTACAAGTTTGTGGAACTCTCGATACGAGACGAAGAAAATCACATAAAAAAAAAAACAAATTCAATCAAAACTCTTGCTTGTCACACAAAAATGCCTTGTTGATTACAACAACAAAGATATTATGACAATAACTATGTAGAAACGGGTTAATGATAGAACAATTTATTTTAAAACTTAATTAGTTTTTTTTAACATTCACTTTGGTAACAATTGCAACAGCCGCGCATCCACCTACTCTGGTTGTGTAATGCATTTTTTTGTAACGTAATTAGTAATCTTAATAAAACTAATATGTAGTAACTTACTGAGGAACTAAATAAAAAAATTGAAAGGGAAAAGCATGGAAACTTTAGTTACTAATAATTAGTTTGTCCTAGAGATTTCTTTTTTTTTTACGACGATAAAGGATGAGACAGGACGTTCAGCTGATGATAATTGATACGCTCTGCCCATTCGGCGCCTGTCGGAGTCAAACAGTAGTTTGTTATTTAGCATTTCATCACTATTCTTATCAATTAAATAGCCAACGCGTCGTTAATCTTAAATGAGTGTGAATTTAAATTGAATTTGATAAATGGTCCAGACGGATATGCTTGAGTTTTATATCATTTATTAGACGATAATTTTGCATAAAAAGCCATTACACAGGCACAGCCTTAAACGAGAATGGCATTGTTATTGTAGACAATGGAAAACAGAACCGAGTTTGAGTTTTGGTAAGTAATTACTAAACTAAATGAGGGCAAGTTACGCCTCATTGGGTCGCTCTCTGAATGCGAGTATTTATAGCCGGCACTGCCCTGCGTCTAGTAGAGCAGGAAGTACCCTTATTTTGAGGTAATTTCGCTGCAACAAACAACTTTCCCTCAGAATATTGTTAAGATTGATTAACTGCGTCTAAAAATATTAGTGCCCCTCAGTTATTTAAAGATACTATAGGATATCATAGTTGAGAATAATACTTTGACCTTGAATTTAAAGATGTAGACCATGTTCGAAATATAGTAAAATCAAAAGAAAATAACCATAAATATTTGGAAAGAGTTTCCTAAAAGCAATCAAATTTACCCATAAAACACCACACGACAGTGTACAAAGTTACCAGGAACGTATAAGAATGAGGGCGGCATTTAGGCATTTTAGGATCCTTAAAAATACTAACGGGAAACACTCAATATTGCTAAATATCTACTATCGTATAATATAGTAGTAACCATCCCAGGCGAAGTAATGGCTGATTTCTTGTTGATTTGTTTCTTTTTATATGAAAATAAGGGACTAGACGAGCAGGATGTTCAGCTGATGGTAATTGATACGCCCTGCCCATTACAATGCAAGATCCTTGAAGAACCCCAAAAATTTTAAGCGGCACTACAAGTTCTACAAACTCTCGTTACCTTGAGACATAAGCTGTTAAGTCTCATTTGCCCAGTAATTTCACTAGCTATGGCGCCCTTCAGACCGAAACACAGTAATGCTTATACATTACTGCTTCACAGCAGAAATAGGTGCCGGTAAAAATTTAATAGATGTTGCCATCAGCAATCAAATACGAATTTCTGAAGGATTTTCGTGTTCGAAATATGTATTACACATACAATAATTATGTTAAAATAAAATATCGATTGGTATGTAGATTTTTTATAGTATTTCATATCACACTGGGATCTTAATTAATATTGCCACAAATCAAGTTATAGAACTAATTGATCAACAAACCTTTGCCATTGAAATACAAAGCCAGTAGAAGAACTAATTGTATTATATAATTGTATACATCAAAAATATTCGACACGAAGCTAAGACCATTTAATCCCATAAAAGCATTGATAGTGTTTGCATCATATCACATTTCATCACATCACAGTAGTAATCCGGATCAGGTATTATAGGTATATTGTTAGGTTTCATCATCGTTAATTAGTCATTGTTCTAAGAGATAATTGATTGCTTTTGTTTGTAATATTGCTTGGTATGTAATGTTATTATTATCTTTTATCATAAGCAACTATCCTACTTATCATAGCTGAATGTGCAGCCGCAACGTGGTGGAGGGTGATATTACTTATTCGTTTCGTAAACGATTACCATTAAGTACCTTGAGGTGTTTAGAAGAATCGTATAATATATCATAAAGCAAGGCGTAGAAAATGTCTAGAGTTAAATGGTGCCACGCTGGCCTTGAATCGTGAGACTATTTCTATAACCAAAGTTATATGTATCCCAAAATAGTCATCGATAATTTATTGTAGGTACATATATAAATTTATGCGGTGCTGACTACGGACTTTGTTTTAAGACACTTTCTTCACTTCAGAAGCAAACGAGAAGAAAGGCGCTGTGAGAAAGGAAACGGTGTAATGTATATACATTATATATTAGTTCTTGAATTAAGAATTTCAATCTTAATCATCGCCATTTCGCCATTTAATTAACAAAATGTCACAGCATAATTAATTGATGTTTGTTATTGACGTTTCTTTGATGAATATTATAAGCAAAATTATTGTCGCGCTATGAAAGGATTATCATGCTAAAAATTTAACATAGCTATTTCAGTGAAAATTTCGTAACAGATTAAGTCGACTAATGCATCCGAGTTGAATACTATGACTCACCCGCGCTTCTTTTTTTATGCTCAGGATTCTTGAAACATTCAAAAATTCTGAGGGGCACTAAAATTGCGCTTGTCCTCTTGAGACATAAAATGTTAAGTCTCATTTGCTCAGTAATTTCACTAGCTACGGCGCCCTTCACACCGTAACACAATAATGTAAGCATTACATTACTGCTTCACGGCAGAAAAAGGCGCCGTTTTGGTACCTATAATCTAGCCGGGAACCTGTGCAAAGAAACCTCCCACTGGTGAAAGCCTTGGTATTGCCGTCTGTGCCTGCAATCGACTGCTTAAGGGTTGAAGAAGGAGACGAAATAAATCATTTGTTCAAAATTACACTTATGAATGTCAAAGGCTTTACCACCACTTCGGAAAAGTTGAGTAAAAAGACTAATAATGACGTGCGAGATATGGTATCACATACCACGGAATTTTTCATATGTACAGAAACAAAAAAGTAAAACTACCAAATAAAAGGAATTTGGATACAACATCAAGTGTGCTTACCATTGGGAGGCTCCTTTGCACAGGATGCCGGCTAGAATATGGGTACCATAACGGTGCCTATTTCGGAAGTGAAATAGTAATGTGTAAACATTATTGTATTTTGGTCTGAAGGGCGCCGTAGCAAGTGAAATTACTGGGCAAATGAGACTTAATCTATCATGTCTCAAGGTGACAAGCGCATTTGTAGTGCCATTCAGAATATTTGGGTATTTCAAGAATCCTGAGCGGCACTGCATTGAAATGGGCAGGGAGTATCAATTACCATCAGCTGAACGTCATGCTCGTCTCGTCCCTTATTAAAATAAATAAAATCTAATGTTAAAATTATTTCTATTTTTGTATTTAAACCTGATGCAGGATTCAAAATTAAAGCAACATTTAGGTATGGATTTCAAGTGCAATATTAAATTATAAGTGACTTTAAGTTATGATTTCAGATGTAGGCAAAACAGTTCCAACCTCAAATGGAACCAATATTAAGAATAACTGCTCGAGTCTAAATCACGAAATATACTGTCTGTATTAAGTCCATCTTTTCTTAAGCGTACAAAATGAATGTCACATCAATCAAATATGCTTAGAAACCAATATTGGTCAGGATATTAACTAATACAAGTGACCCCCGAATCCTCGTACGGTTATGACGCCCACGTTACAGAAAAGCAAAGGAGAAACTTCAGTTAATAATAAAAGACCGTGAAAATAATTTATGTTTAATAAATTATCTTATCTAATGTTATAATGATGGTATGAATTGTTTCCAATTAAAATTAAAAATAAAATAAAATACAGATAACAATCAAATTTTACCCATTAGTGCATAAAGTTTATTATAGCATTTAAATTGATTATCTTTAAAACTTACCGTTAATTAGGGTCAAATTAATATATTCAATTGGAAAAAAGAAGCATGCATAAAATAGTTTTGATTTTATAGTCCGTTCGAGAAATCGGACGCTATGCACGGCGGCCCCTTATTCTAACTTACGCTAGTACTAACAAAGGTCAATAAAACAATTATTATAAAATTTTAATATTATCATATCAATTTTACTGGAAAAAGTAAAAGTAAAACTAAAACATACGTGTTATGATGACATTCCCATCACATGATAGCCCATAAAACATTTAGGATGGAGGCCTACATCGCATTTATACACTATAATTTCGCTTTTCCTCCACACTGACTTGCACACCGGCGTGATCTTTACCATCATATCTTGTGATAGACAACGGTTTAGCAGGTCTTTGTCCTTGATGCGGCTGCGTTCCATGTGTGGCTAGCAAGGTTAGTGCTATATAACGCCTAAAAACAAACAAAGATTGTGTTTCTTTGTTGCACCCATTTTTTCTTGCGAGAAGCCACCACACCCACACATGTACTACAGAAACGTCCAGGAAATACGCAAAAATTGGCCACCACCATTTTCTAATTCGCATTCTTGTGCGAAGATTCGCAACAGCTTGATCACACTTATCTACACCGCCTATGTGTTTATTATAATTAGCAATGAGTGACGGTTGGGGTATTGATATTTTGGCCTTTTTTTGTTAGACGAGCAAGTAGCAGTTGTCAAATCCCAGTTCTCAAAATTTGTTGCTACTGTTACGACATTATTGTCGTTCCAGCGGCAGACAAATACGTCGTCAGATACCCTATAATCTGTATGGCCTCGTTCCTCTCGTTTGAACTTTTTCACGTCTTTGAGTGGACAATTCTCGACACAATTTGCTCGTATTGTGCCAGTGGCATAAAAACCCAGCTCTCTAAGATGTCTCATCAATGTGAGGGATGTAAAAAAATTATCATAAGAAATTTTTATTCCACTGTGTGGTGGCATTTTGCGGCTTTCCCCTTATAAATTGGTTGGCGTAGTGTTAACCGTAATACGGTATACGGTTTGTATAATGTGCTGTACTAATTGTTGATGGAAAAAAGCTTGAAGTAGTCTAAATGGTCGCGACACATCCGATTTTCTTCTGAAGTTGGTTGGACACTGTAGGCAGGGCATGTGAAATTGGGCAATTGCTTTTTCCATACCGTGGTTCTCTTTTTCTTGGCTTGAACTGGCAATTGCTTTTTCCATACCGTGGTTCTCTTTTTCTTGGCTTGGACTGGATTATTTTTCAGACGTTATGCTGTAATGGGGTAAACACTGTCAAAACTAATAAGAAATATAAAACAATTCTTCATAATAATAATAACAGAAAAATAATAATAATAAATCCTATTTGTAACTTTGAAAATGTTGTCAAAGTGTCTCACTGAACCTCAGGCAAACATTCAAGACATTCTTCCATCCAAGCGCAACTAAGTAAAAGTCAGGAAAGGCGTCCCGTAGCGCATTGAGGGCAAAGAGGGTGCGCGGATTGGGAGAGCCAGCCCGTGCAACCGTCCGACAGAAATGGACTGCAAGGAGACTGTGTCTCCGGGATCGGGAATACTTGTCCGGGGTATAGAGCCTGGCCAGTTGATAATATCTACATAGAGCCTCTTGCTGTTAGAAAACGTATGATAACAGGCCAGCTTAATCACTTTAGTATACATTACAGCTACGTCTCACACTTGCGATGGATCAGTCACTTTATTTTAGTGTGCGTTCGTTTGCTGAAAATAGAGCCTAACTGTTCACCGCTATTATATTACGTATAAATTATTTAAAGTTTATATATTATTTTGTAATACATAAATTTAAAACAAGTTAGGTGAAAAATTTGAAAATTCTCCTACGAAACCTTCCATTTCAGCGGGTCATGTCGGCATATTTTTGGATGCGTCTTAAATTCCATTTATATCTTACGTCTTCAGTATATAAATGATATGGAAGAAGCGAAAGGTTCATATATACCCACATTGTCATACAATTCATATATTTTCACTACAGTTAACATATCAGGAAGGATTTCATAAGCGTCGAGTTTGGAAGTGTAGAAACAACAAGCATTTTCTGTGACAAAATGAAAATCTAACAGTTTTCCGTAACATTTTCGTAACTTATCTATCTTTATTATCTGTGGGATTATAACGCTTGGATCGCTTGCTAATACTTAGCTTATATGTAAGTATTAATTACGTACTTGTAAAACTTATTTATAATGTCAAAGTCTCTGGGGAAAATGCCTTGTGAGGTAATTTATATCGGGCGCAGAATCGCGCTCTTTAAAGTTAGTACTGAGTTTGAATTTATACTGAGATTTATCTGTGAAATACATTAAACTACCAATTGAAATGCAAATTTTTCGTTGTATTTTAACATAATATTCACGAGCAATGAGAGTAATAATTTAACAGAAATTAAATTTGAAAAAAATATTTATGAACGATGCGGGACTCGAACCCGCATCCTCTCGCGTTCCGTGACGTTTGCGCGATCCGTTTAAGTTACATATACTTGATAAGCGCGGGAGGTCGCGAGTTCGAGTCCCGCATATTATTTTTTTCAAATTTAATTTGTGTAATTAATTCCAGAAGTGAGGGTTGTCACTTTAAAAATAACAAATTGTTTAGTAATAATTTTGGTGAATGCCGGCCACTTAACACTTGGCTTTATATTTAACACTAGTCAATAAGTTCGTGCATCTATCTATACTAATAAATGGAGAGGCGTTTTTTTGTTCAATTATACTTTGAAAACGGCTCAACCGATCGAAATAATACTTATACCATAACATGCGGCGTGTTTCGGTGAAGGTTTTAGTAGACGTTCAACAACTGAGGCAGGTGTTGAGCTAATCAATAATATTTTTGATGCCTGGTAGGAATCGCAGAATGCACTTGGCATCTTCTGTAATTTATCTAAGGCTTTTGATTGTGTTCAACATTCAACGCTGGTCAGGAATCTACGTGACTATGGCATAAAAGGAACGGCGCTCGATCTTCTGATTTTATATCGAAACAATAGAATTCAGAAGGTCGACTTGAATGGCAGGAGATCCTGAGACTCCTCTCAGTATCGGGATACCTCAAGGGTCTTTTCTTGGATCGTTCCTCTTCATTCCTTATGTATATAAATGATCCTATACAATACTATCTTATGTCTTTTTAAGACATAAGGTAGTATTATTTGCGGACGACACTTCACTGATATTCAAAGTGAAAATAAATCAAGTTATTTATGACGAAGTAAACTATATTCTATCTGACATCGTGTACTCGTTTAGCGCTGATAACCTTTTGTTAAGAAGCAAGAAAACGAAATATATAAAATTTACTGTGTGTGTGTGTGATAAAACTGGTGGAATCTGCTGCTATATTTCTTGCAATGGGGCCCCTATATTGAAGGATTGGCGAACAGATTTAGTTCTGCAGTAAACGCGGCTTAAAAGATTAGATAATTAACTGACATAGATACGGCGCGACTAGTTTACTTTAGTTATTTCTATAGAATTATGTCCTATGGTTTATTGCTATGGGTCAACGCTGCCGATATTAATAGAATATTTGTGCTGCAGAAGAGGGCTATTCGCGCTATTTATAACCTTGGTCCTAAAGCATCATTGAGAATCGTCGAACTATTTGCCCTGCCCATTGCCACTTCAGTTTCGCAATCATTTATGCTATGTCTGTGACTTTGGTTCTCCTAACTAGAGGGAAATACTATTAAAGAGACTGTCTACAGTGACAAGGGATATGCGCTGTATCCAACAAGAGCTACCAGCTACCAGCTGCGGAAAGAGCAGTTTGTATGTGTATTTTTTGAAAAGTATCCTAAATAAGAAAAAAAATGCCCAAAGTAACAAGTATTCAACGCGGACGAAGTTGAAATAAAAGCTAGTATAATATAAAATGAAGCTATGCCAGTCGCCCTGTTAATCTATTTTTCACTGCACAATATTATTTTCACATTGTATTGTATTGTCTACAGCTTGTCCCGTTCGCGCTGCTCCGCTAGACACTGCTTACAGTTCAGCTGATTTATTGTCTGTACTATTGTGACGTCATGTCACGGTCTGCGACATTCCGTATTATTTTTAACCGACTTCGTAAGTGGTAGTTATCAAGTTGGGTATATTTTTTCACGTTTCTTACCCGAGAACTCCTATCATTTACGTATTTGGCATTTTTATCGGTCAGTTTTTGAAGTGATGATAAACATACAAATACTATCAACAAACATTGAATATAGAAATTTTTATGTTTAACTTGGTTTAAACAAGAATATTTACTTTTAATTTTTAGGTTTCATTTTTGCAAAAAGGTTGTATATCTCAACCCTCAACGGGTCAGCATTGAGTTCACTTGCTGTAAGGTCACCTCCAACCTTCGACTTGTGTAATTCTTAGATGGACAATGTTATAAGTCTGGTCTAAAAGAATGTTAATAACTACGACCTACCCGCATTTATCACTTCCCAAACATACAGGCGAGTGACTCTCCTCGAATGAAATACTCGTATAACCGAACACGCATGGTAATTTGTAGAATCAATTTTTTTAGATGGAACGACATTGTTACCGCATTCATCAAAAACAATTTATTCCTTGTATTGAATTCTTGAAGAGCTGTTCCAAAAGACTTAGCACATGAAGATCTGATGAAATAGTTAATTATATAATTTATGTACAATAAATACCTTGATCAGAGAAAGATGACCACTTTTTCACAAGTTATAATCCGCTACACATACTTAAAAGGAGATAATAAAACACATATAAGAACACTGATAATATATAATCTGTTAATCACACCATACAATACAATAAATTATACATTCAACGGTAAAAATCGAATGACATTAAAGTGTTTAGTTAAAATCATAAGACCAAAAATATTTTTGCCTACCCGCAGAATTTTAGATTATTTAGTCGCGGTACGCATACTACGCGTGTCATATAATAAATAGCAGTGTTTTACCTGAAAATAAAACACATTAAATACTTACCTTATTTTTTACCCAGAACACTGGATCTAAGTTCTTGCTGTCAGGATTAGGGGATAGTTTCCACCCTGACTGTCTATAGGTAGCTGTATCAGTCTTGGATCCGAATATGGGCCATAGAACAATACAACCATTCATTTCAGATAAGTGTTTTGAATCTACAGCTAAAAGAGTCAAGTCATGAACTCTCCTACCAGAACAGAGAAGCAATAGTGCTGCTGTGTGTCTACTAGTAGCAAAAATGTTATTTTCGTCTATGGAATAACTATTTAAAAAGGACACTAATGTATCAATGTTCCAGATTGCAGCCTTTTGAGGGACTGGTTTTTTCAATTCAATCGATTTAAGAATATGGCTTACTAAAACATGTGAACCCAAATTACTGGCATTATCCGCATTGCACAATGTAGAAACTACCGATTTGTGTAGTAATATGGTATTATATGCCAGACGATCTACAATATACAAATCTGCTAGAAAGCGAGCTAAATTTGGTCCTGTCACTTGTGACGAGCTAATTTTATGTTTATTTGCCCACTTGAGCCATCGATTCCATGCTACCTTGTATGTTTTTCTGGTCGATGGTCGCCAAGAAGAATGTAAGAGCTGAACTTGAGGTCTATTCCAATAGCTTAAATTTTGAGACCACCCCCACATTTCCATACTTCCATTGTCATTTCTTGGACTTTGGGTGGCGAGAGATTGGTCACTGTATCTATTAGATGTAAATGAAGTTTTTTGATTGTGTATGGCGGTGCTAACGCCCGGGATTTTAGGTCTGGTCGCCAAAATACTTTCTTCCATCTGGGGACTACCAGAAGAAACACACCGATTGCTGTGTTCATGTGTTCCAATACCTTTGGAATAAGAAACGGTGGTGGGAACACCCAGGCTCGAGTGTAGTTCCAGGTTTGGGAGAAGGCATCGTGGTATAATGCTTGTGTATCGTTTTGATCTAGTGTCACATAATATGATACTACTCTTGCTCGTTCAGACGCGAACAGGTCTATCATCGGCACTCCGAACAATTTGAATATTTTCGTTGTACACGGGGAGAGTAGGTGGGTGCCATTCTGGTGGAATTCGATGACGAGTTATGTGATCCGCATGGCTGTTGTATCGTCCCGGAATATGATGTATCTTCAAATGAATCTGATACTTGTCTAGAAAGTATTAAATAAGTTGTCTTTTTTGTCAGCTGCATTAGAGGGACTGACTTGGTGCCTCCCTCGTTCCGAAGGTAAGCTACCACCGTTTTGTTGTCGCACTGTATGAGAACTGTCGACTTGATCAGGGTAGCACCTATCTTTTCTAGAACTTTCAGTATCGTAAGCATCTCTTTTTGGTTGCAGTGTAGGCCCTTTTCTTGTTTTGTCCATAGTCCCGACAATGTGGAACTGTCGAGATGAGCTGCCCACGCTAAGTCTGATGCGTCTGTCGTCAGAAAATGCGAGGGGCCTGGAAAGTGAATCGGGGAAGTCCGATGATAGTTCAGGAGCCACCAATTTAATTCCTCCGTTACATCTATCGGTAGAACATAGGCTTTGGAAAGATCTTCTCTTAGAATATTGTTTAGAAACATCAGCGTGTTGCGAAAATGAAGCCTGCCTTTTGGTACCGCAAAGCTCGCAAAATTCAGAATCCCCACGAGACTTTGTAAGTCTCTTAAAGTTGTCAAGCCCCCAAGGGCTTGAAGAGTCTGATAATTTTGGTGAGCGATCAAAAAGTTGTCCAGATAGACTAATATTCGAATGCCTTCCCCTCTGAGTGTTTGTGCAACCCAGTTGGTCAAAGTCGCGAATACCTTTGGCGCTGTGCTGAGGCCAAACGGGAGGCAAGTCATTTGTAGCAGCCTCTCTTGGTAGATTAGTCTTAAAAACCGTCTGTGTGCCTGGAAAATCGGCAGATTGAAGTAGGCCTGTGACAGGTCCACCTTGCAAAGCCAATCTCCTGGTTGGAGAAAGTCTGGGACCCGAAAAATGTTTATAAGTTTGAATGGTTCCGTGAGAACAAACTCGTTTAGGTTTTTGAGGTTGAAAATAGGCCGACTGTTGCCGTCGCCTTTGGGTACTAAAAACATTGTTGATAGAAATCTTGGAGAGTGTGGAGCAACCTCTAAAACACACTGCGTTATCATTTGTGAAATGACACTTGACATGACCTTGGATTCCGTTGTTTGGTGTTGATTTTGTACAATTGGCATAACAAGGGATGGTTTTTTGTGAAACGGTATGCGATACCCTTTTATTATATGAAGAAGCGCAGTTGGCGCCCCAAGTTTCATCCAACGTTTGACATAATTTGCCAGTTGGCCGGCTTTGAAGCAGTCAGAATCTTCCCTTTCTACCACCTGCGCGGTAATCGTTGGCTGCGGGGCGTCTTCGGGTAGTTCTTGACGGCTCAGCTCTGGTTTCTCGTTGGTTAGCACCTCGTGAACGAAAAAGCCCACGCGCATGGTGAATGGACCCACGTGCGCTATTATTATTATTATTAGCCATTCCCTGCGTGGGACGGTTATAGTTATAGACCTGGGTCGGTCGGTTATGTGAACAGCCCTGCGACGGCTGATTGTGGTATGGTACTCTACCTGTTTGTGGGGGACCCTGCGAGGGCGCGCATTTGAATGGTCTCAGCATGGTGGCCACAGATTATCTGAAGCATATCCGAAGACACTCTCTGACATTCCCCTTCCGAAAAAAGCTCAGTAATTTTAACACGCAGCTGCTCAGATGTTAGACCTACCTTATCATGAGCCCAGATGATTAGATTAGTCATATTATCTTGTAATACTTCACGTTGCTTAAGTAAGCAGAATGTTAAGGCAGCATAGCTTTTGTCGGCGTAAGCTAAGTGTCGTTGAGAATCGTAATGCCTAATTTCTTCATTGGCCTCTAATTCAGTAAAACCCGGGCTATGATTATATAATTTTTGAGTGTCTGAGTACCTTACCTCACACCATTCACTTTTATCAAAATGCTGAATACCATGTAATAAATTAATTTTAACTTTCAGGAGCCTTAGGTACAGAATGTTCCTTAAGTTTCACTTGAATATTAAAATTAAATCTTGATTCGTTTATCGTATTCGTTTATTCGTTAAATCACTAAACGAATTTACGAACCAACTTTAGAGTGAGGGTAAAATGAAAAGAACAAAGTATTTGAATTTTACATTAGTCCTAAATCATTTAATTAGTTGTGAATAAAAACACAAAAGAAAAAAGAGCAAACGAGGGTAGACTGAAATACTAAACTGATATTTTGATATCCAGATATACCTAATTAATGATAGAGGTAAAGACGAACGGTAACACCGTTTAATGTTTGAACTTTACCAAAGATTATTACAGCTTTTAAATAAAAATTTCAAGTGTACTTACTGCTTACTCAGATGCAGTAGCTAAATATCACTTAATTTCTTGAACTTTTTTTTTTAAATAATTTAAACTGACTATTTTTAATAACTGGATTACATATGTAAAATAATTATTGTCTTGACGACGAGACAAATGTACTCGGCGGAAACTTTGACGCCAATGATTTTAAAATGAACTGATCCCAAACGACAAAATTCGGTTTGGTAGATCTACTGCTGGTGGGACGTCGGATGTGCGAGAGAGATAGATAGATGGGAAACAGGTACAAAGAGTAAAAAGGAGGAAACATAAGGCGGAAACAGGCAGTGCCACACTCAACCTTAGTAAGCTTCAAATAACGGTCTAGTATTTAATATTATATTTGTTTATATGAGTTTAATGAATGTCTAATTTTCTGTGTTTCAGTGTTAGTTCTAATAATTGTATTATGTACGTACATAAATATGAAATAAAATATATTAATACTTGTTGTGTCTAGTATATACAATATGATAATAGACATATACTAAAATAACGTGTGTTAGCCACAAAGACAAACACTAAAATTCTTCTACTAAAATTCAACATCCCCAGCAGGTTTCAAGAAAATTTCATTTGATCACAAACAAGTATTAGTCATTGTGTGGTGTATACTGGACGATATGACTTGTGTTCATTATATAAAAGTGTACATCACTAAAACCACGGCAACGCAAATCCTGTAACTCTTCTGGTGCTGCAAAACAGCATTGAGAGCGGTGACGCTTAACATAAAATGTCTCGTACTCACATCTGCCCTCGTAATTTCTTTAAAAAAAACGTGATATATTCTTGTGTGCGCAATCCAAATCAGCAACACTCACCAACCACCAATGTACATCTTTCGTTTGGACACGATGCTCTGGACCTGCATTTGCATGTAATTGCGTTATTACCTAATAATAATAAAGAGGTAAATAGCTCTGAATAAATAAATATAAAATATGTTAAGACATCTTAAAACTAAAAAGTAGCTCAATTGTATTTAAAAGTCAACACAGCCAATAAGAGCTTGTTCCTGATTGGCTGTTGAGCAGCCATCAGCCAATCAGCGATCAAGCAGCTAGAATTGCCAACCTAAGTCTACTAAGGTTTCGTTGGTCGGCGCAGAGGTGCTCATGCACAGTTGGCTCGTAGCTGCCGCACCGAACGGACACTTCAGAGATAAGTACTTATTATTATTCATTATATCATTCTATATTCTGTTCTGATACTAATATACCTTTTAGTACCTATTAATAATCTAATAGCGTCACCCCATGTGAATATTAAATGATGCTAGAAAGTGTTATTTCAGTATTTTAACATAAGTTCATTTTATTAAAGATTCCTCAACTTGTTGGATGTATGTTGTACAGTATATTTTGTAATATTATAATTCAAAATATGAGCTGGGAGTTTCTTGTCAGTTCTTCTCCCCATGTCAAAGCTCCTTTACGAACCGAAGTAGCTTCATGAAGTAATAAATATATTTCAAAGAATAAAGAGGTTTACTTGAATATAAAAGTTATTAGATTTTCATATTCGCTTTACTTGTAATTTCCATACCCCATGTACTCTATTTCTCGAAGCCATTCTAACACATACATCTTATATGTATATACGTATACAACAAATATAGTATTTTGATACATAAAATTATTTTTGGGGGGATTTTTATTTGGTTTATTTTGTTATTATTTATTTAGGTATGAAAATGTTAATGACACGATATGTTTCGTTACATTTGATAATTTTAAAACATGTCAACGCATCATTAAAGCACCTTTATATATCAAAACATATAATAATAACGATAATGCGTACTTAAATTCCTTGTTTATACCAAAGAATATATCGTAATAGTACAAGTATTTATACTAAAAGATAATATTTTGAGCGATAAAACAATATGCACGAAAATGTTCCACAACGTACGCTAAAGGATTTCACATTATAATAACGACGATATCTACATACTCGTAAAAACGTTGGTGAGTGAGCACCTGTTTATTATCTTTCGTACAATTCCTTCTCTTATTCCCGATCCCATACCAGCTCCTAGAATAATAGGATAGGACATAATATTATGTAATAGATAATAGTGGAACATATATATAATATAAACTTACTTACTTTATAACATGTACATTCAGTAATAAGTAACAAAACATTAGCATCTACATTTTCGACATCTATACTAATATTATAAAGTTGCAGTGTTTGTTTGTTTGAACGCGCTAATCTCTGGTACTACTGGTCCGATTTGAATGATTCTTTCAGTGTTGGCTATGTTTTTTTTTTTCAAAATTAGGTATTCGTAATAAAATTGCTATTTTGTAACACAAGGTGTAAAATCGAAAACCTATTTTTGCGTGCGCTGCAAAAACTATTGATAATAGAACAAAATGATGTACAATATATATATAGGCAATATTTTATTACTTATAAAACTATCGCGTGAATTATACTTTATATGGCAAAACAACGTTTGCCGGGTCAGCTAGTCTAATATATAAAATTCTCGTGTCATGGTGTTAAACTTTGAACTCCTCCGAAACGGCTTGACGGATTCTCATGAAATTTTGAGTGCTTATTGGGTAGGTCTGAGAATCGGATAACATGTATTTTTCATCCCCCTAAATGTTAAGGGTGGTCCACACGAATTTTTTTTTTTAATTTTTTTGACATTTTTTTTTAAATTTGTTTGATTATGAGTCAGCATTAAAAATACAAACAACTTCAAATTTTCACCAATCTACGATCGACAGTTACTTTTGTAACGCGATTTTAATATCAGCAATAGAACGTTTGCTGGGTCAGCTAGTTTTTATATAAGTATTTACTTTTATAGCTTTTTTACAATAGATTATTGGCGCTAAGCCAGTACTCGATGACGGATAGAGCATTGTTTACTTAATTTTGATAGATTTTGATGATATTACATTGATTTTGTACGTTTCAGTGATAAATAATACAATGCCTCTTTCCATCCCCCTTGCCAAATAAAAAATAATTATAAAATACTTGCATCAAAATACGATACAGTTCTAATAAGCTACTCTACTAACATATCAGTGAAAAAAATTTATAATACGAAAAATAAAATATGTAACAACTGTACACATTTAGCTATCGTGGAGTCATTATTATTATTCTTTGGATAATCACACGTTTGCAGACGTTAGGTACACTACGAATATGTAAATTAATATTTATAAAATCAAAAACGAAGTATTATTATATGAAGGTCGTTTGCGGCCGGAACCAACACTCTCCTTGAGAGATTGAGAGCTTCTTCTCGTGTTTCACGTTTTACTTTGGTATACTATAAGATTGTAAGTTTTTGACTGTTAATATACTTCTTTATTACTCGTTATTATTTCTGTTCTTACTCATTAATTATCCCGGCAGAGCTTTGAAAACTCCAAACTAATCTTAACACTCAAAGAAAATATCACCTGCTGCGATCCATTCTTTTGACTTTCAGATGATTTGACATTTAATCTACGCGGAAAAAGTTCAGGGCGAGTAAATGATGAAATCGAGATATAGGTACTGCGATCGATTTTATTATAGTTCTTTCAGTTAAATGTCAAGCCTTAGATTAAGGATTGGTCTCCCCTGCGCTTCAACTAGATACCGCAGGCGTATTCATAAAGGGCGGCAACTAAAATATTTAGTAACGCCCGTGCGGGCGTTATCGAGCTAGTCTCGAACAATGTGTCACGTTGACATGCCATGTTCTGTTAAACTCTGCTAATAATTACAACAAAAAATGCTGGGTTTCGTAGTAAAAATAATACTAAAAGAAATAAGAAAGACACATATCATCAGTAAGTTTTTTGTATTTTATTAATTTCAATGTAAAATAACACGAAGCGTATGTTGCAAAATTTGAATGATGCCATTGAGTGTCAAGATACCACGTACACAAGCATCTAATAGTTGCCGTACTAATAAAAAAGTATAAAAAATGCCATTATAAAAAAGCAATTGTTCTTAAGTAGTGCGGTATTTAGTTGGAGCGCAGCGGAGACCATCCTAAATCTACTGACATCATCTTATTCTGAACATTTTATAAAAAGCTGTTAAGGTTCGAAAATATATCAAAAAAAAAGCTCTCTAAAATCATGGAGAGCATAATTAACCGCCAGCTTTTAGTATACCTAGAGGGTCACCAGTTGATCAACGACCGACAGTACGGCTTTTGCCATGGACGGTCGGCAGGTGATCTTCTGGTATACCTAACACATAGATGGGCGGCGGCTATTGAAAGCAAGGGGGAAGGCCTGTCAGTTAGCCTGGATATAGCGAAGGCCTTTGATCGTGTATGGCACAAGGCGCTCCTCTCAAAACTTCCATCATTTGGGCTTCCCAAGAGCTTGTGCAAGTGGACCTCCAGCTTCCTCACTGGGCGTAGTATACAGGTCGTTGTCGATGGATATTGCTCGAACCCGAAGCCCGTGAATGCTGGAGTGCCCCAAGGCTGTGTGCTATCTCCTACGCTGTTTCTTCTGCATATCAATGATATGTTGGACACCTCCAACATACATTGCTATGCGGACGACAGCACTGGTGATGCCGTATACACGGGCCATGCAGGTCTCTCTCGGGAAATCGTCGACCAGTGCCGGGACAAACTTGTGTCTTCTATCGAGTCCTCTCTCGAGAAGGTCGCGGAATGGAGTAAATTGAACCTTGTCCAATTTAACCCCCAGAAGACTCAAGTTTGCGCGTTTACCACTAAAAAAACCCCATTTGTCGTATCACCGCTCTTCGAGAACACTTCTCTTAAAGCCGCGCCTAGTATCGGAATACTGGGTCTCGAAATCTCGAGCGATTGCCAATTCCGTGGCCATCTGGAGGGCAAAGCCAAATTGGCTTCGATGAAGCTGGGCGTCATCAATAGAGCACGGCAATACTTCAAGCCCGCCCACATTCTAGCGCTCTACAAAGCACAGGTCCGGCCACACATGGAGTATTGCTGTCATCTCTGGTCTGGCGCACCCCAGTATCTGCTCGATCCATTTGACCGCGTGCAACGTAGAGCAGCTCGAATTGTCGGGGACTCAGTGCTCTGTGAACGGCTGGATCTCTTGGCGTTGCGTAGAGACGTCGCATCATTGTGTGTCTTCTACCGCATTTATCACGGGGAGTGTTCCGAAGAGCTGTTTAACCTGATTCCTGCCGCCGAATTCCACCTTCGCACGACACGCCACAAGTTAGGATTTCGTCCCCACCATCTGGATCCTCCACAGTGCGGTTTTCAAGGAGCTTTCTCCCTCTTACTACAAAGCTATGGAATGAGCTTCCTTGTGCGGTGTTTCCGGGACAATACGACATGGGTACCTTCAAAAAAAGCGCGTACACCTTCCTTAAAGGCCGGCAACGCTCTTGTGATTCCTCTGGTGTTGCAAGAGAATGTGGGTGGCGGTGATCACTTAACACCAGGTGACCCGTACGCTCGTTTGTCCTCTAATTCCATAAAAAAAAAATATCAGAATGCTTCCAGAAAAGGGAAGCATTATTTATTACAGGCTCGAATAAATATGATAAACATATTATAGAAATAACGAATAAAAACTTCAATCAAATAAACACCCTTCTCAAAACTAAACTGTTTCTAACCCTCAGCCAACAAAAATGTTTCAAGTGTACGAAAATATAAGAAATTTTTCAGTCATGTCAAGCAGTGCAGGAATTGTGGAGGAAGAGAGACAGCGGCATTGTTTCGCTAGTAGACACCCGACCGACAAGACTGAACACAGCTTAATTAAGAAATAGAACAACGAACAACGAAATACAGTAAAATATAAAATATAATACGCCTCACTACAATAATTACAAAGCAATCATTTCTAGTACTGGCTCTGTTCTCAACAGACACAATAACTAAGTTAAATACAATAATTCACGACTTAATTAAATCGTTCCGTCGCGATATTCTGACCTACAAATTACATTGCGTACCTGACTTAGCAGTTATAATTTAATTGTACAAAATTACCTCAATTATGTTATAACCTTTGAAGCTACCTCGATTTATTAAGGCTAATTAAAGAATATCGCTATAGCGCCTCGATTAAGGCTGGATTTATTCTTTTTGTTTTATTTTTTTATGAAAATAAGGGACGAGACGAGCAAAACGTTCGGCTGATGGTAATTGACATGCCCTACCCATTACAATGCAGTGCCTCTCAGGATTATTGAAAAACCCAAGAATTCTGAGCGGTACTACAAATGCGCTCGTCACCTTGATACATAAGATGTTAAGTCTCATGTGCCCAGTAATTTCACTAGCTATGGCGTCCTTCCGACCGAAACACAGTAATATTTACACATTACTTATTCACGGCAGAAATAGGCGCCGTTGTGGTACCCATAATCTAGCCGGCTTCCTGTGCCCACTGGTCATGCTCGTGAACGGGCGCTACTTGTAGTGGCTGGATGATCATGGAAAAGAAAACTGCTTGATATTGTTAAAATTAAATTTATCATATATATCCATAAGCTATTCATAACCTATTCGCTAAGTCGAACAAAACAAGCGGCATGGCCTTACCATCCTTTTCTTGAATCAGTTCAGGCTATTTTCTGCTTGAATTCTGAAAAGTCGGTGACCAAGCAGGCATTGTATAAACACAATCTATTTCGTATTTCATTCAATTTGAACCAGTAGTTTAAGAATTATACCTAGTCAAAGTTTCTTAATTACACCACTCACTGACTGACTCACCCATCATCAAACATTTAAGGCATTAATTCTAGCAGACATAGAAGCTTCTAATCTAGAATACAATTAGTTTTTAGTGTATAAATCAAGGGTAAACCAAATAATTTAGCAATTTTGGTCCAGTTATCTAAATATACTAACTGCATAAATAAAAGTTATTAATGTTATGTATGCAACAATCCTACTAGTATTTTCCCTTGCTTGGGATGCGTCCGTGCAGAATGGGATGTCGCTATGCCAACTTAATGGCTGACAGGCTTGCCCTGCATGTTTCAGTATGACAATTCTCCTATCCGATGACGATAACAATTCCTACTTAAACATTTTATTGAGATTAAACCTTTAGTTGCGAATGCAACGGGCAACTACTAGTTATATTATAATTGTTGTTTGTGTGTCAAGGTTACGTGCCACTTACGAGACATAAAAGTCAGGGTGGCTTATATCTAATTAATGTCGACTTTGGAAGTATAAAAGCGCAGTAATCCTGAAATTGTGAATACAATAGACAAAGATGCATTTACACTTAAGACTTTAGAAGAAAAACATCAAAGCCTCCGAGAAAAACCCATAGAGACAGGGAGTGGGCTTTAAGAAAATCTATATGTAGCTGAAACTCAAATATAAGTACCGGAAAAGTAAAAGAGGAAGTCTACCTACAAAAATAAGAAAAGTTTATAAGACAGACAGTGGGTTTTAAGAAAATCCGTTTTGTATTGAAGAAGAAGAAGGTACCGGAACGGAAAAAATGTAGGACTATCTATGAAAAGAAATGAGATGCCATTAAAAAGATAACTTGTAAAAAATCTAGTCTCTCAACTCAGTTCTTCTACCGTAAAAGCTGTGGTATCCATGTTATAGTCCAAGTCGGTCATTTTATTCAGTCCCAACTTAAGGGTCCTTCTGTCTTTAATTATTACATAATTAGCTAACCTAGCAACATCTTAGAGTGACTCTAGAACTTAGAGTTCTCTAGCGGCGTTGAGCACTTTTTTTGGGATAGGTATAAAATGTTAAACTTGCGTCAGGACACGTGGCCTGATCGAAAATTCGTAAGACATTCGTTGAAATTATGGATGAAAGTTTTATACTTTATAGCTATTGCGTTATTATTCCCTGACCAAATTCCAAATACTCAAAAATGCACAACGTTTACTGTTCAAGTTTTCACTTCTGCCGGCACTTCCGGAGTGCAACTCGTATTTTCTTTTGTTTTAAATAAATAGATTGACTTGGCCATCGCACTTAATAATCTATTGTAGCCTCTTGCTGCAAGACAACCGATTAAAACAGGACAGGTTTATTACTTTAGTGTGCGTGACAAGTCATGTCTTACCCTCGCCATTTGTATGTCACATTGTGTTAGTGTTCGTGCATTGCTTAAAATAGAGGTTAACAGTCGACCTCAATTTTTTGACGTTTCCACAGCGGCCACGAATTCCATATGCATCAGTATTAAAACACTAAGCCTGTTCAGCTTTCTGATAACACGTCAACATATAATAACAATTATTACATTCACATTATTAAAGTTACGATATAGCTCAGACATCACCAAGATAATATCCAGAACTCAATAGCATCGCAGGAAAGGCGGGAACCATTTGTCATTGTGAAGGACTCTCCTACTCGGAGCAGGTTTTCTGCCGCAGCTGTATACGGTACATGTACTTACGATCGCTTAAAGTATGACAAATTAAAGCAATATTAAGTTATTAAAAGAAATTTATTACAAATTGCATTAAATTAAATTAATTTATATTTCTATCTTACTGATACTGTTCAACTAGAGACTATATATACCACAAAACAGGTAAATTAAACTGTTCTGTGATATAGACCTATAGAATTCCTCAATATTCACTTTCAATCCATTTAATAATTATGGAATTGTATAACTGAATGGAGTTAATGAAGGCCTCGGAAAGTGTATTTATGTGAACAACTGGGCCGAAACCATTTCATTTGAATCGTATAAAAATACACATAGAAATGTTGTATGAGAATGTATTTACCTTTCCATTCCGGTAATCTCTGATCGACGCGATAGATTTTGGCGCTCGCGCAGCGGTCTGTCAATGCGTATTATTTACGTGTAGCAATAGATTGCTTATAATTAGGACGATTTGAGTGAATGTATCAGAAATCTATTGAAAAAAGGTGTAAGACCATCCAAAATAGGCCACCTTATAAACAAAATAATGGTCAGAACTTGGTGAGGGAGTAAGGTGCCGTACGGCACTTTCGGTTTTGGAGTATTTGAAAATTCTAGTTCCCTGGGGTACTGCCGATTTGGGAAGATTCTTGGTATTTTTTTGAAGATAACTATACTGGCCAGTTACAATTTTCATATTCATAAACTACTACTAGCTACTCGCTATGATCATATCGCTAATAACATGTCGTTCGAGAGTTTCAAAACTAATTTATACTTTTGCGACATTCAACATAGAGATTCCAATGATGGATTTTACAAGGTGGGTACTGTCATAGAGCATTTTCATCAAATTCAAATTCAAATATTTTTATTCAAAATAGGATTTAAAATCACTTATTGAACGTCAAAATCTACCACCCATTCAAAAGAGACTGCCTCAGACCTGAGAAGAATGGGCGCAAGAAACTCAGCGGGCTTTTTTTTTAATATAAAATATGGATTACAATGTAATATCGTACAATAAACATTTATAATTAAAGAGCCTGAGGGTGTTCGCTTTATTCCCAGTCCGTCGTGTCATTACGAAAATCGTTTATGCTATAATAACCTTTCCCACACAAACGTTTTTAAAAATTCTTTTAAATTTCGTAACACATTTGTTTTATACATTTTCTGGGATCATATTGTAGAAGCATATACATCGCCCAACAAAAGACTTACTAACTCGACCCAACCGAGTAGTAGGCATAACAAGTTTATGTTGGTTCCTCGTGTTAACATTATGAATGTCACAGTTTCTAGAAAATTCCTCAATGTGCTTATGAACATACAAAACATTATCAAAAATGTATTGAGAAGCAACAGTCAAAATGTTTATTTCTTTAAATTTTTCTCTTAATGATTCTTTAGGACCTAGGTTATAAATCGCGCGAATAGCCCTCTTCTGCAGCACAAAGATAGTATTAATATCGGCCGCACTGCATCAGAACTGTTCATAGATTGAAGAACCCTATTCTGTTCATAAAATAATGGTTCCCTTTGAGGGAAAGAAAACAGGAACGAAGCGCCAGTATATGCCGAAAAACTATCAAAATGGGGATTTTTTACACCCATTTGGTGGTACCACCACAAGAGGAAACCTCAGATTTGAGAATAACGTGTGCAAGAAACTCAGCAGGACTTTTTCAATACTAAAATTGTATTTTTTAAATCAGACAGTATGGTGCTCCCGTAACTAAATAATTCTTCACACTTTTTGTTTTGTATCTACATTCCGGGTCCCTTATTGTATTTGTCGACAATCAAGAACAACGCTGAACGGTAGAGCGAAGATTTCGTTATCTGTCACACCCTCCAATGGTTCTCTGATAACATAAAAACTGTGATAAAATTCTTGATATTCGTCTACAATAAATATATTCATCCAGCTTTTCCTATAGTATGTGCTGATAAATTTCAAAAACAAATATAATAAAAATACTGTGCGTGATTTTAGGTCATGGTCAAAAGAATTTGCATCTAAATGGGTGGCAATTTCCTAAACGAATCCGTATCATAAACAATTAAAATATACATTATTAGTAAGCTTTTCGATAACTTGAGCTTAAGGTATGACGTGGTGAGTTTTCACAAAAAAAAATTTTTCTTAAGTGAGTGACCTTACTAGAAAATACCTATAAAAAGAGGATGTGGCGTTTAAGACACAGTGCATAACTTGTATTTGTAATAAAACCTGGTAACGTGACGTTTAGATATGAAATTTATCATTATTTAGATTTTACTATTTATTAATAAACGGGAAATAAAGTAATTCCAAATTTAAAACTTTTTATCTCACCTTTATCTCTACAGAATTGCATGACAGGGAGACGTAGTTTAATTTTTACCAGTGTTTTCCTTTGCACAGAATGCCGGCTAGATTATGGGTACGGCAACTGCGCCTTTTTTCTGCCGTGAAGCAAGATTGTATAAACATTACTGTGTTTCGGTCTGAAGGGCGCCGTAGCTAGTGAAATTACAGGGCAAATGAGACTTAACATCTTATGTCTCAAGGTGACTAGCGCAGTTGTAGTGCCGCTCAGAGTTTTTGGGGTTTTCAAAAATCCTGAGTTGCACTGCATTGTAATGGGCAGGGCATATTCATAACACTCAGCTGAATGTGCTGCACGTCTCGTCATAAAAAAAGAACTTGGAGTAACTGTACACTGCATTTATTAATAAGACCGTGAAGAGTTTTGACAAGAGTATTTTTACTTACGAGATAATACTAGAGATCTCGCAGACCATGGCAGCGATAGGTGGATGACGTTAAAAAACAAGGAGATCTGTAAGAGTCGGGCATAAGACAGCTGAAAGACGAAGAAGAGGAGAGAAATCTACATCCAATAATGAACCCGAAAGAATCCATCTATGAAACCACAATTTAATTCACAAGTTGAAACTTATATTAAAACTATACAAAATCTACCATTCATTTCTCGCCATGTAAGGCAACAATATCATTTTTGTTAATACTAAATGATAAATCCATTTCGAGGCGCGGCGACAGAATGAGAACTGTATTAATTCTCTTGAAATATTGTAAAGTCATATTCGCAATTACCCGTGAGTACATACGTCGTAAACAGATAGAGAAATTCTGTTTGCGTAGCTGATTAATAAAATAAAATATGCAATCAGTAACTGGGAATCAGAATTGACTTCAAAATGTTACATTCACGAACAGTGTTAAGTAACATATATTGATGAAGATAACTTCTTTAGACGCGTTATGAAAAAATTATGAGAGTGAAATTTTAAGATGCGCGCGCATCACTGTAACACAAAAGTAACAGGTTGAAGTTGGTTCTTAAAATTTTCTTACGCTTGCGATATTCGTTATTTGTTTTGGTTCTTTCGTCCATTATTATGACAGGCAAAGGGTTCAAGCCCATACAGCCGTATTCATTACTTAATAATTTATTGTCAAAGACATCCTTGCAATAGTGCTCAAAACAAAATTGTTCTTTCCAAAAACGAATAATAGCACGAGGAATAAATCATTTTAATGATTTTTGCTTCGAATCAAAATAGGGTAACTACTTGCGTGCATACATAAGTACACACACACACACACTTTTTTGTTATATCACAAACAGTTGTTGAGACACAGACACTAAAAACTGTTATTGTAGATGAAATATTTGAGATCCGCGTACCATTGTTACAAACATACATTTTAATATGTTGATTCTAACATCTCTGATTAAAATTCTTCTGTCCAGACCAAAAATGAAAGCAATTTAAAATCAAATTCAATTTATTTTATGAAATTATTTTAGGCATGCAAAAATATGTTATAGGACTCCATGTAGCATGAATCGTTCCAATATTAACTTACATTCACATTTATAATATTAGTAGTGATATGCACGTTGCCATAGGTTGCATTAATTACTCGTACCACAGAACTGTATCATTTAAGTTGAGTAATTGTTACAAAATATCAGAAAGCTCTTTCATCTGAATGCTTCCAATAACCTGTCATTATCAGGATTCAATTAGTTTAGTTGCGCTAATAATTTCGATGAGTTTAGGCAGCGACAGTTATTTAATACTAACAGCCTCTCTCGACATCACTTTGTAACATACGCGCCAGTCGGGATAGCCAATGGTGCATTAATTTAATGTTTAGATCTATCAAAACATTGTTTTATTTGAAAGTTCTTATATTTAGATTTTATTACGTGGTATCCATACAATGAAACAAATTGATAACATCACCCAACCAACAGCACACTAACTTTAAAAAGTTTAATTCTTGCTTATATGTGGAGGCCGACGGAGATGTCCGTACTAGGTAAGAATATACACTAAGGGACGAGATGAGGAGGACGTTAAGCTGAAGGTTATTGATACACCCTGCCCATTACAATGCTGTGCCGATCAGGATTCTTGAGAAACCCAAAAATTCTGAGCGGCACTACAATGCGTTCGTCACCTTGAGACATAACATGTTAAGTCTCATGTGCTCAGTAGTTTCACTATATACGGCCCCCTTCAGACCGAAACACAATAATGCTTACACATTACTGCTTTACGGCAGAAATAGGCGCCGTTGTGGTGCCCATAATCTAGCTGGCATCCTGTGCAAAGAAGCCTCACACTAGTAAAACAAAAAAAGCTTGTACGACTGGTGCGACTTATATACGAGCGTAAAAACAACCTAATCATGTAAAAGAGGCAGATATAAATAAGGCAGAAAAAGAAAGTGATTGTATTGTTGCAAACCGATTTGATTGACGCAAATCGTAAATAGTCAGCCAAGATTGGAATTAGCTCCATAGTATTTTGAATATTTAACCAGATAACGTATACATTGACAAATCAAAATTGGTTATAAATTATCGGGCTGTCAGGTCGTTTATAGCATAGTATATTATATATCTATCAGCACAACCCTTTGTTGCTATAGTTCATAATTATTACACTAGTTTTTCATTTAATAGAGATATCAAACAATCATCGATCTCCCTCTGTCAATATTCCGCGAGTACACGTCATCGCGTAGACCTCACCAATTTGCAACGATACACGATACTCGACCTAGTGTATAGAGTGTCTAGAGTTTATTCTGGCTTGCATTGGTTTAGCAGAAGGTACCGTCAGATTACCAGTTCGGATATAATAGATTAGCTTCTGTACAAACAAATAAACATCATGATATTGTACACAAACAAATTAAACGTCATCCGAAGATACAAGATGCTTTCAGACTGTGGGGATGTTCGCAGTTTTCCATTTAAATAAATATTATTAATTTTATTTAAACAATATGTTATATTTTTAAAGTGATAACCCTCACTTCTAGGATAAATACACAAATAAAATTTAAAAACAAAACTTTATGAACGATGCGGGATTCGAACCCATCACCTCCGGCGTTCCGTGCCGGTGCTCTAACCAACTGAGCTAACCGTTCGAGTACCGCCTCGTTATAAAAACTGTTTGCTTTGTTCAACTCTCAGGTTGTATGAATCGTTTATAGAATTGTATGAAACGGTATTGTAATTGTAGGCAATAGATAAAGGTAGTGAATATAAGCGGTGGTCGGTCGGTTCGGGTTTTGGTTGGCAATTAGTGAAGTAAGTTACGCTTTATTGGGTCGCCTCCTGAAAGCTACTGTTTATAGTCGGCACTGTCCTAGCCGCCCGCTCAATTGTGTGCCTCTCAACACTGTTTATTAGAGAAATTCCTCTTGCTATTGTGGTTATGTGGCTTCGACGTTCTGTTTGGACATGTTATATGCACACTTTTGTATGTCAATTTGATTTATCTTCTTTAAACTCACAAAAATATATACTTATATGTATTTTTTAAGTGCTTAAGAGAATATGGAAGGTTCTAGAGCTTTCATGAATAAATGATATTATCTTTTAAGTGATAGACTCTGCAAAAGTAAAAAGCTGTAGTAGCACTTCAGCATCTTGATAAAATGTTACTTAATTATTTATCATACTGGTGTCGTGGTTTAGTTACTATGAGAAATAATTGGGAAAATAATAATACCATATTTTTTTATCAAAATTGTCTTTAATTCTTTGCGCGGTGTTTCCCAGATGATACGACATGGGTACCTTCAAAATAAGCGCGTACACCTTCCTTAAAGGCCGGCAACGCTCCTTTGATTCCTCTGGTGTTGCAAGAGAATGCGGGCGGCGGTGATCTCTTAACACCAGGTGACCCGTATGCTCGTTTGTCCTCCTTTTCCATAAAATAAAATAATTTAATGTATAATATTTTAAATTTTTTAACGAACAAATGAAATAAAATCATATATAATTTATAATCTTGGTAAAAAAATTACACTTATGAATGCCACAATCTGACATTTAGCTATAGAGACATTTCAGAAAAGTTAGGAATGTGGCAGGAAACTTTCTTCCGATTTTTTTATCGGCAATTCGGATCATATCATTGACTCCGGCTTTACTGGCGCTGTGTAAACTTGTGACCCAAGTGGTTTGTGCGGCTGATATTAACGAACTGAATTCTGCCACCCACCCCATACAAGATATATTGGTGATGTTAATAAACAGACGACATTATGCGACCCTTTTGTCTGAATGACAGTCGCAGAAGGAACCCTGGACGGTCACTTGGCGAACCAGGACCGTGCCATCCCGCGCATGATACCCACCCGCTTATACCGGTTCATGACTTGAACAGTATGTGGGTCAAGGATGATGTAAATGCTTCTTCAAGCTTGTATGTAAATGAGACGAAGAGAGGAATTGTTGGTGAGGGCCCTTTGCAAATATTCCTCGCTTAGCGTTGTGGGAGGGAGGCTCCTTTGCGCAGGATGCCGGCTAGATTATGGGTACCACAACGGCACCTTTTTCTGCCGTGAAGCAGTAATGTGTAAGCATTATTATGTTTAGGTCTGAAGGGTATCTTAATGTCTTATATCTCAAGGTCACAAGCACAATTGTAGTGTCGCTCAGAATTTTTGGGGTTTTAAGAATCTTGAGCGGCACTGCATTGTAATGGGCAGAGCGTATCAATTACCATCGGCTGAACGTCCTGCTCGTCTCGACCGTTATTGTCATAAAAAAAGTCGGCGACTAGGTTGATGCTTTCCGATTCTTCCAAATTGCTACAGAAACGAAGGCTTGTTCTTCTCCCTCATGAAAGACGTAAGGCATAAAAGGCATTTATTTTCTCAATATTGATTCCTTTAGAATTATTTTTGATGTCATTACTAATATATTAGACACTACTACCGCATCGGAAACAAATGGCGCTTTGAGAGAGATGAAGCGGTGCAAGAGACTCTTCCAGCATTTCTATTTTTGTGCTCTTTTTAATCAGATATACAATTTTGTGCTGGCATTGCTATTGCTATAAAATAATCATAATCTAGTCCCAGGCTATCGAATCACTTAGATATAAGATAAATCTAGCAAGCGTTTTCTTTTTCACAAATTGGAGAGCTTGACTACGTAACAATAACCAGTAAATCTTGTAAGAACAACATTATGTTCCCGCGTCTCGCGGCACAAAGCTCGGATCGGGCGTATATCGTAGCTCTGTATTATGTAAATATTAAACACGTGCCCTCGCTAGCTACACTTTACTTTTAATTGCAAATGTTTTACGGAAATTCTCGTGTGATGTCTTTTTGTTTCGTGCCGAGAATTCTCCTCCGTAAAGTTAATTAAATCTGATGTTACGTCGAGATCGTATGAATGTTACAACGATAATAATATATTTGATTTGTGTTTTTGCGTAATGAAACTGGAATAGCACGTATTTTCTTAATTAAAGGTTGTTAAATTTTCTGGTAGGCCTCAATAATTTGACACTCAATAAACTTGAGTTATTCTAATTAAAGGTAGATAAGTAAAACAAATCACGGCAGCAAATACGGTTGGTATATCGTTGTCAGTGACTCAGCGAAATATTCCATTTAGAGCATTTTCAAAACGTAAGTTGACTTTAAATGATAACTTAAGACGCAAGTTTGACTACATTCTTGCTTATTATTGTCTTTTGAAGCTACACCAAGAATATTTACCACATTAAAGTCTAAACATAAATTTCCTACTATCTGTAACATACTGAAATGTCGACAGCAGAATATAGAATGGTGTCGTAGTTCGACGCAGGGACATAAAAAGGCGAACACACTCAAACAGTGGAAATCTCTAACGCACTCGCAAATAGTAGATAATCTGTTAACGTAATAAATACATGAAGCTATTTCCTTCGTTGAATTGCAACCTACCAGTGGGAGGCTTCTTTGCACAGGATGCCGGCTAGATTATGGGTTCCAAAAAGACGTCTATTTCTGCCGTAAAGCAGTAATGTGTAAACATTATTGTGTTTCGGTCTGAAGGGCGCTGCAGCTAGTGAAATTATTGGGCAAATGAGACTTAATATGTTAAGGTGACGAGCGCAATTGTAGTGCCGTTAAGAGTTTTCCGGGTTTTTCAAGAATCCTGAGCAGAACTTTACAAAATCCTTCATTAATATAATTGTATCTGCGGTAAGCTAAGTAGACAACTAATTTGTAATTATTAACATTTAGTTGATAATTATTTTTTGTTTTGCATTTTATTGATTTCTATACTACTTTGTTTAAAATTGTAATTTAACATCTAGTAATAACTGTATTAATTGAAAGTAATTGTTGTTTTCTTTTTAAATATTATGTAATTAAATTCTAAGCGGCTTCACACACAGATAAGCTTCCTAAAGTTTAAGTGTGTGTTATTATATTGTAAGCTATAACTATATTGTATTTTAAATAAATATTCTAAAAAAAAAAAACTGCATTGTAATGTGCAGGGCGTATTAATTACCATCAGATGAACGTTCCGCTCGTCTCGTCCTTTATTTTCATAAAAAAAACCTAAATATACCAAAAATGGCATAATAACTCACTACTAAATGAGATAACTAAACATAGAACTTGAACGTAGATGAAATACTACCCATTACCTTCCACACTCTCGCAAGCGCGTTTGCCTCGTTTACCATGTTAAGCCAATCAGAAAAATTAGACCCAATTAGCTGTAATTAGTTTTAGTGTAATCAATTATCTGATATAAATTGCAACTATATGTTTTTATATCAATTTGATGTCATTACAAGGGAAAAAGAAAAATATAATTTATTAAAAAAATATAGTTGCAATTTAGATCAAAAAATTGATTATACTAAAATTAATTACAGGTGATTGCAGCCAATTTTATATAGGCAACCATTCGCTAGTACATTGTATACTCCCTCAACGTTCATATAAAATTAGTTTTATTAAAAAACTACATACCTGTAAGATCGTGGCCATCTGGAGGGCAAAGCCAAATTGGCTTCGAAGAAGCTGGGCGTCATCAATAGAGCACGGCAATACTTCAAGCCGGCTCACATTCTAGCGCTTTACAAAGCGCAGGTCCGGCCATACATGGAGTATTGCTGTCATCTCTGGTCTGGCGCACCCCAGTATCAGCTCGATCCATTTGACCGCGTGGGCAGCGCGAATTGTCGGGGACCCAGTGCTCTGTGATCCGCTGGATCACTTGGCGTTGCGTAGAGACGTCGCTTCATTGTGTGTCTTTGACCGCATTTATCACGGGGAGTGTTCCGAAGAGCTGTTCAACCTGATTCCTGCCGCCAAATTCCACCTTCGCACGACACGGCACAAGTTAGGATATCACCCCCACCATCTGGATGTGTGGCGGTCCTCCACAGTACGATTTTCAAGGAGCTTTCTTCCTCGTACTACGAAGCTATGGAATGAGCTTCCTTGTGCGGTGTTTCCGGGACGATACGACATGGGTACCTTCAAGAAAAGCGCGTACACCTTCCTTAAAGGCCGGCAACGCTCTTGTGATTCCTCTGGTGTAGCAAGAGAGTGTGGGCGGCGGTGATCACTTAACACCAGGTGACCCGTACGCTCGTTTGTCCTCCTATACGATAAAAAAAAATCGAGCAGTGGGGTCTTGTACTATAGCATGTGCCAATGAGTTAAATGATACAATAAATGTCACATCTGATGAAAGTAATTAACTTAAAAAACTTAAATATAATCTGTTCTTATTGCTAACTACAAAGAAAATGAAATCTCACTTTCCGAGTAATTTCGTTTCGGCTCGTTCCTCATTAAGTCGCTAGGGGCCACCTGTGTAGTGCGAGTTACGACTTTCTGATTTCTACGTAATACTTAATATAATAAATTGAGAAACAACTTATTCAGCTTCGTCATATTAAACTTAAACATTCCTTACAAATTGTTATTAACTCGTTGTTATTAAAGTCATTTATTATTTTTCAGAAAATAACACGTTGTTCACCAAGGGAGAGTATGTTAGCGATATAAAACCTTACTTGATTGATTTTATTGCCGGACTGAACAAGTAATTTAAAAATTATATGGTTAGCCCTGAGTTTCAAACACTATTTTATTTAAAGGAATGACAAACATGATTCGTTTTTAAACAATTTATTAATATGTTTTTTTAAAGTGTACCCTCACTTCTGGGACTAATACACAAATCAAATTTGAAAATAAAATTTTATGAACGATGCGGGACTTGAACTCACGCCCTCTCGCATTCCGTGCGAGTGCTCTCCCAACTGCGCTAACCATTCGAGTGACGTTTCGTCATAAAATCTTTTATGCTTTGTTCAACTTTCAGGTTGTGGCTTCAACTACAGGATCTACTTTACAGTTGATAACCTGCTCAACCCCATTCTTTTTTTTGCATATTAGGAAATTGACTTGAGATGTCGCTCTTGCTATTCTAAGCAATTTGTTATGTTTTTAAAGTAATAACCCTTACTTCTGGGATTAATACACTAATAAAACTTGAAAACAAAATGTTATGAATCTGTGAGTTCAGTTGGGAGCGCACTCGCAGGGGACGCGAGAGGTCGTGGGTTCGAGTCCCGCGTTGTTCATAAATTTTTGTTTTCAAATTTTGTTTGTGATTACTTTTTATAATGAGAATATGCAAAATATGCTACTAGCATACCGAACACCCAAAACATCAATACGAATCAAAATATCTTCCATACGGCAGCCAGTATTTAGTACCAAGGTCTTAGATTATAGATTAATCTCCACTGCGCTCCAACTAGATACCGCACTACTTAAGAACAATTGTTTTTTTATTACGGCATCTATTAAATGCTTGTTTGTGTGCGTGGCATCTCGTACACGTAAAGACTTATTTCAAATTTTGTGACTTACGCTTCGCGTTATTTCGATTTGATAATAAAATACAAAAAAAAATACTAATGGTGTGTGATCCCAGTGTCTTTCCTATTTATTGTAGTATTATTCTTACAAAAGTCTTATTACGCAACCCGGCATTTTAGTTTCAATTATTAGTAAACTTTAACATGTGGCACGTCAACGTTTGTATGTTTTACAAAGTATTTGATAATATTCGACAATTGTTATATTTCTGGCTTATGGTATTGTGTTTGATAAAAAATATTCTATAATACAGGCTTAGTTTATACTAGCATATTCTATTTTCTAAGAGCTTTTCCGGCACCGTTCCCCTTAGCAATCAGTATTATTATTGAACTACATTAATTGTTCTTTTTTAAGGTGATAACTTTAGCATCATTGCGATTTGAAAGTCGATAAAATGAAAAAAGTCAGTAAAAAGAGACAGACACATAAATTTATAAGAATTAACGTGGGCGAAATTAGATAGGCAGTTATTATATAGTGTTTTGGTACCAGGCGATTATAGTTAATGAAGAGATTGTCTTATATATGACGCGTGTATACCTTAATATATTCTTATGTCATGCACACGACGTCAGAATATAGGACACCAGGAGAACATAAATATGGTAGCGGTGATAGTAATGTCATTCATAGTGGTTGAAATCATGTTTCATGCATAATGCAGGTTTCAGACATATGTACTTAGCACGCACGTAATTTTTTGTTTGAATATCAACAGTGGATTTTTAGTTTTATACTGTTCAATATAATAAACGGTTCTTACTATAGTAAAAGTTGGGTATATCACAATTTTCATAGAAATGGAGTATATCAATTTATATACTTAAACTTTAAATATGTTTAGATTTCACAACTGAAATGTGAACACTCATATTAACTATTTGAATAAAAATAATACTGAGTTTCTTGCGCCGCTCCTTCTCTCTCAGAGCATCATTTGTTTCCGAAGCGATAGTAGTATCTACTATATTAAAAATCACATCAAAAATAATTGTAAAGGAATCAATTTTGAGAAAATAAATGCCTCTTATGCCTTTTAATGAATAATGGTTGATATGAGTTCATATAATTATTATTTTCTGATTAAGTCAGAATATTTCGGGTCCCAACAAACAGCTGCCAACACAAAGGTATCAGACACGAGATCTGTACAATGATTGCGCGGATGGAGCCTTACAAAGGTGTTTCTGTAACGAGAAACGACGCGATATTTCAGAGAGGATAAAAGGTTTCGAGCAGAGCGGATCACGGCGACTTGAGCGACATCGGATAAAAGATTAATGCCTGACGTTTTCTATTATTGGCGGCGGCTTTTTATAAGTCGCTGTCGATAATCTGTGGAGACAATGGAACATTCGAGACGCTCTCTTGTTTCTTACATCAATTGATTATTTCTTTCAATTCAGTAACTTTGATGTGATTGTGATATTTGGGCATCACCAGAATACCATTTTTATTTTCTTAATTATGAATTAAGACCTTAAGATGTTAAATTTTTGGCACCTTGGGTTAGGTACAGAGCATCTCTAACTTTTTAAGTTGTTTTAGTTTCGATAACCTCCTCATAACTTTTGAAGTCATTCGCAGGGCGTTTGCCGCTCTTAATATACCAGCTGTTTTAGAGCCAAATGTTATTACCCACCGCGATGGCAAGCGTCCTGATGGAATCCCTGGTGGCTTGGACACGGGGAAGGGCCCTGGTGTGGAACGCGATTTGCGTCGACGCTCTGGCTCCTTCTCAATTCCATGTTACGTCAGTTTGTGCTGGGGCTACTGCTTTTATTGCGGAAGATAACAAACGTCGCAAATACGTCTCAGTGAGTCTTACGTCTTTGTGACGTTTGGTGTTGAGACACTTGGCCCGTGGGGTCCAGAGGCGCGGAGACTGTACGAAGTACTCTCTTCAACAGGGCTACTAATCCAAGCGCTGACAGATATTTCTGTCAACGGATCTGCCTAGCTATCCAATATGGAAACGCTACCAGTATTCTTTGTATGATAGTTTTAATTTAATTTAATCATTTAAATATTATATAATTATAAGATTTGTTTTGTTTGAATAAATTTGCTATTGATATTATACATAAATATACAAACAGTGAAATCCCTTCTCTTTTTTACATCAGTTTACATTCCCCAAAATATGTATATTATAAGATATAAAAATGAGTTTCACAAAACATACTAAAATATAGTAAAGCCTACACAATATTTTGGATTATAATCTAAATTAACTCTAAATATATATAAAATTTTTATTGATTTTGTTGACACTGAAAACATAACATTCAAATTGAATGGTGTATGAATGAATAGAGACGAAAAAAATGCATCTATGACCCGCTCAGTAGTTCACTAGCTGTTGGTTCGTAATGAGCACTACGCACAAAATAGGGCCACCACTCCCGGATACAGACACGTTGAACTCAACTCATTCATAGTCTTTTGAAAGGGATTCCTTAATTACGGTCACACATTGTGATTTTTGCCAAAAGGTTTCCTGCTCAACTTGTCGTAAATGTGAGTTGGGTTAAGCGTATACTGCGGCTGGGCCCTGTATAAACGAGAGGTGTGGCTTGTTATCTCAGTAAGGTGACAAGGTTAATATAACACATGTCATTGTTACGGTACACGAATCTAGTGATCTGGTTGTTTAGTATCGAATCATGTTTCATTTATTTCCACTACATGCCTCATTTCCTACGAATACATATTGCAGTCAGGCTTCATTTATCCCAGTCGACCTATATTCAGACTTCAACATATCTAAGGGCCTTCTATTATTTTTGTCAACATTCGTGGAAGTCAGCCCTTGTCCATCCGATCCCAAAAAAAGGAGACAGTTCGGATCCGGCAAACTACAGGCCTATTGCTAATACCTCTCTACTCTCCAAAATCAAGGAGAGCATAATTAACCGCCAGCTCTTGGTATACCTTTAGGGTCACCAGTTGATCAACGACCGGCAGTACGGCTTTCGCCATGGTCAGTCGACTGGCGATCTTCTGGTATACCTAACACACAGATGGGCGGCGGCTATTAAAAGCAAGGGGGAAGGCCTGGCAGTTAGCCTGGATATAGCGAAGGCATTTGATCGTGTATGGCACAAGGCGCTCCTCACAAAACTTCCATCGTTTGGGCTTCCCGAAAGCTTATGCAAGTGGACCTCCAGCTTCCTCACTGGGCATAGCATACAGGTCGTTGTCGACGGATATTGCTCGAACCCGAAGCCCGTGAATTCTGGAGTGCCCCAAGGCTGTGTGCTGTCTCCCACGCTGTTTCTTCTGCATATCAATGATATCTTGGACACCTCCAACATTCATTGCTATGCAGACGACAGCACTGGTGATGCCATACACGGGCCATGCAGGTCTCTCTCGGGAAATCGTCGACCAGTGCCGGGAGAAACTTGTGTCTTCTATCGAGTCCTCTCTTGAGAAGGTCACGGAATGGGGAAAATTGAATCTTGTCCAATTTAACCCCCAGAAGACTCAAGTTTGCGCGTTTACCACTAAAAAAACCCCATTTGTCGTATCACCGCTCGCCTAGTATAGGAATACTGGGTCTCAAAATCTCGAGTGATTGCCAATTTCGTGGTCATCTGGAAGGCAAAGCCAAATTGGCTTCAAAAAAACTGACCGTCATTAATAGAGCACGGCAATACTTCAAGCCGGCCCACATACTAGCGCTCTACAAAACGCAGGTCCGGCCACACATGGAGTATTGCTGTCATCTCTGGTCTGGCGCACCCCAGTATCAGCTCGATCCATTTGACCGCGTGCAACGCAGAGCAGCTCGAATTGTCTGGGACCTAGCGCTCTGTGAACGGCTGGATCACTTGGCGTTGCGTAGAGACGTCGCTTCATTGTGTGTCTTCTACCGCATTTATCACGGGGATTGTTCCGAAGAGCTGTTCAACCTGATTCCTGCCGTCGAATTTCACCTTCGCACGACACGCCACAAGTTACGATATCATCCCCACCATCTGGATGTGTGGCGGTCCTCCACATTGCGGTTTTCAAGGAGCTTTCTTCCTCGTACTACGAAGCTATGGAATGAGCTTCCTTGTGCAGTGTTTCCGGGACGATACGACATGGGTATCTTCAAGAAAAGCGCGTACACCTTCCTTTAAGGCCGGCAACGCTCTTGTGATTCCTCTGGTGTGGCAAGAGAGTGTCGGCGGCGGTGATCACTTAACACCAGGTGACCCGTACGCTCGTTTTTCCTCCTATTCCATAAAAAAATACAACGCTTGCTGGGTCAGCTAGTATAATATAATATTCTACAATATTGAATATATTATATTTTATATAAGCTGACCCAACAGACGCTATTCTGTGAATAGAAAAAAAATTATGTACCTCTAGGTAGGTGTTCGGAAATAATGTGGGTAGTAGGTAGTCATCGGAAATTAATGGATATAGTTTGTTATCCTTAAGAGACAGACATATACCATCACATATACTTCTCTGTAGATCTATGTTAGATACACAATTCCACCATAAGTTTTTTTATTGTATCTCAAATTAAAATAATATATAGACAGCGTTTTCTTTGAAGTTCCCAGACGGCTTTTATTTACCGACACCTCCAACAAATATCGATAATGTATACAAAATATACATAAAAACTTAACTTATTATATACTAAAACCTTCCTCGAGAATCACGCTATCCATTGGTCAAAACAGCACGAAAATCGGTGCAGTAGTTTTTGATTTTATTGCGAACAGACAAACATACTTTGTTTTATAATATGTAGTGATAATATTAGGCCAGTAGACTACGCCTTTTGAATAAGAGTGACGGAATAAACGCGTTAGCACCGGCGTCAACTCAGGGGCACGCGTTTTAAGCACGATTGGAGAAATTCCATCCAGCCCACTCGACTTCCTGACGTCCAACGAAAACAGAGCTCGCCTAACAGTTTTCTGTCGGAACTGTACTTCAGGCATGGAGCTCTGACACCGCGGGATGGTCGGCGGTGTTTTTCAGTTGTCGTCAAAAGTCGAGTTGGAGGCAAAAAGAGTGCACAGGAGATCGGCTTTCTCTTTTGCCGTATGGGCTAGGGTGTCATTCCTTATGTGCAACGTCGGCATGGACGGCTGGTTGAAGTTACCAAGAGCAGCTTTCGACAATGACCAGAACTTGTTCCGGTCGGGTAACTGGAAAGCTGCTCGCCAATTTTGATGACGTGCTTCGAATTCGCTCGGGCGATTTGCCGCTTGAAAAATATGGAGTCACGGTTATATTTCCTCTTCAGAACTTTGCAGTTCGGATCCTTTGGGCCCAGCGCTGCAACCCAAGTTCGATACGCCTGTTTTTTGCAGTCAGATGCTGCTTTAACTGACGCATCGGACCAGGGCTGTTATCTGCCACCGATCGGTACTACAGAGCTTGGTGTAAAAATATCCATGCCCTGCAGTATCACATCGGCTACTGCAATGGCGCAGGCACTAGGATCATCCGAAGGGAAACAAACCTTGCCCCAAGGGTAGGCTGCAAAAAAGGAACGCATCCTATCCCAATCTGCTGACTTGTAGTGACAAACGCGGCGGGTCGTCGGTGGTCTGCGACGTTGGCGTCGGATAGGCACTACACTCCTGACCAGGCAATGGTCGGACGTTCCGAGAGGGGCGTCGACAGAGATCTGGTAACCATCGGGATGTGTAGTCAGCAGAAGATCTAATAAGGACGGCATGTGGCTATCCACATCCGGGAGCCGCGTTGGCGACTCAACCAATTGGGACAGACCATACGCCAATGCAAAATTATGCACAGATCGCCCTGCGTAGTCTGTAGTACGTGATCCAAGCCATTCGGCATTGTGCCCGTTGAAATCACCCAAGACTACGATTTCAGCGGAGGCGATCTGAGCAAGCACGTCATCAAATGCCGCTTGAACGCAGCCCATGAGGTGATCCGTTTCTGCGTTACCACTATGGGACCTGTAGACACACGCTTGGATGCGGACGCTTTCCTCTAAATTTACGCGGAGCCAGAGAGTAGACAGGTCTCTACCCTCAAAATTGCCAACACGGCGACAGCAGATATCCTCCCTAACGTGCACACATACCCCGGCATGAGGCATGAAATTATGTTTATTATAATTAATTTTGTACCCGGGGTACGTTAAATATGACGTATCGCTAGGTCGAGATATCTGCGTCTCCGTAAGGAAACACAAGGCCGGCTGCGCCGTCTCAAGGTGGTGGTGGACGGCGTTTAAATTGGAGTAAATTCCCCTGATATTACAGAAGTCCACATTAAGCGTGGAGTGGGGTGCCGTGGTGTTGCTGCCCTGTTTGTCTGAGGTATGCGCGGTACTGTGCCCTCCCCAGAATACGAGGAGCAGCCCGAGCGAGAATGCTCGTGGAGGGATTCTCCGACTCTGGTAGAGCCGGTACCCTCCTGGGGTAATATCTTTTTAAGGACCGCTCTCATATACTTGTTGGGGGGTGATGGGGAGGGGGAGGGGGGAAGGGATGGCCTCCTGTCCTCGACAATAACCTATGTGAAACATAGCGGCACTACGCCGCAACTTCATGCCGGTATTCTGTGCGAGTGTGGTTAGTAACCCGGACGAGTCTGCCCGATTGTGCTGACGTCATAAGACGGCAGCGTGACTCTCTCACTTTCAAACGATATTCTTCTCATTTCCTATGAATACATATTGCAGCCAGGCTTTATATAAATGGATATATAAACTGGGATAACCCAGTTGACCTATTTTCAGACTTTAACATATCTACGGGCCTTCTATTATTTTTGTCAAACATGATTGGAAATTTAAGCATTATTTTGACAATCTTCTTCGAGATAAATCGAAATTGCTGTACTGGCCTAATATTATCACTACATATTATAAAACAAAGTTCTCCGCCGCGTCTGTCTGTCTGTTCGCAATAAACTCAAAAACTACTGCACCGATTGTCGTGCTGTTTTCACCAATGGATAGCGTGATTCTCGAGGAAGGTTTAAGTATATAATAAGTTAAGTTTTTGTGTATAAAATGTATGTATAGATTACCGATATATGTTGGAGGTGTCGGAAAAAAAATAAGCCGTCTTCGAACTCCAAAGAAAACGCTGTCTATATATTATTTTAATTTGAGATACAATAAAATAACTTATGGTGGAATTGTGTATCTTACATAGTTCAACAGAAAAGTATGCGATGGTATATGTCTGTCTCTTAACGATAACAAACTATATCCATTTAAATACTTTTAAAATTTGCAATTACATATAACGCGGTAAAGTAAAAGCTTTTTACACTTATAAGATATTAATCCTTTATAGTTTATTACTTCATATTTTAAAATCATTAATTTCCAATGACTACCTACTACCTACAGTATTTCCGAATACCTACCTAGGTACATAATTTTTTTTTCTATTCTCAGAATAGCGTCTGTCGGATCAGCTAATATAAAATATAATATATTCAATATTGCAGAATATTATATTATACTAGCTGACCCAGCAAACGTGGCATACAAATTGATATAAATATTGAAAAAACAAAATTTTTGGGCTACATAAAATAGATGTTGGCTGATTCTCAGATCTACCAGATATGCACACAAAATTTTACACAAATCAGTTCAGCTGTTTTAGAGGAGTATGGTAAGAAATACCGCGACACGAGATTTTTGTATATTAGATATAATGTGTTATAATAGATTGAACTTAATTTTAATATTTAACAATATTTTGTTAAATTATCACATTATTGTAAACTAAATTTATATAACTGATTGATCCCTACATAAACAGTAGACAATAATTTTCAGAATAATCCGATTTTCTCACTTCTGTCATGTAATTTCTGGGAACAAGAATAAAGAGAACTGGTTAAAATTGCAAAAGTAAAAAGAACAACTTTATTAAAATTGTTGAGGATTCACAAAACAATTTGGCCTGTCGTCGGCGTGACGTCACAATTGTATAAACAATAAATCAGTCGAGCAGTGGGGGCCTGTAGGTGTGCACCGAAAGACAGTGCAGAAACGAGAACAGTTATACAATGCGAATTGTCAATTTATAAAAATAACCTTCTCAGCTTTATTTATATTCACAAAATTGTACTATAGACTTACACAGGTTTCTTTGAATTATAACCTACACGCTTTTTAAGGCCGCAATTTACTAGCTTTCCAAAATCGGGACGTTCCATGTGTCACTAGATACCAAAAAGGGGTGCTTAGCAGAAACCTCCACGTGTGGGCGGTGGTTTCGATCCACAAAGAAACCTTTCTGAGGCGTTTTGAATGGAGCGACACCTACCTCCCCGGTGCGCCCTGGTAACATTGCGCCAGTGATTGATTAGTTATTGCGTTTGATTTTCACTAATCGCTGCGCAATTGCAGTCCCTTGCTGGCAATGGCTAATATCTGCTCGACTCTTACGGCAACGGCAACTGCGCACCTAGCTCTAAGCGCCACAGTCCAGGTAAAAGTGACTACTCAAACGCTAAATCATACAGCACCATCACCCTTACCTCTTTCGCCCTGAAGACCCTAGAAAGGCTGTTTGAAAGAGAACTGAGGGAGAATTACACCTAACCCTTACACCCTAATCAACATGCCTACAGTCAAGGTAAAAGCACCGAATCTGCACTTCACGGTGTAGTGAACGTTATAGAGGGCGCGGCGCACTTTCGGAAAAAATCGTCTGTCTACCTTCGTGGACATTGAGGAGCCTTCGATAAGACAAAACTTATAAAAATAAAAGAAGCACTACACCGCCATGGAGTATGTACAACTCTGACATCATAGATTGAAAATATGCTCAAACACAGAGTGATATTACTATATGATGGTGAGACACAGAAGGCAATTGTCGGTAAAGGCTGCCCCCAAGGTGAAGTAATCTCACCTCTTTTATGGAACTTAGTAGTAAATCATCTAATTACCACTCTCAACAAAAATACTACTTCACGGTAGGCTACGCAGATGACCTAACTATATTGATATGCGGAACGTTTGCCAGTACTATAAGTGAAGTAACAAACGCAGCATTGAAAATTGTGGAAAGATGGTGCATAGACAACGACCTATCAGTCAACCCATCAAAAACGGAAGTGGTAATGTTCACAAACAAAAGAGTTCTGGGTAACTATAAACTGCCGAAACTGTTTAACACCGAAATCTAATCAAACAGCGAAGTGAAGTATTTAGGAGTAAACCCACTTGGAGTCAAAACTAAATACAGCCACCTTAACCTTCTGGCAATGCCATAGAATGATAGAAAAGACACGGGAACTTGCCCCGAATATCGTACTATGGCTCTACACAGCTGTCATACGACCTATGATATGTTACGGTGCAGTTGTCTGGTGGCCACGTACCAACTGAACACTACTTGTAATAAACTGCAACGATTCCAAAGACTAGCGTGTATGGCTATCACTACCGCGGCTGTAGAAGCAATGTTAAATCTTCCGGCTCTACACCTCTATATAAAACAAGAAATGGCCTGCGCCGCAGTAAGGTTGAAGACACTAAATCTTTGGAAAACCACTCAATCCCCACACCCAGAGGTTCTAAATGAGGTGATTGAAAAAGAGCCTCTGCTGTTGGCAGTAAGTGATAGATCTCCAAAGGAATACATATTCCGTAAGAGATACAAAATACAGTTGTACGAAGAACTGAAAGAGTACTTCAGTATAAAAGACCTCCGGATTTTCATAGATGGCTCAAAGACAAGGTTAGGCACGGGATACAGAGTGTTCTCGGAAGACATAAATATAAAAATAGCTGCATCACTAGGAGCTCATTATACTGTATTTCAAGCAGAATGCATGGGTATAATAGAAGCAGTCACAGCTACTTTGACTCGAAAGGTAAAAGACTATTTCATCCGCATCCTTTCAGATAGCAAATCAGTACTACAAGCCCTACAAAGCAACACTATCACCTCAAAGCTAATATACAACTGTCACCAGTATCTGAGGGAGTTATGCAATAACAACAACTAAGTTACTCTTCAATGGATAAAGGGTCACAGTTACGAGGTAACTATGCCGCTGAAGAATTGGTCAGGAGGAGCTCAGCGAAGACAGCAAACGACCAGAACCAACTATCCCTCTCCCGCCTAGCTGGCCTGCAACGGTCATACGTCAACACACCAAGGAACTACATAATAAGTACTGCATGGAAGTGAGTGGGTATAGACAAGCAAAAGAAGCTCTACCTCAAATAGACCCCAAGCTCTCTCGCAAGCTAGTAAAACTTCCACGACCTAGGTTACGAAAAATAACACATGTACTAACGGATCACGGCGCTTTTAACAATCATCTGTTTAAAATAGGTGTAACCGACAGTGCACTGTGCAGAGCCTGCATGGAGGCAGAAGAAACAGCCGCACACATCATTCTAGAGTGTAGGAGTGTGGCCACATACCGGGCCAAACACCATCATCATCAGTGACATCAGAGGTTTGATACCTTGAGGAACTGGGATGGCAGGATTAGCCGCCCACCTCACCACGCAAAATAGGCGCGCTGTAGTCGTCGAGTTGCGGATAGTAGCCCGTGATAACCTATACCTATACCTAGATACCAAACATACACCAAAATCAGAAGTGCCGTACGGCACACTACGCCCTGACCAAGTTCTGACCCTCATTTGGTTTATAAGATGGTTTGTTTTGCATAGTCTTATAGCTTGTTTCAATAGCTCTCTTATACATTCACTCAAATCATCATAATTATAAGCAATCTATTAATACACGTAAAATAATACGGATTGACAGCGCGACAAAATCGTGCCGATCTAAAGTATACCACGGCGCGGGGCACTTGCCAAATTCGGAAGGCTAGTGAACGTTGATGGTGACTACGTGCAATCCACTTTTATTACATTTGCTGAATATCCTCTGGTGTGAGCGAAACAAGAATTTCTTCTTAAGTGATACACTTGTGTTAGTATTTAGTTTCTTAGTAAACACAATGACAATAACTTGTAATGTACACAGTAGAAGATACAGCTGAGAGAGTAAATTTACGAATCACAAAAGAAACACTCTTCTTTTCCATAAGCTTGCGATCTCTACCGTCCAACCAAATGATATGACATGGCCCAATAATATGACGTCATCGTATGTCCCAGCTCCTCGCCGGACATAAATGTTGATTTTAAAGAAGTGCAGTTGAACACTTTAACAGTACCTTACATTTGCTCTTGCTTGAGTAGGTGTGAGAATGGGTCGTCATCTAATTTTAGACCCCAAAAAATTTTAATTTTTAAACTCTTTTTTTTTAACTTTATATGGCAATACAACGTTTGCTGACCCTTATATAAGCAAGTTATCAGACAGGCAGTTTTACAGCAGATTTAATTTTGAAATGCAAAATATGAGCTATGAATAAAATATAACGCTTTATTGTTAATATAACAACTCAAGTCAAGAGCACACACAAGAGCTTTATTAAGTGGACAAATTGAAGGAATTTTGTTTTACTTGCGTTGTATAGACGCGAACAATATGTTTTCGGACGTAAACAGCAGGTGCTTCGACGAGCTAAGTCGATATTGTACGACAGGGGGTACTTACTCCGCAATATAATTCATCCGGTGTCTTCTCCCGTCGATACAGCTTACCAATACATCTTAGCTTAATAGACACATGTGTTTTAGACGGGTACAGTGCTTTTAATAAGAATTGACAACTACTGACTAAAATATGTCAAACATGCGCAGTATTTATCACTAAACGCTATCCTGCATAACTAGATTCCTCGCTAGGAATTTCGATTTAAAAAAAACCATTGATTCATTTTTAATTTTTATCGAAATCTGGCCCACTCTTCTTAGTACTTTTCGGTCTTCCTCACAGTTCCGCCATCCACGCCCACTTGGAAATCCTGTATATCAGCTTGGTCTGTATCTTCGTAACGGAATATTTTAATAAAATGTTTCCGTTCCACCTTCCAGACGTATGATTTACTTAAAAATTACCTCTCACTACCGTTCACCTATTTATGACGGATAACAATTTTATAATATTTTTATAAACTTTACCCGACGTTAGAACCAGGATCACCCAGATAATTTACTATGCTGCCTGAAGTATAACAAATAGAGTGTATGCCTCTTCCATCTCTTTGATACAATACTTACTCATACGGCGTCTATTTTCTTTACCTAAGACCACCAATTGTTTATGTAGAGGTGCTACGGATTTAAATGGAATAAAAAAAAATCTTTTTTCATTGAAAGTTTCATAGAAATATGTTTAAAGGTATAATTAATTCAAGTTACTAAAAATAAATCAAACTACGGGTACCCTTACCCACAACTCGCCCACGTAGCACACTCGTAGTACAAGTTACATTATCTACGTGCTACATCATTAATTACTACGTTTTATATTACTACGCGACTTACAAACGGCCCGAATAGGCCTGCTTCGAATAATAATATTGTTTTTAATACATTTGTTTATAGCGTGTTTACGTTTATCGTAAATAAATATAGAACGCAAATAAATTATTTGATTTGAGATAAAAAAAAATCCTCCCGCGAAATTACCTATCTGGTATATTTATTACCTATTGGTATTGAACCTTGAAAAACTTTCTAGACTTATTTTAAAAAGATAAAGTTCAAATTGTCGCTGAATCGGTTTTACCGGAGAGACTGTAATTTATACTTGTCCAAAGAATAAAACTCTTAACTGGCTAACTGTGTGTGACTGCACTGTGGTTGCGGAGCGAATATTTTACTAAATCGCAACTCGTGGTATATTTACGATTCGGGTCTCCAGAAATATCTCTTTTCTTTTCATAATACATGTAAGAGACATGTATTATAATAAATAAAATAGCGCATTTATCACAGGGAGTGTTTCGAAGAGCTGATTGATCCTACCGCCTTATTCCACCTTTTTTGTAAGTTAGAGTAAACGGGCAAAAGGCTTATGTGATGGGAAGTTGTGAGGCAACGGCCCATGGACATTCGTGACACCAGGATCAAGAGATGCGTTGTCAGTCTTTTATTTGGGAGTATGCGGTAATTTAGTCTACAAAGTGGCTGTACGGGTAGGAATCTTCTAGCAAAGCGCGCGGTTATGGAATACCAGCAAGCATGATGCGGATGAAATTTCGCATTTTGATGTAAACCCGAACAACTCCCCTGAACACTCCCCGTGATATATGCGGTAGAAGATGCAGAGAGAACCCACATTTGTACGCAACGCCACAGAATTCAAAAACCTAAATAATATAGAGTACCTCTTTTAATTATTAAGCTTCGTGTTATTTGCAAATGTCAGTATTTTTATTTAAGATTGCCTTATATTTAGTTAAATTTGTTTTTATGCAATATTTTTGAAGTTATACTTCCTCATTATTTATGAAAAAATGATGAGAGTGAAATTTTAAGATGCACACGCATCACTGTAACACCGTAACAGGGTGAACTTGGTTCCTAAAATTTTCTGACGTTTGCGACATTCGTAAGTTTTTTTTTTTTGGTTTCTTTGTCCATTATAAGGATAGGCAAAGGGTTCAAGCCCGTACAGCCGTATTCGTTATGTAATAATTAATTGTCAAAGCCTAAGTTTAAGGATTTTTGCTTTGTTACGCCAAAGCATAACTTCTTGCGTGCATACATAACACACACACTTTTTTTATACCTGCTGCCATCTTTAATATTACTAACATTAACTGAATTTATTGAAAATTTTCGGTAACAATAAATATATATTCAATCATAAAACTTGTCAGAATGTCCATAAAGTGATATAGTCAATAAACCATTTCGGAGACATCCAATAATTAATTTCACGCCATTTTATCACGACATCGTAACACAAACACAATTATGATCTAACGCGGTCACGGAGGTAATATCCAGCGTAATAACATCACAGAACAATTTGTGTCATATTATGATGAACTCTCACTCTACAAACAGTTTTTGTTAGATAGCGGTCTAAATTGACGTACTTTTTATCTTAATTTGATATAGGATAGAGTGAAATAACAACCTATAACGTTTTCAAAGTCAAAGTTAAAAAAATTCACTTATGAATCGTCACTACAAATATTTCTTTTAAATTACTGAATCTACCATATGTTCGTAAAAAGTTTTTTTTTTTATTTATTCAAAAAACAAAATTATCTTAATATATATAATAATAAAGAATATATTTTTATTGAATATATAATCTAATAATAAGCTTCTAGATAGTATTTTTTTAGCTTTTTTTATTGAAAATTTTTTTTTGCAGATATATATCTATTTTATCTTTTATCTATTTTCTTTATTTTTTAATTAAATAGAGTATTTTACATAGAAAATTAATTTGTAAGGTGCTGCATCTAATATATTAGTCGTATTTAAATAATATAAATTATTTCATAAAAAGTAATAAAGAATTAACTGTATAAATATAAATTATCGTATATTGGATGCATCAACCCTTAGAGCTTCAATTCATTGTTTGTGGAAGGATGTTTCGCGAACATGATGGTGGTCATTACGGTCGTTTTATAATAGTATTCCCGTGAAAAACTGTTGAATAACCTCGTCTAATATCCTTGTTTTTCGCATAAGGTTCACAATTTTATCCCATGTCATGTCAGAAGACTTTTTTGATCATGGATTTATATGCAACCCTATTCGTTCCAATTAAAAAAAAAGTCGAGAGAAATCAAAAGGAATTACAAAATGTGACTATATTTATACAATTCTAAAACGAATACAATTATCAAGCTCTTACAATTATTGTCATAAAAAGTTGAAATTCTAGGAAAAACCCGTGAAAATCTGGAAAGTAAACGCTTATTCATTGGAGACAAAGACAATTACTGGAAATCGAATATTGGAGAACCGTTCATCGTTCACCGCTCACAGTATTGCACCAATGAATTTATTCTTAGTGTGCTAAAAATTCTTCTATCCTGTATAAGTCTAGAATAACTCAACATTTGTTATTTTGAAAGTGATATCTCTCACTTCTGGGATTAATTATTAAATACTAGCTCTACTATATACTAGCTACTACTGTTGCTCCTCTATCGTACCAAATTAAAATTTTTCACCGTATACTTTGCCGTGACAAACCACCAGAATATACAAAAATATGGGCGTCTATCAGCACACCATGCCAAAAGCATGTACAGGTGCCAATCTGCATCACCATACCACAGCGTCAAAAGCAGAAGCCGCGATGGAAAATCAGCAAATGTCGGGTTATGCTATTGTTCTCAGGCAGTGCGGTATCTAATTGTAGTGCAGCGGAGACCAATCATTAAGCTAAGACTTAGACGTTGATTTATTAAAAAAGGTAACTCAGATCTAAATAATATTACAGACGAGGAATCAAATGTCAGTGATGATCATGAATAAAATAAAACGCCTAATTAATAAGTACTTAAGAAATGTAAATCGCAATAATAATTGATGTCAAAATATCAACCGCTTTATTATAAAAAAATAATTTAAACATGACTTAAACACGTGTTCTGTTAGACAGTCAATAAAGACGTCTAAAATGGAGTTTTTCTATTATAAAACAGTGTTTAGCTTGTGTTTATCTTAAACGTCGTTACGCACAAATTAACCTAAAGCTTACAGAAACAATTAAAGGAGCGGAAAGCAATTTTTTTCAGCTGTCATCTATCTGTCATCAAATTACAATGTAAATCTTCCTTAAGAATATGATCTATGCTTTATACAAACCTTTGACTAGCTTCAACTTGTGTTTAAATATAAGGAATATCTAAAGAATGTTGAATTCTAAATCAGAAAGACACAGATTTGTAACAGAACTTTTCTAAAACAAATGTTTTACTTTTTTGTAATAACACAGCAAGTATCTAGGTACTTAAAATAAATCAAAAGAGATATATATTAGGGGTTTTTGAAGCCATTAACGTAAGTTTTGCTGTTGTAGCTACATTCTGAAATCTATTGAATTGGATTCATTGATTCTTAATGTGTGTAGGCAGTTAGAACTGTTTCATAAGAGATGCTGTAGAAACAACACACTATTATTTGTTTTGCTGCCATCTTTAAAATACTACAGATTAGATCACTTTTTGTGTAAAGCATTCGGTGCTCTTTACAAATAAGCTGGGCGTCATAAATAGAGCACGGCAATACTTCAGGCTATCACGGGGAGTGTTCCGAAAAGCTGTTTCACCTTATTCCTGCCGACGAATTCCACTTCGCAGGACACGCCACAAATTAGGATATTATCCCCACCATCTGGATGTGTGGCGGTCCTCCACAGTGCGGTTTTCAAGGAGCTTTCTTCCACGTACTACAATACTGTAGAATAAACATCGTTGTGCGGTATTTCCGGGACAATACGACATGGGTACCTTCAAAAAATGCGCGTATACCTTCCGTAAAGGCCGGCAACGCTCCTGTGATTCCTCTGATGCTGCAAGAGAATGTGGGTGATGGTGACCTGTATGCTCGTTTGTCCTCCTTTTCCATATTTAAAAAATATAAAGAAATAAATTATATGACCGCCCTGGAAATAGTTTCTACCGTCACATCACGATTGGCGTAAGCGGGATATAATATTATGTCTACCTTTTTTATGGGCAATGGAATAAACTTTGTGTTATTGAGAGTCAAACAAAATATTTGTTCTGATTGTAAAGCTTCTCGAGACCATGCATGTTCATAATTATTGATACAATGAAATTTAATAAAATATTTCTAAACTGTAATTAAGAAAAACAATATTATTGAAATAGAGATAGCAATAAAAATAAATAGAAGTTATTATATATAAGTATTAGTACCAATAAATTGTAGAATGTAATTCAAGCTTTCTCTGGAACGATATAGTATCGATATGAGCACCTCGAGTCAAAGCCGTACTCAAAAGCTCGTAAGACCGCTGCGGTCAAACATCGGATGAATCGCATGCTCGTTTTCTCAACTATTTCATAAAGGAACGCTTTTGCAACTTGCTGCTATTCAGGTTGTAAATTGTAATCGTTAACTGTGAACGACTTGGGAAGGTTCAATGATACACAAACACTGGCACTGGTTACTTGAATCTATTCTACTGAATTAATGGTATTTGATATATGCAGTATAATATGGTATGGGATTGATTTCAATACAGACCCCTTTTTTTCAGCATCCAGACAAAGGGAAACGGCTACCCTCCGGGATAACGACGGAAGGGAGGTGGTGAATGCTCATGCAGACTTACGCTGCGTTGGTTATGCGGGACTCACGTGAAACCTAAGTGCCTATACCCCTAACCACAAAAAAACAAGTAATTCAATTGAAATATTTTTATTTTGACGCGTTTACCAAAATAGTCAAACTCGTGCAACTCCGAAAGAGCGGCGTCATTCACAGCCCGAATCTATCATAAATCACGTTTTTTGTTCACAATTACCAAGTTTCTTATCTAGTTTTTTGTCTAGCAACTCGTAACATAAACCACATAATGATGCCTCAAATATTATAAACACAAGTGGGTATCACATTTCAAGTGGTACACCGGGTTTGGCGCCAAAACAGCTAAGCAGGTGGATTGTGCGGGCGCGCGGGACTTAATGGCATATAATGTAATTCACAAATAGTTGCACATTATATTAACGTGATTTCGCCTCGGTTCACTGGCTACATACACAAAATCAATTATGACATATTCATGAGACCGTAAACTTACTAGCTACGTTAGGTTAAAATTACAGGTATATTATATTAGACCTAAACTGTAGATTGCTTTTATAAACATTAATGCGAAAACATTGCATGTCGTGGATTCGTAGGGTGCAGGGCAGCCGCAACAGTGTTTTAAATTCATTCGCAGACCAAAAAAAATCTAATTACTTATAATCTAGCCTTATGTGTAGGTCTCAGAAACTTATTTCTATAACCCTATCTACGTCTTGGGGGATAAAACTTTATTTTGCTTATTGTTATTATATACATATGGTTTGTGGGAGAAAATCCATAAAACTTGAAAATTCTGGCTATTTGCTATCATCATTCGCAAACCGCTTTGGCTGTCAGTATTTGAACCATTTTAATTAAGTAATACTAGAACGACTCGCTATTGACTTAATTATAAATTTCAATCGCGTAAACTTTTATAACCCAGCTTAGCCGAGTAAATAAATAATATCTAATAATAATTAACTTTGAATTTCGAAGTTGTTGAAGACTTTGATATTTTCATAAGTATACTATTTATTACATTACAATCTATATTTAACTCTAACTAACTGACCGGTGCCGCAAGCAAGTGTTTTAGCGTGTGTGTAGAAAACCATATATATTATTAAAATTAAAATCAGTTATGGCTAAATAATAGGCTGAGAATCCGAGGTGCGATGGTCTGCAGCTGGGGGCCCCGGTAGTCGTCTAGAAACTCCTGGTGCTAAGGTGCGTGTTACTTCCTCTCGGCGTGTGTAGGAAATGGATTTTTGCTTGGCGTTACACCGAGAACTTATTTGCGAGGCGACTAGATCGTTGATCATTGATTTAGTATCAATTCACTAATTTACTAAGCGTATTTTATATTTATATAACTATGCGGCGCAAGAGACAACTGTATATTAACCTGTCAGATGACAATGAGTCTGTTGTCCATGGTATTTCTCTATCTACAGGAAACCGTCGGCGCTATAAATTGCCATAAACAAATTACAAGAAAAGAAATAATTGCGGCGCATCCAGGAAGTTTTAATTAACGTTTTAATGAAAGAAATGATTACTGTGCGTTAGAGGAATAGATTTTCCATTGTGGAGTTTTCTTTATGATTTTATAGGAAGTAGAATTCTCTAGTAAATTATTTTTATTTAGCCAGTAAGTCTATGGTATATATTAGTAAGGTATGTATTTCTCGATAAATTGGTTGCCGGATGTAATTTTTTCTACTAACATTAAAACTTAATTAGGTTTTATTGAAGTTATACTTCTTTAAGCGCGTTATGAAAAAATTATGGGAGTGAAATATTAAGATGCGCGCGCATCACTGTAACACAAAAGTAACAGGTTGAAGTTGGTTCCTAAAGTTTCTGACGTTTGCAAAATTCGTTATTTATTTTTGGTTTCTTCGTCCATTATTAGGACAGGCAAACGGTTCGAGCCCATACAGCCGTATTCATTATTTAATAATCATTTGTCAAAGCCATCTTTGCAAGATTTTTACAGAATTGTTCTTTCTAAAAACGTAGAATAGCACGAGGAAATCATTTTAATGATTTTTGCTTCGTTAAGTACACACACCTTTTTTAAGTACATAAACCTTCCGTGAGAAATTAACTAACTGATGTTGAAAAGCACATCAAAATCAATTGCATAATTTAAAGGGAGTTAGTGAATAAACATACACACAACGGAAAGCGATTTTGTTTTATATAATGTAGCAACTCGAGCCCGCGACTTTGTCTGATTCGATTCGTTTAGTGTTAGCCCACATTATATCAAAAAAATTTGCTTGTGAACTGATGCCTTCGTACTGGGAAAAAATATGTAAGGTGCTTGGTATCGTGAAATGATCATCTTTGAGGGCCTCTGCAATAAAAAAAAATATTTTAGGCACTAATATGTAATCTACAATCCGAACGTTTTAGAATTTTGTAAAATGTAAAATACCTTGTAATTAAAATTATTGAAATGAAGCTTTCTTTAACTTTAAATTTGCTATTGCTATTTTTTTTTTTTTTTGAGAGGAGGAAATACGGTTACGTATTTACGCCCCGGAATGGGGCGTAATATGTCGGACTCGAGTGTCCGCGTAAGCGGACACCCCATACCGACTAAAACCTCCTCTGTGCTGTTAGCAGCCCTGGCTTTCACAGAGAAGTAGGACGTGGGCCGTGGAGGCCGCAAAGACTACGCAACAACAGTCGCGGGGCGTCTCCTAAGGAGACTCGAACCTCAGACCGGCTGTGTGCTTGTGGGGTTGCTACTGCTACTAAACTACTGGTGATATTTTTATCGCTCTATCAGGAGAAAATGGATAACCTATTAATAGGTTTTTAATAAAAATCAACCACTTAGTTTGAGAGCTCGTGCTGATATACCACTTCGTAAAAATAGAATATCGATCGTAAGGCAAGAATTAAATAAACAGTAGGTAACTAACAAGCAGTACTTCATCATTCCAGCCATTGTTCCATGCGGTGTTTAACTTTCTAGTAAAAGTTTCACCTATATCAAGATTTATTTTTAAAACAACTTAATATTTTTCAAGAAATCGTATTTTCTTTTATAATTCCTCTCATTATGCGCTTGCATTATTCAACTCGTGAAACGTTCACTGCGATTTTAAAAACAGCTTAGTTGTAATTTATTTTCTTTGCGGTTATCAATTAAATAATGGATATTCCAAGTTATTACTATAATGAAGTAGCAGATCATTGATCTATGTGTGCAATACATATTATGTTTGCAATTTAGTTATTTTTTAAATGTTCATCAAGTCTATTTTTTACTGATTTTGCACTAATCACAGATAATTATTATTATTACTAAGTAATATAGTAATCAAAGAAGTATTTATTTTTAAACATTGTAGCAAGGAAAGTAATAATTTTAATCCCATGATGATGAATTTTTAATATTATAATTGATCATCGCTGTTCAAGAAGAATTTAGTGAACCTGATTAAGTATATTTAGTTGTTTCTCGTTTTTTTTCTATTTTTATAAGCAACGAGACGAGCAGGACGTTTAGCTGATGGTAATTGATACGTCCTGCCCATAATCGCTCAGGCTTCTTGAAAAACCCGAAAATTTTTAGCGGCACTACAATTGCGCTCGTCACCTTGAGATATAAGATGTTAAGCCTCATCTACTCAGTAATTTCACTAGCTACGGCGCCCCTTCAGACCGAAATACAATAATGCTTACACAGTACTGCTTCACGGCAGCAATATGCGCCTTTGTGGTAACCATAATCTAGACGGCATTCTGTGCAAAGGAGCCTGCCACTGATAAAATATTAATTTCAGTGTTGTTCGTGTTTGTGGAATGCCATAATATTATGATGGCCCACTCTTCGACACGCATGCCATTGCAAGTATTACCAGGCTTAATATATTTTAACATTCGTATCAATAATTCAGTGACATGGAAATGTGTTGGTTCACAATTACTTTAAACCGATACGGATAACATTAACAACATTAATTCCAACTAAATTTTAATTTTTCGGGAGGAGGAAAATACGTTTACCTATTTCGGCCGAATGCTTAATAATTAGGTCCCATATGTGTGACTCAGATCGAAAATCACGACAGACTAAAAATTTCCTCTGTGCTGGAAGCTGAATAGCTTTTCAGCGAAGGCAGGGGCTGTATTTATCAACGAAGCTTACATTCCAATCTACTTCTTAACCCATATATTATTGATCTTCATGAGATTTTTTTTAATTTAAAAAACGTATTAAAATTAGAGGAAACGACAGCCATTTAGATAACAATTGAATATCATTTCAACGAAAAACAAAGTAAATGTAGGTACAATAATATATTACAATATTGATACAAATTATCTTGCTCCAAACTGGACATAGCCTGTGCTATGTGTACAAGATATTTAATACAATATTCTTACTCAAACATACATAAATACATGTAAACATCCATGACTCGGAAACAAATAAAAATATTCATCATATGTTTGCATCTAATGCATTCGGACTCGGGACCTCTAGCTCAGTTGGCAGGGTTACTAACTAATGGGCTATTTGGGTCGACGAATGATTATTGATGAAATATCAAATAGTGTTGGTGGCAAATGTTATTTGATATAACTTCAAGCATTGGCCGCTTCAGTTACAGGTAGAAGCGGTTACGTACGTATCCTATAACGTGCCAGTCTCGCGGGACGCTCGTACATATTATGTACATCTCTTGTGTACATATATATACATACATCATACATTGCACTCGCATACAAATGATATGTTTGTGCTCCATATGGCTTCAATCAATTTATCATTCATGTCTGTGAGATAAACGTTACAAAATCCCTTTGGAAAATCGTTGAGTTCTTCTTATTCACCGTTTGCTTACATAACCTATAGTATAGCACAACGAAAGCTCTAATAGAATGCAAAGATAGATTTTAGAGAGAGGTTTTGATTTCAATTACGCAGATAATCGAATGAAATCAATAATGATCATAATAAACAAAAAAGCGGCCAAGTGCGAGTCGGACTCGCCTATGATAGGTTCCGTAGCAGAAGGTAACAGCATATAATAGTTCTTGTAGTTCGTTGTAATGAATAATAATTTATGATGTTTTAAAAAAAAACTTCTTACTAGATCTCGTTCAGTCTTCGGTTTTCGGTGGAAGTTTGCGTGGTAATGTACATCATATATTTTTTTAGTTTTATCATTCTCTTACTTTATAAGTTACAGGGGGGGACACATTTTACCACTTTGGAAGTGTCTCTTGCTCAAATTATTCAGTTTAGAAAAAAAATATATATAAAAAACCTCAATATCATTTTTAAGGACCTATCCTCCTCCTAGACCCGTAGGTTGATGAAAAAAAAATTGTTTATTTTTTCTTTTTTTGTGTGAAAACGTTACTACGGCTCACAGAATACATCTACTTACCAAGTTTCAACAGTATAGTTCTTATAGTTTTGGAAAAAATTGGCTGTGACATACATGGACAGATAGACAGACATGAAGAATCTATAAGGGTTCCGTTTCTGCCATTTGGGTACGGAACCCTAAAAACGACAAACAGAACCAAATTTCATACTAACAGTCTTAGACAGATCTACATCAACACTAACCAAGCAACGGGCTAGTAAATAAATATTCTTGACTGTTATTCTTGAATAGAGTTAATAATAATAAAGCGAACAGTAATTTAATAAAATAAACTTTATTTAATCAATTTACTTTCCTTTATTTTACAATATTAAAGTAAGTAATTAATTACAAATAAACAACAATCCATTCCTCGCAAACACTCTGTTAAAATAGTCTGCCATCCATCTGCAAATATACCACAAGCAGGGTTGGCTTCGAGAAGACCGTTGAGAGCAGAGAGAGACCTCGGTATAGGTGAGTTTGTGCGAGTCATACGGGCTCGCTAACAATCTATGCTTGCGCCTCGAAGAAATTGTTCGATTTGCAATGATTACGGAGCGAAGACTGAATACAGAATACGAGTAGTTGGATTTATGGCAACTAACTTTAAAAGTTTCTTCAAACAAAGGGAGTCATGTTACGTTATTCACAGAAGGTAAATTGGTACATCAGCAATGCTTGTTTCAAAGCTACACATCTTGTAAAGAAAATGCATCTACGATATGGTGCTTGCTTTGCCTTACTTTAGCTAACAAATAAATCTATAGGATGCTCCTTAACTAGTTTCACTGCAGCAGTTTTGTAATGTTACGTGTTTGACATGTTTCGAATTCGAAATAGTCTGCAACATGACCGTGTTGTAACAAGAGAGGTTTTGGTCCGTACAGTACGAGAGTGACTTTTACAATTCAGCTATGATGAAACCGAGAAAATTAGTAACTCAAAATTAATATAACTTAATATACTTATGAATATTTGTTTATAACTATTTGCTTTATCTATATAACTTTTTGCTATTATCTCTATATCTATATATCTATTATTATTTAATTATATATTTTAAGTGTCAGTCTTAGTTCTATTTCATTCATTATCAACATTAAATAAAATTACATTGCAGACGGTAATCACTGGTTGGCTCTGCACAGGGTTTCCTAGTGAGCCTTCCAGAGGAATTTAATTTAAAGGTGCCTCTTTGTTTCTGTTTTTGAGATTGAGACTGTAAATTTATATTAGGCATTAAGAACGATTTATTTAATTATAATTAATAATAAATAAATAAAATAAAAGTCGTCTCAATACGTAATCCCTGATTAAGTGTATTGTTGTCACTGTCTTCATGACTGTGTATAAAAGAGACAGCAATACACTTGATAATGGATTATTTAATACTTGTGGTATTTTACAATATAAATAGCCCGGCGTCGAATAAATGATTGAACGATTTTTTGGACAAATATATTCAGCATTTAACCGCCTATAATATAGTTAACAGTTATAAGTAGGTTCCGAAGATATCTGTTCGGTTCTAGTCGTAACTTTCCTCGTTACAGTGAAGTCACCTCGCAAGATTTACAGACGCCGCTCGCACCGACTTTTTAACGAGCGATAAATCCATCTGTTTTGTGAAACTACTTACATTTTACATCCCAATAATGAGTTTTTAAGCAATAGGTACTCCTACACTAAACTACTCCTCGACTACTTACGCTATGTACCATTGACTTAGAGTTGAGTTATTCATTGCCCACATTGCTGATAATACTTTTAGCTGAGTTGCATCACATCAGCTGTTATAGTTAAGGTTTAAGTAGAATTAAACGTTAACAGTAACGCTGATTTTAAAATAGCGAGATATTTCTTGGCATAGCTAAAGTTAAAAAGTGAAATATCATTTCAATACTATACATTAGTTTGAAACTTTTTACAGGTTGGTATTTAGCTAAATAAACATTGTCGTCTAAAAGTTTTGAAATGGTGCAACACATTTTTTGCTTCATTTCAGCCGGAAGATGTCCACTGCTAGACAAATGCCTCCCCCAAAGATCGCCATGACGATCGGTCCTACGCTGCCCTCATCCAACCTACTCCTGCGATCTTGACCAGATCGTCGGTCCATCTTGTGGGGGGCCACCAACACTACGCCTTTCGGTACGTGGTCGCCATTCGAAGACCTTACTGCCCCAATGGACATCTGTCCGCCGAGCTATGTGCCCTGCCCACTGCCACTTCAGTTTCGCAATCATTTGGGCTGTGTCGGTGACTTTGGTTCTCCTACAAATCTCCTCATTTCTGATTCGATCTCCGAGCTTAGCCCTCTCCATTGCCCGCTATGCAACAGTGAGCTTTTGCGCTTGAACATTTTTGCTTAAGCGGTACTAACCCAGCCATAAAAACAGGTTTATATTTGCACGAAAATATTGTATGACAATTATACGACTGTGAGTATCTAATAATATGATAACCAGTGAACGGATATAAAACAGATAACGGTAACTTACGATGTATGTTCAAGCGAATTTCGACCTACTTGCTTATTATGACTGTAGGAAAATGACATAAAGTCACGACGATGCAATTTTGTCGATAGTGCGTATAGTAATATAGTGTCGTGCGAAATAAATTTATTGAGAGAATCCAAGTGAATATAATGCTAAAACCATAAAATCTTTCTACAGATACAAACATCGATTTATCATTAAAGATTGACGTTCAGTTAATAAAACGTATGATGGATCGAATTGATGGGCAATGGACAGGCATGATAAAAAAAAATCAGAAATATTAAAAAACTGTGTCACAATTACTCTCCTTTTGAATAAATTATCCCACAAGGGACATTTTCATCAATTATGACAAAAGATTAAGTGAAATCTGATCTGATCTTATTTCAAAAAAATTGGGAAACGGACATTTTTACCTTCGATTAATAAACAAGATGGCCTCCCGCCGCCCGTACAAAGCGCAGGCTATTGTGAAGATACCGAAACTGTATCAACTTGTGAAACGAATTTGTAAGTAGAGCGTTCTGTTATCTAAAAAAATAACCGTTTCAACATTTTAAATAAAAGCATTTATAAAAGAACTACATTGAAGTGAATTTCTTAAGATTCGATTAGCACTTTATATATTACTAAAAAGTTTTCTAGAGGCACGGACTAGTAAAAAAGAAGGACTCCGCGCTGTGATAATAGCAAGTGAAGCACTTTTTTGCTAGTGTGTGTGCGGGTACGGGGTATACCAGTTACACAATTTTTTCTCCCTTAAATAATCATATATCCACACATACTTTTATAGCATTGTTTTGACACTTTTTCACAACAGACGACGGTATTTTTAAAATATTTTATTGCGACGCAAACTGATCTGTCACAGACGTTGGTAAATCTCATAATGTCTGTCGATCGGCTTGTATTAGTGTATGTGTATGCGTGGGGCTATGTATTTACACGTTTACCGGCTTATTTTGGTGCCACACTGATATGTAAGGTAACACGGAGTCCTTCTTTTTTTACTCGTCCGTGTCTAAAAGAATCAATTTTGAGAAAAGAAATGCATTTTATGCATTATTATTGTGAAGGTATTGAATGACGTAAGTCGTAACGGAATGAATCACGTAACGGATGTCACGCCCATTTGGTTTTAAATCACCTAGAATCGACTAAGGGAGCGCGAGTTATTACTGCAAGAAATAACAATAAAAATACAAGTTTCGTTTCAATTCAATACAGTTTTCTGTGCGTGTGTGCAATCCGAGCGACTCTGACCAGATCGTGCTGTCGTCGTAGGATTGCAGTGTGACAGGACGAGAAAAAATTACTGTAGACATGCAGGTCTCTCCAGCGAATACGTATACCAGTAAAGATCATGTATCTCCTATCGAGTCTTCTGTTGATAGGGTCGCGAAATGGAGTATTTATTTTAAAAGAGTTTTATTTAAACGAAGGTCAGTTGATTCTCTAGGAGACCGAATTATTTCGCGTTAACCACTAAAAACAGACGTGTGTTTCGCAGACATGTTTAACCCGAATTTTTTCTACCGAATTCCATTTTTACTCGACAAGAATGGATGTAATGCATATTGTTAACCTCAACTTAATGAAGTCTATAATATGTCATGTTGTTTTTTTTTCGTGCGCCATTTTAATTTAGATGACTAATAAAATTTACTGACAAGACTGTTGGACAATGGAATACAGAGTCTTAATAGTAGAGTTGCTTTGGTTATCCCTCGGGTACGGAACCCTATAAAAATCAGGAGCCTTCACTTTTAAATACAAGAAGGAGGTATATTTACTGTTCTTACCGGAACCTTACCACGTACCGGAAGACGCAGTGTTAGTAGGCCCACCCACAAGATGGACCGTTGATCTGGTCAAGATCGCCGGAATACGTTGGATGAGGGCGTCGTGGAGATCTTGGGTGGAGGACCTTTGTCCAGCAGTGGACGTCTTCCGGTTGATGATGACAAACTTTTTGTCTTAGTAAATATTTATTGAAAAGGTAATCTATATTTAAAAAGAATGGGTGTAGAAAAAAATATATTATACATTCTTATATATATTTTTTCAATTAGTGTCCAATAATCAAATTTAATAGATACCATTTTTAGATGAGCTAAGCACTATGCTATAAAAAGTTGTATACCATTATATAAAATATTATTCCCGTTTCATCGCTTGAAACACTTGCTTTCAGATATGTCCGCCGTTACCTCTCCGCCGCACTCTGTAAACGGCTGAGTCAATCTATTTATTTACATTCAACTCCCAAGCTAAGCGGAGATAACTTTCTACTTGAAATATCTCTTTCAACCCACGACTTTGTTTATATTTTGTTCAAAGACTCACAAGAAGTTGTTCCAATAAACAACATTCTGCTAGAATATTTTGTTGATTTGCGTAAATATGTCTTTTTTTAACCTTCTAAATATATTCACTAGGGTGACTTATGATGCAGCATACCGCGATACGATCTAACAAAAACATTAAACGTTTAGAAATAGGTTGGGTGGACGTTCTGTCCCGAACCATCGCAACTTTATATTATTTATACTGTTACAGCTATGAAAGCGACAAAAAATTGAGGTTGATAGTTAACCTCTATTTTGAGGAATACACGCACACTAACACAAAGTAACATAAGAATCGCGAGTGTCAGACATAGCGTGTCACGCACACTAATGTAATAAACCTTACCTGTTTTCATCGGTTGTCTAACATCAAAAGGCTCTATCTAGACGTATAAATTATGTAAGATTGTCTCGATACATACAGCTGTTATAATACAATCGTTGTACGAACATTTTTTTAAATATAAAAGGGGGCAAATGGGCAAGAGGCTCACGGATTAGGATAGGAAGTCATGAGGCAACTAAGGCAAGGCAGTCAAGAGATACGTGCCAGTCCTTAAGTTTTTTTTTTTTTTGAAAATAAGACTGATGGTAATTGATACGCCCTGGCGCCCTTCAGACCGAAACACGATAATGTTTACACATTACTGCTTCATGGTAGAAATAGACGCAGTTGTGTTACCTATAATCTAGCCAGCATCCTGTGCAAAGCAGCCTCCCAATGAATGGATGCAGCTGAACTGGCTGATCCGATTCCTCCTGACTCCTTCCTTCCTCATGTGTTATACAGGTTAATGGTTTAAGAGAGCGTCTCTAACCAATACCGATAATATCCATATAAAAAACGGGACATAAAATTTTAACTTACTGTAATGCAATTTCTGCTATTTGTGCCAGCCAGCGACATAATCGGTTGTGATCGTCGCGGCTCTCTCGTCCCGTCGGGATTGCTGTCAGGAGTTGGCGCACGTCCAGGGTTATGTACCACGCTGGTAACAGCTGCACTATGCTGCGCTGACGAGGGTTATGAGATTTTTTCACGTTGCTGCAGTTTTATATTTCTCTTAAGTTTATTCATGTAATGTTGATATTTAAATAAATGTTTCATGAAAATAACCGCTATGTTATTCGTGTTTTATAACTTTGATGGCGTTATCTTCTATCTAATAAAAACATTTGAAACAAAAAAACAACCGACTTCAAAAACACTATTCCAAATCAATAAATATAATATGCAAAAAAACGTATAAAAATAATTGAGTGTTTTTATACAATCTAATTCTAGTTACGATTATCGTAATTTTTGGAATTTATAAATTTTTATTTTTAGTGAATTTGAAGTACACTAACTAACAACTTGTCTAAATATGTGCAGATGTAATACAAAATTTTTCAATGCAGCAATGAACATAAGCGCTTAATTGAAGAGTTCCGCTACTTTGCCATGGATTCCGTAATCAGAACCTAACCAAACTATCTTTGAAGTATATCCTTTCCAATAAAAAAAGAATCATCGAAATCGGTTGGCGCGATATTGAGTTGTTCGTGAATTTATCATTCAATTTGCTAATTGTATAGCAAATTTAAGCCTTTTATGATTTTTCTCATGGATGCCATTGTCAGATCTGGACCAAATTACAATGGGACCACACGGGAAGCACCAGCTTTCAAATCAAAAAAGAATTTAAAAAATCGGTCCACCCAGTCGATAGTTTTAAGGTAACATACATAAGAAAAAACATACCGACGAATTGAGAACCTCCTCCTTTTTTGAAGTCGGTTAAAAATGAAGAGTAGTTTTTTCCTTGGGTTATACTACGAAAACTACTGAACCTATCAGAATAATACAAATACCGACAGATGCAGCGTGTTTCAGAAAAAGTATTCAAAATATATTTATTTTCTCTCACAATCACAAAGTTTACATAGTTTATTAATATATCTGTATTTAGAATTAGAACAAGTAATTGTGAGAGACCGGTGCTTGATATAGGTAATTAATACCAGTGTGTCAGTCAATGGGCTCCCAACGCACATGGTTATAATTAATTAATAAAACTTAATTAAATAAAGAAAACTTAATTAGATAAAGAAAGTAATATTATGTGTTAGTGTGGGTGATGGTTATGTGTATATGTGTGTGTGTAGTGACTTGGTGTATAGAAAACTAAACTAAACTAAATACAGGGTGGCGCAATAGAACGTGCATATTTAAAATATTGATTAAAAAATAAATTCAAAAGGTATAGTTAAAATAAAACTGAGGTATTATTAAGAAATAACTGAAGTTTATTTTTTAAAAATAACATCGTCTAAATGATGACCCTCTCTACGACGACACTCCTCTAATCGCAAACGGAAGTTATTGAAAACTTTCTTCAGTAATGCTGGTGTAATTGCTGCCATTTCACCACGGATATTCTCCTTGAGCTGATCGATGTTTTTCGGATTATTGCTGTAGAATTTGTTCTTGAGGTATCCCCACAAAAAAAAGTCAGGAGGCGTCACGTCTGGACTACGTGGGGGCCATGGGATATCACCTCTTTTCGAAATCAGTCTGCCAGGGAACATCTGTTTCACAACCGCCATGGAGTCATTTGATGTGTGACAGGTAGCTCCGTCTTGTTGAAACCAAGTCCTAGAATTCACTATTCTTGAATTTTCAAGATCTGGAGCCAAAAAACCTTCCAACATCGCACCATAGCGTTCGGTATTAACAGTTACGTTTTGCCCCCGCGCTTCTTTGAAAATCAAAGAAAAACGGTCCAATTATTCCTCTACCAGAGATTGCTGCCCATACTGTCACTTTAGGACTATGCAGTGGTTTCTGGTGCTTGAGTTTGTGATTCTCACTGTTCCAGTAACGACAATTTTGACGGTTTACGAACCCATTGATATGGAAGTGGGCCTCATCTGAGAAAAGGATATTGTCAAAATTGGAAAATCGATTAAGCATTTCATTAGCAAATGCGAGCCTTGCTCCGAAGTCAGACTCTTTCAATTCTTGTGTTAACTGCAGCTTGTAAGGATGCAGTTTAAGATCCAAGTTTAAAATTCGTTGCAAACTTCGTCTCGAAAAGTGTAAGACAGACGATCTCTTGCGAGTAGACATTTGTGGATCTCCTCGTACAGACTACATAACTCTCTCAATATTGTCGTCGGTCCTAGATGTTCTTGGACGACCTTTTGCTTGTGGTTTAAACGTTGAACCAGTCTCTTCAAAACGCTGTACCCATATTTTAATTAAATTAGCACTCGGAGCTTCACTAATTTGCCGTAGTCCATATTCAGAACAATATGAACGCCTAGTAACGATGTATGAACGAGAGTTCTCATAAAATGCGCGCACGCAAAATGCGCGACGCTTGCCGTCGAAGTGACTCATAGTGACTAAGACTCCATGAGCCCGCCTACCCAACGATGCAGACTCCCCCCGCCCGCGCACTTTCTACCCCGCGAAAAAAGGTGATGCAATATGCACGTTCTATTGCGCCACCCTGTAGAAGAATAAGTAATAATTTTGAATAGGTTTAAATTATGCGATGATTTTTTTTTAAATAAAAGTACCTTGCCGATTGTTACACAACTAGCCATATAATAATATTGACACACTTTTTACACAAATTATCTTGCTCCAAATTAGGCATATATAGCCTGTGTTATGGGTTACAAGACAACGATATATTTAATACAATATACTTACTTCAACATACATACATACATAAATACATATAAACATCCATGACTCGGAAACAAACATCCATATTCATCATATAAATGCTTGCACCTACCGGGATTCAAACCCGGTATATGGTGTATGTGTTGTAGAAAATTTTTACCTTATTATTTTAAATATTAAGTAGGTTTTCAGTTTCAGTGTAGTACAAGTGTTTCAGCCATTCAAATAGAAGTTTAGTATTTACTAATACTATCCATCGCTGCTCTGTTGTATTAGTATATCATTTGTGATGATAACTTTTTTTTACATTTCATTTCATTACATATGAACAATGACGTTCTATAAACATAATATCACTCGCAGTTTTATCGCGAAACGGTAAAAGTGTTCTTAGAGCCATTTTATGCACACTTTTCTCCATAGTCGTGTGTTAACTGTCACTGTCCGAATCGGGTTCTAAATTCAACAAACGGAGCTTGAACTGAATAAAGGCCGTTTTCAATAACCTATCTTTCCTTAGATTAACTTACTAGAGGTAGACAAATCTATCCTTTTACGCTTAATTACATTTCAATAGCCTATCGACATAAAGCATTGGACTATAACTATATTGGACATAACTGTGGATAGATAAGATCTTGTCACTAAACGGTAACAGCAATATATCCGTAACTAGAGATACGTTATTGAAAACGGCCTTAAATGTTTTACATTGCTGCTTATTGGCCAAGAACAAACATTTAAACAAATGGAGGCTCCTTTGCACAGGATGCCGGCTATGGGAACATGGCAGCATGGCGGATTATGGGAACCACAACGGCGCCTATTTCTACCGTGAAGCAGAAATGTGTAAGCATTACTGTATTTACGTCTGAAGGGCGCCGTAGCTAGTGAAATTACTGGGCAAATGAGACTTAAAATCTTATGTCTCAAGGTGACAAGCGCAGTTGTAGTGCCGCTCAGAATTTTTGGGGTTTTTCAGGAATCCTGAGTGGCACTGCATTTTAATGGGCTGGACGTCCTGCTCGTATCGTCCCTTATTTTCAAAAAAAACGTGTGGCACTCAGGGATTGCCGCGATAAAACTATTGCATAGCATTTTTTATCAACTTATGTAATTAATTATTTATTTATTTTAATTATGCAGTATTTTTTATCAACTTATGTAATTAATTATTTATTTATTTTATTTATGCAGTATTTTTTTTTGATAAAATTAATTTAAAATAAAGCAAACGGGAAGTGAGTAAAATTTTACTTGCAAGATTTGATTACAGACAGACAACGGGACAGGTGAGACTAAATAAAAATGCTTGTCATAATAATAAAAATTAAAAAAACGTAATAAAAAAAAAGAAAATAAAATAAAATCAAGACGTACCCAGGCTCGAACCTGGGACCTTCTGCACAAAAAGCATACGTGTAACCGCTGTTCCACGGCAACTGTAATGACCGTGGCGAAATATCTATATAGATCTAGTAAGTAAGTGTTAGGTTATTTTCGTTACGGAATTTCTGGATTCGGTCTCCACGCTCAAGGCCCGCGATAGAAGCTATGCAATAGCTTAAAAAAAATTAACAACTACAGTAAATGCGGCAATGTATATAATATATAATATAGTGGCATGCTTCATATTTCAGATTTGTTTTTTAACCGACTTTAAAAAAGGAGGAGGTTCTCAATTCTTCGGTAAGTTTTTATTATGTTTGTTACCTCAGAACTTTCGACTGGGTGAACTGATTTTGATAATTCTTTTTTTATTTTAATGCTGGTGCTTCCCGTGTGGTTCCATTGCAATTAGATTGTATAAAAATACGCAATTATTTTATACTTTTTAGTGCATATTATATCTATTGTTTTGGACTAGTGTTTTTGAAGTCGGTTGTGTTTTGGTAATTTTTTTATACGACGTTATTTGTCTTCTATATATATGTAGTCTATATATCTTTGTCAATATGGAACTTACTTTGTATGGCAAAGCAACGTTTGCCGGAACACTATATATTTATACTGAGTCCGTTATTAAATTGTGTGTGTAAAACTATTTTTAAATACTATTTTTTTATCAAATCACTATTTCAACTTTACCAGTCAATATATTTTTTTCTTTCCATAGAGTTTGCAGTTCATTCTTACTATTTATTGAACGCCCCTCCCATGACAAAACACAACTAATTTGTACAGTCACAAACATATTATAATGAACTTATCCATATTAACCCAACAATTAATGGTTCAATGTGATTTCATCATATTCGTATCATTTGCACAATTAATGCCGCTATTTTACATCATTTGACAATTTTGTGTTTGTATTCTAATTACACGCCCGGCTCACATCGAAGAGCTGCTGAACATATCTAACAACGTTGTAGTTCTATCGATATATCGTTACTATATCTGTTATTATTTTATCGAAATTATAGTAAAATTATTCCTAGTTAACTTCAGTTATTATATTTATTATACACAGTGCGGTTTTCAAGCAGCTTTTTTACACGTACTAAGTACAAGGCTGTGGAATGAGCTGGATGGGCGGCGTTGGTCACTTAACTCCAGGTACGCTCGTGCCCTATGCCCTATTATATATTATTTTTATGGAGCAATACTGAGGATAATAATACTATCTTTGTAGAACAGAAGACGAACAAATTCACGCTATTATAAATAGCAATCCTCTCAATAATATATTTTTTTCACAATGGGTAGGTTTGTACATATCCAATATTCCAGAAACTGTGTTAGCCGTTACAAACATTAACTTCTTATGCCTTCTTCCCGGTTAAGTCAAATAAGGTTTAGTAAGTTCTTTGTTGTGCGATGTATAGTACCTATTCTGTTACAAGACTCAAAAAGATTGTTGATAAATATGATAATATGAAATACACTGCCTTCAAAAGTAAGTATCACATTTTTAAAATTGGGATAACGTTTTAAGTTCACAAGATATACTTTCGAAATAAAAAGGACTCCAAAGAGAATTTAATTTTGTACATAAAAACTCTATAGTCGGTAACCTTCTTTTAAGAATTGGCTGAAAAAAAAGTTCAAAAACAAAACCATTCCTTTTTCAAAGTGGACGTTTCCGAATTACAATTTTACCATTCACATTTTTCTTTCTGTTTTAATTTTTTTTCAAGATCGATGGGTCTTGTTTTGTAAAATTTATGCTAAAAATCACATAACATTTATTTATCATGCCTCTTTCAGTTGAAGAATGTGCTAGGATCATGGCTTTTCTGGAACTAGGCATCAGTATGCGTCGCACTGCAAGAATGGTGGGTGTGACGATACGAACGGTCCAGAAGGTAAAGCGAAGGTACGAAGAGACTGGACACCATCTGAGGAGACCTTGTAATGGCAGACCCAGGTGTACCAGTGCCCGAGAAGATCGTTATATTATTTCCACTGTGTTAAGAAATCGCCACCAAAATGCAGTTGAAGTCCAGCAACAGCTACTTCAGACCCGGAGGGACTACATTAGTGACAGTACAGTGAGAAGAAGACTTGCTGAAGCAAATTTGAAACCCCGAAGACCAGCGAGTGGCCCAAAACTCGAGAGACAGCATCGAGTAGCGAGACTGCGATACGTCCGTGAACACATGCAGTGGGATGAAGAAGAATGGCCAAGAATTTTGTTTGCAGATGAGTCTCGATTCTCCCTTTACACTTCTGATGGAAGGCGAAGTATTTACAGGCGACCTGGTGAGGGATACCTTCAAGCCTGCATCTCAGAAAGAGTCCAATACGGTGGAGGCAGTGTACATGTATGGGCTGGCATATCTTCAGAAGGTCGCACAGAGCTAGTAGCCATAGAAAATGGCACCCTCACTGGGCAAAGATATGCTCAAGAGATTCTCAGTGAGTATGCAGGGCCGTATTTAGCAAATATGGGTGATGGATCGATGCTGATGCATAATAATGCCCGGCCACACACGGCTCATATCGTACAAGAGTATATTCAGGAGGTCGGTATCAGCGTGATGGCCTGGCCATAAAGAAGTCCTGAACCCAACCCGATTGGACACGCCTGGGATGAGCTTGGGAGGCTAGTCAGAAATCGCAGACCACCACCTACTACCCTCAGGGCACTAAAGCAGGCAGATTTTAATCTTAAACCTCTACCTTTTATAGTTAAGAAAAAAAACTAATTTATAAAGTGTGATACTTACTTTTGCAGGCCAGTGTATGATAATATGATAATACGAATTTTATTTAGAGTGTAAAATAATTAACGACTCTCTGTCTATGTACTCTGAGCGCTACTCGGTGTAATATGGACTTTATGCCTGCTTCACAAATAGCTGCACTTCACTGTATAATGACGGGATGTCACGCCGCGGTCGGTTCACTGGCTGCACACTCACACACATGACCGATTCCGATTTATTCATCAGGGCGAACTGTTTACAGGAGGTGATGTAAGAGATTACACGTTTCAAGGTCGGAAATAACAGCATATATGGGAATCTCGACGGGATTAATAATCACACAAGCACGAAAAACCGGTGTTTTGTACCACTATTATTGGCATAGGTTTGTGTTGAGAACCGGGTGTGCGTTCATAGTCTGGTTGAGTCCAACGTACATAATGTCCAATGGCTTGTTTTAAACATCACAGGCCCTGCAAGACGATTTATGCAGTTTTATGGCGAAAGTCGGCCAATTGGCTCACAGACGTAGATAGCCATGTCATCGTTATTGGGTCATCAGTTGACGACACATGCGAACAACATTAAATAAACAGAAAAGACACATAACTAGAAAAAGTTCTGGGTTATATATACACTGCCTTTCGTGGGTAATGTTTGTCAAAAATATATCAATATCAATAATTGAGTATCCTTAAATATAATATTATAACGTATATTCTACTATATTCTAAGTCCTATATAATAAAATCTTGATAAACATATTTTCATCCAGAACCAGAAATTATGGGCGTGTTACATTAAAATTTCAAACATTTAGTAGGGGTTACTTTAGACGCTTGTGTAGATGGATATTTTCATATAATGTTATGTAACACCGATTGATAGCTGATCATCAACTCTGGATCAATGATAAATTTAAAGCAGCACCCGGCTGCAATCAGCAGACCTTAGAAAATCACTGAAGCAAATTTGCACGTCATCAGAATTGACGCGTAGCTAACGGGTCACTCCTCTGCACGCCAAGGTCTGGGCCTTAGCTTATTAATACGACTAGATAGAGCCTCTTGCTCTAAGAATAGCTTTACAACAGGCCAGTTTTATTACTTTAGTGTGCATGACAGCTTGTTTTACACTCGCGATACGTCAGTAACTTTGTTTTAGTATGTGTATGTTGCTGAAAATAAAGGCTTACAGTACGTTTGGCGTCACGCCAAGTTTTTCGACCCTTTCTATCTAGACGTATAAAGTATCTCAGGTTTGGGGATTGTCGAGAGCTACCTTTGGTTCCTTCAGCCAGCCATAGAGATGGCTATTATAGCTTCACATGGAGAACACTACGGTTACCCATACGGCAACAGAGACGACCTATTTTTGGGAAGTCATCCCCATTGTCTGCACTCGACTCTTCGACTGTCTAATGATACAGTTGAAATAACTTTCACAAAAAAACTGTTCGGCGAGCTTAGTCTTTCTTGGAAGCGAAAAAATTTGGATAAGCTTTATATCAAAAGCTCATAATAAAAGTCTTTTTAATTAATATAATCATAAGTGCCATCCTAGTTCGTGCCTGATTGAAACGGTTACTTTTGAAATAAGTAGAGGCTAATTAATTCTTATTGGGGATCGTTATGATAAATATTTAACTGCAAATTGTAGGCTCTGTTGTTCGATGTGGCCGAATTAACAGTTCATTACCCTGTCGTCGAGTCCAGGAAGTAATGTGGAGATATTCGCTTCATTTATAGTACCTTCATATTATAATGAACACTCAACACAACAAACCCTTTAATTGTTTATTTATTTTTATGTCTTTTTCTTAGATCATTTATACGTGTAGATTTACTATGACAGCAGTGAAAACGACGAAAAAAATTGAGTTTGAGTTTGACTATTTTGAGCAATTCACGCACACTAAACTAATAATAATTAATTTTATACAACTCTTATACCTTTAATATTAATAAAATACTATTATTTGTATGTACTACCATTTGATAGGGTTTAAATCGGTGCCTGCCCGCTTCGGTTGTTTGGTTTTAGACGAAACTATCCCGCTCAAAGTCACGCGTGACTAGTGTAGGTACCTGATATTATGTTTGGCTTGGCACCGACTTCAAACCTATCAAGACACTGAAATAACGTAAAGAAGGTTTGTTAGCTATGAATGAGAGGTAGTCTAAGACCCAATTATCAGCGAACGGGTTAATAATAATAATTTATTATCAAACTAAATGAAAACTGCTAAAAAAGCAATACACACATAATAAAATCATCCACGTAAACAAAAATAGTCATAAAAATGTTCATAAAATGTAAACTACTGGGCCAAACTATGTCAATTTTTATGTGACCAAATGGCAACTATTCCGCATAAAAATAAAGAATAATCACGAAAATCGGATCATAAAACTCAGCGTGATCGATGTACATACATAAAAAATATACCAATCGAATTATTAAGAACCAAACTCCTCCTTTTCGAAGTCGGTTAAAAACTTCTCCTAAGCTCCATATAGGTTTTCAATATTTTTCATTTCCTCAGTGTATTAATTCTTCTTATTTTTTCTAGTAATGTACATTTTTTATTTCAAAAACAATAATAGCGTGAAGCTGTAATTTTCTACAATGTTCAACTTCAGTTTAAATTACAATTAATCGATCAAAGTCAACATCGAAGGGTAAGCCTTATTTCTCTGTTAATTGTACTTGATCCCAAATTAATGATTGAAGTCATATAAGTCAAAAGAACCTATTTCTCGAAATTAATAGAGCTTCTATAGAGCCTTCTACATTTTGTTAGCCAGCAAGACGTGTAAAATTCATATCTAATGAAAATTCAATTAGTGAATAATTGTGTAGAAATGTCTTGAATGCAAAATGTCTCTATATAATTATATAAGGTTGTAAGCATGTTATAAGTGCAGAAATAACATGTCGTGTCATTAAATGTGCATAAATTTTAAATGTGCGTTGCATGTAAATCCGGCTAGTTAATTCATGACATTAGTACATGACTCTTTAAGACTCTTTAAGATTACTTAATGAGGTCGTTAGTGTCACTGAGTAACCTCTTTGCTAACTCCACACTGACTGAGCAACTTAAAAGATTTATTCATTCAAATCTCCGCTGTTACAGATAGTTTAACTTTAGTATTTTAGTTCATTTTTAATTAAAAACCTATTAAAACTGGATTGCAATTAGCGACTGTTACGTTTAAATATTTACTTTTTTATAAGAGCTACTTAAGTTTTGGTTTCGTTTAGGTTAAGGTTAGAATATCTATTATAATAATCCGTACTCTATATATATATATATATATAAATGGTCATTGTTTGAGGCTCAATCACGTCTAAACCACTGATCGTATCGACTTGAAACTGTCACCATTCGATGTGAAATTCATTCTAGATGGTTTATGGCTTACTTATTGTTCGAATTCCAATGTTACTTCATTTATTTATTTCCTTTTAAAATTCGCCGAGAGAAGCGGGCAGGAACGGCTAGTAATCTAATATTATAAATGTGAATGTAAGTTTGTTTGTTGCTTTCACGCCTAAGCCACCGAATCGATTTTCATACAATTTAGTACGAAGATAGACTAGAGCTTGAAAAAGGACATAGGCTACCTTTACTTGCAAAAAAATAAATGGAGCGGATGAAATAGGTGATGGCAGTTTGTGTGGAAATTTGTCACTATCGAAAATAAAACTATGAAACTTTGTATTAAAACTAATTTATGAATGTATTTGTTCGAGCATGAAACTTTGACCTACATGGGGATCAAATAGGGGATATTAAAGAGACTGTCCACAATGACAACAGGATATGCGCTGTATTATAGAAGAGCGCTTCCAGCAGTGGAAAGAGCAGTTTGTATGTGTAATATTTGGAAAAGAATCCTAAAAGATAAAGAAAATTGCACTTAGTAACTATTCAACGCGGACGATCGCGGGCAAAAGCAAGTATTTTCATAATATTTCGTGTTACAACTTCTTTAGCAACTGTCTGTATTTAAATTCAACAGCCGCGTACTGACTGAGCGAACAGCCGCGCGAGAAAAATCCTCGGTCGGTCACGACGTGCCTCGCCCAGCCAAACGTTATCGGTTTTTCGCCTCGGTATTTTTACCGCGCGCACTAAAGATGATAGTGTTTTGCCTCGCATGTTCGTCGAACGACGGAATATTTTTCTTGTTCAACTAGTAAGGGTTTCCTCAATATTCTGAACACAGAACTTTTCTTGCTCTGGACAGCCTGTAATTTGTTTTCGTTTTCTTTTTTGTGCAAGTCGATGCATCAATTTAAAGGCAGTGGTGGCTATAGCTTTCCGAACGAAGGGTTCATGCAAAAGTGGCTATAATATATGCCGGGTTAGGCACGCGCAGTCTCTGTTCGACTTCATGTTAAGCTGAGAGGTTGATGCTGGCTCAGCCTAACCGTAGCTCGGCCTTGCCGCGGCAGCCTAATGCTAAAAATCTATAGATCGAGGCGGCCTCCCGCAGCAAACATCCAAGGCTTTCTCGTGAGGCTGGCCGCACAGTCAGTATGCGGATAGTGAACGCGTGTATTGTATCCGTTTGCGCTTAAATGTATGTCCAAGTAGCTGAGAATGGGTGAGCAGTATTTAAGTCTATGTACTGCACAGAAATTGGTAGATCGGTCCGTGCGTTGCTGAAAATAGAGGTTAATAGTTCACCGCTATTATTTCGCACGTGTTCAAGCTCTAACACTCTATCTAGAGGTAAATTATCTAAGATAATAACAACCCATAGTTACATGACCCGTTCATACATTTTGGTCTCTTCTTTTAAAAGGAAAATTCATTCAATTATTAATAGATTTTACTCTGTTGAACTGTCAAGAACTCGAATGAAATAGCTTTGTAAAATATTAATTATTCAAGAGGGAAAGTATAAATAACAACAATATTGTCATCGTTTACGAATTCACGGAACATTTTGAATTGTCGTCGGCGTGACGTCACAATTGTATTGACAATAAATCAGCCGAGCAGTGAACAGTCTGTACGAGTCGAGCGGACACAGTATAGAAACATGTAGTTAAATGGTAAGTTAAAATATATATTACAGTGTAGAGTGGAATCATCATATTATACAAACTCTCACTAACTGTTTATATATTTATAATAATAAAAATATATTATTAATATTTTATATAATAATTATAATATAAACTAATTTAACGTTAATAGTAACGTCTTTAACATAGGCAGCGGAATGTATTGCACCATCGTAATCCTTGACATGGTTAAAGTAAAATAGTGAAATACATATCCAGTCAAAATCGAATATTTATTTGAAACTCTTGATTAATAGCTTTAATTGGCAATCATTGGACGATCACGGTTAACAGTTAAAGTTATGACGTCATCTTAAAATTGTCAAATGGTGCAACTCATTTTTTACTTAACCGAGGCTTGTTTTTCTTTTTCTCCTTAACAGGTTTGTTATTGCTAAAGTTAGTTGGTGCGACCCAGCCTTAGTATGTAGATGTCAACCCGATGTAATAATATTATCGGCGATGTTTCGCATTTTGAAACTTTATAAAGCGTGATGTGATTTGTGCGGTAGTAATATTAGTAAATGAATAACCATACACATAATTATCACAAGCTAAGTATTTCACCAGTGGGAGGATTGTTGCACCGGATGCCGGCTAGATTATGGGTACCACAACGGCGCCTATTTCTGCCATGAAGCAGTAATGTGTAAGTATTTATGTATTTCGGTCTGAAGGGCGGCGTAGCTAGTGAAATTACTAGGCAAATGAGACTAACATATTATATCTCAAGGAGACACTGCACTGCATAGTAATGGGCAGGGCGTATCAATTACCATCAGCTAAACGTCCTGCTTGTCTCGTCCATTATTGTCTGGTGATATATCTTATCCAGTGATATGTTCGGTCTGACGTAAATGGCGACAATTAAAAAAAAACTAATAAATTGATTGTTTAATCAGTTTTAGTTTCTCTTAGATATTCAGTTTTACCCTCCTAATATGATATGCTTTTGATTCTCGCCATGGTAAATTTCTTGTCACTGCTTATGTATGCACTGTGGCGAGTTACAGAGAGACATCACTTTAAAATACTAAGCAAGTTGCGACATTTTAACGCGTCTCTCAATCCACAAGCATTAAAAAAGGAGGTATTTATATTTTTTTTTTAAATTTTTAAAAGTATATTTAACAGCAATTTCCACTACAATGAAGTTCCTAATTCCTAATTAAGAAAATATAAATAGTATTCTTGTGATGTTCAAATTTAGCCACATCACAACTACTGTATTGAATGAAATAATCAATTGATGTAAGAAACAAGAGAGCGTGTCGAATGTTCCATTGTCTCCACAGATTATCGACAGCGACTTATAAAAAGCCGCCGCCAATAATAGAAAACGTCAAGCATTAATCTTTTATCCGATGTCGCTCAAGTCGCCGTGATCCGCTCCGCTCGAAACCTTTTATCCTCTCTGAAATATCGCGTGGTTTCTCGTTACAGAAACACCTTTGTGGGGATCCATCCGCGCAATCATTGTACAGATCTCGTGTCTGATACCTTTGTGTTGGCAGCTATTTGTTGGGACCCGAACCATTCTGGAAATGAAACTAATTTATATTTTGTTGTGATTTTTGTAATACCCGTTACATTATTGGATGAAGTCAGATATCATAACTTATCATGTTTTATTTTGTTTGAAAATATTTTGAATATGTAATCATTTCCTGTTGAATATGTAGTCATTGACGTTACATATTATACATACTATTAATATGATATTTTAGAATTTTAATTGAGCATCTGAAAAGAAGTCTTTTTTAGAATAATTTTGTCATTTTATGTCTTGTTCAACTCTCAGGTTTTGGCTCCATCCCAGAAGTTAGGGATATCACTTTAAAAATAACAAATTGTTTAAAAACTTTTTGAAGATTGGCCTAAATTACACATAGATTTTATCATCAGATCTTTTTTTACAACGGGACCAATCTGTTAATATGCCTTATGAAAAAAAATCAAATTGGTCGAGATAAAGTCACGACCAATTTGAATTTTAACTAATAAATTAATGTATTTCGACGAGGTTAAACCTTTACTTGGCAGAGAAAAAAATCTTTGAATATCAAAATAATTTTCATATGCCGTAATCTTTATAACCTATGCCTAGAAAAAAGCAGAACAAAATCCGATGAGAGTAGTTTTAAAAAAACACATGTGTCCTGTAGGATACAGTGCCAAGAGTCCTTGATAATATCTTAAGATATCAATGTATCTCTAAAGATACATTGCCAAGTTACCTATGACCTTATTGTATAATCATTTGGTTAGAAAAATAAGAAAAATTCTCGCATTTTTAATCAAAAATCAGTACTTTTTGTAAAAATCCAAAAAAAAATAACATTTAATATCATTCCTGTTGACAAACCAATTAAATAAACAAAAATACAAAAGATTCTCTGAGAAACAATATGACAAAATGAGATTTCCTTAGGTATGCTTGCTGTGGAAATTAAAAAAAAAACATTTTATGTCGGCCAGTAGGTATGGTCTCATACCACACTTCATGCACAAGACCTTGGTCTGCCCTTTTATGCATGGTTTGCATCGACCCTTGGCCCCAAATGTCGGAAAATTATTATATCCATCAAATCTGACGCAGTTGTTGGCTTTGCAGTAAGAGGATTTTTTGATGGTTTTCTTTGGTGCTGGTGGCATAAAATCATATTTGTTTGACAGTTGTTGTCTCCCAGAATTCAGTAGCCCTTGTATTATATGATAATAATATATAAAATCCAGCCGTTATTTACGCACATATCCAAGATCTGTGAAAATATTGGCAAGTAATTGCTACGAATTTTCATTGCAGTTCTGTAGAGGGCAACCCACATGTTCGTAAGATCTACACCTCCCATGTGTGCGTTGCAGTGCCTGATGATTTCAGGACAGATGACAGCAGACCAACTGACGTTACGGCATCGTGTTCAAGTTTCTTGTTTACCCAATAGAAATATAAATGCTTCCTTTCTATGGGCGCTGGTCTTTAACAGCTAATCTTGGCTGTTTACTGAAGTGCTTTTGAAAAATAATATTCCCAAATTCACAGTCAGACTCGGAATTTTCCTCGTCATTTGATGAGAGATTGGGTTCTGGGACCAAAGCAAGTATTTTTCTGCCCATTGAAAGCACATGCAACTTATTTATCTAAAAAAACAGAAAAAATAGAGAGAACAACAACAGAAGCACAATGAATCGCTTATGGATTTGGTAGTATGCACGAGTAGATACAGGACAATTCTGTAAAAGTTCTTAGAGAAGTTGGCACGAGATACATCCCAAATAAACACAAAACTGTTGGACACTTGCACGACGAGATACACCCATTTAAAATGTGAATAAAACCACCAACCAGATGATTATTTATACTGCAAATTATTTAATTTATTAGAAAAACAATTATATTTTATAATTTCACAAAAACATGCATATAATAACTATAAAAAACAAAAAATTTAAGAAGTTTTACAGTTCACCCGTGTTGCCTACTTTAAAAAAATTAAGTTACGTTCGAAAAGCATAAAAACATCTAAATATTTTCATAGATATGTTTCGTTTTAGCCACAAAAGGTATGACTGAGATTTTTTCAAACTTTGATGTATCTGCAGAGATACTTAGTCAAGAAAAGGGTTGAAATAACCTCTAAATATAGATACAAAAGATACAGAATATAAATGTAGTTACATATCACTGAAACAATAAAGGGCGAGTGCGGATTATGTTTTTCATTTCTCCGTAAGCTCTTCTTATTGTCGACTCTAAAGGAAATTAATTCCCACTTTCCACGTGGTTCCGGGTCGGTCGCTAGGGGCCGCTTGTGTAGCGGAGCGTGGGGTTGCGACCTTCTAATTAAAACATAATAATTAATATTACACAATCAGCTACATCGTGTACAACGTCGTTAAAATTAAACGATCGATTAAACTTTAAGATTAAAGAACTTTCAGTTGTACACGTTCGGCTCCACATCACAACTTCCACCCTTGTTATTTTATTAAATTAACTGTAAACATCATAAAGTAGGTATATTGCTTTTATTGTTTGTTTCAAACTCGTAGCAAAATGCCTCGGTTACATTGGCTTGCCATCGCTACACTGAGTATAATCCAAAGTAAGTACCTAAATTACTATCATAATTTAATCGAAAATATGAATATTAATCCGTGTTTATAATTTTTGAATGCGCTACCAAACTCTGTACATTGTGATGAGACTGTGCCAGTGGGAGGCTCCTTTGCACCGGATGCCGGCTAGATTATGGATACCACAACGGTTCCTATTTCTGCCGTGAAGCAGTAATATGTAAGCATTATTGTGTTTCGGTCTGAAGGGTGCCGTAGCTAGTGAAATTACTGAGCAAATGAGACTTAACATCTTATGTAGTGCCGCTCAGGATTTTTGGGTTTATAAATAATCTTGAGCGGCACTGCATTGTAATGGGCAGGGCGTATCAATTGCCATCAGCTGAACGTCCTGCTTGTCTCGTCCCTTATTTTCATAAAAAAAACTGCCTACTTATTGCTTGCAATTGCGGTGAGATTTAAGTCATAGGTCAAAAATCTCACACTTATATAAAAATCTTTTTTTGTCTGTAAAACTTCATGATTTCGAGAATAATATGGGAATTGACTACCGAGTCGAAATCAAACATTCTCATAGTACTGTGTCAGAAAAGCTTGACCTGGTCTACAGTATTGTGTAATATTTAAATGACATCCATTCCACACATTGACTGATACTGCTACCAGAAGTCAGGGATCTGGTCACAGAGAAGCACAGAGCCACTAAAGCGTACGACAGGTACCTATCCTACAATAGCCGAGAGCTCCCCTATCTACAGCGGCTGGTAAGAGAACGGAAAGCGGAAGTGCGTGGCCACTTATAAAATCAAAAATTGTATACTTACCTTACCAAAAAAACTAAATCTATCGGCAAACCATACAATAAGGTAAGAATTGAGATGACAATACCTGAAGGACCGGGTGTGAAATTCTGAGAGCTCGGTGTGAAGTCCACAAAAAGCTTTCTCCCAGAGATGAAGACTTAGCTATAATACACAAAACAATTTCAATTTATTTCATCAAAATAGTAAATGCTGACCCCGAGATATATTTACAAAATATATATATTTCTTATAAATGATTTCTGATATATAGAAAAACTTATACGGCATTAGCATGAAGGTCGTTCCTTAAAGGCCGGCAATGCTACTCTGGTGTTGCAAGAGAATGAGGACGGCGGTGATCACTTAACACCAGGTGACCCGTACGCTTGTTTGTCCTCTTATTCCATAAAAAAAGGTAGACGATTTAAATCTTCAGTGGTTTTGGCTGGCTCACTGCATGACGTCATCATGCATTTTTCAAATAATTTTTTATACTGTATTTTTTGTGATGTATTCTAAAATATTGAGTGTCGTCTCCTAGTTTATAACGCAGAACACTTTTCTCTATAATACTGAGTACACTCGGCAGTAAAGTAGGGCTGCCTGAGTGCCTGATATCGAGATACAAGATTAAATAAGATAATTTAAATTTTGTTAACGTGTCCTTATAAAAATCCTTGACAAAAAAAAGTAAATCCTGATATTTTAGACCTTTCCAGATCTCGTTTTCAGGGGGACTGCAGATAAAATGAGTCAAGATAGTATTTGTCATAGGTAGATGACATTATAAAGTTTACCGCCATTTATTGCCTCGTATGTGGTAATTGCTGTAGAAAGGTCTTGAAACGTCGGGTTAACTAAAATAATAATAAAAATGAAACTTTTACGCAAAAATCTAATGTTAAAACAAAGTTACAATTACTCGCATTTTAATCCTTTAAATGGTGTTTTATTTAAATGTATAACACTCGCGTTAATCGAAGAAAATACTAATAAAAATCACCTATATAGTGCTATTGCCTTGCGGATGTCGCCGTTCATTTCCCACGTATAAAGTAACTACTACATACAAAAACAGAGCCACGCACAATAATATATATACTGGGTATCCCAGAATATGTGAGACAAGGGCAAATGGCAAATGACTTTAGTCTATGAGCTTTCGGATTAGAAAAAACAACTTATGTATAAGTTCGACGTTTTTTGAGTTATTGAAATATAAATTATTTGAAATATGTAAAAAGTGATACCCCGCGTCCGTTGTATGGTTGATATAAAATCTTTTTATTTGGGTTACTTTGTGCGAGCGAGTCTACACTAGATGTCTGTTAACTTATTCTTTTGTAAAATCATGTTATGTCGAATTTATAATACCTTATTCCTTAATATTTGCATAATTTTTATTGTTCTTAATTCGATTGGCTATAGGTATTCTAAATAATAATATTCTTTTTTTTTTCAGGCCAATTACGTTCCATTCGTTCCGTTTGCTTATTCTAATTAAAAGTAAACTTACAAACTAGAAAACCATCACGTGTATAGATAGAGGTGTGGTGTCCAAAATATAAAAATTTATAATATTATTACAAGTCCAATTTATTTTTTGTTGTTCTCCATGTGAACAGATATCTATCGTTTATAAACAGGGTGTCCCAGGAAGAATGGATAATCCTTAAACACCGCACGGGACAGCTCTCCAGCGCTCAGAAGAAAATTACAAAAAAAAATAATTCCAAGTGATACCCAAAATATGTTTTTTTTAGAAAAACATACGTTTTTTTTTACTTTACTTCACATTCATGTGCACAACGCCTACAAAGTAATGAAATTTGTGGCGTTTTTGGTGTCATCTTATTTCTGATAGACTATACTACTAGAAATACATTAAATAATATAAGTATCTATGATACTTTTTTCAAAAACAAAATAAGAACTTGAGTTTTTGACATGAAATTTGATACCAAAATAATTTTGGCATAGTTTGAGAGCGTTTCATTTAAAAAAAAAGTATGAAAACGTAAGTGGCCAGCTATTTAAAAAAATGCGCAGTTCATACAGTTTACAAAATGGTATAATACATAATTTTATTTAATACCACTACGAAGTTATTGATGCAAAAAGAGTAAATACGACTAAAAGAGAAAAGATAAGTCTTAACAAATTTTAATAATAATAAAAACATCGGATGTACATAAATCGAGCTTTATTCACAATAGGTGTTCAAATTGTCTGCCACCGACTCTTAATACACGCTCGACATCTTCTAATAAAGGATCTACTAAGATAACGTGCATAGCGTCGTTCATTTATTTTTGAAACTGCCTCTTGAACACCGCTGCGTAATTCCTCCAAATTTGAAATTGTTTTCGAGTACACTTTATCCTTTAGACAGCCCCAGTAAAAAAAGTCCAGTGGGCTTAAATCCGGGGATCGAGGTTGCAGCATCTCGGAAGATTCATAAGTAAAAAAATTTATGGACTTTATTTGTCTTACTATCTTAAAAACTTGCTCATCTAATGAGGATTCTGAAACAGTATCGTTTGTACAAATTACTTGCACAAAAGTGAGAACAAACAATATATTTTTAACTAAAGGTGTGCAATTTTTTGAAATTTCCTTTCATGACATGCAAAGATATATATTTAACTAGAAATATACTAAATAAGTTTAATTTTAACAACATGATGCAGTTTCAGTACAGGATTTAGTACATCCGACCACCGTAGCGCCCGTTCACGAAGATGATATCTATCGCCATGACCAGCTATCGCCTTCCTTGACCATATTATAGGAAGGGAACGACCCGCCCCACGACGGCGCCTGTCACAAGAATTCAACCAAATTACAAGAATTACATTTATGCAATAGTCACTAATACCGCTACTTTCAATTTAATCATTTTGTCTAAATTTGAATATGATTATAATTTATAGTATAAATTTAATACCTTTATTAAGAGTTGGTAATTATTAAAAACTCAATGAAACCTTTAGTGCAATAATAAGCTTTGTTATCACTTAAAAACTTATCATTTATATTGTAATATGATTTTTTCTTTAAGTTTTCGTTTTATTTTGGTCTTGCTGACAGACATTTCGATTAAATAAGTTTTCTGAAAGCTTTTAAAAAATCTAACGCATCTGGAGTGGTCTAATAATATTATGTCTTTCATATATCTTTTGAAAATTAATAACATTTTTATGAATATTATATGCTAAATAGTGAATATTTTAGTAACTATAGGTCTAAGTGACTCTATCCAAAGAATGCGCATTTTTCTTAAAATGACAGCACCTTTATTCGTTTTTAGATTATAAACACTCTATCGAGACATGTTATTATTCAAAGAAATAGAGATATGTTTATTATTTTTTATGTATGCATATGTATAAGTTTTCTTGATTGTTTTCCGGAAAATGGTTGCTATGCTAGTGAGAGTATTAAGGTTGAATCTATACTAATATTATAAAGCTGCAGTGTTTGTTTGTTTGAACGCGCTAATCTCTGGTACTACTGGTCCGATTTGAATGATTATTTCAGTGTTGGGTAGTCCATTTATCGAGGAAGGCTATAGGCTATATGTTTTTTTTTTTTCAAAATTAGGGATCCGTAATAAAATTGCTATTTTGTAACACAAGGTGTAAAATCGAAAACCTATTTTTGCGTGCGCTGCAAAAACTATTGACAATAGAACAAAATGATGTACAGGCTATAATATAGGCAATATTTTATTACTTATAAAACTATCGCGTGAATTATACTTTATATGGCAAAACAACGTTTGCCGGGTCAGCTAGTTTATTAATATGATAGTCAATTGTGTATTGGACAGGTACAAGACATTTAATAAAGTTATAAATTAAATCTTTCTTTACGATATTAAGTAAATTATTATACTTATAATTCAAATATTTTTGTCGACCGCGCGTTATGCAAATATTTTCATTCCATGTGGCAACCCTACTGTAGTCACGTCGTATGCATCGCAAACAGCATCTGTTGACTGAATCGATTCCATTTTCCTCTTATACGAACTATTCAGCGAAAAGCACTTTCCGATTTTGAAATAAGCTAATAATTTCCTAAGTTCGCTTAATAATATGCATAATAGTAAGAAATAATCTGAAACTCTATTGGCCTTAGCAATGGGAGGCTCCTTTGCATTTGCCTGGTAGATTATGAGTACCACAACAGCGCCTATTACTGCCATGAAGCAGTAATGTGCAGGTATTAATGTGTTTTGGTTTGAAGGGCGCCGTAGCTAGTGTAATTACTGGGCAAATGAGATTTATCATGTTATATTGTCTCAAGGTGACGAGCGCAATTGTAGTGCCACTCAGAGTTTTTGCGTTTTTCAAGAATCCTGGGCACTGCATTGTAATGAGCAGGGCGTATCAATTACCATCAATCGAATGTCCTGCTCGTCTCGTACGTTACTGTCAAAAAATAAATAAACTTGATATAAAGTTATACGGTCTGCTTGAGAATAAACCAAGGATATGCAAAATGCTGAGATCATTTATACGTCTAGATAGACTATGACAGCTGTGAAAATGTCGAAAAAAATAGTAGAACTAACCAATTCACGCACACTTACATAATGTGTCATACAAATCGCGAGTGTAAGACGTAGCTTGACACGCACATTAAACTTTTATCAGTTGTCTAACAGCAAGAGACTCTATCTAGACGTATAAATTATCTAAGACAAAATGTTTACAAATAGACATTTTGCTTATCATTGATTTATTCGGACGTATAACGTTTCCCGCGTTTAATTGTAAGGCTAGGGTTACTATGGGTGCGAGTTCTGACGAAAATTTGTTCTGACGAGTACGTCCGAATTCCTCGTCAGAACAAGGCGTTTACACTGTGCGCGTTTTCTGTTATTCTGATAGTCAGTTCGTTTCTGCCGTCCAGCGAAGATGGACGAATTTGATGAATTTGATTTTCTTGAAAGTCCATTATTTAAATTATTATTGTTAAATGGTGGAAAGAGCATGTCAACGAGTTATTTTCTATAAGAGACGATAAAGGAGTTCCAAATGTAGAGTGTTGAGTTCTGTAGCAACTTTCTCCCACTTTTGCCGAGAAAATATCTGTTGTGATAATTTTTGTCTCTCATATCCCACAAACACCTGTTCTCGTACACGAGACTGATCAATTTATCGTTATCCATGGTGCAAACCAAATCACTCACCAAATTCGCAGACGCAGGTCGTGCGAAAATATCAAACTAGTTTGAACGCTCGAGTGGTTCTGACGACGTCGTGCATGTTCTGACGCGTTCTTCGTTGCCAGTGTAAACACTGTCATTGGATACCAGGCGTTTGTTTCTTCTGACGAATCCGTCAGAACTCGTCAGAACAAATTTTCGTCAGAACTCGCATCCATAGTAACCCTAGCCTAAGCCTGCTTAAAATGCTGAAAACTTCAGAATTATCATTGTATTGACAGTGTTTTCAGCGATATTTTTGTCTTATTAGCGACTGACGTTGTCGTGTACACACGTGTTAAATTTGAAAAATCGGTCCAGCCGTTAGGAGGAGTTCACTAGCATACACATGAGCAGGAGAATTATATTATATGGACGGAATTGAGAATCTAAACCAATCTCAAATTCACTGGAACACACAAAAAAAACATCAAAATCGGTCCAGCCATTTAGGAGGTAGTTCAATTGTGAATCTAAACCATTCTCGAATCTACCTGAAGACACACACCAATCTCAAATTCACTGGAACACACAAAAAAATCATCAAAATTCGTCCAGCCGTTTAGGAGGTAGTTCAATTGTGAATCTAAACCATCCTCGAATCCACACAGCCGTCTAAGAGGAGCTCAGTGACATACACACGCACACAAGAAATATATATATATATTAAGATAACCTAGTTGCAGTTGTGGATTACGGCGAATAATTAAAGAAACAATGGAAATTATTGTCAATAGTTATGACACATTTTATGAACGATATACTATCCGGTTAGATTATCTCCGGACCTGACGTCACTTCGTAGCTTTGTTACGGTGTGCAAAACAAGTATCATTAGGATATTACCCCTAATCTCCCTACTAATATTATATATCAATCAAAAAAAAGTCAATAATAATAACTTTATTCCCCAAACATTACAATAATTAATAATAGTATTACATGTTAAAATTGTTTCTAAATTATATTATTAATAATTATTTCCATACTGACACGAGAGTGGGTCAGGGATTGGAAATAATACTCCGCTTATAGGAACGAGTCTTTATTTGCGTTCACTTTTTCTGAACTTACACTTGCTGGTCTGCCGCTGTTCCTCTTGTGGGCGGCAGTACCTTCAACGCGTCACACTGCACCGAACACTAGGTCTCTTCTAATTTCTTCTTCTGGAACACTTCCACTTTTCACTACTTCTTCTTCTTCTTCTTTACACTTTCGAGTCAGAACTAGAACTGCCGTAGGCCACGCTTAGTACGGCTTATATACCCCCGGATCTGTTCCATTTTCTAAATGATTCCCCCATTCCATCCATTCCAGCTGTTGAAATTAACAATGTCTTGAAGTTTGACAACTCTCGTCATATACTTTGAAGCGCTGCTACGCAACAATACAATAAAGGGAGCGAAGACAGCTAAACTAGTATGAACTGTGTTTCAGCTGTCAGTGACTTCTCGGTACCATACATAATTACCTACATAGTGTGTGTGTGTGTGTGTGTGTGTGTGTGTGTGTGTGGGAGGGGGTTAATACTTAATAGGTCAATGTAAGTTTGTTATACTTTCAAGCGTAAACTAATGAACCGATTTTGATGAAGTTCAGTACAGAGATAAACTAGAGCTTGGGAAAGGACATAGGCTACCGTTTAACTCGAAAAAAATACTTGGAAGTTTTGAAATAGAGTGTGGAAATTCGTCACTAACGAAAATGACACATGAAACTTTGTATTTAGGCACTTGACAAGAACTCAATAAATTGGGAATGAGATGACAGTACCTATGTAAGTCCAAGAAAAGCCACGCTTTCAAGCCTAACTCCGAATTCGATTCTGATTATATATGGTAATAAAATTGACTAGACCTTGACAAAGAACCTAAGCTACCTTTTGTTGTAGAAAAGGGCATGAAGGAGTTGAAATAAGGGATGAAAGTTTGCACGGAAGTTCGTCAATATCGAAGATGACACCATAAACCCTTGCTTTACGCACAATTGATAAAAATTTAAAAAAAAATCTACAAACCATCAATCAAATAAGAGATGAAAGTTCGCAGGGAAGTCCGAACAAATCTGTTTACTTATAAATGTTTACTATTGAAGATACTGTCCACAATTTCAGGGGATATCCGCTGAATCGTAGAAGAGCAGTCAAAAAACGGAGGTCGAACGGCATTTTTAAAACTCCGAAATAGTAGTTATGTTACTATGGATAATGGTTAGGTGGTCCCTTGGCGATGTATATGCTTTTACATCTTGTATCCCAGAAAACGTACAAAACAAAAGTATTACGTTATTCAAAAGAATTGTTAAAAAACGTTTGTATGGTAAAGGTTACTTATAACATAAACGACTTTCTTAATGATATCACAGATTGGGAATGGAGCGACCGCCCTCAGGCTGTTAAATAATAAGTATTGATAATCACAAAAGGTATACTTACCTACTTATTTTTGTATTTTCAGCTGAGTTCCCGTGGCAGTCTCCTTAAGCTTGCATGTGGCACGTGACAGTCCGTCCATTGTTCCTTTCTCTTAATATAATTTTCTCTATGATAAAATAATGCTGAAGCTGTAATTAGGTAGGTAGTTCAGTTGATTTAAAAGGGTGGAAATGATTTTTTTACTACTTTTCATTAACATTCTGAATATAAGTATCGTTTCATAACCTAGGTACAGATATCGCGAGAGTAGGGTGCAGGCGGGGTCTGAGGTAAAGAGCGGAAGCATCAACCCCCGCTGTCCGCACGCCTCACCTCGCGCGCCTGCAGTAGGTATAGTGCTGTGCTGTCCTTGTCAGTTATCGTACGCTTACTGTGTTATCGCGTTAATACTGAAGTTACAAACCCGTCTTATACACTGGCCTTCAAAAGTAAGTATCACACTTTTAAAATTGGGATAACGTTTTAAGTTCACAAGACATACTTTCGAAATAAGTAAAAAGGACTCCAAAGAGAATTTAATTCTCTACAACTTATAGTCTAGTATACAAAAACTTTATAGTCGGTAACCTTCTTTTAAGAATTGGCTGAAAAAAAAGTTCAAAAACAAAACCATTCCTTTTTCAACGTGGACGTTTCCGAATTACAATTTTACCATTCACATTTTTCCTTCTGTTTTAAATTTTTTTCAAGAGCGATGGGTCTTGTTTTAAAAATCTCTCTCTTTCAGTTGAAGAATGTGCTAGGATCATGGCTTTTCTGGAACTAGGCATCAGTATGCGTCGAACTGCAAGAATGGTGGGTGTGACGGTACGAACGGTCCAGAAGGTAAAGCGAAGGTACGAAGAGACTGGACACCATCTGAGGAGACCTTGTATTGGCAGACCCAGGTGTACCAGTGCCCGAGAAGATCATATTATTTCCACTGTGTTAAGAAATCGCCACCAAAATGCAGTTGAAGTCCAGCAACAGCTACTTCAGACCCGGAGGGACTACATTAGTGACAGTACAGTGAGAAGAAGACTTGCTGAAGCAAATTTGAAACCCCGAAGACCAGCGAGTGGCCCAAAACTCGAGACTGCGATACGCCCGTGAACACATGCAGTGGGATGAAGAAGAATGGTCAAGAATTTTGTTTGCCGATGAGTCTCGATTCTCCCTTTACACTTCTGATGGAAGGCGAAGTGTTTACAGGCGACCTGGTGAGCGATACCTTCAAGCCTGCATCTCAGAAAGAGTCCAATACGGTGGAGGCAGTGTACATGTATGAGCTGGCATATCTTCAGAAGGTCGCACAGAGCTAGTAGCCATAGAAAATGGCACCCTCACTGGGCAAAGATATGCTCAAGAGATTCTCAATGAGTATGCAGGGCCGTATTTAGCAAATATGGGTGATGGATCGATGCTGATGCAAGATAATGCCCGGCCACACACGGCTCATATCGTACAAGAGTATATTCATATATAAGCGTGATGGCTTGGCCATCAAGTCCTGATCTCAACCCGATTGAACACGCCTGGGATGAGCTTGGGAGGCTAGTCAGAAATCGCAGACCACCACCTACTACCCTCAGGGCACTGAAGCAGGCCCTGGTAGAAGAATGGGAGAATTTTCCCCAACATCGGCTCTGAAACCTAGTGTTCAGTATGCCAAACCGGCTCGAAGCTGTAATCAGAGCTCGAGGAGGCAATACCAGTTATTAAAAATTAAATAACATGTAATACATTTTAGTTGAATTTTTTCACACTAAACTAAAAATGTATTTTTTCATAGTTTTATCTTTTTTAAGTTAAAAATGTTTCGAATGTATAATTTTAGTTTCTAAGAATTAAAGCCTATAAAATTTGCAACAAAACGTTTTTAATCTTAAATCTCTACCTTCTATAGTTAAGAAAAAAATTTAATTTGAAAAGTGTGATACTTACTTTTGCAGGCCAGTGTATTTTTGATTTTAATAATGACTGATCCGAATCCATCAAGTTCAGTTCCATAAGAAACGAGTTTTTATTTATTGCCAAGCACGAGAAATGGCGAAAAAAGTTTAAGACGTGTGTGTTGAAGAAAGGCACAACAAAAATTTGAGATTTTAATTATTAGGGTAAAATGGTAAACTTAAAATATTGTTTAAATTTATCGACACACTCATGATTATGGTCATCAATTATAATCAGGTCACAACACTCTCGCATTCCTGAAATCGGTTTTTTTTAACGTAACTTAAATAGAAGTCGAGGCTTTCGTGGTAATTTACAGTTACGTCGCCTCAAAAGATTTACTGACACCGCGCGCAACTATTTTTATCGAGCAATAAATTCATGTTCTTAGATTCTTAGGGAAAAACTATTAAGGCTGGAACGCATTAACGCAGCACAAAGCCTCAAAATATTATTTCAATCATTTTGTATGGTGCATGTCGCACTAGAGCGGTGCTGCACTGCGCATCGCGGCATAGTTGCCTCCGAAAGAATATTTTGCGGCGCAGTGCAGCGACGCTCAGTGCGACACAGCAAGCGGCGCGTTGCTTAATACTGTTAATTGTTGAATTTATAGAATTTTGTCTGACATTCTGAAGTAAGTGCGGAATCGTGCAGTCATTAAGATGGCGAAGAAATAAATTGTTATTTTCGCCCTCTTGGTATTTCAGCAATCAATTTCTTCTTAATTTTTTTTCTTCCATAATTCGTTTTTCTTCTCCACACAATAAAGACATAATGACCAAATCCTCGTCTCTATTACTCTGGTATAGAAATGACGCGAGATGCCGCTTACCTACTGCAGTTGTAATGCGATAGATACTGTCTAGCGACTTTAAACGACGCGCAGGGTAGCGCTGCTCTAATGCGGTCCGGCCTTTAAACTACGATGTCTATTCGCCCGCCTGTGTGGAGATGTTGGAAAACTTAAAATATTTATTTAACCTATAAAATATACAGTTTTGTATATTGTAAGTAGGTGCATTGATACCTAAAGTTTCATGTATTCCTCCAACACATAAAATTACAATAGATAGCCCGATAATGCGTGACCAATTTTAATATTATTCGCGTTCTTTTTTTTCTGATAGGGACGAGACGAGCAGGACGTACAGCTGATGGTAATTGATACGCCTTGCCCATTACATTGCAATGTCGCTCAGGATTCTTGAAAGACCCAAAAATTCTGAGCGGCACTACAATTGCGCTCGTCAGCTTGAGACATAAGATGTTAAGTCTCATTTGCCCAGTAATTTCACTAGCTACAGCGCCCATCAGTCTGAAACATAGTAATTCTAACACATTACTGCTTCACGGAAGAAATAGGCGCCGCTGTGGTACCCATAAGCTAGCCGGCATCCTGTGCAAAGGAGCCTCCCACAGGTTTCTTTCTGTATCTCCGTTAGAGATGTTCTTCTATCTACGCTAGTATATTGTAAGTCTATATTCCAACCCGCATTTGCCCCATTAACCAATGCGCTCTCATGTCCAATCATCACGTTTCCCTGTAGGTACGTCAAAATATTTTTCCCCTATATCGAATTTTACTCCCGCGAAATGTGTCTTAATATTTAGTGTAGGAATAATAAAATATAATTTTATTTTAGACGTTAAAAATTAGATACTAATTCGTTTATAGAATCAAGGGAAAGGATGAAGTCTATACCCCATACTTACTATATAAGCCTATCGATAAAAAAACGACAATTTCATAGTCTGGTACTGCTCTAATAGGAAGTTGATTTGAAAGCCAAACACATTCATCATAAAATATATATGTACTTAAACAATCATTATATTCTGAACATTTTTAAGACAGGTGAACAAAGCTTACCTCGCGAGTTCAATTAAAACTTTCACCCCCTAATTACTATCAACCAGCAAAAGAGTCAAATCGATAGATATTGAGTAGTAAAGTAATTATAAAAGTATCAGCTCGGTTTAGTGAAGTGGAAAATAAATATAATCTATACTAATCTTGCTATAAATACCTAAACAAAGAAAAAAGAAATTCTATTGCAATAACAATCTTGAGCAACACAGTCGTGGTTGGAACGACCGTTTCGGACTTCATCCGAGCTGAAGAAGACTGGCTGTCGTTTAGTCCCGATCTTAATCCACTGGATTATAAATTATTTATGGTCAGTTTTAGGGAGTACTTGTTGAGAGGCTTGTTCTAAACGCCATGATAATTTGGAGTCCCAAAACAATCCGTACGATTGGCAGTGAAGAATTTTCCCATGGAAAGAGTGCTTTTCTATTGATAACTGGCCTCAACGTTAAAAGGACTGTATTGCAGATTTTGTAATGGAGACCACTTCGAATAAGCTTTTTATATTTAAAATTATTTTATTATTTATGTATTAAACTAACACACTGTATAAGTAATAAATGTTATTTGCAACAGATTTTTTTTTCTTTATTTCTGTATTATGGCAACACTAACCCCCTTATTCATAATGGTCCGCTAACTTTAAACAGCCGTTAAGGAGTGTTTTTTCTCATTCTGACTTAGGTTAATAGAAGAAGACAGAGTGAGAATTAGCAATGCTTTAAGTTAGCAGACTATTATGAATAAGGGGGTAGGTATATAAGAGATTTCCACCTATGTATTGACTCATCTCGATATCTCTGGAACCATAAGGCGTAGAGACTTGAAATTTGGTAGGAATATTCATTTCGCCGAGTAGACGTCAGCTAAGAACGGATGTTACGAAATTCCACCCGCAAAAGTTTTTTTTTATTATGAACAGAACGTCTGTCGGGTCAGCTAGTACATTATTATCATTAAAGAAAAAAACAAAAATCATAAAATATAACTTTTATTTATCTCAGTGTGAGATACTTTACTTAACAGCTAAAACAAATAAGTATAAAGATATACTTAAGATGACAATTGTGGCTAATTACATATTTGACGATTTTTTATTGCAACCAGTTTTCTGTCAGTAAGCGTAGCGACAGGGACATATGTGAAATTCCAATTGTATCAGCAAAAAAGACACTGACATTCAACAGTTTAAATGAAACAAAAACGTACTTAGTACGTAATAAAAGATTAATTTCTTTTTTTTATTTCTAAGCTCACTGGTATATTTTGTTGCCAGTGGGCGATATTACCACAGATACTATAGTATTATTTTAAGACAGAGCCTTTTTTTAAAAAAGCAATATATTGTCTTATAAAAGTGCGCATTCTATCTATCTCTGCATCAAGACAATCAATCAACATATGTGAATTTTAATCATATCATATAATGAAAGATTGAAAAGCAGTTGCCCTCTACTTTGGTATTGGGCAATACTGAATTCTTATTTATGGAGGTATATATATTGACTATTACAAATAGGATGCTGCAACAAGGTGGACTAAGCATCTTCAGACATGGACTTCTTTTTCTTTTTCTTCTTTTTCTCACTCTTTGGAGTTTCAGTTTCCTGTTCTTCTGTCACTTCCTCCTTGATTTCCTCTTTAACTTCAGCAGTTGAAGCATCTAATGACTTCTTCTTCTTTTTCTTTTTCTCTGAAGTGGTGCCATTAACACCATCAACCTCGTCTGATATTTCTGCTTTCACCTTTTTCTTTTTAGGGGTGACCTAAGAATTGTTAAAAAAAATATGTATAAGTTTAATTTAATAAAAAAGTAGTAACACAATTTTATATAGGCATCAGTATGCCAAACATATTTTTAAATGGGTTCTAAAAATATCACTTTTGAGTAGTCATTAGCCGTATACTGACTGAGCGAGCAGCCTCACGAGGCAACCGCGCGAGGCAAATCTTCGGTCGGTCAAGAGGTGACTCGCCCGAGCGGGCCGCGGCCCGAGCCGAACATTGTCGGTTTTTTGCCTCGGTATTTTTGGAATGCGCACTCAAGACGATAGTGTTTTGCCTCGCTTGTTCCGCGAACGACGGAATCTTTTTCTGGTTCTAATAGTAAGGGTTTCCTAAATATTCTGAACACAAAACTTAAAGTGCCAAAGGCCTTCTCCATAATTCTTCTTGCCCTTAACAGCCTGTAATTTGTTTTCGTCTTCTTTTTTGTACAAGTAGATGAATTAATATAAAGGCAGTGGTGATAAAGGCTATATTTCCGAACGTACGGTCTCGTAAACCAAAACTTTCTATAATATAAGCCGCGTTCGACTACTTAAGTGACAGTCGAACAGTGACATAAGGCACTGTTCGACTTCACGTTAAGCTGAGAGCTCGATGCTGGCTTAGCCTGTCCAATGATATGATTCGGCCTTGCCGCGCGCGGCTGCCTCATGCAAGGAATCTATAGACCGAGGTGGCCAACATCCGGCGGCTGCTCGCACAGTCAGTACCCTAATAACATTTTTTATGCTGTGAAGATTTTTTTTTTTTTTAAATCATATTAATAACACGACTATGAAATTCAAGAAGTATTACCATCAATAATAATTATATGCATTGCTTAAATGACTAAAACTGATTAAGATTCTTAAATGACTTTTAAATTTACTCATTATCTATCTGATTATCATATTTTTATTACAAAAACAAAAAGTTGTATAGTAAGCAGCATGTTACAAATTTGTTCAATATATAATATTTGATGTTCCAAATAGGTGTGATTGCCTGTGGTGACACAGCTGTTTGTTGTTAAATAAAAAAATGCGTTTTCCCTGAGATATGTACATAGATAGCAGTTATTTGAATTATTGATCCTTGTCGGAGAAGTTTGGGTTTCACTCCATGTATACTATTATTATTATTATTATTATTTATTTATTTAATCAATACATTTATAGAGACATCATTGTGATTGTTCAATAAAACTCAAAATTTTGCTCAAGATATTACAATCCAAATATTATTTCTGTGACTAATTAATGTGTCATTTGAGATTATTTTTTAAATAAAAATCTAAAATGTAGCAGCTCCAACCTGGACGTTATTAAAAGATTAGGTATAAAGTATACAGGTTGTCCCATAGCTATGTTACACAGATGGGTAAGTAGCTTAAATATTGTTTAGATTTAACATATTACTGAAAGAATACTTTATTTTAATTTAAAAACAATTTTAACTGCTTTCATAGATTTCTAAATAATTGCCTGATTGAACTGTGAAATAAACAAGAAAATGTAAGATGTCAGCTTCCCCTCGAAGTGGCCATAGCCATGGGACACCCTGTATATTGTTAGAAATAGGTACTGTTAAAAGTAGAACATAAAACTTACATCATTGGCACCATCTTCTAATTTAATTTTCTTGGCTGAGACCTCTTCATCCTCCGGGGAGTGTTCTCTCTTCACAGGTTGTTTGCCCAGAGTGCTGTCTCCAGCCGTTGGATACTGATGTACCTCACTAGATCATATTATGTTCAATATAAGTAAAATAAATGACTATTTTTAATAACTAGGCTGTGTATCAGACAAAATCAAAAACATAATAATGATGAAAAAAATTACATTTTATAAAATGGCAAAAGAACACACTTTACTATAATTTTGCCTTTTTCTTTTAAATGAATTTTTAGAAAGCTCCAGATGCAAATTAAGTGAATCCATGTACAATGAGTCACAAAATCTGTAGGTATTTTACTGACTTCTATGTTATAAAGACTGGACAGTAGTTGATTTGAGATTATAATGAATTACAGTATTTTAAGAGCAAATCAGACTGCAGTCTAAAGATAAATCAATTTACTTACGTTTTGCTGTGGTATTTCTCAAACTTCAGTTTAGCCTTGGTGGTTCCACTGATCCTCTTCAAATTACCTTCCTCTAGGAGCCTTAACTTGTTCTCTAGCTTGACTTTATGATCGGCACCGAGCTCAAATGATACTTCTTCTCCAAATGCATCCACTCTTGTACACAAGGCTGCCTTCGCAGCCAACATCCGGGACATCTTACCTTTGTTTTTTGTGCTACATTGTCCCACTAACTGGGCGTGATATATTAAACCATACTTTGGTGTGTCTTTCTTTGTCTTTAAAGCTCTAAACAGTGCTTTTTCTGCACCAAATATTTGTAAAGTGGAGGCTGGATGTTTGGCTAAGTTCATAAGGGATCCCGCATGGGCAATTAGCCTAGCTCCTATGTGCTCTCCTATTAGCACTGTTAAGTTAGGTGCCATGGCCATCATTCTAGCTTTCAAATAATCAGTGAGATGTGTCCTGTAATCTGTGATGGATATGATTTCATCACACAGGTTTTGTATATTAATGATATCATCATCTGAGATCTCAGTCCCCATTGAAATTTCTGCAGCTTCTTTCACTTTTTCTTCTAAGTCTTCAGGGAGAATATCGGACAAATCAGTTGATGCTGCATTGTCTCGGGTCCCCATCAATTTAACAATTTTAACAAATAAAGTGTTGTCTGTAATAATTTTACCGAGCTCTGGAAAGTGCCAGCCGTACCACTCCCGACATCTCATTATGTAGTTATTTAATTCCTTATCTAAATCATCAAGCAAGCACTGAGCTTGAACTATCATTGTGTCAATCTTATCAGGTGAGAACTTCAATTTATATCTTGATAATGAGTGGGCAAGTCCTAGAGCCATAGCTGTCATTTCCTTTTTTGGTAAACCAGTAAGTAAGCTGTCCATCTGTGATCTAATACATCTGAGTAATTCTTGGACATTACTGTTGGAGACACATTGTAAATCAAACTTTTCTTTGATGGCACTCCCAAGCTTGGCGTCTCCCACAAGTAGCTGATCCTGCAAATCTTTACAGACATGTTTCTTAAGAGCTTTCTTCAATGTTTTAGATATTTTTCCTTCAATGGCTGCCGTTGTAGCCGCTAGTGCTTCAGTAGTATCTTCAAATTTTATGAAATTTTTCAATTTTACCCTGCAGGCAAACAGTAAACATAAAAACATGCATTTTAACTTGTATCCCATAAATCTCCCTTAAATAATCTACAATAATAATGCCGCCGAATTTCACATTCGCACAACACTCCACAAGTTACGATATCATCCCCACCATCTGGATGTGTGGCGGTCCTCCACAGTGCAGTTTTCAAGGAGCTTTCTTCCTCGTACTACGAATCTGTGGAATGAGCTTCCTTGTGCGGTGTTTCCGGAACGATACGACATGGGTACCTTCAAGAAAAGCGCATACACCTTCCTTAAAGGCCGGCAAAGCTCTTGTGATTCCTCTGGTGTTGCAAGAGAGTGTGGGCTGCGGTGATCACTTAACACCAGGTGACCCATACGCTCGGGAAAAAAATAATAATAATGAGCTTATAATCAGTTATAATATAATTTTAAATTTGAAGGACTTTTATAGGCTACTAGCATAACCAGGTATCACTATAGTAGTTTAAGATTTTCCTATAAAACTTGGATATATTATTATGAACATATAAGTATGGGCTCTTAAATAAATATTACATAAATCACACAAATTATTCATTTAACAACCGTGCTAACACTGCACAGTAATTGATCTTTATGACATACTCTTTTATGTGGTGAATAGAGTGCAGCCTATTTTAGAAGATAAGAAACTCTTTGCCACACATTAAGACATAGCTCAATAGCCATATAGAAAATAATTTATCTTCAATTAAACATCCAAGTAATCTTCATAATTCATATACAGTTGATGAAACCAATATCACTTATTGTTTTAACAAATCCCCGTGTATATTTTACTTGCAAGTTGCTAGATATTAAGTAAATATAATTAAAATCTATGTTATAATATAACAACCATATCGTAACAAGAAAATCACAAGAGTAGTTGATAGTCACAACTCCTCTCAAATTCATAATGATTTGAATTACATTCTTTTAAAGGAACATGTAGCAAAGAGTATTATTTTAACATGCTATTCGCCATAGTAATAAATCTAACAAACAAATGGACAAACTATACTCACACAGATGCAGCTCCTTCTGGTGTATTAAACTCTTGGTATAAATCATCTATTTGAGACAATTTTGATTCATCTAGTAACTAGAACAATAAAGAACTGGTACAGTAATGATCGACACTATCAATGGAATGTCCCACTTATGATGCCAATTTACTTATCAGGTGTAATTTTTATTAATTTGTATCATTTAGTGTCATCACATGTTAGTTTTAGGCTAACCAAGTGTAGAATAAAGAGATGTGTCTGTGGTTAACAAACATGGTTTTAATACTTTTTTTTATGTCTAAGTGGCTCTGGAAGTCCCTACGAAAACAATATTATTTTAATACCGATTCTTACTTGATATTCTCAGTGAAAAAAAGACTAGAATGTGTGTATGTGTAGTTAAAAACGAATAGTCTAAGTAATCGTTCGTGATTCAAAATACATAAAAGGCCACCTTGAATATAGATTAATTTACGGTATATATTATGAAAGTTACAACAAATTATTAGCACATTAAGAATTTTATTAGAAAACGCAGTAGTTAATACAATAAAACGATTATAAGAGTGAATTTACACACATTTTAGGTTATATCATACACGTGTTAGCCTACCTTAAATAAAGCGTATCCAGCCGGAGTTTCAAATAACACCAACATTATGATAAATCAACATGCACCTAGCTGCTAAAACTATAATTATAACATTTACTAAGCACTGTTAACTTTTATATAATTTTATAAAAAAAACGACGCTACCACTACAAAACAAAACTTCAAAGTTCAAACCTCCAAACATAAAATTAAAAATTTACAAACTTGTAAGCTTGCCCTGTAATTTGACTTTGACATATTAATATGTCAATTGTTTGTTATTAAGACATTGACAGCTGCCGTTAGGTGATTTTGAATTCCGTTCTACGAAGTATAAATCTTATTATTGGTTAAAATTTCAGTTTGAAATAATAATAAAAAAGTTGACAAGTTGATGACTATGAGTAAACCGACACATTTTAATCAATTTTTTAGTCTTGCTCAAAGAAGTAATAGGTACCTAGATATGGCTATCATAATAATACAATAATAATTTGGCAAATGTCGATAGATCGTCTTTTTCTAATATCCAAAAAAAATACTGCGGTAATCCATGGGTCTGTCATCTACAGGACATATACATACTAAAGTTATATACCGTGGTATAAAGAAATTAGCAGTCCAAGCTGTCGCTAAAGATTGCGAGCCATTGTATATATGGACTGTTGTCATTTAACAGGGCCAAGCTAGGACTGGTCATCCGATATTGAAATCTTTTTTTCTGGGTATAAGTATAGAATCTTAACACGTAAAACTAACCATCTATTCCCGTGGTTTATTGTTAAAGGCGACTTTGGGAATATTTTAAGATTACAAAATTTTATTGATAAATAAGCATAAATTTAAGAAATATTAAATTCAAGCTTCATAAACAAAGAAGGCTTATTAAAGGCTCATTTTTAAAAAACCGTGAGATGAATGTTGTTATTGGAGGGTACCAGTCAAATACTTTTATTACGACATCTGGTGTTCCGCAGGGTTCCAATCTTGGCCCCACGTTGTTTGGTATTTTCATTAATGATATTGTCAAATGTTTTATGTTTTGTCAATTCCATCTTTATGCAGATGACCTCAAGATGTATAGTGAAATAAATAATATTGAAGACTCAAGGAATATGCAACAGGATTTAGATAGACTTTCGGTTCGGTGCAATGAAAATAATCTAAAATTAAATCATTTGAAATGTTACAGTATCACCTTCAGCAGAAAAATAAGAAATATTAATTTTGATTACAGTATAAATGGCAACATATTAGAAACCGTCAATCAAATAAATTATCTCAGGATCATTCTAGATTGTAAGTTGAGTTTCATACCACATATTGATACTCTGGTGAGTAATGCTCTTAAACTTTTAGGTTTCATATTAAGAAGTACAAAAGAATTTAAAAGATCATCCACAAAATTAACACTGTTTAATTCAATGATTAGAAGTAAAATTGAATATTGCTCTGTTGTATGGAATCCTAACTATCAAGTGCATAAAGACAGACAGAGTACAAAAAAAAATCTTACGACACTTAGCCTACAAGGACAATATATTAAAAGAAATTAATAATACCAACGATCTCTTAAAACTTTATAAAACCATATCACTATGCAATCGTAGAAACTCAATAGATCTCTGTTTTTTGTAAATGGATACATAAAATTGTAAATGGAGCTATTGATAGCCCAAACTTATTAAACAGAATAAGGTTAGCAGTTCCAAGATAAAATGCACGGTCACATATTAAAAATAAAATTACTTTTATGCCAATAATTACAAAGAGTATCCTAGGTAGGACCGCTCCTTTTAACAGAATTGTAATGTCCTATAACAATATATTTAAAATAGCAGAATTGGACATATTTTGGAACTCTGCATCGATTTTCAAGCGCAAAATTAAAATCATTTAATAAAATAATATCATTCGTTTTTTCGTATTTAAAAATAGTTGCTGTATTTTAAATTTAGTTTATATAAAATTTAGTTTTTTTTTTGTTTAGAGTTATAAGTTTCTTATATTTTTATGTAGGTAACTGGTTTATAAAGTAAGTTAGATAGTAAGTAAACGAGGAAATTGTCATATCTTAATAATGTTTTTAAAGTACTTGTAATTTAATTAAGTAATTAATTGCACGTCGAGTTAGCCCGTAAATGGGGTATACGATGTTAAATAATATAAGTAATTAATGTGTAAATATACCATAAGGTAATACATTGTATACAACGTGGGCTTCCTATTAAATAAATAAAAAAAGCAAAGCAGATTATTTCACAAAAGATAATTAATAATGCATGCTTCTGTTTGTGTATTTAAGGGTTGAAAGTTGACAGGCATAAGTATCGGATAGAAGAACTAGCCGTGCAAGAAAGAACCCGCCGAAAGAACAAGCAGTGATTTCTTTGACACTTATTTGTCTCTCTGCGTTCAGAACGTCTTAAGTAATTTTATAACGTATACTGACTCAATTTCGTAATGATACATAGAAAGCAATAAATATTTTCTATCACTAACGATGTTTTTAGTAATATCTCCTGATGAATATTACAATTATTTTCTATAAAACAATGTCAAATTTTGGATTAAGACAATAACACGAAAGTCATAAGGCGAATTTGGCCACTTTTAAACAGAAAACGTTATGTTACTAAACCTAGAATTATGATATACAATGTCATATTAAGTCTTATGAATTAAAATTATACCAACAAAAGTTAGGAATAATCAAGAAAATTAGGATTTGCTGGTAGCTTTTATACCTATAGTTCTAGAATACCACTTTTATATAGAAACGAGAACAGAATAAAAAAAGTAACAAGAAAATTAACACCTGAATAGCCACGCTCATTAATGTTCTTTTACCTTCTGTTTGATTCTTGAAGTACCTGCTGATATTATAATTATACTTAAGTTAACCTGGTTGAGCCTTTTAAATTAATATCAGTAAATTACATTTATTTTATTTTATTTTATTTGGAAAAATTTACAGTGTTACAATAACTTAATTACTAAATAATAGTGTGAACATTTTACACCATTTAATAGTTTTCGCATATTGTTTCTAATAACACGTAATAAAGGTACATCTTTTTTATTTATTTTTTCTTATACAAGTATTATATATAATATGTTAATAATTACATAGGTATTACATTTATTATGTTCTGAGAGAATTTAAACACTACGTTCAATTATGTTTATAGTAACAGTTAGGGAAACACATTAAACCGGTTTTTAGTAATTTTTGATCTGATAGAATTTGTGGATGAATTAAACAGGTCAAAATCAGGAAAGCCTTTAAGATTATTTATGCAGTGAGATGCTCTTGAGAAGAATGAGTTTTGTTTGTAATATGACGCACAGTGGGGTATATGTAAATATTTAGGATGTCTTGCAGAGATTCTGGGAATATTTAAATTTATATTCGAGAGAAGATGGGGAGCGTCAATGTGACATTGTGCTATTTTTGTTAAGAATAGAATATCAGCTATTTTGCGTCTCTCGTGGAGTGGTAATATATGATATCTCCTGCATCTTGAATCATAATCATTGTCGTTTGTCTTGCACTTATATTCAAGGTATTTAACAAATCTGCGTTGGATTGATTCTAATCTGTTAATATATATATCATACTGAGGGTTCCAAATTTGTGTACAATACTCGAGTATGCTACGAACATATGTACAATACAACGTTTTTATAACCTTGATACTTGAGAATTGGGAACAGGATCTCTTGATAAATCCTATACACTGGTTGGCCCTATTAGCGATGTTTTCAATGTGTTTATCATATGAAAGCTTAGAGTCGTGAATTACGCCTAGATCACGTATCTCATGTACAATTTTGAGTGGATGACCATTAAGTGAATATTGAAATTTAATAAAATTAGGCTTACACCCAAATGTTATAGCGTAACATTTCGGAACGTTCAGTTCGAACGTTCAAACCTGTGCATGTCTTGTTGTAATAAAAGACAGTCATCTACGTCACGAATTTGTTTAAATATTTTCATATCATCTGCGTATAGTAGGAATTTGGAATGTTGAAAACAAGCAGTGATATCGTTAATGAAGATATTAAACAACAATGGAGCCAACAAGGATCCTTGAGGGACCCCAGAGGGCACGAAGTTCCATTCTGATGAGTATCCGTTGAGAACCACAGCCTGTGATCTGTTCTCAATGTACGAGGTAAACCACCTATATAAATTACCATGAATTCCTGCCGAAAGAATTTTCTGGAGTAGTATTTTATGGTCAATTCGATCGAATGCCTTGCGAAAATCTGTGAATATAGAGTCTACTTGACCCCCAGAATCCATGTTAAATGTTCTGTAATTTAGGAATGATAGTAGGTTAGACGTAGTTGAGCGATTTCTAATAAATCCATGCTGTTCGGGGATAAATAAGGTTGATACACTATTATAGACTTGGGTGTAGACTAATTTTTCAAAAACTTTAGCGAAAATGCATAACTTTGAAATTGGCCTGTAATTTTTAATGTCATTTCTGCTGCCATTTTTGTGTATGGGGGTGATAAATGCAGACTTCCAGATTTTCGGAACTACTCCTTCCCGTAATGAACGTTTGAATAATATAGTAAGAGGTTCCGTTAGTACATCTGCGCATTTTTGTATAAATAATGGGGGAATTCAATCAGGTCCTGCTCCCTTAGTAAAGTCTACAGATTTGAGTTGTTTATTAAGCTCATCTGGTATTATTTCTATTTCACTTATTGAGAAACTAGAGTCTGGCTGAGTCCTGTTCTGATCGCTTTGGTTAGTAGTGGGTGAAAGAAACGTCGATTGAACATTCTATAGATTTCATAGTTGACATTCAAGAATAGTGTTTTTTTCAAGAATCCAAGCAGTCCGTTTTACTTTTTCTTGTATAAGCTTTTGCCAGTGTCATATTATTCTGCAAATTTTTGGTTGAGGCAGCAACAGAAGAATCTTATGAAGATAATCTTTTGATCGTCTTTTTGGTGCAAATACCAAAAATATTATATGAAAACGAAAAGAGATTTCATTAACACAGCTACGATGGGTGATCTGGATAACGAACGGTATTTGACAGTTTTCCGGAAAATTGTCTACCTGCATATCATCCGAAGTGAAGTTGCAGAGTGACAGCACTCTACATGTTCACTACTAAAGCCGGTATGATGTGCTCGAATCAGTGTGACCAGAGTAAGCAGAATCCATTAAAGTTTGTAGAAATTAATACAATGAGGTAATGTTGTAGTAATTAATAGGTTTGTGAATTTTACCTATATAGACTGTTTAATGTAATAAAATCTCCAATTTCTTGTAGTTCTCTAGCTTATTAGAGAAAATAATAATACTAGACGCTAAGACATTGACATCATAAATCATTAGTCGTTATTATTAATTAGTCGGTAGAAGCTCAAATATGCTTTTGGCATTTTACTATCTTCATTAAGCATATCCTTACTTGAAGAAAATTATTAAATTGAGATAACCTGAACTCGCTAGAATTCCCTAACAGAGCATCAAATGGAGGAGTTCGCGGAAAAGGAAAGGAAGTATTTATAGCTTATCGTATATGTATAGCGTTACACGAATTAATTTGAAAATAAAATTTATGAAAAATGCGGGACTCGAACCCGCTATCTCTCACGTTCCGTGCCTTCGCTCTTCCACTGAGAGAACCGTTCGAGTGACGTAAAGTTCATATATCTTGATATTTCTTTGTTCAACTCGCAGGTTGTGGCTTCATCTACACGATCTACTTTACAGTTGATAACCTGCTCAATCCCAATATTTGTTTATTAGGAAATTGACTTGAGATGTCGCTCTTTCAAATGTAAATAGTTTTGTTTTCAATTTATTTTGTTCGATTAATACCAGAAGTGAGAGTTAAAAGTTTAAAAAAATAAATAAATAACTACATATAGGTAAACTATAAAAACCGTAAAAAATTAATTAATTACAATGTTTTAAATGAAAATATTTTATATTTTATTATGAATTAATATGATCTTATTTTTTATTGTAGTTTTTTTTAACATTAACTGCTGCACTGCAAGTAAAGTTAATAAGTTAAGATTAAGACAAAATAGACATGTTTCTCAATTCATGTTGTCAGTGGGGATTTTATAACTCTACACCTACACTTAAATTATAACGGGACAGTCTAACCACGTGTTGCCCACGTGTGAACACATTCCGTTCTGTATATACCAAGCTACATCCCATACATCAGTTATTCCGCAGTAACTGCACGTCGCATACTTTCGCATGAAATCCGTAAATTACCTGTGATTGCGTTTCATCGAGTGTAAAACCAATATTCCCAATGAATTGCCGCCTGAGCTGCGCCATACGAGCTTGAAAATTCAATAACCGGTTCTGAAAGACGAAAGTATGCAGCGTTCGGGAACCGGGAGTGATTGAGTGAATGGATTCCCTCTCGCGACTCAATGCGGGGCGAGCAGATCTATTGTGTGGCAGCAGCAGCGGGCTTCACGCTTCCATAATTCCTTAATATTATTCTGTTTGCAAACACCTTTCAGTATTCATCGAGTTGGTATTAGATTGTTAAGAAAGCCTGAACATATCTCAAAACCTTTCCTTATATCTAATTTCACCTCGATACGTTGAAATTTTCTCACATTTTCAATTTAGTCACCTCCTTCGGGTAATGCATGATGTTAAAGCAAATGGCCAAGAAATTTACGAACGGATGAACCTGTGCACCAGAATGAATAAATATAAAATCGATGTCATTTAATAGTAGACATCTTCTATAACATAAGTAAAAAAGTTGCAATTTATTCTGCAGTTGTGAACAAAAGTTATAGAGACTTAAAGAAGTTTTGAAATTACGGCAAAATTATTGTAATAAATTTGTATAGATTTTGATCCCCACTATCTGTATGTGTAGTCTTCCCCCACAGTGCGGTTTTCAAGGAGCTTTCTTCCACATACAAATAAGATGTGGAATGAGCTTCCTTGTACCTCGATATGGGCACCTTCAAAAAAAGCGTGTAAACCTTATTTAAAGGCCGGCAACGCTTTTGTGATTCCTCTGATGTTGCAAAAAATGTGGGCGGCGGATATCACTTAACATCAGGTGACCCGGACGCTCGTTTGTTCTTCTTCTCCATTAAAAATAGATTATATTAAACTATTAAATCTATAAAAAATAGTTCGATTTGCTAATAAGAATACATTAAAAATAATAATGATGTATTAAATATACGATAAGTTATAAATATTTTACATTTTTGGCTCGCTATGAGTTTGTTAAGGTTTTTCCCTGTTATATTCTTTGTTAAAATGTATTATATGGCAAATGAGGGTTACAGCTTACGAGAGAAATTAAACAGAAAAATACATTTTATTACGAGTTTTATTCGACATCTGCTATAGTACTATAACTTGCATCTACTATAACTTTTTATTAAAAAAATATTTTTTGTAATAAATTTATTTTTTCTCTTTGGGGCACATTTTCTCCATCTCCTTTGCAAAATAATTAGTGTTAACATTAAATTTTGACTACACGCGTTTTAATGTTTCAAAGAGTAATTATTATTCGGTTTGTAAATTACAACGTAAACTTACGTAGTGAAAATCTCGTCATCAGCCATTCTGAATTGTTAAACAAAATACTCCAAATAAATTAGCTTCTCGCAAGTATTTAATATTTATACGGTCTTCCATACACTCTCATTCCAGAAGTAACCCCATAAGGTGTCTATATAAACGATACGTATGTCCTTGCTGTCCGACACTCAAAGATATAACTACCGCTACTCTCAGGAACATTTCAGATACATTGCTGAATATGTTGTTAACGTTCTATTTCCTGTGAGCTAACCGTTGCAATGTACAGTCAACACAGAATCTATCTCACGGAGGCCTAATTCAATAGGCTTCGCAGTAAATATCCATGTAAATGGTTTATGTTATGACAGTTCGCAGTTGGTAATGTTTGGATACTCCCAAGCCCCTTGTTGTGGGAGATATCGGGCACGCTAACTTCTGAATTATGCATTGTATCGCTTATGTTCCTTTTACGATCAGATTGTTCACATAGCTACGCGCACTTAAACCGAACCGACACTTTTTGTTTTGATTTTGAATAAACATACTGTTTCTAAAATACAATTATGTAAAAGACCTGCAAGGCTTATGACTTCTCAATAAAGATAGAAAATATATTATATATAGGTATGAGGGGTGCTTAGCAGAAACCTCCACGTGTGGGCGGTGGTGTCGATCCACGATGAAACCTCTCTTAGGCGTTCTGAATAGAGTGACACCTACCTCTCCGGTGCACCCTGGAAACATTGCGCCTGTGACTGATTTGTTATTGCGCTCGATTTTCACTAATCGCTGCGTAATGGCAGTCCTTTGCTGGCCAGTGGCTAATATCTGCTCCACTCTTCCGGCGGTTAGTGCGTCCCAACCGGAAGATTTTACAGCATCCACCTGCGTCTTTGGCCTGCGCAGTTGATCGCCGTACGCGGGGATGACGGAGTCCTGGGAGGTTGAGCGGGACAGGGGTCGGGGATTAATTACCCCTGTAACGTAATACGCTTCCTTCGGTCCTGATTTCAAGCTAAACGGTAGCCCCGTGAGTAGCCGCCACGAGGGTAATGGTTAAGTGTCCCCGCCTTGGCGGGGCCACAGGTGAGGTTCGGCTAGTCCCCGCAAGGGGAGGTGCTCAGCCATGCTGACGGGGTAAGAATGGGGGAGGAACTGATGGATAGGATCGAATCCATCAGCCGCTCATCTCGAGCTCCCGATGTCGCGCAAGAGGCCAACCAGCTGGACCTATATTCCCCTTGCAGCCCTGATGGTTAAGTTAACCATCCCCAGTTGCGGGCTCGGTGGAGGGTGGGGAGCAAGGGGAACGAAGTTTTTACCCGGTAAAGTATGGACAACCCAAGATCCAAAAAAACCCCAAAACAAACTAATTCCCCGGCGGAGAAATCCACCGGGACCACACAGACCTCTGGAGCGTGTTCAGCACCTGCTGGCACCCAGAAATTACAGACCAAGGAGCCTAATAGGGAACCGTCTATGGGCACAGACGCCGCATCAGCAGTGTCTGCCCAATCAGTCAGCAGACTGGAGGCAGGTTGGACCCTCGTATCTTACAAGGGCCGAAACCAAAACAAACCCCGAATAGGGGAGAGTCACTCGGCACATGACAACACAGATCGCCATCGACCCAACAGGAGGCAAAGGCGCATAGCAGCTCGCCTTCGCAAGGCCAACGCTCAGAAAGCTAGTGCCTCAATGCCCTCCTCTGAACCCGAACCGCAACCCAGCACCTCACGAGGTTCGGATATGCCGGTCAAGCAAGCCCGGTATGATCCTAGGAAGGCCCCAGACAACCGAAGGCCTCCTTCCAACAAAGCAGGCAGAGTAGCCCAACCCTCGACATCCACCAAACGCACTCGCTTGGATGACACCAACTCTCCGAGGGGTGACCACAAGAGGGCCAAATTGCTAAATCGGCCTAAACCGACATCATACGCCAACGCTGCGAAAACCGACCCTGTTGTGGCCATAACATCTACCACTACAGGGCATATTGACGCGAATATGGCACAGCTTATACAAAGCAAGCTTGAAGATAAGCTCATGACAGCCATGATGGCCACTATGAGTGAAGACAGAGAAGGGCCTGCGTTTCTGGGCAAACCCGTCTATGATGGGGGCATCCTAAAACTGTGGTGCTCTAATCTTAAAACATTGGAGTGGCTGAAAACAGCTGTCCCGGAAATCCAACTCCCTAACGGTGACACCCTGGCAGTAAAAAACATCTGGGAAATTCCCAACCGCGTCAGGTGTGGCATTCTATGACCAGGTGAATGAAGGACACCAAAGCAATCGGCGGGATGCTACGGTTCCAAAACTCTTGGGCCAAAGTAGACAGCTGGTTGTTACACGCCCTTTATCACCACAACGACCACAGCTTCATCGTGGTAAGCATCCCGGAGGACCAAATCCCCAAAATCTTGGAGCATGAGCGCCGGCTATCATTCATGCTGGGCTCAGTATATCTGAAGTTCCAGGGGCCAGGAGGTAAATACACCGAGACCCCCCCCTCCTCTAAGGATACAAACGGTGAGGCATTGACAACAACAGGGAATAATATAGACGACAGTGATGCACTGCCGGAACCCATGGACGCTCAAACAATTGACCTAGCAGACGGCAACTGCGCCACTAGCTCTCCCTCGGAGGAAGTGCTCGACAGCCTAAAGGAGCTCGAAGAGCTTCTGGCGGCGGGCACCAAAGGCGATGCCGACTGCACCAAGGGCATTGAAGAGCTCTGCATCGGGGATGGCGATATCCAAAGATGGCATCCCCTTCTAAGTGCAGCACCATCCAAATAAACCTCCACCATAGCGAAACCGCAACGGCCCAACTTCGGAAATGGTTGGAGGTTAACCCTACAGCTCTCGCCCTAATCCAGGAGCCGTCTCTCCAATATCGGAGGTAAGCTTATACATTACTCAGGACCAGAACACCCTAGAGCCTGTATCTACATTTCTAATAATCTACATGTGCAACCCCTAACAGATTTTTGTTACAGAGACTTATGCGCAATAAAAATACTGGACAGACACATCCTTCCAACTCACCAGAGCGTGATAGTGGTCGCCTCCGTCTATATGCCTGACGGGGAAGACCCACCGCCGGAAGAACTTGTCAAACTGGTGAACTACTGCGAGACAACCAAGAGCGAGCTTATTGTGGCTGCAGACTACAATGCACATCACCCGCTCTGGGGCATGCAAACAACCAACAACAAGCAACCAACATAAGCAACTCACTGAATACCTTTTTTCTACTAACCTTAATATTTTGAATGTAGGTTCAGAACCCACCTTTGTAAATAGAAGGAGCAAAACAATTATAGACATCACCTTAGCAACAGAGGGAATGTCTGATTATATATCCAATTGGCATGTGTCGAAAGAAGCATCCTGCTCAGACCACAGATGGATACTTTTTAACCTGGAGGTAAACATCACTACACCGCCTCCCAAGAGGAAACCCCGCAGAACGAATCTTACTCAGTACAAGTTGCTGATGGAATCGCGTCTAAAGGACGAAACACTCCCAGCCAGGATAATCGGAGTAGATAACATGGAAAACCAAATAGCACAAATATACGAATTCATGACTGCCAGTTATCATGCTACATGTCCCCTCACCAGCCCTCAATCAGACAGACCAAGACCCCAGACTTGGTGGGGACCTGAATTAGAAAGGCTCAGGAAAAAAGTGAAGAGACATCTGAACCGCGCAATGAACACAGGCGATCAATACGACTGGGACATCTACAAAGAGTGTAAGTCTGAATACAAGAAACGCATCAGATACAGAAGATCAGAAGGCTGGCGTAAATTTTGCAGCAGCATCCAATGCCATAACCAGGCCAACAGGGCAACGAAATTAATCTCTAACCAACCCAGGCAAATCCTCGGATCCCTGCTGAAACCTGACGGTACATTTACCAACTCACCAGAGGAAACAGAGCGAGTCCTGACGGAAACTCACTTTCCAGGATGCAAAATAATGCAGCATATCGAGTGGGTAAATGAAAACATAACCGCTGAGGAAGCTGACTGGCAACAAGCACACAAGTTGGTGACAACCGATAAAATAAAGTGGGCTATAAATTCCTTTCACCCCTTTAAGTCAGCAGGACCTGATGGGATCTTTCCCGTCTTGTTGCAATGGGGACGAGAAGGTCTCCACAACCGGCTGATCAACATTTTCAGGGCGTGTCTAGCGCATAGATACATCCCTAGGATATGGAGGGAAGTTAAAGTGATCTTCATACCTAAACCAGGTAAAAGTGACTATTCTAACGCTAAATCTTACAGACCCATAAGTCTTACCTCTTTTACCCTGAAGACCCTAGAAAGGCTATGTGAAAGAGAACTGAGGGAGAATTACCTTAAGAACATACCCCTACACCCCAACCAATACGCATACAGTCAGGGTAAAAGCACCGAATCTGCACTTCACGCTGTAGTGAACGTTATAGAGGGCGCACTTTCGGAAAAAACCTTTTGTCTAGGAACCTTCGTGGACATTGAAGGAGCCTTCGATAAGACAAAATTTACAAAAATAAAAGAAGCATTACACCGCCATGGAGTATGTACAACTCTGTCATCATGGATTGAAAACATGCTCAAACACAGAGTGATATTACTAAATGAAAGTGAGACACAGAAAGCATTTGTAGCTAAAGGCTGCCCCCAAGGAGGAGTTATTTCACCTCTTTTATGGAACTTGGTAGTAAATGATCTAATTACCACTCTAAACGAAAATCACTACTTTACGGTAGGCTACGCAGACGACCTAACTATTTTAATAAGCGGAAAGTTTGCCAGTACTATATGTGAAGTAACAAATGCAGCATTGAAAATCGTGGAAAGATGGTGCATAGATAACGACCTATCAGTCAACCCACATAAAACGGAATTGGTAATGTTCAATGAGTTCTGGGTAACTATAAATTGCCAAAACTGTTTAACACCGAACTCCAACTAAACAGCGAAGTGAAATATTTAGGAGTTATACTTGACAGCAAGTTAAACTGGGCGGCCCACTTGGAAACAAAAATAAATACAGCTACCGTAACCTTCTGGCAATGCCGTAGAATGTTAGGAAAGACATGGGGACTTGCCCCGAACATCGGACTATGGCTCTACACAGCTGTGATACGACCTATGATATGTTACGGCGCAGTTGTATGGTGGCCACGCACCAAGCTGAACACTACTTGTAATAAACTGCAACGATTCCAAAGACTAGCGTGTATGGCTATCACAGGATGTATGCGAACCACACCTACCGCGGCTGTAGAAGCTATGCTGAACCTTCCGGCACTACACCTCTATATAAAACAAGAGGCGGCCTGCGCCGCAGTAAGGTTGAAGACATTAAATCTTTGGAAAACCACTCAATCCCCACACCCAGAGGTTCTAAATGAGGTGATTGAAAAGGAGCCTCTGCTGTTGGCAGTAAGTGATAGATCTCCAAAGGAATACATATTCGATAAGAGATACAAAACACAGCTGTATGAAGAACTGAAAGAGGACCTCAGTACAAAAAACCTCAGGATTTTCACAGATGGCTCAAAGACAAGGTCGGGCACGGGATACGGAGTGTTCTCGGATGACCTAAATATAAGAATAGCTGCATCACTAGGAGCTCATAACACTGTCTTCCAAGCAGAATGTATGGGTATCATAGAAGCAGTCACTGCTACTTTGACTCGAAAGGTAAAAGACTACTCCATCCGCATCCTTTCAGATAGCAAATCAGTACTACAAGCCCTACAAAGCCACACTATCACCTCCAAGCTAATATACAACTGTCACCAATGTCTGAGGGAGTTATGCGAAAATAGCAACCAAGTAACTCTTCAATGGATAAAGGGTCACAGTAACTCACGAGGGAATGATGCCGCTGATGAATTGGCCAGGAGAGGCTCAGCGATGACAGCAAAAGGACCAGAACCAACTATCCCTCTCCCGCCTAGCTGGCCTACGAAGGTAATACGCCAACACACAGAGGAATAACATAATAAGTACTGGATGAAAGTAAGTGGGTGTAGACAAGCAAAAGAAGCTCTACCTCAAATAGACCCCAAGCTCTCTCGCAAGCTAGTAAAACTTCCACGACCTAGGTTACGGAAAATAACTCATGTACTAACGGGTCACGGCCCTTTTAACAAGCATCTTTTCAATATAGGTGTCACCGACAGCCCACTGTGCAGAGCCTGCACGGAGGCGGACGAAACGGCCGCACACGTCATTTTGGAGTGTAGGAGTGTGGCCTCATACCGGGCCAAACACCTGGGGTCACCGAGGACTCTCCCCGAGGTCATGGGTGACATCAGAGGTTTGATACATTACCTTGAGGAATTGGGGTGGCAGGATTAGCCGCCCTCCTCACCACGCAAAATAGGCGCGCTGTAGTCGTCGAGTTGCGGATAATAGCCCGTGATAACCTATAACCTATAACCTATATAGGTATGAGAAAAATACTCTTAACCGTGACACAAATATTTTATATATTGTTTTAACATTTTAATAATTTTCACTACTCACAGGTTTATTTCATAATTCTTTCCACGAAGCTTCAAACTGGAATCTTAATTTATTACAAAGAAATAATACAATATATATTGAAACTGATACTACAGATTACAAATATAATTTGAAACATTTTCATTACCAGCATACACTCGGAATTTTTCCCTGAATATAGGGTTGCATTTAGTGAGATGGTTGCCACAACAAGAAAACTTTTTATCCCATTTACAATTTTTTTCAAATTTATATAATATGTTTAATTCGCTTTTAACGTAAAATATATTACAAACGCAATTCCTTACACGTTAAAAGTAACACCATATGACTACTTGTGACATTGATATTTCTCCTTGCTTCATTTACACCAGAAGTTTTTTTCTTAATCGCCAATACGCGCAGTTACTCGCGCCGGACTGCCAAGGATTTGGCTTACTTTTAACGGATCGGCTCCCTGTTCTTGTCCATTTTGATTCAGGTATCTGTCTTGTTCTTTTTTATTAGTCCATGAGTACATGCAATTTCTAAAATGACGCCATATTAACCCACTTGTTACTAGATCCCTTTTAACGGAACACCTCGCAAAAAAAATTCTTTATTAATTAAGAAAAAAACTTCTATATTCTTTCTAAGAGATCTTTCTTCTTCTTCTTTTCTTTTTTTTCAAAGAGTTCCAGTTTCAAATGTTGTAATTACTTTATGTTGCTTTTATGTAATTGGCCAGTTCTGGTAATGTATTATAATATAAAATTGAACCTAATGCAATCAATATTGATTATAAACCCACTGATATCTATATAAGTACAGTGCTATTAGAAGCATGCTTTAGAAGTAGTACTTCCGGCAAGTTATTAACTAATCTGTGGTATAACTTTGTATAACTTCACTAACACAAAGCTGGCTACAACATCTCGGCATCTCTATAGAAACTAGCTCTCGACACCTGCTGCAAGTTAGCCGACACGCAATTAAGAAATCATTTTCAACGTTTACTGAGCTTATATTATTCAAACTCTGAAACAATCTTCGCGTAGAGCTCAATCAATAGGCACTTGACGTCGTATTCGCCAATAATGTCAATATCGTTATATACACATACGACATATAATTCGCAGTCTGGAAGATAATGTAAGCACAATTTTCTCCAGTAGTGTATCAACTGTCACTATCCGAATCGGGTACTAAATTCAACATAAGTACGTAACCTGAACTGAAAAAACATTTAACACTGCTGCTTATTGACCAAGAATATTTTAAGCAACTCGAGTAAATGCGGCAATGTATAGATAAAGCAGTCCAAGCTTACTATGGTTTAATCTGTCACATGTTCCATATTTCGGCTTTGTTTTTATACGACGTGATTGGTCTATATGTATAGAACGTCATCGAGTCAGAGTGCAGAGTTGGCTGGCGATCTTATGATATACAATATTATTGAAGAATTATGAACTATTCTATCATCTGTTGTCATTTACGATCACTAGTTTAATAGCTGTTCCAAGGTCAGCTACTTTTCTGCTCCTAAACAAATCCTTAACAATTTCAACGGATCTCTTGCCGTGCGGACGACATTAATAGTGATATATGTGTATGCACCGGTCGTGCAGGGCTTCCTTGGGAAAAGTTTGACGAGGGCGAGCAGATATTTGTGTCTACTATCAGAGTTTCTTCTGAGAAGGTAACAGAATAAAACTAGACTTGCTTAGTCCAACCATGAGAAAACTCAGTTTCAACAAACTTGCGCGATTGTTTTTACCGTATACGGGTAAGGTATGCTGGAAGTGAGGTACTAAAAGGTTTCGAAATAGTGTTTTGTAAGGTCAGAGATAAAACTCATTTAATACTAGCTGACCCGGCAAACGTTGTTTCGCCATATTATGAATAATTTTTAGAGTTAGACCGTCCCTTGGACATTGGAATAGCTGTAACAAACAGACAGACAGTTGATAAAAAATGTTATTTTGGTGTAAGTACCGTGTATATATTCATACATATCTAGTAAAAAACGGTTATTTTCTATATTACAAACAGACTCTCCTATGTATGTATCTAGATAAGATTGTAGGGTTTGTCTCTGCCATCAGGATACACACACACACAACACACACACACACGTGGAAAACACATTATGCAAAATTAGATGGCAGGCATCGGTCCTATCTCGTTTATGGTACACACCTCATACTACATTATCTTATATTGTATTTAATATTAGGAAAGTATAATGAACTCCCACTTAAAATCTATGAATAAACTAGCCAGTAGGATACTTAAAATAGCTTATGTAATAGCAAAATCTGTAAAAACTTTTTTTATATAACTAAGCTGTTTGTAGTCTTAATAAAGAAAAAAATACATGTGTATTAGTTGACAAATGGCAGCATTTCCGACTAAAGTCTGCAATGTAAATTTCGCCCTCGGTCAATATTGACACAGATGTGTTGACACCCAGTGTGAAACAAGTTGGTTGTGACCCGGTGTTCCCGGTCCGGGCGGCGGGATACTGGGAGAGCTGTGTCAACACATTAGGCATTCACTGAGGGGGGATAAGACGTGCTGAGAGGAAGTCTTCTTAGCTATTATATCTACATAGAATCTATAGAGATTTTATAGGCCGTATCCAGCCATAATTCGTAAATTTACGATTTATGTAATAATTTTTTTCATACACCAATAGCAGAGAAAACGACATTTTCGTAACTGTTGTTTGACATTAAAGAAAACATTAACAGTTATTGATATTTAAATTTGAAGTAAAAATTTTGTTAAACATATTACAATATTATTTTGCACTTCTTCATTATAAAAATGACATAACCAATTGTCCGTACAAGCTTGCCCAACTGTATATCTTGTGGAACACATCTCCCTAAACATTTTCAAAACGTAGAGATAAATTTGGAGATTCAGAACAGGTATTGTTAATTAAATAAAAAAATATTGTAAGTATAAATAACTTTAAATACACAAATCATATGTGGCAACATTAGGAATTACAATGCATTTTGAAGTTTCTCGCAATCAGGCTCAATCTCACTCTGGAGATTTTCCACATTTCTACGGGGATATTTCCTATGAAACGTCGAAAATGAATACGTCCAATAAGTATGTACCTATAGGTACTAAAATAGATATTAAGCAGCTGTGTTGAAGCCTATTCTCCAAAAATAACTGAAATTAAAGAAAAGAATACCTATTTGATTGATACACAAATTAGTTCAAAATAGGAAAGTTTCTTGTTTACATGATAATTAAAAAAAATTCACTCAGTAAGTTCTATACCAATAACTCTAGAATTGAGCTGTCAATAACCAGTGTTAAGAAAGACATATCCCATTAAATACTTAAATAAAAAAAGAAACTATATTACTGATTTTTAATTTCTAACTGCAATTATTGCCATATATCAAGTGTTAACAAAACATTCCGTCGCTACTTAGCGTATTAGCGATCCATCGAATAGTCCATCGTCGTCATTCAATCGTTTCGGAGTTATTTTTTTTATTACAAGCGACCCGGTCTATAATAATTTAGCAAATACTTACTGTAGGAATAATGAGAGATCGCGACCACTTGGTATACAATATATGTACACTATATTATGTATAATAAATGGATTACAATATCTATTAAATGACAAGCTGTAGATAGTAATTCGTGTAAGCAGGTGCTAGTAGCGAGGGAGCGGTAATTCGATCGGTTACACAATACACGATAATGACTCAGCTTCACATAATGACGGAAATCTATCTTTTGTCCACCTCCGGACTCCACCGCCCACTGCCCCACATTCATCGCAGAGATTTATTATGTCTCTGTGGAATCGCACCTAAGGATTAACAAAAGATTTAAACCACGTCGATCCTTTCTGAAAGTCGATGTTGTAAGTTATTTTTGTCACCTTTTTCTGTATGTATTGTGTATGTAAAAACCCTCTCCTATTAACATTTTTCAAAATTTTAACAAATAATGTAGTTTATGAAGATAAGGAACGAGACGAGTAGGACGTTCTGCTGATGGTAATTGATACGCCCTGCCCATTACAATGCAGTGCCGCTCAGGATTCTTGAAAAACCCAAATATTCTGAGCGGCAATACAATTGCGCTCGTCACTTTGAGACACAAGTTAAGTCTCATTTGCACAGTAATTTCACTAGCTGCGGAACGCTTCAGACTGAAACACATTAATCTTTAAACATTACTGCTTCACGGCAGGAATAGGCGCCGTTGTGGTACCCATAATCTAGCCGGCATCCTGTGCAAAGGAAACCTCTGGTAACAAATAATATGTGTTCAGCTTAAGATTAGAATTCTAAGTGAACAATTATTTAATCCACCTTGTTGATTTAGGAGTTTCATAAACTATTTGAATTTCTAGCCTTTGGTACCAGCTGTGTTATACTTAACTAATAATAGCTGGGGGATTGAGCTGTGTTTGGTATCTTGTATTGATCTGTTATGAAACATAAATATTTGGCAATTTATTAGGTTATTCACATAAATCATAAATATTGTAGGACCGAGAACACCACCCTGAGGTGCTCCGTGAGGGACTGTGCGAGCTAAAGTAATTACCTATTTTTATCCTTCGTTTTCTCTTTGTCTCTTTTAAAGCTAACCTCAACAAAATAGTCGTTTTTCTATTTCTGTGTGATAATATTATATTTGTATACTTATCTTCTTTCATCTGTCATTTATACAGTCACGATCACTAATTTAATTACATACTTATTTGAGTCTTTGAAAAAGTCTATGTTCTATGGCCTAAAAAAAACACAGTTTTTTGATACCACAGACAACTTAATCTAGGTTAGGTATTGGAGGTTCATAGAAATATTAGGAAATACGTAGTATATAACTACTATATCTAATATATAAAATTCTCGTGTCGCGGTGTTTGTAGTTAAACTCCTCCGAAACGGCTTGACCGATTCTCATGAAATTTTGTGTGCATATTGGGTAGGTCTGAGAATCGGACAACATCTATTTTTCATCCCCCTAAATGTTAACGGTAGTCCACCCCAATATTTTTTTTAATTTTTAGAAAAATTATTTATTTTTTATTTTTGTATGATACATCTTTAAAAATACATACAACTTCAATTTTCACCCGTCTACGATAAACAGCTATTTTTCTATCGCGATTTTTATATGATTCTGTTACATCCACAGATCCGCAATAGGGTTGCGAGATGGCAATGGATTTTTTTATTTATTACTTTATATGGCAATACAACGTTTGCTGGGTCAGCTATTTATAAATAATATTTCCATGTTTAAATCATTAGACTTAACATTATAATGTCAACTTAAGATAAAAATTTGTTAATATAACGTGCCAAGACGCTGCTAGGTATATTTTGTAAATTTCACATTTCCCGCATTGGATGTATGGGTGTACCTTTGCCATTCAATGCAGTAAAAATAAAACTACTCACCAGAGATAAGTATGTATACAGTACATTTCCAGCCCAAATAAATGGCAACTCAAAACTCTCAAAACTCCTCCTAAGGCCTCCCCTAAAGATCTCCGCAACGACTGCTAGAATACTTTAAATATTTATGTGAATACTTAAGTTCTTAAATCGTAAAATAATAATACAAGCTTGCCACAACCTACTTAGGCAGTTCCGCCTCTTATTACGTAGTATTTACAACATCTTTGCCAGAAGCCTTTGTGACTGTATTGTGTAGCACGTGTGCACGGGATTATATAAATCTTCAAAACGTTGCAATTAATTTTCGTAGAACAATATTTAACGTAGAGCTAATCTCGACCATTACGTGTTTATTAACGTAATGGAATTGATTGCATCGTTCCAGATATTAATGTTACGTTCAGCCTAATTGAGCACAGCATTATCTGTACTAGATTTGTATTAATTAATTGGTATATTGAATTATTATTTTGTTATAATAATGTTAATTTATAAGCGAGTGCTTGCATCACAACCACAGATTTTGATGTATTTCAAGTGAATCAATGATGGGCAGACTTGATATATAAAATTTGGTGTAATAATACACTTTTACCAGTGGGAGGCTCCTTTGCACCAGATACCGGCTAGATTAAGGATACCACAACGGTGCCTATTTCTGCCGTGAAGCAGTAATGTGTAAGCGGTCTGAAGGCCGCCGTAGCTAGTGAAATTACAGGGCAAATAAGATTTGACAACTTATGTCTCAAGGTGACGAGCGCAGTTGTAGTGCCGCTTAGAATTTTTGAGTTTTGCAATAACCCTGAGCGGCACTGCATTGTAATGGGCAGGGCGTATCAATTACCATCAGCTGAACGACCTGCTCGTCTCGACCCGTATTTTCATAAAAAAACTTATATTATACACTTTTAGGAGGGTCGTCATAATTCGTGTAAGTATTTAAAATCAAAGTCAAATTAACTTTATTCAAATAGGCTTGAGATATTTAATTTAAATTACTGAATCTACCGTATAATATGAAAATTTTGAGCTCGTGAGAAGAACATACAAGAAACTCAACGACCACTCTTATCATATAGACTATAGCGTATTTTACAATGATCATAACAAATTAGTTTGTAAGGTCTCCAATATATGAATAATGTTAAAAGCCGTGTTATTATTATCAAATAATTCATAAAAAGTAATCAAAAATAAATCGTATAAATATATAATATCGTATATTGGATGCATCTATCTTTAGAGCTTTAATTAGATTTTTATGTAAGGATGTTTCGTGAACATGATGGTGGTGATTACTGTTTGATTGTTTTGCATAAGAGCGGAATACTAATCACCTGAATGTAATTTTATGTGAATGGCCGCTGAGATGAATCAAGTTCGCCTTTCAAACGAATAAATGCTGGAATAAAGAAATAATTTAATGTCATTCTATTTCATATAACAATTAGTTTAAAACAAATATTTCTCAAACTTTATTATATATTTTCGGTTTTTATTCTTTTAGGCATTCCACACTGTCGGACAATATTTTAACAACAAATATATTTCCTCGTGATCAACGTTAGATATATAATGTCTGGCAATATATTACGTGTTGTCGCGCCAATGTACCGCAGCCGAGCCCCAGCGCTAAACCTCGGAGTTCAATTGGTTTTCAATTCATATGCAGATTCAGTTCGCAGAACTCCCACAGATATCTCTGGGATTGCATTTTTGCTTATTGCTATTTAAATATGGATTTGCATGACAGAAGAGCTGACTGTGACAAATCAGTTTGCGGTCAATTTACGTAAAATAATGACACAGAGACCGACGCGACTTAGGAGGTCTTTATCAATGGATTCAATAATCTGAATTAGTTAATGAAACATTTCAATGTTCAATCTACTGGTATTTACTATATAAATTTTTCGAAAAGGTGGAAAACTAGACGGATCCAAGGTTACTCCTTTTTGGGATCGGATGCATTAAAACTGTCTCCATAAGTCAGGTTTACGCCTTATGAGTGGGAGTGCCTGAAGAGAAGCCAGTTCTGTAATCGACGACCGTAGCACGATCGGTCAAATGCCATGGGGACCGCTCGATTTATGGGTATCCATGACCTTAAGGACGGTTCCATGGTTGATCATAATATCCGGCACGGATAAGCCGCACTGCGTGATAAGCGGCAGGTAAATTCATCTAGAATAGAGTTAAATGCAAAAAAGAGTCCAACGGTGAAGTTAAATCGACTTAAAAAAAGGAGGAGGTTCTCAATTCGCCGGTATGGTTTTTTATGTTTGTTACCTCAGAACTTTGTACTTGGTGAACCGATTTTGATAATTATTTTTTTATATAAATGCTGATCCTTCCCATGTGGTCAAGATCTGACAGTGAAATCCATAAGAAAACCATAAAAGTCTTAAATTTGATATCAGTATGTGCGCGACAAATTTACTAACAACTCAATATCGCGCTAATCGATTTCGATGATTCTTTTTTTATTGGAAAGGATCTACTTTAAACGTATTTTGGTGAGAGTGTGGTTAGATTCTGATTATGGGATCCATGACAAAGTAACGGAACTCTTCAATTCTTAAGAGCACTTAGCGATTACTTGACCGAATCTTTTTTATGTTATCCGGGTCTTTGAGTCACCTATCGTAACATAGTTATGGTCAAGTAATTGTCGTAGTCAAATATGATGATCAATGGAAATCCTTAACGACATACAGTAAGGATACGATCTGTGGCAGAATTTCTAACTCTCTGTAATCCAATTGCAATGCACTAACGTTCATTGCTGCATTGGAAAATTTTGTAGATCTTGAGATTATTGTACTTCAGCTTCACTAAAAATAAAAAATAAAATATTAAAAAAACAACCGACTTCAAAAACACTATTCCTAAACAATAGATATAAGTACTAAAGTTCCAATAATTACAATAATCGTAACTAGAATTAGATTATTTAATTAGATTGTATAAAACTCGCAATTATTTTTGAACTTTTTAGTGCATATTAAGTACTTATACCTATTGTTTTGGAATTCGAACCTTCGCACGACACGCCACAAATTAGGATATCATCCCCACCATCTGGATGTGTGGCGGGTCTCGAAATCTCGAGCGATTGCCAATTCCGTGGCCATCTGGAGGGCAAAGCCAAATTGGCTTCAAAGAAGCTGGGCGTCATCAATAGAGTAGGGCAATACTTCAAGCCGGCCCACATTCTAGCGCTCTACAAAGCGCAGGTCCGGCCACACATGGAGTATTGCTGTCATCTCTGGTCTGGTGCACCCCAGTATCTGCTCGATCCATTTGACCGCGTGCAACGTAGAGCAGCTCGAATTGTCGGGGTCTCAGTGGTCTGTGAACGGCTGGATCACTTGGCGTTGCGTAGAGACGTCACTTCATTGTGTGTCTTCTACCGCATTTATCACGGGGAGTGTTCCGAAGAGCTGTTTAACCTGATTCCTGCCGCCGAATTTCACCATCGCACGACACGCCACAAGTTAGGATATCATCCCCACCATCTGGATGTGTGGCGGTCCTCCACAGTGCGGTTCTCAAGGAGCTTTCTTCCACGTACTACAAAGCTGTGGAATGAGCTTCCTTGCGGTGTTTCCGGGATGATACGACATGGATATCTTCATAAAAAGCGCGTACACCTTCCTTAAAGGCCGGCAACGCTCTTGTGATTCCTCTGGTGTTGCAAGAGAATGTGGGCGGCGGTGATCACTTAACACCAGATGACTCGTACGCTCGTTTGTCCTCCTCTTCCATAAAAAAAATTACAAAACTAGAATTAGATTATTTAATTAGATTGTATAAAACTCGCAATTATTTTTGAACTTTTTAGTGCATATTAAGTAATTATTTTTGTAGTCGGTTGATTTTTTGTTAAAATTTCTTAACGACGCAATTGCACTCATTCAACATCGTTCAGAATTTTTACCTCAACTATTTATTTAATTAAGAATGCCTCAATTAAGAATTTAAGTGCCATTACCATTGTAATGAGCAGAGCGTATCACTAGCTATCAGACTCGCGCAGTTACATCAAACGGAACAACTTACTCTGGTAACATCTAGCTCCACTCTCCCCTATTGTCGGTCGGCTGGTTATATTTTGTATGAGGTTAAAACAAATCTGCATCCACAGGTAGAGCCATCCTGCAGAAGATCGTATCTCGTTCAAGTCCGCAGACCTGCAAAGGCTCACGCGGCGGTAACCTAAATAGCGTTATCTGACTAATGTAAATGATTAACTACTATCCGGCTAATGCAAAGTTGTGATCAAACGCCCCCCCATAATCGGTGTTACTTGAACCGAGCTAGACTTCATTTGAATTCGATCTAAGGACCTTGAAATTATAAAAGATTGTACATAAGGTTGGTTTACAGCTATTTTTCTATCGCGATTTTTATATGATTCTGTTACATCCACAGATCCGCAATAGGGTTGCGAGATGGCAATGGATTTTTTTATTTATTACTTTATATGGCAATACAACGTTTGCTGGGTCAGCTAGTTATAAATAATATTTCCGTGTTTAAATCATTAGACTTAACATTATAATGTCAACTAAAGAAAAAAACTTGTTAATATAACGTGCCAAGACGCTGCTAGGTATATTTTGTAAATTTCACATTTCCCGCATTGGATGTATGGGTGTACCTTCGCCATTCAATGCAGTAAAAATAAAACTACTCACCAGAGATAAGTATGTATACAGTACATTTTCAGCCCAAATAAATGGCAACTCGAAAATTGTAGTATTTCTCAAAAACTAGTCAAGTCTTAGACAAAGGCAACCTCCCCTAAAGATCTCTGCAACGACTGCTAGAATACTTTAAATACTTATGTGAATACTTAAGTTCTTAAATAGTAAAATAATAATACAAGCTTGCCACAACCTACCGACATGTTAGTCCCTGACTCAATCTTCGATGAGTATATTGTAAATGTGAACACACTCATAGAGCAGGTATATATTATTAAAGACACCAGAATCAAGCCTAGCGAAACTCTCTTAGAAAAAAGCGATTAGCTCGATTGTATGAACATGCAGTCATTGAGACAGATTGAAAGATAACGGCTGCAATCTTGTAATATAAAGTGCTTAGCCAAAATCCATCACGTTTTAAGCAACTGTCTGCTTTCAAACTTATTATACTTCGTTCGTAACTGACTTGTGTTAATACCACTGGACAATTTTTGTGCCTATTTGAAGCGACAGTCGCGAGCGTCCAGAGAACTAATTTTGACGTATAATACAAATAGCTGCGAAGGAACGTTCAACACTCTGAAATATTTTTGCATTTTTTATTAATTTCGTTTGTTTTCCGTGTTATTTATACTTCAAGAATTAACTTAATAAAGTACACAATATTTTTTAATAGTGGGCTATCTATGTTGTCCACTAGATTGTCATCACTAGTTTTAGTACCGCAGACTCTCGCTACATGGCCAACAGCGCCAAAATGGCGAATATCAAACAGGCACAAAAGTACTTTGACAGCCGCCAGTCCAGTGGTATATAGTAGAGGTCAGTGCCGTATACAATAGATTTTGTCAAACAAACTTATGTCAAATGACAGCATGTTTCATACTTAACTAAAGGAGACATTTTTTTTGGGCCCACTGGATATGGTCTAACCGGGTTCATGAAATTATAATAAAAAGGCAAACGCTTGATATATTTCCAGTATACAGTTATGGTCACCATGGCAATAAAATGCGTACAATGAAACATTCATGTGAGAAAATAAAAATATTACTGCAACTACTACTGTTTGGTGGGTAGACATTCTGTTGGTTGCTGTGAACATGAAATGTCTGTTGGGTGGTATTTAGGGCAGGGCATCAAGATGAGACTGAGCCACCTGCATCGTTTCTGGATGAGATTCTAATTATAAAAGATGATTTTAAAAATGATGATGACTAATAAATATTTATACTATATAAACAATGTGTTATTTCTTCCTATGATTAAATATGATATGACAAAACCTTACCTCAATAGTATTTACTTATTTTATTAAGACACGACTTTGAAATTACAATGATGGTTGTTAAGTATTTTTGGCAAGGTTTCTGGTATAGTGGTTATGGTGATTGCCCTGACTGCTAAACTGAAGTATTGGGGTGTCGGTGTACACACACCTGGGTCTATTAATATACTAGTGTGATGAACATTTTTGTTCTGTGCATCATTGTAAACCATCTTTTATCAGCTGTATCCGTACTCTTCCTACAGGCTCTGTTTATTTCGATATCAGATAGTACTACTTACACTCCTTCTTAATTTTACCAGTTTCTGTTTTATGTCAAGATATTACGTAATGGCTTATAACTAACATTTATATATGATTTTTAGGTTATTTTGACGTTCACATTTTGTCGTATTTCTCAGTATTCCGGTTAGACCATTTCTAACTAAATATACCATTGTAATCTAGAGATTATAAGGAATAAATCAATATATCTTTCATTACTATACATCACATTTCGTGGTGGGCCTATTCGTCGAACAAAAAGAAATGTCTCCTTTCAATTTTTACTTAGGCAGTCTCGCCCCTTATTACGTAGTATTTACAACCTCTTTGCCAGAAGCCTTTGTGACTGTATTGTGTAGCACGTGTGCACGGGATTATATAAATCTTCAAAACGTTGCAATTAATTTTCGTAGAACAATATTTAACGTAGAGCTAATCTCGACCATTACGTGTTTATTAACGTAATGGAATTGATTGCATCGTTCCAGATATTAATGTTACGTTCAGCCTAATTGAGCACAGCATTATCTGTACTAGATTTGTATTAATTAATTGGTATATTGAATTATTATTTTGTTATAATAATGTTAATTTATAAGCGAGTGCTTGCATCACAACCACAGATTTTGATGTATTCCAAGTGAACCAATGATGGGCAGACTTGAGATATAAAATTAGGTGTAATATTACACTTTTACCAGTGGGAGGCTCTTTTGCACCAGATACCGGCTAGATTAAGGATACCACAACGGTGCCTATTTCTGCCGTGAAGCAGTAATGTGTAAGCGGTCTGAAGGCCGCCGTAGCTAGTGAAATTACAGGGCAAATAAGATTTGACAACTTATGTCTCAAGGTGACGAGCGCAGTTGTAGTGCCGCTTTGAATTTTTGAGTTTTGCAATAACCCTGAGCGGCACTGCATTGTAATGGGCAGGGCGTATCAATTACCATCAGCTGAACGACCTGCTCGTCTCGACCCGTATTTTCATAAAAAAACTTATATTATACACTTTTAGGAGGGTCGTCATAATTCGTGTAAGTATTTAAAATCAAAGTCAAATTAACTTTATTCAAATAGGCTTAAGATATTTAATTTAAATTACTGAATCTACCGTATAATATGAAAATTTTGAGCTCGTGAGAAGAACATACAAGAAACTCAACGACCACTCTTATCATATAGACTATAGCGTATTTTACAATGATCATAACAAATTAGTTTGTAAGGTCTCCAATATATGAATAATGTTAAAAGCCGTGTTATTATTATCAAATAATTCATAAAAAGTAATCAAAAATAAATCGTATAAATATATAATATCGTATATTGGATGCATCTATCTTTAGAGCTTTAATTAGATTTTTATGTAAGGATGTTTCGTGAACATGATGGTGGTGATTACTGTTTGATTGTTTTGCATAAGAGCGGAATACTAATCACCTAAATGTAATTTTATGTGAATGGCCGCTGAGATGAATCAAGTTCGCCTTTCAAACAAATAAATGCTGGAATAAAGAAATAATTTAAATCATGTCATTCTATTTCATATAACAATTAGTTTAAAACAAATATTTCTCAAACTTTATTATATATTTTCGGTTTTTATTCTTTTAGGCATTCCACACTGTCGGACAATATTTTAACAACAAATATATTTCCTCGTGATCAACGTTAGATATATAATGTCTGGCAATATATTACGTGTTGTCGCGCCAATGTACCGCAGCCGAGCCCCAGCGCTAAACCTCGGAGTTCAATTGGTTTTCAATTCATATGCAGATTCAGTTCGCAGAACTCCCACAGATATCTCTGGGATTGCATTTTTGCTTATTGCTATTTAAATATGGATTTGCATGACAGAAGAGCTGACTGTGACAAATCAGTTTGCGGTCAATTTACGTAAAATAATGACACAGAGACCGACGCGACTTAGGAGGTCTTTTTCAATGGATTCAATAATCTGAATTAGTTAATGAAACATTTCAATGTTCAATCTACTGGTATTTACTATATAAATTTTTCGAAAAGGTGGAAAACTAGACGAATCCAAGGTTACTCCTTTTTGGGATCGGATGCATTAAAACTGTCTCCATAAGTCAGGTTTACGCCTTATGAGTGGGAGTGCCTGAAGAGAAGCCAGTTCTGTAATCGACGACCGTAGCACGATCGGTCAAATGCCATGGGGACCGCTCGATTTATGGGTATCCATGACCTTAAGGACGGTTCCATGGTTGATCATAATATCCGGCACGGATAAGCCGCACTGCGTGATAAGCGGCAGGTAAATTCATCTAGAATAGAGTTAAATGCAAAAAAGAGTCCAACGGTGAAGTTAAATCGACTTAAAAAAAGGAGGAGGTTCTCAATTCGCCGGTATGGTTTTTTATGTTTGTTACCTCAGAACTTTGTACTTGGTGAACCGATTTTGATAATTATTTTTTTATATAAATGCTGATCCTTCCCATGTGGTCAAGATCTGACAGTGAAATCCATAAGAAAACCATAAAAGTCTTAAATTTGATATCAGTATGTGCGCGACAAATTTACTAACAACTCAATATCGCGCTAATCGATTTCGATGATTCTTTTTTTATTGGAAAGGATCTACTTTAAACGTATTTTGGTGAGAGTGTGGTTAGATTCTGATTATGGGATCCATGACAAAGTAACGGAACTCTTCAATTCTTAAGAGCACTTAGCGATTACTTGACCGAATCTCTTTTATGTTATCCGGGTCTTTGAGTCACCTATCGTAACATAGTTATGGTCAAGTAATTGTCGTAGTCAAATATGATGATCAATAGAAATCCTTAACGACATACAGTAAGGATACGATCTGTGGCAGAATTTCTAACTCTCTGTAATCCAATTGCAATGCACTAACGTTCATTGCTGCATTGGAAAATTTTGTAGATCTTGAGATTATTGTACTTCAGCTTCACTAAAAATAAAAAATAAAATATTAAAAAAACAACCGACTTCAAAAACACTATTCCTAAACAATAGATATAAGTACTAAAGTTCCAATAATTACAATAATCGTAACTAGAATTAGATTATTTAATTAGATTGTATAAAACTCGCAATTATTTTTGAACTTTTTAGTGCATATTAAGTACTTATACCTATTGTTTTGGAATTCGAACCTTCGCACGACACGCCACAAATTAGGATATCATCCCCACCATCTGGATGTGTGGCGGGTCTCGAAATCTCGAGCGATAGCCAATTCCGTGGCCATCTGGAGGGCAAAGCCAAATTGGCTTCGAAGAAGCTGGGCGTCATCAATAGAGTAGGGCAATACTTCAAGCCGGCCCACATTCTAGCGCTCTACAAAGCGCAGGTCCGGCCACACATGGAGTATTGCTGTCATCTCTGGTCTGGTGCACCCCAGTATCTGCTCGATCCATTTGACCGCGTGCAACGTAGAGCAGCTCGAATTGTCGGGGTCTCAGTGGTCTGTGAACGGCTGGATCACTTGGCGTTGCATAGAGACGTCACTTCATTGTGTGTCTTCTACCGCATTTATCACGGGGAGTGTTCCGAAGAGCTGTTTAACCTGATTCCTGCCGCCGAATTTCACCATCGCACGACACGCCACAAGTTAGGATATCATCCCCACCATCTGGATGTGTGGCGGTCCTCCACAGTGCGGTTCTCAAGGAGCTTTCTTCCACGTACTACAAAGCTGTGGAATGAGCTTCCTTGCGGTGTTTCCGGGATGATACGACATGGATATCTTCATAAAAAGCGCGTACACCTTCCTTAAAGGCCGGCAACGCTCTTGTGATTCCTCTGGTGTTGCAAGAGAATGTGGGCGGCGGTGATCACTTAACACCAGATGACTCGTACGCTCGTTTGTCCTCCTCTTCCATAAAAAAAATTACAAAACTAGAATTAGATTATTTAATTAGATTGTATAAAACTCGCAATTATTTTTGAACTTTTTAGTGCATATTAAGTAATTATTTTTGTAGTCGGTTGATTTTTTGTTAAAATTTCTTAACGACGCAATTGCACTCATTCAACATCGTTCAGAATTTTTACCTCAACTATTTATTTAATTAAGAATGCCTCAATTAAGAATTTAAGTGCCATTACCATTGTAATGAGCAGAGCGTATCACTAGCTATCAGACTCGCGCAGTTACATCAAACGGAACAACTTACTCTGGTAACATCTAGCTCCACTCTCCCCTATTGTCGGTCGGCTGGTTATATTTTGTATGAGGTTAAAACAAATCTGCATCCACAGGTAGAGCCATCCTGCAGAAGATCGTATCTCGTTCTAGTCCGCAGACCTGCAAAGGCTCACGCGGCGGTAACCTAAATAGCGTTATCTGACTAATGTAAATGATTAACTACTATCCGGCTAATGCAAAGTTGTGATCAAACGCCCCCCCATAATCGGTGTTACTTGAACCGAGCTAGACTTCATTTGAATTCGATCTAAGGACCTTGAAATTATAAAAGATTGTACATAAGGTTGGTTTACAGCTATTTTTCTATCGCGATTTTTATATGATTCTGTTACATCCACAGATCCGCAATAGGGTTGCGAGATGGCAATGGATTTTTTTATTTATTACTTTATATGGCAATACAACGTTTGCTGGGTCAGCTAGTTATAAATAATATTTCCGTGTTTAAATCATTAGACTTAACATTATAATGTCAACTAAAGAAAAAAACTTGTTAATATAACGTGCCAAGACGCTGCTAGGTATATTTTGTAAATTTCACATTTCCCGCATTGGATGTATGGGTGTACCTTCGCCATTCAATGCAGTAAAAATAAAACTACTCACCAGAGATAAGTATGTATACAGTACATTTTCAGCCCAAATAAATGGCAACTCGAAAATTGTAGTATTTCTCAAAAACTAGTCAAGTCTTAGACAAAGGCAACCTCCCCTAAAGATCTCTGCAACGACTGCTAGAATACTTTAAATACTTATGTGAATACTTAAGTTCTTAAATAGTAAAATAATAATACAAGCTTGCCACAACCTACCGACATGTTAGTCCCTGACTCAATCTTCGATGAGTATATTGTAAATGTGAACACACTCATAGAGCAGGTATATATTATTAAAGACACCAGAATCAAGCCTAGCGAAACTCTCTTAGAAAAAAGCGATTAGCTCGATTGTATGAACATGCAGTCATTGAGACAGATTGAAAGATAACGGCTGCAATCTTGTAATATAAAGTGCTTAGCCAAAATCCATCACGTTTTAAGCAACTGTCTGCTTTCAAACTTATTATACTTCGTTCGTAACTGACTTGTGTTAATACCACTGGACAATTTTTGTGCCTATTTGAAGCGACAGTCGCGAGCGTCCAGAGAACTAATTTTGACGTATAATACAAATAGCTGCGAAGGAACGTTCAACACTCTGAAATATTTTTGCATTTTTTATTAATTTCGTTTGTTTTCCGTGTTATTTATACTTCAAGAATTAACTTAATAAAGTACACAATATTTTTTAATAGTGGGCTATCTATGTTGTCCACTAGATTGTCATCACTAGTTTTAGTACCGCAGACTCTCGCTACATGGCCAACAGCGCCAAAATGGCGAATATCAAACAGGCACAAAAGTACTTTGACAGCCGCCAGTCCAGTGGTATATAGTAGAGGTCAGTGCCGTATACAATAGATTTTGTCAAACAAACTTATGTCAAATGACAGCATGTTTCATACTTAACTAAAGGAGACATTTTTTTTGGGCCCACTGGATATGGTCTAACCGGGTTCATGAAATTATAATAAAAAGGCAAACGCTTGATATATTTCCAGTATACAGTTATGGTCACCATGGCAATAAAATGCGTACAATGAAACATTCATGTGAGAAAATAAAAATATTACTGCAACTACTACTGTTTGGTGGGTAGACATTCTGTTGGTTGCTGTGAACATGAAATGTCTGTTGGGTGGTATTTAGGGCAGGGCATCAAGATGAGACTGAGCCACCTGCATCGTTTCTGGATGAGATTCTAATTATAAAAGATGATTTTAAAAATGATGATGACTAATAAATATTTATACTATATAAACAATGTGTTATTTCTTCCTATGATTAAATATGATATGACAAAACCTTACCTCAATAGTATTTACTTATTTTATTAAGACACGACTTTGAAATTACAATGATGGTTGTTAAGTATTTTTGGCAAGGTTTCTGGTATAGTGGTTATGGTGATTGCCCTGACTGCTAAACTGAAGTATTGGGGTGTCGGTGTACACACACCTGGGTCTATTAATATACTAGTGTGATGAACATTTTTGTTCTGTGCATCATTGTAAACCATCTTTTATCAGCTGTATCCGTACTCTTCCTACAGGCTCTGTTTATTTCGATATCAGATAGTACTACTTACACTCCTTCTTAATTTTGCCAGTTTCTGTTTTATGTCAAGATATTACGTAATAGCTTATTACTAACATTTATATATGATTTTTAGGCTATTTTGACGTTCACATTTTGTCGTATTTCTCAGTATTCCGGTTAGACCATTTCTAACTAAATATACCATTGTAATCTAGAGATTATAAGGAATAAATCAATATATCTTTCATTACTATACATCACATTTCGTGGTGAGCCTATTCGTCGAACAAAAAGAAATGTCTCCTTTCAATTTTTACTTAGGCAGTCCCGCCCCTTATTACATAGTATTTACAACCTCTTTGCCAGAAGCCTTTGTGACTGTATTGTGTAGCACGTGTGCACGGGATCATATAAATCTTCAAAACGTTGCAATTAATTTTCGTAGAACAATATTTAACGTAGAGCTAATCTCGACCATTACGTTTTTATTAACGTAATGGAATTGATTGCATCGTTCCAGATATTAATGTTACGTTCAGCCTAATTGAGCACAGCATTATCTGTACTAGATTTGTATTAATTAATTGGTATATTGACTTATTATTTTGTTATAATAATGTTAATTTATAAGCGAGTGCTTGCATCACAACCACAGATTTTGATGTATTTCAAGTGAATCAATGATGGGCAGACTTGAGATATAAAATTTGGTGTAATAATACACTTTTACCAGTGGGAGGCTCCTTTGCACCAGATACTGGCTAGATTAAGGATACCACAACGGTGCCTATTTCTGCCGTGAAGCAGTAATGTGTAAGCGGTCTGAAGGCCGCCGTAGCTAGTGAAATTACAGGGCAAATAAGATTTGACAACTTATGTCTCAAGGTGACGAGCGCAGTTGTAGTGCCGCTTAGAATTTTTGAGTTTTTCAATAACCCTGAGCGGTACTGCATTGTAATGGGCAGGGCGTATCAATTACCATCAGCTGAACGACCTGCTCTTCTCATCCCGTATTTTCATAAAAAAAAACTTATATTATACACTTTAAGGAGGGTCGTCATAATTCGTGTAAGTATTTAAAATCAAAGTCAAATTAACTTTATTCAAATAGGCTTAAGATATTTAATTTAAATTACTGAATCTACCGTATAATATGAAATTTTTGAGCTCGTGAGAAGAACATACAAGAAACTCAACGTCCACTCTTATCAAATAGACTAAAGCGTATTTTACAATGGTTGTAATCATAACAAATTAATTTGTAAGGTCTCCAATATATGAATAATGTTAAAAGCCGTGTTATTATTATCAAATAATTCATAAAAAGTAATCAAAAATAAATCGTATAAATATATAGTATCGTATCTTTGATGCATCGATCTGTGCGATCTGTGCGTATTCCATGTTTATTTTCGATCAATTCCTCAAATAATAGTGTATCGCATAACAACCCGATTATGAGAATTTGTAGAGAATTTAACGAAGTGTGTGCTGATTTTGATATATTCTTTACAAATGTAGACATTTTTAAAAATACTCTTTATAAAAGTTTCTAGTTTATGTAAAATAATTTAATGTTTAACTAAATTTCGTTATACTGTAATTACTATTGTGTCCACTTATTAATTTTTTATTTCTTTTTACTGTATTTGGTGAATGATGTGTACGATTTTAATTGGATCTCAGGATCATAAAAATATGCTGTACTTGTTATTAGATGATAGTTTTATCTTGTTATCTGTTATTGTACCTACTTGTAAATAAATAAATAAATCTATCTTTAGAGCTTTAATTAGATATTTATGTAAGTGTTAAAATAATACACCTTTTTAGTATGACAATATCTATATTAATTTGGAAATACAGAACTTTGTTTTATTTTAATTAACCAAGGAAGCCATTCTTATCGATAATAATTAATAATACGCCGACTACCGTTCATTACGTATAAATATGTGACAAGATAAATGACAGTGACAATGACGCATAAAGCCACAGAATAATTACAACATATCAAATGCATTTCTAACAGTAAGGATGTTTCGTGAACATGATGGTGGTGATTACTGTTTGATTGTTTTGCATAAGAGCGGAATACTAATCACCTGAATGTAATTTTATGTGAATGGCCGCTGAGATGAATCAAGTTCGCCTTTCAAACAAATAAATGCTGGAATAAAGAAATAATTTAAATCATGTCATTCTATTTCATATAACAATTAGTTTAAAACAAATATTTCTCAAACTTTATTATATATTTTCGGTTTTTATTCTTTTAGGCATTCCACACTGTCGGACAATATTTTAACAACAAATATATTTCCTCGTGATCAACGTTAGATATATAATGTCTGGCAATATATTACGTGTTGTCGCGCCAATGTACCGCAGCCGAGCCCCAGCGCTAAACCTCGGAGTTCAATTGGTTTTCAATTCATATGCAGATTCAGTTCGCAGAACTCCCACAGATATCTCTGGGATTGCATTTTTGCTTATTGCTATTTAAATATGGATTTGCATGACAGAAGAGCTGACTGTGACAAATCAGTTTGCGGTCAATTTACGTAAAATAATCACACAGCGACCGACGCGACTTAGGAGGTCTTTTTCAATGGATTCAATAATCTGAATTAGTTAATGAAACATTTCAATGTTCAATCTACTGGTATTTACTATCTAAATTTTTCGAAAAGCTGGAAAACTAGACGTATCCAAGGTTACTCCTTTTTGGGATCGGATGCATTAAAACTGTCTCCATAAGTCAGGTTTACGCCTTATGAGTGGGAGTGCCTGAAGAGAAGCCAGTTCTGTAATCGACGACCGTAGCACGATCGGTCAAATGCCATGGGGACCGCTCGATTTATGGATATCCATGACCTTAAGGACGGTTCCATGGTTGATCATAATATCCGGCACGGATAAGCCGCACTGCGTGATAAGCGGCAGGTAAGTTCATCTAGAATAGAGTTAAATGCAAAAAAGAGTCCAACGGCGAAGTTAAATCGACTTAAAAAAAGGAGGAGGTTCTCAATTCGCCGGTATGGTTTTTTATGTTTGTTACCTCAGAACTTTGTACTTGGTGAACCGATTTTGATAATTATTTTTTTTATATAAAAGCTGATCCTTCCCATGTGGTCAAGATCTGACAGTGAAATCCATAAGAAAACCATAAAAGTCTTAAATTTGATATCAGTATGTGCGCGACAAATTTACTAACAACTCAATATCGCGCTAATCGATTTCGATGATTCTTTTTTTATTGGAAAGGATCTACTTTAAACGTATTTTGGTGAGAATGTGGTTAGATTCTGATTATGGGATCCATGACAAAGTAACGGAACTCTTCAATTCTTAAGAGCACTTAGCGATTACTTGACCGAATCTTTTTTATGTTATCCGGGTATTTGAGTCACCTATCGTAACGTCGTTATGGTCAAGTAATTGTCGTAGTCAAATATGATGATCAATGGAAATCCTTAACGACATACAGTAAGGATACGATCTGTGGCAGAATTTCTAACTCTCTGTAATCCAATTGCAATGCACTAACGTTCATTGCTGCATTGGAAAATTTTGTAGATCTTGAGATTATTGTACTTCAGCTTCACTAAAAATAAAAAATAATAGATTAAAAAAACAACCGACTTCAAAAACACTATTCCTAAACAATAGATATAAGTACTACAGTTCCAATAATTACAATAATCGTAACTAGAATTAGATTATTTAATTAGATTGTATTAAACTCGCAATTATTTTTTAACTTTTTAGTGCATATTAAGTACTTATACCTATTGTTTTGGAATTCGAACCTTCGCACGACACGCAACAAATTAGGATATCATCCCCACCATCTGGATGTGTGGCGGTCCTCCACAGTGCGGTTTTCAAGGAGCTTTCTTCCACGTACTACAAAGCTGTGGAATGAGCTTCCTTGCGGTGTTTTCGGGATGATACGATATGGGTATCTTCAAAAAAAACGCGTACACCTTCCTAAAAGGCCGGCAACGCTCTTGTGATTCCTCTGGTGTTGCAAGAGAATGTGGGCGGCGGTAATCACTTAAGACCAGATGACTCGTACGCTCGTTTGTCCTCCTCTTCCATAAAAAAAATTACAAAACTAGAATTAGATTATTTAATTAGATTGTATAAAACTCGCAATTATTTTTGAACTTTTTAGTGCATATTAAGTAATTATTTTTGTAGTCGGTTGATTTTTTGTTAAAATTTCTTTACGACGCAATTGCACTCATTCAACATCGTTCAGAATTTTTACCTCAACTATTTATTTTATTAAGAATGCCTCAATTAAGAATTTAAGTGCCATTACCATTGTAATGAGCAGAGCGTATCACTAGCTATCAGACTCGCGCAGTTACATCAAGCGGAACAACTTACCCTGGTAACATCTAGCTCCACTCTCCCCTATTGTCGGTCAGCTGGTTATATTTTGTATGAGGTTAAAACAAATCTGCATCCACAGGTAGAACCATGTTCTGCAGCATAGTATCTCGTTCTAGTCCGCAGACCTGCAAAGGCTCACGCGGCGGTAACCTAAATAGCGTTATCTGACTAATGTAAATGATTAACTACTATCCGGCTAATGCAAAGTTGTGATCAAACGCCCCCCCATAATCGGTGTTACTTGAACCGAGCTAGAGTAGACTTCATTTGAATTCGATCTAAGGACCTTGAAATTATAAAAGATTGTACATAAGGTTGGTTTAAGTCGATTGCTCTGTTTGAACTTAGTCAGCTCTAAAGTTTTGCCCTTTCCAGAGTATGCGAGGAGTTCCGGGCATCTACCATTGAGTAGTGCAGTGTGCAGTGGTCTATTTGAAACCGGGGCTGTAAATTGTCTCCAGGGGCTACGGCTCCGAGTAGCCCACAGACCGAAAGAAAAACCCCGCAGTTAAGCCGCTATTTCTCGTCTATAACTATAGTTAGTTATACGATATAAGTACATAAGCCAATGAAAAAATGTCAAATAAATGCCTCTGTCTTTACATTTCTCAGTATAAAAAGTAAAGAAAAAGCAACTGTTAAGTAAAACATAATAATATTAGGAGTACAAACATTGGGTAAGTATTGTCACGTAGCGACCATCATATCCACCGTGCCTAATACATCAGCCTCACCCCAACTCGATCCTCAGATCGCAGACTTGAAACATTCAGATGGAGCGTATACTACGCCATCAAGTATAGAACTGTATACGTGTAGTAGAAATCTCGTAGAATATATGCCTATAGAAAAATTCCCTACGAGAAAAACAACACTTACTTCGACATAGCGTTGAGACATGTGTCGCTTATGAATCCACCTTACTCTGCCATTGTGCAATAATTGTGGAAGCTGAATAGACTTACTTTTTATTTCTATGGGATTTAAAATAACTGAAACTTATGTACCTACGGTAATGGATGCAGCACTTTATATACTAATGTGTATTTAATTTAGCATTATTTACTGGTGGATGCTACCACTAAAATAGTAAGTAAATTACAACTAGGTAACACAAGAAATTAATATGTAAATTTAAAACAACCGGGTACAGACCGTCATCAATTTATACATAAATCAAAAAGTACAATTAACTAAGCTTAATACTACGTCAAATTAATTAGGTAAAAACTTGGTCGAAAAGAGCAAGGCTGGCTTCAACCATCTCGAAATAAAAGTGGACGATATTTAGATAAGATCCTTATATAATAATATGCCCTTATATGACAGAGCTCCACAGCGAACCTGCAGGAGAGCGGTTTAAGCTGTATGCATCTCTCTCACAAGGCATCACAAATGACCTTTTGTATTAGATACCATTATTTTGTTTCAATGTGACATTTGAATATTGAATTTGAATTGAAATTTGCCTTCATGTATCTATTGATTCCGTCTAACAATTTTAATGGGTACTTATATTTTTATTGCTTTTTATAAAAGCAACATAATTTGCAATTTTTTTTTCTACTTCAGGTATATCTCTTTAATCAATACTCAATGTAGGTCTGATTAAATCTTTGTTTGTTTTACTCAATCCATTTCATGTTTTTCTATTTTTATTGTCACTAATTATTAACGAGTATGATTTGAGCACACTTTTTGGCAGATTGTGTATCCTTTAGGTCTCAATCAACTCAATAAGTCACCACACCACTCCAAAAAATGTACACAGATATGACTACACATAGTACCATGCTTTTTTACCTTGCCTTTAAAATTGCAAATCTACCTCAATTTTTCATCGCGTAATCAACGCACCCTAAATATACTCTATTAGAAGGCCCTTACCTGCTGTTTACCTGTAGGTATATTTTTAGCACTTTGCACGAGAATTTGTATGCAGATTGTTGCAAATATCCCCCAAATAGTCGTACCTGCGAAGCATATTGATTTCCGTTTGGAATACAAGGACATCATTTTTAATATTGTAATGCTCCTTGTATGGTTTTATATATCAACAGAATATATAAAAGGTACATACTTTCTCTAACTTTTGTTTAACTGTTTTACTTGTTCCCAATGTCGCCCGAGATCTGCGAAACGAAAGTTTATCTCTGAATTATTTATTGCTTACCCCATGTTCTTATATTTCCTGCATTACAATACGGCTTTTGACAAAAGTTTATGTATTCAATTACTCTGCTACCTGTTGTATTTATACGTTTTTGATTCTATGGAGCTAAGGAAAACGAAATACATATAGTTTTTTGATGTTAATGTCAACTCGATGCTCAACTCCACACATTTCTGAGAAAAATGTCGTTAACACACGGGCTATGAATCGAATGTATTTATTTTACGATAGAATAGTGGTAGGAGTTGAATGAAAGAAATCGTCACGAAAAGTGAAAGTGTAATGACCCCTCAATTTAATTAGTTTAGCTGAAAAACTTTTTAGTAAATCAATAGCGGTATTTACGAATTAATTTCATTTAGTATAAAAGTGTAAAATAAATACAGTTGTTCTTAAATATAGTTAGTCCATTGATGTATAACAACAAGTAGACTCACAATCACGCTCAAAAACTGTATGAAGCAAAACTCTGCCTTAGCGTCAATCAGTTATGTTTCGACCGCGCTTTGAATACAACGCCACGCAATGACAATGTGTTTAGTAAAAAAACTGTCCAAATAACAGCACAATCTCAAAACTAAAAAAGGATGGAGTGTAGTATTTCAGGTAAATACCCCTTTAAATTAACAAAATTGCGTTACTAAATTGACGGTTGTAAAACATTTTGCTACATTATTACATTTAAATAACGAATAGATTGCGAGTACAAAATATTTGTTTATGAGCTTCAAATGACCGTACACAATAGATTTTTAACTGAGGCTTAAGCTTATAGTCGGAAATGTAATAAGAGATCAAAAATGTAAACAAAGAAATGTCACTGTCAAAATGACAATTCAGAGATTATCAACATTTTTCTAGGTAGTCTAATTGTAAATTTATTTTGATTAATAATACATAAAACATAAATTTATAATATTTTTCATTGATAATGCTCCATCTGCAAAACCATCCTCGCTGCCTATATGAGATAATATAAGACGCCATCCTTTTCAAATTTAAATTTGAAAACAAAATTTATGTACGATGTGGGACTCAAACCCGTGACCTCTCGCGTTCCATGCGAGCACTCTTCCACGGAGCCACCCGTTCGAGTGAAGTAAAGTTCATAAGTTTTGAGGTTGTGACTTCATCTACAGGATCTACTTTACAGTTGATAACCTGCTCAACCCCTAATATGTCCATATTAGGAAATTGACTTGAGATGTTGCTCTTTCAAATCTAAATAGATAAGGTTATACTTACATAAAATCTGTACTGTTAACATAGTAGCATTTTTTTTACTGCAGGTTGTACTTCTATAATAGAAAGCATGCACTTTTCGTCTTACTGCTGAAAAAGTAAATTCACCAACTAAGTCTGGAATATTCTTAGGTGGCTTAAATTCTTCAGTCATTTTATTTTCAATTAATAGTCTCTTTTTCGGCGGTGACAGCATGTCCTGTTTGGTTGACGAACCTGGATCAGTATCCATGATTCGTTTCGATAAGACAACAACGAAATAAAACAAAATTGATTGACAAAAAAAAGAAAACTTAACAACAAACAAAAACCTAACATAACAACTACAATGGGATAGCAAGAAGAGCACATTGAATCGCGACGAACGTCAGAAACCGAATGAACAAAACAATATGGCGACCAGTCATACCTGTTACGACCAAGATGTTTTGTAACATTATTTATTCATTCTTAATTATTTATTTCTATGATTTAACTTTGAAGTGTATCCTGTATGAATGCCATAAATAAAGAGATGCCAGCAAACATATCGCAGCAAATATTATTATATTATAATATACAATGTTACCATTTTATAAAATATTAATTTCAATTAAACCTCTTTTCTCTACAATGTCTGCTCCAATTACCAGTAGTCCAGTCATTTAAAGGAACAACCTTGGCCTAGTTATTAAAGTTGGGATTTTTTTAATTTTCCGATTTCATTTATTCATTTTTTATCCTATTCATTTTTTATCTATTTGTTATTAATTGAATGTTTCCCCTTAAATATTAAATGAAGTTATTTAATTTCATTCATAATTGTGTTATTTATAAATAAAACGGTAAAATACGTTGCATTATGGTAGAATTGGCGCGTTTTCAACAGACTTCAAAAAAGGAGGAGGTTCTCAATTCGTCGGTATGTTCCTTTTTTTTAATGTTTGTTCTTTCAAAACTTTCGACTGGGTGAACCGATTTTGATAATACTTTTTTCAATTGAAAGCTGGTGCTCCCATGTGGTCCCATTGTAATTTGGTTCAGATCTGATAATAGCATCCATGAGAAAACCATAAAAGTCTTAAATTTGCTATACATACGTATAGCAAAGTGGATGATAAATTTACGAATAACTCAATATCGCGCCAACCGGTCTCGATGATTCTTTTTTTATTTGAAAGGATATAGATGAAAGATATTTTGGTGAGAGTTTGGTTGGCCGAACATTTTTATGCTATCATGATATTTAAGTCATCTACCATAACATAGTTATGGTCAAGTAATTGCCGTAGTCGAATATGATGATCTGATGATCAATGGGACTCCTGGAATAATTGCATATTCTTATACAATTTAGTTAATTAATCTAATTCTGGTTACCATTTTTGTAATTTTTGGAGTCGGTGTCATCCAAGATTGGTTTGTAACTAACATACATAGTTATAGGTGAGATGTGCTTGAGTCGTGAGGAGGCGAGAGGCGAGAGCGGGTCGCGGCGGAAGGACACCGATTCCAAAAACAACAATAATCGTAACTAGAATTAGATTAATTAATTAGATTGTATAAAATTACGCAATTATTATTATACTTTTTAGTGCACATTATATCTATTGTTTTGGAATAATGTTTTTGAAGTCGGTTGTTATTTTGTTAAAAAAAAAATTTATATAAAAAAAATTTATCATTTTGCAACTGTTGTAGTATTTTAAATACTATAGTCATAAGTCATATAACCTCACCTAAAAACTGTGTCAGCAGACCACATAATGTGAAATAAAAATACAAAATACACTTTTTAAAATATTAATATAACAATTACATAGATTTAAATTAAATTATACAAAATATATGTTTAAATAAAATACTTTTAAAGGATTAAAACGCGTGTAATTGTAACTGTGTTTTTCACGCTTCAAGACCTTTCCACATCTCGTGTTCAGTGGGACTGAAGAAAAACTTAGTTTTCAGATACACCTAGAAACAAAATACTTTTTTACATACCAAGGTAAGAATTTTCTTTATTTTTATTAATTTTATCTCCCTTAAAATAATAATTACCTACATTGATTTTCTAAATAGAGTGCTATCATCAGACAAACTTGGGTTAAAATTTTTGGAAAAATCATCACCCTACCAAATTACACGTACACTTACTACATTCATGCGCCGAAAACAAGGCAAACAAAAACGCACAGAGGCCACACCCTGAAGCGTATGGCCTCGGGTTATGAACACAGGTATGTTGCACGGAATTTGTTTATGGTACTGTACTAGAGTTTAAAGTGTCGGCATAATGCCCCAACTAGGCGAGAGCAGTTTCCCTACTACCATCTTAATAATACGAAACTATCAACTTCATAATAAAGTGACATCACTAAGATTTTGCATGTGTTTATAATTATTATATTATTATTTAAAATTACAATTACTAAAAATATACAAAATATCATAACTGAAACAATATAATACATATTACCAGGTTACAAATTATTCTATTGATATTATCATAACTGAATGTTGGTACTAATTGAAATCCCAGATAACCACAACATATGTGCTAAAGTTCACGAAGTTCTACACTGTCTGACAAAGTTCAGAATGCACTATTCGACCACAGTATATGAATATCTTTATACTTAAACTTACAAAGTAAGAATAACATTACAAATAAATACAGCTGCCAGCAAAGGGGCTACTGATAGAAACTGCAAATTGAACCGTTCAAAGATCGGTAATGTAATGTAACGTACTAATGGAATATAAAATGAGGCTGGTGTAAACATTTTCCACGTAGCTCGGATAACATCTCCATTTACGATCATTCGCTTCAAAGTCAAATAAACATTGTCTAATTAGGCTAAAAGAATCATCACTAAAAATATTTATTTTAAGTTACTAAGTTTACCATATATTCGGAAAAAGTAGAGTTCGTGAGAAGAACATACAAGAAACTCAACGGCCACTTTCAATCGATAGAGTATTTTACAATGGCATGTAATATGCAAAATAATATAGTTTGTAAGGTGCTTGAATTTGAATTTGAATATATTAATAAAAAATAGACAAAAATATAAAGAATAAACTGTATAAATATAAATTATCTTATATTGGATTCATCATGCAAAGAATGCTGGAAGAGTTTCATGCGCCTCTTCTTCTCTCTCAGAGTGCTTTTTGTTTTCAAAGCGGGGGTAGTGTTAGAAATGACATCAAAAAGAATTCTAAAGAAATCAATTTTAAAAAAATAAATGCCTTTTATTCCTTTATTAACCTTTAGAGCTTGAATTCAATGTTTGTGTAAGGATGCTTCGTGAGCATGATGCTTGTGATTACTTTCATAATTAGGTGTCGCTTTACAATGATTAATTAACTATAACAGGTTGATCTTCAATTATAAAGTTCAATATATGTATATAAGTAATTTGTAATGGTTATAAGTTAGCCCGACGGCGCGGTGGCGACCGGATTCTTACTCGGGTGTTAATCCACTCAGAAGGGTGATTAAAAGTATTCAGTGGAGGTTGTACTGTCTCTGGAGACGACCATCTACGAGCGAAGACGAGCGAATGCACTCGTGTAATTAGAACTGAGTGAACCACTTGAAATTTATTACCAGGGAGGATGTTAAGATTAAGATTGCTAAGCTTCTTTTTGTATAAATACTGTACGAGTATTGTATATTTTTAATTAATTTTGTACATAATACAATAACATCAATAAGACGGTAAGCGCTGGTACCGTTAAAAATGACATCAATAAGAATTCTAAATGAATCAAATTTAGGGAAAATAAATGCCTGTTTGAGCTGTGTCACTGACATAGCCCAAATGATTGCAAAACTGAGGTGGCAGTGGGCAGGGCACATAGTTCGACGGACAGATGGCCGGTGGGGCAGACAAGTCCTCGAATTGTGACCACGTTCTGGAAGATGCAGTGTTTGTAGGCTGACAAGATGAACCGACGATCTGGTCAAGATCGCTGGAATGCGTTGCATGAGGGCAGCGCAGGACTGATTGTCGTAGAGATCTTTGGGGGAGATGTTTGTCCAGCAGTGGACGTCTTCCGGCTGATAATGATGTAATGCCTGTTATGCCTTTAAAGATACAGGCTCATCATCTTATTCTGATCTATTATGTTGATAAAACTATTAGCAATACAGAAATATACCATGGCCTATGAATTTTATGATTATTCAATTCTTTTTAGAACCATTAAGAGAAAAAGTTTAAGAAATTTACATATTATCAATTGTTTTCTTTTAATGCATGCTTGAGAATCCAATGTATGATCATAGATACATTAGCGAATTTGCTAGAAACTGTGATAGTCATAATGTCAACACCAGGAAGAAACAAACTTGCAATGCCCACTGTTTAGTTGAGTTAGTAAGGTTTTTCTAGGGCGATGAATGTGCTTTTATACCATGAGAGCCCAGAAAATGTATGTAAAAAAATGTTTTACAAAATTCAAATGAATTGTCAATAACGTGTATGTGCTAAGGGTTACTATAACATAAATTACTTTTTTAATAATACCACCCAAGTAATACAACAACCGCTTTCAGGCTGATTAAATCATAAAGATTTAATGAAATTTTATGAAAAAAAGAAAGCCCGCTGGTTTTCTTCTCGGATTTAAGGCATATTTTTTTTGAAAAGGATGACTTTTGATTTAAATCCTATTTAGAATAAAAATATATGAATTTTAATTTGAATACAGAAACTGTTTGTATTTCTTTTTATAAAATTTTACGAATAGACTTTTTTTCTTAGATCATTTGTACGTCTAGATAGACTATGACACACACTAACACAAAATCTCTTACAAATCGCGATTGTTAGACGTAGCTTGTCAAGCACACTAAACAAATATTCAAACATCGCCGACGTCTCATTATTGATGATAGCTCAATCTAAAATCAGTTGTCCATACGTCCATTTCAAAGTTTGTTTATATGTACTATATCTGCACTCTCGCAAAAGTAACCTTTTCAGTGTCCCGCGTAGCCGTCCCAATTACAGACCTAATGCATTTCTCCACAGCACTTCAAATATTTTCAATAAATTAAAACATTTGGATAATATTGACCTTTCCTCTATAACCTATAAGAATTTTCGCTAATTGTAGCTTGGGGCTAGAACCTAAATAGGATTGTCTTGTATACAATCCAGTTTATATGTTTTAAATCTCGCAAACTTTATACCTAGACTAAAGTGTGAAGCATTGTAATTTAAAGTTAATTTTCTGCTTGTGGAGGCTGATAAATGGCGTTTACTTATTAACGTTTATATTTAACTCTGTATTGTGGCTGTTTGCCATTAAATTACTCCAAGTTTAAAATTACTTTTTCCTGTTATGTAATTCTGTAGTGACAAAGGTAAGTTAAAGACAAAAAGTTCTAAATTTGGAATGACTTTACTTCGCGCTTATTTATAACACAGAATGAGTCTACTCTCTCTTCTCATTACAGAAACCTGACTTTCAAAATGGCACGGATATTTTAGATACTCGTAAATACAACGTTTTTAGACGAGACCGTCACTTAAGCTTCGCATCACGCGGCAGAGACTTCCTAGCACTTGTTTATCGCAAATTCAATGCAATTATATGCAATGTATTAGCGAGAAAAAACTTGATATTGAATGTATATCCTTATGTTTTAAGGGACAATCTATTGGTATTCTACAAAACTTCACTTAGTATTGGCTCACTTTCCATCTGACAGCTCACAACAGATAGAATAAAATTACTTTTGAACGCAATTATCAATTTTATCTCTCATTTTTTCTTCTATTTTATTTCTCATTTGATCTTTATTGTTAGTGACTGTAACCTGCCTAGTATAAAGTGGAATAAAATGGTCCATTTACTTGAAAAACGTTCAACCGAAATGCAAAATGTAGCAGGAGTATTAATAAAACTCCTCTATTGCGGTATTTGAAGAAATTAACCATCGGTGCGGGCAACACACTTGACTTAGTGTTTAATAAACTAAATATTCTTATCAAAATTTTGAAAAGGCTTTCGATCGTGTTGACCACGAAATCCTGCTTATAAAGTTAGAATCTTTAGGCATACACGGTGACCTTAAAATACTTACGGAAATGTTACGATTTATATTTGTAAATATTTTGATCTGACATGAATAAAACTGTAATTTCAGGGTATAATTGTAAAGAGTGCCTGGCACGCGCCGCGCGGTATCCAACAAATATGTAATCATGAATAATTCCAGATCCACCGCATTTTACACAGCACTCAACAATACTTAATTGAACTCCACTCTATAATCTGCCAATCAATAATTATTTACATTATTTTATAAATGTTTAAATGGACTAATGCGTGCATAATTGTAAATTGGCGGTTGATCAGTCCGAATTTAATGAAAACTATTCTTTGGCCAGCTGTCCCTGCCGGCTACCACTACACATCCCGAAGTATCAAAGCTCTATATAAATATTAGACAATTAAAGAGAAAACTTAACAATTTGTTATGTTTTTAAAGTGATAACCCTCCCTCAAGGCTCTGGCTATACACAAATTAAATTTGAAAACAAAATTTTATGAACGATGCGGGACTCGAACCCACGACCGCTGGCGTTCCATGCCAGTGCTCTGCCAACTGATCTTAGTCCTAAAAGTGAGGGTTATCACTTTAAAAACATAACAAATTGTTAAGATTTTCAAGAGCGACATCTCAAGTCAATTTCCTAATATGCATATTTTGGGGTTGAGCAGGTTATCAACTGTAAAGTAGATCCTATAGATGAAGCCATAACCTGAGAGTTAAACAAAACATACAAGATTTTTTTAGTCAGAGCACTGGCACGGAACGCCAGGGGACGTGGGTTTGAGTCCCGCATCGTTCATAAAATTTTGTTCAGTGAGCTCTCATTTTCTCGGTAACATTTCTCCAATGATAGTAACGCGTGCTTCTGAGTTGACTCCGGCGTTGATACATTTTTTGGGAAGCATACTAAAAATCTGATGAGAAACCTCATTTGCTCAGAGGGCAATGGAGAGATCCGTAGCAGAACCAAAGCCGACATAGCTCAAATGATTGCGAAACTGAAGTGGCAGTGGGCGGGGCACATAGTTCGACGGACAGATGGCCGGTGGGGCAGAAAAGTCCTCGAATGGCGACCACGTACCGGAAGACGCAGTGTTGATAGACCCCCCAGAAGATGGACCGACGATCTGGTCAACATCGCCGGAATACGATGGATGAGGGCAGCGCAGGACCGATCGTCGTGGAGATCTTTGGGGGAGGCCTTTGTCCAGCAATGGACGTATTCCGGCTGATGATTATGATGACTAAAAAGCTGTAGTCCCGAACTCATGCAAGTCATTCCGTTTAATAAATAAGGTGACAGTCTTGACCTGTCTAACTCCAAACCTATTGCTATAACCTCCTTGTTCGTCAAAATCCATAAAACGCAATCCGCTGAATTTTTAGTATACCTACAAATATGTGGGTGGTGGTAGGAGAAACTATGAGAGAAGTGGTTCTTCACAGTGTGGTTTTCTCCCAAAGAGTGTGAAGAGCGCTTTCGCAAGTTTACATACTAGGCTGATGAAACTTCATTATGTGTTTTAAAGTGACCAGAGTAATTGAGGTGTTGCTCATAATTCTGAATTTACAAGAATGTTGAGCGGCATTCTATTATGGTTGGAACATCTTTGTTCGATCAATGCTATTTCTAGATCTTGCTACTTCTTCTCATTAGCTCAACCCTTTACGAAGTAGCGGTAAATTCAATAAGAAACAATATTTATATATTTTTTTTTGACATTCATAAGTGTCATTTTTGTGACCTACATGAATAAAGTGTTTTTGAATTCAAATTCAAATTTAAATTTGAATGTGCAAATGACGGTTGTGGATAGAAGTAACCGCTAAAGTTATATTTTCTAACTACCCTCATCTAGTCGAAGTGACAGCTATACAAATGATTTAAGTTTTCTTTAGTGTTAATTCCGCCAATATTTGTTTTTAAAACAATTCGACACGTGATTCGCCTCTACACGAGGCATCCTCAGGACGTGTTGTCTCGCCAAAATCTGGCACGAGACTGAATCAAATGAGCCGGAAGCCGCTCTTTTATACCCTCGTCCCATGAAATGACGCGCTGTGATTGGTCGGCTGTTGTGACGTATTACCCCCGGAAGAGACACGTAACAAAGGTGATGGGTCTAAATCTTAAATCATTTGTATAATTATCGATTTCTGCAAAGTAACGCCTAATTCAATAGAAGTGACAGCTGTCAAAGCCGAGTCGAGAGTCCGTGTCCAACCACTGCGAAGAGAGGTGCTGCCACTTTGCACTTTGAAAACCCTCTTGTTCTATTGTTGCGTCGAACGTAACGGTTTCGATTCATAAGTCTCCTTTTAACGTCAAGGACGAACTTCTACTGAGCTACGAGTGCCGTGCATCGAGCTGGAAGTTAAGTTGCTGGATCCGAGGCAGGAAGAGGCAAGAAAATTTAAGATTAATGGGCACTATTTAATCTTTGTCCTGATTTTGCACATTTAGGTAGGAGTCAAATAGGGCTCACATTAATTCCTGAATTATAAAATAATAAAGTACAGTCTGTTTAAATAAATATTTATATCAAATTACCAGCGCTAGTTGTAATACACAACAATTTTGATCAACTCGTCTCTTCGTGAGATGGATCAAATATAAAAGACAACACAATTGCTTGATTTACGAGACCTTTACATATTTCAATACAATTACATCTTACATTTACTGCGGTACTTATTATCTATTCATCACACTTTCATCTTGTTTTAGTCCCAAAGATATTACGTCACCAGTGGCTTCTTTACACAGAATGCTGTAGCGATGTCAGCAGCGGTGCTCTTTTCTGCCGTGAAGCAGTAATGTGCAAGCATTATTATGTATCGGTTCGAAGGGCGCCGAAGTTATTAAAATTACTGGTCTAATGAGATATAACATCTTATGTCTAAAAGTGACGAACGCATTGGCGATTCCGATAAGAATTTTGATCTTTCAAGAATCTTGAATCCTGTAGATTTTCTAGGATCATGTAAAAAGCATATACATCGCCCAACAAAAGATTTACTAACTCGAATTAACCGAGTAGTGTTACAAGTGATGGAATTTATAACACAATTTCTATTAATTTAGTTTTGGATAAGGTGAGTTTAAGGATAGTTTCAGGCCCGTAGTGTTGAATGACAACCGCAAAAGCCTTGTATCTAACGCAATATATCTTCATGCGGAAAATCAAAGGATCAGGCAAATATTTAATCAGATAACTAGATAGGTAGCACCAATCAAAGGGGACAGAGGAAGGGGGGGATGGGTGACATGACGGGCTGAAGTCACGCGACCCGCATCCATCACTATTAGTGGACAGAGCCGGTGTCAGCCGACGGAACAAACTAATATTAACGAACATGTAATTCTAGTAATTATTAACATATCGCATGTCGCAGGTAACGACGTACAGGTGAATGTTAGATTCCAGCTATACCTCCAGTTACTTGCCATCTTTGCGCAATAAAACCAAAAGACGCGGTGAGCTTAACTTTACAAAATTTACGTTCATGTTCTGCTGATAAATTTTCAGTTATAAATTTCATTACCTGTGGGAGACTTCTTTACACAGGACGCCGGCTAGATTATGGGTACCATAACGGCGCCTATTTCTGCCATGAAGCAGTAATGTGTATTAAAGAAACAAAAGATTTCCACGACGATCGGGCCTGTGGTGCCCTCGTCAAACGTATTCCAGTCAACTAGACCAGATCATCGGTCCATCTTGCTTACCAACACTGCGTCTTCCTTTACGTGGTCACCATTCGAGGACTTTACTGCCCCAACGGCCATCTGTCCTTCGTACTATGTGCCCTGCCCACTGCCACTTCAATTTCGCAAAAATTTGGGCTGTGTCGTTGACTTTGGTTCTCCTAGAGATCTCCTCATTTCTGATTCGATCCCGCAAACTCCGAGCATAGCCCTCTCTATTGCCCTCTGAGCGAACATGACCTTTCTCATAAGGCCCATAATTAACGATCACGTCTGCATACCGTAAGTCATCACTGGCAACACACACTGGTTGAAACCTTTCGTTTAAATACTGTTTACTCATAAAATAAACTTGTCTTCTATCGAGTCCTCTCTCGAGAAGGTCACGGAATGGGGTAAATTGAACCTTGTCCAATTTAACCCCCAGAAGACTCGAGTTTGCGCGTTTACCAGTAAAAAAAACCCCATTTGTCGTATCACCGCTCTTCGAAAATACTTCCCTTAAAGCCTCGCCTAGTATCGGTATACTGGGTCTCAAAATCTCGAGCGATTGCCGATTCCGTGGCCATCTGGAGGGCAAAGCCAAATGGGCTTCGAAGAAGCTGGGCGTCATTAATAGAGCACGGCAATACTTGTGTCTTCTACCGCATTTATCACGGGGAGTGTTCAGAAGAGCTGTTTAACCTGATTCCTGCCGCCGAATTCCACCTTCGCTCGACACGCCACAAGTTAGGATATCATCCGCACCATCTGGATGTGGGGCGGTCCTCCACAGTGCGGTTTTCAAGGAGCTTTCTTCCATGTACTACAAAGCTGTGGAATGAGCTTCCTTGTGCGGTGTTTCCGGGACGATACGACATGCGTACCTTCAAAAAAAGCTCGTACACCTTCCTTTAAGGCCGGCAACGCTCTTGTGATTCCATGGTGTTGCAAGAGAATGCCCACATTCTCGGTGGTGATCACTTAACACCAGGTGACCCGTACGCTCGTTTGTCCTCCTATTCCTAAAGAGACTCGAACCTCGGACCGGCTGTGTGCTTGGGGGAAGGAAAGAGAATGAAGATGAAGATGAAATGAAGATGAAAAGATGAGAAGAACACACTCGCCGGCGAGTGTGGTGATGTTTTTTTGTAATGTATGTAATCGGATCTCGGACTGACTGGTCGCTGGCTTAAACTAGCTAGATAGTTGGCCATGAGAGTGACCAGCGCTTCAGAGAACAAAAAACAGAAAATGACAATCTATCACTATTATCAACTTCCCGCTTAGAAAATTTATAATTTTTAAAATATGGAAAGTTATTGGTTTTACCCCGACTTTTGAAAATCGAGTTTCCATCAGTTCTCGACGCTTTAAGATCATTCGAAAGGGCTTGATTCGGACTGGTAGATATTAAATAATCTCAAAAAAACTCCGAACTTTTCTTTCATATATGTTTTTTTTGGAATAACGTTTAAACGGCTTAACCAATCGATTCCAAAAATAAATCAGCTATTAAAATCAAAAAACCACGTTGATCTGATAACCAAGCCGGTCAAAATCGTTTGATTCATTCGTGAGTTATCGTTGAATCTTTGAGCCTGAAGAGCTTAAAATAACACAAATTGTATTTTTTAGCTCGAAAAGCTTAAAATCGTCATATTAAGTACAATTTGAAGCGTTAAGATATGGAATTAGCGGGAAATTGCAGAGATGGACATTAGGTTTAACTGTTTTCCTATTTTTTTACATGAATTCAATAATTAGAATGTATCATAAGGTAATAAAGCCAACTATGTATCAATAAAGCCAACTATGTTTAATATGAGTTCAAGAGAAGCCACCATTGAAATTTAAATACCATGCTGAAATACCATTTTGTCAGGTTTTGTGTTTTTATTAACATAATATTATATTTGTGTGTTTCCTATTTTCAATTTATATTTAATTTATCCTTAAATTTTAGTCTTTTCTTTTGACAGTTCTAAGCGTGATAGTTGTAATAGGCCTTAAAAGTTTAGTAAATGGGAAATTTTAATATTTGTTAGCTGTAAGTTTTCCTAAAATTGTAAAAATTAAATAAAATAAAATATGTATTTATTATTAAGTTCGGAAAGTGAATCCCCACCCACTAGTCACAACAGGGCGTGTTTGTCCCTCAGACCGTATATCAGTCCCTCATTAAATTAGAGCGGTATCATTCGATCTCGCCACTTTACGGGACATATCCTCGTAAAGATTTCTAACGAAGAGGTTTACTTTGAATTAGTGCTAACGAGCCAACCCTAATGTGGGACGACGACTCGTTCTCATGCCAACTTCTCGCGCACATTTACACCAAATTGCACGGAACATTAATGATTGTGCTTGTAATAAAGGTAGGTTAGATAACTTGGATAATAACACAAATTGGAACAGTTATAGTTGCAAACAATTGTGTTACGGTGCAACAGGAAAAATATTTGATCTTCACAAACATAAACGTATTTATTATATATGTGATAAGAAATTTTTAACATTCATTACATTTTTGAATATGTGTGTCTGTTTGTCGGTTTTTGAAGTTATACTACTTTACGCGCATTATGAAAAAATTATGAGAGTGAAATTTTAAGATGCGCACGAATCACTGTAACACAAAAGTAACAGGTTGAAATTGGTTCCTAAAATTTTCTGACGTTTGCGTCATTCGTTATTTTCTTTTTGGTTTCTTCGTCCATTATTAGGACAGGCAAAGGGTTCAAGCCCATACAACCTATTCATTATTTAATAATTAACTGTCAAAGCCATCATTGCAAGATTTTTACAGAATTGTTCTTTCTTAAAAAGGAAAATAGCACGAGGAATAAATCATTTTCATGATTATTGCTTCGTTAGGCCAAAGAAGTATATCTTCTTGCGTGCATACATTAGGACACGCCCACTTTTTTATATATGTGATAACAATTTTTTAACATTCATTACAACGAAACGTAACATTTTTAACTATTTTCGAAATTTGTGTCTGTCTGTCAGTTTTTTTTGCATGTTTGTGAGCACATCACTTGGAAGCTACGCACTGGGATCAAAATAAAATTGCTGGTATATATGAAGCTTTCTTTTTAATTCAATTTCAAGTTTATTTCATCAAAGTTGATCCACAGGATATATTAGTTATATATATATATATATATATATTAGTTTCGTTATATTTAGTTTTAGTTGTTACACGAATGTTACGGGATTGCATTTCGCGGAGGACAGCATACAAAGTCACAGAACAAATAGGAGTAGTACAGAAGTTTCTCTTTCTTAACATATTTTAAAGAAAAAGCTACCTTAGCTGCCCGCTTATAAGATTCATTCTTGTCGTACTCATTTCGCAGCTGTGGTGGAGTCATAATATATCCCACTCAAAAAAGGAAAAATAGTGGAAATCATTCGTATTTAAGCATTGGCATAGTTGTACGTCCATGTGTAATTTTTTTATTCATGCTATACCTACTTGTTATGCAAGTTCATATGCATATCTCTTTAAATATCGATCCCAGTAAAAAAGTGTAGTTTTTGTTCTTTGTTGTAGAAAATTTTGCGCTGTGTGTTCGGTGTCGACGGTTGGTTTGGCTCACGAGCGATAGTTCTACAAGTTGTGTTACAGTTAGCTGGTTATCAGTAACACTTATGAGCAGTCGATTCGTTTAATACTATGCTTTGAAATCCTGGAAGTTCATAAAGTTTTCTTATCTCCAAGCGTTTTGGTCTTTTCTTAAAATTTGACTGTTTCTTTCTTTTTAAATAAGCTACTAGAAAAATCACGGCTATTGACAATCGAGTGCATGTCTACCTGGAGATAACGTGCCGGTGCCTACCGGTTCTCGCAAAACGCGCGAATGTAGAATGCCAGGCTTCAACAATGTGCGGGTGGAATTCAGCAATTTGACATAATGTGCGTTGGTGGAAGTCACTGGTATCTACCCAAATAACTCCTATAAGCACGTACGCGAGAAGAAGCTGGTATAGGCGAGTTCCTGCCCAGAGTTGAGAACAGAATGAATAATACTCCATTTGAGGCCGAATTTACGCCGTTTATAGTTGCAGGGGTGGCTCTAAGTGAAGTACTGTCTCGCTTTAGTACATCGAACTATTTAGGGGCCAGCTTAGCCTTCTTTTTCGAGTGAACACGGAACTGCATGCCGCTCGTATAAGGACTCCGAGTATGCTGATACTGGCTGCAGTTAGAGAAATCTCGAATCGAGTGAATACAAAATTTTTAATTCTTTAATTTACTCTTTGAGCATTTCTCCTTAATTTAACTACCAAAGTCCACAACGCCCTGGAAAATGTATTTTTTCCATATAAACGAGTGTGCATAATAATTAATGATGATAGTAAACAATCACCGCAGCTCTGGGATCACCATATAAATTACCAGAGTTAGTTATTTCTGCTAACATTGTTACTCGATAATCGCATTGTTTTTTATAATCGGTCGGCGCTGGAAATCATTCTTATCCCAAAATCAGTTAATCATTGTACTGCGTATATTTTACCAGTGGGAGGTTCCTTAGCACAGGATGCCGGCTAGATTTTGGGTACCACAACGGCGCCTATTTCTGCCGTGAAGCAGTAATACAAAGCAGTATAAACATTACTGTATTTCGGTCTGAAGGGCGTCGTAGCTAGTTAAATTACTGGGAAAATGATACTTAACATCTTATGATTCAAAGTGACGAGCAAAATTGTAGTGCCGCTCAGAATTTTTGGGTTTTTCAAGAATCCTGAGCGGCACTGCATTGTAAAAGGCAGGGCGTATCAATTACCATCAGCTGAACGTCCTGCTCGTCTCATCCCTTATTTTCACATAAAAAAAATGTAATATACCTATATACTATTCCATGGTTTACTTTAGCAATTCGTTCCGCGCAACGCTCGAGGTAATGCTAAAATTAAAAGCACGCGGCCTTATTTGACGTAGTTGTACACCGCACGGGTGCTTCGGGTGATTGAGCACCTTCTGACAAACGGTTTGTATTTTTCCCTCGTTTATAAATCGAATATGTGTTTCCAGCTCTTATGAACTTATTTGAGCTGCGATCTGGTATTTCATCAGTGATGTAATTAAATATTCGACTAATTTATTCTGGAAAATTCAATTTTGCAATATTTTCCAGGCCAAAGCTATGTCGCTTCAAAAATACGTCGAAAGCCTTCTTGAAGCCGTACTCAGTACATTGTTTCCATTGGCATTCTATCCACATTGGCGTCTACGAAAACAGGTATTTGTAACACAAAACCAAACATTTAATAATGATAAAAGAACTTAATGAGAAATAAGTCAGAAATTAAAGTTATTTTATTTAATTAATTCTATATAAATCAAATTATTTATTGTTGGTTTTGTATTGTACAAAGGGTACAATGGGTCTGATAACTAAAATAAGAAATAATAATTATTATATTTTACAATGTTTGTAATGATTTTTCAATATAATAATATAATATTAGCACGAAAAGCCACTAACTACACACACTAACCTCACAATGTTAACCTAATAATTGTTAAAATAATTATTATTACATGTAATAACTATTTAATCAATAGCTAATGTCAATTATTACGTATTAATTGAATACACTAAACGGTACACAACAGAGAAGAGCAGCTGACTACATCTTTCTCGCTCGGGCACACTCGGCGGTGCCGAGTTTACCCGATCGTGTCTTTAGACTTAGACCGAACCTACCCACGAAACCAACCAACCTACAAAAAAAAGTGTATGCGGTGCGCAAAAAAAACATTTCAATACTTAATTTTAGGCCGGAGCGCAGTAATGAAACTTATATACCAATGCGTGTGGATGTAATATTCTCATAGTCTGAGAAAATTTGTAACAATAGGTAAACAGATTAAATCAGTCCAAATGGAACAACGGGAACGGTAGCTACATAAAGTACTAATGAAAACAGTAGTAACTTACAACAAGATTGGAGCGTAAAATCTATGTACAGTGAAAATATAGGGCATGCACAAAGGTAACGCGCCTGCAAACAATGTTGGATCCAACTCCGAGTTGGGCACTGAGTCAGCAGTAAGTCGCCCAGCCAGCCTGAAGTGTGCCGGGGAAGACGGCGCCCGCGTGACTCACTTACAATGTACGATATTTTTCTTGAGTAAATACTGCTACGAACGATATTGTGCTCGTTATCGGGTGCTAGTTGAGCTGGCTGGATGAGTAGAACTCTGCTTCATGTTGTTAATTTTAAAATTATTATATACTAACTCCATTACTAAATTTCCTCCTTTCCATAATACAGAGAAACAGCTGTCACAGTATTAGGATAGATCATTTCATGATGGTTATTTCATGGATTAATTATTCTCAAGAACGATTCAAATGGAAGAACAAATTCTAAAAGACAATTGGATTCATGTTAGTTTAATGTTTAAGCTGTATCTGTATTAGATGAGTGTATTTAAATAAATTTATTAAAATTTTAATTTACTTTCATAATGTTTATATGCAGCTCACAACATGCCTTTATTAATCTATAGTGTGTGTGGATTGATTCATTCATTGTAGTGTACTCAATGATAATTGTTTTTTTTGTATTAGTAACTCATGGCGTTACAGTTTTTTCATGCATTCAACAACATTGAAAATGACGAATCTGTAAATATTGATTTAAAATAAAGGCAATAAATTTTTTGAAAATTACTTCAACTCTTTAAAATTTTTGAAACTTTTGAAATTCATGTGTCATTTTTTGACCGTATTGAATAAATCAAAATTGACTTGATATTGAATTTATTATTCTTTGGGATGGTTGTACCCGTGTCGTATCGCCCTGGAAGCAGGGCACAGGAAAGATAATTCCATGGCTTGGTCTCTAAAGACATGGACCTTACGGTCCCCCGTTACGTCTTGTAATGGGTACAGGAGTCACAAAATGGAGACCTCGTAATATTCGGTGAAGATGGTTTCGATTTGGTTTAAAAAAAAAGTACTTTTAATAATTCCACCATGTCCAGACTGAATTTGCTGCTATAAAATTAGGCTCTTAGCTAATTTATGAAAATTTAACGGAATAAATATACAAGGTGAAACTAAATGGGTATACTATGCTTTGAACCAGACATTCCTCAGGTCATCTCTAATGACTATGTGAAGTCAGAAATGAATTAGCATTATATTTTAATACAATATTTAAAGTGCTAAGTGTTCGCAAAAACTATGATTCCCTCAACCCTAATCAGCTGTTTTTTTGAACTCTCTTTGACCTTAGACAGATGAAAAACGTAGATGTGACATAATATCAGATAATAGTAAAATGCCTACGATTCATTGCAGCTGTGAAGCAATTTGTGTTCTCATTTTGCCATGAAGACAAAGTTATTTTGTATGTGCATTTGCTTTAGCTGACATTGAAAATACTTCTAAATTTGTATTTACTGTAGTTATGTATTACCCAATAAAGATTTTTTAATTCTAATCTTATTATGAAACTATGTGATGTTAGTATTTACTCTGATTTCCGCGAGTGTTACAAATTTAAATAAAACACGTTTTAAAGATAAAAACTAGTGTAATTGTAACTGTGTTTTTACATTTTGTGTTTTTTAAAATATGTTAGGTTGAAAAGATCGGCCTGTCTGCGTTAATACTCTTTGAATTGTGCTTTGAAACACGATATTTACTGCTCTGTGTGTGTATAAATATCTATTCTAAAGGCACCCTACACACTGCACCATTTTTAATTCAAGATTTGTTTATTATGTTCGAAATTAAATGAGTTCACATTTTTGATAAGTTATTACGTAAGCACGTCAATGTAGAATTATTTGAAGTTTTCTTCAAGTTACATTGAAAATAATTCCAAATTTGTAATTGTAGATTATGGGTACCACCACGGCACTATTTTCTGCCGTGAAGCAAAAATGTGTAAGTATTATTATGGTTTGGTCTGAATGGCACTGTAGCTCTTCTTATTACTGGGCAAATGAGTCTTAACAGTTTAATTCAAAAATGTTTTATCCAATAAAGATAATTCTAATAGACTCCTATTAAGAAATTGTTCTTCACGGATTTTTTTTGTCAAATATGGATATCTTTGACCATCCTCGTATTAATAATATGTACTCCATTCCCGGACCGGGTTTGTACCCGGCCTGGGTATGGAATGGGGCAGTTATTGAGTTTTTCGTAGGAAATTTCTCACTAGCAGCCCATAGTTCAGAAATGTAGATGCTCGCCCCCTATTACGTGGAATTTAAACATAGTGAAACGTGGGTGGAAAAAATACACCTCTAACCCTTCAGGAATACAGACGTGAAACTGTGTAATGTTATGTAATTTCTTATTTTGTTTATTTGTTTCAATAACAGGAAGTAAAAAATAAATGAATAATAACATAGACACAAGCCACATTTCATGTAGTGTGCATACTCCTTAATCATAGATTATTGTTTATGTTTAAGTCCATAGGTAGGTGACCTCATTCTGTTTATAAACATAGGCCCCGCCTAAAACTGGCAGTCTCTTTAAATTTAGGGTTGTCTAAGAAAAGAAATTGAAAAATAATATTTTTATTTCGTAGGGAAGTCTTTTTCTTTTTTTTATTTACTTATTCAAACTTAAACATCACCATTCTATTGCATATGACCCAAATAACGTACCATTGAAGGGATGTTATACCCTTTCTGGTTCACGTTGTATAAAGTGCGTTGCGTCACCGGTCACCGTACTGACTACTGACAGATGACTTGTTCGTTAAGTGCAAGCGGAAGTGCCGACACGATAAGACCGTGTGTTCGGCTTCCTGCTTCGTATTTCCGTGGCAATACACAAACGAAGAATACTTTGATATGGTCTGTACATATTCGATATGGTTCTTCTATTTACGCCTAGTTTAGCTCCAGCCATTAACTTAAATACCAAAGATAACGAGACCTCGGGCAGTTCACTGTTTTAACAGATGCTCCATTGAGCGTGTCTTTACATGAAGACATTCTCGAGTTCTTCGAGAACAACCCACAACCAATACTCTTAATACTAAAAAAATATAATGATGCATCTCAGTGGACTGTATGGAATTAACTAGTCGTTGTCAAAGACGACCGATATACGATAAAATATCGTGAAGTGTAAAGGGTTTTAATTCGAAGCGCAGCCGACGTCAACATTCAATTTTTCAATTATATTGCACCTTGGTGTTGGTGTTGTGCCGTAGATAGAGGCTGGAGGGGCGGGTGGTTGGATGGGGGGGAGCGGTGACAGCGACAATGACATTAGCCTTCCATTATGCAGACAGATTGGCTCGGGGAGACAGTGGCGCCCGCTCCACACCGACAAACTAACGGACAATAATTAACTACGTGCAGGTATAAAGAAACTGGAAAACGGGATGTTCAGCTCGAGGAGATTAAGAACATTAATGAGTTGCCAGTTGTAAATTTTCTTTACGCATTAACGTATCTTTAGTAGCAATAGGATTTATATGTATTTTTAGGAAAATAGTGGCGAGATGATCACTTGATTGATTGATGATCCCAAACCTTATGAAATGAAATGAAAAATGTTTATTTTGAAACGTAAAGTACACATAAATATACAAATAACTAAAAATAAAACTTATAAAGGAGACACACGATAAACAAACAAAATCTGAAAGAATACAACGTATACGTTACAAAAATGATCCCAACTCAGCATGTTTGCTTGTGTGAAAACCAACACTGGTCTTCCGTTGGGCCATTTGATGACGTCACGCTAAATATAATTTTAAATAAAATAAGAGTTATTTTAACCAGGTTATTAACGTAACGAGAAATTAATACATATCCAAATACTTATAAACTTATAATATGTATAATTTTAAGTTTGTACATAAATGATGCTCAGTGCTCGCAATTAAGCTGGTCCCTTTAAGATATAAGATGTTAAATCTTATTACTAATTTGACTAGCAACGGCACCATTCAGACCGAAACATAATTATGCTTAAATATTACACCTGCCTTATCTCAGATTCAGAGGGTACCCACTGTTGAATATAATACGTGTATGGTATATTTATGGTTAATCAGTATTTCTTCCGCAATATAGAGGTATAAAATAAAATAAATTTTATTTTGAAACGAGTAATTGATTTTAAATAAATATTTAGATTCATACACTAAACAAGAAACAGAAATATTTATTGTTATTTCGGGCACTCCCGATATTATACAAATACAATAAAAAGACACAAATGTATGGACGTCGTAAGTCATACGCTCCCGTATACGCTTGTATATGGCAAGCGTTTCTATGGTCCTATGCTACCGTGTCCAAATAGACACGGCAAGACAAATGTCATAAAACTGCCAATATCTGTGTATCCCTAGACAAAACACCAGAGAGAATTTTTTACCGGGTGCATTATGAATAGCTCTTGGCACTAAGAGCCATAAAATAAAGCGCAACGCTTTTGAAGACAAAATATGTTAGTCGGATTTTACTGGCGGCGGCCATTCTTGTTTGGCATACAACGGGAAAACTATTATATGAAAATTTTATTTAGAAAAAATTTTTTTTGTAAAGAAATCATAAAACCTTATAACGTGTCCACTATACATAAATGATACAAATAATTGCAATTGCAGTGTTTTTATTTTGACGCGTTTAGCAAAATAGTCAGAATTTCTCGTACAACTCCAAAAGAGTGGCGATATCACAGCACGAATCTGTCACAACGTTTTTTTTTTTACAATAACAAAGCTTGTTTATCAAGCAACCCGTAACATAAACCGCATAGTGATACATCGGCTAATGTAAGCACAAGTGGCTATAGCGTCTCAAGTATTAAGTTATATGAAAGACTGAAACGAATTATACGACAGATTGACGTATTATGCGGGCGGCACTGAAAATTTCGGGAATCAAGGAAGTGACACAACATTACTATTTTATAAATGTATTTATTGCTTTTCGAAGTATTCTCCGCGAAATTTGACACATTTTTCCATACGATGGAAGCAATCATTGAAGCAACCATTCCATTCGGAAGTTGGGGTCACCAAAATGGCCATTTTGTAGGCGTCCACAGCTTCTCAAATCTCTAACCACGCCATTTATTCTTTATTTTAGGGAAAGTACAGAAATCATTAGGGCTTAGGTCGGGGCTGTACGGCGGATGGTCCAATAATTCTATGTTTTCTTGCTCTAAAAACTCTTTTGTTCTGTGCGCGGTGTGAGAACTTGCATTGTCATGATGGAGGATGATGCGGTTAAAGTTCTCTTTACGGAGTTCAGAAACGACCTGTGGCAAACAAATGCTAGCATACCATTCTGCATTAACCTTTCTTTGTCCCTCAAGAGGAATAGTCGCAACATGGCCGGTTTTGGAGACAAACGTGGCCACCATTTTTTTGCATCACTCCATGAACGAACAATATTTGTTGTCTTTAACTCATTTTCGAACACCCAAACTCGTGACTGGTTTTTTGTTTCGGGTTCGTACGCGTATATCCAGAATTCGTCACCTGATACGATGTTGTATACAGCATTTGAGGATCCTGCGTGGAATCTTTCGAGAGTTCTAACGCACCAAGTAACGCGAGCCGCTTTTTGCTCTTCACAGAGCAAATGCGGTATCCATCGGGAAAACAACTTTTTTACACCTAATTGTTCATGCAAGATTATTTCTATTTGACTCATGACAATGTCTAAAGTTGCCCGAATTTCGTGGTATGTCATATGTCGATCTTCCTCAATCAGCTTACGCACAGCATCAACGTTTTCTTTGGTGACTCCAGTTGTTGACGACCTTGACGGGGATCATCACTGAACTTGCCACGTCCACGTTGAAATTCAGCAAACCAGCGATAAATTGTAGTAGCCCCAACCAGGGCTTCATCACCAAATGCAGAAATCATCCGGTCAACACACTGTTTTTGTGTAAAACCACTTCGAAAGTCATAATAAATCATCGCTCTAGAATTTTCTCGAGTCAATTCCATTTTCTCAACGACTTAACAAGTTTGAAAAGACCTTGTGACAAGACCGAGAATCTTTTTTTAAATAAATAAATGGTATTCGATTTTTGAAACCAAGCAGTTTTCAATTAAATAGATTTTAATATGACAGGAACAGTGGAAATATTCCATTCCCGATACTTTTAGTGCAGCCTATTAGTGTCAATTTGTGAAGAGCTTCTCGCCGCCTCCGCAGTTCTGCCGTAACCACGATTTAAGCAATACATGCCGTGAATACCCATAATAATAATATATAGTATGTTAAAAATCCACGATGAGTAAAAAAAAGAAACAGAAACTTATCTTAACAGAAAAATTGGACTTCTGATTGGTTCTGATTATTAACGAACAACGCACTTATTTATGTCTAATTACGATATTTGTTAGAGGTTTGTCTTTGTTTTAAATCACACATAAAATAAAGTTTCAATTCAAATTTTTAACTATGTAAGTAACGAGGTTGTGAAACATGATAACATAAACAAACTTCTCAATAAAACAAAGGACTTCCAGACTAGAAGTCGTCTGCGTATGAAATGTCTGCAGCAAACTTACGAACTTTAACTTACACTCTACATACAATAATATGATCTTGATGTGCCCAAATAAATGTAAAATGATTTAGGTAATTAGTGTTTAAAGGTTTTCTTCGATTCCAGATCTGGTATAAGAACCATCGATAGGTTTATTGAAACTAAATTGAAAATTTAATTAAATGAATCATTTATAAGAAACTAGAAAAAAACATATAAACATATCAGCCGTCTACTGCTGGACAAAGTACTCTCCCAAAGATATCCACGCGGATCGGTCCTGCACTGCCAACGTCCAACGTATTCCGGCGATCTTCACCAGTTCGTCGGTGCACCGTGTGGTCTTCCGGTTCGAGGACATTACAGCCCCAACGGCCATCTGTCCGTCGAGCTATGTACCCTGCCCACTGCAACTTCAGTTTCAGGATAATTTGGGCTATGTCAGTGACTTTGTTTCTCCTACGGATCTCCTTATTTCTCGCAGTGAAACTCACATAAAAAAATATAATACATTTCTCAATTTAAATTGTAATAAATTTTAATGAACTGTGTCAATCAATATTCGTTGTTCGATGCAGACTCACTTAATCCAGTTAAATCAAATTGAATGCATGAAAATAAATATTCAAATCCCAAAATTAAATCAAAAAGCATTTGTTACGTGGCTCACGTTATAAAGTTCAACTTTTATGCAACAGTTGCGGACAATTATGTAACTAAAGTTTTGAATTTTTATTTTTATTAGTCCGTACTGCGACCGTTGTTTTTAATCGCTTCGTTTTGCAACTGTATGAAATAAAAAAAAATCATTCTATTTCAGTACTTTATAACTGAATGTACATCAAAATTCCAGTACTTACATAACTAATTAAAAATTAAAAAGTTTAACTGCGATGACCAGGTGTCAATACTTACCCCCTTATTCGTAATAGTCTGCTAACTTAAAGCATTGCTAATTCTCACTCTGTCTTCTTCTATTGACCTAAGTCAGAATGAGAAAAAACACTCCTTAGCGGCTGTTTAAACTTAGCGGACCATTATGAATAAGGGGGTTAATTTATAGATTATTCTAAACTCTATTTAATTACAGTCTTAAGCTAAGCGTTTTTGCATCGTCACTCCATTTCTACTCTGTGCTAATACATAGCTATAGTTGTTTAGAACATTGATATTATAATTTCGGTACATTTATGTATAATGTGACAGCTTACTTAAAAAATAATTTAATAGCTGTATTTCTGGTTTAAATAAAGTACTTTATAAATGATTAAAACGCGTTGTAAGTATATATTTATTTTTTTAATTAAACGCGTTTTAATCCTTTAAAAAGTGTTTTATTTAAATGTTAAACACTCGCGGTAATCGAAATAAATACTAGTATTTCTGGTTTCTTGTTGGATACCCTCGGCCAAGCTAGTTAGTAAATAGAGTGAGTATTTTTTTTCTGTCAGCATAGTAATTACTAGTGGATATCAACCGCCATTAATTAGCATGATTATTAATAGCTAATAAGTATTTATATTTTAACTTACTGGCAATACTTTACATATTTTAAATTTCTTCTATAGTTACCTTCACGATAATTTTTAACTTTTATACTCACGAGTAATTTCAAAATCATATTTGAAGTGATTCGAGTCTATAATCTATAGTACTGACAGTGACAGGTGGACAGGGTAAAGATGTCATTATATGGCGATGTCTCCCTAGCATTGATACCAGCGGATACTCCATAGGGATTGCCGCTTGCGCCTCTCTCTCCCTGAGAAGGTCGCCTTCGATGAAAGCTTAGAGGGCATTTGCCCAGAGCCAACCTCAGGTGGTGTTTGGTGGGTAGGCACTTAGATTTTACGTGAATCGAACATAACCAACGCAGACTTAGGCTGCGTTAGTATGCATGAGCATTCACCACATCCCTCTCGTCGTTATCCCGGAGAGTAGCTCTTTCCCTTTGTCTGGGCGAAAAAAAGCGTCGACACACATCCGCTGCAACCGCTTACGAGTTAAGACGTTACTCTGCCCCATTTCAGTTCGAATATTAGTCTTTGTGTTATTTGAAATTTATTCTTAGAAGCTTAGCAGATTGTTCTTTAACTCTCTGATTTTCATATTTCGAGCAACATCTCACTATATTTATCATTATGAGCTTTAGCACCAGTAACCTTGGCCACACCCGTTTTTCTGGCAAATATATTAAACCTAACACCATAGAGTAAGGTTTTTCGAGAGGAAAAAAATACATCTAAAACTAAAATCTTAGCACATAATTTGATGCTAAATTGGTCATCTATTTAACACCAGATTATGTGCCCGGAAAGTTGAAGGCTATTTCGCGTGGGATTGAAAAGCCCTACAGTGATCTTATATTATTGTTTAATGAACTTATTGGTTGGCTTGTACTTAAATCAAGCTGTGATATTTTGAACTACAGCAAGATATTGAAGAACATTGAAATATCATACTTTTTGAGTAGAAGGATATTAGCGTATTATAGAATCCTGAAGGAGTCCCGCACTTAGAAACTTTGAGGTTTTAGAGATTGTGAGGTCGCACACAGTAAAATGAAGAACGGACACTGGACGTGCATGCCGAGACACGGTAACGCCCGGTATCCTCCAAAGTGGAGAGGAGAGCAGATGTATTTGATAACCTATCAGATTTTGTCATTTACACATCTCTTCTCCTCTTAGCTAAAGTGGAAATGGATCAAGCGGAGAGGAGAGCAGAAGTCTCGTTTTTCTGTAGAATTTAGTGCCGCTTCGAGTGATCAAGCGGCGCGGCAGAGCGCAGATGCGTGTAGCCGCGTCCGCGTGGCCCGCGCTCGCGCGGCCATTTCCCCGCGCCTCCTCGACGGAAACTTGACTGATTTCGATCTCTCACAGCTCACATCTCCTCTGCGCTTTGGTGGATACCGGGCCTAAGCCCGATCTGGGCCGCGTCACCGCCGCGCATGCAGAGTCAATCAGGAACGCTCCATTGAAATATAGGCGGTCGGTTCTTGGTTAACTTACAGTACCTCATATACCGAGCAAGCTGATGTCTTACCGCTGCTGCGCCGACAAGTCAGAAAAGGGGCCTAAGTGCTAATTAATACGTAGTCTGGCCATAAATACTGTTACAATAAAACATAAACAAAATATTACATTTGAATTTGGAATCTGACATTTTTATGATTCATTTCATTTATATGGTTGAGTTTTCTCATTATGGCACCAATACATTGTACAATATTTTGCGATATTGAAATGGAGCGGGGTGATAAAGAGAACCGAATCGCTGTGAATGCATGACACAATGTAGGTATGCAGCCAAATGCAATTTTTAAAACTCGCATTATTAAACTAACACACTGTAAATATAATAAAATATGTTATTTGCAATAGATTTTTTTTTTCTTTGTTTCAGTATTTAAGGCAAGACTAGGTACAATGTTAATATGTGTAATATGTCAGGTCAGTAGTAAACGCTATAGTTTTAGTTGAAATCAGAAGAAGTAGAATGAATCTCTCTCAAATTCGTTTAACGAACTCTTTAAATTATGCTCGTAGCTTTTGCAGTTACGTATTTCATAGCAAGTTTGTGTTTATTGAAGCCCTAATAAAACACAAGTATGGCGGAGAACGTACCTACTTAGCAAACCATCGTTTAAAAATACCGCAATGTTAGTTCAGCCCGTCCGTCTACAGGAATGGTGTACGGAACTCCCCCCCACTCCCCCACTCGCTCGCTAACGTAACAGTTAGTGAACTAAGTTGAAGTATGAAATGGAATTGTAAATTTCGATTATAACTCGGAGAAAAATTGCTCCCCCATTTGTGCGGATTAACTTTAGACCGCGCTTGTAAAAGTTAAGCCTGCGCGCGTGGTTTTGATAATAAATGTTATAAGGAACACGGGACACGTGCGGCTGTTAGTGATGTTCAATGAATTGTCCGTGATCTGTTTATCATAATTTGATTAGCTTGACCAAGCTATCTAAGGCTAATCACAATAACTAGGATGCCGCAGTCGCTCGTCGTACCGCTTCGATGCGGCGTAAGATTCGATCAATCGGCTCAATTTTTAAATAAATATAAATAGCGCGTGCTTATTTAGAATAATTTGTAAATCATGTTTGTTCTTAATTATAATAATTGAATCAAATCGAAATTCAAAATTCTGTCTCGACAATAACCTAGAAAATTTTAAAAGCTTTCTATGAGTTTAATTTTTTTTTAAATCAGTCCAGAAATTATAGAGAAACAATATAACGTAGAAATCAATTGGAGTCACCCGGTGGGAGCCGCTCAGCTTCGCTCAATAATATCATTAGGTACTATAACTACAAGTTATGAGTGTTTCTGCTATGTTTAGAAGCTTTATAAGATCCATATAAATTTCTCTTAAAAAACTCTAAACAAAACTGTAAGTATTGTCAAGTTGCTGGATTCAGTGAGCATATTATGTTATATTATATGTTATAACATATTCATAGCATATATATACTAAGCTAAGGTCCCGGGTTCGAATCCCGGTAGGTGCAAGAATTTATATGATGAATATGAAAAGGCATAAAAGGCATTTATTTTCTCAAAATTGATTCCTTTAGAATTCTTTTTGATGTCATTTCTTATACTACTAGATACTACTACCGCTTCGGAAACAAATGGCGCTCTGAGAGAGAAGAAGCGGCGCAAGAAACTCTTCCAGCATTCTTTTTTTATGCGCTCCTTTCAATAAAAATATACAATATTGTACAGTCGCTATAAAATAATCACAATCTAGTCCCAGGCTGTCCGATCATTTAGATATTCAGCAGTGGAGTAATAGGAAATACGACTGAGCCATTGGTTGGGACTTTATTGTAGAAGTGTATACATTTACCCTTAAAGCTATTATGTATCTTATGAAGCCTACTAGAATTAGTTACAAGCAATTCCTTGTTTCTAGTGTTATAATAATGATAATCATTATTAAGAGCAAAAAGGTGACGATTTTTGTGAACATATATTAAATTTTCATAAATGTACTGACAATAAACAGTCATAATATTTATTTCTTTAAATTTTTCTTTGAGAGACTGTCTATAACCAAGCTGATATATAGCACGAACAGCTCTCTTTTGCAGTGCAAACACTATATCAATGGTGTATGGATGGTTGTTTCCGAGTCATGGATGTTTATATGAATTTAAGTATGTTTAAGTAAGTATATTGTATTAAATATATCGTTGTCTTGTAACCCATAACACAGGCTATATATGCTTAATTTGGGGCAGGATAATTTGTGTAAAAAAGTGTGTCAATATTATATTATGTATTATTATATTATATGGTGGCTGCATGAATGCGTTTTTGACCCACTGCTGTCAAAAGATTGTATGGTTATTAGAAACTGGTATTATTCTTGCTTTTTTAGTCACGTCTGACTAAGATGACCGGTATTTTACCGGTAAGTGGTCACTTGTTCGTGGATAGACTGTGAGCGATTCTGCAATCATTAGAAGAAGAATAACGAAGCGAGACCGGAAACCTCATAAATAACCTAACGCCCTAAATTGACCATCGAATAGCACGCCTTAGCTTGGCTCTTAAGCACTTAAATGAATCATGCCTCCGATCGAGCAAAGTTTTCTTTTTTCACGAGAATATGATGCTGTATGGTAACGATAGAAGAAAGAACTTCTTACGGCTTACGGTGGTGGTTTATGGGCGAAAATTGATGAAGATAAAAAAATGAAGCGAAATTGCATTTGCAACAGGACTTTGCTTGTCGTAATTAAATGGGTCACGTTACATCGAAGACTGTCTGGAGCCTCATGCAGTTACTCTCTCCTGGAGATAATGCCATGGCTAATACCGTGAGCATTGTAAATCTTAGATCATTTCTACGTATAGACTATGACAGCTGTGAAAACGTCGAAAAAAATAAAGCTTAGAACTAACCTCTAAACCTGACTGAAGAAGACTAAGACCTGAAAGAAGAAGTCACAGCGAGAGTTTCAACCAGTTCTACCTACAAGAAGAGTTAGATGGCATCCCATAAGAAAAGCTTGTTACTATCATCCATTTCATGAGGAAACACGTAATACTGAAGTTCTTTTGCTTAACGTATTTTTTGCTAAAATTTTACAATTTCTTCACAAATCTTCTTCAAAACACCACAGTAAGTAAAATATTTAAAACATTAATTAATTATTATTATTAATTAACTCGTCAAACATAAGCTCGTTAAAAAAATAGTACTCATTTAAAACCAAACTCCTGCTAGGCTACTGACGGCGTACATGAATAACAGAGATTTCAGAATCAAAATAAGAGGATACTCATTCCACAATATGAGTAGAAAATTTACAATTATTATGGAAAAATTGGTGGTTAAAAATTAATTAATAGAATAAAGTATTATATCACTAAAGCCGGGTTTTCACTGTCCGTACGCTCCTCAAATAGTGTAAACCCGTGATCCGTGTGGACTCGAATGTACAAACCTATATGGCCTTACAAATAAACTTGGCATAAAGTTATACCTGCAAATAAGCAAAGAATATGCCAAGTTTGTTACGTTTTTAAAGTGATACACAAAAAAAAACTTGAAAACAAAATTTTAAGAACGATTACGGTCTCCAACCCACCTATGACGTTTCGTGTCAGTGCTCTGCCAACTGAGCTAACCGTTCGAGTGACGTATCGTCATAAAATCTTGTATGCTTTAGAGTTGATAAAATGTCTGAAGTTTTGCGAATGTCAAGCAACCTTGCTAATAAACGCGGGGAACGTTATACGTCCCAATAAACCAATCATAAGCAAAATATCTATTTGTTCTTATGCATTTGTTTTTTACATATTCTTCACTTATTCTCAGATATAACTTTATGATACTTTTATTTGTAAGGCCGTTACTATTTAGCTGATACGACTATAGCCGGGCTACTTGGTTCGAGTGAAGTCGGAAAGTGAAAACCCCGCTTAATATATAATATAATAGTCTTACGCGAACAAAGCCTATAGAAACACGAATGTATTAAAAGCGGTAAAAATTGTACACAATAGTATTCAGTACACAGTAAAGTATATTGTAGGCTAGTATAGAAAAGAGCTTAATGAAATGCCAAATAGGCTTACGTCGACTAAGACGTTTTCCAATAAATATGGCGTATTACCTCGGCTCGGCTTCTGTTATCGGGGGCGGGACCTGCGAACGGAAATCACTGAGCGGCGCTGTGGCCAAACTCACAATACTGATATAAGAGCGACGGCAGACAGCATTTATGCATATCGATACGATATTTAACCAACTTCAAAAAGGAGGAGGTTCTCAATTCGATTGGTATTTTTTTATGTGTCTGGCACACATTTGATGTGTTTACCAACGTTATGAACTGTCATCAGATATCCTAATATAATAATATTCATCTAACTACTGTTAATATTTAAATACTGTTTTATATCATTATCACTACACTTAGAAATAACTATAATAGCATATTATGTTCAGATCTTTAGTAAATTTGATTCAAGTAAGTTAGTTGGCACTACAGTAGTGCCTACAGATCGAGTAGAAAGCTAATATGAGATTTTATATGTAATAACGGAATGAGCAGATAATGGCGATGAACTTCACATCATAACAGGCACAATATGTTCTAAGACATAACACATCACTAAAAGAGCTATGCCGTAGTGTTGTGCTATTCACTATTATTTGATTTTTTGATACGTTTGTTGCCGTTGCAACATATTTTCAACTAACTATTTTATTATTTATTTATTTATAACTATTGCAAATCAGACCACAGATATAATTTGTCTCGTCAAGCCCTTCACCGTATTTCGTTGCCGGTTACCAATTTTAGATTTTTTTTCTTTAGATTCGTTGTATTTGAAACTCTATGAAACGAAAAAGCGAGACGATAGACAAACAGTTAAATGTATAGGATTTATATCTTTGTATGAGATTTGCAGCGACAATTTACCAATTCTTTTATGTACGACGCGACTCGCGAGTATGCTTTAATATATTCTGACGTCATGCGCACGACATATTACTATATAGACACCAGGAGAACATAAATATGGTTTATACATATATATATATAGTCTTTCATAGCATTTAAAATCATGTGTCATCCCAGCAACATGTACCAGGACATCATATGCAGCTTAGAGGTTCCTAATTTGAAAATGTGCAACAGTCGCACTGTATCAACAACAAGATCAAAAACAGTAATTGACGCAATGTTCTAAAGTATTAATTTCATACTTTAGTCACCATAAGCCTCCCCGCCCGGCGAGGTCGGCCCCGCGACCGAGGCCACCGGCGCCCGCGTCCGGGTCACATGGCAACCTAGGCGGCACCGCCATTGCCTTCATGTTCGAGCTGTCGGAGCAGTTCGACATAGATGAAATTACGGCCCTGGCCAACAGGCTCGTGACTGTCCGGGACGACCCGCAGCAGCTCCTCCAACTTATGGCAGTCAACGCCAAAGTATTCCGCGCGATCTCCGACATAAGGAGAAAATTTAAAAACATTCACGATGCATAACAACATAAGCGGACGGGTTAAACCACATACGCTCCGTATAGCGTATTTTAACGCCCAAGGCCTTAAGCCTCAAATAGACTTGGTGAAGGAGTTCGCTCACGAACATCAATTAGACCTATTCTTAGTGCAAGAGACATTTCTAAAACCACGTATACGCGTTCCGCGTATCGCTAATTATAACTTAGTCAGGAATGATCGCTCCACCTGGGTGGTACCCTCATTTATTTTAAAAGGTCTCTACACTGTATACCTATCGATCCTCCGGTCCTCACTAACATTGAGGCCTCTGCCATTCGAGTCAGTATGGCGAATCACCAGCCGATCACTGTTATTTCAGCTTATCTTCCGCCTAGCAAACAAATATTAGACACAGATATCAATGCATTAATCGGCCACGGGGCAGCAGTCATAGTGGGCGGCGATCTTAACGCCAAACACTCCAGCTGGAACAATAGAGCCACAAATAGAAACGGAATTTTATTAGATTCTCTTACAGACACGTTGAACTTTTCAGTAATAGCACCTGACGAACCAACACGATATCCGGATATCGTCGCGCACCGACCTGACATACTAGACGTTGCGTTACCTAAAAACGTAACGCTCAATGTAAATTCAATCGAAGTTTTTCACGAATTAGAGTCAGACCACCGGCCCGTCGTCCTCAATCTAGGCCCACCGGTTAACTTTCAACCATCGACGAAAACAGTGATCGACTGGCAACGGCTGGAAAACGATCTCGAGACTATCAAGTCCGACGACCTTGACCTTATACCGGACGTCATCGACTCGGTTGACTGGGCTCACAGTGCTATCTCTCATGTGCCGTCATATATTCGGAATAGGATCAAGACCTGCTCCAGGCAGGTCCCGACGATGCAACCGCATCGCCTAAACCTGCCACAAGAGGTCAGGGACTTACTCACGCAGAAACACAGAGCCACTAGAGTTTACGATAGATATCCGTCGGTCGAGAATTGGCGCCACCTCCGCTACCTACAGCGGGTGGTACGGGAACGTATCGCGGAACTCCGCGGCGAACCGTTTGCTCGGCAACCTTAAGCTATCACATGTGGCTTTCTGGAAGCTGCCTCGCGCGTTCAAACAGGAGCCGCCCACTGTCATGCCTCCTTTGGATAGACCGGGACTGCGGCCGGTGCTCGATGACGATGAGAAGGCTGAATGCCTCGCCGATAGTCTCGAGAGTCAGCGCTCTCTAAATGCAGCAGCCGACCCGACACACGTTGACGAAGTTGATCGTGAAGTTGAACGTCGCCAATAGAAGGATTCCATTGTTATCGGTATCCCAAAACCCAACAAACCTAAAGCTAATCCGAGTAGCTATAGGCCTATTAGCTTAATTAACTCGATCGGGAAACTTTACGAAAGATTAATTTTCGCGCGTCTTAATCATTACATCGCGGAGCTTAACCTGATACCCGACATACAGTTTTTTTTTTTTTTTTTTATTTATCATATTACATATACCGATATAAAACTAGGTCAAATTAGCATCTAAAAAAAAACCACAAAGGTTAACAACTAATGCTAATAACACTTAATAATACGTCACAACTCAACAACAACTTATGCTATAAATTAAAGTTCGGATTCAGAACCGCTCACTCGGGTCCCCAGCAGGCTCACCGACTCACCGAGTACATTCTCATACGGCGTCAATTTCACGCTACCACGGCAGCCGTGTTTTTCGATGTCGCGAAGGCCTTCGACAAGGTATTGCACAACGGCTTAGTATTCAAGCTGTATCAACTGGGAGTGCCAGACAGGCCCGTGCGCATCATACGAGCCTACCTTACTCATCGCTGCTTCCGATATCGAGTAGAGGGCACCCTATCTTCACCCAGACCCATCAGGTCTGGTGTGCCACAGGGTTCAGTCCTCTCTCCCACTCTTTTCTCGCTCTTCACGAGCGACATTCCCAAGTTTCCGAGTGTCCAGCTCGCTCAGTACGCTGACGATACGGCACTCTAGTTTGGCTCTGCTCTTTTGAACCGCTCAACCTTGAGCAAAAACATTAAAGTGCCTTAAGCCGCCGTCGATGAAATAGGCAACTGGTTCAGAAAATGGCGGATTGAAGTGAACCCCACCAAGAGTGCAGCGGTACTCTTCGGTAACGCGAATAGCATCCGCGCTAAAAAAAGACCGACCGACGTTATTAAATTGTATGGAACACCCATACCGTGGGTGATGGATTACAAATACTTAGGAGTCACGTTCAACAGCAATATGAACTTCAAGAAACATATCGATACGGTATGCAATAGAGCCTGATTTGTCCTCAGTCGCCTTTATCCACTTGTGTGTGGGCGAAGCAAACTTCCGCAAACCGCTCAAACACAAAGTGACGCTGTACAAAACCATCGTACGGCCCATACTGTCATACGCAAGCGTCGTGTTCGCGCACAACCGACCGAGCTACTTACATCGTTTGCAAGTAGTTCAAAATAAATTCACGCGCATGGCAACCGGAGCCCCGTGGTTCATCCGAAACGTAGATCTTCACCGCGATCTAGAGCTTCCGACGATAGCTCAACACTTTAAAGAGATCTCGCGACGTTTCTTTGACAAGGCGCCTAACCATCCCAACATCTTGGTTAGGAAGGCATGTAGGTACACCCCCCTTCACCATAGTCTCAACCCAATAAGACGTCCCAGGTACGTCACGGTAGACCCTGATGACGACATCACCATCGCGAACGCGACACCTACACAAACACCGACACTGACACGCACACACCGCCTTCGCAGGCGTAGGCGTGGTCAACCACCGCAAACCACTGGCACTCGTCACTCTAACGATGTCCAGCGGCCCGCAACCTAGATACACCACACATACTTTTGATACCCGACGAGACGTTAGTCCTCGTCCTGTAATCTTTTCACTCCACTCACACTCACACACGGACTGACTGACGGACTGACATACACCACGTACACAATCACAAACACACTCCACAAACAGACACAAACACAAACATACATGCACACAAACATTTACACTACTTACATACATACAAACATACATACATACACTCATAAACACATACATACACACTTACATACATTACACAACACATCACCACACTCGCCGGCGAGTTCTTCTCACCTTTTCATCTTTCATCTTCATTTTCATTCTCTCTCCTTCCCACAAGCACACAGCCAGTCCGAGGTTCGAGTCTCCTTAGGAGACGCCACGCGATTGTTGTTGCGTAGTCTTTGCGGCCTCCACGGCCCTTGTCCTATGTCGCTGTAAAAGCTAACAGCATAGAGGAGGTTTCGGGTGACCGCTTACGCGGACACTCGAGTTCGACATATTACGCCCCCTTCCGGGGCGTAAATACGTACCAGTATTTCCTCCTCTCAAAAAAAAAAACATAAGCCTCTTGTATCATTTACCGAAAATGTAAGCTCTGAGTCTGAATAAATCTATTATAATTATCACACTTTGTATCACTGTGATCATTACCAAAATCTTCAGTTATTTTCTTTCCGAATTTTTTCATACCATTCGTCTCATTATCATGAAGCCAAAATTCTGAAGGTTTCACTTCTACCACGTGTGAATTATTTTTCATATTTTTCGTCAATACTGTAAATTAAAAAAACTGTTATGCTAGGAACTCTCCAATATTAAATCAATTACTATTTAAATACGTTCTTTTTTGGTTTGTTTTGTACTTTTTTGCATTTATATTAAGTGTATCCTGTGAGTGTTTTGTGAAAAAAATGGTTTTCTTTCTTTCTTTCTAAAACTACAACTACAACTAAATGCAAATTGTACCATAACTCGAAAATGTTGCACGAATTTTCGTTTTTATCTTATTCAATAAACTGAAATGAAATGAAATTTATTTATTTCGTCGAATACGCATTATTATTATAACTAAAAATTTTCGTAGTGTCTTTTATTCGGCTAATTTAAATTAGCATTCAAAAAGTTTACTTAAAATTAAAAAAACCTTAACTCTATAGAAATACTGTCGAGTAAACTAAATTTAAACAGGAGTCTAGTAAACCTCTTCTGTATAAAGTAAAAATATATAAAGTCGTGGCATATAAATATCTCCTAGGCTTCGCAGTTGAACTTTACAAGCCACGATGAAAACGGAAGCTTGTTCCTCAGCAAGACTTAACCTCGCTATTAGATTAATTATGTTAATTACAGAGCCGCATGCTCTTATACTCGAACCACATTATAATAATTAGGTAAATATATCTTGGGTACGACCTTACCTCACGGTGTAGTTTGCTTGGCAGCACGCCAGTACTAAAGAGGGAGAGAGACTATAAATCTGTTGTTTATTGCCGCCGACACGATTCCTCGATACAGATGTGCTATATCACACATTATATATGGTAGACAAATACTGTTCACGAGCTTCAAAATATCATGTACATCCGTTCGTTGCGAACTCTTTGAAAAACTACTTTAGATATCATATAAACAACCAGTGGGAGGCTCCTTTGCACAGGACGCCGGTTAGATTATGGGTACCACAACTGCGCCTATTTCTGCCGTGAAGCAGTAATGTGTAAACATTGCTGTGTTTCGGTCCGAAGGGCACCGTAGCTATTGAAATTACTGGGCAAATGTGACTTAACATCTTATGTCTCAAGGTGACGAGCGAAATTGTAGTGCCGCTGAGAATTTTTGGGTTTTTCAAGAATCCTGAGTGGCACTGCATTGTAATGGGCAGGTCGTATCAATTACCATCAGCTGAAAGACCTGCTCGTCCGTTATTTTCATAAAAATAAAACATATAGGTTACTCAAGTTAGAGATCTTAATTCCAAGTTTATACATAATAAAGATGACATTATAGAGCAAAACGGCTGGTCCGGGCTGGATGCCCGTCAGAAATGAAGTTCTTGACCAATATAATTATAATATATTATAATTTTGATTGCATATATTTATTCTCTAACATAATATAACAATGATTATTCTAACTTAGATCTATTTAATTTGTCAAAACATAAACTACAATCTGAATTATGAAATACATACCTATTCTGTTTGAATATGTTAGTTCCATAGTGCTCCCATTTTGTGTGAAGATACCCCGAGTTCAAACTATTCAAGTCCAGTGCCAGTTGGTCAACTTCACACACACCCTTTATATTTATTTGCAGGTGCGTTCCTCACGATGTTTTTCTTTACCGTTTAGTGATACTTGTTTTGCACACCGTCACAAAGCGACGATGTGACGTAAGGTCCAGTGATAATCCAACTGGGTATTAATATCAAATATCCAGACGACCGATCCTTGCTCGGATTTTTAAAAATGTACAAAACTTGAACAAAACAAAACTGATAGGGCATCTGGATTCAAACCGGGGTCTTCTGCTTTCCGGATCACCCAATGTCCCAATAGAGCTATTATAGTCTTGTATGTAGTGACGAAATTTATCTTTGTATTCTAATGTTATTGTAGCTATTTCTCATTAAAACACGTATAAAACTATATTTTTTTAATTGAAACCTAGCTAGATCGATTTATCGCCCCCGAAATCCCCTGTATACTTAATTTTATGAAAATCGTTGGAGCCGTTTCCGAGATTTAGATTATACATATACAAGAATTGCTCGTTTAAATATATAAGTCAATTCTTAATTCTGACACGATGCAGATTTATTTTAACCCTTGCTTATTTTCGATTTGAATCAGATACTCACATGAAACGGTATAGAATTTGAGGTCGTATTGACGTAGATTGAAAAACTCTGTGCAAGTTTAGCGTGAATTAAATAATTGAAATCGGTACTCTAAGCTCTCAGCCGCGCTTGCATAGTTTATAGAACAGTGCCGATCCAAAGCGCACGGGTCTGCGATGGATGAGTTCAATAAATAATATATGATTGTTGTATTTGATAAATATTAATAGAGAACAGTTGAGCACGTTTCACGTACAGCACAATTAAAATATTGATGCGAGAGCGCCGATATTCCTAAAGCTATTTATTTCAACAATTTCGAAATGAAATGTTTTGGTTATGTTTTGTGTTCATGTTTGAACGATTTTGTCTTTTTATCGGTTAACAGGGAGCATATTTTATATTTATACAATAATTCTTAATAACTTAGATACTTGAATGCATATTTATTATAATACTCGGTAACCTGGCAAACGTTGTTTTGCCATATAAATTATTTTTAGAATTTGGGCATTTTTTTCTCCGACTTATTTTTTAAACCCTTTTCATTTTGGGGTAACAAAATTTTCAAAATCGGTTCAGTAGATCCAGAGACGATTCCCTAAAAAATAGTGATAATGATGAAGGAAAGTATTTTATATTTTCGTCAATATTTCAATCTTTTTATATTATTCTGCTATACGGGACGGAGACAAATCCAGCAAATTAAAAATATTTTAACTAAAAAAACCACAAACTTCAATAACACTATTCCAAAACAATTGAAATAATATGCACTAAAAAGTATAAAAATAATTGACTATTCTTAGATAAACTAATTAATTAATCTCATTCTATATCTATAGCTACGATTATTATTATTTTTATAATCATTTACAATAAAAAAATAATCATAGAAATCGGTTGGTGCGATTTTGAGTTATTCGTAAATATGTCGCGCACATACATACAGCAAATTTTAGACTTTTATGATTTTCTCATGCATACCATTGTCTGATCTGGACCAAACCTGGATACAATGGGACCACATGCAAAGCATCAGCTTTCAAATAAAAAAAGAATTATCAAAATCGGTTCACCAGGTCCAACGTTCTGAGGTAACAATCATAAAAAAAATACCGACGAATTGAGAACCTCCTCCTTTTTTGAAGTCAGTTAAAAATCACGAAAATTGGTCCAGCGTTTCTCCTGTTATAAGTGTTTGAACAACTATATTTTGTAATGTTTGTAAGTTGAAACAAAGTATTTTTTTGATGACCTCACCAATACTTAAGTGGTATAAACGCTATAATTTTTAAGGATAGACAGCTACGAATGTATTATGATAATTGATGATGGTAATGCAAAAGTTATAGGTATGTTACTGCAATTGCTACTTATTTCGGTCAGCATATTACAAACAAGGTACAAAAAATTAAATCTTTTTGTCTTTTTAATAAGAATTTAGATTTAAATTGGATATCCGCTTGTTTTGCGTTTCCCGTTGAGTTAATTGGCGTTGAGTTAAGATATATTTTCCTTTTACCCGAAAAATATCAATTCAATACTAATGCAAAAAGGCAATGCATAATAAAACCATAGAAATCTAAATTAACTGGTACCATTTCATTTAGAGTTTTATACTTTAAGCATTTAAATTTTCCAATAAAACCAATTAAAATTTTCTCATGTCAAAATTATTTTTTGGTATAGTTTTTTTCAAAGTTTATATAAACATCGGAATATTGTCTGTTACAGCACCTCAGAAATGTCTTATAACACCTTTCAGATTTTTGTGTATTTTAATCAGCGTTCGCAGTAGGTACTTACGTCTATGAATCACATCAAGAAACCGCGATAACATGAAAGTCATAAAAGAAAAAACATTCCTTATTGATAAAGTCACCAGCGCGGTGTTATGTTTATATAAAACAAAATAAGTGCTTTTCTAACGAAATAACGTAGACTGAAAAACAGAAAGAAGAAAGAATTAATTCATGATAGTATATTACTGTTGTAGAATTGCAATTTTAGTAAACACATATTCACTATTATGCAGAAATACATGCAACCGCGTAAACACAGCAGATGTGCGTAGTTGAACATTGATCTTTAAACTAAACTTACTTGAACTCGAAAGTTATATAGTTTATAACAAGACTCACCCTGTAGCATTTAGCTTTTGATTTACAAAGTCCTAATTGAACTAAAATTGTGTTGCGTTAACTAAGAATAAAGTTTGATTGCATGGCATCATCGGGTTTATTAATGCCTAACCATCGGATCATCTCACGAAAAACAAAAATGAGGCTAGTCAACATTCTATTTTTTTCCATCTTCAGCTATGGGGCTGAGACATGGACACTAAAGAAGGCCGACAGAGATCGGATTGATGCCTTTGAGATGTGGTGCTGGAGGAAGATGCTTCAAATCCCTTGGACAGCATTCCGCACCAACCAATCCATCCTTAACACTCTAGGTGTGTGACCAGACTCTCATCCATCTGCCTCCGTAGAATCTTAAGAGTTCTTTGCACATATCGCCAGAAAAGATGGCCGCAACCTCGAACAACTGATGGTTACTGGGAAGTTAGACGGAAGACGCCCCAGAGGTCTCAGCTTCTTATGATGGTCTGACCAAATCCGCACATCTCTGGATACCGGACTTCATGACGCACTGCACGTAGTCAAGACAGACGCAGATGGCGAACTATTGTCAAAAAGTTGAATCAGAGAAATCAAGACCCTCAGCAATGAGGAATATGAGCCGAGGAGGAGGAGGAGAAATCACCGGATGTGGTCCAGTAGTGGACCTATTCGATGGTATGTCACATTGTTCATCGCACAAAATTGTTATTATTACCGTCCGGACCCTACCGAGTATGACTACGGATTAATTGGTGCGACTCGCCCACCGGATCGTCCGATGGTCCAGACGTACTAAATCCGCCCATGCGTTTAGGCTATTAATATTATTTTCTACTTTACCTCTCCAGGCAGATCTGAGAAATATGATTTCATTTAATTGTGAATTTCATTCATATACAATGGCCAGATGAGGGAAAGAGAATCCAGTTGTGACGTAACTATTCACCACACATAATGAAGGAGTTGGGTTTACAATGAAGCTTGTTATTTTTTTTTATGAAAATAAGGGACGAGATGAGCTGGACGTTCAGCTGATGGTAATTGCTACGCCTTACCCATTACAATGCAGTGCCGCTCAGGATTCTTGAAAAACCCAAAAATTCTGAGCGGCACTACAATTGCAATCGTCACCATGAGACATTGTCAAGACTCATTTGCCCAGTAATTTCACTAGCTACGGCGCCCTTCAGACCGAAACACAGTAATGTTTACACATTACTGGGTCACAGCAGAAATGAGCGCTGTTGTGGTACCCATAATCTAGCCGGCTTACTGTTCAAAGGAGCCTCCCACTGGTAAAATGGGAATGAGTGTAATTGTATCGAACACTGGTAGGTAGTTCCAGCGTTATTCTCGAATTGTATTGGAGTATTCATATGAAATCCTACTTTTTATCTGAGTCCTACTTATAATAGTAAGACTATCTATATTTTATTAATGTGATTATGATTCAAGAATTATTTATCATATTTTAGTTAGATATAAGGTGAATAATTTCCTTATAAGTTCGCAGAAGTTAAAAGGAAAGTACCTATATTAAAGCTTATCTTAAACTTATTAACTATTATTACTAAATTATATTAACTAAATATTGGTAACATAAAATGATTGCAGTGAAGCAATAAATATTTTGTAATTTTTTTGTAAAATGCATGTATTTTTTAATTTTCAAGTAATTTGAAACATTTTAGGAATTTTGCAGCATCAAATGATTGGTTTAAAATTGTAAAAGTAAGTTTTCTACCTCATTTAGTCATTAAAGCAGAAATTTCCCGCAAAACTAAAATGAATAACTTTGACATTCGCACGTGTTATTATTGTTATGTTTTAAAGTGATTAACCAAATTCTAGGATTAATTACACAAATAAAATTTGAAAACAAAATTTTATGAACGATGCGGGACTCGAACCCGAGACCTCTCGCGTTCCGTGCGAGCCCTCTTACCAACTGAGCCAACCGTTCGATTGACGTATCGTTATATAAAATCTTGTTGTTGAACTCTCAGTTTGTGGCTTCAATCTGTATGCCTTGACACACACGGAACGCGAGATGTCGCGGGTTCGAGTCCCGCATCGTGCATACATTTTGTTTTCGAATTTTTATTTGTGTCACATGTTATTATTTAAGGATCACTCACCCAATAAAGTTCTAATAATAATTAATAAATATAAAGATAAAATAAGATTACAGAAATAAAACTAATAAATAAAAAATAAACAAATAAAAACAATTTCAAATAATCCGATCACTTTGTTGCATGCTCCATCTATAGGATTCCTGACCCAAGGTATTGATTGGTATGTAATATAGGGCATGTAGCTGATACTATAGATGCCACTCTGTGCGTTACCGACACGGTCGCGGCCATATTCGAGTGACTTCATATTGTGTAACGAGGCGAAATGTGATCGTATCGTAAACGAGCTTGGCAACATGGAGACTGTTTATATATCTTGTTTTTCGTAACGATGTAAACACAATTAAGGCCCCTTTATAAATTGATTGAATACCTCATAATATTATTTGAGATGATCACACAAGCCCACAGCTTCATAGATTTAAATAACTTTAAAACGAACAGCGTAAAAGGTAAAAAACGGGCAAGTGTGAGACGGACTCGCCTATGAAGGGCTCCGTGGCAGCAAGTAACATAATATCAAAGTTATATAGAAAGGAAAATAATATTTAATTATTTAAATGGAAAGGCAAATAAATATAAATATAGTTCTTATAGAAAAATGTGGCTGTTCAGTTTTTTGCCATTTGGCTACGGAACTCTAACAAAGTGTGTGCGTGAAATCTTTTCGCGCGATTGAAGAAAAACTTAATAATAAATTGCTGAAGAGTCCTACCTCTTTGAAAATACTAGTATAGACTAGGCCCAACCAGTTTATCATGAGGTGTACTTATTCATGTGAGGCTCAACAAATTCAGCCTAGGCTAAACGGGTTTGACCAAAGGCTGATAGGAGAAACCAAAGGACCTATCTCACAAGATTTTTTTTTATTATACCTAGTCTTGCCATAAAATAATGAAACAAAAAAAAATATTCTATTGCAAATAACATTTATTACTATTACAGTTTGTTAGTATTATACATAAATTTAAAACAATTTAAAAATTAAAAAGCTTGTTCGAGGTGGTCTCTCTTGGCTGCAATACAGTCCTTTTAAACGCACGCACCCTTTCCATAAGAAAATTCTTCACTGGCAATCGTACGGATTCTTTTAGGGACATCTTTAAAGTCCGAAACGTTTGTTTCCAACCAAGACTGCGTAGACCGAGCTTTATGACCCGGCGCCGAGTATTGCTGGAAGAACCATTCTTAGTTATTGAACATGGTGTTGTTAAGGGGCTTCAAGGCATGAGAAGGCTATTCAAAAATGGTATCTTGATACGATTGTGCCGATGTTTCGATGCCTTTTTCAGAAAAGTATGGCTCTGTCACTCCTTCGTAGCTAATACCCCACCAAACCGGATAGTGACCACGTTGCACTCTGTCGACTAATTGGGAAGCTTCCTTAGAACTTTGAGTATACATACGGTCATTTTGTTAGTTAAAATGTTTCTCAATTGTAAAAAAATTGTCATTGTAAACAAAATTTTTTGTGGCCTCCCTTTGCGTACAGTAGTTGTTTCGGTTTTACCACCCTATTCTTTTTTCAAATTATCAGTTAAGAAATGACCAGTACGTCTCTTATGGGCTGCAAGTCCTTAGTCTTTTTTTAAAATACGGGACATGGTTTAAGGCGCTATCATCATCTCCCGAGATAAAATCTTGTAGTATTTAGGGCAAGTATTATAATACAAGAAAAAAAAATACGAGAGTATAATAAATATCTAGATTCAACTAATTAAAAATAATCTACTATGAACCCATAAGGCCTCCCCCCCCCCCCCAAAGATCGCAACGACGATCAGCCCTGCTTTTCTTTATATTATTATTTATCTATCTTATTTATTTTCAGCTGTAAGTTTATCAAATCAATATCAATTAAAATAAACCTTTCTTAAATACCAAATAACTGCTAAATGCTTAATACCACAAAGTATTTGACGTAACATTCTGAGCACTTGGCTAAATAGAGCAGCGGGCACATATATCACAGAGCACGTACAATACAACTCAAATATATCTAAGAGTTAAACAGTCTTTTATTTTTACCTGAGAGGCTGTAGCACTCTTACAGTTTCCGTTTCCAGCGTGTAGTTGCTACCTCCCGGCTCCCTCCAACCTTACATTCCCCTCCCTCGGGAACATCTAACAATTTATTAGCTGCTTCTAAACAATAGTTTTTCCCTTTTTTGAGAGCTTAGCTTTAATATATAGCATTTTCATTGTTGTCTTATGTAGCGGATTGTTGGATAAAGGATATATGTATGGTTTGCATCAGTAAGACTTGTTTTTAATGTTGCTATAATGCTGTTTCTCTAACATAATTGTGATTTGTCGTCATGTCTCTTGCAAATATTTCTTTTATAAATATTTTTAATGAACGCAACGATAATTATTATTGATTCGCTTCCTCTGAATCTAAATGAAGAAAGCAAATCGTTTTTTTTACTATATTAGTATTATTTAACAACCAAATCTTTTATGCTGAAAGGAATTACTATTATCCTTCAATTAGTTGCTTCAAGCAACAAACAATTCCAATATGCCATGTTTAGTTGCAATATCCAATTATTAAATACGATATTAAGTTACCGTAATCAATTGTTATATTCCATCATTATTTGATATAGGCAATTATCATATGGTAGCATAAATTGCATCAAATAATTATTATATGCTAAAATTTGCTACGATAACCAATTGTTATATACCACAATAAGTTGCTACAGCTTATTATTTTATGCTACCATAAGTTGCAACAAACAATTAGTATGTGCTATAATTAGTTGCCGTGACAAATGGTTAAATTGTTATATCTCACAATAAGTTGCTACAGCCAATTATTATATGCTACCATAAGTTGCAACAAACAATTATTATGTGCTATAATTAGTTGCCGTGACAAATGGTTAAATTGTTATATCCCACAATAAGTTGCTACAGCCAATTATTATATGTTACCAAAAGTTGCAACTTGCAACAAACAATTACTATTTGCCATAATTAGTTGCTATAACAAAGTGTTGTATCCGAGAAAAGTTGCTACAAGCAATTATAACAAATGCTGTCATTATGTGCTACAATTATAATTATGTGCTATGAGTAATTTTATTACAATTAGTGTCTACAAACAATAATGGTTTTATTCTTTAAAAACTTATTTTTATAAAAATGAAATGAACAAAACAAAAGTATAGGTACTTTTGTTTTTACTTTTGTTTTGTACGTTGATACCACAGATTGGGATTGGAGCAACCGCCCTCAGGCTATTAAATAATATGTTTGATTGTACAATATTACTTTGCAAACAATTTTTTTCTTTTGATAAAAAATAGCCCATTCTTCTCAGGTCTGAGGCATTCGTTCTGGAATGGACTTTCAATAAGTAATGTCACATCCTATTTTAATTAAATATATTTTAATAATATATAATCAATAAATTGGTGACACGTGGTGATATAGTAATCAGTAGTTCTGCATGGTACCGCGCGATCCTATGAACTTAGCCTTATAATATTACTTAAATATAAAGTTGTGTACTGTGCACAATACACTCACATTCTAGAATACAAAGTACACTAAGGAAATAGAGAGTTCTGTCAAATTTAAATATTCATTTAATTTTAGTAAAAATATTCCACAATTCGACTTGAACTCAAAAACGACAAGGAAATACCGAACAGATGGAATAAAAATATTCATTTCGTTGATGAAAAGCGAAGGTTTATTTTGGCTGGGAATGGCGTAGCTCTTGCCAGTGTCGACTCCTGGTTGCCGGCCGCCGGGAAATCAATCCGGAGGCAGGCTTACACACGTACTAGGTGGGCGTACTCGGTACGTTTGGGGCCCCGATACTTGCCTGAACTTCTAACGTTCCAATTTCATGATAACCTGCATGTAAGATGGTCGTTGATGCCATAATTATCCCATACTGCAAGTTGTATCATTCGCAGTTCTTCGACCTACTTCACATTCTCACTTACCTCAAAAGTAGTTTAAGAGAAAAATAGCAAAAAAAGAGAGATGTACTATAAAGAGAACTTTAATTAATAGTACGATACATTATCATATAACTGATACATTTACCTAGCTTTTGAAAATGACCAACGACCCTGTGTTAGGGAAGAGGAATGCCTCATTGTATAAGGCAATCACTGCAGTTTTGTTTCCTTTAACACACCATACCAGTATTGTGAATTGGGTGGAAATGGCGGGAAATCTATGTTTCTTACATAATAAAATATGTTTTCAGTGCGTGTGGTGTCGCACCAGAATAGCACCACACCATCTCTTCCCGTGGGTTTCGTAAGAGGCAACTAAGGGATACATAGAACGGAGGATGGGCAGCAGCATCCTTCCGAGAAGCACCAACATTTACTGCGATCTCAAACTCGCCTGCCAAGCGTGGCGATCATGGCAAAAACTCCCCAGAATAAACATGACATACACTGTAAGGCCCCAGCCCCCAGTCCCCGGTGGCCAGGTTAACAGTCACATAAGCCACGGGGTAGGGGGTGCTAAGAATCCCTGGCTTTGGCAGCGCTACCACCAACGAAGACGCAGTGTTGGTAGGCCCTCCATAAGATGGACCGACGATCTGGTCAAGACACATACAACTAGTCTGTCCACAGAATAGAATTCCAGCACTCCATAGATTTATTATAGATATGTGCAAACGTACGTCCTAATAATTCCTACAATGTCGGAGATATGAAAGCTAGGCAGTCTTTAGGGATTTAACTGCCCTTACGCTTAACAAAAACTTCAATCATTAAGCGTAAGAATAATTATGTATTTAGTTGATACAATTTATTTATTTATTTTGAAGCCAAACAATCGCAAATTAATTATTACTGAACATACAACACTTCATACTTAAGATGCTTTAACTGTCTTTAAAGCAATAATAATTCATCTTAGTATTTTAATGTTCGTTAAACATTCTTAGTTTTCTCTGTATTCAGTTATGGAGCGGAGACCGACTGAAAAATACTGATATAGACCGAATAAGTCGCCTTTGTAATGTGGTGCTGGAGAAAAATTAAACAATTTTTTTAAATTAAATTAAATACAGATTCCATGGATCTATTGCTCGTAAAGAGGGTAACAGTCTTGAACAGCTCATGGTGACAGGCAAGGTAGATGGCAAACGTCCCAGAGGATAAGGAGGGCCTTTAAGCAAATATATATATAATAATTGTATAATATAAATGAGACAGCTTTTTGATTCCAGGTACTTTTAAAATTTACAGGATTTTTCCAAATAAGAATGAAATAAAGAATATCTAAATCCGTCCCTGTGTAATTATATCAGAAGCAACGACAGCTTTCTCATGTCCGCCAATTAATTATTATTCCAGCGTCAGTACCGAGATAATTGATTCCTTCTAGGTCTTCGAAATAAGCTCGCAATTAACGTGAGACTTGTCTGCAAGTCCCAACGTAATGTAATTAGCATTGATACTGCGATATACGGTGGTCCATGTTCCTATATTACTAGGTTCAAAGTCAAAGTCAAATAAACTTTATTCAATTAGGCTTAAACTAAGTGCTTTTGAATCGTCACTATAAATATTTCTTTTAATTTACTGAATTTACCATATGTTGGTAAAAAGTAGAGCTCGTGAGAAGAACGTACAAGAAAGTCAACGGCCACTCTTTTCAATCAATTGAGTATTTTACAATGGCTTTAATATACAAAACAAAATAGTGTGTTAGGTGTTGCACCCAATATATGAATTATGTTAGTTAAAAAGTTTTAAGTGCCAAATATTTAATGAAAAGTGATAAAAAATAAATATAAAATATCGTATATTGGATGCATTAACCTTTAGGGGTTGAATTCATTGTTTGTGTAAAGGATGCTTCGTGAACATGATGGTCGTCGCAATCAGTAATCACATCCAACAAATACACTAATTTTTTTAACTGTAACAGGTCGACCTGGCATTATTCACGAGTTGACGCATGGACCAGCCATCGTTCCCTTCGCACATATTTAAGGGAAGGAGACGACCCGGCACATGACGCCGCCGCAAGCAACGCCATTTTAGTGAGCATGACGAACCATTTTATAGCATACACATGATAAAAGGCATAAAAGGGATTTCTTTTCTCAAAATTAATTCCTTAAGAATTGTTTTTGATGTCATTTCTAATATACTAGATACTACCGCTTCGGAAACAAATGGCGCTGAGAGAGAAGAAGCGGCGCAAGTAACTCTCCCAACATTCTTTAATTGCGCTCTTTTCAATAAAAATATACAATATTGTACAGTCATTTCTATCGCTATAAAATAAAAAGTGTATACAATTTCCTTTAAAGCTATTATGTATCTTATGAAGCCTACTAGAATTAGTTACAAGCAATCCCTTATTTCTAGTGTTATAATAATGAAAATCACTATTAAGAGCAAGAAGGTGACGTTAAATTTTCATAAATGTACTGACAATGAACAGTCATAATATTTTTTTCTTTAAATTTTTCTTTGAGAGACTGTCTATAACCAAGCTGATATATAGCACGAACAGCTCTCTTTTGCAGAGCGAAAGATAATTATAAAATAATAAAAGCAATGCTCACAAAGCAAACCCACTTTGCTTCGTCTCATGGTTCAATAGATCAAGTTTTAAATATAAATATCCGGACGACCGCGCCTTGCTCGGATTGGATTCTGGCTTCAAACCGGGGTCTTATGGTTTCCAGATCACCTAATGTCCTATCTGAGCTATTATAGTCTTGTACTAGTGGTGAAATTTACCTTTGTATTCTAATATTATTGTAGCAATTTCTCATTAAAACACGGATAAAACTACATTTTTTAAAAGTGACACCTAGCTGGATCGATTTATTGCCCCCGAAATCCCATGTTTACTAAATTTTATGAAAATCGTAGGAGCCGTTTCAGATTCAGGTTATATATATATACAAGAATTGCTCGTTTAAAGATGTAAGATTTACAATCAATTTAAATAATAGTTATGATTATTATAATAATACTAGCTGACACAGCAAACGTTGTATTGCCAATATTAAAATCGCGATACAAAAGTAACTGATGATCGTAGATGGGTGACAATTTGAAGTTTTATGTATTTTATAATGGTGACTCATAATCAAACAAATTAAAAAAAAATGTCAAAAAAATTAAAAAAAAAATTTCGTGTTTCCCCTTAACATTTAGGGAGGATGAAAAATAGATGTTGTCCGATTCTCAGACCTACCCAATATGCACTCAAAATTTCATGAGAATCGGTCAAGCCGTTTCGGAGGAGTTCGGTCCCGCACACGTGACACGAGAATTTTATATATTAGATAATAACAATGTATCTGAGGATATTTTCGAAAATTCTCGCAGACAAAATAAAAGAAATATAAATTATTTCATACAAAGGCTTATATGTTGTTGAGGTCTTTACATCTAAGCTTGAGGATATAATACTCGTGTTCCGTAGGAATAAGTTGTTCAGTGTAGAACCCTCATACTAAAGATTATTTGTAGATAGTTTCAGTACAAGTAGCACGTTCCTCGGAATGGTTCCGTACATAAAGGCCTCGTGCCCGTGTTCGCATCCGATTCAATTCCGTATCGTTCCTGGCTCGTTTCAAGAGTTCTCTTACAAAATATCTTTTAAAATGAATCCTATTGAGAGATCTGAATGGGACGCGCTCTCCCAGACATTTCATTAATGTTTCCTATTATTGGGAGTCCCAAGTTACCGTTTATTCCTCATTCATTGAATATATTTAATTATTCGCAGTTGGCCTTTTTTTGATTAGCCAATACTAATTATTTCTTTTAACGTCTTTTCTGTCAAATGAAAATATATTTAAAGATTAGCTGACCCGGCAGACGTTGTTTTGCCATATAAATTATTTTTAGAGTTAGACCGTTTCTTGAACATTGCAACATTACTTTATTTTTTCTAAAATAAAAGATTAATTTTTTAAATTCAAATTCCGAGGTTAGCCGGAACAAACAGACAGATAAACCAACAAAATTAAAAAAAAAATATATACATGTAGTATTTAAATATACATTTAGTAAAGAACGGTTGTTTCAATATTACAAACAGACACCCCAATAGTATTATTATATGTATAGATTTATATATGCCTGTTCAAACGGAAGGACTTTCCAGTTAAATAATTATTTCCTAAGATTATCCACATTATTACACCATAATGCTTTATTTACTAAAGGGTGTAAGTAGGCCATTCCTAGCAAGGGTGCAGATTGTAGGTACGAGACGAAGTTGAGGGGAATACACCCGAGTGGTATACTACGACTATGTGCGGAAAACAAAATTTAATATTACCAAAAGAATTGCAAATATTATTTTAATAAATTGAACATAATCTGATATATAAAAATTCTCTTGTCGCAGTGTTTGTCACAAAACTTCTCCAAAACTTTTATCACATCTATAAAAGGAGCTAATTGGTTACCTGTAAACAGGAACCAGAATAGTCTTTAATTTTAGTCTAGTCTCTAATTTTAATTTGAATAATGGAGCATACGTACACTTTGACTTATCTAACGAGTTAGATCGAAGTCCGTATTTATAAACATCGCTTTGAGTGCGAGCTAAGCTTCTGCTTAATTCGCACTTAAGTCCGCCATAGCGACGAGCTAGCTTAAACTCAGCAGTCAAATGACTATAAATACCAAATCAAAGATTGTACTAAGCTTGAATTCAGCTAAGTTTTACTAAGTAAAGTCTGGCCAAAGTCTAAGTACGCTGTAAAGGTCTTAGTCTTATATTATGTCGTCCTGTAGTTCACGTCTACGGCTTTCGCTACGAGCACACGCTACGGTTTTGCGTAGCGTAGAGACATCACTTCATTTTGTGTCTATTAGCGCATTTATCATGGCGTGTTCCAAAGAGCTGTTTAAGTGATTACCCCCGAATTCCATATTCGCACGACAAGCCTACAAATTATATTATCCCCAACATCTGGATGTCTGGTGTTTATTTACAGTGCGTTGTACAACTAAACTGTGGAATGTACTTGCGTGTGCGGTGTTTACAGGACGACACTATATGGGAACCTTCAAAACAGCGCGTACATCTTTCTTAAGGGCCGGTAACGCTACTGTTATTCCTCTGGTGTTGCAAGAGAATGTGTGCGACGGTGATTACTTAACATCAAGTGACCCGTACGCTCGTATGTCCTCCTCTTCCATAAAAAATAAGAACCAATTTAAAAATAAGAATATTTATTAGTAACTCATTGAAATTTGACTTCATGAAGTCTCTTATCCGATGTGTATCAGCCGATTTGTTAATAAAATAATAATAATTTAAAAAATATTGTTTCTACATCATTTCTGAGTTACATGATACAAAATGCAAGATATTTATTTGCAGAAAAAGATATTTCCATGGATTTTAGAAACTAATAAAGTACTTAATACATAGTTACTCTTTTCAGGCATAAAAAATATTATTATTAGTTTTGGGTATGATAAAACATGACCTAACTCCGAAGAGTCCAAAAACTTTCAAATTCAGGTTGACGCCAATTCGAAAATGTTTATATTATGAATGTGACAGATAAACATTTTCTAAGCTATATGGGTTTCAAAATTAAGATTGTCTTATTGAAATGCAGGTTTCATGTACAGTGATTGATGGGTGACATAAAATCTGGATTCATATTTAACTTTTATTAATTGCATAGCGACTGAATATTAGATGTTGCCGTTAGTAATATTATTAATAATAAATTTATCATCGTTAGCCAAATTACGCAAGACTATTGCACCAACATTGGTAATCTTTAATAATGTTATAATTGGAAAATTAATGTAACTGTGTATAACTATGTAACCTACTCATTTATTAATTTAAAAAAAAACTGTTTAATTCTAAACTTATTTTATATAATACCAAAAATTTATTATTTCTGTGCATGCTGTGTTTATTTGTAAGTAATCACTACATTCAGTTCGTAGTTTTAAGTTCTACTTTTTATATTGTAAGTGATTGTAATTAAAGCTAATAAATAAATTAATAAAATAGATTTTTCAATTACAATTATTCAAATCTGAGAACATCCTGAAAGTATGAACATCCACGGCATTAGGAAACATGATCTAAATATATTATTTAAGTCCACCGCGGCCACTGTTTGCCCGTACAACACGCGACACTCGCTCTAAGCCAACATGTTTGTTTGTGTGTCTGTGTGTTTGTGCTAAGCTTTCAGAGCACAGCTGCGATTCGCGACACATTAAACTTTCACCTTTGTAACAACGTGATTTGCGGGATGCGGTCGCTGGGTGCAATTGCGGAATGGAGGGGGGTTGTAGAGTTCCACCAACCTGCCAGCGATACTAATAAGTGTCCCACTTTGTGCTTTGGTGCAATTTAGTGCCAGACATTTGTACATTACATTTATATTTATTTCGGGAACAGTCTCTTTGCATAGGATACCGGCTAGATTATAAGTAACACAACGGCGCTTTCCGCGTTGAAGCTATAATTGGTAAGCATTTTTGGGTATCGATTAGAAAGGCGCCGTAGCTAGTGAATTTACTGGGCATATGTGACTTAACATCTTATGTCTCAAGGTGACAGCGCAATAATTGTAGAGAATTTAGTGCCAGACAAATTGTATATTGCATTTATATTTGTATCGGGAACAGGCTCCTTTGCACGCGATGCCGGCTCGATTATTGATGCCACAACGGCGCCTATTATGCGTGAAGCAGTAATGTGTAAGTATTATTGTGTTTCGATCAGAAGGGCACCGTAGCTAGTGAAATTACAGGGCAAACGAGACTTAACATCTTATGTCTCATGGAAACGAGTGCAATTGTAGTGCTGCTCAAAATTTTTAGATTTTTCAAGTATCCTGAGCGGCAGTGTATTGTAATGGGCAGGGCATATCAATAACCATTAGCTGAACGTCCTCGTCATCTCGTCCCTTATTGTCATAAAAAAAGAATTTAAATTGAGAATAAGTGGCATTTGGGATTCAACCGTCCTTAGTGCAAATATAAAATAAATCTGGACCCGCTGGAATATAATAGCCGGTAAAGCTACTGTAGAGATTTAACATTCTAGGAGGTTGCAATTTTTTATTAAAAAATTCTAACCAAACAATTTTTTATTTTTAAAAGTGATATCCCCAACTTCTGGGTTTAATAATACAAATTAAATTTGTAACCAAAATTTATGAACTGAATTTATGATATTAACAAATTGTTTAGAATTGAAAGAGCGACATCTCAAGTCAATTTCCTAATATGCAATTAATGGGTTGAGCAGGCTATCAACTGTAAAGTTAATTCTGTAGATGGAGCCACAATCTGAGAGTTGTTGGCGCAGTTGGAAAGCGCGCTCTAACGGAACCCGAGAGGTCGCGGTTCGAGTCATGCATCGTTCATGAATTTTGGTTTGAAATTTAATTTATATAAATTATACCCAGGCATTGAACTCCCATTCATTAGTGCCCTTACTATTGTAACCTTAAAGTACACATTTCAAATTCGCACATTTAAAGTTCGTGAATCTCTGCAGTACTCCTACTTAGATATTTATGGAAATACTTATTAATACACCTATGTACCAAAGTTACACATCTTTGCCTATTTTGACAGATTGTAATTATCACAACAATAACGTTAAGATATAAATGGCCTAGTAAAACCCGTGGTGTGAAGACGACGAACAAAATATTTACCGTCCATAGTCATTCGATATCTTAACTATCAAGAATGTCGAGATCATGAGAATAGAAATTGACACATCACTTATATCAATGACCAATAGGTTGTAGTAAAACCTTTGGTGTTACGATGAGGAAAAATAATTACTCGTAGTCGCACTGGTGTGACAAACTGGTGTGACCACGAGTCGGGAATGAATTTGCACTCCTTTTGTAAATACTTTGTCTAAATATATTAAAACAATTAAGATTTAGTTGTAAGTACCATTAGGTACTTATATTTAATAATTTAAGTAGTTTTATCTATGTATTTCCTTTATTGTCTAACAGCATGTATATCATTTGTTACAGATATTTTAAGAAAATAAAACCTTCTTTAAACTTAGCACCGATTACCGTTAAACTTAGAAAACACATACTCAATGGTTTGCAGTCTACTTTAACGCGATACTCATTAATGTATGGTGTGTCTTCCACATAAGCCATAGGAGGAAGAAAAGAATATAGCGTGGTTTTTCGAAGGCCAAGTCGGAAACTACGAGACTTAGAGAAAGTCGTTAATTCAAATTCAAATATTTTTATTCAAAATAGGATTCAAAATCGAACGTCAAAAACTACCACCTATTCAAAAGAGACTGCCTCAGACCTGAGAAGAATGGGCGCAAGAAACTCAGCGGGCTTTATTTTATATTAAAATATGGATTACAATGTGATACCGTACAGTAAACATTAATAATTACAGAGCCTGAAGGTGTTCGCTTTATTCCCAGTCCGTGGTGTCATTAAGAAAATCGTTTATGCAATAATAACCCTTCCCACACAAACGTTTTTTAACAATTCTTTTAAATTTCGTAACACATTTGTTTTGTACATTTTCTGGGATCATATTGTAGAAGCATATACCTCGCCCAACAAAAAACTAACTAATTCGACCCTACCGAGTAGTAGGCATAACAAGTTTATGTTTGTTCCTCGTGTTAACATTAAAGGAGATATGCCCTCAATTTATAAGAAATCAATAACTGCATATTTAGTTTTTTAAAATATCTTTAAGTTTTGACGGATAACTTTAACTAAACTATACTTTAACCATCAAAAATTCTGTAACTGGTATACCCCGTAACCGCACACACACTAGTATAAAGGTGCTTCACTTGCTAATATCACGGCGTGGAGTCCTTCTTTTTTTACTAGTCCGTTCCTGTAGACTGCACAATGGTACACTGAAAGCTTACGTCACACAAAATGAAAGGACAACACAAAAACAATTCAAAGAACACTTATATTTGGGTCAACATTTTAATTTATACCTTTTTTAAAAAGCTTAATACGACAGAATGAAAATAAGCTGAAATCGGAGACAAACACACCGGCCATTTCAACAAAATATGCATTTTAAAATAGTATGCAAATGGCACGCTGTGTTCGTAATCCGATGAAGTTTATTCATATAAACTCGGCTCGGGTCGGCGTAGCGTGCGTGCGGTTTGTACTCACAAGTTGAATATTATGTTCAACGGCGTCATTGAATAGCTGTTAAAAATATTTACTCATTGGCATTTAGTGAAGGCGATTCGCAATGTCAAAGAACGCGACACTAAAACTTATTATTTATTTATTTATCCAAATGTTTTGAGTTTTTCTTTAGCGTTAATACCGCCAATATTTATCTTTTAAACATTTCGACACGTGTTTCGCCAACACGCGGCATACTCAGGACATGTTGACTCGCCAAAATCTGGCACGAGACATCAGACTAGTCTTTTCATTGTCATTTGGATAATTATGGATTTCCGCAAAGTAACGCCTACTTCAATACATTTTATTTATTTATTTATTAGCATCACCAACACAATAATCACTAACAAATTACATTAAATATTTTTCTAAATAAATCTGAATGTAAGTGTTATTGCAATACTTACACATTCATTGTGCAACATAAGAATAGTTACTAACGTAGTACTAATTAGTTTCTTTAAAGTAAAGCGAAAATGAATTAAAATGAACAAAAGTTATTAATACTAACGGCAGAACTAAAATATTACATAAAATGCATAATTTCTATTGAACAGAAAATTATATTCCTGTCTACCAACATATAAATTTATATTTACGAAGTTTATGCCAAAAATCAGAGAACTAAAGAAGAGAAAGAAATCAAATTTCGGAAGGCTAGGAAGGCTAGGAAGATGTATCGTGTCTGCTGATTCTCGGATATATTTTTTTTTTTTATTTATTAACGAGAAAATGTCGGGGCAGTCAATTCCTCCGTTATTTCGTTTTATAAAAAGTGACAATCCAATATATTCCTCCTAACAGACAGTGTGTGCATCTTAGAATATCGCAAGCGTTCGGAATAGATTACTTATGGGAGGCTCCTTTGCACCGGATGTCGGCTAGATTATGGGTACCACAACGGCGTCTATTTCTAGCGTGAAGCAGTAATGTGTAAGCACTACTGTGTTTTGGTCTGAAGGGCACCGTAGCTAGTAAAATTACTGGGCAAATGAGACTTGACAACTTACGTCTGAAGGTGACGAGCTCAGTTGTAGTACAAGCTCAGAATTTTTCAGTGCCTCTGCCTATTAGGGCAGAGTGTATCAATTACCATCAGCTGAACGTCCCACTCGTCTCGTCCCTTAATTTCACTAAAAAAAAAAAGATTTCTAATATATAATATTATAACGCATTAATTTCGTCGACCGCGTGGGATTCGTGCCGGGCCAGTCCTTAATTGTTTTGAAAATTACGTAGAAGGTAATGAAGGCAATGGATTGGTACGATAATATTAATTCAAATCTGTTTCTGTGTAACGGCTAAGTTTGTTCTTCTCAAGTATAAGTTTTAATTAATGATGCTAATTTTTAATGTTATATATATTTTAATTTCAGGTCGTATTTGTGGATGTTGGTTCATAAATTGTTTTGACGACCCCTATAGCCCAGTGGTTAGCGACCCTGCCTACTGAGCTTAGCTGTCCCGGTTTCCAATCTAGGTTGGTGTAATCATTCATATGATGGATATGAATGTTTGTTTCCGAGTCATGGATGTTTATTTGTATTTATGTATGTTTAAGTAAGTATATTTTGTTAAATATATCGTTGTCTTGTTCCCATAGTACAGGCTATGTCTAGTTTGGGGCAAAATAATTTGTGTAAGAGTGTGTCAATAATTATAAATGATAATATTTGCTGTATACATCGTGACACACTCATCAACATACACTCTAAACATATATTGCCAAGGCTATGTGTCTTTTATTTCATAACATTACTACTGTTAACAACTTCGAAGATGTAGCATGTGTAAGTCTGCAAAAACTATAAAAGTTCTAACCTAAGAACCTTCAAACAATCGGTAGGAAAAGCATTTTAATGCAGGCTCCATCTGAAGTCTAATGTACCGATCAGGTATGCAAATGTGAAAAACAAGTCCTCTGTTGGTATGGATTACCACGATCAAAATATTTATATATCGCGGTCGCAACACAATTAAAACAACAAAAGCTGTTTGTTGGGCGAAAGGTGGAGGGCCGGGGGGGGGATCCGACAGTCATACAAACATTAATTGTGGAGAACTTGAGTGTGTTTTATAAAGGAATTAATTAAGAGCGGGACACGCGCCCTGCGCCGTCCCGGTCGGCTCGTCAAAGAAACTTAACGCTTTGTGACATCCGGGTGATGCGGGCAAAAGGGTGAGGGGGGGTGGCTGTGAGAACCAAACAACCTCATGAAATATGCAGCAGAATTATTGCTTGCTAATAGCGTGAATATGGTGAGCTTTATACGAGTTATGAGAAATTGAATTGGTTTCAATTCGTTAGTGCGTTCTTGACAACCGTTATTTAATTTAATCTCGAGTGGGTCAACTAAGTAAGGGTGCGTTTGTATTAAATTGTTTATTATTTTGTATCAATAGATTTTTGGAAGACGTACGTCTAATAAGACGTTTTACTTTTTATGTTTCCGAGACTGACAGTTGTTTTGATACTGTTTTTTGGGAGAGCGAGCAAGAATCGCTGACGAGATATGGATAGCATATCATATATGTCTGTTAAATTAGCGCGTGATTATTCAAAAAAGTACTACCTACCTACTACCTACCTAGTACCTACTGTTATAAACGAATACATTAGCTATGATTCCAACAATTTTTGTATTTTTTTTATTTAAATACGGGACGAGACGAGCAGGATGGTACAGGTGATGGTAATTGATACGGACTGCCCATTACAAAGCAGTACCGCTCCGGATTATTAAAAAAATTCTGAGTGCCACTACAATTGAGCTCGTCACCCTGAGACATAAGATGTTAAGTCTCATTTGCCCAGTAATTTCACTTGCTACGGCGCCGTTCAGACCGAAACACTGATGTGGAAACACTAGTGTGTGTTATTTATTTATTGTAAAGATAAACAGCATTAATGTTACATTCAAAAGACCAACACCATAAATGTTACATAAGAAAATGGAGCATTGAAAAGTTCAATCGTATTTTCGGAATTATCACAACAGGGCCAGGTAGGTAGGTCTTTTCTATGTAAGCATAGCACTTGTATTAGTTACAATGTAGCTCTTTATTGAAAGATAGAGTTATTTAAACGTATTTGGGCCAGTGAATCATATGATAAGCGATATCGTAATGTATAACATCTATATGTAATGAGATAACACGTGACAAATACTTTAACATTAATTCAAGAAAGAAGACTTTCTTATGTTTATTTTAAGATGTGTCACAAATTGAAATTTGTAGCGTCACAAAAGATGTTTTGCCGACGCTATGTCTGGCCGACAGGTCACGCAAGTTTTCGTTTTAAAGGTCTTCAATATGAATGTTTAAAAATAATACATACTTAATACATATATTATAGATGACACTCTGATATCAAAACTTACATTTTAAAACATTTCCAAAAATATTATAATATAATCTCAAATATCGACATATTGAAGTATGATGAAATTATGGCGTTTGCGAATACAAATATTTGAAAAACTAAGTACCTACAGAATACTTATAGTGTCGTTGGTTATAATGTTGTTATCTTTGATGCCTAAAACTTTATTCATGATAGGTATAGTTAATATATTTATTGAGAGAAAAGTATAGTGAAATAATTGTGACAGTACACTGAGTGTACGAGAACCTAACATAAACATATTAAGCGCTTACTACATTTAACTGAATTTAAATCTTGATATGGATTTCCTGTTGCAAGAAATTTTGTGTTACGACTAATTTTTCTTTTGCACTAATACTGTCTCGTAGGATTAGTAGTATCTAGTAGAGATAGTATCTTGCTTTTGAATTAACGGTGTCACAAGATTTAATTATATTATGTCAAACGATCTCGAATCCATTCGTAGATCACTTCTGAAGTCTGATGGTTCTAAAACACTTATTCTCATTGTAATGTGTGCTAACTTTCATATATTTTCTTTTTTGAATTTTAATTGAGCCAACTGCCAGGGCAAGGCAAAGGCCTATTTTTTGGTGCCTGGACAACACTGGAGCCATCCTCGTACTTATACGACACGTCGGAATTCGTCGCGCTATAAGTGGTGACTGATTCAGTAACTAAATTTAGGACAGTGTGATCAGAAACTTCTAATGTGTTTCTAAATTTGCTTCTGAATTTAGATGACTAAATTCAGTCAAGTGCAATAGCCGCATTAGCCAATTTAAAAAGAATAGTGATGAACATAATGTCAATGTAAAATTGCTAAATCTTTTAAAGTGGATTGTGTTATATTTTATAATAAACTGCCAAATGATATTAAAATATTACTAATTTACAAATTTAAATGTGTCGTAAAAAAAATAATATCTCTTAGATATATCTCTTGGATATTATTTTTTTTACGACACATTATTTTTTTTTAGGCCTTAGCCTATTATAATGTGAAAGATTATTTGATTGTAAAGATGTTTCTAAGTTTCTATTGTAACATTTGTACTTCATACTGACTTGCACTAAATAAGTTATAAAGTTATACAATGAATAAAGATTTTTTGAATTTGAATTTGAATTTGACTCAATAGTATAACGATAGAAATAGATTTACCATTATTTGTTTAATAGTTAATAAATTTTAGTATTACTGAGACACAAAAGAAGTCATAAAACAAAGAAGATTCATCAGATTTATTTATTACAATAGATAAATACCAAATTCAATGTATTATTAAATCACATTCTTCAAAGAAATATTGTGTTAACTAATCGCGGTATTTTATCGTCAAGATAACGATGACGATTACGGCCAATCTAATCAAAGCGATACATTATGGTGATGCTACAAACAAGTATAGTCACATTGTGTACAAGTATCAAACGTAATAACACATTCACAACACACAAACTGTAAGTTATATATATTTTTTATTAAATACTGTATAGAGCTTAAGGATACGTGCAATGGGAGCTGCGAGATTTTTTAAGGCACGAGACGAGCAGGACTTTCAGCTGATGGTAATTGATACAATTTAGTGCCCCTCAGGATTCTTGAAAAAACCAGAAATTCTGAGCGGCACTACAACTGCGCTCGTCACCTTGAGACATAAGATGTTAAGTCTCATTTCCAAAACAGTCTCATTCGCCATAATGTTAGATATTTTTATGGAATAGGACGAGTAAAGAGGGTCAGAAATCCTGTCACTCAGTGATCAATTGCCGACATTCTTTTCCAACACCAGAGGAATCACAGGAGTTTGCCAACCTTTTAGCAAGGTGTACGCCCTTATGAAGGTGGTCATATGTGGTCTTTTAAACACGATGCAACGAAGCTAAATCTATAGTTTGGTTGTACGTGGCAGAGTTCATTTAAAATCGCACTATAGAGAAAAGCCACATATGTTGGTGAGATCCTGAGGATTATATACAAGTTTATGGCGTATTCAGCAAAGGCGGAATTCATAATGATAAATGCGGTAGAAGACACACAACATTCCTGATCTGTACGCTGCTTTCAGCGAGGAAGCTAGTGATCTACTTGAATCAAATCCCGGGATAACCAAATGATTGAAGTTTCGAGCGAAAGTACCTTGTGCCATAGACAATCGAAGACCTTCGCTATACTAAATTCCATACTAAATGCCAAGGCTGCTCGCTTGCTTAAGAGCCATACAAAACAACTTCTCGTACATGAGCAACATGGATTCACTCAATCCCGTTCAACGAGCACTAACTTGGTTGCATACCATAATGAAATAGTAAATGCAGTTGATGCTGTGTTGATGTATGTGTACAAGTAAGCGCCATTTACATGGACTTTGCAAAAGCCTTCGATAGAGTTAGCCATATTATTTTATTGCAAAAATTTAAGTTATGTGGAATAGGCGGGACGCTTTTGGAATGGTTTAATTCCTACTTATCGAACAGAACTCAATACGTAGTGGTGAAGGACTTCAAATCCAACAATTACGCATTGATCTCAGGAGTACTTCAGGGTTCTCATTTGGGGCCATGGCTGTTCAATTTATTTATTAATGATATTGTATCTCACATCCAACACAGTAGCACTTATCTCTTTGCAGATGACCTGAAGTTATGCAGAACTATAACAAGCCCTTTAGATTGCGATTTATTACAAGAAGATCTTAATGCAATATACAGATTGTGTGCTAGTAATAAAATGAAATTGAACACAAGTAAATGTTACTCTATCACATTCACTCGCAACCGCGATATACTCTGAACTCAATATAGCATTCATGGTCTAGTTCTAGAGGATAAAACTGATATTAGAGACTTAGGGGTTTTTTTTGATAACAAATTAACGTTTCTGCCTGATATTGATAATGTTATTAAAAAATCTTCAAAAATGCTAGGCTTCATCATCCGTAACGGTAAAAAATTAACCTTACAACTAAAATAACCCTGTATAATGCTTATGTGCGCAGTAATCTAGAATACTGTAGCATCGTTTGGTCTCCTCAATACAACATTCATCAATTAAGAGTTGAATGCATTCAAAAACGGTTCTTATGGCACCTTGCTTTTTCTTGTCGGGTACATAAGCAATTGTCATCGTACTGCGATAAGTTGAGACACTTTAACTTGAAAAGTCTTTCTGTTCGACGACAAATGCTAGATCTAACATTTTTATACAAAATAATTAGAAATCAGCTCGACAGTCCATCACTCGTGCACTCCATCAGCTTCCGAGTTCCCCGCCGAGTACCAAGGCGTGCGCAGGTCGGAGCTGGCCTGTTCCATCAGCCATTTGCCAAAACTAACCTTAAGCAATTTTCTCCCATACCACGTCTATCAAGAACTTATAACTCCATCTGTGGTGAAGTAGATATTTTTAAAGATTCTTTACCTGCTTTTAAAAAAAATATTACGAGATTGTTAGGCGCCAAAATATGATTAATATTCTTCTTCTTTTTTCTTTTTCCTTCTTTTCAAATTCGTATCTTATCGTATTCGTATTTTATAATTTTTGCTTTATTTTATATAATTGTTTTCTTGGTGTCACGGCAGCAAAGACTGTGCATGTTGTGACACCTTAATTTGTTGTACATTCAACTCATTATTTGTTAATATTTGATATATTTTAAGCGTATTAGAATGTAACAACTACTGGTTGTCCTATAAATAAATAAATAAATTACTTACTATAATGCATACAAATATAGAAAGTAGAACTAAAAACTAGGAAGTAAATATAGTAATTACACAGAAAAAATCAATTTTAAGTATTATATAGAATAATTTAAGGATTAAACAGTTTTTATTAATTAATAAATGAGTAGGTTACGTATTTATATACAGTTATAACATTATTAAAGTTCGTGTAAATAGTCTTGCGGAATTTGGCTTAGGAAGCGACAGTCTCTCAAAGAAAAATTTAAAGAAATAAATATTATGTTAATGTTAATTCTCAGTACATTAATGAAAATTTAATATACGGTCACAAAAATCGTCACCTTTTTGCTCTTAATAGTGATAATTTTCATTATTATAACACTAGAAATAAGGGATTGCTTGTAAGTAAATCTAGTAGGCTTCATAAGATACATAGCAGCTTTAAGGGTAAATATATACACTTTTGTAATAAAGTCCCAGCAACTGAACAATGCCTGAACAGGCATTATCTATAAATAAATTTAATGTTTTTTAAAAAATGGCTCTGTCGTAAATCCTATTACTCCACAGCTGAATACCTAAGTCATCGGACAGTCTGGGACTAGATTATGATTTTTTTATAGCGATAGAAATGACTGTACCTACAATATTGTATATTTTTATTGAAAAGAAAGAATGCTGGCAGAGTTTTTTGCGCCGCTTCTTCTCACTCAGAGCACCATTTGTTTCCGAAGCGGTAGTAGTATCTAGTATGACATCAAAAAGAATTCTATATGAATCAATTTTGAGAAATAAATGCCTTTTATGCCTTTTAAGCAGCAAATATGTCAATCAGTATAAGCTATAAGAAGCATTTATATAAAAGTGTCGATTTCAGCGGATCATGGGTATTTGCTGTTCTTGCTGTTGCGGTGAGTCAGGTGGCACCGACATGCCGTCTTTCGGCGGCGCCGGAGTGGATAACAGCACGTTCCCGCCTCCCGGACAGGACTTCGACAACGGCGGTCGCCCACAGTTCGTGAGCTAGCGACGAGAGGGATGACGCGCGACACGACACCGACACGATTACTGTTATACATCGGCGACACGATGCCTCAGCTGTCTTTGTTCCTTTGGTCTCAAAGGTATAAAGATCTACTGGGAACTTTCCATACTATACAACAAATTCTCCATATTTTAATATAATGCATGAATAGTAGATACGACCACGTAACACAGCCAGCTAAACTGCTTATTCTACAACATGCTTTGTGCAAACCGCAAGTTTCGGATAATATTTTCAAGTTTTACTTTCAGCTGCAGGGCGAGCAACCAACCTATTCGTGTATGACAATTTTCTCTATGAGTAATACAAATATCTTTGTATTTGAATTTCAAATAGCAATGATTGTTAAGTGATACCTAAGAATTTATCGTGTCGGTAATGTGTCATCCCTCTGTAATATTATTTGTAACAAACTGAACAGTTGTAATATAGTTGTATTTATATGCTCAGAATATATTTTAAATTTTGTACTCGAGAGTATTAATTTATACTATTAAATATACGAAACGTTGGGACGGTTTTATTATGATTGAACCTTGCTTAGGGATCAGGCTTAAGATTACTTTTATCCCGTAAAATAAAGCTATTCCCTGTAGAGAGGGCAGAATGTGTTTGGGGCCTACTGAACTTTGAGCCTCACAATAGAAACACCTTCCTACCGCTCGTTTGCGGCAATATTTCCGTGTATTTGGACTGGTTAGCCCCGACCGGCCACAATTAATTCCCTTTATGTGAATTAATTTCTAACATAACAAACTTACAAAACATCTAGTTTAATTACTGTCAACTAATTATCAGTAGATATATTGAAGAGATCTCAATCAGAACAAACAAGTAGTATTGAAGAATAATGTTGTATTACTATCGCAATACCTATATGATACTTAAATTATGTTTAAGTTGGAGAAATGGCATTTTTTTTATGAAAATAAGGGACGAGATGAGTTGGACATTCAGCTGATGGTAATTGTTATGCCCTACCCAGTACAATGCAATGCCGCTCAGGATTCTCGAAAACATCAAAAATTCTGAGTGGCACTACAATTGCGCTCGTCACCTTGAGATATAAGATGTTAAGTCTCATTTGTCAGTAATTTGACTAGCTACAGCGCCCTTCAGACCGAAATACAATAATGTTTACACATTACTGCTTTACGGCATTAATAGGCACCGTTGTGGTACCCATAATCTAGCCGGCATCCTGTGCAAAGGACCCTTCCACTGGCATGCTTAAAGTTCTTGAATTTAATTTAGCTAAGCATAACATTCCTTCTCTACCAGCGTTGATTCACCAAACCTTCAAATTTTGTTGAAAGACGTCCACTGCTGGACAAAGGCCTCCTCTATAGATCGCAATGACGATCGGTCCTGCGCTCCCCTAATCCAACCTATTCCGGCGATCTTGACCAGATCGTAGGTCTATCTTGTGGTTACCACTACTAACCAACACTAGGTCTTCCGATACGTGGTCGACATTCGAGGACTTTACTGCCCCGACGGCCCTGGCCACTGCCACTTCAGTTTTGCAACTACTGGGCTATGTCGATGACTTTGGTTCACCTGCGGATCTCCTTATTTCTGAATCGAATTCGGAAGAAATTATTGGAATTATGATTACACCTACTCTTTCTAACAAAATAATTAGGTTGGGGGAAAAGTATAATCGCATTTAATATGAAAAATTACACCAAAAATTATTTACATTTAATAACAATATATATGTGCCAGTTTGTTAGATGGTTTTTTTGCCATCTTGAAGGTAGTGACATGATCCAGTTGCCGCAGAAGTTGTGGGACTATCATACACCTTAAATATTCAATGTTGTAATATTTATGCTTATTTTGGAACCAACTGTTGTAAAGAAAATTTATTTTTGACTCTTTAGTTACCTTTTTTTATGTAGATATCTAGTTATGCTGGTGTCCCACGGCTCTGTTACACGGAGGCGAAGTACCTTAAATGTTGGAAAAATAAAATGAAAGGATATTAATTATTTTACTTTGGAATAGGGTATGTCCAGATCTTAAATATTAAAATGTGACCTCTATTTATCCAGCTTAAATAGCAGTTAAAAGCATGCAAAAACTTAACACTTATATAAATATAATACTATAAAAAATATTTTCAAGCAGCCATTTAAAGAGTTTTGGTATAAATATTTTATTTGACAGTATTTTCAAGTCCTCAGGCAATTTGTTATGTACACATTTTTTTGGCTATTTTTAAGAAAAGTGTTGTTTTAGGACAATGTTTGCGCCGTAGATAGTAAATTACTGGCAAATTAGACTTGGCAACGTATGTCTCAAGGTGAAGAGCGCAGTTGTAGAGCCGCTCAGAATTTTTGGGTTTTTCAATATTCCTGAGCGGGATTGTAATGGGCAGGGCGTATCAATTACCATAAGCTAAACGTCCTGCTAACAAAAGAAACATAGTAAATAATAACATTAAAAATAATGTTTTCTAGACCTCCGTGTGTATGTGACCATCCACAGGGTTGTCGAAAAAATTATCGTGCCAGAAATATTTTTTTTTCTATAGGAACACAGCGGACTTTCTTAATTAATATGAGCGTTCAATTAACTGTCGTTTAATTACTATTTATTAATTATCTATATATACATAAATGAATTGCTGTTCGTTAGTCTCGCTAAAACTCGAGAACGGCTGAACCGATTTGGCAAATTTTGGTCTTGAATTATTTGTGGAAGTCCTGAGAAGGTTTAAAAGGAAGGTTTAATAAATAGGAAAATGCTGCTAAATGAATTCTTTTTGATGCCATTTCTAATAAATTAGATACTACTACCGCTTCGGAAACGAATGGCGCTCTGAAAGAAGCGGCGCAAGAAACTCCGAGCATTCTTTCTTTGCGCTCTTTTTAATGAAATACAATATTGTACTGTCATTGCTATTGCTATAAAACAATCATATCTAATCACTTAGATATTTAGCTGTGGAGTAGTAGGATTTACGACAGAGCAATTAAACAAAAAACTTTGCTGGGACTTTATTATAAAAGTGTATACATTTACCCTTAAAGCTGTTCTAATCCTGGTGAATGTTTGAGATAATAATATGTCTAAATTCACTATCTAACACAAGATAAAGAATATTATGTTGGTGTTGTGAAGCATTTTGTGACAATTAGTAGTTTTCTTATTTATAAAATTCACGTGTCACAATGTTAGTTACCTTACTCCTCCGAAACGGCTTTACTGATTTTTACCAAATTTTATATGGATATTCAGTAGGTCTGAAAATCGGCTATTATCTTCTTTGAATCCTCTCTTAAGAAGGTTGCGGGTCAGGGTTATATGAACCTTATTCAATTTAATCCCCAAAAGACTCAAGTTTGTGCGTTAACTACTAAAAACACCTCATTTGTTGTATCACCGCTCTTCAAGAATATTCCTGTTAATGCCTCGAAATGTCGAGCGATTACCAACCCGGCAATTATCTCGATTTTCAAACTATGGAGTGCGTTTCTACTACTACAACTATATGTTAAGGGTACATTTACACTATATTTTCATCCCACAAAATGTTAAGGGTAGTCCACCACAAAAAATTTTTTTTTAATTTTTTTAATTTTATTTTATTTTATTATGATTCAGCATCGAAAAATACATATCCATCCACCAAACCGATTTAGGGTTGCAAGATGGCAATCAAATACATTAATTGTAGTACGATATATTTGGTAGGTCTGAGAATCGGTTGCATCAAAATTTTAATAATTGATTTTTTTATATATGTTATATGGTAATACGACGTTTGCTGGGTCAGCTAGTTGTTTAAATTAGAGTGAGCAAAAGGTCATGCGAGGGCATTTTTAAGCGGCTTAAAAAAGGAGGAGGTTCTCAATTCGATTGGTATTTCTTTTGTCTATATACCGATTACGCTGAGATTAATTAACCAATTTCCGTGATTCTTCTTTAGTTTGATGCGGAATAGTTGTCATTTGGTCCCATAAAAATTTCACATAGCTTGGCCCAGTAGTTTTCATTTTATGAACATGTTTCATGAACATTCGTGTTTACGTGGATGATGTAATTGTTTACGTGGACGATGTAATTTTTGTATTTAACGTATGTCCGTTAATGGAATAATAAATGATCACCACATCAATGTTCTACTTGTAAAATATACCAATAAATATATACATATACCCAGTATAATTTAATAAAGGCACGTGTGTCGCGGACTTTATTGTTAGACCTCAGACATAGAAATAAAATAGATAGATACGAACGAATAGATAGGCACTTATTATTATTGCCCTCCTGAAGAATGTTCAAAAGTATTTCCGTGCACTTTTATTGCTCTCATCGTGGAATCTATAATTTCAGTATATTATTTGAAAATAGGCTGTTAAGTCCAGTTACTACATATTATTATTTTTTTCTAAAAGAGAAAAATATATTTACGTATATAGCCACTGAAACAGGGCTGTTATTTCAGACTCCTCGACGGATTAAAAATCTCCTCAACACCGATTGATTAAATAGCTTTTCCTTAAAGATTCACAGCAGAGGAAGTAAACAAACCGAAGTTTTCTCCTTCGGAAGAGCATAGGGGTGCACTCGCAATTTTTGCGGCTCACGGTAGATTTCAACATAGTGATAGTTGTATAAATAGATGTCACATCTAAACAACACAATAAGAAAATATACAACAAGCAGTAAATATACGTAAAAAAAATAAAAAAGAATATTTACAATAGTAAGCACCAGAAAGAATTATAGTAAATAATAATACTAATACACTAAAATAATATACTAGATACACTTATCTGGTTGAAGTGCCATCTGTCTCTTGCTGGCTGTAGCTGATGTCACCGCAGATGATGACATGATATCGCTCAGAATTTTGGGTTTAATCAACATTCCTGTGCGGCACTCCATTCAAATGGGCAGGGAGTATAACTTACCATAAAAAAATTATCATATTAATCGTCATCTACAAATATTCGAAGAACATTACATTAGAAGATATCAAAATTAAAAAAGCAGATACGTGTACAATATTCAAGGATCTGATCGTCGGGTGCTTTCTGATCAAAAAGTCACCAATAAACCAAATTTTTCACATTCTCTTTGATGAGTTACGCCTCAGCTAAGTCGATGCGGTCGCTAGTTGATAAATATGCGATGACCGCTCGCTCTATTTAGCATTAGTCTGAGTGACCAGTTAGTGGTTCGTTAGCGGCGCCCGGTGAGCTGTGATTGCGGCCAGACGACACTCTAATGCAATTAATCATCTCCAAATTCACACACGAAAATTTTTACATGGCTCTTTTGAAATACATTTTTCAATTCATGGAATTTTCATGTTTGAATAAGTTTCCTGCTGCGAAGTGTAGCTTATATTTTCTCTAGTTCTCCAAAAACAGCCGGGCAAATTACGTGGATCTTTATTTATGAGTGAAAAATTTAAATACTATCGTCAAACCAATAACCAAGGTTTGTGCATAAAGAAAAAATATTAAAATTATCTTTTCCTGAACTTCCTGTCTGCTCACGTTGCCATATGGCAACGGCATGAGACCACCGTTTAGTACTTGTTGTAAAGTTAGCACATAAGACATTGAAGCCAATTTAACATTTTTTCTTTCATCTTTATTTTCAAATCACTCTGGACATGGAAACTTTACATTTTAACCAGCTAGTAAAACGAACTTTTCTCTTCATTGCAATTAGGTTGAAAAGACAATATGGATAACTTTGATAGACTACTGTCAAGCTATGACATATAATCTAGTATATCATGTATACTTAACAATAGGAGAAACTCTGTGAAATTTAATCGTTATGTCTATATTACACGTCTGAACCCTTCTGAACCACAGTTTTAGCACCAATTTTGTAACGAAACTTCAAAATGTTGAAATATAATAAGTATAATAAAAGTAGTTATGACCCTAACTGCACTGGTGATCTGTTTGATAAATAAATGTTATAAGAACAGAAAAGATAAAGTTGATAACTAGAGTGTTTTGAATGCTAATTAAAGTGTTGCTGAACTTTGAGGAAAGCACAGTCCCTCGACGGAAGATGATATGTAAACCTGGTTCTGGACCTGCAAAAAAGTGGGTATGTAATTGCAAGAGGTAGTTTAAAAAATGTTGGTAGTTTTATAATCAGATAACCAAATTTTATTACTTATATTGGTTGTGATAGGTTGATGTTAGGTACATTGTCGAACTAATATCATTCCTGAACGAATAGGTATATTCCTCATTACTTTATTCAAACAGAACACTGATTATAACTATATTTACAATAAAAGTATTGTATATAATCATATGATTATATTAAATTCAAACTATCATTACGGGAAATTTACCATTGAAATTTGTATGTGAAAGAATTACAATAAACTATATTGACAATAATAATATCGTAAATGCCTCCATATGCCTGGACACAGGACGTCAAGAGATTTTCCGTGATCCTATGTACATGAATATTTCATATCAATCTCTATATAAGTATTATTGTAGGAGGCAGATAACAGTGCATTTTTAAACGTGTCTGACTGTAAAACCTTGGGAACTGGCTCATACGCCCAAGGGGAAAAATGGCAAAAATATTGGCTTCACATCGAATCTTAACGATAGAAGAAGTCACCTGCCAGTTTAGTTAAAAAGTTTGGCGACTTCTGTTTTCCGTGGAAGTTAAGAAGTTCATGTGCCTTCGAGTTAACTTCTTTGAATCCTTTCTTAAGAAGGTGCGGATAAGGGTTATATGAACCTTATTCAATTGAATCCCCAATAGAATCAAATCCGCCTAAACGTTCAGTTGGACCGGATGGCATTCCTGCTTTTATTTTTAAAGACGTTAGATATATATTAGTCAAACCTTTGTTACATATATTCAATGTGTGTATTGAAGCTGCAATATATCCGGATTGGTGGAAAATCACTCGAGTTGTACCAGTGCCTAAAGGTAAAGGAGATACTGAGGCCAGCGACTATAGACCTGTTGCAGTGCTGAGCACTCCCGCCAAAATATTCGAGTCAGCCATCCAGAGACGCTTGTACCCACAGGTAAGTGCTCAGTTGTCCGATGCTCAGCACGGCTAGCAAACCAATTTACAAATATTGGGGCTTTGAGAGCATTGTACAATGCACTGGTTAGAAGCCACTTGGAATTTAATTCTGCAATCTGGTCTCCCCATGAGGCTAAATATAAATTTATGCTTGAACGTATACAGAATAAGTTCCTTAGATTCATGTATCTCAAGCAGTTTGGCATATATCCGGGCTACCCATTATTGTATCCTACTTTGTTTCTGTTAGGCATGGTTATTATAAAATTGAGGTTAGAAGAGAAGTCGCTTTAGCTATGTATTTACTAAAAGTAATTAAAGGTAAGATACACAGTCCTAGGCTCCTGGAGTCAGTACTGCTGTGTGTCCCTGACGAGTACGTAGGACGGCGGCGGCGACCACCGCTGCTATTGGTAACGCGCACCGTGCACGCACCAACCTTCTGCAGCGCGCACCGCACACGCGTGCGCTGCGGGTGTTCAACGCGATGTCCGAACACTGTGACCTGTTCTCTTGTTCGATGAGTGAACTCACTAGAGCTGGGAATTGTAAAGTTTGTATTCAATTAGAGTAATATTATCTAGTTAATTAAGTTTTTCTTTTACGAAATATGTTTTTCAATGATAGTATTGTTATAACTTTATTTGTTAATTACTCTGTCGCATTAGGTTAAACCTGTAATGATGGATGTAGTGTGGTTATATAAGTAAATAAAAAAGTTTGTGCGTTAACTACTAAAAACACCTCATTTGTTGTATCACCGCTCTTCAAGAAGATTCCTGTTAATGCCTCGAAATGTCGAGCGATTACCAGGCACTTATCTCGATTTTCAAACTATGGAGTGTGCTTCTACTACTACATGATAATAATTCCTTTAAAAACATAGCGTATACATTTCTAAAATGCAACGCTCCAGTGATTCCTGTGGTTTGACCACAGAATTGAAGATCAGTCACTCGGACTGAACAATAGTTTGCCCTCACTTTTCATAAAGAATGTGCGAATCTATTTTTAAATTTTTTTCATCAAATTTGCAATTCATTTCTATTATTTGGATCTAATCACACTGCTTGCCAGTTTCCTGCTAACTTAACGCTGAGATGTGCTTTACTGAAAGAAACTAATAAAATATTATCAAATTTCACCAGTGTCCATTATACACTTACATCGTGCACAAATAAGCAATTTCAGAACATGAGAAGTGAAAATATATTTGCTTACCGTACCGTAAAAATATATAAATACATTCGCTCATCCTCTGACGGCAAACGAGCATACGGGTCTCCTGATGTTAAAAATAATCATCGCCGCCCATTCCGTGACACCAGAGCTATATATTTTTTTTAATTTATTTAGTGGCATGGAATGCAAGTCCATAGGCCTGGCACCAGAGGAGTAACAGGCGTATTGCCGGCCTTTTTTTAAGTAATACAAATAGAATCACGAGCAAACCGAATTTTCAAGGACATCTCGCTGGCACATAGTAGTTTATTTGTTATCATTACATATCACCATCACCAATACATTAAAAATACGAAACCAAAGATTTTATAGGAATCATATCTATTATCTATTACAAATTTATGAATTACGAATTTACAAATTACGTTCGTATTATTTTTAGAGCAACATTACATTTGACAACACCAAAGATTATAAATTAGCGTTGCGGGATTTCAAAGAATGAAATAGTAAACTCGTTTTTATAAACTTGTACGCTCCTTTACCACCACGGCATCTATTTCTGCCGTGAAGCAGTAATGTGTAAGCATTATTGTGTTTCGGTTTGAAGGGCGCCGTAGCTAGTGAAATTACTGGGCAAATGAAACTTAACAACTTATGTCTCAAGGTGAAGAGCGCAATTGTAGTGCGCTCAGAATTATTGTGTTTTTCAAGAATCCTGAGCGGCACTACATTGTAAAGGGCAGTGCGAATCAATTACCATCAACAGAACGACCTGCTCGTCTCGTGCCTTATTTTCATAAAAAAAAAACTCGTGACTCATGGGTCGTGGAAACGCGCCTTTCAGAACAAGCTATTTTCAGGCTTATTCAACTTTACTTTTCTACAGATTAATATTTTTACTGAAAGCTAACTGGAACAACTGCTACGTGCAGCAAAACTGTTGAAACTTTTAAGTTGAACATTAATTTCATAATAAGAATAAACAATGAGAATTGTTTTCAATGAAAACTTTAAACATAAGCAACGAACATTACCCAAGAAGCTTAGTAGTAGATAAATGAAAAATAAAACAATTCACAAGAAAAATTTATGACTTTAAAGTTTATTTTCGACAAGGTAACCAATATACTGAGCAATTGATAAAAGGCAGAAAAGGCATTTATTTTCTCAAAATTGATTCCTTTTGAATTATTTTTGATGTCATTTCTTATACTACTAGATACTACTACCGCTTCGGAAACAAATGGCGCTCTGAGAGAGAAGAAGCGGCGCAAGAAACTCTCCCAGCATTCTTTTTTTTGCGCTCTTTTCAATAAAAATATACAATATTGTACAGTCATTTCTATCGCTATAAAATAATCACAATCTAGTCCCAGAGTGTCCGATCATTTAGATATTCAGCAGTGGAGTAATAGTGTTTACGACAGAGCCATTTTTTTATAAAACATTTAAATTTATTTATAGATAATGCCTGAACAGTGGCTGGGACTTTATTGTAGAAGTGTATACATTTACCCTTAAAGCTATTATGTATCTTATGAAGCCTACTAGAATTAGTTACAAGCAATCCCCTATTTCTAGTGTTATAATAATGAAAATCACTATTAAGAGCAAAAAGGTGACGATTTTTGTGAACATATATCAAATTTTCATTAATGTACTGACAATTAACATTAACATAATATTTATTTCTTTAAATTTTTCTTTGAGAGACTGTCGCTTTTAAGCCAAATTCCGCAAGACCATTTACACGAATAAATGTACTGACAATGAACAGTCATAATATTTATTTCTTTAAATTTTTTCTTTGATAGCTCGAGGACACCAGATCTACTGGATTTCTCCAATAAGAAAGAACTATTTTACCAGCACTTCCATATTAAGTCGTTTCATGATATCATATCTGATCAAACAAGGGTTGCGATACTTACACATTTCTAGACCGTCTTTCCGAATCGAATGTGTTAACATAAAAATAAATTATGAAATAAAACTAAATTCTAAGCAAATGAAAGAATGAAGAAATATAATAAGATTATATATCTAGATATAGGTACATTTAGATATAATATTATCTATCAATTCGGCGATTCAAATAACGGGGGGCCAATAAACCTGTGGCGTGTGTAAGGAAGCATTAAATAGTGAAATCAGGGTTAAAAGGCGATATTGTGAATAAGGCCTATTGACTGTTTCATGGTAAAGGAAGAAAAACCACTTACCTCATTCTATTTCCAATAATACAAAATTAATTTCCCAGTTTAAGACATATCTTTATATATATATTTCTTGTGTGCGTGTGTATGTCACTGACCGATTTTGATGAAGTTTTTGGATGTTCCAGTGAATTTGAGATTGGTGTGTATCTTCAGGTGGATTCGAGAATGGTTTAGATTCACTATTGAACTACCTGCTAAACGGCTGGACCGATTTTGATGATTTTTTTGTGAGTTCCAGTGAATTTGAGATTGGTTTAGAATCTCAATTCCGTCCATATAATATAATTCTCCTGCTCATGTGTATCGTAGTGAAATCCTCCTAACGGCTGGACCGATTTTTCAAATTTAAGACGTGTGTACAGGACAACGTCTGGCGGTTCCACTAGAATTTATATAAATTTATAACAACAATTTTTTTGAGGTTTTATTTTAATAAATTGGTATTTTATGACTCACTAACACCAATAAATTATACGATACCATTATAATATACCTTTTTTTTTTAATTGTGTCTGTCTATGTAACAAAATATGTTTATTTTGATAAAGTAAAAGATTTTTTTCAACCTCTTTTGTTGATAATCATGAATTGTGAAAGTTCAACCATTACATCAACAATTATTTCCTTAAAAAAAATAATGAAGTAGGCGTTACTTTGCGGAAATCCATAATTATACAAATGATTTAAGTTTTTTCTTTAGTGTTTGAGTCTCGTGCCAGATTTTGGCGAGACAACACGTCCTGAGGATGCCTTGTGTAGAGGCGAAACACGTGTCGAATTGTTTAATAATAAATATTGGCGGAATTAACACTAAAGAAAACTTAAATCATTTGTATAATTATTTCCTTGTTCACTGTTCTTGTAATTAAATAATGTCAAATTCTGCGTTTTTAAAAGTTTATGTATCAGGTATGTATCAGGACTATTTATACAAAAATCTTAATATATATAAATTACGTGTCACCTTGTTTGTCTGCGATGGACTCCTAAACTAATAAACGGATTTTAATGGGGACTACTTACTTGAGAGAAAGGATAGTTTTTTTTTTCGATTTGGGACCCATATTTATTTTTATTTCCAGTATTTGTTTTGTATGGACATATTTTCTATAAGAGAATTAATTAACGCACTGTTTGACAGTTCTGCTTTGAAACAATATCACTAAAACATATATATGGAGCATATTTTACGAAATAATTCTTGATGTTATGAAATATTATACAAATTCATAAAAAACAGTATTTTATTTATTATGTACAGAACAACGTCTTCAACGTCGGGTCAGCTAGTAAAACATAAATTAGAAGTATTCACGAATAAAAAAGTATAATATCTCTAAATTTTTTTCAAATTTTAATTAGAATTAGTAGTTAATAAGATAAACTCCGTATCTTATTTAAATATACTAATTTTACGAAAATAAGGCAATTGGATTGACGACCTGTATAGCCGAGTGGTTAGCGATCCTACCTACTAAGCTAGAGGTCCCGGGTTCAAATCCCGGTAGGTGCAAGCATTTATATGATGAATATGGATGTTTGTTTCCGAGTCATGGATGTTTAAATGTATTTATGTATGTTTATATGAATTTATGTATGTTTAAGTAAGTATATTGTATTAAATATATCGTTGTCTTGTAACCCATAACACAGGCTATATATGCTTAACTTGGGGCAAGATAATTTGTGTAAAAAGTGTGTCAATATTACCAATAAAAGCCTAAAAGTCTTTATTCCTATTAATAAAACTCTCCAATTATTATTAGAATCATCATATTCATATATAAGGCTTCTAAAATAAGAAACGAAAAGTTTTGATTGATTTTTCAAATTCCTGTATAATCTCACATGCGTGAAGGCAAGTCATTTAAATATTTTGTGAGATTTATTTATTTATTAGAAAAGGCTTACCAACTAGATACATACAATTAATATTATGACTACTTATAATATAACATTTATATATGTATGTATACACAGCGTTGCCTTCATTTATTATTGTAAGTTAAGTAATACTACTACAATATGTGTTTATGTGTATAAAATTATAGTTTTTAGTAATAAAAACTATAATTTTAAACATCCAAATTATAAGGGTTCAAAAGCGTATTTTTTAAAATTCCAAATGTATTAAAATTAATATCTATACTACTATTACTATGGAATTTACTGTTATATAATTTTGAGATAAGTTGGATAGGTGAATTTGAGCCATAATTGTTTCTGAAGAATCCTACATGTACTGGCAGATATGTACTAATACGACAAGGATAAGGTGGTACACATAATCCAATCTTAGATAGAAGTAATGCACAGTCTAATTGATTATTTAATCTATACTAATATTATAAAGCTGCAGTGTTTGTTTGTTTGTTTGTTTGAACGCGCTAATCTCTGGTACTACTGGTCCGATTTGAATGAAATTTTTTTTTTCAAAATTAGGTATCCGTAATAAAATTTCTATTTTGTAACACAAGGTGTAAAATCGAAAACCTATTTTTGCGTGCGCTTCAAAAACTATTGACAATAGAACAAAATGATGTACAGGCTATAATATAGGCAATATTTTATTACTTATAAAACTATCGCGTGAATTATACTTTATATGGCAAAACAACGTTTGCCGGGTCAGCTAGTAATTTATATAAGAAAAGAATTTGTGACACATTTCTTCGCAATTCTAAGGTTTACATATTGAAAAATTTTAATTTGTCTTTGTAACTTATAATAGTGTAATTATTAGTGACATAACTCAATTTGGATATAAATTTTTTTTTGAACTGACTCAATCCTAGTGATGTACTTTTTGTAATAGGGGCACCAAACTACCGAATTGTATTCAACCTGAGATCATTGGCAAGTTTCAGTAATACAATAATTTAATGTCTGATCTGTTCTATGTCATGCAGGGTCGTGCATAGCATATAGGCAATTAGGCAGTGCCTACCTCGTTATGTACCTAAATAAATATAGCACTAGTATTAAAGTTAATTTACTATCTACGTAGGCAGTCTACGCATTCTACGCATACTTGCATATATGAAGCAAGCAGCGTTTCATGCAACTTATGACGTACTGTCGGACTAAAGCGCAACCGATATCTTTATCGAAAGCGTCAATCAAGGCTTTTTATCCCATAAAAAACTGTAGAATGTGTCTAAAGAAGTTTTTATCTCTTTTTCTTTTTCTCCATCTCAAAGATGCCAACTTATGGAAAAAAGTATGTTTGATCTAAGAGAGATTAAGTTAAGGGTAAGTAAAATTATTTCCTCTAATGTGGTTGCATTCAGAAACACTCAATTATGATGGCTTTGGGTACCAGCAACTATTTATTTTAGTTCAGTGAATAGAAATATATTTTACGCCCCACTTCTGGAAGACAAGTGTCCCCCATTTCATGGCTGATAATGATTGTTGAGCTTCTTATTTTTTTTGTTATTTATTAATTTATTTACAAGTAGGTACAATAACAGATAACAAGATAAAACTATCATCTAATAACAATTACAGCATATTTTTATGATCCTGAGATCCAATTAAAATTGTACACATCATTCACCAAATACAGTAAAAAATAATAAGTGGACACAACAGAAATTACATTATGACGAAATTTAAGTTAATTCATTAAATTATTTTACGTAAACTATCAAGTTCTATAAAGAGTATTTTTAAACAAGTTTATATTTGTAAAGAATATATCAAAATCAGCACACACTTCATTAAATTCTCTGCAAAATTCTCATAATCGGTTATTGATTTCTATTGAAAGACGTTGAAAACTCCAATGTTTCTCTTGCTTTGGAAAGTTTAAGCCTAATTATATTGAGATTCTGGAGGATGTAGATGACTTTTTCTATTCTAATCATCCCACTTCTGGAATGATGAGAGGGCCTCATTTCATAGCTGATAATCCATGTCGAACTTATTTGATTGTTTTTGGTTTTCAATTGATGTCGCTTTAATACAGTGCTTCTACTGTTGTGAAATGTTTAGCGTAATAGCCTGAGATTCTGGAGGTGATAGATGTGAGATGAAAGTATCTCAATCGCTAGATATCAGTTAGAGAACGTACTAGTTAACCTTGTCACTATGACTGTTTTGTCAGTCTAGATAAGTCCGTAGTTAAACGGTGGATATATGTTGATGCGCGCATTGACAACAACGTACGTGATATTTCAAACCCTTGATAAAACGGATAGCTTGGTCTTATCAATATCTTCGTAAATTTTATATTTACATTGAAATAAAAATTAAAATTAATGAGCTCTTTCATGACGTTCAGTTACAAGCCTGTCGCATAATGATGCAAATAATATATCTTTCATAACTAATAATCAAACTGTGGATTGATCTTCGTTGTGAAGTATCACATGTGATGAGTACATCAGACATCACGTGACTCGTCTCTGGTCTTGCAAGAAACCATGGCTGCCGGTGACTAGTTGTCAAGTGACACGAAGGCTCGTAGGACCATTCTCATCCCATAAAAATATGAGAAATGTAGCGCAAAGATCTAAAGTGGTCTTTCTTTCAACAAATGCATTATTTTAAATAATATAAGTAATGAAATATTGTAAAATGTTTAACAAATAATTTATTGTATATAACAATATTCAGTAATAAACTTTTTATAATCGCAATTTATCGGTCAATATTTGAATGAACCATGAATCAAATGTGCCACTATTAATACGCGTAAGGATTATTCTCAAATGATATGAACAGTGTCATATTAAACAATAAATAAGAAGGAATGTTTACGAAACAGCTAGGAAAGTTAAGGTCAAGGCTCCTATAATTTGAACGTGACCTTCATAACAATATTATGTAGCCGTTATTACATTTACATAGTTGAAACTCAATCCATTCAAATCTTGAGATTGCATAAATAAAACATAAAAAGTGGAAATACATTTAAATGCTTTTTACACTCATTGAATACTTTTACAGAAATACACTTATCATACAATAATTATAGGTGGGTAGCACCGCTCACTGTGGCTGACTTATGAGAGGCAGCGCTTTCCCACGTAAATTTATTTCTGGTTCTCTTAAATGAAATTTGACAGTGAAATTACAGCAGTGGATGAAATGTCACAGAGGAACCACACTGGACCACCATGATGGCAACACCAAGTTGGACTACCCTTATCCTATATGGCTTGCTGATTGCTGTTGGAGTCACAAGGATCATTAGCTGGAGGAAGTCGCAAGCAGCCAAGGAAACCGCTGTACAACACAGTGAGGACACTGCGGGAAGCTGCCGGGTCAGCTTCCAGCTTAAGGAGGGAGGTGTTACGCAGGCCCAACACGGCTAAACCTGCATACGTTGCCACCCCGTACCCCGACGTAGTGCTGATTGAGCACCCATGGTCTTTTAGATTTATTTAGTTCAGTTATGATATTGTTGAATCAGTCTTGTTCCAATTTACCTGTAAGTAACATTAAATGTTGTTAAATAAAGTGCTTTTTAAAAATTCCCAACGCCCGATACATAACTCTCCGCTTACTTTATCTTATATTAATATAGGCACCAGCAACGCCTACAGCCGATGTACACCACTGATGGATCATCGACTGATTTTGTTCAAGTCATACAAGGCATAAAAGGCATTTATTTTCTCAAAATTCTTTAAGAATAATTCTTTTTGATGACATTTCTAATATACTAGACACTACTACCGCTTCGGAAAGAAATGGCGCTCTAATAGAGAAGAATGAGAGATTTTTTTGCATTCTTTTTAATGAAATATATAATACTGTACTGTCATTGCTATTGCTATAAAATTATTATAATCCAAGCTGTCGGATTACTTAGATATTCAGCTGTGGAGTAGTAGGATTTACGACAGAGCCATTTATTAATAAAACATTTAAAAATATTGATACTTAAAGCCTGAAAAGTGGCTGGGACATTATTATAAAAGTGTATACACATACCCTTAAAGACATTTTGTATCTTATGAAGCCTACTAAAATTAGTAACAAGCAATCACGTATTTCTAGGGTTATAATAATGATAATCACTATTAAGAGCAAATCAGAAGTATCGAACGAAATGTAACGACAATGAACATTATTATAAAAAAAAACATTATATAACAACTATATCATTCAAATATAACCGCACACAAACAAATGAGAACCAAATTATAAAAAGTAATTCATTATCATTTCCCATTTCACGTTTCATACAATGAAAAATAATAAACTTAAATTCTCTTTATGAAATTCCGGATGTGAACCTCCCCCGGGCGTAGGGGCGGGAGCGAACTGCGAGTATCACCACGAATAATAATTTGGATGATTTCCCCATAATACTTCACTGCTCCCTGACAGTTCGCTTTCGTGATATTTCTATATTCAGAACTTTGCAAAATTACAGCATTTTTATTACTTTAAATATTACAATTTATTTTTAAACGAACGACTACTCGCCAGTGTTTCTGTGTACTTTTAATTCAGAGTGTAACGACGCGTGGATCCCTCTATCTACGTGGATCTACAATACTTTTTAAAAACCACACCATAAAAAGTATTGTAGAGAAATCTCATTTGTAACAAATATCTATATTAATTAAGTAGTAGATGATAGAGATTAAATCTGTAAATCTGTGTATTTATCATGTTTTTCTCTTATTTATATTCATTTTTCATACTTATACATACGAGGGGCGGTCAAAAAGTTCGCGGAATGGCGGGGTTGGCGGGGGTGAGGTCGCTCCTCCAGGTAGCCGCTACTTGAGTAACTCATAATTACTATATATGCCAATTTCTAGCCTAATTGGGTCATTAGCTTTCGAGTTACAAACGAGTGAGTATAATTCGAGTTACAAACGAGTGACTCGTATAATTCATTATGCAATTAACGCAGGCACTTTTTTTTTTAATTCCTCTGATCGTGTGTTATTCATTTTCATTTTTTTCTTTATTATTGTAAACACTGCTGTTCCTTCCATAAGGTAAGCCGTGGTAGACTATAATTGGCTATGTTTTTGTATTTAATTATTAGTAATTATTTTGTATTAAGCTGTTGTCAACCCCAATAAAATAAAAAAAGAATAAAAAAAAATCCCTAATTCATTCAGAAAAACAAAAGTCGAAGGAAGAAAAAATCATGTGCTAATATTTTATTTATATGTGCTATTTTAACATACGGACGGAGTATAACCATGTCTTCATAGATGTCAAATAATTATTACCAATTAACGACCGTTTTCAATAACCTATCTATCCTTAGTTTAACTTACTAGAGCTAGACAAATCTATCCTTACTTACATTTCAATAACCTATTGACAGATATATAGACCATGGACTATAACTAATAATATTACTAGATAAGATCTTGACATTAACCGGTGATAGCAATGTATCCGTAACTAGAGAGACGTTATTGAAAGCGGCTGTAAATGGTGATTAGCTAGTATAAACAGAAAGACAGACAGTGCCGTGTAAACAAGTTCGTGCATTTGATAAAAGGTTGGAGTGTGTACAAACATACACTTACCCCCTTATTCATAATGGTCCGCTAACTTAAAACAGCCGCTAAGGAGTGTTTTTTCTCATTCTGACTTAGGTCAATAGAAGAAGACAGAGTGAGAAATAGCAATGCTTTAAGTTAGCAGACTATTAAGAATAAGGGGGTCAATATATATTTATACTAGCTGACCCGACAGACGTGTTCATAACAGAAAACCATAACAAATGTAAACCTTAGATAATTTTTACGTCTAAATGGAAGGTAACAGCTGTGAAAACTTTGAAAAAATTGAGGTTGACAGTTGACGTCTATTTTGAGCAATGCATGCACAAAGTTACATACAAATTGCGAGTGTAGGACGTAGCTTGTCATGCACACTAAAGTAATAAACCTGGCCTGTTTTCATCGGTTGTCTAGCAGCAAGAGGCTCTATCTAGACGTATAAATTATCTAAACCAATAAAAAGAGGAAGGAATGAAACAAAATAGTTAACTGAATGATCCTTTTAAAACATTTATTGAAAATTCATAGAATTGTGTCTTACAGATTTGATATAAGTTAACGGACATAAATTTATTTATTTATTTATTTATTTATTTATTTATTTATTATATACAGACACTTTATCACATAATATTACATTATATTTGGTCCCTACACTAGGCGTAGCCTGTCCTGTAGGCAACCAATTTACATCCTAAATGATCGATCGGTGAATGTTTCTATTGTCACGCGCTAAGCCTGCCCGAATCAAAGCTAGAAGGGCAGAAGTTCTACTTACTCGGGTCATTTGCACCAACTCCTTTGGCTAAGGCAAAGAATATACAGGCCATCCCACGGCTTTGCTACATAGAGGGGAAGTACCTTAAATATTGTAGATGTGAAATAAGACTTTATTTTAATTAAAAAAACAATTTAAACTGTATTCATACATTTTTAAATAATCGCCTGGTTGGATCGAACATAATAATATCAGTTGCACATCCTTGCGACAATGCCAGCTTTTCATTTTTATGAACAAAATTTCAAATCAAATGTTAAAATTCTTCGTTTTACTTCGAATGCTATGTTATGAAGCAAAATATATGGATTAAATTGAAGCCTTTCGATCGGTGTGATAAAACTACAGGGAATTTTTTTCACAGGTAACGTGTTGGACTCCCGCTTCCATCGGGCAGTTATAAAATATAATCTTTGAATGCAGTTTAAGAAGTCTTCATTCAGTAAAATGTCACATCTGCAATATTTAAGGTACTTCCCCTCCACGTGGCATAGCCGTGGGACACCCTGTTTAATAGTCTAAGGTGTGCGAGTATGTCTCATCATCGGAACGCTGTCTGGGACGTATAGTGTGGCTCAAGATGGATTCAACGCTGCTAGTAAATGGCTTAAAGAAAACCTCCTGGCCTTAAACGTAGCTAAAACTAAAATGATCCATCTCCTATGCGCAACTATAAAGACGAAGACTCCTTATAAATCACTGTTTCATCAAATGACGGTGAAATCTCAGATGTTATTCACCGCTGCATTGAGAAAGTAACATCCATCAAATATAGTATTAGTGTAGTAGTTTATTAGTATTAGTAGTAATTAGTATTAGTAGGTTAGTTCTTGACCAAAACTTGACATTCAAGACCCATCTAGAATACTTGTCAGTCCGAGTACGTAAGCTTCTTTATATTTTCCGGCAATTACGTCACTCTGCCGAGCCTAAAGTCATGACAAATGTATATTTAGCGATATGCCAAACTATTTTGAATTATTGCATTACGACATGGGGTGGTGCTGCAAAATCTCACCTTCTCTTGGTGGGGCGTGCACAGAGGGCTGTTTTGAAGGTATGCTGTTTTAAGCATCGCCTGTATCCCACAACAAACCTCTATGGATACTGCCAAGTTCTTATAGTCAGGCAACTCTTCATATTGGCTATTGTTATCAAACAGCACCTTTTAACAGAGTTTAGGCTAGATTCTACTCGACGCAATCATCTCGAGGCAGTACCTACGAAGGTAAGGACATCATTTATCCCCAGATTCTTTCTGTTTCTGGGACCGTACCTTTATAATAAGCTCCATAAGGTATTATGTCTGTATGGTCAAAACATGTACAAATGTCGATCTACTGCACACGAATGGCTCCTTTTGCAAGACTTCTGTCACATAGAGGGACTTCTGCAGGTCTTGGATGGTTAGCACACCTATGAACCGAGAACACCCTATCGCACGCATGTTTGCACATACACCCTCTTTCTCTCTCTCTCCCACATGCACACAGACACATACACACTCTTCCTCTCATGCATACACACACATATTTACCTCTATCCTTTTGATTTTCAGAGCTTTTTAGTCACTGTGTAAAAGTGGAATCCAAGTGACCCGTAATACAGGTATTTTATTATCTACCACAGGCACCAGCGACCCACGACCAAAACTTATGTATCCCCTGTATTTTTAAGTTTTCGCTGTATTGTAATTTTGGTTGTTGGTGAAAAATAAAAGTTATTATTATAATTATTATTATCAGCCAGAACACGTCCACTGTCCGTCGAACTATGTGCCCTGTCCACTGCCACTTCAGTTTCATAATCATTTGGTCTATGTCGGTAACTTTGGTTCTCCTACGGATCTCCTCATTTCTGATTCGATCTCGCCGGGAAACTCCGAGCATACCCCGCTCCATTGCCCTCTGAGCGACCATGAGCGTTCTCATCAGGACTATGCGACAAGCCTATATATATATAGCGACCACGTCTGCGTACCGTAAGTCATCTCTGGCAACACACACTGGTTGCAAACCGTCATCTTCAGATACTGTGGTATTTTTGAGTATGTCTGTAGGAAGCTATTATGTGTCAGCTAAATGCTTTACTAGTCACAAAGTTAGTTTTACTCAACAAATTCGAGTAACCACTTTTGCAGTCAGCTGGTCTCCGCATAATCTATCATCATTTCAAAACTCTTAACAAACTCAATCCATCTTGATTCCTTCCTCGCTCATTATTAAATCAATACAAGAGATTTTAGACATTTTCCCACAGATTAACTTATTTATGTAATAACAAATTAAACTAATTGATTTACGGAGATGCTTTTATTTATTAGACCTATCTACAGTTTTATTTGAATTAAATTTGATGTCTTGATGATATCGACTCGAGTTAATTTTATTAATGTTATGAATTAAAATGCTTTAATCGATAACTTCACTTTTATTAGAAAACATAATTAACAAGAATAATTACAAAGCACACTTTATAACCTTAACTTTGTCGCCATATTCGAACGCATTCATAAAATTTTGTTTTCAGTTTTATTTGTGTAATTAAGCCCATAAATGAGGATTATCACATTACAAACATAAAAAAGTAATTTGTGTGTTACAGATTAATATTAACTATTGGACTTCTTGTAGGAATGTTTTGTAGCCGGGGTGCTGGCGCCTCAGAGCCCACAACATCCCAATAAAACCCGGCATCTATTGTCGCCGACATATTCTTCTAACGCTTCACTGACGTCATTTTACGCCACATTTGAAAGCATCCAACATTACACCGAATTGTCGGAACGTCCGGGAACCTTTGTTCTGCTTAGATGTAATGCCCTGAAAGTAATAGAGATTCCTTGCTACGGCCAAACAGCATTCCAATACTCAGATTTTGTTTCTTTCAATTTTCACAGAAAGTAAGCCGGTCGAAGGTTAATTCGAAATTATTTATTAACTAATCCTACTATAATATTATAAATGTGAAAGTTTGTATGTCTGGATGTATGTTTGAACTTCTTTAACGCAAAATCTACTGAATAGATTTTGATGAAACTTTACAATAATATAGCTTACACACCAGAATAACAAATAGGCTATAATTTATAAAACTATAGTGTGAATTATACAAAATATAAAAGAAGTGTGATTGTTACCAATGAATACAACTAGCGCCATCTCTTAACAACTAGCAAGCAAAAGATCAATACAACATCATTTATGTGGCAAAACAACGTTTGCCGGGTCAGCTAGTTGAATTTAATAATATCAACCTGATGTTAAGTGATCATCGCCGCGCACATTCTGTTGCAACACCAAAAATATCGCAGGATCGTTGCTGGCGTTTTAGAAATGAAAGCGCTTTTTCTTTAAAGTACCCATATCCTGGAAACACCGCACAAGGAGGCTAGTTCCATAGCTTGGTTGTACGTGAAAGAAAGGTCATTAAAAACCGCACAATAGAGGAACACCACTCATGCATATGTGGGAGTGATATGCTCATTTGTGGCGTGTCGTGCGAAGGTAGAATTCGACGGAATATTTAAAATAAATAATATCTATTATTCTTAATTTCAATAATTTTCTTTATTATTTCTAATATTGTTATAATAATTAAACTTTCTGATGTAACCTGCATTATTTTATATAATACTAGCTGACCCAGCAAACGTTGTATTGCTGATATTAAAATCGCGATACAAAGGTAACTGTTGATCGTAGATGGGTGAAAATTTGAAGTTGTATGTATTTTATAATGGTGACTCATAATCAAACAAATTTAAAAAAAAAGTCAAAAAATCAAAAAATAATTTGGCGTGGACCACCCTTAACATTTAGGGGGATGAAAAATAGATGTTGTCCGATTCTCAGACCTACCCAATATGCCTCAAAATTTCATGAGAATCCGTCAAGCAGTTTCGAAGGAGTTTAACTACAAACACCGCGACATGAGAATTTTATATTTAAGATTAGATAGTAATGTTTCATGGGAGGGATTAGTACAAGTAGCACCAAAATATTGTAATATCATTTAGTAACAATAAATTTGTTGGGAACATGAAATTCGTGTGTAATCCATAAATAATTCAAACAAACGAACGGAGGGCTGCATTTGTACAATTGGAGGTGTGGCGAGTCAAATAATTACGAGTTATGGGCACTTCATTACTGTTATACGGCATGGGATTGTTCATGATAATTCACTATATTTAATGTTTATCACGCTATGCCGATATTAATACAATATTTGTGCTGTAGAAAAGGGCTATTCGCGCTATATATAACGTAGGTCATAAAGAATCATTGAGAGCAAAATTCAAAGAAATCAACATCCTGACTGTTGCTTCTCAATATATTCTTGATAATGTAATGTACGAGTGTGTTCATAGGCACATAAGTGAATTTGCTAGAAACTGTCATAACCATAATGTTAACACCTGGAACAGACATATGCTTATAATGCCTGCTACTCGGCTAAGTCGAGTTGGTAAGTCTTTTGTGGGGCGATGTATATGCTTTTACAAAAAGATCCCAGAAAATGTTCAAAACAAAAGTATTACGTTATTCAAAAGAATTCTTAAAAATCGTTTGTGTGGTAAAGGTTACTATAACATAAAGACTTTCTTAATGATACCACAGACTGGGAATGGAGCAACCGCCCTCAGCCTATTAAAAAATAAGTTTAATTGTAAGTACAATATTACTTTGTAAACATATTTTGATGAAAAAATAAAGCCCGCTGAGGCATTCATTTTGGAATGGGTGGTTATTTTTTTTTTGACTCTCAATACTGGTATACGTACGCCACTGCACAGAATGTTTGCTCTCCATAACTCTAGATTTAATGATGTAGATATGTTTTCGTGTTCCTCTTAAGCTTACAAACTCAGAATAAAACAAATACTGGCACAAACAGAGTAAGTTGGAAATCACGTAATTTCATCTAAATTGAAACAATGTCTACAAATGCATTATGTTAAATTTATATATTAACTGGTTGTCTGCAACTAAGTGTAATTTAAGTGTAAATTTAAATATTAAGTGTACTTAGTGAAACTGTTTAAGGAGACATCCTTGTGTCCATATTTGGTATGCTTCCTACACCGGCCGTGCAAACATGTCCCGGGATAGCGTCGACGAGAACCGGAACAAACTTGTGTCTGAAATCGAGACTATGCTTTGCAAAGTCTCGGAATGGGGCCGACAAAATTTAGTCCAATTCAACCCCAAGAAGACTCAAGTTTGTGCGTTCACCACTAAAAAGTCTCCCTTTGTCGTATCCCCTCGATTCGAGATCACTCCTCTAACTGCCACAGCCTGTATTGGCATACTTGGCGTCGATATATCGAGCGACGTTCAGTGCCGTGGTCACTTGGAAGAGAAGGCCAAACTGGCCTCTAAAAATCTTGGTGTACTCAGTAAGGCGAGACAGTACTTCACTAAAAGCCACCGCCTGCAACTTTATAAGGCGCAAATTCGGCCTCACATGGAGTACTGTTCTCACCTCTGGGCGGGTGCTCCCCAGTACCAGCTTCTTCCATTTTATTTTATTTTATTTGGGACACAAAACTATTACACACTAGATGATTACATTAGAGGAAGAAATAACATAAATAGTACTGAGTGCATAACCAACGACAATGTCCACGGGTTACTATTTAAGTGTTAGGTAACAAGAAAGAAAAGTAGTTATTACAAACAGAAACATTTGACCGCATACAACGAAGAGCTGCTCGAATCATCGACGATCAAGTCATCTCCGATTGGCTTGATTCTCTAGCATTGCGTAGAGATGTGGGTTCTCTCTGCATCTTCTACCGCATTTATCACGGGGAGTGCTCAGGGGAGCTGTTCGGGTTGATTCCAGCGGCCGAATCCCACCACCGGACATTACGTGCAAAGTACCATCCGCATCACGTCGATGTCTGGCATTCCACAACCGCGCGTTTTGTTCGAAATTTCTTGCGTCGCACAGCCATTTTTTGGAATCAACTACCGGCAGCGGTCTTCCCGAACAGATACGACTTAGGGACCTTCAAGAAAAAAGCACCGCGTTACCGCGTTAATGAACGTATTGTAATACGCTAATAAACTGTTCAGGAAGCTCCGTAAAATCTTCTCGTTCCAAATACCGCATTGTCTGAAGACGAAGGTTTCCAACCAGTGTGTGTTGCCAGTGATGACTTACGGTACGCAGACGTGGTCGCTAACTATGGGCCTGATGAGAAAGCTCATGGTCGCACAGAGGGCAATGGAGAGGGCCATGCCCGGGGTTTCCCTGCGAGATCGAATCAGAACCAAAAACACCGACATAGCCCAAATGATTGCGAAACTGAAGTGGCAGTGGGCAGGGCACAAGCGTGAAGCTGTCCGTGCGAAGCCGGGGCGGGTCGGTAGTGCATTAATAAATTAGTAAAACCTTGACCCAGATAGACCCGTCGAACCCTCCCCCTTTCAACCCAATTTAGTAACATTGATGGCAGGTAACTACAGATTGTATTGTATTCTTTAGAAGTCATTACATTAACTTGGAACTCCAACCACTCAGCTTGTTAACATTTAATGGAATTGTACAAATAAAACCTTAAAGCGAAATGTTTCCACTTTTTGATGCTTTTTACGCTCGTTGAAGCTTTTACAGAAATACATTCATTATACGGCGGCAGCCATTGCTCACTGCTCTACTATTTGTGTCTCAACTTTATAATTATAACGGAATGCCATTCCCTCAATATACACAAATTTAATTGACTGGAATGTTATTATGAAAGTTTGAGAATCAAATTGAATATATTGATGAAACAAATTTAGGTGAACATGAATCAAGAATTTTAATAAGGAGGAAATAAATTATATATTTATTCAAACATAACAAATCTTATAATTATATTTGCAATACTATGATTCCATTAAATTAAAACTATCATTACTGGGAAGCGTACCAAGAATACTGGCAGCATTTCCACGTTGGATAGCTAGGCTGATCCGTTGACCGTAATAGATACGCTTGGGTTGCCAGTAGCCCTATTGAGGCGAGAAGATAGTACTTTGTACATTCTCCGCGCCTCTGGGCCACTCGGGCCAATTGTCTCGGCACCAAACTGAACAAATATGTAAGACTCATTGAGACCGACATATTTGCGACGCTTGCTGTTTTCGGCAGTCGAAACAGCAGCCGCAACACCAACTAACGTAACTTGGACATGAGAAGGAGCCAGAGTGTCGACGCAAGTCGCGTCCCACACCAGTGCCTTCCCTGTACCCAAGCCACCAGAGACATTCCGTCAGGACGCTTGCCATCGCGGCGAGTTATACCATTTGGCTCTAAAACAGCTGGTATATTAATAGAGGAGGACTTCTTAATAAGGAGGAAGATTTTAGACTAGCGCAAGTATGGAATCCACCATACTCGGTGTCGATATATCAAGCGACGATGTGGTGTCGTGATTTGGAAGAGAAGGCCGAATTGGATTCAAAAATGCTTAGTGTGCTCAGTAAGTTGAGACAGTATTTCACTTCAAACCTCTGCCTACAATCATAAGGCGCAAATTCAGTTCCACATGGAGATTTCACCTCTAGGCGTGAGCCACTCATTACTAGCTTCTTCTAATCGACCCTATACAACGCACACGCCAGGTCAAATCATCGACGATCAAGCCATCTCTCATCGGATTGATTCTTAGCCTTTTGCGCAGACGTGTGGAATCAGAGACATTCTTCAGGTTAATAATATCAATAGCCGATTTTCACCACCTGACATTACGTCAAAATACGAAATTTCAATCGCAAAAATCGAAATTACGTTGATGTCTCGTGTTCCACAACCGCGAGAGTCAATAGAATCTTTTTTCCCCGCACACGACGCATGATTAATTGTATTATCTACATGCTGCAACATGCCCGAACCGATAGAACAAACAGAGACCTTCAAGTCCTTAGCATAATCCGATATTTTTTGCCTCTCCATCAAGTAAGCCAATTGCTTTTTTTTATGAAAATACGAGACGAGCAGGACGTTTAGCTGATGATAATTGATACGCCCTGCCCATTACAATGCAGATTCTTGAAAAGCCCAAAAATTCTGAGCGGCAATACAATTATTGCGGTCGTCACCTTGAGACACAAGATGTAAAGTCTCAATTGCCCAGTAATTTCACTAGCTACGGCGCCCTTCAGACCGAAACACAGTAATGTTTACATATTACTGCTTCACGGCAGAAATAGGTGCCGTTGTGGTACCCTTAATCTAGCCGGCATCCTGTGCAAAGGAGCCTCCCACTAGTAAAATGGGATAAAACTGCTTGCCATCTCTAATATTAAAAAACATTAAACCTATACAATAATTGTACGCAACTTTAGCTAAAATCTAACATGTAGAGCATAGAAAACAATTTTAGTTCTTGCTATTGTAATTGGTTATTATTTTAATTCATAGTAATTAATAGTAAGAGGGAGCGTCTTTGGGGGAAGATCTCCTCCCCCCACATTACCCTGTTCCATTACATAATCAGCCCATCCTGTAATTTGTCTTCCTACTTTTCCTTTACCTGTATCGTTGTTTATAGTATCTTTCTCTAATCTATGAGTCCAGAACATTACCTTTTTAATTAATTAATTAACTAATCTGACTAGGTCACTTATTGGTAATTCAATTTTCACTTTCAGTCCTCTCGGAAATTAATCCAAACTTTGTTAAATATTTCATCCATCACCTTTTTATTTCATTTGAATTATCATCACAGTTGCGATCTCATTGTACTCTATTAAGTCAGTTTATGTAATCAACAGCAAAGCCTGATAGCACCGCCTGCTCTATTGTTACAACATTGCATTGTATAAGATGTTTGCAAGACGCTGACGTCAGCTACGGACAATGACGTCATTAACCGATACCGCTTCTCTTGCTCGAGGTGTTGAGACACATTTAGATAAGAGAGCTTGCTGCTGACAATTATCTTAAAACAATAGCTATTGGCCTATCCATGAGTTCAAGTCAAAACGAAAACTATCAATATTTGTGACAGCTGCAATATGAAAACTTACCAAAGTCTATGAACAATATGTCCAATTAGCACGGTCAATATCTTTAGTGGGATAGGTAATCAAACGAGTGTACAGGTTACCTGGTGTAAAGTGATCACCACTGCCCATACCAGCCGTTTATTCCACCTTTGCACGACACGCCACAAATTAGGTTTTCATCCCCCCCAACTGGATGTATGGCGGTCCTCCACGGTGCGCTTTACAAGGAGCTTTATTCCACGTACTACAAAGCTGTAGAATGAGCTTCCTTGTGCGGTGTTTCCAAGACGAAACAACAAGAGTACCTTCAAAAAAAGCGCGTACACCTTTCTAAAAGGCCGGCAACGCGCCTGTGATTCCTCTGGTGTTGCAAGAGAATGTGAGTGGCGGTGATCACTTAACATCAGATGACTCGTACTCGTTTATCCTCAAAATAAAATCAGTACGCCTCAAACCACTCTCACCATATTCTGTGAACAATTTAATCGAATTGCGAACCATTCGTTTGCTCTAATGTTCGCTCGCTCGTCTCTCAAAAGAGATATAATGAAACTATTACACACTCCGTTCTACCTTTAAGGCTGTAAAAGGTTTTACAACACCCCTAGGTGCTTCTTATTACGGGGAGGGACGCACGTAACTTACTTTGGCCGCATGTTTGTGATCATTACCTAGAGTATCTAATAATGAATGTTGAATATATATATATATATTCAGGTTTCAGAAACTTTATTTATCTCAAAAAGAATTACTTAATTCATATACTGAGTTAATACTATTCTAGTAACAGACAAAAAACATATACGCCACATAAATTAAAAATAAGAACAAAAATAACATCTACTATCTGAGTGATTGAAAGTACCTTCTTAAAGGTACCCACATAATCTCATTTTTTTTATTTAATAACCCATAAAATTAAAATAATTTAGTAAAATGACACAATTTAATTATCAGTGGTTACGAAAAATCCCTTATAATGTGTGTTTTTAATTATCTTTTAAATGTTTTAGCGACTTGGCTTCTTTCAAATCTTTAGGCAATTTATTATATATCTGCGCACCTTCAAACGCAATATTTCTTCTTCCATAGTTTGTTCTTGTCTGAATGCTTAGACAAATATTATGTTTTGCTTGACGAGTTATAATTTTTGTACATTTATCATTTATGTGACTGTTATTTGTGTATTTATATGTTTAGTTAAAATTTTTCGTATTAAAATGCATGTGTTAAATTCCTAAATTTGATTTAATTTCATTAATTTAGTATCTCTGTAATTTTTTAAAAAAAAGCCAAAGTGAAATAAAGTTATAATGATTTTTTGAATAATTTGAAAAGTCTTAAGATTAGAATTATTTGCTGTGGTTCCTCACTTTTTTTTGTTTAACTTTTTAATACCGTAATTATTTCTTTCATTTAAATTAATTACTTTTTAAAGTATTTTAACGCGTCACCCGTGATGATGTAAAAAAATAAAACTGAAAAATGCTTTTATGCGTTTACTTACTGTTATACATTTTACCTTTTACTAGTACACCTTCAGAAGATGTTGAGCAGTTATGAGAAAAATGTAGCAATAGAGTCGTTCCACTTTTATATGTGAAAAAGTATATACAGTATATAAAAAGTGATACTACAAATACTTTAATTTAATCTTCATATATTGTAAATAAGTTGTATGTTATATGTTGCACCAATGGGAGGCTGCTTTGCACAGGGGGCCGGCTAGATTATGAGTACCACAACGGCGCCAATTTCTGCCGTGAAACAGTAATGTATAAACATTATTGTAATTCGGTCTGAAGGGCGCTGTAGTTAAATTACTGGGCAAATGAGACTTAACATCTTATATCTCAAGGTGACGAGCGCAATTGTAGTGCCGCTTAGGATTTTTGAGGTTTTCAAGAATCGTGATCGGCACTGCATTGTTATGGGCAGGGTGTATCAATTACCATAAACTTCTCGTCTCGTGGTCCTTTTCATAGAAAAAAGTATAGCCAATTTATGCGAGCTTTTCATCAACATACGAAAGAAAAGAAATATTATTTCAAAATTTATATTACAGAAAAAAATACCTCAGAACAGTGACCAGTCATCGTTTCCCATATCATCCGCCACGAACAATGATATTTTTAGTCAGAACTCAAGCTCAAGGAATACTTACTTGATTTGCATCTGGCTTCACTTTGTGTAACTCTGTATAATAGATACATATTTGTAATATATATAATATATCCACAGATATTTTTTCAATTATGATAATACATTGCAAACACGCCACAGAATTATGTACCCTCATATTTAAATATAATATATTTTATCATATATTTATTATTTACGTTTTAGTTCAGCTTGGCACACAAAAAGACACTCACAATACGTTATTTCAGTGTTTCTAAATTGTGAGTAAAGTACTTCTTTATAAGTGCATATCCCACGGGAACAGTGCATGCGTCGCTAATACGTCATTCATGTAAATCAAAGCTGGAGTAAAAAAGATCACAAAAACGATGAATAATTGGTGAAGCTCTCAGGGTTGTATGTCCCTGGGGCACACTTCTAGTATAGTGCTTTTTGATTTAATACAACAGGCAAAAGTCAATATTCAAGGTACGAACAACGAATGAGTATAGAATACGTAGAAGGAGCGTTAAAAGAAACAATATAATATTCATTATTCACGGACAAGTTAGTAGACTAAGGGGCAGTTTCACTTTGTGCAAGTAAAGTTCCTGATAGTCTACTTGTTACTTGCCTATCGAATAAAGACATCAGTTGCGTTTCACAATGTATAAATAGAGTTATCTAGCAGTTAGGGCCATTTAAATTATAGGATGGATGTAGTAGCAGATATCATAGCTATCTAATGGATCGCCTGACAAAGTGACAAGCATTTGACAAAATAATGTCAATTTATATAATGGTACATGAGCCCAAGAGACTAAATAGACATTTACTCGAGCTTCGTGGGCACCTATTGGATTGTGTGGATTAGATGCTAAAAAGAAAAAAACTTTATATGATGTGTTACCTGTCACTGGTGGGGGGAGCGTGTACAAAAATGTAAAAAAGCAGTCACAACGAAATGCTCAGGCGCTTCAGATATTCATAGTGTATGCCCCACGTGTTTTTGTGATTTTACAAAAGGAAACCTGTTGATTTCCTTTTATTATGGAAGAAAAGGAAAATCAAGCATAAAGTACCTGATGTAAAATAATCACCACCGCCACATTCTCTTGGAACACCAGAGGAAATAGGTATGAAAGGGCTCTAAGTGTTCTCAGTAAAGTAGAGCAATAGGTCCTATGTCTACGCACTAGTTAAAACTAAGCCCTAACAGGTTAGGTTGACTTTTTGACTCACATTGCGTTGAAGAGTTGAATTGACTTAAAACGTATTATTTATTTTATTGCCATTAAAACTCTAAATTTAATGCATATTTGATCAAATAATAAACTATAGCTTCCAAAATAAATATCCACCCTTATTGTGGGAGGGCAGGGCACATTGTTAGACGGACAGATGACCGGTGGGGCAGAAAAGTCCTCTAATGGCGACCTCGTATCGGTCACACACGCACGGGGCCTACCAACTGCAGCACCCCACAAGATGGACTGACAATCTGGTCAAGATCGCCAGAATACGTTGGATGAGGGCAGCACAGGACCGATCGTTGTGGAGATCTTTGGGGGAGGCCTTTGTCCAGCAGTGGACGACCTCCGGTTGATGACAAGAAGAGGAGGACAAACTAACGTACGGGTCACCTGCTGCTAAGTGATCACCGCCGCCCACATTATCTTGCAACACCAGAGGAATGACAGGAGCGTGGCCGGCCTTTAAGAAAGGTGTACGCGCTTTTTTTGAAGGTACCCATGTCATATCGTCCCGGAAACACCGCACAAGGAAGTTCATTCCACAGCTTTGTAGTACGTGGAAGAAAACTCCTTGAAAACCGCACTATGGAGGACCGCTACACATCCAGATGGTGGGGATGATATCCTAACTTGTGGCGTGTCGTGCGAAGGTGGAATTCGGCGGCAGGAATCAGGTGAAACAGCTCTTCGGAACACTCCCCATGGTAAATGCGGTGGAGGACACACAATGAAGCGATGTCTCTACGCAACGCCAAGTGATCCAGCCGTTCACAGAACACTGGGTCCCTGACAATTCAAGCTGCTCTGCGTTGCACGCGGTCAAATGGATCGAGCTGATACTGGGGTGCGCCAGACCAGAGATCGCAGCAATACTTCATATGTGGCCGGACCTGCGCTTTGTACAGCGCTAGAATGTGGGCTGGATGGAAAAGAAACAGTAAAAAACGTATTCCTGAGGTTTTTATACCTGATAAATAAATTTCAATCTAAAATTACATCAATATTCCGAGTTACAGAAAAATATTAATCCATAATTCACTCTCCGCTCTGTCTGGTAACTGAATGCCGCTACAATATAATATGAAGATACTATAAAGATCTGTAATTTTGTACACAGATTGTTTCATCAAAAGGAATAAATAAGAGACGCCATGACTAGTCGTAGAGGTCTCGCGTTTCTAAATAATGAACATGTATGTGTTGTAGTAATATAAGAATTATTATAAGCGCTGCGAAAAATGTCTGGTTCCAAACTCGGCCAATTGATATAAATTTATCTTTTATACAGTAAATACAATACTAAAAACAGAAAATCTATTGCAGATGGAGAGTCAAGCTCCTATAAATCGTATGATTTTTTATATATGGGACATCTAATGATACTTTGCTGCTCCATTCATACGTAAGTCCAAATTCTCTTCAATCTTTCTGCTAAAAATTCTAAGTGACACTACAACTGCGCTCGTCACCTTGAGATGTAAGATGTTAAGTCTCATTTGCCCAGAAATTTCACTAGCTACGGCGCCCTTCAGACCGAAACACAGTAATGCTTACACATTACTGATTCACGGCAGAAATAGGCGACGTTATGGTACCGGTAAGGAGCCTCCCACTTGTACGACACGGGAACCATTAAAAAACCCGAGAGGAATCATTTAAAAGTCCAGCAGCGCTCCTACGATTTCTTTGTGCCGCGAGAGGAGGTATATGGCGGTGATCACTTAACAACAGGTGACCGTAAAATGTAGTAACCGTACGCTCGCATGTTTTAATATATTATTACTCTTATTCCATAAAAAATGTACTCTCTCGAATATCGAATTGATTTTGGGAATTTACAGCCATGAGGATTTTGTCATTATTTTTTACGACCATAACGAAGTGTCCTTTTTGAAGTTGCGCTTGATACACGTAAAAATAAGATCAAAATCCTTGAAGAAAAGCTTCAATAATGAGTAACACACAAAGCAGACACTTTAAACAATGTTTGATTGTAAATTTTCCCCGTAACATAGTACAAGGACACTGTGACTTACCTTTGACCCTACGCTTAATAACAGATCGTGAAAACAAAATAAGTCAGTCTAGACATAACAAAAGTTTGCATTTTCAACATAATCAAATTGTATATCTATTTTGTAGATACAATTATTTATTCTTCGTGTATACTTATTCTTCAGAAATGTTTATTTTTGTCTACGTCGGGCCATCTGTCTGTGTAACCCTTGATTAACGACCTTGATAGAAACAGACACTATGGAATAAATACTTTTAACAATCGAAGTTAACTGTCCACTAACAGCTTTTACAATTAATGAATTTCGAGACATAAACATCGGTACAAATAAATAAATATGAAGAAGAAGAAGAACTTAATAGAAAATAATATCTAATCTAAGGGCACCTCTACACGCTCGCGCCTTAATATCGTGCAAAAGACCATAAGTTCCCTTTGGTTCGCGTACCTATAGTTAATTCAATAATGATCACTCACAACATATCAGTTTGTTATATCAAAAAAAAATAACAAAAAAAACATCCGACTTCAATAACACATAATATATATGCAGTAAAAATAATAATTTTTATACAATCTAATTCTTGTTACGATATTTTTTTACCGCTCATTGTATAGCTTTTGTATTTATTTATTTCTTGCAATTTTTTCCCCTGTATTCCTTATAAGTTTTCTTTCTCCCAGTTGAGTGTTTTTTTTTTTCTTTTTCATATGTAAATTCTATCTACGGAAACTTGTAATTAGCTTATTTTCTTCTTCTGTATTTATTGACTAATATCTTTCAGTTAAGTCGTAAGTTTTCTTTTAAAATAAAATAAAAATAAAAATAATTGTTATTTTTGGAATCGGTGTCCTCCTGCCGCGCCCCCACTCTCGGCTCTCGCCTCCTCACGTCGCGCGTGCGACTCAAGCACATCTCACCTATAACTATATTTTATGTAGTTACAAACCTACCATGGCTGATACTGACTAATCGAATCGGTTGGCGCGATATTGAGTTATTCGTGAACTTGTCGCGCACATACTTATAGCAAAATATGTAATATAGACATTTATGGTTTTCTCGTGTATGTCATTGTTGGATCAAATCGGGAACGGGAAGCACCAGATTTCAAATAAAAAAAAATATCAAAATCGGTTCACCCAGTCAAAAGTTTTGAAGTAACAAACAAAATGTACAAATCTTGTTGCTTATGCTACCATAAGCTAATTGTTACTTTTATAGAATTAAATAATGATACTAAAAATGTATTTACACAAAATTCTAATATACATATCCAAGAATTGTAACAACAAGAATTGTAACAAATAAATAACCCTTTAACATCGCGGAACTTCAACATTATAATTACTATGACGAGTACTCACGATATATATTAATATATATAAATTAAGTGACACGTTGTTTGTCCGCGATGGACTCCTAAACAAATGAACGGATTTTAATGAGGATTATTTCATGGAGTGCAGTTTGCTCCAACTTGAGAGATAGGATAGTTTTTATTTCGATTTAGGACCCATAATTACTATTTTTATTTTCAATATTTGTTTTGTATGGACATGTTTTCTATGACAGAATTTAGTGGCGCACGGTTTGACAGTTCCGCTGTGAAACAATTTCATTTTAACAACAGGGAGCATTTTTACGAAATAATTCTTGATGTTATGAAACATTATTGTCAAATTCCTATAAAACAGTATTTTTTTTTATTATCTACAGAACGACGTCTGTCGGGTCAGCTAGTAGTTTATATATTTGATGCCGATATTTCGATCCAATTGCATGAATCGTGGTCACGGCGGAACTTTCCGGAGTTCCGGAATATATATCGTGAGTTGGGTACTCACGATATATATTCCCGTCACAATAATTACAATTAATAACCCTTCCTTACATTATCATATTAATATACATAAAATTAACTAATATTAATTTAATCAATATTCAATAGTTCAACTTAGATAGACTTATGTTATCACTTCTGTCGGGCGTCCCGAGACGCACACGTTTTTTTTTGCATTTTTTTGACTTCAGTTTCGGATTCCGTTAGCTATTACGTATTGAGGATTTTTTTCGACCCACATCCATGATCAAGTGTTATTAGTTTGTCTCATATTATGTGCACACAGAGACAAAATACATTATATCATGTATTACAACTACTGCGATACGGACTTTAATCCGTATAAAGATCGGTGACGTCACATCCGTAGTTTAATTATAGGTGGATTGCAAGCAGCTAGCATTCCTATTACACTCAACATGTACAAAATAAATACTTCAACTAACGAGAGTAAACAACAAACCGTTCAGTATTCATTCAGTAGGGAGGTACGAGTATTGATCGACTAACGCCATATTTTCCGCGCCTCTCATCAATGCAATAACAAAGCAGAACTAACAATAGAAATAGAATGAACGAAAAGCATTCGCGACATAAAATATGAAAGAATCGCGGAACATTCGAGATATTTTCTAGCAACGCCTGAGCCCTCGGGCTCTGGGCAACTCCGGTTCCAATTATTAATTCTGTGTAAATTGCAAAGCTTCGCTCCAAAACTCTCTTCTTCAATATTAAATCATTTCTAGCTAGTTTTACTATGGATATTTATTTGAGCATTCTTTTGAACTTGTGTTTTAATAAATTTGATTAGCACGTGTGCCTTGAGAGCCTTTAATGTGTGGTTTTAATTATGTTAAACCCATTTGATAGACCTAAATACATTCATTTATTATATACTATTTAAACTATGTACGTGGTAATAAAATTATAAAAGATATTTATCGTCATAACCATAATGTTTTAGAGACTGAGCGTTTGGCGATTAAATAAAACAACTGCTTGACTGTGAGGAATATGTGGAAGATATGATTTATTAAAAACTACTAGTTACCCAATTACAGTTGTTACTTAAAAATATTTACAAGTTCAGAAAATACACACCAATACTAAAGCTTACATTTTAATCAATAGTAAAACGTTTCATTCACTAAGAATTGAGAATAATATTATGTGTTCTATCTCGCTCTAAAACTAATGCTATCGCAGTTTGTGTAAACTCGCGTCGAACCTCGATCATACGATGTCAATGAGCATTCAGCACCTACGCTGTTGCTCATTGATTAAAATTGCATGAATAGCGATCGACCCCCGAGTCCCGACGTCCCGCTTCACTCGTCAGTGGAGTCCGCTCGGCCTTGCTGTGCGGTTGTGTAACGCGGAGCATATGACTGATCACGTGAGTATATCTGCGATCGTCGAGAGAACGTGACGATGCTCGTACATTGATGAGATTATTACTGGTGATCTGTATGATTCTATGAGTTGATGTACAGCATTATGAAATGGTTCTTATCAGAGCTAATATTACGTTATATAAAATAAAATGTTCTTGTCAGAGCTAATATTACGTTATATAAAATAAAATGTTGTTGTCAGAACGAATCTTTCAGCATACGCTTATTACAGTTATTATGCACGATTACTATTTCTACGATCTATAATGCTACGTTACAAGTTAGATATTAGACATTTGTATTAATTGATATTATTGGTTGTAGGTACAGCTACAATGTTAACACCAGGAACAGACATAAGCTGATGATGCCTACTACTCGGCTAAGTCGAGTTACTAAGTCTATTGTGGGGCGATGTATATGCTTTTACAACAAGATCCCAGAAAATGTTCAAAACAAAAGTATTACGTCATTCAAAAGAATTGTTAAAAAACGTTTGTGTGGTAAAGGTTACTATAACATAAATGACTTTCTTAATGATACCACAGATTGGGAATGGAGTGACCGCCCTCAGGCTATTAAATAATAAGTTTAATTGTACAATATTACTTTGTAAACATATTAATTATTCGATGAAAAAAAAAGCCCGCTGAGTTTGTTGCGCCCATTCTTCTCAGGTCTGAGGCATTCATTTTGGAATGGGTGGTAGTTTTTTGACTTTCAATAAGTGATGTCACATCCTATTTTGAATAAAAATATTTGAATTTGAATATATACGTAAATTAAAATGTTAAATTATACATAAATTTAGATTACTTCTTAAGGCTTTTTCGCACTTATTATCTCTTCTATCTATAGCCAGAGTTAAAGACTACGGACAATTTTTATATTGGCAATTATTATGGCCGTGTTAGATATTACCATCATCAAACGTATATTTGCTTATTTTGCTGTCGTCACTTTTTTGGATTGCCGCCTTATACATCATTCACGTCAAAAGCAATGATATTTAATAGTATAGATAGGTTACGTTGACAACATTCGGTGTTTGAAAATGATACAATAACGCACACATGAATAATTTAACATTGCAATAGAACACTACATTACGATTACACGTCAAAAAAGGATAGTAAATGCAATTATCGCAAGCGAAAAAGAGATAACTCTAATTTGCTAATTGCTTCGTATTTGTATAGAAAAAATACAGTTAATTCATTAGATATGATTTATGCCTAAATTACGATTCATTAATGAGTTCATATAGTAAAAGCTATAAAGTAGTAAAACTGCATTGAAATTAGGTAGATGATATGTGATAATAATGTGTCATTGATTTTATAAAAAAAAAATATTTAATGTTGATTAGAATATATATAGGCACATTGATGATATCAATTATTTTTAAGTACATGAAATAATAAAAACAACACAGACACCAAAACAAAACCAAAAGGTATCTACAGTAAATTTTTACAATTTTACTAACGACGGCTCCCAAAAGTTTTAAGATTACAATTATTAGTTTTTGTATCTTATATTATTTATGAATGTCTTTTTGTTGAGTGTTTATTACAATAAGGTAATGGGAGAAGAAGAAAATGATCCGTTGATTCCTCTGCAGTTAGCAAGGGATATACTTATTGAAAGGGACAGTGTTACTCAAAAAACTCCTACGTAAACAAATAGCACTTACTGTCTACATCCGCTACCTACCCCAAAACTTGTTTTAATAATTTGATAGTTTAGCTACCTATATACGCACTTGCTTATTAAAAATTATTACATTTCGTTCTACAAAAAAAAGAGTTCGGTCTCATATTATGCTATTGTGCAAGGCAGAAATTGTGCAAGCTGATGTCAAGCCAAGAACATTCAAATCACAGCAAAGCCTTGCTAGCATTTATTGTAACAAAGACATATCGAGCTGCGAGTTAAAATAGATACTGACTGCCTCATCTCAATGACATCAGATCCAACCGAACACGTTTAAAAATCTCAAATCAAATAATATATCATTTGCAAACAACCGGCTGCTTGCTGATAGTTATAGTCATCTGTGGAATAAGATACTACCTTCTCAAGAATGGTATCAATGATACACTTTTGCGGATGTTTTGATACCTTTTTCACAAAATAGGATTCATTTTAATTTGGTGTTTTAAGTTTCCGAGGAATCTTATTCCACAGATGACTATAACTATCAGCAAGCAGCCGGTTGTTTGCAAATGATATATTATTTGATTTGAGATTTTTAAACGTGTTCGGTTGGATCTGATGTCATTGAGATGAGGCAGTCAGTATCTATTTTAACTCGCAGCTCGATATGTCTTTGTTACAATAAATGCTAGCAAGGCTTTGCTGTGATTTGAATGTTCTTGGCTTGACATCAGCTTGCACAATTTCTGCCTTGCACAATAGCATAATATGAGACAGAACTCTTTTTTTTTGTAGAACGAAATGTAATAATTTTTAATAAGCAAGTGCGTATATAGGTAGCTAAACTATCAAATTATTAAAACAAGTTTTGGGGTAGGTAGCGGATGTAGACAGTAAGTGCTATTTGTTTACGTAGGAGTTTTTTGAGTAACACTGTCCCTTTCAATAAGTATATCCCTTGCTAACTGCAGAGGAATCAACGGATCATTTTCTTCTTCTCCCATTACCTTATTGTAATAAACACTCAACAAAAAGACATTCATAAATAATATAAGATACAAAAACTAATAATTGTAATCTTAAAACTTTTGGGAGCCGTCGTTAGTAAAATTGTAAAAATTTACTGTAGATACCTTTTGGTTTTGTTTTGGTGTCTGTGTTGTTTTTATTATTTCATGTACTTAAAAATAATTGATATCATCAATGTGCCTATATATATTCTAATCAACATTAAATATTCTTTTTATAAAATCAATGACACATTATTATCACATATCATCTACCTAATTTCAATGCAGTTTTACTACTTTATAGCTTTTACTATATGAACTCATTAATGAATCGTAATTTAGGCATAAATCATATCTAATGAATTAACTGTATTTTTTCTATACAAATACGAAGCAATTAGCAAATTAGAGTTATCTCTTTTTCGCTTGCGATAATTGCATTTACTATCCTTTTTTGACGTGTAATCGTAATGTTGTGTTCTATTGCAATGTTAAATTATTCATGTGTGCGTTATTGTATCATTTTCAAACACCGAATGTTGTCAACGTAACGTATCTATACTATTAAATATCATTGCTTTTGACGTGAATGATGTATAAGGCGGCAATCCAAAAAAGTGACGACAGCAAAATAAGCAAATATACGTTTGATGATGGTAATATCTAACACGGCCATAATAATTGCCAATATATAAATTGTCCGTAGTCTTTAACTCTGGCTATAGATAGAAGAGATAATAAGTGCGAAAAAGCCTTAAGAAGTAATCTAAATTTATGTATAATTTAACATTTTAATTTACGTATATATTCAAATTCAAATATTTTTATTCAAAATAGGATGTGACATCACTTATTGAAAGTCAAAAAACTACCACCCATTCCAAAATGAATGCCTCAGACCTGAGAAGAATGGGCGCAACAAACTCAGCGGGCTTTTTTTTCATCGAATAAATAATATGTTTACAAAGTAATATTGTACAATTAAACTTATTATTTAATAGCTTGAGGGCGGTCACTCCATTCCCAATCTGTGGTATCATTAAGAAAGTCATTTATGTTATAGTAACCTTTACCACACAAACGTTTTTGAACAATTCTTTTGAATAACGTAATACTTTTGTTTTGAACATTTTCTGGGATCTTGTTGTAAAAGCATATACATCGCCCCACAAAAGACTTACTAACTCGACTTAGCCAAGTAGTAGGCATCATCAGTTTATCTCTGTTCCTGGTGTTAACATTATGGTTATGACGATATACAGGGTGTCCCAAAACTCAACGATAACCTGGTACCGGGCGAGAGGCCAAGGTATACCAGCTATGAAAAAAATAAGAAAAAAAATCTATGTCACTTAGTCAAGCGATGATAGACATTTTTCGAAAATGTTAAAAATTTGACACCCTTTGTCGCATTTTTAGGTACTGTGATCGCAATTTTCACAATTTTACAGTGATTTTTTAAATAATGTTATTTCAAATAACAGTGCTATTAATGGTAACCACAAATGAAAGTAATAATCATTGTTAACTAAGTAAAATAAATTATTTTTTGACGAGTTATGGTTTATAAAATTTATGTCAGTCAACTTTGACACTCTACGTTGGGAAAAAAATGTACTACACTACCTATGGCAAGTTTTTTTAAAAGGTGGCCCATTTAGTCTAGATTTCAAAATAGTACAACACTTGCCACTTTTCTTGCCAATAAAACTGCTGTTTCGTATTTTTTGCGAAAGGAACTCATGGAAAATTTAATCAAAATAAAACGGTAAATTATCGTAACACTTTATTATCCTAAAATTAAAGCAGATGCTCAAATTGTTTCCCTCCAGCACGAATACAAGCTCTGCATCGTCTCAGAAATGACCTGTTCACCAGTCTTGCAAATCTCCTCGCATTGATTTCTTCTGATGCTGCATGAATTTTTGGCGCAATTCTGTTACATTTTGAATTGGTTTTGAGTAGACCTTTTCTTTTATGCATCCCCAGTAAAAAAATCTACTGGATTCAGGTCTGGGGACCGAGGGGGCCATGAAATTGGTCCAAGGCGTCCGATCCATTTACCGGGATATAATTCGTTTAAATATTCTCTTACTGGCCGGGCATAATGTGCTGGGCAACCATCTTGTTGATACCACATTTCTCTGTAGATGTTGAGTGGTACATCTTCTAGCAATGTCGGCAAATCATTTTGAAGAAAATGCAAGTAGGTGGCGCCATCTAAATTTTCAGTGAATTCAAATGGTCCAATTATTTGACCATTTAATATTCCTGTCCACATGTTGACTTTAAATTGGTACTGGGATCGATCCTCACCCATCAAATGCGGGTTTTCCGTATGCCAACTATGAAGGTTATGTAAGTTTAAATAACCATCTCTTTTAAACGTCGATTCGTCAGTCCACAAAACTTTATTTAGAAAATCCGGATCTTCACGAATTTTCGCTAACATGGTTCTGCAGAAATCAACTCTGGGTGCGTGATCACGTGGTAACAAGCTCTGCACACGTTGTACATGGTAAGGATGAAAATCGTATCGTTTTAAAATTCGATGTGCGGTACTCTTCGCCACACCCGTTGCAATTTCAATCGCACGTACTGAGGTACTGGGGTCATTTTCAACTTCAGCGTCGTAGTTTCCTTGAGGTCTCCCACCAGATGTACGAGCACTGGGTAATCGTCCTTCCGAGTATGATGCGTGCACATTTAGGAAGACACGATAATCTGGGTGCCGCTCCACATTCGGGTACCTCTCCCGATACAGTCTAGCTGCCGCAGAGGCATTACAATGGCACTCACCGTAGATAAGATGCATATTTGCATACTCTTGCGGTGTGTACAAATGCGGCATGTTGTTCACACACAGTTTGCACAGCACAAAGTCCAAAAAACAAAGCCAGAGTCGTCAAGTACGGATAGAGTATCAAGTCCAGGGTAACACAAGCCAAAGTCAATAGTACGAAAGTAACACGATTACGAGAGAAGCGCAGTAAACGAAGAAACGATGCGTACTAAATGTTATTGTTTAAATTTTATTATGAACGACTGATGAGTCGTTGTGAGTGAGACGGATAGTGACGTCTCGTTTTGACAAATACCATAACTACTATTCATTTCTTTTTATCATTTTTGTTCATTACAAACAATGGAGACTTCCAACTTTTCAAACAAAAGAATATCAGGTATTTTTTTTACTGAGGGATCCCTACGCATAGCATACGAAATAGCAGGTTTATTGGCAAGAAAAGTGGCAAGTGTTGTACTATTTTGAAATCTAGACTAAATGGGTCATCTTTTAAAAAAACTTGCCATAGGTAGTGTAGTACATATTTTTTCCAACGTAGAGTGTCAAAGTTGACTGATATAAATTTTATAAACCATAACTCGTCAAAATTTAATTTATTTTACTTAGTTAACAATGATTATTACTTTCATTTGTGGTTACCATTAAGAGCACTGTTATTTGAGATAACATTATTAAAAAAATCACTGTAAAATTGTGAAAATTGCGATCACAGTACCTAAAAATGCGACAAAGGGTGTCAAATTTTTAACATTTTCGAAAAATGTCTATAATCGCTTGACTAAGTGACATAGATTTTTTTTCTTATTTTTTTCATAGCTGGTATACCTTGGTCTCTCGCCCGGTACCAGGTTATCGTTGAGTTTTGGGACACCTTGTATATCATTTTTAATTTTATTACGACGTGGATGGTTTAAATAGTATACAATAAACGTATGTACTTGGGTCTATCAAATGAGTTTAATATAATTAAAACCACACATTAAAGGCTGTCAAGGCACACGTGCTAATCAAATTTATTAAAACACAAGTTCAAAAGAATGCTCAAATAAATATCCATAGTAAAACTAGCTAGAAATGATTTAATATTGAAGAAGAGAGTTTTGGAGCGAAGCTTTGCAATTTACACAGAATTAATAATTGGAACCGGAGTTGCCCAGAGCCCGAGGGCTCAGGCGTTGCTAGAAAATATCTCGAATGTTCCGCGATTCTTTCATATTTTATGTCGCGAATGCTTTTCGTTCATTCTATTTCTATTGTTAGTTCTGCTTTGTTATTGCATTGATGAGAGGCGCGGAAAATATGGCGTTAGTCGATCAATACTCGTACCTCCCTACTGAATGAATACTGAACGATTTGTTGTTTACTCTCGTTAGTTGAAGTATTTATTTTGTACATGTTGAGTGTAATAGGAATGCTAGCTGCTTGCAATCCACCTATAATTAAACTACGGATGTGACGTCACCGATCTTTATACGGATTAAAGTCCGTATTGCAGTAGTTGTATCAGTACGTAATCTACCTATATCTATATATATAAAAATGAATTGCTGTTCGTTAGTCTCGCTAAAACTCGAGAACGGCTGGACTGATTTGGCTAATTTTGGTCTTGAATTATTGGTGGAAGTCCAGAGAAGGTTTAAAATGTGAATAAATAGGAAAATACTGCTAAATTAAATAAAAAAATACAAATTTGTTTTTCCTTTGATGTTTCCATACATAATTTCTATGAGAGAATTTATTGACGTACGGTTTGACAGTTCTGCTGTGAAACAATTTCATCACGACAACAGGGTGCATATTTAACGAAGTAATTTTTGATGTTATGATATATTATTGACAAATTAATATAAAAACATTATTTTATTTATTATATACAGAACAACGTCTGTCGGGTCAGCTAGTACATGATATAATGTATTTTGTCTCTGTGTGCACATAATATGAGACAAACTAATAACACTTGATCATGGATGTAGGTCGAAAAAAAATCCTCAATACGTAATAGCTAACGGAATCCGAAACTGAAGTCAAAACCAAATGCAAAAAAAACGTGTGCATCTCGGGACGCCCGGGCCCGACAGAAAGGATAACTTAAGTCTATCTAAGTTGAACTATTGAATATTGATTAAATTAATATTAGTTAATTTTATGTATATTACTATGATAATGTAAGGAAGGGTTATTAATTGTAATTATTGTGACGGGTACTCACGATATATATTCCGGAACTCCGGAAAGTTCCGCCGTAACCACGATTCATGCAATTGGATCGAAATATCGGCATCAAATATATAAACTACTAGCTGACCCGACAGACGTCGTTCTGTAGATAATAAAAAAAAAATACTGTTTTATAGGAATTTGACAATAATGTTTCATAACATCAAGAATTATTTCGTAAAAATGCTCCCTGTTGTTAAAATGAAATTGTTTCACAGCGCAACTGTCAAACCGTGCGCCACTAAATTCTGTCATAGAAAACATGTCCATACAAAAAAAATATTGAAAATAAAAATAATAATTATGGGTCCTAAATCGAAATAAAAACTATCCTATCTCTCAAGTTAGACCAAACTGCACTCCATGAAATAATCCTCATTAAAATCCGTTCATTTGTTTAGGAGTCCATCGCGGACAAACAACGTGTCACGTAATTTATATATATTAAGATATATCGTGAGTACTCATAGTAATTATAATGTTGAAGTTCCGCGATGTTAAAGGGTTATTTATTAGTTACAATTCTTGTTGTTACAATTCTTGGATATGTATATTAGAATTTTGTGTAAGTACATTATTAGTATCATTATTTAATTCTATAAAAGTAACAATTAGCTTATGGTAGCATAAGCAACAAGATTTGTACATTTTGTTTGTTACCTCAAAACTTTTGACTGGGTGAACCGATTTTGACATTTTTTTTTATTTGAAATCTGGTGCTTCCCGTTCCCGATTTGATCCAACAATGACATACACGAGAAAACCATAAATGTCTATATTACATATTTTGCTATAAGTATGTGCGCGACAAGTTCACGAATAACTCAATATCGCGCTAACCGATTCGATTAGTCAGTATCAGCCATGGTAGGTTTGTAACTACATAAAATATAGTTATAGGTGAGATGTGCTTGAGTCGCACGCGCGACGTGAGGAGGCGAGAGAAAACGTTTCATTTCATAATATTAATCTGCGAAATTATGATTTTATAGTTCTTTTAGCCCATTCATAAATTGTACACCCAGCATTAAAACTAACGAAATTTTCAGTGTTCGTCTGACGCTGACGTGCAATAGTGCTCGGGTTTAACAAGTGTGGACACATGAGACCATTCTTTGTATAAATCAGTTTCCGATAACAGGATCATCCAGCCACAAAAGTTGTGCCCAATCAATCTATACCTACTACTCAAACGATATTCTACTAATACGATCCATAATAATATATGTGTATATCTCTATAAAAGCATATATTTACATTGTTATTATCACGCGCATACTCAGGTCGAAGAGTGCCACTCACATAGAACGAGGTGCAAACTCTTTAGAACGCCAAAAGTAAAAATTGGCTGTTAAAGCTGGACTTTTGATAAGATTTAGAGAAAATAAACAATTAGAAAAGCCTTTGTTTTTAAAGTGAAATTTCTTTAAAATCGTTGTGATTTGAAACTCGATGAAACGTAAAAGCGAGACGATAGAGGCGCCGTTGCAAGCTATCATTATAAATGGTTGTCTTTTATTGTGAGTTTGTCAGAGCACGTTGTGCGCGTTTTATATTTTTATTTAGTTGAGTGAGTAATTATATTATACTTGAGCTTAACGTTTGTATTTTCTGTTCTCCTATAAACCAATAAGACTTTACTATTCTAATCTATTTATTACTTTAGGTATATTTATATTTTCTTGACTGTCATAAGCATGAATTTCGGATCGTTTGGATAATTAGGTTATTTTAAGCTTAAGGTACGAACGTAATGGTACTAGTACCACCCAAAAACTTATTTCAACTTAATTGGTTATTGATAATATTGCGCACTATATATTTCCCACACAGATTCCTCGTTCATCAATACTAAATACCGTTGGCTTGCTAAGTTGATTAATTAAATCTGATTAGCATGGCTGCGGTATCCGTCTCAATATCTCCTTTGTCAATTTACAATAATTAAATCTTTCGTTCCCTTCGATGCTAACTTATGTTATTAATATAACATAAAATGTACTTTCACCATTTATTTAAAAAATCTATTTGATAGAAAATATTGAGAACACCTCGTAAAGTCCTCGAATGGCGACCACGTGCCAGAAGACGCAGTGTGGGTAGGCCCCCCCACAAGATGGACCGACGCGGTCAAGATCGCCGGAATACGTTGGATGAGAGCAGAGCAGGACCGATCGTCATGGAAATCTTTGGGGGAAGCCTTTGTCCAGCAGTGGACGTCTTCCGGCTGATGATGATGATGATTATGATTCAGAAAACCTAACAATATCGAAGTGTTCGAAATATTGAATCCTAAGGTATATGTATTCGATGATCTCTGGTTATTACTAACGCCCGTTATTTCGTACCACATTATTTTGGTCCTTCGAACCGGATATCACAGGTCACCCTCTCCACACTCATTAATTCCATTAATGAGTAGATATTTATTTTTATTGGTCACATTGAGATTATATTATAATTTTTATATGTTTATTACGGTAGTAGGTATTTCCTATTTAAAAAAAATTGTAAGTTAAATAAGTAAGCTAAGAAATAGGGGGCTTAAGAATAAAATTGGCATTCTGGTGCATTAGCTACTTTGAATTAAAATAAAACCCCCACTATGCGGACTTTCAGAGTCAATGTTTTTACGGTGTTCACTTAGCTTCCTCAGAACCGGTCGACCCATAACAGCAGATTTCTATTAGTCTGAATTTTGATACAAGATAGCGTAATTCGCAGACTCGTTCACCTTCACAATTATTGCTCAGTGATAACGCAAGACCACTTTTCTTGAAACATTTTTTACAAGACCGTATCTTAGAACCCCTACAGACTCAGTATTCGCTAGGCCTTGCCCTGATCACCACATTTTCTGATATTTGCAATATATGGTAAAAAACAATTCAAATCAATTTAAGAATATGAGATTAGCGTAATTATATTAAGTTCAAATTTGATGTAAATAAATTTGTAGTTATGTCTATTCGCGATTTTGAATTTAGGCCTATCATAAAGCCGGAATTAAGTGTATGTATTACATATTTAATAGATTAATGTGTGAGTTTGGCGACATCGGTTTCCATAGTAAAATGACATGATGCCACTTCTACTAGTTTTTCTGCGGTTTATACACAGCTGTTAGCAATAATAATAACTGTTGGGATTCTGAAGAGTGCTACTAGCGCTTTTCAAGGTGCAGGAACTGACTTGGAGTATTGCCTTAGTATTTTGACGATGCTCGCTTTCTCCAAAGTGAATTTAGCTGTGCATTCCAAATGACCGTGGAATTGACAATCAAAGATATTTAGACCTATTAATAGGCGAGGCAACAAGAGGAGTGTTGCGAAACCAGGGCCTTCTGGGTCTTAATTTCAACAAGGTTTATTCGATTCTATTGCTCGATCGTCACAATAAAAGACTCGCTAGAAGAAACAAGGTCCTGTCTCAGTTCACTGGTCGATGACTTTCCGAGAGACTGAACCTGCATGTCCGGCGTATTCGGTATCTCCAGTACTGCAGATATGCATAACAATGCATATTAGAGCTATCCAACATATGAAATGAAAGATTTTCATTAGTTACGCTCTGTATGTATCCGACTTAAGAAGTAATAGAGCCTTTTTTAAATTCAATTCAATATAATTGTTAAGAACGAAGCATAAATGACTTTCTATAGAATACCACACCTTGGGAATGGAGTGGTTATGACTACGTAACAAACGTACTGTTTCGATAAAAAAAGGACCCCTGAGCATCTTCCGCCCGTTCTTCTCACCTTTCGGAGGGGTCAATGATTTTGACGTCAGTTAGTGGTCTGAATATCCTATCTAGAAAAAATATACTTCAACTTTAATTTGACACGTATATGTGACCCAGAAACTCAAATTGCTGGTAATCATTTACTATTTAGACTATTCTATCTACTCATTTAGATCAACATGAAAAATCTGATAAAGTATTTCATAATAAAATAGTACGTCTGTTTACAATGCATTGAGCCAGGATTAAGCCGTGTGCACACACCGCGCGCTATTTGCTTTGATGTCGAGTCGAGCGGGCGCACAGTGTGCGCTCGCCCTATTCCGTAATGAGTGTGTGCTTTCATCTCTTAATTGATTTTAGAGTTGTTTGTGTAAGTTTACCATATAATTAGTTAATCATTGCGTCACAATACATGTCTAACAAATTGGGTGCAAAGTGTTCTTGTGTGAAATACCATTATCTATTGGAAGACTATCTGAGAAGGTTTTGATAAAAATAGGGACTAAGTATGGAATTGCCTGCGTACTGGCTACATTGGATTTATATAAAACTTCCTTGGTGCAAGAAGAGTGAAACTTTTTTCATATGACACCTAGAACATTCTTTTAATAAAAAATGTACAATATTCGATTGTAAATTTCAACTATTTTTTCATTCGACTTTAAACGTAAATGAAAATTAGTGCAATTATTATTTAGGAACAGCATGGAACTAACTCAGCAAAAACAATTTGAAATACTAGTAATGTGTTTGGAGAGGATACGGCTAATTAACACACCGCTTCCGTAGACAGGAAGAAAGAACACCGAGGAACAGCCATCAAAGTAAAAAAATGAAGAATTGAATGCAATGGTAGGAACCGTTTAACATCAAAGTATCAAGGAGCTATAAGCAATATTTAATGTTAGCATACCGACAAAATTAATCAAATAGTAAAATAAAACGCTTGAAAAATAGGTGCCCCATGATCAGCTGACCTTACAAGTTGCCTTACCAAGCTTTACCACCACAGAATTGATTGGCTTTTCGGCCAATTATGACGTGCGCTGAAAAGTGGTTTTTCAACGATAATACTAAAGCGAACATCATCACTGATTCTAGTTCCAACGCCATAATACTGCCTTTAAAGTGTCAGTTAAGGAAAAGTGATGGTATATTCTCTGTTTTTGTTAGGCCCAGTCCTAGCTGATTAATACTTTTATTCGCAAGAAGCAGAACATTTTATTCATTAATTTAGACAGAATTTTTGAGACCATGTTCCCAGCGTTTTAAGGCAAATGCATAAATGACTTTTCCTTGAGATGGAAGAAATGTCTAATCATTTTTAATTTGATAACGAGGTTAAATACTTCAATTAAAATTATTTTACCGTACAAAAAAATTTGAATTTTTCTGTTTAAAACGGCAATTTCAAACTTTAACCCATAATATTCTGATTTATTTAGGTTTCATTAGGTCGTTAAATTATGTTGTATGATATGGGCCTAAAAGAAAGGCCTATGGGAATTATGATGTGAATAAACAGAATTAGCATCATCAATGACATTTTTCTCTGTAGGTACCGTATATAGGTAACTTATTATTATAACGCAGGGAAGGGATGGATACTTACCTATTATTACATTAAGACTGACATCTATAGAGCGTACTTAGACTTTACTCAGACTTTACTTACGTTAAACTTAGCTTAATGTGATAAAACGCGAACTTGGCTTTTGCATTGGGCTGTCTTAACTTAAGCTCAGCATAGTTTAGAAGGTCAATCATGAACTTTTAATTAGCGATTCAATTCCGATGCAGTTCAGTTTAGGTACCTAAACTAAGATTCGTACCTTAAAGTGCCTATAACTAAATGGTGTTTGAATCGCTTATTAAAGAATGGACGAAAGAAATTTGTCTGTGGTCCGCGGTGTGGGATAGGGATGACGCCCTATAGTCGTTGCATAAGTCTGTCTCTCCTATTCGAACCATATGCGTTGTGTTTCGAAACCTAATATGATTATTACGATTTTAGCGGTTATTTTGCGGATAAATTACTACAAATATATTTTAAAATTGCGCTTTATAGCGTCAAATTATAAGCCATTAAACCCTTTTTAGTATTTATTAAATAAATATATATATAGTTGAATTACAAATTAAAGGTTTGCTCAGGTGTTAACGCACCTCAATTGATTTGACAGGAGCACAGAGTATTTTTTTTAATTCGTTTTTGCGAACAGGCCAGACGGTTATAGGCAGGGGCCTTACCGCCTCATATATAGTATTTCCGTTTTTGGTATTTAATTTCAGTAATTGTAAATAATTCTAAATAATGAATTAATAATGTTTTCCAAAAAAGTCCAATAAGGTATTCTGATCTCATCTTTCATCAATTCCATTTTCGTTTTCTGTGTGTTTTATGTATGTTTTCACTATTTTTTACAAGTTACTAACAAAACTATTCACTTTCCGCTACAATAGTAGATACTTTTTTTGTATCGCTCACTTTGACACATAAGCTATCCAGTTTAAGTTGAAATATTTCCTCATGGTACGAATGAATGAACGAACTAAAACAGTTTGCGATTTAATTTCCGACTTGTTTTGATATCAACCTAAATTGGATTGCTCTAATGAGGTGTTGGTATGAAATAGCAAAGCAGTTCATTTTAGGTCGTCAATAGAATCGCAATAACAGTTCGTGGTAGACCCGCAGATGTCAATTGACTATAAAAACTTAGTCAAAGATTACGCTAAGCTAAGTCAGCTAAGTTTTGCGTAATTAAAGTCTGATTAAATTCTAAGTACGCTCTATAGATCTCAGCCTTAATGTCATAATAGGCAAGTATCTATCCCTACCCTGTGGTGCAGTAACAGGTTACCTATACACCGTACCTACGGAGAAAAATGTTATAGATGATGTTATTAAATTTCATAATATTATAAGATTTATTCTTCGATTAGATTTTAATCAACACAAACAATTTAAATTATTCTCATAAAACTAAAAGTCCGGACGGTTATTATTAATTGTATCGAATGTTAGCTACCAGTAGCAGAGGGTAAGCGGTAAGCGGTAAACTTTCCAAATATATCACCCGACTCACTGTCCCAAACGCGTTAAACAAATGAGCAGCAAAACCTTCTACGAAATTCGGTAATAAATTGCGGACAGATTCAATCAGGGCAGGCTTTTTGTATGTGTGAATTAGTAGAACAGAGGGAAACTGGTACGCTTTTACAAAGCTAAGCTAAGCATCAAACCTTTTATATCTGACCTTACAGAAATTTAGTTTGCTTATATTGAAGTCAAAGTTAGGAATAATTTTTTAACAAGGTCTAGAATTTATACTTAAAAAGTAATCATTCTCCATTTTGCAGTATATCGCCACTTTAGAAAATCTGAGGTTTAATCAAAAGAAGTGGTAAGAAAATCACTTCCTTAACTTTAAATCACCGAACATTATTTTTTACAAAATAATCATTAATTATGTGATAGTTAATATTCTTGATATTAAATACACCGATTTCCATACGGCATTTGATAGATCGCACAGTTTCTTAATTATAAGCTTTCAAGACATGAGCTTTTCTAAGAAGGCTTAGATCATATCTCTAACCACCCGTAAAGGATAGTGGTTAGGTAACGATTTAATATTCTTCTTTTTCACTAACGGTGACGATCGGTGTTCCACATGCATATTATTTTGGCCCCCTTCACTCATGGATTTTTATAAACGACTATAAATGTTTTTTAATTCCAATTATTATCTCGTTGCTGACAATTTAATGTATTTTAGACCAATTATATCTCCTATAGACTTTATTTTTAAATAAGAATAACATGATTATTTTATAGCAAAAATTTTGATAAAAAGGAGGTAAATCGTAAAAAATCTTCTGGATCAATCGAAAACGAAGGGGCTTTCACAGAATTTGAATTGTTTATACTGCAGAAGAGAGAGAGAGACCTAAAGAAGCTTATGATTTTAAAATCATAATGGCTTATAATCAATATCTACATATTATATTACTAATACGAGGGCAGCACTGAAAATTTCGGGAATCAAGAAAGTGACACAACATTACTATTTAAAAATGTATTTATTGCTTTTAGAAGTATTATCCGCGAAATTTGACACATTTTTCCATACGATGAAACCAATCATTGACCATTCCATTCGGAAGTTGGGGTCTCCAAAATGGCCGTTTTGTAGGCGTCCACAGCTTCTTAAGGTGATGAAAATCTCTGACCATGCAATTTATTCTTTATTTTAGGGAAAATATAGAAATCATTAGGGCTTAGGTCGGGGCTGAACGGCGGATAGTCTAATAATTCTATGTTTTCTTGCTCTAAAAACTCTTTGGTTCTGTGCGCGGTGTGAGAACTAGCATTGTCGTGATGGAGGATGATGCGGCGGTTGCAGTTCTCTTTACGGAATTCAAAAACGACCTGTGGCAAACAAATGCTAGCATACCATTCTGCATTAACCGTTCTTTGTTCCTCAAGAGGAATAGTCGCAACATGGCCGGTTTTGGATACAAACGTGGCCACCATTTTTTTTGCAACACTCCGTGAACGAACAATTTTTGTTGGCTTTAACTCATTTTCGAACACCCAAACTCATGACTGGTTTTTTGTTTCGGGTTCGTACGCGTATATCCAGAATTTGTCACCTGATACGATGTTGTATACAGTATTTGAGGATCCTGCGTGGAATCATTCGAGAGTTCTGACGCACCAAGTAACGCGAGCCGCTTCTTGCTCTTCACAGAGCAAATGCGGTATCCATCGGGAAAACAACTTTTTTACACCTAATTGTTCATGCAAGATTATTTGTATTTGACTCATGCCAATGTCTAAAGTTGCCTGAATTTTGCGGTATGTCACATGCCAATCTTCCTCAATCAGCTTACGCACAGCATCAACGTTTTCATTGGTGACTGCAGTTTTTGGATGACCTTGACGGGGATCTTCACTGAGCTTGACACGTCCACGTTGAAATTCAGCAAATCAGCGATAAATTGTGGTTATGGGTGGAGCTTCACCACCAAATGCAGAAATCATCCGGTCAACACACTGTTTTTATGTTAAACCACTTCGAAAGTCATAATAAATCATCGCTCTAGAATTTTCTCGAGTCAATTCCATTTTCTCAACGACTAAACAAGTTTGGCAAGACCTTGTGACCGAGATTTTTTTTTAAATAAATAAATGGTATTCGATTTTTAAAACCAAGGAGTTTTCAATTAAAAAGATTATCATATGACAGGAACATTGGAAATATTCCATTTCCGAAACTTTTAGTGCAGCCTATGTACCACAAGTAAATACAGAATATTAATGTCCACTTCCAGGCTAATTATTATCAATGTATCACTAATAGGCAAATAGTATTCAATTAAATTAAATAAGTTACCTCAAAACATATTGTAAATGCCTCACAAGAACTTCAAAGCTGTTTTAAATCAATAATTTGTAAAGAAATAAAAGCTTTGAGCTTTCAATATACAAAATTCAGCAACGTTCAACTTTTCTTATAAAAGGTGGTAATTTGCGAACACTAAGTACAAGTAATACTCTTTCTTGTAATTTTGATGAATTCTGGTCGCAGGATTATTCATGCTCGCTTAAGTAAGCTCGCTTGTGGCGGCGTCGTGGTGATGTTTTTATTTTTCCTACAATATTGCTGAGATACGTGATGACTGGTCCTAGCGTCATGCTCGTGAACGAGTGCTACTTGTGGCGACAGGATGATCTAGTCATCGCGAACCCTGCAGACATCTGCTATTTTTGCTTGGCAGGATCGGAGGCATCTGTAGTTAATTAAACCATGATGTGACCACCGAACAGTTACCATCACTTTTCTATGGATAAGCATTCAAAATTGGATGTGAAATCACTTATTGGAAGTAAAAAAAAACAGTTCAGTACATTGTTGCGGCACTGGATCTGAAAACAGCTTATCATACAGAATCGACTTTGATAATACGTCACAATTCGCCCCAAAAGTTTAGTTAAACCATAGGACATCTATTTTTGTAGTTTTTTTATTTTTATCATTCATATCGAACAATGCCCCTAACTCTTGGTAGTTTAATATGAATGGGTTTCTACCATCGTGCTCAAAGCAAAGGGAATAGTAATTTAACTTGTTATAACGGTATTTACCGAATGTAGGTACCACATAAATATAACGGCTGAGTGAACTGGCCGCCCTTAAAAGCAAAACATAATAAAATTCTCAAGGCTAAGATTTTATAATGCCGATCCTCAGAGTCGGATTGGATATATTGGTATTTTAGAAAACAAATGTAAATGCAAAATCTATATAATTATAAAAATGTAGGAAGGTACGAAATTTAAGTGATAGAATTTGAGGTCCCTTACAAACAGACTTACAATAAAAGCAATAGTCTATGTTCAGAATTTAGTTTTTTGTTTCAGTAAAATATGGAATTATATTTAAACTTTCGGGGGTCAAAGTGGAAGATCATATTATACTTCAAGTTTTTGGGACTGATTCAGGTCTGCGCGTCTCCGGTGCTGAGGAAAGGGCAGCCCCTCGGCCCTTACGTAACTAGTCACGGTCAGCCGTGCGAATTGGAGTGGCTGAGGCTGGACTGCCAATCTTCCGCGCCGCAGCAGCTCTTAGGATTTATTTTATAGGTTAAGTTTGGTTGTTTATTAAAAGTTTTATTTTAAGTGTCTGCCTAATCCGGGACTGGCGGCGTTCATACGCTCGAAATATTAAAAACATAATTTTACGATTCTAGTCGCGTTCGAGAAGCGGGGAACTGCGAAAAGCGCGAATTTGGGGCGAATTTTAAGACAATAATCTGCACCTGTCCCACGGGATCGAAAGAAGCCTGATCTCCATTACCCGGAGCCATAATCCGCCGGAGGATAAAAGCGGCATTATAATCTTACACGAGAATAATGTTTTTATGACTTATCGATTGGAGCGGTTATCGTACCATTAGTACTGAGGCTTATACTTAATGTGTAAACCTATTTAAAATTCTCCCTACTCGTTTGACTTCACGTTAGTACCTACTTCGTTCAAAAGTAATCGGTATTCAAGATCGTTTCTCTCGTACTGAACAAAGTGATTCTATCAGATCCCTACAACATCTATCTAAATTATGTCATTGACGAATTCATTCAAATTCAAATATTATTATTTAAAGTAGGATTTCAAATCACTTACTTGATCGTCAAATACTACCAGACTTTCAAAAAAGTATGCCTCAGACCTGAGAATTGTTGACACAGCCAAAAAGAGCACGTAGCAATTTAAATATCAACGAATGCTGCGATTTATATATATTACTACAGACGTTGTTCTGTAGATAATAAAAAAAAATACTGTTTTATAGGAATTTGCCAATAATTATTCAAAACATCAAGAATTATTTCGTAAAAAATCCTCCCTGTTGTTATAATGGAATTGTTTCACAGCGGAACTGTCAAACTGTGACAACAAAACAAATATTGAAAATAAAAATAATTGTGGCTCCCAAATCGAAATAAAAACTATCCTATCTCTCAAGTTGGACTAAACTGCACTCCATGAAGTTATGCCCATTAAAATCCGTTGAATAGTTTAGGAGTCCATCGCGGACAAACAACGTGACAAGTAAGTTATTTATATACGTTTAGATTATAAACACGAGTGGTAGCAGTAACACTGACTGTATAAATTATAAAATTGACAGCATTAAAATTCTATTGACTAGGTAAGATATGGATATATACTTACTCAAGAGGATATTTTTACGAATTTTGTAAAGAAGTCCAGTCACACACTCCATCGAGCCTTAAGAACTGACTTTTGTTTGTTGTTTTCTATACTATAACAAATATTTCTACGATCTTAGATTTTAGAACATAAGGTGCAGTAAAACCCGTGGTGTGAAGACGAGGAAAAAAACATTTTCCGTTCATAATCTATATCTTACCTCATATTCTTTATCTAAACTATCGAGAATGTCGATATCATGAGAATAGAAATTGACACATCACTTATAATATCAATTACCAACAGGGTGTAGTAAAAGCCTTTGTGTGACGACGAAGAAAAAAAATTACTCGTAGTCACACTGGTGTGACTAACTGGTGTGACCACGAGTCGTGAATCAATTATCGGACGTTGGTAGATTTATTGCCAGGTTTTGGAATTAGTAATAAAATCAAAATTTTCCCTATTGTGGTGGTACCTAACTTCTATTTAAACGTGCAGTAAAAATTTAAGTGAGATCAAAGTCTGTTAACCCTGCCAAGATTTGGCCGTAAGCGCTTGCTGATATTAACTTTATTAATAGGGCTTAGAATTTCCTTTTTAAGAAAGAGATCTTATGTCATAGACGTCATACGTCAGATCATGAATCAGCATTTCAATACGTCTATCTCCAGTTCCAAGAAGGTTCCAAGTCCAAGAAAACTTTTATCTTTAAGTTTCATACAAATATCTAGCTTGCAATATGTCATCACATCGATGCCGATTGAAAAAATACAAAAGTCAGTCAGTAATAGAAATGCCAAAAGGAAATGAACTTGACTTGCCAATAATTTCGAATAGCGACTGATATGGAAATTAGTCGGATTAATGGATATCTCAAACGTGCGTCTAGTTTCGATGCGGTATCTTCGATGTTGGTAGAATTTTCCATTCACACCATGTTTTATATAGACACAGGTGTCTTGTCAGTTCAATAATTTATGTCCCTAATTTAGTTTGAATATTATTTAATTTTAGCTTTATATATAAATATTTAACGCTAATATTTATTAATAAATATTAAAAATGCCATTATTTGAATCAAACTGTCACCAACTGTATTAGCGTAATTTAGAGTGGGTTTAATTAAATAATACATATAGAATCCATTTATAAAACATTGTCATATTTAAATTCAACAGTACTTTTATATGTATCATGTATCGCTGATTTCCACCAAATAGCTGTTTCTGTGCAGAAGAAACAGTTCTCAGTCGTTGTAATAATCTATTATTCACAAAACTCCGCCGATTAATGCCATTAAAAATAATCAAGAAAGAAAATAATAAACAAACTTGACATTAATTTCTTCAGCAACTCCTAATATACACAAAATATAGACAATAGAGTATAGACAAGTGTAATAAAACATCACGCGTGACAATCAACACAGCGCACCGGGACCGCGGGACATACGGATTTACATTTATTTAAACGCCCTTCATCAAGAGCAGAGTTGTGCGAAATTAATGAATACCGCGTCTGCGTGTGACACTAAGGTTAATACTGATAATTTACTCTATTAAATTAAATTCTCAGTTTCTCAGACAAATATCTTATTATCTTAAGTATTGTTACGAGATAGGGGTTCGTGACTGTCGTTGTCGGTATACAATTAATTTTTAGGCGTTTTACTTGAGCATTTTAAATAATTTAAATAAAACTTAGGTTGTCGGCAGTTTCCGCCACTGCACCTGCTGCCCTAAAACTGTTTTCAATATGAGAGGGCGCTAGAGTGTCCACAAAAGTACAAACAAAACAGACATCCCACACCAGAGAAATTCTTTGCCGGCTTCATCCTACACATTTTTGTATTTATGTCTCTTACCTGTCGTTTTTTCCGTTGCATCCGGTTTGAAATCACAACGATTCTAAAGAAGTTTCACTTCAAAAATCTATCAAAGCTCCCCAGTAATAACGTGAGTGCTTATTTGGTAACAAGGCTTTATTTAATGTAATATATTAAAGTATCTGTTAATTATTCCTAAAGTTAATTATCATTAAACTTAACTTCAATCGCCCGTAAAGATTACAGGCACACTCTTTTCTCTTGAACGATACTTTATTTTGAGGCTGTTCCAATTGTATCCATTACCCTTAAATTAATCTCGTTAAATCTAATTTGTCTCCTCGACCAGTGTTGCTGAGTCACTTCTTATGGAAAATGTGAAAAAATGTCAACAAACTTTCAATTTTAGTTTTGTTAGCCCTGGAGAAATAGTTAAAACTTTTAAGTCTCTCGACATGAAAAATACTGCTGATATATGGGGCATTTCTGTTAAAATAATAAGTTCAATAAATCATGTCATAGCACCATATCTTTAATAATTGTATTAATCGTGGCGTGTTTCCTGGCCTTCTGAAACATAGTAAAATCACACCAATATTTAAGTCGGGATGCTCTTCTGACCCGAATAACTATCGTCCTGAGTCGGTTTTGCCGACTTAAATATTGGTGTATTTAAAGCCAAATGCTTACTTATTTTAACTCTCATAAGTTAATTCTTTTGAAACAATTTGGAATAATCAAGAATATTTTTGATGCCTAGGAGGAATCGCAGAATAAACTTGGCATCTTCTGTAATTTATCTAAGGCTTTTGATTGTGTTCAACATTCAACGCTGGTCAGGAAGCAATACCACTATGGCATAAAAGGAACTGCGCTCGATCTTCTGACTTCATATCTAAACAATAGAATTCAGAAGGTCGACGTGAATGGCAGGAGATCTCCTGGGACTCCTCTCAGTATGGGGGTACCACAAGGGTCTATTCTTGGACCGTTCCTCTTCCTTATCTATATAATTGATCTTCCCAATCTTATAGAGAAAAAACATAAGGTAGTATTGTTTGCGGACTACACTTCACTGATTTTCAAAAGAAAAGAAACCAAGCTATATACGACGAAGTGAACGATATTCTATCTGACATCGTGTACTGGCTTAGCGCTAATAACCTGTTGTTAAATAGCAAGACAACTAAATACATAAAATTTACCACACCAAAATATGTCAAAGATGTAGATGCAAGTGTTTTGTTAAACGGAGAGGTGATAGAACCAGTGGAATCTGCTATATTTCTTGGCATAACTCTAGATTACAAATTACAATGGGCCCCCATATTGAAGGATTGGCGAACAGACTTAGTTCTGCAGCATATGCGGTTAAAAAGATTAGACAATTAACTGACATAGATACGGCGCGACTAGTATACTATTGTTATTTGCATAGTATTATGTCCTATGGGATATTGTTATAGGGCAACGCTGCCGATATTAATACAATATTTGTGCTGCAAAAGAGGGATATTCGCGCTATTTATAACCTATGTCCTAAAGAATCATTGAGAGCAAAATTCAAAGAAATTATCATCTTGACTGTTGCTTCTCAATATATTCTTGATAATGTAATTTATGTTCATAGGCACATAAGTGAATTTGCTAGAAACTGTCATAACCATAATGTTAACACCAGGAACAGAGATAAACTTATTATGCCTACTACTCGGCTAAGTCGAGTTAGTAAATCTTTTGTGGGGCGATGTATATGCTTTTACAACAATATCCCAGAAAATGTTCAAAACAAAAGTATTACGTTATTCAAAAGAATTTTTAAAGAACGTTTGTGTGGTAAAGGTTACTATAACATAAATGACTTTCTTAATGATACCACAGATTGGAAATGGAGTGACCGCCCTCAGGCTATTAAATAATAAGTTTAATTGTACAATATTACTTTGCAAACATATTTTTTCGATGAAAAAAAGCCCACCAAAAAGAGAGTTTGTTGCGCCCGTTCTTCTCAGGTCTGAGGCATTCATTTTGGAATGGGTGGTTGTTTTTGACTTTCAATAAGTGATGTCACGTCCTATTTTGAATATTTGAATTATAGTTAAAATAATAATATGTACGGAATTTAGAATATTGGAGTTAATATTAAAAGGTACGGAAGTGATAGCATTTTTTTTCAGTTACTTGGCTAAAACAAGGGTAACGCTATTTGCACGGCTGGCCGACATTCAGAAAATTAAGATTAATTATTAGTCATTGTATATCATTAGTATTGTCAGCGATTTAGTCGTTATAACATACTATTTTAAGTTTATTTCTAAACATTATAATATCGATATTCTAGGCTTATTAACAGGTAGAACTTTATAACATGTTTATGAATGTATAATTTCATAAATAATTACTAAGTAAGTAGCAAAATAAATGTGTTAAGCAACGAGAAAACAAAACCACCAACAGCTGATACGATAACAGTTACCTGAGCCAGCGAACGGGTACGACTCTCCTTGATGGGGTGCGGTACTCCATCGTTGCTCCATTTTAGGATTGGATTAGACTCACTGTTAGAAATATATTTGTAACACCGTGTTATATTACATAATCATTACGTTTAAATAAATATTTTGTCTTGAGATTGCAAGTGAACGCAAAGTAAACACCAACAAAGTATTTATTTTGTTCAAACTTAACCTCTAGATATATTGAGGCCCGCTCTGGGTCATAGTAGTACAAATTAAAATAAAACAGTTGAAAGGGCTGAAAATATAACTTCATGGGCTTCAACCTTTTGCCTGTCCTTATAATAGACGATGGGACGAAGAAACGAAAAAAAAACACTTGAGCATGACAGTGACATGTGTTTACTGTTTACCTTGTGAATTGTCATTGTATGATTGTTGTTATAAATTCGAGCCATCATCGTTGGATGCAAATTTCTAAATAAATACTAGCTGAACTGAGAATAAATTCGGAATTGTTAAGAGAAAACCATGGCACTGAGTTATTTAACAGAAAGTGAAGCGCCCAGAGACTTTCGAGTTTCTTCCACAGAGAGTGATGGACACTATACAAAATGTGTTCTATGTTATACAGTGAAAAGAAATTTTTATTGCGCAGATTGTATACGAAATGGTAATTTTGTACACTCCTCAATGCCTTATTCGGATAAGTAAGTTGAGCAATCGTTTTCATGATCCAAATAAACTAATATTATAAATGACTCGCACGTAATTTTGATGGACCATATGTTTGCTTTTTATTCCATCTATAAAAAAAGCATTAGGAAATAATTTAAACCTAATAAAATTTAGCATTTGGATTAACTGGAACCTAGATGGATAATGTAAATACATTCAAAGATGTAATTGAAATGGGATGGGAAATCCATTATTTTTAAATCTCTAAATTCAAAATTCTCAGTGACCCCTTATTAGTATGAACAGCTATTTTCTTCAGCACAAAAGTAGAATTAATTTCAGCAGCATTAGCCCATAATAATATATGTTATTGTTAATACTGTGGAACTAACTAATATAAACCAATCTTGTGCTTCAATGTCCACTTTCAGACCTTGAATAAGAATAGCTGCTTGATAAGTAAGGCACTATTTTTTTGTAGTTCAAATTTTTTTATTCAAATAGGATATGATATCACTTATTGAAAGTAAAAACTACCACCCATTCTAAAATGAATGCCACAGACCTGAGAGAATAGAAGCAAGAAACTCAGCGGGCTTCTTTTTTTTTTATAAAAATATGGTTACAATCATACAATAACATTTATTATTTAATAACCAACCCCATCTGTGGTATCATTAAGAAAGTCATTTATATTATAGTAACCTTTACCACACAAATGTTTTTAAACAATTCTTTTGAATTTCGTGATACATTTCTTTTAAAAAAAATCTGGGATCTTGTAAAAGCATATACATTGCCCTACAAAAGGCTTAATAACTCAATTTAGCCGAGTAGTAGGCATTATAAGTTTGTCTGTTTCTAGTGATAACATTATGGTTATGACAGTTTCTTGAAGATTCACTTATGTGCCAATGTAGATAAATAACTTTAATGAGAATATATTGAGAGACAACAGTCAAGATCATTATTTCTCTCTTCTCTTCTGAATTTTGCTCTCAATAATTCTTTAGGACCTAGGTTATAAATAATGTGGATAGCCCTCTTCTGCAGCACAAAGATTGTATTCATATTGACAGTGTTACCCCATAGCAATATACCATAGGACATAATACTATGAAATAACTAAAGTAAACTAATTGCGCCACATCTACCATCTACCAGTTAATTATCAATTTTTTTTCACCACATATGCTGTAGAACTAAGTCTAATAGCCAATCATACAATATGGAGACCCCATTGTAATTTGGAATCCAGAGTTATACCAATAAATATAGCAGATTTCACCAATTTTATCACCTCTATATTTTACAAAACACATCAAAATATTTGGTGAGAAAATTCCGAGTTGAATTACTATTTAATGGTGGTAGCAGAAATTAAATAATTATTATATTATATTATGTTTTCAGTTTTTTAGAAAAACAAGCAAAATTAATGAGATTAAAAATTAATAGGCAACATGTACTAAACAGATGTGAAAAGTTATTAGCACCCAAAATAAAAAAGAATGATATCATTACTGAAACAAAAAGATCACGGGATAGATTAGAACTGCTACGCTTAGCCATTGACCAAAGGCGAAATAATATTACAACTATCAAAGGAAATCTTAAAGAATTATTGGATTCAAACAATGAACTGCGAGTTAAGTTGCCAAGATATGAGAAGAGAGTGTCAAGTTTGGGAAAACATGCTCAGCTGCAAAGAATGGAGCTTCAGATTAAGATTAATACTTTCAATGACCAAGCTGAGTCTCTCGCCGAACTGAGGAGATCAAGAATACGGCAGCTCTACAGATATATATTTCCAGTGTACATAAGTTATGATGCCAGGTAGATATTTTATTTCTAATTAATAGTCCTAATTATTATAGTCTCAGTCTGGTAATCAATTCAACACTTAATATTGTAACATTTGAAAGTAATATCCACTGTGATTCTGTAGTCCTCTAATATATCTTACTTATTTATAATTTACTTACATATTAATCTAATTTAAATTAAACTCCTGAATCTTAATTTATATAAATTATGTGACATGTTGTTTGTCTGTGATGGACTCTTAAAATAATGAACGGATTTTTATGGGGATTACTTCATGGAGTGCAGTTTGGTCCAACTTGAGAGATAGGATAGTTTTTATTTCGATTTGGGATCAATAATTATTTTTATTTTCAATATTTGTTTGTATGGGCATATTTTCTATGAGAGAATTTAGTGACACACAGTTTGACAGTTCCTCTGTGAAACAATTTCATTATAACAACAGGGAGCATTTACGAAATAATTCTTGATGTTTTGAAATATTATTGGCAAAGTGCTATAAAACAGTATTTTTTTTATTATCTACAGAACAACATCTGTTCGGGCAGCTAGTATAAACATAAAACCCATATGTATGGTCATTTGTCTCCCTCTTACATAAAAAAATAGATTTTATAATGATAAAGCTGTAAATTAGTTTCTTGCTGTTTCTTCTCATTGAAGCTCAACAGTTCCGAAGAGGTGTTGAATTTATATTCTATTTATAGCACACTAGGCCTCAATTGACTAGAATAGACCACCAAGCTTAGAGTAAGTATTTGGTCAGTGTTAACAAATTTACCATTGTTTTAGGGTTTTGGACAAAGTTTTATTCTCTTATACAAATGATTTGAGTTTTCTTTAGTGTTAATTGCCAATATTTGTCTTTAAACAATTCGACACATGTTTCGACTCTACACGAGGCATCCTCAGGACGTGTTGTCTCGCCAAAATCTGGCACGAGACATCAGACTAGTCTTTTTATTGTCATTTGGATAATTATGGATCTCCGCAAAGTAACACCTACTTCAATAAACTTTATTTATTTATTAGCATCGCCAATACAATAATCACTAACAAATTACCAGATTTTGGCGAGACAGCAAACATGTCCTGAGGATGCCTTGTGTTGAGGCGAAACACCTGTCAAATTGTTTAAAGACAAATATTGGCGGAATTAACACTAAAGAAAACTCAAATCATTTGTATAATTCTGGATTTCCGCAAAGTAACACCTACTTCAATAATGTTTTTTTATTCTCTTATTAAATCTGCACCAAGCCTAGATAATTTATTTGTCTATACACTTAGACTGTAATAGTTGTGATCATGTCGAAAAATAATAGGATTGAAGGCGAAGTTAACACCACTACTTTCAATATCTTGCTCATATGAAAACAAAGTGACTAAGAAATCGTGAGTGTAAGACTTAGTTGTCATGCACACTAAAGTAATAAAGCGGGCCTGTTGTCATGTGTTGCCTAATGCCAAGAGGCTCTATCTATATTAATGATAATATAACTTAAATAAATCATTTAATATGATGCTCTTACATTCAAAGATGTGAGGCCCTTTTGCATCTAGTTTAGTGAGATATTATGTGTAATAAAAATGATCAGATATATTTATATATACAGTATGGATTGCATATCTGTGAAATAAATAAAAATATAAGTAATACTAGTACATAAAAATAACGCAATTATTATTACTTAATTAAAACTTTAAATTGCAAAGGTGAAATTTTCAAACAAAATAAATTTAGATAAACTAAACTCTCTGTACTGACGATGTACATTGACCTCTGGAGTAAGGCACGATTTCGGCTTTTGAAGTCACCGCAACATGTGGCAAGAAGCGAGAAGCAATCATGGCAAAATCGATTTAAATATGTCCGATGAACGACCAGTGACTTAGAACTTGAAGCGGTGGAAAGATTCAAGTTTATTGAATCATTGACCTAGTCACCCAATTCTACAGTGCATTCACATTTGCTCAAAATTAAAATAGTATCTAATCTATATTTTGACCTAACCAGCGCACCGATTTCGTTAATGTTTTGTGTATCTTCAGCAAATGCGAGTATGTAGCTACATTTAATTCATATATGCAAAATTCATACTGTATATATATTTCAAATACATAACATATCAGTATCTTATGCTCCCATAGAGCAACACAGAGCTACCTACATTGTCATGGATCCAGTATTCTGTGAATTGCCCAATCACTTGGCATTGTGTAGAAACATCACCTTATCTTGTAGCTTCCACCTCATTTACCATGGGAGTAGTCAAAAGAGACTTGGATATACCATCTGGATATACCTCCATCTGGATATGTGGTCTTCAACCAAGCTGAAAAATGCCCGGAAGTTCCAGAATGTTAACATGGGAATTTGAATGAAATGAATTTGACTTGGGAAATTATAATTACAGTGAGAGCATAGAAGATCTTGAGTTTGTTGGTGATGATGCAGTTGAGGAGCTGCCAAAGAGACCCCAGCTGCATATAGTTGCACCTTATATAAATGTCGATGGAGAGTTTTCACAAATTCAGTCACCAGGTTGGTACAACATGTCTACTCAACTATGAGTATCAAATTATCACACATTCCCAACAGCCATTTGGATAATAATTAAATGTACGTCTATAGATAGAATAAATAGGTCGGTGAATTCTCTGGCTATCTCTTTCGCCAAATCGCTGTTGGTTATATGTGGATTAGGCCAGTTAACACAACTTGGTGTCCACAGGCGGCTGCAGCAAAGAAGGTTGTGGAGCGGCGTCGGCGCGGATCGGTGCGGCGCTGTCTTTAGCCGCACAGCTTCTGACCCTCATCGCCTGGACCCTGGACTGTCGCCTGCCGCAGCCGCATTCTCTCAAGTATATACATTTTCTATTAATGGAGAACAAATTATACTGTACCTTGGTCATATACTGCACAACGATAGGTACCGCCTGCTGCTAAATATTTTGGAGAAAATTGCTGGTAAAAGAGTGGTAGAAGAAAAAAGTAGTCTTGGCTCAGAAGCATAATTTTTTTAATTAATATAAGGGACTAGACATATAACATGTACTCATAAGAGTACACATAAGCGTACTTTCTAAAACTGACCATAAATCATAATCCAGCGAATTAAGATCGGAACTAGACGATGGCCAGTCTTCAGCTCTGATGAAGTCCGATGAACTAGACCGAGCTTTATGACCCGGCGCTGAGTCTTGCTAGTAGGACTATTTTTGGTTATTGAATATGGTGTTGTTAAGGGGCTTCACTACCTTCTCAAAAATGGTATCTTGATACACTTGTTCCGATGTTTTGATACGTTTTTCACAAAAGTATGGCTGAGTCACGCCTTCATAGCTAACACCCCACCAAACCTTCACTGAAGTCGGATAGTGCCCATTGCACTCTGTCGACTAATTGGGAAGCTTCCTTAGAGCTTTTAGCATAAATACAGTAATTTTGTTTATGTTAAAAGTATTATGATAGTTATTATTCTAATAATAATATTCAAAATGTTGCTCAGTTGTAAATATTTTCTCATCCTTAAAAAAATTCTGTGACCTCCCTTTGAGTACCACTTCAGTAGTTGTTTAAAATTTACCACCCTATTCTGCTTAAAATCAATCAGTTAAGAATTAATGACCAGTACATCTCTTATAGGCTGCAAGTCCTAAGTCATCTTTTAAAATACGCGACATGGTTCTAGGTGCTATCTTCATCACCCGAGATAAAATCTTTTGCTTTCGGACAGGGTTTCTTTTAATTCTTTCCCTTTGGCCACTTTTTTCATACGTACAATACGTGGACAGCCAGATCTTTTCTGTCACAAACAGAAGAGGTCTCATTGTACCTATTAATAGCAAAGTACACAAACATTTTACTAATACCAATCGTATGGAGAGTTTTAAAAATTTCATTCGCCTACTTTGTGTAATGCAATCACAGCGACTCGGTTCTCTTTATCACCCCACTCCATTTTAATATCGCAAAATATTGTACAATGTATTGGCGCCAAAATGAGAAAACACAATGAACAATCATATAAAAATGACAGATTCCAAATTCAAATGTAATATTTTGTTATTGGAACAGTATTTATGGCCAGACTAAGTATATTAGTAACTTTATAATATAATGTTCATAATAAAAGTTTGTAAATAAAGTGATGTTTGTTAGAGATGTTTTTTCTTTTTTGTTAGGTGTTTAATGTGGGAAATAATATAAATGTTAGTATGTAAGTAAATTTTTGTGAAATATATTTAATGACTTTTCAGTTTCTGCATTTTTGTAGAACTTTAAGGTTATTTGTTCTTAATCTAAATTTTACTATAATTTCTAAAAAAAACTGTTTGATTTCCTTGGTTATAGACAGTCTCTCAAAGAAAAATTTAAAGAAATAAATATTATGACTGTTCATTGTCAGTACATTTATGAAAATTTAATATACGTTCACAAAAATCGTCGCCTTTTTGCTCTTAATAGTGATTTTCATTACTATAACACTAGAAATAAGGGATTGCTTGTAACTAATTCTAGTAGGCTTCATAAGATACATAATAGCTTTAAGGGTAAATTTATACACTTCTATAATAAAGTCCCAGCCACTGTTCAGGCAGTATCTATAAATAAATTTTAATGTTTTATAAAAAAATGGCTCTGTCGTAAATCCTATTACTCCACTGCCGAATATCTAAATGATCGGACAGCCTGGGACTAGATTGTGATTATTTTATAGCGATAGAAATGACTGTACAATATTGTATATTTTTATTGAAAATATCGCAAAAAAAGAATGCTGGGAGAGGTTCTTGCGCCGCTTCTTCTCTCTCAGAGCGCCATTTGTTTCCGAAGCGGTAGTAGTATAAAAAAAGACATCAAAAAGAATTCTAAAGGAATCAATTTTGAGAAAATAAATGCCTTTTCTGCCTTTTATCAATTGCTCAGTATATTGGTTACCTTGTCGAGAATAAACTTTAAAGTCATAAATTTTTCTTGTGAATTGTTTTATTTTTTCATTTATCACTACTACTAAGCTTCTTGGGTAATGTTCGTTGCTTATGTTTAAAGTTTTCATTGAAAACAATTCTCATTGTTTATTCTTATTATGAAATTATAGTAATTATATTAGTAGTATCTAGTAGTTATTAGAAAAGACATCAAAAAGAATTCTAAAGGAATCAATTTTGAGAAAATAAATGCCTTTTTAAATAAATTTAAAATAATATAATGGTTAATTGTAATGTTTGTAGCGAGTGTGTAGACGTCAGTGGCGGCGGACAGACGCGTTTGTTGCGTTGGGTACGAGCGGCCGGGAGCGTTCTTTGCGCGCGCTCCGCCGTCTCGCCCGAGCATGCTCGAGGACTCGCCGCTCCGCACGCACTCGCGTTGGCAGCCGCCGCTCATGAGCCCACACTTGGCAGGTCTGTGTGTACCCGGAACAATGAATTGAATGAACACACTGGTGAGGCTCCTTTGCAGAGGAAGCCGGCTAGATTTTCGGTACCACAACGGCGCCTATTTCCACCGTGAAGCACTTATGTGTAAACATTACTGTGTTTCGGTCTGTAGGGCGCTGTGGCTAGTGCAATTACTGGACAAATGAGACTTTTTTTTTTTTTTTGCGCCCAAGCAAGGGAATGGGCTACCCTCCGGGATAACGACGGGAGGGAGGTGGTGAATGCTCATGCATACCAACGCAGCCTAAGTCTGCGTTGGTTATGTGGGACTCACGTGAAACCTAGGTGCCTACCCACTAAACACCACCTGCAGTTGGCTTTGGGCAGGTGCCCTCTAAGCCTACATCGAAGGCGACCTTCTCATGGGGAGAGAGAGGCGCAAGCGGCATTCCCTATGGAGTTTCCGCTGGGATAAAAATGAGACTTAACATCTTATGTCTCAAGGTGACGAGCGCAATTAGTATAGTGCCGCTCAGAATTTTTGGGTTTTTAACAAATCCTGAGCGGCACTGCATTGTTATGGGTAGGGCGTATCAATTACCATCAGCTGAACGTTATTTTCATAAAAAATAAATTAAACGAGTATTTTTTTTATTTCTAAATTTGGATTGCTAAACTGCGCTAAGCTAAACTGTTTCACATACGCCCACTAAACTAGTATTTAATCTAAAATCTAAATTAGACCACTTGTTGCCACAGATACACTACGGTGTTTAATATAATTTATCTACACCCATGCTATAAATGCTCTATTAAAGATTCTGAAACAGTTAGCTTATTGCCAACATTAAAACACCCAATGTCGTAATAACCATTGCATCATCCAAACGAGTGTTGTAATGTTATACTGAATTTCATAACAGTACTCCTTTGTTTTTTTTTTTCGATCCCTTCATGTGCAGGGTTTCAATGGGCAGCCACATTCTTATTGCTCGATGCGTGTATCTGTATGAATTTCAAAAAAAGAAAATTTTCGTTTACGCGCATTACACACTACCAGAGCGTCACGCGCCGTAAAAAAAAAGTAGGTAATTCTAATTCCCGTCATATTTCTTGAAAAAATGAGCGATTCAAGTTTTGTCAGCCCACCGCCGGATATTTTAAACGCTGAAAAAAAAACGCTTAGGTATTAAAACACTCTTGTGATACTATTATAAACCCACATTCGTGTTTTAATACCCCTTATTACACAACAGTTGCATAAATAACTATAAATTAATTACGTGTAAGTTTATTTTTATTTGTTTTTGAATAGTTTTAGGTTACAACATTTAATCAGTTATTATTTTATATTAATCTTTTCAAACCAGCAAACATGCTGAGTTGGGACCACTTTGTGACGTATAGAAAATAATATTCCGTAATTTTGCTTACGTTTAATTTTTTAAGTCTTTTGTAATTAGATGTACTGTACTTTAACATCACAAATGAACACATTTTCTTTATTTCTTTCTAAACTGCTATTTTTATCTGCCAGTGTCGACGCAAAACTTTCGCATAGCGTGTACGATGCGTGGCAGCGCGTGTGGGAAGAAGAGGGTGTATTTGGTGGTGAGGGGGTGGCGGGGGGTGAGGAGGGGGGAGCGGTAGGCGAACCAGATGACCCGGAGCCCCCCGAGTATCTGCAGTGGCCGGACACCGAGCAGGTAACATTGTCTTGTCTCTTTTTGAAAAAACAATAGAACCTAAAATACCTTTCAATCTTTGTGAATTATCAGATGCAGTTTAATACTTAATTTTATCCGTATTAACTATTAAAATACGTTTTAATTTTAATCAATATTTTTGTAATTTTGTTATATTTTTAAAGTGATAACCCTCACTTCTAATATTAGTACATGAATAAAATTTGAAAACAAAGTTTTATGAACGAACGAAGGGACCTCTGGCGTCCCATGCACTGGCATGCCAACTAAACTAACCGTTCGAGTGACGTATCGTAACAAAATCTTGTATGCTTTGTTCAACTCTCAGGTTGTGTCAGGAACGGTTAGCTCAGTTGGCAGAGCACTGGCACAGAACGCTAGAGCTCCTGGGCTCGAGTCCCGCATCGTTCATAAAATTTTGTTTTCAAATTTTATTTATTTTTGTAAATATTTGTATTTTGTAAGTTTGAACTTTATACCTTTTATTTTCAGACTTTATTATTAGTATAAACTTATGATGTATGAGTAACTAACGGACAAAATCAAAATTTAGGCACGGCTGTTAATTTTGTTCCTATTTGTATTTACGCAAAAGTGAAAACATCATATTTAGGTGATAGTAAAATAAAAAAAATAACTCCCTCGCTCTGAAACGCAGACCAACGTGATTGTCTGCAAGAGTACTTTTTAACCGATTTCAAAAAAGAGGTTCTTCTCAATTCGATCGATTTTTCTATTATTTTTGTTAGTGATTACATTATATTGTCGTAATAATTAAATTTACTTTTAGGTAGTCTAATATTTTTCATATCATTTTACTAAGCAAATCTTATAACAATATTTACAATACTACGACTACATAAAATTAAAACTATCATTACGTGGAAGCGTACCAAGAATACTGGCAGCATTACCGCGTTGGATAGCAAGGCTGATCCGTTGACCGAAATAGCTGCCGCCAGCGCTTGGGTTTCCAGTAGCCTTATTGAGGCGCGAAAATAGTATTTTGAACATTTTCCGCGCCTCTGGGCCCCACGGGCCAAGTGTCTCGACACCAAACGGCACAAATATGTATGACTCACTGAGACCAACATATTTGCGACGCTTGCTGTCTTCGGCAGTCGAAGCAGCAGCCCCAGCCCCAACTGACGTAAATTGGACATGAGAAGGAGCCAGAGTGTCGCGCCCTTCCTCGTGTCCAAGCCACCAGCATCATTCCATCAGGACGCTTGCCACGCGGCGGGTAATATCATTTGGCTCTAAAACAGCTGGTATATTAAGAGCGGCAAATGCCCTGCGGATGACTTCATTAATGCTGGCGTGACGACTGATACGGACTGCCGATTTTAGGCAGGATAACCCGTGACGTCCAAGAGCATCTACCTGAACGCCACATCTACATTGATGTGGTTCATTCAGTTTTATACCTAGTTTTACTAAGTAAGTTGATTAAGGAGTTTACGAAATAATACGTTTAGAAGAATACGCACTTTTTTTCCTTTTTAGTGCATATTAAGTATATTGTTTTAGAAAAAATATTTTGAAGTTGGTTTTTCTTGTTAAAATTTTTAATTGGTCGAGTTCAAAGTGAAGTTGATGTTAGTAAGAAGGCTGCCCCAATGTGCGGGGATTAAACAATTAATAAAAAATGTGAATTGACGCGATGTAGGTATTAATATTGTGAAATATCTGTCTGGAGTCTATCTGTCATTAATACAAACAAACATACTAGGGATACTTGATCACGGGTACGTTTACCGCAATACGGGCCTAAGATGGCGACCGCCCTTCTATCAATTAGCGGGTATAATAAAGTAACTAAAATAGCTCATAATAGTGACTTTCATTATTAAAACATTAGAAATAAGGGATTGCTTGTAAATAATTCTAGTAGGCTTCATAAGATACATAATAGCTTTAAGGGTAAATGTATACACTTCTATAATAAAGTCCCAGCCACTGTTCAGGTATTTTCTATAAATAATAATGTTTTATTAAAAAATAGCTTTGTCGTAAATCCTACTGCTACACAGCTGAATATCTAACTGATCCGACAGCCTGGGACCAGATTATGATTATTTTATAGCAGTAGCAATAACAGCACAATATTGTATATTTCATTAAATAGAGAAAAAAAATGAATACTGGGAGAGTTTCTAGCGCCGCTTCTCTCTCAGGGCGCCATTTGTTTCCGAAGCGGTAGTAATATCTAGTATATTAGAAGTGACATTAAAAAGAATTGTTAAGGAATTAATTTTGCGAAAATAAATGCCTTTTAACGCATCTTGTAATATTTCAGTTAAAGGAGCTAAGTGGCACGCCTCCGCCGGCCGCGTCGCTCGTCACCTCCGCCGCCGCGTCCATCGCCTCCATCTGGCGCGGTTGGAGCAAGTGATGATCTCTGACGTCACACTTTTACTCCACCACCCCACACTACTCCAGTCCAATTATGGTTTAAAGGGCGTGTTTACACGGCCCGATGTGATGTTATTTTTCGGTATTATAAATACTTACATATTTTTTGTTATAGTAATACATTTGACATTACAATTGCACCATTGTCAACATACGTACAGACACGTACACTCTATCTAGTCTAATACATAATTAGTACATATTATTATGAATACAGATACAATTAAAAATATACAATATGAGAGTTGAGACACTAATGATATGTAACGAGAGTAATGTTATTTAATTAGATACTTAATTTTTTAACAATCTTCCCTACAATTAAATATTGTGTGGATACATCACAACTGTGTGCGTGACTGTCGTTACTCTAGCGCAAGCACCGACAGGTCCGTAACTCCGCCTTCCCGCTTATAATTCGTGCGTCCGCGTGGTGACCATACATTGCGTAATAAATTACTTTCGGTTAAGTTTTCTAATTGGTCAATTAATATTTATTTCAATAGTATTACTAGCTAACCCAACAGACGTTCTTTCGTAATAAAAAGATAAGGATTAATATCGTATTTCTTTAAACAGCTCTTACATTACCGCTTTATAATTGCCAATTTTTTAAAGTATATAAATGGATATATTACGCTATCATTCAAAGATAGACATATGCCATCGCGGACTTTTCTGTAGAACTATATAAGATACACAATTCCACCATACATTATTTTGTTTTATCTCAAGGGGTTTAGACAGAGTTTTCGTTGAAAGCTCCCAGACGGCTTAATTTTTTCCGACACTTCCAACAAATATCGTTAATTATGTACAAAAATTTATACAAAACCTTTACAAATTATATACCTAAACCTTCATCGAAAACCACGCTTCCATTGTCTAAAATCGGTGCATCAAAATGAAATTCGGTGCTGTAGTTTTTAATTTTATCGTGAACAGACAGACAGACGCAGTGAAGGACTTTGTTTCTGTTTTATTATATGTAGTGACGTGACCCTGTGATTTATTTATCATTGTGAAAGCAAGCCGCAGTGGAAATGGTACGTCAGTTGGTATCATTGGGATGCGGGGTACACTTCTTCGTCCTTATATTTTCCTTTTAGAATTGTTGCTTCGACTATATTGTTGAGTAAATTTTTCACTGCTAGCCGTGTGCCGTTAATATTCCGTAACTTTTTTTTGTTCATATATGACTATCTGTTAATACGGCTTTACTCACGTCTTTGTCGGTGTTGGTACCGACTAGTTTCGGACCATTCGGATGTCCTTCTCTGGGTGAGTGTGGTGGGTTCGCGATAACGTCCCACCTTTTACAAAAAGGTTTGTAAAAACGTGAGTAAAGCCGTATTAATAGATAATTGAATAATGACTCACGAAAGTTTTAATAATTCATGTATGATCTTCAAATATCACGTCCTCACCAGTTGTAAAGGCCGGCAACGCTCCTGTGATTCCTCTGGTGTTGCAAGAGATTGTGGGCGGCGGTGATCACTTAACAACAGGTGACCCGTACGCTCGTTTGTCCTCCTAAAGTTGTTAGTGTCTCACCACGCATGCGGTATTAGGTAAGGTGCGTACAAATTACGCGCGGCAAACCATCGAACATAGACGCGTGAAATGTCGCTTTCGGTTTTTGAGACCGCATCAAATGGCCAGGCCACTGCGTTGCGGCGTCGTATCGCAAAAACAACATCGTACAGAAATGCGTACAAAATCGTAAGATAAGTCGCTAACCAACGTTTCAGTTTCTAGTGAGACATGGACCTGATTAATTTTTTTACGATGCGACGACGCAACACACTGTTGTGGCCTGCCCCAAAGAAGGTTCTGTTGTTCGCTAGCGCGGTTGAGTTGTGGTTATGGCTCGCGCGGCGAATACGAATACGTCAAAATGGACAATTGACAGTGAAATTCACTGTTTTGTTACTCGAAAAAGGTAGTGCAGGCTAGTATAGGAGTCTCCAGGTGCCAGAAATTTTAAATTTATTGCTGATTTGGCTTACAAGAATGAACTGCGGGCCTACCATGAACTCTTATTGCGATTCAATTGACAACCTCAAATGAACTGCTTTGCTATTTCTTACTACGACGTGATTAGAGCTATCTAATTTAGGTTGACGTCAAATCAACTGATTAAATCGCAATGATGTCAATTGAATGTCAAAAATGATATCAACTGAATCGCAAACTGATTTAGTTCGTTCATTCATTCGTACCATGAGGTGTTATTTCAACCTAAACTGGATAGCTTATATGTCAAAGTGAGCGATTCGGAAGAAGTTACTACTTCCTTAGAGGAAAGTGAATTGTGTCGTTAATAACTTTTAAAAATAGTGAAAACATACAGAAAAGGAAAATTTTTTTGATGAAAGATGAGGTGAGAATACTTTATCGGACTTTTTTGTTAAACAAAATACTGAAAATGAATGCCAAAAATGAAAATACTAAACACGAGGCAGTAAGGGCCCGGACTATAGCCTATTCGCGAGAACGAATTAAAAAAAATGTACTCTGTGGTACTGTCAAATCAAACATCAATGGAGGTGCGTTCATAACTCGTTATTTTTACGAAAACACATAAGTAAACATTTAATTTGTAATTCAAAGTACTATATTTATTTATATTTCTATTATATAATAAGTATAAAAAATTGCTTAATGGTTTATAATTTGACGCAATTGCGCAATTTTAAAATGTATTTTTAGTATTTTCTACGCAGAAAAACCGCTAAAATCCTATCATTTTAGGTTTCGAAACGCAATTTTATTTCGTTCATTCTTCATAAGCTATCCAAACGCCATTCAGTAAAAGGCACTTCATGGTACGAATTTCAGTGATTCAGTTTAGTTACCTAAACTGAACTGCATCGGATTCGCATCGCTCATTAAAAGTTGATGGTAGGCCCTGTGGTCTGTCTAGTTGCCGCGTTCTACAAAATTTATATCAACATATTGGCTCGCGCGGCAAATGAAGGTCAACTCGGGTCGTATATGGGCTCGGTCGGCTGCCGCGCGTAATTTGTACGCACCTTAATTGTAATGGTCGCAGATCCAGTCCCAAGATACACAATAGAATATCAGAACAATGTATCAACACTTGTACAACACATAGACCGTGGGATTACCCTGCGCCCCGCACCCCTGGCTCTTGTGATTGGCCCAATCAATCGACAGTGATATTATTTTGTGATTTTCTTAATAAATATTAAATAATGAAATATTGTTTTACTGTAAGTGTGCAAATAGTACGCTATTCATTAATTATACTAATACATAGATACTAGTGAGTCAAGAGATAAATCTTTTGTATTGCAATAGTAGATATTATTCCCCTTATTCATAATAGTCTGCTAACTTAAAGCATTGCTAATTCTCACTCTGTCTTCTTCTATTGACCTAAGTCAGAATGAGAAAAAACACTTCTTAGCGGCTGTTTTAAGTTTGCGGACCATTATGAATAAGGGGGTATATCTTTTAGGTTTTTATAAGCTTTAACAATAATTATAACTTGTCGTTCAACAAGCAGACAGGAACTACGAAAGAAATATAAAACCATTAAAAAAAATAAGTTTATTGTAAAAATGTACACGATATCAACAAATGACACACACAGTCGACTAGGAAATAACAGGTTTTGCATCTTAGACGTGCTCCATAATAGCAAAAAAAAGGCCGATTACAAAATATATTTTGTAATACAATAATTGGTAGTTAAAAAACATATTTTCACACCTGATCTACAATGTCTGATAACGTTGAAGCAAAACTCTTTGCATGCAGGCTTTTTGCTTTTAACGCTTAGGTATTATTGCATAAAGTTTAATGAAAAGAACAAGAAAGTAGCACACAATGTTAAATTTAAATAGAAATATCAGCTTCCATTTGATATTTAGAAAATGTCCAAATTCATGTCCAAATTCCTGTAAACCCTAAAAGTAACAAAAATAGTCCCCGATCTTACATTATGTATTGCGTTTATATTAATTATTTTATATTTACGTTAATAACTTATTACAATTAGCAAATTTGAATCACAAAACGAATCAAAAGAGTAACCTTGACTAAGAGAGGGCAATAAAACCAATGTCATTGCCCACACATTCAATAAGAGATTTGCTAAAATGTTGCCTAAATTGAGGCTGAATGCAGCTAAATGCATTAAACCAGGCCACAGTATTGAATCTGTTACCTAAATTGAGACTGAACGCAGCTAATTGCATGAAATCAGCCACTGTTTTGAATGTGTTGCCTAAATTGAGGCTGAACGTAGTGAAATGCAAGAAATCAGGCCATAGTACCTATTGAAAATGTCGACTAGATTAAGGCTGAACACAGTGAAATGCAAGAAATCATACCATAGTATTTAGTATGTTGCCTCGATTAAAGCTGAACGCAGCAACAGACATGAAACCAGACCACTATAGTGGTATTAAGTATGTCAAACTAGTTAGCAGTGTGTGTGCCCGCGGAGGGGCCCACGCCGTTCCCAGCGCGCATGCGCGTGCGCCAGGGCGCGATGCGCAACCTCCACGCGTTCTATCAACTGCTGCGTAGGCGACTCCGGTCGTGCGTTCTAAAAACAAACACTTTTTTAAAAAAAGTTAACAATGAAAAAACCAACTATTGATATCCAACCATTAATATATAGATAATGAAGGGAACCGACGCTCGGAATCGCGTAAGTATATTTACATTACTTCGGAGTTTTTGATAGCTAGAAAAATCTATAGATTTAATAACTATCTCTTGATTAAGTAATAATTCCATTATGTGCCTAATACTTACAATAGTACTATGAATTATATAATAATACCTACCGCATTACTCTCTTGCCGTTGCATATGAGAGGTTGATGGCAACGCGTCGTTACGATACTGCTGACAAAAACAAAACAATATTATCTCTAACATAACTCAATTATACTTTATTCTGAATTCGAGAATCATTCATGGCGAATATAATTTTGAATATACCTACTTTACAGTTGATAACCTGCTCAACCCCAATATTTTGCATATTAGGAAATTGACTTGAGATGTCGCTCTTGTAAATCTAAACAATATGTTATGTTTTTAAAGTGATAACCCTCACTTCTAGGATTAATACACAAATAAAATTTGAAAAACAAAACTTTATGAACGATGCGGGAACCCACGACCAGCGGAACGCCGGAGGTAAACTCAACTGTAAAGTAGATCCTGTAGATGAAGACACATCCTGAAAGTTGAACAAAGCAAACAGAATTTTATAACGAGGCGGTACTCGAACGGTTAGCTCAGTTGGTTAGAGCACCGGCACGGAACGCCGGAGGTCGTAGGTTCGAATCCCGCATCGTTCATAAAGTTTTGTTTTTCAAATTTTATTTGTATATATACCTACTACCAATCTCTACGTCTAAAGTTATAAAATTTTTGGCAATTACTTAGTGCAAATTACTTTCTGAGTTAATCTTTATATCAACTCATGGACAATCTTGTGCGCAATTAATATATTACCGGTTCGATCAATAAATAACTGCAGTTTATCTGACAGCTCCAGAAACCCGCCATAACATCATCTCAAATGTACCATACACATTTTGATCGAAAATAAATCAAGAGCTATAACATGACACAACTAACCATCTCTGTACAAAGCGGTTTTTTCCGCAACAATCTGCGAGGGGGAGGGGTAGGTGGTGTCATACCGCCAGCCATCTCGCTCGCACTCGTCTTCTCCAGTCTATCAACTGACCGCGATGGACATCTCGTGCAACTACTGTTCTCACTCTCTCTGGCATAACGGCCCATTTGATTGAAATATCTCGAACAGCAAGGATCGCGATGCTCTGTATCCAGCCTTGATTCTTGCAAACTTTTGATAAGAATTTCTTGTTCTTTTATCTTATATTCTTGTTCCCGCTGCCTTTGTCGCTGTCTCCGAATGCATCTTCGGACGTCACACACTATTCGTTTCGTTTCTTCGCACAAGGCCGCCCCCTTAGCTTGTGCCTCTTCTAATTGATTCTGAAGGTCATTTGTAAATTCAGCCTTATCTCTGTAACAATTAATTTTTAATACCGTTAGAAAAAATATAAGTAGGAGTACATAGGAGCGTATGGATCGATAGGGAATCTCTGGTCCGTCTTTAAGATGAGTGTACGAGCTGTTTCGGAAATACCCTTGTCGTATCGACTTGGAAACTTCGCGCAAAGCAGTTCATTTCTCATTGTGGTTGTTTTTGGAAGAAACTTCCTTGAAAATTGCACCGCAGAGTACCACACATCGAGAAGGTGAGGAGTTTTGAAGTAAAAGTTCTTTAGGCCTGACTTAGAGGTTAAGTGATCACCGCTGCCCACATTCTCTTGCAATGCTAGAGAAATGACAGGAGCGTTGCCGACCTTATAGGAAGGTGGACGAAGAGGTAACTTATTGCTTTAGATAAAAGAAATCAAATTCAAGATCGTTTTGTAAATTTAGGTTGAAAAATTACATTTATGAAATTCATATAATTATATTATCCCTACTGGCAATACCTAATACTTCAATGTTAACTTTACTTTATAAGCTTACCTCTCTCTCCAGCGTGTGTCGATAATGTTGCAACCATAGAATACAATACTTACCATAGACTACAAACAGAAGCGTGCGAGAGAGAAGAATATCTCTAACATACAACAAGATAGAAAAGGTAAGCGAATCCATTTTTTTTATGGAAAAGGAGGACAAACGTACGTAGTACGAGTCACCTGTAGGAGCGTACGGGTCACCTGGTGTTAAGTGATCACCGCCGCCCACATTCTCTTGCAACACCAAAGGAATCACAGAAGCGTTGCCGGTCTTTAAGGAAGGTGTACGCGCTTTTTTTGAAGGTACCCATTTCGTATCGTCCCGGAAACACCTCACAAGGAAGTTCATTCCATAGCTTTATAGTACGTGGAAGAAAGCTCCTTGAAAACCGCACTGTGGAGGACCGCCAATCATCCAGATGGTAGGGATGATACGAGGGGAGGCTGATAAGTAATCTACCTAACTATGAAAGAAAAGACTTTGATGGCTAGTTTTTTTTTTATTTTTCTATATAGCCTCCTGCAAGTGAAATACACTTATGACATTTGCAAATAAGTGACATCATGCCGTTATAATAGTAATTTTTATTTTGCTCGTCAAAATGGTCAGTCACAGCCTCCTTCATTTCTTCGTCCGTCGAAAATCTGCGACCCCTCAATTTTTTCTTTAAATCTTTGAATAAGAAATAGTCTATAAGGTGGATGATTAATTTCTGTGAAGCCGTTTTTGCTCAATGCTGACCTCGCCGTTAAGGCTGTGTGTACAGGAGCATTGTCTTGTAAAATCAGAACACCTTTGCTGAGTTTGCCTCTCCGCTTTTCTTTGATTTGTTCACGAAGCTGGTCAAGCAAGTTTGCATAATATTCAGCATTCATTGTTGTATTTTTAGGCAAATAATCTATCACCAAAATCCCTTCGACATCCCAAAATACGGTGGCCATTAGTTTTCCAGCCGACGGCCGAACCTTGAACTTCCTTGGCGGCTTTTCTCCTTTAAATTTCCATTGCATTGACTCTTGTTTGCTTTCCGGATCCCACTGGCGAATCCAAGTTTCATCACAGGTCACAATTCGAGAGATAGTCTCTTCTTCTTTACCTTTGACCAGGTCTAGAAATGCCTGACAACATTCTACTCGCCTTTGTTTGTCAAAGGGGGTCAACATTCTAGGGACCCAACGCGCGCTCACCTTGGACATGCCGAAATGTTCGTAAATAATTTCATGAACTCGTTCCTTGCTAATGCCCACATCTCTGGCTATCTCCCACTGCTTGATTCGCCGATCTGCAAGAATCAGGTTCTTCACCTTTTCAACATTATCTGCGGTAACAGCAGAAATTGGCCTTCCACTACGTGGGTCGTCTTCCAGGCTCTCACGGCCATGTTTAAATTGCTTCGACCAAAACTTTATGACGAATTCAGAAGGACTTGAATCACCAAACACCTTTAACATGCGCTCTCTGATCTGCGTAGGCGTATTTCCTTCTTTACTTAGGAATTTAATCACTGCTCGATGCTCAAATTTCATCATTTTACAATTTTCTTTCGACATGGTGAAATCAAAGCCGCGCCAAAAAAACAAAAGCTAGCGAAAAAAAATAAGCGTCATAATTTTGAAAAAGGAATAAATATAGAATATGATTTTGCAGTGGCCAGTTCGATTTTCAAAACTTTCTTTAACAAAGTAGATTTTATATCAGCCACCCCTCGTAACTTAACTTGTGGCGTGTGTGGAATCAGGTGAAACAGCTCTTCGGAACACTCCCCATGATAAATGCGGTAGAGGACACACAATGAAGCAATGTCTCTACGCAACGCCAAGTGATCCAGCCGTTCACAGAGCACTGGGTCCTTGACAATTCGAGCTGCTTTGCGTTGCACGCGGTCAAATGAATCGACCTAATACTGTTGAATTGTTGTTGTAGCCAATATTGATTGATAAGTGGTAAACAGTCTGCTACGATTACAAGAATTACCTTCCTTAGTATTTTGAATAAACTTCTATATATATTATATTCTTCTATGTATATTCAAGTCTATCTATATCTCATGATCTCTACGTCACCTGTTTCGAGACCTACTACGTGTACGTACCTACAGTGGTGCGCCAGGTGCGAGGCAGTGTGCGCGGCATGTGTCAGCTCTCGCTCCAGCGTTTGTCGACACTGCTGCAACTGGTCTCGGTACGCGCTCACCTGGCTCGACACTCGAACCACTTCTTCATTCAAAGTATTTTTCTGATAAACATAACGTTCAATTTTAAATCGAATAAAAATTTCACACTTCAGCAGACAATTTTTTTTTTAAAGTGATATCCCTTACTTCTTATTATTAGTTAAATTAAATTTATAACCAACGTTGAACCATGCGGGACTCGAACCCGCGACCTCTCGGGTTCCGTCCGAGCGCTCTTCCAACTGAGCCACCAAACCAACCGTTCAAGTGACGCATGGTTCTAAAATCTTAGTATGTCTTGTACAACTCTCAGGTTGTGGCTCTACTTTCTAATTACAATCTACAGGATCTACTTTACAGTTGATAACCTTCTTAACCCCAATAATTGAAAATTAGGGAATAGACTTGAGATGTCGCTCTTTTTTTGTTATTTGTTATTTTTAAAGTAATATTCCTTACTTCTGGGATTTATTAAATTAAATATAATGTGCCCTGTGCTTCCCCAGCTCCCGTACGCTCCTTTGTTCTCCTTTTAAATTAGTACTTAAGGCGCTATAGTCCTAAAAAGTAACATTTTTAAAAAACTACTTAAAAGTTAAAATACTTCTACAAATACTACGGTTCCAATTTTTTGACATGTTTATCTTCATTTCTTTATCTAAATTATCGCTGTTTCGTAAACACGATTACGAAAAAAATTCTTGATAAATTTATTTTTTGAAAAAATAGTCTTTTTTATTTGAATTGTTTATATTATCATAAAACTATGATAGCTATAAACACAAAAGTTATTTTATTCGATAGTTTATTAGTATTTATAAGTTTTCATCGTGGGATTTATCAATACGCTTTGTGAATTATTTTATATTAATTTTTTTCGTAATAAACCAAACGCGACGCCTTGGTTGCATGCTCGCTCAAGCCAGCAGTACGCCCGTGACCACTGTCAAGGAAGGTACTGTGTTCGTGTCTCTCGGGCTCACATTTCGTAAGATTTTAGCAAACAAGTACAAAGCGGGAATCATAGTAAAAAATTATGATGATGCAACAGCGTATTTGTTGAAATATATAGGTTAATGTAAGTCGGAAAGTACTAAAATAAAATTTACGTAATATTATTTTGAATATTATGCCACGCTGGATTTTTGTATATAATATGTACTTTAGGGAAGTTAGATAAATCCAAGATGACCGCCGCACAAAATTATGATTTCATCAATATGGATATCGTATCCGAGGTTCTCAAGGGTGCAGAGAACGATTTTGGGATCATTTTTGAAATCCAAGATGGCCGCCGCACTTAATAATGATTTCAGCAATATGGATATCGTGTCCGAGGTTCTCGAGGGTGCAGAGAACGATTCTGTGATCATTTTTGAATTCAAAGATGGCCGCCGCTCATAATTATGATTTCAGTAATTTGGATATCGTGTCCGAGGTTCTCGAGGGTGCAGAGAACGATTTTGGGATCATTTTTGGAATCCGTACTCTAGTACAACTGTAAGTTTTAAAAAATATTACGCGGTGCTTCTGGGTCGGCGGTCGTTGACCCGAATCGCTCGGTTCTGATATTGCTGAAATCATAATTTTGTGCGGCGGCCATCATGGATTTAAAAAATGATCACAAAATCTTTCTCTGCACCCTCGAGAACCTCGGACACGGTATCCATATTGATGAAATCATAATTATGAGCGGAATATAACATTTCTCTCATACGTCGATAAAAAAGATTTACTTCAAAAATGCATAAAAAATATTATCACAGTAATTTCGTACTCTAGCACAACTGTAAGTTTTAAAAAATATTACGCGGTCCTTCTGGGTCGGCGGTCGTTGACCCGAATGGCTCGGTTCGTTCTCAGCCATGCCCGACGCCCGTGTCCATGCGTACCAATCGAATCTAACGTTCGCGCAATTTTTACATAAAGTGTTGGGAAAACCTCGCCTTAATACTAAAGTACCTAAATATTTCATAATTCTGAATGTAACAACTCAAGTCCAAAAACAATTTATACCTCTTTGATAACAGTCTCAGCTTCTCGAAGTCGTTTGTTTAATTCATTTATTTGTGCCTGCTGGTGTTCACACTTTGCTTCGGCCTTTGCCAACTCTTCTGTCTTATCATTAAGTAACACTGCAATTCATTATAAAACATCATTACAACTTTTACTGTCGCAGTAATTATACACTTACACTTCACATACCACAAAGTTAATGTAATAACAGCTGTATTTTGTACCTTTTATGAGAAATAGCGACGCGTATTAATACATTCTTAAAATACGTAAATTTGTAAACAATTTACAAATTTACCGCTTTATTTTTCAAAGTAATATTATAAAATAAGAAATTATTATTACGTATGTCTTTCATAACTGCCACGTTGTTTCTTTCACCATCAACAGTGAATGCAACATATTCACATACCTACTTAGGTTGCACTAAGCGGATAGAAATCCCTTTTAGAACCGAGTCAAACTCAGGCAGCAAGCAAGTCATATAAAGCCGTGTATTATAGAATAGGACAAAATATAACGACCAATTTTATAGAAGGCCATTTAATTATGGCAATTAATATTGAAAATAACTAAAATGGTCGCTAAAAACTCGTAGTTTTTTGGTATTTGCCTGGCCGCGTTGGCAAGTCGATACGACAAGTAAATTTTGACGTCTCTCATGTCACTTAAAGTTTTCGATGGTTTAAGAAGTATGGAGATTCAGAAGATATTACTACGGACTTATAACCAGTGGGAGCCTGCTTTGCACAGGGGGCCGGCTAGATTATGAGTAGGTACCACAACGGCGCCTATTTCTACCGTGAAGAAGTAATGTGTAAAAATTAATGTGTTTCGATCTGCAGAGCGCTGTAGCTAGTGAAATTACTGGGCAAATGAGACTTAATATGTTATATCTCAAGGTGACGAGCGCAATTGTAGTGCCGCTCAGAATTTTTGGGCTTATGAAGAATCCTGAGCGGCACTGCATTGTAATGGGCAGGGTGTATCAATTACCATCAGCTGAACCTCCTGCTCGTCTCGTGCCGTATTTTCATAAATAAAATTACTATCGAACTAAACAGTAAAAGAAATTAATTTTAATAAAACCGCTACTATTCTTTGAGTAAATGACAATTTTAAGAATGTTGAGTACCTATTAATGAAAATAAATTTTAAAATTAAATAATTATACATATATAATATTACATAAACTATAAAAAATATTTCACCTTGGACTTGCTGTAACTGCAGGCTGTATGCTTCGCAGGTGCACGCGTCTCTCTTCTGCGTTACCGACATCTGATCTCTCAGGAAATCCAGCTAAAAGTTTTTATTGAAAAATCATTCGTGTCCATTATTCTTCTATCAATAAAAAAAAACAAAATGTATATTTCCTCCACTCTAAAGTTCAATAATATAAAAATTTTCGGTTACTTTAAAACTTTATAATTACTCATATTATACCTATATTATCTAATATCTACTAGCTAAACCGACAGGCGTACATCTGTACATAATTAATAAAACTAATAAAAAACTAACTTAAACTTAATAAATAATACTGTTTTTTATGAAAATATGCTCCCTATTGTCCCTAATGAAGTTGTTTCACAGTAGAACTGTCAAACCGTGCGTCAATAAATTCTCTCATAGCAAATATGTGCATACGAAACAAATATTGGAAATAAAAATAATTATGGGTACCAAATCGAAATAAAAGCTATCCTACTCTCAAGTTAGACTAAACTGCACTCCATGAAGTAGTCCCCATTAAAATCCGTTCATGAATTCACTGGAAACAAACATCAGGACTCCGAATTGACATACATTAAGATAAGTTTTATTTTAGGACGTTTTTTAAACGGAGGACCATGATTCAGCGATGGTGTTTAAAGCAGGGAACGGCAGTTGTTTCTTCCTGTTATCTATTTGCATAGTACCTATAATTTACAAATAATATTTTCTTTGTCTTTATGGGAACTCCTGGTCAAATGATCGGATGCCTACCTGTTTCTGGATAACCGTATCGTCTCACATTTTCCCATAACAGTAACTCTATCATGTCTATTACCTCTTTCTCCATCTCTTTCAACTGCTTCTGGTATTGGTGCTCCACTTCGGTGCTCTTTGACATACCCGCTTCCATCTCCTGCACTCTTACTTGAGCTTCGAGTAGCTGCGACTGTTTAAATATAAAACAAAACAATACATTCCACAGACGCTTGTATACAGGCTGTTTAGGCGTGTACAAGAACATGTTATTATTTGAATCTTATTCGGTTTCGTAATGTCTCCTGAGAGAAGAAAGAAATATCAACGTTTTGCTAAACTAGTAAAATCAAATTTTGATGAATTACCTCTAGTAATTTGTTCTTCTCTTTATACCGCACGTTTTCATCTGATAAGCCGCACATACTGTCATCCATCTGAAAAATTTACAGCTTGACAGTAGACAAGTAGGTAATTGTTCTACCAATGATCATTATTAGATTTTAATTTTTTAAATATTACTAAATCCATAATTATTTTAATTCCACCTTCGCACGACACGCCACAAGTTAGGATATCATCCTCACCATCTGGATGTGTGGCGGTCCTCCACAGTGCGGTTTTCAAGGAGCTTTCTTCCACGTACTACAAAGCTGTGGAATGAGCTTCCTTGTGCGGTGTTTCAGGGACGATACGACATGGGTACCTTCAAAAAAAGCGCGTACACCTTCCTTAAAGGCCGGCAACGCTCCTGTGATTCCTCTGGTGTTGCAAGAGATTGTGGGCGGCGGTGATCACTTAACAACAGGTGTCCCGTACGCTTGTTTGTCCTCCTATTCCATAAAAAAAAATGTTATAAATTTATATATATATATATATATATATATATATCTTTAGTGTTAGAAACTTTCCGTAATCGGCATGTACCCCGTGCCGTTGTACGATCAGCGTGATTTTGCGTGGTATATATAAAAGATCTAGTGCCAAAGGGCACTTCCCGATTTTGGAAGGTTAAGAATTAAGTTACAAGTTACTGTAGTTACAAGTCAATCTATCTACTGAGCCACAAATTATATAATAATTATAATGATATTTAGTTAGGTGAAAACAATTCAATGATAATACTTGAAGCATTTAAAACAAAATAAAATGATAATAATACTATAATTCTAAGATGGTGTGTGTTTTAAGACTGTATGAGTTTAGAAAGCTTAAGATTAACGGGCGCACGTGGATATTTTTAGTATCTTTTTTTATGGGAGAACAGAACTAACGGGTCACTTGGTGGGATGTGATCACAGCGGCCCACACTCTCTGTTAACACTAGAATAATGAGTACCAATCTTATAAAACTTCGAATAAAGATATTAGGGGTTAACGTAGTGATCTTCCACGTAGTTCGTTCTTCAAATCAAAGTTTCCATCACGAAAGCGTTTAAACCAAAATCGTACGGTGCGTTCATTATCAGTCCTCTCTCAAAACGCAACATTGATATTGCGAGCTGTTTCTGCTGCGTTAGTCCGCGTCGGAAATCCTTTAAATTGTTTATTTTTAATGATTTTAGTCACTCGAGCGGTTAGCTCAGTTGGGAGAGCACTCGCACGGAACGCGAGAGGTCGAATCGCGCATCGTTCATAAAATTTTGTTTTCAACTTTTATTTTGTGTATTATTCCCAGAAGGGTTCTCACTTTAAAAACATAACAAACTGTAATATAGCTGAATTTGTACTATTAGTATTGAGTAGGATAGATAGTATAGGAACATCTCGAAATTTAAAAAAATAAAGTAATAATAACGCAATTTAATTTCGTGGATTGTCTGATGCTAGTACGTGATGAGGGCCATAAATTTCCATATTCCCTTAATCAATGTGAGGAAGGAATGAACAGGACTGTCATATACATACAGTGAGCAGCTGATGCAGACGGCGGAGCTGCTGGTCCACGTTTACCAGGTCCTCGTGCAGCTCACTCCCCCCGCCCTGCTGTTCCCACACGCCCTGAACCCACCGCCATACAAAACATAAATAAAACAGTTGCATACTTCTATCATTTATTAATTCTAATTCTAAAATATTGAAATCTGGTAAAACTAGTGAGAGAATTTTCTTTAATTAACGCGAGTGTTACACATTTATATAACAAACTTTGTAAGCGATTAACACGCGTGTGATTGTTACTGTGTTAAACTAGATTATTGCGTAAAAGTTAAAATTATTAACTATCCCAGATCAGTCCACGTGAAAATATGATTTGGAAAGATTTCGAAACGTAAACTAAAATAATAATAAAAATATAACTTTTATGCAAAAATCTAATGTTAAAACAGTCACAATTACACGCGTTTAAATCCTTGAAAAAGTATTTTGTTTAGAACTGGTGATAACATCACCAGCACAGCTCAGTAAGTTTATGGTTTACTATATACGACATTGTCTTCATCTCTGTCGATTTAGTTAACATAATGTCTTTTGATTAGTCTGTTGGTACGTGCAGCGTGTAGTTATTTAGTACAAGCAAACTTATTTAAACTTCATGCACTATGCATCTGTATGTTCCACTCCATACCGAGTCATTATTGGAGTTGTTCAGGAGATTTGAGACGGCAGCCTTCAGGTTGTCCATTTCCGACGCTATGTCCTGCAACATTACACTTCGATGACGGGCTACTTGTAAAGATATAGAGATAGAACTCTTCGACAGGCTAAATCAGTCAAATACTGAATGTATATCTACATAATATGTATATTGGTTGTGGCCAAGCATCGTGTCGATAACCATCGCCCAACTTCTTTTTTATGATAATAAGGGACGAGACGAGCAGGACGTACAGCTGATGGTAATTGATACGCCCTGCCCATTACAATGCAGTGCCGCTCAGGATTCTTGAAAGACTCAAAAATTCTGAGCGGCACCTTGAGACATAAGATGTAAAGTCTCATTTGCCCGGTAATTTCACTAGCTACGGCGCCCTTCAGACCGAAACACAGTAATGCTTACACATTACTGCTTCACGGCAGAAATAGGCGCCGTTATGGTACCCATAATCTAGCCGGCAACCTGTGCAAAGGAGCCTCCCACTGGAAAAGTATTTAACACTATAAGGATAACATGAGTGTTTCCAGCCATTAAAAAGGGACGGAGCGCGTTTCCGAAGATGACGTGGAGAAAACTATCTTGAAATCCATAATACTGACAGATATCACACAACCAAGTGTAAGGACGAAAATCTTAGAGTATTTCGACAAAGTGTTCGATATAGCGTTCGTAACTCATGTGGTGTATAACTCCCTCCACATGACCCTCTAAATTTGGGCATCTGTAAGCTTTTGCTTTCATTAAAATAGGAACCTGCGTTTGTTATGACGGGGCTAAAAGGTCAAGTATCTGTTCCTAATATGCCACATCTTAGCACGACTGACAGCTCTTGGGCACATACAGGAGGCATATAATAGAACTACGGACTAAAAACCTCAAACATATATTATGACATCGCAGCAATATAACCTGGTAATGTTGGCAGGAGCGCTGATGCTGATGCACCACGCCACACCGCTGCCCGGAGTACTGGGTCTTCTGTCGGTCTGCGCTGCGCAACTCCACGTGTGAGCGCCGCAGCATCTCAATCAGCTGGTCTTGTTTCGCAGACTTACAACATGACAGCCTCATATATTTATTTATATATAGCTATGAAGTATTGATAAGTAATACCTAGATAAAATAAAAAAGCGCGTACACCTTCCTTAAAGGCCGGCAACGCTCCTGTGATTCCTCTGGTGTTGCAAGAGAATGTGGGCGGCGGAGATCACTTAACACCAGGTGACCCGTACGCTTGTTTATCCTCCTATTCCATAAAAAAAGATAGCTTATTTGCCATATGGCGCTCTCCACGTACGGCTAATGAAATACTACGAAAGTTTTATTTTAAGAGACATTTAAAGAGAATAGACCAACAAGAACTCAGCCGCTAAGCATTCCCTTTGAACCACGCAGCGGTCAAGTGACCTCTACTATACTAAATTATATATGATCCGCGTTCAGTTGGCATTCAGATGCAGAAAGTGCAATGCGAGGCTAAATGCGACAAAAAAGCCGAGTTGTTTTGTGATCTAAAAATCCAAACCAAAGCTCACTGTTACTTAATAAGTATAAAATCATGAGAGTTGCTGCTTCTGTGCATTTACACAACACAATTATTATCATGGAACTTAGTCGTATAAATATAATATACAGTTCTATCATATCGCTTTTGGCGGGAAGCGATGTGATTGGTTAATTTTGACCGCATCATCAACGCCACGCCCATATTCCACCATATGCCCATCCACAAAAATTGGTTGACACGGACTTTATAATACCGGTTTGTATGTTCGGTTTATTCTTTTAAAATGTCTTTGCATTCTGACGTGGTTCCATTGATAATCATATACACTCTTTCATTCATTAGCTTACTTTGCCGTCGTTAGTTATGACGTAGATCCGGCTAGAGGCTTTCGGATTGATCGGGTGTTACAATAACGTTATAACCAAAATATATTATGTCAATATTTTTTTGTAAGTGGTCACAATACACTTTCAAAACATAGTTATTAACAATTTCTTACCTCATAGAAGCATTCCCGGTACAATTCTTCTATAACAGAGAGATTGTCTCTCAAAGTTTCCAGCATCTCTTGCTCCATCCCCTTCCCCTACAACATAGCCCCCACAATATTGATAACTAACAGCTGACAATTGACACCACTACACTGGTAACACTGAGCGCGAACTTTAAATTAGCAACCATGGTCACAAAATAAATTGAAAAAAAACTTAACTGTCGGCTGTGTCACTGTATGCGGCTTTTATGACGAAACGAGAAGAGGGCTTTATTTTAAAGCCATCATCAGCAAAACATAACGTACCTATCGAAAATAGACATCGTCAGGCTTCAGGCGAAGAGTCAGCAGAAAACACGCAAACATGGTGTTTTTAGACAAGTTTTTTGGTGAAAGTATAGCATTTCGAGCTATGAACACTACTTAATCCTATTACACATATCCTTAAGTCTTATTTGTAGGTTGCTAATGCTTGCTGTTGGTTATAGTTAATACTGCCGAGCCTTTTTGAACTACCACTTTTCTTTGAAGCTAAACAAGTTTTTTGGCATGGCGTGACGCATTTTTTTGGTACTTCTCTCATAAAAGTTATTCTTATAGCTTGTACTTTTTTGTGTAGGTTCATTTATTGAGATTAGTAGTGAATAACGAGGATTGTAAGCATATAAACTGTTTTCCACGCAAGAATTTTGAAAATATTGGCTTTGTTACATAGATGGCGGGCCGGCAGCGGTGTACTCATATTGCTCAAGGTCGCTGGCATTTAGTGTCGCCTTAAGACGGGTTGTGTCATAAGTGTGTAATTTATTTTTATTTATTTATTTAAGGAAAACCAACAGCTAATACAATTTCTTTAGAAACTTAAATAGTAACAGATAGCCAATTACAGGTTTTCACTAATAGAAGTAATATAAAATATGTATGTGAACACTATTTTTCGGCTCAAATTCATGACAATAAAGATACTTTTAAACAGATAACAAAAAACAATACTTAATTAAAAAAGTTGAGGGTTATGCACTGCTTTGCCTTTGAAATGCTTGTAGCAAATATGTCAATATCTAATAATCTACTAACATCATTCACTGTTTTACACGCTCGCACCATATATGAGTTTTGCCTATAGTTACTACAAACAGCAGGAACACAAAGTGGAGGGCTATATCTAAGAGTTTTTGAGGTACATCAAAATTAACTTTATGCAGCAGATCTGGGCAATCGACATGATTGCTTATAATTTTTAACATAAATAAAAAGTCAGTTATATTTCGCCGTTCTTTCAGTGGTAAGAAGTGAAACTTTTTACACAAATCAACATAGCTATTAGAATCGTAAGGTACCTTAAATCTAAAACAAAGATATCTTAAAAATCGCCTCTGAACACTTTCTAGACGGTCAACATACGTACTATATGTAGGATTCCAAATTTGTGAAGCATATTCCAGATTACTTCTAACAAAAGTACAATATAGTATCTTAATAGTCTTAATATTATTAAAATTCTTTGAAATTCGCTTAATAAAACCTAATGCCTTTGAAGCCTTGTTAACTATCTTATCAATGTGATCATTGAATAGCAACTTAGAGTCATGGTAAACGCCGAGATCCCTCGTACCATTGCATCTAGAGAGCACCTGACCTCTTAATGTGTAATTTGTTTGTAGGATGTTAATCTTACGGGTATATGTGACTACTGAACATTTTGATGTATTAAGTTCTAGTTTATTAGTAAGACAATACTCCTCTAGGCGGTTGAGATCCTCTTGAAGGGCAATCATGTCAAGGATTGATGTTATTGAAGAGAATATTTTCATATCATCAGCGAAGGAAAGTAAATTGGAAGACTTAAAACAGGAATCTATATCACCTACATAGATAATAAAAAGAAGTGGACCAAGTAGTGATCCCTGGGGAACACCACTAGGAACTGGAACCCAACTAGAAATGTAGTTATTTATTACAACAGCTTGTGAACGATTATCTATGTATGACGAGAACCACCGTAACAAGTCACCCCGTATTCCCGACTGAGATAGCTTACATGTTAATGTATTGTGGTCGATTTTATCAAACGCCTTACTAAAGTCGGTGTAGATTATATCGACTTGCATACCATTATCCATAGCGTCAGTAATAAAATTGTTGAGAAGTAAAAGAGTTAGCATACAATTGCTTATAAATGACCCTCTCAAAGACTTTAGCAATAATGCAAAGTTTTGAAATTGGTCTATAATTCGTAATTTCAGATCGAGACCCTTTCTTATGTACTGGTGTAATAAATGCCGATTTCCATAACTTAGGGACAAAGCCAGTAGAAAGTGATTTACTGAAAAGCATGGAGATAGGAAGAACAATAGTGCAAACAATTATATAACATCAATTTTTTCACAGGCAAACACGTCTGACTTTTTCAATTGCGAATTGGTCGATTAAATCTTCACAATCGCAATCTAAACGTTGAAGTACGTGGGATTGGATGCATAGAAAAGCTAAGCAATATTGAGCAATCTTGATAAGACTAAAAAAAATTCAATCACTTTCAAAATTTTGCCGCCCTAAAAAATTAGCCGCCCTGGGCACTTGCCCCAACTGCCCCTAGTGGAAATCCACCGCTGAAGCTGAGCATAATCTTTGATTTCGTTTTAATAGTCATTTGACAGAAGAGCATTTTCTAAGAAAAAATGACGAAATGTTATCAGGGCCTGGAGATTTAGTTATATCTAGCCTATCAAGTAATAATTTTATTTCATGCACATTAATATCAATATTTTGAATATCAGAATTAATATTTAAATTAGAACTAAGAGTTAAGTCACCGTTATCTGAAGAATAAGAGGATATGCTTCTATTGTTATGTGTCGTGGGGTTAAGAAATATTGTTTGAAAGTATGTTGAGAACGCATTACAGATAGTTTCTCCACTGGTTAAGCTATTATTATTGTATGTCATTAGACTAGGCATACAATGAGATTGTGACCTACTTTTCACAAACTTCCAAAAATGTTTTGGATTTTTTATAATTGAATCCTCAGCTAATTTCATAAACTGTTCATAGCAAATAGATTCTAATTGGTTAACTTTATTACGTAATAAATTATATGTAAAATAATCCGATTTGTTACCGTAGTTCTTAAATTTTTTATGGTATTTACTTTTCTCCTTAATCGCTTTAATCAGAGCTGAGTTATACCAAACTGGATACGAATAGTTCCGTGCACGTTTTATTGGTATATACTGATTTTGAAGTGCATATACCGTTTCATTTAAGAAGCTAACACACTCGTCAATAGGGCGAGATAAAAACTCGCCTTCCCAGTCAATACCTCTGATTCTATTGTTAATATTTTGAAAATCACCTTTATCATAAATATAGCGGAGCCGCGGCGCGTGATCTAATAACGTGGTTTCAAATGATTTTGCATCTATCAACAAAGCAGGGTGGTAAGTATCAATGGGTGTAAGAGGTGCACTCGGATACATAGATTAATTGGTTCGAAAAAACTAGATCTAATAGTCTGTTCTGTTTGTTAAGTATGCCGTTAAACTGATGCAGGCATAATGCGCTCATTTCGTCCGTTAGCGAATACTCATCCGAAGAACTCATGCAAGTACTATTAAAACTACTAATATCTGTAGGTTGCCAAACAATACCGCTTAAATTAAAATCACCAATAACCAAAAAAGCATCGGAAGGGTTGACTGATGACGCATAATTTAATTTTGTGAGGAAGTTTGCCAATTGATTACTAAATGACAAGCAATTATTCTGCTCGCACAAATAAATAACACAGAGATACAAATCAATCCACTTACGTGTATTTGCTTGTTTGATGCGTACACTTATCCAAAGGTCTTCTGCTGTTGAGTTAAATTGCGGCAGCAACTTAACTTGCAAAAGTTTACGTGTAGCTATTAAAACACCACCGCCCTTTGTTTGACCCGTTAAACTATAATCACGGTCACGTCGCCAAACTAGGTACCGATCATCCAGGAACTCGGAGTCAGATACGCTGTCTTCTAACCACGTCTCAGTAAATATAATTGCGTCATAAGAATTCATACAGACTTTACGATAAACTTCATTAGTTTTTGTTCTTAGACCACGGACGTTCTGATAATAAATACTTAAATTATAGATATTATAAGACATTATCAATACTATTACTTAAAAACATAATACGAATCATTTTAATAATAATTTTAAAGGTATAAGGTGTTATTTTACTCGTGCATTTATTAGATAAATACGTAATTTTAAGAAATTGCGGGTAGATTCTAAATACTGTGTCTAAGTAAGAACAGTGAGGCATACGATAAAGATGGCAATTATAGGCAAAACTCATAAGGGTAAGCGATAATGTACTATGCCCATACTCAGGAACATTTAGGTACTTTTACTAGCTTTTCAGCACTGTATGATTTTATGTATGTAAAGCATCAACAACAATTAACTAGATTACTTAAGTAAGTAATAAAAAATATAAGATGATATTACTTCTAATATAATGAATCTATTAATAACCAACTTATAAATACTCGCATATGCCAAATTACTTTGTACTTACATGAGCGCTGACACTAACGTCACACGTCTCTGCAGGCCGCGGGTGCGTTGAGTTAAGCTGTAACATTATATCTCCGAGTATATACGCTGATATTAATTACCTACTAATCATAATACAAGTCAAAAAGTTAAGGAATCAGTGGACGCGAAAATTCTTCCACTTAAATTTCGCTCATCCAATATGTTAATATCAATTCTACCCGCAGATGCGAGGACAGATTTCAATCTCTTGTGTTCTGTTCCCCTCAAGCGTACGAGTACTACCACGATTTGTTATCAAATAATAGTAAATGCGCTATTAGTTTGAGATCTAAAGATAGTAGGTACTTAGACCTCAAGCTCAACCTTTACTTACGTAAAATTTAGCTGAGTGTAATCTGAGCAGGGCCGGATTTAAACTTAATGCCGCCTATGGGCACCGGGAAAAAATCCGCCCCAATACTGAAATTTTACTTAAACTAATAGTTTATATATTTTATTTTTCAAAACTAAAATAAATAATTTATTGCAGAAACTTTATTATATGTTATGTATTCTAAAAACATGAATAAATATTTGTTTTTTTTTTAACAATTATAAATTTGGCACTGAGGGTGACTCATTGCCAAATTTATAATTGTTTAACAATCATTCAGTCAATTATATAACATCAATTTTTTCACAGGCAAACACGTCTGACTTTTTCAATTGCGAATTGGTCGATTAAATCTTCACAATCGCAATCTAAACGTTGAAGTACGTGGGATTGGATGCATAGAAAAGCTAAGCAATCTTGATAAGACTAAAAAAAAATTAATCACTTTCAAAATTTTGCCGCCCTAAAAAATTTGCCGCCCTGGGCACTTGCCCCAACTGCCCCTAGTGGAAATCCACCGCTGAGGCTGAGCATAATCTTTGATTTCGTTTTAATAGTCATTTGACAGCCCAATACAAAAACCAAGCACGCGTTTTATCACACTCAACTAAGTTTTACGTACGTTAAGTCTGAGCAAAGTCTAAGTACGTTTTATAGATCTGCTTTAGTGCCTATGTGTCGCTAAATTGCTAAATGCCTGCAGCGTATAGAGACTACTAGCTTTTACCCCCGACTTCGTCCGCGTTGAATAGTTACTTTGGGCAATTTATTTTTATTTTTAGGATACCTACTTTTCAAATAATACACATACAAGCTGCTCTTTCCGCTGCTGGCAGCGCTCTCTATATTGTACAGCAGATATCCCTTGTCATTGTACACAGTCTCTTTAATAGTGTTTCCCTGTGAATTTTAATCTATTATTTTATCCCCATGTAGGTCAAAGTTTCAAAAATGCTCGAACAAATGTTTACAAATTATTTTGAGCCTAAATATAAAGTTTCATGTTTATTAATTGATAATGACGAATTTTCATAGAAAATGCTATCCACCACAATTTCAACCCCCAGGTTATTTTTTTTGCAATAAAAGGTAGCCTATGTCCTTTTTCAAGCTCTAGTCTACCTCTATACTAAATTTTATCAAAATCGGTTCGGTGGCTTAGGCGTGAAAGCGTAACAAACAAACTTACATTCACATTTATAATATTAGTAGGGAGTCGGGTGTGACAGTTCAATATAAGATCAAATTATCTTTTGTTGAATCATTTCAATCTCCTCTCTGTGAGTGAGATTACCTACTGTTTATCTTCTACAGCTAGGGTTTCAACTTACATGGTGGCTGGTCAGGTCGGTGAGGTCGCGGATCCTCTCCTCCGCCAGGGCGAGGCTCTCCGCTTGCACTCTCACCGTTTCCTCTTTGTTCTTCAACTGGATCACACAGAATATTGTTAATACTCCAGGTATCTATATATATAAGAGATTTCCACGTATATAGTCACTCATCACGATATCTCTGGAACCATTAGAGCTAAAGACTTGAAATTTGGTACGAATATTCTTTTCACGGAGTAGAGGTCAGCTAAGAACGGATTTTACGAAATTCCATCCGCAAGAGTTTTTTTTATGAACAGAACAACGTCTGTCGGGTCAGCTAGTATATTATATTTTAATACTAATTCTGAATTGAAATCCATTCGATACGTTAATTTTAATCGTTTCCTACCATTTTATATATATTTTTTTTTATGATAATAAAGGACGAGACGAGCAGGACGTTCAGCTGATGGTAATTGGTACGCCCTGCCCATTACAATGCAATGCCGCTCAGGATTCTTGAAAAACTCAAAAATTCTGAGCGGCACCACAATTGCGCTCGTCACTCTGAGACTAAGATGTTAGGTCTCATTTGCCCAGTAATTTCACTAGCTACGGCGCCCTTCAGACCGAAACACAGTAATGCTTACACATTACTGCTTCACGGCAGAAATAGGCGCCGTTGTGGTACCCATAATCTAGCCGGCATCCGGTGCAAAAGAGCCTCCCACTGGTAGAAGGTAGGTAGTTTTTTTCGATTAATATTAAATTACTCAATGGAATGGGGTATTAAAGAAACAGAATTGCACGATATAGGATTTGGTCAATGTACAATTATATTACACCTTAATATTCCTACCAATGCTTTATCTAACGTCAAAGCGTACTTCAAGTAAGTCAAATAGTTACATAAGTTCCTGTAGGTTTATAAAACACTTTTGGATCGTTAAACATGTTTGTTAATATACCGATCCGTAAGGCGACTTATGTTGATTATTGAGAAAAATCGGCAATAAACAGAACAATTGGGTAAAACAACCTTTTTTGTTAAAGAATGAATGAATGAAAACTTTATTAATAACAAAAACAAACCACACAGAATAATAGATACAAGTAAAAAACTTACAGATGTTAGAATAAAATAATAAAACACTATATAAAAAAAATACATAAAAAACATTACAATGGTAAAAAACATAAATATAATAGTGATGTTCTTAATTTAAAAGTACTCTGTAGCTGTCATTGTTCTCAAAAGTAACTGACTCGGTGTCATGCTGCGTTGGTATAATACCAATAGATACAGCGCTGATTTTCAGCAGCGGCCTGTATAGAGCAATAAAGATAATTTATTAAATTTTAATGCTTCACTATATAGAGTACACTTTTTAGGGTTCCGTAGTCAAATGGCAAAAAACGGAACGCTTATGGATTCCTCATGTCTGTCTGTCCGTCCGTATGTCACGGCCACATTTTTGCGAAACTATAAGAACTGTAGAAACTTGGTAAGTAAATGTATTAAGAGTTTCACACAAAAATAGAAATAAAAAAATTTGGGTGTTCCCCATACTTAGAACTGAAACTCAAACCCATACGTATGGGGTATTTACTATGGATAAGTCTTCAAAAATGATATTCATATATTTTAGTCTAAACTGAATAGTTAGCACAAGAGGCACATCCAAAGTATAATGTGTGGGGGACACCCCCCCCCCCCCGTAACTTCTAAAATAAGATAATGATAAAACACTTACATTAAAACATCGATGAAAGTTACAACAAACAAGAACTTTTATATGTTACTTGTTGCTACGGAACCCTGAACAGGTGACTCCGACTCGCACATGACCGCTTTTTTTTTATTTAAAGCAAGTTTCTTACCAAAAATCCTACTTAATGGGTAATGAGTCTCTTGTACAATTCAAAGAATTATATTTTTAACTACTGGAATGTTCTTAAAAAGCAGAAACCAACTAGAAGTTGTGTTACGTTTACAACTTAAGGCTCTAAATTATAATCCTTTGTCGATCATAACATGATATCACTTAATTTTGTTATGTGACCCGAAGTTAGTTGAGTTTGTAATACATTCCCCTTGCGTTCAACATTAAAAATAGCTTGAGTTCACCAAAGAAGCCCGCTCGCCGGATATATAAATCCCGCATCGCTTGTGACAGGACGACGGACATCAATACAAGATCAATCACTCCGTCACACCGCGATATATTTGGAGATCGATTGATCTTTCATTTCATTTACTACTAGAGCCGCGCTGCGACTATGCGACTTGAAATTTAACGGTATAATAGCTACTGTCAGAAGCGACCTTAGGGGGTAGCGATCAGGGCGATCGCCCGGGGCCTCGCTCTTGCAGGGGCCCCGCTCTAGGAGGGGCCTCGCGCAACAACGCAAGCAAATGAAAAAATATAAATTTTATAATAATAATAAAATTCTTTATTAGTTTTAACAAATTCTCCATAATAAATAGTGGCAAGAACCTCCTTTTAAGCATATAAAGAATGCTTGTGCCAGGAGACTCCGCTCTTTCTTAGCCTTAAAATAACATGTTTAGAGAACTTAATAATATTTTAAATGTGCGTGTGTGTGTGTGTGTGTGTATGTGTGTTTTAGCGTATGTGTCGTAGGAGAAACTCAGTATCATCATAATTTTGTGGTAGTATCCAGGCGATCAGTGCAATTTTACATTCATGGGCGTTTCTATTATATATACGTAACTGTTTGTTTATTTTATTATAAAGAAATGCCGCACGACATTTATACTGCATGCTGTAGAACTCCGTCCTAAATGGTGTAACAAAGGCAACTTTGTCTTTCCTTCGTTTGTGTTCAATTTTCGTCGGATTTTTTGATCCTTAATTACGTTATAACGTAACGGTAAATTAAAATAAAGTTAAAACTATTAATTAATTCAAAACATAACTGAAAAATTCATTATTGTTGTACTTGAATATGGCGCATCGAAATACTTGATCGAATCGGTTTTTTAATCGCATTGGACACGGGTCAGCTCGGGAGTCGGGACATAATGTTCCTGTTCCTCTATCGCTCGGGGAATCTTCGTGTTTCATTTAATCCGTTAAATCTTGTCACCCGGAAAAATTTTGCTTGAAGTATAAGTTACAAAATCGTTACATCTTATACATTATATCTTTCAATTTTATTGAATAATACGTTGAGTATTTAAAGTATTTAGTGCGCTTGAAATTTGTAAAAAAAAACTCTGTGTACAATAAAATATTTCTGACTTACCTAAATGAAACAAAACAATATTTACGAAATGAGTTCGCGTGATCATAAATCTGGTTGAAAATTTGAGTCAGGTAGTTCAAAGGGAAACGAACTATGAAAAGAAAGGAGGTTAAAGAAAATCTTCGTGGATTTTACAAATATATAAAAATTGATGATCAAGAAACCTGTACAAAACTTTTATTGACTGAAAGTTACTCTAATCCTGATTCAGCTGAGAACATTACGTCCACACCATCAAGAGTGCCGCCGCCGTCATTAAGGCGACGCTAAATGCCGGCGACCTTGAGCGATAAGAGTTCACGGCTCCTAGGTAACAAAGCCAATATTTTCAAAATTCTTGCGGCGAAAATGTAACGTTTTAACAGGCGAAAATAGTTTAATTGCTGATAATCCTCATTATTGATTTCTAATCTGAATAAATGTACCAACACAAAAAAAAGTAAAAGCTATAAGAACAACTTTTATGAAAGTAGTATACTAAACAAATGCATCATGCCGAGAAAAAACTTGTTTAACTGCAAAGAAAACTGGTACTTCATAATAGCTCTGAAGTATTAACTTTAACCAACAGCAAGCATTAGCAACCTACAAGTAAGATTTAAGGGTATGTGTAACAGGATAAAGTAGTGTTCATAGCTCCAAATGCTATATTTTCACCACAAAACTTGTCTAAAAACACCTTGTTTGTGTGTTTTGTGTTTACCCTTCGCCTTAAGATAAAACAACGAGGATGATGATGAATTAACAACATTGTCTCTTAGGTCATCGGTGCCGCCGTCATCGATACAATACAATCAAGAACACGAATCTAAACCCGGATTTATGTCTACATTCATGACTGCTGGAACGGAAAATCTGAATTCTCAAAATAACAGCGAGAGAAATAGCTGAGGAAAATGATATTGACAGACAATTCTAAGAAGTCAGCAGACGACGTAAAAAAGGCATGTTGATGAAGGGAAATATGAAGCTCATGAATTGAATGTGAATGAAATTTTGATAATTAACTTTTTTTATGTCATTGTCGACAATGTGCGCGCCAATTGCCATCCTTGTTTGAGGCTCTTAAACATCATAAGAGCATATTGGTTTCATGTATAATATAAAATTAAATAAAAATATTAAAAAAAAATTGTGAAAGTAAACTTTTGAAGCAATGCATAGACTTGCAAGTATCTATGACAGTAAGAGAATCGTTTGATATTGATGGACATGAATAATTGTACGAAATCGCGCTTATGAAGGAAACGACGACATAAGCTCGGTGCTGAAATATATAATAGAAATAAAGCTACTAAAGATTATCCCACTATCGAAATTGTCATGGGAATTATTACTTCCACACTTGTTACAGTTGCGTCTACTGAAAGGAGATTTTCGAGGCTTAAAGCAATGATATTTAATAGTATAGATAGGTTACGTAGACAACATTCGGTGTTTGAAAATGATACACTAACGCACACATGAATAATTTAACATTGCAATAGCACACTACATTAAGATTACACGTCAAAGAAGGATAGCAAATGCAATTATCGGAAGCGAAAAAGAGATAACTCTAATTTGCTAATTGCTTCTTATTTGTATAAAAAAATAGAGTTAATTCATCAGATATGATTTTTTACCGTACACCGTGATTTATGCCTAAATTACGATTCATTCATGAGTTCATGTAGTAAAAGCTATAAAGTAGTAAAACTGCATACCTGCATACCATAAATAGTCTTTTTTTTTATGATAATAAGGGACGAAACGAGCAGGACGTTCAGCTGATGGTAATTGATACGCCCTGCCCATTACAATGTAGTGCCGCTCAGGATTCTTGAAAAACTCAAAAATTCTGAGCGGCACCACAATTGCGCTCGTCACCTTGAGACATAAGATGTTAAGTCTCATTTGCCCAGTAATTTCACTAGCTACGGCGCCCTTCAGACCTAAACACAGTAATGCTTACACATTACTGCTTCACGGCAGAAATAGGCCATAAATATGTGGTACCCATAATCTAGCCGGCATCCGGTGCAAAGGAGCCTCCCACTGGTAATAAGTCTAATCTTTTTAAGCCTATATACTTACTGCATCACTGACTTTGTCCGACGATTCATGGCGGATCTATCATAGAGTTCCAATGCCTACCTTCATCGCCAAATTGGTTCGATAGTGCTGATTTTCATAAGAACTCATTGAATTTGATTACATCTTAACAAATCTCACATTAAATTTGATTCACCAAATGATACTTTCTATAAACAATGGCTTGATCTGTTGTTGAAGAAACCAAAAACGCATAATGTATACCTACATTTAGAATAGGATTTTCCTTAATTACTCGAAAGGTATGATCATTTTTTATAGGGCAGTAAAACTAATCCGGGAGTATTTGTACTATTTTATACGTAGATAAAATCTTTTCTAATCTGTCTAACACGACGTCGAGATATAAGTTAAAATATAATAAAAAATACCCGGACGCTAAATTTTATGAAAATCGTTGGAGCCGTTTCCGAGATTCAGATTATATATCTAATACATAAAATTCTCATGTCGCGGTGTTTGTAGTTAAACTCCTTCGAAACGGCTTGACCGATTCTCATCAAAATTTTGAGTTCATATTGGGTAGGTCTGAGAATCGGACAGCATCTATTTTTCACCCCCCTAAATGTTAAGGGTGGTCCACGCCAATTTTTTTTTTTACATTTTTTTTTAAATTTGTTTGATTATGAGTCAGTCTTAAAAAATACATACAACTTCAAATTTTCACCCATCTACGATCAACAGTTACTTTTGTATCGCGATTTTAATATCGGCAATACAACGTTTGCTGGGTCAGCTAGTATATATATATATATATACAAGAATTTCTCGTTTCAAGATATAAGATAATAGACACGAATTGATAATCTCGCCCTCCTACTAAGTAAGTAATAATGACATACAACAAGTAGCGTCGCATTCAACTTCTCCTCCAGAGTCCGGGCCCACTCCGCTCCACTCACGCTCTCCGCTCCGCTGCACGCTCTCGTGGCCTCCTACACAGACATCATTGTTATATTGGCAATAAACTATTCACATAATAATTAATGCTACATTTTAAACAGGAACCCATTTCAAGGTGCACCACATCACTGTCGAATAAAAAATTAGAAGAAATGGATTCCTGACATACCAAGATCACGCTATCAAGAAGGCGAATATAACAATTTATTTTCTCGCCTTCTTAATGACTGCACTATTTCACACTTACTGTCGAAGAGTGTAGAAGAATGTCGAAGACAAAATTGTATAAACTTAACAATTAACAGTATGCATACTGAAGCGACTCTCCGGTTGCTGTGTCGCACTGCGCGTTGCTGCACTGCGGGTCCCGTCGCTGCACGTCAAAATATTCTCTCGGAGCCAACTTTTAGGCGACGCGCAGCAACGCACATTGCAGCGCCGCTCTAGTGCGACATCCACCATACGATATGATTGAAAAAATATTTTGACGCATTATACTGCGCTGTTCATTGTTGCGCAGCGCCGCTGTAATGCGGTCTGGTCTTAAGACTACGATGTCCTGTTCGCGGAAAACGTTCATCACCGAACCTGAAGTGTATGCTCGAGCATTGTCTTGAATTAAGATAAAATCCTACCCATTTGAATTCTGTTCAGGATAACCATAAGATTTAACGCCTGCGGTATTTTTCGCCAGTTATATTGGCCCGTTTCAAAATAAGGTCAGTTCTCCCGCCTAAGCGGATTCCGGCCCAAACCATGATTGTTCACTTTGCGAGCGCGGCTTCAAGCCTACCTACAGGACGTTACACACATACATATACATTGGGCTAAATGACGGCGTGGCATAATGCCTAATAAATCGTTCTTTAATTTCTTCGTTACGAGAAGAAAAATAAAATGCAAACAACAAATACAATAAAATTTACAATTGTGTTAAAAAAACGTAACGCGTCTCGGAGTTTTTGGATCCTAAAGTCCAATTAACTGGTGCCGAAAGCAATTACAATTATAATTAATAGACAGATGCGACAATATATAAGAACGCTTATTTAATGAATGGACATGGCCAAAAAAGTACATTACATGCACACAGAACGCTTTAATGTGTTTGACATTATTTCAAATGTCATTGTTACATTGCTATGTCAAGCAAGGATGAAAGAGGATTTGGCAGTTAGTCTACTTTCTTGCAAGTCGGCTACCAGTTTCCTCAATGGGGGCGGCATTTAAGTCTTTATTATATATTGCTTCACTCCGAAGCCCGTGATCGATGGAGTTCCCCAATATTAGATATCTTCACCGTGCATTGTAATGCAGATGACAGTACTGGAGATGCCTTATGTATCAGAATACTGGGTCTAGAAATCTAGAGCGTCAATTGCCAATTCCACGGTTATCTGAAAGGCAAAGTCAAATTATCTTCGAAATTACTTTAAGGCGGTTCATATTTTAGAACTCTACAAGGTGCAGGTCCAGCCACACATAGAGTGTTGCCTTATCAATGGTCTGGTTCACCCCAGCACCAGCTCGAAACAGAATACTTCATGCTCGAATTGTCAGGGTTTTATTACTTCGCGTTGTGTAGCGTACGTCGCTTCATTGTATATCTTCTACCGCATTCATGGGGAGTGTTCCGAAAAGCTGTTTAGCCTGATTCACGCCGCCGAATTCTAAGTTGGCTTAACACGCCAAAAACTTGGATATTATCCTCTCTATCTGGATGTGTGGCGTTCCTTTTCAGTAATCCAAGGAACTCTCAGCCCAGTACAACCAAAATGTGGAATGAGCTTCCTTGCACGTTTACCTTCAAAATCAGCGGTTGCACCTTTCTCAAAGGCCAGCAACGCTCCAGTCATTCCTCATCACTTAACAAAATTCGACATTCATAAAAAAACTGTATATGTGTTATAGGATAATTTAATTAATAAGGTTGAGGAAAATATACTTCTGCTTGGATTATTAAGGATTATAAGGATTATTATAGAATATACAATCAATTTTATATAGCTTACTTTATAAAAGTCACTTGTATCAGAGTCACTCCCCAGCAGGAAGCCATTAAACATCATGATGATGACCAAAATCACCGATGAAACTCCCATAAACACTTTTCCTTTAGTCTGTAGCGACTAGTACTGAAGCGTAGCGTACAAGAAGAAAATAGACATGAATGAACAAACACTGTATAGATAAAATAAAACCGCTGTTTGAATACCGAAATTTCTGTTTTGTTTTTGTCGTAGTATTATAGTTGTAAATATTTATGCGTAAGACCGAATGTCATCGACTGCATGACGTTGAGACACGTACGACGACCAACTGAGCAGCGGACACGATGCATTTCGTCAATATGAGTTTAAAATTAGCCCGCGCCCGCGCTCGCATCTTCGTAAATATTTCAGTTTTAAAGAGGGCGGAAGCTCGTTCTCGATAGGGCTGTCGGCAATACTCTGACTTAAAAGACTTCACACGGCGCTCGACCTTTTGTTATGATTTGTTGATCTTACCGCTTTTATTGATTTGAGTTAATAAAATCAAAAACACAATATACGACATGAAACAACGTGCAGCTACTACAGGAATATAAATCGTTTACTAATTGTAACATTCCTATATTTGACTATGACGATATAACCTGGGACCGTATACAGAAGTAGGCAACCCTATATGAATCTCATTTGTAAGCTCGCAGCATCCTATTAGCTGCCACCTGCCTCCCGCAGCATACTGCGGCAGGCATGTGTCGCTCAGTTGCTCAATCAAATTCCTAGTTAAATACAAAACTGAGCTTCCGCACGCCTAGAAGTTGCGCAAACTTTAGTATTTATTGACACTTAATAGATGCAATCAAAACTACACAGGATGGACAAAGAATCTCAACAAACTGATTTAAAATAAATTGGAATTTATTTTGTATCAGATGTTAAAATTAAAGACAAAAGCCACAAAAAGTTTCCTTAATACATACTGCTATTCGGAATGCCAATATTTTAAATCTGGAGGAGGATGTATTTGCAGTATTCAGAGTATAAGTACTTATGCGATCAATGCTTTTAGTTCTGTAATTATCTCAGATATAACATCTAACTTGGACGTCTCTTATCGGAAAAAATATAAATTATGGTTTGGACTGGTGTACTCTGATGCCCTATCATCTCTCTTCAGGGAAAACAATAACGGAAGAAACTGAAGAAGCTATAAGAACCCTATAAACACCTAAGATTGTCCAAAATGTACATATTAATATTTTTATTCAATTATCACCCCCGACCAAATGAGAACGGCATCTGGTGTACCGCCCTATTAAAAGAATGTTTTGGGGTTATATTTTCCCAACTTTAGTATTTCGCAACTGGTTTTTTTTTTTCAGTTTTTTAAATATTTTTTTAAAGTAGGGAGAAGAAAATAATTAAATAAAACTCAACTTACAAACAGAAACGGAACGCCATTATTTAAATTATTTTACAACCTTTTTCGGGGATCCCCATCGATTGTTTTAAATCTTGAAAGCCAAAAAAAGAACAACTGTCATGACAAAGTGAAAATCAGGGTATTTGAATTTCACATTTGCAAAAACGTGAAACTCTATTTACTAGCTGTTTTATGTCGTGTACTGTGTGTTTTTTGAAACATTGGCTTAGTTATTACTACATTTTCTCCCAACGACGTTGAGTTGAGTTTGTGCTCCTTCGTTCAAAAAACTGTACAGTTTGCGAAAGGACGCTTATTACGTTGTTTTGATTTAACGAAAAGGACGCTGTGTTGTGTTTAAACGTCTTATTTTGTGCTGTGATTGAGGAGTCGAATCTGAACTATTGCAGCAAAAATGCCGATCGTGCGTGTGGCAGAAAGCAAGTGGCAGCAAAAAATTCAATTGTTTCAGGTGGTACTCGGTCGGTGAACATTTCAGGTTTCACGGTATTGACACATTAGAAGTGAGCCGTGACCAAATACCTGGATTGCAGGGAATAAATCCAATACTGCTTCGGGCAAAAATAAAGTCTCGCCACTCTTCAGGAAAAACATACTTTGTTTTTATTGTAACTGAACGAGGTAATCGTGGCAGAGAAGCAATAATAAGTTATTATTGCAACTGCATTGTAGGGCTGAGAACTGTGGGGTGTTGTTCCCATGTGATGAATATCATCTGGTACCTGGGCTATGCTCGCCATGAGGGAGTGACGCGACCAGCTAACTTCTTGGATGACGTTATTTTAAGAGTGTTGTTGATCGAAAAGGCGCCACTATCCATACGTTTCTATACTACATGTAGATAAGATTTGTCCCAATAAGCACCATTTAATGAAAAAGTTGTTTTTGTTATTCAAAATATGCAAGTAGTATATTATGTAGTAGTAGTAGTAGACTATGCCTGGTGGGAGTTCTAAAGTATCCTAGAACATGAGAAAATTGTGGTTTTACACGAAGAAACGCTGTTGCTAGTTGAGCAGTGGGTAGCATTTAACAGACTTCAAAAAAGGGGGAGGTTCTCAATTCGACGCGTATACATATATATTTTGGTTCAATTATGTTTCTTGCTTTTTTATCTGACCGTTTATGTATACATATATATATGTATGTACGTGTGTATATTAGAATGATTTTGTTTCAATTATTTGTGTAGGTATTGATCTCTAACAGTCAAGCAAACGGGGTCGTAACATAACCCCAAAACTTCTTAAAAAAACAAACTTAGCTTATGACTCCCAACTTTATAACAAAAAGAAAATTAATGCCACAAATTCTTATACAATGATCTATTAAATGTAAATATTTCATGTTTCAACACGACTTTTTTTGGTGTACGAGACTTCCACTGAAACCTGCCATTCGCCTTTAGTTTTTGATGTTTAATAAATTATTACAGTAAAATGATTCTATATTCTATGTTATTGCATCTACATCTTTTGTGTGCTGCTAAAACAAAAAGTGGAAACATGGGACGAGATGGCTCATAAAAGATAGAACCCAGCTACTGTTGCTTGCGATCCATCGCAACATGAAGTGATACATAAAAAACTGTACAGTTTGCGAAAGGACTTGGAAGAAATATAAATTACGCCTTCTATTAAAAAACAAACTTCAACGAGTATTGAAAAGGTTACGTTCAACTCAAAAAACCTGAGTAAATGTGTACCGATAACAAATACCTTAAACTTTGCTGAGACAAATAAAAAAAGAAGAAATTATTTCAAAATTAAAATGGATAAACAACGAAGCATCCTGTATAGCCGTGTGTCTGTTATAAACAGTCAATGCCCCCCTCGCCCCGCGGGACTAACGTCACCGCGTGCTTCTGTGTTTCATCACGGGACAGTGGACTCCATTTCATTCCTTCATTATCTGTTCCTTCCATATTATGCCTACATTATTTGCTGTCTCTTTTGCTTTTATCTACCATACAGTCCACGAATTTTAATTGAATGTGATGGTTGTTTTATTATTATTATTATTGTGTTTATTACATTGGTAGTAAATACAAATTTAAATTTCTTATTCAAACCATCTCTAAAATTAAATCTTTTGAATAAAATCCAGCTAAAAATGGAATTCCACATAAAGATAAACTTGAAACATTCATACATAAAGATGAAAAAGGAATATAAAATGAAATCCCCCTTATTATTCGAATATCTTGATTATCATTTATTTTATGGATGATTATTCCCGCACATATAAATAATAAAACTTTAAATATAGCATGAGTTAATAAACGAAAAAAAGCTAATTCTTCAAATCCTATTAGTAAAATTCTCATTATTAAACCTAATTGTCTTAAAGTTGATAAAGCAATAATTTTTAAGTCAAATTCATAATTAGCCGTAATCCCAGCTATTAATGATATTAATGTAATTAGTATTACTATGTGTGTTTAACTTCAAAAGTTATTTGATAACAGTTATATAGTTCATCCTTTATGTATTAACTATTTTAAGCTTAGAGTTTCATTTCCGGTGCATTTATAAATGTAAAGGAACCTAAACTTATAAGACAGACAGACAGTATTATTTTGTATGACTCCAACACATACAATAACACAACATAGTTGGTCTTAGTACGTGATATATTATTCTATTTCATCTGATTATATTACATTGACTTTTACTCCTAAGACCCTGCGTACATGATGAAGCTTACCTACTCAAGCTGGAAAACTAACACACAGCTTATACAAATTTTACGTTATGATTTTATTTTATAATAACAGTATGGAATGAATTGTTTTTTGGGGTAAAAAATATAATGATAACATAAATAATATTTTTAAGCATAATCAGGTATAGAGTCAATATGCGCTCACTTGAATAGCAGTCGTACCTATATAGGATTAATTTTTCAAGCGGCCGTTCACGGCCAAATCAGAAACTATTAGGTATAGCGAAACTTACTCAAATGAGTCTCAGGCTCAATTTTGAAAAAAATTAAAACTCCATCATTGGATTTTTGAAAAATCAACATTGCTGGTTAGTTATTTAAACCATTGATTTTGAAAAAAAACTGTAATACTACAGAAGTCAATAGTGTGGCTAATAAGGATCAAATTCTAGGAAGTACGGCAAATAAGTAAATTGTTACGGCGTCACAAATAAACTTGGTATAAAGTTATAACTGATGATAAATAAAGAAAATGCAAAATGTTAACAATATCGTTGACAACACTGTCAATGCAATGATAATTCTGAAGTTTTCCCAATGACAAGCTGCCTTGCAAATAAACGCGGGAAACGTTATACGTCCGAAGAAACCATTCGTAAGCAAAATGTCTATTTGTAAACAATTTACAGATTTTAATAAACTGTTTCCACCACACTAGCTGTACTGAACGTGTGAGCCAAATCCTCTTGATAGAAGTGGAAAGAAAAAAAACTGGCACCAATAATTTAGACTCTGTTAATCGCCCCTTCGTTGATTACTACTGTTTGGGTTTATTTGTATTTTGTTATGTATGACACTAATACCCATTTAGAACTTGAATTTCATTATTTGAAGAAAAATTTAAAATTGATGAACGATCTATCATATTTTATCAATGCGAGAACTGCCACTCACGCTTATGATACCTATGGTGCGAAATATCTTGAACGCGATCGCCGCTGTGTTAATTGATTCTAAAAATGGTTAACAATAACTGCTTATATTTTTACATAAGCATGATTGATTTCTCTTAAAAATACGGTTCATTTGGTCGAATTTCAAAATATATCTAGGTACGGCAGCTGAATAATATGATTCTGTACCTACTTGTGAAGCGGCCTCATCAATGCTGGTTTGGTCTGCCACTTCCGTCTTTGTGTGCCTTGCAACAATATAAATATATTACTTATTTAATTTATTTATATACAACCGACGGTGAGCGCTGACGTTGGTCAAGCATAGCTATAACTATGAAAAAATATGAACGCGTACAGTCCAGCGCTGATGAATTGCTACGCGCGTACAGCTACGTCGCGCTAATGAGGATCGTCAGTCGAGCTCGTCGGTCTGGCGTACGTCGGTCGTCGGTCCGCTGACGCGTTATGGCGATTATTTTATTCACGCGCGTTAGTTACATTGTAATCAAAAATTCATGTTCTGGTAATTTCGAATATATTGTATAAATATCTCCTTCAAATTGACGCTCTATAATGATTGGGTTAACATGATATCTTCTCTGTCTTTTATTCCGTAATCGTTTGTGTGAGTAGTACGACATATTAAAGAGTTTAAAATTAGATTCATTTTTCTACGCAATTTTACACGCGCAATCAAGTATACTGTCAGCCGAATACTAAATGCAACATAGTCAACGCGTAAAGGTACGCTTGACCGACGTCATCACTCACCGTTGGTCGAGCACTAATCCAGGCTTAAAAATATACAAAAGAACGGCCAACATTCAACAACAAATAAAATAAAGACGTTACAACTTTTCCTTCCCACCTTTAACTATTGCCTATTTCTTGAGGTAATCGTGAACACGGCGGCGATGCTACGATATTCGAATATGCACATACATGCAATATACACTTTAACTTAAACCGTACCGAACTGCCAGGTTGCTGGAACTTCAGATGTACAAACACAATATATATATAATAATAATCTACAATAATCTTTTTAAGAATTAATTATTACTAGAACTCTATGCTACGTCTGCAGAGTGACACATAATATTATATATTCATGCAAAATATTAAATATCTTGTAGATGTTAAACGGAGAAACAGAAATTCTATTAAGTATATTTTTGGCTTCGGTATTGATTGTAGAACACACAGCACTATTGAAAATATATTAAATGTACCGTTTTTACTTTGTTACCATTTCATTAGACGGATAATTAACGCCCCTTCGGGTGAAATTTTTAAAATCCGTTTTAAGCTGACCTCTACATGACGAAAGGAATATTCCAACCAAATTTGAAGTCCATATGGTCCTAGTGATATCTGAAATCTCTTATATTTATATTACAAAACTTTATATTTATATTAAAAAAAAATTATATGACAAACGTAAAATTACTTGAACTGACTAAAATTACTGGGACAAATTAACTAACTCAGCAGTTCCGGACAGACTCCAACGGGAACTGATTCTCGAAGACGGGCGTGAGCGAGCTTGGGCGCGTTCTGCAATGATCTGAGCGAGCGAGCGAACCGTCCGCTTAGGCCCACAGTCGCACCCTGGAGAGAGCGTCGAGCATGACAAGCGCTCGCCTCGCTCGCTGTGTGGCGAGCCGCTCGTCACGCCAGCTGACGCGAAGCGTTCCGCTTCTTCCATCGACTCGTCCGAGATCAAAAGCGGCGGGGACGTTGACTGTTTCATAAAAGGAATATCATTAATACATTAACTCATCATTTAGGGTTATAGGAAGACTGTCGCTTAATTTCTACCACAAACGGAGATAAAATACTAGAAATCTGTAAAGTCTATTTATCTAATTCAAAATCCATAGACCCTCGCGGTATCCACGCTGAATTCAGCTCCAGGAGCTCTTTTTCTTCCTGGACCAAAAGTGATCACCTGCAACATCAGAGGAATGGCAGCAACCTTGAAGAAAGGTCTAAGTACACGCTTTTTTTTTTGAAAATACCCATGTCGTATCGTGCTGGAAACACCGCACAAGAAAGTACATATAAGAGTATTCGACACCAACCAAGCCAAATATTCCACAGAAGCCAAGTGATCTCTTCCAGATTTCAACGAAATCTTTGATTATTTCAACAACTTCATCCGTATTCCTATGATTGTTTTTTTTATGAAAATAGGGACGAGACGAGCAGGACGTTCAGCTGATGGTAATTGATACGCCCTACCCATTACAATGCAGTGCCGATCAGGATTCTTGAAAAACCCAAAAATTCTGAGCGGAACTACAAGTGAGCTCGTCACCTTGAGACATAAGATGTTAAGTCTCATTTGCCCAGTAATTTAGTATTGTAATCTTAATATGTATAAATTACGTGTCACGTTGTTTGTCCACGATGGACTCCTAAACTAACGAACGGATTTTAATTGGGATTGCTTCATGGAGTGCAGTTTAGTCCAACTTGAGATATAGGATAGTTTTCATTTCGATTTGGGACCCATTATTTTTTTTTTATTTTCAATATTTGTTTTGTATGGATATATTTTCTATGAGAGAATTTAGTGACGCACGGTTTGACAGTTCCACTGTGAATCAATTTCATTATAAGAACAGGGAGCATTTTTTACGAAATCATTCTTGATGATTTGAAATATTATTGGCAAATTCCTATAAAACAGTATTTTGTTATTATCTACAGAACAACGTCTGTCGGGTCAGCTAGTTAACTTATAAAAATTAATTAAACCAATAATATATATATTGAAAATTATCTGCGAAGAAATGTTGGGTATTTAAGCATAATGTTTCTATAATGTACAAAAAATACTTTCAGTATATTATATTCCGTCAAAGTGGGTATGTCGACTTTGACTTCGCCGTTCCTATAATGAACAATAAAAGTAGGTCTGCATGTGTTGAGCAATCAAGCCAATTCCAACTTCAGTAATAAATTCAAAGTATTCCTTAAAAACTGGTTCAGATCAATCAAACTCACCCTTTCAACAATAGACAGATCACTGTCATTCAACAGCTTCAGCGCCTCATCAGTGCTCGTGTCGGGAGTCGAGGTCACGATTCCGGCCTGCCAACAACACTTGTATCACATCCCTCACCCACTTTCAACATCAAGCGTTACACAAACATTGGTCCAAACATAATACAACATTGGGCTTACCTTTTGTGTGGACACAGATTAGTTTTTACATTCGTTTTCAAGAATATTCAGAATTTTGTCCTTCAGTTTTTGGCCTAAAGTATATATATTACTAAATAGATTTCCGCAACGAAACGCTTAATTCAATTAATTTTCTCAAATGCGCACACTGGTCGAAGGGTATCACTGCACTCAGGTCTAATGAGTAAGAAATCCGAAATGAGTTTTAAAAGATACGATGATAGCCGACAAGGTCAAAGAGAAACGTAAGATGGCTTGGCCACATGTGAAGGCACCCAGATGATCATATTATGGTGAAGCATACCCTAAACTTGCCAACAACAAAGCGTACGTGTGATAGGCACCATGGTTGACAACGAACTAAAAAGTTTAAAAGAAGCTCCAAAACATTTGACAACTGACATAGAATAAAAATATGCCGGGTAAAAGGACGTAGTACCATGGCCTATTATGCCTGACATACTCTGAAAACACGATAAATCATATAATTATTTATTAGCTAAGTCAAATCACAAATATAAAGTCACTGTCCTTTGCTGGTTGCGTCCCCAGAACCGTTTGCACCGGCGCTGTCGTCCCCGGGCTGGTCGGGATGGCGGGAGACGGACGCGGCGTGTCGCTGGCGCCGTGGCTGCTGCCTCACGCAGCAAATGGTCAGAGAGTCCAGCGACCGAGTGTTTGGGACCTCCTCTGCCTCTCTGTGCTGCTCCTGCTGTCCACTCGCCTTGTTCCCGGATGCTTCCAACTACATTAATCGATCTTTATTTACTTAGCCATAAGACACAAGTTATCATTCGTTATTCAATGAGGAGTTTCTTCGACGTATTAAGAACTTTTTTAAATAGCTTTTACGAAACAACGATCATTAGTAAAACTTAGAAACTTAGTGGAAACTCATAATTCGCCCCGTCTTTGTGAACAGCGATTGTTTTGCGAAAATTGCACGTTAAGCGCTCAGTACTCCCTGAAGTTCCCAGTGTGTGTAATGCGCTCACCTTAACCTTGGCCTGGCGCAACTGCCGCCGCATCTCGCGAATGATCTCGTCCTTGAACTGTGCTCGCAGCGCAGCCACCCTGCACTGCTCGTCCAGCGCTGCGCACACCTGGTGCAGCACGTGGATCTCCCTCTGCAGCGTCACGTTCACCTCTCGCACGGCGCGCGCGCTCTCCCCGCTGCACTATCATACCAGACCAGGCTATCAAGATGTTAGATCTAGAGATAGAAAGAATGTAGACGTTTTCACAACAAAAACTCCACGACGGCTGAGCTGCATTCTCCTAGACACTTATGCGTGAGAAATACTTACCTGCGACAAATTATATTGTAAAGGCGAAGTTAATTGTAATAGATCCTACAGTATATATAACAGTGCTTAAGAAATAATCTAAAATAATTCTAAACGAATCAATTTTGAGAAAATGAATGCCTTTATGCCTTTTTACACTCTCACTGCAAAAATAGAAAGTAAATACTGAATAAAAATAGAGTCCCTCCACCACTTCAGAAATAAAAACTAAGAAACAAGACCGTGCATTTATAACTATTTTTGAATGTTATATCAAACCTACCTGAATAAAAATATTTGACTTTGACTTTGCTATTTGTAATAATACGTTTAAAAATTTTTAAATGTACATAATGTCTATTGGGTCTGCTTTACTCACAACACGGTACAAGAACAGATTCTTGAGAAGCAGCTCAGAAGATACAAAATATATGACTGGACAACACAATGGTGAATAAGGTTGAATGGATCAAAATGAAATCAAACCAATTAATTTATTCATACCCATTACGGCAAAGTATTAATGTGAAGCTACTCTGGAGAACTCATGTTAAGGACTAAAAGATAAGCTGGAATTCTGATACAAAATGGATGTAATTGCAGCCTAGAAGACAACTTTCTCTAGCCGTACAACAATATTTTGTTTTGCAGCAAGAAACGAAAACGAGGACGACGTTTACTAAGTGGTTAGTTATAGCAATGCAGTGCCTTTCTGGATGCTTGAAAAACCCAAAATTCTAAGTAGCATCACAATTGCGCTCGTCAATTTGAAACCTAAGATGTTACTTACTTATACTAACAGATCCTAATTATACCAGTGTGATCTAATGGTTTGCAGCTATGTTCGAATAAGTAGTAATACTCTATGTAATATTTAAATCATGTAACCTTTCCAATTTAAGGCTAGGCTCCGTTCATCATATTAGATTTTGACAAGTTTTTACAATTAAACCTATCAAAGCCTATAAAATCCTATAAAAAACCTATAAAATCCTATCAAAGAGTAATATAAATAGGTAGTTTAAATATATACTCCGTTACAAAGTCAGTGCACCCTTTTAAGCAAGGAACGACAATCTCCACCAGGACCTCACAAAAAGAGTTTGCTGATAAAGTCATAAAAAAGGAAAAAGAAGCATTGACTTTACCGCCAGGTGAAACTCGACAGTACGAACATAAAACTCAGGTGGAAGAAACAAAATATCTAAGCCTTTCGAGTTCTAGAGAATAGCGATCTAGCGAAAGTGTTTTAGAAAGAAGAAACAGGAAAAGGAACCACCCTTAACTGAGAAAAAGAGACATTTAAGAATTTAATAAGTCCTCTAAATTTTGCAGTATTTAAAATTTCCGAAAAAAGTTTGTGATATTTTTAAAGGCGAAGGAGTACAACCGAAATTATGGTGCTGCAATACTGACCTCCATATTGTGCTGGATGCTCTCCTGGTACTCAGAGCGATCGTTGCGCAGGCTCGCGCTGAACTCTTTCAATGGCTCTTCGTCACCCCGTTGCTGTCAAAGAAACAGGGCATGTGTTACAACTGGACAAGCTCACAATAACTACAAAAGGTGCTAGATTGCTGCATCTACATTACGAGTATGTTTGGACCAATGCACTTGAATTTTAATATGAAACTCCCACCTCTCTAGTAGATCCGGCGCAGTAGATATCCGTCATCACTTGAGCGTCTTTTTTGCTAACGTTACTGAAATATTGTTTAAGATGATATCAAAACAGTGAAGATAACAGAAATAAAAAAAAAACTGTAGGACATTGACATTGCGTGTCTGATGAAAAGAGATCGCCCGAACTTTTACAGTAACAATTTAAACACACTAACGTTATTGGAGGTAAATAATAAAATAATAATAGGTAAGTTTAGTATAACTCACGGTTTATGACATTTACAAAAAGACAGATTGCTCTTCAGATTAACAATAGTTTGTTCATACTGCTGTATGTCCTTGTTGAGCCTCCGGATGTCCCTGAACGAGTAACATTTTGTTGTATATTATTATAATATTTTATTTTTTATGGAAGAAGACAAACAATCGTATGAGTCACCTAATTTTAAGGCGGGGTGGTATGGTAACTAGGGGATGGCTGGACGGGATTAATAACTTTATTTATTTACGTAAATGCTCCAAATAAGGATAAGGACTAAACTTAACATGGTCAGCGCGTACGGATACGCGCTACGCTCGACCGACGTCAGCGCTGTTCGTCGGTCGAGCACTAAACGCAGCCTTATTCATTCACAAACTTTCTTGTCACCTCCTGACCTTACATCTCATCATAAAATGATAGATATTATATTATATTATTATAAGGATTATTATAGAAATTTTATTTTCTCTCTATGACCATGACTCACCTAAGTATCGAATAATCACCTGTAGCATTTTAAAGGAGTACCTAATTTGTGCTCATAGAATTCACCTCACATGTTTAATAATCCTTCAAAAGCTTGGGCTTGCGTGCGTCCATTCGAAAAATGGACTTGTTCTATGACAATTATATATTATATGTGTTTGTATACAACAATGACAGTGATAATTATATGTATTTGTATAGTTTTTTCACAAGATCACAATCAAAACTATGAAAATTTAACATTTTAATTATTTAATGTGATTGGTGGCTTCATCTACAGGATCTACTTTACAGTTGATAACCTGCTCAACCCCAATATTTGCATATTAGGAAATTGACTTGAGATGTCGCTGTTGTAAATCTAAACAATATGTTATGTTTTTAAAGTGATAACCCTCACTTCTAGAATTAAAACACAAATAACATTCTCAGGTTGTGGCTTCATCTACAGGATCTACTTTACAGTTGATAACCTGCTCAACCCTAATATTTGCATATTAGGAAATTGACTTGAGATGTCGCTCTTGTAAATCTAAACAATATGTTATGTTTTTAAAGTGATAACCTTCCCTTCGTATCAGGTTGTGGCTTCATCTATGAGAGTTGAACAAAGCAAACAGAATTTTATAACGAGGCGGTACTCGAACGGTTACCTCAGTTGGTTAGAGCACCGGCACGGAACACCGGAGGTCGTAGGTTCGAATCCCGCATCGTTCATAAAATTTTGTTTTCAAATTTTATTTGTGTATTAATCCTAGAAGTGAGGGTTTTCACTTTAAAAACATAACATATTAATCAATTATAGTTAATGCCGCGGGAGTGAGAAAGATAATATTTAGAAAGATAGGCTCACTGAGACCGATGTTAATGTTCAGTCCGTAGGTACTTCACAGTTTAGGTTAGGTGTAGGTTTTCGAAATTCATTCTCCTCCTCTATTTATTTATCAAACTCCTATAGAACCACATCAATGTAGCTGAACAAATGACTAGAGTAATAGACTACGTGCGTCTGAGTAAGTAGAGTTAAGGCTGCAATTAGTGGTCGACCGACGGCCAGCGGTGACATTAGTCAAGCGTAGCGTAGCAATGAAAACATGTGTGCTCAGTCCACGCGTACAGCTACGTCGCGCTGCCGAGAATCATCGGTCCAGCGTACGTCGGTCCGCCGAAGCGCTATGGCGATAATATAAAGCAATTGAACACGCGCACTCATTTTTGCTGTCAGCTGAGCACTAAACTTAACATGGTCAGCGCGTACGGATATGCGCTACGCTCGACTGACGTCAGCGCTGTTCGTCGGTCGCGCACTAAACGCAGCCTTATTCATTCCCAAACTTTCTTGTCACCTCCTGACCTTACATCTCATATCATAAAATGATAGATATTATAATAGCAAATGTCTTACCTTTCTTTCGTAAGATTTTCTTTTTGCAACGAATCAATGTTAATCTTGAGCTCGTTAATTTTGTTACATATTTTCTTGTGTCTCTCTTGCTGCAATCAATTATTTCATCTTGAAATTGTTGTTGCTACAGCTGTTTCAATTACAATTAACAATTTGATACATATACTTTACGATACAAGTCTACTTTAAGTAACATTGAGATACTTTTCAACGCGTAAACCAAATAGGTGATTTAGAATATTTATGTCACGAACATACTCGTTGGGTACTATTAAAATATGGGTAAAAGATGAAAAACTTGAAGTAATCCGATTTTATACGAATCCAGTTTACTTAGCTAAAATGTTTTGAATTCGCCCAACATTCAAACTCTTTGGTTACCCTTAATATTTACCATTTAAACACAGAGGTGTTATGTTACGGCAATTCGATCGACCGGTTTCATTGTTAATTATTTTCTAAGTTGCTTTTTGCTTTATTATTACTGTTTTTTATTTTATCTGCAATGAAACTTGTCTTCGCATCATGACAAAGTACTTTAAAGAGCTTGGAGTATTTTTTTATATATAAATATAAATTTTAAATTCTTCACTATTATTTTAAAGTTTCTCATAATAAATGTCATATTATAAGCGTTTACGACTTTTGTGGATACCCATTGTAGCCCAATCATTAAAACAATGTTTGTTGTTTACTGTATCATTTTCGAATCATGATTAAAGGCGCCCTTTTGATGGCACTTGGCCAAGGCACTTTAGTACATTTTTTTTAGGAGGCTCTGTCAAAGTCGAGATATTTTGAAAATGTTACATTCATTATTCGGCAAAAAGTGTTATTTCTACGGAAATTTGGGGAAATTGTGTTATTATTTTTAGGGTTATGGTGACATATATAACAAGCTGTATATGTAGTAAACTCCAGATTCATGGTCATTCCGACTCTAGGCTATAGAGATTACCGCTTACAAACAAATAAACAAACTTGAATACTTAGTTCGTTAATATTATAAAATAGTTGATAAAACCATAGTTAAGTTGAGGTGTTGAGTTGGGTAATAAACCAATTCAGTGAGATTCAGTGAGTATGAGTCAATTCAATTTCAATGGGTGATAAATGAAACCACCTGCACATGTAGGAATCATTCTTTGTATTTGCTCAAAAAGTATATAAAACATTAAAAAAAAAATATAGGTTATAAATCTAAATCTAAAAATAAAATACAAAATGTAAATATTCGAAAATGATAACAGTAAAGCAGTGTGTTCACATTTTGAAGACTTTGTTCAATTTTGCTTTTGGCTTTCCAATTTTTTTGTTTGGTGTTTTGTCACCTTGCTCCGGCTTCTCACTCCTAAAAGAACAATGAAATTTATGAATTCCTGTAAAATAATGGAAACATGTCGTTTTGGCGTTCCTAGGGGAAAGTAGGGTAAGACTAGGTAACTACATTTGAAATTCAATAAAATTTTCGTGGAGGAAAGCGAATATGAAACGAAGTGATCATCGCCGCCCACATTCTCTTGCAACACCAGTGGATTTACTGGAGCGTTGCCGGCCTTCCTAGGACCCACTTTTTTTGAAGATACCCATGTCGTATTTTCCCGGAAACACCGCACAAGGAAGCTCAGCAAACCTAGCCAGTTTGGAAGGACGTGGAAGAAAGTTCCTTCAAAACCGCAAAAAAATTGAGATATAACTTCTCTGCATACCATTTAACAGGTTAGTTAAAAAGTGTCATAGAGGCGATGTGTCATGTGCCAAGAGAATCATGATTTATTTATTGATTTCTTATTTAAGACAGCTACCTCGTCTTGTCCGCCATCCCATCATAGACCTTAAAGTTTGTCTCATAGGGAATATTTTATTTATCCCATCAAGTAATGAAATCACAGCGTAATTTTCACTGGGTGCCAGATCAATAAAGTAAGGTAAGAGGAATGAGGTAAGAGGCAAAACAAAGAGAAGAGAAATAAAAAGGGAAAGAAGCAAGGTTCTAGAACTTTGAATGCGTCCGATCCTGATTCGATTTTCGAACAAGTCATTAGAAAATATTAATAAAGCTTGATACAGCACGAGTACTAACCAGACGACATGTCCGAAGATATCGGACTGCGTGACCTCATTGAAATGTATCCCCTCGATGGTGTAGTGGTCGTATTCGCGCAGTCGCCGGATCAACTCCAGCAGGCCCCGCAGGTCCGAGTCCTTGCGGGAGAGCATTTCCCGCAGCAACCACACCTCCGCGCCCAACTCGCTCGCCATCTATCGTGCGACAAGGATCTCACGTTATTGGCACTGTCACACTACTGTGCAAAGTATTCATCTTCATTTGCTTATGACAAAAGACTCTGTGGTAGATCCCATTATTTCTATAACGTAGATATAACGACGCGTCTTCATTGAAGTGAAAGTTTTACGTTGTAAGTTCCAGTTTCCGCCGCGTTCGTTCAGATTCTTGACGCGCTTTCAGATTGTCTTGTCCTATTCGGGCGACACACGTTTTCAACCGAGCTACATAACTCTTTCTGAACTCGCAGAGCATTTTACCACAAATTCTATTCGATTTTCACTTTATTTCACATATAAGTGTAATCACAAAAATATGTTTTAATTGCAATTGCATCACCACGTTTTACACACTGATAATGTAACTACTCTACAATTCCAAAATAAAAATACTCGTTGGTAATTTTTAATTTTAAACTTACTCGTGTAAGTCATTATCTTAGATCATTTATACGTCTAGATAGACTGTGACAGCTGTGAAAACGTCGAAAAAAATTGAGGTTGACTGTTAACCTCTATTTTGAGCATTGCACGCACACGAACACAAAATGATATACAAATCGCGAGTGTAAGACGTAGCTTGTCACGCACACTAAAGTAATAAACCTGGTGTGTTTTCATCGGTTGTCTAGCAGAAAGAGGGTCTTTAAACACATGTACATTATCAGTCATAAGTTACCTACGTTTTATTATTTTTGTTGCATCGCTTCAAATAGATTATAATTAGAATTATTTGTACAATGATGCAGCTGTAAATATTAATTTAAAAGAGTGGCAACGAGTTTCTTGCCACTTCTTAACATTCAAACTCAACCTTTTCCCATGTGGTGGTAAATGGTAAAATGTACAACTTTTGACATTTATAAATGTTATTTTTGACCTAATAGCATAAGTCTTGTGATGATCTGTCAAACGCAGCGTCCCTCATGCAGTAACACACAGCTGTCAATGACGGCTACCTCAGTAAATTTACGCCTCTCGCTGTGGATCTTGTTGGTGAGTTCTGACTCCAGCTCCTCCACGGTTCTGGCTAGCAGGGTATTCTGCGCCACCAGGTCTCCCACCCACGACTGCAGCAGCTGTATTTGCTTCTAAAACACAGAAATAACACAAAAAAATTGTTTTCTACGATTTTACTTTAAATAAAGCCGATCGAGACATATGATATTATTATATATTGTAATGCCTTACATTACGTAAAACAAAGTGATCAAACCTCAAAAAGCATCGACATGTCATTTTAATCGAAGCTCAATAAAGTCATGCTTACAGCACGTACGTACATGCATCAATCCGCAGGCACTGTAAGTACCTAAACAAAGAAATTATACTAGCATTGTATGAAAATGTGAATTGATATTAACAAAAAAAAACAAAGATCTTGCCGACAGGATCGACCAGTCACCACAAGTGCCGCGTACCCCGTCCTTATTGGCTCGATATTCATCACATGGGTAGCGTGGACTCTGTCTCAAATAGGCACGACGCCTGTATTAACCATATCTTCCTCCAGTTAGTCCGGAGCCTGTCTCCTGGAGATGAGTTCAATCTCGTTCTTGTTGGCTCGCTGCACGACGCTAAGCACGACATGCGTTAACAGTCTCACACGACACGACACATGGACTAGCCATATCTACCTCTAGTTTGTCCTGAGCCTGTCTCCTGGAGATGAGCTCTATCTCCTCGTAAGCTCGCTGCACGTCGCTATCACAGCATGCGTTAACAATCTCACACGAGCACGACGCATGGACTAACCATATCTACCTCTAGTATTTCGGAGCCTGTCTCCTGGAGATGAGTTCTACCTCGTTCTTGTACGCTCACTGCACATCACTAAGTATGGCAAGCGCGGGTCTGACACGAGCACGACGCATGGACTAGCCATACCTACCTCTAGTTTATCCGGAGCCTGGCTCCTCGAGATGAGCTCCATCTTGTCCTCGTAGGCTCGGTGCACATCACGCAGTACGGCCAGTGTGGGCTCTGTCTCACACGAGCACTTGTCCTTCTCGGCCACACACTCTGACACATTATCCATAGCGCACGATGCTCGCTGATCGCTGCACTCTTAATTCATCGTTACAAATAAAATTAATTATAACTACTCAGATTATTGCTTATGTAAATGTTCTCAGTTATATCTATCAAAAACTATTTGTCATTTATGACACCTTATCAGAAATAAGGAATAGAAGATGATTTAAGATGTCAGAAAAAAATAATACCTCCCGAAGGGTGCCTTTACACCACGTAGGATGAGTAGGATCAGAGAAAAAAAAGGTTTTTAGTTGTAATAAATCTGTATATTTTATAATGTGTCGTGTTAGAAGATAGATAGCACAACTTTTGGTACGAGTAGTTTAAATCAGGCTGTCAAAATATATTTACAACGCCAGATCCAACTGGTTTTATGAGACTTCTGATGGTTGAGTGAGGTGTTTGCTAGCAAGTAGTGGCTGAGCCATATTTTGCAAAGAAGGTATTTTCAAAACATCGGCACAGATGTACCAAAATACTTGAGAAAGTGATCAAGCTTCTCAACAATAACTACGATCTTTTAGAATGGTTCTTTCAGCAAGACTCAGAACCGAGTCTTAAAGCTACAGACAAGCGTACCTAACTGCAAGCAAACGATTCTAATTTGATCAGAGCTAAAGACTGGCGGTCATCTAGCCCTTAATTCGCTGGATTATCATTTATGGACATTTTGGCACACCCTAAGTCTAATAATTTGAACAAATGCATAAGGTTGACAGTGAATAAATTTCCCATGAAGAAAGCAAACATAGAGTGTTACAAGCAGGGCCGGATTTAGGACAGGGCAACCGGACTAGCCCGGGGCCACTACAATAATCGGCCCCCACAATAGCGAAATAGTCTACTAAACAATTTTTCCTTTTATATTTTTTTTTGCGATTTGCCTTTACCTACCTACAGTACCTAATTTGTACGAACATGATTATTATTAAATATACAGAGAAATCATCAATCTATATCTATTAACTCCAATCAGGCAATCAGTAAAAGATCAAAATGAGAATGAATCGCTGATAAGCACTTGCAATTTACATCTTGAGGGAGTAGCGCTCATTTTCAATAATCAAAATCATTAAAAACAGGCTTCGAACCACGAATGGACAAGAATCAAATTTCAGACAATTCTTATTCCAGATTATATTTATAAATGTTTGTTAAATAATAAAAAAATCTTTAAGTACCTACTTGGTTTAACAATAAATAGCCTGTTATATTATAAGCATTTGTAAGGAACAGAGAATAGAATGGAATGTTATAAAGAAAAAAGAGCAGAGGGAGCCAATACAAAGATGGGAGTACAATTTACTGTAGGGTTGGAATGGAGCGGCACAGGATCGCGCGATAAGTGAAGGGATTTAGAGGAGGCCTATGTCACATGTCAATGACCTGATTACTTCTTTTTCAAGTGAAACTTCTAATGCGACCTCAAAGTTCCAACAAGGTTGCGTTTAACGCTTTAGCATTGTTGTGATTTAAAAGTCGATGAAACGAAAAAGAGCTGACACATAAAATCATAATATTCAACATGGGAGAAAATGATATAGGAAGCATTATAAAGTGTTTTGGTACCAGGCGATCATAGGTGAAGAAGAGATTGTTTTATGTATGACGCGAGTATACCTTAATATATTCTGACGCCATGCGCACGACGCATTACTACATAGAGACCATAGGAGAAAATATACATATATATTAGTGGTGATGGTAATGTCCTGTTTTCATAGCGGTTGAAATCATGTGTCATCCTAGCAACACGTACCAGCACTCCATATGCAGTTAAGAGGTTCATACACAATGCAGGTTTCACTTCTGACATGTGTACTTTGTACGCACGCAATTTTTTTCTTCTTAATTTTTGATTAATTCCTAATTTCATTCATATGATCTAGAATAAAAATCTCATGATAGATTCCATGTGCAATTGAGTACTCCTCAAAATTTAAATGGATATTATGTATATGGGAACACGGACGTGAGTGAAATACAAGATGGCTGTCAACACAAGACATCATGCATCTCATTTTTATTCTGCTACATTTTACGGCTCATTTGACTTTCAGGTTTCTATTAATTATATGTCCAAACTAAACTTATATTAAAATGAAACACAGTTTGATCTAAATAAATTTATTAAATAAATTATGTTGACGTTGAAAACGGACCATAGCGGATTACGACATAAAGCTGTACAAGCAGAACAAATTTTGTAAATTTATTGTTCAAACACAAATTTATCGAAGAGAATATAATTATATTTCGAAATATACTTAAATCTTGAATAAGGAATATACATATTTACTTGGATAATTAATTTATACGTCCAGATGGAATCTCTTGCTGTTATACAACCGATAAAAACAGGCCAGGAATATTAGTTTAGTGTGCGTGACAAGCTACGTCTTACGCTCTCGATTATGACACTTTGTGTGCGTGAATTTCTCAAAATAGAGGTTAACTCTAAACTTTTTTTCGAAGTTTTCACAGCTGTTATAGTCTATCTAGACTTATAAATGATCTAAGTATATTTAGTGTCACCCCTATGGTCAGACCATGCGCCCTTCTAACGAGCATTCCGCCCTCTGATAGGATAAAGCCATGTTCACATAATCTAAACAACCACAGCCAGCTAAAGGTTAAACCTTTGTTACATAGCTTTCGTTCGTTAAATAATGTAGACTCGGCCTCACACGAAGTTAAGTCGCCACTTCCACGAGCGAGTGCATTCTCTGTTCTCCATTCTCCTCGACACCGACTACCCGATTAACGGTAACACAAGGCTACTGAAACCCGCTTGTACGGAACACGACCGGTGCATGAGGACGCGCGTTTTGCTCACACTCAGCGACTTGGTGTAACGCCGTGTCGAAGGCGGAGGTGCGTTCTGGCATGACGATAAATTCACTCGCTCGTGAAGGTGGCGCTTTACTTACCAGACTTATTATAGTATCATTTATAATTAGCTATATATTTTCATGTAACATGATACGGCGCAGCGTAACTAGTCTATACTTATTGAAGTTATACTTCTTTAGGCACGTTATGAATAAATGATGAGAGTGAAATATTAAGATGCGCGCGCATCACTATCACACAAAAGTAACAGGGTGAAGTTGGTTCCTAAAATTTTCTGACATTTGCGACATTCGTTATTTATTTTTCGGTATCTTCGTCCATTATTAGGATAGACAAAGGGTTCAAGCCCATACAGCCATATTCGTTATTTAATAATTAATTGTCAAAGCCATTGTTGCAAGATTTTTACAATATTGTTCTTTCTACAAATGCAGAATAAGCCTTTGTTAGGCTAAAGAAGTATAACTTCTTGCGTGCATACATAAGTACACACGCACTTTTTTGTATATTGTTTTGTTGAAAGCAATAATATGTACCTACACTATGAACTTGAATACACATGTACAATACCTACATATTATATACAGCTTCGAATAGGAGAGCGTAGCCCGGGTCAGTCATATCTTGCATTGTACCTTGGCTATCAAAATACTCTTTATTTCATTTTTTAAATGCGATAGAACGTTTCGACTAACGCCTGCGCGACTCAAGTAAGGGAGAGATCTATAGACCGTACTTAAACTTTGCTCAGACTTTACTTAAGTAAAACTCAGCCGAACTCAAGCTTAGCGCAACGTTTAATTTGTTATTTATAGCCAAAGCTGAGATTACACTGAGCTGCTCAACTAAGATAGTCCAATTGAAAGGTTAAGCGCAAGTTTAATTATACACAGTATATTGTCGATTATTATTAAACAATTTTTTACAATAGAAAGTATACTCAAATTATAACAGTATCCCAAACTTTGATTATTAGTTTTGTTTATGCGATTTGCGGTCTTGTTAACATATTTGGCATGAGAAACGGAACGCATTTTCGGATACGTGACAGCAAAATTGTACAAACACATACCTACATATCAATGACTAGTAACATACACCTAACTATACCGATGCTTGTATTATACGAGAATTTTAAAACGTCGAGCTATTGTGATGACGCAAGGAATTGTTGATTTTTTTTTGTTCGGCTTATAGTCTGAGTTTTTCCTAAGTCTTCGTTATGGTGGACTTAAGCCTGTGCTTAGCTAGCACTCAAAGCTATGTTTATATAACGAACTGAGACTTAACTCTCTAGATTAGTCTGAGCAAAGTCTAAGTACCGTCTATTAATCTCAGTATGAGAAGCAACTACAAGTAGTTAAATTCAAGTGTTGAGAGTAAAATATATGAAGCATTTGTTAACAACAACTGTATTTTAAAATGATTTATTAAATTTATGGTATAACAAAAAAAAATCCAAATATATTACTTATCACTATTAGAAGCATGTGAGCTCCATCATATAGTCATCAGTTCCATACTATTACTACTTATTTCACACCGGATCTGGCTGTTAACAAAATAATTAACGATTTATAAAATACTTTGTCACTTAAATCCGAATAACAAATAAAAGATAAACGCAACTTTTTAAAAGCATTAGTTACCTATAATTATATATATACATATATTTTGTAGTATAGTTTTACAATAACGAAATACTAAAAGCAATTAAAACAAACCCATCAAATAATTATATTGTTAACAGTGTCATAAGGTGTTTTCATCATTCGTTACAGGTCAAAGTTTTAATCATAGTACACAAAAAGATATCGTAACTATTTATCAAACATAGGTTTCATAAAATTATATAAAATAACGCATAAAAAAAGTCAATAAAGGTGACAACTGTATGATTATTTAGTATTACATACTTAACAACCAAGTTAGCATAGTTTTGGCAGATACTTACATCCTATAAAATAATATGTTAAATATTATTTTAACATAAAATGACTAAGAATTTTTGTAATATGAAGCTAACTCCTGGACTATTACTATAAATATTGCTATTGTTACAAGTAATCGTACTTGTTTTGTTTTCAGAAAACAATTCAAGAAGAAAAAAATTTAATAACGATGAAGGTGTTTTAATATAAATAGGTGGAAAACTTTACATAGGAGCTTAAAAATAATCGAATTGTGCACAAACGAACACATTACAGCTAGAGATACAACAATATACTAGGTGAAGACTATGTCTAACGCCTTAAATCTAAACGCACTTTGTGCCTTACAGCAAACATGATATGTCGACACTAGATCATAATACACGTTACACGGGACACAGCGTGGTGTCCCGGTGAAATATACCCCGTACACCTCACGCAGTACATCACAGAGTTACAAACACAATAGCTATTTATGCAACTGTTGTGTAATAAAGGGTATTAAAACACGAATGTGGGTGATAATAGTATCACATGAGTGCTTTAATACCTAATTATCAACAGTTGTATACAGGACTTTATCTACACCCATATTTTTTTTTAGTTTTTTTTACCGCTCATTGTATAGCTTTTGTAAGTATTTATTCTTTGAAATTTTTTATCCCCTGTATTCCTTATTACTTTTCATTCTCCCAGTTGAGTGTTCTGTTTTCTTTTTCGTATGTAAATTCTATCTGCGGAAACTTGTAATTAGCTTATATTCTTCTTCTGAATTTAATGACTAATTTCTTTAAATTAGGCTGTAAGTTTTTTTTTACAATAAATAAAAAAAATAAAATAAAAGATTCTGAAACAGTTAGCTTACGGCTTACATTTAAAAAAGCCAGTCCTAGTAACCATTACATCATCCAAGCGAGTGTTGTAATGTTGTACTGAATTTCATTACAACACTCGTTTGGATGATGTAATGGTTATTAGGACACCGGGTGTTTTATTGTTGGCAATAAGCTAACTGTTTTAGAATCTTTAATAGAGGATTTAAAGCATGGGTGTAGATAGAATAGTTTTATAGAGAAACAGGATTAATCTCAAACGTTCGCCATCATGTAAAATGGCGTCCAAAATGGCGGTCTATGAACTCAATAACCCACTTACGACCGCTTGCAATATTCCATCGTTAAGAGGAAACAATAGCAGTCATTCTATCATTTTTATCTTTCTGTATATATAGCATTTATTGATATTGTAAATGCTACATTACTTAAAACGGCTTAAATAAATAGGCCGCAAGCAGTAGCCTAACCTACAAAGTCAATAAAAGAAGCGTAGAAATTAAAACATTCCCAAATAGCATAATATATCCTTCGTATGCGATTCCCAAAATTTCGTTATAATTTGTTTACTTTTGAGAAGGAAATGCTCGGGGAAAAACAGCTTAATTTTTGAGTTTTTTACTTATAGTTTTCAGTCGGAGCTACAGTTGTTCAATCGCGCTAATCTTTGTCCTTTGAATAATTTAGAGTCGTCTTTTGTAGAATTCTTAAATCTATGATAGGCGTCAGCTAATGTTACCTCTTAATGTAAGATTATTTTGAACCCAGATTGCTTGTCATCCGTCAATGGATCCAGATCAGCATTCCAATATCTTAATTTCCAAATCCATTATAGAAAACGCTCATTTCTCATATTCATACAAATATCAATCTGAAAGATACCAATTTGTCCTCCCATAGATGGATGGAAGAAACATATAAAGATAACAATCGATGCATCGGATATAAAATCAGAAAATAGATTCCATTATCAATCTCAGATCGTCTATTTAAGATTGCGATTGAATATTATACAAAGCAATAGTAAGTAATAAACGCTGGTGTTTCATAAAATTGGTATGTCTATAAATTTTCATGTACTCTGTATATACTACTTGTATTCTACTTCTAATATATAAAATTCGCTTGTCGCGATGTTTGTTACCAAGTAAATTTTTTATTCATTTATATGGCAATACGTTTGCCGAGTCAGCTAGTAATTCTCTAAATATTTATTTATACATATAATTTTATTTATACGACTATATTTTAAATGGGTTGAATTATATCTTTCAAATAGGTATCAAATTTTTCTATTAACGGTGATTTCTCATCCATAGTTATTTCTAATTCAAGAGTACCTCAGGGACCTTATCTCGGGCCTCTACTATTTTCATTGTATTAAACTTTTAGAGTACCTATTCAATGTTCTAGTTCTATAGGCCGATAAGATGAAACTATATAAAATAACCAAAGAGAAGACGACAAATTTACGTTCGAGTAAACTTACATTAATTCTTCGATTTTATTAACAACATTATCTAAATACATAATAAATATATCTTATACAGGTTTTCGCCTATTCGGCCTTCAACTAACACAGTTACAACTATATTACAGTACGCTCTAATACAAAAGCACACCGCCGCTATTACTAAAGAATGAAAACATAATTCGACAGTTATAATATATTACAAATATGTGGTCGGCCTGTCTAATTTTTCTTTGAAATTTTACTCCTGTGGAGTGATTGGGATAAAAAATTGAGATAAAATATTTTTGACGATTCGTATTTACAGCGTCAATATTTTCCGACAACCAAAGAGGATGTAACGTAAGAGGCGCGACTGCCTAAGTAAAAATAGAAATTTAGTTTACTATGAAACGAGCAGTGAGATTTGACATAAGTTTGAAATAGTAATTACAATATGGCGACGAAGATTTCGGCTATTGCCGTTTTTACAACATTATAACATTGCTTCATAAGATACATAATAGCTTTAAGGGTAATATACACTTCTACAATAAAGTCCCAGCCACTGTTCAGACATTATCTATAAATAAATTTAAATGTTATATAAAAAAATGGCTGTGCCGTAAATCCTATTACTCCACTGCTGAATATCTAAATGATCGGACAGCCTGGGACTAGATTGTGATTATTTAATAGCGATAGAAATGACTGTACAATATTGTATATTTTTATTGAAAAGAGCGCAATAAAAAGAATGCTGGGAGAGTTTCTTGCGCCGCTTCTTCTCTCTCAGAGCGCCATTTGTTTCCGAAGCGGTAGTAGTATCTAGTAGTATAAGAAATGACATCAAAAAGAATTCTAAAGGAATCAATTTTGAGAAAATAAATGCCTTTTATGCCTTTTATAGACGTTATCTGTCAATCCACCAATCAATGCACATTTCATACGATCGCTTTTTTCTTAGAGAGTTTGCTTAGGCTGGTTAATAGCCTCGAGTATAGTGTATCATCATATCGTCTTTCTTTATTTATGACGACCATTACAACAAGTAATTATGGTAACCTAGACATCAAAGAACTACAGTTTTGTATAAAAATTAATTACAATAATAAATCTAATGGTGTGGCCATAGTGTTGCGACAAGGCGTTAGATGATAGAAGGTGTCGCGACACGTCAAAGCATTTGGTCATGTCATTCACATATAAAAGTTTTGAAGTTACTTTTGTTTTGCTTAAGCAAAGAAATAGAACTCCATCGTGCGTACCATAAGTAGACACAGAATATTTTTGTTCAAGTAAGTAATATTTCGTGCAAAGTACTTTACGTCATTTTTAACATTAGAGCAAAGATAAACAATCGAGGCCCAAAATATATATGTATGAAAAATATTATTGTTTTTGAACAGTGTTAGTATTAATAACGAGATATTTTAACAAAATCGACAAAACCTCATTTCTTGGCAAAAAAACTGTTATATGGGCTTATTTAACAGACGACTACGGGTATGTCAGCAAAGAATATTCGAAAACAATATTATAACGGTTCCTACCTACTATATGTTATCTCAATAAAATACATTTATTCTTAACAATAAAATTGAACTAAAAGCGTAGTTTGCGGACTTGCACTTCATCTGAAAATAAAATATCGTATATAATATTATTAAAATACTTCCAAATTAATGAAACAGACTAACCAAAGAACTTTTCTAATAAATGTAAGTAAGTATATCTTTATTTGGAACAAACACTACAAATACACGTGAACATTTACAAAATATAATAACAAATAACATGAAAAAACTTATCTAAAAAATAACTATAATATGCCTAATCTAATTAAAAACTAACATGCATTAAAAACTACAGTAAGGCTTATTCTATACCAACATAATAAGGTGGTGTTTGCAGTGTTTTGTCACAAAAAGGTTTGCTACTCAGCATATTAGTTGGGTATCACCCAACACTGATTTTCAGTAGCTACCTTCAATAAGGCGGCCGTCGCGATTACAGCCACAAGTGCTTCCATTATTAAATACAATAATTATGTATATAATAAATAATAAATAAATAAATGATAGTACTCAAAAACATAAGGTAAAAAATAATATTATAGTAGACGGCTTGGTCGTAACAGTTAGTAATTAGATATATATTGATTATCTAATATGTAAAATTCTCGTGTCCCGGTGTTTCTTACCAAATTCCTCCGAAACGGCTGCACCAATTTGTATGAAATTTTGTGTGCGTACCGAGTTGTGTCGTTAAATGTAATATGTATGTTGATGATACATGACAATTATTATTCAGGTTGTATCATACAGAGCTGGTGTGTTAGCTAGACATCGATACATCGATGTATACCGCCACGATACACGTCAATCACTAGCAAGTGAGACTACAGAAAAAAGTGAGCGTCTCCTGCGTTAGCCGCGCCTCTTGACGCGAACGTTATATTTTTTTGGCACACTTTTTGTAAGGCGCGGTGCAGCGCGGTCTGTCAGATCTACGAGAATATTTTGTGTGTCCGACTTTTTGCGCATCGTATGCGTTACTGCATATAATTCTATCGGTTTTATTATCACAGACTAAAAAGCGCGTCACGGATAGTCTGCCGTCTGCGATAGGCCTAAAACGTCACGATCATGGCGGCTCCCTTTTTGGCGAGACTACTTGTCGTTAAAAATTTAAGTAGAATTATTTTGAGGAATAAAAAATACCAGTTGGCTATCGAATCTAAAAACATCGAAAACATTACCGTATTGCGTTCGGGGCACAACTCTATTGATGTGTCAAATGTCACGGCACGGCGAGCAGCGCTAGTAGAGCTGCTTAAGCTGCTCATACGTGATGAAGAAGATAATGTTCCAGGGACCCATCCGCAGCCACGTGGGCACGAACCCCTTGTACAGCGCCGAGCCGCCTTCGCTTCGGACCGTCTGGAAACACACCACATGACTCATTCACTGCCTAGTTGTGCCGCGTTTCTACATTCTCTTTGTACACAAATTAAATTTGAAAACAAAATTTTATCAACGATCTGAGACTCGAACCCACGACCTCTAACGTTCCGTGCCAGTGCTCCGCCAACGGAGCTAACCGTTCGAGTGTCGTATCGTCATAAAATCTTGTATGCTTCGTTCAACTCTCAGGTTGTGGTTTCATCTACATGATCTACTTTACAGTTGATAACCTGCTCAACCCCAATATTTGCATATTAGGAAATTAACTTGAGATGTCTCTCTTTTAAATCTAAACTATTTCTTATGTTTTTAAAGTGATAACCCTTACTTCTACGATTAATACACTAATAATATTTGAAAACATTTTTTTTTTATTAATCCTAGAAGTGAGGGTGATCACTTTAAAAACATAACAAATTATTTTCTTTGTTGTAATTTTAAGTTATGACAAACTATAGTGCATTCAGTTCCTGTAGAAATAGAGAGATACCTATAGACACAGACGCATTGGTATCTGATTGGCTAATATAATGCCAAATGCCAATTGACTTTCGCGCCGGTTAATAAACAATTGTTACCGAGCACCGGCATACTCGCACGCAATACGCATATATAATAATTCATCAGTGGTCAACGGCCCTATTCGCATCGCATCAAAGTACAATGTGTAACTCAATTCATCCACCAAACGCCGAAACGACAGTAACACACAATTAGCACCAGGAGTTCCTAGAGGATTAGCGGGGGGCCCAGCTGCAGATCAACTCTTACTTGAAATCTCCGGTATGTCTGTCTATTGTGTCGCCATAACTGATTTTCATTTTTGCAGTGTCATTTCCCATCAAAATATTCAATGGCCAAACTCCCGCCGCTGAACCACATTAGTAATGAATTTCCATTAAATTTTCTGTCCACACTGAAATAAATAAATGTAATAAATGAGGCATTTTCTTACAGTTATCACTTGTATGTGCTGGCATCGCGCTGCGGCCATCCACTGTGACCTCAAGTTGTATCAAAAATCGACCGTTAAGATAATAATATAAATATAATAATATAAAATGCACGTAGTTCCTGTAAAACGTTCCAAGCCACAAAATTCACATTGTTAGGAATTCATGTTTAAAGTTTTGTAAATATTAGTAGGGCAGTAGGGCTGCCATTTTTTGTCAGTCCGTTAATATGAATCACGTGACCATTTTGGGTTCTTAACTCAATTTCGACATGATTGTGGTTTGGATCGTTTTTCTGGAACTTCGTCCAAATAATCTTCTGCCGTTCACCACACGTACCTGCAGCAGACAGTCCACGGTTCCCTTGTATATCCTGACGCCGCCGACCGCTGCTACACCCTTCACGTTTCTTTGGTTCATCAGACGCGTCTGTAAACCGTTATGTTTCATGAGCTATTGACAATTAATATAACAGATAAAACAAATTGGATATCTAATACAAAAGACCTACACCGTATAACAGAAACTAAACCATCAGATACCCTGTACACTTTCGATTTTGCCGCCGCCCGCACGCCCTTCGGAGGGTACCTAAATGAAATAGGTGTGTGATCGGGGAAAAATTAAAATGGCCGCTGGTAGAGGAGTCGAAACTTTTATAATTGGATACGTTAATACTTTTTTTTCACTTTTTTTTAATGTCATTATTTCTTATCTCAAAATTTATATGTACTTACTACTTGAAAGCGATACACATTAAGATATAGTACAGGATTTTCTTGACATCCTGTATAATCAGTACGTAGAAAAAAAATATGAAAACCTAATGAGCCAGTTAGAAGTTAGAAAAATCTGACCGACTTACATACTGATTAAATTAAAGAACACAATAAGAACTATTCAGTTAAATGTGAAACATTTAACATTAACATACCCGGATGACATCGAGCGGCGTACTGGCGACGGCGCTGCCCAGGCTGGCCAGCAGACTCGACAGCAGGTGGTTCAGCGGACGATCACCCAGCGTGGGTAGCAGCGCTCGCTTGCTGGCGTCGTAGACGGGGAGCTCCACAGCGGCGATGACAGCAGCGCGCTGCGATGTGGGCCCTACGCCACGCCAAAGCCCGCGGACGCCCTCGTTGCGGTAGATGTCCACGAAGCAACGCACGAGGCTACCTTTCTCCTCACCAACCTGCACACACCCATTCCTCGATCAAACTAAAAAATACACCATGCCATCAATGTCTTCTTTTGATTTTTAAAACTTATTGAAACAGGCGTTATTTTGCGGAAATCCATAATAGTCTAATAATGGACTATGGTCTATTAGTCTCCTACCAGTTTGGCGAGTCAACGTGTCATGAGGATACCTCGTGTAGATGGGAAATATGTGTCGAATTGTTCGAAGACAAATATTGGCGGAATTAACACTCAAGAAAACACAATATAATGTTTTTCTAGGCACATGTTTGTGCAAATTTAGCTTTAATCAAATCAAATCAAATCAAAATCAGTTTATTCACGTAGGTCACGGAAATGACACTTATGAATGTCAAAAATATTTTTCTTATTGAATCTACCGCTACTTCTTAAAGGGTAGACAAAGAAGTCCCTAGTTTTAAGTCAATATCCGGACGAACGAGCCTTGTTCGGATTTTTAAGAATGTACAAAACTTGAACAAAAAAAAACTAATACTAACTAAAACTAGTACAGGACATCTGGATTCGAACCGGGGTCTTCTGCTTTCCGGATCACCGGATATATGAATTAATGGCTTTCTAGAAAATGTTAAAGGATAACCCCCTTATTCATAATAGTCTGCTAACTTAAAGCATTGCTTATTCTCACTGTGTCTTTTTCTATTGACCTAATTCAGGATGAGAAAAAACACTCCTAAGCGGCTGTTTATAAGTTAGCGGACCATTATGAATAAGGGGGTAAGTTACGTACCTGCATGCGCACTTTGAGCACGTCTGTGGGGTTGGCGATGGCACTTGCTAGCCCGCCCGAGGCGGCCGCACACACCGTGTTGGTGGGGAGGTGCTCCCGGGCTCCGCCATCCGCGCGCCGCGCTGCCAGGATGCGCTTCATGGAATAGTAGGTGCCGAACTTGATGGTGCCGTAGGTGGCCTGCCGCAGAACCGCCGGCCATATCCTGTGCGACAATCATTACTCAGCACAAAGTACTTGGGCGTCACCCGATGGTAAGTTATTACCGCCTTGCCCGGTTACCGATCCTTGACGCGCTTTCAACCTACAACCTATCAAAATCGACTAGTGCCATTTGGCACAAGATCTTTCATATACACCAAAATCGGAAGTCCCGTTTGGCACACTACGCCCTGACCAAGCTCTGACTCTCATTTTGTTTATAAGATAGTTTATTTTGCATGGTCTTATAGCTTGTTTCAATAGTTTTCTTATATATTCTCTCTAATCATCCTAATTATAAGCAATCTATTAATGTACGTAAAATAGACGCTGCGCGCGCGCCAAAATTGCGCTGATCTATGCGATACCGCGGCGTGGGGGCACTTGAAACACCGCCAAAGAAACTTCCTTCTGAAGCTTGTCCAAAGACGGAACCGATGCACCGGGCTACACACGCCACGCATAACATTACGAGGGTGACACACAAGGACCTTTTTAGGACTGGCCGACTAGCTGACTGGCGGGTAAGCAATACAATAAAAAATAAGCTTAGATTTTGAAAAATTTTCTGTGTCACGTCAGCGTGATTTTAACGCATAAGAAATTATTTTTTATAACCCTTTTTTTTATGAAAATAAGGGTCGAGACGAGCAGGACGTTCAGCTGATGGTAATTGATACGCCCTGCCCATTACAATGCAGTGCCACACAGGATTCTTGAAATACCCAAAAATTCTGAGCGGCACTACAACTTCGCTCGTCACTTTGAGACATAAGATGTCAAGTCTCATTTGCCCAGTAATTTCATTAGCTACGGCGCTCTTCAGACCGAAACACAGTAATGCTTACACATTACTGCTTCACGGTTGAAATAGGCGCCTTTGTGGTTGGTACCCATAATGTAGCCGGCATCCTGTGCAAAGGAGCCTCCCACTGAGACCTATAAGCAGATTCGGACAATTTGACCGAGAGCTATAAACTCCGACGTTTTGATTGTTGCCGTGAAATGGTTTAATGAATTAACAGAGGTGACTCAAATGCTGTGTTCGACATACCTACGGGTGACGAAAGCTGGATTTATGGCCTTATGATCCCGGAACCTAAGGCAACCTGGTTAGTGGGTAAACATCGACTTCTGAGGATTTGCTAACAAAATTTTAGAGGATCGAAAGTTCCTTCAGAGTAGTACACAAACAACTGTTTGCCTCTCGACTTGGAAAAAGTTCCGGAAACGACCTCACAGTAAGATCCTTCTTAACTACTTCGTTGCACACCTACAAACCAACTATAGACTATTTCGCGACATCACAAGTGGAATTCAGCCGCCGAATGGCCCTGACATCGCACCTTGATTATTATTTATTTTCGAAAATAAAAGAAAAACTTCGAGAACGTTTTACGTACGCCTGGGCAGCTGTGGCTGCGTTTCAAAAGGCCGTTGAAGAGTGGACAAAGTGATTTAATCAGTGGTTTCATCGGATGAAGCGATGTATATTGAGTGAATTGAACACTATTTTGAAAATATATAAGAAAACATTGCAATATACCTAGACTTGCCATAAATACTGAATAAAAGAAAAAATTTCTATTGCAAATAACATTTATTACTCTTACAGTGTGTTAATTTAACACATAAAATATAAAAAAATAATAAATAAAATAATTTAAAATATAAAAAGCTTATTCAATGTGGTCTCCATTGGCTGCAATACAATCGTTTAAATGTTGTGTTGAAGCCAGTTATCAATGGAAGCACAGACTCTTTCCATGGCAAAATTCTTCACTGCCAATCATATGGATTGATTAAGGGACTCCAAATTAAAATGGCGTTTAGAGCTAGCCGTACTCTCTGACCATAAATCATAATCCAGCGGATTAAGATTTTGACTAAACAACGGCCGGTCTTCAGCTCTGATGAAGTCTGAATTTTTCGATTCCAACCAAGACTGCGTAGACCGAGCTATATGACCCGGCACCAAGTCTTGCTAGAAGGTTTTGATACCTTTTTCACAAAAGTATGGCACAGAAACTTTGGGAAATCTGATCAAAATAAATGTGACAAGTACTCTTTGCAGGCCTGTACTGCATGCATTCATATTTATTGATTGTGTAGGTCATATAATTAGTAAATGTTACTATTCAGCTGATATCTATAATGAATAAGATGCATTGATATTTCTTATAATTTAATTTAATAGGTGTTCTTTTCTTAGGAAAATAAGGGAAGAGATGAGCAGGACGTTCAAATGATGGTAATTGATACACCCTGCCCATTATAATGCAGTGCCAGTCATAATTATTTAAAAACCAAAAATTCTGAGCTCTGAACTGCGCTTTTCAAGGTGACGCCTTGAGACATACGATTTCAGGTCTCATTTGCCCAGTAATTTCACTAGCTACGGCACCCTTCAAATAATCTAGCCGGCAACTGGTGCAAAGGAGCCTCCCACTGGTTACCATCAAATGAAAATCTTGTTTTCACTCTACAATTATAAAAAAGACAGAGATTTGATATAACATAAATAACATGCAGTAAATCCTCCAAACAAGAAAGATAAGAATGGATTTAGTCACAAAACTATTAAGATAATAATTATTTATTGTAAGATAATTGTCTTTTAGATAACATTGACATTTATTGATACTAAGCCTTATTTGTAACAAATGAAACAAAACAGATGAACGAACTGATTATTTCTCCTTGGTATACAACAATGAAGAAAATTTAATTAAATTTATTGTTTTTAAAATTTTAACATTTAACTCAACTCTACGGGCCTATTAAATTTGGGTTATGTTAAATGTAAACTAGGTTACAATTTTTTTTTAAATCCCTTATTGGCTACCGTGCCTAGCTGGCACACCGCGCGTTGCGCGTTGCGCCTATTGTCAAGCGACGCCAAGGTTACCGCATGACGCAACGGGCTCGGGTTACAACATAATTTATTGCTCTTCAAGTGTTTGGGTTTGTTTATAAAAACGAATGTGGACGCTTTTGTTTTTAAACAAGCTAGGGCTTTGTTAAATAAACTTAAACAATAGATACTGCGTAATTTAAACAAATTTCCTATAAAGTAGTCATGTATTTTTTATGATTTTTTACATTTACCTACAGATTACATTTCGATTATTACTAATGAATGTAGTAATTTTTTTATAAGTAAAACATACTTCAAAGTTACTAATTAGTAATAGAATAGTTACTAAAACATCATAGATAATACAAAAAAGAATTTTTAAATTGTCGTATTTTACACAGATAAAGTTTTGAAATCCCCTTTTCTCCCTCCCAACCTCTCCTCAAATACCAAGTCGCCAATGCCAACTGGCATCAATTTTCATTGCTGGACTCTACTATGGATTCAGAAAGTGACTCTTTTACAGAGATAACAACATCTAATTGTCTCCAGATATATGAGAAGTTCATTTCGTAAATTTTACAAGCTGCTAATTCTTCCATTCCCATAAAAAATCCTGACCGAAAATTAACTTCTTCCCCTCCTTGGTGGGATGCTGAATGCACCGCCATGGTCCGCTCGCGAAAAGAAGAAAATATTCTCCACATCTTGTAGAATGATAGATTATATTTCCTTTAAACAGATTTCTGCTCGCACATCAAGACTTCTTTCGAAAAAGAAATCCCTTGGATGGCGTCAATTCTGTGAATCCTTATCTCCCCTTTCTCTCGTTTGGAAAAATATAAACACGTATCGTAGAGGTTTTGACATGCCGGACATTTCAAACAATGACCCAAACTCTTTTATTAATGACTTCTTTTGCCATCTAGCTCCTCCCTACATCCCTGAATCTGATTGCCTGTTTACCCCCGATTCGATTTCTCCCCTTTCCGACTCAGACAAAATGAACGATCCTCTTTCCTTCTCCGAACTAGCATCTGTTCTTGATCACCTTCGTGATTCCTCCCCTGGTGCGGATGGTATACCTTATTCCTTCATTTGTAAATCCTCTACCACTAGCAAAAAAGTCCATCTTAATATGCTCAACTCGTTCTATTCCTCCTGTGTAATCCCGAATTCTTACACACAAATTATTATAATGGGCTTAAACCTGGCAAGGACCCATTGGTTTCTTCCTCCTATCGTCCCATTGCTTTGTCGTCAGTTCTGGCCAAAATTATGTAGAATTTGGTAAAAAAACAGATTGGAATGGATAATAGAAAATAAAAATCTCTTTTCTAATAGCCAATATGGCTTTAGGAAAGGAAAGGGTACGCTGGACAGCCTGAGCATCCTTACTTCTGAAATTCGTTTAGCACTCTCTAGAAGCGAGCATGTTGTTGGGGTCTTTCTAGATGCCTCAGCGGCATATGACAACATTCACCTTCCTCTCCTCAGGCAGAAAATGCACCAGCTGAGCGATAATCGATACGTATTTACATCGCAAATATGTAAAAGCTAATATTCTTCAGTACAGCTTTCCCGTACACGAAATAATGAATCAGAATTTTCGCCAGTTGGTAGCAAGAGTGAGATGTGAAGAAATTTACAAACCAAATAAGCATATTTATAGTTCACCATTAAAGTATTTAAAATTTTTGGATGTAACCACATTTAAAATTTGACAAGACCTGAGTTATGTTCGGACAATCATAAAAGGTCTTTTTAAAAATTATTATTTATTATACAAATAACTAATTACAATGATATTAAAACATGTGTTACTTGAAACAAGTCTGGAGCGAAAGTGAATTATAAAAATATTAAATTATAGACAATCGAAGTTCAGCGTCAGTTGTTCAATCTGCCACTCAGCTCTTTCACACTGATGGGGCCCCGGTAACGTTGGTCATACAAATATATTATGTTGATGTCCGCTTACACTACATATAACAAAAAGATACCCTCAAAAAGATATCTAAGTCTAGAAGACAAATTGAATTTAATTCAAGGAACCTAAGATTTAAATAACCAGTTTATCTTATTATTTTATGTGAATAAAAATATTGTATTTGAGTATTAGTTTCTCTCATTAAAGGTTACTTAAACCTATTAAATCCAAATCCCTTTAGAACATAGAAATAACAAATATAAACACAAGCCAATAAATAAACATACAAACTTTCCCCGTTATAATATGAAAGTGATTTTTGATTAAAAACATAAAAGACCTCCAACTGAACAGAGCTTGATCGGAAAATAGGGACAGACTGACGAACGTAAAACTAGCAACCCTCATTTTCTTCTGGGTTTAAAAAAATACCTAACTGCTACTCCAATGATTTCACTGTCCAAATCGGGTTCTAAATTCAAGATATGGAGCTGAAACTAAAATAGTGTGTACATTGCTGCCTATTGACCAAAAATATTTTAAAAAACTGCAGAAATGTATAGACATAGCAGTCGAAGGTTATTATGGCGTCATTTGTGGCATGTGCCATATTTCGGATTTGATTTTGTATGAGGTGCATTGTCTATATGTATAGAATGTCATTGGTTCTATCCAACCCTTTATCCCCTCTAAGCCCTGGTTCTTTCCTCAAAAAAAAAAAAACTTTTCACTTCTGTTGTCATACAACTTGGAACTTGTCTGTTCCCCAGTATTTTTGGCCAAGATCCAGGTAAGGGACCATTCTATATGTGAATGTGGCCTTGAGGAAGGTACTCTTGAACATATTTTTTTCTATTTCCCTAAATTGTCAATTCCTTTATATGACCTTCTACCGAAGGATATCCCTCGCCCCATCAACATCCCTTTTCTTCTTACTTACTTTATGCCATTCCCCTTTCATAAAGATTCTTTGCAAATTTATTTCCCGCAATAATATTAAATAGTAATTTCTATCCTCCATACTTTCTTCGCTTCTATTAGGCACATATTCCCACTTACATTCACACATTTCTCCCTTAAATTCAGATTAGATACTAACAAGGTAGTTAATATTATAGGTGTTTATTACTAACAGTACTAACTCTAGTTGCCTATTCTTCAGTTCACAAAAACAAACCACACCTATATCAACCGATCATTTCCTATTAATCAGCTTCTTTATATACATCAATCAGCTAAATTAAAATAAAAAATCTCTCTACTTTAATATAAAAAAAAGTTTTAAAATTAAATACTTTTACTTTTATAGCCTGATAAATTAGCTTTCTTGTGGTATATTGTGTAGCTTGTCTTACTCTGTATATTTAAAGAAAAAATAATCTCTGTGTGCCCCCTGCGAGCAGACATAATATGTTTGCTTGCCACCTCAGTCCGTTTAATTATGTGGTATCTAAGATATATTAGAATCTTTTTCATATTATAATAATATGTAGATCTAACCTTCCTTCCTTTAAGTAAGATTTAATGTACTAAACCAATTTCATAGTCTTACCCGCAGTATAGAGCTTTGACACCCTCCTGCCTTGAGGTCTTAACAAAACAGTCCACCATCCCCGAGTACCGCAGTTCCACATGACGAGGGTCTATTTTCTGTCCTTGGATTTGTAGACGAGTTTTGGTCGTATCAATTGGAAAAGTTCCTGTTAAACATAACTGCTATCAATAATTATTGTCTTTATAAAATGCAAGAAACTACAGCTGGCTCTTGATTATATTATTGCCTAACTTATCCTTCTTGCCGCATGTAAAGCTTCTATAACAAAATGATAAAGAGAAGTGTCTTAATTAGTACCTACTGATTATAAAAATAATCATTGTAACTTTCATAGGTTAGAAGAAGAAATAGCCGAAAACTTGTTGGGATGACTATTTATCTTATGCTTACCAAATTCAGCCACAATCGACGCTAATCCGCCGTAAATGAATGGTCTCCAATCTCTATCTCCCATCACATGCACATAAATAAATGGATCCAATAAAAATATTAACAATATACTGTAACCAGTACAATGTCAGCCGCCACGATGGAAAGGAATAAATTTAAATATTAGGTTGTACCAAATAATACTTTTAAGCTCACGAGAGTTTTACTTATTTATTAGGGATTAATTATATAGTACATACCTAAAAACTAAATTAAAATATTCCTATTTGTAATTTGTAAACAACTACGTTATTTTTTTTTTAATTTTTGCCTTTTGGTGTTAAATATTTATGGCGCTTAGTAACTGGGAGTTTGAGTTACTGCCGTCTTCGTACTCAAGTCAGTTTGTACAAATAGACCGTAATTGATTTCTCTGCCAAGGCGCATGTGCAAGGATGGACAAGAAAAAAGGGCGGGAAACTTAAGATCGGTCGCACGTAATTTTAATAATTTTTCATTTTATTTTTAAATTTCATGTAAATATTTAGATATTTTGATCAGATAAGTTGTAATTTGTATATATTTTAGTAGTTAGTTTTTATTAAAGTGTTAATTTGTGTAAATTTCATCCTATTGGTAAGTCTTCTTCTTCTTCTTCTTCACTTTTATATGATATGATGGACCCCCCGGATGATCCTGGGGGGACAGCCCCTGATATAGGTCATGTAGTGACAATATCTAATAATGACGAAGGTAGCACGATGGATACAGATGGTTCTGTGTCTCAGACATCTTGTGGCCGTAAAAGAGTGTCAGCTCGACCCAGAATATGCAGACACTGTAATAAAAGACGACGAAAACACCGTGGTGATAAAAAGGATATTAAGGAAAGTGATTGCAAATGTGTAGACATTAGTGACAAACAAATTCTTTCCAAAGTCGATTCCTGCAATAATTCTTCTATAGTAGTATAGACCATACAAAAAAATAACACAGACACTCCACAACAGCCACAGCCCCCTGTTGCAAGGCTGTTATATAACTCATTAGATGCTGCTCCTTTTGTTGTACACATTCAGAAACAGTATTCATCTCCCGATGATAATGTTACTTTACATCCAGTTACATTTGGTCGTTTTCTCAAAAGAAATTCTATTAAAAATATTGTGAATGGAAGTTTAAAAAGGATAGGCCGGAATAGGTTATCTATTTCTTTTTCTAAGTACCAAGATGCAAATGACTTTGTTGAAAACAAAAATTTAGAAAATGAAAAATATAAGGCTTTTATTCCATCATTTTCTGTGAGTAGAATAGGAATAGTCAGAGGAGTACCAGCTGAGTGGTCTGAAGAGGAAATAAAAGATAATGTTTCTGTTCCTATTGGCTGTGGTCCAATCATAAAAATTAGGAGAATAAAACGAAAGATGATGATTGATGGACAAAACCATCTTAAATGTACTGAGTCTGTGGTATTTACTTTCGATGGACAGTTTTTGCCTAAACGAGTATATATGTGCTACACTTCTCTTACTGTAGACTTGTATATATATCCTACTATTCAATGCTACAATTGTTGTCGGTTTGGTCATGTGAAATCTCAATGCAGATCTAAACCAAGATGTTTTAGATGTGGTCAAGGACATAGTGGTGATAACTGCTCTGTTCAAGATGATTTTATATCTTGTTGTTTATGTAAAGGTTCCCATATTGCAACTGATAAAAAATGTTTAGAATATGAAAGACAAAGAGCTATAAAGGAATCAATGGCTAAAAACTGTATTTCCTATTCAGAAGCTTCAAAGATACATCCATCTGTCTCTCGAATTTCATATGCAGATACATTACTCTCATCACCTAACATCACTCCTAATACTTTTCCAACCCAGCATCAACATTCAACACCTAAAACTATAAACAATACTTCATATAAAAAAACTGTTTTTGTTAAACCAAAGCCTCCACCTACACTTAGCAAAGGATATGACAAATCTGCTCACCAAGAAATTTTAAGGGATTTTAATATTCCCCAACCTTCTAATGGATGTGCATTAATTAACAAAGAAAATGAAAATCCTTTGGAATCCTCAGTAATTGATTTAATTATTTCTCTTATAAAATCTCTTAGTCAATCGAATGAATTTTCACCGTCCAACGCTGCCTTATTAGTTTCTGCAATTACTCAAATTTATAAACCAAATAATGGACAAAGTTCTTCAATGGAATTGTCAAAGCATCACTCCTAAAAAAAGTGATCTTATTTATTTATTAAATAAATATAAACCTTATATCTGTGCTCTTCAAGAGACATGGTTGAAACCAGGATCTTTATTTAAGATTCGTGGTTATTCATGTCTCAGAGAAGATCGTGTGGATGGGCATGGCGGAGTAGCCATGCTTGTGAAACACCCTCTTTCCTTTTCTCTCTTCTCTATTCCTTCTCACAGTAATGATTTTTCTATTATTGCTGCTTTAGTTGAAAATATCTGTTATGTATCTATTTATATACCTCATCCTTCTTCTGCAATCTTAAATGAAATTAAAGATATTATTTCCATTCTTCCGAAGCCTTTTATGATCTTTGGTGATTTTAACTGTCGCCATGAATCCTGGGGTTACTTATCTTCTAATAGTTATGGTAACACATTAATAGATATATTTGATTCAGTGAATTTGTGTATATTAAATGATGGTCGTCCTACACGACGTTCTCATCCTGACGAGGGCCCAAGTGCTCCAGATTTAACAGTCACTACACCTAATCTTGCTTCTTCTTTGTCCTGGGATCCATTACGATCTACTTTTGGTAGTGATCACTTCCCACTATTATTATCATTTCCAACCTGCAATAATAACAATAAAGTATTACATAAAACTTATTCTCCTCGTTTAAAATATAAGCTTAATGATGTTGATTGGGATTTATATAAAGATCTAATAAAAAACAAAATTGTTACACTTCCAAAAATTAATCCAGGTACAGAATCTCAGTGTGCAGATTCTTTAGCAAGAATCTTTATTGAGGTTGCCAATGAGATATTTCCAAGTAAAAATAGCTCTTTGGGTTTTATTCCTTCTCCTCCTTGGTGGGATAACGAATGTACTGTGGCAGTAAAGAGAAGAAAATATGCTGAAATTACATACTGTCAATGTTCCACTGATGAGAATTTTGAAATTCTTACAAAGAGTATGTCAGAAACTTCAAAATTTCTAAAGAAAAAGAAATTTGATGTCTGGAAAAATTTCTGCTATTCAATATCACCTGATGTCAAACCATCTCTTGTATGGCAAAATATAAGAAGGTTTAGATCTGCATACAAAGATTCATCCCCAAAATCAATCCCTTTTCATTTAGTTAATAGCTTTTTAGATAAATTGGCTCCACCTTTCGTTCCTGAAGACTTAATAATTGGTTACCCTATAATAAATATAAATAATGATAACTGTTTTGGTTTAAACAGTATATTTTCTCTCACTGAACTAAAAGGTGTATTGTCTCATGTTAAGGATTCTGCTCCTGGACTGGACGGTATTCCGTATTCCTTTATCTCTCATTTAGATGATGATGCTTTATTTTATTATTTATCTCTTATAAATTCCATAGTGACATCTGGTAACATCCCCTCCACGTGGAAACGTCAAGAAATAATTCCCGTACTGAAACCTAATAGGTGTTCTTCAGACCATTCTGCCTATCGCCCAATCGCACTTTCTTCTGTTTTGATGAAAATTATAGAACATCTTATAAAAAATCGTTTAGAATGGTTTGTTGAGCATAACGGTCTATTATGTGAATCCCAATTCGATTTCAGACGTGGGAAAAGTACTATTGATAGCTTAAGTATATTCATTTCTGATATTTAATTATCATTTTCAAATAATAAATCAGTAATAGCTGCGTTCTTAGATATAAATTGTGCCTATGATAATGTCGTAATAAGTATTTTAAAGAGTAAGCTTTTACAACTTAATATACCTCTGCTATTAACAAATTTTATCATAAACATGCTTTCCGAAAGATACATAATCCTGAAACTAGATGACAGGAAGTCAATTACTCGACTTGTTTCAAAGGGCCTCCCCCAGGGATCAGTACTTAGCCCAATATTGTATAATATTTATACACATGATTTAAAATCATCACTTAATAGTGTAAATGTTCTTCAGTATGCTGATGATCTATTAATTTACTGTCGTGATATTTCTATTGAAAAAGCTAGTTCTTCTATAACACAAATGCTGATAAATTTAAAAACTTGGTTGGACTTAAATGGCCTTGATCTATCACCTGAAAAAAGTACAATAGTTTTATTCACGAGATCAAGAACTCCTCCTCCTATTTCTATATTTTATGAGGGTTATCAGATTCCAGTTAAAGATAATGTTAAGTTTTAGGGAATTGTCTTAGATTCGAAACTAACTGGTATCCCACATTGTGATTACCTAAATGCTAAATGTGAGCGTACTCTTAATATTTTAAGATGTCTGTCAGGTGTTTGGTGGGGTGCGCACCCTTTTTGCATGAAATTGTTATATAATGCTCTTATAAGAAGTATATTAGATTATGGTACATTCTTGCTGGAGCCTGGTAGTGTTAAGGCATTTAAAAAACTAGATCTCATACAGTCCAAAGCTTTACGAGTAGTTTCTGGTGCTATGCGGTCAAGTCCTATCAATGCTCTTCAAGTAGAATGTGGTGATCCTCCACTACATCTACGTCGTCAATATTTAGCAGACAAATTTATGTTCCGATCTTTTCAGTTTCTTAACCACTCTCTTTAACAAACTTCAGAAACTTTCTCATTATATAGATTCATCTGCATATTGGTCAAATAAAAAACCACCTTGTCTAATCAATAGTTTTAAGAAATTTATCAACATAAAAGCTCCTATTCATCGATCCATTAATTATCCTCTTTTCAGTACTAGCTTTGAAGCATTAATGGTGCTTCCAGAAATTAATTTTAACTCAGATTTAAATAAGCACGATATTAGTACAAATTTTTCGTTTAATCTTCTTAAAAATACTGTTTGGGTTGATTACCATCATATTTACACAGACGCGTCTAAACATTCCTCCTCGGATCCCGTTGGTGTAGGTGTCTATCACGCTCAAATTAAAATATCACAGAAAATTAAACTTCCTCCGGAAACATCGGTGTTTACTGGGGAATGTTATGGTATTTTTAAGGCTATTGAATATATTATTCTATTTAAACTTCCAAAAACAATAATTTTCTCTGATTCAAAAAGTGCCTTACAGTCTCTCAATAGGTTCCCATTTAAATCAAAAAACATTTCTTCTGTTGTCATAGAAATAAGAAATCTATTAAATAAATGCAATCACTTTTGTCTTTCTGTGTTGTTTGTATGGATCCCCAGCCATAGCGACATTCCTGGTAATATAAAAGCAGACCAACTAGCTAATGAAGCCGTGGTCGATGGCGACATTTTCCCTTATAAAGTTTTTTGCCAGGATCTAGGTGCTCTTCCTATAGTTCACCTTCAGGATTGTTGGAATAGACTTTGGACTGAAACTGGTCAATCAAAAGGCAGGAAATATTTTAACCTTCAGCCACTTATTTCATTTAAACCATGGTTTTTCCGTGCCAAATGCAATAAGTTAGTATGTTCTTCTATCATAAGAATGCGTTTGGGTCATGTTTGCACTCCTGTTCATCTTAATAGATTAGGCATTGTATCTACTGACATGTGTGAATGTGAATCCGATAAATGTGATCTAGATCACATTTTCTTTTCATGTTCTCTATACGACCGCTCCTCATTCCTGAATGATCTAATATCTCTTAATGTTCCTTTTCCTACCTGTATATCCTGTCTAATTATGTATCCATGTAAATTTTATTTTTTTTCTTCAGAATCATATCAAAGTTTAAATATTTGTAATGTTGTGTAAGTAGCAAGTATATATGTATATTTATGAAATTTTTAATATCCGTTTCAATCCTCTTTTACTTATCTGATCCTTTCCCGTGTTCCGTATCCTTTTTTAACTTAGTTTCCCAATCTTATAATTTACGTTATTGGCAAAAAGTAAACGCTATTGCCAAAAGAAGGACAAAAAAAAAAAGGATGGACAATAGATGTTATACTCTGAACAGAAGCCCGTTGAAATAATTATTATGGTTTAAAGGCATATCAAAAGATGTCACAATAATCCTGTAACTATTATAAAATATTGTAAGAATGAAAAATGATATAATTAGGTATATATTTTTTTAAGATTTATATTACAAGTAGTGGACCCAAAACATCTGGTTTTACAATAAAAATACCGAAAATCTCAATGTTCCAATAAATCGCTTTCGTATACCCTGTCCAAACGGCTTATGACTATTTTTCTATTATATTAATTACAAACTATACGTCTTCATTTCTCAAATAAAATGATGATTTAATAAAATTATCCGCCGGGGAAACGTCTCGTTCGGGTTGGTTGGCTGATTCATACACAAAATATAAAATAAGAAAATCTACTTTCGTGAGACATTGTTACGTTATTTATTAATACGGCTTTACTCACGATCTATCGGTGTGGGTACCAACTAATTTTGGACCTCCGTCCTTTATCAGGGAGAGTGGAGTGCGGTGTGCGCCGGTGGTGATGACGAGCACGGTGTCACTGAAACTGGCTGGTACCCTCGACACCGATAAACCGTGAGTAAAGCCGTTTTAATAAATAAGTTTATAATGTGTCACGAAAGTATTAATAAATTAATACCTTTTGTCTATTTTAAAATTGCAGGAATCTCCAAAGTTAGCCAGAAATAAAATAATAGACTCACAAAGAAACCTTCGACCTATCCCTAGAAACCTTCAATATGCAGATGCATGTAGGTTAACCATCATCAAGAGATTCGTGTGCTCTGCCTGTAACTCCTAAATCGTTTACTGAGCCGCGAATTAGCAAAAATGCAAAAATGTATTATAAGTTACTTAAAATCCAAAAACTTTCACAAGTTAAAAAAAAGTTGCCAATCTTATAAAGCGTTGAATAAACGTTATTATTCGAAAACATTATTTTTTTTTCTCATTCAACTACAATGTTAGCTGGCGTTGAGCCGGAATCTTCTCTTTGGCAATAATCCTTCTTCAATTATTTTATTCTTTAGAGACTGAGCGTTCGGCGATTAAATAAAACAACTGCTTGACTGTGAGGAATATGTGGAAGATATATGGAAGATATATTTATTTGAAAGTTACACAATATATATACAAAATTCTTAAAACTAGTTACCCAATTACAATCGTTACTTAAAAAATATTTACAAGTTCAGAAAATACACACCAATACTAAAGCTTACATTTTAACCAATAGGAAAACGTTTCATTCAATAAGATTTGAGAATAATATTATGTGTTCTATCACGCTCTAAAACGAATGCTATCGCAGTTTGTGTAAACTCGCGTCGAACCTCGATCATACGATGTCAATGAGCATTCCGCACCTACGCTATTGCTCATAAATTAAAATTGCATGAATAGCGATCGACGCCCGAGTCCCGACGCGTCATTCAAGGACGCTCGGCCTTGCTGTGCGGTTGTGTAACGCGGAGCATATGACTGATCACGTGAGTATGTCTGCGATCGTCGAGAGAAAGTACGATGCTTGAAACTTCACTGAGATTCTATGAGTTGTTGTACAGCATTATGAAATGGTTCTTATCAGAGCTACTATTACGTTATATAAAATAAAATGTTCTTGTCAGAGCTAATATTACGTTATATAAAATAAAATGTTCTTGTCAGAACGAATCTTTCAGCATACGCTTATTACAGTTACTATGCACGATTACTATTTCTACGATCTATACTGCTACGTTACAAGTTAGGTATTAGACATTTGTATTAATTGATATTATTGGTTGTAGGTACAGCTACAATTCTATAGGTATAATAATCTGTATATACATATTGTTTATTTTTGAGGGATTGTTGAACTTTGTGTATAGTTTAAATGTAATTTTTGTAGTATATGTAAGACTTAATAATACCTAAATATACCCAAAAGCTACATTAATTTAACCTTACAGCATGTTTCTTTATTACTTAAATTCATCCTTTTTTTATCGATATTACTGTGGCAAGCACTACCATACCGGAATAAAAATGGTTATGGATTTCAATTGATATCTCTATCTATTGCACTACTAGGTGAATTGGATGAAAGAGTGCCACTACTTAAAAAAAGTTCAATTTAAAATGCGCGCCATCCAGGCTTTATATTATTGCTCCGAGACTTTCACTTTGTCGGCGTTAGAGTAAATAAAGTCTTTGCTGTCTGCTGTCAGCAATTATTGTCAGTCGTTACTCTTAACTCTGCCTATGGATATGCATACCGTGCCACAAAATAAATTAAAAAGAATTATAATATATTCTATAATCTTTAGTTGATAACCGTCGTTTCCCTATATATTATTATACTCTTTGACCGTCGTATTTACAGTAAATCGTAAATAAATTCTCTGGCTCAGTGATTGGATTTTTGTATTTAAGAATTTAAAATTTATAACTTTTAAAATTACTGATTATAGGACTTTTTTAGTGTGACTACAGTAAAATCCTTACTCCTATTACAATGTATAACACTTACCCGGAAAACAATTCGGAACCCGCGTCTAGTCAGCAAAAGGTTATAAGATTTGACCACGGCTATATAAAAACGTTTCCTGGAATACTTAAAATAGTGCAACTTGTAAGTACAAAATCAATTTGCTATAATGATGTATTTTAATATTTTTTTTAAACATTTCAAACAAATGGTAATGTTTTTTTATCATAGCATCACAAGGATATTATTTTATGAAGTAAGTAACATTAAATTAATTAAAGTATAGGAATAATTCTGTTAGAAAGTTCAAAGTAGTACTTTGAAAATTGTATATCCAATCATGCAATACATGACTGAACAAAAATGTCACACTCTGTTTGCTGTATTCATGAGTTAAGTGCTGAAGCATAAATAACTGTGATTGGATTAATTTAAGTGAATTATTCAAATTTCAATTTAAAATAAATTTATATTAATAAGCATTTTATATATATCTTTAATAAATATTATTAATCACTTAGAAATATGTACATAATCATATAGACATCTCTTGTAATGTATAGATACAATATATTATTGTTTATAAGTGACCTCAGTCAGTCATATTTGTACTTAATATTACCTAACAACCACACTTGTCTCCCAAAGTATGTAGATACTTAAGTTAACAGACTTCTATTTGCCACAGTCCTGATTTCCATACTTGCCTGGCTTCTACTAGCATCAAATGATGAAATCATAGAATGTCCTGCTAGGTCAAACATTTCTAACAGATCCATCCACATTAGCTTTACTGCATATTACTCTCTTATGACTGAGTTGGAAGGTTGGCACTTTATTTTTTTATAATTATGGGTACAAGAAACAATTTTTAAAATTATTTTTATCCAGGACTGTAAAAAAATCTTCAAAGGTAACATTTATTTATTTACTTAATGGAGCAGTAATAATATATAAATAAGTAGGAAATATAATAATAATTATAAAAATGTTAAACCACTACATAAACTTCTAATTTTTGGACAGGTATGCAACTTAGTGGGGTTCATTTGCATCAAGGCATCATGGAGTTTGTGGGTATCGGCAGTATTCTTCAACATACTGTACTGGGTGGGGAATATAATAACTGGGTTCATATTATGTATGTACCTATTTCACTTTGTTGAGAAGTACGACCACCTGCCATGGCTCAAGTGTGAATTCTTCTTCTGTGCTGCCATGAGTCTGGCATACATAGTTACATCAATATTTGCCACAACCATTGGGGAAAGTGTTGGATATGCTATTGGGGTAAGTTGGACATTATATTATTTGTATATGGAAGTGTTCGGTCAACAGAATGCAATTCATATTTGTTTTTATTTACAATCAAAACAGTCTAAAATAGTGTTAAAATTGCAACTAAACTTTGTGGATAGGATCTTTTAAATACACAATAAAATTGTATGTAAACAATAAACTTTAAAAAAAAGGAAAGAAGAAGTTTTTCACTGCTCCTGTTAAATTAAATTTCATAAGATTATATCATTTTGTTTGCCTTCTCTGGTGTTGCAAGAGAGCATGGGCTGAAATGATTACTTGCCGTTGGGTAACTTACATCCATATTTCTTCTTAGTATTTTCTTTAATTAATGTTTTGAGTGTAATTGAGTGTTACTCATTTAAATAAAACCTGATTACAAGATCTGGAAAGGTCTCGAAACATCGGGTTAACTAAAATAATAATAAAAATGTTACTTTTACGCAAATAATAATATATAAAAACACATATAGAATTTTACTCGTTTTAATCCTTTAAAAGTGTTTTATTTAAACATGTTTCTTCTAGTCCTTAAGAAATATTTTGTTTTTTACAGTTTTTTGGATTATGTGCCATCATTGCATATGGGTTGGATAGTTATTTGAAGTTTAACAAGTGGAAAACTGGGCTCCCACCTCAATAAACTTTTAAGTTGTTTTGAGTACTGTATTATTATTGATGTAAGCAAAGTCTATTATATAAAGTATTATTGTTTTGATTATGTACTTAAATGTATTATTATAAAAAATGCTTAATTAATCTAATTAACAATCTATATTTTGTATATGCTACTATCCAGGTATATTATGGATAAATCCAGAAGACAAAAATAAACTTGTTAAACAATCTACTTAATGTATTATAATTAGACATTTTTTATCATGCTGTCGGGGCATATCACCTGTTAATAATGATTAGTTAGTGGTTAATTGGGTTAGTGGTTTTAGTTTGTTAGTTATTTTTAATGATATCTGTAAGTGACACATCAATTTATTATAAAACAATATAATATGATAACTTTGTCTCACACTTACTGTTGATAGTTTTTTGTTGACACTTGACAATAATATTGTTTAGTAAAATCAATATGATTGATTGATGTTTTCTTATCAGTATTTGATATCATATTATTTATTGTTATCTAAATGTTATTTCACAAAGATCAGATTATACTAAATTTTTTCTGTTCTTTTCGTCTAATATTTTCGAATATTGTTTTATATTTGGTTGCTTGGTTAATTAATTATAATTAAGTTATGAATGAGGACTATATTATTTCTGAAAGTTTCTAGATCATTGTAATATTGTGAAATGATGCTCATGTGTAAGTAAAATGTCTGGCACTAATTTCTTAATTACAATTGCATTTGTATAGACACATTACTTGAATAATGGTACTGCAGATATATCATAATATTGGAAATGCATTAAAGGGCTGTTTTTGAGAGCTTTACTAAATCATAATTTTAGTAAGGTTCATTGATATTTATTTTTATATAAAAATACACATTCCCTTACATGCTGTTCAACCGAAAGTATTGGTTAATGTATTTTGTATCACAGGTAAAGATTAGCCTAAGAATTGTTTCAAGTATTTTTTATTTACCCGTCTTTTTTCCCTACAAAACCTTTTCCAAACCTATGAGTAATTCTTCAATGCATAGAATACATAGGTAAATGTCCTCATACGTATTTTAAGGAGGAACTTATTGCCATTTCGGTCTCACACACATTATTTAAGAATCAGAGGCTTCATTGGTTTAGTGGTGACATAATTGTAAGCTGCAAGGTCTGATTAGGTTATAAGATTGCCAAGTATAATAAGTGCCAATGTTGTGTCGAGAACTCTAATTATATAATTATGTAACAAACTATTGTAATATGCATATATCTATCTTTATATATAAAAAAGAGAATGTATTTTTGTATGTTCCATAATAACTCTTTAAACTATTTGACCGATCTCAATGAATTTTTTGTAATAGATTCGTTGAAGCTCAAGGACGGTTTACATATATAATTTATATGGCAAAACAATGTTTGCCAGGTCAGCTAGTTTAAAATAAAAATGAAATATTTTTTTAACTTTAATAAGTACTTTAAAATCGTGCTTACAATGTTATTGATGATAATTTTATTAAGAGTATTTAAGGATAAATGTATTAAAATTCTGATATTTGTAAAGTGACACCATTGGTCAGAGTGAATTTGACGGAGAAAATAAGTAAGATAAAAGTGCATTGAGAAATCAGAGAGAAAAGTTGAAACAAATGTAGTTTACACATTGATGTATAGTTTCTAAATCTATAAATTAATATCTTTGTGCCCTCGTAATGAACGACGCACGTGAGCAGATTCATAAGAAAATAGATACTCACACAGCGAAGGAAGATGGCATTTATTAGTGCATCAGTAGTGAGTTTAACAGGCAAAATTAAAATGGCCCCGATATCTTCATCAATTGATGCAAAATATATTTTGAATCGACTTTTACTCTACTCTCCACTATCCATGGATGGCTCCAATCATTTAAAGATATTTAGATTCTTTTATCTGTTTATAGGTTTTTTTGTATAATTTCAAAAATATATGCATATTCCCTATTGTATTTTTTAAAATTTGTTTTATATAACCTTAACCTATTTTATTTTTATAAGAATTTTCTATGAACCTTATTGCAGTATAGTTATTTTGTTATGTTAATAAAAATAATGAAAGAAAACGAATTATTTATTTTACCATATATCATTTATTTTGTCATAGGATAATTATAAAACATTTACAGCCTTACAAATAAACTTGGTATAAAGTTATAACTAAGCATAAACAAAGAATATGCAAAATGTTTACAATATTATCGTTGACAACACTGTCAATACAATGATAATTCTGAAGTTTTCCGAATGACAGGCAGCCTTGTAAATAAACGCGGGAAACGTTATACGTCCGATTAGTCATTAGACCAATCGCAAGCAAAATGTCTTTTTGTAAACATTTTACATTTTCTTGGTTTATGATTATATATAACTTTATGCCAATATTATTTATAAGGCCGTTAGTCTTACATAATTTATACGTCTAGAAAACAAGCCAGATTTATTACTTTCGTGTGCATGTCAAGCTACGGCTTACACTCGCCATACGTAGGTATGTCACTTTGTTTAGTGTGTGAGCGTTGCTAAAAATAAAGGTTAATAGTAGGTCGCAATTTTTTCGACGTGGTCACAGTCTATCTAGACGTAAAAATGATCTAAGCATTTAGTAGTGGTAAATGGTAAAAATGTATAACTTGACATTTATATTATTCATTGATTATTATTCTGTCAATTTAAATTATTAATGTAATATCAAAAATGTTCTACAGTGCTCCCAAATTAATAATGCGCATACAGATCTTCGCTAATGGGCGTATTCCCGTAAACACCCGAATCATTCAATCGTAAGAGCCCTAAACAGTGCTGTTGCATTTTGCACCTTGTGCGAAAGATATAGGGAGTCAAATCATGTGTTCACAATACGAAAACAAATCGGGCGGTCGGCTGTGGTAGCCGGTCAGTCAGTCGTCTTTAAGTATTGGTGTCGACTGCACGTGTTCAGTCTATGTGGAATTATATAGAGCTCCTATAACACACCCCTTTTGTTAATATTGTTGTAATATAATTCTACTAAATTATGCAAAAGTAATGCATTTTACCACTCTATATAGATATCGTCTCCCGACAGTCGGGAAATACGACCGTTGCCGAAAAGTGGCGAAGATCTGTATGCGCATTATTAATTTGGGAGCATTGTAAATGTTATATAAAAATTTATAAAAGCGAGTAGATGCTTGTCTACTTTAGCTTTTTATAACTATTTTTTTCTTGCACAAATTCACTGTTTTGTTATTGTTATAGGGGTAGGTATAAGCATAAATTGCTGTTTGATAGAGAACTCGAAGTTGCGTCAGTATAATTTCTATTCGTAAATTACTAACAGTAGGTAGTAGTAGTATAAATCGTGTCACTTTATAACATTATTAACAATCCATTCTACTTAAAACTAAGAAATATATTTTGGTAATCTTATGGAGCAAACCTTACCAAAGACAAGATTTTCTTAACAAAGATGAGACTTCAGTTTGTAGCCATACAAAAACTACCAAGTATAGAATATTTTTTGTGTTTATAATATTATAATATATTCGCTTAAAGTTATGTGCTACAAAATATTTGACACAAGCGTGAGCAAGAGCGGACGGACATATCATAGTACTTAATATATATAGGTCACCACGTGTGATACGATGCTAGGGAGACGAACAAATCATCAAGAACTTGCATACGATATCTGTGGCAATATCAAAATGAACGTCTTCCTACACAGCGAAAACACCACCACCATTATAAATAAGTTGAAATGATTCCGTGGAGAGTAAACGATACTCCAGTTTAAACCACCAGTGTTGGTCCACCACCAAATTAATAGCTAAACTTGTGACCGCGAATTAAACATAATAATACAGTAAAAGTTGATAAAAGAAGGCGGAATAGGTATATTTTATGAGGTACCTACATAACGCGAGAAATGCAGATTTGTTGGTATAACGTGACGTCATAACTTCAGAAGGCTTACGGCCGTCTTGAATAACGTATCTCTAATTACGGATACATTGCTGACTCCGCTTACGGCCGTTCCCAATATACTATCTACAGATAAATTACTACCTTCTACTGTCATATAATACTGTCACATAATATCTGAAGCTGTCCCAATATACCCGATAAGTCATTCTTATCGCCTTATATTGCGACGCGTGGATTGAAATTTTCATACAAACTACTATCGCTGCTAAACGTCGTCCCATTAACAGATAGCGTGTACGGATAAGGTGAGTTACCGTCGATAAGTATATTGGGACAGGAAAGTCAACGATAGTTACTATTTTTATCTCAAGTAAGAGATAGACTGAATATTGGGAACGGCCGTTAGTGACAAGATCTTAACTATCCATAGTTATGTCGAATATACTTATAGTCAAATGCTTTATGTCGATATGTTATTGAAATGGAAGTAAGCGTAAAAGGATAGATTTGTCTACCTCTAATAAGTTAAACTAAAACTATATAGGTTATAAAACCGCTGTTATCCAAGTTTACTACCTATCTATAATCGTTAGCGCTTGAGATAACAGACAAAAGAAATGTATAAGGGAACTACGTTGATATCGTGATCACGTGATCGAATTTTCAGATGTAGCCAATAAGAACACGCTGCCAATGATATAAAGAGATAGGTAAGCTATGAAAGATTCTAACAGCTCAAACTGAATTACTTTTATTCAGAATAGGATTTTAATATCACTCAAGCTACTCCATACAAGGTCACTCAGTAAACTTTTGCGATTAAGTATAAGTTTTATGTATGAAGCCATGGCTAAGTATTTAAAAATATATGATTATTTACGAGTAAAAATACCATCTTTTAGTTTCTCAAAACTTTCTGAGTGCCCCACGTATTATGTAGATAGTGTGACCAACTTTGCCTTTAATATTAATAACATCGGAAAATACCGATCGAATAGAGAACCTTCTTCTTTTTGAAGTCGGTTAAAAATATATTCAAAACTACGATAAATATAATGTTTTGGCAATTTCATTTTCATACCAACATAACAATAATTGTTAATCACCGCGTGACGTGTAAAACTCTTAAACTTCAATTAATGGAAAATTCTCGTCAATATTTCCTAGAGTAGGTACCTATTCAAATTATAGTTACATTGCGTTTAGGTACATGTATTCGAATTATAAGCGTTTCGTACTTGTGAAATTATATTTCACCTAGTATACTTCTACTTATGAGAGATATCCTCTCAACCATAGCGGATCTACCTTAAATTGTTTCACATACTTTCAAGTCTTATTGTAGGTATTTATAATAAATTACAGATAATACTCACTTTTTTTTAACTGAGAGGGTATGAAGACCACTGTAACCATGAGATACATGATACATCTATAGGAAAACTGTCATAATAACTATAAAAATGTTAACAATTTGTTGTTTTAAAGTGATAACCCTCACTTCTGATATTAATTTCACAAATAAAATTTGAAAACAAAATTTATGAACAATATACAACCTGAGAGTTGAACAAAGAATACAAGATAAATCAACTATATGTCACTCGAATGGTTGGCTCAGTTGAAAGAGCGCTCCGAACGCGTTTTCAAGTTTAATTTGTATTAGAATGTTTATTGGCAAAAAAAATCTTGGCCAAGTCGATTATTGCGTAAATGTTTGTTGTAAAAACGTGAGTTGTTCGTAATTTGTTTTTACAAAAAAGGTTCCTTCGGGACAATTTCCCTGTGTACTTATTCCATTGTCTCGGATTATCTCATACTGTCCCAGTTAAAAAAACATCATACTAACCATACGAAAGAAGCAGAACTTCTTGAATAATATCACAAAGCAATAACTTTAATACAAAATATTACTATGTACAGTTATATAAAATTACATAATGTGAAGCAGTTTTACGCCTCCATTACACACAAACACACACACAAACTTGAGAAAATAAATACAGTTTCAAAATGGTATCAATCACCTAAATTTAAGACTCAATTCTTCTGCTATAAAAACCAACTTAATGCCCATTAACTATCTATAAGAATAAAAACACTTTTAGACTTTCATAACTTAACAAATATTAAGGTACACTGTACAGCAGGTACTATATGGTGTGTCAGCAAATATCTAGAAGGTATACAATCATTTCACCAGTTAGGCTGAACCTTGCAAGTAACCAAATACAAGTACATAATATGTGAAATAATTGTGTATAACCTATTACTACTACTATTTAATAAAAGTCCTAAAGAGCTTACACTATAATCTGTGGATTTCTGGTGAACCCTGATGATTGAGGCAACTTATTCTTGTGGCTGTAGATTATGAATAATTCTCATAATTTTACCTAGGAGAATGTTCACAGAGGACAGTGTGAAATTGTTCATGTCCTAATGTGTTCTGTGTCCCATGAGTTATTGGTGGGATGCTAGGGTAGAGCTGGCGGAGTCACCACATGAGTCTGCTTAGTGATGACGCGACTGCCCTGTGCCAGTTCCCCACGCTGGATGCACTGTAACTTGAAGAATGCTTCAAACCCGTACAGCACCATTGCCAGGTAACCAAAGAACTGGAAAAGAATACACATGAAGTTCAGGTTTTTTTCATGGACTCATAATAAAGCTTACAAGCTGGATTAGTTGAACTGAATAGCAACAGTCCTCCCATATTATTCATATGTAAAGTTGTTTCAGAATGAGAGATTTTTATAAATTCGGTTTAACTGATTAACCAACATGGATATATTAACACAGCCAAAATATTGGCATAGCTAATAAATATATATAATAAAACCCCTTTGAAAAACGCTAGGTACCCAAAAAAGCTCAATACTAGGGTGCCATATAACCTCACTGAAAGCAACGTCTAGGTACCCAAAAAAAAACTCAATATTAGGGTGCCACATAACCTCATTGAAAGCCTACTAAACATGTACTACTACTACCACCTACTCATTTTTAGCCACTCAGCAAAAATTAAGAGATGGCTGTGAGATGTTAATCGAGTCCACCATAGTAGCCTTGACCTTCAGATTTTGATCTCTTCAGAATTATTTAAGCGGACATCAAAATAGGACTGCCAAGACATGATCAGGAGTTCCAAAATTTCTTAAGGAACAGGATCATGTCAAGATCTCTAAACTGGCTCTAAAAGTCATAGTAAATAATTTTTTTTTTAAATGTTGAAGTTTTTAAGGTATATAAAATGTGAAAAAACTTTATCCACAACAACAAACTAATGTCTCCAATTTAGAGCTATTGTAAAAAAAATGCAGAGTTCTGTTCTATACAGCACAAAATGTTATATGAATATGACACTAATTTGCATAACTTTCATCACTGTGAACCCAGTTATAAACAACCACACAGATAAGGTTGCAGATATGCACATTAACAATGTAGTAATGTACATAGGTCTACTATAGAATTGTATCACATTACAAATTGGTAAAACACAAGAAATATTTCATTTTTTATGAAGAATGAGCTCTAAGGTTGCTCTTTTCAAAACAGATTATTACAAATTAAGAATTTTTGACGAATTCAACTATAATTACATTTATCTGAAACCGACAAGTAACATCTCAGGTCAATATTCTTATAGTACATCTACTCTTACTCACCCCACCAGCAGAATATGCTGCAGATCCAAAAGCCACAACAATTGTAGACGCAATCAGATACATGAATGTTAAAACTCCACACCCAATCATTTCTATGTGAAGCCACTTCACATTGTGATACTTCTCTATCACATGGAAAATGTAAAGCAGGAGCAGAATGAGTGTAAACCACAGAGCCAGCTGTGCAGTGATATTGAAGTACACTCCACGCCAATTCGACCAGAATACTGACGATTGTACACAGATGAAACCAAGCAGGTTTAGCACCTGAAATTATAAATACTATGTGGTACTTGGATTTGCACATTGCTATAATCATATACATTAATAATGCTGTAATTTTAACAATTATCAAGTTATATCACAAATGGACTGTTAAATGGTAGCTGTGTAAGTACATTTAACTTTAAAAACTAACTCAATGCCTAGTAATAAAATAACACTCTCAACATGATTAAATAATCAAAATTACATTACAGGTAAATTCACATAATACTTTGAATAACTTATAAGTTTATCACTGCAGAACTTACAGTAGCAGCAAATTTCATTATCCCTGCAGGAGTTTTGATGTAACTGGAGTCATATCTAGTTTGTGTATTAAATATAGTATTTGATGATCCCATCTGTTGATTCACTCTGTTATTTGATTGAACTGCCATGTCTCTTTATTACTTATGTTTAATAAAAACCTGTATTTTATATTATGATAGACCTCTATTGATTAAGCAGCACTGAGAGGTGGTTCCAAATGTTGATAAGGCAGGACTCTCAGGCATCCTTGACATGTATAACAATTTATCACACAAAACCGATAGTGTTAATACGTGACTCAGTTATTAAAATAGCCGCTGACGATAATTTGAACGAACGCTGTGATTTGTTATCATTTCGTTTGAAGTAACCCTTCTTGGATCCTACAGCAGCTATCATCAAAATATATCTAGGTAAATATGAAAATCGAATGAAAGAAAAAACACTGATATTTTACCACGACAAAATATTATTTTAACCATTTATTTACAAATAACTATATAAATTAAAAATAGCTTCCAAGTAGGTACCTACAGTATATCACAGATTTATATATCCAGTTTTTTTTTAATTTTATGACCTGGTAAACATGACCTTTAAGTCTTGCATCTCTCCCATGTAACAAATAGAATTGAAGCACTACATTCACCATGTAACGTCGAAAGTCAAAAAATCTTAAAATCGACGCACCAGTAATGTCAACAACCCTACCCACAGTACAAAGTATCGATTTACAGGACCTGTACTCCACGATACTCGCCGAATTCCTCGGTACCACGGGAATAACTACCATGCAATTATCGCCTAAGAATAACGTGGTACATTATATGGAAACACAAGGCAAGATCAGTGTGGCAAAACAATATTCTGCACCATCGATCTCAAATGTGTCCGACAAATGAGGACAAGGGAACAGCTATCATCACACCAATGGGGTTTTTCAAATTTCCTCGCATGTGCCTTGGTCCAAAGAATGCAGGACAAACATTTCAAATATTTGATTCATTTAAAAAAAAACTACGTTTTCACATTCATCGAGGATTTTTTTTAGCCTCATCAAAGGAGACTGAGCATCGCGATCACTTAAGAACAGTCCTTAGTCTTCTAAGATTGGAAGAAAATGGACTTTTAACTCCGCCAATTGTAACTTAGGCGAGACGGAAGTCCAATTTCTCGGATATATTGTATCTAAAAACGGTATACGACCACCAGAAAAAAATAAAGCCATCACTGAATATTCAAAACCGAAGACCATAGAAGGCTTAAGAAGATTATAATGTTGCCCCACTTGCATTACAGTCTAGCCATAAGTTATGCTAATAATTAAATATACTTAAACTGCTTTATAGAAAGACTCAACTAAGAATGAGTCCATTAACACCTTTCTTAAATGTCTCGATTGAGAGGGAGTCAATTTGTTTATGTGTCTTTTATAATATCAATATTTTTATACTATTTTACAATTCACTAGCACTACATTAACTTAAATGGTATAATTCGTTTTAGACGTCTTCTATATCAGTTTTGTCAAGGATCTTGATTGCTTCGACACACATCGATGTTAAGGTCCTGATGGAGATCCCTGTTTCGGATAAAAACATAATTTGTACTGATATTTGTTGTGTCTTTGAAACCAGTACAGTACCTTTCAGCGGAGCTTTGTCTCAAGCGTCATGCCCAGATAATATTTTTAATTCACTCCCACGTTGGTATGGCATTGAAATGGAATCTCAAACCAATTATAAATATAATGTAAGGTATATAATAAAAGAATCATTTTTATAGCTCTTTTATAATTCATGTAAATTTAAAAATGAAAATAATACAATGTTAACATGTGTAAGTATATTTAAACATTTATTACTTATAAAAAAATTATTATGTCCGATCAAGATTTATTATGCTGAATGTACATTTAGGTATACTTGCTATTCTTATATAGAAAATAATAAGATCCTAATAATATATGCTTTGTAGGTGTGTACTGTGTACATGGATATAATTCTGCAATAATTAATTTATTGCATCCTGTTAAGTTGTTGTACCCTCAAAACAAGAATTTTGTTACTTATATTTTATCAAACTTTTGCGATGGAGTAAATAAACAAATATCAAAAACGTTATTAGGCGAGGCACATATGGCTATGAGTTATTATCACAATTTGTGGACATATATTACAGTAAAATATAACTTTTTTTAGTGAAATATAATTGGATGTAGTTCCTGAAAAACGTTCCAAGCCACAAACATCACATTTTTTAGGAATTCGTGTTTAAAGTTTACTAAATGTTAGTGTATTCCGTACTTGTGGGTTGGGCTACTTAGTCATGATGTCATTTAAAGAGTGAGACAGTAGGGCTGCCATTTTTTGTCATTCCGTTAATGTGAATCACGTGACCAGTTTTGTGTTCTGAACTCAATTTCGACATGATTGTGGTTTGGAAGGTTTTTCTGGAATTACGTCCAATTTTATTTTAATTTCCTGTTTTAAGGCAGCAGATAATGTTTCAGAATGTGGTGTACAGAGGCGAGAGCCAGCACGGTCGCGGGCACGGGGTCGGCGGGTAGGTCGGCGGCGCTGCCCGCGATGTCCAGGTGCGTGTAGGGTACGGGCAGGCGGTGCAGCTCGCTGGCCAGCAGCAGGAAGGCGGCGGGTCCCTGGTGGCCGCGCGGCACGGCCGTGGAGGGCGCGGGCGCCGCCTGCAGCAGGTCGTCGCCCGGCCCTCGTCCGCGGTGAGCCGCCAGGTCCTCGCGCCGCACCACCGACACCTCGATCTGGTCGGCGCACACTTTGTTATTAGGTAAATACACCCGGAGACATTCGCATGCTACCGATAGCCGATTAGAACTGGCCTTCCGCTGTAGTCTGTACTGTGCATTCCTTATATAGCACTCAACATCACACTGTTAATGCCACTGTCGATGTCATGACAGTGACAATGATTGTTATTTATACTCAGTTCAGACTAGATGTCAATACACTACAATTACAATATACAAATATAACGAAACATAATATTAGAAGTGGGAGAGTCACGCAGCCGTCTTATGACGTCAGCACAATCGGGCCAGACTCGCCCGGGTTAATTACCACACTCGCACAGAATACCGGCGTGAAGTAGCGGCCTAGTGCCGCTATGTTTCGCATAGGTTAGTGTCCCCCCCATCCCCAACAAAGATTATGAAAGCGGTCCCTAAAGAGATAGTACCCCAGGAGGGTACCGGCTCTACCAGAGTCGGAGAATCCCTCCCCGAGCACTCTAGCTCGGACTGCCCTTCGTATTCTGGGGAGGGCACAGTACCGCGCATGACCAAGGACAAACGAGGCAGTAACACCACGGAACCCCGCTCCACACTCAACGTGGACTTTTGCAATATCAGGGGGATTCACTCCAACTTAAACGCCGTCCACCACCACCTTGAGACGGCGAAGCCGGCCTTGTGTTTCCTTACGGAGACGCAGATATCTCGACCTAGCGATACGTCATATTTAACGTACCCCGGGTACAAAATTGAGCACAATTTTTTGCCTCATGCCGGGGTATGTGTTTACGTTAGGGAGGATATCTGCTGTCGCCGTCTCGGCAATTTTGAGGGTAGGGACCTGTCCACTCTCTGGCTCCGCGTAGATTTAGAGGACCGCGTCCGCATCTATGCGTGTGTCTACAGGTCCCATAGTGGTAACGCAGAAACCGATCATCTCATGGGCTGTGTTCAAGCGGCAATTGACGACGTGCTTGCACAGATCCCCTCCGCTGAAATCGTAGTCTTGGGTGATTTCAACGGGCACAATGCCGAATGGCTTGGATCACGTACCACAGACTACGCAGGGCGATCTGTGCATAATTTTGCATTGGCGTACGATCTGTCCCAATTGGTTGAGTCGCCAACGCGGCTCCCGGATGTGGATAGCCACATGCCGTCCTTATTAGATCTTCTGCTGACTACACATCCCGATGGTTACCAGGTCATTGTCGACGCCCCTCTCGGAACGTCCGACCATTGCCTGGTCAGGAGTGTAGTGCCTATACGACGCCCACGTCGCAGACCACCAGCGACCCGCCGCGTTTGGCACTACAAGTTAGCAGATTGGGATAGGATGCGTTCCTTTTTTGCATCCTACCCTTGGAGCAGGGTTTGTTTCCCCTGCGGATGATCCTAGTGCCTGCGCCGTTGCAGTAGCCGATGTGATACTACAGGGCATGGATATTTTTATACCAAGCTCTGTAGTACCGATCGGTGGCAGATCACAGCCCTGGTTCGATGCGTCAGTTAAAGCAGTATCTGACTGCAAAAAACAGGCGTATCGAACTTGGGTTGCGGCGCTGGGCACAAAGGATCCGAACTGCATAGTTCTAAAGAGGAAATACAACCGTGCTTCCAGATTTTTTAAGCGGCAAATCGCCCGTGCAAAGTCAAAACACGTCGTCAAACACGGCGAGCAGCTTTCCAGTTACCCGACCGGAACACGCAAGTTCTGGTCGTTGTCGAAAGCTGCTCTTGGTAACTTCAGCCAGCCGTCCATGCCGCCGTTGCACATGAGGAATGACACCCTGGCCCATACGGCAAAAGAGAAAGCCAATCTCCTGTGCGCTCTTTTCGCCTCCAACTCGACTCTTGACGACAACGGAAAAACACCGCCGACCATCCCGCGGTGTCAGAGCTCTATGCCTGAAGTACAGTTCAGACAGAAAACTGTTAGGCGAGCTCTGTTTTCGTTGGACGTCAGGAAGTCGAGCGGGCCGGATGGCATTTCTCCAATCGTGCTTAGAACGTGTGCCCCTGAGTTGACGCCGGTGCTAACGCGTTTATTCCGGCACTCTTATTCTAAAGGCGTAGTCCCTGACTCATGGAAGTCTGCCCTTGCCCATCCGATCCAAAAAAAAGGAGACAGTTCGGATCCGGCAAACTACAGGCCTATTGCTATTACCTCCCTGCTCTCCAAAATCATGGAGAGCATAATTAGCCATCAGCTCTTGGTATACCTAGAGGGTCACCAGTTGATCAACGACCGACAATACGGGTTTCGCCATGGTCGGTCGGCAGGTGATCATCTGGTATACCTGACACATAGATGGGCTGCGGATATTGAAAGCAAGGGGGAAGGCCTGACAGTTAGCCTGGATATAGCGAAGGCCTTTGATCGTGTATGGCACAAGGCGCTCCTCTCCAAACTTCCATCATTTGGGCTTCCCGAGAGCTTGTGCAAGTGGACCTCCAGCTTCTTCACTGGGCGCAGCATACAGGTCGTTGTCGACGGATATTGCTCGAACCCGAAGCCCGTGAATGCTGGTGTGCCCCAAGGCTGTGTGCTGTCTCCCACGCATATCAATGTTATGTTGGACACCTCCAACATTGATTGCTATGCAGACGACAGCTGACTGGTGATGCCGTATACACGGGCCATGCAGGTCTCTCTCGGGAAATCGTCGACCAGTGCTGGGAGAAACTTGTGTCTTCTACCGAGTCCTCTCTTGAGAAGGTCGCGGAATGGGGTAAATTGAACCTTGTCCAATTTAACCCCCAGAAGACTCAAGTTTGCGCGTTTACCACTAAAAAAACCCCATTTGTCGCATCACCGCTCTTCGACAACACTTCCCTAAAAGCCTCGCCTAGTATCGGAATACTGGGTCTCGAAATCTCGAGCGATTGCCAATTCCGTGGCCATCTGGAGGGCAAAGCCAAATTGGCTTCAAAGAAACTGGGCGTCATTAATAGAGCACGGCAATACTTCAAGCCGGCCCACATTCTAGCGCTGTACAAAGCGCAGGTCCGGCCACACATGGAGTATTGCTGTCATCTCTGGTCTGGCGCACCCCAGTATCAGCTCGATCCATTTGACCGCGTGCAACGCAGAGCAGCGTGAATTGTCGGGGACCCAGTACTCTGTGAACGGCTGGATCACTTGGCGTTGCGTAGAGACGTCGCTTCATTGTGTGTCTTCTACCGCATTTATCACGGGGAGTGTTCCGAAGAGCTGTTTTACCTAATTCCTGCCGCCGAATTCCACCTTCGCACGACACGCCACAAGTTAGGATATCATCCTCACCATCTGGATGTGTGGCGGTCCTCCACAGTGCGGTTTACAAGGAGCTTTCTTCCACATACTACAAAGCTGTGGAATGAACTTCCTTGTGCGGTGTTTCCGGGACGATACGACATGGGTACCTTCAAAAAAAGCGCGTACACCTTCCTTAAAGGCCAGCAACGCTCCTGTGATTCCTCTGGTGTTGCAAGAGAGTATGGGCGGCGGGGATCACTTAACAACAGGTGACCCGTACGCTCGTTTGTCCTCCTATTCCATAAAAAAAAATAACAAAAATGTAGCAATTCACGTTTTAATAGTTATGAAAAATTTAATGTAGAACAAAAAATAACTATAACATAAACACAGTACGCACCATATCGCCGAGGTCCTCGCCGGCAGCAGCCAGCTTGTGAGCGTAGCCCGAGTGCCGCGCCACGTGATTGTCCATGGCGGCGGTGTACGGCCCCATAGCGCGGGCCGCGTGCCCCGTCAGCGTGGCCACCGTGAACACGTGCGGTGCACGCTCCAGGGCTGCGCGCTCCGCCATCTCATGCAGGAGGTCGGCCATCACCATGCGCCCTACTCATCATATTAGAATAGGATACAAATACATATTTATTTACCAAAGGGACATAGATTACCATAGACAATAGCATAACATATTGTAACACCACTACGTCAAAGTCTTGAAACTACATCAGTTCGTAATGTAAGAGAAGAACTGATAAGGAACTCCCAGCCCATCTTTTAAATCATACTAACAAAAATGGTTAGCTTACTTAATACAATACATACAGTGTTAAACGGCCTCGCAGAATGAGACAAAACCCATGCATCATTATCCTCTATATAATCTACTATACAATAGTAAGCTTTCTTTGTCAAAGACGCTATATGGCTTGAATTTATGCACAGTGAGAGGACTCACTGAGACTAGGAAGTCTTAACAACGCATAATATTATTAATGATGCACCGCCAATTTACTGTCAGTTTTGCACTCCATAATGTACTTTAAATATTTATTGTGCAATTTATCCAAGGCTTTTGAATGTGTTCAACATGCAACACCGTTCAAGTAGCTAAGTCATTATGGCCTAGAAGTGACTGTCCGATCACATGACTTTATATTTAAATTAAAAAGTTCAGAGAGTTAACTAAGGGCATGGCCTGGGGTTTTAATTATGAGGCTTAATGTACGGGTAGCCTAAGGCTTTCCCAGAATAGATTCTTGGACCCTTCCTTTTCCTGGTATACAAAGTATCTCAAAGGTTTAACGATAAGATACCAGGGCGTGTACAAATTAACTACATAAAATTGAATTCCTCTGTCTTGAAAGTTGTACTTGTCTTTTACAAAAGCTATATCTAATATTGTCAATTTCAAAATCTCTATTCCGCTCTACATTTTTATTCATGCAAGTAATGCTAAATTTGCGTAGTAAATAACAATTGAAGTGATGCTTGTTTACGAGACTTAAAGAAGTGTGAACTGGCAGAAAACATCACCAAAGAAAATAGTGGTACGGGCTCTCTCGAGATGTTTGCTTATGTCCACTGTAGTTTTGATACTATCGTCAATCGTTTTTTAAAACATTTGAATCATTTATAACCATTACACAGTAATATTGGTTATTTGAACCAATATTACACAGGCAATGCAAATATAACGATGTTGGAGGTATCTTAACATCACATTGAAATGTAGAAATCGACAAAAACCTGTATGCTTGCACTCTCATGTAGAAGTTGATGCTCGATTTACAAAAACTATCGGGCAACCAGAGGTATAGGTTGTCTGTATAGTTTCAAGACAATCATCTTGTACCTACATATCAACATTCGCTAAATCAGAAAATACAAATATGTTAAATTAATTAAAGTTAAGCTTAATTGATTTAATTGCACGTTGGATTGGAATGGTCAAGCCACAGTATAGCTGAAAGTAGATTGACATACTTAATACTTAGTTGATTGTCCTAGCTCCAATATTACCAAAACTGGTGGAAAACAAAGTGGTAGCGGAGTTTTACCTTCTGCGTCGGTGTTCCCCACGCGCACGGCCAGTCGCCCACGGGAAACCAGGAGCTCGTCAGACACGTACCCGCGCGACCCCACGGAGTTTCGCACCACGCCGAGTACACCCACCAGCTTCACAGCGGGCCGCAGTCCCGCGCACACCTGCATACACGTTGTTGTTACAAAAAAAAACTATATTAGCCGTGAGATTTGAAGAAAGCACACAAGATTTTATGATGATACGTCACTCGAACGGTTAGCTCAGTTGGAAGGGCACTCGCACGGAACGCGAGAGGTCGTGGGTTCGAGTCTCGCATCGTTCATAAAATTTTGATTTCAGTTTATTCTTATTAAAAATTAAAAATGAAAATGCTCTGTGAACTCTCATATTTCAGAATTCAAAATTTCTTTATTTATGCACAGTAATTTACAGTCACGTATGAAATATATAATTTGTAGTTAGGTACTAACTTAACTTTGTACAGATAAATCTATTATGCTATATACTAGTGTGCAGTATTATTATGCACGCGTGTGTTATAGTTTGTTTATGGCCTTAAAGACGATATAATAAGGCTCACTTTACGAGCAAGTGTGTTGAAAATAAATAAACATTTATACCTACTAGTGATTCGTACTGATCTATGTGTACCCTGTAGTAGTATGCGAGGGCCTGTTCACACATACCTTGAACAGTCCGGCGATGTTAGCTGCGCCGCACTTGTCACGCGACATGCCGCTCATAGCGCCGCCTGTCTTCACGTCCGCCCCGCCCGTGTCGTACGTCACGCCCTGTGTACACGAACACACTCATTACTGATCTATCTAGCCTGATCTGGATAGCCAACGATATATCTAATACAATATACTAACTTAAATATACGTATAATATATAGCGGGATTGATATCGGGGCTTCTAGTCGAGTTGTAAATGGCACTAACTAGTGTGTTGAGAGACTGTCGGAGTAGTATTCACGCTAAAAATATCATTCAGATTTTACAGCCTAATATACTGGGGAGCATACCGGCCTACCACTTATTCTCAAATTTTAATAATAATACTAGCTGACACGCCAGACGTTGTTCCGCCATGACAACGATTACTTAGCATGAGCGGATGTAGGTGTGTTTCCATGAAATTCGTTCTTAGCTGACCTCTTCTCGGCGAGTCTCTACGCTTTATGGTTCCAGAGATATCGTGATCAGTCAATACATAGGTGGAAATCTCTTATATATTATATAGATTTTGGCTTTATTTTCTCTTGAGAACGCTTGTTAAATTATGTCGTTAGCAGTATTTATCACTTGGAGGAAAGAGCGATTCCACTACTCGAGTGTAAGTATATCAGCGCTTTTTGAGACCCTTAGCCCCCGACTTCGTCTCGTGCCTGTATCCTGCACTCTTGATTATCACACTTGCTGTGCAATGTACTATTTCCAATGATAGCTTTTGTACAGCGGAATATTCATCAACGGGTTTCAATCGAACTTCGCCAACTTGTAAGTTCAAGGAACCCTTATATATTGCCTGGGACAATTTTTGGTTTCAATAAACAAATATGGATAAAACTAATTTACCATATTTTAATACTACCGTACATAGCATTTTCTGCTTCCAGATGCTTACTTAGTAAGACCATAAATATTTCCTACCGGAAGTATTACTAAATGATATAATGTGACGTGCCTCACCTTGCCGACAAACATTAATGTCTCTTCATATGTCTCCGGCTCGTATTCCAAGTACACGACACAACCTGTGATAGTAAGAGTAGTGTAAGTAATGCAACAGCTCTCGTCAATATAATTATAGTTGTATGGTGTTTCATGCTTCTTTACATATTATCACAGTTTAAATTGAAGAACATATTAAATAAAGTTGGACCCAGAATGATACCCTGACATATGCTGTATCTTTATGCTATCATGTCATCTTTAAATGTAATTAATTTTTTAAACGTAAAACTATTCAACAACTGCAGAACGTCCAATTTACTTAACTGATAAAAATTGCGCACGTATGAAGAACCGATGACGATACAATATTTTCATAACTATTGTTTCTGCAGGTTACTTTATTGTGACCGAAAACATCGTCAGAAAATCTACACATACCTGCGAAGATATAAAAAGGGTATGTATAGAATTCGACCGGGCCACGTCGCAGTGGTGTTAAAAGGGACGGCCAGGGGGTTTTCGCGCAGAATAGGCACACGGTAGACTCACAGAATGAAAGAAAAGAAAACTACTTATAGACAATTGAAACTATACGCACACTTTAGGTAGTCAGACAAGCATTATCGGCGGTTCGAGTATACCTATAAATAGCCTACCTCTGTGCTCATCGATGTGGTCTGCCGCCCTGGACACGGCTGCCATAAGCGGGTAGCGCTCCCTCCAGGAGTCTCTGTCGACACGCACCCGTACTGCGCTGCCAGCGAAAGCCTTCTCCACAAACTCTGCGAACCTCGCGGGAGCCATCCTCTCAGGGTCCGCGCCGCCCAAGTCCCGCGCCAGCCCCAATCCGGCCTCCACGGCTACGGCCTCCCGGACCACCCGGTCCACTTCACCCTCTCCCGTCCACAACCCCTCGCAGTACACGCCCAATCTCTCTATTGGGTGCAGACGCTTCTTCGGCGACCACTCGCGAATCTGCAGTGGCTGAAATGTAATACGACATTTAAAATTATTTCAATTAGGTTTGGTATTAAAACACGTGTTGGCTCTTTAATTTATGAAAGAAAAATAGCGTCACATGACCCATTACCGAGTGCATTCCTACACTATCTACCCCACAAATGCACACGTTCCGCGAATAGGTACCTTGCTTACGCGAGGTACTAGATAAAGTGCAGACACGTGATCAAAGTGAACTCGGATTCTGCAATGCTTATAGTGTCAACATGACAAGGAGGGTAGCACTCTATTTTTAACCGACTTCAAAAAAGGAGGAGGTTCTCAATTCGTCGGTATTTTTTTTATGTTTGTTACCTCAAAACTTTCGACTGGATGAACCGATTTTGATAATTCTTTTTTTATTTGAAAGCTGGTGCTTCCCCGGTGGTCCATTGTAATTTGGTCCAGATCTGACTAAGGAATCCATGATAAAACCAGTCTTAAATTTTGCTATGTATGTATAGCAAAGTGAATGATAAATTTAGGAATAACTCAATATCGCGCCAACCGATTTCGATGATTCTTTTTTTATTGGAAAGCATATGCTTCAAAGATAGTTTGGTGAGAGTTTGGTTAGGTTTTGATTACGGAATCCATGACAAAGTAACGGAACACTGTCTGTTATCAAATTGCAAAGTTCTTACGTTCATTGCTGCACTGAAAAATTTAGTATATTTACACATATTTAGACAAATTGTTAGTGTACTTCAAATTCATTAAAAATCAAAAAGTATAAAAATAATTGCGTATTTTTATACAATCTAATTAATTAATCTTATTCTAGTTACGATTGTTGTAATTTTTGGAGTCGTAGGTAGACTCTGCCTATTGGCATATATGGTATGCACGCCCCTGGTACTCCTATATTAGTCTATTACTGTCTAGCTTGTACGACTATACTCGGTCGGAGTTACAACCTGTATCAGTCTGATAGTTAAAATTTGGCTAAAAGTGTCCACTCACCACGTACAGTGCCTCTAGCGCGGCCAGCAGTGCGGCGTAGGACGCTCTCGGCCATCGGGCGGCACACAGCGGCGTGAGTGCGAGGAGCAGGCGTCGCACGCCCGCCCGGCCCGCACGCTTCACGCCCGCCACGCTCGCCTCGCGTGCGGTGCGCACATCCGCGTACTGCAAGAGGGCGGGGACCAGCGGAGACACCACCAATCGCGCACCCGACACTCGTGGGCACCGCAGCACGCCCACCTCCTGCGGGAACGGGTACGCTAATTCATATTACCAATTCAAATTCAAATGTTTTTATTGAAAATAGGATTTGAAATCACTTATTGAAAGTCAAAAACTACCACCCATTCCAAAATGAATGCCTCAGGCCTGAGAAGAATGGGCGCAACAAACTCAGCGGCCTTTTTTTTTTCATCAAAAATATGTTTTACAATTAAAGTAACATTCACAAAGTAACATTGTACAATTAAACTTATTATTAATTAATAGCCTGAGGGCGGTCGCTCCATTCCCAATCTGTGGTATCATTAAGAAAGTCATTTATGTTATAGTAACCTTTACCACACTGTATACGTTTTTAACAATATTATGTGCAACTAACTGTGACGTGAGTCCGGGTGACAAAAGCAGTGCGTAATCATCGTCGAGTCGTATATCATTATGGAAGTCTTATGGATTGGAAAGCAGGGAGTCAGGTGGATTAGGTTCCCAACGCTTCTCAATCTTTATGTGAACATCCTTATACTAATAATACTAATAATCATTTATTTCGCATTCATTCATGAGATTACATCCATATTTGTTAGTACAATTTGCAAACTTACAAAATGGTGTCAGTAACTTATTAAATCACATATTTAGAAAATAAATAAAATAAAATATCAGGCTGGTCCGAGTGGTCTTCCCGGTGATGACGATGATGATTACAGAGGTGCTTAGTAGTATTAGATAGGTTGTTATACAGATGGCGTGATTAACAACAATAACATCAGTTACGAGGACGAAATAGTGCTACTGGTGCAAAAAAAAATTTATGGGAGATGGTTTTGTTTTATGCGTGATAATGCACTCCGTATTTGTTGAATACCTTTCAGATGTGGATATCAATGTTATGAGGTAGCCAGTACAACTCTTACCCCATAGAGCATATCTGAGACAAGGCTGGGACACAAATTAAGTAAAAAAATCCTGCGCCCGTATCTACTAGTATGAGAGGAGAACAGGAAGAATGGAATTCAATTCCTTAATCCTTATTAGTGATTTGCTAAGAGTAGGTATGCCAAAGTGATTGGAAACAGTTTGAAGAGTTTTGATTACTCACAGACCATGTTAGGACCTTTCCTACTTAATGGAAAATACAGAATAAATTGTCTGTTTCCTGTTAATTTATAGTTAACCCTGTTCTGGTTGATTTTTTTAATTTTTCAGTAACTTACTTCATTTTCGACCTTTGTAATTAAAATAAACAAATAATAAGTAAAAACCAAATTAAAAAACTCTAATTTCGCCTAAATATTCTGTTTTATACACTTTATTTTGTATCCCCTTTAAAGTCCATCACTGTATTTAAGGCGCATCCCTTTTATTAAACAATCTTCTAGATATAGAGTATAGTTGTGACAGATAGACCTTTATGCAGGTGGTGTAGCAGAAATGCTACAACACATACTTAGAGAGTGCTGTAGCTAGGCAGATTAATGTGCATAAATCCATGCTACATACATAATTTGTGTACTATAAATATATGTTTACAACACATTTCATTACTCTGGTGTTACAGATGTCCATGGGTGGCCTCACCACCTCCCATCACATGGGCTTCTTGCACATTTGCCCCCTCTTACATTTATAAAAAATAAAAGAGGCTTAATGCATTAATAGTCCAGGCAAACTCAAGTATGACTGCTGTGTGTCACTAGACAAGGCTTTTGTTCACAAAGCAAGCATCACATGCTTGATAGCTCTTGTTGCTGAGACAAACTAGTGGACAGTGTGTATCAGTGATCAACGATTCATGTGTGTCTCTTGAATTATTTACATGGGATCTATATCTGTTGCATGTTTCTTGAGCTAGAAAATAATTCATACTTAGTCACTTTATAGCAAGTGGTGGCATAGTGAATAATATCATGGAAAACTGTGGTGCTGCAAATACAGAGAGTTTACATCTTTTAAATGCACAAAGACTGAAACCATTAATAACAACAATACTTTGCTGCACCCATCCTTCTCAGGCCTGAGGCATTCATTTTGGAATGGGTGGTAGTTATTTGACTTTCAGTAAGTGATGTCACATCCTATTTAGATAAAAATATTTGAATTTGAAACTGAATAAAAATCTATGGCACTCTTCAGTCTGATATTATAACAAATTTAGGAATTCATTACTTATAAAGCTACCTCTCAACCCTGAAACACCTCCTCAAACTTAGTCTCCAACATCTTGTGTTCTTGTATCATTTTATGTTCCTATTGTGTATACTCGCCTTGTCCAGAGCTGCATCAAACTCTTGAGCAGCAATTATGAAGTCCTCCAACACTTGTGGCAGTACCACTCCCTCTCCACTCAACACAAGTACAGCATCATATTCCGAGCTGTTCACTTCATTCTCAACATGAACCTTCACATCATTGACTTCACCAATTAGACCCATTGTTTATAATATTACAATACCTGTGCGGAAATATAATAATATTTAAAATGAATCCAAAATAATGTTCCTAACAAAAATAGAAATATTCTTAGATCTTTTCCCCCTCTTCTAGGATCAAATATCTATTTTTATTTGTACCAAAATTTATAAATAATGTGGGATTATGCTCTATGTGTCCGGATATTATAATCCAATAGCATATAAATCATATTGTTCAATTTCTTAAGCAAGTGCATAGATTTAACACTTTTTAAGAATTGCATATAGAACAGAAATGGCAAATAATCTCTACAATGAAATTCTTCCTCTGAGAGGTGTCCCCATCTCAATGAGACATTGATAGCTTCAATGTGTCTACACATATCTAAAAGGCCTCACCATATTTGTAAATTCCTATTCTTTTGCAAGAGAGAATCTGTGGTGATTATCACATACCATCCGGTGTCCTGTATATTTCTTTGTTCTAGTAACCCATAAAAATAGACAGAAACAGTTGTATATTATATATATTTAATTTATAGTATAATATTATAATATAACAAAAAGTAAGGAAATACAATTAAAATCAATACTCAATAAAACAAAATTATTATCAACTATATTTAGCATAAAAAAATGTGTGCATTGTAATAATTACACTCTAATGAACTCACTCATTCAACAGCAATTGATAGTGTATCTATATATTTTATTATTACATATCCTGTGTTCAGATAAGAGATAGTAGTAACTAGGTACATGTTTGGTAAATAAAGTGCTACTTTGGCATGTTGTAGTCACATAGCCCAAAACTGCTGGCTTAAAATGTTATGTTTGTGGCGGTGTCGTGGGGTGGGTCATTACCTTCCCTAGAATATTGTTGCAGGAAGTAATTCTTGTGTTACACTCATAAACAGGCGCTACTTGTGGTGGCTGGCTTAACCTGACATCTAGAAACCTGCTTTTTTTTTAATTTATCTATTTGGAAAAATATATCTATGCAAGAACCTTACTAGGCTTCTTTTTTATTAAATTTTATTACAACACATGTTGAAACAAACTTCCTGGCTATTCTAAGATACGGGCAGTTTACCACAAATTTGTTTATGCATAACAAGTTTGTTCCTAGTGTCTGTTTGTTACTAGAAAATTTGTAATGCCGATGTAAATAACTATATTATTTCATTATCAAGAATATATTTAGAGCCTATAGCTACAGTATTAATTCATTAAGCTTAACTTAAACTTTTCAGAAGCAGTGGTAGGTAATAAGTAATATATGATAAAATATAGTCCTTAGGTATATTAACCGGTAGTTGCAGAATGGATCCAAATAGTTAATGTTTCTTTAGATATAATACCATCACTGTCATTTTTATTGGCGACAAAACAATAACTATTTATAATAACCTAGGGATGAGAGATGAGAGTTAGGACTTAGGACGTACCTATTTATCGTCATTCGTCACAGGTAAATCACCGGTTGTCACTGTGACAAGATATCAAAATTAACAGTTTTATGTATTGTTTTTTTTTTTTGGATTTTACGGCCTTGTAACTGTTATGTATTGTATTTTGTACAACTAGTATTTTGGAACAAGTTTTTTAGTAACGACCAAAGAGAATTTAAGCACTACGTTCAGTGACGACAATAATTATTTATAACAACTACTATTTTAGCAGCCTGGCGCATATATTTTATTCCTTTTAACGGCTGGGTTCAGCTTTCATTAGCTAGACTCTAACGATAATGTATAAAATAAAATGATCAATGCCAACTTAAAGATAAAAGACTTGTTTATTTTCTGCCACTGAGTTGGTATCGATAACACGCATCACGCGAAAGCACTAAAGCAGTACTTTTGAGGGTGATCGATTGTGTGAAGCTTTGCTGTAGTTGGAATATTCAATGTTGAGCATTATGCCACATAATGCGCTTTAGTGCTGTAATTATAAAACTACTTAAGTAATCAACTAGAACTGCACGACTCAAATGACCTAGCGTTGTAGTGCATTTGCAGCTGTTCATAGGCTGTGGACTGTCATCTGTGTGAGCTGTCAATCAAAAATATCAACTTGACTTGTTCTATTTTGTAAATTTTAGGGTCCAGTCCTGTGTTAAGCAATAAGCTTGTGTAACTTTTATTTTGTTTACAGATTACTCGATTCTGATAAATTCTTTATTAATAATAGTCATCAATTTAGAATGATTCCGTTTTTGCTAAATATTTTATTATGACGAGGGAAAATTGAATAGTACCTCTATTATGTTTAATATAACTGAATGTATGTCTTGGTATTTCATGTTATCTCTTAAATGCTATGGAGAATAAAAAAGATAAATGGGATGTATTAGCTACGGTTAAGTCATTTGATTTAGGTAAGTAGGTTTAGTAATTAATATACTAAGATACTAAGCCATAATTTCACAACTCTGGTATGCTCACCTTGAATTTCCTATTATTACGTGTATTGTTTATATTCGAGATGCGTTTAGTCACATAGATTTTCAACAACACCTTATACATCCTAACTTGGTCAGTTCAACTCTCTCTCATTTAACTAGTCCATTACCATATTATTTGTCTCTGAACTTTATTACTGTTTTTTCTAAGACAGGATACTTCTTTGCATACTTTTGAATTAGCATGCTGCTTCTTTAGCTATCTTTATAACCGCTTGAGAGTCCACATCTAAAAATCATGTTCTTTCATGTGAAAAATACATTAGTTGAATACCTTGCACATTACTAAGTGACTGAAGTCTATATAATAACTATATTTCTTTGCAAAGTTTTAAACCCAATATTTTACCAATCTTTATGGTCTTATAAAGTTCTGAAGAGCATTCAGATGCAATTGCTTTTTACTAATATAAATAAAATAATGGAAGTAAATTATCAATGTTGTGTATAGTACAAAGTATATTTCAAGTACATTAATAAATTTTCTTGGATTCTTAATGTCAAGAAGTGGTGTTAAAACCTTAATCACACAAGCTTCCTACCATTAGCTTGCTAATTTGATACCTGAACATACTCAAACCCATTAATATAAGATTTCAACATTTTGTTTAAGCACTTTGTTAAACAGAAGATTCTATGGAAGACTTAATATGTCTTTATTCTTTGGCTGTATATACTTATATCATATCTTTGATGTTAATCTAGATTTTGTTCTTATTTCAGGCATACCCCATAACAGTCAACATGAATCTGTTCTACGCCATAGTGTTCAACAAATAGATTTGGTCAACTCTACTGCAACTACACCTATTAGTCTACTTGTCCAATCTCTTGTCAAGCAACTATGCTCTCTCTTAGAAAAAGATTACTCAAAAGCCAACCAACTGTACAATACAATATGTGAAAAACTACACAGCATGAACCTCATAGATGATTCATATGCTATGGGTGAATTTGAAGTTATGAGAAGCCAATACCAAAGGGCATTATATCAACTAGTTACAGTAGCCAGTGGCTCCGAGATACCCATCACCCTGCCAGCTACATGGCCCTTGACTTCATCTGGCCTAGAGTGGTCAAGGTATCATAAAGAGTTTGAGGAACTGTACTTCATTGCTGGAGGTGGTTTTGGAAGTGTTTTCAAAGCGCGGCACAGACTTGATGGTGTGGAATATGCCATCAAAAAAGTACACATTAAATCATCTGATGTGAATTCTATAATGACTCACCTGGCAGAAGTTAAGACAATAGCAAGTTTAAATCATCCAAATATTGTTAATTATAAGGCTGCATGGCTAGAGCCATTAATAGAATCTACTGTAAAGAAAAAACGTAAATTCCACATGGACATCAATACTGATGAATTGTCTCTGGGCACAAACAAAGTTTCTACAGTCTACTCAAATATCATGAGGTCATTTAAAACTTACAATTCTAAGGATTTAACAAAGAAACACAGTCAGTCCGATTTTGTGATTTCATTTAAAAATTCTAATAGTTTTGATAATGAGAATTCACTTGAAGTGGAAACTGAGAGTGAAGATGAGTCAACCACACCAGAACAGAATGCTATCTGTAAATTTTTGACAAGTAAAGAATATGAAAACTGCTCTCGGGTAAACTTAAAATGGGCAACACTTTATATTCAAATGACATACTGCCAGCAAACCTTGAAGCAATGGCTGGATGATAGAAATAGCCGCATGTCATTATCGCGTAAAGGTTCAGATGATATAACTCTTCAGCAGAGTGAAACTCACGAATCGAGTTCATTTGAGTCTCATATATCGCCAGAATCAATATTTCCGGTAGCATGGACACATATTGATATACTTATAGATATGTTTACGCAATTAGTCCATGGTCTGCATTACATTCATTCCAAAGGGATAATTCATCATGATGTGAAGCCAAGTAATGTATTTGTGGGTCTGAGTGATCATAACACTCCTCTAGTGCAACTGGGTGATTTTGGTCTGGCCTGTCCCTTACAACAGTCACACAGCGGATTGGCTTTGGGCACACATTTGTACGCTGCACCGGAACAGTTGGATGGCCAATGTAATCCTAAGGTAATTAGAATATCATATTAATTACATTTGGTGTTTTAAAATACTTTGTATATAGCCCCAAATTGATATGTTTTCTTGAATATACTGAATAATAAATTTACTTCAACATTAATATGTATCTCTGTAGATAGTTTTTGTCCCAAGTAAAGATATGGTTTAGTTTACTATATTAATGATGTAGAAAGATTTTTTTTCTAATGCTGTTCCTATAAATTTTGGAATCATTTCAATGTACTTAATTTACAAAAAAATAATTCATAATATTAACAACATTAATAAAAGTAATTTTTATCAATTCCAGAGTGACATGTACTCACTCGGAATTATCCTCCTCGAGTTAGTGGAACCGTTCAACACAGATATGGAGCGTGTTAAAACTATAACTGACTTACGGAAAGGACAAATACCAGCACATCTTACTGCAAACTATCCTAAAGTAGCACACATCATTGGAAAACTAGTTCAGCGAAGACCAAGCAAGAGATTAGACACTAATCAATTGTTAGAAGAATTAAGAAATGTCAAAGAGAACAAAGATGCTACAATCCAATCATTGAGGGAGGAACTCGCTGCCAAGGATGATGAAATAGCTAAATTAAAAATGATTCTTGCTAAGTTGAATTATAAGTAGGCATACACGGGTATTCTATTTTTTTTTCTCTTTTGAAATTCACAATCCTTACTTAAATATTTTACTTAAGGTATGTACGACAATTAAGTACCATACACTTATTAAACCGAATAATAGTTTGACTAATAATAATATTATTTGAGTAGTAGGAAGCGGTTTACAGAATCTTTCAATATTTTATATTCTGTTAATACCTGTTCTACTTCATTCACTATAGATCAAAATGTGTTGGGTACAAAATTGATACATAGTAATATACCGGTGGTCATTTTCAACGCCACATCCAGAGAAAGTACTTTATACACTGTAATTTACACATTGCCATTACTTAGGCTGAGATCTATAGAACATACTTAGACTTTGCTCCGACTTTACTCACTAAAAACTGAGTGTGATTAAACGCGAACTTGGCTTTTTGCATTATGCTGTCTTAGCTTAAGCTCAGCGTAATTTCAGATGTCAATTGACTGTAAAAACGTAATCAAAGTTTAAGTTTTTTGTGAGTGCCTTCAGTATTAAGAGACTTAGGCTGCGATGAAAATGTCCATCCTGTAATATACAATAATATTGTTGTGACTATATTTGATTGACATGTTTAGATGCATAATGAATATTAATGAGATTTTAATGAATTATTGTAATACATAAATTACAAGTACTAAACTTATAAAAGTAAAATAAAGAAGCCCTTAAATGTTTTTAAACTTTTATCATCGCCGGACTTTTACTTTGTAATAATTTTGACGGGTACTCACGATATTTATTTTATTAATTGCTGATATTTCGATCCAATTGCATGAATCTTGGTCGCAGCGGAACTGCGGAGGCCGCGAGAACTCTTGACACATTTACATTTGACACTAATAGTACATCAATCTGTCCACGTGGCGCGTAATTCGTTTTGGTCTTTGATTCGCTAATTCACGACCCACACTACTGACGACGTCCATTCTTTCGGGTTTTTTTGTTGCATTTGTACTGCAGCAATGAAGCTGCAGTTAATATATATATCGTGAGTACCCGTCATGATTATTACAAAGCCTTTATTATTTTCGAAGTCTAGTACAATAATTGAACAAACTTAAACAGATAATCAACTAGAAGTACTATTCTTATAAGTACATAATTTTATTCAGATTTCCGTTCAATACACAAATTAAATAATACTTGGCGTCATTATTACTTAGTATTGAACAGATCTGTGTGTCTGACTGTCTGCTATAATAAATAATGGAGTGTGTTATGATTAGTGTAAAAGTTATTGTAGTTAATAATATTATGTACTTACTTAAATTGTATGAATGCTGTATGTGTTTGATTCCTAGCATTTTAAATTGTGCAAATGTGTTAAATAAACAATATAAACATGACTATTTATTTCTGCAAAACACTGAAGTCAGTTAGTCACCCTGCTTTCTTTTGAGGTTAAGATGTCGAACAGGCCTAATGGCTTTTATACGATCATCTTCACGATGTATGCCCAGAGTTGACTACCGTGTTCACGCGTTTATTCCGCCATTTATAGATACTCAACAGGCATCGCGAACCCACCCACTCATGGAACCCAGCCCTAGTCCATCTGATGCCCCTAAAAGCTGGATCTGGCTAACTACAGGCATATTGCCTTAACCTTCGCGTTCTCAAAAATTATCGAGAGCATCATAAATTGCCAGCTCTAGAGAGATCTCGAGATCATCAGTTGATCAATGACTAAAATGTATAGATTTCGCCATGGTCGATCAGCTAGGATTCTTCGATTATACTTTACATCTGCCCCGATCCATGTAAATCTGTGGCAGCAATTGAAAGCAAGAGATGTTTGGAAGTTACTAGTGGAGGCATTTTTGCACAGGATGCCAGCTAGGGTAAGTACCTCTGCAGCGCATTATTTTTGCCGCGAAACAGTAAAATGCAAGCATTATTATGTTTCGGTTTGAAAGGCGCCGTGGCTAGTGAAATTATTGCACTGGCACTTGTTTTTGTTCAATCATGAATAGAAATAATAAGAAAAAGCTTTGAGCCGTGCTCGTCTCCTCATAACAAAAAAGTTTTCGTCGTGCCAATTTCGCACAAGGGGGTATCTATTATCTCGTACCTACTTGAAGTCTGTCCACATTCTAGTGCTCTAAAAATCACAGGTATGGCCATATATGGAGGATTCCTCTCATCTCAGGTCTTCCTCATACAAATATCAGCCCGCACCGCGTGGCGAATAGCGTACTAGAATTGACGGGGACTAGTGCTCTGTGTATGGCTAGATCACTTGGCGTTGCGTAGAGACGTCGCTTCATTGTGTGTCTTCTGGCGCATCTATCACGGGGAGTGCTCCGAAGAGCTGTTTGACCTGATTTCTGCGGTCAAATTCCACCTTCGCACGACAAGCGACAAACTTGGATGTCATCCTCCATCTGAATCTGGATCTTGCGATGCAATTTTAAAGGAACTTTCTGTCATTTATTTGTTTACAGTTTATTCCAATTGATGCAGATGGAATGTCTGTAACGGCACTCGTTACTCTTTAGAGTTTTCTTTAACTTATAACTCTTTCAAAGTTCATTAATAATTGAAATCGTTAGAGTAATTTTGGTTCATCAATTAACATAACATTATGATATAAAATATAATGGAACTGTATCGGGATCTACCCCCAATCCTTACTTTCAAGGTGTTACTGTTTTTTTATGTTAATTTAACACACACACTAGCATAAAGGTGCTTCACTTGTTAATATCACGGCGCGGAGTCTTTCTTTTTTTTACTATTCCGTGACTTTGTTCGTAATTTGTTGGCTGTACTTAGGTAGTGAAAAAAAACATAGTAAGTTAAATCAAATTATATTTACACAATGCTAAATATATAAATTATTGGCTTAGTTTTATAAAATATTTACAGTCTTAAAATTAAAATTTTTATAATATTTAACAGGGATTTTTTTATATGTAGTTCTTAATACTTATAAAATCGTACAATCGGAAGAATTAAAACTTAAATCGGAATTTTAATAGTTTATAACATTATGGCGGGAATTGTATGCAATTTATTCTTTAATCCAGCCGTAAGTATTTCAAATTAATATCTATGGTATGTACTTTTATCTAAGTGTTAACGAATTTTATGCTTAAACTAATTTGGCGGGTGATTTCATAGTAAGGTGTCGACCGCGTGGATAACGCCATTTGTTGCCGGGATATTGTGAGTGATCACCTGCGCGTTGTTAACCTTTATTCGACCTGTAAAATACACATATATAAATTAAAAATATAATATTTTTGAAGTTAAACTTCTTTAGGCGTGACTTGGGGGTAACTCAGAATATATTTACGTTAGTACTTCCGGTAAGTAAAAGTAAAAAAAGGTTTAAAAAATGTTTCAAATTGATCAGTAATATTTTCTGAAAATCTCGAAGTGTACCTACTTGTTCATTTATGACTACTTTCTAAAAAATAATAAAAGTTCTCAGTATGACGTTTGCGACATTCGTTAATTTTTCTTCGTCCATCGGACAGGCAAAAGGTCCGAGCCCATAGAGCCATATTCGTTAATATTCAACAACTTTATATTGATATGTGTGATATTAATAATTTAATTATTTTTATTCAATTATTTATTAATTAAAGCCGTGTTGGCTTTAATTAATGTAAGTATATATTTAATGGTATAAATTAAATCTTCTTGTCTTTCAACTTTTTAAGAATATTTGTTATATACTGGATGTCTTGGAATAGGTGGGACAAACAAGGGCAAACGAAAAAAAAATATTTTGTCTATGAGCTTTGAGATAAGCACAAAATGTATATATAAGTATCTGTTAATTATTCCTAAAGTTAATTATAGCTAAATTTTACGAAAAGTTTAAGTTTTTCAATCACGCGTAAAGATTACACGCACCCACTTTTTGTGAATTGTCTCTTTTAATATGATGGATAAATTTACCTATAAATAAAGTTTACCAGGACTAATACTTCAGAAATGTTTCAGGTCTAGGTGACATGAAAAAATAGCGTAGGTAATATTTGACGTAGATAAAATGGGGAGGTTGAAAACAAATAAATACTTGACATGTGGCTTATTATTAAAATCCATAAGTACAATATTATTGTGACTTTTAATTACCGAAAGCGTTATTTTCCTACAGTAGCGTCAGTTTGAGACGGTAGGAACATGTTTTGTGTCTACAGTTTATACAATATTTCTATTTAATTATCTTCTTATCTGCTGAGAAGCATCCTTACACAAACAATGAATCAAGCTCTTAAGGTTGATGCATCCAATATACGATAATTATAAATTTTATTGTACAATAGCTGACTCGACAGACGTTGTTCTATACATAATAAATAAAATACTGTTTTTTATGAATTTGTCAATAATATTTCATAAGATCAAGAATTATTTGGTAAAATATGCTCTCTAACTATCAAACCGTGCTTCAATAAATTCTCTCATAGAAAAGATGTCCATACAAAATAAATAATGGAATTAAGAATAATTATGGGTCCTAAATCGAAATAACTAAATCCTATTTTAAACAAAAATATTTGAATGCGAATTAAAAAAAAATGATTGAATTAGGCGCTATTTTGATCCATAATCATCCAAATGTTGTGACTTTTATTGAGTGTAAATTCCGCTAAGTTGCATACCTACTCAGGCTTGAGACATGAAAATTTGAGGTTGAAAAACGGGTTCCTACCAGAATTCTTCTGGAGCGTCAACGGCTTGGCGTCCTCCATGGAGTTTCGTAGCTGGTAGTAGCGCATGCCGGCGCTATACAGAGTCCCGGGTAGCACGTGCCTCGCCACTAGCGCGCGTGCCGCACCCCGCTCGGACAGTCGTGCCAGTTCGCCCGCCGCCAATCGCGCGAACGCCGCGTCCGTCGGCGCGAACACTGTGTATGTCTTGCTTTCTGGAAACGTTCGTTGTCAAAGTCAGAGCCAAAGTTAGAAATATAAAAACAAAACAACCATTTTAAGTTATTTGTTTCAATATATAATTTATCGCATAATACTTTTATTTGTTTACAGTTTATTCCAATTGATGCATCTACGGCACTCGTTATTCTTTAGAGTTTTTCTTTAAAAGATTAACCACTTCTTTTCTTTAACTTATAACCAAAGAGTATAATAAGATATAAGGAAAAGAGAGCCCTCTCTACGCATTATGAGCTGTCTATTTGAAAACTAGCGCCATCTGGAGATTGGCCCCGAAAATAACAATAAATAAGCTCCAAATTATAAAATTCATTTTTAACTCAACTTTTTAATGTAGGTAGTGAAATTTTTCACCATGTTGAAATTTAGAAGATAAAGTATAGATTTAGTAGTGCACATATGCAAAATAGAACACGAGAGCTACATACAATATGCATAAACGCTAGAAGCAGCCGCCATTTTATGACCAGTGGGAAGTGACACAAAGAAAAGTTGAAAGGTTTCAATGCGAGTGACAGCTAACAGAGCTTTCATTTTCGGGCCAACTAACAGATGGCACAACAGTTTTCTGAAAACGTCACTTTAAGGCGTCTGTCCTACCTCTGCTTACAACTCTATCAAATAAGTCAAAACGTTAGAGTAATTTTGGCGCATCACTTTACATACCTACTTTATATAAAATATATTTAATATATTAAAAAGAGTGCTAATGAGTTCCTTGCCATTTCTTCTCGTTAAAGCTAAACTTACCGAATTATTTATTCAACTAGTCTAAAATTCACTAACTAACGTCGGTGGCGCAATAGGTTGAACCGTTGACTGTCACTCACGGTTTGATCCTCTTTTTTATGAAAATAAGGGACGAGACGAGCAGGACATTACGCTGATGGTAATGGTAACTCCCTGCCCATTACTTTGCAGTGCCGGTCAGGATTCTTGAAAGATCCAAAAATTCTGAGCGGCAATACGTTCGTCACGTTGAGATATAAGATGTTAAGTCTCGTATGCTCAGTAATTTCACTAGCAACGGCACCCTTCAGACCGAAACACAATAATATTTACACATTACTGCTTCACGGCAGAAATATGGGTACCCCATCCTATAGGATGTCAATATGGGAGCCTCCCACTGGTAAAACTCCTCGTGCGCCCTGTACCATAGGGTTATCACTTTTCAAATTCATAATTTATTGGACGCTTTATAAGATTGGCAACGATCTTGTTATTCCTTTGGTGTTAGAGAGTATAGGCTGGGGTGATCTCATACCATTAGGTGACCCGTATGCTCGTTTGTCCTCGTCTTTCATAAAACATCTGCAACAGTTCACAAAATATTAAGTAAAATCTATGCAACAAACATACTCGATGTTTATACTTCCTGCTCCTTCCCATTTTTTTTATGTGTTAAGCTGCGGATTAACGGTACCAATTCATCCTTTCTAAATCAAACCAGCCCCATGGTTTAAATGTGCGTATAAATATCGACAAGTTTGCCAAGGAAAAAGAACTATTATATACACTCTTAGTGGTAAATTACCTGCTAGTGTTTCAGCGAAGCCACTGGCGAAGATTGCCTTCAGGAAAATGGTGAACCGACGGTCCCTGTCCGCCTGTAGTGTCTGCACCAGATCGCCCACTGGCAGAGGGAACATCACTCGGTCCACTGCATGAGCTATACCCTACCGAACACAGCTGCAGTTAAGCGTAAACATAATAGGAGCCTTAATTTTGAAGGTTTGATTTCAAATTTATGTAACACTAGCTGACCCGCTGTTCGATTGTAATAAAATGTATTTGTGTGCATTACCGCTTTATAATAGCCAATTTTTTTTAAAGTATTAGAATGGATATAGTATGTTATCCTTAATAGATAGACATATGCCATCGCGGATTTTTCTGTAGAGCTATATATGATACTCAATTCCACTATACACTGATTTGTTATATCTCAAAGGGTTTAGACAGCGTTTACAAGACAGTTTTTTTGGAAGCTCCCAGACGGCTTATTTTTTTCCAACAACTCCAACAAATATCGTTAATTTATACAAATATGTAGCCAACTAACATGTGACACCAGAATCTATATATATATAAGAGATTTCCACGTATATAGTCACTCATCACGATATCTCTGGAACCATTAGAGCTAAAGACTTGAAATTTTGTAGGAATATTCTTTTCACCGAGTAGAGATCAGCTAAGAACGGATTTTACTAAAATTCCACCCCTAAGAGGGGTTGCGGGGGCGTTAATTAAAATAATTTATGTGGCAAAACACCGTTTGCTGGGTCAGCTAGTATCATATATTATAGATAGGTACATAATATATTATACTGATACTATTACTACTACGACTACTACTAATACTAATTTGGCCTACAGGATAATGCAGCTGATTTTAAAATCATCTTTATGCTACAGCTATTCGTGCTATTTATTGGGTACTATAGAATCATTGAGAGAAAATTTAAAAATAAAATAGTAAATAAAGTTGCTTATATTCTCAATATAATATTCTAAAATAATCCGCTCGGTCGATCACCTTATGCTTTTATATTGTAAAAGCATATGATCCCAGGTACATTATAACAAAAAAAAATGTGTTACGAAAAGAATTGTTGAAATGCGTTTACGTGTCCTGTCCTGGATAAGACCTTCTTGCTGGGAATGGAGCTACAGCCCCCTAGCTATTTAATGAAGCCTCTTACATCCTTGGGCCTGGGACTTCTTTAATCTTTTTATGCCCCGGAAAAGCACAGGGCAAAAAAAGTTCTTTTCTCGTTCTTCTAAAGTCGGAGGCATACTATTCCGAATAGGTGATAAATTTTCACGTTCAAAAATTTATTATTAAATTCAATTTGGAATAAAAATATTTGAATTGGAATAAACAAATATTTAACTATCTGATACCTGGGGTATATGTATGTCCTTTTTATCTTCGAGTATTCGAGCACCATTAATAGTGGTTACTCTGACTTCGTTCCATTCGACGTCGTGCATGTCGTATTGGTTGACCCTTAGCTGAGTGCCAGCTAAGGAAACTCCTGTCATCTCGTCTTGTAAGGAGCCAATGTCGAACGCTCCAGGTATCACATGGTGCAGGAGTAGCTGAAATTTTGTAGTTTTTCAGGTTAGGTCAGAAAACAGTAAGACATACTAATTGCAATAAACTAGCTGCAAATATATAACTAATATTTATTAAAAATGCTACTCACTCCACTTAGCAACCTCGGGTTATCCTTGAATTTCTCTTCTGCACGATCAGGACCTCCTAACTGTACCAAAAGCGTTCTAAAAGCCTTATCTGTCGGTGCAAAGATTGTGTACGGCCCAGTCTCATTCAGTATAGCATCTAAACCAGATTGCTTAAGATATTTTGCAGTAGCAAACAAACCATTTTCTTTCAGTATATCAACTAGACTTGGATTGGGACCAACTGCAACAAAAGATTGAGACGTTGGATCTTCAAAGCTTGGGGTGGGTGTAGAAGATCCTATAACAATTTGATCAGATGATGAAGGTGTTGATCGATAGGATGAAGTCGTTTTTACGGATGTTGAACTAGAATAGCTTCTTGGTGTTTGATTGTGTCTAGTATTGCTATAGCTAGGTGTCGAAGACCTAATAACATATCGTTCTGTTGATGTTTGTCTTGTTGTAGGTTGATATGCTTGGGTCTCTCGGTGTGCATCTCTTGAAGTAAATGATTCTCTGTATACTTCTTTTGGTGTATATGACTCGCTATTTGATTCTTTTGGTTCATAATTATCCCGTTGTTTGTATGTCTCTCTTTGCGATTCTTTTGGAGTATATAAAACTTCACTTTGCGATTCTTTAGGTGTGTAGGAATCTGTTTGGGAAGCTCTTGTCGAGTGGGTTTCTCTGTATGTTTCTCTAGGTGAATTCGTTTCTCTGTGATATTGCTGAGTAGGTCTTGCTGATGATAGTATTGAATTTCTGTGTGTTGAGGCCGGCGTAGTTTGTTCAGAATTCTTTAGTCCTGAAGAACCATAATTTGATGTTGTGACAAAGGTTGAGTAGCTAGAAGGATGATGTGATGACTCCGCTATGTAATCAGTAGATTCTGTCGATGGACTGGCAGTCGTCGTACTGTAAAGACTATTAGAAATTTTAGTAGGTCCGGGAAGTTGAATTTCACCTTTCTTTATTCTGTTCAGAATTTCTTCAACTTCAGGGCCTTCCTCCGTTTGTTGGCCATTTGCTTTCACTCCCTTTACTTTATACGAACCATCGTCTTGTTCCTCTAGAAAGACGAATGTAACTTTCTTTCGGTTTGGCAACGAGGTCGGTAAAACTGAAACTTCTTCTAATTTTCCATTATCACCTTGTTTTACTAATTCATAATCCGCTCCTGGTGGCAATACGCCCTTTGTAAAATCATCAAAAGAAACACGACTCTCTTTTTGTGAATCATGAGGAGACTCAACATACTTACTCAAATCAGAACTGTCTGCTGAGATAGCGCCCTTAGGAATCAAATTAGGGTTGGTTGTTCTAATCACTTCATACTTTTGACCATTCAAAGAAATTTCACGGGATGTAAAGTTTTTTTCGCTGAAATCCTCAGGATTTTCAGCAAGTGCTACTTTGAGTTGTTTCAAAATATCAGGTTTTTGTAACAGAGCCACACTTTTAGCTCTGAGATTGTCATCGAAGCCATTTGTTTCACTCTCTTCTAATATATTCTTGATTTCATTATAGAGTTTTTGTTTATTCCGATCTTGGGGTGGAGTTCTTGGTTTGATTGTCCCTCTTGTTCGATATCTCGGAGGTCTTGTTGTTGTTGTCGTGGTGGTTGTAGTCGAAGTTGTAGTAGTAGATGTAGGGTGTTGTTTTTCGTAGATTTCTAAAGCTTTTTTAAATAAATCTGTTTCATGAGGTAAAATAGGTCTGCGTTTTTCTTGATTCTTTCGATATAAATCTTCGTAGGTCTCCGTCGTAGTATAGACAGGCAAGGCTTTGGTTGCTTGTCTGTTAAGGAATTCTTCATGTAGTTTTTCTACTTTTTCCTGCTGTTTTTGTTGTTGTTTCTGTACAAATTCCTGGTGTTTTTGTATAATCCTCTGTCTTTCTTGAAGTTCTTTCAGTTTTTCCAAGTTTTCTTTAGATTGCTGTTCTATATAATCTTGGATGTTAGAAGGTTGGTTATTTGCAAAAATAGGTCCCTGACTTAAAGCTGCTGGAAATGATATCTGACTATTCTGATTTATATTTTGCGGGCCTAGATTAGGTGCAGCTTGAATAGTTATTGGATTTGGGATATTATAATTTTGCTGACTTTGAGCGGAACTTAATGTTGGTAGGAAAGCAGATTGTGTAGGTCTCTGTTGAGCAAGAGAGAGTGGCGCTGGTAGGTTGGGATTTTGATTAAAAATAGGAGTATTTTGAGGTATTTGCGGGCTACCCTGGAAGGTTGCCAGAGTTGGCACTGGTTGAGGGATATTATGGTTTTGTGTAACGATTTGTCCTAAGCCTTGTTGAGGAAAGTTGTTGATAGAAGGGTTTATATTGGACTGTTGATATTGAAATCCATTATTATTTTGAACTGGTAGTGGATTGTTTGGAATATTCTGCGATGGCAATAGATTATTGAACTGTGGCACGTATGGCTGCTGGTTCAAAAGAGGCTGAGGGAACTGCAGTTGCTGTGCATTGTTTATGAGTGAAGGATTTTGTTGAAAGTTTTGTAGCGGTGAGTTTACTCCAAATCTAGTCTGATGTTCGTTGAAGCCTTGTTGCCCAATTGGTCCTTGGCTTCTTCTATCGAAGTCGTTCTCAATCTGAAATTTAAAAAAAAATGGTATAAAAATAAAACAGTAATATTTATCATCATCAAATATCGTGTGGGATGATAAGTTTTCGCGGCGGCCATCTCGGATTTCATAAATAAGCTCACATTCGTCCTCTGCTCCCACAAGAAAAATTTCAAATTGTGGAAACATAGTTTTCTACTATACATTTTTAACTATACAATATCAATGTAATAAATACAAATATCAAATAGTACTTAAAACTTCTTAATCATAGGCCAATATCAGAAGTCTATAAATCTTGAACACAAATCCAACAACAATAAGTCTGTTCGACACAGAATATTTCCTACCTATTCAGTTTCCAAAATTTCGTTGCGGAGGTTTTTGGAGGTAGAAATTGTCGAGAACGAAGCCCTGTTTTATAACTAAAGTTAAGTGAAGGCTTAGTGTGTGCAATTCCGAATATGTTTATGTAGCTGTGCCACTGTGAAATACTCTCATATCAGCATATTTTCAATTTATCTACTTTTTTTTAATTACTATTACTACTAATTTTATTTCTAGATAATCTTCTGAGACGCTTATTTAAACTAAATCCATTTTGCTACAAATATAGGGATAAAAATATTCTAAAGACTGCGTCAACCTCTCATAGCAAAATTACCCATTAGTTTGAATTTTATCAAAATACCAGTGCGGTTACTATTTTAGAGTGGTACATGGCAGTGCATCAAAAGATACTTACTCGTTTGCTTATGTTTTTGTACTACTTATTGTATTTGTACTTTTACAACTTCTTACCAAAGTTTTCTGATAAGGTTGTTGACTAAATAACTTCTAATATCGATTTAGGACACCAAATTCTGTTGGAAAAGAGCTGAGAAAAGTCTTCCACCCAATAAGTGGGCGGTAAATACGCGAGGTATCTCTCAACGACTGATATATTTTCGTGAATATCAAAGAATTGTTTAAGCTAGTTGTGTATTTTGCTATTGTTTGCTAGGAGGTTGCAAGTACAGAGTATTTGTTGACACAGGTGTATCACTGATCATGTAATAACAAGATCGTAAACATAAATACTGATGTTTACTGTATTAACACGTAATATCCAGGCCTACCTAACAGAGCAGATCAAGTTAGTTGAGTTTTGTCAGTGACATTTCATGTGATTACATCTCCTTGCATAACCTCGCTCTCACAACTGGCCTGCGGAATGTGCGGGATGACGACTCCGTGAACCGACCCGACCACTTTCACGCACGCTTTCCATTTCGATTCCACTCGAGGCGTATGCTTTTGGCAAAGGTCGCGGCAGAACATGAGACAAGTGTACCACAGATTATGAAGCCGCATTGCTAACCGCAGTTTCGATATTGTGATCATTTATTATGAGCGCTTAAGTATCGCTATGTCCGTCAGTGTATCCATACTTTGCTCTGAGATTATTAGTACTAGCAAGCTGTATTATGGTATGGGTATATATATGTATGCCTACATCTCTAAGGTGAATAACACATGATTGTTTTTTCTTCTATATGCCATGGTGTGAGTTGTCGTTGAAAAAATTAGAAGCTGAGAATTTATCAATGTCGCGACTTGTGACCTCACATTCTATTGGGAAGATATATTGTAATTGAAATGATTTGTAAAACGATGAAGGTATAAATGTCGATCTTAAGAGTGGCAATGGGTTTCTTTCCATTTCTTCTCGTTAAACCTCAAACTTTTACGAAGCAGCGGTAAATGTAAAAAGAAAAGTATACTTTTAAATGCATAAGTGTCATTTCCGTGACCTACATGAATTAAGTGATTTTGATTTGATTGTATTGCGTTTAACCCAATTGGTGGTTATCTAAAGTCTCTTTTTTAAAATCTTGTATAAATCCAAATTAAAAAAAGAATTTGCTCATAATAAAATTTATAAAAGAATGCTGGGTGAGCTACTTTCGCCGCTTCTTCTTTCTCATAGTGCCATTTGTTTCCGAAGCGGTAGTAGTATCTAGTATATTAGAAATGACATCAAAAAGAATTCTAAACGAATCAATTTTGAGAAAATAAATGCCTTTTATGCCTTTTTATGCCCAAACATCAAAAATAATATTGATCAAGTAACGGCTCGACACATTAATTGACCGCGTACGACACAGAGCTGTTCGAATTTTTGATGGTCTGGAGCTCTGTGAACATATCGATCATTTGATGTTTCTTAAAGAAGTAATTTCTTTGTCACATAAAAGAACGATGAAGTTTCTCTTTAAGTGGTGTGGGTTCGAACCTGGATTGTGACATCTAGTCAAAACAGCTTACTTCACTGCGCGGGCGTTCACAATAGCTCCTTGTATCAATTTCTAGCAGCGTTCAGTTTCTAATGACCTCTACCTTTCCTCAGTTTTACTCAGTTCCAGCAAAACACGTCTCTGTACGTGATGTGACTCATAATACATATATACTATACTCTCAAGATCCATAATGTTTAACGAAACGGTGAAAGTATTGACGTTTTCTACATATTGAATAGCTTAAAAGGTTATAGGTAATTGCCGCCATGTTGTAAATACTTGTTACAATTTAGTGTTAATAAAACTTTATAAAATACATTGCGCGCACACATAAAAGTTAAAGATATAGTAAAAAACACTTCAAGACAAGTGCAACAACAAGTACAACTATTGCTATTATTTTGACGTTGATTTCAATGCGTTTCGTGGATGAAACCTGCATCAGTATTCTGTAATACTTATAAGGATTATTATTTTAATAACATGGATGTTATAACGAGTAGAATATAATAAAAATATTTGAATTAAAATGCGGTAGAAGACACACAATGAAGTGATTTCTCTGCGCAACGCCAGGTGATCTACTGTCAGTAATTAGCTGTCAATAAACTGAAGCTGTTCCAATATTCCCGTTAAGTCATTCTTATCGCCTTATATTGCAACGCGTAAATTTGCAATTTCCAAACAAGCTTCTATTGCTAGTAAACTTACTGCTACGTGTAGCTATAATACGTCCTCACATTGACAGACAGCGTGTATGGATAAGGTGAGTTACCGCCGTTAAGATCATTGCGACAGAAATTTCAACGATAGTTACGATTTTTATCTCAAGTAGGCCACAACCGGAGATAGACTGAATATTGGGAATGGCCGCTAGCCGTTTACAGGCACTGAATCCCTGATAATCCGAGCAGCTCTGCGTAGCACGCGGTCAAATGGTTCGAGGTGATACTAAATCATTGTTATTTTTGATATTAATTTTATTATGATCATTAGACTTTCATCTTTGTGCCGTTTGATGTCGAGACACATGTGTGCGCCATGGCGGGTAGGGCCCAGAGGCGCGAAGAATGTAAAAGTACTATCTACTCTCCTCAATAGGGCTATTGGCAACCCAAGCACTGGCAGCTATTTTGGTCATCGGATCAGCCTAGCTATCCAACGCGGAAATTCTGCAAGTAAAATTTTCAGCCAGTTTTAATTCAATGTAATCTTAATATCGTATATACTTATAGTTTAAAGAAAACAAAAATAGGCCAGAGCTAATTTGAAGTAAGTGAACCACCAATTGGGATAAACACAATACATATGGGTTCTATAGGCGGTAGTCAGGAGTCACAAAAATCAAACCAACACTAAAATTTACATACAGAAAATCAATTCAATGCTTCAGTCTCATTAATATATCCATTGCTGATTATAAACACGATTGCTTCTTTCTAAAAGAGACCAGTAGTAAAACTCTCAACATCCCCGACATGGAACCAACATCGCAAGTTAAAATATTTCAATGTATGCACAACGGCACCGTGATATGTTCTACATACATATCATTACAATACACAATGCCCCGTCTCTGCTCGTACGAATCTCCACTATCACCGACTATTTTCTTACAATCAAACGACAGTAATTGTTCAGGCACGCGTGGTCATTTTGCTGTGTTCGATTAATGTTTCTCTAACACACAACTGACAATTTCATCGCTGTTGATATATGTTTTGATGTAGTATTACGATTATTACAGGCTATGAAATTTCACAAAACTTTAGATTCTAGGAACAGAAAATAGCGGAAATAGGTTTAGCACGGTACAGTGCAGTTTTCAAGGAATTTTTTCTACGTAAAACACAAGCTCATTCCATAGTTTGGCTAACTATGGAATGAGCTTCGCTGTAACTTTAATCGATGTGTAAATAATAGCCTATTTTTTTTTTCAATTAAATTATAGATAATACGATACGAAAAAAAACTACTTACTATATCTCGTTCAAACAATGTTTGGTGGAAGTTTGCATGTTAATTTACATCATATATTTTTTTAGTTTTATCATTCTCTTATTTTAGAACTTACAGGAGGGGGCACACATTTTACCACTTTGGAAGTGTCTCTCGCACAAACTATTCAGTTTGGAAAAAAATTATATAAAAACATCAATATAATTTTTGAAGACCTATCCATAGATATCCCACACGTATGGGTTTGATGAAAAAAAAAATGAGTTTCAGTTCTAAGTATGGCTCCCCATACTCCTCGATTTTTTTTTGTTTTTTTTCTATTTTTATGTAAAAATCATTTCATCACAGATTACATCTACTTACCAAGTTACAACAGTATAGTTCTTATGACATTGACATGAAGGGTTCCGTTTTTTGCCATTTGGCTACGGAACCCTAATAAGCGCGTACTCCTGTGATTGCTGTGGTATGGCAAGAGAATTTGAGCGGCGGTAACTACTTAATATCAGGTAACCCGTACGATCGTTTGTTCTCTTCTTCCATTAAAAAAGTACTCGTACTATCAAAATAAATTAATTAGAGGACCACCAGCATCTATTAATTATATTTAGTAAGCCAAAAAAATTATAACATTCATTTATTATTACACGAGTTTTAATACTTTAAAAAGTATTTTACTACTACTACTCTCCCGTACTTTTTAATGCAAACAAGAGAGAAAGAGAGAGAGGGTAAACAACATAAATATTTCCTTTAACCTTTAAGAAGGATTTTTTTTATGTGATTTCATTATGGTCTTCTGTTTTCAGCGCAGAAATGTACAGATAAGGACTCTTGTAACACACAGTGTACCTGCGGAAGAGTTTGTAACACGGAATCGTTGGGGTTGCGTAACTCGCTGTAGAGTGTCACCTTATACGTAACCTGTTACAGATGCTTACGGATGTATTGACATGCTCTTAAACATATTATCGGTCTTGAAGTTGCTTTAGTAATTAATAACAGATTAGGAATAGAGTGACCGCCCTAAGGCTATTATATAATACCTGACAACCTGTATAGCCGAGTGGTTAGCGATCCTACCTACAAAGCTAGAGGTCCCGGGTTCGAATCCCGGTAGGTGCAAGCATTTATATGATGAATATGGATGATTAAATGTATTTATGTATGTTTATATGAATTTATGTATGTTTAAGTAAGTATATTGTATTAAATATATCGTTGTCTTGTAACCCATAACACAGGCTATATATGCTTAACTTGGGGCAAGATAATTTGTGTTAAAAGTGTGTCAATAATAAACTAGCTGACCTGACAGAAGTTGTTCTGTTCATAATAAAAAAAACTCTTGCGGATGGAATTTTGGTAAATCCGAAAATCTTAGCTGACCTCTACTCGGTGAAAAGAATATTCATACCAAATTTGAAATCTTTAGCTCTAATGGTTCCAGAGATATCGTGATGAGTGACTATATACGTGTAAATCTCTCATATATATATAGATTTTAATGTACGATATTATAGTAACCATATTTTTAGGAAAAATAAAGAAGCCCGCTGAGTTTTTGCGCCCGTTCTTCTTAAGTCTGAAGCATACTTTTTCGAATGAGTGGTAGTTTTTGACTTTCAATAAGTGATATCATATTCTATTTCGAATACAAATATATGTATTTGAATTTGTATTGGATGAAACTAAAGGGCCATGAGCGAAGAGGAGCTGCACTTACTTTATATTATAAGTTAGGTTATAGTTAATATATAAAATTCTTGTGTCGCGGTGTTTGTTACATATCTCTTCCGAAACGGCTGAATTGATTTGTATGACATTTTGTGTCCATATAGGGTAGGTCTGAGAATCGGCCAAAATCTTTTTTTTTTACCACCAAAAAAATAATTTTTTTTAAATAATTAACAAAATAATTAATTAATAAGTAACAAAAGTATTCCAATATCAGATTTCATTTGATTTTACTTTGAGACTAAAATGGAAGAATACAATTTTAAATAAACATAAAATCGGTCTTTAAACGTACTCATGTATTAGAAATAAACGAATTGATCATCTCCTACTTTGGAAGTCGGTTGAAAGCTAAAAATGTTGGGAAACGTGTTTAAATAAAAAATATCACTTGACAAACTAGCAATTCATTTCCCCACAGACACTGAATTGTTTTAATTGATGGTTCTTATGTCAGATCGAACTTAAGTCTTAAAGTCTCTCAAAGTGGAGAAGAGTAATGCTTACATAGTTTATAAACTTAAATAGCAACCTTAAAATAATGCCCAATAGGTACTTAGATTTCAATTTATCTTGAAATTATTTATCGTTATTAAAAGTTTTGACAAAAAGTGGCTATAAACTCATTCCTAGAGTAACATACATTACGATTGCCTTCCACAGCGGAAGACAAAGACTACGGACTTCTATAAGCCATGATCCTCACGTACTTGCCATAATGACTGCCATAACCTTTCATACCAGCTTGGTATGGGCAGGTCTAGGTGCCAGCTGTACTATTCTTGGTGCTCCTGACCTTCTCCATACACCTCCGATTTGATCCTGGAATGTTCGCCAGCTGGACCTTTTCTAACACAGCAGTCAATCCACTTTCACCCATCCACTCTACATGACTAAGCCACACCATCATTTTGTTTTCAATCGCTATTCTATGTATAACTCTTCTTTAACTTTGACATTTTCATACAACAATTTCATACAAAATAGGAAAGAAGCTCAATTTAGAATATACAGGATGTCGATGCTGGAACTTTGGTTATGACTATTTCGGCGCCCAAGCCTGTATGCCGCCAGAAAATTGCGCTTTATTCCCATGCGTTTTGTATGAAAATTGAGTGGAAAGGGAAGCCGTCCCGTACTATATCGTCGCCCAACGACATCTTTATATGTGGTCTTTATCTCAATATTTCATTTTTAAATTCCTAAATCCTATCCCTTACATCAGGCACAGTACAGTTTAAAGAGATGTTCTGCGCCTTACACAATAATTTCTCTAGCGTATTTTGATTATTTGTGATTCAATAATATGTATTCAATAATATGATGTGATTTCAATAATTTGATTCTTCAAAAGAATGATTGTGCTCGGATACAAAAAAAAATGGAATGAACATATATTTAAATCCTCATATCCAAGCAATAATAATTGCTGTTAAATATTGCATACAGTCTTGCTCAATTCTCTCTTACTCTTATTTAGTAATTTATACATACATACATACACACTCACGCCTTGTTCCCGTCGGGGTAGGCAGAGACAGAGCAGAATGCCATTTGCTTCTATCCTTACAAACCTCACGCGCTTCCTCTACATTCATTACTCTTTACATACATGCTCGCCGGTTGCGGGTGCTTCGGACCTCTCCTTTTCTCAAAACGTCCCCAATTTGGTCGACGAATGTTCTACGAGGTCTCCCGCAACCGACTTGCCCATACACACTTGCCTTATATATTTGATGCGTCATTCTTTCTTCACTCATTCGCTCCACGTGTCCAAACCATTTCAGCATTCCTTTTTCAGTCCTTGTCACAACATCCTCTTTCAAACCACAGCGCGCTCGTATTACCGCATTCGGAATTCTATCAGTAATTTATACAATGAATAAATAAATTCCCAAATCGGGCATAATTAATAGTTGTTAGTTGTTACGTCACGCATAGTCTCAAACACAAAGGTGAAAGTTTACAATTGTATTATAACTCCGCGTACTCTGTGTGTTGCGTCAACACAATCATCTTCAATTATTTAAGGTTATAACTTTACGGCAATATTTCACATACAAGATTAGGATGATCGTTGACGAAATTCAATCGAAAATTTAAAAAAAAGTTTAATTCATATTAGTAAACATCCGAGTAGAAACCCGAGATGTTTTTTTTTAGTCTGTGGCACTGCACAGTATATACATTCAGCCAATAGATCTTTTATCTATGTTAGTCAACTCTAGTGCTTAGAGTTGTCTCTATGGAAACAAGGCTGTCCTCGTTTCCATAAATACACCTTTGAATTCACGGACGCGTAAAAAAAGAAGGACTCCGCGCCGTGATAGTAGCAAGTGATGCACCTTTATGCTAGTGTGAGTGCGGTTACGGGGTATACCAGTTACATATTTTTTTCTCCCTTAAATAATCATATATCCACAAATACTTTTATAGTATTGTTTTTACCCTTTTTCACAACGCACGACTCCATTTTTGAAATATTTTATTGCGACGCAAACTGATCTGTAACAGACGATCTCATAATGGCGGCCGAACGGCTTGTATTAGTGTAAGTGTATGCGTGGGGCTATGTTATATTTACACGTTTACCGGCTTTTTTTAGTGCCTCACTGTTATGTAAAGTGACATGGAGTGCTTCTTTATTTGCTCGTCCGTGTTTGAATTATGTAATTTAAAATCACAGAATCGTACGGCTTAGGTATAGTTTTCAGGATGGAGTTGGAGGTAATATCCAATGTCCTTTATCCCATTTTTGTTATAGTTTTTAATACCTAAGTATTTTACGGTACGTACTTAGCTTACATTAAAATAAGTATTTTACTATGCCAAAGTCATTTAGTCATGGTACATTATGTTCAAAAAAAAGAGTGTCACTTAATTGTAGAACTAATTGGAATGAACTCGCCCTTACGAATGTTTTGTTAAGTTTTCTTTTCTCTTCTATTAAAAACCACCCTTTCAGCAACAGCTAAGACATAATTAGATAATAATAATTATACAAAAAATAAATTTTATATTAAAAGCTGTTTTTTTTTGTACTTTTCTTGAGATATGTCAACAGATTTCCAAATGAAAGCAACGTAACGTGGTGTTAATAAAATATAAGCAACATCACAAATATTATATCATTACACTTTAGATTAAGGATTACATACTCGAGCCAGTCTCGAACAATGTGTGACTTTGACGTGCCACATGTTCCGTTAAACTTTGCTAATAATTTAAACTATAATGTCGGGTTGCGTAGTAACAGTTTGTAAAAATAATACTACAAGAAATAAAAAAGACACTGGGATCACATATCATCAGTAATTATTTTGTATTTTATTAATATCAATGTCAAAAAAATTTGAAAGATGCCATTGAGTGTCAAGATGCCACGCACACAAGCATCTAATAGTTGCCGTAACAAAAAAGCTATTATTCTTAGGTAGGGCGGTATCTAATCCTTGTCACTGATCATGAATCATAAAGGTACTCTAGATTGTCAATGCTTATTGGAAATGAACATATAATGGATATTAATTTCTTCAGTTTCCTGCTCAATAAATCATATCATACACAATGTTATCTTGAGTCGTAGGCACGCCACGAGAATCAGAAACGAGTGCTTCTAGTACAACGCGTGGTTGAGCCCCGCTTATGTTCACGGTCGGCTGGCTCCGATCTAATCAATTAAAAGATGAGCGTTTTGCTCGCAAATAAAATTGTATATTTATTACTAAAAATTAAAATATTCTTCAGAGGAATTGTTGAATGTATATGACTTTATTTACACATAACTAAATAATGTACGAAGTGCCTGTTTGTACGGGTACTGGACGAATAAATTATATTTATTCGTACAAGTATTTTTTTTTATTGCTTATGTATATTGTCAAAGCCGTGATATTGTAATTTTACTAGTGATATTGTAATTATTAATAGGTAGTTTGTGACTCGACTTAATTTGTCACAATTTAATGGCCTGGTTTTAGTGACATTTTAAATTCACGGGTACATTATAGTGATATTGTAATACAATGATATTTTGACAATTTTACTGGTTAGTTTATGAGGCCGTCGCTGATTGGTCCTTTTCTTGTATTTATTCTATAGTCATTATTTTTTAGTAATGCATTAGTGTAATCAAATAATTGTTATCGAATTGAATCGCCCTTTGTTCACTAGTAGGTCTCAAAAACATATTTTGACTGTTGACCACAACGCACCAGTGGTGCTGAGTACCAGAACCGTATTGGCCCTTGTTCACTAGTAGGTCCCAAATACAATTTAACACTATTATTTACTACAGACGCGTCGAGCGTAGCCTGCCGCGGCAGCGGCCAGCGAGTGATAGAATCGGCCCTTGTTCACTAGTAGGTCCCAAAAACAAATTGACACTGTTAATGACAACAGAAGCGCCGAGCGTAGCGTGCCGCAGCAGCGGCCGGCAAATGCCAGAATCGGCCCTTGTTCATTAGTAGGTCCCAAAAACAAATTTAAATAATAATAAATTAGTTGTCCAGTTAATAGAATCAGCCAATAATATGATAACACTTTTTAAATAGAATCAAACTTAAATAATCAAAACTAATTAATTATACAATTATAAACAATTTTCATTTGTACCAAAAAGATGCCAAACTCGTCGTCTTACTGAGGTATCCCTTGGGTCAAGGGATCACCAAATCTGGAAGGTGCCTGGAATGTTGAATTAAATTAAATTTGTACCTGATGTTTTCTGTATTGATGTAATAATAACAGGTTTAATTTAATATTTTCACTTTCGAAACATTAATTGTTATATCTCTATCCTCTTTTCTCCTTCAATTCGGTACGCTATATTTGTTTTCTTTGAGTGTTCTAATGAACACTAAAATTTGACACAATAGTGACGGATTGTATCTAAACCATATAAGGCCTTACAAATAAACTTGGTATAAAATAATACCTGAGAATATACTAAGAATATGCAAAATGTTTACAATTTTTGCTCATTTATTCGGACGAATAACTATATTTATTATCTTTATCCATGTATTATAATTTAGAAGAAACTACAAAAAAAATATTCAAGCTTTTAATATGTCAACAAAGCATAATTAGTGTCTGTTATATAAGTTATTTCCTCTCACAAAATATAACCCATTAGCAAGTGAACATTACCACATAAAAGCCTTATTGTTAACCGATTAAGGTGACTGAATTATTACACAACTAAGATCTTTCAAAAACAACTTTTACTAACTACCAGACTATAAACTTAACAATTTATATAAAACTTCATGCAAGAAACTTGTAGTTGCTTTGAGTTAACTAGCTATTCAGTTTTATAATAATACTAGCTGACCCGACAGACGTTGTTCTGTATATAATAAATAAAATAATGTTTTTATATGAATTTGTCAATAATATATCTTAACATCAAAAATTACTTCGTAAAATATAGACCCTGCTGTCGTAATGAAATTGTTTGCAAAAGCTTGAAAAAGCAGAACTGTCAAACAGTGCGTCAATAAATTCTCTCATAGAAATTATGTATGGATACACCAAAGGACAAACGAATTTGTTGTTTTTGTTTAATTTAGCAGCATTTTCCTATTTATTCACCTTTTAAACCTTCTCTGGAATTCCACAAATAATTCAAGACCTAAATTTGTCAAATCGGTCCAGCCGTTCTCGAGTTTTAGCGAGACTAACGAACAGCAATTCATCTCTATATGTATAGATAGATAATAGCTGACCCGGTTGTTTTGCCATATGAATTATTTTTGGAGTTAAACCGTTTCTTGGACATTGCAACATTACTTTATTTTTCTAAAATAAAAGATTTTTTCGAAAATAAACGTAGCCTAAGTTATTACTTATTATAACATAAGCTACCTGCCAATAAAAGTCCCGTCAAAATGGGTCAAGCCATTTCAGAGATTAGTCGGTATATTTTGGTATATAGTATATATATTCATTTACATGTAGTACAAAACGGTTATTTCAATATTACAAACAGACACTCCAATTTTATTTATATGTATTGATAATTACCCACCAATTAGTTGCACACATAAAAGTGTGTGTGAACTGCGCACGCAAGAAGTATTTATTTGGCGAAATAAAACAATCAAATCAAAATCGTTAAAAAATATATTTCCTCGTGCTATTTTACCTTAGTAGAAAAAACAATATTGTAACAAAGAATGACAATATGAATATAATGACAGCTGAAACACAGTTCATACTAGTTTAGCTGTCTTTGCTGCCTGTATATAAATAATTAATAATATAATTTAGAAACATATTTCTAACTTGTAATACTATTATATATTGTAATATTCGGGAAATAAAGTTATTATTATTATTATTATTATTATTATTATATTATTATTCCGCATAATTTAGTTAAATAACGTATAATTAAATAGCATCTAAATTATTTTTATACATTTAGATTACATGAAATTTATTTAATTTTCGTCCATCGGTTGTGGTTCAGTAGACAAAATATGAGTTAATATAATAAATTATAGAGGCTTGATAGCTGAATGATACTGAATAAATGAATAAATGGTCTAGTTGACCACCTAATGTCAGGGTGTCGATTATGCGTGATGTGCGCGCGCAATGTAAAAACTCACTCGATATTTTTTCCCTAAGGTGCCAATAAAAGTATCATCATAAAAACAATTATTACAAATAAGACACAAATTATTAGAATATTCTCCTGTTTACAAGGCTTCGATACCTGCTGCGTAATCCAATGGGTCATGTGGTGTCAACAATCTCTGATCATTCAAAGTGAAAAGAAAGAAAAGGCATTTATTCACAAAATGACACTTATGAATGTTAAAATTTAACCATCACAACAGAAAAGTTAATCTGTAATGAGAAGAAGAGGCAAGAAACTCATTGCCACTCTTTTAAATCTATATCTAAAGTTTCAGCGTATTACCGTTTATACAACGTATGTAAAGTGATTCACCAAAATTACTCAAACGTGTAGTATAAAAAACAGAAGAAGAAGTGATTAATCATAAAAAACTCAACTCTATAAATTATATTAAATATTTGCCTATATATGTGAGAACTTAGTTAATAGTAATTAATAAAGTATAAAAGAACGCGAAGAAACGAATAAGGATAGTCTTTTGCGCCGTTTCTTCATTATCAGAGCAATTTCATTTCAGAACGGTTCTAAGTATAAAAAAAGCAAAAAAAAATCTTTTAATAGCCGAGCTGTCGATGAAGTCTTAAATGGATGAACGTAAAAAATATTCCGAAAGCGAAAGTAATTAATTATACACCGCGACCATACATAATAATATAGTCTTTAATATAATATAATAATACACGAATTGAGAAAGTTACACACAATAGATTTAATTGCTGTTCTTTTTATGACGTGTATCTTTTTACCATAAATATGAGCGTGGTAAAGAAATGCGCATAATTTCGAATGAGATGAAAACGAGTATTTATATGTTTTATTATTTCCAAAGCATAAAATACAGGCTATCAAACATGAGAATAAGGAAGTCGATCTAAAATCAGAGATCAATTTATATTATGCAACAAAAACTATTTTATATTGAAATTTTAAACGAATATAATCGTGGATACAGTAACAGAGATATTGTTTTTCATAAATTTATAAGTAGGAATATTTATTACCTTAATTATTACAGAGATATACGTTAAAAACTACTGGTGGTAATTTTAGACTTTCAATAATTGAATATAAATCCAATTTTAAATAAAAATATTTGTAAAGATTCATTTACTTTTCAGGTCAATTTTATCTGGGAACAAGTTAATAATTTACCTGCGCTAATCCTTTACTTCACCGTTAATTAATAGTGGTGCCAAAATACCTTTAAATTATCTATTATCTAAATACGTGTTTATAAAACAAACCCTAGGTCCGGTGATAGCTACGACAAGTCGCGCCAACAACAGCAACTGGCATATACTGCCCCTCATGCTGATCTCCTGGTATTCAGCGGCAGAGTCTAATCAATACATCACACACACTGCACAACCATGGACACCTTGTCCTGCCACTTAATCCTTTTAACTGTCAAACGTCACTAAATTACAACAGAATCAAATTTGAAATTGGTTTTCTTTTTTTTTGCAAGTCGGCGCGCGCGAGCAACGGCTGATTCGGTGACAGTAGAAGCGGCGTCGAGCGGCGCGGTGTTTTACCACCCCTACTCTGATCTTCCTACTTATTTCGAAAGGATTGTCAAACGAGAATCGTTTCAAACACTGAACATTACTGTACGTTGTGCGATGTTAACTGACTGTTGCACAAAACAATTAGCGAGAGTTATTAGAGTTCTGACTGATAGAAATATTATGGTATGATGCTATTATTGAGATAAAATTTATGTGTTACAGACATCTGTTATGTCAGTTATAGACGAAGTTTAAGAAAAAGTTTCGTGTTTCTGTTACTAGAATCCATGCAATTAAGGCAAATTTTCGACAAATTGTTTTATTTTAGTTATATTAAAAGTAATTGCTTATGAGTGAAAATTAAATTTGGGAGGGGGAGAGGAAATTATAAAATCAAATTATATTTTTATTAAGAATAAATAAGCGATTTTTTAATTAGAGTGATAATCATTTTGGGGGCAATAACAAAAAGAGCTCAAATTCCATGAACCGCTGCGAATGATGATATATTCCTACTTCCTGTCAAAAGTCTGAACAATAAAGGCTCAAAATAATATTATACGCAAATTCATGTCGAGAGACAAGTATTTGAAATAAAAACGTCTCTAGGCGCGTTCAGCTCCTTTTTTTCTCTGTTACGCTCGGCTGTGCAACAAACCATCGAGTAAAGTCAGCTCCAAATTGCCAAAGTAATTAAATAAGTAAATAAACAATGGTTACAAAAGTATTGTAAATGTTTGGTATAACTTTATGACTGCATTCATTTTAATTAAAATTTAAAAGTTATTTATTTATGTATGACAAACAAATGGCACATGTGAATGTACATGTTTTTGAACACGAGTTTTAATGAGAAGAAATAAAAAAGGAACATGAAACTCATTGCCAATCTTACGACATACCAAGTGGTCTAACTGTCAGCTGTTATATTTAGTTCCTACAACATACCTACTCGTATATTGAGTTACCTAGTACTCTTTACTAGCTACCCTTTGAGTTAGCATAGATTAGAAAATTGTAAGGAATTTATGAAGACTCTTTAATCAATAATTTAATCGCTTTCGACCAGAGAATGGAGTCTTAGGTTAGACCACTGCTATCTATTGCAAAACCAACGAAATCCCAAAAGGGCGTTGCCGGCCTTTTAATAAAAAGAGCTAGATTCTAACTTTGGAGGACTCCTACAAACGCTTTATTTTATTCAAAGACTAATTTTTAGGCTTTTCATAACAAGAGAGCACTAAGGACGCATTCCAATGTCATAGTTTTGCAAAATAAAAGTATTGGGTTAAAAAATATTTTACAGATAATTATTATTAAGATTCGTTTTAATTCATAGTACTGTTGTTTGTGTACAACATACTAAGCACTCTATTGTTTAACCACAAAAGATATGTACATAGACAGTAAACTGTATTAATCATATTATAATTAAGTGTGCCTAAACTTGAATCAAATAAAGGAGGTGGGAGAGGGGTATGTTCCGTGGTGGACGTCTTCAGGCACATGATGATGATAACTATATTGTACGTGTTAATTTTGAGCTCGAATTAATTACTAAACATATTTTCTATATGATAGTATTATTTTCACTTTCATGGAATTCTCAAGCAAATTACCAAATTCTTAAAAGTAAGCATCGTTTTTGATTCAAAAAACTATCTTCCAATCATGTTTTCAGTTTAGGCAACGGAAAGAAAAAGGTTTGAAAATTCATATATTAAAATTTCTCTTTCATAGGATATTTCGTTTAGTTGTGAAATCTCGTCAAAATCTCATATAATTAAGGGATCCTAGCCTTCATTTGTTTGCGATAGTTTTTCACACCTCTCCTGCATTTGATATACAATAATATTATCGTTATTTTTAAATTATGTTTAAGGACGCGTTTACGAATCCGACAAAAATAAGATGTTTTTCGGTAGACTTTATGATGAAATGAAACTAAATCTAAAATTACTTAAAATTACCTCAAATAGATTACTTCTTTATCTCCAAATAGCGGAAAATATTTGCTTTGAAATTTTGATATTTTATGTCGTAAAAACGATTATCCGTTACCTCTTCACACAAAAATGACGAAATGGGGCTTCATTCAGGATCAGTTTTCTGCTACTACTTACATAATTTTGTCTCTTAAAAATTACGTAAGGAAAGCAGATATAATATTTTCAAAAAAACGGGAAATAATTAATGAATATGTTATAACTAATCTCAGAAAAAAATAAAAATGAATCGTCTAAAATTCGTGTGGTATTAAAAAAAAGTGTGGTATTAAGGGTTATTTTATTTTGTCCCTCCGTACGCATTGCACAGAGAGATCTATCGAAACAACGTCAGTCCGCCCTCGGCCGCCGTCGTGGGTAGATACTGTCTCGGTTGTAAGTAGCAGCCAGTACTCGGAAAGATCGCTGTACGAATATGAATATTTTTTATAAGCTCTACAATACTGTCTTTGATACTTTACATATTTTATACGCAGTCAGATTATCAAAAAATTATGTTTCTGTATTTTATTGAAGAATTAGTGATTTATAAGTTCATCTCTACATATAAGGTCTATATTCAATCGAAATCCAAGATGGCGCCTATGAAATTTACCAACTTCTCTTCATGGGTGTCATTTTCATGGTTTTCGGGGTCAAGAATAACGAATATCGGGTCAAAATCGAAATCCAAGATGGTGCCTATGAATTTTACCAACTTCTCTTCATGGGTGTCAGTTTCATGGTTTTCGGGGTCAACAATAACGAATATCGGGTCAAAATCAAAATCCAAGATGGCGTCTATGAAAACTACCAACTTCTCTTCATGGGTGTCATTTTCATGGTTTTCGGGGTCAACAATAACGAATATCCGGTCAAAATCGAAATCCAAGATGGCGTCTATGAAATTTACCAACTTCTCTTCATGGGTGTCATTTTCATGGTTTTCGGGGTCAACAATAACGAATATCGGGTCAAAATCGAAATCCAAGATGGTGCCTATGAAATTTACCAACCTCTGTTCATGGTTGTCATTTTCATGGTTATCGGGGTCAACAATAACGAATATCGGGTCAAAATCAATTTTCAAGATGGCGCCTATTAAAACTACCTACCACCCAACATCATGGGTGTCATTTTCATGTTTTTGGGGTCAACAATAACGATTATCGGGTCAAAATCTAAATCCATGATAGCGCCTATGAAATCTACAAAATTTTCTTCATGGGTGTCATTGACATCGTCAAAATTAGAATTCATACATAAACTTATATTATAAAAGGCCTGTGTAACAATATCCCACATGCTTAATAATTCTTCATTCCCTAAATATAGAAAAGTTTACGTTTCGACTTTTCACTCACAATATTTACAAAACACCTTCCGTTACCAATCTAATTAAGAAATCTCAAAATTTTATTTTGAAAGACCTATCTAATGATACCCTACACGCAAAAAAAAATTTCATCCCCTTTTTAACCACAAGAAGCTCTACCCTTCTTATCAATTATTACCACCATATTATGTCAAGAAGAGTTATTTCAATAGATATTGTAATCATAAGGTATAAGCTATTACATAAATGTAACGTATATCTTCCTTAATCCCGCATTATTTTCAAAAGACCAAAGGAAATGTCATGCATCAAACCTGAATCTAACTTTCAAAGACCTATCCAACGATACCCCACAAGGTAAGTCTCCAGTATTTTTTTCAACTCCACTTTTAGGGGAGGTCTCCTCAGGGGGGAAGCTACGTCCAAAGCACCAGACAACACAAAAAATGGCGTGCGTACAAAGTACACATGTCAGAAGTGAAACTTATTTGTGAAAACCAATTTTTAAATCTCGTTTATATTAATAATTATCCTAATCTGTTCTCTAATCAACAACGCTAGTAGTGAAGTTGTTTTACTTCATAGCGGTACCGTCTGCTTCATGCTACATTCGAATTTTTTCACTCTATCTCAATCAGACTCAATCTCCCTCCCTCTTCTTGGATAAAAACGTACTTCATTTTCGTGACACTTTATTCCATTTCATCCATAAAAATTTTACCCTCATGCGGGCAAAGAAGTTTCACTTCAAAAATGATCCCAAATTCGTTCTCCGCACCCTCGAGATCCTAGAATACGATATCCATATTGTTGAAATCATAATTTTGCGCGGCGGCCATCTTGTATTTCAAAAGTGATCCTAAATTCGTTCTCTGCGCCCTCGAGAACCTCGGATTCGATTTTCATAATGTTGAAATCATAATATTACGCGGCGGCCATCTTGGATTTAAAAAAATGACTCAAAATTCGTTCTCGGTACCCTCGAGAACCTCGGATTCGGTATCCATATTGTTGAAATCATAATTTTGCGCGGCGGCCATCTTGGATTTAAAAAATGATCCCAAAATCGTTCTCTGCACCCTCAAGAACCTCGGATACGATACCCATATTGTTGAAATCATAATTTTGCGCGGCGGCCATCTTGGATTACATAAATGATCACAAATTCGTTCTCTGCACCCTCAAGAACCTCGGATACGATACCCATATTGTTGAAATCACAATTTTGCGCGGCGGCCATCTTGGATTTCAGAAATGATCCCAAAATCGTTCTCGGCACCCTCGAGAACCTCGGATACGATACCCATATTGTTGAAATCATAATTTTGCGTGGCGGCCATCTTGGATTTCATAAATGATCACAAATTCGTTCTCTGCACCCTGGAGAACTTCGGATACGATACCATATTGCCGAAATCATAATTTTGCGGGGCGGCCATCTTGGATTTCAAAAATGATCCCAAAATCGTTCTCTGCACTCTGGAGAGCCTCGGATACGATACCATATTGCCGAAATCATAATTTTGCGGGGCGGCCATCTTGGATTTCAAAAATGATCCCAAAATCGTTCTCTGCACCCTGGAGAACCTCGGATACGATACCATATTGCCGAAAACATAATTTTGCGGGGCGGCCATCTTGGATTAAAAAAATGATCCCAAAATAGTTCTCTCTGCACCCTCGATAACCTCGGATACGATACCCATATTGCTGAAATCATAATTTTCCGCGGCAGCCATCTTGGATTTTAAAAAAAAACTACGTTTACTGCACACCACGTTATGCGACAGAATTGACATATAAAGTTCTAATATTTAACTACTAAACGAATACATCAACCAATTATCAAAAAATACATAGGTATTAAAAAAAACAAAATTCAAACTTGCTAAAGTATCAAGTTCATTTGATTCCTGCAATTATCTTTAAGTACGTGTATGTGTTTGAGCGGTGTCAGTGTAGTGGTGCGATTCGAGTCCTCTCTGTTTTGAGTACGCGTCCTTAGAGACTCAATCCACACTCACAGATCTAATAATACTTAATTTGTGTCTCGTTTCATTCGAAGTGGAAATAACGGTCATTAACAAGATCTTATAATTCTTTTGAAATAACCATCCGTGAACACAATAGCAACAAACGTACATAAAGCACAATGCTTAATTGGAGTGAAAAGTTACACCGTTTTGAATATAATAATATGTTTTGAAATATTTTATTGTTCCCATACCATGACCTTTACTACCTTGATATGTTTTTTAATTGTACCAACGACTTAGCACTCTGTAAAGGTATATATGTACACTATGCTATAGTTATGTCTATAACGTAGATATTACTGTTAGCTATTGTTTAAAAATGAGATCTGTAACTCTCGTTCATGTAAAGTGTAGACTTTACATTAGTCGAATCACATGATCAGTCAGAGTAAAATTAATTTTGGTCAGTAAATTATACACAATCATAATTATTTATATTATATTATTGAATTACTGAAACCACAACCAGTTGAACAAAGCATACAAGATTTTATGACGATACGTCGAACGGTTAGCTCAGTTGGAAGAGTTAGGTTAGCTCGCAAGGAACGCGAGAGGTCGTGGATTCGAGTCCCGCATCGTTCATCTAATTTTGTTATCAACTTTTATTTGTGTATTAATCCTAGAAGTGATGGTTATCACTTTAAAAGCATAACAAATTGTTTGTGAATATAAATACCAAATCAAAGATTGTACTAAACTTATACTCAGCTAAGTTTTACGTAAGTAAAGACTGAGCAAAGTCTAAGTACGCTCTATAGAACTTAGCTTGAGTCCTTAACATACAGTTTCACAAAAAAAAATATTTAAAACAAAAACAATTAAGTAGGTCCACATACCCTTGAACTGAATATCAAGTTATATCAACTCAATGTGGAAAAAGTTTAATAATTAAGTAAGTAGTTTAAATTGTGCAACAGTTAACTAATCTTACAAAAAATAATGATTTAAAGTCAAAGTAATTAATAAACTTTATTCAAATAGCCTTAAACTAAGCGCTTTTGAACCATCACTACAAATATTTCTTTTAAATTACTGAATCTAACATATGTTTGTAAAAAGTTGAGCTCATGAGAAGAACATATAAGAACGGCCACTCTTTTCAATCAAGTAGAGTATTTCCAAATGTTTATTTTTTAATTTACCTAACAAATTAGTTTGTAAGGTGCTACATCCAATGACATGACATGAGTCGTGTTTAAATAATATTAATTATTTCATGAAAAGTAATAAACAATTAAATGTATAAATATATATTATCGTATATTGGATGCATCAACCCTTAGAGCTTGAACTCATTATTTAAAGGTAGCTTGATAAGGAGTATATATTTTACAGTCTCATAGAATTAGCCATTTACAAGCTTTTTTCATGGTATTCAAATACAAATATTTTTATCCAAAATAGGATGTGATATCTTTTATTGAAAGTCAAAAACTACCACTCATTCCAAATGGTATGCCTCAGACCTGAGAGAAGAATGGGCGCAACAAACTCAGTGTCCTTTTTTTTCATAAAAATATGGTTACATAATAGCCTGACGGCGGTCGCTCTAATCTTCTGAATGAAAAGCTAAAAATTCTTTTGAATTTCATAATACATTTGTTTTGAATATTTTTCTGGGATCTTGTTGTAAAAGCATATACATCGCCCCACAAAAGACTTGCTAACTCGACTAAGCTGATTAGTAGCCATTATAAGTTTATGTCAGTTCCTAGTGTTAACATTATGGTTAAGACAGTTTCTAGCAAATTCGCTTAACACCTGATACCCTGTATACTGACACACTTTTATTGACACACTTTTTTTTTTATTGACACAAACTTTTTACAAAAATTATCTTGCCCCAAGTTAAGCATATATAGCCTGTGTTATGGGTTACAAGACCACGATATATTTAATACAATACGTATATTGTATTAAAATGGGCGCAAGTAAAGTTAAGTAAGTATACTTAAACATACATAAATTCATATAAACATACATAAATACATTTAAACATCCATGACTCAGAAACAAACATCCATATTCATCATATAAATACTTGCACCTACCGGGATTCGAACCCGGGACCTCTAGCTTAGTAGGAAGAATCGCTAACCACTCGGCTATACAGGTCGTCTACTACTACATATTATGTCATGTTGCCTCGGAGTATCCAAAGAAATTCATTAATTGGTCCTACGTACAAGAGAATTCCCCTAGATAAATATAGATAGATTGTGGACTTAAGATTCATCTGGATTATGGAGGATAGAAGCCAGGAGATATACATATTATGTAGAAGAAAAGTTGGAAAAGAGTCCAGCTTATGCTGTAAATAACATTTCATAAGCCATCCATAATGGCGCTGGTGTAAGCACAGGGTATGGCTTGAGTATGATATAAATGTAGCTATTGTAGATGAACTGAAGTGTGCGGAGTTAAGATTTTAATATAATTGTCGACTAAAGTAGTGTTTTATTGAAATTTCAACAACTTACGTTGTAGAAAATAATATAATAAATATAACCTTACAGAATTATTACAGGGAAAAATGCATTTAGTGTGATTAGTATTATTATATATGTGGGGCTTCTTTTAAGATTTACCCTGATGCTACTGTAGCGCCACCCTAATTTAAAGCATTTTGGTGGACACTTTTTCATATAGACAGATTATTCTCCTTGCCTCTGCCCTCCATAACCTGGATGAAGATTCCTAGTATAAATACAGATATTAACTAATTTGAGATACGAGATACCCCCCTAATATGAGATACCCAGAAATAATTAAGTTATTGTGCAAATAGCAAAACGAAGTCTTTTTATTTTAACTGAAATCCATTAATTTTAACGAAATAATGCCTACAATGCCATTGCAAAATCTGAACTGAATCGATTTTTTCGCATCACTAATCGCCAACAGATCGATTGATTGAATACCCATCGAGATATCTATAAAAATAAAAGACGTTTGTGGTCAAAATGTTGTTAATTCTTATGAAACTCTATTAGTTGTCATTATGTGAAATTTCTATTATCACATTTTGATTAGGTTGAGTATTGTTGTCAAATTAGTAGGTCATATCTTGTTACTTCATAGTATAATAAAATACTAGCTGACCAGACAGTCAATCTTAATCTGTTCACAATAAAAATATTTTTATTAATTTGCCATCATGTAAATCTAAAATCTAAATTCTAATGAAAGGAATAAGAACTAAAACATAATATATCTACATATTTCTTGTTGACGAAATGATACAGCCTAGCGAAACTCTCTAAAAAAAAGGGGATTGTATGAAACGTGCAGTCATTGATAGATTGACAGATGACGGCTATAATCTTGTAAAAAATGGTAGATAGTCGAAATTCACTACGTTTTAAGCTACTGTTCGCTTTTAAACTAAGTCGGATTATACTTCGTTGCCATATTGTAATTACAATTTCAAACTTACGCCAAATCTTACAGCACGTATCTTACTAAAATAAATTTCTATTTTTGCTTAGGCAGTCTCGTCTCTTATTCTGTAGTATTTACATTCTTTTTCATTATATTATAGGATTAGTAGTCTCATCAACTGAACCTGCATCTCTCGTAAAATAAATGCTTATTTCTAATATCCCAGCCAAAACCTCAATAAATTAAAACCAATTTCGTGGCCATCTGGAGGGCAAAGCCAAATTGGCTTCGAAGAAGCTGGGCGTCATCAATAGAGTACGGCAATACTTCAAGCCGGCCCACATTCTTGCGCTCTACAAAGCGCAGATCCGGCCACACATGGAGTATTGCTGTCATCTCTGGTCTGGCGCACCCCAGTATCAGCTCGATCCATTTGACCGCGTGCAACGCAGAGCAGCTCGAATTGTCGGGGACCCAGTGCTCTGCGAACGGCTGGATCACTTGGCGTTGCGTAGAGACGTCGCTTCATAGTGTGTCTTCTACCGCATCTATCACGGGGAGTGTTCCGAAGAGCTGTTTAACCTGATCCCTGCCGCCGAATTCCCATATCATCCCCACCATCTGGATGTGTGGCGGTCCTCCACAGTGCGGTTTTCAAGGAGCTTTCTTCCGCGAACTACAACGCTGTGGAATGAGCTTCATTGTGTGGTGTTTCCGGGACGATACGACATGGGTACCTTCAAAAAAAGCGCGTACACCTTCCTTAAAGGTCGGCAACGCTCTTGTGATTCCTCTGGTGTTGCAAGAGAATGTGGGCAGCGGTGATCGCTTAGCACCAGGTGACCCGTACGCTCGTTTGTCCTCCTATTCCATAAAAAAAAACAACATTTTAAACCCCCTTTCTTTCATAACTTGTAAACCATAAGTAACCAAATAAATAATAAGGGCAAATTTCCCTTAGTCTTCATTAAACATATTAGGTCGGTGCAACGGACTTGTGGGCTACGATTTAGAATCCATTGCCACGAATTTGGAGAAACATCCAAAAGAGGAGCAGCAGCTCTTTTCATTCCGCGCACATATTGTCTAATAAAGGTATATATAAAAAATGTATTTTAAGTTTCAATTTCAATTTATTGCAATCAGTATCACGTATCAGTCGTCACGCCAGCATTAATGAAGTCATCCGCAGGGCATTTGCCGCTCTTAATATACCAGCTGTTTTAGAGCCAAATGGTATTATCCGCCGCGATGGCAAGCGTCCTGATGGAATGACGCTGGTGGCTTGGGCACGAGGAAGGGCGCTGGTGTGGGACGCGACTTGCGTCGACACTCTGGCTCCTTCTCATGTCCAAGTTACGTCAGTTGGTGCTAGGGCAACCGCTTCGACTGCCGAAGACGCCAAGCGTCGCAAATATATTGGTCTCAGTGAGTCATACATCTCTGTGCCCTTTGGTATCAAGCCACTTGGCCCGTGGGGCCCAGAGGCGCGGAGAATGTTCAAAATACTTCATGCCTCAATAAGGCTACTGGAAACCCAAGGGCTGGCAGCTATCTCGGTCAACGGATCAGCCTTGCTATCCCTATATAGCCCAACGCGGAAATGCCAGTATTTCAGTTTGGGTATCGCAATTTGGTTTGAACAGCAGACCGTAGTAGGTAGACCCATATTTTTATTTAGTTTGAGTCGTTTTAGAAATCATTTATGGCATAGTAGCACTTTTCTAATAAAAAGTTTTTCTAGTATTTTAATAAATTCAATAAAATTTAATAAATCATTTTCGTTATCTATGCTTCGAATTTTGGTTGGCAGATTATTATATATTTTTATAGACATTACGTAAGGACTCGATGTATGTAGTACGAAATTTGATTGTGGGAGGTTTAATTTATTTATATATTTTACGGGAAATCGACGGGGCTTATTTTCTTTTTTTTTTGTATAATTGTGTAGATTTCTTTTCACAAATTTGCATATTTCGATGATATAATATATAGGTAGGGTGAGAAAATTTAATTTTTTGAAATGGGGTACACATGGGTCTGTTATTTTTATGTTTGCCAGTATTCGTATGCACTTTTTTTGTAGTATAAAGAGATCCTGGGCATTTGTGCTGTTTCCCCAGAGAATAACACCTCGGGTTGCATCATTTAATAGATTTTTTTTAATCGATCCATTAACAGAATGTTGATGTAATGACAGAATGATGCAGTAGATAGAGCCATTTCATTTTAACATTAGAATAGAGGTCAATACAAATTAATTTGTTTTTTAGAGATGTTCGAAAGAATATTTATTTAGAAATAATAACATTTTTATAAAAATGAAATTTGTTCTAACAAAACAGTCTTATTTTTATGGTGGTCTTTATGTGCGATTCTTGAACGCATCATGGGGAGTTTGGAACTTTGGACTATAAAGAAAATTAAATAATAATAAATAATGAATTCTTAGGAATGAGATAAATGACCGTACCACGACCTGTCACGAACTCTGTCACTCTTGACTTTCAATTTAATTGCGTTAAATGTATTATGCTATAAGTTAAAGATGTTAAGTTTAAGTGTAAGAAGCTGTGTTGATAGCAGGTAAACTATGTATAAACGAAAGTCTCTTTTTGTTTTTTTATGGAATAGGGGGACAAACGAGCGTACGGGTCACCTGGTGTTAAGTGATCACCGCCGCCCACATTCTCTTGCAACACCAGAGGAATCACAAGAGCGTTGCCGGCCTTTAAGGAAGGTGTACGCGCTTTTTTTGAAGGTACCCATCTCTTAATCGAAAAGATACAAGTAGTGGTAAATATTTTATTTAAAGAAATCATATTATGATGACAAAAAGTGTCCCTTACTCAGTTTTCAGTCATATTTTATTTAAAGAACATCAGTTATTTTATGAAATTAAAATTTTTAAGAAATATCAACAGATTTTGTGATAGCTTTCGGGCGGGGAAAATCTACCAACTAACCTTAATTTTGCTTTACTAACCAATTAAAACAAATCACTAATAGAAAAAGCTACCAACGCAATCGGGAGAAACGAAGAAAAATTTAAAATTACCGTAGACTGGTTGTTATTCGTAGAAATAGAGAAAAAATAGATTTTTGGAAGATCCGCGATTACAAGTATTATAAAGATAACAAATATATAATAGAATACAATCATCATATCCACATCTATTAGCCAATCATAGGATGAAACTACACACCAATTTCCAATAATATAGTGCAATCCGAATACAGACAGACAGACTTAAAATGAATATAGTATATACTACTATATAATAGATACCTTTATACATCACACGCGGTCAGTAGAACTGAAGTATATATTATATATAATATCCGGACGACCAAGCCTTGCTCGGATCTTTAAGAATGTACAAAACTTGAACAAAAAAAAACTAATATGACATCTGGATTCGAACCGGGGTCTTCTGCTTTCCGGATCACCCAATGTCCCATCTGAGCTATAATAGTCTTGTATATAGTGGCGAAATTTACCTTTGTATTCTAATGTTATTGTAGCTGTTTCTCATTCAAAAATGGATCGATCGATTTATCACCCCCGAAATCCCCTGCATACTTAATTTTATGAAAATCGTTGGAGCCGTTTCTTAGATTCAGATTATATATATATATATATATATATACAAGAATTGCTCGTTTAAAGATATAAGATATCAACGTGTTGCATAAATTATAATATGGATTAGGTTTAAATTAAACACAAATTATTTCACACTACTGATAGCTAGGTAATAAGTATTTACCCCAAAAATTAAAGATAAAAAACCTGTTATAAATATTAATGACAAAAGTACACTCTTTCTAATTAGGTACAAAAAAATCTTTGTGCGTCAATTAGTAAAGTTAGTATTTATCTATTACCAAAAGACAAAACTAAAGAAAAATGTGAAATGAAAATAATACAACTTAAAATAATTATTATGGAACAAATACGAAGTAATAATAACGACATTTAATAAAACTCAATTAAGTTCAAAAGAATTAAGTTTAATTGAAAAAAAAAAACATTGAAAAGTATCTGTCTATCTGAAGGCAGGAAAAAAACATAATTAATCTGACCTCTTAAGTATTACACTACGTCAAACAAAACCTAAAACCTATTCATAACAATTAACATCAATAAAATTTTCATAGAGAGTCTACCTATCCACCCATGGTATACCCATTTCAACGGAAAAAAAATCAAGGGAGGTGGATATATCAGGTAGCAAACATAGAAAAAACAACATACAGTTGAGGTATATACCATCACAATAAAGAGTCCGTGACGTTCAAAGTCGGCATATCGAATAAAGAAAAAAAATGTCATCTCAAATGGCTTGAGACCTTTATAAATACCACTGGACAGGCCATTCCATATGACAGCAAATTTTTTGTGCCTATTTGAAGCGCCACTCGCGAGCGTCCAGAGAACTAATTTAGACGTATAATACAAATGGCTGCGAAGGAACGTATAATACTCTGAAGTATTTTTGCATTTTGAATTAATTTCGTTCGTTTTCCGTGTTATTTCTACTTCAAGAATCAACGTACCAAAGTACACAATTTTTTTTTTGTAAATACTTTCCCACCATCTATCGATGTTTGCTGAGGTTGTCATCACTAGTTTTAGTACCACAGACTAAGTACCGCAGTAAGTTTATTTACATTCCTAATTATAGGGACTATTTCAGCGTGTTTCCAATAAAAAAATACTGAATAAAACTACATTACATAACTATATGTGTACGGGTTTATAGTGAAGTAAGGTCTGCAACAAAATTTTCGCCACTCACAAATAAAACAAAATCGATTTATCGAGCAACGGTCAGTTGCACTAATCTTCGAATCCGTCCATAATCCGTTTTACAATTTAAATAATTAGTTTCACAGTTAATTTATGTTGACAAATGATTATCCGTTGCGACACCCGAATGGAACCTAGGTCTAGTGTCGAAATAGATTTGAATCATATTTCTAATTTTGATTTATTATTGTAATAATGTTTCAGATCGGTCAAGGGTAAAGAAATAAAGCATGAAATCATTTAAATATTGAAAACATAGATAGGTTTAGCTGTAAATCGATATGAATGAAATAAATCAATGATTTTTTGTAATTATAGTTATGGTAGCACAATTAGGCGACCTTATCACTACAGTGATATCTTCCAGGTAACCTAAGGTGTAGGATATTTATTTATAGCTCGACATAAAGCTATAAATAAACATAATATAGGATAAATATACACACACATAAACACACATACCCACACATATGTATTATGTATATACATACAACTTACATTTATACTGTTAGAGATAGTCACAGAAGAGGAGGAATAAATATAGGATATCCTATGGCTCTGCTAAAATAACCGCAATAAAAAGTAGGAAATAAATATTTCCCCGTTGGCCCGTAATTATATACAAATACATAAATAAAATAAAAGAATAAAGACACAATTTAAATTTACATAATATTAAAAAGTTATTGATTACTTTTAAAACGAAAAAGCGATATGTATATGTGTGTATGGATATTGTGTAAAAAGCATCCGATCTAATTTATTTACGTGGAAGCTTCTTGGCGCATTAGGCTTTTTAGTAAATCAATCCTTCAAGCTTTGAGCATAATCATAATCTTAAACGACGGCATCGGATTTCTTGACCCCTCGTGTTCGGATGTCAATGGGCGTTTGCTGTTTGGCCCATGTTAAATAAAACATAAATTAACGTTAATGTTATATCTATAGCTATGAGCTTCTTTACCTATCAATAAATAGGTATAGATTTATATAATAATATAGATTTATCTAGGACTGAGGACAATGCATTAATTGGATAAAATTATTACATCTTTCAATTTACAAAATAAGATTTTCTTTTTCATCTATCGTCTATAAGGCAGGAATTGATGTTAATTTCAAATTTCAAAACAAAATTTCTATTTTTTAGTTTGATTTTCTATAAATAGCGTGTTTTTTAGTTTTTTTTAACTACTATGTACTTATTAATTACCATGGTCGGTATACAAATAAATGTCACAAATGTCATATTTGTGTGTGACAAGTGCTGACCCGACAAACATTGTTTTGAGCTCAAGAAAGTTAGCCCCCCAGATTTTTTTTTTTTATTTTTATTTTTTTTATTACATCGTTAGTTCGCCATTTGTTCTTGATTGTTCTCTATAAACATTTGTTGGCTCTCGATTTTTTTTTTAAGTTTGCAATTCATTAAAATTGTTTAGGTTAGGTTGTGTTAGAACAGTTAAAACAAGAACCCAATAGTAGGCGTTTCCCCCCATTTTTTAATTAATTGTTTTTAAATAAACAACAAAAGAACAAACAATTATTTATAGCAAACAATTAAGAACAAACTACGAACTAACGATATGCGATATTGAAAATTCAAATTTTTTTTTTGGGGGGCTAAGTTTGATGAGCCATTGTTTTGCCATATAAATTAAGCGCCTGTTCATTGTATGATATGTCAGACTCAGAAGTAATTAAATATATATTCTATGGAACCCTCCATTAAGGAACTATCGAGATTTAATTATATAAAATCATTAAACATTTTATCGACAATTTCAGTTCGTACCCAACTCACGCGTATTTCATAAAAGTAAAGGATCGCTTTCAACTTTACGTAAGCTGCTTTCTATGCGACGCCAATCAACTATTGATCTATTTTATCGTTAACATTATACGACTGGCTCCATTTTTATTACAGTAATTCCAAATTTGGTTTTTATGTAATTCGATATCGATATAATCAAGTTTATAAAGAGCAGGTAACTAAAGAGTAGAAATAATCGTACTTGCACCACATCATCATAGCCGGACGACGTCCACTGCTGGACAAAGGCCTCCCCGAAAGATCTCCACGATGATCGGTCCCTTTTTTATGAAAATAAGGGACGAGCAGGATGTTCAGCTGATGGTAATTGATACGCCCTGCTCATTACAATGCAGTGTCGCTCAGGATTCTTGAAAAACCCTAAAAATTCTGCTACAACTGCGCTCGTCACCTTGAGACATAAGATGTTAAGTCTCATTTGCTCAGTAATTACACTAGCTACGGCGCCCTTCAGACCGAAAGACAGTAATGCTTACACATTATTGCTTCACGGCAGATATAGGCGCCGTTGTGGTACCCATAGTCAAGCCGGCATCCTGTGCAAAGGAACCTCCCACTGATCCTGCTCTGCCCTTATCCACATACAGGAAAAGGAAACACAGGAGCGCTGCCGGCCATTTAGAAAAGTTAACGCGCTTATTTTAAAGGTTCCCATGTCGCATTGTCCAGGAAACACCGCTTAAGGAAACTCATTCTATAGCTTCTGATAATACAGCATTAAAAAGAATATGTAACGAAATCTTATTTAAATAATATGATATTAAATCAGCGAGCAACTTTCTACAGAGAATTTATGATCAAGCATTGCTACTTAACATATCTTTACCTAATAGAATCCACAATTGATAATCTAATTTAAATATTTTTATAAAAATTTTATAAACCAAATATAGTCAAAAACTATCACTCTTTCGAAATGTATGCCCCAGAACTAAAAAGAACAGGCGCAAGAAACTCGGCGGGGTTTTTTATATAAAAATGCATTACAATAACATTCATTAATTAAATAGGCTGACGGCAGTCGCTCCATTCCCAACATGCGGTATAATTAAAAAGTTATTTATTTTATAGTAATCTTTACCACATAAACGTTTTACTTAACTATACCTATTGTCGTGTTACCGCTCTTCGACAGCACCTCCCTTAAAGCCTCGCCTAGTATCTCTCTCGGACCATAGATCATCTGGAAGGCTAACCCAAATTGGCTTCGAAGAAACTGGGCGTCATTAATAGAGCACGGCAATACTTCAAGCCGCCCCACATTCTCGTGCTCTACAAATTCCACGGAGTATTGCTGGCGCACCCCAGTATCAACTCGAAACATTTGATCGCGTGCGAAGCAGAGGTGCACCAATTGTTGGGGATCCAATGCTCTGTGAACGGCTCGATCACCTTGCGTTGCGTAGAGACGACACTTCATTCATTCCTCTACCGCATTTATCACGGGGAGTGTTCCGAAGACCTGTTTGATTCCTGCCGCCAAATTCCATTTTCACACGACACGCCACAAAAGAATATCATATGGACAGATTGAGAACCGAATCAATCAGCAAGCAGATTTTTATGAAACATTTTTTTAAGACGACTACATACGAGTAACATTTAAAGTTATTTTAAACCATTAAAAGTATTGTTGACTCAATCTTTCATTAAGAACCATAAAAGGTCGTCTTATTCTATTGCACTTACAATGTGGGCCATCAGCGCCCACCAATCGCTTTCTCAACGCAATAATCTTCACAAAAATTACGCAAATGATCGAAATACCGACAACAGAATGATGAATATATTTGTAATGTTATTGTTATATAAGGTAAGGGAAAATGATGTACTTACTTCGTTTACTGGTCGTTGTTGCTGGGCTTGACTTCAAGAGCAATATTCAGAGAGCATGTGTGAATTATGTTTACGTGTGAAATATTTGTTTTATTGTCGTAATACGAGTATATTGATTAAAAACGCAATCAAATTTGTCAGCTTACATTATTTATACGTCTAGATGTTTATCTGGACTGTCACAGCTATAAAAACATGTTTTTTAATGAAAATAAGGGACGAGACGAGCAGGACGTTCAGCTGTTGGTAATTGATACGCCCTGCCCATTGCAATGCAGTGCTGCTCAGGATTCTTGAAAAACCCCAAATATTCTGAGCGGCACTACAACTGCGCTAGTCATCTTGAGACATAAGATGTTAAGTCTCATTTGCCCAGTAATTTCAATAGCTACGGCGCCCTTCAGACCGAAACACAGAAATGCTTACACATTACTGCTTCACGGCAGAAACAGGCGCCGTTGTGGTACCCATAATCTAGCCGGCATCCTGTGCAAAAGAGCCTGCCACTGGTAGATCCTATTATCTGTGAATAGCGGCGAACTGTCAGCCTCTATTTTCAGCAATGCACGCATAGTAAAACAAAGTGACTGCCATATCGCGAGTATAAGACGTATCTTGTCATGCACACTAAAGTAATAAACCAGCCTTGTTGTCATGCGTTGTCTAACATCAAGCGGTTCTATATAGGCGAAAAAATTATCTGAGGTTGTCAGGTGTTCTCTTAAGATTTACTTATTCATATCAATGTTATTTCTATGCTTGTCGCGAGCATTTGTTTCATCTCCTCTTCCTCCAAGTATTCTAGGTATCTTCTAACAGAGGTCTAATCACTCTTTTGAAATACCACACATTTGAAATATTACTAATTTATATTTAAGCTTTCGGAGACGCAGAAATGATAATGAAAAGTTTGCAACAAGTACCCATTATAAGATGCTTCAACTGGCAAACTATAATTATAACTGACACTTGCAAAAAGTGCATAGACTTATTTTGTATAGACGGACGCGAACCTACGATTGGCACTTATAATATAATCATTGGAATGGAAGTTGAAAAAAGCTCTAAAAAAGTTGTAACCGATACATAAATAAAATTTGAGAAGGTTTAACTAAAGTTCATAGTTAAATATTCTTTATTCAGAGCTTACATTTTAAGATTTGAATTAATAAATTAATTTAATTTATAAGAGCTTGTTTCGTCATTATATTTTGACTGTTCAAATTTATAGAGCTGATGTAGATTTAAGTGTCATCGCTTAGATTATTATTACATGTATATTCTCATGTACAGTAATGGGTCAGGTTAAACAAACCAAGAATAAGAGAGCCAGCATTTAAATTCAAATTCAAATATTTTTATTCAAAATAGGATGTGACATCACTTATTGAAAGTCAAAAACTACCACCCATTCCAAAATGAATGCCTCAGACCTGAGAAGAATGGGTGCAACAAACTCAGCGGGCTTTTTTTTTCATCGAATAAATATGTTTACAAAGTAATATTGTACAATTAAACTTATTATTTAATAGCCTGAGGGCGGTCACTCCATTCCCAATCTGTGGTATCATTAAGAAAGTCATTTATGTTATAGTAACCTTTACCACACAAACGTTTTTTAACAATTCTTTTGAATAACGTTATACTTTTGTTTTGAACATTCTCTGGGATCTTGTTGTAAAAGCATATACATCGCCCCACAAAAGACTTACTAACTCGACTTAGCCGAGTAGTAGGCATCATAAGTTTATGTCTGTTCCTAAAGGTTGATGAGAGCATGCACGAATGTATGATTGTACGAGTACTTTGCTGCTTTTGATAAAAATTGTTTTAGATGTAAAATTCAAAAATGTAAAAGCCCTAAATCACTTTTTATAGTTACTAGTGGCAGCCTTAAAATATATGGAACAAAGGCTCAGAAACGTGTTTAATATATTTGTACAATTTGGAAACAGTTGTTGTTTCCAATATTCGCTCCGTCTATATTTATATAGATAGCATGCTGGTTAATGTAAATATTGCGAAACGATATTTTGTTTAGTAAAGTATTACCAATCGCTCGATTTAGTAATACGTACTTTAAGGCAGAAGCTATTCATATAACCTGGTAAGTCATCATATTATAAAGAATTTGTTCTATTACGGAGTGAGTCGTAAATTGGCTTCTGCTTTATTCAAACTCAATGCTACATCACTGTTTATACAATAGTCACCATTATGATGTACAATATTGTAGTGTATACGGTTGTTACAGAGCTTAGATATACGCCGAGTTTGCATGATGAGATATGTAGAATCTTTGTACCGGACAATCATCGTTCGAGGCCGGGCATAGATTGTTCGCGAGTCCGGCACGTCGTACTGTGGCTCGCACCAACTCACCTATACCGAGGTCTCTCTCTTCACTCAACGTTCTTCGGACTGACATACACCACATACACAACCACAAACACACTCCACAAACAGAAACAAACACAAACATTTACACTACTTACATACATACAAACATTCATAAATACATTCATACACACATACATACATTACACAAAAGATCACCACACTCGCCGGCGAGTGTGTTCTTCTCATTTTTTCATCTTCATATTCATTCTCTCTCCTTCCCACAAGCACACAGCCGGTCCGAGGTTCGAGTCTCCTTAGGAGACGCCCCGCGACTGTTGTTGCGTAGTCTTTGCGGCTTCCACGGCCCACGTCCTATGTCTCTGTAAAAGCCTTCAGGGGTGACTGCAAAGAGGAGGTTTTTAGTCGATAGGGAGTGGGATAGGGACACTTGAGTCCCACATATGAGCCCCGTTTCGGGGTCTTCAATACGTAAATGTATTTTCCTAGGTTCATTCATCACAGTCACAACTAAAGACAAGATAAGCGGGTATTTTTTGCTTGTTAAATGGATATTTATTTAAATAATTTAGTCTGGGTTTAAGTCAAATTTAACGTTGACAGTGACGCTGACTTTAATATAGTCTGCGGACTAAGTTGCACCATCGTAGTCCTTGGCATTGTTAAAGTTAAAGTTAAAAAGGGAAATATCAAGTCGATATCGGATAATTATTTTTTACCTTTTGACAGTTTGCTATTTTGCTATTTAACATTATCAATAGCTCTAATCGGCGAAGATTGAACGGTTACAGTTAACAGCTAAAGCTATGACGTTGTCTAAAAATTGTCAAATGGTGCAACCCTTTTTTTCTTAACCGGTACTTTTTTAACATATTTGTTATTGCTAAAGTTAGTCGGTGCAACCTAGATAGATTAATATAATTAAACATTGATAACAGTAGCGATGACATGAATATACACGCCTTTTAAGGTACCGATGTATCCAACTGGAAATATTGCGCAAAAAAGTTCATTTTGAAAGAAAATACGTGCACATGGTTCGAAGGTACATTGTCAAGATATTAATTTCCTTGAATTTTGCTCTCAATAATTCTTTAAAACGTACAGCATGCAACACAAATATAATTTTAATATCGGCAGCGTTTCCCCTTAGCAATATAGCGATATTGCTAGTTACCAGTCCAATAGCGTTCCTCCACAGTGCGGTTTTCAAGGAACTTACTTCCACGTACAACTTAGCTGTGGAATGTGAAATATGATAGTACTCTATAATGTATCGCTTTATTTTTTACACATATTTCATTTGGCACCATCAATGAAACAACAAAATGGAACTTAAACTTAAAAACTCCATCCTAAAATGATTTATATATTCCACCAGTTTACTCTATAATGCTAATTGGAGGCGAGAAGCGAGAAGAATCTATTTATTGTGTTTTTGTGTGTATGTACTTTTGATTGCTGTACCTGTGAGCAGTGAGAGAGACGGGAGACCTACTCTCAACCTGACATAAACACTTGTGTCAGGTTGAGAGTGTCAATCTAACGTCTTATTATTAGATTGACACTTAAAAGATAAAGCTTTGAAAAGAAAAATAATAATCTGTGAGAGTATTGCTACCAAGTACAAATGCAATACATACAAAAATTTTAAAATGTAAAAAAAAACATTAATTTAAATGAAAAAAAGTATGTTATTTTTTGTGCATGTTATTTTTACAATAAAACAATAAATTCGTTGAATCCATACCAAAATAACCATAAAAATTATATTTTTTAGAAATAAGTGACAGTGATATTCAAACATTTTTTTGTGAAAACGCAGGTGTTTAAAATTATTTTAACCATCAAATAGATTGGAAGGCCTTATATAAAAACTTTTAATTTTAAAAAATATTTAAATATGTATAAGTTTTACATCTTTTATCTGAATATACGTTTATATATATAAATTATATTATATATATAATTAAAAAAATATATTCTAAAATATAAGTCTTTTATGAAATGAAAATTTCTATAGGAGAACTTTTTTGTGGGTATTGAATAAATACACTACGATGTCTTTTTTTTAATATTAGGGGTCGGCTTTTTTCTTTCTATTCGAAATGTTAATTTACAAACGGAGACTAAAGTGTTGTTATACATAATTTTGTAATTATTGCTGTATATATGACCCCAATTTCTTTCGACGCCATTTGCAATGTATCGACTATTTAGGCTTATGGGTTAGCGATACTGGGGATATATTTATTTGAAGAGCAGTGATACCTCTTAAAGACAAACCTCTAAAGTATCACTTCGTCGTCCATTTATCTGTCTGTCCATCTGCTCGTCAATAAATTTTTGAAGTAAAACTTCTTAACGCACTTTACGTTGGTGAATGCGAATACGAACGAACGCTAGCGTTACACGAACGGTGATTTCATCATTATTTCGTTATTCATTTCGCTCTTTAACAATTTTATAAATTAATATTTTGTTTCAGTTCAGTCGTGTGGTCTAAAGCACACTAGTTTTTTTATGTAACAGGGTCATCACTTTTAAAGTAATTTAAGACGTACTAACGGCCGTTTTCAATTACCTATCCATCCTTAGTTTAACTTACTAGAGGTAGACAAATCTATCCTTTTACACTTACTTACATTTCAATAACCTATCTAGAAAAAGCATTGGACTATATTGGACATAACTATGGATAGATAAGATCTTGTCATTAAACGGCGACAGCAATGTATCCGTAACTAGAGATACGTTATTGAAAACGGCCGTAAGTGAGCTAATACCCGCAAGAAATGTCTTCTGTATTATGTCAGTTGCAGCGCCGACCTTTCTCAATAACTTTAATTATAATGAATCTTGTGACGCAATGTATCGAAAATTTGTTACATACATTACCTTCTCTTCTTAAACGTATCGGCACAGAATTGGTGATTTACCAAATACTGGCAGGGCTGTGTAGCAACTTATAATACAATGTAATACTTTTAAAATAAAAAATAGTGTGAAAAACAAGGTTTGTACATTCTCATAACCTAGGTAAGTAAGGTACCTACTATATATAGGTTAGTTTAAAAACATTGCGTGCGTACAAAGTACACATGTCAAAAGTGAAACCTGCATGGTGCATGAACCTCTAAACTGCATATGAATTCCTTGTACGTGTTGCTAGGATGACACATGATTTCAATCGCTATGAAGGACATTCCTACCACCACTAATATATATAATAATATGTTCTCCTAGTGTCTATGTAGTAATACGTCGTGCGCTTGGAGTCAGAATATATTAAGCTATACTCGCGCCATACTTAAGACAATCTCTTCTTTAACTATGATCGCCTGGTACCAAAACATTATATTATGCTTGAAAAGGGGTGCACTTAGGGGTAGATATATATTGGTTTTATGGTAAAAGTATTTATTTACTTAACATACCAAATTAATCTATGACACTTGGTAAATAACTATAACTAATGGTTCTATTTGTTATTACGCAGATCTCTACTATTAATTGGTTAAAATGGATACTCGGGCCGGTCCTGTGATGGTTAATGGTAACTAGGACCGGCCCGATCAATGGTCACCCGCGTACTGCCTTACTAAAAGCAACACATGGTTTTATTACAATTAATTTTATCTACTAAGCAATATTTGTAATATAAATGCTGTCCGATGGATTTACTTCGAACAATGCTTCCTATCTCATTAATCTATTATGAATTGATTTGACTGCTCTTTTTACTGTCGCTTTTTCGTTTCATCGACTTTCAAATCACAACGATGATAAAGAAGTTTTCACTTCAATATTATGCATATTTCTGTCTCATTCTTTGCCAGCTTCATTCTACACATTTTTGTATTTGTGTCTCTTACCTGTCGTTTTTTCCGTTGCATCCAGTTTGAAATCACAACGATTCTAAAGAAGTTTCACTTCAAAAGTTCAAAACTAATATCTCATTTAATTACTTAGTTATTATTTTAAGAAAATTTGAGTAAAGAATAATATAATTAGTGTAGGGACAAACTAAACACTTATATGCAGTATATGCTGATTTAAATGATCTACTGCTACAATGACATACAAAGTTTATTTATTTCCAAGCTTGAGTTTTGCCAACGTTAATATTATATGAGATCTTAATCCCATTATATAACTATTTTACTTATACTGATAAAACTCCGGTAATAACAACTTAATCCAAAATACGAAAAAGGCGATAAGAATCTACGGATAGATCCCGCTATGTGTAAAACTTGTGCGTATAATATAGCAAATGAACCGTTTCCACTATCCATTCGGCGAAGTACACCAAATATAATTAATAATAAATAGTAACTGTTTAACCTGATTCCTGCCGCCGAATTCCACCTTCGCCACACCATCTGGATGTTTGGCGGTCCTCCACAGTGCGGTTTTCAAGGAGCTTTCTTCCTCGTACGTAAGCTGTGGAATGAGCTTCCTTGTGCGGTGTTTCCGGAACGATACGACATGGGTACCTTCAAGAAAAGCGCGTACACCTTCCTTAAGGGCCGGCAACGCACTTGTGATTCCTCTGGTGTTGCAAGAGAATGTGGGTGTCGGTGATCACTTAACACCAGGTGACCCGTACGCTCGTTTGTCCTCCTATTCCATAAAAAAAATATATATACCGTTTTAAATAGTCGAGGAAATAAAATGACGAGCTACAATCTCATTGCGCTTCAGTTCCTTAGTCCACGTCGTAGTAAGTATAAACTGTAGGTACTTAATTAAATTTGTAACCAAACTTTGTGAACGTTGTGGGACCCGTGACCTATCAGGTTCCGTCCGAGCGCTCTTCCACTGCCAACCATTCAAGACGTAGTGTAGTTGTAAAGTAGATCCTGTATAGGCGATGAAGCCACAACCTGAGAGTTCACTACAAGACATCCCAAGATTTATGAGCTATACGAGATGTAACGGGTTCGAGTCCCGCGTCGTTCATGAATCCCAGAAGTGATGAATAGGTATCATTTTAAAAATAACAAATTGTTTAGAACTGTAGGTTAACCGTTCAGAGCAATTCGCAGCTTGTTACCTAAGTTCACTATTCAGAGGATTCACTCACAGATAAAATATGTATTTTGTATTTAATTGGTTTACTTTTTATAATAAACTAGCTGACCCGACAGATGTTGTTCTGTAGATAGTAAAAAAATACTGTTTTGTAGGAATTTGCCAATAATATTTCAAAACATCAAGAATTATTTCGTAAAAAATGCTCCCTGCTGTTATAATGAAATTGTTTCACAGCAGAACTGTCAAACCGCGCGTCACTAAATTCTCTCATAGAAAATATGTCCATACAAAACATATATTGAAAATAAAAATAATTATGGTTCCCAAATCGAAATAAAAACTATCCTATCTCTCAAATTGGACTAAACTGCACTCCATGAAGTTAATCCCCATTAAAATCCATTCATTAGTGGAGTCCATCGCGGACAAACAACTTGACACGTAATTTAAACATATTAAGATACTAGCTGTCCCGGCAAACAATGTTTTGCCATATAAATTATTTTTAGAGTTACACTAAATTTTTCTAAAATTAAAGATTTTTAAACGTAGCTTAAGTTACTCCTTATTACATCAGCCTGCCAATATAAGTCCCGTCAAAATCGGTCCAGCCATTCCAGAGATTAGCCGGAACAAACATACAGACAGACAGTCAGATAGGCAAAACTTCTAAAAAATGTTTTTTACATTCATATACATGTAGTAAAAAACGGTTATTTAAATATTACACACAGACACTCCTTCTCACTCATTTTATTTATATTTATGTATAGATAATAACATGGAAGTGACAGCCCTATTCCTTGACGCTTAAAGTAGGCACAAATATACAAATGACTTAACATCTTACAAACGAATGAATTTCCAAATCCCAATATTATGTTTTGCAACAATAATTTTTCCATTAAGAATAATTATTTAACAAGAGACTTGAAATTTGAACCAAGCGAACGATTATGTTGTTTTATTGCGGTAATATCATATCTATTAATTTACATTCATTTATTTTTATGAGTCTGTTATGTATTAATCGATATTTTATAATTGTGATCTTCAAAATATCAGTCAATAGACTATGCGATATTCCAACCTGCATCTCTCTATTCAGCTAAATAATTAATTAATTTTTATACTCAATCCTAGAAGTGAGGGTATCACTTTAAAAATATCAAACTGTTTAGATTTGAAAGTGCGACATCTCAAGTCAATTTCCTAATATGTAAACATTGGGGTTGAGCAGGTTATCAACTGTAAAGTAGATCCTGTGGATGGAGCCACAACCCGAAAGTTCAAAAAAAACATAGTAAGATTTAAAGACAATGTGGACGGATGGCTTAGTTGGTAGAGCGCTGGGATGTAACCCGAGAGTTTCGGGTTTGAAACCGAATCGTCCAAAAGTTTGGGTACATTTGATTTTATTTTTTAATATTACCCACAACTGTTTTGAAAATGTCGTGTGAAATACAAAGATGTGTACTGTGTAGGTTGTTGCAAACGAGCTGTTATTGTATTGCGTAGAGACGTCGCTTCATTGTATGTCCTGTACCGCATTTATCACGTGTTCCGACGTGCTGTTTCACCTGACTTCTACCGCCGAATTCTACCTTCGCACGACACTCCACAAGTTAGGATATCATCCCCACCATCTGGATATGTGGGCGGTCCTCCACAGTGCGATTTTCAAGGAGCTTTCCTCCAAAGCTGTGAAATTAACTTCCTTGTGCGGTGTTTCCAGGACGATACGATATCGGTACCTTCAAAAAAAACGTGTACACCTTCCGCCGGCAACTCTCCTGTGATTCCTCTGGTGTTGCAAGAGAATATGGGCGGCGGTGATCAATTTACAACAGGTCCGCTCCTTTGTCCTCCTTTTCCATAAAAAAAAAATAATAAAATAGATCACTCAGAATTTATTAAGAAAATATTTATCATAAGCTACATAATTCTGTAAATTATTAATTATTAGGTATAGAATAAATGAAATGAAATGAAATGAAATGAAATGAAATTTATTTGCAGGAAACATTGTACTTAAGGTGTTAACAATATAATGGATAATCCAATATGTTTCGTCAATTGACATGCAAAATATGTTACAAAATTGTCTAAACACTAATCGTACTGTTATATTGAAACATGTCGGATTTCACAATGATATCAATAATATTTATAAAATGAAATTTTAATACTTATATAATATTATAATATAAACCCTCGTTATTTCATTTTCAAAACGAATGGTTGTATTTATAGTATTAAACTAAACACACAGGTATTTAATATTTCGAACAAGGAAGTACGGTAATACAGTGCTTAGGCTAGTCAGCGAGAAGCAAAATAAATGTAAAAGGACTGTAAACTTGGTCTCTTTTTAATATTTTTATTTTGGATTGTAAGAATTGTGACGTTGTGAACTGAACTCGATTGATGGATTATATATTGAGAAAAATTTACTCTGAATATGTCATGAAAACATGTTGTTCGACTGGAATACAAGGGTGGAAAGTAACCTAATAATCCGGTCAATTTAGACATTCGAAGGTGCATAAATTCTGAACATCTGGAAATCAGTAAAAAAAAGAGCGGTTTTTGCGCCGCTACTTCCCTCTCAGAGTGCTTTTTGTTTGTGAAGCGGTGGTACTATTAGAAGTGACATCAAAAAGAATTTTAAAAGCAACGAGTCTAAAGAGTGAAATTTTTAGAAAAATGCCTTTTATATCCACTTTACATCATCCATAAACTAAATTGTGCTACTTTTGCGTTCGTTAAGTACACCTCAAAGCCGTGTTGCATCATGTCAATTTAATATTTCATCATGGCAAAAAATACTCAAAGTGAAGATTTGAGATACGAGATATTCCCATACATTTCAACGCCATTAATGTTTCCAACAACGGCGAGATAGCTGTGTTTCACAGAAGCCGTGTTTTGTAGGTGGTTAGGAGCAATTAATTTACGTATTTGTTACATCATTGTGGAAGTCAATCATCAAAAATTCCTTAAATGTACGATAAATCCCCAAACTTGTCTACAAGAATTATTACACAAAGACTCAAATCCACGACCTCTCGCGAGTGCTCTCCCAACTTAGTTAACCGTTGAGGTTGAACAAAGCATACAAGATTTTATGACGATACGTCACTCGAACGGTTAGGTTAGGTTGGGAGCACTCGCACGGAACGCGAGAGGTCGTGGGTTCGAGTCCTGCATCGTTCATAAAAATTTGTTTTCAATTTTTTTTTTGTGTAATTATCCCAAAGGTGAGGTTTATAACTTGAAAACATAACAAATTATACAAGTATTATTGACCCAAAAAATCAAATCAAACCACTTTATAACACTTATGAATGTCGAAATTTATAAATCATTTCAACTACAATATAATATGTAAAGTGATGCAGCAAAAAATACCCAATCGTCAAATATTTATATATTTGGTATCAGACACTTGGACGAGATCGTGTTGAGATTGCGATTTAAAGATGAAGTTGGGAATGCCTTTACCAATGGAGGACTAAAAAGTCAAAGAGTTAAAATATTTTCAGATGATGCGGCACCGGGCACACACCTAGTCATACTAGCCGGTGAGTAAGCATTGGGTTTACTTGATAGGTCACCTTACCATTACACGGAAGATCAGCTTCGACCGAGTTTAAATTCGAACTGAACACGAATTCGATCGCGAACTGGATATATTGCTGGTGATATTGCATCAATCACATTAGAAATTATTGTTAATATTTTAGATCTGTTAATTATATAATTAATATGATTTACCAGTGGGAGGCTCCTTTGCACAGGATGCCGGTTAGATTATGGGTACCACAACGACGCCTATTTCTGCGTGAAGCAGTAATGTGTAATCATTATTGTGTTTCGGTACGGTGAAGGGCGCCGTAGCTAGTGAAATTACTGGGCAAATGAAACTTAACATCTTGTGTCTCAAGGTGACGAGCGCGATTGTATTGCCGCTCAGAAATTTAGTGGTTTTCAGGAATCTTGAGCAGCAGAGCGTATCAATTACCATCAACTGAACGTCCTGCGCGTCTCCTCCCTTATTTGCATTAAAAAACTCAAATATTTAAGGGGAAGGAGACGACCCAGCACACGACGCCGCCGCAAGCCTAATTGGAAAAGAGGAACGATGCTGTTGAAACCTTAGGGCATAATAATTAAAACCTAAAACGAATTGCAAAACATAAAACAACTGATTTGTTGATTAATTAAACTAGAATTCGTAATTTGAAATATTTTATTATCCATCAACCGAAACAAATTTATATTTAATGATATCTGGATACAACTGTCATCCTCTACATTATATTATATCTACAAACATTTACAACGTTCAAATTTACATTCAACTTTAATAATTACTCAGACGCGAATCCAGGTTTATTGCACGACATTCTAATTAAAATACATTACAAAATCGTTAGCTAATTCTTTATACCTAGTTTAAATTTGAGTTACGAACGAAAAACTAAATGCAAAATTTTGAAGTTATACTTCTTTAGGTGCGTTATGAAAATATGATGAGAGTGAAATTTTAAGATTCGCGCGCAATACTGTAAACACAAAAAAAACAGGGTGAAGTTGGTTCCTAAAATTTCCTGACGTTTGCGACATATTCGTTATTTTTTTTTTTGGTTTCTTCGTCCATTATTAGGATAGGCAAAGGGTTTAAACCCGTACAGCCGTATTCGTTATGTAATAATTAATTGTCAAAGCCATCGTTGCAAGATTTTTACAATATTGTTCTTTCTACAAACGTAGAATAGGACGAGAAATAAATAATTTTAAGAATTTTTGCTTTGTTAGGCAAAAGAAGTATAACTTCTTGCGTGCATACATAAGTACACACACTTTTATTTTTCATTTTTATTTGTCTAATAACAATTGTAATTTGTAATGAATGAAAGGTAGCTCTTATGCTGAGATCAATAGAGCTAAGTTAGACTTTGCTCAGACTTCACTTACGTAAAACTTAGCTTATTGTGATAAAACGCTAACTTGACTTTTGCATTGGGCTATCGTAGGTTAAGCACAGCATAATTTCAGCTGTTAAATGACTGTAAAAACGGTATCAATGATAATGCTAATCTTACACTCAGCTAAGATTTACGCGAGTAGAGTAAGTACAGATATCAGTCTTATTTTAGAAGCTTTATTGAGAATTAACATGTTTTTGAACTTGTTGACTTACTTCTTGACTAGACATGACATGTCATGATTGGAAAATGTTTCATGGTTAGACTGGATCCACGCCTGCGAGGAATGCTACTCAAACATTCGTTGTCCAATAAGTATTAAGCCTATTATTGTCCAATGGCTAAATCGAAAATCCATGATATTTTATTATATTTCTTCCATTCTAGTCCTTTTAAGGAAAGTAGAATTAATATTCGTAAAGATGAATTATTCTTATTTAAAAAAAGTCCAACAATCGCGTAATTCTCGTTATAACAAATTAACAACTCTATTCGATGCACTGACCTGTATAAATAACAATGGACCGGCTGTTCCACATGTTTGACAGCAATTTTTTTGTGCCCATTTGAAGCGCCACTCGCGAGCGTCCAGAGAACTAATTTTGACGTATAAAACAAATGGCCGCGAAGGAACGTACAATACTCTGAAGTATTTTTGCATTTGGAATGAATTTCTTTAATTTTCCGTGATATGTATACTTCAAGACTCAACGTAAGACAGTACACATTTTTTTTTAAATAGTTTCTAACTATCTATCGATGTTTGCTGAGGTTGTCATCACTAGTTTTAGTACCGCAGACTCTCGCTACATGGCCAACAGCGCCAAAATGGCGAATATCAAACAGGCACAAAAGCACTTTGACACCCGCCAGTCCAGTAGCTTATAGTAGAGGTCAGTGATTAGATGCAAAAACAACAATAAAATGGAGAGGTTTGATTATTTTTGAAATTTTATCATAATCGAAGTTTAAATACTAAAATGCATATTATTTTCAGAATTGCCTCAAGAAAATTATTTGTATATAGCACGTAATCTTAAAGCAAGGCTACGAGTAAAAGGACACAATATTTGTCAAATATAATATTATGGATTTCCAATAATTTTTGTATCGCGCAATAAGGCCTCCTTTCACAAACGCAGCGCACAATTGAAAGTAACCAGGCTGGTTAGGTTTGAGTAACATTCCTTACGACCTAAGTTTCGTCCAAGGCACACACGAATGTACTTTAAAACCTAGACTTGTATTAAGTTTATCTAGGTTTATAGATAGCATAAATAATTATAAAAAGCTAGAGAGAACCTTAGCATCAACGTGTCTATTCTGAAAGAGCTTAATGTCAAAACTAGACTTTAAACTTCGCTGGAATTACTTCGCTGGAGTCACAATCTTGAACAGCTGATGGTGACAGGCAAAGTAGATGGCAAACGTCCCAGAGAACCCAGTCCCACGAGATGGTCGGATCAAATACGATCTTCGCTGAACATCAACTTCCACAATGCCCTTCATGAAGCTAAGGATCGCAGCAGACGGAGGGAAATTGATGCAGCGGGGGAGTCACGACCCTCAGTAATGAGGAAAATGACGTGGGGAGGAGGAGTAGGAGAGAGAACTATTTTCAAACAATCTTTTAATATGAGTATTAACATAATATAAATATCTCGGTAATATACAGGATTTAATCGTTAATTGTGACCAGGCGATTACGTCGTTACTATTACAAATATCAAAAAGTACGGGTTATACTTCGGGACTGTTGGCAGAAGTGAAAACTTAAACATTAACGTTGTCCATGGTTCAGGAATAATTTCGGATGAATTGCTTTATTTATCAGCATAAAAGTACTAGCATTTATGTGGTTAGATACAATATTCATTTATTGCGTTATCTTACACAAAAATGACAATTTATATTACATAAAATAATTAACACTTCAGAACTATTAAGATTATTTTACATTAAAAAGTTTATCTCTCGGAAAAATCAACTTTTATCCATAATAAACTGTAAAAATATTTCACGGCTGAGGCACACGGCACATTACATAAACTTTATAACAAAACGTTGATTATTTTAAACCAAAACAGCCCTACAAAAGACATACATTCAGCACAAAATTGGCACTCTATCATACATGTTTCCGTCTAAGTACAATAAAACCCAGTAAAACTTATAAAAAACATCTAAATTCGTGTGTGCCCATTGCTAGGAATAACATTACACACAACTTAGATAATTTATACGTCTAGATAGAGCCTTATTTTCTTAGGAAAGGCAGGACAACAGGCCAGGTTTGTTACTTTAGTATTAATTACAGTTACGTCTTACACTCGCGGTACGTCAGTCATTTCGTTTCATCTCTATTTCACCGCTTTTTTTATCGACGTGTTCACAGCTATCACAGTCTATCTAGTAGTATAAATTAAAATTTGAAAACAAAATTTTATGAACGATGCGTGACTCGAACCCGCTACCTCTCGCGTTTCGTGCGAGCGCTCTTACCAACTGAGCCAACCGTTCGAGTGACGTATCGATGATAAAATCTTGTACGCTTTGTTCAACTCTCAGGTCGATACATAACAAATTGTTTAATTATTAATTATCTAAGACACACACATCATATTAATATAAAATTTACAATTCACAGACATCATTAAAGCCGTTCGGTAATCATACTCACGGCATCAGCTCCTTTAAAGAGCTTTAACCGCTTTATTATGTCAATTTGATGAGATCCAAACTTATAAATAGGCGTTATTAAATACATTGTAAAAGAAAATTTAATATTTGAGTATTTATTCCAGCTATAAAACTAATAGCGGATTCTTATCTTGGCATCGTTGAAGAGTATACGAAATTGCTATTATATTATTATAAGTTTGATCAAAAATTATGGACTACAACACACACAATATATTCTGTATACAATTAAATTTTGCCGCAGCTAAAATTTTTCATCGTTTCGTCGGCGCATTCTGCGTTGGGATACCATACCGGTTTATTTAACATTAAAGTGCATATCTTATTAAATACTTTTTTAATTAATTTTTATTTTTTATCTCTGCAATTATACATGGATGATACGGGAAAAGGGAGCCTCCTGAGTAAATGCCCTTCATTCGAAGTAAGTTGTATTCTATATATCTTTTCATCATGATAACTACCTATTTTTATTAAACTTCATACTATATATCTTTTTTTATACTTATATATGTTTCACACAGTACGCTTGGCGATACTAGTCAAATGCAGCATTGCGAGACTAATATGTCTTTAAGACTCTATTTTTATCTTTAGAACAAATAGCTTAGATATGCATCTTCTGATATTGTTATATCATAAGCAACAGATTTAAGAAGTCTGCAATCAAATCGCCTCTTAGTCCGACAACTTCGTGCGCGACCGTCTCACGGGGTGACAGACGGTGGTGGGGACTGGGTACGACATTCTCATGCGTTACCCTTCCCCGCGCATCACCCGCTGACATCTTTAATACAACGTCTGTCCCGCCGTGGGACGGTCGCGCACGAAGTTCTCGGACTATATTATTTTACTATTATTCGGACTATATATTAGCACAAAAATTTATTCGTATTCCAAAATATATAGTATAGTCTAGAACTCCAAATAGCTCGCGCTCGCCTCATATTACATGTGATTCAGTGACATATATATCAGATTTTGAAATCATTAATTTGTATATATGATGCAGAAATTGTGTTCATGAACATTTACCGTTGTAAATAAACCCGTGTTGGTTGTTTGAAAACGCATTCTTAAAGCAAATAACATGGATATTCAGCATTTTCTAAATCTTTAATTGTCGTCTCTACGTCCTCTATTAAGATTTTGACATTTTTCGAATATATCAAAACATTATAACACCACCAGATAACGGCGGAGCGTATTCACTTCTTTGCTATATTCCGTCCACACTAACATCCTTTAGTCACTATTTAAGATGGAACATTCATTAAATTAATTACTGAATCACTTCCAAGTACACAAGTCAGAAGACATATTAACTTCTCTCTGACAGTTAAATTCATATTCTTTAGTACATTTATTCATTGTTGTCCAAATTAGTCTCACATTACGATTTTCTGGTAGGTTTCCTATCAGTTCTACTTTGTTGTGAAACATTAAATTACTAACCTATTATATTTCACATAATATAACCGGCACAGTAGCTCCATACAAATATTGAGTGTTCAAATTTAATTTCAACCAATGAATCTTGAAACTATTTTCATCAGAGCAGGACTGTGCTGACCTAACTGGACCTACAAAAAGTCTTTCTTTCTAATAGATTTTAATGCTTTTCTTTGCGTCAATGATAATATAATATTACTTCAAGTAAAGAATATAAAAATATTTTACTTCTTTTTAGAAGAACAAGTCTTGTATTTTTTTTTATAAAATTAGGCGTTTTTCTGCGTAAATCCGAAAACTCCGAAAGAGAGAGAGTCTCGTGCCAGAATTTGGAGAATCAACATATGATTGAAGAGACATATTAGCGGAATTTACACTCAAAATAACCGAAAAAAACAAAAAAAAAGGATACTTACAGATACATCAATTTTGTGTAGATACTCCTATAATAATTCGACTTTGTACTGTATTTAGATAACGCTTCATATTTTTTTTTATAAATAAAAAAAAAAGAAAACTTTATTGTATATTATATTTTTTCTAACGACATCTTACAAATCGAAGCAACGCTTGCAGTGTTAATTTTGGATGTCAAACTGAGATTTGTATTAAGGTCGTTGTGAATCCTATATAACTTGTGTCTTATTTGTTTTTCGTAAAAGAAACAGCAACACACTTAATAATGGATTTATTAAGTCTTTCATCATACAGATTATAAAAGTTACAAGAGATTCGAAGGGATGTCATTAACTAATTCATCATCTCACCATCATTTGCCACAGGAGTATCAGCCAATGCTGAAGTAACTGCTAAGAAACAACATGTAATATTGTAGATGAATTGGCTTCGCTTTTTATGGAAATTAAAGGATCCTTTCTACAGCTTTTCCATAAAAAAAAGTGTGTGTAGGTACTTATGTATGCACGCAAGAAGTTATACTTCTTTGGCGTAACTATGCACATATCATTAAAATGATGTATTCCTCGTGCAATTTTACGTTTTAGAAAGAACAATTTTGTAAAAATCTTGCAAAGATGGCTTTGACGATTAATTATTCAATAATAAATACGACTGTATGGGCTTGAACCCTTTGCCTGTCCTAATAATGGACGAAGAAACCAAAAAAAAATAAGGAACGACGCAAACGTCAGAAAATTTTAGGAAAAAACTTCAACCTTACTTTTGTGTTACAGTGATGCGCGCGCATCTTAAAATTTCACTCTCATAATTTTTTCATAACGCGCCTAAAGAAATATAACTTCAAAAACTGCCCGCAGGTCAATTGATAAGTGATCACCGCTGCACCCTGCTTCCTGGTGGCATTAGAGCAAACAATCACTGGAGTATTGTGGATATGATTGGATGGAGTATATATATCGGACTTTAAGGAGATTGTTTGTAAATTCTTGTCATTGATATTGTATTCGCCCCTTAAACACAGCGATTATAAATTACAACTTGTTTATTAATCTTTAGCGAATCCAAAGCGTTTAGAAATGTTTTCACAACGTTTGCTAACTGCTGACAACATCAGTTACCTAGTTTGCATAGTTGCTTATAATTATCAAGCGTATCTGAGTAAGTACCTAAGTTGGTACTCAGCTCAGATGAGAGACAATAATTCTGTGTTATACTTATTTGTGTTATCCCGCACGTAAGCACTGCGTCAATTTCAATTCAATTTGCCATGCTTTTTTACAATAAAATTTATTTTTTGTTTATCACAACTGATTCTCATTTAGACTTTAATTAAATTATTTTCTACTTTTTCGTTTGGATTTTTATTACAGCGGGTTTTATGTTTTTTTGTTTTAACTGTCAATTATTTGAATAATTATTTTGAAATTGTAACTGACATTCAAATGGCACCATTACATGAAATAATTAACTATACTTCTTGTATCGTAATTATTAACTATTGTTCTTGTGTCAAAGTTATCAAATTACAACTTTTTTCATTCCAAATCTAGTTTCGGTACTAGCCATTTTAATACTCAATACTGGAGCTATAGTCAGAGACGCGAACAGAATAAAGTGATAGAAGGTCATTTTATGTGGATTACATGGTTTCTCCACTGTCCGGGCACGTTTGTAACGTATGTTGAGACGTATATAGACGTAACGTATGTGAACAGTTTCGCGTCGGCCCTCCTACGACGTCCCGGGCACGATCATTATGCCAATATTTTGACATCAACATTGATTAAAGATATTTTCGGAGATTTCTAAGGATTTACCCCAACACTGGTTTTGCTAACATGGCCTTGTACTCTTAATAATATCAAGTCATTGGAAGAGCATTGTTTAACTCGTTAAACATCCAGTTAGCCAGGGGAGGCTCACAGGATTCCTGTAAGATTATGGGTACCAAAACGGCGCCTATTTCTGCCGTCAAGCAGTAATATGTAAGCATTATTGTGTTTCGTTCTGAAGGGCGCCGTAGCTAGTGAAATTACTGGGCAAATGAGACTTAACATTTTATATCTCAAGGTGACGAGCGCATTTGTAGTCTCGCTCAGAATTTTTGGGTTTTTCAAGAATCCTGAGCATTGTAATGGGCAAGGCGTATCAATTACCATCAGCTGAACGTCCTGCTCGTAAAAAAACATCCAAAATCGCAATACGGTCAAAGATCGTTCTAGAATGTTGCGCAAGCGCAAGAGTTAATGTGCCGACTGTTCACCGTTGAAGTAGCGCGGAACGGATAGACGCGCCGACGGCCCATAGATATCAGACGAGCGATAAAACTGTATTACAAAATGAATAATCAACTAACATTTCCTCGTAACATTGTTACACATCTCGGACTGTGAGAGGCTGCTTATCTTAGCTATTACAGCACGAGAGTGGCGTTTGTTGGCGTCGCATGCACTTCAAAGCTTTTTTTTAATGAGAATAATGGCCGAAATGTGCAGAACGTTCACCTGATAGTAATTGATACGCCCTGTTGTCTTTTATCTATTACAATGCAGTAGGTGCCGCAAGGAATTCTTGAAAAACCTCCAAAATTCTGAGCGGTACTACAATTGCGCTCGTGACCTGGAGACATAAAATGTTAAGTCTCATTTGCCCAGTAATTTCACTAGCACAATAACGTTTACATATTCCTATGCAAAGGAGCCTCCCATTGGTAAATTGCTACCATTGATGCAGTCCCGCAGTTTTCTTTATAAGAGGAGGCTAACGGGCAAGAGGCTCACGGGATGGGGAGTGTTGAGGCTGAACCACCATGAACAAATTTTACGGATAATGGCCCAAAATAAAATCGGGGAGATACAGTAACATTCGGGTCAAAGATGGATATAGACATTTCCCCATAGACTTCGGTAATCTGTTTTAATTAAATTCCATAGCATTTGAATGTTCACATTTATGAGATGTGTGTAAAGCTTCATAAAATACGCCATAATATGTTATATATTTATCACACACTATCATTCGTTTTGAGTGCCTTGGACTCCGTTGTGACACTGCCCATTAACATGTTAAAGGCGTGTTACTACAGTAGAGACGTATTAGGGATGCGACAGCATGATATGTCCGTTACGTCCGTAAAGATTGGTTTGGTCGATAAAATCATACATTAAGTTGGCACCATACAATATCCCCAAATCCTTCTACGTTTTGTTAAAAACTTCCTAAATCATCCTTATAATATCTATTTTTGAATTCGTGCGAAGAGTTAGAGTAACAATATTGCAAGAAGACTTTTAAAACTTAATCCATCTTCCGTTACAGTTCGTTAATCTAATCACCAAGTTCTCGTCGAACTTTCCTCCCAATACATCGCATCACCAACTGTCGCAACATGCCGCTCTATAACGATGCATTTTATTTGGCAACACCTGACATTTCAGTCCTTACTTATTGTCTGCTAAATTGTTAACATCTATTATGTACTATTTCTAAAGATGTTATAAAATACTACTTAATTACAATATGCAATAGTATTACTACGAAATATTATGTATTTTGGACCAGAGTCAAGACTATTAAAGAGATTTATCTAAATAAAACAGTTCTGTGAGAAGTAATTAAATATTTGGAATGAGATAATATTAAATTTAGCAAACACTCATGATATTTTCTTTACATTTTACGACCATCATATGATAATTCATACAAAATAATCCACATCTCATTCCCTGACGAGCTATTGTGTTAAAGAAGATGCTAGCAAACTGATTTAGAATATGATAGAAGACGACAACGGTTAATATTTAAAGAAAAACTAGTTACAGGTCATATTTGAGTAATGCTAGAAATAAAAAAAATGTCTTTTAGTAACATGGAAATCAAACGCTCATCTCTAAAGTTTTTTAACATATACACAAGTAGGTACGCTTTACACAAACATAAGATTTGAACAAATGCATTTTCTGCGACTTAATATTAAGGAAAGCAAAAATTGATATTCAATCTCTATCTAACACTTATTATCGGGCACCTAACTATGACGTAACATACTACTATAGATACGATAGATTGAGGTAATATGTACTCCGTACTCGGTACTAGAGAAGCCCAACAAATTATATTATAGAGCCCGTCTTGATGAATGCGAGCCAAGTACTTTACATTCATATTCATTCTTTTATCTTTTTTTTTCTATATCTGTAAAGGTATCATCATCTACATATTATAAAACAATGTCCTCCGCCGCGCTGTCTGTCTGTTCGCGATAAACTCATAAACTACTGTACCGATTTTCCTACTGTTCTCACCAATGGATAGCGTGGTTCTCGAGGAAGGCTTTAGTATATAATTTGTTAAATTTTTGTACACACTAACGATATTTGTTGGAGGTATCGGAAAAAAGGAAGTCGTCTGGGAGCTTTAAATAAAAACGCAGTCTAAACCCTTTGTGAGATAACAAAATAATGTATGATGGAATTGTGTTTCTTATATACTTCTTACAGACTATAGAAAAGTCCGCGATGGCATATGTCTATCTCTTAAGGATAACATACGATATCCATTATAATACTTTAAAATATTTGCAATTATAAAGCGGTAATGTAAAAGCTGTTTTCACAAATAAGATATTATTTTAAACAAGTTGGATTTTAACTCTTTTACACCATTACTTATTAATATAGTATTTATGCTGCTTTAGGTGTCCACGTGGACGACGTCGCTGGCAGCAAAATATATGTTGCCAGTTGCCACCGTGATGACATGGTTAAATCGAAATAATATAAATTAAGCCTGTCTTAAAAACAAAACGTTAAGCTTGGCTGTGAAAGGTCACTTGACTTTTACTTGTGTTTTGGGAATTATTTAAACACAAAAATTAAAAAAAATAATACACGCAAAGGTGTAAAAAAGGTTAAACAAAACCCGGCACTCAGATACGTGCTGTTGTTAGAAGCGCTTAGCATAGACTAAATGAGTTGACTACAGCTGGCTACAACTTATGTTACAATCAAGGTGAAAAATCTTCTCGTATATTGTACATATTACCTCAATGCAAAGATATGACTTTTCTATAAATCAATTCGTGATTTAGGCCTATTATACAAAAGTATACAGAGAAGTACTATTTAAACTATTTTATTATAAGATTTTGAGTCATTTATTGATTGAGAAGTATGATTGGTTCCAGGAATTTTACCGGTCATGACGTAAAAGACCGCCACACACTTTCATTTGTATTGTACAAGTGATAGCCGCAATGGATAAAGCTGAAAACATAATATTATTATTCATAAGTATTTGGATAATTATTGTACCTATACTAAACTACGTAAACTTTCGGACGTAACTGTTTAACGGCCGTTTTCGATTACCTATCTATACTTAGTTTAACTTACTAGAGGTAGACAAATCTATCCTTTTACGCTTACTTACATTTAAATAACCAATCGACATAATGTATTGGACTATCACTATATTGGAAATTACTATGGATAGATAAGATCTTGTCATGAAACGGTAACTAGAGATACGTTATTGAAAACGGCCGTAAGACAAGTGATCAGACGTTTGATAGAGATCTGCTGAATAAATGAATCGCGACCTAGGGATAACAATATTTTGTTTTCAGCTAAATATTTTGCTTGTGTTCCTTGATAAAAAGTTATCAAATTTCCGATCAGCCAGAATGTATTCTTCCATATATTAATACCTATAACCGTCGTAGGTACATCAACAGTGAGGTGTGCGGCGGTGGTTTGTTGCGTGTGGCTACAGCAGGCCGCTCGAGGCGACCCTGTGTTTGTCGTGACGTCACGCACGGCCCAACATGGCTGCCACGTCGCCGGCTGATTGCGAGTGAAGCAGGGCGCGAGCGGTGCGCGGCGGGACGACCGCGGGGGCGGGCAGACGCGGCAATGCCAGCACACTCGACGCAGCAGCTGGACTACCCGTCACAAACTCGTGGCGTGACGCTTCCGTTGGCGTGATCCTTCGCTTGGGGTCCCATCTGGAAGGTGCGGGATATTTAGTACAGCCTTAGTTTCATCAAAGCCCTAAAAGGAATCTTCTACGAATTTCTCTTTAAATCGAAGGGTAGGCGTTTCTGGAGCGTAGTGGTTTACTATTATGGATTACTACCGTATATTACACACACAAATCGTTCACCATCACGAAATTGGCATTAAATCAATAGTTCTCGCGAACGCATCCATAAACTAGGCCCTACTTTCCAGAGTTTCCATCATGAGAACAGAAACTTTAGTACCAAATAAGTGAACAGATGGACAGAATAAAAAGTTGGAAAACATAAGGATTTAAAACAAATTTTCACAATAACGAAGGAGAAGCAGAAATTAGAATTTATATCACAAGTTTAAATACGGCATCAAGATAAAGAGAACAGCATTAAACATTTATAATTACTAGTGATTAAAGCATGGATTTACTTAAACAAAACGAAACAGAAGTTAATTACAAAATAAAGAACACCGAAAGAAACATCTTGAAAATAAACAATAAGACAGAAACAAAAATGTATCCGATTCACTCAGACAAGCCTTGAATTGAAATAACTAACAATACGCTGGTCATCTATCTCACAGTATATTGTTAGTGCTATCAATGTATAAAATATAAACGATACACAATAGTGTTACAGATATCAATCAATTAATCAAGTATTGATATCGATCAATGAGACGAATTGGACCAATTTCGGGCAATGGAAAAATTGGAACGAATACTAAAAAGTGGACTTTATTTTATTACGTGAGAGATGTGTGTGTGGAGAGTTTGTTGGGAAGTATTTTAATATGTATTCCTTCAACAAAATATTACAAGAGCCGATAAAAGATACGAAAAAATCACTAAATACAACCTATATACGACGTTACTGACTATTTCACTGCCGAACAACACACTTAATTGAATTGATTAATATAATCACAAGCTCAATAATATGATATAATATGGCTGTTACGTAAATTGCTTTTGGATGAAGATTTTATTTAATCTTCTTTATCATAAAACAACAAAAAGTTAGGCTACCATTCCATTCATTTACTTGATTATTACTGTAATCCATAAACGGTTAGTTGAAAAAATATACTATACAAGACGTATCGGTCTCAACTTTAATCCCTTAAAAGACAACGTTTGAATGACTTATGTCATTTAAGTTTTCTGATGTTTTAACAAGCAAGTTAGTTAAAGGTTACTTTAAAGTAATATAGATAGAACTTCACTAATAATAAAATACAGTTTTATTCTTCTGACATAAGCTTTTGACTAAGCATTAGATAGAGAATGGGGCTGAAATCGTGTACAAAATAAACACACATTCAAACAGCTTAACCAGAACAATTATACATTTGATTTGAGTTTTCTTTAGTGTTAATTCCGCCAATATTTGTCTTTAAACAATTCGACACGTGTTTCGCCTCTTCAAGAGGCATCCTCAGGACGTGTTGTCTCGCCAAAATCTGGCACGAGAGTCTCGTGGCGGAATTTGGCGAGACTATAGAAATTGGCGGAATTAACACTAAAGAAAACTCAAATCATTTGTATAATTATGGATTTCCGCAAAGTAACGCCTACTTCATTAAATTTTTAGAACAAGTATGTATGTAAGTAACATGAGATCTAAGTGAGATTGAAACTTATTGTACTAAAGCGGTGTTGAACAAATCCTTTTTAATTGTGTCTGATTTGTTATGAGAGTTATTTGCTGGGCATATTATGAAAATAAAGTAAACTTAAAAACATTCGGTATTAAAATCAAAACTTATCGGATTTAAATATCATACAGGTTTTTTTATTTCCTTAGCTCTATCTACAAATGCTTTATGCTACAGTCTGTTAGATAATATACACGAATGTTTCTGTATGAATGCATGTGCCCAGAATTTATATTAATAACTTGCGAATTGAGAGCAAGGTGAAGTATTTGGTTGTTGCCGCTAAGGAATTATCTAGACTCTAGATTCTAGAGTTATGTGAGCAGCTGCAAATAGATAAACGATTTGATACTAAGATTTCTTGCTGGAGCGGGTAGTAACATTCTTGTTCGTTAATTACAAGCAAGTTACTTGTATTACAGAAAAAGGCGCCGTTGTGGTACCCATAATTTAGCCGGAATCCTGTGCAAGGAAGCCTTTTTCTAGTGGGAGGCTCCTTTGCACAGAAAGCCGGCCAGATTATGGGTACCACAACGGCACCTATTTCTGCCGTGAAGCAGTAATGTGTAAACATTACTGTGTTTCGGTCTGAAGGGCGCCGTAGCTAGTAAAAGAACTGGGAAAATGAGACTTAACATATTATGTCTCAGGGTAGCGAGCGCAATTGTAGTGCCGGTCAGAATTTTTGGGTTTTTCAAGAATCCTGAGCGGCACTACATTGTAATAGGGAGGCCGTATCAATTACCTTCAGCTGAACGTCCTGCTCGTCTTGTCCCTTATTTTCATAAAAAAAGCCTCCCTCCAATAACTTGAATAACAAATGTACGTTGTCTAACAAACACCTAGCTGTGTAATTTTCCACGTCTAGGCGAAGTAAATTTTGCGATATTCCCAGTGCCCAAGGGAGAGGCAAAAACGTATACCACTTGATCAAGAATTTTGTTCCCTTAAAATATTTATTGAATGCAAACCATCTGGATGCATTCCATTCATTAACAAGGAGTTTTAAAGAACTCTGCCGTTAAAAAAACTTTAATAAGAAATTCCTTCCGCATTGTTACCAAGTCGATATGACAACGATGGGTACCTTGTAAAACACGCCAACTCTCTATAATGGTCGGTTACGCTTTTTTGGGATTCCTTTGGTTTTGAAATAGATTATGGATGGTAGTGGTCACCTCCAAGACGCTATTCTCTGGTGCAAATCTATTATCAGAAAGCGTCTTCAAAGTTCCAAATTATTTTCTTAACTAAACTAACTCAAAGGGATAATTAAAATCCACTTACGTAGGTTTATACGATTAGTTAATTAGTAGAAACTGAATATAACAGATGGCAGTCAGACCACTTCGTATTTCGTAAGCTGCAATAATTTCATAACTTGGGTCTGAAATCTCGTTTACTTTTTAACCAGTACAAGTGATAGTGAAGTACGAGTTCAAGTAACAAAAGTTCATTACAATAACTTAAGGCGAAGTCATGTACAAAAATCCCAAAGATACCTCAACGGGAATTTCGACTCAAACAATTATTCTGAGTTGCAACAATATTCCTTTAATTCTTCATTCTGTTGTATCGATGCAGTTTTTATCATACAAGGTCTCATGCCGCATGCGATAAAACTTTTGCACTGTGTCAAACTGAAAGTATTGCACTGCAGTGCGGCATCGTTTTGCGAAGATACGAACCATATTTGGTTATCACCCTTACCCGTTGTCAGTAGAAGTACAGCAAAATTAGATGGCAATATAGGGTATGTTCCGATATGCACTGCGACCACTGTACAGTGTGACGTCAATTTAGTATACTGTGAAGCCGTTCCTTTATAGCCAGTTATACTGGTTACTATTTAAAACGGAACGCAATCCCGTATACTGCAGCCGGATTTTTTGACGCAGCATTCAAATGAGTGTATTAAAGTTTTCTAGTTCATTAAAAAATGTACTGCGGCAGTATACTGGCAGTCCATAGCGGAACGAAGTTTTCTACAGTGATAGCACTGTGCAGTGCTCGCAGTGCACATCGGAACATACCCATAGTCCCTGCCTACGTAGACCGCTTGTACATTAAAACTTAATATTTCAATTGTACTGGCTACTTGACAGAGTGTAAAGTAGCTTCAAATACAGTAAAAGTGAATAAGTTAAATCTGTAATAGACCTTACCGCAGTGGCCCTCAGCGCTCGGCGGACCAGTTGTCCTACTTTAATGTATATACGTGTATAACACAAATACAAGACACGTCCCTTCTCGTCCAATGCATTCATTGCAGAATTTCATAACGAACACTTTTGTTATAGAGTTTATAACCTCAAAAATTTGCGTTACCAATCTTATGCTTTTTGTGAGTATATATAAAAGAGAAGGCTCGTAAAATGATACATAAAAGAGATATGAGAAGAAAAAGAAGAACTCAATAAAAATATTCCGACTTTAAATTAATTAATTTGATTATTTGTAATTCTTCTACTTCCACTTATATTGTTAACTCTTAACGTTGACGTATTTTGTAAGATTATAGTTGTCTTAAATCGAGATGCTAATCATAGTGAAGATACCACTGACAGATATGGTTCTAAGCCAGCCTGCGGATGAATATTAAGGATCTGATGATTTTTACCAGCCACACTATATGCTGAAACAGATCTAATAGAATAAAGTCAATCTTTATTGGTTATTTGACTCGTTCACACTTATTTTAGTATTCTTCTAACTAGATCGCCTGTAACCCTTTGTAACCCTTTGTAACCCTTTATTAAGTGACCTAATTCTTGATGCATCTTTTCGCACACTGATTTTTGAGCCGTAAATGTTAACTCATGAAAACAATTAAAAAAATAAGATAAACATACGAAGATATGTTAAATCACAGAATGGCCGTTGTAAAGTTAAATTTAGGTACATCTTCGACATCATAAATAATGTTACATCACAGTAACCTTTCACTGTGAAGAGTGAAGACTTACCGCAGACTAAGCTATTCGTAGAGCGAACGCTAAGAATAACAATGCATTAAAACTGAAGAGGGGTCAATTTGGGACGAATAAAATTATTATGAATCAGTAAAAACACATAAAAAAGCAATATAGTGTGGTTTTATGAAACCACGATGCAAGTGAAACTTTTTTTCACAAAATAACATAGGTATTAATATCAGCATAGAAAAAAAAACATATTTATATATTATGCTTTACATTTGCAAATGTAAAAAAAAACATTATCATGTGTGGGGTTCGAACCTACTCATCCACCCGAACGCAATTGCATCCAATATGCGTACTATAGGCGCCGCCCGACCGTCACGCGACATGCAGACGAAAATGTTTGAGACGATGTAATAAAAGTTTCACTTTAAAATAGTCAAAATCTACCGCAGACTGTAATATAACAGGCACGAAATTATCATCACCCAAAATATATTATAATATTATCTATACCTACATTAAATAATTTTATTGGTGCACTTTTGTCTCTCTTTTTAATGGTTGATTGGAACAGTAGGTATTTTAATTAGGCGGGTAAATAGCAATTGTGAATAAAGACAACTGTATTATTAGCTGAATGTGTCGCTGGCTCGATCAATATTATTCCTAAGCCTATCTTCGCGCGGCAGATCTCATCGCTTCTAACTTTGTGGGAAATCTCCCTGTTAATGGGTTAAACAGCGTGAAATTGTAACGTTTTATATGGCAACGTAATTTGTAAGATAATGATGGATACATATACCTATATGATGTGAATAATATTCTTTATATTGTGTAGTGAGCTGAGTATAACCCAAAATTGAATAGCATTTTATATTTTGGCAGTTTGCTTATTCAAGGAAGATGTGAATTGGATTTTTTTTTATGAAAATAAGGGACAAGACGAGCAGGACGATCAGCTGATGGTAATTGATACGCCCTGCCCATTACAATATGCAGTGCCGCTCAGGATTCTTGAAACCCCAAAAATTCTGAGCGGCACTACAATAGCGCTCGTCACCTTGAGACATAAGATGTTAAGTCTTACTTGCCCAGTAATGTCACTAGCTACGGCGCCCTTCAGACCGAAACACAGTAATGTTTACACATTACTGCTTCACGGCAGAAATAGTCACCGTTATGGTACGCATAATCTAGCCAGCATCCTGTGCAAAGGAGCCTGTGCAAATAAGCTGAGTTGATAAGTTTTTGAAAAAAAAAACAGTTTTTTTGTCTATCAGTATGTTTCTTTCTTGTTATTTTCTTCTGTCTATCGTCTAGCAAGCATAGATACATACCGGAAATGTTAACTTACTCACTTTATTGGAACAACGAGCCTTCATTGAGATCTAAAAGTAAAAGTGTTCCCACGCTCGGCTCACCTCTGCCTCAACTTATGAGATAATTGATTTCATAATTACTTTCCACTTATCATTCGCGGTAATTATACATCGTGTATCAATTCTATTTACACTCTACACTAGAATACGCGTCAAAAAGTTAAGTTTATTCGTCAACAATCAATTGGCAATGGTCTGGGATTTAAGATTTAAAGTTAAGAACAGCCAAAGGGTTTATATTGACACGGGAGTGGGTCAGGGATTGGAAATAATACTCCGCTTATAGGAACGAGTCTTTATTTGCGTTCACTTTTTCTGAACTTGCACTTCGCCGGTCTGCCGCTGTTCCTCTTGTGGGCGGCGGTACCTTCAACGCGTCACACCACACCGAACACTAAGTCTCTTCTATCTTCTTCCTCTTGGAACACTTCCACTTTTCACTTCTTCTTTTCTTCTTCTTCTTCCTTACACTTTCGAGTCAGAACTAGAACTACCGTAGGCCACGCTTAGTACGGCTTATATACCCCCGGATCCGTTCTATTTTCAAAATGATTCTCCCATTCCATCTTTAAATTTAAATTGTACTAGAAAATTCTTTTAACTATTTTTATCCTGCTTACACATTTTCCATCCCTTTTTTTCTGTTCGATTTGATCCTGAACTAACTAGAAATTTCCTTTATCTTCACAAAACCCAAAAAAATCCATACACTGGTAGGTGTATCGAACCCGGGTCTACAGCGTCTAAAGTAAACACTTTTCCGCTGAGCTACGAGTATTGCTGACGGGGCTGTTGAAATTAACAATGTCTTGAAGTTTGACAACTCTCGTCATATTCTTCGAAGGGTTGCTACGCAACAATATATATGTCTGCCGCCATATTCCACCTTCGCACAACACGCCACAAATTTGAATATCATCCCAACCATCTGGATGTGTGGCGTTCCTCCACAGTGCGGTTTTCAACGAACCATCTTCCACGTACAACAAAGCCATCGAATGAGCTTCCTGGTGTGGAGTTTCTGGGACGATATGACATAGGTACCTTAAAAAAAAGGTTATTAATAAAAGAAAACTTACTCTAGACATCTGTGCAGGAAGTGCAGGAAAGGCGGGTCGTCGCTGCGCACGGCAGAGGACAGGGTGCGCGAAGCCGGCCGTCTCTTGCGACCCTTGGAGTTGCACACCGACCTCGGCGAGCCCTTCGAGTCTGTAGGAAACCAGCAAGGAACTGTCACACTACTCACTATGTCGTTCTAACTAGTCTAGCCACAAATTTGTTATAACTTAAAAACTTCAAATGTATATTTTTTATTCAAATTTCGATCGCGTTTATTAAGTTAGAAGCTTTTCCCGCCATTTCATAGGTACAAGATGGCCCGACGATCTGGTCAACATCGCCGGAATACGTTAGATGAGGGCAGCTCAGGGCCGATCCTCGTGGAGATCTTTGGGGGAGGCCTTTGGCCAGCAGTGGACGGCTTCCGGCTGATGATGATGATAATTAAATCATAATGGGGTGTTAAATAAAACATGAGCCGACGGTCGTTTCCAACACCTTTAATAATGCTAGGTTAATGTTCGTACGTCATACCGTATCGATAGATATTGTATAATGTTAAAATAAATCAAACGAGCGAATTATTTTTACGAAATTGATACAGAGAAAGAAATACAATATTAATACATTACTTTTTTTAGTGATACACAAATAATGTTTTAGAATCTGGATTATAGTATTCAAAGTTTATAATTACAACTCATTCTCTCGCGAAGACCTTATAAGATCTAGACGGTCGCGTGCTGTTAGAACTAAGCATGGCCTGCTCAAAACAACACGCCGACAAGAAATCTCTAGAATGAGCAGTGACTAATTTTCTCATGGAAGGAGTGCGTTAATATCACCATAATAATATCGTGGCGAAACAGATCACAGGCCCTCATTAAAGCCAAAGATATTTAATTCGAACCGAATTTTCTTATTTATGTGACTTCAATAAATAAATACATATAAGTTTTATACAGATTAGGTAGATTACGTCATAAATAAATAAAAGCATTTGTAAGAGAAATCATGGCCAGACTTGATATATTTGAGAACTGTTTCTTTTTTACGAAAATAAGGCACGAGACGAGCACGACGTTCAGCTGTTGGTAATTGATACGCCCTACCCATAACAATGCAATGCCGCTCAGTATTCTTGATAAATCCAAAAATTCTGAGCGGCTCTACAATTGCGCTCGTCACCTTGAGACATAAGATGTTTAGTGTCATTGCCCAGTAATTTCAGCTATGGCGCCCTTCAGACCGAAACACAATAATGTTTACACACACATCACGGCAAAATTGGCACCGTTGTGGTTGCACCCATAATGTAGACCGCATCCTGTGCAAAGGAGACTCCCACTTGTTGTGAAGTTGTGACAATTGCAATATTAGGAATAACCACAGAATAACAGTAAATTTAATGCCTTAATTCATCTTCTAATATTAGCAATGATGAATAAATTAAATAAATCGCCTTTATATTAGTACATTTTATAAAAAAATAATGAATTAGGCGTTACTTTGCGGAAATCCATAATTATACAAATGATTTAAGTTTTCTTTAGAGACGATCAGTCTCGTGCCAGATTTTGGCGAGACAACACGTCCTGAGGATGCCTCGTGTAGAGGCGAAACACGTGTCAAATTGTTTTTAAAAAACAAAGATTTGCGGAATTAACACTAAAGAAAACTTAAATCATTTGTATAGTACATTTTATGACATATCTAACAATATTTGAGGTACTTTGTGGTAAAACTAATCCATTTTAAAAAAGTGACCAACTAAAGATGGTTTTATAGAAAACAAAATAAAATTAATAAATATTTTTACAGTTTTTTTTCAGTATTATATTTATTTGAATTTTTCCGAGCGTTTCAACGCAGCCAACTTCTTTCTTTAAAGCGACATTACTTCAGTAAATGTGAATATGAACTAATTTTATATTATTATAATAAAAATTAATTCACAATTCAAGATTAATATATTTACATCAAAGATATAATATTTGAGAGTGTATTAATATTATGTCTGTATCTACGAATAACTAGCGGTCCCGTTAAATGATTTCGTGAAATCTATGTAGAACGAGCCTAGAATAGATTGATTAATATTAATGAGTCAACTTCGATACCTTTCAAACTACTTTCTGATCGAGTTCTAATTAAATAATATTAAAGACGGTGCGTTTTTAAGTGAACATTACTATTCGTATCAAAACAAAAGACAAAGATGTGATAGAGCGAATACTGAGACTGAAGTGGAGATGGGCTGGTCACCTACAGAGAATTAAGACAAATCTGTGGTCTCAAGCAGTCACAAATTTGGTTCCTCGAGATACAAAACGAAGGAAGGGGAGGTCATTTAAGGTGAAGAGTAAGCAGAAAACACGCAAACATGGTGTTTTTAGACAAGTTTTGTGGTGAAAGTATAGCATTTCGAGCTATGAACACTACTTAATCCTGTTACACATATCCTTATGTCTTATTTGTAGGTTGCCAAAACTTGCTGTTAATACTGCCGAGCCTTTTTGAACTACCACTTTTCTTTGAAGTTAAACAAATTTTTTGGCATGGCGTGACGCATTTTTTTGGTACTTCTCTCATAAAAGTTATTCTTATAGCTTGTACTTTTTTGTGTAGGTTCATTTATTCAGATTAGTAGTGAATAACGAGGATTGTAAGCATATAAACTGTTTTCCACGCAAGAATTTTGAAATATTGGCTTTGTTACATAGATTTGGCGGGCCGGCAGCGGTGAAGTCATATCGCTCAAGGTCGCTGGCATTTAGTGTCGCCTTAAGAGATGGGAAGACGACGTGGTAAACGTTGCGGGGAGACATTGGCAGAGAGAAGCCAGTTATAGATACCAATAGAGAAACTTGGAGGAGGCTTTTACCGCCATAGGCGGTCTTTTCACCTTACTTTTTACAGGTACTTTAATATTTTAATTAACATAGATTAAAAAATATATACCTATATATGTTTAAGTATCTAGTTATATTTGTTGTATGTAAAAATATGTGTATAGGAATAATAAAGCTCATTTTATTTTATTTATTATGGTGCTTGGTTGATTTTTGTAATCAAAATAAGGGACGAGACTAGCAGGACTTTCAGCTGATGATAATTGATACACCCTGCCTATTACAACCTTAACATTATTAAGATTTAAGCTTTATTATCTAAAATTTGAACCCACATACAATGCTACTGACCCCTTGTTGCTGAAAGAATCCTTAATATTTCATTATATCACATGCTATCTTTGTCTGTCAAAATGAAAAAGAAAGTGACGGCATTATATTTAATGAAACATTAACTTTAAGGATGCTTTCTGCAACTAGCGGTTAATCGGTTATTTAAAATTTATGTATGTGTATAAACTTAGAATCATGGTCTAGACTCTAGATAGACGGTGATAGCTGTGAAAATATCGAAACTAAATGGCGGTTAACTGTTACCCTCTATTTTGAGCAATACACGCACACTAATAGAAAGTGACATACATAACGCGAACGTAAGACGTTGTTATTCAAATTCAAATGTTTATTATGTAAGTTGGACAAAAAATAGCACTTCTACGTGTCTTAAATTAAGATTTATAATATTACTTAATTAATTAATTTAAAAATTTTTTTTACATAAATCGTCATTTATATTTATCACACTAATTTAATTAACAGAAGTTTACCAACTTTGATCCCAAGGCTATATACGGTTTAAGTTTAACACTATCGCCAGTAATCTATATAGTATCTACATATACAGTGATTTATACATATATACTAGCTGGCCCAGCAAACGTTGTATTGCCATATAAAGTTATAAAAAAATTCAATAATTAATATTTTTAGGGTATAAAAATAGATGACGACCGATTCTCAGACCTACCAAATATATCGTACATAAAATTTATGGTACTACAATAATCATTATATTCGATTGCCATATTGCAACTCTATTGCGTGTCTGAGGATGGATTAGGATAATATTAAAATCGCTATACATAAGTAAGTGTTGATCGCAGATGGGTGAAAATTTGAAATTGTATGTATTTTTTAATGCTGACTCATAATCAAACAAATTAAAAAAAAATTTTGTGTGGACCACCATGACATTTTGGGGGATGAAAAATAGATGCTGTCCGATTCTCAGACCTACCCAATATGCACTCAAAATTTCATGAGAATCGGTCAAGCCGTTTCGGAGGAGTTCGGTCCCGCACACCGTGACACGAGAATTTTATATATTAGATAAAATCAATTGATGTCATATTATGTAGAAATAATGGATGACATAAGCGGTCGTATGAATGAATGAATAATAAAACAACTCAAAACATATTCACTACTCACCAAAGAACAGTCTCTTTCTGGTGGCGTGAATGAGCAGGTCTGGCGGAGGCGGACCCAGCAGCTCCATTATGCAGGCCAATTGTTCTGACTCGTTCTCACCCGGGAATAGGGGATAGCCTGTGTGTAACTCCGCCAAAATGCAACCTGTCATAGCGGAATTATGATAAATTAAAAAAAAAAACTTGGTGATACCGCTATAATTTCTGCTATTGAAAGTACTAAAGAGCCTTTTGTCGATTTTTCCTTAGGGGTCACTTCAATTCACTCTTGAAACACAACAACAGTTGCCTTGGTGACCATAAAACATTTTTCTCGAAGTTATTTTTTTATTCTCAGGAATAAATAAAAATTTCAAAGTACGAGATACGGCGAGTAACGAAGTAATTCCACGCAGACGTCGCTAAATATTCAATATTTAGCCTGACAGTGTGTGACGAGGCATTGTCGTGGTGAAGAAGGATCTTAAGGACGTCGAAGATCCTCACGTAGATCATGGGTGAGATTAGTGTGACCAAGTTTAAGCTCATAAATCTCATTAAACTAGTCTTCATAGTTAAAGACCACTCGCAGTCTAGCATAATTTTCTTGTTTACTACAATCACATCGAAAGTCATAAAAATCATTGCACGAAACCACAGACGTAACGATTCATACCGAAGTGACACAGTAAATATTTGCTGCCAAAACGTGAAACGAAATTAATAAAATAGACACTTAATATTATTAACGAAGAGTTCCATTTTCAAAATTTAAACTTATTTTTTAAATTGTTTACACGTAGCAAGTTCTAAACACATTCAGTGTCAACCTCGTAACATTTATAAATATATCTCCTATTTCTTAAAATTTTTCATTGAAAGATTCAAAAGAGAGAAGGGAAGGATTCACGTTCTCCAAATTCTATATGTTTTTTGCACTTACATATTTATTTTACTTAATTCCTTTTTTTTCGTGAATATAAGGGACGAGACGAGCTGGACGTTCAGCTGATGGTAATTGTTACGCCCTACCCATTACAATGCAGTGCCGCTCAGGATTCTAGAAAAACCCAAAAATTCTAAGCGGCACTACAATAATTATTGCGCTCGTCACCTTGAGACATATGATATTAAGTCTCACTTGCCCAGTAATTTCACTAGCTTCGGCCTTCAGACCGAAACACGGCAGAAATAGAAACTGTTGTGGTACCCATAATCTAGCCGGCATCCTGTGCAAAGGAGCCACTGATAAGTTTTATAATACGGATGTTTCTTATTACTGCGTTAGCCGTGAAACTCTTAAAATGTTGTCCTTTAATAGTAAGATTATTGATATAAATTTATAAGTACGTTATATTGTAGCAACTGAATTTCCAACAATAAATAAATAAAGATTACCTCATTGGGCTACTATCAATAAAAATTTAAAACCAAAGTGATTTTTGCCACACATATTTGTCAATTTGTTTGTATTTTAACGGTTTCTCGACACATCACGGATGGCGTCACCAATAATAGATATTATTTTATGTATTACAATATTGTTCAAATTGGTGCATAACTATATAAGAAATACCAAAATCTACACCGAAGAAAACGAAAAAAAAAAGAAAAGAAAAAGTAAACTGTCTTTCCATTTATTATTAAAAAAAAATATTATTTGGATCAATACTCTTTTGAACTTTATAATATGTTGCAGTTACTGTCAAGGTAAAAAAAAACTATGAAATTCTTTACTTATAATAATTGTACTAAGACTTTGTAAGTTTGTATTTGTAATTTTATAATATATATATATATATATATATATATATATATATATATATATATATGTAAAAAAGGCATTTATTTTCTTAAAATCCTTTGGAATTATTTTTGATGTCATTTCTAATATATCTAGTCCCAGGCTGTCAGATCACGTTCAGAAGGCATTTTTTAACAAAACATTTAAATGTGTATACATTTACCCTTAAACCTATTACGTATCTTATGAAAAGCCTAAAATATAATACTAAAATTAGTTACAAGCAATCCCTTATTTCTAGTGTTATAATAATGAAAATAACTATTTAGAGCAAAAAAGATATTAAATTTTCAAAAATGTACTGACAATGAACAGTCATAATATTTATTTCTTTAAATTTTTTTTTGAGTTACTGTCTGTAACTAAGCTGATATATATATATTCTGCACGAACAGCTCTCTTTTGCAGAGCAAACACTATATAATCAATGTCAGCAGTATGACCTCACAGTTAAATATAAGATAGAATATATGTAAGAGAGAGAAGCACACCGGTCTCAGGTATCAGTTGCATCATTCGTCACAATATCATCATCAAAATGAGATGTAATAAATACGAGTCTATCCGACGGATCTTGCGTAACGTGTGGACAGTGGCCTAGGTGACAACTTTCACATTGGCGCGGGTACGCGCATGTACAGCTAGCGGCCAATTACAATTGTCGAGCGTAAATTTAAGATTTTTGAGAATCCAGATAATATCTCATCCCATAATCGATTCCGAATCTACGTTCCAATGTTGCAATATTAATTTCAAAGAAATATCATTCTGGGATCGCAAATTTAGGCCTGCAATTTAATTAATTCACGAGACTTGTTTAGTCATAATAAATTTTAGTTTTAATTTATTTTATATTAAATTAGGTACATATGTATCAATAAATATCTGCAGGTGACTATGATTTATCGGTAAAATAGTTTAATTTTATATGTAAATGTCTAGATCTACTTACAGAAGTATTTTATTTGATATTTGTGTTAAATCACAGGGCTTAACATAAATCTCAAATTAAGGTGGCTGTTTCGCGCGCCAATGCAACAACATTGTTTGCGGATCACGCGTGGTCACATCTCCTTTCTCTCTGCTTTCTACAAACGGATGACGTAACGGCCAACAGCTTAACCTTTTTAAACGTAACAACACATAGAATAATGATCCATATTACAATCACACAAACGAACGATTTTCCTATAATAATGTTTTACGGTAACAAATAGTAATAATATTGGCTTCTCAATTCTATTGCTTCATTGAAGACAAACATTTTAAGAGTAGATATCGATACTTCTGTTGAAAATGTATGGGATTAGGACTACTAGGATTTAGGTCCTAGTAAAAACTCTAAGCATTTTTTTTAATTATGCCAAAGACGTATATTATCTGTATCTAATTACGTAAGTATAAGTATTCAGTTTGATAAAGCATTTTTACTCCAGAGTAATGTTCCTACCTACAAACTCCTGGAGCTAATAATATGACAAATATGCATTATCTAAGTGACGACAGGACAGGGTTTAAATAAGGTGTAATATCAACGATACGATGCACTACTTATTTTTTATGAGTAGGTAAAAACAATAAATTACTGTGATTGAAAAGGTTTATTTTTTTATGGAAGAAAGGCGAAGATAAATAAGCGTACGGTTCTCCAGGTTGGAAGAGATCCCCGCTGCCCATATTTTCTTGGAACGGCAGAGGAAACCGGAGGGAACACGCGATCCCGGACAAAGGGCGTACCGACTCTCACGTATTAAATCAAATCAAAATCACTTTATTCAAGTAGGTCACGGAAATGACACTGACTTATGAACGTCAAAAGTTTTCTTTTAACATTTACAATAAAAGGTTGAGCTTTTATGAGATGAAGTGGAAATAAACTCATTGCAACTCTTTTAAATCACACCTTCATCGTTTTACAAATAATTTGAATTACAATATATATAAAGTGATGTAACAAAAATACTCAAACGTTAAATTATCAATGCCTTACACGAGTAAGTCAAAAAAGTAAATATGTATGAATTTAGAAAAAAACAAGAGTTATTGAGAACAGTAGATGCATGATTAAGGCACACCGTAAATAAATTAAGGTATTTTGCGAGCATTTTACTACAAATATCTTGGAATGAAGCCATGATACTGACCCATGCTCCACATGTCTATTGGCGGGCCGTACTGTAGCCCCAGGATGACCTCGGGGCTCCGGTAGAAGCGTGACTGTATATACGTGTACACGCGGGAGTGCGTGAAGCAGGAACTGCCGAAGTCGATCACCTTTATGGAGGAGCTGCCTCGCGCCTTCAGCAAGATGTTTTCCTGAAAAAAAAATATTTATAGGTACTCTGGTTAGCTTAAAAGAAATCACATTATATGAAACCATATTTGTTTCACCTGATCCCTGCCGAATTCCACCTTTGCACGACACGCCACAAATTAGGATATCAACCCTACAATCAAGTTTTCAAAGAGCTTCCATGTACTACAAATCTGTGGAATGAGCATCCTTCTGCGGTGTTTCCGGGATGATACGACCTTCAAAAAAACGCGTACACTTTTCTTAAAGGCCGGCAACGCCTGTGATTCTTCTGGTGTTGCAAGAGTATGAGGGCGGCGGTGATCACTAACACCAGGTGACCCGTACGCTCGTTAGTTATTCATTTCCATAAAAGAAATATTATTATAACCGTTCCTCCTGTAAAGAGTTGTTTTTATATTATGCTTAGTAAAAAGGTAACTATGTAACCAATGGAAATAATGATGTCTTCTAATTTGCCCTATGCCTTGCTTTAGTAAATAAACTGCTTTGGCAATTTGTAAGAGATTATTTTTAATATATGAAAGATGAATATCACGAGGAACTTTATTGATATTCAAAGTTAAATAGCAGCGTGACGTAGAACCCAATCCATAGAGCGTTTAGTTTACCTGTCTATGGACAGAGGAACGAGCTACTTAGATAACTTAGATTTTCAAAGCATCATGACGTACGGTATTTTACGGTGGGGTCAAGCTGCTGACATTAATATAGTGTTGGCTCTGCAAAAGAGAGCTGTTCGTGCTATATATCAGCTTGGCTATAGACAGTCTCTCAAAGAAAAATTTAAAGAAATAAATATTATGACTGTTCATTTTCAGTACATTTATGAAAATTTAATATACGTTCACAAAAATCGCATTTTTTTTTATTTTCATTATTATAACACTAGAAATAAGGGATGTTTGTAACTAATTCTACTAGGCTTCATAATATACACTATAGCTTTAAGGGTAAATGTATAAACTTTTATAATAAAGTCCCAGCCTCTGTTCAGGCATTATCTATAAATCAATTTAAATGATTTATAATTATTTATTTATTAAAAAATGACTGTCGTAAATCCTAATACTCCACAGCTGATTGTCGAAGTGATCGGACAGCTTGGGACTAGATTAATATTATTTTATAGCAATGGCAGTACAATATTGTATACATATTTTATTAAAAACAGCGCAAAAAAGAATGCTGGGAGAGTTTCTTGCGCTGCTTCTTCTCTCTCAGAGCGTCATTTGTTTCCGAAGCGGTAGGATTATCTAATATATTAGAAATGACATCAAAAAGAATTTTAAAGGAATCAATTTTGAGAAAATAAATGGCTTTTATGCCTTTTAAAGCTGCACACCGTTCCTAATAAGGTAGAGTAGGCATGGTCAGCTAGCTCGATGTTGTTTGTACATAATATACTTGTTGTAATTGTCAAACACTTTCCCTTTACTATGTTTTTCCTTGTATGAATTAAATACAATTTCTCGTTTACCCAAAGCTGTCATGACGGTCCTTGCATTATACTACTAACATTAATTTTTTATTTGCGAAAAACTGCCACCAAATTTTTTACAATTACAATAGATATGAACAATTAACATTAAATAAAGAAAAGAAAAAATAACAATACAAATGTTTAAAAAACAATAAAGACAGAGATATTAATGCTTTAAAACATGTAAGGATTATTTAATAACTACAAAACTAGGCAGCAGCGCGATTCGCAAAAAGGAAAGTTCTCAGCAAACGTTAGGACGTATTTTCCTAACACTGATATTATGAACTTCCTAATTTTTTTTTCCTTAGGGATGGATACTCACGTATTAATACTACTAATAGCAACTATGTACTTGTATAAATCTTTTACTCATTGGCAAATTTTTTGATAAATATTCGCTTTACGACTTTTGACACCAATTCTAAGATTTTTGATTTATTGAAGTAGGCATACTTTCGTTTAATGGAGAAGAGACTAGATTAACTTAACCAATGTCGATGTAAGAAGATTTATTATCATGATCGAACCGATACCACTCAGGGTCCTTCAAGCTAGAGTATACTCCCACCTAAAGGCCGGCAATGATTTCTCTTAACACTTGTTGTGGATGTCCATGGGCGGTTGCCTCACCACTCCCTATCCCGTGAGCCTCTTGCCCGTTTACCCCCTCTTATGTAATAAACAAAATAAAGCAGAAATATGACTTTTGTCCACCCGCGACTACGTTAACATTAAATTGCATCGCGATCCCTCGGGATCTCTCAAAGATTTTGGGATAAAAGTTTGTGCAAAATTTCATGATGATTTGGGTAGTTTTTTGTTAAGGAAGACAGGACAAAAGAGCGTACTGTTCACACATGTTAAGCAATCACCCCCACCCAAATTCTCCTTCAACACCAGAGGAATCACAGGAGCGTTGCCGGCATTTAAGAAAGGTGTACGTATTTTTTGAAGGTACCCATGCTGTACGTTCAGTAAAGGAAGCATTCTTATCAATTTGTTATTGTTAAAGTAAAATCACTTCTCACTTCTGGGATTAATTATATAAATTTTTGTAACCAAAATTTTTGATCGATGCGGAACTTGAACCCGCGACCAACACAACGCAACATAGGCGACCGTTCGAGTGACGAATGGTTCGTAAAATTTGGTATGTCTTGTTCAACTCTCAGGTGGTGGCTTTTTTTTTGTTTATTGGCCAATACAGAACAAATACATAGATTTTTATGAAATTAGTACCACGAAAACCTCACGGGTTTATCTGAGTACCTAGAGCCATTCAAATCTTCAGAATCCATCTACAGAATCTACTTTACAGTAGATAACCTGCTAAGCCCCAATATTTGCATATTAGGAAATTGACTTGGGATGTCGCTCTTGTAAATCTAAACAATTTGTTATTTTTAAAGTGATATTCCCCACTCATTCCATAGCTTGGTTATTCGTGGAAGAAAGTTGCTTGTAAACCACAATTAAAAAAATGTCACACATCCAGGTTGTGAGGATGGTATCCAAGTATGTGATCGGCGAGATCAAGATCGTTCACAGAGAAATGGATCCCCGAAAATGTTAGCAGCTCGGCGTTGCACGCGGTCAAATGTTCGAGCTGATACTGGAGTGCAACAGACCAGAGATCAATACGCTGAAAATGTTGACTCACTGGCTTCAAGTCGCAGTGTATGATGTTCTCCGACTCCAGCAGTCGCAGACACCTCAGCAGGGAACTCGTGAACCTCCTGATGAGACTCAGACTGAACCCCTGGTAGTTGTTCTTCTTTATCAGCTCATACAGGTTTATACTGCAATTATTAATGTATGTGAAGAATCTATTCATGAGAAACTTAGCTTCTATTTTGGCAAAACTGTAAGGTACAGAATTAAATATTAAAATGATCATATCAAATCAAATCAAAAATATTTTTATTTCATAGGTAAATCATTTTATTCGGAAGGCAGATTTCCTTACAGAAGAATGAGCTAGAAACTCTAAGGTGGTTCTTTTCAAAATAGATTAAGTATTGAATTTTTTTTTTTATGTGATAAATCATTTCAATTGCTATATAAGTATGCAAAGTGATGAAACAAAAATACTCAAACGTCAAAAACTAAATGGCTTACCCGTGGTAAGTCATAAATTAATAATTATAAACACAAGAGTTATTGAGTACAGTAGATGCATCAATCCACACATACCGTAAACAAAAAAGGCATTATGCGAGCATTTTATTAAAAAAAAAATATAAAAAATTTAAAATATACAATTACATTAATTTTAAGATAATTAAATAAAATAAATAATATGAACATGAAGCAGACCTCCCTGTAACAAGAACATCCAGTCACCACAAGATCGAAATTGTACGTTTTTAAAGTAAATAAAAAATTATAGCAATTTCAGAAATCTCAGCAACAGAAACAAATTTTCAAGAATTCAGAGCTGAACTGCATTATAATGAGCAGAGTGTATAACTTGCCATAAGATGAACGAATTGCTGGTCGCGCCCCTTCTCATAAAAAAAATTACAATGACGTCACCAAGCATATTTAGCTGTCCTCCAAACGTGTAAGTATGTAGATAAATCAGTGAATTGCCACTAAGAAACTAAATTAGACCTAAATAAAATCCCAGCAAACATCTCACCTCATCAATTCAAAGCTGATGCACAAATGGTTCCTAAAGTAGAAGTAATCCAGCATATGTATCACATTATGGGCCTGCTCCTTATCCTTGAGCCTCAAATGATCGAGCACCCTAACTTCCACCAGCGCCTGGTGATGGAACCGCTTCTTATTCCTGATGATCTTGATGGCCACCTGCTTCCCACAGCGATGGTCGTACGCTCGGATGACCTGACCGAAAGAGCCCTTGCCGATCACTTCCAGGATTTCATATCGGTACGCGACATGGTCATGCATTTGCTGGAAATTTTTGAGAAGTTCAAAATTAGAACTATTATGCTTTGAAATGGATATACTAATATTTGCTTTATGCTTTCTCAAGTCCGATACAATTCTTTTCTTTTTTGATAATTTATACATCTAAATAGAGCCTGTTGCTGCTATACAACCGATGAAAACAAGCCAGGCTACGTCTTACACTCACGATTTGTTTGTCACTTTGTGTTAGTGTGCACACACACTAACACAAATATTGTTCATAATAGAGATCAACCTGAATTTTTTTGACGTTTTCACAGCTGTCACAGTCTTGTAATTATTATGATGGGTACTCACGATATATATTTAATTGATTTGATGCCGATATTTCGATCCAATTGCATGAATCGTGGTCACGGCGGGGCTGCGGAGGCGGCGAGAAACACTTGACACATTTACACTTGAAACTTAAAGTATTAAAATAGTACATCAATCTGTCCACTTGGCACCTAATTCGTTTTGGTCCTTGATTCCCTAATTCACGACACACACTACTGACGACGTCCATACTTTCGGATCTTTTTGTTGCATTTATACTACAGAGAGAGACCACGGTATTCCATATTTGCGCTAGCCTAAAACCATCCTCCCTTTTAAAAGTGTTAGGATGCTTTTTAATTTCTATAGCTTCTCAAACAGGCCGTGGGATATATTGGCGTTCAGCAGAAATCACTCGTGGGTTGTGCAGCTCGATCCAATGGTTGGTACCGGCTTGAACAGTCTATCTAGACGTATAAATAATCTAAGCTTTTCTTAGTAAATAATTTCCGGAACAATATATATAGCAAAGAATAGCATAAATATACCAGCTTGATCATACATTTTATCAGATAGAGTAATTTATAAATTTTATAACTAAAATTTTTAACTTTTTTCAACATCATTCTTATTTTGTAAATATAAAATTATAATCAGGTTAATGATTTGCAGATAAATCTTAAAACAAAACCTTACTTTAGTGTAACTGCCGTTTTCATCATCGAAGCCACAGTTGTTGGGCAGATTAGCCTTGGCCTCTATTTTCTTGGCTTCTAGGCCCAGAAACCAAAGTTCCGGATATTTCCTGATCTCGTTTCGCTCCCATTCTGTTAATCGGTCGCCAAACGATTTTAAGGCATCTGCAATTAAAAAAATATTACTTGTGAGACCCCATTCGTCTGTAATATTATTTTTGGTTCTAGTGAGTTTTAGTTAATTCATTTTATAATGTTGACATCCTAAAAATTCAAGTTTAAGAAATAATTTTTCATAACGTATTTATGTATATCGACACACATTGCTTCTTTATTCATGTTATCGAAGAGCCCAATCCTTACATCAGGGAGTCATGTATGCATGTAGACAGATTATTATCAAATAGACTTGTTAACTATAATATTATTTTTAGTAGTTTTACTTAAATCACTTAAAATCAAAAAAAAAACATCTAAAGCTGGTTTTTAGACGCTACTTTGGTTTGATAATACGATAAAAGCATATTTTTGAATCATTAGCGGTGTACATAAATTAACGATTAAATTAAATTAATATTCAATTGAAGGTGTGGAATGATCTTCCTTGTGCCGTGCTTCCAGGATGACTTGACTTGACTCCTTTGGTGTTGTAAGAGAATATGGCGGTGATCATTTAATACAAGGTGACCCGTACGGTCGTTTGTCGGTACTTCGACAATTCTATCGGCGGCGATTGGCAAGAAACTCATAGCCACTCAAAATCTCACAAGTTATCTTTTATATAAGTCTATGCAATGTGATGGAACAAAAGCACTCAAATAATATTTGAACTAATCTGAGGAAGTTGTAAAATAAAAGTATGTTTGTAAATCATAAAAAATATCTCAAGAATTAAGGAGTACAGTAAATGCATCAATGCATACACTCTGTAAATAAATAAAGGTATAATGAAATCATTCTAAAAAATCTATCATCATCATCAGCCGGAAGGCTTCCACTCACCACTGCTGGACAAAGGCCTCCCCCAAAGATTTCCACAACGATCGGTCCTGTGCTGCCCTCATCTAACGTATCCCGGCGATCTTGACCAGATCGTGGATCCATCTTGTGGGGGGCCAACCAACACTGCGTCTTCCGGTAGGTGGTCGCCATTCAAGGACTTTACTGCCCTAACGGCCATCTGTCCGTCGAACTACACTGCCTTGCCCACTGTCACTTCAGTTTCGTCATATCGTAATCATTTGGACTATGTCGATAACTTTGATTCTCCTACGGATCTCCTCATTTCTGATTCGATCTCGCAGGGAAACTCCGAGCATAGCCCTCTCCATTGCCCTGAGCGACCATGAGCTTTCTCATAAGGCCCATAGTTAGCGACCACGTCTGCGTACCGTAAGTCATCACTGGCAACATACACTGGTTGAAAACCTTCGTCTTCAGACACTGTGGTATTTGCTGACCATTTGAGTTGGATTCGACGAGTGACCTCTTTCGCGAAATTGCCTAACGGGATTGTTTGTCCAAGGTAGACGTACTCGTCGACAATTACGAGAGTACAGTTCCCAATTGTTATGGGAGTAGGTGCGACATGGACATTAGACATGATCTTCATCTTGTCCATATTCATTTTGAGACCTACTCCTTTAAAAAATGTATACCTAACTATAAAAGCGCGTACACCTTCTAAAAGGGCGACAAGGCTCCTGTGAATCATTTGGTGTTGCAAGAGAATGTGGGCGGCGTTGATCACTTAACATCAAGTTTGTTCTCCTTTTCCATAAACAAAATGTGTTTTTATCAACCTAGGTAATAGAATAAAAATACTTGACTCTACGACGTCGACTTATTGGATTTGTATGAATTTATTCTCTACGCGTAATAATTTTCTCGAATATTTTCTTATTTTCTTACTACAAAATTTATCTACTAGGCTAGTCAGTAAAGCTCCTAAAAACATGTTATAGCACATGATAAATTGAGTTGTTATTGACAAATTGCGCAATTGTTATTAACAAATAAAGATAAAAAAGATAGCATTTAGTATTTATTAGCTATCTCTGTTATTTATAATCATAATTCAACGCCGAAAATTGGTCTCCGCGCAGCCACTATGGGCGTACTGCCGCTAAAACACAAAACCGGTGTATCACATTAAATAATTTGTATATTATGTATTAATAATGGTATCATCCAGACACTTGAATGAATAAATCCCCGTTGGAACAAAAACTATTTTTTAATGCTATAAATCTAATAAATTATTTCCACGACGATCAACGGACATAAAAGTTTAAATAGTATATTTGACGAGCCGGTCTTAAGTCTTAAATTTAAGTAGGTGCCTACTCAAAAATTTACTGTGCTACAAACGTACAATCCAGTTACGTCCTTTATATTCCCGACATGTCAAGGTCGTGTCGACAAGTGATTTATTCATTTACGGGGACGCCTGGGATGTCACTGCGAATAACAGGCACTTGTTATAAAAAATTAAACATTTGTTCATTTATTCGGGTTAATATACTAGGGATTTTTTATACAATATCATATGTCATAGTTTTTAAAGGCGATTAATTGGCCAATAATATGACTACCAATTTTTATTTTTACCGACTCTTAAACCAATACAGAGTATATATACATCTATAATTTCAACCAGGTAAAATAAATAAAGCTATAAATTCAGTACCCACGTAAAAATAAATAATAAAAATAATAAAAAGAACTTCATAATGTAAGAAATACAATTAAGCAATTTAAAAGGTAAACATTTTTGCTATTGCAATTCATCAGGCGTTAAATATGTTACAATATGTGGGATCATAAAGCAGATTCATAAAAAAAGATATACTACAACTAACTAACTAACTAACTATCAGTGCTTTATTAATAACAACAAATTTAAATTTACAACCCATTATAAATTTTTGCCTCAGATCTAAAAAGAACGGCTGGAAGAAAATCAGCGCACTTTTAATAAAATGACACACATACAAGAACTTATTTTAAGAATTCATAAGTGATACACCCTGCCCAGAACAATGCAGTGCCGCTCAGGATTCTTGATTGAACCAAAAATGTGTGTGGATTGCCAGGCAATTGCGCTCGTCACTTTGAAGACATAACATGTTAAGTCACTTTAGCCCAGTAATTTTACTAGCTACTTTGCTATTTGTTATGTCTTTAACCTTCTGGCAGATTTTCAGTTCTAATCAACAGAAGAGGGCTATTCACGCGATTTATAACCTAGGTCCTAAAGAATCATTAAGAGAAAAATTTAAAGAAATAAACATTTTGACTGTTGCTTCTCAATATATTTTTGATAATGTTCTATATGCTCATAAGCACATTTAGGAATTTTCTAGAAACTGTGACATTCATAATGTTAACACGAGGAACAAACATAAACTTGTTGAGCTGCAAACTGAGAGTTGAACAAAGCATACAAGATTTTATGACGTTACGTCACTCGAACGTTTAGCTCAGTTGGCAGAGCGCTGGCACGGAAAGCAAGAACGTGGGTTAAAGTCCCGCATCGTTCATAAAATTTTGTTTTCAAAATTTATTTATGTATTAATCCTAGGGTTATCACTTTAAAAAACGTAACAAATTGTTATTCAACTTCTACTACTCGGTTAAGTCGAGTTAGTAAGTCTTTTATTGGGCGATGTATATGCTTCTACAATATGATCCCAGAAAATGTACAAAACAAATGTGTTACGAAATTTAAAAGAATTGTTAAATTACGTTTGTGTGGGAAAGGTTACTATAGCATAAACGATTTTCTTAATGACACCACAGATTGGGAATGAAGCGAGCACCCTCAGGCTCTTTAATTATAAATGTTTATTGTACGATATTACATTGTAATATATATATTTATATAAAAAAAACTGAGTTTCTTGCGCCCGTTCTTCTCTGGTCTGAGGCAGTCTTTTGAATGGGTGGTAGTTTTTGACGTTCAATAAGTGATTTTGAATCCTATCTATATATATAAAAATGAATTGCTGTTCGTTAGTCTCGCTAAAACTCGAGAACGGCTGGACCGATTTGGCTAATTTTGGTCTTGCATTATTTGTGGAAGTCCAGAGAAGGTTTATAAGGTGAATAATTATGAAAGTGCTCGGGATAAAATAAATCAACAGTTTTGTTTTTCCTTTGATGTGTCCCCCGTCGTTCAAAAATCAAATTGAAAGAATAGTTTCAAATGAATAATTAATTAGAATTTTATATCTTTCTAAGTTTCTCAGGAGGTAAAAAATAAACTTAAACTTAATTTTAGCTAACTATAGTTGAGAGATTAACTACAGTTGCTAACTATCTATCAAATTATTTTTATGTAGATTGATAAATTATAAGATTGTCACAAATAAAATTTCTGAACCTAACCATAATAATTGACTTTTGACTATCAACTGTATGTAGATTGATAAATCTTAAGTTATTAAATTCATAAAAAACAGTATTTTATTTATGTACAGAACAACGTCTGTCGGGTCAGCTAGTTTTGAATAAAAATATTTGAATTTTGAATCATAATTTGTCACATCGGGTCTTAGATTTTTATATCAGTCAGCACAAAGTATTTTAGTGAATGTTCATAAAAATAGTCCTTGTAGATATTTGATATATTATTACTTGCTATATTATTAGATAAACTTATAAAATAAAAGAATACATTCTTTTCATCATCATTATTACAATTTTAATAATGTCTTCAAAAACTGGAGCTGCTAGCCTAGTTAAAGCCATACATGAATATTATGCGGAAAACTGCTCATAACAATGCTTTTATTTCAGTAAATAAAAATAAATCCACCGGTTTTGTGACTTCATGCTCCATTGTTAGTCGGTCTAATTAAGTGATATGTTGACCTACATCGTGAAGACTAAGATAAGCCGGTTGTCTTGGAACCGGCGTCAGCTGTGTAATAAGTACTATTTTGTGCGAGAGGTCTTTTGTCTAGATATCAAGGTCTAGGCTAAGTGGTTAAGCGATCTTTAAGTTGGCTGACAAGGGTAGCGATTCGTACTTGATTTATTATTATGATGTATTTTGAAAATGTTTGTACATTGTAAAATAAACACAGATTTTTTTTATGGAATAGGAGGACAAACGAGCGTACGGGTCACCTGGTGTTAAGTGATCACCGCCGCCCACATTCTCTTGCAACACCAGAGGATTCACAAGAGCGTAGCCGGCCTTTAAGGAAGGTGTACGCGCTTTTTTTGAAGGTTCCCATGTCGTATCGTCCCGGAAACACCGCACAAGGAAGTTCATTCCACAGCTTTGTAGTACGTGGAAGAAAGCGCCTTGAAAACCGTACTGTGGAGGACCGCCACACATTCAGATGGTGGGGATGATATCCTAACTTGTGGCGTGTCGTGCGAAGGTGGAATTCGGTGGCAGGAATCAGGTTAAATTGAAATAATTTTTGGATAAATCTTTTTTAGTCCCTTTAATATTATGGATTAATGAACCTATACTTAATCTGGCCATAAATACTGTTATTTTGGCCTTGGTTGTCCCCAGACCTAATTATAGAATAAGTAATTATAGGCCCTATTATGTTATGTATACCAGGATCAATTTGGGTCAAAACGGCTTGCTACAATTATTGTAAGTATTGATCCATTGCCATTTTGCAACCCTATAGCGGATTTGTGGATGGAACAGAATAATATAAAAATCGCTGTACAAAAATAGGGGTTGATCGTAGAGGGTTGAAAATTTAGGGTTGTATGTATTTTTGAATGCTGTATCATAAAAAAATAAAAACAATAAAGTACGTCCAAAAAAATAAAAATAAAACATTTAGGGGGATGAAAATATTATAGATAGATAGTAGCCGATTCTCAGACCTACTGAATATGCATATAAAATTTGGTAAAAATCAGTAAAGCCGTTTCGGAGGAGTAAGGTAACTAACATTGTGACATGAGCATTTTATATATAAGATAAATGTGAATTCTGGTCGTAACTAAGATGTAAACCTGTTGGCAAACCGTATAAATAAATAAATAATAGTCTTATAATAATCCAGTTGTTATCCATACGCGGCTGTTTTATACTCATTACAACCTTAAATAGCGAGGAAAAATTCGATAAAAACAGTAAATATTGCTTATATAAATTAATTAAAAATAAGTAATGTTGACTCTGCAAAAATATATTATGACTGATTTGTTGAGAATGCAAACCTAATTAATTTAAATCCCATAGCGCTTACTAGAGCCAACATCACAGATAATGTCATCTTGTTTGGCTTCAACTTTGCTATTTCTGTCCAGCTTTAACTTACAATGCAAAATATAACGACAAACACGGATTTCGAACTGAGTATTATAATTTAAAACTTTATTGATTTGAAAACATTGTATGCAAAAAGGTTTGCAAGTCGTGTTGCGTATTTTGTATAAGTATAGAAGCAGAAATAGCACAGAATGAATTAATTTGCACATTACATTTTAATATTATTACATCGAGTAAATAAAGGTTGTCACAGAGAATAGTAGATTGTCTCTGGAAGTAACGTAGCATTTAAAATGCGTGCCCGATATAGCTTAAAGCTTAAATGCCAGTGAGAAATTAAAAAAAGTGGCAGTCTTTGGGAACTGGTGATAGAAGTAAAAACTAAGTTTTTTTATGACAGAAAGGGACGTGACGAGGAGGACGTTCAGCTGATGGTAATTGAAACGTCCTGCCCATTACAATGCAGTACCGCTCAAGATTCTTGAGAAACCCATAAATTCTGAGCGGCACTACAATTGCACTCGTCACCTTGAGACATACGATGTAAAGACTCATTTGCCCAGTAATTTCACTAGCTACGGCACCCTTCAGACGGAAACAATAATGCTTACACATTACTGCTTCACGGCAGAAATAGGCGCCGTTGTGGTACCCATAATCCATCTGGCATCCCATGGAGTCCACTGGTGGAACTTGTGAACTGTAACTTCGAGCTATTAGATTGTAATCTTAAGATTATTTTTGTTAGTCCCATAAAGTTCATAAAATGTGTGTGTGATATTACGTTCTGCTATTGACTCTTCGCTTCCTCCAGTTATTATTCTTCGAAAATATACACTGAGCAGATTCATATACTCCATTATAATGATTTTATTATATTTTTTAGGTTAAATATAATTAATTTCAAGAATCACTTTATGTAGTAAGTCTTGAATTGAGAATTGTTTCAAATATTCAAAATTATAGATCAACATAGACGCCACAAAAGAGTCTGAATGAGTAAGCGCAAATACTTTGAAAGATCCCTTTACATTGGAAATAGTCCGTTACCAAGTATCTAACGTGGATTGCCTCAGGAGGAAAAGTTGTATCGCGAGTGTAAGACCTACTCGTAGCTTGTCACACATACTAAACTAATATTCTTGTCATTTTTTTATCGGTTGTCTAACAGCACGAGACTCTATGTAGAAGTATTAATTCTCTGAGTTGCTACTCTTGCTGCGTGGCTAATCGGATACTGTGAGTAGGACTTTTGAAGAGTTTAGCTTCATTGAGATAAAAAAAGCTTGTTACCTGAAGGCGTGAGTGGCGTGGCTCTGACGGTCGGCAGCTGTGCGTTGTGGTTGTCGTCACGTGGAGGGCTCACCAGCGCGCCCTCCGTGTTGTTGTTCCCTGGAGGGCCGGGACCTTCGCTGTCTCCGGCTTCTATCTGGAGCTGTCAATCACAATTTATTTATTTATTATGATACACTATTGATCTTACATTAAACAACAAATAATTAATCATAACTTCAACTATAGTTCGAAGTGTAACAACTATTAAAAGTTGTATACAACATTCACGAAACAAAAACAATACGTGTGCGTGAGGTGTCGCACCAGAATAGCACCACCCCATCTCCTCCCGTGGATGTCGTAAGATGCCACTAAGGGATACATAGAACGGAAGATGGGAGCAGCATCCTTCCACCAACCCGCCTGCAAAGCGTGGCGATTACGGCAAAAATACCCAAAAAAAACATCATAGTTTATGACATTTTTTTTTGTTCACTTATAAACATTATTTACATTACATCGTTGCATAATGTTTGCTGATGACATTTCTATTATTGTTAATTCTAAAAATAGTTCTGACATTGTTAATTTTGAATATGACGTAAATAAAACAATTGATTTAGTAATAAATTGGATGACATGTAACAACCTAAATATTAATTTAGCAAAAAGTAACTTTATTAGATTTAAAACAAAAAACAAATCTGATGTAGATTTAAGAATTAATTTCAGAGGACAATCAATAAAAGAAGTACAAAGCAGCACATTCTTAGGTATAACCATTGATACCTACTTAACTTGGACTCACCATATAGACAAGATTTGCAATAAACTCATAAAATTCCGTTACGTTCTTTCAAGATTACACCAAACTGCATCTGTGGAGGTAGCTCTTTCAGCATATCATGGTTACGTAGCCTCGAATCTTAAATATGGTTTATTATTATGGGGCTCATCAATTCATTTTCAAAGAGCTTTCGTAGCACAAAAACAATGTGTTCGGGCTATATTAGGTATCCCCCCGTACGAATCTTGTTGGCCACTATTTCGTAAGCTGAATATATTAACACTAATTGGCATGTATATATTGGAAGCATGCATGTTCGTTAAAAAACATAAAAATTTGTTTAAAACTGTTAGATAGGTTCATACACGCTGCACCAGAAATGGTCATACACTGGTTTTGGATAGACCACAACGTACTTCATTGCTTCAACGTAACGCATACGGAATGTGTGTTAAATTATTTAATAAAATACCCGAACGTGTACAAAATTTACCCGAATATAAATTTAGATTAACTCTTAAAAATTTCTATTGACATCAGTATATTATAATGTAAGTGAATTCTTGAATTGTCACATGGATATTTAAATTTCTTATCTATATAAATAATTGTAAATCACTGACATTTGCATGCAAATGAAACCTATTCAATGCAAATAAAGTTTATCTTATCTTATCTTAAACTTGGACCCACTATTTACTTGAGAACATCAGCATTTCTAATTCGACATTAATTAGTCAAGATATTTTCATTTAACATAATTTAAAATATAGTTTTTATCTTCCACTGGATAAACCTTTATCAATACAAAAAAGGAATTGTGTGGTTTTATGAAACTGCGACTACTTGGTCAACATTACTTTAAAAACGATAGTGATTCAACTTATCCATTACCCCATGGCCGACTGTAGTGCGACATGCGATAGATGAACGAAAAAATTTACCGTTTGGCCATATAAAAAAAGTTTCACTACAAAAAAAACTAACTAAGTCTGCTTAAATCAAAACTTCGTCATTCAATTGCCGTGCATTCAAGTTTCTTTTCAAACAATAAAAGACCGATATGTCGGAAATTATATCTTCATAAATTTTAAGGTGTACATTAAAACCAAATAACCCAGAAGTTTACTCTGACAAGCATCATCCTAAAATGTTTAAATTACAAAAATCCTGGCTCATAATTGGCAGACTAAAACTCAAATTATAAAACAACAACAGCAAGTTACCTACAAACTGTAATAGTTTTCCACAAACATTTTGTAAAGGCAATGCACTTTATGTTACACAGATGTTAGAGCGCGGAACTTAGCTGACTTGTAGCCGCAGTGACAGAAACGGAGACACGCAATCAGCGAAGTAACTGTTGCAAAATAATGTACATTACAGTGTATCCTGATTGACATTCGCGATACAATTACATTTTGAAAACTTTGCACTATGTATGTGAATGTTCCTATGTATGTACATCAACTCCAAATTTGTTCATAGTTTCAAGTACTTAGTCAGCCTTCTGTTACCGCTGCGACCCTCGTACCAAACTTTAAAAATTACCTATTTGAGTAAGTGGTTTCTAATTTTAATAATTATTTCGTTTTCTTTCAGCCTTACCTCTCCTGAGATTTTTTTATGGTATAAGAGGACAAACGAGCGTACGGGAGTAAGGTAGCACCGCCGCCCACAGTCTCTTGCAACACCACAGGAACCACAGGAGCGTTGCCGGCCTTTAAGGAGGTTGTACGGGCTTTTTTTCAAGGTGTCGTATCGTCCCGGAAACACCGCACAAGGAAGCTTATTCCACAGCTTTGTAGTACGTCGAAGAAAGCTCCTTGAAAACCGCACGGTGGAGGACCGCCACACATCCAAATGGTGGGGATGATATCCTAACTTGTGGCGTGTTGTGCGAAGGTGGAATTCGGAGGCAGGTATCAGGTTAAACAGCTCTTCGAGCGTTAAGGAGTAGCAACTATATATACAAACTTTCGCCTTTATAGTATGATGTGGTTGTGGTTTTTAATTAAAAACATAAAAAACCTCCGATTTTGTGATGGTGATCAGAAAATAGGGACAGACTGACAAAGGTAAAACTTATAGGACCCTCTTTTTCATCGGGGTTTAAAAAAATACTTATCTCCTACTCAATTGATGTCACTGTACAAATCGGTTTCTAAATTCACGATACGCAGCTTCAACTGAAAAAATTACTTACATTGCTTCCTATTGACCAATAATATTTTAAACAACTGTAGTGAACGCAGAAATGTATAATAACAGTCGAAGCTGAATATGGTGAAATTTGTGACATGTGCCATATTGTGGCTTTGTTTTATCAGAATTTAATTATTACATTTATTATTATGCTAATTAATAAAAACAATTCACAAGTTTTTCACAATTCACCCAATATAATATAATAATATAGACACACTTTTCACACAAATTATCTTGCCCCAAGTTAAGCATATACAGCCTGTGTTATGGGTTACAAGATAATGATATATTTAATACAATATACTTACTTAAACATATATAAATTCATATAAACACACATAAATACATTTAAACATCCATGACTCGGAAACAAACATCCATATTCATCATATAAATGCTTGCACCTACCGGTATTCGAACCCAATGAACATTTAATACATTCTATAAATCATGTCAGTGGTCTATTAGGGTAGCAAAATTCTAGTAACTTCAAAGCAAAAGATACCTAAACCAGACATGAACTGTGATAATTACGTTCGAACATAAAACTCGCTCCCCCCAATAACGCCGCCTTCTATTTCATAAAACTTAGACAATCCCACAAAGCCCGCAGTTTGTTCTGCAGTATTTCACCTTAATGAGGATATATAATACCTTCATTGGATGGAGCTAATTTGCTGCTTATTATTTCCTTGTTTTCCGATAGGGGCTATTAATCAAGGAATTATTATTATTAGGAATTATTATATTATTAATTCAAGTGATTTACGAGCTGAGCTTAAGTTTAAATAGAACTTATGAATAACATTTAAAAATAGTTGATTGTTAACCTAGGGTCGAAAGAATCAATTCCCGAAGTACCTATTTAGACGCCCGAGCGCAGCAAGGGCGGCTATAGTCCGAGTAGGAATTGATTCTTTTACCCGTGTTAAGCACTTTACTTTTCATTTCGAATATGAGGAAGATAAAATAGTTGTTTATCTAAACTATTTATTGATAATATATAATAATATTAGTAGTACCTATTTAAAATTAGTTGTCAAATTATGACAATAATTTATGTCGACTTTTTAAATTTTAAATATGGAATTCACCGCGTAATTGTTGCGGCTTATTCCGTTCAAAGAAGTTTACGCTATGTTCACACTGGCTGTTTATAAGTCACATGGCCGCAGCATATTTTTTTATTAGTTTGTTTTTACATAAAATTCTTCACAGCTGGCAACAGTTCTATTTTCAAAGTTCATTCCGGCCCTTAGGTGGGAAGTAATTTGTATGAGTTTTTCCCTCTCTATGCAGGTAAGCAGCATTTTCCACCCAATAATCAGATCAAAACAATATTACTTTCCGAGTATGAGAAATGAAAAAAGTTTTGCTCTACAAGTATGAACGTCATAATAAATTTAATTCTTTCGTGGATTAATTAATTGAGATTGTTCGCAATCATTTATCTTCAATGATTATTAAAACAATTCATTTACATAAGTATATATTATTAAATAAAATACTAGCTGACCCAGCAAACGTTGCCATATAAAGTAATTAAAAAAAATTGGGGTATAAAAAATAGATGCAACCGATTCTCAAACCTACCAAATATAACGCACTGTAATTTTTGTATTCGATTGCCATCTTGCAACCCGTGGTGTTAATTTTGTAAATCCACATTTGTGGATGTCGATAGGTTATTGAAATGTAAGTAAGAGAAAAAGGATAGATTTGTCTACCTCTAGTAAGTACATTAGCACATTGAGGAATTTTCTAGAAACTGTGACATTCATAATGTTAACACGAGGAACAAACATAAACTTGTTATGCCTACTACTCGGTTGGGTCGAGTTAGTAAGTCTTTTGTTGGGCGATGTATATGCTTCTACAATATGATCCCAGAAAATGTACAAAACAAATGTGTTACGAAATTTAAAATAATTGTTAAAAAACGTTTGTGTGGGAAAGGTTATTATAGCATAAACGATTTTCTTAATGACACCACGGACTGGGATTAAAGCGAACACCCTCAGGCTCTTTAATTATTAATGTTTATTGTACGATATTACATTGTAATCCATATTTTATATAAAAAAAAGCCCGCTGAGTTTCTTGCGCCCATTCTTCTCAGGTCTGAGGCAGTCTCTTTTGAATGGGTGGTAGATTTTGACGTTCAATAAGTGATTATAAATCCTATTTTGAATAAACATATTTGAATTTGAATTTACAACTAAGTATAGATAGGTTATTGAAAACGGACGTAAGTATTGGCAAGTAGGAATGGATACTTACGTATAAAGTATTGGTCAGACTGAGATTTCCAAACGGCAGAGAACAAGTTGAAACTTTTGTTGAGTTTGTTAAATATATAGTATTGTTACATTTATACTCGAAGCTAAGCAATTATCATTTCGACATTGGTTTACATTAAAATAAAACAAGAGCAGGACGAAACTTTTTAGAATCTCTATGTTCCTCATCAATTAATTCTGTCGTTAGTTTGTTTGCAATTTACGATGGACGCCATTTTAAATTATAGCTTAAAAAGTTCTTCCTCATACTCTTTAAAATTCTTTGTTATGCTACCAATGACAGTCATCTAAACTTGAAATAAATAATCATATATGCTTAGATTAAGGATTGGTCTCCGCTGCGCTCCAACAAGATACCGTATTCGCAAAGTAAGACAACTAATACTACGCCCAAGTGGACGTTATCCAGCCAGTCTCGAACAATGTGTGACGTTGACGTGCCACATGTTGTGTTAAACTTTGCTTATAATTGAAACGAAAATGCCGGGTTGCGTATTAAAACTTTGTAAAAATAATACTACAAGAAATAAGAAAGACACTGGGATCACATATCATCATGAATCAGTATTTTGTATTTTATTAATTTCAATGTAAAATAACACGAAGCGTATGCTACAAAATTTGAAAGATGCCATTGAGTGTCAAAATGCCACGCAAACGAGCATCTAATAGTTGCCATAATAAAAAAGCTTCTTAGGTAGTCAATCAATCAAATTCTTAATCTAAGCATATATGATTCCACACAAAATGTCAAAGGAAAGGTACTCATTAGGATACGCACGAAACAATAGTGATCGTCGCTCGTGTAAGTAGTTATATTATATAAATGTAAAGACTGTATCGATGAAGCTGTAGACCAGAGATAGTAATCAAAATACGAAAGATGTTCAGAAATAAATAGACCAAAATATATTATTTTAAATTTATTATATTTTTCTTCTGTACCTTAGTTGAAATTTGAGACAATACCCCCAGTCCCCCTGAAAACGTGCATTGAAAAGGTCACGAAACGTCGGGTTAAATAAAGTAATAATTAAAATATAACTTTTGCGAAAGCCTAATGTAAAATACGTTTACAATGACAGCGATTCAATCCTTTTAAATGTATTTTATTTCAATTTGAGAGAATACTTAGAAAATCATTGAGCAGAAACATTGCTTGACATAATATTGTATTGAACTATTTTCTTGTCTATTCCACGAATAAATAGGTATGAAATATCACTTGACCTTTCGAATTGAAGTACCCTTTCGCAAAGGGCAGACTTATGTTTCATGTTGTATTGGAAATGTTAATGGGTTCGGGATATATAACTAGCCTGGCTATAGATATTGTTATAAAAATTAATTTTTAGAAACTTCGAGCATTCCTCGCCATCTTAGATATTTATCGAGGTTAATATTAAAGCCTTCAATCATTTTCAAGACACTTCGATAGCTGTCAATCGTTTTTTCTATGCGTTTTCTCTACATCGTTCTATCGATATCCTTTGTTGCCCAGACCAGAAACGTGCTCTGAAGTAAAACAGGTTGTTAAAGCCAATTCGCCATAATCCTATGGGGAAATAAAAAGTTTTATCTGAGAAAGGAAGATATTCTACAAGTACTCTTTCACGTACAATCAGTGAAGACCTGAAGCTTGTTGCTATAGCTGTATTCAGGGTAAACCCTTAATCAATCCCTACAGATAATGAGATTGGCACGATCAAAATGCTTGATGTCCCCAAAAGTGGGTGAAAAATACAGAAATATCCTTATTAGTATTAGAAGCCTCAACCTGAGAGTTAAACAAGATATACCAAAATTTAAGATCCATTCGTACTCGAACGGTTGGCTCAGTTGGAAAGAGCGCTCGGACGGAACCCGAGAGGTCGCGGTTTCGAGTCCCGCATAGTTTATAATTTTGGTTACAAAATTAATTTCTATCCATAAGGATAGAATAATAGTGATGAAAATTTTCACAACAGTAAACAAAGTTTCATAGTTTCTTCAAACTTCATAGAAAACAAGCTTCGGAAAAGTGCAAAGTGTTACACACACTACAGAAGTTAGATAGGTTTCCCCATATTATTGGAAATATATATAACGCACTGCCAATGGATTCAGAAGTATATCGAGTACTTACTATCCCTTATAATATACGTAGACTTATAAATATATTGATTAGTCATATTTTAACTTTATCACTAAGGAATGATGTCTTCCCGGAATTCTTTGCAGACTTCGGAGAAATTCGGCAGTTACTGCTTTGAATATTCTTGGATGAATTAGATAGATGTTGGCTTGCTTTAAGTTAAAATAGTTCTTATCGTTGAATAGCTATAAAGGTTAATGTTATCCATAAGGCTATAAAGGTTAATAGATCTCATGGTTTCAGTGGACTCACACCAAAGCGCCTATTTGTGAAATTCCACCAGCATCATGTTGACATTTGGCATTCTACATTCGCACATTTGACGAGGAACATTCTCCCTCGTCAGCTAATATGTGGAACTCTCTCCCGGCTGTGGTATTCCCGAACCAAAAAGACTTAGGAATCTTCATCTCTAGAGCAATCCTCCTTCTCAACACCGGCGACGCATATCTGGACCTCTGGTGTTGCTTATTTCCTTTGGCGACTGGTTTTTATGCATATTAAATGTGATATAAAACACTTTTAATTCATTATCAGATGTTTGAAGGTCGCTTTCTATTTGTATAATAATATTAGATATAGGTCAAGCCCATATAAAGCGCATGAAATTTTCGTATTGTTGAATTGATATCAAACAGGCTTCGAATTTGATTATAGCCACGCAAGTCGTAACGAACTCTTTAAAACATTCGCTTTTAAATGTTAGCCAGCACACATGTGCGACAGCGAAGTAGTTCATTTAAAATTGGCTTAATAGTTGGGACTCACCCGCGGAGGAGCGACGGTATCCACGCCCATGGCTGCAGCGGTCACTATACACCCTTGGTGGTGATCATCACACCTCCTTGAATATTTAAGAGTGCAGAGCTACCAAATGAATGCACCCATCCGGCCACCACACTAAATACTGAAGTGATTCTAGAGATGGGATGATGAAATCGATAAATAAGTTTGCTAGCTGATATCGATGTTGCTTCTATAAAACTATGAAAGTTCTTAAAACTTATCCAATCCCAAGTTTCCACATAGCTTTTGCAACACGTTTATTTCGAAGACTTTCTGGGATCCTGTGGTAAAAGCATTTACATCACGTAACAAAAGACTAACTAAAGTCGAGTTGACTTAGTTGAGTCATAAGGATTTTATGTTTATTCCTAGTGTAACAATATGATAATCCAGTTGCGAACTTTAGCAATATACATATATTCAGCATTTGCAAAAATACAGTCAGAGGCAATACGATAATTTCTTAAAATTATTCACTTATTGTTTTTGTAGAACTAATAAAAATAAATATGGAATTATTATCGGTTGCATTTACCCATAATATTATACGTACATACGTATAGAAAATTATACAGAAAATACCTAAAGTAAACCAGGCGAGCCGTGTTAGTTAATTGGCTAATCTATTTAGCCGGTTATAACTACTACATAACTGAATTTATTAGCCAAACCTTCATTGTGGGTGCTCCATTGTATATAACAGGTAGATGAAATTAAGAGTAATGCTGAGAAATATAGCCGATTATACAGGTTCTCTGCGTGTAACAGACGACTGAGAAGTGCATGTAATCATTTTTAACGTTCGGCGCAGTAAATTTTATATATTAGTTTTCTTTTTATTAAATGTAACATTATTAGCATTAAATTCACTGTCGTGACAAAACTTGTTTTCTCTTCACTTTGAATATGAGTGAAGTATCATCCACAAACAGTACACCCTATTTTTTCTGCAAGATTATAGGTAGATAATTAATGTAAATAATGTAGAGGAGCAATACAAAGATAGCTTTAAGGACCTTTTGGTACTTCTATATTGAGAAAAGTCCCAAGATATCTCGTTCCTTTCACGTCGATTATAATTCAGATACTTAGAAACGCAGCGCTTATTAGAATATCGATATTATAATATCCCATCACTAGACTACGCTGCGCGCGCCGCCTCAACACCGCACAGCCTCACACCTCATCTCACGTAGCCGTTGCATTTCCGACTTTATTTCATTTCGATATGGCATCAATTTCGATATCCATGTCGCGTCCTTCAGATGTGTTGTATGGTCCAAGTAAAATTCTCAGCAAATAAAGAACTATAACTAGCGAAATTTATTTTGTATCCGATCATTTGTATTCAAGCTTTAGTAGTTGATAGATTCTCTCTAGCCTTTAACTCTAATGGCAGCGACAGAAGATTGTATTTTATGAGTGTTCGTAAAACGAAATAGACTAAGTCTTACACGTAGGAGTTTAAATTTTCAGTTATAATATTAGGTTAGGTCGCATTGAGAAGGTAATATTGATGCTGACTACAATGTTAACAGACTTATCATCTAAAATTTTCACCCTTACAATAACCGCAATCATTTAAGAAACGTTACAAAAAAATGCACGTATCCAGCTTCATCTAATGATGGGATGTTGCAGTAGTGATAAAAATTGAAATTTCTTTTCCCATACGATACCTATAATTAATATTGGGGGTTAAAGTATACAAATGCCGTTTTGTACTGAAAAATACATTTTTTTTTTGTTAAAAATATATAACATTAATTCTGTCTAAGGTTTTAATATACATTATATTATTGCCATTTCATGTGAAGGTCATATTATATGGCTTTGCAATAGAAATCTGGGGACCTAGACTTAACAAAACTATGTGAATACAGTTTTCATTGCTACTTGAAAAGAAATTTTTGAACCAGGTAATAGTGTACAAATTGCGCGAAAAAAAAGGAAGGTTGGGAATGTATTATGTAACCTTCATATGAAATAGCATAACGGAGGATGCCGGAGGATTTTTAAATGTAGGTTCTATGGACTTCAACCTATTGCTCGAGCCGAGTGAGATATTGCAGTATCGTGGTGCAATAATAGTGAAGATCGGTTGACAAGGCAGGGGATTTAGATTTTATTTTTTAATTCAAAAACAAAATTACAGATACAAAGTCTTGCTTAAAAACTTGGCAATCCTATGTTTTAAACGTGAAGGGCTGATATTAAACACGATATTAAATAATCAGAAAAAAGAAAAACAAAATATATCACAAAGGTTTAAATTAATCTACAGTTAATGTATATACGTAAGTGGGTCAGTATTGTATGTATGTTAAAATCAAACCATGCCGAGTGAGCTTTTTAATATTGTGAGCTTTTTCTGCTGCGTTAATTCCACACCAGACCTGGTATTAAAAAATACTCTGATTTTCAATGTTTCCATCGTTACTTTCAATGCCAAATGAAAAAACAATTGAAGGTCAAACAACTCAATGTTAGAATTTGGAATGTTGTAGCCGCAATAGGAAAAAAAATACTCTTAAATTTCGCACCAAGCAGGGTTTTTTTAATTCAACGTAGACAGTATGCTTTAAAGTCAAATTCCTGCTTAAGCCCATTATATTGTTATTATATTATCTATATATATATATATAAAATTCTCATGTCACAATGTTAGTTGCCATACACCCCTGAAACGGCTTGATTGATTTTTCTGAAATTTATATGTATACTTCGGTTAGGTCTGAGAATCGGTTGTAATCTATTTTTTATACCCCAAAAGTGTAATCTCTTTTAATTTATATACACTAGCTGACCCGGAAATGCAATATCTGCCGGGTCAGCTAGTGTTATTATAAGTCCAGTTGTTATCATGTTCAGCATCGCATTTGACGACCTATATAGCCCAGTGGTTAGTGTATGAGCCCAGGTCCCTGGTTCTAATCTCGATAGGTGCAAAGATTTTTATGATGAATATAGTTGTTTGTTTCTGAGTCATGGATGTTTATATACAGATGCCATATTAATATATGCTTAGGAAAGTATTTGGCATTAAATATATCGTTGTCATACATTCATAGCGCAGGCTATCCGTAGAAGCAGCAGCCAGCTATTTGTTTGAGATTGACAGGAAAATAACATTTCTACTTTTAAGTGACCAGACTATAACCCCTAGTTGTCCAGGATTGTCAACAATAGTTCTTAAATAGTCTAATGAAGTCGTGTATCACCACCCTTAAATGTGTAGTGGAATGACACTGAATAAAAATCAATTTTGTACAAAAGGCTTCATTAATGGAATAAAGTGAATATAAAAGTACAAAAAGTTCCATCAACGGATCTTTTCAATGGATTTTATTATATTTATTATATGTACAAAGGAAGATTTAATTGACAATGAAAAAGTAATTTTAAGCCCTATAGAAGTTTTAACTTATTTTTTTACTTATCTTATATCTAGAGACAGCGGCAACATAGAAGGTTTTCACAATGTGACTTCCACAAGTGTGCTACTCCGTCCTACGATTTTTTTATCAATGTACTTATTTATTCAAACAACAAAGCTTAAAACTATATTTGGAATACAATGATTACATTAAATTAAAAGTACCATAATATTCCTGGCAGCATTTCCGCGATGGATAGCGGATGAAGAAAATATTTTTTATAACTCCATTGACCAAAATAGACTATTGCAGTTTAACTTCCAGCGCTTATGTTGCCAGTAGCCCTATTGAGGCGAGAAGATAGTACTATGTACATTCTCCGCGCCTCTGGGCCCCACGGGCCAAGTGTCTAGACACCAAACAGCACAAAGATGTACGCACTGATAACGACATATTTGTGACGTTTGCTGTTTTTGGCAGTCGAAGCAGCAGCCTCCGCACCAACTGACGTAACTTGGACATGAAAAGGACCAAGAGTATTCCCAGTGCCCAAGCCACCAGCGATTAGCAATATAATATTGAATAATATTGACACACTTTTTACACAAATTATCTTGCCCCAAGTTAAGCATACATAGCCTGTGTTATGGGTTACGAGTACAAGACAATGATATATTTAATACAATACACTTACCTAAACATACATAAATTCATATAAACATACATAAATACATTTAAACATCCATGACTCGGAAACTATAAACTTTAAACATCCATATTCATCATATAAATGCTTCCACCTACCGAGATTCGAACCCGGGACCTCTAGCTTAGTAGGTAGGATCGCTAACAAATCGGCTATACAGATCGTCATAGTACATAAAATTGTAACTGTTTTACATAAAGATTAAATATATCAATAGACGGCTGTGTACAAACCACTCGTCTTGCGGACGACTTGTGGCATACGAACCACACGTCACCTGCCACCGCTAATACTAAGCCGCTCATGTTTGGAGTGAAGTCACCGTTATGCGTGTCTTGTACCAGTGAACACAATATGTGAGACGGCTTGAAACCTTACGACTGGCAAATTGTTAAAAACAATTACATTAAACTCCGTTAAATTATCTTTCAGTTCAAAAATACTTAAGAACAATATAGAGGTAGGTGGTGAATAAACAGTAACAAAAGAAACTGTTTACGATTTATTACACCAAACACAACGGAGGTACAAACTAACGTACTTATAAATGACCAGAGATTGGAACTTGCGGACACTACGGTCTACTTGGGTTTCACGGTAGATAAAAAGTTGTAAGCAAATGTCATGTTTACCTATTGTTGGCGCTCCAATAAATAAAAAAAGATCACCATAAATGTCGCAACCTTTCAAAAACTGTCGACACATTGCGTAAAATTCTAATTCAAAGAGAAATTCAAAGTTTGAAATAATAAGCAAGTAGATATTATGAGAGTATTTCGTCACGCAAGCACAGCTTGTAGGATTTCAACATCAAACTTGACCTATTTCGAGAGGAAGCCGGGCTGGCAACAAGGCACTACCCGCTTGCCAGTGCCTATAAATATTGTACAATCCATTATTACCGCTTCTTATGACGAAATTGCAACTTATTTTATTTCATCTTGGAGTCTATTTCTGAATTCGATATCCATGTTAGATTACCAAATACTTGCTACCAATACATCCAAATTATTACTCGTTACCCAACTATAGCGGAACAAGAAGTTGGGCTATGAATTTAACCAATATGCATGTAAGTACGTATGCATATTCCTCTTAAATTGTAAAGCTATTTATTATTATTGATTATTTGACGAATGAGGTATCACAAAAAATTTAATCATCGGTCGATAGGTCACTCGGACAGTTGGCTCAGTTGGTAACAGCGCGCGGACATAACCCGAGAGGCACGGGTTCCAGTCCGGCATCGTCCAAGAATTTTGGTACAAGTTAAATTTGTATATTAAATCCCAGAAGTAAGGAGAATAAAAAATGTAACCACCGTATCATGTAAACTCGTATTTTTTATGTAGACAAGGCCTCACATGTAGAAGCACGTAACGCACAAAGGTCACTTAACAAGTTAATACCAGGTGACCCGTACGCTCGTTTGTCCTTCTTTTCCATAAAAAAAATACCAAACTGTTTAGATTTGCAAGAGCGACATCTCAAGTTAGTTTCCTAATAATATGTAATTGTTGTGGATGAGCAGGTTATCGACTGTAAAGTAGATCCTGAAGATGGAGCCACAACCTTAGAGTTGAACAACACATACATAAATTTCGCTCGATGCGTCACTCGGAAAGTTGTCTCAATTGGTAAGAGCACTCGGACAGAATTCGAGAGGCACGGGTTCGAGTCCCACATCGTCCATGAATTTTGGCGTAAATTAAATTTATATTACATATACAATTATATTACCTACACGTTTATACAAATAATCTAATCAAGAAACCTAAACATCACTGCACGTATTTTGCATAGAAATTAATATCATTAAAAATATGTCATCATCACCATACCAAATTTGAATATGAATTATACTTTTTTCATTCAGTAAATGAATGTAGTACTGTTGATGCCAATGTTTATTCCATCGGAATTTTTGCATAAAACCACACTTCCTTTTCATATTCTAAACTAGCTGCCCGACAGACGCTGTTCTGTCAATAGGAAAAAAAATTATGTACTTTGAAAAGATGTAGTCTAAAGCCATGGGAAATATGCATTCAAAGTTAATTAGTCAAATATAAAACAAAACTGTATTTTGAATGATTTTATAATATTTAGTTATAAAAAAATTCCGACATCTCCAACAAATATCGTTACTGAATACACAAATGTAGACAAAAACTTAACAAATTATATACTAAAACCTTCTTCAAGAACCACGCTATCCATGACAGCATGAAAAGGACTTGTTGTATAATATGTAGTTATTGCACGTAGCTGAGCTGAGCGTGATTGTTTGTAACATCCAAAGATGATATGATTTATATCCTGACAAATATGGTCACCACGCCCTAAGAAGCCGCCCAAGTCGTGGCGTCGCTAAATTCAGCGTGTCGTGGCAGTACGATTGCATCTGAGAATCTCTGCTCTTAATAGAGTCAGCATTACCAGGAGACTGATTATATGATGTTGTTATGATAACTCGCCGCCCAGGAACTGGTATATATCGAGTCATGTTCGGAAGTGACTTGTTCAGCTGATGGTAATTGATAGGCCCTACCCCTTACAATGCAGTGCCGTTCAGGATTCTTGCAAAACCTCAAAAATTCTGTGTGGTACTACAATCGCGCTCGTCACCTTGAGGCTTAAGATGTTAAGTCTCATTTGCCCAGCAATTTCACTGGCTACGGCGTCCTTCAGACCGAAACACAATAATGCTTACACATTACTGCTTCACGCAAGAAATAGGCGCCGTTGTGGTACCCATAATCTAGATGACTGTGCAAAGGAGCCTCCCACTGTGATCAGTTCCACCATTAGAAGAAGATAAGCGGAGCGTGACCTGAAGCCTCAGGTAATGGCCCAAATTGATAACGAAATGGCGCGCTTTAAATTCTTACATTACTCGAAGCATTTTAATTGGTAATACCTTGAACAAGAAACAAAATAGCTTTAAAAGAATATATACACCTTTATAATAAATTCCCAGCCACAGTTTAGGCATTATCTATAAATAGATTTAAATGTTTTATTAAAAAATGACTCTGTCGTAAATCCTACTGTGTAAGTGATCGGACAGCCTGGGACTAGATTATGATTATTTTTTAGCAATCACAATGATAGTACAATTAATCTTATTAAAAAGAACGCAAAACAAAAGCTGGCAGAGTTTCCTGCGCCGCTTCTTCTTTCCCAGAGCGAAATAACATCAAAAATAATTCTTTAGAAATCGATTTTAAGAAAATAAATGCCTTTTATGCCTTTTTAGGGCAAAGTACTTCTTTTAACGAGTGTAAGATGATGCTGTACCACAGAAGAAAGAAGCTGTATCTAAGAGAGGGAGAGAGTTTCGTACACTACTGAATAAGGCAGTTTTGTGGAGCATAAATACCGATGGAAAACAGAACTTAGTTTCTGGATATCTCTTACTCAGGTAAAGCTCCCTTCATTTTTGTTAGAAACAGAATGAGAAATAGTTTGAAAGTTTAAAGCTCATTTTCAATTTATCGCTGAATATAAAAAGTTAGAAATATCTGTTTGGGATGTTATAGCCATGATGCTTGAATTAAAAAAAAATACAATACTCACGTCGTACAGTATCATGTCTAGAGACTCAGTCGACACTTGCTTCGGTTCTTCTGTGAAACAACGAGAAAACACGCTCACAAAGCACTTCCACTGACTAATTATTTACGCTTAACGTACTCTATGGTAACAGTATCAACCATGATGCATTATATTTAATTATGTTTGTAACATTGTTTATTTTAATTTGATTAGCGTTAAGAAGTAAGCGTGCGTATTGTTTCTGATCGCATGCGAGACTACGGCGATGCGGCTACAGGCTACGTAGGCTCTGACTTGGATGTTAGCTGCTACGTTGCTACGGAAGGCGGGCAGTGCTACATTGCTACGGCATTTAATGATGCGTTTTCTCGCAGGTTTTTTAGACCTGAAGTTCATATGATGATAAGTGCAAGCAAATACTCCCTGCCTATTATAATCATAAAACGCAAAGAAGCCTCCCACTAGTAAGTTTTTTATGATAATAAGGGACGAGACGAGCTGGGCTTTCAGGTGATGGTAATTGATACGCCCTGCCTATTACAATACAGTGCCGCTTAGAATTCTCGAAAAACTCCAAAAATTCTGAGCGGCACTACAATTGCGCTCGTCACCTTGAGACAAGATTTTAAGTCTCATTTGCCCAGTAATTTCACTAGCTAAGGCGCCCTTCTGACCGAAACACAGTAATGCTTACTTATTACTGCTTCACGGCAGAAATAGGTTCCGCTGTGGTACCCATAATCTAGCCGGCATCCTGTGCAAAGGAGCCTCTCACTGGTATAAATTAAAGATAATAGTTTTATATAAGGCCAGGAATTATAAAGAAAAAATTCTTCCTTAGCTGACCTCTATTCCACAAAAGAAATATTCGTACCAAATTTCAAGTCCCTGGGCCATTACTGGCCTTATGGTGCCAGATATGTTGTGATGATACACATATATATACATAGATATGATATATACATTGGTGGAAATCTCTTGTATATGTTAAGATGAAGGTCTAAATGTTCTCGTAATACAAGCAAAATTTACCGCATAATTATTACCTGATTAAAACTCTTCACGACAACCAACCTTGAAAATTGTGAAATTAAAGTGTCTCCCTGCATTCAGAAGCTCTATAACTTTTACTCAATTAAAGTGGATTTACAGCGGATAAAAACTCATTCCTTTTGCTGCGAAGGAAATGAATACAGGGCAAAGTTTCTCGGCCTCATTTAAAAGGATTATTTGAATGTTTTATGGTTTCATTTTTATTATGAACGTTCTTTGGAATGTGGTCGTTAAAAGTCGGATGGACTTAATGGTAGTTGCAAGTTGAATTAATTTACGCGGTGAAATATTTTGAGCTATTTTGTGGATACATGAAAAACCTTTGAAAACGCAACCTCTATCTTAAAAGAGTACTCGTTAATATTTCTTATCTATGAAAACATAATTAACCAATAAGAGGAATACAATTTTCCTAAGTGCCACAAAAGTTAAATGATGGGGTACCATCATGACCTTAAAACTCTCAGGATTTGACTAATACAGGGTGGCGCAATAGAACGTGCATATTGCATCATCTTTTTTCGCGGGGTAGAAAGTGCGCGGGCGGGGGGAGTCTGCATCGTTGGGTAGGCGGACTCATGGAGTTTTAGTCACTATGAGTCACTTCGACGGGAAGCGTCGCGCATTTTGCGTGCGCGCATTTTTGAGAACTCTCGTTCATACATCGTTACTAGGCGTTTATATTGTTCTGAATATGGACTACGGTAAATTAGTGAAGCTCCGAGTGCTAATTGATTAAAATATGGGTACAGCGTTTTGAAGAGACTGGTTCAACGTTTAAACCACAAGCAAAAGGTCGTCCAAGAACATCTAGGACCGACGACAATATTGAGAGAGTTATGCAGTCTGTACGAGGAGATCCACAAATGTCTACTCGCAAGAGATCGTCTGTCTTACACTTATCGAGACGAAGTTTGCAACGAATTTTAAACTTGGATCTTAAACTGCAATCTGGTTCCAGAGCTTGAAAATTCAAGAATAGTGAATTCTAGGACTTGGTTTCAACAAGACGGAGCAACCTGTCACACATCAAATGACTCCATGGCGGTTGTGAAACGGATGTTCTCTGGCAGACTGATTTCGAAAAGAGGTGATATCTCATGGCCCCCACGTAGTCCAGACTTAACGCCTCCTGACTTTTTTTTGTGGGGATACCTCAAGAACAAAGTCTACAGCAATAATCCGAAAAACATCGATCAGCTCAAGGAGAATATCCGTGGTGAAATGGCAGCAATTATACCAGCATTACTGAAGAAAGTTTTCTATTGAAACGGAAACGGAAGTTATTACTTCCGTTTGCCATTAGAGGAGTGTCGTCGTAGAGAGGGTCATCATTTAGACGATGTTATTTTTAAAAAATAAACTTCAGTTATTTCTTAATAATACCTCAGTTTTATTTTCACTATACCTTTTGTATTTATTTTTAATCAATATTTTAAATATGCACGTTCTATTGCGCCACCCATAAATTAATTTATATATAAATTCATTTGTTGTTACTAATACAATTAGGTTTCATATAAAATAGTTACAACAGTAAATGTATATTTTACTCGTATTATACTTTTATAATAAGTCCCAACTACTCTTTTTGTTGTTGCAATTTATTTCAGTGGATTATTGGGGGTTATAGCTTAATTGGCATCAAAAACTATTGAAACAGAATAAATTTTTAGATAATAAATGCCTTCACGCACATGCATGTGTATATCGCAGGGATATGATAAAAACAGAGATTTGGTCAAATCCCTAAGTGATTTGATCAAATCACGGAAGATGTTAAAATAACGACAGAATTTAATGATTTCTCTAAACAAATCTAGTGATTTGATCAAATACCAGAATTTAATTATAATATATAAGTACCATTTTGTTCGATGAAATTTTGCCATCTTGTACGGTGAAGTGGATTACCACTAGTATGATGCTGTAAAAGGTTTGTTACTTCTGATCAAAAAACACGACAAAATATAGCTTTGGTATTCCCACAGTATGTATTTTTTCACACCGAACTTTGACCATGACCTTTTCTTTATTCGATTACGTACGACACTCTTGTGGATATCCACTTTTTGTCCCCAGTTATCAATCTGTTCAAAAATGGTTCGATTTAATTACGTCTCACGTCATATACTTACTGTTCTTTTATTATTCAATATTTTTTCAATACTATTTTCCAATGAGTAAAAAAACGCTATTATTTTCTCATGTGTTGGAACGCTGCCTTTACTGTAAAGGACTGATGAGAAAATCAGGTCTAAAGTAGGATAAAAAATTAACATTGGTATGTTCACACTAAATTGTTCGCATTGAACGGCTTCAAGAAACATTCCATAGGCTGACTGTGAACATGAGTAACTCCTGGAAAGAATTCTTGACATTAACTCCTGAGCCGTTATTACAAGTCTTCCCTCAACTATTGCGAAATTCAAGTAGAAGATTTTCAAACCTACTAGCAAAAGTTTCTTCTCCCTATTGTCTGTCATACTTTTCAAGTCTTTACCCAGACTTTACTTACGCAAAACTAAGCTAAGTGTGATAAAACGCGAACTTGACTTTTGTATTGGGCTGACTTAGCTTAAACATAGAATAATTTCAGGTGTACAATGACTATAAAAACGAAATCAAAGATTATGCTAGGCTTACACTCAGCTAAGTTTTACGTAAGTAAATCTGAGCAAAGTCTTAGGTAATATATCTCAGCCTTACCTAATCTCTCAAAATTACCAGCCAGCTATTTTGTTGCACGATCCATATTTTTGATTTCCTCTTATATCTTGATCTTGAAGAGATCTACTTCAACAACGCACTTATAAATATTGTAAAGGCCGTGATAGTTATACACGTTTTCCTTCGCTAAGAATAGCCTGTCTCCGATAAAACAACTGGGGAAAATCATTGATGTTACGGGTGACCTTCCGTCGAGAAAGCCCTATTTGGCTTTGATAAATGCCATATAATAATGAATTGAGCGTTACCTACCACATCGGCCAAGCTAATCAGTAATCAACACATCGCAATAGGTGACCTCTGCTTGGATCACGGTGCGAATTGCAAACACGCGCCAGAAATCGTGAGCAAGAAACCCTACCGCACGCGTGACGTCATACATCCAATTACAATCCACTAGGATTAGTGTTGAATTGTATTTGCACGTTTGAAGCGTGTGGGATATTATATCACGTGATAGTTATTGTGTAGTGTGAACGGATATAGGGCACATACTTGTGGAAAAAACACATGTAGACGATTAAAATATCAAATAAAATCAGATTATTTATTTTGATTATTTGGTGACTAGCTGAAACCCCTGACTTCGTCCGCGTACACACATTACTGAACACAGAGTGCTTATAAAAAAGTTTCTTAAAACTTTAATAACTAAATTTAAATCCAAGTGTCTAAGGAATCAAATTTATATAACTGAATTGAAATATATCCAGTAGTTTTTCCGTGATGCGCACACAAAAGAAAACCTCTTTCAATTTATTTAAGTATATAGATTTAGGTAAATTTTTTGATTAGGCGTTATTTTTCGGAAATCCATAGTTATCCAAATGTTGTGAGTGTTCTTGAGTGTAAATTCCGCCAAAATTATCTTTTTTCAATACGACACGTTTTTCGTCTCTGCACGAGGAATCCTTAGAAGATGTTGATTTGAATATACAGATTTACTCAATTGCCTGTATTATTAAATTAGTTCAAAAAATTACACAATATATTATGAATGTCAAAGGTTATCCCTTTTACCGCGAAGGTGATCTACGTTATGCTCTTTCGGTCTCCATTTTGTCTGAAAGAGCTTCTTATTTATTGTAAATGAAGTCAAGGCTTAATGTCAGTCAGTCACTTCAGTCTAAATAGCCCACAGTTCGGCCAATTTGGCTCTAATAGAACTTGTACATTTGGACGGAGAGTCGCTTTGGCTCCGACATAAGTGTCCTTATGGACTGTATCGGGTATCATGAGGAGGTAGGGGGTGGAAGCGGGTTTTTGTTTCTAAGTATGTACAGTTTAGTCGATGTATGAATAACGTCAGAGAAGGCAATATGCTAACAAATGCTTAGCTTTAATAGAGTTTTTAATTTTAAATAAATTTACAGAATTTATGACAAATAAAGTTTTTATTTACTTATTAATATTCTAGAGCTTAATAAATTTGAACACAAGCTTAAAGTTTCATTTACTTCTTACTTAAGACTACGAAAATATCTTAGATTCTTCTATTTGCTGTTAAAATTCTTCACAATTATCATCGTTGATAATCATTAAAATCTTATACCTATACTTATCCCTGAAATGCCTTTTTAGATGTTAACGTATCGTTATTTTACATATATATTACTCATCTCTTCTCAGGTCTTCACTCTCCACTGCAGCGCTCTATGAGATTATTTAATGAGCTCCTTAATAATAATTTTGATTCCATGGATGTGATCAATCACCGTTCCATGGATGTGATTAGCACCGACATCTCAAATGTCGGTGCTACAATTTAAACGAATTTGCAACAGTGTTATTTATAATAGTCTTTAATTATATATAAGGTTTGTTTTATTTATTTATTTATTTATTTATTTAGAAATACCAAAATTTCTTTACATTGATGCATTAAATATTTATAATAGAGACTACATAATATAATGTAATTAATGTAACAAAGGTGCAATTACAATACCGGATGCTTTAATAATTTTCACAAAGTAAATATTAATTTAAGAGAAAAATAAAAAACAAAAACTTATATGCGAACAAGTAATAATGGTTAAATTATTTGATAATAAACTATTACCACAAACAACTTGCTTCCGGGGATACCTAATAGGGACACGAAAATTAATTTTATTGAGAAGTTGAGAACATTCAATCTTGTCATTTAAAAGTTTTAATATAAAGATAAGATCAATTAGAGGTCGCCTGTCTTCTAAGGAAATCATTTTGAAAAATATTATTAGCTGCTAGTCTATTAGAATAGGAAGACAGACTTTTTCTTGAAAGTCCGTTCGCATAAATTAAATGTCAAATAAATATTTTTTCAATTCGCTCTATTCTTAACATGTGTGTCGCATAGTGAGTTCCAATATGCTCCTTACCAATGAGTTGTAAAGTGAAATTTTTATATAGTTATTACAAATACTTTTATGTTTCTAATTAAAAATCCTAACATTTTAGATGTCCGAGAGGTAACATACTCTATATGGGGAACGAAAGTTAACTTAGCATCAAAAACAATGCCCAGATCTTTAACTTGATTTCACTTATGAATAGGAGTACCATTAATGCCATAATTGTACGCTACGTTACTGCTTTTACGTGAAAAAGTAATAAAATGGCACTTATCTGAATTTAATACCATACCATTATAATGGCACCATAAAGAAATGCTCTCGAGATCTGATTGAAGTCAGGTACAGTCTTCGATCGAATTAATTTCTTTTAATATTTTCAAGTCATCGGCATAGAGATAAGGTTTTGATGGTTTTATGGAAGTGACGATATTGTTAATAAAAAAAATTGAAAAGAAGGGGCCCTAAATGAGAGCCCTGCGGTACGCCAGATGTAATAAATTGAAGAGAGGACTTCAAACCATTCACCACCACAAAAAAGTAGCGACTAGACAAATATGATCATAACCATTCCAAAAATATGTTGGATATACTATAAGCTGATAATTTGGCGATTAATGTTATGTATGACACACTCGGTCAAAAGCCTTACTGAAGTCAGTATATACAACATCAACCTGTTTCGGTCCATCCAGTAATTCGGTTATAGTTTTACAAAAATCTACGACATTGGTTGCTGTTGTTCTTGAAGGTACAAAGCCATGTTGGACTTCATGTAAGAACAATTTGAAGTGATTTTGTAGGAAAGGACAAATTATGGATTTTAAAATTTTGGAGATACTCATATTCAACATAAGAAATAATTTTGTATTTTTAACATTAATTAACCTTTAAAGTACTTTGCGATTTTTGTACTAACATTATTTTTAATAATACAACAGAGCTGTACATACCTGTAAGAAAGCTATTCTGTTCATAATGTTCATTTTATATTTTTCTTATTTTTGTTTAGTCTAATTAGTGTTTAGCTTAAAATTAAAAAAATTAAATAAAGATGATATTATAAGGTTTAAGTTCTTTATTATTTTTTTGCTAATTATTGCATATTTTGATTTTGAAGTAGGTAGCTACTTATTAATACCCGTCCGTGACGTCACAAGATAAAGATAAGCTCTCTACACCTCCACATTCCAATGTCCGTTTTTCCATTATAGCTGAAATAAACATCATAAACTCTCGTCCCATAAAGGTTTTATAGATCAAACTCTTTTTATGTTATCATTTTTGCTGTGTTTTTTTATGAACATATTTTAATATCAATCTATATCGGTAGTTATTTATTATTCTCTATTATTAAGTAAAGCATATTAAGAAACTAAATAGTATGAAATCGCTCAAAAGTTGCAGAAATAATATGCAAAATTTTCAAATTTAAGTGAAACAATCAGGCCATATAATTAGAGACAGCGTGAAATAGAAGAACATTTGGTTTATTATTATCCCTGCAACTCATCTCTGGTTTGGTCAGTATCAGCTCGACCCATTTGACCACGTGCAACGCAGAGCAGCTCGAATTGTCGGGGACCCAGTCCTCTGTGAACGGCTGAATCACTTGTCGTTGCGTAAACGACGCTTCATAGTGTGTGCGCCGTATTTATCACGGGGACTGTTCCGAAGAGCTGTGTCACCTGATTCCTGCTACCGAATTCCATCTTCGCACGACACGCCGCAAATTAGGATATCATCACCACCATATGGATGTGTGGCGGTCCTCCACAGTGCAAAGAAGAAAGAAACTCTTTTTCAAAGAGCTTTCTTCCACGCATTACAAAGCTGTGGAATGAGCTTCCTTGTGCGGTGTTTCCCGTACCCATGCGCTCGTTTGTCTTCCTTTTCCATAAAAAAAATCTCAAAAGTGAAACGGGGAATGAAAAAAAATGGGAAAGACAGTTTTTATGTTACAAAGACTATAATAAAAATAATATAACTTAAAAAAGACGTCATATAGATATGTTATTTGTGCAAATGTTATTAACATAAACACTTATTACTGATCATTGTTATTGAACATAAGTCACGATTGCAACTCAATAAACAACACCTCAATAATTAATTATTGTAAGCTAAGTTGAGTAATTTGCTAATAAATTATTTTCCATTCTTTTTTTTTGTTTGCTGTAACTCACATGCGCTTGCGGCTTGTGTAACTTTGTGAGCAAAATATAAATTCTTTTGCTATTTTTCATGCATACATGTGAAAATAATCTATTTTAATTTTACTGCCATTACCTACCTTGGATAATTTGTACGTATAGATAGAGCCTCTTCCTGTTAGGCAACGCATGACAACAAGCCAGGTTTATTAATTAAGTGTGCCTGACAGTTACGTCTTACACTGACGATTTGTAAGGCACTTTGTTTTAGTGTAGTAGTGAAAATGAAGGTCCACCGCTATTTTTTCGGCGCTTTCGTCGTTTTTTTGTCACAGTCTAACTAGACGTGTAGATTTATGAGACTAAAATGTTTTAAATAACCCAGAATATATAATATATTTTTATAAGTCTTCATTGTCCTCAGATCAAATGCAAGAAACATTTGAGTATTTTTAATGTAAAATAATATGGCTTTTAATTGAAAAAAAAAGTATGTGCGTGTAACCTTTACGCGCGATTGAAGTAAAACTTAATAATAATTAACTTTAGGAATAATTAACAGGTACATAAATACACTGTAATAATTATATGCTTACATTAATTAAAGCCGTATTACCAAGTAAGCACTCACGAATTGCTAAATAGCTGGGAGCATAGATCGATTTTTAGATTTTATTTGCTTTTTTTTTTCACGGTAATGCCGACGATATAACCTCATCTTTTTAGTTCAAAGTTGGCATTACATTCTTTACTTAGTATAAAAAAAAAGTTTATAATTATATTATTGTAACAAGCGATATTTTATTTATTTTACAGAGAATGATATAGAGTTACATAGTTACCTCGTAGTAGCGCCTAAAGAAGTTATAATTACTTCAAAAATCCATTATTATTAAGTACATAATTTTAACGACTGACATTTTATGTATTTTTCAAAGAATATTATAATTTAATATTAATTTTTATTATTATTCAATAAAATATTAACACTAACTTATTTTACAGGTCCGTAAATCAAGAACCTGATAATAGGGTCTTGATTTTCTGTTATATTTCCATTTATTAATGATAGAGTTATGAGTTCTCGGGACTCCACCATTTCATTTAACTGATAATTATTTTCATTTTATATTCTATATTAAATTTACTATAGCCACTAATGTCGTTCTATACATATAGACAATGCACCTCATACAAAATCAAATCCGCAATATGGCACATGCAACAAATGACATTATAATAAGCTTCAACTGCTATGTCTATACATTTCTGCGTTTACTCCAGTTGCTTAAAATATTATTGGTCAATAGGCATCAATGGAAACACTATTTCAGTTTCAGCTGCGTATTTTGAATTTAGAACCCGATTAGGACAGTGACATCAGTGGAGTAGCAGTTAGGTATTTTTTAAACCCAGAAGAAAAAGAGCGTTCCTATAAGTTTTACGTTCATCAGTCTGACCCTATTTTCCGATGTAGATATGTTCAGTCGGAGGTTTTTTACGTTTTTAATCAAAAATTACTTTCATATTATAAAGGGGAAAGTTTGTATGTTTATTTCTTGGCTTGTGTTTATATCTGTTACTTCTTTACGTTCTAAACGGATTTGGATTTAATAAGTTAAGGTAACCTTTAATGAGAGAAATTAATACTCAAATATAATATTTTTAATAACATAAAATAATTAATTAAACTGGTTATTTAAAATGTAAGGCTCCTTAAATTTAAATAAAATTTGTCTTTAAGACTTAGATATCTTTTTGGTATATGTGACAGCAAATTTGATTGTGCGTACACTTGGGGAAAAAAAAATCAAATTTTATGTATTACTTTTATTTTTGCGGTGGGATCTTGTACTATTGCGTTTAGATGTGGTTATATAAATAAGATTTTATCCCCCTATTGATATTCTACGACTGAGATGCAGTTGTCAATGTCATTGTCAAAACTTACACAACAATTGTCAAACAAGCCAAATTTGTGTTTACATTTTACAACTGTTTAGTGTTTACCTGTTGTTTTCTATTGGCATAATAAAATAAACCAACAATTAAAAATACATAACAAATTGGCTGTTAACTATATATGCTGGATTGTGAGTAACGGAAAGTATATATTGTTAAACACAGATGACTTTAGGACGTAAATATCAGAATAATTCTTCCGGGTAAATGGCTACATAATTGCATGGATGTCTAACGATGCATGATCATGGTTAAGGTATTAATAGAGAATTGATTAACTATTTATAGGAATGTTGGGGAGGTTCGTAAGGTCTCAACTAATCAGTCAAAGGTCGGGACGCTCTCTGGGTGTTCGTCTTCAGTAAGTGATATAAAATTATATGCTCCCATATCTTGCATGTATTCTTGTTGATAATAAATAAAACTTATATTAATTGCTATTCAATTTTATAGCGTATGATTTCTTATTTAAGTATCATTTACTTCTTTGTGAAAATAAGCCTTTGAGAGGTAGTTCTACCATGCATGATGTTACTATTAATTACATTGTTATTTTATTAATTTATGTATTACTCAGCTACCCTTTTATACTTCAATCAATCATATAATTTGCCTTAAGCTTCCATTGTTAATTGTATTGCTTGTTTTTTAGATGTTGATTAACACATTTAAGAAACTCTTTATACATCTCCACATGTTTAGCACTACCATTCCATGAGTATGCCCAACTGTACAAGTGGTAATGATATTTTCATTAGTAATAATTATTTTTATGTCTTTATAATATTATAACACCCATTTTCTAAGATATTTCCTTAAACCTTTCCTAACCCCAATCAACCCAGCCAAAATAATCAGTATCTGTCAATAATAGTTAAAAAATCTCCTACTTGACATATTTTCTCAATAGAGTTAGGTTGAGGAAACAGTTGTCAAACTCTATCTACCTTCCGGAAAGATCACAATTGAAACCATTATTATCATTTTCAGAATTTAATGTATTGTATTTCTAAAATATTATAATTTTAGTAGTAGAAGACATTGCTTTGCCATACAAATTATATCTTGTGAATATTTTGGCAATTAGTTAACTATGAAAATATAATTAACTCTCATAGTTGAAAAATGTAACATGAATTGAATGGTGGCTTGAAAAAAGGGTGGGACTTAAAGTTCATTGCTGTCTATTTATTGTAATAGTCTTAGTAGCTTAGACCCATTGAAATGTAGCGTAAAGACATTCACGCAAAAGCAGCATCCTATAATATTCAATACCAGTTGAAATGTGAACATGTGCAGAGTGTTTTACTTGATTTGAAGCTATTATTCATCCAACATATTAATAAAATTATATAAAAAGCTATGAAAGCCCTTGGTTGTGTAATAAGAAGCTCAAATGTGTGGGAGGCTCCATTGCACAGGATGCACGCTAGATTATGGGTACCACAACTGCGCCTATTTCTGCCGTGAAGCAGTTATGTGTAAGCATTACTGTGTTTCGGTCAGAATGGCGCCGTAGCTAGTGAAATTACTAGGCAAATGAGACTTAACATCTTATGTCTCAAGGTGACGAGCACAGTTGTAGTGCCACTCAGAATGTTTGGGGTTTTTTAAGAATCATGAGTGGTACTGCATTGTAATGGGCAGGGCGTTTCAATTACCATCAGCTCAAAGTCGTGCTTGTCTCATCCCTTATTTTTCATAAAAAAAAAAAAACACATAATTTCCACCAAATCAGGACATTGAAAATATTGTACTGCACCTTCTGTCATGGTAACTTAATAAAATATAGAACTTAATGTAGTAAAGAATATTCCTCTCAAATGTGGAGTCTCCGGCATGCCAAATATATTTCTAGAATAGAAAATATCCACGATTAATTAACACATTTTTATGCTACCATACTAATGACCGATATGATTCAAAAGTCCTATGAGCAACATTGTAAAAAGGATAATTAACTACCCCTTTGTAAATGAGGTATGATCTCTGACATTGCTTTCTTCTAGAAAAGCTCATTATAAGGTTGATTACCCAGTTCTTCTCTCAAAAATTTTATTGAGAACTTCGTTACTGCACTATGCCATAACGATTTATTATATGCAGCCCAATCATCTACTAAATACAACATAACAGTTATACACCAATCTAAGCAGTGAAACTAATAATTGATAGATTTTGAATACATCTTTTTATACAATGAAAATATTTTTGAATCAATAATCCTTCTCAGGTCTGAGGCAGACTCTTTTGAATGGGTGGTTTTTAACATTCAATAAGTGATTTTGAATCCTATTTTGAATGAAAATATCTGAATTTGAATCCATTGACTAACCTATAAATACGAAGTGTGCTTATTATTGGAACATTTTGTGTTTTATAATTTTCCTTCTTAGTACTTCTATTGTCTATTGGTGAAGATCTCTAATTAGTTCTAAGTTGAATACTCTATTTTTATTATGAGTAAATAGCTATTGATATTCCTAGAAGCGAATAAATAATCATGATCCATCTTTTCTTACTTATTTGAAAAAATTTTGTAATCTGTTTAATAAAGTTTGTTTCACACCAAGAACAGGGAATTTATTCAAATAATAAAATATTCATCAAACGATTATATAAAAACTCTGTCACAACATGTGAATATGAATTAGTCACAGAATTTTCATTTTGTTAGATATCACTATCAGACATGATTGAACCACCGGACTATGAGGATGTGTGCGACAGAATGATGGGTGATCAAGATGCATTGGCATATCCAGCCAATGATATAGAGTTGGTCACGGTGCCTCGTAAGATCAAGACTCTAACACACATACTCCCTGATGAAGATTTGTGAGTATTCTAAACCACTTTCTAGTTCACCTAAATGAATAATATATAATTATTAAAGAACATGTTTCCCTGTATCCCATAGTTGTTTTTTTTTTTTTTTAAGTTTGGATTTAGTGTAAATATAAATATAATATTTGCAAATCTATGCATTTAGTTTCCAAATATTTTCCCTAACAGAATACCTACCTAATGATATAAATTTTAGACTTGACCTTCAGACTAGACATAGATTACCAGTTGGAAGCTCCTTTGCACAGGATGCCGACTAGATTATGGGTACCACAATGGCGTATATTTCTGCCGTGAAGCAGTAACGTGTAAACATTATTGTGTTTTGGTCTGAAGGGCGCCCTAGATAGTGAAATTACTTCACAAACGAGACTTAGCATCTCATGTCTGAAAGTGACCAGCGCAACTGTCATCATCATCTGAATCATCAGCTGAAGGTCCTGCTCGTCTCGTCCCTTATTTTCATAAAAAAAACCTTGTTCATATGAAAATCTATAAAGTAAACTTTGCTAGTAAAATATGCAAGGCTTAAAATATTATATTTTGTATTAAATATGCTAGAAAAATTACACATTCACTCTTTGTTTTAAGAAGTTTTTTTTTAATTATTTGTTGCAGGAGCAAAGCACCAATGTTTGTAAGGGACTGCATCAGCTGCTACACATCAGATTACACTGTGGTGGAGTACAAGTACAGATGCTACTCTGGGTCTACGTACAACCGTGACAAGCTGGCCGACAGGATTGATAGGCTGCTTGTGGCGCCGCCCCAGCAGTATGAGATTGATGCCGAGTTTTCGGTGTCCACTGAGGAGCTTGCTTCACAACAGGTGAGTAATGAAGAAATACGTCAACACTGACATGTTTTTTATATAATATAGATTAGTCATGTCCGTCTGTATGTCACAGCCACTTTTTTCCGAAACTATACGAACTACACTCTTGAAATTTGGTAAGTAGATGTATTCTGTGAACCACATTAAGATTTTCACATAAGAATAGAAAAAAAAAACATAAAAATTTGGGTGTCCCCATACTTAGAAAAAAATTATATTGAGGTTATCAATATCATATTTTTCTAAACTGAATACTTAGCGAGAGATTAAAAAGGGTCCTTTTAAAATAAGAGAATAATATAACTAGAAAAATATATATGTATGTACATCATATATATTTTTTTTTAGTTTTCTCTCATGGTCATGTGACCATGCAAACTTCCACCGAAATTGGGTTTGAACGAGAGTTTTGTTTTTGTTTAAGTAGTTTTTTTAATACGTCAGAAATCGTTACAACGAACTACAAGAACTTTTGTATTATGTTACTTGCTGCCACGGAACCCTACAAGAGCAAGTTCGACTTTCAATAAAAACAAAAATCCTTAAAATAAAATATTTCTCGTGCTATTGCAATAAAAACAAAAATCATTAAAAAACAATATTTCTCGTGCTATTTTACGTGTGTAGAATAGCAATGTTGTAATAAAGAAGGTATTAAATACAACCTTAAATGATTATATTATTATACCGCATAATTTATTTAAATAACGTGTAATTAAATATCATTCAATTATCTTTATACAATTAGAAAGAAATTATTTTTTTTTATTTCAAAACATCAAAACTTGTATCTAAATTGAAATTGAAATTTATTTAATTCTCGTCCATTGGTTGTGGTTCTACACATATGAGTTAGAAGTATGATTGATACAAATGGTCTAGTTGACCAGTTAACGTCAGGGTGTCGAATTTACGTGCCGGTATGCGTGCGTATCGTAAAAATTCACTCTGATAATTTTTCCCTAGCGCGCCATAGCAAGTATTACTTCAAAAAGAGAATTTTCATCTAAATTCACAGTTATCAACACAGTTCGACTCCCAGCCATCAAGTGGACGCCAGTCAGTCGCATCAATATCGTCGTCGTCATCATGCAACGAGACCCTGACCCCGCGAGGTTCCTGGGCCAGCCTGGACCTTCGCAGCTCATCATCTGACCCTTTACTACCAGATTTTTTTGACAAGAAAACACAGGAACAGATAGACGCCATTAATGAAGCTAGAAGGTATTAGAAGTGGGAGGCTCCTTTGCACAGGATACCGGCTAGATTGTTGGTACCACAACAGAGCCTATTTCTGCCGTGAAGCAGTAATGTGTAAACATATCTGTGTTTTGTTCTGAAGGGCGCCGTAGCTAGTGAAATTACTGGGCAAATGAGATTTAACATCTTATGTCTCAAGGTGAAGAGCGCAGTTGTAGTGCCGCTCCGAATTTTTGGGTTTATCAATAATCCTGAGCGGCAATACTTTATAATGGGCAGGGCGTATCAATAACCATCAGCTGAACGTTCTGCTCGTCTCACCTCTTCTTTTTCGGTTTGTTTTGTGCTTTTATCTTATTCTTAAAGATATTAGATACACCTGTGAGTGTTTTGTGAAATAAATGTTTTTCTTTCTTTCTTTTTAATAAAAGAACAATAAAAAGTTAAATATTATAGATACGACATAACTATGCGTTCGTAATACTTATTAAGTGTTTAGCTAGGCGCTGCGTAGAGAACCGCTGACAACTGTGAAGGCTTGCGTGAAGCAGGGCGCGATGTTATGACGTCACGCCGTATGTTTTTTTTTAAATAATGGGGAATCGAACTTTATCAGACATACAAAAATAATGGCTTAATTTTATTGAAAAAAAAACTAGTGTATTTCTAGCTAATTAGGCTATGCGCTTTTTTGCAAGTAAATATTATGTCTTAAAAAAACACGTCAAAGCCTAGCTGCGTTAAGGTGCAATATAAAATTATTTATTGGAATAAAAAAATACTACATTATAATATAGTGAGTTAAGATTAAAGTGATTATTATTGTTATTAATGAATGTATACTTTTTCTAGATTGGAAAACAGACAGTCAGATTTACTTGGACTGTACTCACCATACCTGGATGAGGAAGAAGCAGTGGAGCGTCGGCTGACAGCGGAGATGCCGTGCGAGCTCATTGGGCATAGGATACTTGTCGTTTGTCATCAGCTAAAGTGAGCACCTACCCTTGTTGTCTTTTTTTTATGGAAAAGAAGGACAAACGAGCGTTTGAGTCACCTGGTGTTAAGTGATCACCGCCGCCCACATTCACTTGCAACACCAGAGGAATCACAAGAGCGTGGCCGGCCTTTAAGTAAGGTGTAGCGCTTTTTTTGAAGGTACCCATGTCGTATCGTCCCGGAAACACCGCACAAGGAAGCTCATTCCACAGCTTTGTAGTACGTGGAAGAAGGCTCCTTGAAAATTGTTATTAAATTAAAATTTAAATAAATAAACAAATTAAATTATTATTTGTCGTAATATAATGTAATGATTACAGTATAGATAAAACCTCGTTTGATCTAAATCTTCCATTCCATAACTTTTCACGAGAATATAGAGATGCATTTATTGTACTCAATTTTTTTACCTATAATTTACATTTAAGTTTTTTTACTTAGACGTATAAGGTATTGACGATTTGACATGACTGTTGACACACTTAACATATATTGTAATTGAAATTATTTATAAAACGATGAAGGTGTAAATGTTGATTTAAAATAGTGGCAATGAGTTTCTTGCCATTTCTCATTAAAGTTCACCCCTTTAAGAAGTGGCGGTAAAAATAAACACAAAAGAAATCTTTTCACATTCATTAGTGTCATTTGCTTGACCTACATGAATAATGTGATTTTGATTTGATTTGAATAATAATTTTACATCGTTTCAATTAATTTCACATTTAAACATAAACTCATATATCCACTTTCATCAAATTTCGCTAAGAACTGTTTAAACTAGTCATTAGAGGCCATTAATTAAAACAGGTATTTGTCATGTCGCCACAGCAAAACACCGCTCACAAAAAGTCTACTTTTTCGTTTGTCCTCCTATTCCATAAAAAAAAAAAGGATTAGGTAGAGCAAATAGGATTATAAATAAAAATGTTATAAATTATAATATTATTTGTGTTCAAAGCCGTTCCTACATTTAAGTTATTAAGTTAAATATCAAAAATAGGCGCATCATGCTTTGAGGGGTTTGGGTACCATGTGTAAGAAATCTAAGGACCACACAGTAAAATTTAATACTAGGAAATTAAGTACTAGGTACGAGATTTTTTTATAAAAATAAGGGATGAGACGAGCAGGACGTTTAGCTGATGGTAATTGATACGCCCTGCCCATTACAATACAATGCCGCTCAGGATGCTCAGGAAAAACCCAAAAATTCTGAGCGGCACTACAATTGCGCTCGTCAGCTTGAGACGTAAGGGGTCAAGTCTCATTTGTCCAGTAATTTCACTAGCTACACCGTCCTTCAGACCGAAATACAGTAATCTTTACTCATTACTGCTTCACGGCAGAAATAGGCGCCGTTTTGGTACCCACAATCTAGCCGGAATCCTGTGCAAGGACCCTCCCACTGGTATAAAATTACGTTACAAACACTCAAGTGGCGAGCTGTAAATAAGGGTCAACGTTCAGTTGATAGTAATTGATACATCCTGCCCCTTATAATACAATACAGCCCCTCCGGATTCTTAAAAATCCCAAAAATTCTGAGCGGCACTACAATTGCGATCGTCAGCTTGAGACGTAAGGTATCAAGTCTCATTTGCCCGGTAATTTCACCTCAGACCGAACCGTAAGTGCGTGCCTACACAATACTGCTTCACGGCAGAAATAGGCACCTAATAATTTGGATGCTAAGAAGTTCTCTCTATTGACAGACTGGAACTGGACGTGGAGCCCCTGTTCGCGTCGATGGCGCTCTACGACGCCAAGGAGAAGAAGAAGCTGTCGGAGAACTTCTACTTCAACCTGAACTCGGAGTGCACGCGGCAGATGTTGTCGTCACACGTGTCGCACGCGGACGTGTCCTCGTTGAGCCGCAGCGCCGTGTTCGACGTGCCCGCGCTCGCGGCCGCGTGCGACGTGTTCCTGGTGGTGCGACTGGAGAAGGTGCTGCAGGGAGACGTCAACGAGTGCATCGAGCCCTATCTCAAGGATGATAAGGTAAATGGACGTAGTTAAGCAGAGAGCACTCAAACCACACAAAGGCGCTTTTGAGTTCTAGGCATTTGAAGTTTCAGCTCAAAATAATCTTCCATATGAATATACTAGAAAAATTTCCAAAAAAAATATCAGTTTCCAGTTTTCACTACACGACAGTCGTCGACCTTTAGGAGTATGATGGCATACTTAACTCTATTTTGACCAAGTGTGGTTTGAGTCCTTTCTACCTAACTACGTCCAAATCACATTCATAAATTGATTACATAAACAGGATATTAAATCTAGGCCTAAAGTTCCCTAATTTTTATAACAGGCATATATGTGAAAATTAATAAGGTACACCTAACAATATTTTTCAGAATTTGGTTATAAGCCTTTAAATGTTTGGTTATAGCATTTTTAAATGACGCTAATGACTTAAACGCGAAAAGGTCTAAGTGGCAAAGTTCGGTATTCATATAATTACCTACACACTCTTCTCATAAAACAATTTTTAACATTAACGGTCTTGCTATGTGGAATGCTAAGTAACGGTTTATTAACACATTTACGCTTACATCTACGGGGTACTCTAAATGTAATGTTGTGCAAGAGGGCTGGAACGTCAGTTATTGAGAATTTTGGAAAAAATGTAATGGGTGTTATCATAATAATAATAATAATAATTTATTTCTCTTAAAATCATAGTTTACAGCAGCTAGTGGCCGGAGTCACCTTTTAAGCAAATAATGCCTGTACCAGGTGTCTCCACTCTTCCAATTCAGCATATTTAACAAAAGTTTTATTGACATGGTGGTGAAATAATAATAAAGTTATGAAATGAATATAAATTTAAAAAGGTTATGAAATGAATATAAATTAACAATTTAAATATTTGGAAAGTTACTTTTGAACACCTTAACAATTACAGCGACAAAGATTTACAATTACGATTTTTAATTCTTATCGAACATGTAAGTCAATTTTTATTATTATAAACATAAATGATAAATATGTGTAACTATGTGTGAGTGTGTGTGTGCGTGCGATACTGTGTGTTTTTGTGAGTGTTGTGTGCGTGTATATATGTTAAGTGCGTGTGGAATATTTTCTGTCTGATCTATGTAAACATTGGATAAGTTATTATACTCTGTACATTATTTAAGTTGTTTAAGTAAAATCTCCGTTGCCTCATAGTCAAGAGACTTTAACCACTTCTCTACGATTTTTTTACAATCGTTATATTGTTTTGAGTGGATATGTAGTTTTTTATTTATTTTATTGTAAATTTGAGCTGAGAGACTATTGTATTGTGCGCTAGCAAACTTTGTTTTTGTTCGAGGGACTTTAGTTACGTTAGGTTGCCTCCTACTTTGTTTATTATTTACGAGATATGGTACTTCTTTATGTTTTTTGATTAAAACATGTTTCAGAAACAGTTTCCTCACAGAGAGTAAACCGCACTCAAGGTAAAGTTGTTCTGTAGAATATCTGTAACGTTTGAAATACATGGCCTTAATCAATGCTCGTTGCGAGCGCTCAATGTCTAAAAACTTTATTTTTGCAGCACCTCCCCACACTGGAATGCAGTAGGTTAGGATGGATCCGTGTGCGAATCACTCGCATCCCATTAATTTATACATGTGTTTCCTATCATGTGTGCTACACGCGTGTAGAACGCGGATTGGTTACAAGTGGGACATTATCTTGCCTGTTGGCGTTTGTAGTCAACATATGCGGATGAAAATCCCCATGACAGGAAAACGGCCCTTATATAATAGATTTTAGAATGCACGCGTGATGCGTAGACTGCTATACGTTTTTCGTATCGCAGTATATATAGTTTTATTTACTTGCCTCTCAAGCTCTCTCTTATCAAAGCTGTAAATATAAAAAAAAAAACTATTTGTTGGAGGACTAAAAGAATTATAAAGTTTTATATAAGTACAACTGTGCCTGCTACTTCGCCACAGTGGAGTTGAATCTAACTCAGTTAGTTATTAAGTTAAATTGATTTTCCGTTATAATGACAATTTACATTATTTTAGGCATTTGTTACACCAAACGGCCAAGTCAATCTATTTATTTAAAACATAAAAGATTTTTAAAATTGATAATATGCCTCTATAGTTTGGTTGGTTAGTTGATTCCGTAATAACTTAAGACAGAAGGACCCTTAAGTAGGTACTATATAAATTAACCGATTTGGTATTGTAATACATCTCACAACTTTTTACGGTAGAAGAACTGAGTTGCGAGACTTTTTACATAACTTGTTTGATGTTATCTCATTCCTTTATTGTAGATAGTTCTTACTTTTATTCTTTTCCTGTACCTTCTACTTCTTGATTTCAACTAAATTTTTTTGAACTAAAAACTTGACTATATATTATATAATACTGCCACTAATCTTTTGTTAAATTGATATTATTGTTACTAATGATTTAGAAATATATTTTATAAAATTTTCACGTCATAAATGTGGCAAACATACCAACATAAAACTATATACCATAAACTTAAACATCAATCTAACATGTTTATGCAAATAAAAACTTTGACTTTTGATACCAACAACTGGATTTTCTTAGAGCTCTCTCATTGTATTGGGCAGGGCGTATAATTTACCATCAGCTGAACGTCCTGCTTGTCTCGTCCCTAATTGTCGTAAAACAAAGTGCGTTTGTGTTGCGACAGAACCGCGAGAAGGTGCGTGCGTCGGCGGCGGCGGCTTGCGAGCGACTGGGCAAGTTCCGCATGCCGCTGGCGTGGACCGCGCTGTCACTCAGCCACGTGCTGGCGGGCGGGGCGCAGCCCGAGCGAGAGCCCGGCGGCTCGGGCCCCGCGCCCGACAGGGACGGCTCCAGCACCAACAGCCTCGGTGAGAGACTCCGCGCTCGACTCATGAGCAGGGGCGTGCGTACCATACAGGCAAATAGGCAGTGCCTACCTCGTTAAGAAACTTAATATATATAGCACTAGTGTTATAGTTTTTTTTAGTTAAATTTTGTTCCGTTATTCTTTAACCAATCCTCTATTAACTCAATACAACAGTATTGCATTCTAATGAATAATAATAATAATAGTACTAATGTACCTATTAAACATCCACTCATTAAACTAAAGTATTAGATTGACCAAATGGTCCGGAAAATGTATGCGAAACACAAACAACTTCAATATTTAACCTCAAAGCCCAGTACTGTTCCCTACAAATTGATCTACAGTGCCTACCTTGTAGAAAACCAATGCACGCCTCTGGCTGTAGCTAAGATTTTGTTAAGAGTGGGCAGGCGTAGACATATCAAGATTAATTTATAATAAGTAACAAGAACACTTAAACACCGAAACCCGCGCCCCGCAGCTTCTCATACGTCGTATAAAGTAGATAATTGACAATTGGATTGTATGGGCTGAAAGTCTGAAACTATTAGACATACAAAAATGAGTTCTGAGGAACCATGTCATCGATATTAGTGACAAGAAAATCTGCATTCATAATTTAAAATAAAACTAGGACCAGGCATCGAAGCCTAAAGTATTGAAGACGTACATTATTTCTATGGTCGATGTTTATTCTACATTCTTGTGGATATCTCAAGGATTAAGTGCACAAAACAAGTACAAGTTTAAGCATAAATTTAACACCAAAAGATAAAGTGACATACAAATCGCTAGTGTAAGACGTAGCTTGTCACGTACACTAAAGTAATAAACCTGGCTTCTTTTCATCGGTTGTTTAGCAGCAAGAGGCTCTATACAAACGTAAAAATTATCTAAGGGGTAGCCCTATAGGGCAATGGAGAGGGCTATGCTCGAAGTTTCTTTGCGAGATTGAATCAGAAATGAGGAGAACCAAAGTCACCGACATAGTCCAAATGATTGCGATACTGAAGTAGCACTGGGCAGCGCACATAAACGAACAGGTGGCCGCTGGAACAGTAAAGTCCTTGAATGGCGACCACGTAACGGAAGACGCAGTGTTGGTAGGACCAACAAGATGTATCGACGATCAGGTCAAAATACGTTGGATGAGGGCAGTGCAGAACCGATCATCGTGAAAATCTTTGGGGGAAGGCTTTCTCCAGCAGTGGACGTCTTTCGGCTGATGATGAGCCCTGTATAGCACAGCGATATCGTCGATGAATATGTCTATCCAAGCTACCAAGAGAGTCCGCGATAAGCTGAATGAAACAACTTCGAAAACTCGTTTGATCCACCTGGGTCTTCCGCGTAGGGCCTCGCGGGCGTTAGGGTAACTGTTCGGGGCGATGGCCCCTTTCAGTGGTATAAATGCCGCCTGCTACTACAGGCGGAGCTTTGGGTGGGACCGGTTGGTCCATGGTGTCGTGTTCGGTGGTATCCTGCTGCAGTGCGATCGATCCCGTGTGGTTTCGCGAGAGATCTGCGGACTGTGGCAGGGTGTTTAGTCCGTGGTTGGCTTGCGCCCGCCGCTCAGTGAGGTCGAGCCCACGGGTAGTGTACCTGTTGAGCGCCCATCAGCCAGCGCGACGAGGACGCAGTCGTGTCGTCCTCTTATGTCCGGCGGTCGTCGATTGTAAATAGTAATGCGCGATGCCACGCAAATGCTGAGATCGAGCTTCATCGGCTCATTTGATCAAATTATTCACTTGCTATATATCCGAATTGCATAAGACCATTCATAGCGCGTTTTAACATACTTAGTACGCCATCTAGTAGAGAACATTGAAAGTAAGTGAACAATTATACAGTCGATCTTGTCGATTACTGAGGTATTGTGAATGATTGTTGTTGTTGTGTTTGTCCGCCCAGACCGCAAGGCGTCGTCCAGCAGCCTGGAGCAGCTCCGGCGCCGCGCGGGCGAGGTGGGCGGCTCGCTCACCCGCAAGGGCTCGGTGGAGCGCCGCGCCGCGCCCGCACCGCACTCCGCCGACGACGTGCTGCACTCGCTCGACACCTTCAAGCCTATTGTCATCACACTCACCAGCTTCTTCAAACAGGTTAACGCTTTTTTTTTCACGAAATTAAGGGACGAGACGAGCAGAACGTTCAGCTGATGGTAATTGATGCGACCTGCCCATTACAATGCGGTGGCGAAAGCAGTTGTGTCTAGAAAAAAAGAAGAACGAAAGGATGATTTTGATAGGAGGCTCACTGAAGATTTCCAGTCAAACATTAAGTTCTTCTGGAAATCCATCAAAACTGTTAGAGGAAAAACTTCTACCTCGGAGCTCAGTATAATCAGGAGTCAAGATGGGAACATTATAAGAGGAGAAGAATGTGTGCTAAAGAGATGGAAAGAGTATTTTGAAAGTTTGTTTGAAAGAGAGGAAGTGCATGAACAACATCCGGCAGCTTCTATTGAAACTAATATAAATGTTGATGAAAGTGAGATAAGCATGGATGAAATAGTGAAAGCATTGAAAAGTATGAGATTAGGTAAAGCTGCAGGGTATGACAGTATTACCGTCGAGATGCTGAGGGCTGGTCAGGGCATAGTGGCTAGCCTGTAATCGTGCCATTGTATAAGGGAAATGGGTCACGACAAGACTGCAGAAATTACTGCGGTATAAGCCTTCTCAGCGTCGTCGGTAAATTGTAAGCAAAAGTGTTGATTGAAAGAGTTGTGAATGAAACAGACGAAAAAGTATGGGATGCACAAGCGGGATTTAGAAAGGGAATGGGATGTACGGATCAGGTTTTTTCCTTGCGGTGCATAGCCGAAAAGTTTTTGGCTAAAAACAAAAAGGTCTATTGCGCGTTCGTGGATCTAGAAAAGGCCTATGATAGAGTGGTGAGGACTGAATGGTTTAATATCGAAAAAGGTGTTAGACAGGGATGTGTAGCGTCACCATGGCTGTTTAAACTGTTCATGAACAATTGCTTGACAGGTTTAAAAGAGAATGACAGTGGGTTGAGAATGAATGAGTTACTCGTCAAATGTTTTCTCTATGCTGATGACCAAGTATTACTTGCATCTTCAGCCGAGGAGTTGCAAGAGATGGTAACTGCTATGAATAGAGCTTCTGGTAGAAAGGGAATGAAGATGAATGTAAAGAAGACGAAAGGGATGGTGCTTGAAAGAGATGAGGTAGTGACAGACTGCAATATCGTGATTGGAGATGAAAAAATTGAACAGGTGAATGAGTTTGTGTATCTGGGTTCTAAATTTACAAGAGATGGAAAGTATGATATTGCCCTGTACTTTTCCCGGGGTGTAAAAAGAATAGGGGAGTCCCAGGCCCATGGGTGTCGTAAGAGGCGACTAAAGGCTTTTTAGAGGTGGGAGACTCACGCTGCCGTCTTTTGACGTCAGCACAATCGGGCCAGACTCGTCCGGGTTAATTACCACACTCGCACAGAATACCGGCGTGAAGTAGCGGCCTAGCGCCGCTATGTTTCGCATAGGTTAGTGTCGAGGACCGGTGGCCAACGACGTACTTGCACAGATCCCCTCCGCTGAAATCGTAGTCTTGGGTGATTTCAACGGGCACAATGCCGAATGGCTTGGATCACGTACCACAGACTACGCAGGGCGATCTGTGCATAATTTTGCATTGGCGTATGGTCTGTCCCAATTGGTTGAGTCGCCAACGCGGCTCCCGGATGTGGATAGCCACATGCCGTCCTAATTGGATCTTCTGCTGACTACACATCCCGATGGCTACCAGGTCTTTGTCGGCGCCCCTCTCGGAACGTCCGACCATTGCCTGGTCAGGAGTGTAGTGCCTATCCGACGCCAACGTCGACCACCAGCGACCCGCCGCGTTTGGCACTACAAGTCAGCAGATTGGGATAGGATGCGTTCCTTTTTTGCATCCTACCCTTGGGGCAGGGTTTGTTTCCCTTCGGATGATCCTAGTTAAAGCAGCATCTGACTGCAAAAAACAGGCGTATCGAACTTGGGTTGCGGCGCTGGGCACAAAGGATCCGAACTGCACAGTTCTTAAGAGGAAATACAATCGTGCCTCCAGATTTTTTAAGCGGCAAATCGCCCGTGCAAAGTCAAAACACGTCGTCAAAATCGGCGAGCAGCTTTCCAGTTACCCGACCGGAACACGCAAGTTCTGGTCGTTGTCGAAAGCTGCTCTTGGTAACTTCAGCCAGCCGTCCATGCCGCCGTTGCACATGAGGAATGACACCCTGGCCCATACGGCAAAAGAGAAAGCCGATCTCTTGTGCACTCTTTTCGCCTCCAACTCGACTCTTGACGACAACGGAAAAACACCGCCGACCATCCCGTGGTGTCAGAGCTCTATGCCTGAAGTACAGTTCAGACAGAAAACTGTTAGGCGAGCTCTGTTTTCGTTGGACGTCAGGAAGTCGAGCGGGCCGGATGGCATTTCTCCAATCGTGCTTAGAACGTGTGCCCCTGAGTTGACGCCGGAGCTAACGCGTTTATTCCGGCACTCTTATTCTAAAGGCGTAGTCCCTGACTCATGGAAGTCAGCCCTTGTCCATCCGATCCAAAAAAAAAGGAGACAGTTCGGATCCGGCAAACTACAGGCCTATTGCTATTACCTCCCTGCTCTCCAAAATCATGGAGAGCATAATTAGCCGTCAACTCTTGGTATATCTAGAGGGTCACCAGTTGATCAACGACCGACATAAGTAACAATACGGGTTTCGCCATAGTCGGTCGGCAGGTGATCTTCTGGTATACCTATCACATAGATGGGCAGCGGCTATTGAAAGCAAGGGGGAAGGCCTGGCAGTTAGCCTGGATATAGCGAAGGCCTTTGATCGTGTATGCCACAAGGCGCTCCTCTCCAAACTTCCATCATTTGGGCTTCCCGAGAGCTTGTGCAAGTGGACCTCCAGCTTCCTCACTGGGCGCAGCATATAGGTCGTTGTCGACGGATATTGCTCGAACCCGAAGCCCGTGAATGCTGGAGTGCCCCAAGGCTGTGTGCTGTCTCCCACGCTGTTTCTTCTGCATATCATTGATATGTTGGACACCTCCTATTATATGTGACTTACTATTCAACAGGATTTTTATACTACCAAGTAATTTAAATGACAGGTGACCCGTACGCTCGTTTGTCCTCCTATTCCAAAAAAAATCATTTTATTGATCGTATATTCGTAGAAAGTGAAAGAAATAGGAAGTCGACGAGAAGGGTTGAGTTTTTTTTTACATTTTATCATCCGCAAGTGTTGTATTAGTTTTTCGATTTAAAATGGTCATATTATATTCATTACATAATTTTTGAATATTTACATTACAAAATGTAAATGATGCAAATGATGCAAATGGGTGTTACAGAGTCTGGCATGGTCCCTAGCGCCTTAACTATGTTTTGACTTTTGATACTTAAAAGCGACATAGCACAGATAATATTTAAGGTTTGCGCATAATTCATTCACTCTAACATCGTATAAAATCAAAATATTAGTCTATGGTTACGATGCTGTTATGATAAACGATATGGAATACGAATATTTGTTAGAGTAGGCTAGGAGCGTTATATTCGGGGTATTATCGTATCGTTTCAGATATATCGCTGTCGATTTTGCTAGTAGAAATGCTGATTCGCGCGTTGCACGATAGCAGTGAAAATAACTCTTTTTAAAGCGTTCTGCACATCGCTCTACTCGAGTAGCCTGTGGGCAACACTAATAAATCGTACAGCGCCCTCGAGTCCAGTATAACAACACTTTCCGAGCACTGTTGGAGCTGCCACGTTTTTGTAGAGCGTCCGCTATGTTTGCACACGTAGAGGTTGATAGCTTTAGCGCCGTTCTACGTACAAAAGCGGCTTCTCTCCTACGCCGAATACGAGGCAGTAGTAACAGTTATCCGAAGGCGATAGCCGACAGCGGGGACTGTCCGTATGTTAGCCATTTAATAAAAATGCATATGTCCCTTCGTAGATATAATTACTAACACAATTAGATTATAAGTTTACTAACAATGGATCGTATTTATCTGAAAATAAACGTTTTATTTATTATAACCATACAGGAAACTGATAAACTTCGCGATGAGGATCTGTACAAGTTCCTGGCGGAGATCAAGCGGCCGAGCTCGGCGCCCAAGAAGCTCAAGTGCATCCCTGGGACGCTCAAGATAGAGGTGTCGCCGTGCCCGGACGAGATCAAGAACGGACTGACGCCAGAACTGGCCAGAATAAGTCCTTATGGAGGTTCTATTTCAATTACTTTTGATACTCTTTGTATGCTATTCTTTTATATTTCTTAAAACACTTACTATAAGATTTGCCTTCTGCTGGGCAAGTATCCAAATGGTTGCATCGGAGTGTATTTGTTTTGGTTCAAAGTCAAATAAACATTATTCAATTAGGCTTAAACTTAGCGCATTTGAATTGTAACTATAAATATTTCCTTTAAAATACTGCATCTTCCATATGTTCGGAAAAAGTGAAGCTCCTGCGAGCTTTTTTTTTATATAAGAGGGGGCAAACGGGCAAGAGGCTCATGAGATGGGGAGAGATGAGGCCACCGCCCATGGACATTCGCAACATCAGGTGTGTCAAGAAATACGTTGCCGGCCTTTAAGGTGGGAGTATGCTTTTTTCTTGAAGGTCCCTAAGTCGTATCTGTTCGAGAAAACCACAGCCGGTAATTGATTCCACAAAGTGGCTGTGCGAGGCAAGAAATTTCTAGCAAAACTCGCGATTGTGGAATGCCAGACGTCAACGTGATGTGGGTTGTAAGGTGCTGCATCCAATGTATGAATTGTGTCAAATATTTCTTAAATCTGAATAATATCAAATATTTCTTATAAAGTTATATAGAATAAACTGTATGAATATAAATATTGGATGTATCAACCTTTAGAGCTTGAATTCATTGTTTGTGTAAGAATGCTTCGATTACATAAAGCATGCTGTAAGTACATAAAATTGTAGGAAAGGTTAGTTTTTTTTAATTTATGCAATGTAATCATTAACACTGTGACTACTGTTTCTTATATTGGTGATCCATAAACGGTCGTTCCCTATATACTATCTTCAGATATAGATAAATTAATACCTTCTCCTGTCAGTAATTAGCTGTCAATAATCTGAAGCTGTCCCAATATACCCGATAAGTCATTCTTATCGCCTTATATTGGGACGCGTGAATTGCTTTTTCTATACAAAAAACTTCTATCGCCGGTAAGCTTTACGTCCTCCCACCGACAGACAGCGTGTACGGATAAGGTGAGTTACCGTCGCTAAGTTTATTGGTACAGAAAAGCTGGAGATATACTGAATATTGGGAACGGCCGTAAATAAATAAATAAATGAACATGATGGTCGTGATCGTGTTCAGACGAGAAGGTGCGGCCGTGCAAGGAGGTGTTAGTATTCGGGCCTTCGCCCCCCGCGCCCCACCTCCACTACCGCAACCTGCTGTTCGTGTGCGTGCGCGACCTCAACCTGGCCGCCTGCGCCTCGCGCGCCGGCTCCGCGCGGAACATCACGGTCAGTGTGCAGTCTCACTAACTCTCTAAGATAGGGATTCACTCGAAATGTCGGCTATAACCTTGTAAAAACGGAGACAGCAGAAATCCACTACGTTAGCAACTGTTTGCTTTCAAACTTTTACCAATGAGAGGCTCCGTTGTACAGGATGCCGCCTAGATTATAGGAAGCACAAAGGCGCCTATTTCTGCGGTAAAGCAGTAATGTGTTTCGGTCTGAAGGGCACCGTAGCTAGTGAAATTACTGGGCAAATAAGACTTAACATCTTATGTCTCAAGGTGACGAGCGCAATTATGGTTCCGCTCAGAATGTTTTTCAAGAATCCTGAACGGCACTGTAATGGACAAGGCGTGTCAATTACCATCAGCCGAACGTCCTGCTCGTCTCATCTCATTTTCATAAAAAAAAACTTAGCCGGATTATACTTCGTCGCCATATTGTAATTACTATTTCAAACTTATGTCAGATCTCACTGCACGTTTCAATTTTTACTTAGGCAGACCCGTCTTTAAATACGTAGTATTTACATACTCTTTGGTCAGTGTGCCTCATGCTCCGTAAATTAAGCAAGTTTACACATCAACGAATAATACGATAATAAGGTACGGTCGCTCTTTCGGTTGATCTTTTCAGTGGTAAACATCATTGCCATACAATGTTACTTTGATGTGCTTCGTCCAAAAGTGTGCTACGCCGGCAAAGAAATAGAATTGTTGATTGGGGCCGTAAGTGTTGCAGAATTACTTAAGACTTCCCACGTTTTATACATTTTTAAATCATATATTTAATTTCAATCTACCACCCATTCCCACGAGAAGAACGGGCGGAAGAAACCATGCAGACCTCTTTTTTTTAAATAGAATATTATTACAATAGAATTTATTCATTACATACCCTGAAGTGGTCACTCCATTCCCAAGCTATGCTATTATTTATTTTAAAAACTTTCACCACATAAACTTTTAGAATAATTCTTTTGAAAGTCCGAACACATGTATATTGTATATTGTCTGTAATCCTGTTGGAAAATCATACACTTGTATCATACGACCCTCGTCAGTAGTGCTTCTCTACTTAAAGTGTTGGCCACAGTGTCTTGTTTCCATTTACAAGAGAAAAGGGTGAGGGAGTATAATATTTACTGCAAATAATTAAAAAATAATTATCTATTTGAACCTTTGTGAACCAGAAAACAGTCGTCAGTACAGATACTTTTGATAGGAGATTTAGTAATTTTTGAAATGTGTGAACATGACGTCACAAACATGGCGGCCTGTCCACATCTTATCACGCATGGTTTTGTGGAACACACGCCGATGCCAATAACACATTAAATGTATAATATAACATTGACAAACTTTTACACAAATTATCTCGCCCCAAACTAGGCAGAGCCTGTACTATGGGCACAAGAAATTGATATCATATCATAACATCCATTACTCGGAGACAATCATCCATATTCATCATATAAATGTTTGCATCTATCGGGATTGGAACCCGGGACCTCTAACTCAGTAGGCAGGGTCAGGGGCTATATGGGTCGTCGTTAAATATTAATAGTTCATCGGTTGCTCCAGGTTCGGGTGCAGCTGATGTCTGGCGAGCATCAAGACAGTGCGCTGCCCAACATCTTCGGGCGGAGTTCGTGCCCTGAGTTCACGACGGAGGCCTATACCACCGTGCTGTACCATAACAAGTTTGTTAATCATTCAATATACCTACTTACAACAAACCATACAACATACCATAATTACCAGTGGGAGGCTCCTTTGCACAGGATGCCGGCTAGATTGTGGGTACCGCAACGGCGCCTATTTCTGCCGTGAAGCAGTAATGTGTAAACATTACTGTGTTTTGGTCTGAAGGGCTCAATTGTAGTGCCGCTCTGATTTTTATCGAGAATCCTGAGCACTGCATTGTAATAGTCAGGGCGTATCAATTACCATCAACTGAACGTCCTGCTCGTCTCGTCCCTTATTATCATTAAAAAATTATAAAGCGTCCCGATTTAACGGATCTTCTACATTTAAAACTTTTGTATGGATTCCAATACTAATATAATATTAATGTGAAATAAGCTTTGTCTATCTGTTATTTAGGCGCTGAATGGATTACGATGAAAGTTTGAGATAGTTTGAATCTCTGGAGTAGATCTAGATTAGTTTTTATATTTGTAAATAATCCCTTGCGGGGGTGAAAAATTTTGCGGGATCAAATGTTTACTCTTTATAATTATACTTTTTGTGAGAAATAAATAATCCTTTTCCATATTTGACCAACCAAGATTAACCTTATATATGGATTTTTAAGATTAATAGCTTAGCACAGGTTAAGTTGCATTTGTAACTTAGTTACAACTTATTTTTAGTCGTGAAAATCTCCAATTATTCTTTATGCCTCTCAAACATTCAAACAGCTTGTCTTTGCTTATTTTTGGTATCCACTCAAACTGCTTCAGTTTAACATTGAAAATTAATATTTGAAGGAGTTCCGAGTTGACAAGCTGAACAAATTACCATAGAGTCAAATTAAAGAGTTAATGCCTTCCAAAAACATTTGCAATTAGAAACTTTATTTTCTTAGTTATACAATGTATAATTCGTGTAAATTATAGATATTAAGTTACCGAGCTTCGCATCTTTCCCTTCGTGGTACAATTTTCAAATAAATGTGTGTGCGTCTGTAAAACAACGAAATGCACAGCAGTATTTGTTGACCGAGGTCTGTGTCAGGAACCCGTCGCTATACGACGAGATCAAGATCAAGCTGCCAGCTGACCTGGGTGACCAGCACCACCTGCTCTTCACGTTCGTCCACGTGTCGTGCCAGCGCAAACCCGTGGCACCTGACCACGAGAAGAACGTGGAGACGCCCGTCGGCTATTCCGTGAGTGAATTTATGTACAGCAGATTTATTTATTTATTCAGAAACAGACAGTCTTACAAATGAATACTAAATTAAATAACAGATACTAGACCTATAGTTTCCTTAATTAACAAATTTAATAGCGAACAGTCTTATAATTATACACAAATATAAAAATACTTCATTAAAATCATAAAAATCCTATAGTCTAGTCGACAAGTTGAAAATGGTACAAAATAGAGATACTGCTCTTAAAATTATGTGCGATAGCTCATTGGATCCGGAATGACGCCTAGAAAAATGTGCCAAACGCGTGTATTACCACATAAAAAATTGCAAAGTTATAAACAATTAAAGATGAAAAAAAAATGGCATTTCGTTTTTTGCCAATATTTCATAAACTATTAATATTTAAGAAATTTCAATTCTGAAAGAGGAGTTATATTCCAATAAAAAATCCTAACTCCTGGAACTCTATCTCAATTATTTATAATTTTAATTTAACGCTGAAAATAGGCGAGTACGGCACATTAATTAATTTATTTATCGGTTATTTTCGCATATTTTTTTTAATTTGAAAAGATTATGGTGTGTTCTGAACACTATAAATAATTTATTTCCGTCGGAAATTTTACTTAAAGTTAATTTTTAGTTTGGTTCTGCGCAGGCCATTTAATATATTGGATTAAATAGGCTAAGGTACAAAGTGTTGTTGCAATATGTTATGTATTGTCACTTGTTATGGTTGATAAATATATTTCTATTTCTGTCACTTTACACAGCTGGCCCAAGAGGGACTATTTTGTTAACAACTAAACTATCATGTACTTGAATTATATTCACTTATTAATTATTAATGTACTGAATATTAAATTTATCTTGTGTAAATAATTTATCAATTTTTTATTTAATATTTACGTTCACGCTACATACTCACTATGTAAACTTTTCTGTATCTATCATTCCCTACTCTGTGGTCCTGTCTTGTGGACAGTGACAGATAGTGCTAGTGCGCATGCAGTTATCTGCGTCAAAAGCCATGTACTGGTTTTGTAATAAGGCGGCATATATATTATTCAAGGATGTGGTTACTCGAATTTCAAACGTTTTTCTACCGAGTGAAAGTTGTAAGCGAGTACTTGGTAGTTATTGGCGCATATTATATACATTTACCCTCTTTTTCGCTCATTTACCGTGTCGAACGCTATCATCGTCACAACTACCGGTTAAACTTATAAATGCAACTCGGGGAAACTCAAAAAATCCTTGAATCGTTGTAATTTGGACCATATTTCTATCCATAACCATACCACTGATTTCTGTAATAAATATAGCAGCTGCTTTGTTTAAAGAATTCTCGATTTGTCAACATTTAAGTGCATTTTAAAATTGTATGTATTTAAATGAATGTTAATATTGTAGTGGCTGCCTCTGTGCCGCAACGGCAAGCTGACCAGCGGAGAGTTCTGCCTGCCCGCCATGCAGGAGGAGCCGCCCCCCAACTACTCGTACATATCGCCCGATGTACTGCTGCCCGGCACGCGCTGGATAGACAACCACAAACCCATCTTCACCGTGGCGCTGGAGCCCTACACCACGGTGCATCCGCAAGTGAGGCGACCTATGCGCACTCAGTACCATTTGGTATTTAAGGCGACACTAAACGCCAGTGACCTTGAGCGATATGAGTTCATTTAATGGCCGCCCGCCCACCATTCTGTGTGTGCAAGTTTCAGCGTGAATGAGAGAGAGCATGAAATGCCTGTTCATATTTTTGAACAAAATTCTTGCGTGAAAAATTAAGTATTTATTTTTTAAATTTTAACAGGCGCAAATAGTTTTTATGTTTACAATCCTTTTTATTGATTACTAATCTGAATATAAATTTAAATGCTATAAGAATACTTAACTCTTCTGAGTTTCGTACTAAAAAATGCGTCTTCCCGAAAAAACTTTTAAAAATTATATTATAAATGGTAGTTCAAAATGGCTCTGGAGTGCTAAGTGTAAAGTAAGACTTACGGGTATGTGTAACAGGATATTTATATGTTTTTATAAACCATATAAATATCCTCCAAATGCTATATTCTTAACCGACTTCAAATGGAGGAGGTTCTCAATCCGACCGGTATTTTTTTATGTATGTACATCGATTACTCTTGAGATGTATGATCCGATTTACGTAATTCTTCTTTAGTTCGATGCGAAATAGATGCCATTTGGTCCAATAAAAATTTTACATTACATTTTGCCCAGTAGTTTTCATTTGATGAACATTTTAAATGAAAATTTTTGTCTACGTGGATGATGTAATTGTTTTTTGTATACGGCTATTTTAGGAGTTTTCATTCAGGTTGATAATATATTACTATTATTAACTGACACTAAAAAGCAAAAAAAAGTAAATTTTTAGATATTAGATACTTTTCAGTTTTTAAAGTCGGTTTTTTTAAAAGTAGTTTTTTATCATCTTTAAACTTGTCTAAAAAAACAGTCTTTCAGTTTTTTCTGCTAACACTTCGTTACAAATAGATGTTCAGGATCACAATGCATTACTGTTATTGGTACAGGACAGCTACATTGAGCGGTTCGCGATGGCTTGCGAGGCGGTGCAGGAGGGAAACATTCCAGCACGCATCGGACTCGTCAACATGGAGGCCGAGCTCAGAGCCAGGTACCTCATATCACGTATTGGTACACCACTACCAGCGTGTTTATCACTTCTAATTTTATCTTCTTATTTTAAGGGACGAGACGAGCAGGACGTTCAGCTGATGGTAATTTATGCGCCCTGGCCGTAACAATGCAGTACCGCTCAGGATTCTTGAAAAACGCCAAAAATTCTGAGTGGCACTACAACTGCGCTCGTCACCTTGAGACATAAGATGTTGAGTCTCATTTGCCCAGTTATCTCTGTTGCAACTCTCGTTACCCATATTAGCTCTGGGCTTCCTCGGAGCATAAAAAGAATATGGAAGTCTCAGACCCAAGGGTGTCGTAAGGCGGGAGGCGTCCTTGCAGGGGATGCCGGCTAGATTTTGGGTACTACAACGGCGCTGTCTTCTGCTGTGAAGAAGTAATATGTAAGCATTGCATGCACGTATTCTGTTTCGTTCTGAAGGGCGCCGTAGCTATTGAATTTACTAGGCAAATGAGACTTCACATATTATGTCTCACGGTGACGAGTGCAATTGTAGTGCCTCTCAGAAGTTTTGTGTTTTTCAAAACGGTAATGGGCAGGGCATTCAATAAGCTGAAGGTGCTGCTCGTCTCGTCCCTTATTGTCAAAAAAAAAACAAAAAACAGAATGATGTATGAATGCTAGAAGAATAACCCTGATGTTAAATAAAGAGAGCACGTGGACCTTCAGTTAGTAAAACATGATTATTATTACTTTCCTATCATAAGACTGGTACAAGAACAGATGAAAAGTTTAAACAATTGCATTTGGCTCCATACCTACTTTGTGTAATGCTATCACAGCCGGCCGTAATGATTAAAATGTAATAGACGGTTCAAAAGTATTTTTTTAAAATCCAAGCTATATGAGTTTTGTCTTTTTTTTTATGGAAAAGTAACCACCGCCGCCCACATTCTCTTGCAACACCAGATGAATCACTGGAGCGTTGCCGGCCTTTAAAGATGTTGTACGCGCTTTTTTGAAGGTACCCATTTCGTATTGTCCCGGAAACACCGCACAAGGAAGCACATTGTACAGCTTTGTAGTACGTTGAAGAAAGTTCCTCCACAACCGCACTGTGGAGGACCGTCACACATCAAGATGGTGGGGATGATATCCTAATCTGTGGCGTGTCGTATCGTGCGAAGGTGGAATGTAGCGGCAGGAATCAAGTGCAACAGCTCTTCGGAATACTCCCTGAGATAATGAAGAATTTTCACTCATTTTGACTTTTAGCTTTTCGTATTCTCTATAGAAAATATGAAATTTGTGTTTAAAAACTATTTCGATCGTTAACACTCACGCAGTCCTTTGCGCGCTCCGGTAAGGGTCACTAGGAGATTACGCAAATATTGTGTGAAATGTTTAATTAAAATATAAGAAAGTTATGTGTTGTGCCAAAATGTAAAAGAACAAGCACTAAAGAAGGAAATTAAGGAGTGAGTGTTGATATGTGACGTCACACAGCGGCTTATATTCATGGGAACGTTAGATGTGTGTAAAATCTAAACTAATTGGTATTTTGAAATGAAACAAAGACCAGTGTATTCATATACATATTGACACACACACTTTTTACACAAATTATGTTGCCCCAAATGAAGCATATATAGCCTGTGTTATGGGTTGCAAGACAACGATATATTTAATACATTATACTTACTTAAACATATATAAATACATATAATCATACATAAATACATTTAAACATCCATGACTCAGAAACAAACATCCATATTCATCATATAAATGCTTGCACCTACCGGGATTCGAACCCGAGACCTCTAGCTTAGTAGGTAGGATCGCTAACCGCTCGGCTATACATATACTCCCTTATTCATAATGGTCCGCTAACTTTAAACAGTCGCTTAGTAGTGTTTTCTGACTTAGGTCAATAGAAGAAGACAGAGTGAGAATTAGCAATGCTTTAAGATAGCAGACTATTATGAATAAGGGTGATAGACTTTTGTTGCAAGCGATTTCGCATATCCATTAACATTCTTCACTGTCTTTTATGCCCGAGCAGCATCACGGAGCTGCCGCTGGCCAGCTCGGAGGCGCTGGCGCGGTTCCTGCCTGTCCTGGGTGACAAGCTGCTGCAGCTACTGGCCGCGCCACCTGAGCTGGCGGGTCGCTCGCTGAACATCGCACAGGACGTCTTCACCTGTCTCGCCAACCTCTTCACCGAGATCGTCGTGAGTCTTATAACATATCGGTGTGGACTACACCGCATCTGTCCTATCCTACATACACACACATGCACATACACACACACGCCTTTTTCCCGTCATCGTAGGCAGAGACAGCAGAATGCCACTTGCTTCTATCCTTTACACCACAATAATATAGATGTATATTGTGATTAATGTGCAGTGATCACTTCTTGCAGTGGGTCTAGAATCTCCTCAAACTAGTTTTAATAACTGTTTGGCGCGTACATATCGTATATACCTTTCGGCTGGCATACACTAGGAACAGGCAATCTGTGGTAAAACGGTATGTGTTTGAAATAACAGTCAGATATTTATTTTATGAACTTCTGGGATGGATTAAAAAAATGATGTTTTACAAATATTTTAAAAGAGACGCCATTGGTCACAGCGAAACTGTCACAAAAGTATGACAAGTGTCAGTTTTCAACCTAACCTCCACTGATTTGATTGTATGAACTATGACGTCATCGTACAAAAGGATCTGGGGCGCGAAACATAACTTTTAATTATTATATACTTTAATATACATACATATTTATTTACTTTTGATGCTATGCTATTACTATGTATTTATTTACTTACTTTTGATTTTTTTTATATTGATTTAAATTATGTCTCAAACGCGATGAAAACTTAACTGTGGGAATGATGCTGTGACAGCTCGGCTATGTAACGCTCGTTAAGATAAAGTCAGCTCGAGTTGACTGAGGGAGCTTGACCAATCAGTCCATAATTTACCTTACTATTTATTTTATGAATTTAGAACACAAAAAATAGTCGAAGTACGTATTAATAATATTGCTGTGATGAAGTTTTCACCTAAGTCGTTTGTTCTTAAGCAGACACCATTTTGTTATCATTAAGATGTATGCTATCGAATAGAAACATATTCATACTCTAGGGAATATGCTTATTTTCTTCTTCTTAGTTTTATTTTTCTGTCTGTGGTTTGAAATAGAACTAAAAATATATTTATTTACCATAGGGAGTGACAATAATATAACATTTTGCAACAACACTAATTGGTAAACGTCATGAATCAACATAATTTCTAAAAGGGCTTTGACATTGGGAGAAGAACTTATAAGAAACTCGCAACCAATCTTTTAAATCATATAACATGTAAGCCTACTTTATATAATATTACACAATTTTAGGTGGCCTGCGCAGAACCAGAAAAGAGACATGCAGCATTATTCTGTATATAATCTTCATTACTATGCAAAGTTTCTTATCCAAACTCAAATTCCAATTAAAAATCACTTTATTCATGCAGGTCACGGAGATGACACTTATGAATGTCAAAAAAAACGACAAAAAAAAATTTTTTTATTACTTAATTTACCGCTACTTCGTAAAGGGTTGAGCTAATGAGAAGAAGTAGTAAGAAACTCATTGCCACTCTTTTAAGTCGAGATTTACATTCTTCTTCTTATCGAGTCGACGGTCACCTCAAATACGGGCAGCCCAAAAAGCCGCAACCGTGATAGCTCGGTCGGTAGCCTCGTGTAGCTCCTCGTTGAAGTAGTCAGTAATCAGTAGGCTGACTAATCTTTTCACCACGATGGCCACCTCTAAAAACTAAGATTTACATTTTAATTCTTTTACAAATAATTTCAATTACAATATATGCAAAGTGACGCAAGAAAAATACTACCAGTAAGTCAAAAAATAAAAAAAAGTAAATTAATACTTATAAACACAAGAATTTTTGAGTATAGTAGATGCATCAATCCACACATACCGTAAATAAATACAGGTATTATGTGAGCATTTCATAAAAAAAAGAGTTTGTATACTTATGTATGCACGCAAGAAGTTATATACTTCTTTGGCCTAACGAAGCAAAAATCATTAAATGATTTATTCCTCGTGATATTCTTACGTTTTTGTAAAGAACAATTTTGTAAAAATCTCGCAAAGATGGCTTTGACAATTAATTAATAAATAATGAATACGGCTGTATGGGCTTGCCTGTCCTAATAATGGACGACGAAGAAAAAAACGAATGACGCAAACGTCAGAAAATTTTTAAGGAACCAACTTTACACTATTAATTTTTATTAACTAACTTTACGATGTAGAATTCAGGTGTCAGTGTGCGCGCGCATCGTAATAATTCACTCTCTTCATTTTTCTCCATCGCGCCATAAGAAGTATAACTTCAATAACATATGTAATAAGTTAAGTGATCGTTGTATTTTTCAGAACATGAATGAGTGTTCAACGTGCGACGCCCACGGCCGCAGCAGCTTGATCAGCACTTACATCCAGTACCAGTGCCACATCCCGCGGCCGGCGCTCTCTGACACTGACATCGGCCTGCCACTACCGCCCTCTGGTAACGCCCTTCAACTACTGTCTCAAAATAATCTTAAGTACTTTATTCTTTATCTATACAAATAAATAAAATTGGAGTGTCTGTTTGTAATATTGAAATAACCGTTTTTTACGACATGTATATGAATATATATGTTACGGGCAATTAGATAAGTCCGGGCACTATTAATAATGGCTGGTCTGTATTCATAATGCCTGACTCAATTGGACAATGTGATTAAAACAGCATGATTATTCACTTTTCCCGGCCATTATGAATAATGCCCACCCTATCTTGGGCAAAGTAATAAAATAGGTTAACTGTAGTGTTTTTGTTTAATAAATTAAATTAAACTCACAAAATTATCATGAAAAGTTAACAAAAAATAAACTATTAAACATAGTAGTTATAATAGAATGTAATAACATCATTAGTTTACTATATATAGGCTACCTACTTTTATTTTGACAAAAATATTACTTAAGAAGAATAGTTTAAAAATTAGTAAACTGAGAAAAATCAACAAAAATATCTAATAATTAAGGACTGTTCAAGAAAGTTATTAAGTTTAGGTTTATTTATTCTTGCAAGATGAGCTTTTGTGACGTTTGAAATTGCAAAGAATGTTTGATTTCTTGCATTTACAACGTTTAAAATTGCAGTCACCACTACAGTTACAATGCTGGAAGCCTTGTCCATCAAAATGAGAGTCTCTTCGAGCAGATTCTCGAAGAGTAATATCAACTTTTGGAACATCGTCGATCGAAATGAACTTTTCTTTACACACAGTAAACTGATTACTGGAGTACAGTTGGTTTAAAATACCGTGTTTAGTTCCAAACTTATAAAGTTTTTCTTTTCATTTATTTATTTTATTTTATTTATTTGGAAAACCAACAGCTTTCAAAACTTAAATGATACTTAAGATAATTACAGAGAGCCAATTATAGGTTTCCACAATTAGTGCTAGAGTAAAAAAATTTAACTGACAACGTGAGCATATACAATTCGAAAATTACAATTTACATTATCATTAAAGTTAAAGTTAATGTAACAACTTAAGAAGATGTAGAGTTATTAGTAAAGAATTTGTTGGCTAAGGCACGTCTTACAGAGTCTACGCTTGAACAGAAGAGATCTAAATTATTATCACTACTTGACAGATTGTTGAAGCTATTACTTGCTCGCCAAGTAAAAGTATTTCTTTTATAGTTTAGGTTAGTGTGATGAAGTCTTAGTAAATCATGCTGTCACAGTAATCTAACAGGGGTATTGAACTGAAGCTGAGCAAGAAGGTCTGGACAGTCAATTAGCCCTTGGGCTATTTTTAAAAGGAGAGTAATTTCGGCTATTTCGCGACGATTCTTTAAAGGCTGGAGGTGATGTTTACTGCAAAGATTGAGGTAGTCATCAGAGCGGTATGTGACTTTCACACGATAACAAAGATGTTTGAGGAATTTCCTTTGAATATTTTCGATGCGGTTAACATACTTCAAGTATGATGGGTTCCAGACCTGAGAGGCGTACTCTAGATTGCTCCTGAAAAATTAACAGTACAGAATTTTTAAAGTTTTGATATTTTTAAAGTCTTGAGTTACGTATGATGAAACCAAGAGCTCTAGAGGCTTTATTAACTATTGTATCAATTTGAGTGTCAAAAAGTAACTCTGAGTCATGGTGAGCACCCAAATCTCGAATAACATAGCTACGTTGAAGTTTATTACGTTTAAGCATATAATCAATCAATAGGACATTACGTTTACGAGTGAATGTCTGAATGTTGCACTTAAACGCGTTCAATTCTAACTGATTTTGAAGGCAACAGTGTTCAAGGCGTTTCAAATCAGATTGCAAAGACAAAGCATCAGATAAGGATGTGACTTTCTTGTATATTTTCATGTCATCCGCAAAGCATAGAAGCTGTGAGTGATGTAGGCACCTGTATATGTCGTTTACAAATATTACAAAGAGCAAAGGGCCCAAAAGGGAACCTTGTGGGACGCCACTATGGACGGGAACCCAACTAGATATATAGTTGTTAATGACCACTGCTTGAGTTCGGTTATGAACATATGATGTGAACCACCGCAATAAATCACCGCTGATGCCTATCTTTTTGAGTTTATCAATAAGTATATGATGCTGTATCCTGTCAAAGGCTTTACTGTAATCAGTGTAACCATCAGACCATCAGCCATAGCATCGGTAATACTGGAATTAAGGAGAATTAAATTTGTTGTAGTTGACCTATTTTTTAAAAATCCGTGTTGTTGGGAGTTGAAAGATTGTTTTAAGGCAAGACTGACCTGAGAATAAATTATTTGTTCGAAAACTTTGGATACTATACATAATTTGGAAATAGGACGGTAATTTTCAATATTGTTTTTGGAACCCTTTTTATGAATAGGTGTAATAAAGGCGCGTTTCCAGATGGTAGGGACAATGCCATCAGCTAGTGATCGTTGGAACAGAATTGCCAGAGGGACGGCTAAAGTACTAGCACAATTAATTAAAACACTTTTTCGACAGATATAATTATAGCAAGTATATTACGACTATCCATCTTGGCCCGATCTACATCTGGTATCCTTACTTGAACGCTTTGGCCTATATCTGCAATAGGAAATTTTGCATTTGAACGCGCCAACATTTTATCACATTGCCCGGTCCAAGTGATAGATTCAAGCTATCTCAAACACTGACTTATTACATGGACCACGGTCCGTCGGGCATTATTAATAATGGCCAGTCAAAGTGATAAATTAATAACTTTTCCCATCGCTCTTGGGCATTATTTATAATGGCCGGTCCTTATTAATAATGCCCAGTTAATCACGTTGCCCGTAACATATATACACCAAATTATATTTTTTTTTAATTTTTGTCTGTCTTTCTGTTTGTTCCGGCTGAATCTCTGAAATGACTGGACCGATTTTGACGGCAGTTTTATTGGCAGGTAGCTGATGTAATAAGGAGTTACTTAGCCTACGTTTATTTTAGAAAAATAAAGTAATGTCCAAGAAACTCTAACAAGGTCTAACTCTAAAAATAATTTATATGGAAAAACAACGTTTGCCGGGTCAGCTAGTGTATTTATATTATACAATACATTAGCGATGATAATACATTCTCTCTCTCTCTCTCTCACACACACACACACACACACACACAAACACACACCTTAGTAGTGTTAAATAAGTACATACTCAATTAAGCAGATAAAGTTCTTGTCTAGTTAGAGTTAAGTATTTTGTTTTTTTTTATAACAATAAGGGACGAGACGACCAGGATTCTTGAAAAACCCAGGAATTCTGAGCGGCTCTATAATTGCGCTCGTCACCTAGAAACTTGTTAAGTCTCATTTCTATCATTTTTATTTTTTTTTAAATCATAAAGGATATCTTTTGATGTTTCTTTGTTTATGTTATTAAGACGTCCGATCATGGGGGCCCCCTTTTTGGCGCGACTATGTATCATTTAAATTTAAAAGAAATTTTAATGGAGTTAATCTAATGGAGACAATCTTAATTGGAGTTATTTTGAGGAAAACCAGTTGGCTATCGAATCTTTACGATAATTTTAGAATATATTTTACAAAATTGAATAAAAACCTCATGCTTGTACTGCAGTGATGACGGACGGTTCGTGCAAGATCCTCCACGAGGAGATCGCGCTGCAGTGGGTGGTGGCAAGCGGCTCCACGCGGGACCTGGCCATGACCAACTCCTGGTATGCTGCCTGCACTAGTTAATATAGATTATGTGCTATAATAAACAATATAACAGTTGTGGCACTATAGTCTGGCTGGTCGGTTTTTCAACGACTTGTCTAAGCTGGATTTGTTCAACACTCCAATTAGGCAGGTAAAACAGCTCCTTACCGAGAACTTTTTCAATCATGTGTAATTGTAAATCTTAGGTCTTTTGTTATTTTTTTCCTTTATCATTTGTATATAATTTTCGTTTTAGTTGTCCACCGTATGCATCTGTGAAAACTTACTTAATTGTCCATCTGTAATTAAGTATGTAACTTAATTTTTTAACCTAGCTGTAAGTTTTCCAAAAAATGAAAAAAAAAAATAAAAAATAAATAGTCCAACAACTTCGTGCGCGACCATCTCACGGGGTGACAGGCGATGGCGGGGACGGGGTACTAAGAAGTCAGGTAGTGTTGCGAGGAAGGGGAACGCGTGAGACTACTGTAACCCGATAGTTAGTTACAGTTAACATAGATGATGTGCAATAATAAAATTACATTGTAAACCTATAAAAGTTGTGGCACTGCCTTTCTAGTTGCCTAATGAAGAGCTAGTATGACAAGTCTAATAGTTATTAATACAACTGTTGTGAAATAAGGGGTATTAAAACACGAATGTAGGTGATAATAGTATCATCACATGAGTGTTTTAATACCTAATTATCAACAGTTGCATACAATACTTTATCTACACCCATAATACGAATTCTCTATAAAAGATTCTGAAACAGTTAGCTTACTGCTAATATTAAAAAGCCAGTCCTAGTAACCATAATATCATCCAATGGAGTATTATTATTAAAACTGATGATATACTGTTGTACTGAGTTTCATTACAACACTCGTTTGGATCAAGACAATCGTGCGGCTCGTCTGATGGTTGCTCAATGTGAACAGAACAATTATAGTTATTCGTACATACACGACGATGCCTTAGATTTTTTGTCCTTGTGGCGTTAAAACTCTTATATGTGTAGAAAGAACGGTTTGGTAATTTAAACGCACATAATAAAATTGAAATATCTGTATTTTACAGTTTCCACTAATAATCACAATATGGCAACACTACCCCTTAATTTACAATAAGTAATGCCCACTCGGAAAAAAAAATTCAAATTCCAAATTTGTATATTTGATATTAAGATTATTATCTTATATTAGATAATATATACAAAATTAGTTTACAATTAAGCCTTATATATGTAACTATAAAACTTATTTCTACAACCCTATCTACGTGTTGAGGGATAAAACTTTATTATGCTTAAAAACTAATACATGAGGTTTGTGGGGGGGGATCCAGGAAACTGGGAAAACCTGGCTATTTGCTATGAAATACCCACTCGAACTTAGCGCTCTGGCTTATATAGGGCACGACCGTCTACCGTGATGATGCTACCAACTGTTAGATGGCACTGCTGTAGTGCCAAATAACTTACACGAATCAAGTTAACTAAAGATCTTAATATTATACGCCATTATAGTTATTTCTAATCATAGTTATAATTATATTCCATAGTATTTAAATATTAACAGTAGCTAAATAAATGTAATTATTAATTGGGATATCTTATGGCAGTTCATGGCGTTGGTTGCGCTTGTTAACACATCAAGCTGACATATGGTTTTAATAATTTATAAAAAAATCTATATTATTTTTTGTATACTTTGCCTGCTTAGCGTGACAGCGTTCAGTTACTTACAATAATGATATCTTTTGTTGGGCGACACATAATATAGTATTCTATATGTTAATCGTGTATTTTGTTTTATGAAAATTAAGGGACGAGACGAGCAGGACGTTCAGCTGATGGTAATTGATACGCCCTGCTAATCATAATGCAGTGCCGCTCAGGATGATTGAAAAACCCATAATTTCTGAGCGGTACTACAACTGCGCTCGTCACCTTGAGACATAAGATGTCAAGTCTCGTTTGCCCAGTAATTTCACTAGCTATGGCGCCCTTCAGAGCGAAATACAGTAAATGCTTGCACATTACTGCTTCACGGCAGAAATAGGCGCCGTTGTGGTTCCCATAATCTAGCCGGCATCCGGTGCAAATTAGCCTCACACTGGTATATTAATATTTCAAACTTATAGTTTTGACGTGTGCTGTTTGCAAGCAGGGCTTTGTTCGAGCTGATGGTCAAGTCCATGGTGGAGTACTTGTACTGGAGCGGCGCGCACGAGGCCCCGCGCAAGGCCCGCTTTCCCGACCACTTCACTGACGACCTGGCCACCCTCGTCACCAATGTCACAGCGGAGATCATCGCCAAGTCAGTTCACTGCCAACTGTTCTTTAATAATCACTCACGTTCCATTTATCCTTCGATTCTTCAGATTATTAAAGAGATTAGAAATTATTATTCTAATTACTCGCGGCCACGCGCTAAACCTGCACGATATAACTCTAGTAGGAAAGTTGTTCTATTTACTGGCGGTTCCATGTGCTTTATACTACGTTCGCCCATTCTCACTCTTTCTCAATCGGTCTCAATCTCCCTCTCCCTCTTCTTGGATAAAAACGTCCCACATTTTCGTGACACTTTATAGTCACATATAGACACTGGATTTACTAAATGATCCCAAATTCGTTCTCTGCACCCTCAAAAACCTCGGATTCGATATCCATATTGTTGAAATCATAATTTTGCGCGGCGGCCATCTTGGATTTCAAAAATGATCCCAAATTCGTTCTCTGCGCCCTCGAGAACCTCGGATTCGATATCCATATTGTTGAAATCATGGATTTGCATGGCGGCCATCGTGGATTTCAAAACGGATCCCAAATTCGTTATCTGCAATCTCGAGAACCACGAACCCTGCCCGATACAAGGCTAGTAGGGAAGCCCGAGAGTAAAAAATACTCTTCCTCAATCGGTATCAATCGCTCTCTCCCTTGAACAAGAACCTCCTCCTCTTCTTGAACAAAAACGTCTCAAATTTCCGTGACGCTTCCGTTTCCGTTTTATTTGTAAATATTTCACCCTCTTGCGCCTAAAGAAGTTTCACTTCAAAAATTTCATGTAATAAAAACTCTGTATCGCGGAAAAAATGGTCGTCGATCGGGGCCAAGTCTGTTGAGTACAGAATGTGTCGAATGGTTTCTAAGTGAGTTTGACCATAGAATTTAAATGGTTTCGAGAGACGTATGAGGTCTTGCGTTATTGTGGAGCAATGATGGTGAAGATCGGTTTACGAGCCGGGACTGACCACTGCAAGTATGGCCATCATTGTTCTCTTGCTGTTAGACAACCGATAAAAACAGGCCAGGTTTAATACTCTAATGTGCGTGACAAGCGACGTCTTACACTCGCGATTTATGATACTTTGTGTTAGTGTTCGTGAATAACTCAAAATAGACGAATGATCTAAGGTTGGAAGTTCGGTACAATAGATATGCTGTTGTTGCTTGACTGGATTTGAGGAAGGAGGATTATAACATGAAATGACCTACAAACAGTTACCAACGCTTTTCTTTAAGTACCAACATTATAAAATGAGTGCAAAATTTTTTAATGCACCCTATATACAGGCGGCTTTGGTGCACCCGATCCCTAAGAAAGGTGTACGCGCAGATCCGTCCAACTACCGCCCCATTGCCATTTCCTCCATTTTCTCCAAAGTAATGGAGTCTATCATCAACCGCCAGCTCTTGGGATACCTAGAGGGGCACCAGCTGATCAGCGACTGCCAGTACGGCTTCCGTCAGGGTCGCTCAGCTGGTGATCTTCTTGCATACCTCACCCATAAATGGGCGCAAGCGGTTGAGTCGAAGGGAGAGGCGTTGGCGGTAAGTTTGGACATAGCGAAGGCCTTGGATCGGGTGTGGTATAAAGCGCTTATAGCGAAACTGCCATCCTATGGGCTTCCCGAGAAGTTTTGCAAATGGGTCACTAGCTTTTTGGCTGATCGGAGCATCAAGGTTGTTATCAACGGTGCATGCTCCGACTTAAAACCCATAAACGCTGGTGTCCCGCAAGGCTGCGTGCTATCCCCTACGCTGTTTCTTCTGCATATCAATGATATGCTGCAAATCAGCAATATTCATTGCTATGCAGACGACAGCACAGGGTATGCTTCCTACACCGGCCGTGCCAACATGTCCCGGGATAGCGTCGATGAGAACCGGAACAAACTTGTGTCTGAAATCGAGACTATGCTTTGCAAAGTCTCGGAATGGGACCGACAAAATTTAGTCCAATTCAACCCCAAGAAGACATAAGTTTGTGCGATCACCACTAAAAAGTCTCCCTTTGTCGTATCCCCTCGATTCGAGAACACTCCTCTAACTGCCACAGCCTGTATTGGCATACTTGGCGTCGATATATCGAGCGACGTTCAGTTCCGTGGTCACTTGGAAGAGAAGGCCAAACTGGGCTCAAAAAAGCTTGGTGTACTCAGTAAGGCGAGACAGTACTTCACTAAAAGCCACCGCCTGCAAGTTTATAAGGCGCAAATTCGGCCTCACATGGAGTACTGTTCTCACCTCTGGGCGGGTGCTCCCCAGTACCAGCTTCTTCCATTTGACCGCATACAACGAAGAGCGGCTCGAATCATCGACGATCATGTCATCTCCGATCGGCTTGATTCTCTAGCATTGCGTAGAGATGTGGGTTCTCTCTGCATCTTCTACCGCATTTATCACGGGGAGTGCTCAGAGGAGATCTTCGGGTTGATTCCAGCGGCCGAATTCCACCACTGGACATTACGTGCAAAGTACCATCCGCATCACGTAGACGTCTGGCATTCCACAACCGCGCGTTTCGTCCAAAATTTCTTACCTCGCACAGCCACTTTGTGGAATCAACTACCGGCAGCGGTTTTCCCGAACAGATACGACTTAGGGACCTTCAAGAAAAAAGCATACCCACCTTAAAGGCCGCCAACGTATTTCTTGACACACCTGTTGTTGCGGATGTCCATGGGCGGTTGCTTCACCTCTCCCCATCCCGTGAGCCTCTTGCCCTTTTGCCCCCTCTCATATTAATAAAAAAACTACACGTACATTTAGGATATGTGTTAAAGATGTAAGGTTTTTTTTATGAAAATAAGGGACGATACGAACAGGACGTTCAGCTGATGGTAATTGACTCGCCGTGTCCGTTACAATGCAGTGTTGCTCAAGATTATTAAAAAACCTAAAAATTCTGAGAGGCACTACGACTGCGCTCGTCACCTGCAGACATAAGATGTCAAGTCTCATTTGCCCAGTAATTTCACTAGCTACGGCGTCCTTCCGTATTACTGCTTCACGGCAGAAATAGGCGCCCTTGTGGTACTCATTATTTAGCCGGCATCCTGTCCAAAGGAGCCTCCCACTGGTGAGTAGTAGTAGTACGATAATGAAGTAGTTGTTTCTGTACTTAAAAGTAAATTGTAAAGTGATAAAACTGATGTATATATTTTACAAATTATCTGAAATATCAGTGGCAGCAACCGCTTGCAAAATAAACATGTGTTACAGATACGGCAAGAACAGTCGCCTGACGCAGAGCCTGAACAACAGCCTTGCGTTCTTCCTATTCGATCTGTTCAGCATCATGGACCGCGGGTTCGTGTTCAACCTGGTGCGCGGCTACCACAAGCAGATGTCGGCCAAGATAGCCTCGTTGCCCGACGCCGTGCAACTTGTTCTGTATAAGGTTAGTCTCCTATTAACGAAACATGCTGTATTTATCAAGCATATAACTTAGTAAAGACTGGGTATTGGAATTCTCGCCCACTCCTAATTTTTGTTTGATTTTATGGAAAAGGAGGACAAACGACCTGGTGTTAAGTAATCACCGCCGCTCTTGCAACACCAGAGGAATCACATGAGCGTTGCCGACCTTTAAAGACTGTGTACGCGCTTTTTTGAAGGTATCCATGTCGTATCGTCCCGGAAACACCACACAAGAAAGTTCAATCCACAGCTTTGTAGTACGTAGAAAGTTCTTTGAAAACCGCACTTTGGAGAACGCCATATATCAAGATGGTGTAGATGATATCCTAATTTGTGGCGTGTCGTGCGAAGGTGGAATTCGGCAGCAGGAATCAGCTGATTATGTGAGGCACAAATAGCAATGGTAATAGCCGACGTCTTCAATAATTCGAGTCGAATTGTCAGTTTCACTACCCGTAGGGTAATGTAGTGAAACGATTTATAAGCGGCGACATTCCCAGATATCCCCTAGAACTTGCCATCAGGCGACTCGCCAGCAATATAATTTTAAGGTTTATCAAACCTAGCAACGTGCTTAATTTGCAAACGGAAGAGGCGAACTGGTATATTATAATGTCACAGATTAAACAACATAGTAGCTTACATTGACACAAATAGATGGTTTAACTAGTAAGTGGAGGTATATTTTAACACACTCATTTATGTAGACATGCAAGCTATTCTTAAAGTGATGGGTTAACTTTTACATAATGTTAATACTTGAATAAATTGACACACACACACACACACAGTGCACTCTTTGACCTTTCGCTTCTTATTCGTAACCATAGGTGGTATATTGGTTGTCATAGGGCATTTTTATTGAAGTAGGCATTACTTTGCAGAAATCCATAAGTATCTAGATGTTTTGAATTTTGTTTAGTGTTAATTCCGCCGATGTTTGTCTTTAAACAATTTGACACGTGTTTCGCCTCTACACGAGACATCCTCAGGAGATGTTGACGCCAAACTCTTGCTCGAGACAGGACAGGCTATGCCTAATGTAAGGACCAAATACCATAATATTCTCAAGCGATATAGCCTCTGTATAAAGAGTAAATAATTAAATAATTTTTATATTGTGTAAAATCCAACATCTTTTTCCATTACTTGAACTACCACGTTGTTCCAGCTGTCGTTCCTCCGCGTCCTGTGCTCACACGAGCACTACGCGGCGCTGTGCCTCCCGGGCGGGCCGCGCACCACCCCCGCGCCCCGCCCCGCGTCGCCCGCGCCCTCCGCGCGCTCGTCGGCGTCCTCGGACAGCCGCGGCGGCGCCGTGTCGCTCACGGCCGAGTTCCGCTCGCGACACTACCTGGCCGGCCTGCTGCTCTCAGACCTGGCGGCCGCGCTAGAACTTCCGTTAGTATTATTTAGTATGATATATCTCCATAAGTGCCTTACATTCTATGGTTAATGTGTGTTTGACAGATGTCTTAAAATGTCATTTTTTTTGCAACGGCTTTTTAATCCTAATTACAATCTAAGAAAACCATGTGAATTGTGAACATTAATAATTTAAGGCGAGGTAACCCAACACTTTAGGTAAAAATCGCTCGAACGTAAGATTCGATAGGTACGCATGGACACGGGCGTCGGGCATGGCTGAGAACGAACCGAGCAATGCGGGTCAACGACAGCCGACCCGGAAGGACCGCGTAATATTTTTTAAAACTTACAGTTGCGCTAGAGTAAGAAATTACTGTGATATTTTTTATGCATTTTTGAAGTAAATATTTTTTATCGACGTATGAGAGAAATGTTATATTACGCGCAAAATAATTATTTCAACATTATGGAAATCGTATCCGAAATTCTCGAGGCTGCAGAGAACGAATTTGGGATCATTTTAGAAATGCAAGATGGCGCCACGCAAAATTATTTTTTCAACAATATGGGTATCGTATCTGAGGTTCTCGAAGGTGCAAAGAACTAATTTGGGATCATTTTTGAAATCCAAGATGGCCGCTGCGCAAAATTATGATTTCAACAATATGGGTGTCGTATCCTAGGTTCTCGAGGGTGCAGAGAACGAATTTGGGATAGTTTCTGTTATTTATGCAAGATGGCCACCGCACAAAATTATGATTTCAGCAATATGGATATCGTGTTCGAGGTTTTCGTGGGTACAGAAAACGATTTTGAGATCATTTTTGAAATACAAGATGGCCGCCACGCAAAATTATGATTTCAACAATTTCAACGCGAGCCGCTTTTTGCTCTTCACAGAGCAAATGCGGCATCCATCGGGAAAACAACTTTTTTACACCTAATTGTTCATGCAAGATTATTTGTATTTGACTCATGCCAATGTCTAAAGTTGCCTGAATTTCGCGATATGTCACATGTCGATCTTACTCAATCAGCTTACGCACAGCATCAACGTTTTCTTTAGTGACTGCAGTTTTTGGACGACCTTGACGGGGATCATCACTGAGCTTGACATATCCACGTTGAAAATCAGCAAACCAGCGATAAATTGTGGTTTTGGATGGGGCTTCATCACCAAATGCAGAAATCATCCGGTCAACACACTGTTTTTGTGTTAAACCACTTCGAAAGTCATAATAAATCATCGCTCTAGAATTTTCTCGAGTCAATTCCATTTTCTCAACGACTAAACAAGTTTGAAAAGACCTTGTGACAAGACCGAGAATCTTTTTTTAAATAAATAAATGGTATTCGATTTTTAAAACCAAGGAGTTTTCAATTAAAAATATTTTAATATGACAGGAACAGTGGAAATATTCCATTCCCGATACTTTTAGTGCAGCCCTCGTACCCATATTGTGGCAATCATAATTTTGCGCGGCGGCCATCTTGGATTTCAAAAATGATACCAAATTCGTTCTCTGCACCCTCGAGAACCTCGGATACGATACCCATATTGTTGAAATCATAATTTTGCGCGGCGGCCATCTTGGTTTCCAAAAATGATACCAAATTCGTTCTCTGCACCCTCGAGAACCTCGGATACGATACCCGTATTGATGAAATCATAATTTTGCGCGGCGGCCAACTTGGATATCAAAAATGATCACAAATTCGTTCTCTGCACCCTCAAGAACCTCGGATACGATACCCATATTGATGAAATCATAATTTTGTGCGGCGGCCATCTTGGATTTGTCTAACTTCCCTAAAGTACATACATACAAAAATCCCGCGTTTTATTAGTAGTAAATTTTATTTTAGTACTTTCTGACTTCCATTTACCTATATATTTTAACAAATATGCTTTCGCATCATCGTCATTTTTTTACTATGATTCCTGACATGAGCCCGAGAGAAACAAATGCAACGAATGCTGGCATGAGCGAGCATGCAACCAAGGCGTCGCGTTTGGTTTATTACGAAAAAAATTAATATAAAATAATTCACAAAGCGAATTGATAAAACCCATGATGATATTTATAAATACTAATAAACTATCGAGTAAAATAAGTTTTGTGTTTATAGCCATCATAGTTTTATGATAATATAAAACAATTCATATAAAAAAGCCTATTTTTCAAGAAATGAAGATAAACATGTCAAACAATTGGAACCGTAGTATTTGTAGAAATATTTTAAGTAGATTTTCGATAATGTTACTTTTTAGGACTATAGCGCCTTAAAACTCTTAAATTAATATTAGATAAATGCTTATAACGTGTGTTGTTTCATTAATTAAGTGCAGTATCGCAAATGAACTTATATTCTGTATTTTATGGCACATATGTTCCATTTGGATAGCAATTGATAATAACAATAAAAAAATTTAAGTATCACTTAGCACGTACAGGATATTTACAATGATAGGTAATTAGAGTAACCGATCAAAACTACTAACAAGACTACACGGTAAGAACAGTGTCATCTTGAAACCGCTTTGTTTGAGTTTACATTCAGGTGGGTTATATATCTTATATCTTTAAATGAGCAATTCTTGTATATATATATATATATATATATAATTGGAATCTCGGAATCGGCTCCAACGATTTTCATAAAATTTAGTATATAGGGGGTTTCGGGGGCGATAAATCGATCTAGCTAGGTTTCAATTTAAAAAAAATGTAGTTTTATCCGTTTTAATGAGAAACAGCTACAATAACTTTAGAATACAAAGGTAAATTTCGACACTATATACAAGACTATAATAGCTCAGATGGGACATTGGGTGATCCGGAAAGCAGAAGACCCGGTTCGAATCCAGATGTCCTATTAGTTTTTTTTTTAAATTCAAGTTTGTACATTCTTAAAAATCCGAGCAAGGCTCGGTTGTCCGGATATTTATTATTAATAACTGAAACTGAAAAGTAACCGCACCGACTTAAAACCTATATATATATTATTTATATGTGCTACCACATATAAGTAATAGTATTTTATTTATATTAAAGCTACAGGTTTGCATAAGATATTTGATAAATTAAATTTTTATTAAGTTATTTTATACTCTTCAGTTCTTTATTTTTCAGGATTAGAAAACACTATTTACATAATGATATAAAACAAATTGTAATTATGAGTGTTTGTCACAAATTGGTCACAGTTCAACATAATACTGATAACTATAGCAACAAGCACTGATCCTCCAGTGGGACCAACAAATGACGCCACTTACAAAATATTCTATAAGTAGCACACGGCTATGTTAAATAAAATTATAAAATAAAAAGACGGACATTCAAATATAATATTTATGTTCGAATCATATCTAAGTTAGCAGTTCATAAGGTAGAACCATAATACAAACAAAAGGCATTTATTTTCTCAAAATTGATTCCTTTAGAATTGTTTTTTATATACTTTCTAATATAGTAAACTCTCCCAGCATTCTTTTTTTACACTCTTTTTAATGAAATATACAATATTGTACGGTCATTGCTATTGCTATAAAAGAATCATAATAAATACCTGAAACCCTTAAAGCTATTATATATCTTATGAAGCCTACTAGAATTAGTTACAAGCAATCCCTTATTTCTAGTGTTATAGTAATGAAAATCACTATTAAGAGCAAAAAGGTGATTATTTTTGTGAACGTATATCAAATTTAATTAAATATACTGACAATGAACAGTCATAATATTTATTTCTTTAAATTTTTCTTTGAGAGACTGTCTATAACCAAGCTGATATATAGCACGAACAGCTCTCTTTTGCAGAGCAAACACTATATCAATGTCAGCAGTATGACTCCACAGTAAAATACCTAATACGGAATGCTGATAACTATCGCAACCAAACAGCTGATGCAAACACACAAATGCCATAAGTAGCCCACGCCTATGTTAAATAAAATTATAAAATAGAAACAGACATTCAAAATATCGGAATCATATCTTCGTTAGCAGTTCATTAAGTAGAATAATAATACAAACAAGAGATTAGACTTTTAAAGATTACGTTACTTTGCAGAAATCCATAATTATACAAATGATTGTGAGTTTTCTTTAGTGTTAATTCCGCTAATATTTGTCTTTAAACAATTCGTTGTCTGTTGTTTGATAACAAAAAAATCAGTCTTGTGCCAGATTTTGGCGAGACAACACGTCCTGAGGATGCCTCGTGTAGAGGCGAAGCACGTGTCGAATTGTTTAAAGACAAATATTGGCGGAATCAACACTAAAGAAAACTCAAATCATTTGTATAATTAGGAACCAGATTGCATTGATGTCTTTAATCAACAATACCTCTTTTATCTGGTGATTAAAAATAGATTTCTTTAATTTAGTTTCAAAGCTATGTAAAGTACATTTCAAGAGATATCCGTGTATACAAAGTGTCTCGGTTGACAGTAGTCCGGCGGTGCAATGCGCGGCGGTAAGCGCGGTGGTGTCGCTACTGTCTGCGCACGACGCCGACCCACGCCTGGCCAGCGCGGACGTGAAGGCGCGTGTGGCGGCACTCTACCTGCCACTGCTGGGCATCATCATGGACGTGCAGCCGCAGCTCTACAGGAGCTTCGACAGTGGCAAAGGTGACCATATCACACAAATTAAATTTTATGAACGATGCGGGACTCGAACCCACGACTTCCGGCGTTCCGTGCCGGTGGTCTAACCAACTGAGCCAACCGTTCGAGTTACATATAGTTATAAAATCTTGTATGCTTTGTTAGACTCTCAGGTTGTGGCTTCGTCTACAGGATCTACTTTACAGTTGATAACCTGCTCAACCCCAATATTTGCATATTAGGAAATTGACTTGAGATGTCGCTCTTGTAAATCTAAACATTATGTTATGTTTTTAAAGTGATAACCCAATATTATACAGTTCGTAATGCTCACTAAATGACATTGCTTGTGGCGGCGTCGTGTGCCGGCTCGTCTCCTTCCCTCAAATATGTATGAAAGGAACGATTTTTTTATGATAATAAGGGACGCGACGAGCAGGACGTTAATCTGATTGTAATTGATTCGACCTGCCCATTACAATGTAATACCGCTCAGGGTTCTTGAAAATCCCAAAAACTCTGATCGGCACCACAATTGCGCTGGTCTCTTTGAGACATACGATGTTGAGTCTCGCTTGCACAGTAATTACACTAGCTACAGCGCCCTTCAGATCGAAACACAATAATGCTTACACATTACTGCTTCACGGCAGAAATAGCCGCCGTTGTGGTACCCATAATCTAGACGGCATCCTGTGCAAAGGAGCCTCCCACTGGACGTGTGCTGAGTCATCTCCTTCCCTCGAATATGCGTGAAGGGAACGTAGCTGGTTGTGAACGGGTGCTGCTTGTGGTGCCTTGTCGAATGCCGTAAATCATTGTATTTGGTGAATACGATTACAAATTATGACCTTCATGTTACGAAGCATCCGTATCAAGCTGTAAAGGTTGATGCATCCTATATAGTGTAATTATATTTATACAATTTATTCTTTATTACTTTTTATGAAATATTTGATATGTAAAAGGCTTTTATTTAACACGGTTCATATATTGAATGCAGCACCTAACCACAAACTAGGTTGTTTTGTATATTACAGCCATTGTTAAATACTCTATTGATTGAAAAGAGTGGCCGTTCAGTTTCTTGGATCTTCATCTCAGGATCTCTACTTTTTCCAAACATATGGAAGATTCAGTAATTTAAAAGAAATATACAAAGTGACTATTCAAAAGCGCTTAGTTTAAGCATAATTGAATAAAATTTATTTGAATTTGACTTTAACACTGCATCGCTAGTTTTGTTCTGAAACATTATCCCACTGTGCCCCTCATTGCTTCCGATTCGGAAAACTTTAACTACTAATGAATTCCATGTTCACGCGACCTAGACCTCTGAAGCACTTTCGCTGTATTCGAAGGCTACCTTTAACTTATTGAAAAAACTGATTCTTGAAAATCCCAAAAATTCTGAGCGGCACTACAATTGCGCTCGTCATCTTGAGACAAGATGGTAAGTCCTTCGCCCTTCATACCGAAATACAATAATTCTTACACCTTACTGCTTCACAGCAGAAATAGGCGCCGTTGTGGTACCCATAATCTAGCCGGCATCCTGCGCAAAGGAGCCTGCCACTGGTAAAACTTTCAATGGGCGGTTCCCTCACCTCTCCCAATCATGTGTGCCTCTAGCCCGTTTGCCCTCTCTTATATTAAAAAAAAAAATAGTATTTCATACATTACTTATTAAAAATCTGGCCACGCGAACTGCGGCTCGATGATTAAAAACATACCCGAAAATTATGAAACCATGTTGTGGAAGAATTCAAATTCCATCAAAGGATCGGCAAAGAAGTTTACGATATTTGCGAATTATATTTTATATCACTACTCTGTCCATAAATATTGAACTTAGCTCTTAATAGTGATTTTCATTATTATTACACTAGAAATAAGGGATTGCTTGTAACTAATTCTAGTAGGCTTCATAAGATACATAATAGCTTTAAGAGTAAATGTATACACTTCTATAATAAAGTCCCAGCCACTGTTCAGGCATTATCTATAAATAAATTTAAATGTTTTATAAAACAATGGCTCTGTCGTGAATCGTATTACTCCACTGCTGAATATCTAAATGATCGGACAGCCTGGGACTAGATTGTGATTGTTTTATAGCGATACAAATGACGGTACAATATTGTATATTTTTATTGAAAAGAGCGCAAAAAAAGAATGCTGGGAGAGTTTCTTGCGCCGCTTCTTCTCTCTCAGAGCGCCATTTGTTTCCGAAGCAGTAGTAGTATCTAGTAGTTAGTAGAAATGAGATCAAAAAGAATTCTAAAGGAATCAATTTTGAGGAAATAAATGCCTTTTAAAAACTTCTAATTATCTGTTTCGCGTGTTTATTTCACTTTTGTTCTATCTTTATCACAAGTTTTTGTCGATGTTATGTTTCTTCTGGCAATTAGTTATTCGATTAATTAATGAAAAGAGCATGCCTAAAGAATAACTTGATTGACATCAAAAAAATATCTTGAGGCAGTTTTTTTTTTATGGAATAGGAGGACAAACGAGCGTACGGGTCACCTGGTGTTAAGTGATCACCGCCGCCCACATTCTCTTGCAACACCAGAGGAATCACAAGAGCGTTGCCGGCCTTTAAGGAAGGTGTACGCGCTTTTTTTGAAGGTACCCATGTCGTATTGTCCCGGAAACACCGCACAAGGAAGCTCATTCCATAGCTTTGTAGTACGAGGGAGAAAGCTCCTTGAAAACCGCACTGTAGAGGACCGCCACAGTATTATCCAGGAATGACAATTAGTATGTATATACATCCAGGTCCTATTCTGTTCGTTTGTCATCATCCTAGTCATGTCGTCCCATATCTCCAGATACAACCGTAAATAAATAATTATAAAATTAAATAATTTTATGTGTATGTTTTCACAGAAATACTTCAATTTGATGGTGAGATGGGTCAATTGAGTGGCCTGTACCCAGCTTCCTCGCCCGAAGGGGATTGCAAGCAGGTAAGTGTTAATGCAGTTTAATTGAATTTTCATCGATTCAAGTGACTTGTACATTAATTTAAATATAATGCCTAAGATCATTTTTACGTTATATTGAATAAAATTGAGTTAACTAGCCTCTATTTTGAACAACTCACGCACACTAACACAAAATGTCATACAAATTGCGTGTGTAAGACGTAGCTTGTCACGCACACTAAACTAATATTCCTGCCCTGTTTTTATCGGCTGTCTAACAGCAAGAGCAACTCTATCTAGACGTATAAATTATCTGAGGCCCTCCGTCGATTGGTTTTGATCTAATAAAAGCACTCATCCCACTGGTCAGAGCTCTGATTGCATGTACTAGCTCTAGAATTACCACAGCTATCGAAGTAACTGAGTAAGATCTAAGGAACCAAAACTGATATATTGAGCCATTCGCGGTATCGCCTTACAATTATGGTTGACGGTTAACCTCTATGTTAAGCGATGCTGCACCCTAACACAGTGATATACAAATCGCAGTTTAAGACGTAGCTTGTCACGCACACTAAAGTAGTAAACCTGGCCTGTTTTACCCTTAACGTATAAATTATCTAACAAAAATACTTAAACAATATTAAAAATCAGCTTATACTTCCGTACACTTAGCAACAAGATCAAATGATTTTCAATACATATAAAAATTATGACAGTTAATGGAATACTCTATCATCTGTCAATATCTAAAATATATTTATATCAGTGTTTTGTTTTGGAACAGTTTTATTTTACCAATACTTCTGTTTCTTCAACTGTACCGATGGAAGTACAAAATATTTATCTTAAAAATGCATAATAAAAAAAAAAAACAATATAATGCTAAAACTCTGCGAAAGTTATTTAAATTATTCACACAATTAACTGACTTGATTCTTAATATTGATCTATTGGAATAATACTTACTTTAATAGAATATACTAATACAATTAGTTTTAAAAGATAATTGAGAATGTGGAACAGTCAATAATTAAATATGTTGATGACACAAATTGCACACGCATATAAAACGCGTCAAGAGGCGAAGAAAATGCTTGTGTAAAATTATATATATGCCAATACAAATTATTAATAAAATCAACCTTATACTGATCGAATAATGTATACATGTATGTATTCACATTCAAACACTTTTGATCTATTCTAGATCCTAAAGTTGTTCTCCTTTTCTATAATTCCTTGTACAATAGTATACCTAGCCATATGTACCAAAATTAGGCTCGCTTTGTTAGTTATGAAGAGATCTTACCACCGATCCTTATAATTGACCTAAAGATCTTCATCAATTAATAGTTATGAAACTTATCTATCATCTCATCATAACTAACAAAATGAACAATGGTTCCGTATATCTATTTGTACGGAAATAGGACTTTAATTTTTTTTTTATGGAATAGGAGGACAAACGAGCGTACGGGTCACCTGGTGTAAAGTGATCACCGCCGCCCACATTCTCTTGCAACACCAGAGGAATCACAAGAGCGTTGCCGGCCTTTAAGGAAGGTGGACGCGCTTTTTTTGAAGGCACCCATGTCGTATCGTCCCGGAAACACCGCACAAGGAAGCTCATTCCACAGCTTAGTAGTACGAGGAAGAAAGCTCCTTGAAAACCGCACTGTTGAGGACCGCCAATTCCACCATTTAACTCATTCGTGCTTATAATAATAATGCGGTCAAATGAAATATCAAATGAAAATATGTATAATTTTTGTTTTAATGTATAAGTTTTTAAAGAATTGCTAAAAATACACATATTGAAGGATTTTTCGTAAATACAAATAACTAAATTCTATAGCTTAAAGTAAAAAAATAAGATATTTTGGTCTCTTTGTAATCACTTTGATAGTAGATGTGTTTTGTTTTTATGTAGAATTTATGTTCAAACACAAATTTATTTTTATTAGAATAGTATTACCTCGGTAAAATAATTTATAATTCGTTTTTAGTTCAATAAAGTTTTTGATACCCGAAATTTTATAATAAAATTTTAAAATTGCAATTATTAATTAAAATTATGTAAGTATTAGTTTGATCATAATTTTACTTAATATGTAAGATTAAATAATCTTATACTTTTTTCATAGGAACATGTGGCAGCTTATTATTAGCTCGAATGAATTATTTAATAGGTTACACACAACACAATTACAACAAATACATAATTAACAAAAAAACTATCAGCAAAATACAAGATTTAAAATACAATAATAATAGCAATTTTAAAACTAGCTCCAGGTTATGTAATATTATTAAATAAAAAGACAGAGAAAATATATATATATATATATAGACAAATAGACGTGAATAATTATGGTGAGATATTAAGATTTGTTAAAATAATTTAAACTAAGTATTGAGGATAATTATTATGTTTGTTTATTATTTCAATGTAAGTACAACTCGCTGTTGGCTTTCTTAAACATATTAAAATAAACAATTTATGTTTTTAAAGTGATAACCGTCACTTCTTGGATTAATACACAAATTTTATGACGATACGTCACTCGAACGGTTAGCTCAGTTGGCAGAGCACTGCCACAGAATGCCAGACGTCGTGGCTTCGAGTCCCGGATCTTTCACAAAATTTTGTTTTCAAATTTTATTTGCTTATTAAAATAAAAAAATAAAATAAAGGGATTGCCACAGAGCGGGCGCGCCACGCTGAACAGCGAGACGAGCCGTAACCTGCTCATGTGTCTGGTGTGGGTGGTGCGGTGGAACGAGCGCGGGGCCCTGGCCGCGGCCGTCGCCGACCTGCCGCCCGCCGCACTACACTCGCTGTTCACGCTGCTAGACCTGTGCTTCAAGTGCCAGGAGTACAAGGTACCACTTTTAATTTTCTAATACAGTTGCTCAAAAAGTGACTTACTTGGAAATTACATACTCGAGCTTTTTCTTTACCTTTTCCGAACTCGTGCGTTCTCTTTCCCAGCTGTCAAAATAATGTCTATTAAAAAGAAAAAACCAACCACGAAGTTTTTATGATTCATGCAAATATTTCTAAAAAGAAGCTACTAATTTGTTTCAATATCAGATTTAGTGATTTGATTCAATGAGTTAGGTTAGGTTTCATTTAATTTTATCTCATTAAATTTCATTTTCATTTCATATGAATAAAAAAAATCTACTGAAGACTTGGCTGTATGGGCATAGTTCCCTTTGCCTACCCAGCATGGGTGAAGAAAACAAAAAAAATCTCTGCTTATATTCTTTTACGGTTGGCGCCACTTTAGTTTAGTTAGTTGAGTTTATTGTGTTATTATTCTATTAAATTGATTCATTTTTTCGAAACTGTATTAAAAATAGTGGTTCAGTACACGTGCGGAACCGTCATTGCAACTTGTTCCGACTGTCAATTTACGGAACTCTTTGCAATGACAGGTTTTCCGCACTTGTAATGAAATAATATACTATAGCAGTTACAATGAATAAGGAAAAAAACATAAAATAAATCCTTAATCTTCTTTTTGGGGCTGAGGTTGTTAGTGTGTCCACATTTCTTCTTACTGCAGTTAGTAGCACTAGGGTGAGGACAGGCATAGCATTTACGACAAATCATCTTGTCACAATTGTACTTACTAGCCAAAATACGCAGAGATGGTTCAATAGTACCTCCTCTCAGCGTCGACACCAGGTGAAGTCTAAGACTCCTTTTAAATGTTGTAGTCTGACAGTGTGCGACCATCTTCCAGTTCTTTACTGGCGAATATTAATTTCTGCTGGTCAGGTGGAATATCCTCCTTGTCTTGGATTTTAGTCTTACCATTCTCTATTGTGTTGGAAGCCTCCACCTGTGGGTGATGATCTTCCTCGGTAAGGGTTTTACCGAAGATCTGCATTATTAGTAAATTTTGAAGTTTGAAAGTGAAATGACCACTGACCAGCTCCTTACGACTGGCGGCTAGCGAGTTTCACTTGTTGTACTAAATGTAACATACCTGTAACGTATATATTATATGGTTGCAGGGCCGTAAAGAGATAATGAAATGCGCGCAACAGAACGTTCGTAAAACAACGGACATAAAAGCCAAGTTGGAAGATGTCATTTTGGGTCAGGGCTCAGCGAGGTCCGACTTCATAATGCGACGCAAAGGTTTGTTTATGTTCTTTTTGACAGGTTTTAAATTCTGTCCATCTCTTTCACTGACCTCTACTACCTGTTTTACATTCGCCATTTTGGCGCAGTTGACCGTGTGGCGGGGGTCTGCGGTACTAAAACTAGTGATGGCAACCTAGTGGACAACATAGATGGTGGGAAACTATTTACAAAAATAAATTGCGTACTTCATGACGTTGATTCTTGAAGTATAAATAACACGGACAACGAACGAAATTCATTCAAAATGTACTTCAGAGTATTGTACGTTCCTGCGTAACCATTTGTATTATTCGTCAAAATTAGTTCTCTGGACGCTCGCGAGTGGCGCTTCAAATAGGCACAAAAAGAAAGTTTGCTGTCAAACTTAAGGAACAGCCTGTCCAGTGGTATTTATACAGGTCAGTGATCTCTCTATGCACGAAAAATATTTTTTATAATAGTAACAGTCAGATGTGTTGAGTATTTACAATATTTCTGAAGAAGACTAGTATTTTTAGACTCTTGTGATAAATGTAGTGTACAGATATGATACAGCGTGTGCATGTCGCTTGCAGGCGGCGGGTCGTGCGGGCGCGGCGCAGCGCGAGACCGCTGGCGCAAGGAGTGGGTGCGCGGTGCCGGCCGCTCTCGGCCCGCGTCGCCCACTCGGCCGCCGCAGCCCGCGCTGGCCGCACACCTGGCCGCAGAGCTCGCGCTCACTCTGCTCCACGCGCTCGAGGCCATCGTGCAGGTACTCCGCTAAGATACTACCGCCTAATATTGTATAGTGTTTCTTTTAAATGAGATGTCGGTACGTCTTATTTAATATTGTAAAAACTTGGTTATTGACAGTCATATTAAAAATGAAAAAAATATTATGAATGTTCATTATCAGTATATCTGAGACATTGTAATAAAACTCCATGTGATACAAGCCCATAAAAATCGACAGTTTTTTTTTTATTTGAAGAGAAACAAAAGGGACTAATTCCTTATTTATGCATAAAGATAGTCTTTCTAGTAGACTCCATAAAATAAAATCAGTTTTAAGGTTTCACTTCTGAACGTGTTGCGGACAACTAATTTAGTAATGTGATTACTTAAGATTTTTGTAGTAAAATGGTTATGTAAATCAGTATTTATAGTAATGAATGGTACGTCGGGATGTTGCAGTCGTGCAGCAGCTCGGAGTGGAGCCAGGCCGCATGTAGCGGAGCACTGACGGTAGTACTGCGGGCGCTGCAGCGGAACCAGAGCACCACCGTGCTGCAGCACATGTTCGCGACCGTGCGCTCGCTGGTGCACAAGGTGCGGTCATATAAGATAGCAAAATATAATAATAGTTATTTATGCAACGGTTGGGTATTAAAACACGAATGTGCGCTTATCACACATATTAGTATTTTAATACCTAATTATCAACAGTTGCATACAAGACTTTATCTACACCCAAATATGATACCTTTATAAAAGATTCTGAAATATTTAGCTCACTACTAATATTAAGAAAACCAGTCATAGTAACGATTACATCGTCCAGACGAGTGTTGTAAAGAAAACGGATGATGTAATGTTGTATTGCATTTCATTACAACACTCGTTTGGATGATGTAATAGTTATTAGGATAATGGTTGTTTTAATGTTGGCTTATTGCCAACTGTCTTAGAATCTTTAATAGAATAATTAAAGCATGGGTGTAGATAAAGATATCAAACCCTGTCCCTGGACGAACCCCATGCAATAAAATAAATAGAGATATTCCAGATCCAAGAAGTGCGACTGAGGGCTTCTCCATAAAAGCACGACTAAGCAGAATGTGCAACTATGTGTCGCAAATGTTAGCTTCATCACTGAGTATTGCATGCAGGTTGTTGTAGATGGTTATATTTTTGGGACCCTAAGCTGAACGTCAGTATTTCTCAAGGCCGCCAATATATGCTGGATGCCTCAGTTTTATGAAACATTGTTATGCAATAATGAGCCAATATAGCCAGCATTGTTGAAAAAATCCGGAAGAAACAGTTTTTAATCGCGACCACTCTGATTCTGGTCGAAGAATGAGATAAAATGAACTGTTGAAGAAACTGGCGGTAGTAATTAGAACGCGTAAATATTTTAAGCCGCCCACAAACTAATGATCTTATGGCGCTTGTCCGACTCCTTAAGGGGTAGGTATTGTTCTAAGTATTAGCTAATTCACTATAAAATGTATGCTGGAACTAATTAACTGCATCCGAGAAGAAATCTGCGGCAGTGGATTGCCCGAATCTTGATATAGCCGGTAAGCTATGAATATCTCGATCGCTTACTAAATTACGTTCTTACTTACAAACTTTCTAAGGTCAGCCAAACCAAAGAGCTTCCTTAGGTGGTGATTCTAGAAAGATTAGACTTAGGTACCTATAAATCCAGCAACATTCCCTGCCAGAGAGTATGAGTTACGATAATTTATCCGGTCGTTTGTCCTCCAGATCCCATAAAAACTGGTTGCAACTTATGATCCAAGTGGTTGTGATTTACGGGCTTTTTTCGGTAGATTTTAAATAGTAATCTTCTCGTTAAATACTGACGTTGCTACGAGACGAGTTCATGACATGTGCCGTCCGCGGCCGTGTGTTGCAGCTGGGGTGGTCGTGTTGCGGCGAGGAGTGGGGCCCGGGCGTGTGCCGCGTGGTGCTGCGGCACTGCGCCGCGCTCAGCGCCGCGTCGCGGGCGCACGCGTCCGCCACGCTGTACGCGCTCATGAGGCACCACTACCGGCTGGGCAACGTAACTAACACTCACACACACACACGGACGTGACGAGCAGGACGTTTAGCTGATGTTTATTTATACGCCCTGCCCATTACAATGCAGTGCCGCTCAGGATTCTTGAAAATCAAAAAATTCATAGCGGCACTACTGTTGCGCTCGTCACCTTGAGACGTAAGATGTTAATTTCGAAAGAAACAGTAATGTTTACACATTACTGCTTCACGGCGGAAGTGGGCGCCGTTGTAGTACCCCTAATGTAGCCGGCATCCTGTGCAAAGGAGCCTTCGCACTGATAATATTTAATGTACTTAAACTATACTATGTACGTACGTGTATTAAACTATACTATATCTCAAAAAGTGTCTTGGTGTTGATATTGTAAGTTGTTTGCATATTGCTATTTAGCCTTTGAGGAGTATTTGTTGTTCAATGCCTCACTACTAAATGTGAAAATATAACAATATTTTTTATGGCAGAACTTCAGTCGGATAAAGATGCAAGTGACAATGTCACTGTCATCACTGGTGGGGACCTCTACCACGTTCAGTGAAGAGTCTCTCCGGCGAGCGCTGAAGACCATTCTGCTGTATGCTGAACACGACCAGGATCTTCAGGATACCAACTTCCCTGAACAGGTAACGATCGCAATTGGGATTAATTGCCAAAACGTCAACACTATTTTATGATTGCGGGTATTTTGTAAAAATAAAAAACAATATATTATAATAGGTTGGGGAGTAAGTTTTCTTCAGACACTGTTCGATGACTATTTGCCATTTTGTAAGTAGTGATATGATCCCGTTACTGTAGGAATCTTCGGACTTCTATCAAAAAAAATGTGACAAGTAGTTGTGGCAGTCTATTCTTGATGTTAAACTGACACTGCCCTGAGAAAGCTGAAGAGACCGAGAAATATGGAAAAATCTGAAAGTGAAAGGTTAGATCAGAGGAAGGCGTGCATCTTTGACATCAATTTTCCGGGTTTAAAGGCGCTTGAAACAAATTTCTGCCAGTCCCAATGACACTACATCTGGTCTATGTCTCAGTTTCCGTCATGACTTCCTTTGCATTTTTTGTAAAATAATTGTAAATAAATAAATTTATCAAATTTATTTATTGATCTCTTTTTCAGGCATTCTTTTTCGAATGGGTGATAGTTTTGGGCGTTCAGTGCGTGATTTAAAAAAAATATTTTGAAAGAAAATATTTTTATTTATATCAAATTGTAATGTCATCAAAACCAGCCATATACAAATATGTATTGCATTAACCAAAACTGATTTTCAATTAATTCAAAAAACTCTTGTGATGTCGAGCTGTAAATATAGTGAGCGAAATGTTGGCAAAAGTGTCATAATCTCTTTCTTTGTTTTATATTTATTTTAAATGTAATTTTATCTATTTCTCCTAAAAAAGATTGACTTTTGTTTTTAGGTGAAAGACCTGGTGTTCAATCTTCACATGATCCTGAGTGACACCGTGAAGATGAAGGAGTTCCAGGAAGACCCTGAGATGCTGCTCGACTTGATGTACCGAATCGCTAGGGGATACCAGCACAGCCCCGACCTGAGACTTACTTGGCTCAATAACATGGCACAAAAGCACATGGAGGTTAGCCATAGCATTGTTTACTGCATTATCTACCTTTTTTACATTTCACCAAAACAATGCTTTGAGATGTCCAGTTGACAATTCTTATACTTGTGATTGGTGTTTTGTCCAGTTAACTCATCTGTCGATTGAAGGCAGATAACTTGAATTGAATTTTTATACAACAACAAGAACTGTACTTTAGCAAAGAGGATTTTGATAACCCTCACTTCTGGGATTAAATACACAAATTAATTTGTAAACAAAATTTGTGGGACTAACTCTAAACAAATTGTTATTTTATATAAAAAAAAAAAAAACAAATTGTTTAGATTTGAAAGACAATAGACAATATTGGGGTTGAGCAGGTTATCAGAGTTGAACAAGACATATCAAGATTTATGAACGATACGTCACTCGAACGGTTGGCTCAGTGGGAGAGCGCTAGCACGCAATGCGAGAGGGCTCTTCGCGGGTTCGAGTCCCGCATCGTTTATAAATTTTGTTTACAATTTTTTCAATTTAATTTGTGTAAAACTGTACAGCCTTTAATAAGGATGTCCTTTGATTTTTAAATTACTTGCACAACATTGCGTTATTTGTGTATATATCATAACTAGCTGTTCCCGTCCGCTTCGCTGGGCGAATTTTAAGAGGAAATAAATTAATGTAGGAACGTTGGAATTCGAAAAATAAGCAGCCATAAGTCATCTAGGATAAATTTTGTATCGAATGGTGGTAGTTTCATGGCAATACGATCAGTGGTTTAGGTGTGAAAGATCCTCATACAAAGACCATTTTCATTATATATATATCCCCCAAACAATTAGACGTCCTCTGAAGAGAAAAATGCATTTAAACTGGTGTCCACCTGCTTTTGGCGTCCGCATACTGGACGCCACTTTGATAGCCAGTGGCATTTACGTCCCATTGGTCCTGACTAGCCGTAGGACAAATATCGATAGAAGCCAAAATATCGCTTAAATGGCTGCAATAATATATTAAGAAGTTCGCGACGAAATCGTAGCGCAGGTGTGGCACTGCTGTCGCGCGTATATTGACAGCCGCATATCTCGGGGAGTTCCTGACTATGGATCCGCGTATTTGGCGTCCACAACTGCGACGTTGCCACCTCGTTTGCAACAATAGATCACAATTATCAAACGATATTTAATCAAAACAATATATTCGCCGTAGGTTGTGTAAGCATTGCGTATCATTAGGAGCCCGAGTTTATTTAAACTTTTAAAAAGTCAGTGAAAGTATCGAAAAAAAATACGTGCAGTTATTGGAACGTATGTGGATAGAAGATGAATTCCCGAAGTCGAAAAATAATATCATTAGTCGAAGAAAATCTTTCGACTAAGGGTTTTACTACAGGTAAGTTTTATTTTCTGTATTTAAGTACATGAGTTAGTATAAGTAGGTATATGTGGACAAGTTAAGACACGTCGTGTTACAGAACTTCAATTCGATCTCTGCCGCTATTGTGTCGATATCTACTTATACCTAATAAAATATTGTATTACATTTCTCTTACAAAATGGTAATTTTTGCTGATATAGACAGGTTTTTAGACAAAAAATACTTAAAATATTTTATAAAAAACGAATTAAAGTGGCCGTGGCCTTCGACTCATTTCATATTGCGAGATAAGTGTGTAATTTGTGGAGTGTATTCAAGTTCTTCTGAAAATCCTATACATATGATTGTGGACATGAACAATAATTTGAACGTTATTTGGTTGCTACAGAATAGCGTGTTTTTCTGTCATATGTGTAACTATTTATTATACGATCACTACCCAGCTGATGAGTGTATAATATGTGCTGAATTAAACAATTAAATTATTAAAGGTTTGTGCCTATATTTATATTATTAATAATAGTTTACCTATCTACTCGTAGGTATATTAAACTAAGAAGCTAAGCTACTGCCGTACAAATTTTCATTCAAATTCCTTCAGTTTTTGTCCAGAATTAACTAACATAAAATCAGACACAAATAAAGATATTATATAGATGTTATAAAAATGTAAATAAATGCTATCCTACCTATGTTATATATATAGTATTTCGCGTTTCTATATAGCTAATTTGACGTCCGTATGTACAGCTGTATGGCGTCCATATAACTGTTCTCGAACTTTTATTTACCTACCACTCCCGTAGTCTTAACAAGGTACTAATTGCAAATCGCGACATCGTCCGCATTGTTTTTGTTTACGAATACTTAAGCTAAAGTAACTGAGAAGCTAAATTAAGAGTGGCTCAACGTACCCGGCGTGCTATGCCAAGGTTCCCGGGTTCGAATCTTGGTTGGGTCAAAATTTTTGATTTTGTAATTTCAAGTGTTTAGTAAATTATAAAAATGTTTCTATTCATAAATGTCTATTTGATTATAGCTTTATGTTATTTATCTTCTTCTTCTTTTGTTACTTTATCTTAAGTAGGTATTCGTAAGCGAAGGCAACGTGGACGATGTCGCGGTTGGCAACTAGTACCTTATTCGGACTGCAGGAGTGATAGGTAAATAAAAGTTCGAGATCAGTTGTATGGACTGTGTATACGGACGTCAAATTAGACATTTTTCACCTTGTAATTCTAAGTGTTTAGTAACAAGGCTAGTTATAGGTTCTCACTTACACTTAGTTAACAATAATGTTATTTTAACTGTTTACTATAAAGCACTTCTACGCACTACTAAGTAGGCACGCCTTTACTCAACTATTGAATATAGGTATTAAAATGTATCAGTTGTAAAAGTAAACCATTCATTAAGTAGGTATAATTACAGTTTGACTACAGATTTTTCATTTTATGTAGGAGTATTTTATTCATAAATGTTAGTTTGTTTGTGTTTCCACACAGAAAATGTCATAACGTGATTTACTTAATGAATCATTAAATTGCTTTTTTTTAGCTCAAAAAAGGAAAAATTGTACCGGGAATATGAAGGGAGGACGTAAAAAGAATACAAGCCAAGTTAATACAAAGTCTGTTCAAGCAATGGATCACGAGATAAATGAAGAAGATACTACATTGTTAACAAGTACCCCAGTCAGTGCTCATGCCTTCAAGTTCCACTGATAACTCAATTAATTCTTGCAAATATTACTAATATCTCAGACTGCAATACGTCCGTTTTAAATAAGAACCTAGATTACACTGTTGATTCTTCCATTTCTACGAATATTTCTCATGTCTCGTACTCCTACGCGTCTCTTTTACCTGATAACCAAGAAAATTCTAACCCTTGCATTTCTTCAAATGTAAGCCATATATCAGACTCTTATGAATTTATTTCTACTAAAAAACTAGAAAGTGTGCACCTTAGTGAAAACGATGATAATAATTATTCTAAATCCATGGAAAAAAGAAAGAGTACGTCTTATTTCAATGGGTCTCTCAATGACTTGCCTGATTCTCATGATGCATAGTTTTTGCAAATTATCTGATATATTAAATGTTTCTATGTTAAAATTTTCGCCCTTAAAAAATAAATCCACTTCCTTTGAGAATAAATTTTTTCTTGATTCTAGAAACGAAATCTCAGATATACGTACTTACGCCTTAAATGTTACTGTTATTGATGTGCCTCCGTCAGTAGCTGTGAAACCTTCTGCTATCTTGAACCACGCGAGTCACCTTAACCCTGAAAATGTAGAGATAACGTCCACTTACCTCATAAGTACTGTTAAGCCTCCAACAGTAGCAACTGAACCTCTTGCTATCTTAGACAGCGTTAGCCCCCCAATCCTGAAAATATAGAAAAAAAATCCACTTAGAGTGCTGATAATTTTGAGCTTCTGTCAATAGCAACAGAACCTCCTGCTATCTCAGATAGCGCAAGTCGCGTCGATGCTGAAAATATAGAGAAAAATTCCACCAACCCCTTAAGCACTGATAGTGTCGAGCTTCTGCCAGTAGCAACTGAATCTCCTGGAATCTTGAATCACGTTAGCACCCTTGCTCCTAAAAATACTGAAAAGAATACTACTTACCACTTAAATAATGACACTGATGAATTGGTGGAGGACCAGTAGCAGTTGAATCGTCTACCTTGAGCCATCTCAGACATCTTGATCCTACTGGAAATACAATAATTAACAAGCCCACTTACGCATCAGAAGTAGAACATCCATGCATAGTGTCAGATGATCGGAATCAAGACTAATATGTACCATTATTTGACAATGAGTCTGATTTTTCTGAACTTTAAAATGATAAGAATTAAGAACCATCATCTTATGAATCTTCATCAGAATCTGACCAAGAACTATTAATGGAAAACGAATGTTTAGATGGATCATGTAAGTTTGCTTCAAGCTATTGCTATAATACAAGTCCAGCAGGAAAAAATAATGTTTCGTTGAGAGAAGATTTCGTGGGAAGACTCGGAAGAAAATTTGAATGAAAATGTGGATACAGAAAAGGAAGTCACAGAAGATAAAAACACATCGGAGGATAATTTAATAGGTAAACGCATTCGAGAAAGAGATTTTTGTTTCTACTGTGAAAGTTTTATTTTAAATTTTTCACGACATATGGTTCGAAACCACTTATCTGAACCTGAAGTGCAATTAGCATTATCACATCCCAAAAATAGCCTTAAACGTAAACAATTTTTTAACGATTTAAGAAAAAAGGGTAATTATGTGAGTAATTCACAAACTGCATTCAATCCACTGAAAAAGTAGTAATCCACTGTAAGTAGATAAATTAAAAATAATAGTGATCCGTGGTAAAAGAGGGAGAGGGGTGCCAGTACTGTTTAGTATTGAAGTGCAAGACGATATTAAAAAAATGTTATCAGTGAGACACATGTATGTTAAAGACGACAATAATTTGCTATTTGTAAAATCAGGTGGAAACTGTTGATGGCTACAAAATTTTAGAAAAATATGCAAAAGCAATCGGTGCCAAAAACTATAAAGCTCTTACATTAACGCGCTTGCGAAAACATCTAGCAACGATGACCCAGCTATTTACAATGACTGAATTAGAGCTCGAACAACTAGCTACTTTTATAGGTCACACCCTGAGTGTACACAAAAATAATTACAGGTTACCCAGCGACGTTTATCAAACTGCAAAAATTTGAAAACTTTTACTATGATGGAGGATGGCAAAGCGGATGAATATCAAGGACAAACTTTAGATGAGATAGAATTGAACATGGACGAAGAAGTGATAGGAAACGAGATCGAAAATCAGGAAGTTGTTGATATGGAATTAGAAGAAGCAGGTCCGTCGCCAAAATATTAACCTGAATAGAGACGAGCAAGTTGCTTCAACTTTCCAAGTACTTACTTACAACACATCTGCAAAAAAAAGAGGACACTTGTACCTTGGACAAATGAACAAAGAAACGTGGTAACCAAATATTGTACCGACTGAGCCAAATACCTATATAAAGTTATTTTATTACATATTGTAATTGTTGTGATGTTAATTATAGCAACTAAAGACTGAATTGTCCTAATATATCATACTATTGTTTAAGTACCGACTGTGTAGGTGCCAAAGTTACAAAGTGAATTTTTCAAGTGGGAGTGGATGGCCAAATCCGAAATTATGAGTAGTAGCGAAAAACTCTCAAAGGAGTCTCAAGGCCGATTTTGATGAAAAATGAAACTGCATAATTGGATTTGAAAAATATCTATATTTCTAGCCAGGAATCGAAATCGGTGATTCTGAAAAAAAGACATGTCCTTTATTTCTCTTCCTTGTTACCGTATATTATAGTAGTTTTCATATAGTAGTTTTCATCAAAATCGGGCTCGAGACTCGAGCGTTTTGCGCTCATAGTCTCCACTTGCAAAATACACCTGTATAAAGTTGTTTTATTACCAATTTGTAATTGTTGTGATCTTAATTATAATAACTAAAGTCTGAAAATTCTGCTTTAATAGTTCTTAAAGCAATATTCACGTCCAGCACTAAGTGCTGACATATAAGATGATTTTATTAATATTTGTGACATTCATTAGTTATAGTAGTTGATAATCTGTTGTGAAAATAACTTTTGTTAACAATGTACGGCGAAGTTGACAAATTGTTAAAGGCATAAACTTTTAACAATAGTGCGTTAATTGTCTCAACCTAACTCTAAATATAAATAGTAATTGTGTGTCTAGCATGAAGTGCCAAAGTTGTACCTTTATAATAAACGTTGTGTTGTTGGTGTTGTTGACAAAATTAATCAAGGCTTGTCTTCTTATTTCTAGCTCTTGCGTATTAGAAGTCTACTCTCTCTCTAAAACACTGAATAAAAGTGATATATCTACATGTTCTTTGTTTTTATTTATTTACCTAATATGGGTTACCCCGTATAAATAAACTGTAGATTAAATACATACGTTCTAACAATTTGAGGGCCCGCCACCCGGCTCCCGAGTACAAGAATAAATTGTTCGTGTACCCACGACTCGCCTCCCGAGTCGTGCCTATATGTAGCTAGCTCAGCACCCGCTTACCGAGCGTAAATTAAAACACGATGATAAAGCTGCTAAATATGTTTAGTAAATTCTTTAAATAAAGGAGAAATCGGACACCCAATAGCTTTATACGGACGCTCAATTACTATATTCGGATGTCCAATTCAAATCTAGTGGGATAGTCAAGAGAAGTTGACTAAAAATATTTCTTCCTACTGCCAATAATTCCCATTTGTCTCGGGGAAATCTGTGGAGACAAATGAGAATAATCCAATATGGTGCAACACGATTGGCAACAGTATTTCCACCATACAGCAGCTTGTAGCCAAACAGTACTGCCTCACATAGTGCCGTATTTTTATAATTAAAGTAGCCAGGTTATTGGACGTCCGATTTTATCAGACCTTTATTTATATTAAACCCACAAATGAAGTTATTACGTATCTACTTGTCTTAAATTTATAAAAAAAATAGACTAGACAAATATGTTCATATTATATACTTGTTATTCTAGTCTACTACATGCGATTTTTCATGTAAAAATCTCAGAGACAGGAGCTTAATTTTCTTTATCTTATTATAAACTATTTGTTTACTTAACTTTATCAAAATCCATTGTTACTAATACGTGTAGATGACAATAATAAATTATATAAAAATATCGGGCATCCGTATATGTATGGATTTGACGAAATTGGTATAAATGTAAAGACAAGCGATTGTCAAAGAAAGAGAAAGAAAACATAAAGATGGCAACGTCGCACTCACAAATGTCGTTCATCCTATGAGGATGCTAAATAGTAGATGCTATAGGTAAATCACGATCAATATATCCAGGACGCCCATAATTTATCACCATGGTTCAGGGTTCAAAAATGTTGCGGCACGAACGCAAGAAGAATATTGCGAAAAATTATCGGAAAATGTCGTATCTCACGGAGCTGGCGATCGAAAAACTAAGCAATATTCATTAAGACATGTTAAAAAAAGCAATGGGAACTGGAGGACGTCGTAATGATGCACGACTTGCATGACGCCAAAAAGATTGTATGATGTAAATATATATATACTAGCTGACCCAGCAAACGTTGTATTGCCATATAAGGTAATTTTAAGAAATTATAATTAAAATTTTTGGGGTATAAAAAATTGATTAGGACCGATTGTCAGTGCTACCAAATATATCGTACTACAATTATTGCATTCGATTGCCATCTTGCAACCCTATTGCGGATTTGTGGAAGGAATACAATAATATAAAAGTGGTGTTTAAAAAACAGGAGTTGAAATTAATAGAAGGGTGAAAATTTGAAGTTGTATGTGTTTTTTAACTCTGAATCATAATAATATAAGAATAAAAAAAATTACAAAAAATAAAAATATATATATTTAGGGGTGAAGTATCCTTAACATTTAGGGGGATGAAAAATAGATGTTGTTCGATTCTCAGACCTACCCAATATGCACACAAAATTTAATGAGAATCGGTCAAGCCGTTTCGCAGAAGTGTAACTACAAACACCGCGATATGAGAATTTTATATATTAGATATCTTAATAGACAGGAGAGCATTGTCTTGCGCCTGTAGTACATATATATATATTGCAGCGGTCCAATCACGTGGAAGCCGGCATGTGCCTGGTGCACGGCGCCGCGCTGGTGGCGGAGCACCTGCGCGCGGCGGGCCGGGGCGCCGCCCTGCTGGCACCAGTCACACACAACGCGCTGGACGAGAGCTGCCCTGACGTGCAGCTGCCGCACCACCACCTGAGCTGCCAGGAGCTGCAGGTACCGTACGATCTTGTACAATAACTATTTATTTAGAATTAAAACTAGTTTTAACTATCTTCTCAATCGTTCACTCTTGTCAGAGTGGTCGTGGTTGCCAAGATGACGCAACATTAGTCGCCGTTACCACAGTTATGGGTCGCACTGCCTCCCTCGCGATGCTCCTCCACTTTTGACGGTTTGCAGCATTGCGGGAGCACTCCACCACAGGTAGACACCTGTGGTGGAGTGGTCCACCCAGACGGTCACTGTTTTGATCAGGTCCGTCCATCGTGTGGCTGAGCGTCCTCTCGCTCTTTTCCCCTCCACCTTCCCCTGCAATATCAACCGCTCAATCGATCCTTCATTTCTGGAGATGTGACCAAAGAACTTCAGAATTCGTAGTTGCACAGTCGACGATAGCCTTTCTTTTATCTTCAGTTCTTTTGCGTGATACTGAGTGAGTTTTAACTATACAAAACTTTTATTCTAATATAAATTCTAGTTTATACTTCATCCCACTGCTGGGCGAAAGCCCCCCCATTTTTCTTCCACAGTAGAAAGAAGAAAGAAAAAATATTTATTGACGTCATTATACATTCTTATAATAATTATTAAAGTTATACTAATCTAATTATGATCTAATGACGCCAATGGGCCCCCAACTCAGCATATTTGTGGTTTCGAAAGAATCCACAACGCTGGTCTTCCGTGGAAACCCAGAGAGCGCTACTAACGCACAGTCCTGTCACACGAAGGTGTACAAACTATAAATTCTCTATGAGCACAAAGCACAAAAAATAGTGAAACTCTGATCTAAAATTAAAACTAACAACAAATAAAAACTATTAAACTTGATTTAAACTTGCCATTGTCACACAAAACAAACTAATTTTTTTAAATATTTTAAATTGATTTTTGGGCATTAATAAGATATTCCTTGTATTTTAATTTAAATAGCCCTAAACTAATGCAGTTCCGTATGGGAGGCGGAATATTATTCCAACACTTCGTGGAAGCATACCGAAAGCTGCCACGAAATGCACTTGTACGGTGTTTAATATTTTGTCAGCTGTTGATCGGGTCGAGAGCCTGCCTGGTTGTAGGTCTGCCTCTTTTTCGTTTTGCGTCCCTCGGATACCATGATGTGACCAGACTACTCCAACTATTGCTAGATCTTCTTGTTATATGTCCTGCCCATTTCCATTTCATTCTTTTCGTTACTCTTGCTACATCTTGTAATTTACTTTTGGAGTTTACTCCTTAAGTATCGATTTTCATATAAGGCGCGCGGTATGAGAAAAATATGGAGAGTTAAACCTACTCATCAAATGGGATAGTAACGTTTTTGGTGCGCATCCATTCTCGCGCACCTTTCACTTTTCAGTTGTGTGTGTGTGTGTGTATATATATATATATACTTATGTGTAGCCAACATACACAGTATACTGCGTGATGCTACATTGAACACCGCGCAAAGAAGGTTAAAACCACGTTTGGTTTTAAATGTTAACGTTTTACTTGCTATGCAAACTAGTGTTGCAACAGAACTCTGCTTCCGTATCTGCGGAAATTCTTCATCCGGGGAAGTTCTGCATATCTTTTCACTTTCATTTCCGTTTTTGGTGCAAATTTCTCTAAATAGAAGTCGACAGCGGGGAGAGAGTTGAAATGCGGCCAGCGGGGCGACTGGATTGGACGCGACGGTAAGTACGAAAAGGAGGACAAACGAGTGTACGGGTTAAGTGATCACCGCCGTCCACATTCTCTTGCAACACCAGATGAATTACAGGAGCGTTGCCGGCCTTTAAGGAAGGTGTACGCGCTTTTATTGAAGGTACCCATGTCGTATCGTCCCGGAAACACCGCACAAGAAATCTCATTCCACAGCTTTGTAGTACGTGGAAGAAAGCTCCTTGAAAACCGCACTGTGGAGGACCGCCACACATCCAGATGGTGGGGATGATATCCTAACTTGTGGCGTGTCGTGCGAAGGTGGAATTCTTGCTTAAGTAATTTGGTGTCGGCAGGCGCTGTTGGAGCACGCGGCCAGCGAGCTGATGGCGGGCGGTATGTACGAGACGGTCAACGAAGTGTACAAGGTGCTCATACCCATCGCCGAGCAGAATAGGGACTACAAGAAGCTGGCCAACATACACAGGTGTTTACACTACCCTGTACTTTTTATATGACAATAAGGGATGATTTGTTATAATTTTAAAGTGGATTACCCTCACTTCTGGGATTAATACACAGATAAAATTTGACAACAACATTTTTGAACGATACGGGACTCGAACCCACGACTTACGTCTCGAACGACTCGCGGTCCAAGCGAGTGACGTATCGTCATAAAACTTGTATGCTTTGTTCAACTTTCAGGTTGTGGCTTTATCTACAGGATCTACTTTACAGGTGATAACCTGCTCAACCCCAATATTTGCATATTAGGAAATTGACTTAAGATGTTGCTCTTTTAAATCTAAACAATTTTGTTTTTAAATAAAATTACAAATTATATAGAGTTGTTCTGCATCGTCCATAAATTTTATTTACAAATTAATGTGTGTAATTAATCCCAAGTTATGTATGTTAAGTCTTATTTGCCCAGTAATTTCACTAGCTACGGCGCCCTTCTGATCGAAGCACATTAATGCTTACACATTACTGCTCCACGGCAGATAAAGGCGCCGTTGTGGTACCCATAATCTAGTCGGAAACCTGCGTAAATCCCTCCTACAGGTAAATGCCCTAAGTGTCCTATTACGACACCCTTGAGCCCGGGTCTTCCCTATTCTTTTTGTGTCGTGACGTGAGTCGGGTGTTGCAGCAAGCTGAGCGAGGCATTCACCCGGGTGGAGCAACTGGTCGGCAAGCGAGTCTTCGGCACGTACTTCCGCGTGTCGTTCTACGGCGCGCGCTTCGGAGACCTGGCCGGGGAGGAGTTCGTGTACAAGGAACATGCGCTCACCAAGCTACCCGAGATATTCAGCCGCCTCGAGGTCAGCGACTTGTTAAGTAGACCATGCACTGACCTGTGGTGCAGACACGAAATGCGGATAGAATTACATTTAAATGTCCGTGAGCCATTCCTCCAAAATTTGGTTATCCAAATGTTGTGATTTTATTGAGTGTAAAAAACTTAAGGTTTTATGTTTAATCAAATCGACACGTGTTTCACCTCTTCACGAGGCATCTTCAGGAGATGTTGACTTGCCAAATTCTAGCACGAGACCTCGAGTCTTGACGAAACATAGTGTAATATGCATTCAATATAAAAAAAAACCCGCTGAGTTTCTTGCGCACATTCTTCTCAGGTCTGAGGCGGTCCTTTTTGAATGGGTGGTAGTTTTTGACGTTTAAGAAGTGATTTTGAATCCTATTTTGAATAAAAATATTTGAATTCGAATAAAAATCAGAACACTTGGATAGTTATGGATTTCCGAAAAATAACGCCAATATACTTTCAAAATTTTCTTTTTAAAGAACTTTCGGCTTTTTTCAACTAAACTACGGAATGAGATACCTTGCGCGATATTTCCAGGACAAGACAGCATGTTTACCGTCAAATAAAGCGTGTACACCTTCCTAGAAGGCCGGCAACGCTCCTTGTGATTGTACTGGTGTTGCAGGAGAATGTTTACACCGGTGATCACTTAACATCTCGTGAGTCGTGACTCGTATCCTCGTGCACTTTACTTAAATATAACACTAAAATATAACTCTTATAGCAGAAGTATATAGAAGTGTCACTGATGCTGACAAGTAACGGCTCCTTATACCATTTACATTCAGAACTTCTACGGACAGCGCTTCGGTGCCGAAAACGTAGTAATTATCAAGGACTCCAACGTGGTGGACGCGAGCAGCCTGCAGCCAGACAAGGCCTACATCCAGATCACGTATGTGGAGCCCTACTTCGAGACGCACGAGCTTCGCACCAGGGTCACGCACTACGAGCGGAACTATAACATCAGTGAGTACTGTCACGTGACCTCGTCGTTTTCCACACACTCACAGGAGAAATCCTTGCTCCGTGATCTCTAGATTGGCTTCGATGGAAGCCGCAGGGTTCTTACATGTATTTGATGCCCATTTTGAGAGAGGTCCTACAGAAATCCTTGATTCCTGTTTTGTTCGTGCCCTAGCTTGTTCTTTGAGTGGGATCTATAGGCCGTTAAGACGTTTTTTAGTTGGATCTTATTGATCCATACAATATTAGTAATAAACGCCAAGAAAAGTTATTCCAAATTTAAAACTTTTTGTTTTTATCTTACCTTTGCCACTACAGACAACGAGAAGTCATTTTAAACTTGGAGTAACTACATTGCGTTTATTAATAGGACAGACAGTGTCTTCTGTATTAAGATTGCCGGACTCCAATGTTTATCCGGCATCTGTAACAGATAATAGAAGCTCAATAACAGAAACTCGGCGGTCCTCCACAGTGCGGTTTTCAAGGAGCTTTCTTCCTCGTGGTACGAAGCTGTGGAATGAGCTTCCTAGTGCGGTGTTTCCGGGACGATACGACATGGGTACCTTCAAGAAAAGCGCGTACACCTTCCTTAAAGGCCGGCAACGCTCTTGTGATTCCTCTGGTGTTGCAGGAGAATGTGGGCGGCGGTGATCACTTAACACCAGGTGACCCGTAGGCTCGTTTGTCCTCCTATTCCATAAAAAAAAACTGCCACTTTTATCTTCTTCTGAAGACTGGAAAGACATAAGTATGTAGTGTCTTATCTACTTTTGCGTGTTTTGTGCCTTTGGCGTGTGTGCGTTTAATAATTTATAGTACCCGTAATGTCCCGCCAAAAAGCGTATCTGTAGACTTCAGCGGTTCGAGCAGTAAGGCAATTGCTCGAGATAATTATTCACTTCATAGAAACTATTATTTATTTATACGTGTGTGTGTAGAGCGGTTCATGTACGCCACGCCGTTCACGGCGGACGGGCGAGCGCACGGCTCTCTGGCTGAGCAATGCAAGCGGAAGACCATCCTCACTACGGCGCACCACTTTCCCTACCTGAAGACCAGGATACAGGTGAGTCCACATGCGCCACATATTATTATAATACCGGTCATGTGCGAGTCGGACTCCAAGTTTCGCAAAATCGCACAAGATATAACATTGTGATTTAAATACTTTTTTATTTGTATGGCGCTTATTTATTGTTGAATCGGCAGTAATAATACACTCTGTCAAAATATCAGCTATCTAAGAATAGAGTTTGATAAGATACCGACCGCTGACGGACATAGCAGTCGTAAAAAGGTTGCTGTAGTCTCAACATATTATACTAAAGGAAATAAATGGCGGAACCAAAACGTCATTTTGTTAGTAGAGGTCATTTGACCGCTGCGCGGTTCAAGGGGAAAGCTTAGCTGACAGGTTATTGTTGGTCTATATTCTCTTTGGCTCACGGCAATAACAATTTATTTTTTAACTGACTTTAAAAAGGAGTTGGTTCTCAATTCGATTGTTGAAGTGTAAACTTCACTAACCGCACTGAGACTGAGCTCTAGGATATTTAAAATTCGAGCGAATAAAATCAGCTCGAGTCGACGAAGGGACCGCACAAATTTTACACAGTAACTTATACACTATTATAATAAGTGTTCCAATGCTGCCTTAGGCTCATTTTTTTATTTTTTCATATATAATATGAAAACAGAAAAAGAAATTCATATCAATTCGACCCGATTCGAGATCACTGCCACTAGCGCCAGCATTTATTTAACTATGTTCGTCGGATTGGTCATGTCGTCCTATATATGTGCCTATGTATTTAGTACTTTTATCTACACCCATGCTTTAAATCCTCTATTAAAGATTCTAAAACATTTAGCTTATTACCAACATTAAAACACTCAATGTCTTAATAACCATTATATCATCCAAACGAGTGTTGTAATGAAATTCAGTACAACATTATATCATCCGTTTTCATAATAACACTCCTTTGGATGATATTATGGTTACTAGGACAATGGAATATACTTATGGCTATTTTAATGTTAGCAGTAAGCTAACTGTAACAGAATCTTTTATAGAGGATTCATATTATGGGTGTAGATAGTCTTGTATGCAACTGTTGATAGTTAGGTATTAAAACACTCATGTGGTACTATTATATACAATAAACCCACATTCGTGTTTTAACACCCCACATTACACAACAGTTGCATAAATAACTATATATGTTAAACTTTTATTAATATAGAACAAGAAATAATTTCGTTTGGTATTACAAACCGCGCGTTTATCAAATTTTTACTTCTATGAGTTTGTTGCGCCCATTCTTCTCAGGCCTGAGGCATTCATTTTGGAATGGGTGGTAGTTTTTTGACTTTCAATAAGTGATTTCATATCCTATTTTCAATAAAAATATTTGAATTTGAATCGAGTCGTCTAAAACAGATAGTTTTTTTTTAATATTCGTGTAACGGCTAGTTGCTCCTGGTGACGAGCATTACACAATACTTACAGTCATAGTTTAGTTAGTTCAACTGCTCTTATATGCGAAACATAACTATAATAACTAATACATCTTTACATCGGGATGTAGGCCTTCTGCAGTGTAATCCTATTTAACTTAATAGATATGGAGAATCAGCTATATTATGTATAAAATATTGTATCTATGGGTGCGACGGAATTCTTAATTTTTGTAAATATTTTATTATCATCAGCGTATAGAAGAGAGCTTGTATTCCGAAATATATTGTCTATATCGTTGATGAAAATATTGAATAATAAAGGCCCAATTTTGGTAATGATACATTCTAATTTTATATTAATTCAAATTAATAAATAATTATTTGCTTTGAGCAGGTAGTCCATAGAAGCACAATAATATTGAGCCCGATCGAGGTGGCGATTGAGGATATACAGAAGAAGGTATGTAATAACATTAGCACAACCCTTGATTTTAGTAATTATTTATATTGAGCAACGCGTTAAAAACTACTTTAATAAATTTATGTCGACCGGCCGCGGAAACAGGGGGCCTACTCCTAAAATAGATATTCGATAAATCGTGGAATTAGTCGTGTCGAATCCTACTCTTAGTTACATCGTAATCAATGTCGAAACGATGATTGAACGAACGAAACATTATTCGATATTATCAGTCCTAACCCTACTCTTAGTTGAAAATGTCAGAGACGAATATTCGAATTTCACAAATAATCAAACGTCACTTTTACGATAATCTCAACGACAGCATCTAGGCTGTCGTTGCTATTATCGTTTCAAGTTGTATAGATATATTTGCCATACAATATACATAGTTAATAAATATTATTAAAATAATTATATGTGATTTACTATTCAAGAGGATTTTTTTACTACTAAGTTATTAAGTCATTTTGTTGATCGTTTATGCGTAGAAATAATGCAAATGGCCGCCTGAGAAATAGGAAGTCGACGAGAAGGGTTGAGTTACTTTTTTTTTACATTTTATTATCCGCGAGTTTTGTATTATTTATTCAATTTTAAATGGTCATATTATATTCATTACATATTTTTTTAACATTTACATTATGTGTAAATGATACCAAATTGGTGGTGCAGAGTCTGGCATGGTCCTTAGCACCTAAACTATGTTTTGACTTTTGACACTTCACAGCGACAAAGCACAGATAATGTTTAGGTTTGAACATATTACATTCACACTAACATCGTAAAAAAATCAAAATATTAGTCCATGGTAACGATAAACGATAAGGAATTCGAACATTTGTTAGAGTAGGTTAGTTGCGATATATTCGGAGTATTATCGTATCGTTCCGAATGTATCGTTGTCGATTTTGCGAGTAGACCTCCAGCTGTTAGCCTCTCTCTGTGTGCCGCTTGCGCAGCCCAGACCTCATGAATATAAGCGTTCACTCAGCACTTTACACGACACGCATGGTATAACATCCTGGTACGATCTTGCGGCGAATACTAACCGCGCGTGCTTATTAACATTAACAACAACATATTTTTAATTTGTATATTATATTTCATTCCTGAACAACGTCTTTCACTTGACTATCGTATTGTAGCAACAGTTCGTACATAGTCAAATTGGTCCTTCGAGCCAGATCTATAACAATAATTTATTTGATCTACTCTTAACAAGTTCACATTTGTTTTATTTTTGTAAATTAATAATTATTCATGCAAAATGCGGTCAACCTGAAGACTTGGTCTATTGAGAATGTATATAATTATGTCATTTTATTAATGAAGTTTATTTACCAGTGGGAGGCTCCTTTGCACAGGAAGCCGGCTAGATTATGGGTACAATATGTTGTTTCGGTCTGAAAGGCGCTTACTAGCTAGTAATTTCATTAAATTACTGGGAAAATGAGACTTAATATCTTATGTCTCAAAGGGACGAGCGCAATTGTAGTGCCGGAAGAATTTTTGGGTTTCTCAATAATCCTGAGCGGCACTGCATTGTAATGGGTAGGGCGTATCAATTACCATCAGCTGAACGTCCCGCTCGTCTCGTCCTTATTTTCATAAAAAAAATATTTAGAACCTGATTTTGCAATAATTTTATAAATACCGAGTGGTTAGCGATCCTACCTACTAAGCTAGAGGTCCCGGGTTCGAATCCCGGTAGGTGCAAGCATTTATATGGTGAATTTGAATGTTTGTTTCCGAGTCATGGATGTTTAAATGTATTTATGTATGTTTATATGAATTTATGTATGTCAAAGATTTCACCACCACTTCGGAAAAGTTGAGATTTAATGAGAAGTAATGGCAAGAAATTCATTGCCACTCATATTAATTAATATTTACAGTTTCAGCATTTACATTATATTTTATACAACGTATGTAAAGTGAGGCACCGAATATCCTCAAACGTTTTGACATTATGTGTAAGTTAAAAAAAGAAAAACAGTAATCAGTGCAGTAGATTACACTGTAAATAAATAAAAATTATATTTAAACTAACAACTTAAAATTGTATACGTTAGCACCCGTTCACGAGGATGATGCATCGACCAGCCATCGCTTACCTCGAATTTACCTTAGAACTTTAGGAACTCAAATAAAAATGACCCAACAGATGCTCTGATATTATACACATCATATTATTGTGTCGATAGATAAGTGAGCTGTCTGCCGCAACCAGTCAGGAGCCGGCCGACGCCAAGATGCTGCAGATGGTGGTGCAGGGTTGCATCGGCACCACCGTCAACCAGGGGCCGCTGGAGCTGGCTCAGGTACCCACTCTATGTTATGATCCTATCAATACTACCGCAGAATATGTAAGAGGAACAGCCATGAAGCTTAGGTAATGAACTACGTGACCGTTAGATCATTATAAAGTCATAAAATCTTAGATAATTTACGGCTAGATAGAGCCTCTTGCATCGACAAGACCGCTGAAAATAGACCAGGCTTACGAGCGTACAGGTGTTAAGTGGTCACCGCTGCCCACATTCTCTTGCAAACATCAAAATCACAGGAGCGTTGCCGGCCTTGAATGAAAGTGTAGGCGCTTTTTGATGGTATCTATGTCGTATCGTCCCTTAAACACCGCACAAGGAAGCTCATTCCACAGCTTTGTAGTACGTGGAATAAAGCTCCTTGAAAACCGCACTGTAGAGGACCGCCACACATCCAGATGGTGGGGATGATATCCTAATTTGTGTGTTCAAAGTAGAGGTTAACTGTCGACATCTATTCTATTCTTTCATATATGATAATGAGATATTTCTCGTAAAATATGTCATTTTTTCATACAGCTTGTTCGGAAAGCAGATTTCCTCAGAGAAGAACGAGCAAGAAACTCTAAAACACTTGTGGAAAGGTCACTATGTAATTACTGTGATAGTATTGTGAATGTTATATATACATACATACATTATTCGACATTTTATTTTTTTAAACTGCCTCAACTGATATCACAGTTAGAACTATCTGAATCGTCACTGAATTCGTCTGCTGATTCTGCCACTTTTAACCTAGAATAACAATCAATTGCGATTGTTTTTAACATTTCGTTAAAAGTACATCTTGCCATGACAATATCAGTTCTCTACATAATATTACATCCTATTATTAGTTCCTTTTGTAAACCTTGCGATTGTTAGCAAAACCGATATAATATTTCAAAACTTTCGCCGCAACGATGGACTGCCATCTTCATGCAAGTTTCTTTCAATATATTTAGCTTGTATAATATTTATAAATATGAAAGCATTTAACATTGTGAGACATTTTTTATTAAATCAATGAAAAATATTTAGATATTGTTTTTTGTCAGGTGTTTCTGTCCCCGGTGGCCGAGGGCACGCAGCCTCCCACGCGTCTCACCAACAAGCTGAGACTCGCTTTCAAAGATTTCTCCAAAAAGTAAGTATTTATATTCGTTTTGTAATAATCAAGTGGCAACATCTTATAAAAAAATACGCCTTTATTATTGATACCATAAGCAAAGAGTTAAATAAAAGTAATTGGGTGTGCTGGTGAGAAAAGATATTCAGGGACGGAGGGAGCTGACCTGGTAAATGCTGGTACTCCTCTCCAGCCCCCGGAAGAATCAAAATTGGCCTTTATATATATATATATCCTTTCTTCTACGTAAGTACTTCTAGGTCACTTATCACTGATGAGGTAAGTTAGGTGGCGCGTCCGCCATTATTAAGAGAATACGCGGAGCGCTGCGCAAGCGTGTCAGCGCATGATCCACCGACGAGAAAGTGCATCACGAGGTAGGGGAGAGGGCACGGGGTGCGGAAAGAGGGATGAGGAAGCGGGGAGTGGAAACGAGAACTTGACAACTGACGTTGACGCTGACAGTCACAAGTTCATAAGCAAATGAAAAATAGTAATAAATTATAGAAAAAATACAATTTTATTCCCCATCAACGCGTCCTCTGCCGCATAGGTTCTGTCCCACAGCAATCGGCGGTAAATTTGGTGTAAGTTTAGGTCGACTGCTCAGCGCTGTTTGCGAAAGCCATCACCAATTTTGTCCATCTATTTTTCCATTTTTGGAGCTTCTCTCCATCTCCATTTCTGCTTTTTTTCCACTTTGTCCTAGTTTTCATGTGTATCAATTTTCACTTGACCAGGATTAAATAAAATATGATAAAAGATACAAAATATTTTTGAAGGTCACAGAATAATAATTATATCTTATACTAATATTAAAGTTACACAGTTTTAAAATATTAAATATCAGCAGGTAAATTATAAAAGATGGTGAGACGACATAGAAGCTGCATTTCTAGTCATGGACTGCAAATAACTTTGGTGAGGCCTATGCCACAGGGAAAACTGATAAAGCCAGTTTTGTGAGACGTGTAACTTGATTATTAAGTTAACTGTCGTAAATTATCTGAATTATAGGTCTTTTCTAAACATTGATTGATGCTCATTGAATGTATATCTACAAACAGATGCCAGGATGCGCTACGTAAGAATAAGAACCTGATCAGCAGCGAGCAGCGGGAGTACCAGCGCGAGTTGGAGCGCAACCTGCAGCGGTTCACCGCGCGCCTCGCCCCCCTGTTGGCTTCGCCCGTCTCCCACGCGGCGCTGCTCACGTGAGTAACTACTAGCACCTGGTGAGCGGGAGTACCAGCGCGAGTTGGAGCGCAACCTGCAGCGGTTCACCGCGCGCCTCGCCCCCCTGTTGGCTTCGCCCGTCTCCCACGCGGCGCTGCTCACGTGAGTAACTACTAGCACCTGGTGAGCGGGAGTACCAGCGCGAGTTGGAGCGCAACCTGCAGCGGTTCACCGCGCGCCTCGCCCCCCTGTTGGCTTCGCCCGTCTCCCACGCGGCGCTGCTCACGTGAGTAACTACTAGCAGCTGGTGAGCGGGAGTACCAGCGCGAGTTGGAGCGCAACCTGCAGCGGTTCACCGCGCGCCTCGCCCCCCTGTTGGCTTCGCCCGTCTCCCACGCGGCGCTGCTCACGTGAGTAACTACTAGCAGCTGGTGAGCGGGAGTACCAGCGCGAGTTGGAGCGCAACCTGCAGCGGTTCACCGCGCGCCTCGCCCCCCTGTTGGCTTCGCCCGTCTCCCACGCGGCGCTGCTCACGTGAGTAACTACTAGCAGCTGGTGAGCGGGAGTACCAGCGCGAGTTGGAGCGCAACCTGCAGCGGTTCACCGCGCGCCTCGCCCCCCTGTTGGCTTCGCCCGTCTCCCACGCGGCGCTGCTCACGTGAGTAACTACTAGCAGCTGGTGAGCGGGAGTACCAGCGCGAGTTGGAGCGCAACCTGCAGCGGTTCACCGCGCGCCTCGCCCCCCTGTTGGCTTCGCCCGTCTCCCACGCGGCGCTGCTCACGTGAGTAACTACTAGCAGCTGGTGAGCGGGAGTACCAGCGCGAGTTGGAGCGCAACCTGCAGCGGTTCACCGCGCGCCTCGCCCCCCTGTTGGCTTCGCCCGTCTCCCACGCGGCGCTGCTCACGTGAGTAACTACTAGCAGCTGGTGAGCGGGAGTACCAGCGCGAGTTGGAGCGCAACCTGCAGCGGTTCACCGCGCGCCTCGCCCCCCTGTTGGCTTCGCCCGTCTCCCACGCGGCGCTGCTCACGTGAGTAACTACTAGCAGCTGGTGAGCGGGAGTACCAGCGCGAGTTGGAGCGCAACCTGCAGCGGTTCACCGCGCGCCTCGCCCCCCTGTTGGCTTCGCCCGTCTCCCACGCGGCGCTGCTCACGTGAGTAACTACTAGCAGCTGGTGAGCGGGAGTACCAGCGCGAGTTGGAGCGCAACCTGCAGCGGTTCACCGCGCGCCTCGCCCCCCTGTTGGCTTCGCCCGTCTCCCACGCGGCGCTGCTCACGTGAGTAACTACTAGCAGCTGGTGAGCGGGAGTACCAGCGCGAGTTGGAGCGCAACCTGCAGCGGTTCACCGCGCGCCTCGCCCCCCTGTTGGCTTCGCCCGTCTCCCACGCGGCGCTGCTCACGTGAGTAACTACTAGCAGCTGGTGAGCGGGAGTACCAGCGCGAGTTGGAGCGCAACCTGCAGCGGTTCACCGCGCGCCTCGCCCCCCTGTTGGCTTCGCCCGTCTCCCACGCGGCGCTGCTCACGTGAGTAACTACTAGCAGCTGGTGAGCGGGAGTACCAGCGCGAGTTGGAGCGCAACCTGCAGCGGTTCACCGCGCGCCTCGCCCCCCTGTTGGCTTCGCCCGTCTCCCACGCGGCGCTGCTCACGTGAGTAACTACTAGCAGCTGGTGAGCGGGAGTACCAGCGCGAGTTGGAGCGCAACCTGCAGCGGTTCACCGCGCGCCTCGCCCCCCTGTTGGCTTCGCCCGTCTCCCACGCGGCGCTGCTCACGTGAGTAACTACTAGCAGCTGGTGAGCGGGAGTACCAGCGCGAGTTGGAGCGCAACCTGCAGCGGTTCACCGCGCGCCTCGCCCCCCTGTTGGCTTCGCCCGTCTCCCACGCGGCGCTGCTCACGTGAGTAACTACTAGCAGCTGGTGAGCGGGAGTACCAGCGCGAGTTGGAGCGCAACCTGCAGCGGTTCACCGCGCGCCTCGCCCCCCTGTTGGCTTCGCCCGTCTCCCACGCGGCGCTGCTCACGTGAGTAACTACTAGCAGCTGGTGAGCGGGAGTACCAGCGCGAGTTGGAGCGCAACCTGCAGCGGTTCACCGCGCGCCTCGCCCCCCTGTTGGCTTCGCCCGTCTCCCACGCGGCGCTGCTCACGTGAGTAACTACTAGCAGCTGGTGAGCGGGAGTACCAGCGCGAGTTGGAGCGCAACCTGCAGCGGTTCACCGCGCGCCTCGCCCCCCTGTTGGCTTCGCCCGTCTCCCACGCGGCGCTGCTCACGTGAGTAACTACTAGCAGCTGGTGAGCGGGAGTACCAGCGCGAGTTGGAGCGCAACCTGCAGCGGTTCACCGCGCGCCTCGCCCCCCTGTTGGCTTCGCCCGTCTCCCACGTGGCGCTGCTCACGTGAGTAACTACTAGCACCTGGTGAGCGGGAGTACCAGCGCGAGTTGGAGCGCAACCTGCAGCGGTTCACCGCGCGCCTCGCCCCCCTGTTGGCTTCGCCCGTCTCCCACGCGGCGCTGCTCACGTGAGTAACTACTAGCAGCTGGTGAGCGGGAGTACCAGCGCGAGTTGGAGCGCAACCTGCAGCGGTTCACCGCGCGCCTCGCCCCCCTGTTGGCTTCGCCCGTCTCCCACGCGGCGCTGCTCACGTGAGTAACTACTAGCAGCTGGTGAGCGGGAGTACCAGCGCGAGTTGGAGCGCAACCTGCAGCGGTTCACCGCGCGCCTCGCCCCCCTGTTGGCTTCGCCCGTCTCCCACGCGGCGCTGCTCACGTGAGTAACTACTAGCACCTGGTGAGCGGGAGTACCAGCGCGAGTTGGAGCGCAACCTGCAGCGGTTTACCGCGCGCCTCGCCCCCCTGTTGGCTTCGCCCGTCTCCCACGCGGCGCTGCTCACGTGAGTAACTACTAGCAGCTGGTGAGCGGGAGTACCAGCGCGAGTTGGAGCGCAACCTGCAGCGGTTCACCGCGCGCCTCGCCCCCCTGTTGGCTTCGCCCGTCTCCCACGCGGCGCTGCTCACGTGAGTAACTACTAGCACCTGGTGAGCGGGAGTACCAGCGCGATTTGGAGCGCAACCTGCAGCGGTTCACCGCGCGCCTCGCCCCCCTGTTGGCTTCGCCCGTCTCCCACGCGGCGCTGCTCACGTGAGTAACTACTAGCAGCTGGTGAGCGGGAGTACCAGCGCGAGTTGGAGCGCAACCTGCAGCGGTTCACCGCGCGCCTCGCCCCCCTGTTGGCTTCGCCCGTCTCCCACGCGGCGCTGCTCACGTGAGTAACTACTAGCAGCTGGTGAGCGGGAGTACCAGCGCGAGTTGGAGCGCAACCTGCAGCGGTTCACCGCGCGCCTCGCCCCCCTGTTGGCTTCGCCCGTCTCCCACGCGGCGCTGCTCACGTGAGTAACTATTAGGAGCTGGTGAGCGGGAATACCAGCGCCAAACTTCAAGCGGTTAAGGCACAAAGTATTACGCAGTTACGAATTTTAGTACAAATTACGTGATTCACTTCTTTCAACAAAGAATGGAACGGAAAAATATTTTTTCTCCAAAGTTAGCAAAAGTAAAGTCTATTTCGCGATACATTGGTAACTTAGATTACCCTTTTTCCGTTTTACCCGTTTTCAATAACCTATCTATTCCTTAGTTTAAATTACTAGAAGTAGACAAATCTGTTCTTTTACGTTTACTTACATTTCAATAACCTATCGACATAGCATTGGACTATAACTATGGATAGATAAGATCTTGTCATTAAACGGTGACAGCAATGTATTCGTAACTGATAGATATGTTATTGAAAACGGCCGTATATAAAACGAAGTTACGATCCGTTACCCTGACAGATTAAGTACTTATGCGCTTTGGACGTTTACAGGAGATGTTTCAAATTTATACCATGGAATAAAATGCTTTATTAGTTTTTTTTAAAACAGCTCTGCTAGAGTTCTCACTCAATATCGCTATTGTCACAAAACAAGTAATATAACAGTAGCGTAACTCAGCAGTCTCATTGAAATTTATACCTAAGTCTAGGGGGGAGCGCTTGGGTTGGTACACACAAAAAAATTGACGACGCGGAAGGCGCGGCGCAGCTAATTCAACTCGGACACCAACCAGTCTCGCCGTTTTGTCTTCTCAATATTTCTTAGCGGCCGTGTAAATCGTATGTATGTGTGCGTGCATCAATTCGGGCGCTCTAATATGAAGAGAAAGTACTGTTCTATTTGTATTGTGCTATTATAGCTGGCCACCACGTCGTACATCTACTTCAATTATTGAAGTAAAACTTCTTCTTTTGACAATGTTTGTCATGAAAAACTATTAGATAAATGCGCTCAATATGGTATTCGAGGTCTAGCAAATGACTGGCTTAAAAGTTATCTTTCAAACCGTACTCAATATGTTGAAATTGCTAAATTAAATAATAAACAAGAAGTAATACCTTATCGATCAGAACTTAGACTTAAAACAAAAGGTATACCACAAGGAAGTATATTGGGTCCACTTCTATTCATAATCTACATAAACGACTTACCTAGCATTACTACTAATAACTGTACTCTTTTTGCTGATGACATCTCTATTGTAATTAAATGTAACAATGAATTGACATATGATATAGAAATTAATAAAACAATAAAGGACACAATTGAATGGCTTACTGAAAATAACCTGACTGTAAATATAAAAAAAACAATGTATATGCAGTATTATAATAAGAATGGGAAAGGAAAAGATATTAATGTTAATTATCATAATGAGAATATTAAAGAAGCACAACTTGTCAATTTTCTTGGTATTTCTTTAGACAGCAACTTGTCCTTCAAGTCACATGTTGACAAAATTAGCAAAAAAATTAACCAACATGTATTTGTCCTCAAACGCGTATCAAAAAAAATAGGTGAAAAAACAGCGCTAATGGCATATCATGCATTCGTGGTTTCAGCTTTAAGATATGGATTGGTCATATGGGGCAACTCGGTGAGCATAGGGCATTTATTTATTGGACAGAAGAAGTGTATGAGGGCGGTTTGTGGAGCCGGCCCCCTAGATTCTTGTCGACCGCTATTTAAAAAATTGAAAATTCTATCGCTGCCATGCCTATACATTTATGAAATAAGCCTATTTGTTCAAATACATATGTCTGATTTCTATACAAAAAAAAGCCAGAAGGTTTTAAACACAAGGTATCCAAATAAACTCATAATGCCCTTCTGTAGAACTGCATCTTTTAGTAGAAATTGTTTCAGCATGTCTGTGAAAATATGTAATAAATTGCCCAATGAATTGAAAGATTTACCGTTCAAAGTTTTTAAAAGAAGACTGCATCAGTGGTTAACAAATAAGTGCTTCTATAGTTTAAATGAATTTTTCAATACAAAATGAATTAGTCTATTTGATAATAATATATGTAAATTAATATACTTTTATGACATTGAATTTGTTAATATTATACATAGGTACTAAATGAATTATTAAGTTATTTACGTCTCATATTATAATATCTTAAAATTTCATTTTATAAATATTATTGATATCATTGTGAAATCCGACATGTTTCAATATAACAGTATGATTAGTGTTTAGACAATTTTGTAACATATTTTGCATGTCAATTGACGAAACATATTGGATTATCCATTATATTGTTAACACCTTAAGTACAATGTTTCCTGCAAATAAATTTCATTTCATTTCATTTCTTTAGGCGTGACTTGGGGGTAACTCAGAGTTACTTTCGTCAGAAAAAAAATCAATTGGAACAATTTTTAACCATTATAAATAAATGGTTTAATTTCTTTTTTTTTTTCAAATTGCTCAGTAATATTTTATGAAAAGTCTCCAAGTGTATTTGTTGTACTATAAAATAAGTAAAAGTTCTCAGTCTGACGTTTGCGACTATTAATTAATTATTCTTGGTCCATCGGACAGGCAAAAGGTCCGAGCCCATAGAGCCATATTCGTTAATATTCAATAACAACGTTATATTGATATGTGTGATATTAATAATTTAATTATTTTTATTCAATTATTTATTAATAACACTGCTTTAATGAATGTACGTATATATTTAATGGTATAAATAAAATCTTCTTGTCTTTAAACTTTTTAAGAATATTTGTTATATACTTTTACTTCAATCGCGCGTAAAGATTACACACACTATTTTTAATTTACATAATAAATCTTACAGGAATGGAGTGAGCAAGACAGACTTCAAGCATCAACAATAAGAAACGCACCTACAAGTACTAGTGCACTCAAGTATCATTATTTTAAAATAGTGCTGTTATTTACCAGTATTGTATTATGATAAGATTATTCATAATTCGTTATAATTGATGTCTATCTAGTAGAAGTCTAGTTTTCGTCTATTAATTTTTAATAGTTACATACATCCTATTTACTCATTACGATATAAAAAGTATTTCTTTAAACTTATAATGTGAATTTTATTATACCACTTTTAGGTCCATTAATCAAGGCACAGTCATATTTACTTGAAATAAGGTTTATTTTACCTGTGTTTATAATAATTTTCTGATTAAGTTTCTTATGGGGACGAAGCATTCTTAATTTTACCATTGCTTTTAGTCTCTTTTAGACTAGAGACTTTATTAAATTGAGTCTCGTGCCAGATTTTGGTGTGTCAACATGTCCTGAGGATGCCTCGTGTAGAGGCGAAACACGTATCGAATTGTTTAAAGGACAAATATTGGCGGAATTAACACTAATGAAAACTCAAAACATTTATATTTTAAATTAGTGTAAAATTTTAATACCCCAAAACCTGTGGTTTAGGTTGGTCCACATTGAACGTGAAATGTTAGCCAACAGAAACGAAGAAGTCTCTTAGAGTCACCCGTAGTGTGTACCTATGCTCTCGCATACCACCAATATTGTATAAGCTATAGTACCTACTCCGGATGTTAAAGTTTCTATGTAGTCCTTTAATAAAAAGACAGATCTTTACACTCTTAGCTTCATTATCACACTCTCGTTGCACTATAATGACCATCTTGTACCTACTATAACTTTTATAAGATTACAATTAGATGTTTATTTATTAACTAATTCAACACTATGAATTATTAGTGAATGGTTATGCTATTTCTTAATTATAACACAAGTGAACAAATAAAACTACTAAAATTGTTTATAAGATTTTTATTACTATATTAATCCGTCATAAAACGTAAAGATTAAAAGCGCTATCTGAAAGTCCGATCTTAAATCAAATAAACAAAATACCATTCGTAACAATAAAAAAATTTGAACTTTGTGTTCATATCTTAAATAATAATTTGTTCACTAAGTGAAAATGAAACTTAAAATCCTTATGGAACAAGTCCGCACTTGTTCTATCAGGATTTATGCTAAGTGCAATGTGTTTATTGACACCTGCTCCTAACTCACTCCTAAAATAATAATTTGTTGATTGAGAACAAATTAAAGACACAGATATTATTATTGACTTTAAGTTATGCTATTCAGTTTGTAGAAAGTGAATTAAGTATATAAAATTATCTCACTAGACTATCCATAGGTATTATATGCGCCACACATATTTTATATGCACATGTTACCGGCCAAATTTTATTGTCCTGGGCCAAACTGACAACAGAACTAGGATATAAGTTTTCCTGGGTTACCAAATCTTATTGTGAGTATTGCGTTGTGTATTATTTTTTTAAGTAGCTTGTTTTTATTGAAATTTATTTTTATTTAAACCATTATTATACCTAAATAACTACAAAGTAGTGTAGGCCTGGGCTGTACCACTAAGAGACACTGATTTGACCAGTAACATTATATATAATAACTTAATCTAATTAATGAGTAAAACTCATGTCTATCTCTAATACATTAAACTTATAATTTATTCCTACATGAATGAGTGGGGTCACCACTGCCTGTCTCATACATCCACAGTGCTATTAATGTATGAATGTTGAATGGCTGGCACTACTTTTCACATTGTTACTCTTTGCCAATGGAAGCCAGCCAGAGTGGTGGCATGGCATATTGCATAATCAACAAAGAGATATTTTAGAGTTTAATTTAAAATAAAAACCAAAAAGCTAAACAATGTTTGGATGGTTGAGGTTTGACACATGTGACCCCATCCTACCATACAACTACAGTGAGTCAAAATATTATTAAATGAGTTACAAGAATCACTCTCACACTACTACACCAATAACATATATAAAGAAATCCTGACTGGGGCTCCTAAACAAGTGTTTAGTTGAAAGCTACCTCAAATACTGCTAAATAGACAAAAATAGAAATTACAAGTTATAACTTACAGCTAATAAAAAGTATTAATGAGGTTGCCAAGTCCTAATATTCCCCCCAGTGCTGGATGTATACGAGTGTCGAGTGCACAGTTGAGGGCGCGGCGCTCGAGGCCGCCCGCGTCTCACCAAGCACGGGCCGACAGTCATTCTGACTCCGCCGGGTTGTGCCAGGTCAGACGCTCTTCGTAGAACGCAATCACCTGCACGAGGATGAGTTATAATCAACAACCAGTAAAATAACAAAAAGCTGCTACAACAATTGATCAACATGATGTAGGGGCGTATGGCGAGATGGTGGGGGTCATTCCCATTCACTTTGGTCACACTATACATTTGTAATCAAATTAAAATTGTACGGAACCCTCGGTGGGCGAGTCCGACTAAAAATCTATAGATCGCTGGTTCAAATCCGGCTCGAAGGACCACGATATACGGTTTTATGGTTTCCGTACAGGTTAATTTACGTTTGTTCATACATTAAACGAGACATAAGAACAATTGGTTTATAGAAATAAGTCTAAAATTGTCAAAACACACCCGGAAACACAACGGACCGATTCAAGCTGGAACGTGTGAAAAGGACAAAAATGTGGAAATACGGCAGTCGCTGGCGCAACCGAAAACATTCAATGCTAAAGACTTCGTAGTTAGGACTGCACGTGTCGCTAGAAGCAAGTGTAACGCGCATGCTCGTTGTTTGCAAAGCCAGACAACATACCTCCTGAGGACACTTGACGTTGGCGACCTTGGCCGGCACCAGCTCCGCCTCGTCGGTCTCAGACCACTTGATGAGGAACATCAGCTCACCCGTCGCATCCGACGCGCCTGTGCACACCACGTGTATCATCAGAAACCGATAACACTAGATATAGATTTACTCTGTTAGCTGGTGCCAACTAATATGTCTATATGCAAAATAATAAGTTATTAAATAAATGAAAATTAAAGCTCCTAACTGTGTAAAAATTAAAAAAGGATTTCTAAAATGTATTTCTGTCCTACTCTATACATTGCTTGACATAATTAAAAATAGTACAAATAGGTACTAGGCTAATCCAAGTCACAATGTAATTTTTGACCAGATGTAATGATGATTATAATATGTGTGATTAATAAATTTTTGAAGTTATACTTATTTAGGCGCGTTATAAAAAGTGGTGAGTGTGAAATTTTTAAGATGCTCGCGCATCACTGTAACACAAAACTTACAGGTTGAAGTTGGTTCCTAAAACTTCCAGAAGTTTGCTTCATTCGTTATTTATTTTTGGTTTCTTGGTCCATTATCCTAATAATTTTCCTAACAGGCAAAGGGTTCAAGCCCATACAGCCGTATTCATAATTAAATAATTAATTGTCAAAGCCATCTCTGCAAGATTTTTACAAAATTGTTCTTTTTTTTATGGAATAGGAGGACAAACGAGCGTACGGGTCACCTGTTGTTAAGTGATCACCGCCGCCCACAATCTCTTGCAACACCAGAGGAATCACAGGAGCGTTGCCGGCCTTTTTTCTAAAAACGTAGAATAGTACGAGGAATAAATCATTACTCGTGTGCATACATAAGTAAACACACACACTTTTTTTTAACAACTATTTTCATAGAAAATTAAAATATTTTTAAAATTAGGACCCCAAAGGCTAATAGAATTGGAATACGTTTACATTAGTCTTTAATTTTTATTCACCGTACATGTTGTATCTTAATAAGATAAAATTTTTATAAATGAAACAAGGATACCAAACTTAGTTTTATTTTTAAAAATTATTAATCGGTTTTTCACAACCGACGTTAATAACAGTTCGGTATCTGTTGTTAAAATAAACAAATTAAACAAGATGATTCAAATCAACTACCTTTGCGCTGTTAGATTATTGTAACAAGAATTAATTTCTCAATAGTCAAACTCGCAATCCGAACTATTTACATTTTTTTATTTTTTGAAAGAGGCAACCAGATTCATTTTAGCATACAACTCATTTTTTGTACTCCATACAGTTTTTGATGAAATAGGTATAAAGTTATTAATGAAAAATAACAAAACTACTAGCTTTATTTCAACTTACCTATAATCTTTTCAGCCTTGAATCCTTTGTCAAAGCCACAAATAACTTTCTCATCTTTCTTTTCACGTCTAGAGTCCTTGGGCTCTTCAACAGAAGACACGCTAGTAGCCCTCTTTGTCTTCTTTCCACTGTTGGTCTCCTCGCTGAACTCTCGAACGCGTTTCTTAGTACGGTCTTCAGGTTTCTTTGGTTTGGACTAAAGTGTAAATAACGGCAAAAATATTTTTATTATGTGTCTTCGAAAGCACAGCAATGATATGAAGAAGCAGTCCTATGATTCTGTTAAAGACAGGAATATCAGCCATGCTTAGTCTGTATATTGAGAATATGTTCGGCCCTTTCTTTTAAAGAAGATTGACTCTCAACGGGACTTCAGAGGGGGGTGCTTAAAATATTCCATAGAGAAATGGGCTCAGTTAGGAGCATACCAGTTCATTTTAAATTCAATAGCGAGCTACCTACCGCTTGCCTTTCAGAAAGAAACCCCCTCTGAAGTACCCAACCTAACATCTTTTAGAGTGCTTAGGAACCAAAGTTTTCCCGGAAATGACAAAAATGATTCAGGAGTTGAAAAACCAGGGCATCTTAGGAAAAAACTTTAACATTGGACCCAAGTTTCTTTTCAAGTGTTTCTAATACAGAAAACCTATGCACCCAATTTTCAACCTCAGGGCTCTAAACAAATATGTAGCAACAAATCATTTTTATTTAATATCACAAATGGACATAGTAAATTTTCTTCAGACAAACGAATGGTTAGTGAAGCCTTAACCTTCACCAGGCTTACTTCCATTTGTGTGTCGTGGAGACTCACAGAAGGTTTTTAAGGGTGGCTTACAATGGAGAAATTCTCCAGTTAACAGCACTACCCTTCGGCCTATCTTCGGCACCCCGTGCGTTTGCAGTGGTTTCAAACTGGGTGTGCGAAATCCTCAGGGTTCGGGGCATACACCTATTAGTATACCTAGACGATTCCCTTCTAGCTTGTCAGGACAGATCCAAGCTAATGGCTCAGGTTGCGGAAAGTCTGGCCATCTTGGAATCACTGGGTTGCCACATAAATTACCAAAATCGGTAACACGAGTTAGAATATTTGGGCCTCGTCTGGAACACTCAGATCCAGACAATAGCTTGGCCCACTCGGAAAATTCAGGGTATAAAAACCTCTCTAACAAAAATTCTAAATCGAGGCATCTGCTCGTTAAGAGAGCTTCAGAGTTTGTTGGGCAAGCTAAACTTCGCCAACTATGTGGTCCCCCGTGGCCGGCTTCACTGTCGCAGGGCACAGCTTTTCCTGAAGAGATTTCTGGTTCAAAAGGGCCTGAAAAGAGCACTATGTCCCAGAGTGCGAGAGGACCTGCGGTGGTGGTTGGATGCAGTCCAACGCCACTACACAAGAAGGAAATAACGCATTTCTTGACTACAGACGCAGCGGATGTTGGCTGGGGAGCAAATTTAAACAGTCAGTACCTTTCAGGCAGATGGGCTACAGGCCAAAAACTCTGGCACTCCAACATGAAGGAGATGTATGCCATTTTTGTTGTCATAAAGTCTCAGGGCACCGTTACAGAATGCCCACATTTTAGTTCAATCGGACAACAGGTCCTTGGTAGCATACATTAGAAATCAGGGCGGAACTCGCTCCTTAAACCTTTTTAAATCTAACAATAAAATTAATGGAGCTGACATGTCGATTGAAGATAACAATGTCAGCTTACCATCTACCACAGGAAACCTAAACGGCATCGCAGATTGCCTGTCAAGGGGAAAGTCAGTTCCCGAGTAGCATCTGTTACTACCAGCCGCGGAGGCAATATTCAGGCAGGTATTGCCGAAATAGATCTCTTTGCAACAAGAGACACAGCTGTAGTGCCAAGATGTGAGTCTAATATAAAGTAAAAAATAATAGTTAATATGAACTATTATTTTGTAGTCCATATGAATGTTAAAACATAACATTCCATTGTCTTAAATGTTAAATCTTAAAATTTATTAAACGAAATTTTCTATCACATTGCATCCATGTGTTTTGTTATTTCTGATCACCAGCAGATATCAAACAGGTCTTCATATCATTGCTGTGTTTTCGAAGACATATAATATGACTGTTTTGCATTAAGACAAAACAGGTATTATATGATGGAGAAAACACAGCAATGAAGCAAGGACCTTGCTGATGATGAAGACTACAATGGCGCCTGATAGCGAAACTGGTGGTAGTGCTTACAACACCCTATGGTGAAAGAAATAGGAAACATATTCTCAATATACAGACTAAGTATTTCTGATATTCCTGTCTTTAACAGAATCATAGGACTGCTTCTTCATATCATTGCTGTGTTTTCTTCGTCATATAATACCTGTTTTGTCGTAATGCAAAACAGTCATATTATTATTATTTATTTATAATATGCTACTCATAAAATATGTAAGTGCAATAACTGTGTATTTAGAACATACCAACATTTAGAACAACCAATATTTCAATAATTATTAATTATGTTGTTATGAAGTGTGAAAAAGGGCCTAGATTGTTTGAACAAATACAATACCTCTTTTTCTTTCAAATTATCTTCAAATATCTTGATGAGTTCTTCACACTCTAAATTCTCTACTGGCTCCCAAGTACTATCTTCCTCTTTGTAGCCTTTCCATTTGAGCAAGTATTGTACCTTAAATAGATAAATTATACAAATATTTATAAATAGCACTAATCATAAAAGGGTTAGAACACATCCAACAACACATTTAAGGAAACATAAAATACTATATAATATAACTATGACAAAATTAATAATATTCTGATAATATGTACTGGTTCAGGGCCAATCAACTATTATTAGTTAATGCCTTAATTTGCATTAAGTAATTAGATAACATTACACTTGTCGAGATTTTTGACCTATATTTTATTACATAGTCACTTACTATTGAATTGAATTCACACACATTAATTAGTGTGTCGAAAATAAATAATAAATAAAATTAGGAAAAAAAATATATATAGTATAAAAGATGCGGGACTTGAACCCGGAAGTTGTAGAGGAACATACGGTGTTCTGTACCGGTGCTCTAGCCAACTGAGCTAACCGTTTGAGTGATATATCATAATAAAATCTTGTATGCTTTGTTCAACTCTCAGGTTGTGGCTTCATCTACAGGATCCACTTTACAGTTGATAACCTGCTCAATCCCAATATTTGCATATTAGGAAATTGACTTGAGATGTCGCTTTTGTAAATCTAATCAACTTGTTACGTTTTTAAAGTGATAACTGTCACTTCTAGGATTAATAAACAAATAAAACTTTAAAAACAAAATTTTATGAACGATGTGGCGCTCAAACCTACAACTTTTTTTTGTGTATTTATCCTAGAAGTGAGGGTTATCACTTTAAAAGCATAACAAATTGAATACATAATAACTTGGAAATTTAAATTTATTATAAATACATACAAAAATTAATATGATTCTTTAGTTTTATGAAAGAATATGATTAACCAAAAAAATATTTTTCTTTATTTATTTTTTTTTCATTTCTCCTTCCCCTTGGATTCACTCTCTTCTCATCCATTCTACTTTACCTATTATTCTCATTTTGAAGAACCACAAGTTGAAGAGTTAATACAATAAGTATATCACAGTAAGAATGTTTTAATAAATTATGACAAAAATATTTTTATATATAATATAGTCCAAAGTTTAACAAGAGTTAAAAAAAACATGTGTAAGTAACATGTTTTCACATAAAATATTTTGATGAGACAGCACTAAAAAAAAGTACCAAAGAAGTACTTACCAAATCTATCAATGTATGAATTAATAATAAAACGTAATAGTACCTAATTTATATATTAATATTTTTTAGCTAAATAAGACATTTCGTTGCACAAAATACCTACTGCTGTAGTGTTTTTGGCATAGCCCATAGAGTAAAAATTGTTATTGTACTTCCAATAACAATTCAATTGATTAGCCTCATAATTTATTAAGTTTTAACTACTGATTTCAAATAAGGACTGTTAGAAGCATCTTTTACATTGCATGTGTATGGCTGCAGCTTCTTTGAACAATAGATTGTTTTTGGCTTATCACTGTCAGTACTTTACTGATAACACCAAGGAGATAAGAATATAAGTCTATTATTGTGTTGAAACATAAAATATTTTCAACGGAATACTGAAAATTGGTACCTCATGGGACATATTTTATTTGGTGTTGCTAATGTAGTAGGCATTTGGATTTTTATTTATAAAATTCCTCCAACAACACTTTTATAAATATTTTTATTGATTGTTAATGTGTGTTTTGATACACAAAAGAAATAAAGCACATTTCATTATTTTACTTGTAGATAGGTATAACCTATTTACAATTTATAAATTTACCAATATGGTCATTTAAGTAAAATAACATGTTACAATAAACAGTCCCAAAACTGGAAAAAAATAAATAAAAAAATGTAATATTAAAATAAATGCCTCTTATACTCTTATAATAAAATACATCCTAAAAATGATGTACTAGGTGTGTGCCTTCACTACTAGTAAGACAAGATGTATGAAATGCCGCACTGCAGTTATTTCCCTTTCCGAGGTTAGCAGTGAATGTGTTAAAAGCAAACAAAAATGTGGCTGTGGTACAGAAATAGTTGCTGACGAGACGGCATCAAGCAAACAAGCATCACAATGGTAACTTCTAGTTCCCATTAAATACCCAACAACTTGTAACTACATATAGGTACCAATCTCTCATTAAGTTGTTATAAAGTTTGTATCTGAAGAGAGGAGAATATTATGCTGTAGGTCATTTTGTGATACGATATCTTTAACACACCTTACTTTGACAGCCTAAAGAAAACTTCACTCTGGTTGCCTGGAGTGTTTATTCCTCTTTTGTTCTTCTGCCAATTTTATCTTGTCTTTCTTTTTTTGAGTGACATGCAGATATGATCAAAAATTTAGTAATTTTGAGCAACATGAATACTTTGTTATGTGGTATATTTATTTACGTAATATGGTCACTACACTATCGATACTAAATATTATTTAATCGATTATTGCATGAGCAAACACGTAAGGTTACAATACCCTTTATATCCTAGTACCTACTATAGTACCCAATTTCCAGACGGTCCCTCCCTTTCCCTGAATCAATAACCACCATGGTCTACTCTGACTTCCGACGTTCCAGGAATGAAAGTGTGATTGAGAAGTGTGGTGGGCGTCATTACTCATTACAAAAACATTACAATACAACATCATCTTGTGATTTCTAAGATATCCCGGGTATACTAACCTTTCCTTTCACAGTTCTCTTATTTAACACCTTTTCAACCACATACTCCTCCTCACTTGAGCCATCAGTAGTTTCGGTTTTTTTTTCTTTTCCCATCTCTAATAATTACAGTTATGAGTTTAAAAACCTTAAGCTTTGTGAGACAAGTCGTACTCACAACTCAGCACAAGCACTCTAGCAAAACAAAATGGCGATCTTAAAGCGTTAGGCGAATGGCAAAGAGTATAATAATATATATTATATAGGGAATGGCAACTGCGCACTGGCGAGTGGTGACCGAAGAGAATTTAAACATGGCGACTGACTGATTGCGGTGGCGAGTTCCGACTCGAAACGCCGGTTACACTCTATGATACATAAAAGAAATAGATATGCCATTAATGAAATACTGCGGCTGTCACTTTATCCTAAACTAAACTTTCATCCATAATAAAATATAAAATATTTTACCGCTGAGATTATTTGATCCCCCGTCCTTGCGATGTTTCGGTTCCGCAATCACAATAATTCAACCACTGCTCCAATGACCGTCTGATGATTAATTTGAAATAGCCGAACTATAATCAGCGATAAGTATATATCTTTCATCCATAATATCAACGATTGTCTGGCCACGTGTCCTGATGCGAGTTTAATATTAATTTATATCCATCCCTAGAAAAATGCTCAACGCCGCTAAAAAAGTTTTCACTTCAAATACATCCAGATTTGAATTGAGAAACTGGGTTTAAATTACCAACTACATGGGATCTAATAATTTTAATCCTTTAATGTCAAAACTAAACATTAATATAACACATACCAAATAAGTAAGAGGGCACAGGTCAGTTTTGTGAAAAGTCAACTGTGAACAGCAAATACCACCTAGGCCATGAAATGAAATTTGCAGTATATAATAACAACTACAATGACGTCAAACTTGTATTAGCTACTAAGCTAATGAGACTAGTGATGCAAAAAAATATATTATTTTATTAATAAATTACAATTCTAGCGCTTAAAAATAAACAGAAATGAATTATTTGGAGAAAGCATTAAATAATATTAAGACCTAACATACAAACCCTACTTACCAAGTCATAAAATTAAGAAAAACAATAACAAACACTCGAAAAGTTAAAGATGGGGCTCATCAAACTTAGCCCCAAAAAAAAAAAATTTTTTCTATTTTTGAATTTTCAATATCGCATATCGTTAGATCGTATTTTGTTCTTAATTATTCGCTATAAATAATTGTTTGTTAAACGCCTACTATTTGGTTCTGGCGTTGTTTTAACTGTTCTAACATAACCTAACCTAACCAATTTTAATGAATTGCAAATTTTTTTTTAAATAAATAAATCGAGAACAAACAAATGTTTATAGAGAACAATCAAGAACAAATGGCGAACTAACGATGTAATAAAAAAAAAATTACAAAATAAAAAAAATCGGCTTTGATCAATATTCTTTGTCAATAGTGTTCTGTGCTATGATTACGATAGGTATTCTTGAGACTTTTGGCGGGAACCTCAATTGGCGCGGATTACAAAAATTTTTGAATTTTAATTTTATATTAATAATTCAAGTATTTCTGTTATTTATTTATTTAATTTAGGTACAAAAACGATTACAAAGTAAAACATGTGTAATATAAAATAAAAATAAAGATATTATCACTATAAAATTGTTAATCTAACTATTGTACACAGCGTTATATTATTTACAATCACATTGAAAATATGTAAGTACAACTAATATTTGAGTTCTATGGTACAGTGCTTCTTAATTGTTATTTTAAAATTATATAAACTTTGATTAAATATGTCAATTTCACAATTTTTAATACTATTATTATACTAAGAGCAGAGTATCAGCAGTAGACTATGAGCAAATCAGTGCATTCACCATTATTTAATATAAGAAAACAATTTTATAAATTAATTACAACTTTTTATAAGCATGACAACGTAATAACTGCTTTGTAGTCATAGTAACCAAAAGTCACTTATTTCTTCTTCTATGAGTAAGACCTCTATGATACTCCCCCTCACGATGACTTTCAGGTCTGAGTGACGCCTATCATCTTTAGAAGCTTTAACAATCTTGGTTGTGGTAATGCCTTTGTAAAAAGCTCTGCCTCCATATGCTCTGTGTCCTTGTAACGGATGGTCACTAATTTCTTCTGGACACAATCCCGTATAAAATGTTCCTTTATGCTGATATGTTTCGATCTCTTACCAGTCATTTGATTGTGCTGCTAACATCTGTGCAGCCAAATTATCATTATAGATCGTAACAGTTTGTTGAAAAACTCCAATATCTTCCAACAGATATTTCAAGTGTAAAGCTTCCTTCGTTGCTTCTGTCATCGCCATATATTCGGCTTCTGCTGTTGACAAAGCCACTGTTCTTTGTTTCTTTGATGCATAACTGATAAGGCCACCACCATACTTAAAAATATAACCGGTATATGAACGACGGTCAACGGTACATGCCGGCCAGTCAGCGTCAGCCATGCCTGTTAGTGCCATTCCTGATTGTTTATATCTGATGGTTACATTCTTCGTTCCTTTTAAATAACGAATCACCCTTTTTGCAGCTTGCCAATGTGTATTATCAAAACATGTATTATATTGGCTTAAATAACTAACAGCAAACATTATATCTGGTCTTGTGGCTATAGCGAGGTCCATTAGAGATCCAATTAACATTTGGTATGGTATATTCTCCATCTCTGTGAGTCCATTACCCTTCTCCAGTTTCAGACCAGTCTCCATGGGCGTTGACACTGGCTTACATTCAGCCATGTTGAACTTATTTATTAAATTTTCAATATAATTCTGTGACAATGTTATTTCTCCCCCTACATGGGTGAATTGTATGCCCAGGCAATGATGGAGTGAACCCATATCTCGTAACTCAAAAACTTTTTGCAGTTTTGTTTTGACTTCTCGTAACAACATTTCTGATTTATATGCTAGTATTAAGTCATCCATATAAATGTTTGCAAACAGCTTTTCTCCTCCTTTTTCTAATATATACAAGCAAGGATCCGCTGAAGAATTCTTAAATCCGATTTCCAACAATTTCTCATGTAACTTTAAGAACCATTGTCTTCCTGCTTGTTTCAAACCATATATGGCTTTGTTTAGTTGACATATCCCATTATTTTTATATCTATTTATATCTAAAAGCATTTCTTTTGCTTTTTTAATCAACTCTATGTCTTTTCCATGTGTAATTATGTATTTTAAATATTTATCCAGATTTTTCGGCTTCTTCATATAAATTTGTTCATGAAATCGCCGTTTAAAAAAGCAGTACACACGTCTAGTTGGGAAAACTTAAATTTGTTTTCAATTGCATGTGCAATAAGTATTCTAAGAGTACTCATTTTTGCAACAGGTGCAAATGTTTCAGTGTAATCAATTCCTTCTTTCTGATTAAACCCACGCGCCACAAGTCGTGCTTTTCGTCTATCTATTTCTCCCATTGCATTATATTAATATTTTAAAATCATTTTACTATCAATCAAATTTTTGCTTTCGTTCCTGTGTACAATTTTCATTATTATTTTTAAGATGAGATTCAATTATTATTGCATCTTCCCATTCATCCATGTTCTCGTCTATTTCACAGAGGAATGATTGTTCAGCATCCATCTCATAATCTTGATGCCATGCTGGTGGTTTTCTCTGTCTTTTATCAGTAGAACTAGTCGGATCTATTTCATCTGTTTCTGTATTTGCGTCAACAAATATTTCATCATTGTTCAATTCCTGGTCAGTTTCATCAATTTCATGTTCTTTCAAATCATTATTATCTTCTACATTTTCTTTTTCAGGAGAAAATATAATTTCTATATCCTTTTTATTAACTACATCTTGTTTTTGTTCTCCTTTGATCTTGTTTTCATAAAACATTATGTCCAGTATTTTGACATCTCTGCTAATCATTACCTGGTCTGTTTTTGGGTTGAAAATCCGGTATGCCTTGTGATTTTCCGAATATCCTACAAAAATTCCAGGTGTCACTCTGGCTTCAAATTTTCCATTTTTCTTTCCATTTTTATGTACAAACGCCTTAGTTCCGAATATGTGAAAATGTCTTACTGACGGAACTCTCTTTACCCATTTTTCAAATGGAGTCGCGTTATCAATACTTGTGCAAGGACTACGGTTTGCCAAGTAGTTAGCTGTATTAATAGCTACAGCCCAAAAAACTTCTTTCATATTGGCGTCTATCAACATACATCTAGCTTTATCAAGCAATGTCCTATTTTTTCTTTCTGCTAAGCCATTCTGTTCTGGCGTGTATGGTGCGGAAAGTCTCCTTTTGATGCCATTCTCCTTCAATTATTTGTCAAAATTATTGTTAATATATTCTGTCCCATTGTCACTTTGTAAGCATACTATCTTCTTTTTGGTAAATCTTTCAGCCTCATTTTTGAATTCCTTAAATTTTGATAGAGTTTCATCCTTAGTTTTCATTGTATATACTCTTGTATATCTTGAATAATCATCTGTAAATGTGATGAAATATTTGGAACCCCCTTTCGATGCCCCTGCCTCATGGGACCACATACATCAGTATGCACAATTTCTAATCTTTCATTTGTACGTTGCTCAATTTTAGGTGCATTAAACGGTAGTTTTGTTGCTTTGCCTTTAGCACAGACTTCACAGTCTTTAACTGTGTCACTTTTATTAATTTTAAGCCTTCCATAATTTTCTTATCAAGTGCTATTCTCATTTGTCATTCATTTAGATGTGCTAACTTTCTATGCTGCATTTTGCTTGCTTCACAGTAATTAGCTTTCTCTTCTATGTTTTCTTTAACGTAGTACTCTTAACGTTGGATTTATCCATTCATTTATGTAACCGCAATTAAATTCTACTTCCCATAGCCATGACTAGATGGCGCTAGTGGTGAAATGTATAATAGTTTTAAGACACACTATTAGTATTTAATGGAAATGTGTTAGTACTTAATTAAATATCCAATAAATCGACGTTCTACCTAAAGCGAACCTGTGGTGGTATAATTTTAGTGTAGTACTGAACTCCATTCCCCTTCACCACCTCCGGCTTCCTTCATGGTCCTTCGGAACGGATCTATCATATAGACGGAGCCAGCTTTTTGTGAGATACTTGCGGGCAGTGGGTTGCTGCCGCAATCGCAAGTGGGAGACTAGCCATCCGGCTAAGTGTCCGCCAGTATCCTCGTGGGAGGAGACTGTCAGGTGAGCAAGCAGCCGGGAGCGTTCGTGTCTGGATGGAAGGGACGTCAGGATCCGAGAAGAAAGTTACTCTTGGAAGATCACGAGATAAGTGATTGGTGTGGTGAAATCGTGAGTAAAAAGCTATATTAAACTACTAGTGAAGAGAAAAGTTGAAAGAACATTATTTGCTTTGCAATATTGATCTTTAAATCTTATCCTTCTGGAACTTTAACTATTCTTACATCGTGTTTGAACTTAGAATTATTTGTTTTGAAAATTTACTTTGTGTTCTGGGACTTGTAATTTTTTCGTGTTGTTAATATTTAGTGTTTGCAATTTTGAACTATAAACCTTACCAATTTGGAACTTTAAGTTTAAGCAATAAGGACTTAGTTAATTTTAATTGCATGTTAGTTTAGACTTAGAATAATTTTGTAAAATCTGATGATACGGGGAACCTATGCCCGATTTTTCTTCGGTTAAAGAGTGTTCAAACACTTAGAAAAATTTCATAAATTTTATTTGACACGTAGAATATTTGAAAATTTCATCAATTTTATTTGACACGTAGAATATTTTTTTGAATTTTTACCTTTTTAATTTTTGTACAATGGAATCTACAATTAATTTACAAATAGATTTACAATCAAGAGTATATAGGGCTCACAGTAACTTTAAAAAATCTCCTAAAGATCGGATATCTAAGGTATTCCACCTTGAAGGGAGTTTAGAAGCTTTAAATTCACTTTGGTTAAAGTTCGAAGAAGGTCATAATGAATTGATCTCTAAATATAATTCAAAAGAGTTATAACTTAAAAATTATAATCCGGATGATGTAGACGATAAGACAGAAGACGTGTTTATAGAATACAAAAGTGATTTACAACAAACACTTTCAGGCTTTAATACACAAATCGAAGAATCTAAATGTAATTCTAGCTCTAGTAAAAATCAAAGTTTTGTGAAATTGCCAAAAATTAATATCCCTACTTTTTCTGGAACCTACTCTAAATGGTCTTCTTTCCAAGATTTGTTCAGTTCACTTATTATTAATAACTGTACATTAAGCAATGTTCAAAAATTGCACTACCTAAAAAGTTCGTTGCTCGGCGAAGCTGAATAATTGGTAAGGCACATTCCTATACAGGAATGTAATTTTGAAAGGTGTTGGGAATTGTTGGTTGAGAGGTACAACAACAAAAGACATATTTCTCACCACGCGTTGAAACGATTGTTTAGCCAAAAGAATTTATTAGTGGAGTCTGCAAATGGGCTAAAAGATTTGATAAATACCACAAACGATTGTTTGGCATCCCTTAATAATATAGGCATTGATACATCTATTTGGGATATTATAATTATTCACATGTTAACACTAAAATTGGACACAGAGTCAAGGCGTCAGTGGGAATTTAACATAACTAAACTGACTAATGATTTGCCTACTTATAAAGAATTTTTAACTAATCGATTTAAAGCGCTTGATTTTTTAGGTACCAAGCCAACGTCAGGGAATAGCCAATTAGCTAAGGTAAAATCGCTGCATATTAGAAATGTAAGTGACGTTATGTCGATTTGCCCATTCTGTAAGTCTGATCACAATATACCATTATGTAAAAAATTCCAAAATTTAACTATAGATTCTCGTCGCAAGTTTGTCTTACAAAATAATATTTGTTTTAATTGTATGGGTAGCAACCATTCGGCCAAAGACTGTCGCTCAAATGTTAAATGTCGCATATGTAAGCGAAGGCACCACACGATATTACATCCCACGGGAAGTAACAATCCAAATATAAATAAAAATGAAACGAGTGGGAGTGTTGCCACTGTTTCAGAGGTGAATACAACCGACTCTACGCAAGTGGTCTCCTGTTTTTCTACGGACAAGGTACAACAACAAGTCTTACTCGCCACGGCGATTGTGAAGGCTATGTCCCGACATGGAGGCAGTCATGATGTTCGTGCACTTTTAGATCAAAGATCACAATGTTCGTTCGTAACTGAATCAACAGTGCAGTGCCTAGGCTTAAAGAAAATGCCAATAAGGAGCAAAATAACCGGCCTAGGAGGAAACAGAAATGTAATGTCAAAGGCAATGGTTAGCATCGACATACAGTCCCGGATTGATTCCAACATAATCATACCGGTGAAGGCTTATGTTTCAAAAAATATAACTTCTCTTCTTCCAACAAGAAGAGTAGCCTTGGAGTGGGAAAAACTTCAGAATTTGAAGCTAGCAGATCCAGATTTCTATACGCCTAACTGTATTGACCTTCTGTTAGGTGCAGAAGTGTATAGTCAAATACTTCAGGAAGGAGTGAAAAAAGGTCCAGTTGGTACGCTTGTGGCGCAAGCAACCAATCTGGGCTGGATATTATCTGGAGTGGTAACTCAGAAGTAACAGCTTCAAAAGACATAGCTGAAAAAAGACGGAAACCAAAAACCATAGAACATCTGGAAGTGGTAAAAGCACATTTTGATAAGATTGATGAAACGGTTTGCAATAAATTATTAATTAGGCATAAATGGACTCATCAAGACTTTCAAGTTAATCACGGGAATGTAGTAGTGATTAAGGAGGACAATTTACCTCCATGTAAATGGTTCTATGGACGAATAATTGCTACCCACCCCGTTGAAGACAATATTGTTAGAGTAAGTTACTCTCAAAACTAAAAACAGCATTCTGAAAAGGCCTGTCTCAAAATTGTGTTTTTTACCTATCGATAAGTAATATAATATTAAGTTTAAGAAAATTGTAATTTCAAAGGTATGTGTTTTAAATTTATAAGGGTTCCTATAGCGTTTATATTTGAAGATTGTTATGTGTTTTTAAGTTAAAAAAAAGGGCAACCATTTTATGTAAAATTTTGATTAAAATTGTTTTGTGTAATTTACTGTGTAATAGGTAGTTGCATAAGGAATAAGCTAGCTCATGGTGGGCGGCATGTATGTTCACTTTTCATAAGTAAAAGGACAAAGTCTACTTTGCCCTTGGTGGGCGGTGTGTTAACGTTGAATTTATCCATTTATTTATGTGACCGCAATTAAATTCTACTTCCCATAGCCATGACTAGATGGCGCTAGTAGTGAAATGTATAATAGTTTTAAGACACACTATTAGTATTTAATGCAAATGTGTTAGTACTTAATTAAATATCCAATAAATCGACTGAACAGACAGAGATTGTTTGTGTATTGTTGATTGATCGATTGTTGTTGTTATTGTTTTTGTTGTTCTTTGTTATCGGTTGATTCTGACTCACCGTTTAGAGTCGTGTTCATCATCTTAGTCTTTTTATGAACTCTCTGCACTCTAAACAAAACTAATATTAGCTCACTAGATTAACAATAAAAACAAAAAAAAAATCTTATAGCATTCTTTATATGTAAAGAGTGCTATAAGATTTACCGATAGTCTCTGACTTTTGTTGTTTCATTAATTATTTCGGGGGCCGCCACATACGTTAGAAACCTGCCTGTCTGCGACTACTCTCACTTCACGAAGTAACCGGATCTCGTCAGCGGGATCCCCCGGTGAAATGTGGTCTGGGGGGAAGTTGCGAGAGGCGTGAAACAGTGTCGGTGAGATTTCCCTAGCTGCATGTTGCACGCATAACTTGCCAACATGGAGCACGAATCCAAAGGTCCATCTGAGGGCAGAACGACAACACCCGCCACCCGCGCTCCGCAAACGCCCAGCGCCGCGACTGTGACCGCGTTCCGCGCGCCCAATGATGCCACGCCATATACCCACGTACGGTGCGCGATCGTAAGGAGCCGCGCTTCATCCAAGTCGCGAGCCGAGCGACCTCGCTCGATATCATACTCGCGACCGAAAACGCCGGTCGCTGCACATGCCACCACGACCACTGAAGTTGGCCTGCCCTGGGTCGACAACAGTCCAGCCACTTGCGAGCGCCCAGAGGAGGAGTCTCCGCATACATCAGCGAACAACAGTAAGGTGTTATTAGCTTCCCTACTCACCTCTGGAAATCTGACGACACCTCTGTACGAATACCTCAAGCTGTCTGGGCCTGTGCTTGAGTTCTTCGAATACCAGCAGAGTATTGGCCAACCGCTGACCATGCAGGAATGCACGAAAATATTCCATTCGCAAGGCCCAAGCATGCCTATTGCGCCTGAGCCCGCGAACAGAGCGTCACGCCGGCCACGCCCCTCACCGAGCCCGGAGGCATTGGAATCGAGTAAGAGGCAATGTGTAATACCTCCTCCGATTGCGATCTTATCCGAGAGCCAGCAGCAGGAGTACGCCGCAACACCAAGGGCACAGAGGGACCCCTGCACATTCCGCAGCCAACGTAGCATCGACGTAGAAGCTACGGCTACGCTTACGCCTGCTGTCCCGGTGACATACGCTGCCGTCGTCACCACACCGCCGGCGTCTTCAAGTGCGGTGAGCCCACAGCAACCGTCGACAGCCGGGTCAACAGATACCACCACATTGACCACCGCCGCGCCATCCAAAAAAGTGCCTCAGCCGGCAAAAAGATTCCCGCCGCTCATTTGTGAGATCCTCCCAAACTGGGTGCACCACTTCCGTGCACTCAAAGAAAAGTTGGGAAGGGCTCCTAACGCCCGCCCCTTTGGGGAAGGGTACAGATTCACCCCGCGCAAAAGCGCGAAGTTCGCAATACGAGGGCTACCTGCGACAACTGAGCCCAATGAAATGAATGAAATGAAAAGAGGAGTTACGCGGGCTCGGCTTCGAGCCCGAATATGTGAGGAAGATACGGGTCAGACAAGGGCGTCCGGGCTGTATCTTCTTCGCAATAATGAAGAGGACGCCCAATCTTACGCCCGGCATATTTGAGATTAACGAGCTACTGTGTATGCCTGGTGTAAAATTCGAAGCCTGGAGATCAAAGAGGGGGCCAGCACAATGCCACAGGCGCCAGCAGTTCCGTCTTTCATCGCATGGGTGTCACAGACCCCGCTTACTCTCGGAACCCGCAACCTGTGCAAATTGCGGGGGTCCTCACCCCGCAAACTAAGAATTAAGAAATAAGAAAGCAGGGCCAATCGCCAAGACTGGCATAAAAGCCAAGCACCCCCAACCAGCCCGGGAGCCAGCTCCAGCGGTGGAGCAGCCTAAGGAGGCAACAAGCCTTATTGCCCCGGCAAACGAGGCGATTCCCAGGCGCCAAGCACCACCCACGGTTGCTGGGGCCAAAAAGAAAAAGAAGAAGAAGGCCAAAAAGAAGGAAAAGAGGAGCCTAAATGAGAAGCCGGCAAATGAAGAGGCCAGGTTCGGGACAAGGCCTCAAACTACGGCCACAAAGAAGCCAATGAAGGGCAAGAAAGACCTAATGATCAAGGCAGCTATGGAGATCTTCCAAACGGTCATTCTTGCCCTTCAAAAGGAAGATGATGTGGCTTCAGTCATCCTCAGCGGGATGAACAAACTAATGGATATAATAACCGCATAAATGGACAACTCGCTGAGAATTATTCATTGGAATATTAGAGGCATTAAGAAGAAGCTACCATTGCTGAAGAACCTCCTTCGAGACCAAAACATAGACATCGCCCTCATCAGCGAAACACTGATGTCGAGGGCGGACACACTTCGGGTCTCAGGCTTCATCACTTACCGCAAGGATGAAGTCGGCGAGCGTGGTCCGTACAGGGGATTGGTGGTGCTCGTCAGGAGGGGGTTGTTTCACCAACCGCTCCCGATGGTGGACCTGAAAAGTCTACAAGCCCTCGGTGTTGAGCTCCAGATCAGCGGCCAGGACTTGCGTATTTTCGCCATTTACAGGCAAACGGAAGGCTCGTCCCCGGAGACGTGCGACAGTTACTTAACTCCCCGAAAGCAACTCTCGCCGCCGGGGACTGGAACTGCAAGCACCCTGCCTGGAATGCCAGAATGGCCAACACCGCGGGCAAAACACTTTTTAACGACTCCTTACAACACGGATACGAGGTCCACGGCCCGGAGGTTCCAACCCACTACCCGGACAACCATGAATACCTTCCGGAAGTGACTGATTTCGCTGTCCTCAAGAACTTGGACTGCCAGCTGACTCAGGAAACTATTATCGATGAGCTTCTGTCAGACCACCTTCCAGTCCTTCTTACCATAACCGCCACCGCAACGCGAGCACCATCACGACCATCACGCCGGGTCACTGACTGGAAGGTGTTCGCGGAAGAGTTGGCAGCCAACACTCCATCCCGGAAGTTAGAGACAGCTGCCGACGTCGAAGCCCTCGCCGTGGACCTCACGGGGAGTATCCAGCGGTCGCTGGCCACCGCGACAAAGGAGACCGAGTCCAGAAAGATGCCGGAGTTGCCCGCAAGACTGCGGCAACTCATCCTCGAGAAACGAGCTTTACGCCGCAGATGGCAGGTGACCAGATGCCCAACACTCAAGACTCGTCTTAATAGGCTGGGCAGCCTAGTCAAGAAGAAGCTCGAAGAGGATGCCGCCGAGAGCTGGGAGGAAACGATTGGCGAGGCCGCAGATGATGTATCAGTTCTTCATCGTCTGTGCCGCCAAATCACAAATCTAGCGCCCCCAGCTCGCCCGCTGCGTCATCCCGACGGAGCCTTGAGATACGCAGCGGCAGAGCGTGCCGACATCTTCGCCGAACACCTTGAACGCCAGTTCCAGCCGAATCCAACTGACGACGTATCGCACGTGACAGCACTTGAGAGAGAGGTCGCCGAATATCTTGAACGGCCGGTAGAGGCACTAGAAGATGCGGTGTTCTTCTCCCCAACTAAAGTGAGAAGTTGCATCCTTCGGACGAGGCCCAAAAAAGCCCCGGGCGCGGATGGCATAACAAACGCCGCCCTGTGTCATCTGCCGCGTCAAACCATCGCGGCGATGACGCGACTCTTCAATGGCATCCTGCGCTCGGGGTACTTTCCAAATATCTGGAAGGAAGGCCTCGTCATTACGAACCCGAAGCCGGGGAAAGACACCGCACTAGCACATAGCTACCGGCCCATTACTCTTCTGGCGACCCAGTCTAAGATATTCGAATCTCTCCTGCTGTCACTCCTAAGACCCTTCATAGAGCTTAGGGAAGAACAGTTTGGATTCCGCGCTGAACACAGCACCACGCTCCAGCTGTCCAGGGTACTGCACACCCTCACCGCTTCTCTCAACAAAAGAGAGAAAGCTGTGGCAGTATTCTTGGACATGGACAAGGCGTTCGACCGTGTTTGGCAAGTTAGCTGCAACCTCGACACCTCCCCGCCTGGTGAGGATAGTCGCCAACTTCCTTGAAAACCGTCGGTTTTGAGTAAGGGTAGACGATGCCATTTCAGCTTCCAAGATTATCTCTGCTGGCGTACCGCAGGGGAGCTGCCTATCTCCCCTGCTGTACGCAAAATACACAAATGACATCCCGCTTGAACCGTCGGCGCTGTATGGAGATGACGCGGCGTATATTACATCGTCACTCAACCTAACGCACGTCGCCGTGAAGATGCAGCGCCAGCTTGACACCCTGCCAGAATGGCTCAAGAAGTGGCGGCTATCGGTGAGAGTTGGCAAAACCCAGGCGCTCGCGACTGGGAGTGTGCACACTGGCCAGTATAGGTTGCAGCTAAACGGACAGGATATTTCGTGGTCCCCGACGGTAAAGTACGTCGGGGTCACCATCGACCGCCGGCTCAACATGAACGAGCACGTCACGAAGACCATCGCGTCGACAAACGTCGCGATGGCCTTACTTCGTCCAGTGCTCTCCTCAAGCCTCCCTCTGAGGGTGAAGGTCTTGGTGTACAAGACCCACCTACGCAGCCGACTCACGTACGTCGCGCCTGCATGGTACGCGCTCGTGAATCTAACTAACCGGAAAAGGTTGCAAACCGTGCAGAACAAGATCCTCCGCCGCATCACGGGCGCACCATGGTACGTGAGGAACCAAACAATCCAGAGGGACCTAAGAGTCGAGGGCTTGGACGACTTCACTCGTCGTCTCGCCGTCAACATGTTCGCGCGTGCCGACTCGTCCGATCTCCATCATCTGCGAGATCTGGCCCCCTGGCACGCGCGGCCACCTGACAGCCGCCGCTACCCGCGTGATCTCGTGAGGGACGAGGATGAAGAGTGACGTGTTTGTGCGCGGCTCGGCTTATCGCCCTCCCTCTTCTTCGGGGCTGATCGTCAAGACCCGCGCAAACCAGCAACAATCACTGGATCTCAGCTGAGGGAACAGGCGCTCCCTCAGCTCCAAAAAGATGACCACAAAGGGGGGCATCAGCTCCCCCAACATATATACCATAAATTAAAGAAGACGACCGCAGAGAGCAACAACTCTCACCCCCAATGACCCGCCCGTTTCAAAGGGCGGCGAGTGATCCTTGCTGCAGGGGACGAAAAGTCCTGATCAGCATTCCCCCCACCGCGCCCATGTGGGCGCGGCGAGAGAAGACCACGACGTAATAAATCGACGTTCTACCTAAAGCGAACCTGTGGTGGTATAGTTTTAGTGTAGTACTGAACTCCATTCCCCTTCACCCCCTCCGGCTTCCTTCATGGTCCTTCGGAACGGATCTATCATATAGACGGAGCCAGCTTTTTGTGAGATACTTGCGGGCAGTGGGTTGCTGCCGCAATCGCAAGTGGGAGACTAGCCATCCGGCTAAGTGTCCGCCAGTATCCTCGTGGGAGGAGACTGTCAGGTGAGCAAGCAGCCGGGAGCGTTCGTGTCTGGATGGAAGGGACGTGGTGGAATTGCAGCAACGTCAGGATCCGAGAAGAAAGTTACTCTTGGAAGGTCACGAGATAAGTGATTGGTGTGGTGAAATCGTGAGTAAAAAGCTATATTTACACTACTAGTGAAGTGAAAAGTTGAAAGAATATTATTTGCTTTGCAATATTGATCTTTAAATCTTATCGTTCTGGAACTTTAACTATTCTTACATCGTGTTTGAACTTAGAATTATTTGTTTTGAAAATTTACTTTGTGTTCTGGGACTTGTAATTTTTTCGTGTTGTTAATATTTAGTGTTTGCAATTTTGAACTATAAAACTTACCAATTTGGAACTTTAAGTTTTAGCAATAAGGACTTAGTTAATTTTAATTGCATGTTAGTTTAGACTTAGAATAATTTTGTAAAATCTGATGATACGGGGAACCTATGCCCGATTTTTCTTCGGTTAAAGAGTGTTCAAACACTTAGAAAAATTTCATCAATTTTATTTGACACGCTACCTGCGCTTGAACGGACGAGACGTGTTTGCGCGCTGGTTTTCGTGGAACTTACTATCGCAATTCCTTGTATTATTAATTATACGCGCCCCTTTGGCGCGCTTTTTAACGGTTCGAAGCAGTTGAAAGTTAATTAGTGTGTTGGACTTCTGTGTCGCAGGACATGAAGAGGGGCTGCCCTAGCCCCGGTGAGCAACCCTCGGCGAAGGTGATCGCCGAGATGGATGTGGACAGCACGGCCTCGCCGCCGGAGCAGGAGTCCGGCCAGCGGCTGCACGGCGGCCTGCCGGACTGGATCGCCGTGACGCGGCGGCGTGCGGCCAAGCCGCGCCCGGACAACGGACGCCACGTGTTTAAGCCACTCCCGGTACAGGAGACACCGGGAGCCAAGGTAACGGCCAAGCCCTCATTGGCGAGGCCGACTCCACTTATTATCTCCAAGGAGAATTTTGATTTTGAAAGGTGCCGAGCGGCGCTTCTCGCCGCGGGCATTAAAAAATTTAATTTTAATATTCAGCCTCATATGGCACAGCTGTCCTGCAAGACTAAGGCCGATAAAGAATCGGCCCTTGCAGCGCTCAAAGGTGTGGAACGTTTGCAGTTCCACACATACACTGACAAGGACGACAGAGCCCACATCTCTGTCATCCAAGGCCTGTACTATAGCTCCGCAGAGGAGCTAGGTAGTGCACTTCTGGAACTGGGGTTCAAACCCACCAAAGTTGAATTAATACAAGAAAATAATTAGATTTCCAACCATTCTTTCAACACCCAAACAACCATTTGTAAATAATATTGTAAATAAACCTATACATAAAATTATAAATAAACCTGTAAATAAAATTGTAGATAAATCTGTAAATAATGTAAATAATGATAAGTATGTCTGTACACAACAAGACATTAAAAACCATATTGTTGCCAACAATGATGTGCTGATGGCCCCAGTACAGACATTGGTGGAACTGGCTAATAAAGGTGATGATGCTCCTACCACTGTTGCAACAATTAAAGATGCTTTAATAAAAAATTTAAAATAATGGATCCATACCATATTCAATCAAAGTTATGTATCGCTCAATACAATATACAAAGTTCAAACAGCAAAAAATCTTTACTTACTTCATTTTTAAATGAAAAGTCTATTATATATGTTTATTAAATGAAACTTGGTTTAAAGATAATAGTTTTAAAATACCCGGATATAATATTTATAATAAAAACTCTAATAACCATCATAATGGAGTAGCAATACTCATTAAATCTTATTTAAAATATAATATCTTAGACACTACTTTTTATGAAGATATTCAAACCATTGCTCTGTCCTTATCTACTAGTAGTGGAAATTTGACTATTCTTCGTGTTTACTGTCCTCCTAAGGGACATATAAGAATAAATAGATTGCAAAATATGTATTATTAATAATCTTCCAAAACCTATTTTCATAGGTGGAGATTTTAATGCCCATCACATTGCATTTGGTTGTATATCTACTAAAAGCAGAGGCCTGGATTTATTCAATGTAATAGATAACTTAGACTTATGTATTTTAAATGATGGCAAATTTACTACTGTCAATAACCCAGGGCGAAATCCTTCCGCCATTGATCTTTGTTTCATTAGTGCTGGCCTCGCATCACTTTGCATTTGGTCTGTCCATGATGATACTATGGGAAGTTACCATTATCCAACAATAACAGAGATCTCAATTTGTATTGATAAATATCACATAAATTCTCCAGTAGATAGGTTTATATATAAAAAAGCTAATTGGGAATCATATTAAAATCTCTCCAAAACATTATTTGATAACCTGGTTTTAAAATTACCTGATCCAGTTTCAAGTTACAATGATTTCTGTGTATGTTTAGATACTCTTAAAGAAATTCCAAAGTTCACTAAACGAAATAACTTTGTAAGTAGGCAACCAGCACCTTGGTGGAATAATATTTGTGAACAAAGTGTTATTGCTTCATGTAATGCATTAAAACTATACAGAAGTGAGCCTAATATAGATAATTATATAAACTACAAAAAAAAAGATGCATTAAAAAAAAGGACTACCTCAGAACAGAAAAAGATAGGATGGAATAATTTATGTAACTCTTTTAATAGAACTACTCCAATAAGTAAGATTTGGAATCTCATCAAAATGTTCAAAGGTGTAAGAGTAGGCAATAAATCATATGGAGATGAGTTTATTTCTCCATTTCTAGAGAACTTATCCGATAAAAGAGATTTAACTGAGACTAATGACTTAGATAATTTATATAAATTAAACAATGATGATGAAAATCAAAAAATTTTTACTTAATTCATTTACATGGAATGAATTTACAAGGAGTTTACAATCTAGACAAAACACAACTCCAGGTCTCGATGATTATCCTTACATGATTATTAAAAATTTAGATGAATCTGCTCAAAAGGTTTTCCTTAATATCCTAAATCTACTTCGGTACAAGAAAATTATTCCACAGTCATGGAAAACTCAATGGGTTATCCCCATACTCAAGCCTGACAAATCTCCGGAGCTTGCCAGTTCTTACAGACCAATATCCTTATCTTCTTGTCTTGGTAAAATATTTGAAAATATGATTAAAGTTCGTCTCGACTGGTATGTTGAATCCAATGATATTATCCCACAATATCAATACAGATTTCGTAGAGGGCGTTGTTGTGCAGATAGTTTTGTCAGTATAATATCTGAACTGAAACATACAAAATATAAGAAGTTACACACTGTTTCTGTATTCCTTGATGTTCAAGGTGCTTTTGATAGTGTAGATCCTGCCATACTTGTTAGAATTTTGACTAGATTAGGAATACCAGGACTGCTTAGTAAATGGATATTTAATTTTTTGAATAATAGAATACTATATGTAAAATACAATAATCAATTATTTGGGCCAAAAACTGCATCAAAAGGTACAATGCAGGATGCTGCAATATCACCTTTGTTGTACAATATATATACTAGTGAAATTTGTAAATATGTAAATAGTTGTGATGTAAATATTTTACAATTTGCTGATGACATTGTTTTGTATAGCAGCAATTATAATTTGCAGATTGCCATAAACGAAATTAACCATTAATTATTTCAACTCTTTCAATATTATCATGAAATTTTAAATTTAACGATCAACCCATCTAAAAGCAGTGTAATGATTTTTGGACATGATAACCCAATTTATAATATTTTTTATAATGGACAAATTATTAACAGAGTAAATTCAAAGAAAAATTTAGGCATAACAATAGACAGAAAACTAACATTTGAAGAACATATAAAAGCCATATCCAAAAGTGCACTTAAGGGATTAAATGTTATGAAATGTATTGCAGGTATATCCTGGGTAGCAGATCCCAAAATACTTTCAATTTTGTACAAATCTATTGTCAGAGCTCACTTGCATTCATGAACAGCAGGCATGCAAATAAATTAGATATCTTACAGAACAGAGCTCTGAGAATAGTATCTGGTGCAATGTGTTCAACTCCCATAAGGGCCATGGAAGTTGAAACAAAAATAATGCCTTTAATTTTGAGGCGGCTTTTGCTTGCAGAAAGATACTGTCTCAAAGTAATATACTCTAATAAAAAATTTGTAATGAGTAAAATTTTATCTTATATAAATAGATCTCTAGGATCATTAACGACAGGGATTGATCTCTTAAGTGGTATCTCTCCAGAACTGCCCAACATACTTCTAGAAATAGATATGAAATTTTGTAAAATAAGAAAACAATCAAAATGGCCATGTTACTCCTTTTCTTACCAGTGTATTTTTCAACCCTTAACAGAAATGAAAAACACAATAAACAACAATTTAGATATGCTACAATTTTTAAGTAATAATAAAACATACTATGTTATGTATACTGATGGAAGTAAAGGGAGTGACTATGTACATTCTGCTCTATATGATCCACAAACCAAATTTTGTTCTACACCAATCATGCTCAATTTTTACAGCAGAATCATATGTAGTCTATCAGGCATTAATAAGAATACGCGAAATTCACAACTTTAAGAACTTTTTTATAGTAACAGATTCTTTAAGCTTAATAAAAGGTTTAACTAATATTACAGTTAATTTTAAATCGAGATTCCTATGACTGATTGTCTCCAATATATTGACCAAGAAATTCAAAAGTTATGGTTAGACATATGGAAGAAAGACCAAGATAATAAAGGAAAATGGTATGGCCGCATACAAGAAAACATACCTGTCAGACCCTGGTACAATCAATTGAAGGATGGCAACCGAGATTTTATTATACCACGATAAATAGATTGCGTTTTGGACATAATACTGCACCGTCACACCTTGCAAGATTGGGTATTGTTGAGAATAAAATTTGCCCACATTGCAATTCAAATGAAGGAACTTTGGACCACCTTATTTCCAACTGCCAAACATTTCTGATTGACAGACTTGTACTGGCTAATGAAATCAGTGACTCCAAAATTTTATGTCATTCTTCATCCCGCCCGCCTCCACTTGATCAATTATTAAGAGACACAAGAAGTTATAAACCATTATATAAATATATTAAGAATACAATTCTAACAATATAAAATAAAGTGAAGTGATAAGTGAACTGTGAAATGAAAAGTATACATATTTAGATAATTAAAAAAGACTTGACTTAAAGGTCTTAGTTACCAGGTCATAAAATCCAAAAAAAAAATGCTATGATTACTCAACGTCAAATGTCAAGACTCAGATCATTTTGCGCAAAGCGCCCTCACAACAGTGAACGAACAGTTAGGAGTGAAGTTGAAGCCTATGTTATGCGGATTGATACTCCCCCCTCTTATGACACTCGTAATTCGCAGCAGTATCAATCAGTTATCTGATTAGGATTGTAGTGCTTTTGACAAGAATTGTTTACGAAAAACTTACATTCATTGCGGTTCAACAAGTGTTGCAATTAGTGATATTATTGTGCGAATAACGTAACCACTGCGTGCTACTAAACCAAAAAGACAACAGTTTAAAGTGAACAATTTACGTAATAACCTACAATAATAATAATGTTAGACTGCTCTAACTAGTTTCTGTCTTGATTTGTATGGTTATAAATTAACTCTTGACGTCACACAAGGCGACCAATCACTTGGCATCAAAGAATGTAGTAAACTGCGTGCTTAAAATTTATAACTAAAAAACATTTTTTCTCTTATATAATATATGGGTCCCTACCACGTGAATGCGTGTTGAAAATATGCTATTGAAATGTACTGCCGACGGGAGACGTATCAAAGTGAATGGAACACCGGTGTCTCAAGGGAATGTAGCGAGAGGTAAGATTTTATATAGGTACTTTACGCATTTATTCTTTTCTTAATAAAAAGGCTGTTGGGTAAAATGTACATAATACAAGTTCAATCATAGTCACAAGGGTATGTCGAACCTCTTCATCCTACTTTCCTTACCTTCTTTTAGTGAAGTATTTTGATAAGCCCGACAATAATAACAATAAATTATTTTAGAAATTATTAGTCGTACCGCTTCAATAGTGGCGGGGAGGGAATGTTATGTAAATAAGTAAACCTCGTGTATCCCCCTCTCACCGTCCCTGCCGGAGATACCTTGTTTTCTTTTTTTTTAATTAAGACTAACAGACTTAGTTGCCTCTATGACCACACCCTAACACCTTGGTAAAAAGGCTGTGAGGTCTACAGTTCAAAAGGGTATCTGGGTGCAGGAAATTATAATTAATTTTTTTAAATATTACTTACCATAAATAAACTTTTGACCTGTAAGTTTTCGTTCCTATCCTATAAATATAATATTTTTTGGTTAACAAAAAAAAAAACCAGCCCGCCGCGGGTTTTTGGTAGAACTGCGTAAAAACCGAGCTTATAATTCAGGTAAAGTGGACCTAATGCCATAAGGGTTGTTGAACATAACGTGGAACGAATGGAGGTAGCTAACTTACGAACGCGATACTGTATAGTTTCGCGTTCGTTAGGTCGTTAGTTATGTAGACGTCTCGTAAAATGCGAGTGAAAAAAGGAATTTCCATTCCATCCAAAGAAATTGCACATCCATGTGCAAAATAATAATTTAAATATTATGCTGCATAGAAACTCATCTGTCTGGCAAGGAATCAATATATGTACGCACTGATTCCATGGGAAATTTAACTACCTACTGCTTGTTCTAAATATTTCAAAAGTGGCGTGTCGTGAAGGGCAGATCATGTCTTCTAAAACTGTCCATAATTTGTCCATGAGGTAATGATTTATCATAATTTGTCCAGATCTGTGCTAGATGAGGGCCATTCATCAGCTCTTATAAAGTTGCGCGACCAGGCGCAGACCCTGTAAAGTTCAAGGTACATTTTTAAAAAGCGTATTGCTCAGTAGTTTCACAACGCGATCAGTCAAGCGCAAGTCAGTCTCTTGATACACTTTGGCTGAAGTCTTCACCCCTAAGACATCATGACGCAGGATGACGACCACTTTTCCGACAGCTTTTGCAGCTATTTTGGAGCTATGAGCGTACACTTTGTAAATTGTTTATTGAAGTGCTCTGCAGTTGTGAAATTTTTTCACCAGTAATAAGCCACTTGTAAACTATAGGGGTCGATTTAAGACATTTTCTATATTTCGGAGATATTGCATCAAGCGTTAGTTCTTCTTAATACTACTCGAGAGAGTCCTAGCAGGAGTCTTCAATTCACGCGATAATTTATTTTGTTTTTTAATTTTTTTTCTAATTTTTAACAGGCCTTTTAAATTCTAACTGCCGATTTTTACGGTCACCTACAGAGGATGTGTCGGTATATCTATTTATATTATGATATGAGTACGAACATACAGTAATACCTTTTTAAGTGATTTGAAGTGTCTTGGAAATAACCAGCCCACCGTGAACCACCATGGGTATGTCTTCTGTTTTCTTTAACACCCCATTCCTTTTTTTGTGATTTAATATTAACCTCGAAAAAAATGTGAATTGGCGGGAAATTATCAAACTTTCTAATACAAGAAATGTTCCAATTTTGAATTCTTGTAAATTAAAGTTAGATGGTTTTATAATAATAATAATATTTATGGTTAGACCAGTTATACACCTACATAGTTATCATTAAATTCTCTATAATTATACGAATGCGTGTATCTTTTTGAGTTAAAAATAATTTTTAGATAGGTACTGCCATAGGGCTTAGAGATTCTTATTACATACAGCGACTGACGTTCTTGCATACAGCTCTTAAAATATGCATAGCCTATGTTTACATACTTGCAGAAAATTAAAAATTAAAATTCGCACATTCATTTGTCAGGTATAGACGCAAAGTTTACTTTGCATCAACTGAGAAGCAGCCACAACAAACTCAATTTAAATGATTAACATATTAATCAACATTTAAATTTATAATAAAATCACTTAATCTATTTCACTGCCAAGCAGCCTCATCACTAATGAAGTCTATTTATTATTAAGGCCTTATAACTCAATATAATTTTAACATAATGTGCATATCTGTTAATTGACAAATACTAGAGAGTAAAATGTCATTATTTTTATCTCTTATTTCTCAAGTAGGGCCCTCGTGAGTCGCTAAGAGATACCTATACCTATGACACGACATCCCTCTTCTACAAAAATATACAGCCAATATCAGCAGCGTTACCTCACAATATCTCGTTATATGATATGATAAATAATTTTTTTTAACAATATTTGCCGCAGAACTAAGTCTGTCCTGTAAAATTCTTCTCATTATTTTTTTCTGTTAAATTGTTGATATTGTTTTCGTGGGTTAACGTTTTGTCGAAAAAGACTTGTTTAAGAATTGAAGAGTTCCGTTACTTTATCCGTGGGATCCATATCCCATAGTCAGAACCGCACCAAAATATCCTCAAACTAATCATTAACTACATCCTTTCCAATAAAAAAAAGAATAGTCTAAATCGGTTGGCATGATATTGAGTTATTCGTCCATTTGTCGCGCACAGACTTAATGCAAATTTAAGACTTTTATGGTTTTCTCATGGATGCCATCGTCGGATCTGGAACAAACTACAATGGGAAGCACCAGCTTTCAAACAAAAAAAAGAATCATCTACTCCGGTTTACTCACACGAAAGTTGAGGTAACAAACATAAAAAAATAATATCGAATTGAGAATTCAATCCTCCTCTTTTGAAGTCGGTTACAAAAGGTTTTCCAATTTCAAACTGAAAAATCAGGAGGGTGTCAACGTTATCTATAAAAACGCGAAATATAGTACCATTTTGGTAAAACAAGCATCGTTAGATCCGCTATGATGGCGAAAGCTGTTATTTATATTTTACTGGTAGTTTCGTGCCCAGTTGGGTGTCCCATTTTTTCCTTACGATGAAATCACCTTGTGTGGCTCTTACTACCTACCTACTGAGGGTTTGTGTTTTATTTTATGCTTAATTTATTTCTTGTTGGCTTCTAGTAGGAAGTGGGTAAGTACCTAGGTTTAATATTAGAGACAAAACCCCTTATTCATAATAGTCTGCTAACTTAAAACATTTATTGATATTTTATCTGACATCGTGTACTGGTTTAGCGCTAATAACCTATTGTTAAATAGCAAGAAAACTAAATTCATTAAATTTACCGTACCAAATGTAAAAAATGTAAATGCAAATGTTTTGTTAAATGGAGAGGTGATAGAACCGGTGGAATCTGCTATATTTCTTGGCATAACTCTAGATTCCAAATTACAATGGGGCCCCCATATTGAAGGACTGGCGAACAGACTTAGTTCTGCAGCATACGCGGTTAAAAAAATTAGACAATTAACTGACAGATACGGCGCGACTAGTATACTTTAGTTATTTCCATAGTATTATGCCCTATGGTATATTGCTATGGGGCAACGCTGCCGATATTAATACAATATTTGTGCTGCAGAAGAGGGCTATTCGCGCTATTTATAACCTAGATCCTAGAGAATCATTGAGAGCAAAATTCAAAGAAATTAACATCTCGACTGTTGCTTCTCAATATATTCTTGATAATGTAATGTATGTTCATAGGCACATAAGTGAATTTGCCAGAAACTGTCATAACCATAATGTTAACACCAGGAACAGACATAAACTGATGATGCCTACTACTCGGCTAAGTCGAGTTAGTAAGTCTTTTGTAGGGTGATGTATATGCTTTTACAACAAGATCCCAGAAAATTTTCAAAACAAAGGTGTTACGTTATTCAAAAGAATTGTTAAAATACGTTTGTGTGGTAAAGGTTACTATAACATAAATGACTTTCTTAATGATACCACAGATTGGGAATGGAGCGACCGCTTTCAGGCTATTAAATAATAAGTTTAATTGTACAATGTTACTTTGTAAATGTTACTTTAATTGTAAAACATATTTTTGATGAAAAAAAAAAGCCCGCTGAGATTGTTGCGCCCATTCTTCTCAGGCCTGAGGCATTCACTTTGGAATGGGTGGTAGTTTTTTTTAACTTTCAATAAGTGATTTCACATCCTATTTTGAATAAAAATATTTGAATTTGAATTGCTAATTCTCACTCTGTCTTCTTCTATTGACCTAAGTCAGAATGAGAAAAAACACTCCTTAGCGGCTGTTTAAAGTTAGCGGACCATTATGAATAAGAGGGTTACTCTGTACATATATTATGCTTGATGTTGTTCTCTTTTCTGGTAATAATTTTGTATTTTTTTTCTGCAATCCCAAATCGCGATAAACCGACATGTAACTGCCGATGGAAAAAACAGGCCTTTATCAAGTCAACATCCAGGGAGAATGTTTTACCTTGGATTTATCACGAGAGCAAAAGAAACCTTGACTGGCAACCGCAGCCTTTTAATTATATATTGGTAACACAGTTGGATCGGAATCGATTCTCATTAATAATGGCACATATTAAGTTTATCATATATTTATTGTTTTTCAAATTATATTGCTTCAATGTTTACACACTTTTGAATTCCTTGAAATCATTGTAGTTGTTGTTTAAGTCTTCCTGGGGGTCGTTTTGAATGACCTCTTGGAAAGCATTCACCGTCTCTTCAGGGCTTTTCTCACTGTTGTTTCAAAGATATTGTCAGTGGTAGCTTTAATGTAGAGGGAACTGTTTTCCCGTCATATTGTAAAGAGTAACGACAATTCCCGAAGAAGCTAGCTTCTACCAAGTGTTTCGAGAGGTGACTTACTTCATTGTCTCGCGTATTTTAAATTATCTCCAGAACTATACAACTAAATAAAATTAAATACTGCAAAATCAAATTTTAATAAAATAAGATTTTCTTAATGACAACGTCACTCATTCAGGAAATTAATATTAGATTCCTAAAGAAGGAAGAAAGTTAAATCTTATTTTAATCCTATACTTTTTATTTTACTTAAATTATGAGTACAGAAATAAGGGTTGGTTTATGTTACTTCGGTATAACATTTTTTTTAAATAATAGTGTATAGTGAGAGCTTATCGACTATAGCTTTCGGCTGGCGGCGGCGTAACCCATAGTAATCTTCACCTGCCCGTATGTTTAACACTATACGTCCAAATATATTATTAAAAGGCATAAAAGGCATTTATTTTCTCAATAATTGATTCCTTTAGAATTATTTTTGATGATTTTCTAATATACTAGTTACTACTACCGCTTCGGAAACAAATGGCCTTGACCCAAACTGAGAGATAAGAAGCGCCGCAAGAAACTCTCCCAGAATTCTATTTTTGCGCTCTTTTTCATGAAATATACAATATTGTACTGTCATTGCTATTGCTATAAAATAATCATAATCTAGTCCCAGGCTGTCGGGTCACATAGATATTCGACTGTAGAGTAGTAGGATTTAAGACAGGGCCATTTTTAAAAAAAACATTTAAACTTATAAATTATAGATAATGCCTGAATAGAATCTTGATGTAGATCAAGACTAACGCTTGTGTACATACATTGTATTAACATATTACTCACCATTACGTCACAGTAAGGGATTAAAGTTTTTCGGTAGTGCTTCTTCTTCTGACTTGTTTTACAAAAGTTAATTTTCCACTGACTAAAGAATTTTTATAGTCGGTTCAGTAGTTATAGAGATTTAGCTCCTACAATTCTACAAACAAACTGACTGCCTACATCTACAATTACAATTTAAATACATATTTTTACACTAAAAGCAAAATGAATAAAATATGACACTGTTCTGATGTTTATAAATTTTTGTAACACAGCTACAGTCATAGTTTATTGTTGAAACATGTAAACTTCGCGGACACAGGATATAATGAGAATAAGAAGAAAGAAAAATAAATTGATAATAGATAATGCCTGAAAAGTGGCTGGTTAATAATTAAATTAATAATACTGAAAGCAAAATTTTATGTACGGTGCGGGACTCGAACCCACGACCTGAGAGTTGAAAAAAGCATACAAGATAATATGACGATACGTGACTCGAACGGTTGGCTCAGTTGGAAAGAGCGCTCGCACGGAACGCGAGAGGTCGAGGGTTCGAGTCCCGCATTGTTCATAAAATTTTGTTTTCAGTATTATTTGTGTAATTAATCCCAGAAGTAAGGGTTATTACTTTCAAAGGATTACCCCCCCCCCCCCCCCCCCCCCCTAGGATTTTGAGAAAAACATATCTCTGGGGCTCTTTCGGGTTCAGCATAAAATAAATTTATAGAAGTGTTCGCCACTCGTAACATTTGAACTAGAAGCTTAGAATGTACTAGAAATGTAAACAAAAAAGGAAAAAACTAATACATATTCTAGTTAATAACAGCAAAACACTTCATATCGAAAACGGAATTACCCAAACAATTCAATCTACTTATTTTTCTAAAGGTCACTCGATATTATATTTTCTTACGTGTATTATTTTTTCGATTAATTACTTTTTCTTATATATTTATCTTTTTTCATTATAATTTATATTCTTATTATAAAATTTATGTTGAATAAATATAATGCTATGTGAATTCACATCACATCCACTTAATTATTATTTTTTCTATGATTTCATTATTATGAATTATTATCATAATTTCAGCCAGAAGACGTCCACTGCTGGACAAAGGCCTCCCCCAAAGAGCGTCATGACGATCGTTCCTGCGCTGCCCTCATCCTACCTATTCCGGCGATCTTGACTAGATTGTCTACCGATACTACGTCATCCGGTACATGGTCACCATTCAAGGACTCTACTAGCCCCAACGGCTATCTGTCCGTCGAACTATGTGCCCTGCCCACTGCCACTTCAGTTTCGCAATCATTTGGGCTATGTCAGTGACTTTGGTTCTCCTACGGATATCCTCATTTCTGATTTGATCTCGTAGGGAAACTCCGAGCATAGCCCTCTCCATTGCCCGCTGAGTAACAATGAGCTTCCTCATTAGGCCCAGGTAGGCCCAGGCCCACTCCGTCCCCGCCATCGTCTGTCACCCCGTGGGACGGTCGCGCACGAAGTTGTCGGACTATAGCGACCCGCCCCGGACTGTCAGACGTAAATGAGACAGACATGTAGCTTAACACTAATCAAAGTATTTTCAAATTATTTTATCTCCTTCTTCGGCATATTTAGTACAGAAATAAAAAATGTGTAAACGAATAAGTATCCTTCTCTTCAGATTAATGTTATAAATGTAATGTAATAAATTCACGATTAATGATAAAAGTATGCTATATGGTCATAATAAAACTAATAAAGCTTTAATAGAAAACTAAACTAAAAAGTAGAATTACTCTGTCAAGATTCGCAATTTTTCCATATTTTTGTTTATTGTTTTTACCTTCAATAATTATCTTTGCGGTTAAAATTGTTCAAAACGTTCAAAAGCATACGGTATGCAATGGTCAAGGTCACCTGGACTTTCCATGCGCAAGAATTACTGAAACAGTTTTCCGAGAGCTAGGAGAGAGGCGAAATACTTGGAACTGCCCTGGATGTAAGTCGGGGTCTTTACTTCGCCCGCTATCCCTAGCACCACCTAATCCAGATTCATATAAGTTGGTTACGATTTACTCGCCTCAGAAGTTAAAGCTCCTGACAGCCCAAACAGGCTCCTTACCTGAACTTATTAAAAAAATTTAATGTACTCCAAACAGACATTAAAGCTGACCTTAGCAATTAGAAGCGATGTCAGCGATTTAAAAAATTCAAATTTTTTACTCTAATCAGTGGAATCCTTTAAAAATAAAATTGCCAATATCGACCGTGAAGTCCAGCGGCCTAAAATACAAACAATGACGTCACACTGCTTCAGTAGAAATTCAATCGCCTTTAATAAGCAAGCAAATCAAAGGTATTACGACGAAAAACGAAAATTTATATTCCCTTATGGATAAAATTGCTAAAAACATTAAGTATAAGGTGAATAAAGAACATATTAGCTATATCGCTCGAAACCGTATTCGCAACGATTTTATGAGTAAATAATGGCGGCATTGCAGGATAAAAAAACTAAATCAAATAAAATAATAGATTTAAAAGACCATTTTGTCGTTGCTGCGAAAGTCGGGAATCGTAAACCTGCGGATTTGGACTTGCGAGATGATAATCATTTATTTATCAAGGACTTACTTTTGATATCAAAGCGGTTTTTTATTATGATTATTTATTAACTTAGATGGGGTGCAAGATATTTTTAAGACAAAATATAACGCTTCCTATTATTCATATCAAATCAAAGGAGGATCTAAAAAACGGTTGTAACTTCGTTTTATTTTTACATTCTAACATCATATTATTACTGGTTAATATTTTATTATTTTATTCAGAAACAGACAGTCATTTATTACTATATTATTAGCTCAGAAACACTTATTAAAATATAGACCTACAGTTTCCTAGATTTTTAGAAACAACACCATTAATTATTTTATATAACACAAATTCTTAATAATAGACATAAGTTTTGAAGAGTTACATACTATCTACATTATTAACCATCAGTTTCTGAAATTTTAATTTCTTACCAACTAGCGCCTTTTCATTCATTAACAGTGGCTTTTACTTTATCGTATGTAGCATCGGATTAAAAGTGTTTTTGTAACTATCGTGTTTGCTTATAAAAACACACATTGTAACTTCTAACTATCCAAACTAAATAGCAAATTTGTGCTAAGTGCTTTTCAAATTTTTATCTTATCTTATAATTTTACTACTGCTGTAACTGTTGCTATTTTTATAATAAACACACAATTTGTTACTTTATCTATAGTAGCATTTGTTTACACGGGTTGACAGCACCTGATCGCAAATTAGAACAGATGTTGCTGCAATGTAGTCACATTAACCGGTTTGCTTACTTATCGCACCGGCGATCGACACTTGTTTGCCGTTATTCCACAGCTGCAATACTCTTAAATATTTATTCACTAAGCTTTCTTGTTGCAATTATTATAATGGTACGTTCATACGTTAAATTCAGACATGCTACAAGGAATTACTCTTAAGTTTATTATTTTGAGCCCCAAATATCTATATTATTTATTAACTGTAAGGTGCAGCCATCATCGTTTGAAACTAAAATATATTCTGATATTATATGCGTCACGCAATTGCTTAACTCAACTATCATATCTAGCTAGATATTTAGAAATTAGTATACTGTCGAGGTTACAATAATCTTCATTTCCTGATTACCAGTGGGAGGCTCCGCGCATATTTCCGCCGTGATGTGTAAGCATTACTGTGTTTCGGTCTGAAGGGCGCCGTAGCTAGTGAAATTACGGGGCAAATAAGATTTGACATTTCATGTCTCAAGGTGACGAGCGTAGTTTTAGTGCCGCTCAGTATTTTTGGGTTTTTCAAGAATCCCGATCAGGATGATCGGCACTGCATTGTTATGGGCAGGGTGTATCAATTACCATCAGCTGCTTACCCTTATTTTCATAAAAAAATACCTAACTTTTGATTGCAGGGTTGTGTGTGTGATTACTACAAATGTGTAGCTTTAAACCACAGGTTCTCAACGTGGGCGTTTGAGACTTTTGGGGAGGGCAGTAGAAGACCCAGAAAAAAATTGGGGCATTGAGATGGCGCAGATGGGGCATGGGTAGATTAAAAAATATAGTCTAAAAGGCAAAAAAATACAAGAAAATACTCTAGACAAAAACATATTCTCAAAGTGGGCGGTGAGCAAAATAAGGTTGAGAAACTATGCTTTAAACTATCTCTCTATCTGATCTGGTAAGCCAAATGGGTTACACACCCACCAATCCTCCGCAGGATCCTCCTTACATACTGTGAAAATAACTGAAGTAAACTTTATTGTGTCACTTAATTTTTTAGCCATGTATGCTGCAGAATTGTGTCTTTTAGCCAATCCTTCCTTGTTTGAGACCTCTGCCTTGATTTTTAGACCGCTTAAAAATTAAACAACTATAAATAAATATACAAGTAACTTTAAAGTAATTTTTATCATATCTTATAATAATTTCGTTCATTTAAGCTGCTTGGTTATCTCTCCCGTATAAGATCGCCATAGTTTTAAATCCGAATTAGAAGCATTTTTTTTATTTATTACAAACAAAATACAATTTTCTTTACAAAACAAACAAAATATGTCATGTTGAATTAATAGTATTGTACAATAAATAAATTTTCGTACAATAAGCATGGCTCCAACTGTATAAGTTAGGGGTATTTTGGTGATTTTTACTTCGCACTGTCTATAATAATAGAAATGTAATAAAAACTTGAATTTTCTTCTCAAATTTTGTAGATATAATATCTATTTTTTTGTAAAAATATACACCGTCAATAAATGGTTTCATGATTCATCTATGCGCTATTGTGGCGATTTATTTTGATAGCAGCCTTAAGGTGGCAGCGCAGTTTGAGTAAATAGTTAGGCATAAAAGGCATTTATTTTCTCAAAATTTATTCCTTTAGAATTATTTTTGATGTCATTTCTAATAACTACTAGATACTACTACTACTACCGCTTCGGAAACAAATGGCGCTCTGAGAGAGAAGAAGCGGCGCAAGAACTCTTCCAGCATTCTTTTTTTTGCGCTCTTTTCAATAAAAATATACAATATTGTACAGTCATTTCTATCGCTATAAAATAATCACAATCTAATCCCAGGCTGTCCGATCATTTAGATATTCAGCAGTGGAGTAATAGGATTTACGACAGAGCCATTTTTTTATAAAACATTTAAATTTATTTATAGATAATGCCTGAACAGTGGCTGGGACTTTATTATAGAAGTGTGTACATTTACCCTTAAAGCTATTATGTATCTTATGAAGCCTACTAGAATTAGTTACAAGTTAGTTATTTGTAGAACCTAGGTACGAACCGCAGGTGAAAAATAAGTTCATTCGACTCGGTATTCATGAGTATATAAGGCTTTAATGGACTCGCATCTAAGAAGCCTAATTACAAGTGGTTTGTCCTTATTGATCAATTATATTTTATACTGAACATACGAACTAAGTCACGCGCCCTACACATGTTGTTAATACTAAATTTTTATATTACATAAAGGACACCCGAGTAATTGCAAGCAATGGTATTTTATGCGAGTGTAAACTTTGCAGGTGCTGACTCGCTTTTATATGACATGGTATATGTACAGTGTACACGATAGGCGACCATCCTGTCGCATGTATAGATTCCATTTTACATTGGACATATTTTGACACTATCATGACATTTCATTGAAATATATTAATACTTCAACCGTGTTGTTTTTTTTTTTAATTTATATCATGATTGCCGTGTTGGTGGTTGGTGGATGTAACCATACTCATGTTTAATATAATTTACGCATCGCTTGCTAGAATGTTGCCATTTAGAAATAATAGTTTTTGCTAGCCTGAATAATTAATAGGAACATTGCCCCGGTCCACATCGATGAACCAACAAACAGATTAAATTATGAAGGATAGTCGCATTAATAGCTTTGAAATGTTATTTGTTTATGCTGTGAAGTTTATATCGATCAATACTGACGCAGATCAAAAGGCCGGTCCACGATCGAATTACGAGATCCGGTTCGAAATAACCGTGTGATATTAATATTAGCGCACCTTGAAACATTTAATTGGGACACTTTCAATGGCTATTAATTATGATTTATACCTAAATAAAGTTCAAATTAATAAAATCATTAGCTCTTTAAGAAAGCTGCAGTTCCCAAATTCTATTACTTAATGAATATCTTTAGTAGTTTTACTAAAAGTCTGTCCTATACTATTTATTGTATGCCTTTCGAGGTGCATGTGATAACTTATTACTTGCATCCATTTATTTTTCAGCCGGAAGATGTCCACTGCTGGACAAAGGCCTCCCCCAAAGATCGCCATGACGATCGGTCCTGCGCTGACCTCATCCAACCTACTCCGGCGATCTTGATCATATCGTCTGTCTTTCTTGTGGGGGCCTACCAACACTTCCGGTACGTGGTCGCCATACGAGGAGTTTGCTGCCCCAACGGGCATCTATCCGTCGAGCTATGTGCCCTGCCCACTGCCAATTCAGTTTCGCAACCATTTGGGCTATGTCAGTGACTTTGTTTCTCTTACGGATCTCCTCATTTCTGATTCGATCTCGCAGATTAAACATGTATCTCGATTCATTAATCTCGTTTATCCTCCTTTTTTATTAAAAAGAAAACCGGGTTGGGTCGTAATAATGTGAAGCTGTGTGTATGGTGGGGCTGTTCATTATGAGATTTTACCATCGATTCGGATCTCTTCTGCTAATTACTGATGATTTTAAAGCAAAAAAGTTGAGAGAAAGTGGTTGGAATTAAGAAAGGGTATGGTCTTTCATGACAATTACGCTAGACCACACAATCTTTAGCCACTCTTATAGAGTTATTAAATCATTATCCATATAGCCTTGATCTTGCACGTAAAGATTACCACCTGATTCGATTACTCTAGAATTATTTAGACAGTTTCAGGCTCATATCAAGACAGGTCAGCCAAAACTACTTGACGCATTTTTTCGATCAGAAGTGTATTAAGTATTCCAAAACAAAAAATCCATTGTTATAAATATTTCAGATATTCAGCAAATTAATACGGAGGAATACAATATGAACTCGACGTATAAAAAATGTAAACAGAAACGTGAAAAAGTGAAAAATGTGAAACGCAGTGACTAAGCGCGGGCGTCTCGTTGCGACTTGCGAGTGACAAAATGGCAATAAAATGGCCGCCGTCGTTTCTTCGTTATGTTCTCTATGACCTCCCTGATTAATTTGGCCGAGTAATAAAATTTACCGTAGTGCTAAACATAAATAAATTAATTACTTCAGCATTACAATTATGTTTCCTTATTTTGTACTTAATTGAAATTAAATCTAAAATTTATAAGGAATAAACAAGTTTATATAACATAATAGTTGAGAATCGGTTTCGTAATGTCAATTTACAAGCTATCTGTCATAATAAACCAACGTTGGCGATAACGATTAACCTAATTAAACATAGTTATTTGGTCTACATCGCAACTACCAACTACAACATTATTGTCGTATGATACGGCTGTTTAAGTTCTGTTTAACTATTGTACATTATATTATAATCCTTACAATTTGAGAAGGCGACACTCATCAAGCGAATTTGTTTGTAGTTGGTGTTGAAGTGAATCGTAGGAGTTCGTGGCTTATCGTTAATTTATCGCGTGGCTATCGAGTATCAAGAGGTCGTAACCGCCTCGCTCTCGTCTGTGTTTACGAATACAGCAACACGCGGTACTCATATGATTAGGTACGTTGCGTGACCTTCACCTGGCTAAATTCTAGAAGTTATCGTTAGTGCGGTTGTGTGCGTTGGCGAGTAGACTCGCTCGGGATCCCATTGCTCATTTTTACATTTGACCTACGCTTTTACTCATTCATTTATATTATGCAGATCTCTTACAAAATAATTTAATAATTTCTTTTTTAAATTCAATTAGTACCTAAAGTCCTCGAATGGCGACCACGTACCGGAAGACGTAGTGTTGGTAGGCACCCCACAAGATTGTCCAACGCTATGGTCAAGTTCGCCGGAATAGGTTGCATGAGGGCGTCGCAGGACTGATCGGCATGGCGATCTTTGGGGGAGGCCATTGTCTAGCAGTGGACGTCTTCCGGCTGATATGATGAACCGTTACGTTAAGAACCGTTAAGTCTGTTCGCCAATACTTCAATACGGGGGCCCCATTGTAATTTGGAATCCAGAGTAATGTTAAGAAATATAACAGATTCCACCGGTTTTATCACCTCTACGTTTAACAAAATATTTGCATCTACATTTTTGACATTTGGTACGGTAAATTTTATATATTGCGTTTTCTTGCTATTTAACAATAGATTAACCAGTACAGGATGTCCGATAGAATAACGTTCACTACATCCTACATAGCTTGTTTTTTTTTTACTTTGAAAATCAGTCAAGTGTCATCCGCAAGCAATACTACCTTATGTTTTTTCTCTATAAGATTAGGAAGATCATTCATATAGATAAGGAAGAGGAATAAGTCCAAGAATAGACCCTTGTGGTACCCCCATACTGAGAGGATTCCTAGGAGATCTCCTACCATTCACGTCGAGCCTCTGAATTCTATTGTTTAGATGTGAAGGCAGAAGATCGAGCGCAGTTCCTTTTATGCCATAGTGACATAGCTTGCTGACCAGCGTTGAATGTTGAACAAAATCAAAAGCCTTCGATAAGTCAAAGAAGATGCCAAGTGCATTCTGCGATTCCTCCCAGGCATCAAAAATATTCTTGATTATCTCAACACCTGCATCCGTTGTTGATCACACATTATTTCAAATGAAATACTTTATGAGAGTTAAAAAAAGCCCTAAACAAAATAAAACTTAATATTATAAACAGCTTACTTACTCTAATTATTAAGATTGTCTGGCCACGCGTGTTTGTCCGCTTGGGTTGTTTTGTTCTAGACGAAGCTATCCCGCCCAAAGTCACGCGTGGTGAGTACTTACTATTACAATTGGCTTGTCACCGAATTCAAAGCTATCAAAATGTAGCTTTTCAGTTTTTGAAGTCGGTTTTTTAAACGTAGTTTTTTTTTTACTTTTTAGTGTCAGTTTATAATCTTAATATATATGAATTGCGTGACACGTTGTTTGTGCGCGATGGATTCCTAAACTAATGAACGGATTTAAATGGGGATTACTTCATGGAGTGCAGTTTAGTCCAACTTGAGAGATAAGATAGTTTTTATTTCGATTTGGGACCAATAATTATTTTTATTACCATTTTTGTTTTGTATGGACATTTTCCATGAGAGATTTTTTGACGCACGGTTTGCACCAGAACTGTTCGGGGGTGAGACAATTCCATTATAACAACAGGGAGCATATTTTACGAAATAATTATTGATGTTATTAAATATTATTGACAAATTCATAAAAAACAGTATTTTATTCATTAAAGAACAACGTGTGTCGGATTAGCTAGTTATAATATAAAATCAACCTGAATGAAAACTTCTAAAAAAGCCGTACACAAAAAACCATTATATCGTCGACGTAAACAAAAATTTTCATAAAAAATGTTCATAAAATGAAAACGACTGGGCCAAACTATGTAAAATTTTATGGGACCAAATGGAATCTATTCTGCATCGAACTGAAAAAAAATCACGTAATCGGAGCATAAATCTCAGAGTAATCGGTGTACAAAAAAATAGCGATCGAATTGATAACCTGCTCCTTTTTGAAGTCGGTTAAAGAGATACATATTATACAGATCTAGTTTTCACAATAATGAATAATATTGTAAAGTTTCGAAAATCTATTTCGGCTCCACACACTCAGTACACGTTCAGTGAGCACGTTGGCAGATTCTTCGTTGTCATATAATGCTAGTAGTTGGAGATAATCATCACATAAGCTCAAGAAGATATTCAATATTAATAAAATTTCGCTTTTCGAATTGTGCTCAGGTAAGTAAACTTGAATACATAAAATATTTGTTCAGTATAGTAATTATAAAATTTGTTTGGTTATTCAAATGTTGTGAGCCCACTTGAGTGTAAATTCGGGTAAGATTCGTCTTCAATCAATTCGAAACGTGTTTCATGAGGCATCCTCAGGCGATGTTGACTCGCCAAATTCTGGCACGAGATTGAATTGAAATTGAGCCTTTTTTTTCGAGAGTAGGAAAATATAAGCCGTTAACCGCTCTTTTATACCCTCGTCCCATGATAAGACGCGTTGTGATTGGTCGGCTGTTTTGACGTATTACCGGAATTACGTAACAATGGCGAAGAGACCAAATTTTTTTGTTCATTCAAATTATTTGATTGTTAAGTATTCGTTTTTATGATTATAAGTGTTTACATAAACGCCTCAAATAAAACTGCACACATCGATATAAAACGGTCTTTAATGTTATGCGAGAACCCGTATCGGCCTCGTTGATCGAAACGATTAGACGCTGGCCGCTGATATCACGCATATCAACAACTCGATTCACGATTCTATATAATATTACTAGCTGACTCGACAGACGTTGTTCTGTAGATAATAAAAAAAAAATACTGTTTTATAAGAATTTTCCAATAATATTTCAAAACATCAAGAATTATTTCGTAAAAAATGCTCCCTGTTGTTATAATGAAATTGTTTCACATCAGAACTGTCAAACCGTGCGTCACCAAATTCTCTCATGAAAAAAAAAATCCATACAAAACAAATATTGAAAATAAAAATAATTATGGGCCCCAAATCGAAATAAAAACTATCCTATCTCTCAAGTTGGACCAAACCGCACTCCATGTAGTAATCCCCATTAAAATCCGTTAGGTTAGGAGTCCATCGCGGACAAACAACGTATCACGTAATCTATACTAATATATAAAGCTGCAGTGTTTGTTTGTTTGTTTGAACGCGCTAATCTCTGGTACTACTGGTCCGATTTGAATGATTCTTTCAGTGTTGGGTAGTCCATTTATCGAGGAAAGCTATAGGCTATGTTTTTTTTTTCAAAATTAGGGATCCGTAATAAAATTGCTATTTTGTAACATAAGGTGTAAAATCGAAAACCTATTTTTGCGTGCGCTGCAAAAACTATTGACAATAGAACAAAATGATGTACAGGCTATAATATAGGCAATATTTTATTACTTATAAAACCATCGCGTGAATTATACTTTATAATAATAATAATAATAATAATAATAATAAAAAATTTATTGCCTTGAACTTAATTTAAGTATACAATATCAGCTTATTACAAAACATACATTAAGACAAAAGGGAGTAGGCTCAGCTTATGCTGCCTGAAATAATATTTTCATGCAGCGCTGATTTTCAGCCATTCCCATCTCCCTAAGGTGTAAGGTGGGATACATAGTAAAGAGGGCAAACTAATAACGATTACAATGCAGATCTAAACTTTTTCTAAATGTATCAACCTCTGTATAAATTATGAGTGTATTTGTGAGTGTGAGTGTGTGTGTTGTATAAATATATGAGTGTGTGTCAATGTGTCAGTTTAAATGTAATATGAAACGAGTTGCAAATGTTATGGTTTAATCATGAAAAATATTTATATAAGGGAAGTTCTTTCCATACACAATAATTAAAATTTTCAGCTTCCTGTTGTTTTTTTAACAATGCCATTTTATATTTACCCTTAAACTGATTTATATTTTTTATTATTCTAAGAGGTGGTGGCAAATCATTCCAAATACGGGAAGCCATGAATTTGAAACTGGATCTATATCTTGTTGTTTTGTAGTATGGTATATTTAATAAGTTTTGAGAGGCAAAACGTGTACATTTTAAATTATAACTTCGGCTCCAGGACAATTTTTCAAATAAATATTCAGGGCGCTTGCTATAGATAATTCTCTTTATACTACAGGCATAATGCAATTCTCTCCTAGCTTTCATATTAAGTATTCGTTTGTTGTTTAAATATGGAGTTATATAGCCTCTGTTTGGAACATGAAAGGAGAATCGAATACATGCATTTTGTACCCGCTGCACTGCTCTCTCCAATTTATAACTAAGTCTGGGACCATATGTTGTACTGCAGTGGTTGAATTGGGAGAGGACAAGTGACTCAGTCAATGAAGTACGTAGTTCCTCTTTTAGGTATGGCCTTATTTTATATAGTGTTTTTAGTTTATAGAAAGCAGTTCTTATTTTATTGTTAACATGTTCCATAAATTTTTGCTCGCCGTCTAATACCAGGCCCAAATTACGCGCAGTTTTGACATATTCTACTGGTATATCATTTATTTTTACTTTTTCGTTGCAGTTACATATATATTTAATTTGGTTTTTTGTTCCAAGGGCTAACATCTGTGATTTAGCTGGATTAAGTGACAGCGAGTTTTTTTTTGACCAATTGTAGATATTTTCTAAGTCCTGATTTATTTTACGTATAGCGTCTTTGACATCCTTGCCTTTGAAAGAGTAATACAGTTGCGTGTCATCAGCGTAGAGGTGGTACTTACAAGTTTTTATATATTTGGGGAGGTCAGCAGTAAAAATGGAGAAAATTATCGGGCTTAGCAAAGAGCCCTGTGGGACACCTCTAATCACAGGCAGCAACGAAGAAAGAAGTTTTTTACCAGTTTTGTCTTCAATTTCCACCATTTGGCTTCTACCGGTCGGGAACGTTTCAAACCAACAGCAAGTATTTTTGGTGAAACCATAGTGTTTTAGTTTTGACAGCAGTATTTCTGAAGGGATACAGTCGAAGGCTCTAGAATAGTCTAGCAAAACTAGTATACTACTATATCCCATATCCGATGCTTCTGTCAAATCATCAGTGATATGTAGAAGGGCTGTTTCTGTGCCGTGACCATTACGAAACCCAGATTGATATTTTTGTATTACTTTTATACTGTCGAGATAAGCAACCACTTGATCTAGGACTACTTTTTCTAAACATTTGGATAGTACGGGTAAAATAGAAATTGGTCGTAAATCATTTAGTCCATTAACAGTTGTTTTTTTTGGTATAGGTTTAACAAGTGCGTTTTTCCAACAAGAAGGGAATTTATGAGTTAATATTGACGTATTATTGATATTTGTTATTATAGGCAGAGTAACTTCAACGGTAAGTAAAATCATGTCAATGTCTAATTTATCAACACCCATAGCTTTAGTTTTGATAGCCTTTAAAATATTAAGGACTACCTGCTCTGATGTAATTTTCAGTTCAAATGCTTGTTGTATACTGTCTTTTTCGTTTGTCGTAATTTCTATATCTTCTTTGTTGTATGGGGGTAGATTTAAAAAATGAGCGTTTATTTCATTTGGGTCTTTAAGGTGGTAACGAGGTGTTGACTGATTTAGTAATCGTAGTAATATTTTTTATATTTTTCCACAAGAGGGCTGGTTTGTGAATATTGTTATTAATAGAGTGTTCAAAAAATGCTTTTTTTTCTCGTTCCTTAGTAGCTGTAACAAGATTCCTGAGGGTACGATAGTATGTTTTTGAGGTATCAGATTTAGTAATGTTTGCTTTCTTTAGAGCTTTATCTCTCAGGTTCATCATAATTTTTAAACTGTCTGTGATCCATGGTTTAGGTGGGCCTCTTAGAACTGATCTCTTAATTGGGGCATGAAGGTCGAATAATGTTAAGATATGATCGTTAAAAGTATCAACCATATGATCTACATCATTGAAGCTGTTGATAAGATGCCAGGGAATTAAATTAAGGTCTTTATATGGCAAAACAACGTTTGCCGGGTCAGCTAGTTTATATATATATTAAGATATCTACACGTGTACATACGTGTAGATATAATATTAGTACGTGTGTTTTACAAATTGTTAAAAATATCGCGAATGACAACAAACATAACATGACGCCGCGGCCGCTCTGACACCGGCTCCGATCTACATTTGATAATCTACGGCTCCGAGGTTATATTTTATCACACAATTAAAACATTTGCAAGCTTATCGCTAAGGAGATGTGTGTAGCTACTAAAAGTATCATTTAACATTTAATCGGAATTATTTTTAAACGCTTTCTATTAGATTTACCTGTATGTATGTATGTTTGTTTGTTTGTTTGTTTGTAACCGACAAATTTGGGCGCGATTTTGACCCACTTTAAGCGGCCGGATTTCGTTCAAATTACGTTGATTTATCGAGGACCGATGAGAATACATTAATTTGGTAAAATTATTCCATTTTTCAATTTGCAAAATAAGATTATTGTTAATTTATATATAATCTTTTCATTTTAAGTTTCAATCAAAGCGTGTTTTTTAGTTTTTTTTTTAAACTACTTTTATATATTTCTATTTATTATTAGTATTTTCTTTGATTAAAGAGAGTGTTAAACATTTAAATAAAACACTTTTTAATGGATTGAAACGCGTGAAATTATAACTGTGTTTTTATATTAGATTTTGGACTGAAAACCCCCCTGTCCCCTAAAAATGATATCTGGAAAGGTCTCGAAACATCAGGTTAACTTAAACAATAATTAAAATGTAATTTTTACGCAAAAATGTAATGTTAACAACACAGTTACAATTACACGCGATTTAATGCTTTAAAAAGTGTTTTATTTAAATTAATTTTGTTATAATGTGGAGGAGTTTAGATTCTAGAAATCTAGAGAATCATTTATTCATTATTAGTAGTTACTAGTTTTTTTTTATAGTGTGGCAGTTAATTACGTAGTATGTTATTTTCGCCTATAAACCATAATAAAGTGTAATAGTGTTTTGTTTTAAGACTTTCTCCTAATATATACAATATTTTAGAACTAGCTTACCCGGCAAATGCTGTTTTGCCATATAAATTATTTTTAGGGTTAAACAGTATCTTGGAAATTGCAACATTACTTTATTTTTCTAAAATAAACGTAGCCTAAGTTACTCCTTATTACATCAGCTGCCTGCCACTAAAAGTTCCGTTAAAATCGGTCCAGTCATTTCAGAGATTAGCCGAAACAAACAGACAGACAGACAAAAATTGTAAAATAAAAATAATTTGGTGTATGTACCGTATATATATTCATATACATGTAGTAAAAATCGGTTGTTTGAATATTACAAACAGACACTCTAATTTTATTTATATGTATAGGTATAGATGAACAGACGCCTGTCGAACAAATTGAGACACAATTATTGTAATACATATATGTATGTATTTTACAAATATAATTTGTCAAACTGACTGGCGTGAAATAACAAGGAATAAGTAAATAATACTCCTCCAGCATACTAAAGAAACTTATCTATAGCAAAATTATTAACCGTGTTGATAACTAAACGTGACTGGATTCTTTATATCTTAAGAACTTCTCTGTACCGACTGAATAATGTTATGATAAGCGCAATAACGCTCTTTATGAAATCGGCCACAACATTGTGAAGGATGAAATTAATAAAAATTATTGAAAAGACTCAATAGGTACTTGTTTTAATATATTCTTGATAATGTAATGTATGTTCATAGGCACATAAGTGAATTTGCCAGAAACTGTCATAACCATAATGTTAACACCAGGAACAGACATAAACTGACGATGCCTACTACTAGGCTAAGTCGAGTTAGTAAGTCTTTTGTGGGGCGATGTATATGCTTTTACAACAAGATCCCAGAAAATGTTCAAAACAAAAGTATTACGTTATTCAAAAGAATTGCTTAGAAACGTTTGTGTGGTAAAGGTTACCATAACATAAATGACTTTCTTAATGATACCACAGATTGGGAATGGAGTGACCGCCCTCAGGCTATTAAATAATAAGTTTAATTGTACAATATTACTTTGTTAACATATTTATTCGATGAAAAAAAAAGCCACACAAACAATGCAAATACACACTACAATATAGTTGCCGTAATAAAAAAAAGCTATTTTTCTTGGGTGTTGCGGTATTTAGTTTGAGCACAGCGGAGACCAAACCTTAATCTAAGTAAAAATGTTTAGTTTTAAAATAATATGATGCATGTGACAGCTGTTTTTGCACTTTATTTTTCATCATCTGGCGGGCTTAGTATGTGTGCCTCTGAGTTGATTCCGATACGAACCTGTTTGTTGTCATAGACCAAGTATAGTTACTAAGTATAGTATAGTAAGTAACTAGACTAATTGATAGCTTCCGTCTCACTCACATGAGAAAAAGAAAAACTTATGCGAGTCTTGTGTAAAGAAATGAGATAGAGTGATTAGATTTTTGGTTTCGCCATGCGTGCCGGTTTTTTCAAGGTAGCACACACGGTGTGCCAAACAAACTTGACAGCGTTGCACAGATATTTTGTTTACTTTTAATTCCGTCTATAAAAATAAGCTATTATTGTTTAGAAACGTATATCCACGATTTATTCCACATCCGTGACAATTTTAAGTAGAATCGAAGGAAATATGGTGCGATGTTGTGTTTTACGATGTAAAAGTGATAGTGAAAGAACACTTGTGTTATATTATGTACATATATATAGGGTATTATCTGTGTTATGTTGGCCACGCCAAACCGATGTCTAGTTACTATACTTGGTCTATCATTCTAGCACTCTCAAAAACACTTTATCACGGATTACGTAGAGACGTATTCTTGAGTACAGACCGCGTAGTAAACGAACAATATGTACTACGAAGCTCTTACGTTTACCGTGTCATACATGATTCATCTAATTTTGTTAATGATTTATATTTAGCGAAGAATGCGGACGCGTAACTTCTTCGAAGTGATGTATCGCTTGATATATTTACCTCTCACTCTTTCGACTGTTGTATGCGCAAGAGTAAAAAGGGAAGATGTATTTTGCACGTCGCGTCAGCCCTGACCTTGGAGAACTATGTTAGTTAAGCCTGTATGTGAGTGATCTCGAGTAATCTGCAATGTGGGTGATAGTGGGCTTGATTTTGTTGATGATAGAATACCAACTGGAGCTCACGGTCCACAACAATTGTGGCACATTGAAGACCACAATTTTGATGAACGTGGCAGCCAGTTTATTAAAAACCGCACTGCCTGATGGTGAGGACAGTATGAGAGCTCAATAAAAAACAATCATGAAATTCGGTGTCAGAAAGCAGGTCATATAAATCTTGGGAACACTCCATGGGCGAACAAACTGTTCAAAGAGAACTGGACAGTTTGAATTCATTCAATTGGGTTTCACCTGGTCAAAATAAAGGGTTGCCAGGCAAGCGATGACAGCTGCTGCACCCTATAGCGCGCGTTTTTCAGTTGGTTAGGTATTAAGAGGCTTGTACTTTGAAAGCTGACACCCAGAAACATCATGAAGCCTTTGAGATGTTGTGTTACCGCAGAATGCTCCGTATCAGCTGGACACAGAAAATCTCGAAGTAGAAGAGAGTACTTCAGGGCGTCGGCAGAAGCCGGGAGTTACTGCAAACCGTCAGGACGAGAAAAGTTGAATATTTGGGCCGCGTGCTAAAGCACGAGAGATACCAACTGCTCCAACTTATAATGATGGGCAAAGTAGAAGTCTTCTTAGAAGGCGTCGTTTGCCTTGCTTCTTCGAAGAAGAAAAAAGTCCTGGTTGCGTAACATCCGGACGAAGATCGCCAGCGTAGAAATGCTATTTTCTTGAGGCAGACCGCGAAAAAGTCGCTGACGGCCAATCTCCAGTAGCGCAGAGGCACAAACAGAAGTAGAAGGTATTAATAAAAAAAAACTATTCGTTATATTGTTTTGCCCAAAATTGTTTTATAGGTCTGAAATGATATAATATATTTTATTATGATAGAAAAATCAATTTTATTCATATATTATACTAAATAGGACGTTTCAAGTGACGTCATCCGAACCAGTTCGCAAGGCTAGGTAATTACAATCAACTAATAGTTGTTTATTGAATAGCAAACAGCTCAATATTACCATTCATAGAACTAGTGGCTCACTTCTACTTTGCTCGAGTTTCATTTAAAAGATGAAATGTGAGAATTTAAAAATATATGCATTATCTTTCAGTACTGTCTCATATAATTAGGATAATCGGAGGAGTAACCAGTAGGAGGCTTCTAGGATGCCGGTTATATTATGGGTACCACAGCGGCGCCTTCTTCTGCCGTGAAGCAGTAATGTGTAAGCATTATTGTATTGAAATGGGACTTAACATCTTATCTCTCAAGGTGATGAGCGCAGTTGTATTGCCGCGTAGTATTTTTGGGTTTTTCAAGAATTCTGAGCGGCACTGCATTGTAATGGGCATTGCATATCAATTACCATTAGCTGAATGTCCTGCTCGTCTCCTTATTACCATAAAATAAACTTAAGAACCTTACAGTCTTACAGATGACCTTATAAACATTAAATAGATTTAAGTATAGATAAACTATTAATAATAATAATACTGACACACTCTTACACAAATGATCTTGCCCCAAATTAGGCATAGCCTTGTACTATGGGTGCAAGACAACGATATATTTAATGGAATAAACTAACTTAAACATCCATGACTCGGAAAGAACCATCCATGTTCATCATATTATAAATGCTTGAACCTACCGGGATTCGCACCCTCTATCTCGGTAGGCAGGGTCACTAACCACTGGGCTATAGAAAGAAAGAAAGAAAAAACGTTTATTCATGACGATATAATACAATAAAACATAAAACAAAATTGAGAAATACTATTTTCTATACGTTACAAAGTGGTCCCAACTCAGCATATTTGCTGGTATGAAAACCAGCGCTGATCTTCCGTTGGGCCATTTGGTGAAGTCGCCTTAAAGATAATTATATAGTAACTAATGCGTAGACTGAGTCAACAAGATAATGTATTAGCTTGTCAATTTCTGAAGTTTCTAAAGTTCTGACTGACAAGTTGACAACTCTGTCAAATGTCAATCTGAGTTCGAAACATTAAAGTAATAATATTAAGTAGGGGTCGACATTAATTATTATTATAGATTTGAAAGTACCACTTGTTTAGCGTGAGGAGTATAAACATAGTGACAAGTCAGGAAGAGTGGGGGATGTAGAGAACAGATAAAAGCAAACAGTAGCGGTCGGTGGTTTTTTGTCATGACTTGCAAGAATGCGATGTTTAATTCAATAATTAATTCGGTAGTGTTGCGTTTTGCTTGATGATTAACATTTGATTGAATATTAATGTTTTTATCTAGAATTGATGTTCGTGTTAACATGTTTCTGTGTAACACGAGATCAAAACTACGTCGTTGGTTTAAAAACAAGCCTTTTCGAATATTGTTTTACAAATGATATCGTTAAGGCAATGTCTGCGGTATATTGTTTGGGTATTAAGATTTTTTTCATGAAAATAAAACAGTATTGGTTACACAGTTTTGCTTCACGGCAGAAATAGGCTCTATTGTGGTTCCCATAATATAGCCGGCATCCAAGAAGCCTTCTACTGGTTAATCCTCCGACTATCCTAATTATATATGGGACAGTATTGAAAGATAATGCATTTATTTTTTAATTCTCACATTTCATTTTTTAAATGAAACTCGAGCAAAGTGATAATGATACCCATATAATCTGGTAACCATAACACACTGGTTTGTCAAGAAATTTAAAAGTGCTTTGAATCTTTCTTCGTTTAATATTTTTTTTATGTTTGTATAGCGATAAAAACGATCTAGGAACATGATATCTATCTCAATATTATGCCTCTGTTCTGAAGCGTGACGCTGCGCCGCCCCACTTCTACGCCACGAGTAAGTCCCGCCCACGAGCTCTGTGTTCGAACCGTAACGCGTAACCCAACAAAGTTTTTATACTCGCAGCAGCGAATTCTAATTAAAAAGCGATTCACTCGATTGTATGAAACGTGATTGATAGATTGACAGATAACGGCTGTGATCTTGTAAAGAATGGAGACAGCCGAAATCCACTTCGCTTTAAGCAATTGTTCGCTTTCAAACTTAGCCGGATTATACCGACTTCGTCGCCAATTGCCATACTGTAATTACAACTAATTCAAACTTAAACATTTCACACTAGGTAGGTACCTACTGTAAATCAGTGTTGGAATTGGGGTGATCCTTATTTCAATTCCAAAAAATGCTGAGTGGTTGTCCTTTTCGTGACGCCGTATTTTTAAATTTGTTAATTTTACTATGTATTTAATGTTTTGTGTTGTAATGAATAAATAAATACTTTACTTACTAAACTAAATTTAATTTTTTCTCTTTGAGCCGTAGCAGCACCTTTAAATGTGTGGAAATGTGGTCACGTATGGTGCGATTCGGCAATTAAAGTCAATAATTCTGAAAGAGATTGCATTATGTATGAACTGAATGATATAGAGGAGATTACGAGAACAAGAACAGAATCGAAATGAATATTTTGGTTTTCTATTTTGTTCGTGTTGGCTTTAGATGATGATTTCGACAGATCACGGTGGCAAGAAACGCGCCCGCGGCTCTCGGTAATTCAAAGTGTTAATTGTTCAGATACGATAAATGACTGTCCGAATCTCTGTGGCGCCATTGTAGCTTGGGATCTAATATTATAGAATTCAGAGGAGGAAATTAGAGGGAATAAATAGGAAGAAAACAGGGACACCACTTTGCACAGGATGCCGGCTAGATTATGGGTACCACAACGGCCTATTTCTGCCGAGAAGCTGTAATGTGTAAATATTACTGTGTTTCGGTCTGAAACGCGCCTTATCTAGTAAATTACTGAGCAAATAATAATAATAAATCTTTATTTGTTGCCAAAAGAAAATACAATTTTGCATAAAATTACCCTCGACCCTCAAACTAGGATAGCCCATCACATGGAGGTCTCTTCCCAGTTGTGCAATGTAAAACGTCAAAGAAAACATGAACTTATTTTAAGGATTTTTTTAAAATGACACTTAACATCTTATATCTCAAGGTGTGACGAACGTAGTTGTAGTGACGCTAAGAAAATTTAAATTTTTCAGGAATCCTAAGCGGCACTGAATTGTAATGAGCAGGGCGTATCTATTAGCTGAACGTCCTGCTCGTCTCGTCCCTTATTGTCATAAAAAAACTCAAATTAGATCAGCCCACATAGGCTTTGTATGGTAATTGGGAATAGAACCTTATTTCAGAAACAATCACCTATAACGGATAATATTATAAGTACAACTAGTGGACCCAACAGACGTTGTCCTGTACACACGTCTTAAATTTGAAAAATCGGTCAAAAATTGAGAATTATATTATATGGACGGAATTGAGAATCTAAACCAATCTCAAATTCACTGAAACAAACAAAAAAGTCATCAAAATCAGTCCAGCCGTTTAGGAGGTAGTTTAATTGTGAATCTAAACCATTTTCGAATCCACCTGAACACACACACCAATCTCAAATTCACTGGAACACACAAAAATATCATCAAAATTGGTCCAGCCGTTTAGGAGGTAGTTCAATTGTGAATCTAAACCATCCTCGATTCCCCTTGAACTCACATAAAAAAATTCATCAAAATCGGTCCAGCCGTCTAGGAGGAGTTCAGTGACATACACACGCACACAAGAATTATATATATAAAGATAGTTAGAACACAGTGCTAGTCCGATGTTTAGAACAGATACCTGCCCAGGGGCGTGCATATCATATAGGCAATTAGGCAGTGCCTACCTCGTTATAAAACTAAATAAATATAGCACTTGTGTTTATGTTAATTTAGATTAATTTGGTTCCTTTATTTTATATCCAAACTTCTTATTGAACACCCACTCATAATATTTTTCCTTAAGCTACTTACTTACTTAATACCTTCGGTAAGCAATCCTTTTATATTCTAAAGCTCAACTACGACTAGTTAGAACCACAGTGCCTACCTTACTAGAAAACTATTGCACGCCCCTGTACCTGCCCCATATATTTATTACTCCTTAAGTCAGTTGTCGCGTTCGATCCATAAAGGAATGTGAAATATGAGAATAAACAAATTTATTCCAAATTCAAACAGACAAATATACACGTTTTTGATAAAATTATAATTATATACGCTAAAAAAAAACTTCTCAACCTCTATAACCACCATTTTGCCGCCTCCCCTTTTGTATAACCACCATATTTTTAAAGTGAAACTTTTACTACATCGTCTCAAACTTTTTCGTCTGTGTGTTGCGTGTCGCGTGACGGTCGGGCGGCGCCTATAGTTCGCAGCAGCTGACCGTGTAGTGTATAGACTATTACTCATTTGTGCCAGTGCTCCACGCTATTTTGTTTGTTTTTGTCAGTGTTTAATGTAAATGTTGTTATTTATTATTTCCCATTATCATTCCAATTTTCCAAGTATAAAATTAACATTGATAAAGCGATTTTAATACCCTTAATGGAATATTATTCCAAAATTTTTTAGTAAAATGTCTATAATGTGAAAAAGAGTTTCACTTTTACCGTAGTGTCATAAAACCACAAAATCCTTTTTGTTTTACATCCTGTATATCTAATATATAAAATTCTCGTGTGATGGTGTTAAACTTTGAACTCCTCCGAAACGGCTTGACCGATTCTCATGAAATTTTGAGTGCATATTGGGTAGGTCTGGGAATCGGACAACATCTATTTTTCATTCCCCTAAATGTTAAGGGTGGTCCACACGATTTTTTTTAATTTTTTGACATTTTTTTTTAAATTTGTTTGATTATGAGTCAGCATTAAAAATACATACCTACAACTTCAAATTTTCACCCATCTACGATCAACAGTTACTTTTGTATCGCGATTTTAATATCGGCAATACAACGTTTGCTGGGTCAGCTAGTGTAGGTATGTATTTACCAAATGTTTTGAAATTCAAATATACCTTCTGATACGACATTCAAATTTCTACACACCGGAATACATTAGAATAATTTTATAAAAGGATAACAAACAAAGTGTGTACTTTGTGCATTACATAATACTAGTTTCAAGGCCGTCGCCATTATAACGTGTGATATAATCTGTGTTTGTTCGTGACTACCCACATTAACAAATTATTATATGTATTTGGCATTTTATGGCGCGCTGAGAGAAGGTAAACTCTCTGTATAATCCCTACTATCCCTAATAATATTATAAATGCGAATTTAAGTTTGTTTGTTACGCTTTTACGCCGGTGCTACTAAACCGATTTTAATGAAATTTGGGACAGCGATAGACTGGAGCTTGGGAAAGCACATAGCTGATATTTTATCCCGGAGAAATCTACGATTCCCGCAGGATTTTTGAATAATTGAAATACACGTCTATGAGATATAACTATACCAATAGAAGGTTTAGTTTGCCATACCAATCTTCCTCGAAATTAGATTAGGAACGGTAGCGAAAACGGGAACCAGAACTGGATTAGGACATTAGATAATCTTTAATACCAAACTTGCTTATTATTATTAAAAACCCTTTGTCTCGCGGACGAAGTCATGGGGATCAGCTAGTCATTATATAGAGTTATAAACAAGCCGATATAGAGTACAAATAGTACTCTTCTGCAGCACAACTTAACATGCAATTAAACATTAGCTAGAGGTCCCGGGTTCGAATCCCAGAGGTGCAAACATTTATAAATAATATGATGGATATGAATGATTATTTCCTAGTCATGGATATTTAAATGTATTTATGTCAAAAACAATTAATGTTTATTCAAATATACCTAAACTAACGCTTTTGAAGTCGTCATTATAAATATTAATTTTTATTTTTTCTGAGTTATTTTCGGAAAAGTAGAGCTCGTGGAAAGAATATACAATAAACTCAACGGCCACTTTTTTTTTTAAATTAATGAGTATTTTACAATAGCTGTAATACTTATACATCACAAATTAGTTTTTTGTAAGTCGGTTGCATCTAATACATGCATCGTGATCAAAGTTAATGTATACTAATATTATAAAGAGGAAACATTTGTGTTTTTATATGTATGTTTGTAATGTTTTTTACTACTAGACCAATTTAAAAAATATTTCACCATTAGAAAGCTGCATCTTCACTGAGTGACATAGGCTATATTACATTTTCAAACAAAATAGGGATCCGTAATAAAAGTTCAATAATATTATAACCCAAGATGTGAAATAATTAGTCATAAAAAAATCTATCTGCGGTAACTATTATTATAAAAAATGTTAACAGTATTATAGTATATCAATATCTACAAAATAATAGTTAAAAAAAAACTAAAAAGCACGCTTTATACAAAATTCAACTAAAAAATAGAAAATAAATTAAAATTGAAAATAGTGTAAAAAAGGGGTGTAGAAGAATTATTATTTTAATAATATCTTAAAAAGCACCCCACGCTTTTTTTACAATAAAATATATTTTTTACACTATTTTCAATTTAAATTTATTTTCTATTTTTTAGTTGAATTTTATATAAAGCGTGCTTTTTAGTTTTTTTTAACTATTATTTGTTTTTCATTGTTTAGTTAAATTTTCTATAAATATATTTATAATATCATATATTTTTAAAACTATTAAGTACTTTAACATCAATTCCTGCCGTATCGACTATAGATGAAAATTATATAAATTAACAAAAATCATATTTTGCAAATTGAAAAATTGAATAATTCTATCAAATTAGTGTAATGTCATCGGTCCTCGATAAATCTACAAAGTTTGAACAAAATCTAGCCGTTTAAAGTGGGTCGAAATCGCGCCCAAAGAAGTCGGTTACAAACATACATACAGGTGAAGCTAATATAAAGCGTATAAAAAAAGTCCGCAATGTCATATGTCCAAATACTGTAGTTGTGCCACTATAACTACTTTTTTACATTATAAAAGTTCATATAAGTGCCAACAATAATCGAACCAAATTATTCATACCTCTGTATTAATCCTTATCCCATTAAATGATATTTTATTAAAGATCGTTTCAATACCTGTATAAAACTTTTTAAATTATTAAAATCGGACTTACCATTTAAAAAATATAAGGAATTTAAAAAATGTCAATCTAAAGAAAATAATAAAACTTTTAAAATTAACTTAAATTTAAATGTTAACAAAAATAAGTTTGTAGTCTGACTTAGTAGACTTTCCACTACCACGAGATCGGTATCTAAGCGAGTGAAACCGCGGGGTAATGCTTGTAATTTATATAATTAAACATTTCCTTGTCTTGCACCCACAGTACCTTGCCCCAATCTACCAGTACTATTGTAGTACTATGCCTAGATTGGGGCAAGATAATTTGATTGTGATTGATTTATTCCACATCACCCAAATTAATTTACAAAGTTTTATTATACACGTTAAAGTAAAACATAACAATATCGCTTAAAGTAAAATAATATTTGTGAAAATAATTATTTAACAATACAATCAAAAATGATGCGAAAATGGACACCGCTCAGCGTATGCTGTAGCAAATGATTCTGCGCTGGTTTTCAGCGTAGCCCATTACGAGATAAACTCGCGCGGTGGTTTAAACTAAATTTTTTATATACTTACAGCATAACACATACTTAAAACTGAAAACCTACCCAAATAACTTATACGGAGAAAAACCAACATTGAAGAATAAAGAAAGAAAAAGTTATCAATATAAAAGATACAAAATATGCAAAAGTTGAAAACAAAATATGATACACAAGAAAAAATACAAACGTTGCGATTACAATATAAAATAAAGCCAGTTGAGAAAATATACATACATAATATATTCAGTTTACCTAAGATACAGACTCAAGTTTGCGCGTTTACCACTAAAAAAAACCCCATTTGTCGTATCACCGCTCTTCGACAACACTTCCCTTAAAGCCACGCCTAGTATCGGAATACTGGGTCTCGAAATCTCAAGCGATTGCCAATTTCGTGGCCATCTGGAGGGCAAAGCCAAATTGGCTTCGAAGAAGCTGGGCGTCATCAATAGAGCACGGCAATACTTCAAGCCGGCCCACATTCTAGTGCTCTACAAAGCGCAGGTCCAGCCACACATGGTCCAGTCATCTCTGGTCTGGCGCACCCCAGTATCAGCTCGATCCATTTGACCGCGTGCAACGCAGAGCAGCTTGAATTGTCGGGGACCCGGTGCTCTGCGAACGGCTGGATCACTTGGCGTTGCATAGAGACGTCGCTACATTGTGTGTTTTCTACCGCATTTATCACGGGGAGTGTTCCGAAGAGCTGTTTAACCTGATTCCTGCCGCCGAATTTCACCTTCGCACGACACGCCACAAGTTAGGATTTCATCCCCACCATCTGGATGTGTGGCGGTCCTCCGCAGTGCGGTTTTCAAGGAGCTTTCTTCCGCGTACTACAACGCTGTGGAATGAGCTTCCTTGTGCGGTGGGTACCTTCAAAAAAAGCGCGTACTTAAAGGCCGGCAACGCTCTTGTGATTCCTCTGGTGTTGCAAGAGAATGTGGGCGGCGGTGATCACTTAACACCAGGTGACCCGTACGCTCGTTTGTCCTCCTATTCCATAAAAAAAAGATATTTAAATTATAATCCAGAATTATTATTTCAAATACTGGTTTCTAGTAGGGCTTCCAATGCCGCGGCCTGTATTTAATCTCGGTATTTGCGGGATTCCGCATATCGAATATATGCACATTTTAAAACAATGAATTTATCAACTCCACATTTATTTACGAACATATTACTATTAAAAAGAGATCAATCAAATTACCGGTTTTTCACAAAAAAAACAATAACAAATTCTGAATAAAAAGCAAATCAAAACAAAACAAATCGTTTTCAAAAAATACACAAAGCAAAATTTAAAAATCAAGCAAAAAAAAAACATTTTAAACTGATAAATTAGTACTTAATTATTAAGTTTGTCAGCTTTTAATCTTAACTGAAAATGTTTGAGAAGGAAACACAACATGTCCAAACTGACGTCTGCCAAACTACTGCGTATTTTAGACGCAATATAGCCTGCAGCAGAAAATGCCCTTTCTGGTTCCATACTTGTGGGCGGTATTCCTTTTAAGGGTTTGTACGTGAATGAAAGATTCATGATTCAGGATGTATCAATAAACTTCACGAACATACGAAACAGTTAAAAACTTGAGCTATTAATGATAATAATTCACGCAGATTATCCTATTTTGCATCGCATGCACGCTTTTTTTCAGTCCCGCAATTCCCGCGCCCGTAATCTCGCGGGATTGGAAACTGGCGCAAAGTATTTGACGTGATCTATCCCTTGCTACCTTATAATTTACTAGCTGACCCAACAGACGTTGTTCTGTGGCTAATAAAAAATACTGTTTCATAGGAATTTGCCAATAATATTTCAAAACATCAAGAATTATGTCGTAAAAATGCTCCCTGTTGTTATAATGAAATCGTTTCACAGCGGAACTGTCAAACCGTGCGTCACTAAATTCTCTTATAGAAAATATGTCCATACAAAATAAATATTGAAAATAAAAATAATTATGGGTCCCAAATCGAAATCAAAACTATCCTATCTCTCAAGTTGGACCAAACTGCACTCCATGAAGTAATCCCCATTAAAATCCGTTCATTAGTTTAGGAGTCCATCGCGGACAAACAACGTGTCACGTAATTTATATATATTAAGATAAGATTGAAGCCACAAAAGCATGACCGAGATTCTGAGTGTATTGACTTGTAGAATGATTGTTACTGACGACCCCTCGGCCTCGTCGTAAAGAGGATGTAAATACTACATAATAAGAGGCGGACTGCCTAAGTAACAATTGCAATTTAGTTTAGTATGAAACGTGCAGTGATTTGACATAAGTTTGAAATAGTATTAATTGCAGTATCGCGATTGGCCACAAAGTATAACCCGGCTAAGTTTGAAAGCGAACAGTTGCGTAAACGTAGTGGATTACGGCTATCTCCTTTTTCTACAAGATTATAGCCGTCATCTGGCAATGACTGCATGTTTCATACAATCGAGTAAATCGCTTTTTTCATAGGCTGCCTCGCCGTAAAATGAAATCGAATAATAGAAACCAATGGCTTGAAAAAAATTTATAACGTTTTTTTATTAATTATTAACATTTGAAATTTCTTAGAACCTATTTAATTACAAAAATTAAGCTTTAGGTCTTTGAAAACTTTTTTTTATTTAACCCTATATTGTGTTGGGGGATTGATAAAGTTTTTTATGCTTATGATACAATATGTTTTGTGGGAGAAATCACGGCTATTTACGAATGCTAAAATGAACATAAAAAACATTTATAGCAAATAAAAGAAACCTTAACAAAACATATGATATAATACAATTCATAAAAAAAACAAAGTGTTGGTTAATGTAGGGCTCAAAGGATAGGTAGGATGCCGGCTAGATTATGGGTACCACAACGGAGACTATTTCTGCCGTGAAGCAGTAATGTATAAGCATTACTGTGTTTCGGCCTGAAGGGCGCCGCTAGCTAGTGAAATTACTGGGCAAATGAGACTTTACATCCTATGTCTCAAGGTAACGAGCGCAGTTGTAGTGCCGCTCATAATTTTTGGGTCTTTCAAGAATCCTGAGTGGCACTGCATTGTAATGGGCAGGACGTATATTGATACGTCCTGCCCATTACAATGGTAATTGTACCATCAGCTGACCGTCCTGCTCGTGTCGACGCCCCTTATAATAAAAAAAAAATTAGAAGTAATTACTCTCACTTCTGGGATTAATTACACAAATTAAATTTAAAAAACATAATCTATGAATGATGCGGGGCTATGAAATTCCAATTCAAATCCAATTAAAGAAACATTTCACAGGTAAATACTAGTTCTACTATACTGCTTTCGTGGTGCTTATTTTCGTTGAATATGTTAACAAAAATATTTTGTATTACATTTTATATACGCAGTTCTCTATTTTCTAAAAATTATATTATTTAGAAAAATATGTGTTAGAAAATAAAATATTGTATACGTGAATATGACGCCGTTTATCAATATTTGTCATGAGGATTGTCTAAAATTAAAATACAACACACTTCACTAACCCACTAACACATCTGAACATTTAAAATTTAGTCTCGCCGTAATGAGGAGAGTGTTTGTCTATAACGCCAGTATACTAAGTTTATCATTATAGGCTAATGATGGATGTTAAGGCTGGGGACAGAGCCAACGGCCTTGAGGAATCGAGCGGAGCTAGTTTACCGCTCTCGTACAAGATCGCCATATTTTAAATCGGAATTAGAAGCATTTTTAATTTATTACAAACATAATAAAAACATTCTTTACAAAACTATGTTATGTTAATTGGTGTACAATTAATAAATTTTGTACAATTTTTATCTAGATTGAATGATAAGTATGGCTCTAACTGTAAAAGTTAGGGGTATTTTGGTGCTTTTTTTTCGCACTGTCTATAAAAAAAAGAAATGTAATGAAAAAATTAAAAGCTTTCATAAACCGTCAAGAAATGGTTTCAACTATGCACTATTTTGACGATTTTTTGCGATAGCAGCCTTAAAGGGAATGCTAGTTTATCAAGTGGTTATAAAGTGAGATTAGTTTCACCCGATGTTAACGGTCACACGGGTTTCGTAACTGCGTTTAAATGTGGTATTTATTATAATCTGTGCCGTTCTCGAGAACGGTCGACCGCGATGTGAAAATCATACGCCACGAATATATTATTTAAATAACTGATAATTATGTTGATTAATGTTGTAAATGCAAACTTTCAATTTGACGTAGCTTCGTATGCTAATTTAATAATAATTTAATTGTGAATCCCAAAAAATATTCACTCTCTTTAAACAAACGTACAAATTTTATAGTCTGACCTAGTTTTTTCAATGTACCGTCTATTTCAATAAACTTTCCGAGCTAACTTTGAGAATCGATGCCATATCCGTTTTTTTTATGAAAATAAGGGATGAGACGAGCAGTACGTTCAGCTGATGGTAATTGATACGCCCTGCCCATTACAATGCAGTGCCGCTCAGGATGCTTGAAAAACCCAAAAATTCTGAGCTACACTACAATTGTGCTCCTCACCTTGAGATATGAGATGTTAAGTCTCATTTGCCCAGTAATATCACTATCATACAGCTACGGCGCCCTTCAGACCGAATGCATTATTAAAATCATACAATGATGGCCCCCGGATTACAGCGGTCTACCATCCGCATGTCTATAGAAAGCACGTGCGAACTAAACAGCTAATACTACCTACATGTAATAAAATATCAAAATAACTATGATATTCTTTTATTAATAGGAATGATTGCGATAGTAAAGATTAACATAATTACATGAGCGCTATCGCAGTCTTGTCGTTTATCTTATGTACACTGTACTACTCGTATCTACTTGTAGATAACAGGCGCATGACACGCCTTCACCGAGCCTGTTTGAGTTTCATTCGGAGTTGAATAACTGCTGTTTGTAATTCCTCGTTACACAAGGTGTTGGGCGCCCCACGTGCCTGCTCTCACCCGCCTCGTGTTTATCGAGACCTGCCGGTACTCCACAACTACTCTAACAAGACAGCCGCATAGACTGGTTTTGAAACATTGTCCTAAATCAACACTTTTTCTTAAAAATAGCCATAGTATATAATATTTGTATAAAAAAAGAAATATCGAACTTCTGCCTTCTACCGCATTTATCATGGAGAGTATTCCGAAGAGCTGTTGAACCTGATTCCTGCCGCCGAATTCCACCTTCGCACGACACGCCACAAGTTAGGATATCATCCCCACCATCTGTATGTGTGGCGGTCCTCCACAGTGCGGTTTTCAAGGAGCTTTCTTACTTCTACTACAAAGCTGTGGAATGAGCTTCCTTGTGCGGTGTTTCCGGGACGATACGACATGGGTACCTCCAAAAAAAGCGCGTACACCTTCCTTAAAGGCCGGCAACGCTCTTGTGATTCCTCTGGTGTTGCAAGAGAATGTGGGCGGCGGTGATCACTTAACACCAGGTGACCCGTACGGTCGTTTATCCTCCTATTCCGTTAAAAAAATCGAAATCGGTGCAACCAGTCGAAAGTTTTGAGGTAACATAAAAAAAACATACCGACGAATTGAGAACCTCCTTTTTTGAAGTCGGTTAAAACTTATATAAGAAATTGCCTGAGGACTTGAAAATCTGTCAAATAATATGTTTATACGAAGACTCTTTAAATGGCTGCTTGAAAATATTTTTTATAGTATTAATGAATATTTAACTTAGATTAATAAATAAGTTTTTCCATGCTTTTAATTTAAGCTGGGTAGAGGACAAATTGTAATATTTAAGATATGGATTTAATTTCATTTATTTTCTTGTTATTTGGCCTTCATCTAGGTACTACCTTCATGAAAAAAAAAACAATATTTTATATTTGATTAAAAAGAAAAGCAAAAAAAGCTGTGAGAGTTTCTTGCGCCGCTTCTTCTCTCTCAGAGCGCCACTCGTTTCTGAAGTGTAGTATATTAGAAATGACATCAAAAATAATTCTAAACGAATCAATTTTGAGAAAATAAATGCCTTTCATGCCTTAAGGGAAGGACTTTACGAGACAAATAAAAATTGACAACAAATTTTTATACAAATATTATTTGAGTATTTATCCCAGAAGTGAGGGTGAGACTTTAAAAATATAATAAATTGTTTAGATTTGCAAGAGCTGTTTAGAACTCCTGTAGATGCAGCCACAACCTGAGAGTTGAACAAAGCATATAAGATTTTATCAACTAGTATTAGATTAAAACGTGCCTTTATGCCTACTTATAAAATGGCTACTCTAGACCAAATAAAGTCAACGCCGCAGTCACGAGTGACGACACTTTTGATATTGTCATTCAAAAACATATGAATGATATGTTGGATACCTCCGAAATGCATTGCTATGCGATAGCATGGTTTATTGGTAGGTTTCTATCGACATTTCTATCGAAAGTACTGGAGATTCCGGGAAATCTGTCGAAAGAAACTTGTCTTCTATCGAGTCCTCTCTTGATAAGGTTGCGGAATGGGGTGAAATGAACCTTTTGATTTGTCCAATTTAACTACCAGATGACTCAAATTTACGTTAACCACTTAAAAACCTATTTGTTCGCTCTTCAACAATACTTCCCTTAATGCCTCGCCTAGTATTGGACCACTGGGTCGATTGACAATTCAGCGGTCATCTGGATCTGGTCACGAATTGCATATAGCAATACTTGAAGCCAGCCCACATTCTAGCATTCAATTCGGTCAATTTAGACATGTTCGACCCTCATAATCAATTTTCGTTTATGTGGCCATACCCCTGGGAAAGCACTTTCGACAATAAGAAGTCGATATCGATCAATTTGGGAATATCGATATTATAATATAAACAATGAATTTTTATTCTATCATACATCATGAGTTTTTGAAGGATTATCTAAATGCACACGATGGAAATAATAATTGCGAAAATTATGATCAATACTGGTAGACCAGAAAGACGTTGTTCTGTACATTATAAAATAAAATACTGTATTTTATGAATTTGTCAATAATATTTCATAAAATCAAGAATTATTTCGTAAAATATGTTGGTTGTTATAGTGAAATTGTTTTACAGCAGAACTGACAAAACGTTCTAAGATTACTTTTTATGTATCACCTTATAAAACCAATTACTCAGGAAACACATATTTTGTAAAGCGCTCTTCTACTGAAATCATACTGTAATTTATATATTTTCATTAAATATACAAAAATATAAGATAATAGGCGATATAATACTCAATATAAAAAATTGTTAACTCTAAATAATAAAATCATTGTTGTTGTGTCTTGCTCTTAACTATCTTAATATATATAAATTACGTGACACGTTGTTTGTTCGCGATGGACTCCTAAACTAATGAACGGATTTTAATGGGGATTACTTCATGGAGTGCAGTTAGGCCCAACTTGAGAGATAGGACACTATTTATTTCGATTTGGGACCCATAATTATTTTTATTTCCAATATTTGTTTTACAGTATAGACATATTTTCTGCGAGAGAATTTTTTGACGCACGGTTTGACAGTTCTGCTGTGAAACAATTTCATTATAACAACAAGAAGCATACGGTACGAAATAATTTTTGATGTTAAAATTTTATTTATTTACCTACGTCCGTAGGGTCAGCTAGTACTCTTATAAATTTAAATTTTTGTTTTTGTTTGTTTTTTTTTGTAGCTTACATTAGTCTAAAATATCTTTGTTATTTTTTTCATTTATATTGTCCATTGTAAACATATTAGTATTTAACTGTTTTGTCTTTTAGTATATGTATATTATATATATTTGTTACCTGACTGTTTTATTCCTGAATAAATAAATTGGAATATTGGAAATAAAAATAATTATGTCTTCATTAATCAATAATAATTAAGTCCTAAATCGATTTATTGAAGTTGCTACGGAACCCTCGCTGGCCCTTGGTGAAATAGACGCTTACAAACTAAAGGTGTACTAAAGATGAAGTATATGGTAAAGCTTTGAAACATACACACAAAAAAAAACACAGTCATAGTAAAATAATGCACCTCCTCGTAGTACCAGAAAATTGTAAACCTTTCGCTTGTGTAAACGCTGAGGTCAGTAATACGATATTCTGTGGATCCAGTTATCGTCCTCTGCATCAAAAAGCATAGCCGAGTCACTGCAGAGTGAGGTCTCAATCTAGTTTCTTCTCTACGACGATCCTCGACGTCGGTTACCTTAAGAATTAGGTATTTAAAAATTAGGTATGATTTTTGAGATTTAAAAAAAAAATTGTTATTTAAAATGTTATCTTATTAATTAATAGCAACTTAATCTCCTATTTCAAAAAGATATTAGGTTAGACAAAGACATATTTTTTCACATCATATTATAAATATTTACCTAAAACCAAGTACTTAAATTATACACAACCAAATCGCTTAAACTAAACATAATTAATTTTAAAATTGTTTAGCTTTGGAATACAATGAATTTTAATAGTGACGCGAAAATGGACACTTATCAGCATTATATATCAAATCAAATCACTTTATTCATTTAAGTCACGGAAATGACACTTATGAATGTCAAAAAATTTAATTTCTTGTTAAATTTACCGCGAATGCGAATTAAAAGCGCGTACACCTTCCTTAAAGGCCGGCAATGCTCCTGTGATTCTTTTGGTGTTGCAAGAGATTGTGGGCGGCGGTGATCACACATAAATACCGCTGCTTCGTAGAGGGTTGAGCTAATGAGAAAAAGTGGCAAGAAACCAATTGCCACTCTTATAAATTAACATTTACAAGTTCATCGTTTCACAAATCATTTCAATCACAATATATGTGAATGTAATGTAACAAAAAAACTCTTACACGAGTAAGTTAAAAAAAAAAATCTCAAAACATATATATTATTTATTGCAATAGTAGTAATAAATAAACAATAAAAACACTTGGAGATTTTTACTAAATATTACTGACCAATTTAAAAATATTTTTTAAAACCAATAAATTAATAACGGCTTAAAAATAATTTCAATTGACTTTTGCACTGAGCGTTACTTCCGTCAGAAAAAAATTCTGAGTTACCCCCAAGTCGCGCCTAAAGACATTTTACTTCAAAAATACTGAAGGTTGAACGGTGACGGTTGAACATAAATAAATACGTGTTATCAATGATCATAAATTGAGTTAGAAGAGTTGATCACATCGATGCATCAGGTTTGTACAAGTCTATCGAGTTAGTTTCTCGAGACATTTCCGCACTTTCACAACGTCCAACTAGTTTTTGTAAATAACTGATCATTTATGGCGGCGTGCGGTTATCACCGCACGTAATTTGTCGTGCGTTATAATTAGTACCTACCTTTCGCCGTTTCGAGGTAAATTTAACTTATTATAAATGTAAATAGGTATACTACTTCAGCTTGATTAGCACTTTAAAAGGTATAATTAATTAAAGTATTGCTCTAATCGTCGGAATCCAAAGTTTGAAGTTTTTATATTTAATTTTATTGAAAAGAGAGCAAAGAAGTTCTTGAGCCCTTTCTTCTCTCTCGGAGCGCCATTTGTTTCCGAAGCAATGGTAGTGTTTGAATTGACATCAAAAAAAAAATCTAAAGGAAACAATTTTGAGAAAATACTTTGGCCTTTTATACCTTTTAAGAACCGCTTGTTGTCTTGGCGTTGCATAGGGACGTCTCGTCATTGTGCACTTTTGACCGCATCTATCACGGGGTGAGTTTCCGGGAGCTATTTGAACTACATACATACATGTAATCACGCCTCTTTCCCGTAGGGATAGGCAGAGACCACTTCTTTCCACTTGCTACGATCCTTACATACTTGTTTCGCTTCGTCCACTTTCATTATTCCTTTCATACATGCTCTTCGGTTTAGGGTACTCTTGACCTGGCTTTTTATCAAGACGTCCCTGATTTGATCTCGAAACGTCCGCCTAGGTCTACCCCTTCCAACACTTTCATTCACACTGGCCTTATACACTTTCTTCGTCAATCGTTCTTCATTCATTCTCTCGACATGTCCAAACCATCTCAGCATATTTGAACTGTACCTTCGTTTTCCCTCTCTTGGCACCCACGCTAACACTTCGTCAATCTATTGTTGTTCATCTTAAATCCTTCAAATATATTCTGCCCGGCGCCGTTTATGTAGCCTGATTCTTATTTCAATTTTAACCTCACCTTCTTCTCTGAATGACAACTCGGTGGTAACCTTTTGTAAGATAAGACCCAATAAAACTGCTTCTTCATATTTTGTTTTTGAAATGAAACTTCTTTAGAGTCGTTGTGATTTCAAACCGGATGCAACGGAAAAAACGACAGGTAAGAGACACAAATATAAAAATGTGTAGGATGAAGCCAGCAAAGAATGAGACAGAAATATGCATACTATTTTATTTTTAATTATGACGCGAGTAGACCTTAATATATTATTATGTCATACGCACGACTTATAACTGCATAGAAACCAGGAGAACATAAATATGGTAGCGGTGTTAGTAATGTCTTTCATAGCGGTTGAAATCATGTGTCATCGTAGCAACATGCACCAAGACTTCATACTATGCAGTTTAGAGGTTCATGCACAATGCAGGTTTCACGTCTGACGTGTGTACTTTGTACACACGCATTTTTTTTTAAATATTTATATTAAGTGTATGCTTGTACACAGTGCTATCATATTTTTTTTATTATTATTTATTTACTCATATTAAAAAAAGAGTACAATGAAAACTTAAAACTAAGATGCGCCACAGAAACCTGTGTAGGTTTATGTGTGGTGCAAATGCATCACTTCGCTCACAACTACTGTACTTAAGAAGTATTTATATCAATATTTTATTATTATACATAAGAAGGTATATTGTTAAATAACAAAAGATGAAATAGAAAAAAAAAAATGACTTATAAACATAAATATTAAGAACTGTTAACACCAGACATTACATCCCCTTTTCCTCTTAGTGTATACTGCATATTGTTAAATGCGTATTTACACGAATTTTTATTTTTGAAGATGATTGTGTATAGATCTTCAGGTAAGTTATTTAATATGTTAGGTAGCATGTATTCCCACGTCCTTTTGCCATACACATTAACATACCTAGGTAAAATATATCTGGTTTGATTAACCCCGGTCCGCAGTTTATCATGCCTAATTTTTTTTACTAACAATTTTATTTTATCATACTCTTCCAGAACTACCGACATGTTTATTTTATCAAAGACAGACATCACTTTGCAATGTTTAAAAACGTCGATTTCATTATTAAAGTATGCAGGTATTATCGTTTTAAATATATCTGCTTTGGAATAAGCAAAGATTGCTTACCGATGGTATTTATTATCTAGCGTAAGGAAAAATTTTAGATGTGGGTGTTCAATAGAGGTTTGGTAATAAAATAACGGAACCAAATTAACTTTAACACTAGTGCTATATTTATTTAGGTTCGTAACGAGGTAGGCACTGCCTAATTGCCTATATGATATGCACGCCTCTAGTATTCTTTGACATATTCAAATTGTTTCCCCCACTACTTTTATTAAAATCTTTTATTTAAATCTTCAACAAATAATATGTAATAGTATGTCGGAGCCGCCGCGGGTACAAACAATTTTGATACCTACATGGGGGGTGAGACAGGACTGGTAATCAAACATTTTGGCTTTTTCATATCATAGACGTAAGTCTATAAGCTAGTATATTGTAAAATATACTAGCTTATAGACTACAAAGCGTGCAAGAGAGAAGAAAAGCGAATCTTTATTTTAACTGTAACGACTATCAAGATAATTATTGCTGAATTAACTAGGTAGGCTTTTTTATGACAATAAGGGACGAGACGAGCAGGACGTTTAGCTGATGGTAATTGATACACCCTGCCCATTACAATACAGTGCGCTCAGGATTCTTTATGTACCCAAAAATTCTAAGCAGCACTACAACTATGCTCGTCAACTCGTCAGTCTCATTTGGCCAGTAATTTCACTGGCTTCTATTACCGCTTCACGGCAGAAATAGGCGCCGTTGTGGTACCCACAATCTAGCCTCCCACTGGTATGCTCTTTCAACAATTTGTCTATCTCAGGTTTCACGAGGTTATCATCACGCGGAACGATATTATCAACAATAATTATTACCAGACGCTCTAACCAATCTAACATAATATTATATCAAGCTAATTATTATATTATCATTATTATATCTAAAACCTTAAATCACTTTAACGAAATTATACAGCTGACTATTTTATTATTATCAAAACATCATTATAAATTGAAATAAGAACCGTGTCGTACTTTATTTGATATTTAATTTAGATACTTTGTTGTGTGAACTGCGAATTGAAATTGAATCCCATGGATCTAGTGTGGGGACATGTCAAGGGGTATGTGGCCCACAAAAACACAACAGTTAAGATGGTATTACGTAACGTTTCAGTACAAAAAATATGGCAATAGTTTTTGGTTTTTTTTTATATTGACACACCTTTACACAAATTATCTTGCCCCATATTAGGCATAGCCTGTACTATCGGTTCAAGACAATGATTTTTACTATTTATTTATTTATGTATTTAAGACAACAAAAGGTCCATATATAAATGTTAGTAAAATAGTCTTAACCTATGTTAGGAAATACAATAGTAAATTACATATAGTATGTTAGTAACAAACTTATTCTATATTAGTTGATATAATTAATAAACTTACAAACTAAAGCAGACATCCAGTGCGCTTTGAATGCGCTGTCCTGTCTGTCGGCTATCACCTTCAAAATAATATTGGGACTCCTCTCCAACCTGTTTTTGAGGGAGGCGATTCTTTTCCGTATGATTGCGGTAAAACCATCGACACGGTTCTCCACAAACATACCGGACGCGCTACAATACCGAGGCAGTCCCAACATTATCCTGAAGATGTTATTATATTATATGATACATTTAATACAATATACTTAATTAAACATACATAAATACTTGTAAACATGCATGACTCGGAAACAAACATCCATATTTATCATATAAATGATTGCCCCTACCGGGATTCGAACCCGGGACCTCTAGCTTAGTAGTCAGGGTCACTGGTATATCTGTTGTCAAATTGGATCAGTTCATTTTTTTTCCCGCCATATTGAGAATTGTTACTAGATTTTTGTAACGGTTTGTATTATATAACAAGTTAATTTATATAATCACAATAATTTATTTAATAAGCTAGTAAGTATATTTATTTTTTATCCTTCAAATATTTCACATAAACCGCACTTAATACAAAAAGGTTTGTTACCACTGTCAGTAGGCAAAGAGGTCATTGAACCAACCTCTTCCTGCTCCGCGACTGGACTTACAAGAGTTACATGTGACTGCAAAAGAGGCTCTCCGTAACGTGCGCCACCAACCCTCTGTCAAAATTAAGTAAACTTTATTGAAATAGGATTAAACTAAGCGCTTTTAAATCATCATTCATTTAAATTACGAAATATATCCTATTTCGTAAAAAGTAGAGTTCGTGACATGAATATACAATTGGCTACTCTTTTGAATCAATGATGATTTTACAATAGCAGTATTATACTTACATATATAATAAATCAGCCTATAATTGAATCATGGTCAAAGTTAAAAAGCGTTAATTATCATAATATTTAAGATATCAATTGGCGTTGCGTACAGACGTCGCTTCATTGTGTATCTTATACCGCATTTATAACGGGGACTGTTCCGAAGAGCTGTTTCACCTGATTCCTGCCGCCGAATTCCACCTTCGGACGACACGCCACAATTTAGGATATCATCCCCACTATCTACATGTTTTCAAGGAACTTTCTTCCACGTACTGCAAAGCTGTGGGATGAACTTCCTTGTTCGATGTTTCCGGGACGATATGACATGGGTCAAAAGAAGCGCGTACACCTTCCTTAAAAGCTAGCAACGCTCCTATGATTCCTCTGGTGTTGCAAGAGAATGTGGCGGTGATCACTTAACACCAGGTGACCCGTACTCTAGTTTGCCCTCCTTTTCCATAAAAAAAACGATGTATTAATGATACGATCCGCTGATCATAGATACATCTCTATATATGCATTAACAGGGAGTTAATTAATTAACATAGGCATGCCGCTCACCTGGCTTACAGTTGATTCAACTCGGCGTGGGACGGATCTGTAGTCTGGACGCAGCTGTTTACTCGTACACTATTAAAACACTTAAATAAAACACATAAATTTCTTGCCTCGCACAGCCACTTTGTGGAATCAACTACCGGCAGCGGTCTTCCCGAACAGATACGACTTAGGGACCTTCAAGAAAAAAGCATACTCCCATCTTAAAGGCGCGCAACGCATTTCTTGACACACCTGTTGTTGCGAATGTCCATGGGCGGTTGCCTCACCTCTCCCCATCCCGTGAGCCTCTTGCCCGTTTGCCCCCTCTCATATAAAAAAAAATATTACTCTGTGTTTACTCAGTTCTGTTAGATTTAATGGTAATCGTATTTACTTCACATCAGGGAGAAGTTTGGCCACAATAGCAGAACACTCACCATCATTATACAAATGATTTGAGTTTTCTTTAGTGTTAATTCCGCCAATATTTGTCTTTAAACAATTCGACACGTGTTTCGCCTCTACACGAGGCATCCTCACGAGATGCTGACTCACCAAACTCTGGCACGAGACTCGTTCTTGTTAAAGACAAATATTGGCAGAATTAACATTAAAGAAAACTTAAAACATTTGGATAATTATGGATTTTCGCAATGTAACGCCTTCAATAAATTTTCGAAAACTCACCACTTAAGCCTAGTACCCATTGCAAATTTTTACCGCACAGTATTCACCGTGTTGATTATAATCCGCTTCATTAAAAAATAAATCTAAAAATTCAAGTAAATAATTGAAACTTTCATAATTTCTAACACAGTAATTTTATACTTAGAAAATTTTTCTAATCATCCTTATGGCACGCACAAGATGGCACGAAGTATGTGTCAATGCCTACGCTAGCGCGCGGCTACTAGATTACAGGTTGCTCCGAAATGACATTATGGAATATTGGTTTATTTAGGTGAATTATGTTTTTTTTATATTTATATTTTTTATGATTAAGGTTAAATTTATGTATTAATTTTATGTTGCCATCGTAACGGCACGCTGTTTAATGAGCCGACCTTTATTATAAGCTTCTTATCACTGCAATATTGTTTGATATTCGTTACCAAAGATTTTACTATATGCTTTCAACATACCTTACATACAAAGTAACAATCCTAACCCCAGTTTCATATAAATAGTGTGCTAGGACCTCATGTTATCGGACATATAAAATTCTCGTGTTTGTCACCAAACTCCGCCGAAACGGTTAAACCGATTGATATGAAATTTTGTGTGCAGTTCGAATAGGTCCGAGAATCGGCCAATATCTATTTTTCATACCCCTAAATAAAAAGGGTGACCACACCCCTAAATACTTTTTTTTTGACAATTTTTTTTATTTTCATTTTATTATACATACAACATCAAATTTTCACCCTTATACGATCAACCCCTATTTTTAATCACGATTTTTATATTATTCTATTCCATCCACAGATCCGCAATAGGGTTGCAATATGGCAATCGAATATAATGATTATTGTAGTACGATAAATTTTATGAACGATATATTCGGTAGGTCTGAGAATCGGTCGTCATCTATTTTTTATACCCCAAAAATTTTAACTATTAATTTTTTTTATATTAATTATTATGGCAATACAACGTTTGCTGGGTCAGCTAGTTATACTATAAGTTCCTTCAGATAGAGCACAGTACTTGCAGATTAAAACAACGCTGCATCCCGGTGAATTCTATTTCGGAACGGTATTTTCGCACGAATTATTATCTGTAAGTTCAGGCGCGAAACACCGTTTGGTAGAATCCGCAATGCACGTGAGGCTTATTTTTGCCTTTTTACCGCACTTCAACCGCTATCTTGCTGCAAGCGATTATGGGCAACTCTGACCACTAGCTTCTTATTAGCTCACCTCAATAACAAAAGATAACACTATAATACTGCACAAATAAAACTAAACAAAATTTTATGAACGATGCGTGACTCGAACCCGCGACCTCTCGCGTTCCGTGCGAGCGCTCTTTCCAACTGAGCCAACCGTTCGTGTGACGTATCGTTGATAAAATCTTGTATGCTTTGTTTAAACTTAGTTTACCAGAGGGAGGCTCCTTTGCACAGGATGCCGGCTAGATTATGGGTACCTTAACGGCGCCTTTTTCTGCTGTGAAGCAGTAATGTAACACATTACTATGTTTCGTCATAGCTAGTGAAATTACTGGGCAAATGAGACATAACATCTTATGTCTCAAGGTGACGAGCGCAATTATTGTAGTGCCGCTCAGAATTTTTGGGTTTTTCAAGAATCTTTAACGGCACTGCATTGTAATGGGCAGGGCGTATCATTTACCATCAGCTGAACGTCCTGCTCGTCTCGTCCCTTATTTTCATAAAAAAAAGCTCCCAGGTTGTGGCTTCATCTACAGGACCTAATTTTGTTTTCAGTTTTATTTGTGTAATTAATCCCAGAGGTGAGGGTTATCACTTTAAAAACATAAAAAATTGTTTACTATAATACTGGTATAAATCTATACATATAAATAAAATAGGAGTGCCTGTTTGTAATATTGAAAAAACCGTTTTTACTATATGTAAGTATATGAATATATTTACGGTACTTACACCAAAATAACACATTTTAAAATTTTTGTCTGTCAGTATTTCTGTCTGTCTGTTTGTTCCGGCTAATCTTTGAAATGGCTGGACCGATTTAGACGGGACTTTTATTGGCAGGTAGCTGATGTAATAAGGAATTACTTAGGCTACGTTTATTTTAGAAAAATAAAGTAATGTTACAATGTCCAAGAAACGGTCTAACTCTTAAAATAATTTATATGTCAAAAAACGTTTGCCGGATCAGCTAGTATCTAATATTAGTAAAATGTAACTTATTTTAATCAGTCGCGATGTTAACTTGTTTACAGCCGGACCTTGGTTTCATAATATAACAGAGTTTGCCTCGGCGTCTGTGCTGTCACTCAGATACCTGAGTTGTACACATATTATAATATTATCTGTAACGTTGCGTTACAGTTTGCGTTGTTACGCTTGGCCTACTTCACTGCTAATTAAGTGAGAAATTTTAAAAGTATTTGATCAACCATCATTATTTATTTGTCCCATTCGTGGCATACTTTTTTTTCCACCAAATACTTGATTGTTATCGCTATATGCATTTAGGTTGCATTACTTGTGTGGTTACTTAATCACACATGGATTTATTTTTTATTTTTATGAAAATAAGGGACGAGACGAGCAACACGTTCAGCTGACGGTAATTGATACGCCCTGCAGTTCCGCTCAGGATTCTTGAAAAACCCAAAAATTCTGAACGCCACGGAACGGAACTACAATTGCGCTCATCACCTTGAGACGTAAGATGTTAAGTCTCATTTGCCCGGTAATTTCACTAATTACAGCGCTCTTCTGACTGAAACATAGTAATGTTTACACATTTCTGCTTCACGGCAGAAATAGGCGCCGTTGTGGTACCCATAATCTAGCCGGCATCCTGTGCAAACGAACCTTCCACTTGTGAATGGATCAGAACTAGACCATCAGAAGTAGATTTTAATCAAATAGAGCCTCATATTCAACGAAAAAAGAAAGTTTAAGGTATTTGGTCTATATAAGAGTAACAATTTATTATAAACTTTAAAAAACAATATTCCGAATCTGTTCTTGATAGATAGAATGCTGATGCAGATTAACATAAGAAACTAAATTTTAAATTAAAAAAAATATTTCTTGCGTGCGTATAAAAGTTCAAACTGTCGTGTGTGAGTCCTCTCTCATACGCGGGATCGTTGTTGAATAAAACAATCTAATATTCTCTCGTACTTCTATATTCTTACCACCTTTTTCAGAATAGTCTGCTAACTTAAAGCATTGCTAATTCTCACTCTGTCTTCTTCTATTGACCTAAGTCAGAATGAGAAAAAACACTCCTAAGCGGCTGTTTAAAGTTACTTTACTTCATTCTGTCTATTCGATTGTCTTCTTATTCGCGTCAATATTCAAATTTAAATCATTTATTATTTTTTATATTTACGGCCAACCTTATAATAATGAGTTTTTATATACGAATAAGACCTCCTTGTTACAATGCACACTTATGTACGTACGCATGGAGACAAAACAAAAGTCGAAATCGGGTGTCGGTGTGCGCGTGCATTCACTTATAATTTTTCCCTAGCGCGGCAAAGATGTAATAGTAATTTCATAAGTTAAACGAAATTTTCAATGTAAATGGATTGAATAAATATTCATAAGTCACAAACGTAACAACGCTAAACAGATGGAAGTATAAAAGCTTGTCTCTACACTTAGAGCTCCCTGTCTAAAAACATAAAAAGTTACTGACCACATTGTATCTATGGAACCAGTATCTTGTCAATAAAGATATTATCATGCGCCGGGTTCAATACATTCACTCATTAAAATAAAATTATTTACCCTGTCTACTTAGCTAGAGGTCTAGGGTTCGTATTGAAATTCAAATTTAAATTTACAAGTCGTTATATATAAATATTTTTTTTAAGATAATAAGGGACGAGACGAGCAGGACGTTCAGCTGATGGTAATTGATACGCCATGCCCATTACAAAGCAGTGCCGCTCAGGACTCTCAAAAAATCCATAAATTCTGAGCGGCACTACAATTGCGCTAGTCACGTTGAGACATAAGATGTTAAGCCTCATTTGCCCAGCAATTTCACTAGCTACGGCGCCCTTCAGACCGAAATACAGTAATGCTTACATATTACTGCTTCACGGCAGAAATAGGCGCCGTTGTGGTACCCATAATCTAGCCGGTATGCCATAAGTATGCTTAAGTAGGTGTATTGTATTTTATGTATCGTTGTCTTGCGACCATAGTACAGCCTCTGCCTGGTTAGGGGCAAAATAATATATTGTGTAAAAGTGTGTAGTTATTAGTTAGTTATGTAAAAAAAAAAGTAAACATTAACTAACAATCTATCAACAAAACAAAATTTAATAATTAGAGCCTCCAGCTCATTAAAAATACAGTGCTTTGCGTACTAATGAAAACAATGGGTGACGTATTGTTTGATAACAGATGTCGAGACCAGAAAGACAGACACTTGATGGTAAATCATACGCCCTGTTCATTACAATGCAGTGCCGCTCAGGATTCTTAATAGAACCTCAGCCTGAAATACCAGGAGAAACTTACAACCCATGTAAAGGATTGCGTCTTTGAGCGGAAAGAGTGGCTTCTAGTTCACTAGGCATAATAGATATGACGTCACAAATCTAAGTAAAAGATTTCAATAACAACAAACGGAGAGTTTGATGTAAAGTAATTTTAACAACAATTTCTCGACGATGACTCTATGCAGATATTCCATTTCAGCCGGAAGTCGTCGACTGTTGGACAAAAGCCTCCGCCTATCCTTCCTGCGCTGCCTTCATCCAACCTATTCCGGCGATCTTGACCAGATCGTCGGTCCATCTTGTAGGGGTTCTCCAACACTAAGTCTTCCGATACGTGGTCGCTATTCGAGGACTTCATTGCCCCAACGGCCCTCTGTCTGTCGAGTTATGTGCAGATATACATATGCAGAAAAAATAGTGGCTTATTGTTGCTAGCTACGGCAAACCGAAATACAACTAGATCTTGCACAATTACTTCTTGGCAGCAGCAAAAAGAACCATTGTGGTATACCCACTTAGCCGGGCTCCTGTTCAACGAAACCTTCCATTAATATGATTCATTTTGTTTCAGGTAACATTATTATTTATTCACAATATTACTTTGAGCAACTAGAAATTGTAAGTACCTACTGATTAATTCTCATTTGGAGCTCCTATGTTTACTTCTACCACGTTTCTGAGACGGGGCCTTGACAGCGGACAGTCGGGAAGAAGGACGCCTTAGTGATTATCTATTATATCATTGTTATTTTTTTTAAATTTAACTAATTGCGGAACCCCAATAAACTGTTGAACAAAATGGTTTATATAAATAGGGACTAATCACTCCAGCAGGTACTTATGGTACTTCTAATTCATATAAGTACCTAATACGCGCAAAAAACAAGAATTTATTCTCATAAACATCTCGCCGTCGCTTATAACTACTTGATAATATTATGAAAAGAGTATTTACTAAACATAAGTTAAATGAATCCAAACAGCAGCCATATAGTATAACTAACTGATACCAAATATTGTTAATAGCTCTTCAAATTGGACTTTGTTCTTACTAACGAGTGCAGCGATTATTAAGCCATTAGTAAACAAGAGACCACACTCCCGGCGGGTGATCATTTCGTAGAGAACAGTTTTATATCCGGGCTATAATTACTGTTTATTAGTAAATTAAATAGTTTTAACAAGTGATCTGTTTGAGCGGTAAATGTGTAAATAGGGCTAATGATATGCAAAGACGCCATCTTGTCAAACGTCACTTTTGGTTTTTATGCAAATGGCCGCGATTAGGGTTACCAACTAGTAAATTGTAAAAGTCCGGACTTTTTAGTTCATCTCGCTTAGATTTCGTTTCTCGTAAAGATTAAAGTCTTATTTGATATAAGTTAATATGGAGTTTTGTTACTATATTCTATCTAATTTTAAATAAAATTCGGACAAGTTGGAGAGCCTGACAGAATCGCAACAAGAGTCCAAATAAGTCCGGACATGTCCGAATTAATCCGGAACAATGGTAACTCTATTCGCGATGGGTAGATACAGCGTAGTATACTAATTCCAGTGATCTTGGTTGATATTCGTATATGATATAGATATAGATTGCAAATGATTTTGTTTAGTTCAATAGTACCTTAAGTAGGTTCATAAAGATTTAGGTTTGAGTTCGCACTCTCTCTCTATCTATCTACGAACGTGAAGGATTTTATTGATATTTATTTGTTTACATTTGTCTCTGATTTGTGATAAAGTTTGCTGCGTGTGTCTCACGAGTTAAAGTTAGAGTACATTCGTTCATCGCAATTTATTATCCAATATAAATTCCTATGTCGTGGCGGTGGTGAAGTTTAAGGCTACCTTTTGTTTCAGAAGTACAATGCTGGTTGTATAATTAATTAACTGTAGGTACATAATATGTTCGGATAAAGTAGTGGCCATCAGAAGTCAGAAATATTTGTTCAATTTTAGTTTTTGCCATGTGCGTGCAAACCCCGGACGTAAAAATAATAGGGGAGTCCCAGGCCCTAAGGTGTCGTAAGAGGCGGCTAAGGGCTTTCTGGAAGTGGGAGAGTCACGGTGTCGTAAGAAGCCACTAAGGGCTGTTTAGAAATGGGAGAGTCAAGCTGCCGTCTTATGACGTCAGCACAATCGGGCCAGACTAGTCCGGGTTAATTACCGGCGTGAAGTAGCGGTCTAGTTGCGGTGTTCCGGGACGATACAACATGGGTAGCTTCAAAAAAAGCGCGCACACCTTCCTTAAAAGCCGGCAACGCCCCTGTGGTTCCTCTGGTGTTGCGAGGGAATGTGGGCAGCGGTGATCACTTAACACCAGGTGACCCGTACGCGCGTTTGTCCTCTTTTTTCCATAAAAAAGTATTATAGGGTCAGGGGTAAATCCTATTTAAAATTTGCTTAAAATATTACAGAAACACAGAGAAAAATATGTTATCGTTTAATGGTGTGGCGGGAAAACCTCTGTATTCTAAAATATCCTGTGGTCTCATAAATATTCGTTACGGAAGGAGATATGTAGTGATTGGGCTTCTTGTCGGTACGTGACTCGTAACGCAGGCTATGCGGCCGATACTTGACATTATTAAGATGTATCCGGAGAACCTAAGCCCTGAGACACAATCGGTCTTACAAAATAAACTTGTTATACCATTATACCTGAGATCAGAGTGCAGCAACTAATATGCTACGTCCAAGTGTGTGTACTCGAGCTAGTCTAGAACAATGTGTGACGTTGACGTGCCACATGTTCGGTTAAACTTTGCTAATAATTGAAACTAAAATGCCGGGTTGCGTAGTAAATCTTTGTAAAAATAATACTTCAAGAAATAACTAAGACACGGGGATCACATATCATCAGTAAGTATTTTGTATTTATTTAATTTCAATGTAAAATAACACGAAGCGTATTAAAGATACAAAATTTTAAAGATAACACGCACACAAGCATCTTACCAATACACACTACAATATAAAGATGCCGTAATAAAAAAGCTGCTGCTCTTAGATAGTACGGGATACCGTACCGTACAACTAGATATAGATGGAACGCAGCGGAGACCAATCCTTTAGCTAAGGATTCAAATGAAAACACTTAGTGTAAATCGTACAACTAATGCATTTGATTGTTCTTTGCTTGTCCTTGGTCCACAGACACGTACGAAAGTAATTCATAGCATTAATGAAATTTACTCACATATGTTTAATTTAAATGCTACTATAATTATACAATCTATTTTAGGATGTTTTGCACTTTCAACAAACGAAAACCGGATTGAAGCGGTTCTAAAAACGTATTTGCTGCGCAGGTTAGGACGTGTTCATTTAAATATTTTTATTACATCGATAAGCTAATTACAACGGTTGAGGGCGGGGTCCGATTCGTTCGAAGTTTAAATAATCATGAGACTCAGCTCCTCAATAAAATTGGTGTGACGTTTACCATCTCATATATTAAGCCTCGTATCGTTGATTCGCAGTCTATATATATTTTTTTTTTTTAATTAAATAAGTACACTTTTAACTTATTGATATATCTTGCCAAACTTTAACAGTTTGTTGGCAAGGTAATGCGCTTAAAAAACATTTAATTATGTGTACATACTTAACTACTACTTACTTTAAACTTAACTATGAGGACTTACAACTAAACATTATTTTTAATTATTAATATTAGACCAAAGAAAAGATTTACCAAATCTATATACTAAATTAGCCTATAGCATTGTTGAATAACATTGAACAACATTCAGTGAGATTTATTCAATGCTATTCAACAGCGCATTTTTAATCTTAAATTTAACTGCATTTTTATTTAGTTTGGGAACACTCCTCAGCCACGCTATCTCGTTGTATATGACTGGCACCACATATTCATTCAATCTTTTATATATCAATATATAATATATGAATCGAGACATGGCACAGTCACGGTAGAAGAAGCAACATCAAGTCAGTTCAAGTTCCAAAAAGGAGTTCGTCAGGGATGCTTGATCTCTCCTATTTTATTTTACATATATGGAGAACATATGCGTATATATATACATGCGTCAAACTCTGGAGAACTGGCATTGCGGTGTTAAGATAAACGGTGTCAGACTATCCAATCTCCGCTATGTAGATGACTCCACCCTATTTCATCACCTGAAGCGGAAATGGCGGAAATGATTAATCGTCTAGAGACAGTCAGTCTAGAAATGAGTCTAGCCATCAACAAGTCAAAGACCAAACTCATGGTGATTGACCGTTTCGGAGCCATCCATCGTACCAACCTCCTAAAAGAAAGAAACAGAAATTACCGAACTGAGTAAGGTGTGGAAAGACCGAAATATAACAAATCGATCAAAAATGCACCTTATTCGCACACTTGTCTTTCCCATCGCTTTCTATGGTGTGGAAACGTGGACAAAAAAGGCCGCCCTTAGGCAGAAAATCGATGCCTTCGAAATGTAGTGCTGGCGCAAGTTGCTGATGATACCTTGGCCAGCATACCCCACACACGTCTCTGTACTGAAGGAGCTGAAAATAGAGAAAACTCAGCGCCTGTCCGCAATCTGGCCTGCAAAGAATAGTGCGACACTTTGGCCACATTGCTTGCAGAAATGCCAATAATTTGGAGTGTCTTATGGTGACAGAGATGGTAGAATGAAAGACACCGAGAGGCCGGAGTCTTATACGGTGGTCTGACCAAATTTCCAAAGAGCTGGAGGTGTCAATGCATATTGCAATACATCAGGCAACGGAACGTAACCAATGGCGACAGCTAGTGGACAGGATCAGAAGGAGTCACGATCCTCAGCAGGGAGGGAAACGATTGAGAAGATATTTAGCCTGTCGTCAACAGCAAACGTCGCAAATATGTCGGTTTCAGTGAGTCTTACATCTTTGTGCTGTTTGGTGTCGAGTCAATGGCCCGTGGGGTCCAGAGGCGCGGATCTTCTCGCCTCAATAGGGCTACTAGCAACCTAAGCGCTGGCAGCTATTTCGGTCAACGGATCAGCCAATCTATCCGACGTGGAAATGCTGCAGTATTCTTGCTACGCTTCCTCGTAATGATAGTTTTAATTAAATGTAACCATAGTATGGTAAACATAGTTATAAGAATAGCCTGTTGATGCCGACATCGAACTCGAATTTCGTAACGTTAAAAATGCAAACCTGTGTTCCATTATATTACTGTTATAGTCTTACTAAAAGAAACTACAATACACTTCACCATCGATGACGTATATTATTTTTAGACGACATTTCTTCTGCCAACGATTGATTGATTTCCAATTTTTTCCCTGACTTATACATAGGTGGCTCGCTCTAGTGCTGTAACCAGTATACACGCTTATAGCGACATAGATATAGAAGAAAAGGTCGTATGTGACGTGCATGACTTCAACTACACGGAGTCGATTTAAGTTTATAATAATATTGACACACTTTTACACAATATACATACATAAATACATATAAACATCCATGACTCGGAAACAATTGAAAAAAAAATAAACAAACAGTGAACAAGTAGTTAATCGATATGGACACGCCTTTAGTCATATGCAGTAATGGGTTCTATATAAACAGATAGAATAAGATGTTATGGTTTTTTACATAGGATAATAGGATAACGAAAGGATAATAGTTTTTTAACACGCTTCTTATTAGCTTCATCTGTTTGTATGTATGTATGTATGTTTGTAACCGACGCATTTGAGCGCGATTTTGATCCACTTTAAACGGCCAGATTTAGTTCAAACTTCGTAGATTTATAGGACGACCAATGACAATACATTAATTTGATAAAATTATTCCATTTTTAATTTGCAAAATAAGATTTTAATTAAGTTATTCGATTTGATTGATTGCTAGGGACCCTGTTTTGGAACGCCTACATTTACGATATAGGAGCTAGCATCGTTAACTCAGATTATTTGTTGTATGCTGATGATAAAAAAGTCTTCATTAAGGTGCACTCTGAGGATGATTGTGAATTATTACAACATGAGCACAGTCAGCCTCAAAAAATGCCAGGTCATTAGTTTTTCTCGCAAACCTACACCAATAATTCTCTCTTACAGTTTTAATGGAGAGTGAATACTTAATCTTGGTGTCTTCCTGGATTCCAAAATGAATATGTCAAATCACATACATTGCATAATAAATCGCGCTTATCGTAATTTGGGCTTCGTAATGCGTACTTGTCATCCTTTTGAAAATCCACTTTCCCTAAAAATAGTTTATTACGCATACGTTAGATCAATTTTAGAGTATGCCTCCGTGATATGGAACCCATTTTACGCCATATATATTAATAGGTTAGAACGAATTCAGAAAAAGTTTTTAACACACTTAAACTATAAATTTCGGAAAGTTGCATCCAACTACAAAGACAATTGTCGCATATACAATCTGCTGACATTGCAGGAAAGGCGTACTGTCTCGGACATAATGTTCTTACATGATGTGCTGAGCGGTCGTCTCAACTGTCCCTTTCTTCTGGCAGGAATATGCCTACGCGCTCTTTCGTTGCGCACCCGTGACATTTCTACTTTTCAAGTTCCTACTCGTCGTAGTAATTATGGCCAGAACAGTGTTCTCACTCGTTGCACAAATGTATATAATAAATCCTTCAAATATATAGAACCATTCTACGGTTCTAGGTTGACCTTTAAAAACCACACCATAAAAAGTATTGTAGAGAAATCTCATTTGTAACAAATATCTTTATTTATTCATTAATAGATTAAACTATTAAATGTATGTATTGTACTATTAAATCTGTATATCTGTGTATGTATCATGTTTTTCTCTTATTTATATTCATTTTTCAGACTTATACATTACCATTATGCAACCAACGCAGGCACTTTTAAATACTTTTTTTTTAATTCCTCTGATCGTGTGTTATTCATTGTTAATTTTTTTCTTTATTATTGTAAACACTGCTGTTCCTTCCATTAGGTAAACTGTGGTAGACTATAATTGGCTATGTTTTTGTATTTAACTATAAGTGATTATTTTGTATTAAGCTGTTGTCAACCCAAATAAAAAAAAAATTAATAGAACCCATTTCAGTTTCTATAAAAAGCGTGCTTTTTGTTAACTATAATTTATTTGTAGGGTGATAGGATAAAGAATAGGATATATATATCGTCTTTTGTAACGTATTCCTTGTCATGTTTTATCGAGTTGATAAACGACACACGATAGAATTAATATGTCTCGGGATCGGATCGTTGTGTCGCGCCTTGCGGTTAACCGATTATTTACTGGACAGGTGGTCAGTGGTCAGTTCTGGTCAGCTGCTGATGGGAGCATGTTGTGTGCTGTGCTATTAATATTATGTGCCTTTGGAGCTTAAGGAATTGACAGAGCAAGAAACAAGTCTGGTATGTTTTTTTTTTATCTGCTCAATGGCTGAATTTAGATATCAAAATTACATACATATGCTATTAAAATGTAATATATTTTGTAATGTAAACAAATACAACGCAGTGTGAACGTATGACAGAAGCGTGCACTCCAACAAGCCGCGGGCGAGATTGATAATACCATATACGGCCGTTCCCAATATTCAGTCTATCTCTTACTTGAGATAAAAATCTTAACTATCGTTGACATTTCTGTCCCAATAAACTTATCGACGGTAACTCACCTTATCCGTACACGTCGTCTGTCAATGGGACGACGCCGACTAATAGCTTATCAGCGATAGAAGTTTGTATGGAAATTGCAATTCACGCCTCCGAACATAAGGCGATAAGAATAAATTATCGGGTATATTGGGACAGCTTCAGATTATTGACAGCTAATTACTGACAGTAGAAGGTAGTAATTTATCTCTATCTGTAGATAGTATATTAGGAACGGCCGACACAAGTATGCAAGCGAGTTTTCCTCAGTCGACCCGAGCTGACTTTTCGCGATCGAGCGCGACGTAGCCAAGCGTGACGGCTCAGTCTCATTAAAAGCCGCCAAAAGAAGTTTTCGCATTATTATGCGGACAACCGAGCTTTACTCGGATTTTTAAGAATGTACAAAACCTGAACAAAAAAACAACCCTATAGGACATCTGGATTCGAGCCGGAACCGAAATCAGAAGACCCTTCTGCCTTCCGGATCACCCAATTGTATTGTATATTACAGTATTGTATAAAGTGGCGAAATGTATTGAAAAAAGATTAAATTATATTGAAACCTAGCTAGATTGATTTATCGCCCCCGAAATCCCCTGTGTACTAAATTTTATGAAAATCATTGGAGCCGTTTCCGAGATTCAGATATATACAAGAATTGCTCGTTTAAAGATATAAGATATACTCATATATATATTGAATATACAGTAAATTAGTTGCCCGATGACTCTAGAGTTTAGTAATCAGCAAGAGATATCACTTTTGCTTATATTCAGATACTTATCATGTGAGTAGAAAGAAAAGCACCTCAAGATAATAATGAACGTGTTGAGTTGAAATCAGACTTGTTTGGTATTTTTAAATTGTTTGTTATTGTGTCAACGAGTGTGATAGTTCCTTAAGCTTATACAAACAATAACACAACGCAAGCCCGTCGTCCGGGCCCGGGACACTGATAAACATTATAGGAAATATGACTTGACAAATTAACCGCAATCGTGTAATAAAATCCGAACTGTGAACTGTTGAGTCATTAAATTATTGTGACGACTGCGGTAGTGAACTGCGTGTCCTGGAACTGATTATTATATCCGAAAATGGATACATCGAAACGTTTTACTAGCACACGGACGGAGCTAAGGCAGGCCGCACACCAGATAAGTACTTGTGTAATTGTGGTTACACATTGGGCGAATGCGCTCGGCGAGTGCACACCCGTTTGCTCATTTATAAATTCGGCCAACGCTTTTACGACTGTATAATTTTATTTAATGCAGATCGGGTTCTACATAGAAAGTGAGACTTTTTTTTGATAAACTAGAACTTTTCTCTGAAGATCCCGATTTTTGGGTAATTTTAAAATTTAGGTTACCTAATTGTTAACAATTTGTTATGTTTTTTTAAAGTGATAACTCACTTCTAAGATTAATACGAAACTTCTTTGATTTGATAACCTGCTCAACCCAAATATTTGCATAGTAGGAAATTGCCTTGAGAGATAACTGTAAAGTAGATCCGGTATCCACAACCTGAGAGTTGAACAAAGCATACAAGATTATATGACGATACGTCACTCGATAAAATTTTGTCTTTAAATTATTTATTACTTAATTGTCTTTATAAAAAGCACGAATACAATGTTTTTATTTATACTTAAAAACCGCAGTTGGAAATGTGTATCTTCTATCGATGAATTCGATATGATGGAATACACAAAATAGCTGTACGTCCTGTGTGCATGTAAACAATACATTCACTCGAAGTGTATTATCGTTTGCGAGTGGTTCTGGTGTGCGGCCTGACTAATAATGCATACAAGTGACGCGTAGCATTGTCTGAATGTATAGCTGCATCATTAATTAATAATCCATTGAGTGTAAGTTCTCACAGCTTGCAACTCAACCCGTTTCGTATTATTTGCCAGACCGTGTTTTCCTTAGCCACCAGCTTCGATAAAATATTAATTTATTATGTATGGCTAATGGCAACTCTTTGCGACTCATCCAACAAGTGTTATTTGATAGCTTCGATTCATATTACTGTTGGATTATATTCCTCTATTCTATCCGGGATGAACCCTCCAGAACAATCGTTTAATATTTAAATCAAAGTTTTTGTAGGCAGACTAGGTTCATTTACTTTTGGTCCAATTTTACAACTAATTTATTTATTTATTTAAGCCTTCAAACTACTTTTAACTATACAAAACTGTTATTCTACTATAAATTCTAGTTTCTACTTCATCCCACTGCTGGGCGAAGGCCTCCCCCTTTTTCTTCCACAATATTTTGTCAGCTGTTGATCGGGTCCAGAGTACTCCTTCAATCAACCTGGTGGTAGGTCTGCCTCTTTTTCGTTACTATTACCAATAACTAATTACCAGAGTTAAATTTTTCCTCTAGTATTTACCTTTCTCATTTTACGGTATGATAATACAATTTGAAAAAGCTTTTTAAGTCAAAAACAACTATTCAAACAGTCGTGACCATTTGTACACATGTTGTCAGTGGTATGAATTTTTATGAGTGTGGTTTTTATTATCTCGAAATTTTAATGAATCCCTGATTATTCGCAATAACAATTTAACGCGGATGAAGTATATAAAAAAGTATCACTTACTTATATAAAATTTTAATTGTTCTTCTGCAAATGAATTCATCAATTATAATGTTTTTTTTTTTTTAATTTATGTAGATATAAATAAGGAATAACTTTACATGTGAATAAAGGAAAAAGAAAAAAAAATTACGTTGTAAACAAGTTATGAAGCTATCTAGGTGAGTGAATAATTATGTCTGTCTGTCACTGTAATTGTGAGCGTTATAATTGATTAAATACGGTGTGCGAGACTTTGTTATTAAGATAAATATCTTAAGGGCATATATTCAAAACAGATTGAAACGGTATGGGCGTGGTAATTCCTTTCACCTCAATACCATGCAACTGGGGTAGCATGTGCTCAAAACCGTAGATATGCAATTTACTTGAACACAATATTTTTGATAATTAATCAAATACGTAAAAATTAAAAAAAAGTATTTACGTGTATAGCGTAAATATAGTAGGTACTACTCCACCGAACTTATTGAAGTTATAATATGTACGATGCACGCGCAGACCGTCACGCAAATTCGACCCCCTGACGTTATCTGATCAACTAGACCATTTGTATCAAATCACAGCTCCCAAGCCTCTTGTAACTCTTATGTCTACTGAAACACAACCAATGAACGAGAATTAAATAAATCTAATTTTACATACAAGTTTCAGAATAAATAAAAATATTTCTCTCGAATTGTATAAAAATAATTTAATCATATTTAATTATACGTTATATTTTATCTTTATTATAATATTAACTTTATATAATAATATTTTCATTGGTTGTACTTAATACCTTCTTTAATGTAATATCTTTTTTTTTACAAACACGAGTAATAATTTTTCAAACGATTTTTGTTTTATTACGCCAAAGAAGAATTAATTCTTGCGAGCGTACATAAGTAGACACCTTTTTTTTTCAAATATTGTTTTATATATGTAGTAGTAAAACGGTATCTAATATATAAAATTCTCGTGTAATGCAATGTTTGTAGTTAAACTCCTCCGAAACGGCATGACCGATTCTCATGAAATTTTGTGTGCATATTGGGTAGATCTGAGAATAGAACAACTTCTATTTTTCATCCCCCTAAATGTTAAAGGTAGTTCACACCTAAATTTTATTTTTTTAGTTTTTGATATCACTTTAAAAAAGCCACACAACTTTTTCACCTGTCTACGATCAACACCTATTTTTGTATAGCGATTTTAATATTATTCTGTTCCGTTCCAGCAATAGGGTTGCAAGATGGCAATCGAATATAATATTTTTTTGTATTATATATATTTTTTAAGTTTGCTGGGTCAGCTAGTATATGTATAAAAGGTGTTGCTCAGGCACGGTCTACTTTCGTGTTTCTATACCAAAAGGGAATGTTATTTTAATCGTGTGTCGGATAGAGTCAATAACGATGTATGGACCTGTCTGGAACGGAAAGTAATCTCAAGTAATTATGTATGTTACAGTTGTGTAATTAGTTCGGGGAATTGTATTATTGGTTATTCTGTTGCGGGTGTTTGATCGCAGAACTTGGCGTCTGGTTACCTGGACACTTGGTCACTATCGAACTTACTTAATTAACATCGCATAGTCTATAATACCCGGACGACCGAGCCTTGCTCGGATTTTTAAGAATGTACAAAACTTGAACAAAAAAAAAAACTAATAGGACATCTGGATTCGAACCGGGGTCTTCTGCTTTCCGGATCACCCAATGTCCCATCTGAGCTATAATAGTCTTGTATATAGTGGCGAAATTTACCTTTGTATTCTAATGTTATTGTAGCTGTTTCTCATTCAAACATGGATACAACCATTTTTTTTTAAATTGAAACCTAGCTAGATCGATTTATCACCCCCGAAATCCCCTGCATACTTAATTTTATGAAAATCGTTGGAGCCGTTTCCGAGATTCAGATTATATATATATATATACAAGAATTGCTCGTTTAAAGATATAAGATATAGTACACGTGTCATGGAGACTTTGATACCACTCAGTTGAATCTTAATAGTGCGCTGGATACTTCATTTTCGGGATTGAATGAGAGACCAGAGTTATAATTATACACCACTAGTATTTACTGCAACAAAAAATTGAGCTACGTTAGGATAGGTTGGATGAGGGCAGCGCAGGACCGATCGTAGTGGAGATCTTTAAGGGAGGAGGCCTTTGTTCAGCAGTGGACGTCTTCCGACTGATATGACGATGATGATTTAGAATAGGCGGAGATCGTAGACAATTAGTTTTTTGTACTTAAAAATAACAGAATAATTATATTACTGATCGAAAATCCTGTCTAAAATAATCGTCATAATACTTATTTAATGAAAGTGTATCAACGTAGGAATTCTGCCGGTGTCGGGGAGTGACAATCACGGGTTCAGGCAACTTGCGATTTATGAAAAGAAATGTGACTTATTGGGATCTATGGACATATATTTCGAGTTTACTCTTTAAGAATCAATTTTCATATAAGGCGCCCGGTATGAGAAAAATGTTGAGAGTAAAACCTACTCCTCAAATGGGATAGTAACGTATTTGGTGCGCATCGTTTCTCGCTCGTTGAGGATTTATTTGATTTTTTTATTAATACGCTTTTATTAGCTTCTGCTGTATGTCTGTTTGTAACCGACTCCATTGGACTTGATTTTATTTAGTACCTGTTCAAAGACAATCGTTCTTGAGGAATAAACTCCAGTCGTGTGTCGGAGCTGACACACACCCTTTTATTTCTCATAAATGTGTTCAACTTTGACGCAGTGTTCAGTTTTGTCGTCTTAAGCACACACCTCTTATAGTAGTTCAATATTCCTTTTATGTTAAATGTTATTTTTTGTACGAACAAATCAATCCAAGAAGTCTTTTTGACACTTCTGCTGTGACATTTAGATGGCTTAGATAAATTCATAAAAGCAGCCTTAGATTAGGAATTGGATAGGAAGCGGAGACGCTTCGATCCATCAACCCCGTATTGCAACAAGTATTTTTGAAGGATGTATCCCGATTTATAATCCGACATATGTATACTATGTCCACCTGCATTGAACCAACACATTCCAATAGAACCACATCGATTATTAACATAAGTGGCCGACACTCGACTCTTGCGCACGTCACTAAACGACTGCGTGTTTCCAGACGTTATTAATTAAAATGCATCTTTATATAAATGCGTTGAGGTTCATTTTATGTTAATTGAATGTGGGGTTTTCCGCTTGAAGGTGATCCGGGGGTTCATTCTGGGGTTTCTGTGCGTAATTACTTCCATACATTGCGCATATGTATTCTGCGTCGAAGGTGTTGATAATATTTAACCGACTTCAAAAAGGAGGAGGTTCTCAGATCGATTTTCTTTTTTATGTATGAGCACCGATTACTCTGAGATTTATGAACCGATTCACGTAATTCCTCTTTAGTTCAATGCGAAATAGATGCCATATGGTCCCATAAATATTAAAGGTTTTCATAAGAGGTTAATTAAAAGAAATTTTTAGTTATTTGATACTTTTCAGTTTTTGAAGTCGGTTTTTTTAAACGTAGTTTTTTTTATGAATATTTTCAAATGAATGTAATGTAATTTCAAACGAAGAGGGAGTAACATTGGTTTATAAAACTTGACTTATAGTGAGTAGGGTTTATTTGCCAATTATTGTATTTAAATGGCTTACATAATATTTTCATTTCTTTACCTATACTAAATCATAATAATTAATTTCGCTTCGATGGAATCGAAATTTGAATGTGGCCCTGAAATGGATTTGGAATGCCTTTCACTATATCGAAAATTGCAGCTTTGGGCATATTTATAACAGTGACCCAGACACCAAACGAGAATCAATGGTCTAATATGAGTTTAAGATGTATCATTTAATTTATGAATACGGATTTAGTCAGTTTCTATCGGTGTGGGTACCGACTAGTTTCGGACCATTCGGTCCTTCATTAGGGTGAGTGAAATGGGTTCGCAATAACGTCCCGTCAGATACTGCGGCCTTCTGCAGTGGTGCGTGGCTTGAATACGCAGAATAGAAATTCGGATATTGAAGTCGATCTCGATCTTTTACCAGTGGGAGGCTCCTTTGCACTGGATGCCGGCTAGATTATGGGCAACACAACGGCGCCTATTTCTGCCGTGAGTAACGTGTAAGCATTACTGTGTTTCGGTCTGAAGGGCGCCGTAGCTAGTGAAATTACTGGGCAAATGAGACTTGACATCTGATGTCTCAAGGTGACGATCGCAGTTGCTTAGAATTTATGGTTTTTTCAATAATCTTGAACGGCACTGCAATGTAATGGGCAGGGCGTATCAATTACCATTAGCTGGACGTCCTGCTCGTCCCTTTTACATTATTTAGAAAAAATAAAATAGTTTTGAAGAGGGTAATTACTCTAAAAACATTAAAAAAAACTGGTAACACACGTGATACTATGACAATGTGTTTGCAGAACAGGGACTAATCACTGTTCCAACACGCGGGGATTATGCACCACTACATTCGCGTTACAGTTATTGTTTATATTGTACTAGCTGACACAGTAAACGTTGTATTGCCGATATTAAAATCGCGATACAAAACTAACTGTTGATCGTAGACGGATGAAAATTTGAAGTTGGATTTTAAAAAAAAATGTCAAAAAAATTTAAAAAAAAATCGTGTGGACCACCCTTAACATTTAGGGGGATGAAATATCCCCGTCCGATTCTCAGACCTACCCAATATGCACTCAAAACTTCATAAGAATCGGTGAAGCCGTTTCGGAAGAGTTCAAAGTTTAACACCATGACACGAGAATTTTATGTATTAGAAGATTATATTACTTGCATTATGTGCTACTTGTCTTGTAATGTATAAATACTTTCTAAGCGATGTCAGCCGGGTAATTGTATTGTTACCACTCTTTTTCAATACACTTCGTAAAGTAAAGTGAGCCTTATTACATCGTGCAAAGTTAAGTTAGTATCTAACTGCAAATTATATGAAAGTAAACAGGCATTTACAATTTAACCGGCTGATACAATTTTTTTAGTAATAACATTTTTTATGCCGCTGATAATCCATTTACATTTTTGGAATGAATAATTGTTCTTTATCATTTATAGGGTGTGCAGTGCCGGTATTAGTGTTTTTTTTTTATGCCAATGTGGAACGACGAGCAGGACGTGCAACTGATGGTAATTGATACACCCTGCCCATAACAATGCAGTGCCGCTCAGGATTCTTAAAAAACCCAAAAAATTCTGTGCTGCACTACAATTGTGTATGTTAAGTCTCATTTGCCCAGTAATATCTGAACTACGGCGCCCCTCAGATCGAAACAGTAATGCTTACACATAACTGCTTCACGGTAGAAATAGGCGCGTGTTGTGGTACTCATAATCTAGCCGGCATCCTGTGCAAAGGAGCTTCCCACCGGTAACCGAAATGCAGGACCTTTATTCGTACTAATGATAATATTATATTTTAACTTATAAATTAAAACTAAATTTTTCAACAAACACTACACTTATAGAGTTTCACGAAAGAAGCTTCCTGTATTTGTTACATATGTTCACGTCTCATACATCCTGTCTATGGCCCTGAAATTAATCTCGTTCCTACAATTATGCTCCAATTTTCCTATAATGAATCAATTCAGGTGCATAAATAGCCACAAAGTATCTTGGCATTTAATATATAAATGAGGATATAATATGTTAAATATCCACGCGAAATTATTGAATTGGTTCGATAGAGTAAAGTTTATTTGAACATGTTTTATAGAATCGTAGAAAGCAATTTGAAAGGAGACAACAGCTTAGAATAAGTATTTAAACTAACGCTTCTAAAATATTGTTTCTACTCAATTTAGGAATCCTATCAAATGAGTTGGTAACTGCAACCAGTTGTTATTTGTTATGGTTTATTTAACCGTTTCACCTATTCAAACCATTACATTTATATTAATATTAGCTGCTGACCCAACAGACATTGTTCTATTAATAAAAAAAAATCAGATTTGTAAATTTGTCTGAGGATTAACACGCCTATAGTTTTCATTAACTAATTTAATTTGAACGTACTAAGTTAGAAGAAGAAATCGTATTTTAAGTTGTTTTATAATATTTTATGTTGTTTAGTAACATTTATGTTTTTATTGGGATAATTTTATTGGTAGAGACATTAACTTGTTATGCCTATTGTTCGGTAAGGTTCAGTTACTAATTATTTTGTTGGGCGATGTATGTACTTTCATAAGATTTTATTAGAAAATGTGCAAAACAAATGTGTTAAGATATGACTTACATTATTTTAACATAAATGACTTTCTTATTTGTACAAAATATTGATGGCCTTACTCAGAATGTTATTTAATAAAAAAAATTGTAAGAATTTTTACAAAAAGAAAAGAAATCCGTTGAATTTCTTGCGCCCGTTATTCTCAGTTCTTACGCATAAATTTACGAATGCGTGGTAGTTTTTGACGCTCAATAAGTTTTTCAAAATCCTATTCAAATACTTTATATAAAAATATTTGAATTTGAATTGCTTCACCGAAATTATATGTTATAAAGAGTATTTTCTGATAGAATATATAATGTTGACACGTTTGCGCTTTTTTCTGGTGCCTTTATTTTTTATTGAATGTTTTTGCGGTAGAGATAGGGTTAGAGTTGCCACAAGACTTGGAACATGTTTTAAATTTACCGGTTATTAATCGGTGCTAAATTCAAATTAAAAAAATCCTTATACAATAGGATCAACGCAATCACTTTGAATAGTCAGTTTGTATGTATTATTTTATTTGGAGCGTAAACGTTAAGAGTGAGTGTTGTATTAACCCTTAGTAACCGGTGAATTATACGAATGTCGAATCGTGTCGAGCGTACTTACAAATTGTGGACTGTATGCAATAATTTTAATGGTCTTAAATGTTAACCAGAATTTTTGTCCGATTTTGCAAGCCTTGGTCTCCATAGGGTGATATTATGTTAGCGATCCGGCTACGGATACTGGTACCTTTTATTACTTAGGTCCGTCTGCAGAGGACGTCTCAATATTGCGACCAAGTGTATATAGTGTCTTTTGTACAGGTGTGAGCAGCGACAAAATAGATTTCATAAGGTTCAGGTATTGAGATGCCTTCTGGATTACGGAGCTTAGTAAGTACATATCTATGTATATTTTACAAGAACAACTATTGAACTCGAGTTTTAGTACGTATAGATTCGGTTAGCGTTAAATTTACGGCGCCTTCACACAAATAATATAGTATATATATCCTTATAGTTATCAATCCAGTGCCGATTTGAAATCTCTGAAAATTTCAAGTTGCAATGTGTAAATGACCATCTCGCTATTGTGCTGACAGTAATCATATTCGATTTAGTGCCCATTTCGTCACACAGAATCAGATTACCAACACACATGAAATGCGCGCCAATTTTACACTTAATACAAAATTAAAATAGATTTAGTTTTGACAACCCTGAGACCTATATTTAATTGTATGTCTTATTTTCACACCCAGTGAATTATATAATACTAACTGCCCCGACAGACGTTGTTCTGTAGATAGTAAAAAGAAATACTGTTTTATAGGAAATTGCCAATAATATTTTGAAACATCGAGAATTATTTCGAGAGTCCCAAATCGAAATAAAAACTATCCTATCTCTCAAGTTGGACCAAACTGCACTCGATGAAGTAATTATTTAAATCCGTTCATTTGTTTAGGAGTCCATCGCGGACAAACAACGTGTCACGTAATTTATATATATTAATCTTAATAGTATATTATGATGCAAGTGACCAAAGTTGAATAATACACGGTTCTGCGGGTTGTCGCCTGAACTAATCTGGTGAGCAAGTTGCTCACGAGTATCATTCCCACTTATTCAACACAAACAAAAAAAAAACTATGAAAATTATGGCGCGCAAGTTTTTTTTTGCGCGCGCCAAATGTAAGGTTGATTGATTTTATATAGCCATACTTCAAAATTATAATTTAAGAGATAAAATGCATATATTTTATAACAAACTATTGTGAATTATAAATAATTTGATAAGAATAATTGTTGTTTAATTATAATTGTTTAACTATTCAAAAAATATAAATGGATTTTAAAATCTCTTTGTTGTTACAAATAACTGTATTACCCGGTTAAATTGAAAATGCTCTGTTTACTCTCATATAATTTGCAGTAAGCTACTAACTTTGTAGGGAGAATTGTATTATTTACTAGTGTGTAATATTATTATGCACACGTGGGTTATAGTTAGGTTTATGGCCCTAAGAACCATGTAATAAGGCTTTACGAGCAAGTAATTGTTGAAAATAATTTTCCAAAATTTTCTGACTGATCTATTATTTTTTATCCAAGTTTTTTTGGTACCGTAGTTAAGGTTTGATACCGTACCGACCTGGGAACACCCCGCAAGGGAGTTCATTCCACAGTTTGGTAGTAAGTGGAAGAGAGTTGAAAACCGCACTGAAAAGGAAAGCTACTCCGCCATCCCAGGAGGGATTCCGACAACTCCAGTAGAAGAGTAACTCTTGAGTTGCTGCTCCAGCTGAGATTGCGGTGCACCATACGAGAGATGAGGGAAATACTCTATATGTGACTCGCTCTATTGATTATCACCAGTTTCTTCGAATCTTTACAGATGATTTTACTTTTCAGATGACAGAGTTGGCAATCGGTCAAAATTTCGGGACCCAGTTTTCCGATACTAGGCTACAACGAGAGTGTTGTGCTTTCTTGAGATTAATATGCAAACTTGTGTGATCTGGGGCTCAAACTGAACAAGGTTCAATTTACCTCCGCGACTATAATATAAGATGTCTCCCGCTATTGATCGATGATGTCCCTTGAGAGCCCTGCATGGTCGATGTATCACTAGTCCTGTCGTCAGCTTAGCGATGCGTGTTGGGAGCGTCTAACATATCATTAAAATGTAGCAGAAACAGTGTAGAAGATAGTTTCTGCTATCGCCTCGGGTAAACACTGTCATTCATGGGCAACAACCGTCTACAACTTGTATGCTGGGTCTTGGAACCTATACACTAGCAAAAATTCTCGCGCAGCCAAAATGATGGAAATTTTGTGAAATACACTTGTGCAATACTTGATAAAAAGTCTTTTTCAATACTAATTGTTAAGCCTTTTCTTGCTTTCAATGGCACCGCCGTTATATCCTAGAAACACTAGAAGACCATTTAGATACAACAGAAGGTCTTCTGTTGTATCTAAATGGCGAAAGGCGTACTGTCAGTCATTGATATGTTGGCGATCCTTTAGATATGCCATGAGCTGGTGGTTCCAGATGCTCTTTCCATGATTATCGCTAGCAGGTTGTGGCAATATTCTTAGCCGGATGTGGACTTTCGCCTTTTCGGCTTTCAGCTTTAAGAAAGTCTCTCATTCCAAGTAATATTTCAACACACTTCTACTGCATTATTTTTACAATTATCTTATTAAGAGTGCGGTGTGCAGACTTATGTAATAAAAGCCTTTCAATTGCTCCACTTTCTTGAAATATTATAAAGTAGTACCGACAAATTTGACACATCCGTTTCATAAACTTATACGTCTTAAAATAGGTTGCCAAATAAAAGATTTTATAGGAGAGTTAGAACTTAGAACCTCTCCCTGTGGGAGGCTCCTTTGCACAAGATGCCGGCTAAATTAAGGCCACAACGGCGCGTATTTCTGCCGTGAAGCAGTAATGTTACACACTTTACTGTGTTTCTTTCGGTCTGAAGGGCGCCGTAGTTAGTGAAATTACTTACTTAATCCTGAGCGACACTGCATTGTAATAGGCACGCCGTATCAATTACCATCAGCTGAACGTCCTACTCGTCTCGTCCCTAATTTTCATAAAAATACAGTTCTGTGAAGGAGATAATCTTTTAATCTATAATTATTAAATATAATTTTTCAGGTCTTTAAAAGTGCTTTGAGTGATTCTGATTAATGTTCGCCCAAAATATTCATATGCATAGGCCATAGCTTTTAAAGCGTCTTGAAAAGGCCCAAGCGTAAGTAAGCCGTGTATATGGATACACTTTGTAGAAACCAATCGCTACAATTCTTTTTTCTGTATTGTGTTTCCATTCCATTATTGCGATTGAAATGTTATAATTCTGTATTAAATTTTAATTATCGAGGTTTCTAACATTCGAAACTGTATAACACGTACCGAATCTGAATTAAAATCTCAAGTTTTTAAGTTATAACAATATTTATGGCCAGGCGTACTATGTTATCGCAAGCATGTAGGTTTGTTATTTTTTTAGATCTGATGACATAACTTTGTATTTTTATTTAAATATCGTGTATATAAATAACACATACAAAAGTACAATAATAACTGTACAATAAAGGAACCAATGAACTCATTCATTTTATAATTACGTATCGCTTCGGCGTGCCCTTAAGATCGTCTTAAGTTACCACCTCACTACTGGTGTAATTGTTTATTTTACGCACAAATAAAATGACTTGTGATTGTGGTGCCAGGTCGACCTATTATGTTATATCTTTAAACGAGCAATTCTTGTATGTGTATATACATATCATCTGAATCTCAGAAACGCTCCAACCATTTGCATAAAATTTAGTATTCAAGGGATTTCGGGTCGATAAATCGATCAAGGTAGGTTTCAATTTAAAAAATGTAGTTTTATTCGTGTTTTAATGAGAAACAGCTTCAATAACATTAAAATACAAAGCTAAATTTCGCCACAATATACGAGACTATAACAGCTCCGACGAGACATTGGGTGATCCGGAAAGCAGAAGACCCCGGTTCGAATGAAGCATTAGTCCTTTTTTTTTTCAAGTATGTACAGTCTTAAAAATACGATTGTTGGATGCAATTACTAATTGTGACATTAATCACAATCACGCACCCTAACACAAACAATGAGTTCAGGCTCTACAGGTTGATGCATCCAATATACGATAATTTTCATTTATACAGTTAATTTTTTATTACTTTCAATGGATTAATTTATATTATTTAAACACGACACATATTTTGAATGCAGCATCTTACAAACTATATTGTTCTGTATATTACAGCCATTATAAAATACTCTATTTGATTGAAAAGTTTGGCCATTGAGTTTCTTATATGATCTTGTCACGAGCTCAACTTTATACGAGCGTATAGTAAATTCAGTAATTTAAAAGAAATATTTGTAGTAGTTTAAGCTTAATTGAATAAAGTTTATTGGACTTCAGCGAAAACATCGTGTATTATGTCTGAGTTTGCGTCGGATGATAATTGGATGTGTGCTCATCATCATAAGTGAGCGTCAGTAGAATGCACTCGGCAGTCGCTTATCGATTGTGGTGATAAGAGTGCATTGAACTGTTGTGACGTCGGACTGCCCAGCGCCGCGTCCGACTCACTCTATAATCACTCTTGTCTGGGTTGTGACAATTATTCGCTCGTTCTCAAACAAACAATCACATTAATCAAGTACATTGCTATTGCTAAAGACTATTATGCGAGGACTCATAAAGTTTGAGCAGCATCTGTCCAACACCTCAAGTCTGTTAGTAAATAGATCACAATCAGGGCGGGCTTCTACGAGGCGTTTAAATAATTTCAAGACTCGCGGCACGGGCGCCGCGGCCGCACGTGATACCGTGCGACACGTGGGTACCGTCAGAAGACGGTGATTTCGGCTCCTGTTTTGAGCTCATTATGAATATTTTCAATTTCAATTTATTTGTTAAGATTTTATTAAATTATAAAATAAGAATAATAATACAAGTCTTACTTAAAAGCTAGTTATCACTGTGCCTGAACTAGGTACCTGTGTACTAAATAATCACAAAAAAAGAGAAACTTAATAAAGTAAAATGGTATAAATTAATCTACAGGTTAAGTATATAAGTAAAAAATGTCTTCAAAGTAATGACTATTAACTAATACAAATAAAATATAGATAATGTTTATTTTAACACTATTAGTAATTTTTCTGTATCATCATGTATCTTCATATTTTGAAGTACTTCATGACATATCACATATAAATATCAGGGACATTTATGAAGCCCCGGCTAACTTTAAGTATATTATACTAACTATGGGTCAGCCAGTGACAGCCCATACCTGTTTTTAAAAACTGTCAAAAAGATTTCAAATAGCTTTGGCGTATATTGATTTAGACCCTTGACTTCGTCACATGCCTCATGAGGAATTGCTCACATACTTGGTAAACAATGTACTATTGAACTGTCACGTACATATTTCCGATACCATCGCTGTGGAAAAGTGAATTAATTGTGAAAAATCGATAAAAAACTAAACAACAACAACCCATGATTAAGTAAGTAGGTTTATGGCACTAAGTAACCCACAACCCCCATTTTCCCTTGGGTATGTTCTCATTTAAGATGAGCGTGGGTCTACCTGAGTTTGCTGAAAGTTTACACTAATAGGACTGTTAAAAGCACGCATTTTGTGCCATCGAGTAAAAGGCTCTTTAAAACTATAGTTAATCGAGTAAATATTATTATGTATTTTCATTTAATTACGAAAGTTTTCGGCGGCCGAACCTGTTTGAACTGGATATGGTCGCCTTTTACCGGAACAACCAATTGCACACAACATTCTCTTGATGGCATGTCGAAAACATAACGTTTTATACGATTAAGGTCCAGTTTTAACAACAAGGTGAAAGTATATTAACTGGTGCACTTTTTAATATTAAATTACTCATATTTTCAGAGACTCTTATGTATAATTGAAGCTTTTATTTGGGTGGTCCATTGCATCAAATTAGAGTCGCGATTATGAATACAGCTATTTTCAATTTAATGATCGATGTTTGAATAATATTTTTTTAAACTGCACATTGTAATAAAGACGTAAAAGATATAAGTATTGTAATTAGCGGTATTATAATCATGTCGTCTTTGAGTTTGAATACTATTTTTGTCGAGTAACTTCTGTCTTTCTTTGCGTAAATAAACAAAGTCATAATACTTTATTATTTATTTTGTAAAGCGAAAACTCGAATGCTTTTTTTGTATATGGAAATTATGGAAGCTAGGCTGATACTAAAGTAGCTGGGCGTCATAAATAGAGCACGGCAATACTTCAAGCCAGCCCACATTCTAGCGCTCTACAAAGCGCAGGTCCGGCCCCATATGGAGTATTACTCTCATGCCTGGCCTGGTGCACCCCAATATCAGCTCTAACCATTTGACTGCGTGCAACGCAGAGCAGCTTGAATTGTCGGTGAGAAAGTGCTCTGTGAAAGGCCAAGTGGCGTTGCGTAGAAACTTCGCTTCATTCTTTGTCTTCTATCGCATTTATCACGGGGAGTGTTCCAAAGAGCTGTTTCATCTGATTCCTGTCGCCGAATTCCACCTTCGCACGACACACCACAAATTACCCACCATCTGGATCCTCCACAATGCGGTTTTCAAGGAACTTTCTTCCACGTACTACAAAGTTATGGAATGAGCTTCCTTGTGCGGTTTTTCCTCTGTTGTTGGGTGGCGGTGATCACTTGGCGGGTTGCCAGATTGACAGAAATTGTCGGACATTCTCTATGTCACTGCTATGGGACCGGTTAGGTATACAGTCATGCGTAGAATCGCGGATGGTCATTACAGTCTACGCGAAGTCAAAGAACGGATAGGTCAAAGGCGCCATAGAATGTATAACTTCAAAAACTATGTCTAAAACCCAGCGGAATTAAACAGTAGAAAATACGGAAAGTTTACTATTTTAGGTATCCCCATATAAAATCAGCCAAATGTTAAAAATACTTAATAGGTAGTTTTAATAAAAGTAGAGTTATTATGAAGAAAATATTTACGTACCTACAATATAAGTGAAACTCAACTATTTCCGACTAAATGCAGGTATAGGATTTCATGATTATAAAAGAAAAACCGTTGTGACACAACATACTCCCGTAGTGCCGACTCCAAATATTTTTTCCAAAGAACAATATTAATAGATATAACAATCAATATATATATAACAATATATTTATGTTTGTTACCTTAAAACTTTAGACTGCATGAAGCGATTTTCATAATTCTTTTTTTATTTGAAAGCTGGTGTTTCCCATGTCGTCCGGATACCTTGGCTGACACCGACTCCAAAAATAACAATAATCATTACTAGAATTAGATCGTATAAAAATACGCAATTATTTTCATACTTTTTAGTGCATATTATATCTATTGCTTTGGAATAGTGTTTTTGAAGTCGGTTGTTTTTTTTTGTTAACTTTTTTATTAGTAACAGAAAAATCTCTATCGTTTGATACTTAGTTGTTTTTATAAAGCAAAAGTTAGTAGGCTGGGGACACGTCTCGAAGGATAGAAAGAGCCGATCATGTTCGATAGAGCGCCGGCCTCGCTCGACGTCGGCCCTGGTAACAAGTGGGACAGCGGCGCCCGGCGACTGACGACCGACCGCCGAAGGGTGTGTGTCAATAGCTCCACGATCAACAGTCCACCAGCTCCGGACAACACCCCCCACCCCCCACCCGCTCCTCACACCTCTACGTCTGACAACATACACGTTGCTGCTCAATTTATTGATGCACAACAAACGTTTGCTCTTTGTACATTTTTAATACTGTAGTACCTGAGGTTAGTGATGGGACGAACATTCGGCAAACATAAAAAAAAATGTTGTTTTTTACCGCGCTTTTTCGGGTGTGATGAGGTAGCGTCTTGTTTATGCATCGCGGTTAGTTATGCCCCACCCGCACTCCGCGCACCCCCGCAATTAGCAAATATGTCATCTTCTTCATCCTGAAAGGCGTTTTTGTTTACACTAAATGGCGCCTCTTCACAACCGGCGATTACATGCGAGCACGGTCGTTTTTTTTTATGGAATAGGAGGACAAACGAGCGTACCGGTCACCTGTTATTAAGTGATCACCGCCGCCCACAATCTCCCGCAACACCACAGGAATCATAGGAGCGTTGCCGGCCTTTAAGGAAGGTGTACGCGCTTTTTTTGAAGGTCGTATCGTCCCGGAAACACCGCACAAGGAAGCTCATTCCACAGCTTTGTAGTACGTGGAAGAAAGCTCCTTGTAAACCGCACTGTGGAGGACCGCCACACATCCAGATGGTATGGCGTATGGACGGCTTATCCGCTTCTAGTCGCCGATAATCGTCATAGTGATGGCTGCGATCGGTGACGTGTCGGTTTTTCGGGCACGCGTCAATGGGAAGTCCCGTGTAGTTTGTGTGCGCGTGCCCACACAATCGCTGGTAATTCATTCTCTGGAGGACTCTATACAGTGAGCGATGCCGTGCGTACTTCGCGTCGTCGTCGCGGCGTTGTTTTATTTATTTACATAGCGCGAGAAAGATACAATTACTACTGGGTGGTCAAATGAAGAAACATTTAAATTCATAGAACTTTATCAGAACTATCCAGAAATATGGAATCCCAGACATAAATATTACAAAGATAAAAAAGGTAGGTATATAGGCACTCAAATAATTATCGTTACTAGGTTTATAATCGCTCATCAATATTATAAATAATATTAACAATTTGTTATGTTTTAAAGTGATAACCTTCTCTTCTGGGATTATCTACATAAATAAAAAGGAAAACAAAATTTATGAACGATGCAGATCTCGAACTCGCGACCTCTCGCGTTCCCGGCGAGCGCACTTTCCAACTGAGCCAGTTCGAGTGACGTATCGTTTATAAAATCTTGTATGCTTTGTTCAACTCTCAGGTTGTGGCTTCATCTACAGGGTCTACTTTACAGTTGATAACCTTTTCAACCCCAATATTTGCATATTAGGAAATTGACATGACTTGCAAATCTAAACAATTTGTTAAGTTTTTAAAGTGATAACACTCACTTCTGGAATTAATTACACACATAAATCATAACATTATTAAATCATAAAATCCATAATGTCCATCTTGTGGATGCTTTCACGATGATCAACTTTGAGTAACGATCATCGCCGATAGTGGAAAGGAGTCATTACATATTATTATGTGCTCTTAGATAAATATCAATATTTTCTTGTTGCAAGTGTTAAAGGGCTTGTTTTATTTAACAGATATGACAGATTTTTGACTCTATTATTTTCAATCGAAAAGTGCAGTTATTTTGTTTAGTTTTTTCTTGTACCGTATTTAAGCTGAAAAACCTAAGTTCGGTTAAACCGTATGTAAAACAAAGTTCGACCCATTAGCTAATTTATAATTTGACACTTTGAAATATTGTTATCAATCTAAAATAACACAACGGCCGACATCACTTTGCTTACCGTGCTTACGTAGAGAAGTCGCGAGTTCGTTTATGTTAAATAACTTTACCATAAAAAGTAACGCTCATAACTTATTTTAAGTCTTTTGTTGAGCGATGTATGCTTCTACAATATGATCCCAGAAAATGTACAAAACAAATGTGTTACGAATTTTAAAATTGTTAAAAAACGTTTGTGTGTGAAAGGTTATTATAGCATAAACGATTTTCTTAATGACACCACGGACTGGGAATAAAGCGAACACCCTGAGGCTTTTTAATTATAAATGTTTATTGTACGATATCACATTGTAATCCATATTTTATATTAAAAAAAAGACCGCTGATTTCTTGCGCCCATTCTTCCCAGGTCTGAGGCAGTCTCTTTTGAATGGGTGGTAGTTTTTGACGTTCAATAAGTGATTTTAAATCCTATATTTTGAATAAAAATATTTGAATTTGAATTTATGAAGGGCCTAATTAATAGGGCTAACAACGTAAGTACACCTACGTCAATTTACCGAAGCGTGTATTTTAATATTATGCATCCCCTTAATTAAATAATGTATTAACTTGATTCTGCTTATGTATACTAATCTGTATTTATACTATTAATAGTCATAAAAGTTTCCCTAGGGTTTAGTTGTCATATTTGATTGATTATTGTGGCATGTAGGAGGGCGGGTGGGGAAAATCCCTCCCCACCACCCCGAGTGTACTTGTAATAAACCTAAAGATAACTTTGTTACTTCAAACAAGCTCAAGCCCACTGCTTTATCTGTTGTTCGTAGATTGATATAATAATAATACATGTTTATTCAAGAGTATAGATTACATATTTTAATATGTTAGTAACTTAAAAAATTATACCTTCTAATCTTGATCCCATCCGGGTATATGCCTCCTCCATCTTCTTCCACAACTCTCTAGTTTTTACCTGCCACTGTAAGGAGGTCATCACTCCACCTTATTTTGGGTCTACCTCGGTATCTGTTACCTAAGGGACCACTCCATCGTGTCGCTTTTAAAGTTTATCTTTGGTCTGGGACCTACCATGTGGCTAGCCACATGTCCTGCCCATTTCAATTTCATTTTAATGCATGTTCAAGGACATCTGTAATGTTGGTTTTTTCCTGATGTTTTTGTTTCGGACTTTATGTATCTTTCCGAGCCTCAAGAGCGTAGATTGATATAATTTAATCTAAATACATAGTTTTTTTTTAAATATATTAATTTACTTCAAGTATGATTGATCACTACTGGACACTTTCGTTGCTTTGTACAGATGTTTTTTTTTAATCTAATAAAGAATATTGCAGTTAGTACGCTCTCTCAAGATATTTACCACCGATGTTATATTAATTCTCAAATATCTTTGTTCTTGTTGTATATGCACTGCCAGCTATGCACCTTTCACTAACCCACTCGGCCAAATGCACATTACCGATAACTTCCTTCTATTAACTATAATTAACCAATTTGTCGTTATTACTGCGCATTTAGAATCCATTAGTTTATTTTGATGCAAAACAAAACTGTGTTTAAAGTTAATTAGTGCCTAACTACTGACGTATATTGAAGAGACGAGTGCAATGTACGGAGTGCTCATCGGCGCATGCGCAAAGTTTTACCTGGTATATCTGGTTTGATCTGGTTTCGTCCCCGAACCCTACTACGGACTCCACATACGATGATTTGTCAGCGGATTGTTTCTTATAATTCGCAATAACTATTATTACTAAAATTTATTGATATACGGCCTTACAAATAAACTTCGTATAAAGTTATACGTGAGAATAAACCAAGAAAATGCAAAATGATGACTATATCGCTGACAACACTGTCAATTCAATGTATAAGACTTATTTATTTTATGTATAACATTGCTGTGCCCTTGCAGGGCGTCACATATTGTGTATCCATTAATGTACCTACCACCCTATTGTAAAATGTGACTTGCAATAAAATACATAATATGATTTGATACAATGATAATTCTGAAGTTTTCCGAATGTCAAGCAGCCTTGCAAATAAACGCGGGAAATGTTATACGTCCGAATAAACCAATCTATGTCTATTCTATTCTATTTGTAAAAACATTTTGCGTATAGTTTATCTAGGTTTATTCTCAGGAATAATTTTATACCAGGTTTATTTATAAGGCCGAGAGTCTATAAGTCTGTAATTTTTGACGTGATAACAACGTAATACTATATAAAAACAAGATGGCGGATAATGATATGGCCGCTACGCAAATGAAAAAAAAAGTGAAATATTTGGCCAGCTCGGAAATATTATTATTTTTGACGACATTTAATGAAATTAAGAAAACTAGCGCTTTACAGAAACGTATTTGATTTGTTGCAAAATACACATTTTAACGAGTAATCTTTAAAAGACAAAAAAAAATTGAAAAACAAAATTTTATGAACGATGCGGGATTCGAACCCACGACCTCCGGCGTTCCGTGCCGTTAAAAAACATAACATATTGTTAATCTTGAAAAGTTTGATTAATATTTTTGAAGTTAAGTTAAACACCCCAAATAAGGAGTTTATTTGGCGCGTTAGGGAAAAATAATTATCAGAGGGAATTTAAACTATGCGCGCGCACACCGTCACGCGAATTCGACACCCTGATGTTAGCTGGTTAACTAGACATACCTACTACAGCTCCCAAGCCTCTTGTAACTCATGTCTACTGGAACCACAACCAATGAACGAGAATTAAATTTATATACAAGGTTTAAAATAACAAAAATAATTTATCTCTAATTGCATAAAAATAATTTAATGATATTTAATTGCACGTTATTTAACTAATTTATGCGGTACAATAATATTTTCATTGGTTGTACTTAATATCTTCTTTATTACAATGTTGTTTTTTCTACAAACTTAATATAGCATTTTAGCACAAAAATATTTTTCTTTTATTACGCCAAAGAAGAGTAACTTCTTGCGTCTATTATGAAAGGAGACGTGCCAAGGGTCCTTGGACCCTCACCCACCTAATACAGTTTAATATAGTTCAATATCTAAACTTCTTCCAATCGTGATCTATATATATAAAAATTTATTGCTGTTCGTTAGTCTCGCTAAAACTCGAGAACGGACCGATTTGGCTAATTTTGGTCTTGAATTATATGTGGATGTCCAGAGAAGGTTTAAATAAATAGGAAAATGCTGCTAAATTAAATAAAAACAACAAATTTGTTTTTCCTTTGATGTGCCTATACTAAATTTCTATCAGAGAATTTATTGACGCACGGTTTGACAGTTCTGCTGTGAAACAATGTCATTACGACAGCAGGGTGCATATTTTACGAAGTAATTTTTGATGTTATGATATATTATTGACAAATTCATATAAAAACATTATTTTATTTATTATATACAGAACAACGTCTGTCGGGTCAGCTAGTTTCAAATAAAACTTCAGTGTTTCATTGTAAAAGAAATTACTTTAGTATGACGTTTGTTACTTTGTGGGCAGTGGTCGGTGAGTCTGTGATTTTTAGATCTGTGCTTGCGACTGGAGAACAAAATACGACATAATGAACTGCTTTGTTTGAATGAATCAAATTTCTAAGAATTAATATCTTTCTTTGACGTACTCTAAATGGCCGGGCTCAGGATGATACAACACTCTCTTACCAGTTCCTCACAGTAATTGTTTCGCTGTTATTGAAATGAAAAACACCGAACTTCTATTCTGAATATATATTAAATCGTAAAATGGTCGAGTGAATCTTTATTTGGGTCTGACATAATATTGATACTAACTTAAGAAGAATCTCAAAAACGATCTGGATTTCAAGTGTCTGACATTACAATACAAATACCCGACCGTCAATTAAATATATATAATGTTATTTGTAATAAGAACAAGATAGATACTTAATGACAGCGACATAATATATTTGACATCAAGTAGACATATAGTGCCAATTTCGTGTGCAAGCGAGAGCGAGGAACAAGCGATAAAGAGGCACGATCGGCGTAAGTGTTCGGCTTGCAACGCATCTTGTTCTTTGATTATTTAAAAAAAGTAGCATCGGTCGGCGAGTGCAGTAATAATAGGTAATTTTGTATGACTCATATAAACCATCTTATAAAAAGATGACTTCTTATGACTTTATCACCTGAGATTATAGTCTGTAAACTGACCTTACAGACTTAGTCGGCGTTGAGCACTTCTTGGGACGGGTATAAAATGTAAAACTCGCGTTAGGTCACGTGGCCTGATCGAAAATTCGTAACACAGCCGTTGAAATTATAGAATAATTAAACTTTCGGTGAAAAGTGAAAGGATTCAAATTAGATTGTCGACAAACTTTAACTTCAGTTGATATAATGATATCAACATTGACTATTGACATGCAGAGACGGAGCTTTTTACCATTACTTTTGGTTTTAGTAGCTTACTGAAGTGAAAACTCCTTTAGCGGCGTAAATTCGTAGGACAGTCATTGAAATTATGGATAAGTTGAATTTTCTGAGCGATTAACTTTTTTAGGTAAAATAATTGTAGTAGATCTGAAGTGTTAATTTTTTTATGTAATATAAATTTTCATTTTTGTGTACGATAGCGCAAAATTTAATAATGTATTTAACCACATGAATGCAAGTACTGTTATACCGATAAAGCAATCCGTGCGATATTATTCCCTAACCATTCCAAAATATTTATTCCAAAATGCACAACGTTAATGTTCACGATTTCACTTCTTCCGGAGTGAAACCCGTAATTTTTTTGTGTATCCAATATTGTGCTGTTAATTTCTCAAAAAGCACCTCGTCTGTCACTTCAGGGCTACAGCCAGCTCACGTGGCCGATAGTGTGCAAACTGCAGACACTCTTCAATGTCGTGTGCTTCGTGTGCAATGAGTGGAGACGAGTTTCTCTTGATCACAATATAATTGCGCGTGCGCGGGCGTCGAGCGTGCGACGCGGAAACCACGTGATGCCGGTCCCCTCCCGCGCCTCTCCTCGCCCCGCCGACCTGCACGACGGACGCGGCGTAGCTGTCTCGTAGTACGTAACTTACTTAACCGAAATTCAATGATATAACTAGCTGAGCACGGTGAACTCGTAGCACCTATTTATAAGCTAAAACTGAATGAAGCGTATGAAAATATATCATAAGACAGCACAAAGAAATGGGAGGCTTCTTCGGATAGGATGTTACCACAGGGACGCCTTGTCACACTATTGTCGCTATTATATTTTAGTTGCTAGTCAAATAAAGTTCCAAAACTCAAGATAATGTAAGTAAACCATTTAGAACAAAAAAATTAGGCGGGACAATTTGGAAGAGTGTTTTACAAAATATTACCAACATCCAATGTTTAGAATTAAAGTTTTTATAAATGTCACAAGATGATTTGAAATATGAAAAATCTGTAAATTGTTAGCGCTTGTCCCTTAGATAATAATATATGAGCAGTCCAAAATATTATTTTCCACGATTTTTAAAACTCTATTATAAGAACTGTCTTAAGACGTGTGTGAAGTGTAAAAACCTAAAACAAATAACATTGTATTACAAATCAGTTAATTAAATTAAATAATTCACTCAGTAATTTTCTCTATGTTAGGCACGCACGGGTAACACTTGTCAAAAATGATTAGCGAAGCCCACACTATAGTTAAACTACTATCCCCTTATTCATAATGGTCCGCTAACTTTAAACAGCCGCTTAGGAGTGTTTTTTCTCATTCTGACTTAGGTTAATAGAAGAAGACAGAGTGAGAATTAGCAATGCTTTAAGTTAGCAGACTATTATGAATAAGGGGGCTAGTCTCTGACACAACTTTGCTCACATAAGGCCTTGTCCACATGCAAAGAACGACGGCGAACGAAAGCTATTTCGTTCAATAGTTTTCTTTTACCATAGATCGTTATTTATTAGTATGTGTACCCAACCCAAAATCTCTTGAAAATTTTGGTGATAAATGTAGCTACCCTAAATCCAATTTTGTTTCCCTCATGATTTCCATACACGGTGTGCAAAATCTATGATGTTCCATTAAATACTTGAAGCGTGATAGGGTGACAATGAAACGAACTTACATTCACATTTATATATTTTTTTTTTTTGAGAGGAGGAAATACATTTACGTGTTACGTAATATGTCGGACTCGACACCCCATACCGACTAAAACCTCCTCTATGCTGTTAGCCCTGGCTTTTACAGCGAAGTAGGACGTGGGCCGTGGAGGCCGCAAAGACTACGCAACAACAGTCGCGGGGCGTCTCCTAAGAAGACTCGAACCTCGGACCGGCTGTGTGCTTGTGGGAAGGTTTATCACATTTATAGTGTTAATTAGGAATAATATTAACATCTTGTTGACTTTACTACAAATATTATACTACATAATAAATAAAAAGTAATCAAAAAATGTAAAATGTTGTTGTACACGAGACAATGATAAACACGATTTAACGACAAATAAACGACTGTTTTATAGCGTTGGCGTAGCCATTAAATTATTCAAGTGAGTTAATTATTCAAGATCTGCAAATAATGCTATTTGCTGATATTTACGACCGCTGACTGCTGCTGCCGGAGGCTATCGGAGACTAAATTTGAGCTGTAATTTTCTAAATTTGATCATAGTTTACCAGTGGGTGGCTCTTTTGCACCGGATGCCGGTACCACAACGGTGCCTATTTCTGCCGTGAAGCAGTAATGTGTAAGCCTTACTGTGTTTCGGTCTGAAGTACGCCTTAGCTAGTGAAATTAATGGGCAAACGAGACTTAACACCATATGTCTGAACGTCCTGCTGATCTCTTCCCTTTTTGTCATAAAAAAATCTCCTATGAAAGCGACTTGCCGTAGAAACCTTTAACTTTATTAGAAATTGTTTGAGCATACAGCGCTTATAGGTTATGTCGGAAATTACAAGTGGAAGATTTTTGAAGTACCTAATAACACTTTTATTTGCATATTATCACGTTGTACTAAACGAGGTGTATGTACTTCGACGAGGCGAATTCATTTGTACTTAATTAAAAAAAATCTAAACATCTATTTGGTCTATCCATACGAGTAGTAAATATCGGAACAAAAGCGTATGTCATTCCCATTCTCAGGACTGAGGCATACCTTTTGGAATGGGTGGTAGTTTTTGACTTTCAATAAGAGATTTTATATCCTATTTTGGATAAAAATATTTGATTTTGATTTCAACAATATTGGTAACGACACAATCGTTGAACACAATACACTTATATAAAATGACATGATTTTTTTCTCATCTCAGTACTAATAATTATGACGCACTTATGATATACTCAGAATAGACGTATTAATAAATGGCGTTGTTCGGATTTCAGTGGAACAAATTATATTGCAATTATAGTTGGGAAAACCAAGTAAGGTGCTCTTCCGCACCTCCCCGCGCGCCCTCGCACTGAACAGTAGTGGAGCAAGATATCATGATAAGCCCTGGCTATATACAAATAACAACGATAAACGTAAGCCAGCACGAAAGGTCACATTCCTTCGTTCGTTAGCTTTGATTCGCGGTCGTTTGTAATTATATGTGGACCCGGCATTATTTGCGGGGATATCTGCGAGTGGTACATACTTACTCTTAGACCGTTTTATTATGAATAGTTTGCTAAGGCCTTCAACTACAAGGTGTAAGTTATAGAACAAAAGAGTATCAATGTAATATATTAAATAATTATTTACTTATAAATGTTGAACGTGGAGTTTATTTGGTTGTAGTTACTTAGCTACCTTGTCTCGAGATACTTAAATAATTCCAATATCATCACCTCAACTGAAAAATGTCCACTGCTGGACCAAGACCTGCCCCAAAGATCTCCACGACGATCAGCCATACGCTGCCCTCATCCAACCTATTCCGGCGATCTTGACCAGATCATCGGACCAATTTGCAGAGGGCCTATCAACACTGCGACTTTCAGTACGTGGTCACTATTCGAGGACCTTACTGACACAACGGCCACCTGTCAACTATGTGTCATACGAACTGCAACTTCAGTTTTGCAATCATCCTGTCTATGGCGATGACTTTGGCTCTACTACCGATCTCCTCATTTCTGATTCGACCTCCGAGCACAGCCCTCTCCATCGACCTCTGAAATACCATAAGCTTTCTCATAAGGGCCATAATTTACGACCACGTCCAATTCCGTAAAACTTGGCCGTCTTTTTCATCAATATAACTTCACCAAATGTTTGTGTATACAAACACTTTATGTTATATATTATACTTATACTTACTATAAACTTAATTTATTAAACTTGTTCAATTAATAATAGATTCCATCATCAGATCAGATGTTAAATAAAATCGGTCCACGAACGGCGCAGATACAAAAAACGTTTTAAGTCGAATTGAGAAACTCGCACACACTATTTCACAATTAACTTTAATTGACAAGTTACTTGGACGTAGTGAATGTGATTCTAAGAGCGCTTTCACACTACGTCCGATCCGTATCTGTGAAAAACGGTCCGGTGTAGTCGTAGAACTATTTCTAACGGTTGACGGAAAGAAATCGGATGACGGAAGCCGGATTTAGTGCGTAGTAGTTTACCAGTGGGAGGCTCCTTTGCACAGGAAGCCGGCTAGATTATGGGTACCACAACGGCGCCTATTTCTGCCGTGAAGCAGTAATGTGAAAACATTACTGTGTTTCGGTCTGAAGGGTAGCTAGTGAAATTACTGGGCAAATGAGAATTCACATCTTATGTCTAAAGGTGACGAGCGCAATTGTAGTGCCGCTCAGAATTTTTGGGTTTTTTAAGAATTCTGAGCGGCACTGCATTGTAATGGGTAGGGCGTATCAATTACCATCAGCTGAACGTCCTGCTCGTCTCGTACCTTATTTTCATAAAAAAAGTAAACTACCATAGAAATTGTTCTTCGATTACTTCGGACCCTGTTTTCACGGATACGGATCGGATTCGGATCGCACGTTGTGTGTAAGCGCCCTAAGTGTATTAATATTCATTATAGCCCTAAATTGCGGTTAGTACAGCTAAGTTACAATTTGTTTACAACCTCATCTTAATCTTATTGACGTCATCGTGTTTTTAAGTTTGGTATTTCAAAGCTTTCCAACAAACTCCAAAGCGTCATTGGTTTTTACACTCGGCTCGCAATCCTTTTTTATTCACAAAAATATTTGCAACGTTTTTTTGCTGTGCTGTAACGAGTAATTTTAATTAAGTACTTGTTCAATGAGCTTAAGAGATACTTTCAGTGTAGCAACTGATTATTATGAAATAATAATTGGACTTTTTATCTCCCTACTTTTGTAATTATCATACAAATGTGCAGGGAATTTTAAATCTTTCACACACTTCTATAATATTTTGGAATTGAACGAGGTACAGTAGTGTTTTCGACAGTCTTGCTTAAAACCTTTGACTTTTTCTACAAAAATTTTTATTTTACGAAAATATATTATTATAAAATAATCTGTATCATGAATTATAATATAAGTGTGGGTAAGCATATTGCTTAGGACATTGAGATACTGTACAACACAATTACTAAAATACCTTCAAAAATTGTTACTTTTTTAACTACATACTAAAATTCGTATCCCATTTGAAAGGAGAAAGATACTGTCAGAAAAGTTTAATATCTCGATTCGTCTTGCTATTACGGTCATACTGCAAAATAAAACAAAGTAAATTGTTCTAAAATAAAAGTAATTTGACGACCTGTATAGCCGAGTGGTTAGCGTTCCTACCTACTAAGCTAGAGGTCCCGGGTTCGAATCCCGGTAGGTGCAAGCATTTATATGATGAATATGGGTGTTTGTTTCCGAGTCATGGATGTTTAAATGTATTTATGTAAATTTATGTAATGTGTGTAAGTATATTGTATTAAATATGTCATTGTCTTGTAACCCATAACACAGGCTATATATGCTTAACTTGGGGCAAGATAATTTGTGTAAAAAAGTGCGTCAATATTATTATTGTTTGTTTAAAATTTTTATAAATCTAAAAAAATATTTAAAATTTACTTAAATACTTACATAAAAAATACTTAAAATGATTTCAATAAATCTAACAAAATACTTTTTTAAAGTTGAAACAAAATTTTAATTATGGAGAGTTTTTTCTTTTTATTCTTTAGCGATATAAGGTCCACTACGCTTTTTTATTTTATCTAATAACCGAGTGAAATATATAAGTATTTATATTATATTTTTTTACTTTTTAAAGCGAATTTATTTCATCTATACCAAGTTGATTTTCTAGTACTAAAAATAGTTAAATTAATTAATGTAATAGAACTTATAATTAAAAGGCTCGATCGTTTCTTATATCGTATGTGTGTTGATATATTTTTAATTAACCTGGTGCTCCAGGTTACGGTGCAAAGCCAGAGTAATGACAATATGTCATCGGCCCAAATCGGCGACCCGAAGTATGCAAATTTGTTGTGAAAATGGTGGAAAATCATCCGTAAATTCTAATATATAAAATTCTCGTGTCATGGTGTTAAACTTTGAACTCCTCCGAAGCGGCTTGACCGATTCTCATGAAATTTTGAGTGCATATTGGGTAGGTCTGAGACATCTATTTTTCATCCCCCTAAATGTTAAGGGTGGTCCACACGATTTTTTTTTAAATTCTTTTGATTTTTTTTTTAAATTTGTTTGATTATGAGTCAGCATTAAGAAATACATACAACTTCAAATTTTCACCCATCTACGATCAACAGTTACTTTTGTATCGCGATTTTAATACCGGCAATACAACGTTTGCTGGGTCAGCTAGTAATATTATATAATAGTTTAAAAAACTAAAAAACACACTTAAAAGCTCAAAATTCTCTTTGGTATTCGAAAATTCCCTAATATTAGTTAAATCGGTTAGAGATAATTTTTAAAATGTAAAATTAACAACAATTTTTGTCAACGATTGATAATAATTATATAAATTAACAAAAATCTTATTGTGCAAATTGAAAAATGGCATAATTTTATCAAATTAAAGTATTGTCATCGATCCTCGATAAATTTACGAAGTTTAAACGCAATCTGGTCGTTTAAAGTGGGTCAAAATCGCGCCCAAATGATTCGGTTACAAACAAATATACATACAGATGAAGCTAATAAAAGGCGTGTCCAAAACAGGCAAGCTTATATAAATCGTATAATCAAAATTAAAATATTTCATCACATCACACAAAGCTGAATCTCAACCGGCTCATTTACCTTCAGACTAAATACAACTTTTACCACAAGCTCACCGGATTCCGGTCCTGATAGTAATCTGCGGTGTTTACAAAAACATACATAATACTTATGTTTCATTAATACGCAGAACTGCGAACGCTCGGCCAACGAACTGCGAGTACGACCTCAAACAACAACTAATTAAGATAACATTCTGTTTTGCTACATCGTGTTTGAAACGCTTACATTACTTCATGATATTATAAGATACTATATATACTACTAACTGGCCCCGGCAAACGTTGTTTTGCCATATAAATTATTTTTAGTGTTCGAACGTTTTTTCCCAGACTTACTTTTTAAAGCCGACAACCACGACCACGAAAAAGTCTTTTCATTTTTCGAGTTAATATAATAAAGCATAAAGCACTCATACAAAATGTGGCTTTCTATACGTAAGAAAAAAATTAAAATCGTTTCAAAAGGTCCAGAAATTATTAATAGCTTGCAGATTGCAGATTTCTTTTCTACTTACTTCACACTTCTTTTATATTGTGGATAATTCACAAAATATTTTTATAAATTATAGCCTATGTGTTATTCTGGTGTGTAAGCTATATTATTGTAAAGTTTCATCAAAATTCATTCAGTAGTTTTTGTGTTAAAGAAGTACAAACATACATCCAGACATACAAACTTTCACATTTATAATATTAATAGGATATGATATTATCTATCTTACCTTGTAGAAAAAAAAACACAAGGTAGTAATGTTTGCGGATAACACTTCACTCATATTCAAAGTGAAAAGAGGCCAAGTTTTATATGACGGAGTAAGCAATCTGACATCATTTCCTTAGTTGTTTTTGAAGTTATACTTCTTAAGGCGCATTATGAAAAAATGATGAGAGTGAAATTTTAAGATGCGCGCGCATCACTGTAACTAAAAAGTAACAGTGTGAAGCTGGTTCCTAAAATTTTCTGACTTTTGCGACGTCTGTTATTTTTGTTTGGTTTCTTCGTGCATTATTAGGATAGGCAAAGGGTTCAAGCCCCTATAGCCGTATTCATTATGTAATAATTAATAGTCAAAGCTAATATTATTTCTACAATTGTTATTTCTACAAACTACTACTATTACAAACTAAAACTAGCACGAGGAATAAATAATTTGAAGGATATTTGCTTTGTTAGGCCAAAGAAGTACAACTTCTTGCGTGCATACATAAGTACACACACACTTTTTTTATAATGATATTATATATGCCCTGTAGTACTTATAAAACAAGTAGATAGGTTATTTTGGCATGACGTAGTGTTTACAGCATAATAGCCTCAATGTGTCTCGTAAGGTCCTGGAAGCCATAGAAATCGACCGTCGACCTTTTTTTAATAGACACAAGGGTTGGGCTCTGCAACCTACTTGGAAACCTGTGTTACAAAACGCATCTCGCAATAAGACCCATAGTGCCGATGATCACGTAGCGGACATTGTGAGTACATTTTGTGCACCCGTGGACAGCAATAGTGACACAGTGTCAGTGATACGGTGGTCGTCATCACCACCTGCGCCCCCCGCCCTGTCCAGCCGCGCACTACGAGCCCAAGTCCGCAGTAAGAGACGGGACGTTATCGCGAACCCACTGCACTTACCCTGATGAAGGACCTCCGAATAGTCCGAAACTAATTGGTGCCCACACCGCTGAAACGTGAGTAAAGCCGTATTAATAAATAAGCATAAAAGCCGTTGGATCAAAGTGCACATCACATCGGAACTATCGGCCCGTGACCTGCTTTCACATGTGATAACAATTCGTTTGTTTACTTATTGAGTGTTTGTTTACATTTCTCTGTTGCTCTGTTATCTAATGTCTTCATAACCCTCCATTTGATTGAGGAACAGATAGTGACCGACGCCCGGTGTTAAGTGATCACCGCCGCCCATATTCTCTTGCAACAACAGAGGATTCACAGGAGCGTTGGTGGCCTTTAAGGAAGGTGTACCTAAGCTTTTAGTTTAAGGGTGTTCATGTCGTATCGTCCCGGAAACACCGCACATGGAAGTTCATTCCACAGCTTTGTAGTATGTGGAAGAAAGCTCCTTGAAAACCGCACTATGGAAGACCGCCACACATTCAGATGGTGAGGATGATGTTCTAACTTGTGGCGTGTCGCGCGAAGGTGGAACTCGGCTTGATACCCAGCTGAATCAGCCCAAGCCCGGAGGTTGGCGTTGTAACTCCTGAATAGAACCATGCAACCAAGCCGAGTTTGGCCTTATAAGAATTATTATGAGACGTAGGTACTCTTTCTATATATAAATAGTAGATATCCTTTCTTTAGATTGTACTGATCCCTAGTAAGAAATACTACTTTTTCGCGCCACATATACGTAAATGCGAATGTTTATGTGTGTCAACTTAATTTTTATTAATCAACAATCAACTTTATTAGTTAGCTTAAAATTATATATTTATATTCAATTTTTGCGCTATCGTACACAAAAATTACAATTTATATTACATAAAAAAACACTTCAAAACTGTTGCAATTATTTTACATTAAACAGTTTATCTCTCAGAAAAATCATCCATTATAAATCAACTTTCATCCATTATTTTAACGACTGTCTTATGAATTTTAGATCTGGCCACGTGTCCTGACGCGAGTTTAACATTTTATACCCATCCCAAGAAAAGTGCTCAACGCCGCTAAAGAAGTTTTCCAAAATTACAACAAAAAATACTGACTTACGATATTACCTATTTACTATGAGAAAACAAGGCATCTAAACTGAAAACAGCATTTTTTTTAAATATAAAACATTAAATAGAAATTTAATAAAAAGGCAAAAAATGTGTACAAAGTACCTAATCACGCGAACATAAACTAAATACAGATGCGCATCGAAAAAGATCTGTTTCAATTTAAATAATTACGCCACCTCACTTAATATACAAAACTATGAATCCTAGAAGAGCTAATTTGAAATTATAATAGAACTCGATCACGTGTAGAGCCACGGTGCCCAACGGTTTATTCGGTTTGTGACCTATTATTTCGATGCATTACGCAACACACACCTTGATATTATATTCTGTAGTAGACATACACACGTAACAAATATTCAAACGTAATCTTATCTTTAGTCTTTAAATATCTTATAAGTGACTAGCCACTGGCCTGCTAGCTTACATTTTTTTTAATGAAATTAAGGGACGAGGCGAGCAGGCTGATAAGCCATGCCAAGATTTTTGAAAAAATTCTGAGCGGCACTACAGTTCGCTCGTCTCCTTGAGACGTAAGATGTTAAGTCTCATTTGCCCAGTAATTTCACTAGCTACGGCGCCGTTCAGACCGAAACAAAGTTATGGTTTTTACATTACTGCTTCACGGCAGATATAGGCGCCGTTGTGGTACCCATAATCTAGCCGGCATCCAGTGCAAAGGTGCATTGTAGCAGGGCGTGTCAATTACCATCAGCTGAACGTTCTGCTTATGTCGTCCCTTATTTTCATAAAAAAAACTATTTATTATTTGTTTCATAATCTGACGAATGTACTTTCACCAATGTATTGATAAGCGGTGCGTGAACACTGAACCGCCTATCCGTAGCAGAGACGGGCCAGGGTAATGAACTCAGACCGCTTCTATTTACATTGATGTTTACGGAACAATTACGACTAATAAATTTACTTCGATTATAGTTTTTTTCATTTTAACTATTTTGTACGTCGTTTTTTAATCCAGTAGTAGTTAAAAGTTATATCATCTTATCTTATCTTAATATATATAAATTACGTGACACGTTGATTGTCCTCGATGGACTCCTAAACTAATGAACGGATTTAAATGGGGCTTACTTCATGGAGTGCAGTTTGGTCCAACTTGAGAGATAGGACAGTTTTTATTTCGAATTGGGACTCATAATTATTTTTATTTCTAATATTTACTTTGCAAGGACATATTTTTTGTGAGAGAATTTATTGACGCACGGTTTGACAGTTCTGCTGTGAAACAATTTCATTATATAACAAGTATATAATATGTTACGAAATTATTCTTGATGTTTTGAAAAACTAATGACAAATTAGTATAAAACAGTATTTTTTTTATTATATACAGAACAACGTCTGTTGGATGAGCTAGTAGTTATACATAATTAATTGGTAATGCAAAGTTGTATATCGACATTTAACCCTTCAAAAACTATAGATATCTTTTATTTTCCAAATCTATTTATCTAAATTGTTATTTGATTCACCTACCGCTTTATTACCTGTACATAATAAATTGTCAAACAATTGTTTAAATGCGGGTCATACAATCTTAGATCATTATCCTTGCGACATTTCGCAAGGACGAAGTTTACAGCTGAATTTAATCGCTTCCTTCGAACTTTATCTGAATTTATATGAGCTGCCGAATAATGACTCATAAACCAGATTACATCACTATCATCAAGTAAATCTGGGCTTTATTTGAAAAATAATTATATAATGTCACACAATATTTCTTTTTTGTAGAGGTGACCTCGTAACTTTAGCGTCTCGTTTTAAGGAGATTTACCGTTAGTCTGATCAGCAGCATAGCTAATACTGCTTTTTCTAAAGTAAAAATGAATGACGTTTGAAAAATTATGAATTTTTAGATTGATATCTCAAGATAATCATCGAGTATGAATCTGTGGGGATGACGCTGAAAATTTGGATGACCCTATTTCGTCAAGACTCTGGCAATAGCCACAGTCGACATTTGTCTACTGTGGCTATGCTATATAATATTTTACTAATATGAGCTCCAAATAATATCTTTACACGTAGACGACCCCATATAAATTTTATTATGCTTCAGCTTTATGTTGTAGTTTTATGTTTTGTACGGCTCGACTAATACGGCGTCGTATTTATATTGTTTATTTGACTGAACTGCAAACGATAGCTCTAGTAAGTATCGTTTTGATGATTATGCTATAGGGCTGTCAATTTACCGTGTCAACGTAATTAATAACACACAAGAACGACACATGTGAATAACTTCGAACATTATAATATAATAATTGACTAATTAATAAAAAATTAAAAAAAAACTATCCATTTTTGTTTTTAAATTTACGAGTGTTCCGGAATTAAATCTACGTCCAATGCGATGACAGAAGTCTGCAAAATGTAGATAAAATAAAAATACTTTGATCAGCATATACTGATATAGGTATTATTGTGTACATCTTGTTTTGTACGTTTCTCAGCCTATGTGAATATTTAATACAACATAGATTTAAAGTTCTTATGTAAGTGAATTGTAATATTTCTTTATGAGAATATATACCTTAATCTTAAAATATGAGCTTTCAGCTGGGAAATGTTGTGGCGAACGGTTTGTGATCAGCGCAGTGTCAGTCTAAATCATCTAGCTGAAACATCCAGCACGGTAAAACTATTGTTGTAAAAGTGCCAGTTTTGTTAGGACTTATATATAGGATATTATTAATCTCGTCTCATCATCAATGCATCCCGTTTCTGTTTTGGCATTTGAGGTTTGTAAATTCACATTTGATGGGATTCCAATACCATCACGATCATTTTTGTACACATTCAAAATCTAAGTAAGATAGAAACAACGACTAACCCAAATGTAAAATCTTTTATTAAAATCAAGTTGTCAGACAAATATTAAAACTGGCAACTTACTAGTAAAACTATAGGAAATACATGATTAATTGCAGAATGCAGACATATTGAATGAGTCGTTAGTCATTTACGTCATACCTTGTAAATTAATTACTATTAGTACCTACGATTCTTTGAAACTCCCTACGTTTTGATTAACTTCAGAGTAATGATGCTGTTCAATGTTTATTAAAACCACTGCGATATATCTACATACCTACTGGTGATATGTAAGATACACAGAACAACTTAACTTAGATCATCTTTGATGATGGTTAGGTGACTTGGTAAATGATCAACATCTCCCATGTCCTACACACCAGAGGTTTTATAACACGTTATTATTGTTATAAGGTTACATTATCTGTCGACACAACAAACGTATAAATAAACTTTCGGCAAGATATCCTAGGAAATATTATTATATTTAACATATTGTGCTTAGTATTGTTGTGTACCAAATTATTTTGATACATTGACGAATATAATAACCTCACTGTGTCTGATACCGCAGTATAGACCTGTCTTATCATCATAGTCTGAATGATTATGTTGGCACTTGGCAGTCAAAGCTACTTCAGTAAAATCTTTATGAGGTTGATAATTTACACTCAACACGGCGCGGTCGAAATGATCTAATTTGTCACTTTAATAATACAATATCGATCCCGATCTACATATTCTGAGTGGCGTACCAGTATTTACGAATAATTCTATAAGTATGGCGATTCGTATCATTAAACTGTATCGTATTCTCATCACAAGCGACGGCGAGATGTCAATATACAGATAGGTCTCCCAAGCGAGTACATGTACGCGTAGATGTTAGAAGACACCCATGTGTTTTTCGCAAATCCTACAAAGGCTTTTAAGGCCATCGCCATCGTAATCTAAAAATAATCTTTGCCGCGCATCACAAACATTTTATTCTTGTACGAACGTACTTGTTTCTTTGGAGCAGGGAACATTAATATCTTATCTTACTAAGGCTGCGATCTATAAAGCGTACTTAGACTTTACTCAGACTTTACTTACATACAACTTAAGTGACAGTGATGATACGCGAACAAAACTTTTTGTCGGCTGTCCTATCTTAAGCTCAGTATTATTTCAGCTGTCAAATGACGCATGTTTTGCGCAAGTAAAGTATGATCAAAGCATTTATACTTCGCTCTATAGATCTGAGCCTAAGCTGGTACACTATCAACCCTTAAAAGCCTCCTTGGACATCACTTTTATTAATTCGTAGGCAGGATGGATACGGACGATGATATTTATTATGCACCCCCTTATATTTATGGTAAATGAAATGTCACGGTCGAAGATATACTTGAACTACTACAAATGAACCCGCTTACATAACAGTGATCGGTAAAACTGCGGAAATATCTAAATCAATTCATGTTTTTTGTGGTATTTAAATTTCCCAGAATTTTGGTTGACAATAAATATGTTCTTGAATATGTAGCGATCGAAGTTTATATTTTTTATCGGTATCTGAAAGACTTTTGTCATTTTGATTTGCTCTACCTCTTAATACTTTGATAAATAATGAGAAATTTTATTATGATTATAACATTGGCAAATTGAAAAGTAGAGTCAAAGGTAGTGATGAACTATGAATGGGTTGTAGGGTCACCTAACCGTAAGTGATCACCACCGAAACACTAGATGCATTCCGACTATCTCCGGACTTAAATTAACGTTCAGTTTTCAGGTATCTATGTCGTATCGACAGGGAAACAACGTTAGAAATTCTATTCGAATTTAGAATTAGTGGTATTTCTGCCCTACGATAAGAAGAAGATGAAGATTTGCTGCTACATCAGAAGAATCACAAGAGTGTTGCCGGCCTTTGAGATCATCTCCTTTTTCTGTCGTCAAGCAGTAATGTGCAAGTACTTTTCTGGATTGAAGCGTGCCAAAGCTAGTGAACTTATTGGGTGAATAAGACTTTACATCTTATGTCTTAAAGCGACGAGCGCAATTGTGATGCCGATCCTTTCCGCCAGTTGAACTTCACTATTTCTCATAACAAACAAGGCTTGACCCTTGTCTTCCTACGAAGTTAGGTATGATAGTGGAGGGTCTTTACACTATGCATACTATATGGAAGTTCGTCGGTGGCTAACATAACTATTACTATTTCGATATCTAACCTACCGTTTGTTGACAGGCATGAAAATGACTATGTCTACGAGTGCTACCATGAGTGCCCGTGTGCATAGAAAGGTAATTCGGGCGCCGCATAAACGTGCGCACCCTGGCAAGTACATCGCGGGCAAGATGGTGCACCCCGGGAAGAGTGCGCTCGTTCCGAGCAGGAGTGCGCTCAATCCGGGGAAATTCGCACACTTGGGCAAATTCGGGAAGTTCGCCCATTATGCGCACGCACATTCGTTCAGGCCGCCGGAGCCCTGCGAGAAAAGTAATGACAGCGGACTGGGCCCGGAGCCCCTGCACAGGTAAGGCTTGCACCGCCATGCTTATGTCCGTACCTACGTGTTTCGCTTATTGTTGTTCAGCCATGTCTGATGTCTGCATACGCTTGTTGTGTATCAATTCAATTCTGGGATCGACCTATTACAAAGATGCATCGATACTAACAAATTGTGTTATGATAAAATATCAGTAATATGTTGGATTGCGATATAGCTGCATGACAACTAAATAATAATTGCTAGAGCGGCATGTGGCTTGGCATTGTAATCATGCGATCAAATAGTGTCTGGCATGTTTTACTTACTAACTTTGGGAATATTCGTTAACAATATTGTTATTTCTAAATTAATTTTTAAGGTTTAGAGTAATATGATTAATAAAATTAACGCTTATGAATATAGTCACAAAGCATTATATCGCGTTTTCATGTATTTATGAAGATAACTTTTAATTGTCTACAGAATTGTGCCCCCTTTAGTCTATAATATAGGTCATACCTAGTTGGTGCACAACTCCCGATACGAGAGGGTCAAAGGTCGCATCTAAACAGACACACACACCGACATGTATCTAATTTACTAATTATATGTTTGAAAATTTCTAGTAAAACAATTTTCTGACTAAATTAGCTGGCGAAATTCAACAGTCTAATATGTACTAAAAACATTTCTTAAATGAAAATTAAGTCAGTTAAAAGTTCATTTTAGGTAATTTAGGTGTGCATACATAGCTAACAGATATCTCTCGCCGACGCTAAAATTGTTCTTTCTGTTTATTTCAGCATTGCAAACCTCGTGACATGCAATGCAATGCGCACCTTTCCAATTGTGAAATGTGGTTTAATCCGTCATGCATTTTTCCCTGTCTTGAATTTTTCGTAATCATATACTTGTTTATAGATTATGATCGTATAGACACAGAGAGTTATTTTAACTAGATTATCAAGCTGTTAATTAGCAATCGCTCCTAGTTCCGACCTTCATAAATCGTGAAATCACATTGATGCACGTACGCCTGTCGCAGTATCTTCAAGAGATACGATATCATCTTTATAAATTATTTAAAGATTAGCTTTTGCTGAGCAACTCTATGATATAAGTATTAAATATTTACACATTGATCGGTAAACAGACTTTCCTGACAAAAATTGTATTTTCTAATCGAATTTTCATTTCATATTTCAGCCTTTCAGGCTCACTATAATAAAGCCTGGATTGTTAAATATTGTAGGAAATATTTGGCACTGAATATTGATTTTCATGACCTTAAGCCAAAAAGTAACCCTCGAATCCGTTTGTTTCAAAACCGTGGCGGATACCAACACACGGAAGAACATTGGGTCAGTGTGTGAATACAACAGTAGCTAAAATCGCAACTAGCTTGTAATAGTCTGCGTAAACATGTTACATCATTTACTTTTTGGTCAATTAACGAATGCTTGAATTGCTCACTTTGGTTTCGTTTCGCAGTTTGTTGTTAAAAATTACTTCTTCGATGTATGAACTTGTATGAATTACTTCCAATCTCGCCTAGATTAGTTATTTCGTTAGTGGATTTTTTGATGTTGTTGAAATCAAAACTTCAGTTGTTACAATTATAGTATCTGCTGGTCAACTGTCTGACTTTGATTGACAAGGCCTCATCGGCAATGGTTAAAGTTGCACTGCTTTCTTATTTTAGCTTATTTTCCTTCCCTACGATATGAATTAATATCATCTTTGTTCTGTTTCTTGAACGTCTTCTTATATTCTGGTGAGTATTGTGTTAGATCATCTGAAGACTAATATGCTGCAACAAAACATTAAAATAGTATTACCGCTAAATTTACTGTTCTATCATCAATCATCTGATGAAAATATTGATATGGGCGGGCGGACTAATAGGACTGGACAACATATTGCTGGATGATACTGTACAGCCAAGTTGCCAAATCCCACGTTTGTTAGACGTCGCTCGCTTTAAACTTACTATGTAGATCAACTTCAGACACATTTTGTGACACGTAATATAAATTACAGCGTAATACCAGACAGTGGCCTTGATTTTACATTTCCGCATTATCATTTGCGAAAGTGTGTTTGTATCGTCTTGAACATTCAAATTTCAAAACACATTGAATCAAAACACTTTTAAAGCAATGGAAGACACTATATATTTTTGTCACAAATCAGATAATAAATAAGACAGAAATACTCGTAAAAGATAAAACTTTCCTGTTTTAGTTCGATAATTTATTTTGAGCGCAATGTATTTTTTACTCAAGAAAGTTTCATGATGTTTCTAAAATCATGACATGCATATTCATTAAAACCATGGACATTAAGATTTGATTGATTTTTATTAACATAATAGTTAAGACAATAACTGGTCTACGTCTCAAGTTGAGGTCACCAGTTTACTTGGCCTAATTTCTATAATTTAAATAAATAAGAGATTTTGCCAAGGTCTTGTCAAGGCAGACAGCCTACCTACCATACGTGGCGCTGATAAACTTAGTGCAGTATTTAATTACAGCACAAATAATGTTTACATTGCAGTAAATATGTATATTTCATAATAGATTTATGTTATGAATTGTAGTTCAAATTCATTAAAATGTCATGGTAACAGTATAAGCCATAATTATGATTTTATCATTATTCTAGGCATTTAAGTTTGACGCTGTTTTAAGGTAAACTAATGGGGGTTTGGGTGGTAAATTAATAGTTATTGCCAATTTCTATAACTTCTAATTTGTTAGAAGATCTCAAACGGCTTTGCCAATCACCTTATCTGTAAACTTACAATGTAGTAGAAAATCTAAGACCTGTTTGTTGGCCTCTTCTTCTATTTTTATAATACTTCGCAAAATATGTCTAACCCACAGACTTACAGCCCGATAATACATGACCAATTTTGCTTTGGCAATGTGTGCGTTAGCTAGTGGTAGTTTAGTATTCAAAATACTAAAGAGCCAATTCCAAACGTGGCTGTCTGTTTACGATTTGACTCAAAGTCAGTTACGGTCGCAACAGTTTCTTTTTTTATCTTGCTGTATCTCCGTTAGAGTGGTTCTTCTCTTTCGCGCGCTTTGTCTGTTTGAACGCTAGTATATTGAAATTCTATTGTCTGACGACTTTGTCATGAATCACTTGAATTTTTATGATGTGTCTGATTCCCACTCCACATAATTCTTCTGGAGAGATCGGGGATGATCGTGTCACTTGGTGATCCTTGATTGCTTCCTTTATGCCGGCCACGGGCCACCATTTATCCATACTCTGTACTAATATTATAAAGAGGAAAGATTTGATTGTTTGTTTGTTTGCATTGAATAGGCTCCGAAACTACTGAAACGATTTGTGTTGGAAAGCTACAGTAACCCCGGGTGATATAGGCTATATTATATTTTTTTTAAATAAGGGATCCGTAAGGATTCCAATAATGTAACCCGAGGTGTAAAAAAAATACCTAATATATTTTTACATCGCGTGTGCTGCGAAAAGTATTCATGGCTTTGCAGAACACATAATTAAATGTTGCAACACCGTATTACGTAATGAGTGTTCTTTTATTACTTCTTTGGTCCTGTGTGTACGCAGACGAAGTTGCGGGGTATCAGCTAGTATTATATATACTTAATACCACACAATAATATTAACACTCGGTTTGCGTCATCACACGTCTGGATAGAAATCATTGACACAATTTTAAGTTATAAATAAATTCACTGCTTTATGTATTGTTTTATAAATAACACGTGGAAAAACAATTTAGTTATAAAATTATCTCAATCGTAAGAATAGCAATAATGATTTTGTATTTAAAAGATTCTTATTTTTATTAAATTAATATGATTAAATTGTAGAGTTAAGTTTCATTGATTATTCCCTGCTTGCTAGTGATGTGCCGGATTTTCAAAAAAGTATCTTAAGATTATACGGATCATTATAGAATATCGTAGTGAAATACAAATATGACTGACAATAATAAGTGTCTTTATAAACGTTTTAACTTAGATTACTCTTTTTTTTTTTCGGTTAAATCCAGTTCTCAATAGCGTCCTGAACTTCATTATATAAGTTTGTTATAATGGAAATTATTGATTTTGGGCAAAAAAGTGATTTTTGTGAACTCATATTAAAATTTTGTAAATATACTGACAATAATCAATATTTTTTTTCCTTAAATTTTTTTCTTTGGTGACTATCTATACCTAGCTGATATATGTGTTTCGGTCTGAAGGGCGCCGTAGCTAGTGAAATTACTGGGAAATGGATAATTAACGTCTTATGTCTCAAGGTGACGAGTGCAATGGTAGTTCTGCTCAGATTGATTGGATTTTGCAAGAATCCTGAGCGGCACTGCATGTTATGGGTGGGGCGTATCAATTACCATCAGCTGAACGTCCTGCTCGTCTCGTCCCTTATTTTCATAAAAAAAAGTACAATGTACGTGATACGCCAACAGTAAGATATGATAAAGATACAGACACGGGTATCTGGCACATCACTATTTATTGCCACATAGAACTGCAGTTAATACATAGTTGTTAACGGTCTTCTAATGTCGAGCATGTGTTAGTATCTTACTTCGTTTAATGGTCTCTGATATAGGTATGATGAATCGAAAAATATAAATCATATTGTGAGCCATGAATAATTTTAGTTATCTTCGTAGTATAATAATAATTGATGTATTTCTGTATTTTATTATTTTATGGCTACGTTTTGGTGAAAAATGAGAGCATGTTCATGGTGATGTTCGTATAGCGATTATGTTATTCTTGATTAGAATGAAGACTGAGATTTTTTTATTTTTATCTCAATTTATTGTCTCTTTCTATCCTTCAGCTTTGACACACTTTACATTCGATTTCGAGTGAATGAGCGAAAGGTGCAATATTATAGATATTTTTTGTGTGGTTCTAAGTATTATATTTCGTTTTATATAATTAGTTAATTCAACCACTTATCCTTTGGCTTTCAACCCTATTCAGTAGTTCGTGTGTGTAGCTTTGAGTGGTTATACATTTACACTCATAGATTTTTTAAGTATGCCCAAGACTGTTGAATTGAATTTCTGGTATCATTCGTCCATTTTATGCTTGAATGTTCGCTGACCGCTCAGTATTTGCGCCCGGGCCTATACTAAGGCAGTGATTGTGATTGCATAAAGTATAAGTACCTGATTAAAAATGAGTCACCTATTAATAAAAAAATACTTTTATGATTTTTCACCGCAGTGCAAAATTTAATTTGCTTAAAATTATATCATGAAATAATGTCTTGTGACTAATTCGCATTAGCTTGATAATCAAATACTATTATAAAAATATAGGCATAAGGTACAAGTTACAATTTCCTTGTCCAAATAAATTTTTGCATTAGATGAACACTAAATACATAATGCATTAATTTAACTCTCCAAAAGGCAGAATATCTGACCTGAAAATCTGATGGCATCCTTCGCACAATTCATTGCACTTTTTAAATTGACAAGATGGCCATCAAAAAAGAATTTATTTACCAAAATTGTCTACTTTATATCTTTGATCAAATTTTCTTTTAAGAATTTCGTATGTAGGAACGTAGTGTAACACTAAGATGGCTGACATGTTCAGGGTATCTCCTGTTTATGTAATTTGCAAGTTGAAGGTGACATTAATATCCTGTCAGTTTTCTCGTCAGAAATTGTGTGCCATTATTGGAAATATGAACGGGTATGCGCAGACTATCAGACCCGTGCGAGGATTGGGATCAGCGAGAAGCAAAACGTCCGCGCCGGCGCGATATCGAGTCTGCAGTTAAGTTAGAGTGTGACGACGCCAATGACGCTTACTCGTTTGCTTCGCCCGCGCTGCCCGCTCCCGCGCTCGCTACGCTGGACGCTGCGCCCACTACTGTGCCCATACCCGCGTACGTTATTACAATCATTACATAAAATATTATTATTCGGGAAATCGTATACCAGTTGCTCCTTGATAGCTCTGGTTAGAGTATACCAAACAACTTGTCAGACCCCAGCATAATATCTGGTGATGGAATTGACCCAGCAGGCGATCGATACATTTCACACTCCGTCACATCCATCATAACTTTTCAGTTATACAATAATATATAAACATTAAATTAACTTATGTATATTTGTTTGATTTTATAATATTGAGTGTTACAACACACAAATTCATCAACCAAAAACCAACCTATTAAACTAGATGACATTCCTATAATTTTAATTAATAATATCATTGTATTAAATAAATAAGGTAAGTATACTTATGGTGTTATACTATAATTATTTCCAGATAATTTTTGATTGAGTATCGTTATGCATGTATTGTTTTTGCATTTCTGTCGCATAATAAATTATCTTGTGACTATTGGTAAGATCATGATAAAGACAGTAAAGCACACTCCAGGAATGAATGATCAGCAAAACCTATTCTAATTTCAGAATACGAGCGGGAAGCAGTCTTTCTAGTCCAAATTTATCAGAATCGCCTGGAAAAAGGTTTCAAGACATCTCCTACAGGTCTTGCGGGAAACTTGCAAATAGCGGGAAATTGGCCAGCAAGTACGCAACAGGTGGTAAACTTTCTGGCAAGCTAGGGGGTAAATACGGAGGAAAGTTAGCCCAGGCGCTTGCGAGGCGAAGAGCTTTAGCCTCCATGACGCATTCCGGGCCTTCGGGGCTGGCGGCCCCGTTAACCAGCAAATCCAAAGATGGGACTGTGGAGTTGCAGATATTATGCCAACCAGAGTCTCAACACAGAGCGAGGTGAGACCTTTTGAACTTTCGTAGTCCTTGAGTTGATCGGAGCCAAAAATGATAGTTGAACATGTGGCACGTGGACTTCCACCTATATTTAGCTGATCACTATTTAAAAGTGTCATCCGACTTTCTGAACCAAGATGCTTAATTATCTGATGAAATAAGTCGCTGAGTACGACTACTCAACCTCAGTTATTTATGACTTACCAATACACGAATTTGCACAATGCTTGTCGACGAAAACAACATTTATCTTGTGACAGCCAGCGCTCTAAAGACTCGTACCAGACTTTTTAGATTTTAGACCAAATTTTAACTTACTAGAGGTAAGACAAATCTATCCTTTTACGCTTTCAATAACCTATCGACATAAAGCATTGGAATGTAACTGTACTGGACATAACTATGGATAGATAAGATCTTGTCATTAAACGGTGACAGCAATGTATCCGTAACTAGAGATACGTTATTGAAAATGACCGCTAATGAATCTGATATACAAGTAAATCCCTATATCTTAGGCCAAGGTTCGCCTTTTCACATTAGCTAAAAAACCTGAAGGCCACATAGAGCTTACAATATTTGCCAACACGAAATAAATGCAGACTGTAGGAGGAAATCTTAAAAACGCACTGGCTATATTAAATATATTTATTTAGGTTACTTACCTTTAAAAGCAATAAATTGGCATCGGAAATATTATCTTCAACAATTCAAAAATGTTATTCTTTTATATTTACAGGTATCAGACTGAAGGAAGCAGAGGTGCTGTTAAGGATAATTCAGGCAATGGATTTCCTATAGTGAAACTAGTCGGCTATGATAAGCCTGCAGTTTTACAGGTAAGTTACATACATAGCTTTAAACTAAGCTTTTATCCGTGCTAACCGCCAGGCTTCCTCAGTCACATGATGAGGAGGAGAGATGGGGATCTTGAAAAGCTAATCGTAGTTGGAAACAGGGAGAACAAATGAGCCCTCTACTACCGATCGCTGACAGATACCGATACTGATATATCACAGCCCTGGTTCGATGCATCAGTTACAAGCAGAAACTGACTGCAAAACACAGACTTATCGAATCTGATTTGCGGCGCGGGTGGTTAAAACTTAGTATCCCGTAGCACGAATAATGAGGTAAAAAATATTGTAGAGTAGAGATAGAGTAAGGTAAAAGGTAAAGACAAGGTAATGCACCGTTCCAGAGAAAAAATCATTATAAGTACTATACCTTACCTCAAATTATGATATTTTTTATCAATTGGGACATTTTTATGGGTAGGAAAGAAAGGGAAACGCCTAGAATTCGTTTCTAGCACTCGCGGCCCGCTACGCTCGACTGGTGCGTTGTTTTAACTGTTGTAACATAACTTAACCTAACCAATTTTAATGAATTGTAGTTGATAGAGCTTTGGTCCACGATTTTCAAGAAAAAACGAAAAAAAAATCTACTTTCCCCCCTCCTAATTTGTTAATGGGGGGGGTTAACGCCTACTATTCGGTTCTGGCGTTGTTTTAACTGTTCTAACATAACCTAACCTAAGCATTTTTTTTCTGTTTTCAATTTATTTCATTTTACTGTTTTTCATTCAATTTATGGCTGTATGGGCTTGAAGCTTGCCTGTCCTAATATTTTACGGTGAAACCAAAATCATATCATGACAGTTTTTAACCTCCCGCCGGAATGTCAGCGCTCGTGTAGTGTTTATTTACGTGATTTACCTGTTTTACGTTAGAATTTTTTTCGTTATTTTTGAAAACGGTGCATTACCTTGTAATAAGAGTGGTATCATTATAATCGTGGACTAAAGCTCTATCACCTACAATATTTTGTTTTCTCCAAATTCGTGCTACGGGATACTAAGTCTAACCCGCGCGGGTGCTGCTAAATCTAGGCTGGTATGCACATATCCGTGCCTTGTTGTATTATATCGTACGAGACACTGGAAACATCATGCCGGCGCCAAGGGTCGAATATAAAAAAGGTACGAGTCTGCGGTCGCTGTTGTTTTATGACGTGGGCGTCGGTTAAGCACTACACCCCTGTTCAGGCATCATCGATGTCCCAAAAGTGGCGTCAACGAAGACCCGATATACTGAATCAATTTGGACAAGCCATTCAGCATTATGCCCATTGTATTCGCCCATATTTTCGCCATAATTTCAGCGAACGGTGTCTGCCTTAAATCGGGATGTGTCCAAGCACATCGGAGATAGAACGTAGCCCATGAGACGATCCAATTTTGCGTTACAACTATGGGATCTGTAGACACAAATAATGATGCTCCATTTTGTAACCGGTTTACTTTACTTTTAATTAATTTTAACAATTTTGGATTATAATCAATACTGGCTATTATATGAATTACTTCAATACCTAATCATTGTTTTTTTTTATGTATTTTCAACATTCTGATAGGGGAGATCAGTCTGACTGAGACAATTGACATAACTGATTTTTGTTCAACATCGACATTTTCTGTCACATTTTCTGAGTCAGATTTGAGTATATATATTTTAAAATAACAGGCTACTTTTGGTTATAAAATAGTAATGCAAATTTTGTTTGGCAGGTTTTTATAGGAACAGACACGGGGAGAGTGGCGCCGCACATGTTTTACCAAGCGTGCCGGGTGTCTGGCAAGAACTCCACGCCGTGCAAGGAGAGGAAGGAGGACGGCACCGTCGTTATCGAGATAGACCTGGAGCCGACTAAGAACTGGCAGGTCACGTGCGACTGTGTCGGAATATTGAAGGTGCGTTACAAGTTTCTTTGTTGCCAATCTCGCACTACACTGAGCGTACATTTATCGTATAGTGGCTGGTGTAATGTCCCACGTTTGGTCATGAGTGCAACAAGTATTCTCCACTATGTAGCAGTACACCCGGGGACGACCGCTCGCAACGGATAGCCGACTGGAACTGGCCTCCCGCTTTTTTTTTTCGAGAGTAGGAAAATACGGTTACGTATTTACGCGGGGCGTAATATGTCGGACTCGAGTGTGACTAAAAACCTCCTCTATGCTGTTGGCCCCGAAGGCTTTTACAGCGACATAGGACATGGGCCGTGGAGGCCGCAAAGACTACGCAATAACAGTCGCGGGGCGTCTCCTGAGGAGACTCGAACCTCGGACCGGCTGTGTGCTAGTGGGAAGGCGACCTCCCGCTGTACTGTGCATTCCTTATATAGCACTGAACGTCACACGGTTAATGTCACTGTCGATGTCATGACAGTGAGAAAGATTGTTAACAGATACTCAATTCAGACTAGATGTCAATACACTACAGCTTTCGACATTCAACATCGACTTTCAACACAGGTTGAAAATACCGTATCGATCTATCTTCTTTAATGTTAAGACATAGGTACTCGAGTTATTTTGGGCGGAGTTGACCCACTCTTAAAACGGCTGTTTATCATTTAAATTTATTAAATCATTTTTAATGTTAACCACCAATGACGTTCTATACAAATAGACAATGCACCTCATACAAAATCAAAGCCGAAATATGGCACATGTCACAAATGACTCCATAATAACCTTCGACTTCTATGTCTATACATTTCTGATTGTGTCCTTTCATCTGTCCCATTCTGACAAGAGGGTCTTGCTGGGGACTTGCTAGTAATATTGTACCATATTTAATGAAAAAATATTCGTTTTATTAAATTACTTCCGTTTTTTGCATCTCAATCTTATATAATAAAAGAAACTTACCGATGGTAAGTTTCAATGGTAAGTTTTGTTAAGTAAGTCACACCATCAATTTTTGAAACGTGAATGTATTATTTAAGCATTTTTTATAGCACACTAAGGCTTATTGATTGACACACGACTAAGGAGAGAAGTGTGCTTACATTGGTTTTAAGCACACTCTTGCCGTTCCGTTATCAGATTGCGAATGATATGTCCATATGTATAGAACGTCATTTTTCACCACACGTAAACCAATGTTTATAGCTCTTAAACAGCCGATTATATTAACCGAGGTCCAAAGCATCGCTTAACCGTCCCTTGATACCATATTTTGACATCTGCTGAGCATCTGAGTTTTCTCTTCTCGTCTTTCGTCATTAAATTATTTTCATAGCCCTTTTCAGCAATTCTATGTCTTTGGAAATTATCTCACCCCAAAAGACAAAACTAGGATTGAAGTTGAGATATTAGAAGTTAAATAAATAAATAGTTGTTTAGAGCGTATAGGCACGCAGACGGATGTTATATCAAGTAGTGTCGCGAGTCGCCCTATGTGGCCGGCTGGGATCGCCGCTAACCTGTCCCACTTATCAACGCCGGGCCGACAGCGGTCGTCTTGCGACACTATCTCGGGTCAACGAGCTCGAGAATGCCACTTGCATAATTATTTTCGTATTACACTAACAATTGGTCGATTGTTGATGTTTTCCTGTTCGCCTGTTAGTCTGTACGCAGCGTGTATTACCAAAGGGACGTACAATAAAAATTGTGATAGATTATTTTTTTATGACAATACGGAACGAGACAAGCAGAACGTTCAGCTGATGGTAATTGATACGGCCTGCACATTACAGTGCAGTGCCGCTCAGGATTCCTCAAGCCTAAAAATTCTGAGCTGCGCTACAATTGCGCTCGTCACCTTGAGACATTAGATGCTAGGTCTCATTTGCCCCGTAATTTCACTAGCTACGGCACCCTTCAGTCCAAACCCCACCGATAACACTATATTGTGTTGTCGGTAAGTTTAAGTTGTCATTATATATTTTGATATTGACACGAGAGTGGGTCAGCGATTGGAAATAATACTCCGCTTATAGGAACGAGTCTTTATTTGCGTTCACTTTTTCTGAACTTGCACTTCGCCGGTCTACCACTGTTCCTCTTGTTGGCGGCGGTACCTTCAACGCGTCACACCGCACCGAACACTAAGTATCTTCTATCTTCTTCTTCTTGGAGCACTTTCACTACTTCTTCTTTTTTACACTTTCGAGTCAGAACTAGATTTGCCGTAGGCCACGCTTAGTACGGCTTATATACCCCCGGATCTGTTCCATTTTCAAAATGATTCTCCCATTCCATATTTAAATTTAAATTGTACTAGAAAATTCTTTTAACTATTTTTATCCTGCTTACACATTTTCTATCCCTTTTTTCTGTTCGATTTGATCCTAAACTTACTAGAAATTTCCATTAACTTTACAAAATCAATAAATTCCATACTGGTAGGTGTATTGAACCCGGGTCCACAGCGTCTAAAGTTAACACTTTTACGCTAGAGCTACGAGTATTGCTGACGGAGCTGTTGAAATTATCAATGTCTTGAAGTTTGACAACTCTCGTCATGTACGTTGCTGCACGATATGACGTTTGACAACTCTCGTCATATACGTCGAAGCGTTGCTACGCGACAATATTAATAGTTGGCTAACCTATTACTTACTTTATATATTTTTTAAAATTTTCTGGTCTACTTATAAACTCCTGTTTCTAATCTCAGCAATTGCTGCTATATTATTCTTGAATCTATGTTCTCTCTTCAGTAAATGGCTTTCTGTCATTTTATCACACGTCTATTGTAAAGTATTCAGCTGTAGATTCTCCAATAACATAAATAAATCTCTAATATAACCACACTTGCAGAACTCCTTTAAAATAACACATAAAATAATATAAAAATTAATGATTTGGCGGCCAAGTAAAACCCATTTAATATGTATGTCAAAGATAATATTTTCTAATTATGCATATATATTGATAAGCATGTATGATAGCGAATGATCGTGTAATTTGTAAAAATTAAGCGCCACAATGTTATTTGTATTTCATTTTCAAATATGCTTTATTACAGAAACAGTTAATTACATACTTACTACCTAGTAGACATATACTATATGTGTATAGTGTACATATTATTTTACGACCTAGTTGAGAAGGCAAACTGTAAGCCGTACCTATGTAATTCCTTCTCCTCCTCGTATCGTCCCTCATTTACATAAAAAATAAGGGACGAGACGAGCAGGACGTTCAGCTGATGGTAATTGATACACCGTGCCCATTACAATGCAGTACCGCTCAGGATTCTTGAAAAACCCAAAATTTCTGAAGGGCACCACAATTTCGTTCAGACCGAAACACAAAAATGCTTACACATTACTGCCTCACGGCAGAAATAGGCGCCGTTGTGGTACCCATAATCTAGCTGGCATCCTGTGCATAGGAACCTCCCACTGGTGGTAATGTGTCTGTTAATCTTTCAGGAGCGTAATGTGGATGTGGAACATCGGTTTGGAGAAGTCCTGGGTGGAGCGGCCGCCGGGGCTCACGCGGCGCGGGGCAAAAAGAAATCAACAAGATGTCGCATGGTGTTCCGCACAGAGATCATGGACGCGGCTGGCAGGACCGAGCTGTTGCAAGTCTGCTCCACGCAGATAATATGTAGTGAGTACTTATGATGGACCTACCTATTGATAGACCAAATAGACGTTTAGATTTTTTTTTAATTAAGCACAAATGAATGCGCCTCGTGGTAGTACATACTCCTCGTTTAGTATAACTGTCGTATCATAAAAGTGTTATTAGGTGCTTCAAAATTCTTCCACTTTTCACTTCCGACATTACCTATAAGCGCCGTATGCTCAAACAATTTCTAATAAGATTTAAGGTTTGTACGGCACGTCGCTTAACACCTTCGTAGGAGTTTTTTTAATGATAATAAGTGACGAGATGAGCAGGACGTTCAGCTGATGTTAATTGATGCGCCTTGTCCATTACAATGCAGTGCCGCTCAGGATTCTTGAAAAACTCAAAAAATCTGAACGGCACTACAACTACGCTCGTCACCTTGAGACATAAGATGTTAAGTCTCATTTGCCCATTAATTTCACTAGCTACGGCGCCCTTCAGACCGAAATACAGTAATGGTTACACATTGCTGCTTCACGGCAGAAATAGGCGTCGTTGTGGTACCCATAATCTAGCCGGTATCCTGTGCAAAGGTGCCTCCCACAACCCTTTGAACAAAGCTTACGCCTGTAAACGAGTTTATCTACATTAAAGATTCTAAAACAGTTAGCTTATTGCCAATATTAAAACACCCAATGTCCTAATACCCATTAGATACATCATCCAAACGACTACTGTAATGAAATTCAGTACAACATTATATCACTCCTTTGATGATATTATGACTTTTTTTTTAATGTTAGCAGTAAGCCAACTGATTAAGAATCTTTTATAGAGGATTCATATTATGGGTGTAGATAAATGCAACTATGCAACTGTTTATAATTAGGTATTAAAACACTCACTATTATCACCTATGAACCCACATTCGTGTTTTACTTCCCCTTATCACACAATAGTTGCATCAATAACTATAACAGGTTCAATTCTGCTTAGATCATTATTTACACGTCAACATAGACTGTAACTATGAAAACGTCGAAAAAAAATTAAGTTGACAGTTAACATCTATTTTGAGCAATGCACGTACACTAACACAAAGTAACATACACATCAGGAGTGTTAGACGTAGCTTGTCACATACACCAAAGTAATAAGCCCGGCCTATTTTCATCGGCTGTCTAGCAGCTAGAGATTATAAATAACCTAAGCAATGCATAACGCGTTTAAATGCTGACCGCTTATTTTGGAACGTCAAACGTCTTCAAGTTCAAGAGCTGTCACTGTCGTTATCGCAATAGAAACATTGACATTTAACCATTGTCATTTTGGTCATACTTATCGATGACAGTTTTGGCAGATACCTATTTGATACATTCTATTATTTATGACATTGACAAGTAAACTCAGGTTACGTCAACGCTTTTTGTTCAATCGAGATGAAGACTAGAATTTGAACTCGTTTCGAAAAACTGAGTTTTATTGAACTCAGTTTGAAGTGTTATTGATAAAATCGGGGCTCAGACTTCAGGTATGTACACGATGCCGGAGTCGCAACGGCGGCAGGGATACGTGCATTGTAAAATTAAAATGGATGATTTAGATTGTTAGCCTTTATAAAGTTAATTATGCACCTTCACGAGTAATTTAGTGTGTTATATTTGAATATTCTTTTTATTATTAGAATACCTATTGGTGGTTTAATTGGCAGTAATGCCAAGCAACTTCGACTCATTGGATGCGAATATTTGTAATATTTATTTTTTCTTTACTTAGGAGTACACCTTATTAAAAGTCTTTATTAAAGAAGAGGAGGACAAACGAGCAAACTCTCTTGTGGATTCAAAGGAATCCCAAGAGCGTTGCCGACATTATAAAGCGTCGAATATACTGGTAAAAATTTAAATGTGTTTATGTGTTATATAAATACTTAATTTTGTATTTTAGCCCAACCTCCTGGAGTACCAGAAGTGTGCAGAAAGTCGCTGGTGTCGTGCCCTGCGACCGGAGGCCTGGAGCTGTACCTGCTTGGCAAGAACTTCCTGAAGGAGACTCGCGTGGTGTTCCGGGCACAGCATGAGGGCAGAACGTGGGAAGAAGAGGTCACACCTGATAAGGAATTCTTACAGCAAGTGAGTATTCCGTTTTTTATTGAATTAGCTGAAAAATATTTTAATGGAATAAAAGGTACAAGGTACATACGAGGCACAAGCTGATAAGTGATCACCTGTGCCCATGCTCTCTTGCATCACGAGAGGAATTACAACAGCTTTGTAGAATTTTCACTTAGTTCGAACAGATGTGAGTTATTTATTATATCTGTACTTACTTATCGGCTTTTATAATTTGTGAGCTATAATTGTTTATAAGCTACTCCGGTAAATTAGGCTCTTACTTATTGCGCTCTATAGTCGACTCGGTTCGATATATGCCGAGCACGACGTCTCAACAACAACATCATATTCAATACCCACAAAATAAGCGTCCCTTAAGAAGGATGCATATGAAAAAGCTGCCACATTTAAGAACAACGGAAGAAAATTTATAAATAATACATGATAACATAAAAAAAAATACAAAATAATTTGCTCGTCCCAAATACCACAGTGGCTGAAGACGAAGGTTTCCAACCAGTGTGTGTTGCCAGTGATGACTTACGATACGTAGACGTGGTCGCTAACTATGGACCTTATGAGAAAGCTCATGGTCGCTCAAAGGGCAATGGAGAGGGCTATGCTCGGAGTTTCCCTGCGAGATCGAATCAGAAATGAGGAGATCCGTAGGAGAACCAAAGTTACCGACATAGTCCAAATGATTGCGAAACTGAAGTGGCAGTGGGCAGGGCACATAGTTCGGACAGATGGCCGTTGGGGCATTTCCCTTCCTATGGACTTATCAACCTTTCGGTTATAAAGATCTACATCCCATTTGCGCCAAGCCACTACGACTCCGCCACCAACGGAGGGGCACTGATAACCAGTGAGCTCCCCTCCCCCATAGCCCCCGTGTCGGTAAAGCTACCTCCACCACGTTTGACGGGTAACCACCGAGGAACCTTTCGGAACCATCTACTTCAGGTCAATTGAAGGCCACCGCGCCCGTTGCTCGGATAACCGAGATGAGGTGGCTACTTGGCCAACTTTTTTGGGTGAGCACCCTGAAGTACAGCTGAACACCCTATACCGACTGTCCACTAACAGACGTGACAACATACATCGCGCCTGTTTTCAACTGTAAAGTCCTCGAATCGCGACCACGTACCGGAAGACGCAGTGTTGGTAGGCCGCCACATGGACCGACGATCTGCTCAAGATCGCCGGAATACGTTGGATGAGGGCAGCGCTGGACCGATCGTCGTGGAAATCTTTGGGGGAGGCCTTTGTCCATCAGTGGATGATAACATATCACAGAGGTGAATATGAAATGTTTGTCGTCTGATAGTAATGGTAACGTTTCGCAGACGCACCTGGTGTGCTGCGTGCCCGCGTTCGCCCGCGCCGACATCTCGGAGCCGGCGCCGGCGCAGCTGTTCGTGCGCTCGGGCGGCAAGGCCAGCGAGCCGCACGCCTTCCTGTACACGCCGCCCGCTCGCGACACGGGCCCGCCGCACGCCTCGCGACACCACGCCGCGCCTGCAGGTACTCGACCACCCCGCCCCGACTCCCACTGCTACCCACTCGCGCGTTTTACTACTACTACCATATGTGTCATAAATACAAACAGTGACTCGAATCCTTTGTGCTACCGCTAAACATCTACAACGTTGTCTCGACATCTAGGTGTACTTTTCAAAAATGTACTTTTATGTCACAAAAACTTGACATAATATGTTAAGGCGCGGACTGACTGGGATTGTAAACGCTACAACCAATCCTACAATATTTGTGTGTCATTCATAAGGCTGAGCTGCAAATGGGCATTTATTTTACCGATTTCTTTTGTTTAAAATTTACGTATTAAGTTGAAAACTTGTTCGGTTGAAATTTTAGAAAAGTACTAATTCTATTAAATTCTTTAAGAAAAGAATATTGTTATAGCTGAAAATTCGAATTGGATATTTCAAATTATATATAAATATTCTATTCGGTTCAACATTTTCTTTAAGTCCTTCTTTGTGCACTGTATTTTTTGCGTCGGATTATTTTCATTGCGTTATGTTGTAATCGACTCTCTAAGAAACTAATTTTTGACGATATTGTGGCATGAGTTCACCAACCGTGCAACTGATTTCGTGTTTGTGGGACGCCTAAATACGTACCGATTCGTTCCATTGCGAATCGATACGACACCGCGGTCAGAAGAGGGTCGCACTGTTTTTATTATGGCACCCCGTCGTTGTTTTGACCGAGTCACTTTTTTATTTATTGCATAATATATAGTAGTAAGGTCAGCCATTTGTTAAACATAATGCTTACAGCTATTGTTTTATATGTAAATATTATCGTGGATTCACTACTTATGGTAGAAACTTCCTATATCTTACAACCTTACTTTTGATTCTATCTGAATTGTTATGTTTAACAAATTAATAGAAAAATGCGCGAGTATCATCATTTATATGCCAATTTTAAAACTAATTGTCATGTCATGTAGCATGTACTCTAACATTGTCGCTTTGATGTCAAAATAAATAAAAATTGCTGTTTATTACGTTTGTAAGCATTTCTCTTTCATAGTTAAACTAACGTTGATATATATGATCGTCTGTCGCCGCGGTAACAACTCCACTGACGTTGCTATTGATTTAAAAAAATCAAGCAATTTAGTCCTTAAAAATAAAAATAAAGTAATTTACCCAATCGCTTGCCCGCATTAAGACCTCTTAACAAACCACCATCCTTGGGGCTTCTGATGCTAATAATTGACTATAATCAAGAGCTGTATATTAAAATTATCGACGTTTACTTTAATTATTGAATGCATAATGTTCTTTTGTAATTACACATTATAATAAAACTATTTTAAATGTTTTGAATCATAGATTATCACTTCATTATTAATCAAATATAATTAAATCCGCGATCGTAAATCAAAGTTAGTGAACATCTCCAACAGTGTTCACTAGCGGGCCCATGTTTTATAACGCTAATTACTACCCGCTATGCCACGTAAGTACAATACTCCATGTTGGATGTTACACAGTAGCAATAATTAGAGTGCCTGGGGTCTACTATACTTAGGAATACAGCTACAGTGTAAAGATGTATTTTTGTGCCACAATATCCCTCCACTTAGAATCACATCGGCTTTTGTGTTTTGAATCGGGGTCGAGATCTGACATCAACAGACACTACAGGGTGCGACAATGTCCCTGCCCTTACAATTACATCGGCCACTGTCATGCTAGACGCAGAATGGTGTTTTGTGATGCAAGCGAAGGTCGAACGTCGACGGAGACCTGGCATTTTTCGGGATGTGATGTTAGCAGAAGATACAGTGAGGACGAAGAGCATGTGCTTCTCGGGAATGATGTTGTAGTTTTAATTTTACTCTCTTCACCAGCGTCTAATGATCGTCCAAATATTTTTTAACCATGTTGAAGTAATCACTTATGATTAAGAGTATCTCAATATAATTAACAAAATGTATTAAACAGCTTGTTTATACAGGTCGTCCTGTACTTTCACCTAAAAATTGGAGTCACTGTAGCCGTAATCCGAGGTTTGCACGTTCATAAAGCTCCAGGCGCTCGGCTTGATGTTCAATTTCGATTTACAGCTAACATACACAAAGAATTAATGAAATGAAATAGTTTTATTATTATTAAATGTTTGTTTATTTGATTTCAGTGGTTTCATGACAAAGCATTGTTATACTTAACCCATTGTATTAATTTGTTTAATTCTAATATTTGTTGTTTCCTTTATTGGACTTCTCGTACCCATGAACGGGACTCGTGAGGGATGTATAAGAATGCTTTTGGTAGCACATTTGAGCAACATTGTTAGTTTTGTTTGTTCAAATGACTGATGCTTGTTTAGGTAGTACATAGTGCCGCGGCTCTGACCTTGAGTAAATAATTTGGTGACCCTACTTATTTAAAAAAAAATTAAGGTATTACCACATTAGATCGAAGACTGTAGACATCGACACTAAATATTGGAATCTATTTTTAATATTACTTTTTAAAAGTGCAGGAAGGAAAGCTGTCTAAGTTACTTTACAATTAATTTATATTTTTATTATTTATATAGATATCTATTGTTTTCTATCAATTGGTATATAACTAAACTCCTGCATAATATTGCCAGATATTTTGTGAGTCAATTCGAAAGCTTGATTAATAACCTGGATTGCAATGATTGAAAGAAAACTGAATACATAGTAGTGGAGGATACTTCGCCACGGCACTAGCGTGCTACCAATACGATATATTGCTTTAATTCGACGTTTGCTTGACTCATCGATGTGCATGTGTGTTACAATAAGTTAACAGTATCTTAGTATAGTTATAGAATTGAAAGAAAAGACTGATGCGTATATGCGTACTGTTTCTTTCTCGTCTGTTCAAGCTAGGTCTGTCTAGGTAGCGAGTCGGCTGCCGTCTGCCCGCGCCCTGCCCGCTCCATTATGGTACTGACTACTGACACGTCACACGTCACTTGACACTTGACACATGTCACACGAAAACCACTCACACCCGCCAGTGACACTGCCTGTTCTACTTCACACAAACGCTTACAATTTCACACATTACTGAACTAACATTCCTTCCTTTCACCTTTGATTTCAACAAAATCAAAGCCATTTTCTTTCATAATTTATAAAATGTATAAAAAATGGCGACTTTTTATTTAAAATAATCAGTAACAAATATAAAGTTAAGTTTAAATACATAATTTGATGATTTTTTTTATTATAAATATAATTTTTTTTTTTGATAAATCACTTCACACTCACAGATTTACGTAACATGTTTCCAACTCTACAGGTTAACTCACAGATATACTGACACAGTTCCACAGAACACACAACAACGAAACACAATCACATTTATCCCATACACCCCCCATTTTAGTTATAATCCGTGTCTCGACGCAATAGCGCTCCGCATCCATTTAATATTGCGTTTACAAAGTCAAGTAATATTATATTGACTAGGTATTTTATATGTTTATATTTATTGAATGGAGGTAAAAATATTAAAATACATCAGTACTAAAATAAAGAATTATAATTTACTTTTTACCGTAAAAGCGTTCTCGTAATAATTATAAAATAAGTAAACTGAGCAGTGACCTTCATCTATTGTGCGGTTACTATTTTTTTTTTATTACTTAAATTTATAAAAGAAAATAATTTCAATAGGCCGCTGTTTGTGTGATCGTAAAGCGATATGAATGGATGACGATAGAGCGCAGAGGCACGTAGCGTTCGAAAGTTCTAGAGTGTGAGAATAATCGGCCGTGTTGTCAGGTGAGGAGCGTGAGCCGCGCCCGCAGTCGTGGTGGGGCGCGGGGGCCGCGGGGGTCTCGCTCATGGCGCCCCCCGCCGCGCCCCGCCGCCCCTCTGTCGTCCTGCCCGACCCGCACTCGCCGCTCGGCTTGAAAAGCGAGGTAACTATCATCTATTGAACCAATTAATTACGTTCAACAAATCACACAGCGTTGTTCTTTTAATATGTTTATCTACACCCATGCTTTAAAGATTCTGAAACAGTTAGCTTATTGCCAACATTAAAACACCCAATGTTCTAATAACCATTACATTGTCCGAACGAGTGTTGTAATGTTGTACTGAATTTCATAACAACACTCCAATTTTTTTTTCAATCCCTTAATGCTCAAAGAGTTTTAACAGACAGTCACATTCTTATTGCTCGATGCGTGGTATCTGTATGAATTTCAAAAATATAACATTTTCACTTAGGCGCGTTCCACAGTACCAGAACGTCGCGCGCCGTATAATGTTTCAGAATCTTTTAGAGGATTCATATTATGGGTGTAGATAAAGTCTTGAATGCAACTATTGATAATTAGGTATTAAAACACGCATGTGATACTATTTTCACACTCTGCTTCGCCTCGTGAGTTAAATCCACATTAGTGTTGTAATACCCCTTATTACACAACAGTTGCATAAATAACTAATGTGTGGATTTTGACCCCAATGTTTTTTTATATTCATTCCGTAACCTATGCAAAGGTGAATATTTTATACCGACATTCTGACATTGACAATCAACAATGGCGGTCGAGCTGCGGCCGCGCATAAAGTTGTGTTCTGCGTAATTTATACGTTGTAATATGCGATTTCTGTGTCTATTGAAAATTAAAATCGTTGGATTAAGTTGAGTCTTGAACATTTTGAACTAAAATAAAATTTATTACTTTTTTATGTAAAAAGAAAAACACGGTGTTTAGGCTAAACATGTAAATATTAATAAAATAGCATTATTTTCACATTATGATGGTTTCAAAGCAAAAAATTATCTTGTATATTTAAGCTGTTATTTTTATTATGCGTTGAATAAATTTTTCCCGAATGAATAATATGTAGTATGCATGTATGTTTCATGTTAATATAATCAAATCACGAAGTTCCCCCGGGGCTCGGTAGAGGTTATGGTCCTTCATGAGCCGTTTGACATACTTGTCTGGCTCCTTCCGCCATCAAATTATACATAACATCAAGCCTTTCATACAAGCGCTATTGTTGTCTGTTCTCTTAATCTTTATACAGCAGAATGAACGCCGGCTCGAACTTTTCCATCACCTCCTTTCACTTCAGCTCGATTTATGTATGCAGTCAATCTCTTCCTTCATCCATCCTGTGTACATGACCTAACTACTTATTCTCAATAACTGACACTACAAATATTTACTTCATTTATTTTATTTAAAAACTATGTAAAAATTATACAAATTTTATACTTAAATTATTTTAAAAACCGAAAACATCGCCGACGAAATGTGTAATTTCGCACCATGACCGATTGTTATAAGCGATACTTAATAGAATAGACTTTGAACATTACAACCACCAAGTAAGGTGTTAATTTGAATGAATGTTATTTGTATACATTTTTGACGATCTTTTATTAAGCGATTGTGGATTTACTTGTATACAGTAGTTACGTCAATATTTATACGAGAAATACCATTGAAATTGCAATATTTTACATTTAAAATAACATACCTTTGAGAGCCTAAGCACTCTTAAAAAACACCTTAAAATAATGTGAAAATTGTAAGACCAAACTGTGAATGAAGAAAAGGAAAAATTAATTGATCGTAATTATTGTTATTTCAATCTGTCATTGTTTTACTGATTTACCTACCTCTCCTAGGTTCCACGAACCTTTCAGCGAACCCCAGAATAACTTCTAATTTTTTCACTCATGTGCTTTTAGGTACAGCTGGAAATAGCACTTTTTTCCAAAACGTCAAAAAAAAAGTCTATGGCATATTTATTGAACATCGAATAATAACTATAAAGCCGTAGATGGTGTTCGTAAGGGCTGTGTGCTATTTTTAATACAATTTGTTATGCATAATAATGGACAGTTGGATGCCAACTGACATGTATGTTGGAATAGCATTACTATATAAGTACATGTCCGGTGACATCTAAATGACTGTTCTAAATATGCCGTATGTTCGATATGAAATTTATGCAAGGCTCAGGGGAGAGGGGGCGCCCGTTAATTACGGAAGGTATTCTAGGGGGGGACCAAGCTAAATCTTTCCAAATTTCGCTTAGGATCGAGGGGGTGTTGGCAAATTCGCGGTCAAATCACGTAATTATTTTTCTAGCAGACCCGGTGTAAACTTGTGGGAACAATTATTTCTAGAATAAAATATGGCCAAATCTGGCACGAGCCCTGCAGAGCAGCTATGTAGCGCTTGATTGTTTAAGCGCTATCGGCCAGCTTATACTTCATTTGCGGCGCGAGCCAATATCCACCTGGAGACTCTTATACTAGCCTGCAATACCTTTGTCGAGTATCGGAACAGTCAAGTCCATTGTAATTGTCAATTTTTCCATCCGTATTCGCCGCGCGAGCCAATAATACAATCGTCCCAACTGCGCGAACAAGTCTTTGCTAGTCTTCAATGAAAGTAATAGAACAAGTTCTTTTGCATTTTTCTTGATAATCCAACACGTTTTCAGCCAAAACAAACATTTTGAAGAATTGTGGAAAATCTTAGTATATCTCACCAAGATGGGAGGAGGACGAGGTCGAAAAATTGACAATAATTAATGGACGCCCTCAAAACGCATCAACATAACTATTCAACGATAAACTACTACCCTGGTTTTGGGTGCTCTGTCACATGGAAGATTAAATTGCTGAAGATGTTTTTTCATATAAATTTCCTATTAACAGTTTTTTTTTTCATTTAGAAAAATATTGAATAGTGAGCGTAGTTTGATCGAATGAGGCAAAGAAAGGCACGATAAATAATACAAAGACTAATATTTAATGAACCTGAATATATTATTATTTGTGCGTACTTACATTGCTATATATTATAATACATTGAACAAAAATAAACCAGTGAGCCTATCCGGTTAGTAGGCGTCAGTTACATTAGTGGTAATTGGGTCGGCACAGGTAGCTGACGAGTCGAGCCAGCAGTCGGGTGAGGGCTGCGAGGAGCGCGAGGAACTCGGAAGCGACAATCTGGCCGTGATGGATCTGCGCCTCAAGTCGGAGAACATCGCCAGAGACACACAGACACAGGTCTGTCACATGACACATAACTATTGACTAGCATTATATATTTGAGCGCTTTAGCATGAACTTAATTGTTGTATTTTTATTAATGATATCAAGTTAGTACCCATGTTAATAAACATCTTTCTCAGCAGGTTGGCTTCGTAAGCGGCTACGATTCCATAAAACTATCACCGACTACCTCGTCAAGCCAACCGTCTTCCCCGATCGCCTCTTTCCATCAACAGCTGCAGGCGATACAGAACCAGGTGCAAACTGACAAAATGGTTGAATCTGTGACTGCTGCCATCTTCAACTCTGACAGCGGAGGGCAAATTTACGTTGATCAACCAATATTACCTATGAATCCAATGAATCAAATGCAACAGCTTATTTCGAGTAAGGCACAGATGGATCCATTAGAAACGGACATGAAAGTCCTTAGCTCAGAACTTTTGATGTCAAGCACAGCAATGCAGGCATCAGTACTGCAAGCAACAAACGAACAGCGGCTCATGGCTTACAACGAAGTGCATCAGAATAGAGAAGACAGTTACAACCCATTCAGAGCTATGACCAAAATGGAAGCGTCACAGTTCGAGCAACGGCTGGCGCAACAGAGTGCGCAAATGGAGGCCCTGGTGGAAGACGCTATGAAAGCCACTGCAGCAATACTTCCGTCCGACGCGGCTAAACTAGATGAACTCGTAAATTCGACAGTGGACGACCATCTGTCTGGTTCAGCGACGTCTCCGTCGGCGGCGTCACACGCTTCAGACGTCATACTGAGTCCCAACGCAGCAGTCGTGCAACGTAATTCCGCCACAGAAATGCTTGCACCTATGCCATCTTCCGCCATTTCCCCTGATGTTATTCTCAATCCCCAAGTATCACCAAGTCTTCTTTGCGAGAACAACCAACGAATCGTCCTCCCCACCGGTCCTTCTCAGGAAGAACTTATGATGATTTCTGATATTCCTACATCTGTAAAGACACCTCCAGCTGCCGTTAAGTCTATGATTTTGAATGCAGCCGCCGAGATTCTGACTTCCGACACGACAATGAATGCGTTAGTGACGTCTGCTATAAACACCGCCAATATCTTGTCCACGGAGAGCGCCGGAGGCAACGGGGCCATGCAGACGACCGACGCGCAGCCGACTGACGATGCGACGTCGGAGACTCCTCTGTCCCAAGCAGTCAGCCAGGCCGTGACTCAAGCCGTCAGCCAGGCCGTGAGCCAGGCAGTCAGCCAAGCGGTCACCCAGGAGATGACCGGCCCTGTCCAAGGGCTGACTGATATGAGTGATCAGGACCTGCTCTCTTACATCAACCCCAGCACCTTCGACCAGGGTGAGTATTATAGCATGGATTTTTACTAGTGAATCCGTATTAGTGCCGCTCTTTTAAATACAGTTAGTAACCATACCTTCGTAGTACGATCGAATTTTGTACAATTTTTAGAAGAAATTTTGATTTAATGTTAAAACGAAGATACAGTCCCAGTATTTATTTGAGTACTTAATAATTATCTAAGTATTTCTATTATTAGGAATTAATTTATGTTGATATCGGATTGTTTCTGTTTTTCCAAAGTTAAATTTAAGGCTTTTTTGTTAATTTAGGGAATATTGAAATTTTACAAATTAATTATTCTTGTAACAACTGCAAAATTACGATGACTAATCTCAGAATTTAAATAAACCTCAGTATGGGGTGAGAGTAAGTATTAAACCGCCATATTTTGCAGTGTAAGTGTGACGACGTGGGAACGAGAGAGTGCGCGCCGTGGCTCAGTGCATTTCATTCGTTTAGTGAACTTCCACGGGCTCAAAGCAGTTTTTATGTGAATTTTTAATTAGCCCTGACACTATAATTTCTTAGTGAGTGATTGAATGTACTGAAACGTTATGATTCTCATATTTTTAATTATATGTTTGTGCGTTTGCGTTTCAATTATACGTGAGACAGTATTACAGGGCTAACAAATGTTAAAGATACGTTATTGTAAGGCCGCGTCCGCGCACGTGCCATGCCAGTGCGGACTGCTTCGTGCGCCGTTATAGAGTATAATAGTCTATGGTGGATGACAGTTGACACAGGTAATTAGATACGATTGACAGACATGGTTCTGTTGCGTCGGTGTTGCTATATTATAATATTGTTACTAGTAAATCTTATTATAGTAGGTATGTTAGATAATGAGATGTGTATTTTGATAAGAACAGCTAACATTTCGAATTTTGTGTAAATATTGAATAGCTTTGTTTTTATGTTATTTGTTGTAACGAATGGTGTAGTGTGCTAGTTAGTCGGTAATTAATGTTTTTGAATTTTCCGTTCTAACATATCTTAGCCTTATTATACTCGTCTCCAACAAATTTGTAGTCAAATTCAATTATTTACATTGTTAATTTATAAAACAGCGTAGATGTAGATAGATGCATTTTTACATTGATTTTTAGTTTTATTAAGTTAATAATTACAATGTATAGTGAGAGAGGTATAAGATGAAAATCCCACTATCAGAGTGTTGTATTGACTTTGAAGTATAGGTAGTTTTGAACCCCGTGTAGGTATGAAACTCGTAAGTACGTGCTGACTGCGGCGGCCTCTACAGAGTAAGCCAGCCAGTCGGGACTCACTAGCGAGCAGCGACGCACGCGCGATTTGTTGACACCTACTTCACAGTTCCGACCGTGATTTAAATATTTAGAAACATAAATAAAGCAACGCATATTAAAGGTTATTGCGATCTAAATTTAATTTTTTAAGCTTTCTTAATAAATCGAGTAGTTGTGGTTTCAGAGCCGTCTTCAGACAGATTTTGAAGTTGACCTCCATTTTAGAAGGAGCCCATTTGAAAAGGACTCTACATACATAAGAAAGAGTCGTTATGAGCATGCAAGAGCGTAGAACAAGAGTAGTGATCATTAGTAAATACCACACAATGTTGAGTATTGCTGATAAAGTAGAGAGCCCGGGTTCCAGATGTTGACCAAAGAGAATTTAAACACTAATGTTAACTGTGGATTGAGAACATCAAAACTGATGAAAATTTCACAGACAATAACTCAGTCATTCGATTTATGAATGAATGGGGTTGAAACCTTACAGGGCAGCTGATATAACAACACAGTTTGAAAGGTTATCTTGACCATCCCATACTTAGGTACTGAATGACCAATATACTACACTTATTTATTAATTATAATTTAGTAAATCTTCGTATATAACATCTGATATTTTCAAATCATTTTCCATGCCCTTTCAGAATTTATATGAAAATTAATGTTTTTCTTACACGCCTTTTATATAAACTTAACTTATAACCGTCTATGTAACGGGATCCTTGGATACGATTTTCAATCCACTTTAAAACTACGGATTGATGTGAAACATTGCAAACTTATCAAGGACCGATGACAATTCAGTAATTTTTCTATTTTCCCATGTCCTATTTTACTGACTGGATCATCAGGAATAGCGATATTGTTATGCCCGATACCTGGTAGTGTTTTGTTTGCCAAAGACCAAGGTTCGAGCTAATACGTTACTACAATTTTAGCATCGTATTAAGGCTAAAAAATTAAAAATAAATTGTAATTTAAAAATGTTATCAATACACAGAATTCTAGACTGATTGATATTGCGATATTTCTCAAGTATTTTATATTTGACTCTCATACATGGAAGTATTTTCGTGGTCAAAGTTTTGGGAGTACCTATGAAATCATAATCAATGTAAAAATGCCTTTAATTAAGAAATGTTATTTTTTGTCGTAGTTTAATGTAAATTTAAGGAACCGCACTGATGTTACTATATGAACATATTAGATGCATAAATCATTTTCCTAGCAAAAACAATCGTTGAAATGACAGAATGTCCCCCCCTGCCCGCACGCTGCTAACCGCTCGCGACTGTATATCACGCGAAGTCTCAAGGTAACTGTTGCGGGTCACGCCTAAATAGCATTCGATGTGCCATCGTGTGTTATATTTGATATGAATGTGTTAGAGCCGTCCGCCTAGTCGTCCAATCAATAGTTATTGTTTTGAGTGAGCTGCCACTTATGTTGTTCAACAAGCACTCATGACTGCGTAGGACACGATAAAACAACATCAATTAAAATGAATCACTGCCTAAGTAATTGGTAACGTTGGCTATAAGGTGCATTTTTCAATTCAAATATCAAGTATATAAGTACTTTATAAATACCTTCATTGAATTGACGAACCTCAGAGCTTTATTATTATAAAATAATTGGTAGCAAAAAAATGAGCTATTCAGAACTTATTTTCAGTAAAAAATAATCGTTGCCAATATATTTACAAAAAGGCAATCGATCTATATCCAGGGCCCACGTTAAGTGCCTTTCTACTAAATTTGAAATAAAACCAAATGTTGCATTCCGAATTAAATATTTACAAAGGAAAAACTATGACTAAATACACATAAGTGTCCCAAGGACCATGTCAATACACAAAATTATCTGTAATTGCCAAAATTATACTCAAATATTTTGGATCTTATATATAGCATTATATTGAGCTAAGATACTAAATAATAATCTTTTTGAAGTCGAGATTCGCGAATCACTTTTGGCATCACTGATGACGTTGTTAATATGTTGTATCATATGAATGTTATATTTTATATAGGTATTTAATGTTTTAAAATATTTAAGTAGATTAGAATTGTAAGTAAATGTCATATAATATTGTTGTTCATGTAAAACGATCACAAAATATGTGTAAGTAGTTAACAGTCTTCCAAACGAAAGGCACAATTATTATACAACGCGCTCTGCAACGAATATATTTGCGGGTAGGTATCATTAATATTATTGATTTATAGAAAAAAATTACAGGCAAGATAAATGATTTTTATGTTTATTAAATTTAATTTCGGACATATTTCAACTTATGAATTGTTTGGTTTACCAAAAATAAACTGTCGTAATTTATTTGCAGTATATTTTGTGTCAATGACCAACTTGAGCTGTGCCGTGTATATAATTACATACCTACACCCGAATGTGAATATTGAGCGGAGATTTCGTCGTTTCTACTTCAATTCAAATTGTTCTCTTTGTTTAGGATCAAAATTAATCGTTATATGCTTACCTACAATATTAATGGTTAACCGAAATTTAAGATATGTACATACATAAGTAAGTATATTATTGTCATTAAATATAAATAAAGTGACACCGCTCAAAATTCGCTTTTCGGGGAATGTGTGTACCATTTCAAAACATTCAGTGTCTGTTACGAGCTGCATAGCTGTTTAGATTTGAGATTCCCAAGGGAAAGATTTTATTATTGTTGGGACACCAAAATTATTGCACATTTTTTTCTGTTTGAAGCGTGAGGTACATTTTTACAAAGGTTGCATAGTAAACTTAATCACTCTGCCAAGCTGTACCTAGTATTTGCAGTGTTTTCTATCAATTATGAACCGTTGAGTATTTTTACAAGCGCGCGTTAGTCATTATTTTAATGTAAATAATAAGTCTGTCACTCTACAATACACAAGTTACAGCTGCTGACTTTTTTAAAATTTTGCGTCGGGAGTAAGTACAGTCTGCATATTGTTATTACAGTCTGCATATTGTAAGTACGGTCTGCATATCGTAAGTACGGTCTGCATATCGTAAGGAACAGCTTTAGCACGGTTTCATTTAAGTTGTAGTCGTCACTCGAGGTTCTCAATATGATGAGTGCGCGTCCAGTTCAGACATGTCGTATTGAGTAATGAGTGTTTGAAATATGTTTGCACGTCTCCTGGATCTCTAGTCGGTCTGAATCAATGCAACTTGCCGAACATTTACGATATATTGTGTTAATTGTTTTAATGTAATGAATAAATGTTATTAAAAAATGTATTGGTATTTTATTCATAAGATTCCTATAACTACAGATAAACCAGACTGGCCTCATTTTTTGCTGTCACAGATGTAAATATAATTAACGCAAACGTTGAAGAATTATCGTCTACATTGAATAAAATCTTGTTACCAGCTCATAGCAACAGAAAAGCACTTCTCTTTGCTTTAGTAGATGTTGTGAATGGCTCAGTGACTACGCAGAGAAGATCGTCGATTTAATGGCAGGAAACTTGAGCAGCTGTGCGAAGGATACGGTCGATTGGCTCAACATGATGCAATATTATAGGAAGTCGACTTAGATAATTTAACGTCAAAAAAAAAATTGTTGGGAGCCCCTATTTTCAGCAACTCATGTACACTAAAACAAAGCGAGATAATTATCGCAAGTGTAAGTAGCTTATCATGCACAATTAACTGTTAAACTTGGCCTATACAGGCCAAGTTGCTTAACAGCTAGAGACTATCTAGACGTATAAATTATCTATGGTCGGTGATTTGTGCCTTGCAGTCACAAACAGATCGTTCTTGACTGTTTGCTACGCTATGTGACACATTATAATATAAAAATTTCGAAATTAAATTAAAACGGGTAAAAGAAAAACGAGCATAGAAATAATGCCATACATTTAATTAAATTGATTCTATAACTAATTAATATGAGCACGATTCGCACCTCATTACCTAATTGAACCTAGACAAGCCCGCACTGCCTTCAATACCGACCCACTCGCAACCCAAGACAGACATTGGCGACAATATTGAGTTTGTGTTTGGCTAAACGAGCTTAATATTTAAGCTTGTCTCCGTCGTGTACACCAGTCTAGCGAAACTCTAAGAAAAAACCGATTATATGAAACGTGCAGTAATTGATAGATTGACAGATGACGGCTGTAATCTTGTAAAAAACGGAGTAGACCGTAATCCACTACGTTTTAAGCAACTGAGTGCCAATTGTGAGATTTTTTACCTATTCAATCGCATTAAAGGTAACTACGATTTGTATGGCGTCGAAAGAGCGCTATGATGTTTTCCTCTACATTCACTAGATGGCGCTCTGAAAAAATCTGACACTTGGCACTCTGTTGGCTTTCAAACTTAGCCGCATTATACTTCGTCATATTGTAATTACTATTTCAAACTTATGTCAAATCTCACTGCACGTTTCATACTAAACTTAATTTAAATTTTTACTTAGGCAGTATCCGCCTCTTATCACATCTTCTTTGATGTACACTATTCGCATGTCGTGGGCGTGTGGTGCAAAGAGGACTTTCATAAAACTATTATTTAAATACGATTTCATTTCAGCCTTGCAGTTTTCTGTTAGTTTAAATAACCAATACCAGACAGTTCAAAGAATGGGAGGAAAACATAATGCTTTTTTATATAAAATTCAATCACTTTTGCTACACGCCTACAAGAGTGTTTTTACTACCGGGACACTTATTGGTCTAACAAAATTAATATATTATATTTACAGCAACATATTATTACATATTTTCTAAGAAAATCACACCGAAATGCCCGTGAATATAGCTAGCTAGCTAGATATAAACTGAATTATAATGTATAATAATAAACGTAAACAATATAAAAATAAACAACACAACTACATACATAGATGCACTAAACAGAGAATAGAATAGATTTATTGTACGAAAGTACATCCTGTGTCAAATCATTGTATGACTCGACAATTTCATAAATATATAGCGACTAAGTGGCGGTGCCCCATGGCTCTAACACTGATTTGTTTCTTTGCAGAAAAATAATGTCTAATAATTAACAAATACTGATTCTAAAGACGTAACTAATGATATTATGAAGTCTTGAGCACTGTTCGGAGTTGCTCGCTCTGTAACACGAAATACCCGGGCAACAGTAGAGTGGATCTTTTTTTCTATTAAAATAAGGGCCGAGACGAGCAGGACGTTCAGCTGATGGTAATTGATAAGCCCTACCCATTACAATGCAGTCCGCACAGGATTCTTGAAAAACCCAAAAATTCTGAGCGGCACTACAATTGCGCTCGTCACCTGAGACATAAAATGTTAAGTCTCATTTGCCCAGTAAGTTCACTATCTACGGCGCCCATTAGACCGAAACACAGTAATGTTTACACATTACTGCTTGGGCGCCGTTGTGGTACCCATAATCTAGCCGACTTCCTGTACAAAGGAGCCTCCCACTGGTAAACTGTTCTACGGAATGCTACGTTATTGTATCATAAATAAAACTTCAGTAATCTCATCTGAGAGTGAATTTTTATCACGTGATACCATGAATGAGTCGCAAAGATCGCGCGCGGGTCGGACACGGCAGTGTCTCGCGACGTGAGCCACGAGTCACGCGAGCAGCCCGATATAGACTATATACCTAGATACGAACATAAACAGAATGTACAGAACATGACGAATACTATCAGAGTGACGGCGACCCACGCCGGCATCGTACCTGAGAACAAAACACGTCATTTTAATTGAGTTTTCTAAAAATATTTCGCAGAGTCTAGTTGCCGGTCCGTTTGGAAATAAAAAGGTGAAGAATGACTCTTTTGCTCACCATAATAATTCCATGTTCTCCAACCGAAACAGGATACAATAGATCAAATAAAGTATTAGAGTCAGTCAACTGAGCAATTGACTTCATTCCAAGACCTTCGACAGAACTAGCAGTACCGACTACCGATATCAGCCTAATTCACTAAGGAGCCATAATTTCACTAACTATACTACTATCACAGTATTCAAGGACTAGCAACAAGATTCGTGAACAAGGATTGAGAGACTGGAAAAGCCTCTCCAAATACCACACCAAAATACATTCATATTCATTCAGATCATTGTTGAAAGACAGATTGCCAAGACACAGAATAAAGAAGAAATAAAGAAGCGTGCGATGCAAACACCAACGTTACAGCAGTATACTGACCTCGAGCCGGCAGCGTGTGCACCACGAGCCGGTTGTCGACGGAGATGGACAGCAGCGCGGCCTGGGCGTCGCTGATGATGGAGGGGCCGTAGCCGCGCACCGGCAGGAACTGGAGCCCCGTCACGAACATGCGGTGGGCGCTGTTCACGTGCACCACGCGCTGAGCGAACAACAATATCACGCTCAAACATTTGTAACATCGGTTATAGTAAAATAATAGGGACATTCCACCCTCAAAGGTGTCCTAAGACGGCTAAGGGATTGTTCAAGTGGACGCGCGAATGTTGGGCGCTGTTGCTATCGACGTTGTGCAGGCCTAATGAAAAGTCACATACGCTGAACTATAATAGCAATGCCTTCCATTGTCCTACAGTTGACACGTTTGGAAATGGTCATTACTAAACGCTCCGTTAATAAGATCAGACAGTTGACTCATGTGAACACTAGTCTTTTGGTCTATTTTGGGTAGATAGGTACTTGCGTAGCATTTTCTGATTCCGTTTGTTATTGTGGGGAATTGCTCTTAGAGAGATCTAAGAGCAATACATAATCAAGTTATTTATTTATTATTACAAGGAAACATAATAAACACATCACAATAATTGAACAATATAGAAAGAGATACAAAATATAAATATAGATGCGTCTTAACACATGTTTCACAGATACAATAAAATACAAAGAGAAAAATCAAAGGTATACAGTTACAAACGCAAACATTCACAAATTAAATTAAACTTGGGGCAACGATAACAACGATTTTAATTTTAATTCAAAACCATGTCTGAACACAGCGGGCAAGCACGAAAATATGTCGAAGTCAAGAAAACAATTGTTATAAGATTAACACATCCTGTGTAATGGCGCACGAAACCCATGTTGATGAACATCCTAACTAACCCTTCGGTCATAATATTATATAAATATAATGTATGTTGGATTAAACATTACTGAATTGAAGAATAATTGTAATTTGAATTAATTCAATTCAAGAAGAAAGAATATATTGTACCTATGTATCATTTAATAAGTTAGCTAGTATTAAGAGCTCCTTCATAGGTCTTGGTATTCAATTTTACAATAAAATACCAGACAGACTAGGAGTCATCATCATCATCAGCAGCCGGAAGACGTCCACTGTTGGACAAAGGCATCCCCCAAAGATTTCCACGACAATCGGTCCTGCGCTGCTATCATAAAAAGTATTCCGGCGATCTTAACCAGATCGTAGGTCCATCTTGTGGGGGGCCTACCAACACTGCGTCTTCCGGTACGTGATCGCCATTCGAGGACTTTACTGCCCCAACGGCCATCTGTTCGTCGAATTATGTGCCCGGCCCACTGCCACTTCAGTTTCGCAATCATTTGGACTATGTCGGTAACTTTGGTTCTCCTAGGGATCTCATCATTTTGGACTTAGGACTCACTGCGCACAAATTTAAGAAGTATTGTAAAGCTTCTTCGACAACGAAGACTTATAAAGCGTAGTATAACAGGTTATATAGAATGATAATCATGCATGGTTCTGCACAGGCCACCTAACACTGTATAGTAGTATGTATTAAGCAGACAATTTCATTATCATATGATTTAAAAGATGGGCTGGGAGTTTCTTGTCAGCCATTCTGCCCATGTCAAAGCCACTTTACAGCGTAGCTTGATGACGTTCACCAAGTGTTGTTGCAATATGTTATGTTATTGTCATTACCTATGATAAATAAATATATTTCTATATTCTGTAGGTATGAGTAGTTTTGTATTTCGTTTTGAGAGTATGTATTGAGTACCTAAATGACGAAACGGGTATCGAACAAATATTATTATTAGTAACCATCGTTAGTTTTAATAGTTTTAGCGCACGTGGCCTACTTCTGTAACCCTAATTTCATCGCATATGAATTCACTAACCTGTAAACTAAATGCGATGAAAATATCAACCGATCCGCTAAACATGGTGCCGACGCCCACGTAGCGGCCGTCGTCGCGAACGGCCAGAGCCGACAACGACTCCGCCACAAGAACAGCCCGCAGCGGGGTCCCGGCGCGGCCCTCCCACAGTTGCAGCAGGCCTTTCTGCTTGCCCGACCGCGACAGGGGGTTCGCGATCGTGAACATCCTATAATGGTTCGGCTTGTCTTCTATCATACCAAACCTGAAATTGATTGAAAGTCAAAAACCCATTCCAAAAATACTGCCTCAGACCTGAGAAGAATGGACGAATTTTTTGGGATCTAGTTGTAAAAGCATATACATCGTCCCATAAAAGACTTACTAACTCGACTTAGCCGAGTAGTAGGCATTATAAGTTTGGCTGTTCCTGGTGTTAGCGTTATGGTTATGACAGCTTCTTGCAAATTCATTTATGTGCCTATGAACATACATCACATTATCAAGAATATATTGAGAAGCAACAGTCAAGATGTTAATTTCTTTGAATTTTGCACTCAATGATTCACTAGGACCTAGGTTATAAATAGTGCGAATAGCTCTCTTCTGCAACACAAATATTGTATTAATATCGGCAGAGTGGCCCCATAAAAATATAGTTATTTACCACACAAAAACCTCCTTAAGCCGCCACCATTACTGGACACATTTATGAAAAATAATTCATCACAATGGCAAAAGTTTATCATTAATAAAGCCATTTTATTTTAAGTAAGCTAGAGTTAAGGGCTCCTTCATGGGTTTTGGTATTTACTTTTACAATACCAGACAGTACACTAGATCTCAGTAAGCACAAATTCAAGAAATATATGAATACTTCTTTGACATACAAGGCTTACTATAGTAAAACAGAATATATAGAATATAATGACGCATGGTTCTTGTCTGAGTCTAAAATTATATAATATTAGATTGAATCAGCTAAGTTGTTGTATGATTTAAAGATGAGCTGGCAGGCTTTCATCACCATATCATCAGTTCTTCTCCCCATGTCAAAGCTGATGACCTTTACCAAGTTTTGTTGCAATTAAATCTTAATAAGTATATATAAATTACGTGACACGTTGTTTGTCCGCGATGGACTCCTAAACTAATGAACGGATTTTAATGGGGTTTACTTCATAGAGTGCAATTTGATCCAACTTGAGAGATAGGATAGTTTTTATTTCGATTTGGGAACCAATAATTATTTTTACTATCAATATTTATGGACGCACGGTTTGACAGTTCCGTTGTGATACAATTTCATTATATCAACAAGGAGCATTTTTTACGAAATAATTCTTGATGTTTTGAAATATTAGCAAATTCCTATAAAACACTATATTTTTATTATCTACAGAACAACGTCTGTCGGGTGAGCTAGTAAACTATATGTATCACACGACTACAGGAAACCATTAAAACATATCAATGGCTGTTATTGTGTGCGCTCGTACAATTCACGATTTTAATAGGCTAGGACAACTTGACCTCTCCGCTACGATAGACTTCTTACATTAATACACTATCATTGATAAAAAAAATATACTCTGATTCATTTGAATAAATACTTTTTCATATATGATGGTTTCGCGGTATTCGCCTGTTTAATTTAGCCTTCATAACATTCAAATTTACTTGGCATACATATTTTGGCATATACTTGGCATCAGGAGGCAATTAGGCAGTGCCTACCTCGTTAAGAACCTTAATAAATATAGCACTAGTGTTAATATCGCCTCGTGTGATAATAGTTGTTATCACATGAGTGTTTTAATAACTAATTATCAACAGTTGCATGCAAGACTTTATCTACACCCAAAATATGAATCCTTTAAAAGATTCTGAAACAGGTTGCTTACTGCTAACATTAAAACAGCCAGCCGTCTTAGTAGTAACCTAATATCATCCATTACTGATTATATACAAATAAACTCAAGAATTATTTATTTTAGTAATAATTTACATTTTGTATAGAGCAATTATTAAAATTCACTTGAATATTATGTTCTTTTGAAGCGTTTTAAAAATCCGGCGGTGTGCTGTCAAAACTTGAATCGTTCATTTTTTCAATAATAATGGCGGGGTTTCGAATAACCTACTTTGTTTAACGGCGCGCCACGTTCTGTTAGTGTGGAACGCGCGTAAACGAAAATGTTCTTTTTTTGAAATTCATACAGATACCACGCATCGAGCAATAAGAATGTGGCTGTCTGTTGAAACTCTTAGCGCATGAAAGTATCGAAAAAAAAAAGGAATATTGTTATGAAATTCAGTACAATATTACAACACTCGTTTGGATGATGTAATGGTTATTACGACATTGGGTGTTTTAATGTTGGTAATAAGCTAACTGTTTCCGAATCTTTAATAGATAATTTAAAGCATGGGTGTAGATAAAGTTAATTTACTACCTACGGAAGGCAGTCTATAGTTGCATATATGAAGCAAGTAGCGTTTCATACAACTTATGTCATACTGTCGGACTAAAGCTCAACTATGACTATTTAGATCTACAATACCTACCTTGCTAGAAAACGATTGCACGCTCCTGCTTGGCATATACATTACCTACTAATGCTTTTGGAAAAAACTAATTTCTATCGCGTTTTTATAGTTATACTTTCACTCTGCGAGACTAACATATATTACTAGGTATATAGAAGTACCTATTTGTTGTGGCTACGAGAAATTCATCTTAAATAAAAAGAAATACGAAAACTAAAATAGCTTTAGCTAGACGGACACTATCTTTATCCACGGCGTGACGTCATACACGTTTTTCATCAACTTTAAAGAGTCAAAACCCAAAAATAATATTAGTGTTAGATTTTGATTGTTGTTTAAAACAGGCTTGTTATAATTTTATGATAAGTATCAAATTCAGCACACTAGGCAGTCCTGCCAAATGCGAGTCCACAGAGTAGCCATGACCAATACACATTAATCCTTCTTATATCTTCCCTTTCTTGGCGTGCGTCCGTCCAGAATGGGATGTCACGATGCCAACTTTTATTTTTATTTTTATGGAATAGGAGGACAAACGAGCGTACGAGTCACCTGGTGTAAAGTGATCACCACCGCCCACATACTCTTGCAACACCAGAGGAATCACAAGAGCGTTGCCGGCCTTTAAGGAAGGTGTACGCGCTTTTTTTTGAAGGTACCCATGTCGTATCGTCTCGGTAACACCGCACAAGGAAGCTCATTCCATAGCTTTGTAGTACGTGGAAGAAAGCTCCTTGAAAACTGCACTGTGGAGGACCGCCACACATCCAGATGGTGGGGACGATATCCTAACTTGTGGCGTGTCGTGCGAAGGTGGAATTCGGCGGCAGGAATCAGGTTAAACAGCTCTTCGTAACACTCCCCATGATAAATGCGGTTGAAGACACACAATGAAGCGACGTCTCTACGCAACGCCAAGTGATCTAGCCGTTCACAGAGCACTGGGTCGCCGACAATTCTGCGTTGCACGCGGTCAAATGGATCGAGCTGATACTGGGGTGCGCCAGACCAGAGATGACAGCAATACTCCATATGTGGCCGAACCTGCGCTTTGTAGAGCGCTTGAATGTGGGCCGGTTTGAAGTATTGCCGTGCTCTATTTATTAATGGCTGACAGGCTTGCCCTGCATGTTTCAGTATGACACACTCTCTGTTAACCCTACTTAAACATTTTATTGAGATAAAACCTTTAGATGCGAATGCAACAGGCAACCACTAGTAAACCTATATAATATCCCACTTCTGACAAAATCAAGTATTTAAGTTTAACGAAACAAATAGTACACACATTGAACATACTTGCATCTCCTAAATAAGTATTTGGTTCCGCCGGGAGGCTGGCACGTGAGCTGCAGCAGGGGCGGCGCCTTCTCGTCGGTGCTCCACACGCGGGCCACCCCGTCCTTCGCGATGCTGACCAATCTGTTATCGCACGGACTGAAGTCTAAGTCATCCAACTGGAAATAGATTTGTTTTTATTTCTTAGGTGGGCTTAAGACATAGGCCATCATATTTAAGTTCGAAATGTAATGAGAGTAAAACACTTTTTAAAGGGTTAAAACGCGCGTTGTGGTAATTGTAATTATGTTTATCTAATTCTGAAACAGTTAGCTTATTGCCAACATTAAAACACCCAATGTTGTAATAACCATTACATCATTCACACGAGTGTTGTAATGTTGTACTGAATTTCATAACAACACTCCTTTTTTTCGATCCCTTCATGCGCTAAGAGTTTCAACAGACAGCCACATTTTTATTGCTCAATAATATATGAAATTAATAAATATTAAATAATAATTAATGATATTAGGTTAATACTATGACTGGCTGTTTTACTTTTAGCAGTAAGCTAACTGTTTTGGAATGTTTTAGAGGATTTATATTATGGGTGTAGATAAAGTTTTGTATGCAACTGTTGGTAGGTTACGTTGGTAGTACATTAGGTATTAAAACACTCATGTGATACTATTATCACACTCGGCTTCGCCTCGTTTGATAAACCCACATTCGTATTTTAATACCCCTTATTACACAACAGTTGCATAAATAACTATCATCTACACCCGTGCTTTAAATCCTCTATTAAACATTATAAAACAGTTAGCTTATTGCCAACATTAAAACACCGAATATGTAATGAATACTAGGACTGGCTTTTTTTAATGTTAGCAATAAGCTGTTTCAGACACTTTTTATAAAGGATTCATATTATGGGTGCAGATAAAGTCTTGTATGCCACTGTTGGTAATTAGGTATTAAAACACTCATGTGACTCTACATATTTTATATTGACCCACATTCCTGTTTTAATAACCCTTATTACACAACAGTTGCATAAATAATTCTAAACTGAAAAACTAAAATAATTGATTTTATCATCTATTTTCTCAACACTAATACTTTATAATTATATGATACTAGCTGTCAGACGCTGTTCTGTCAAAAGAAAAAAAATTATGTAGTCTAAAGCCATCGGAAATGTGAAAATTAAATATAATTAGTTAAAAATGAAACAAAAACATATGTGTAATGATCATACCCTTCAACTACCGTTTTTAAAGTATTAAGATGCCATGAAGATATACATTTGCCATCGCGGGCGGGTAGACCTATATAATATACACAATTCCACCATAAATTAATTGTTAAAATATCTCAAAGAGTTAAGACAGTGTTTTGGTTGAAAGCTCCCAGACGGCTTACTTTTTCCGACACCTCTAACAAACATCGTAAATGTATACAAAAACTTAACAAGTTACAAACTAAAACCTTCCTCGAGAACCACGCTATCATCCTATCCATTGGTGTAAAGAGCATGAAAATCAGTGCAATAGTTTTTGAGTTTATTGCGAATAGACAGACAGACAGATTCGGCAGAGGACTTTGTTATATAATATGTAGTCAGCACATAAAACAATTGATAATTTTTTCACAAGAATAAAATCTTATCTCAGTCATCATTTCTTCTTTGGTATTGAAAACAAACTAAACATTGACTAATTCTCAAAAACTATACATGGCTAATAAATTAAGTGTAGGAAATAATAAATTAATTTACGTGTAATTGTATCAATAAAATAACTCCGACCGAAGATTCTATTTTAAACGAAATTCAGGTTTTTTTTTACATCCTCTTTAACAATGTTTGTAGCAAGCATTCTGTCCAACGTCATAATAAAACAGTTGCAATAAAAAAGTTTATATTGTCCAAAGCGCTAAGTTAAGATTAGAAATAATTTTAATGGTGGTGAAGTATTCTTAAAATTTCCCCCCATTTTCTTAATTTTTCTTTCCTTCTCCTGACAATAACAAACACAACAAAAAAAGAATTAGCGAAATCGGTCCAGGCGCTCACGCGTGATGGCGTAACCAAGGGAAATAGGGATTCATATTTATATATATATATATATATATACTTCGAATAATAACGCTTACTCATGTTGACTAGGCCCAAACGAAATGAAGCAGTGTCAATGTGGTCGTTTATGACCACATACGTTTCCCGCCGCGTCAGTGTCATTCTGTCAACTTCCAGGACAATCAGTGCGCGAAATTTAATTGAAAAATGACTTACTGTGCAGTGTAAGGGTGTCAAAGCGTCTCATAATAAAAAATATGATAAGTAAATCACATTTCACACCTAAATAATATTTCACAATTTTTAATATAAGCTAATACATTCGTCAAAACAGCAAAATATTTTGTAAGCAAAACAAACGCCATTAAAAAATATGTTGCCAGCTATGAATGTACTATATACCCCGAGTTCCTCCGATGGGATAGTTTTTTGTGTATATTGGTTAATTATAATATCTATATTGATAGGAGGGTATAATGTACGACGCCACATGATGTTATAAGTATTCAAAGTCAAAGTCAAATAATCATAGGCTTAAACCAAGCGCTTTGAATAGTCACTAGAAATATTTCTTTTAAATTACTGAATTTAAAATATGTTCGGAAAAAGTTCAGCTCGTGAAAACATTAACGGCCACTCTTTTTAACCGACTTCAAAAAATGAGGAGGTTCTCAATACGTCGGTATGTTTTTGAAGTGAACTAGAGAGAGTGAGAGAGTGAGTTCTTTATCTACGTATGAGAGAATTTTTATAACAAATTGTCACGATTTTCGGTTACGCGTCATTTTGTTTTTTTTTAAATCCAACATGGCCGCGCGCAAAAATTATTATTTCAACAGTATGGATATCGTATCCGAGGTTCTCGAGGGTTCAGAGAACGAATTTGGGATCATTTTTGAAATCTAAGATGGCCGCCGCGCAATTTTATGATTTCAACAATATGGATATCAAATCCAAGATTCTCGAGGGTGCAGCGAACGTTTGTGTTTTATGGAGCCTACTCTGTTATACAGCTCAAAATTTAATTTAATTTGTAAGCAAAATTTATGAACTCCAATCCGCGAGCTGTCTGGTTCCGTCCATCTTCCACTTAGCTAACCGTTCGAGTGATGCTTCGTTCGTAAATCAAGATTTACGAACGAAGCATCACTCAACCTGAGTGTTGACCAAGACATATCTTGATATGTCTTGGTCAACACTCAAGTTGTGGCTCCATCTACAGGATCTACTTTACAGACGATAACCTGCTCAACCCTAATAATTGTATATTAGGAAATAAACTTGAGATGTCGCTCTATCAAATCTAAGCAATTTGTTATTTTTTTAGTGATAACAATACAACAAAATTGTGTAATTTTACCAATTTAAGTTAGTCAATCCCAGAAGTGAGGGGTGTCACATAAAAAATAACAAATTGTTTAAACAAAAAATGATTTAGAAGAATTAATAATTGTGAATTATTAATATTTCGACACCATGTTATTGATATCATATCTGTGTGCACAATTGTTTTAAAATGTATTTCAGTAGATAAGCAAGAGCTTTGCACTACTATCATCACAATTGCTTAGTAAGGGTCATTAACATGGCAATATTTATCAACAATGCGTGGCAAACTAGTGTTTATGTCTTAATCCATATAAAAGTAAAATGTATTTATGGATTTATATCACTTTAACTATTTTACAAATAATATAGGCAATTAAAAACATTTCATTATCTACAGCCCAAGCAATTTGAAAGAGAATTACAAATGAGAGCATACACAATCACTTAATTAAAATTATTTTTAGTCAGGCCTTGGCATTTAGGTTAATCCAACGATTGAATAGTTTTTGTCCCCTTAATTTATTTATCAATACGAAGTAGATAAGTTATTTATTATAACAATGATCTATTAGCCGGGTGATATTATAAACGGAAAATGGAAATGGAAAACATAGACATTGAGTGTGGTTGAAGAAAGATAGATACTCTGGCAATATGGTGCTGGAGTCTGGACAATGATGCTTTGTGTATCTTGGAGCAATTTCGCACAAAATTCTCAATAGTCCGGGAACTAGATATTAACCAATGTTTATCTGCCATAGTTTATTTCACTAGTTTTCTCCATATTCAGTTATCAAGCGGAGACCTGGACACTGATAAAGGTCAACAGAGACCGAATAGACGCCTTTGAAATGTGCTGGAGAAAAATGCTACAGATTCCATGGACTGCCTTTCGCACCAAATATCTATTCTGAGAGAGATCAAATATGATCTTCTCTGAACATGAACTTCCACATCGCCCTTCATGAAGGTAAGGATTGCAGCAGATGGAGGGAAATCGTATGGGAGAAACAGATGCAGCGGGAGAGTCACAACCCTCAGTAATGAGGAAAACGACATGAGGAGGAGGATCTGCCATAGTGCAGACATGCATATTCGCCTTTTTTGGGCATAAATAGAGGCAGGGTAGCCAGTCCATAGAACAACTTATTATACAATTTGTAATTAAAGTATCTCTTGCTAATCTAAACAGTTTGGATCAACAGTTTTGACATCTCAAGTCAATTTCCTAATATGCAATTATTGGGGTTGAGAAGGTTATTGACTGTAGATTCTGTAGGTAGAGCTACAACTTGAGATTTGATATATATTATCGTCCTGGGTAAAGTAGAAGGCACTAGATGACTCCACTGTATGGAAGGTCACCCATACTATGGACCTTCAGAGAAAACTTTGTGAAAACCACAACTTTTCTGTCATTTGTCAAAATTAGCAGAAGATTCAGAAAAAGATTTTTTCACATAAGAAACACAAGTCAATTGATTTATGTACAAAATAGATGAATAACCTCTTTAGTATGTCCTTGAAGTTCAAACAATAATTTCATTTGGGGAAAACTCCACACCCTTACAATTCCGTCCACACCTCCCGTTGCCATTAGTTCTCCACTGGGGCTGATAGTTACCACCCGCTGTAGTGGATCCTCACTGAAAGCATCAATTTATTTATTCTAAATTAAATTGAAGTGTATAAATCAAAACTAATCACAATTTAAAGCATTAGTTCCCAATTCAGGTGTATCCTGAATTACTTGCCGAAGGTCTACATTGGTGTGAAGAAGTTAAATGTTTGCTTGTTCAGACATGGAATGGGAGGAGATACGACTTGTGATGGTGTCCATGTAATCTCTCATCGACTTGTTTGATCCTTCATCAATATAAATATAAATGCCAAGGATAAACATTATTTTTTTTTCCAGTATTTCAGAAAGAAAAGTGTATTGATCTTTGTGTTTGCCAGTGTGAGAAAACTTTACTTTTTTGGCATCCACTCACAGCACAATCGATTTATTAATTAAGTTTTAATGAATTGTCACATTTTTTTTGGAAAAGATTAATTCGTGGCTGGAACTCCGCCGCAACTCATATTTCCATAGTTAGATCTAATCTTCTTGTTTTTTTGTCGGGTTTTGAGAATATGGTAGAATGTAGCTACATCCACCAGAATCAGCTAAATTTTGAAGTTGGTCTATGAGAAAAAAAGTCTGGGAGCATCTGAATTTAAATGTTTCACTTTAAATTAAGTTAACTTTTATAAATTGCATGCTAGGAATAGTGCTGGCAAAACATGTAAGCTCTTATTATTTATTTAAATTTAAACACCATTGTATACTATGTTTTTTGCAAATAAATATATTATTATTATTAAAGAGAATGTTAACTTTGAGTACCACTAGTGGGAGGTTTTTTGCACAGGATGCTCGCTAAGTGGTAACCACAGCGGCATCTTTTGCTGCCATGAAACAATAATAACATTATTGTTTTGGTTTTAGGGCTGTAGCTAATAAAATTAATGGGCTAATGAGACTTATGTTGATAAGTGACTAGTGCAGTTGGTGTATCACTTAGATTCTTGAGTTCCATCAAAAATCCTGAGAAGCACTGCATTGAGCAGGCTGTTTTACTTACCATAAGGTATTGCTCATCTTACTTATTTTTTATAATTTTTTTTTTAATTTTATTCAGGTCCAGCTAGCAAAGGGACAAATAATATTAGTTACATTATCAAGCCTACTCAAGATATAAGTAATGATTAAAATCTAATAACCTTAGTGCATATTATACCAATGAACATAATTAAAGTATATATTGCATACATCTTTTATCAAATTATTGTTTTTATTTTAGATATTAGCATGCCCTTGATGAACCCGAGCAAGATATAGGAAGAATTCCATTATTTGAGAGATTAGAACAGTGAATTAAACAACATTCTTATTATAAAGCATTAATCTTGAGTTATACTGAGAGAACATATTAAAGGGTCACAACATTTAAGTAAATAGAATAATGTTTTGAACATTTTTCCTTTAGTATCATTTATTCTCTTTCTGAGAACTACAAACTACAAACCATAAATTATAATGTATTTTATGAGAAACAATAAAGCTATATTGTTAATAAATATTATTATACCAATCTCACCAAAAATCTGTTTGTACACTATCACTTGGCCGGATTTCAAATGATATTCTTTTTTCTGTTGTATTGCAGTTACTGTCCATTTTTGAGATGTTGTCATTCTCAGACACCGTGCGCCGCCGTCGACGGACTAGGCCATTCTCAGCTCTAAAGCTTCCTCTTCGCATCTCTGCAGTATCAACCATGCGAATATTCACTTTGTAAAGCTGGCAGTGACTCTCTTGTCCAGCCGCTAAGTATGTTCGATTCTGTATACTTCGGACTGAGCAATTCATAACTACATTTGGACCAGTTTCATGCCTCATCACCTCTTCGGCAACAAACTTTGTACCATTGTGTGAGAGTTCAAATATTTCCTGAAAGAAAATAATTTACAATCGACAAAAGTTGTGTTACAACGTACAAGCACATATTAAATTTAAACTGGCTAGAAATATTTTATTATCAATCAAATACTAACGAATCCATTTGCTACGCCCGTGTTCGACGCTCCACCACCACCAGCAACAATTACGTGCCTGTTCGTAAGTGTTTGCAGCGTATAAAGAGGAAAATCGACCTTCGCAAGTAAACCATCGCCTCTATTGCGAGCCATTTTGATATAGGAACAAATAGCATTTCATTTATAAACACACACCATCAATTAAATATCAAGCGCTACAACTAACAACATGATACTTATTTTTATTAAACATTATCAATGAAAACAAATTGAACAACAGCTGTAATTCCTAGATTTCGAAACTTCCAAGTTCCAACATGACAAAAACTAAAATCAAAACACACGTCAGTGATCACGGTAAGTCGTCATTGCACTGACAAGTGACAATTGAATATGGACATTCGACTTTTGTCATTTGTCAATATGTTACACTGATTTATAATAGTTTCCACAGATAAGCCAACATTTACATATCAAGAATCTGACTCATGGACTTGAGAAAAGATAGGTCGAAGTACCGTCGTGTTGGCTTTGGTTGACACACGTGTGGTGTTTTTCGGAGTGTTTTTTTTGTTGAAAAGTGGCCGGTTTTTGTGTTTTACCTATTGTTTATTGGTGGTGGTGTAATTAAGTGTGTTGGGAATGGAGGTAGAACCCCCTCTGATTCCACCAGACCCCGATGGGTCTAGAAATACGTCTCGACAGGATGCCTCCTCTCGGAAGCGGCATGTCGAATCCGATGAGCCCGCTACAGAAAGCGGGAAAAAATCAGGTTTAAATCCACCCCAAGCATCCGTACAAACTATGTACACGCATCCTTCGTTCGCTGAAGGCCCTAAAGGTTACAGTGGGGATGACAAAGGTCCGTTTATAGTTCACGTTTCCAGGGAGGTCTCGGACCCATCTGCAGGCACATCTATCATTGGAGTGCATTGAAGTTTGGACTGTTCCTACACCAAAATAAATTCACGCACATTGTTAAGGACGGTGTTAAAAGTGTTGGCCGCAACAAAGTAAGTGTCGAATTTTCAAACGCTCAAGCAGCTAATGACTTTCTAAGTAACCAAATTCTGACTTTGACAAAATATAAAGCAGTAATTCCGACTTTTAATATTACTCGGATGGCCCTAGTCCGAGGTGTCCCTGTGGACTGGTCTATGGAGGACTTTGTCGAATCCCTAGAGCTACCGATTGGCTGTGGCGAGGTTTTGATTGGTTTGATTGGTCTCAGGATAATATATCGTATATAGATGCATCGGCTCGTTTCCCCCCAGTCTGCAGGTCATATGCGGAGATGACAAGGGAGTTCTTCTCCTCTCCTACATTCTCCCCTCTGCCCGTTAACTCTTCCCAACCTACCAACTCATCTCAACCCAGCTCCAACCCTAACAGATCCTATCGGGAGACAATTATTCGTTCTCCTCACCCCCGTACCCCCTTAGCAAAGGGTTACAACAAGCAGGCCCATGACGCTATCACCAATCTCCCACCCTCCTCTCTACCCAATGGCTGTACTCTTGGCAACAGCCAACGCGACTTCCCTCAATCCCAAGTAAAAATGTTAGAAGACCTTTCGTCATTGCTCCTCAGCATCGTTGCTCCATGCAGCGAACTTCCATTACCGCCCAACGTTGCCCACAATCTAACCCGTCTTTTTAAGATCTTAAACAATGGCCCCAACAGTTCTTCTGCAATGGAACTGTAAAAGTATCCGAGCTAAGAAACAAGATCTTATATCATTAATTAACATTCATAGCCCTGTTATAATTGCCATCTCGGAGACATGGCTGAGGCTTTGCGGGATGACAGAGATGACGGCTATGCGGGTAGTGCAATTTTCATTCGGCAAAACATTTCGTTTTCTTCTATTCCTATCCCCCCTCACAGTAATCAGATTAATGCTGTTGCTGTGAGAGCTGTAAATATTTCCTTCCTCTCTTTGTATATTCCACATCCAAGCCCCTCCTTTATTCCAGAAATTGAAACTATTCTAACTTCTCTCCCCAGTCCCACTGTAATTATGGGTGATTTTAACGCCCACCACACTTTGTGGGGGAGTTACAACTGTGTTGGGTTTGCTCCGTTGTTGGTTGACATCTTTGAGGATATGAATCTTTGTATCCTGAATGATGGCTCTCCGACCCGCAGAGTTTACCCCAATCAGAACCAAAAATCGGCAGTAGATCTATCCCTTTCTTCAACTTCCCTTGCATCTCAGCTATCCTGGCAAACTCTTCCTACTACCTATGGTAGCGACCACTTCCCTATTATCCTTACTCTAAATAATAGGACAATTCCTCGCCCCAATCCTAACCCTTTACTAAAATATAAATTGCGGAAAGCAGATTGGTCTCGCTATGCTCAAACCGTGGATGATTTGTTGGACTCCCTTCCTGATCTTCAGAGTGATGGTAGCCTCTTGACTTACTATGAACAGTTTGTCAAATCTCTAATTTCTTCAGCCGATTCCAAAATTCCCCGTAAAAATCTCTCTGTCTCATATAATTTGCCTTCCCCTCCCTGGTGGGATGGGGAATGCAAGAACTTGTCCAATAAGAGAATGGTAGCAGAGAAAGAGTATGCAGCCCAAATGACAGAGGAGAACTTCATGAAATATAAACGTATTGATGCTAAAACTAAAAGGATGGTTTCAAAGAAGAAAAAGCTTGGCTGGACTAAGTTCTGTGAATCACTTAACCCCAGATCGCCTTCTTCTATTGTTTGGCTAAACATAAGAAGATTTCGCAGAACTCTTAACTACTCCGATCCAAACTCCAACAATCCATCTGAGTGGCTTAGTACTTTTGCTGACAAACTTGCTCCACCATATGTTCCCCATCCGGACGATTTCCCTATTTCTACGCCAGCACCCATAATGTGCGAAATGGATGCTCCCTTTTCTTTTTCAGAGCTTCAGATTGCTCTTGGAGGCCTAAAGGATTCATCCCCTGGAGAAGATGGTGTACCCTACTGATTTTTGGTAAATTTAAATAACAAATCTAAATATTCCTTTCTAAATTTGATTAATGGTTTTTTTGAAAAAGAAATAATTCCAGATTCCTGGAAGTCTCAAATAGTGATTCCTCTTCTCAAGCCTAGGAAAAAAGCATCAGATCCCAATGCATACAGACATATTGCACTGTCGTCCACCTTAGCAAAAGTTACGGAGATCCTCCTTAAGAACCGATTAGAGTGGATCATGGAAGGCAGAGGACTGCTGGCCCCTTCGCAGTTCGGTTTCCGCAAGGGCCTCAGTACTGCAGACAGCCTCAGTTTACTGACTACAGACATTCGAACTGCCTTTGGTAAGTGTGAATACCTTGTGGGTGTTTTTATCGATGTAGCCTCTGCATATGATAATGTACTTCTTCCGTTGCTCAGGCAAAAACTGCACCAGCTGAGTGTACCGCCGAGGATAACACATTTCATATGTTACCTGCTTTCTGGCAGGTCAGTTATCGCAAAACACCAGTCTTCCAGCCAGATTAGTGTGGAAAGGTCTTCCCCAAGGCTCTGTTCTCAGTCCTTTGCTATACAGCATATATACTCAGGATCTAGAACTGTCCGTTAATAATTTTTGTAACATCTTGCAGTATGCTGATGATATTGTCCTTTATCATAGCTCAGGCTCTGTAGAGGAAATATCCCAATGCCTCAACTCTGCTTTGTACTATTTAGGGCAATGGCTCTCCGACCACGGCCTATCTTTGTCAGTGTCTAAATGCAGGCAGTTGTGTTTACAAGGAAAAGATCTATCCCTACCTTTAGCTTTTACTATGAGGACCAACTCATCAACTTGGTAGATAAGGCAAAGTTCCTTGGAGTTATCCTTGATTACAGACTGAACGGATTGGCTCATACCGAATATGTAATTAATAAATGTGAAAAGGGCATCAATTTTCTACGCGCAGTAGCGGGAGTCTGGTGGGGTGCTCATGCCTACTCCCTGAAACTCTTATATAATGCTTTAGTTCGTAGCTATATTGATTACTGTTCGTTTGTTTTAGACCCCTTAAAAAACAGTGTCTGAGAAGCTAAATAAAATTTAATATCGTTGCCTCAGAATTATTCTGGGTGCAATGAAGTCTTCCCCCACTAACGCTCTACAAGTCGAATGTGTCGATCCTCCTTTACATCTCCGACGGCAATACCTATGTGACCGGTTTGTCAGCAAAATGTTACAGCTTTCCTCCCACCCATTGTGGACCAAATTGGACCAGCTATCTCAAGTCCATAGCCGACGCAATCCCTCTTCTTATCTATTGGATAGTTTCCGTAAGTTTACCAATCTCCCTCATCCCTTGTTATCTTTATCGATGAGTCCTCTATTCTCCACATCATATAAAGCCCTGGTTTTCAATCCTTCCATCGTTACTGATCTTGGTTTGGTCAAAGGAGCCCCCGATACTTATTCGAAATTTCAATGCTTAGTTCATCAGAATTGGTCAAATCACTTTCTTATCTACACAGATGCTTCAAAGATGTCTCAGCATAGTTGTGTTGGCGCAGCTTGCTGGGTCCCCAGCTTTAAAGTCATTTTACAATTCAAATGTTCTCCTGAGTCTTCGGTGTTTACAGGAGAGGCCGTTGCCTTATTAGAAGCAATCCTGTTTACCCGCTCCCATAACCTGAATCAAACTGTTATTTTTACTGACTCCCTTAGTTGTTTATCATCCATCAAGGAAAACCCATTCCGGAGTAAGTCAAGACATCCAATTATTCTTCAGATTAGGGAGGCTCTATTTTCCTGTCATCAAAATGGAATAAATTTAACACTTGTCTGGATTCCAGGTCATTCTGGCATTGCAGTCAATGAAACAGCAGACTCTTGTGCTAAATCTGCTATACAAATGGGTTCTTATGAACATTATAAAAATAGTTCGCAAGATCGAGTGCACTTTCTAAAACTTATCTCGACAAGTCCTGGAATACATACTGGAATGAATCAAAATTGGTTAAAGGTAAATTCTATGCCTCAGTCCAACCAGATATACCAAGGCGTCCATGGTTTTTTTCCCACAGATATGCAGACAGATGGGTTACCTCCACAATATGTCGCCTACGTCTTGGTCATTCCAGCACACCTGTCCACCTGCACAAGATCAGAGTTAGAGATCACTCCTTGTGTGAATGTGGCTTGGACGACGGTACTGTATCTCATATAATATTTTCCTGTCCTAAACTTCTTCATCCCCTTTATGACGTTCTTCCACCGAAATTCCCCGTCCAGTAAACGTTGAATGTTTGTTAATGTCTGTGTTTAGTCCTTATTGTAATTTTTTATGTAAATATGTCAAATATAAATTATTATATTTGACATATTTACATAAAACATACATATTAAGCTGTAAATATATAATGTAGAGTGTATTTTGTATAATATTGTGTTGTTCCAGGCTAGAAAGTAACCATACTATAAAATAACACTATACTCAAAAAAACCTGCCACTTATAAATTAAATTTATTATTAAATTCATACAAAATTTCCATAACGTGTCTCTTCAATTCCACTCGACATTGGCGAAATAATTTGCGCCCGACTGGTGCAGCCACACGCCATATCACAAAAATTGAATTGAATTGACTCATGGACTTTAGTGCACTGCAATACTATCAATTCAAATTGACTGCAAAACAGTTTATTAATGTCCTTATTTTCTTGCCTGTTTTTTATTTTATTCCCAAATAATATTGACATACCTATCCTTAGATTAAGGGTTGGTTTCCGCTGTGCTCCAACTAGATTCCGTACTACCTACGAACAATAGCTCTTTTGTTACAACAACTTTATATTGTAGTGTGTATTGGCTATTTGTAAATATGCTCGTGTGCGTGGGCATCTTGACGCTCATTGGCATCTTTCACATTTTGTAACTTTATTACGCTTCGTGTTATTTTACATTGAAATTGATAAAATACAACATATTTACTGACCAGTGTCTTTCTTATTTCTTGTAGTATTATTTTTGCAAAGTTTTACTATGCGACCGTTTAGTTTAAATTTTTAGTAAAGTTTAACACAACATGTGGCACATCAACCTCACACATTGTTCGAGACTGGCTCGAGTACGCCCACTTGGGCGTAGTAATAGTTGCCGAACTTTGTGTGTGTGTTGTTGGAGTGCAACGGGGACCAATTTTTAATCTAAGGACAAACCTAATAAAAATATGTTACTGACATGGTATACAACTTGTATGACCACAGTCTTTAAATACATAGCTAAGTCTAAATATTTAGACGGAAATTTGCCATTAAGTTCAGTACTTACTTAGTAGGTATAATCGTGGTCAAAAGAACAGAAGGTATTCAGATTCTATATTTCTTCGAAGTAATGACAATATAAAAATATATATCTTCTGGTAAAAGCCCGATAAATATCAATATTTATTGGTCATACGTATCGGTTTACAAAAAGGGGTTAATATTATGCAATTTTTCAACTTTTTTCCCAAAACGCGAACTACAGATAGTTTCTACGGGTAGTTTCATGCAGGCCCCTATTGACATAATGTTAAACCATAGCCCATACATGGGTGATCAATGTCCTTTCAATTATTTACTATTTTCTTATGACAAAGGTTAAGTAGCTCTATCCCGTTTTGTAGCGCCACGATGTGGCTGTATACATCACCATGCCAGGAATGAAAACATAATTATAGCATAATTAACAGTTTTTCTTTTGGTATGAATACTCAATGTATTTTCCTATAAAAATTCATTTCAATTTTTAAGTTGGCACTTCCGCATTTTATTAGGTATTATCTAAATCTTCTTTGTTTCCTTCCTTAAAATATGGCGACAGGAGCAATAGCTGGTCCATGTATATAGGTAAATTGCTTAAGCTGTGAGCATCAATTTAAGAATTAAAAGGTGTTTTCTGCTACTTCTCATCACAGCTCAACTTTTTTTTATAACTTTATTATATTTTTTTTTAATTAATAAATATTTATACTGATCTGTCAAGAGTGGGGTTTGTCACATTATTACATGAGCTTGATACTCATGCTAGGATGGCTACACAAAATATCTAATAATTATGTTCTTGTTATGTGATTTCTTTCTTTCCTCCCAAACAGTCCGTAATAATTAATTCTCTCAAATCAATGCAGCACTTTCAAATGCTTCTATTAAATAAAACAAGCTATCAATTAATATAGGTACCTATTTATTTTATCATAACAATAATCTCAAAGCTACAAGCAGATACAATGAATAATTAGGGTGAACATGTTGTATTCTAGACATATTGCCTTAATGGATAGTGGCTGATATATTGTTGCGTTTCACATTTCACAAGGGTGGAAAAGAAAGTTAGTGAGAAAACTAAATTAACTAATATTTAACACTTAACATTTGACACTTTAAGGTTATAGGTAGGTACTATATGTATACTATAAAACACACTATTATACTTCAATAGCTAACTTACAAAAGTGAATACACATATTAATATAAATAATAAGTTTGTTTTATACGATATAGAAATTTTCTTTTTAGTACTTACCTAATAACAATAAATAGGTTTAACAGTACAAATTATTTAAGTTTTCTTTAGTGTTAATTCCGCCAATATTTGTTTTTAAACAATTCTACACGAGGCATCCTCAGGACGTGTTGTCTCGTCAAAATCTGGCACGAGACTCAAGATTTTGGCGGAATATTGGCGGAATTAACACTAAAGAAAATTTTAATCATTTGTATAATTATGGATTTCCGCAAAGTAACGCCTACTTCAATAAAAAGGTTTAACAGCTGTTCTAAACTTGTAAAAGGCATACTGTATAGGTACAATATCAAACATGTATGAAATAAGGTCATCACTGGCGTTTGCTTAGTATAAAATCCTATCCTACAAATAAGACAAAGCAAAAAATGCGAATTATATTGATAATATAATTATATTTAAATATAATGTAGGAAATATAATGATGTATCATAATTTATGTTAGATTCGAAATGTTGCCCTTTCGAGATAGGAAGACAAAAAGTGAAAAATGGCAAGTAATTAACAATTATTCAAATTCTTTTTCACTAATAAAATTTGAAAATTCTGTTGATGTGCTCTAACCAACTGAGCAAACCGCTCAGTTGCTTAGAGCACTGGCACGGAACACCAGAGGTCGTGGGTTCGAGTCCCGCGTCGTTCATAAAATTTTGTTTTTCAAATTTTATTCGTGTATTCATTCTAGAAGTTAGGGTTACCACTTTAAAAACATAGCAAATTGTTCAAATTCTTCTATTTTGCCAAATTATTACAGTTTCGGGATTATTCAAAATACCATAACTAAACAAGAATCATGAATTGACGCAGTTGACTAACCCAAGTCTTGTGGATTTAACAGGAAACGAATACGCAATGCAAGGGTACCTATTATAATGCACTGTATCAAATGCATATGTCTTTTGACTACAAAAATTAGTAAATATAACTCTACCCTCAATTTAACATCACACAGATGGCAATACCTCACACATTGACAAGTCGAGCGTTTCATTTGTGCCAGAAGCGAGTCAGTGTGATACCTATGAGATCTTATAAACCGTCTTAGGTAATAATTGTGTAATAATTTATTGATTAAATTATAGCCACCTATAATTTAATCAATAAATGTTGTATCACACTTTTTACTGAACAAAATAGACCAAATAAGCCCTATAAGTCTTATTTTAATCAATAAATAAGACAACACACCATTAAGTGAACTTAATAAATTAAAAGCGGCCATCCCTCCGTTTTGGTGGCTATAACTATGCTTTATTCATTTAATAAGGCAACTATTAAGGCGTCATCTCCACGAGCGAGGGAATCGTGGCAATATTATCGTCGTGCCACGTATTTCTATATACTCTCTATGAACGCGTCTCAATACGGCGACGTAATCGCGGCGAACGTCGTCATATCGCCGCGGTATCCACGCTACTGGTAGCGCACTCGCCGCATTACGTGGCGCTCTCGCAGCGAGCACAACGTATCATCAGGGATATGCGATTCCGTTACGAGCCGTCGCGGACACGCTGTGATTCTGCCACGATATCGTGACGATACGCTGGTAGAATAATCGCTCGTTCGTGGAGATTACCCGACGATAAAGGCTCGGACTCGTCGCGATTCTCCCGCTCGTGGAGATAGCGCCTAAGTGAACATAATAAATCAAATGCGGCTCAGTTTTGGTTGCTATTAATAAATTCATGATTAAATCATTGATACAAGCCTAGTAGGTAAATATAATTGATCGAATAAGGCCATCTCTGATGCTGTCGCTGCTCTGACCGATGCCGAAGTTAAAGAAGACCGACTCGGCCGCGACCTGCTGCGCGCACGTGCCCATCGGGTACCAGCCCACCTTGTTGAACACGATGCCCACTTTGTATACCTGATTTGATCGAAAATTCGTTAGACAGTCGTTGAAATTATGGATGAAAGTTGATTTTTCTGAGACAACATTTTTCAATGTAAAATCATTGTAATAGATCTTGTGACGTGTTATTTTTTTATGTAATAATAATTGTCATTTTTGTGTACGATAGCGCAATAAATGAATATTGTATTTAACCACATAAATGCTAGTATTTTTATACTGGTAAATAAAGCAATTCGTGTGAAATTATTCCCTGACCATTCCATTATATTCAAAAAACACGTTTTAATGTTCAAGTTTTCACTTCTGCCGGCACTCCCGGAGTGCAACCCGTTATTTCTTATTTGTTTTAATTCAATATACTCTACAAAGCTGTGGAATTAGCTTCCTTGTGCGGTGTTTCCGGGACGATACGACATGGGTACCTTCAAAAAAAGCGCGTACACCTTCCTTAAAGCCAATGCTCCTGTGATTCCTCTGGTGTTGCAAGAGAATGTGGGCGGCGGTGATCACTTAACACCAGGTGATCCGTACGCTCGTTTGTCCTCCTATTCCATAAAAAATGTAATATAAGGCAAAACATATAGTTAATATTAATTATAAAATTTAAACTAGGAAAAAACATCCGTAACCTATAACAGCCCAAGTCAACACTATCATCCTTAGAGAAGATACCATAGACAATATACTAGTTATTAGACAAATACCAAGTGGAAGAGAGAAGAATAAATATAATAAAAGAATCTTTGCAGTCTTCCATAGACTAGAATATACTAGTGTATAGGCGACCTGACAGCCCGATAATGCGTGATCAATTATATTTTTCAATGTAAACCTTACCTAGTATTCAAAATACAAAGGAGCTAATGTCAAGTGTGGCTTACTGTCTATGACTTGTCAAACAAAAGTGGTCATAGTAACAATAGATTCGCTAAAACCATTTTTTGATAAAACATTTAAATTTATTTATAGATAATGGCTGAACAGTGGCTGTATCTTATGAAGCTTACTAGAATTAGTAACAATCAATCCCTTATTTCGAGTATTATAATAATGAAAATCACTATTAAGAGCAAAAAGGTGACGATTTTTGTGAACGTGTATTAAATTTTCATGAATGTACTGACAATGAACAGTAATAATATTATATATCCTTTAAATTTTTCATTGAGAGACTGCTAGGCCCGTGTAAGCCGTAGAAGATGCGATACCTTATTGCGCTGGATGTAGACGGGTCTGTTGAACATAATGTCCAGCAGGTGGCGGTAGGGCACGCGGCTGGTGTAGTGTGTGTACGTCAGACGCGCTCCGTCCGCGTCCAACAGGTGCGCGTACAGCAGCTCGGAGTAGCCCGGGCCTAGCGCACTACCCGCCGCGCCACCCGTTCCCCCTGCACCCCCTGACTCTTCACTCGGCGCTTGAGTTGGCACCTACAAGGAACCATAATTATCCACCTTCATAACTGGCGTGCTCACTGCTTGCAGCCACTCTGAGAAACCAGCTAATGACTACAACATTTACGAAACCGATACAGTTTCAAGCCTTTTCCAACATATTCGTTATTTCAATTAAATCAGAGCTCTGATTTATTGCACGTCGCACCAGTCATTAATATACTCCTTACTTAGAAGGTACCTAGTTCCACCCAGAGTGTTCACTTTATCGCTCAGCTGCTGAATTAATCAATTAATATTCGAGGCCCTTTATATACGGGTGAGGATGATTCTAGAATGTTCTCGAACAGTGTAGTAGGCAGTAACAAGAAACACATGTTTTTATAAATTCAAGGTTAAGGTTCCTGTCCAAGCGGTGACAAACACCAACGCAATTTGTCGTTTAATGTTTAACAAATAATATATACCTATGTACAGTTCACTTAGTTTAAGGCAACTCATTTGTTAAAACCAGTATTGTTTACGCCGCTAAGTAGATAGTTATCGAATTCTAACAAACAATCGACATAACAGTATCATCAATAGAACGGAACAATGCTGCAATCTGGCCCTTATTATATCGCTATATAAGTGCACTTTCAAGGAAGTTTCATCCACGTCCTACCAAGTACCAAACTGTGGCATGGGCTTTCTTCACATGGTGTTTCTAGATTGATTAGAAATAACCTAAAAAAGGCCAGGAGTGTTTGTGACTGGATAGTCCTAAATAGATTCAATTACCTGAATACCAAGCAGGCAGATATTCTTGTCGACCATGAAGGTGACCGAGCAGTCCAGTACGTTAGTATTGAGACAGTCTGTCTGCAGCACCACACCCCGCTGGCAGTAGATCTTGTGAAGATCAGTGTTGTGACGATCCACCTGATCCACTATTATGCCGGGCTGCCGAGTACCTGGTCAGTGGGAAGAGAGATTATATATCAATAAAAATGTGACTTTTTGTGTTCATTGACCTATAAACCAACAAGAAATTATGCCTGATGTCAGTGAATGCTTTCAAGACACGGACGAGTAAAAAAGAAGGACTCCGCGCCGTGATATTAACAAGTGAAGCACCGTTATGCTAGTGTGTGTGCGGTTACGGTTATAAAGTATTGTTTTTATACTATTTCACAACGCACGACGGCATTTTTAAAATATTTTATTGAGACGTAAACTGATCTGTCACAGACGATGACAGAATCGGCCTGTATTAGTGTAAGTGTGTGCGTGGGGCTATGTATTTACACGTTAATCGGCTTGTTTTGGTGTTACACTGCTATGTAAGGTAACACGGAGTCCTAATTTTTTTGCTAGACCGTGTTTCAAGTCTACTTTTGTTCACGTACCTTCGACTCTGGCGGGGTACGGGTAGTAGGGCGGGTGGAAGGGTAGCGGGGCAACCCTGCCCCCTTCACTCCACACGTGCTCCACCAGCACTGGGCTAGGAGTATCCACTACGAAGGTTGTCATATTCTGAGATCATAAAGACTTGCATTATTACTGAAATAATAGTTATTTATGGCATTGATACCAATAGAAGATAATTAAAATGCTTCTCAATGACGTTCTATACATATAGACAATGCACCTCATACAAAATCAAAGCCACAAATGACACCTTAATAAGTTTCGACTGCTATGTCTATACATTTCTACGTTTACTCCAGTTGCTTAAAATATTATCGATCAATAGGCAGCAATTTAAACACTAATTCAGTGTCATCTGCGTATTTTGAATTATTTAGGACCCGATTTGGACAGTGTCATCAGTGGAGTAGCAGTTAGGTATTTTTTTTAAATCCAGACTAAAAAGAGGGTTGCTATAAGTTTTAAGTTCGTCAGTCTGTCCCTATTTTCCGATCAAGATCTGTTCAGTCCGGGGTTTTTTACGATTTTAATCAAAAATCACACTCATATTATAAATGGGAAAATTGTATGTTTATTTATTGGCTTTTGTTTATATTAGTTTCTTCTTTACATTCTAAAGGGATTTAGAATGAATGAATGAATGTAAGTATTTAGAATTAAACATTTAACTACCCATAGTACTCACATTACACGAAGGTCCTCCACATCCGATGAGCTGCCTCCGTGGCGTCCGACTGATGGAAAATCCAGTTGGCATCGGCACATCCGAGTTATTGGAGAGTATGTTCATGAGGACCGCAAATGCCTCAGACTCAGTGAGCAGTGACGAGCGGGCTGGACCCTCAGCGAACTGTTGTGCTGTCAGCGTCAGGAACCTGATCTTCTCAATGACGTTGCGGAGTGACGGCTTGCTCATTGACTCTGAGGGAAGCAGTGAAGGTGTTTATGAGTACAATCATGCACAAACAAAATCTTTTTAAATGATTGTGTGAAGTGTTTCTGACTTATGAATGTAGTGCCACAATTATGTGATAGCATGAATTATTAGAAGTTTTGTATTTAAAATTTTAGACATACCTACTGCGCAAGAATTATCATTAAATTTTTGAATGGTAAAAAAAAAGTTTTTCAATATTTTCTTTTTTTTTTATATATTTCAAAACATTGTTGGAAAAAATTGTATGTAGACGTTTGAAACAAACAATTTGAACAACTGATAACTCTTGCATCACCGGAGGAATTACAAGAGCGTTGCCGAACTTATAAGTCTTGAATAAACATACAGATGAATTTCAGAAACGACAACACATTGGCGGACCAGGATCGAACCGGGGACTGTCAACTACTTATTATGATTATGACACCGACGCATAGACAACCGACAATTTTTTTATGACAGCAAGGGACGTGACGGGCATTACAATACAGTGCCGCTCAGGATTCTTGAAAAACCCAAAAATTCTGAGCGGCACTACAATTGCGGTCGTCACCTTGAGACTTAAGATGTTAAGTCTCAATTTGGACATTTTAATTTACTGTTGGGTTTCTTGGTGTCCGACGGGTCTGGTGGGTGAGTCTCGACGGCGTCACAGGAGCCACAGCCGCCTGCGGTTGCGGCGGGTTCGGGAACCGGTTCCGCGGGGGCCGGGCCTGCGTCAGTCGAGGTTTTAGGTGCCGTAGTGGGCGCCGGTTGAACAGCCACAGGCTCCAGGGAAACCGCGGCCTCGGGGCTGTTCTCGCCGCTGCTCTCTACATTCACCACCTTTCACCAAACAATTGATAGCAACAACATTAGTGATAGGTAAACAAAAATAATTTAAATAGCTTTTTGACAGCTCACGCCCATGAAGTTTCATATTAAGTTAAAATTTCATGCAAATAATATTGTACTTTATTGACGGGTACCAACCCCCTTAGCGATATAAATAAATATGAAAAAAAATATAAAAAAAAATAAGTGACATCAATTATTACGTCCTTTAGGACATCACTATTAGTTGCCAGTCGTCAAGCTGTCAAAAAACTATTAATAAAATGGAAAAAGTATAGGTAAACTAAATGTGAGGCTGCCCGTACTTAATTAAAATTAATTAAATAATAATTTTATTTACTTGGGAATTTTCTTTTGAAGTTGACGGCTCCGGACTCTTTGATGTCGTTTCTGATGGTGAGTCATTGCATGGACTGACACTTCTCTCTGATACCCTTTTCTCTAAAGCCTTGGCATACCTGTCCAAATATAAAATAATTTATGTAATATTCAAAGAGTATAATAATATATAGGCAAAAGAGAGCAATCTCTACGCAAAGAGCTGTCTATTTGAAAACTAGCGCCATCTGGAGTTTGGCCCCGAAAATAACTATATAAGCTCGAAATTATAAAATTTATTTTTAATGTTGTGACGCAACTAAATAACTAACTCTACTTTTTAATGTAGGTATTGGAATTTTTTACCATGATGAAATTGCGCGTAGAGTTAGTTATTTAATTTTACCAGAACATAGAACATAAAGGATAGATTTAGTAGTGTAAATATGCAAAATGGATCACGAGAGCTACATACATGCGCAAACGCTAGAAGTAGCCGCCATTTTATGACCAGTGGGCAGTGACACAAATAGAGAAAAGTTGAAAGGTTTCAAAGCGAGTGTCAGCTGACAAAGCTTTCATTTTCGGGCCAACTAACAGATGGCACTACAGTCTTCTGAAAACGTCACTTTAAGGTGTCTGTCCCACCCCTGGTAATATTATAAAATTGGGAACTAATGATGCTGGCATAAAAACTAATAGTAAGACTAGACGAAGATAAACAATTTCATTATGAAGATATCTCAGCAAGCAAACATCAACCTATAAGTGCAGACTCAAATATCAGAACTGTGAAAACAAGTGGAAAAAGGACAATGTTCCTTAAACTCTCAAATTAAAATTCATTTGTAATATACAGAAAACAATAACACAAATTAATAAGGCTTATTATTGTTGTTCAAAATTAACTTTTATTACAAGTCATGAATGTAGCTATTATTTATATCAAAATCAATCAAGATATTGTTTCCATTTCACAATCCGCTTGAACACTATGCAATAGTTTGGGCCAGTCAATGCTAAAGAACACTGTTATCAAATTTCTATATACATTTTGTGCCCAAAAGTTTACAATAATAATTTTTAATTCATATGCAATTGTTATCTTGAGCGGTAACCATTAAAATTTACTATTTAAGACTAGAGCATGGAGTAACCAATTACATTGTCATCAATGTTATACTAGTTACATAATATAAAGTTTGTAATTATAACAATTGAGACATCATATGATAGACAGAAGCTTATGACAGCTGAGCCAATATTGTTTCTTTTTATGGCAATAAGGGACAAGACAAGCAGGATATTCAGCTAATGGTGATCTATATGCCATGCCCATTATACTGCAGTGCCACTCAGGATTATTGAAAAACTCAAAAATTCTGAACAGCACTACAATTGCGCTCATCACCTTGAGCTCCAGAACCCTTCACACCAAAACACACAATTGCTTCATGACAGAAAGAGACACCTATGTGGTACCCATAATGTAGCCAGCATCCTGTGCAAAGGATTCAGACTCAAATATCTGGTGGATATTTGAGTCTGAAAATCTCAGCCATAAATAGACAATATACTATGATAGTAAGTAATTCAACAAATGTGTACTTGTACATACCTAACAGCAGCATTAAAGAGATCTAATTCACTGTCAACATTGAGGTGATCCAGCGAGAACACAGTTATAACTGTATTCAGTTCAACATCCTCAAAACTATTGTCACACAGCACATCTTTTGTGTTTGTGCTGATAATCTGCAAACAGCTAAGTGTTAGTGTTCTGATATAATTTATCTGCATTACTTATTATATAATAATAAGTAATAAGATTATTTTGTAACCATGTAACCAAATAACTTTGTAGTTTATGCCATATTGTAATACCGCAACTAGCGGAACTTGATGTACAAAGCAATAATATGTCATCTATCAAGCTCTAAAGACAGCTTTCAAATATCCCATAAACAATCAGATTGTAGTGAATTTACTTGATTATATACAAGTATTACAATGGCAAAAAATGTGTGCAATGAGTTGAGATAAGAACATTACCAATACAATACACATACATACATAACATGTGTATAATATACAGTTCCAGTCAGTGGAAAAGTATAATAAACATGTTTTATGGTCTTCCCAATTTTAGGGTTTCCTACCTAAGCAATAACCAATTCAAACCCTATTATTAAGACTCCACTATATGTGCCAGTATTTACACTAATGCAGCTATGACAATAAATAATTACTATACAAAACAATATTTAAAAGTACAGTATTACATATTATATCTTGTATGATAATACAGAGCCGAAGTTTAAAACTGAGCAGACAGGAAAATAAATTAATTTAACATAATTTTTTACACTATAACCAGAATTGTCACATATAGTCAAAATAAGTTTTTGTAAGAATTAAAATACCTGTAAACATTTCTCCATGAGTACATTCTCATCAAACAACCGAGCAAATTCATAAGCCCGGCAAGCATTGCGAGGATATAGATCGGACCACAAGTAACGAGTGCATTCTTTCACCAAATGGGGCAACATGTACTTCTTGGCACCATAGCAAAGTTCACAAGCTTTGTCAAAAGAGGTGAGGTTTATATTGCCAGTGTAAATGTATCTGAAACAATTCATTTAAAAATATATGACAACCTTTCTTTATTTTGAACCTTAAATAACATTGAAATAAGAACCTAGTAACTTTTTTAACAATTACATGAAAGGTAGGTAGGTACAAATTGGATAAAAAAAAAGTGTGAGATTTGTTTCTAATTTAAAGATATGATACAAGACTTACTCTAAAAGAGCCTTGAAAGCATCTATCTGAACATCTAATATAAGTATTGGATCATTTCTTTCAGCCATACCACCGTAGAACATAGCTTCAAAAACAGGCGAGGCCATAGCCAGGATCAACTTGTGGCCCGATATTACAACCTGGTTAGGTTCAGTTCCTACCAGGAATGTACAATCAGACCATTGGCCTGTCTGTAGTAAGTAAGCACCTCTCTGTTTTAGCTTGGTACATTCTAATTGCCAGTCCGCTGGTGCTGCAGCCATACTTCTTACTATTGTTTCTTGAGACAAAAAAGATGATGTTATTTTACAATTAGAATCACATTCTGTTCATAGTTGAATACTTATTACCTAATACCTACTAGGCTACTTCCGAATTATGTACTAGCGGCTTGCTAGTAGGTACGATAAACAATTACGATTCACAAATCACAATATTATTTAGTACCTAATTATTAAATTACCAAAAAGTAAACATAAGGAAATATGAATGCAATCAACTGACAGCAGACCATAGAATACTATTGCTCAACGAGCAGCTGATACGGCTTTTAATCATAATATTATATCAAGTACCTACCTACAGTGTGATTGGTGGGGTTACCACCCGTCCGGATTAATCCCGCAATCCGGAAATGTCTGGACTTTTAACTCTAGTCCGGATTTGGTCCAACTCTCTTATATGTCTGGATTTTATTTTATTATATTGGAATCAAAAAAATAAATGTTGACTTGAAACATGGCAGTCTGGAACAGATAAGACAAACTCGTTTGAGTAAAAATGTTATTAGCACTGAATTTTCATAATATTTGCTTAAAACCGACGGAGATTTGGATTCGGCTTAATACGTGGATATACCTCTGAATTTTAAAACAAAAGACTTGGTTTCAGCCATTAAAAAAATGTGGGACTTGACATATTGTAAAGAAACTATTAAAAAATATTACTATATAAGAAAAATAACAATAAGAACTGCGAAGATATGGATGTATGGGCTCGAACCCTTTGCCTTTCCTAATAATGGACGACGAATCAAAAAAAATATTACTACAAAATATAAATAAAAATGGTAGTTCTAAGTTATTGACACTGGGCGATTCAATCAATTATCAAAATGGGAACTGATATAATGTAACAACATACTATTATGTATTTTTGTTTGTAATAATGAATCACGACGAAATAAAAGTTGTTGTACAGGAGAAATTCCTGTCAAGTGAGAGAGTAACAGCGTTGCTATGTGACGCCAAAGTATTTCACCCCGAATGGGTTAAGAAAGATAGACTCCTTGCTATCGTAGAATACGGAGACGAGAAAGCTGTTTTTTGTTTGTTTTCGTCATGTTACCCACCGAAGACCTTCACCGACTTATCAATAGAAATAATATTACCAATCGATAACAGTTTTAAGTGTGAAATCGATAACAAGCCGTCTGATCCTGAAGCAATTTTGTACCTGAATCTGCAATCTCGTTTAAGTAAATATAAGTTTGAAATACAAATGACTCCAAGGGTTGACAATTTCGTCGATGATCTGTTTCGTGGAATAGAAGCAGTGAATAAAATTCCAACACAGCCTGAGTTTGTGTGGCTAAAGAAGTACAGTGTTAAAAATGATGATCAAACTATAGCTGAAAGCATTATGTTACCTAAATCAAATATGCATAATACAGCACCTGTTGCCATTAGGGAAAGCCTAATTAAAAGGAAGATGAGTGACAAGGAGTTGGAATATACATTCACAAAGAATTTTACAGTTTTCTGTGGAACATGGAATGTGAATGATAAATCACCTGTAATACCATTAAAAGGTTGGCTTAGTGTTGACCAGGAACCACCTGATATTTATGCCATTGGATTTCAAGAGCTTGATTTATCAAAGGAAACATTTTTATTTGATCAGACCATGAGAGAAGATGAATGGTATTGCGCAGTGCTTAATTATATTGATAAGAGAGCTAAATATATAAAGGTAGAAAAGGTACGGCTTGTAGGCATGCTACTTATTGTATTAATAAAAGAAAAACATTTTCAGAATGTACGTAATGTTATCTGTGACACAGTGGGTACTGGAATTATGGGGAAAATGGGCAATAAAGGTGGAGTTGCTATAAGATTTGACTTTCACAATACATCTATTTGCTTTGTCAACTCACATTTAGCAGCACATGTAGAAGAGTTTGAGAGACGCAATCAGGATTTCCGAGATATATGTAATAGAACAAGATTTGTACAAATTGATCAACAGCCAAAATCAATAAAGGATCATGATCATATTTATTGGCTAGGAGATTTAAATTACCGCATAACTGAAATGGATCCCATTACAGTGAAGAAACTAGTAAGTGAGAATAATTTTAAGCCAGTTCTGGAATGGGATCAGTTAAAACAGCAGCATAATAATAAGAATGTATTTTCTGGATACACTGAAGGCCCCATCACATTTAAACCTACATACAAGTATGATCCTGGGACTGATAATTGGGATTCAAGTGAGAAACACAGAGCTCCAGCGTGGTGTGACAGAATATTCTGGAAAGGGGACACCATTACACAATTAGCATATAGGAGTCATCCAAGCCTTAATATAAGTGACCACAAGCCGGTTTCAGCCATCTTCAGTTCCAGAATAAAAATCATTGATGAAGAAAAGTACAGGAGAGTTTATGAAGAAGTAATAAAACAGCTGGATAAGTTAGAGAATGAATTGATCCCTCAAGTAAAAGTTGACATCACTGAAGTTGACTTTGGCACAGTTAAATACTTAGAATTACAAGTAAGGACCATCACAATTAAGAATATAGGAAAGTTGCCTGTTGAGTTTGAATTTATAAATAAATTGGATGAGACACAGTTCTGCAAGGAATGGCTGATTGTTGAACCATACAAGAAATGTATTTGTGCTGATGAGACATGTGAAATTCAACTCAAGGTGCTCATCAACAAGACATCTGCATGCAAAATGAATGCAGGTACAGACAAGTTGTATGATATATTAGTCCTTCATTTATATGGTGGTAAAGATATTTTTATCACAGTCAATGGTACTTACCAGAGAAGTTGTTTTGGTTGCTCTATTGAAGTACTTGTTAAATTAAATATGCCAATAAGAGAGGTTCCAGTAGGAAAGCTAATTGAACTAGAGAATAAAAGAGACCAGGCAGTATCAAATCAATCCACATATTCAATCCCTAAGGAGATATGGTTCTTAGTTGACCATATATACTTACATGGGTTGAAAGAGCCTAATTTGTTTGAACAGCCAGGTTTACATTCTGAAGTGCTACAAATTAGAGACTGGCTGGATAGTGGATCTATTGATCCTATTCCTGGCAGTATTCACTCAGTTGCAGAAGCTTTACTGCTGCTACTAGAAAGTACAGTAGATCCAATAATACCATATAATCTTCAGTCAATTTGTTTGAAAGCATCAGCAAACTATTTGCAATGCAGGCAAATTATCATGGAACTGCCGGAGTTCAGAAAAAATGTTTTTCTTTACTTATGTGAGTTTCTTCAAGAAGCATTGCAACATAGTTCAGAAAATGGTCTAGATTCTAAGACACTGTCTACACTTTTTGGTGCCATATTTTTAAGAGATAATCCAAACTTAGTACAAGAGCCGCAATCTAGAATAAATAAGCAAATCATAGACAAAAAAAAGGCACAATTTGTGTACCACTTTTTGGTAAATGACCACAGTGACCTAATGTTCTCTAGATAATTATTTAGTATTTGATTATATTTTATTTAATACTCACAACATTCTTCATATGATGAATTATATATAGATTTCATTATTTATTATCTAAATATTGGTGTTGTAAATTAGCAATGAAATTGTGTTCTTATCACATGACATGACATATGTATTATTAATATAAAATGTAGCTGTTGTAGTTCATATTAATTTATTCTAGTTCTAATAGCTGGCTTGTACCGTTCTGTACATGGCGAATTTAGCTGTAGGTTATATTTATGAATAATATTGTTTTTATAATTGTTATAGATGTTACATGGTTGAATATAAAATTATATACATACAATAAACATTTATCAACTGTAAAATGTACAAAATTTTGATTTGTTATTATTTTAAATAAGCAGCTCAGTTGATATAAAACCTCCCTCACTACGAAAAAATGAGGGTCGAACTGAAAGTTCTTAGAAAATAAAAAAACCTTCCATTCCTGTATCTTCCACTTCTTTGAGAAAATCCGACCTCATAAGAGCTTTTCTTATTTTTGTATGTTTAGAGGAAGAATTCCTCTTTTTCTCTTCTGGTACTAATTATTGAGCTTTAGCTACAGTTTTTCTCAAATGGGTATGGGTTTCTCACAGAGGCTTTGGTGTTATAATTTTTGACAAGTCTGTTTGGAAAAGGCTTTTTAGTCTATTGTAGTCACAAATTAAGGATTCCTGCACTTTAATACTTCTAAAGTCGACATTAATAATTTTATGTAAGCCGCCCAGAGGTGCAACTCTCAAAAGTGTCATGTAAGTTTGCCACACAAACACCAACTGCATAAATAACTTCTTAATTAAATTTGATTGCAATTTTTTTTATGCAGTCTGTGTATCTAGGAAACTGGACCATAATTGCAAAAAAAAATTGTGTTTACTTGATAAATACACTAAACACTAATTGTATTCTAAATTTGAAGCTTCTATGTCTGCTAGAACTTACAAGTGCCTCAAAGTTTTGATGATTGGTCAGTCAGTCATCGAATGACAACACTAAGAACCTTTGGCGTATTATAATAATTATTGAACTACTTCTTCAAATTGAATGAAATTTCAGATATACCGTGTCTATACAATGCCTGCTTGGGTACTGAAAATTCAATCTTCTAGTTTTATCAACAATGAAGTTCTAGGGTATCGAATATAGCCAGACCTGCTTCGAGAAAAGGATGGCACGGCTGTACCGCCTGTTTCTGCTCGTATACGATTTAAGGCTCTAATGGACACTTTTGATAGATATAGATTGTTCTCCTTACTCCCTCTATTACTTTAAACCCTCCTTGTAAAATAAAAATATAATATGTGTGTAACTAATAATTAATATGGATCAGGAAAAGCTTGTTTGTAATCGTGTTAAATACTTTTTCGAATCTTTATTATCGTCATAACTATGGAAATTTAAAGGTACTTTCTTATTTAGTTATTATTGTAACTCATAAAATATTGTGTATTATCTAAATAAGTAATTAGTGAAAAATAAGGGAGGGAAATTCAAACTTAAAACGCGTTCCCATTGGTCGAAACTTAAACATGATATATTTTTGTCCACCTATGTTATGGACTCCATAACATAATTTTTTTTTTCATAAATATTTATAATATACCAACATATTACCTCTAGATAACGATTTCTCTTTAAAATTGCTCCTAAGTCAAATAAACTTGATTCAATTATGCTCTTTTGAATCGTCATTAAAAATATTTAAGTAATTTGAATTACTGAATCTACTATAATATTATGTTTGGAAACAGTTGAGCTCGTGAGAAGAACGTACAATAAACAAAACGGCCACTATTTAAAATCAGACTATTTTACAATGGCTGTAATGTAACGAATTAGTTTGTAAGTTATTGCATACAATATATTATGGATCATGTTCTAATAAAAAGCGTTATATATTCCAAATATTTCTCTAAAATTACCAAAGAATAAACTTTTAAATTATCCTATATTGGATGCATCAGCTTTTAGAGATTGAATTCATTGTTCGTATAAGGATGCTTTATGAACATGAAAGTCGTGATCACTGTTATAATTAGTAATCGCATCCAATATATACAATAGTTTACTAACTATAACAGGTAAATCTGGCAACATAAGCAGCATCCGTTCACGAGTAGTCGCACGGACGCAATTGATGTAAGTCGTCTACCTGGCACGTTCCCTATATATTATTATACTCTTTGCACATGACGATCCGTCTTATAGCATACGCAATACCAACGTTACGTTATAAAGGTGGGAATGAATTTAAATCATTAAAAAATCATGCATATTTCCTATTATATGTCTGTTTTATATTCCTGTTGGATGTGGTTTGATTTGAGCTAATGGTCTAATTGCAATAGCCACAAACAAATAAAATAATAAGATCAACGATCGATCCAATGAATCACTAGATCTTGAACGCTAAGAATAAATTTAACCAATGAGACGTTAGCATTCTCTTTATATCTGTAACTAATGTCAATGAACCATGTAAATGTATGTATAAAATGTACTCTGTGGTACAGCGGCAGTCAGTTCAAAATAAACAGTTTTTAATTTTTCAACGACTTGCGATTGCTGAACGCTTTTGAAAATACTACTCACTTCATAACTTGTCACTGACCATAGTTATTTCAAAATTTAATATATAACTGTTACAACGGGCGATTGCAACCAAATAAATACGCGGCGTGACTAAAATCGTAAGACTTTTTATCCTGCAATTGCGGTTAGCGGACGCCTAAATTTAGTAAAACTTAGTTTTGTTCTTTGTGAATCGAATCAGTCATGGAAGTTGAAACAAAATGTAAGTACAGACGCTTATTTCATTTTAAGAACCTAGATTTATTTAAATATTACTAACAAATAACAAAACATTATATTTTTTCCGAAGTTAGCCTTCTAGATTTATTTTATCCGTTATTCACGCAGGCGCAATCTACATTTTAAAAACAGGTATAAATTAGGTTGTTTGACTTTGGTTTAACTATGGCATCTCTACGTTTTAGTTACTGATTTTGAAACAAAGAAACAAGCTTTTGAAAATTACGAACCATAAAATAATAATCGTGTTTTGCATTTTTTTACTTTTGGTAATTTTTATTATTATTTTCAACTAGACCATCTTTACTGGTTTTCTTAATTTGAAAAGATATTTTTAATATACTGTCGGCTGTGGTATTTAAATAATTTCTTCTCCACTATTAAATTTTTTGCGATTATTTACTTCTATTATTAAATTCAGTTTTTTAAAACAGGAATCTTCATGCATTTCGTAGGTAATAGGAACCAAAAAGACATAAAATGTGTGTGATTCTTTCCTTCCCCTTCAACTCTTAAAATCACTTTATATCCTGGTTCTTGACTTTACAATACATCATGTAAGAATAATCTTTTTTTTTTTCATTTATAATTCGCAGTCTACTTTACACTTAGGCAATTTATTTAGGTAAACAACTAGGGCTGCCAAATTTTATTAGAAGAAATAGAGTATATATATATCTGCTTTCAAAAGAGATAAAGAAAGAGAATAGACTTCCAAAAAGAGTATCATTTATTTTATAATTTCAAAAAGGTTCTTTTTGCACACACAAATTGTGTAAATAAGTATATTTTAGCATACTCTATTATTGTTATAGATTAAAGAGTATGACTACATGATATACAGTACAATACTCTATTTTGGAGTATGGTTGGCAATGCTATATATAGAACCTGGAATGAAGTAATGAATCATGTGACATAAATAAGAAATTAAATACATGAGTAATATTTGGAAGTGTCTTAGAAAATAAGTGTTTTTTTTTTCAAATAAATTTTCTATAAAGTTATTACAATGGTAATTTTTATACATATTACTAGGTGTTCTTACCCGCTTCGCTGCGAATTGTAAAAGGAAATAAACTAATGAAGGAACATTGGAATTCAAAAAAATAATCCATAAACCATTTAGGATAAATTTCGCATCGCAAAATGGGGGTAGTTTCATGTCGATACAATCAGTGGTTTAGATTTGTAAGAGCCTAAAACAAAGACCATTTTCATTATAATATATATATAGATTATAGTAATAAAATATATAATTATGAGATTCATTGAAAGAAAGAAAGATCATTTAGCTTTGATGAGAAGAAGTGGCAAGAAACTTTTAAATCTATATTTAAAGTTACAGCATTTTAGATTAATTATAATAATATATGGAAAGTGATTCACTAAAATTACTCAAATATTTTGAGTTACTTGTGTAAGTTAAAAAATAAAAGAAGTTAAATAGATAATAGATAAATAAAACTCATAAAGAGTAATGAGTAGATGAATAAATTGTAAATAAGTAATGGTATTATGCGAGCAATTATGTATTAAAAGTAATAACTTAGAATGGTATATGTTCAATATAAAAATAAACATCCCCAAAAACAGGATCGACCAGGCACCACAAGGAGTTCTCGTTCACAAACATGACAATTGACACATGGACCAGCCATCACATACCTTACACTTATTGTAGGTTAGGGGTTACAAGGGCCATTCCCACATTGATGTTATTAATTTGAATCACTGAACACAAAACATTCACAGGGTAACAGAATAAGCTTATGCGGGGCCCATAGCAAATTCTTTCAATGAGCCCCTTGTATATATACTGGAAATAGTCAGTTACAGAGTGTCTGACATGGGTTGTCTCAGTAGGAAAAGTTGTAACGTTTCATGTTTTTGCCACATCAAGAAATTCAATATCTTAAAAAATTCTCTCAAAAAATTATGCTCAGACAAAGATTAGTGGGACATGCGGGACCCCTTTTGCGCGGGGCCCGTAGCAATTGCTACACTTGCTATATGGCTAATCCGGCACTGGTTGTATCCCATTATTCTACACCATGTTTTGTAACGCTTTATGATTAAAATTCATGTTGATACGGGTAGCTAGTACCACCGAAGATTGGGTAGGTATCTCTTTCCATCATTCTCTTAAAAAAAAGTGTTAAGGCACATTCACACGGAATAGACCTACGTCATTGACAATTCGTCAAAAAAAACACGATATATTTTTAAAAGACGATACAGTACATTATAAAATGACGTGTCCGTCATTTTTACTATTCATGAAGCGTGTGAACATGGGTATTTAAAAAGTGCCTTCGTCAAAAAAAGGAATCGTGATAAAACTATTCCTCAAAAAAACACGAATTGTCCTCGTGGGAACTGGCTCTTAGATAATTGCATTCTTTAATGTATGGCAATAAGTTCTAATTTCGAATATGTCGTAAATAGGTACCACAGAGGGAGAGTTCATCCAATCATTGTTTCGTTAAAAATAAACAAAAAGCAGAAAACCGTTGGGCTCACAATAATAACAAGGTCACGAGTGACTCATACGCATATCTTCCGCGCAGACAACGTTCTTTATTTGAAGTGTTTACCTTATTTGGAATATGGCGGTTTGTAGCATTCAAACTTGAATTGCTTTTCGGTTGGAAGTTATTTCGTTTTAATTAGTACAAGCGGACAAAGTGTTGAAATGGCTTAATATAATCGCATTAATATAAATTTGACGATCGTAGCTCAGTGACCTATACAATTATTACAATCACATATAACAATTTAAACATTAAATTTAATTTATTGTGATGAAGGAGGGATGTTGTTCAATTCAAAACAGGCAAAGGCTAGATAGAGCCTCGTGCTGCATCCAATGAAAAACAGGCCAGGTTTATAACTTCAGTGTTCGTGACTCTCGCGTCGTCGAAGTCTGACGTCTCAAAATGGAGGTTAACTGTCAACTTCAATTTTTTGACGTTTTCACAGCTATCACATACTATCTAGGCGTATAAAAGATCTAAGGGCAAAGGGTTCACTGATGGCAAATATAGAGTTTATTTAAACTGCGAACACTACACAGGGAGACATAGGGGCCAGTCAGAACTTGTAGTGCGCACAGCCTTTGTTACAATGGTTCGTTGCCATTACAGGGTCGTTTATCGTGCTTGTTCGTGTGCCTTGTAAGTGCCGGCTTGCAGTATCTAACTTCCCCCAAGTATTCCCCCGTATAATACGTATTATATGTACATACGTTTAAGTAGATACCTCGTGCATGTCTAGACTGAAGATAGTTGGAGTACCTGACGTAAAGGATTAAGCGAACTCATCTAATCCGATTAAGATAAGATACGATTGAACCTGTTATCTAAACATACTTCTTCCAGCCTATCCAATGTAAGAACATCAGATATAAAAGTTTTGAAATAATTAGTTAATGGCTGGCAACTTAAAGAAAAGTTATCTACTTATAAAACATATTAACTAATTTACATATATAATCTTTTTAATACGTAACACTTATTTTTAACCGATTTCAAAAGGTGGAGGTTCTCAATTCGATAGGTATTTTTTTTATAAAAGTAAAAATATGTCCATATCATGTTATTTGATTTGAAACTTTGTATATGTACAACAATGTAATATAATATTATACTTCTAGATTCTAGCTGAGGTATCGATATTATAGTGAGAGATACCTACACATTTCGTATTTAAGTATTCAATATCCCAGTAGTAGTTGGTTGACTAGTAATTACTATACGATAGTAAATAAATCATCGATGAGCGAAACCGTACAGCCTACAGACATAAATACGAAAACAGCTTCGGAATTTACGGGTCACTGCGCACAGACAAAAGCGCTGGGAATCAAATACAGATCACTCCGTTCGGATGACCGGGTACGGGTCGATCTGCAGCCAGTTCATTTCAATTTATAGATTTAAAATACTTAATATTGTGTTCTGTGAAATGTTATAGAGTTCAAATTATGTACATGCTCCATGTTACATATGGGAGGCTCCTTTGCACAGGATGCCGGCTAGATTATGGGAACCACAACGGTGCCTATTTCTACCGTGAAGCAGTAATGTATAAACATTACTGTGTTTCGGTCTGCAGGGCGCCGTAGCTAGTGAAATTACTGGGCAAATGAGACTTATAATCTTATGTCTCAAGGTGACGAGCGCAGTTGTAGTGCCGCTCAGAATTTTTGGGGTTTTTCAGGAATCCTGAGCGGCACTGCATTGTAATGGGCAGGGCGTATCAATTACCATAAGCTGGACGTCCTGCTCGTGTCGTCCCTTATTTTAATAAAAAAATGCAAGATTGAACGAGGGTTGGACTTAGTCTCCCGTAACTAGTACGAATTAGGAGGTAAAAAATTTGTAGTTGATAGAGCTTTAGTCCACGATTATAATGATACCACTCTTATTACATGGTAATGCACCGTTTTCAAGAAAATAACGGAAAAAAAATTCTAACTTAAAACGTTTAAATCACGTAAATAAAACTGTAGATGAGCGCTGTCATGGCGCCGGGAGGCAAAAACTTGCAAATAACTGGCAATTTTTATAAATGAAAAACATTAAAATGAAACGTAAAAAATAGTCTGAGATAGACTAGACGCCTTCATCAATTATAATTTTTAGACTTAAAATGCTAGAACCCAGAGTTGTAAAGCCAGTAAAAACAATATTTATTTTTCTTATATTTCCTTTAATATTTATTTGGTTTTCCTATAATGTTTATATACTTTATTCCGTTTCTATCGTATTTGCGTGAATCTACATGTGTTCTGTGTTTTATTTACGTGTTTTACCCGTTTAAGAGGCTGTATTTTTGTTTTGTTATTTTCTTGAAAACGATGCATTATTATGTAATAAGATTAGTAGCACTATAATCGTGGACCAAAGCTCTATCAACTATAATTTATAAAAAATTGGTTAGGTTAGGTTATGTTAGAACAGTTAAAACGCACGAGCTGAGCGTAGCGGGCCGCGGCAGCGGCCGGCATGTGCAAGAAACGAATTCTAGGCGTTTCCCTTTCTTTCCTCCCCCTAAAAATGTCCCAATCCTTAAAAATGTCATAATTTTAGGTTAGGTTAGGTATACTTCTAATGCTTTTTCTCTGGAACGGTGCATTACCTTGTAGTAAGAGTGGTAGCATTATAATCGTTAACTAAAGCTCTTTCAATTACAATATTTTTTTTTCCTCATAATTCGTGCTACGGGACACTAAGTTTTAATCTTGGACGTTGTTTTGTGAAAAATTTGCATTTTTTTTTCGAGCACAGTGAAACTGTGGAACGAACTTCTTACAGTGAGCTTTTCAGTCCTATTTTATGTATATGACATAAATTACTTATCTTCACAATAATAATTTAAAGAAATAAATGTTTTAACTTGTTGTCTCTCAATATATTCTTGATAATGTGTGCACATCAATAGCGAATTTTCTAGAAACTGTGAGAATCCTAATGTTAGTTGTTAACATCAGGAACAAACTAACTTGTTTTGCCTACTACTCGATTAAGGTATTCGTATATAAGTCCTTTGTTGGGCTATGTATATGCTCTTACAACACGGTTCCAGAAAATGTACAAAGCAAATGTGTTAGGAAATTCAAAAGAGTCGCTTCATTGTGTGTCTTCTACCACATCTATCACGGGGACTATTCCGGAGAGCTGTTCCACCTGATTCCTGCCGCCGAAATCCACCTCCGCACTACACGCCACAAATGAGGATATAATCCCCACCATCTGATGAGATTGCGGATGTGTTGCGTACCTCGATAGTGCGATTTTCAAGGAACTTTCTTCCACGTAAAACAAACATACGACATGGGTACCTTCAAGAAGCGCGTACACTTTTCTAAAAGGCCGGCAACGCTCTTGTGATTCCTCTGGTGTTCCAAGAGATAGTGTGCGGTGGTTTGTCTTACTTTTTCATAAAAAAAAAATACAAATTCTATTACACTTAAGTGGGAGACCTTTGAATTGGTTTAGGTAATTATCCTATATTTATAAAATGTTTGGCGTTGATGAAACATATTAAACAAGATGCCGGCTAGATTATGGGTACCACGACGCGCGGCGCCCATTTATGCCGTGTAGCAGTAATGTATAAGCATTACTGTATTTCGATCTGAAGGTCGCCGTAGCTAGTGAACATTGCTGTGCCAATGAGACTTATTATCTTATGTCTGAAGGGTAGTGGCGCTCAGAATTTATTGGGTATTTCAAGAATCCTGATTGGCACTGCATTTCAATGGGCAGGGCGTATCAATTACCATCAGTTTATCATCCTGTTCGTCTTGTACCGTAACGTCATTGTAAAAAACAGTATATATATACCCCCTTGGATTCAATTCGTTGGCGACAATTAAAAATCTTCCGATTCGTCAGTAACTGTCGACGATTGAATAGAACAGGCAATTTGAGAATGAACAAAGTTATGCCCCTAACGACCCCGTTAAACGAGATTGCAGCGCCTCGGCTTAATTGTATTATTCCACTTAAAGTCTTAGATTTTATTTTAATTTCCAGCTAAAAATATTTTAAATGTACCATAGGATTGATTAAAATATTAGTAGCTTGGTTGGGAGCTGTACGATTCAGAGGAATACATACAGTAAGATAAATGTGACGAGTTTCGTGACTCCCATGTAATTGTAATTATGTTATGAGTAAGATTCGTCATATATTGCATAGAGACGTTTCATTGCGTGTCTTCTACCGTATTTATCACGGGGAGTGTACTGAAGAGCTATTTCGCCTGATTCCTGCTGCCGAATTCCACCTTCGCACGACATGCCGCAAATTAGAATATCATCCCCACCACCAGGAGCTATGGCGTTCCTCCACAGTGCGGTTTTCAAGGAACTTTCTTCCACGTACTACAAAGCTGTGGAACGGGCTTCATTGTGCGGTGTTTCCGTGACGATACGATATGGGTACCTTCAAAAAAAGCGCGTAGAACTTCCTTAAACACGCTCCTGTGATTCCTCTGGTGTTGCAAGAGAATGTGGACGGCGATGATCACTTAACACCAGGTAACCCGTATGCTCGTTTGTCCTCCGTTTTTATAAAAAAATAACTGTACAGAATTTATGCCAACTGATGTTTTAATATTAAATCTTATATTATGTAGACTTTATATTTTTCCTCCGTTCCTTTTCGTATATTTTACAGCACACAGTCGGGGCCGGTAACGAGTACTCCCCGCCCGCGTAATCCTCCTCTTTATAGTTGTGTAAGCATTAAGCTCGTCGCACACCATGGAATACTTCTAATTCAAAATATCTTTATTCAAAACTAGCTGACCCAGCAAACGTTGTATTGCCATCATAGTTAACAACTGTAGTTAATCTACCAACTATAGGTCGCTTAAATTGAGTTTGATTTTTACCTCCTAAGAAAGTTAGAAAGATATAAAGATTCTAATTATTTATTTATTTTAAACTATACTTTCAATTTGATTTCTGAACGACGGGGGATTCCGAACGTTTTCGTATTTATTCACCTTTTAAACCTTCTCTGGACATTCTCAAATAATTCAAGACCAAAATTAGCCGAATCGGTCCATCCGTTATCGAGTTTTAGCGAGACTAACGAACAGCAATTCATTTTTATATATATAGATAGAATATAATATCACTAATTGGAAAGTCAAAAACTACTACCCATTCGAAAAAGTACGCCTCAGATCTGTGAAGAAATTCAGCGGGTATTTTTTGTCATAAAATGAGGGTACAATGTAATATCGTTTAATAAAACTTATTATTTAATAACCTGTAGCCGGTCGCTACATTCCCAATCTGTGGTATCACTAAGAAAGTCATTTTATAGTAACCCTTACCACACAAACGTTTTTTAACAATTCTTTTGAATTTCGCCATACACATTTGTTTTGAACATTTTCTGGGATATTGTTGTAAAAGCATATACATCGCCCCACAAAAGACTTACTAACACGACCTAGCCAAGTAGTAAGCATTATAAGTTTTTGTTTGTTGTTGGTGTTAAAATTATTGTTATGACGGTTTCTGGCAAATTCACTTATGTGTCTAAGTATATACATATCATTATTAAGAATGTACTCGTTTATCCATTTTGTACCGGCTAGTTTTGGACCAATACTAACTCAATAATAATAAGATAAAAAAAATCTAGTTGTACAAAATTTGTGAAGTATGCGTGATTCGAACCCGCGCCTCTCGGAATACGTCCCAGCGCTCTTACCAAATAAGCCAACCGTCCGCATAAGCCATGATCCGTAAATCTTGCTATGTTTGGTCAACTCTAGGGTTGTGGCTCGAGTCCCACTATGTCCATAAATTTAGGTACAAAGGAAATTTAAATACTTAATCCAAGAAGTGAGGCATACCAATTACCATTATTATATAGCATACCATTGTATTTCGGTCTGAAGGGCGCTGTAGCTAGTGAAATTACTGGGAAAATGAGACTTAACATCTTGAAACTTAACATGTCTCATAGGTGACGAGCGCATTTGTAGTGCCGCTCTGAATTTTTGGGTTTTTTCAAGAATCCTGATTGGCACTGCATTGTAATGCGCAAGGCGTATCAGTTACCATTAACTGAACGTCCTGCTCGTCTCGTTTCTTATTTTCATATAAATAAAAAAAAATCACTTGAAAATAACAAACTGTTTACCACTATTTATATTTTAATTTGAAGGGCGCAGCAGCTAGTGAAGAGAGACTTAACATTTTATGTTTCAAGGTAACAAGGTTATTGCGAGTTTTGGGTTTTGCAATCATCTCTTGCCATCAAGTCATCGTCTTTCTCGTCTCTCTTTGTTTCTTCTCATAAAAAAAATACTTATTAGAGAGACTGAGACTGCCTGAGTTTTCTGTGTGCGTCGAGCATTGCCCCCACAATGGCAATCCTATATTTGCACGATGAATGAAAATATTAAGCATTGTTCCCTTTCATACTATGTACGGCGGGCTTAACGGTATAAATTTCAACGTAGTAATTATCCTGGCTTGGAGTTTATTATAATCCTGCTACTTTGTTGCATAAAAACTGACGTAAGCGTTTCAAGTGTCGTTGGCGCAATAGATGGAACCGTTGACTCTCACAACGGTACCCCGGTTCGGACCTCGCCCACCACCATTGTGTTTTCCATTTTCGTCGGTAACGCTCTCGTTCCTTTGGTGTTACAAGAAATAATGGGCCGGATTGATGACAGAAGTATTATTTTAAGGTGACCTATATATTTCGTTTCCTCAATTAAAAATGATACTTAACCGGAAATTTTGAGAATAGTAGGCTTCCGTGAGGAATTATGAATCTGCACATAGATATTAATATATAGAATTCTCGTGTCCCGGTGTTTGTTACCGCACTCCTCCGAAAATCGGGTAGGTCTGAGAGTCGGCCAACATCTATTTTTCATATCCCTAAATGGTAAGGACCCACCCCTAAATATTTTTTTATTATTTTGTCAATTTTTTTTATTTTAGCATATTTTTTATTTTGATTCAGCATAAAAAAATACAACTTCAAATTTTCACCCGTCTACGATTATCACCTATTTTTGTATCGCGATATTTAGTCTGTTCCATCCACAGATCCGCAATAGGGTTGTAAATTGGCAATCGAATATAATAATTATTGTAGTGCCGATATATTTGGCAGGTCTGAGAATCGGTCATCTATTTTTTATAACCCAAAAATTTCAATTATTGAATTTTTTTTATTACTTTATATGGCAATACAAAGTTTGCTGGGTAAGCTAATATACAGTATATAATAATAAAAGTTTAAGCTTGCCGCGTCTGTACAAATGTTAAAATATAATTTCCATACTTTATACTTCGATTGAAGTATTGAACGCTCCCCTTTTCGTTTGTTTCATTCCAATCGGTTCACAAACAAAAAGGAAGGTTTCATATGTGCCGGTTTGTCTGTGTAATATTTAATATAGTTGATGTCATAATAATTACTACTGCACTTAGCTTTATGAACTTTCTAAATGACAGGGGCCGTAGAGTTATATACGCCGAGACAGCGCGTGCCCTACGTTCCATTCCTCTCACGCGTGTGGTTCAATTCCTCAAATTGTGATCGTATGAGGATATATTATCTCAGATTAGAATATATCATATATCGAACGAAGGTGAAAGAGAAGTAATGAACAAAATAGTGTGTAGGGCAAATAAATAATATCAATTTACTATTAACTATTCATAATGTTTTGCATAAATCATGAAATATTTGTGATATTTTTGTTTAGCGTGTTTTTGGCTTATAAATGTTAATGCCTCCATCTCATCTCTCATCATCTCGTCATAATATTTCAATATACAATACATATACAGATACAGTATACAAATGAAACTGAAAACATAATTTTATGAACGATGCGGAACTCGGAACCCGCGACCTCTCGCGTTCCGTACGAGCGCTCTTTCTAACTGAACCAACCGTTTGAGTGACGTATCGTTGATAAAATCTTGTATGCTTTGTTCAAGTCTCAGGTTGTGGCTTCGTCTACAGGATCTATTTTACAGTTGATAACCTGCCCAACCCCAATATTTGAATATTAGGAAATGTGATGAAAATATAACATATTGCAATAAAGTATATCAAATTGTTTAGATTCATTATATTAATTGCGCTACACAAGTATTTCTTCATATGCTTTCTCTCTTCTATGTCCTAGTTTTAAGCCTTTTCCTTTGCACCAGATTTATAAATAGTTAGATTTTTCTGTCATCGAGGCGGCATTGCTTCCTTCACGAACTTTTGTCTTGTAATTCGTATTTGTTACAATAATATTATCAATTACATCTTAGATATGAGACGTATGGTACGTAGGTACGAACGGTTTATGATTATTCATTTTACAAATGTCTTTCTGGCATAAGATGCATACCTACTGCTTACATTTGTTTGCTCGTCTTGGGTTTTATTAGATTTGCTTGCAGCTTTTGATCATAATATACCTATCCTGCCGATATTAACACAATATTTGTGCTGCAGAAGAGGGCTATTCGTGCTGTTTATAACCTAGGTCCTAAAGAATCATTAAGAGCAAAATTTTAATAAATTAACATCTTGACTGTTGCTTCTCAATATATTCTAAACTTGCGGCACGCTCCGGCTTCGCACGGGTATTTAATATATAAGCCTATGTCATTCATTGAAAAATGATTAAAATTGATAATAATAATAAACGCGTCCGATCGCTGCTAAATTCAATGTGCTATAGGGAGAACTGCGGCCTTCGACGCGCTATATTATAGGCACGCTCCCGCCGCCCTTGCTGGCCGGAACTGCCGCAAACGCTACGTCCCGCAGTTTTTAAATCTGTAATATCTTCGAAAATATTTATTTAAATCATATGCTGTAAAGGGCCATATACATCTATATTAAATCAACAATGTATTTAAGGTATTTAATTAGATAAGGATTAATGCTGTATTGGTTAAAATAGCTTCGAAAATTAGCCATTATTCGTCGTAAAAAGTAAATGACAAAAAAATGTTATTGTGGGATATCCATAAGAGATAGACATATACCACAGCGGAGTTTTCTGTAGACCTTTTCAATGTGTACAATACTTAGTACATTATTTTGATAAATCTCGTAGGTTTCAGCCTGCGTTTGCAATGTAAGCGGAAAAAATGTAATTATTTACGACATCACATTAGAAACCTCAAAAATAACAGTATTTCTCCACTATTTAATGGATGTTATTATACATATAAACCTCCTGTTCAATCACTCTATTAAAAAAAAACGCATCAAATTCGTTGCGTAGTTTTAAAGATTTAAGCATACATAGGGATATAGGGACAGAAAGCGACTTTGTTTTATACTATGTAGTGATAATGTAATGTATGTTCATATGCACATAGTGAATTTACTAGAAACTGTCATAACCATAACGTTAATATCAGGAATTGACATAAACTTATACAAGCCCACTACTCGGCTAAGTCGAGTTAGTCTTCTGTCAGGCCGATGTATATGCTTTTACAACAAGATCCCAGAAAATGTTCAAAACAAAAGTATAAGTAAAAGTTATTCAATAGAATTGTTAACAAACGGTTGTGTGGTTAAAGGTGGTGGTAAAATAATATAAATGACTTTCTCAATGATACCACAGATTGGGAATGGAGCGACCGCCCTCAGACTATTAAATAATAAGTGTAATTGTACAGTATTACTTTGTTACCATATTGTTAGATGAAAAAAAGCCCTCTAAGTTTGTTGCGCCCATTATTCTCAGGTCTGAGGCATTCGTTTTGGAATGGGTAGTTTAGTACTATTTTGAATAAAAATATTTGAATTTGAATAAATTCATGTGTTTATTTAGACCGCCGCTCCGTCTACATATTATAACAAGAGCACGTGTGGTTAATGCAATTTCATTACTTAATGTCGCATAGGTATTGATATGTTTCACCTTTGCAGTCATATCATGTTGCCTTTATTTATATGCCTAGTGGGGTTTTCGGAGCACACTATGGAGGCAAAGTGTTTCTAGCACCCACCAATAGACGAACATGACAATCAATTGGCGATGGGATCAGTCCATGCTGTCTTTGTGTTGTAGTATGTTTTTTTTTATGACAATAAGGGACGAGACGAGCAGGACGTCCAGCTGATGGTAATTGATGCGCCCTTCCCATTACAATGCAGTGTCGTTCAGGATTCTTGAAATACCCCAATATTACGAGCACTACAACTGCGGTCGTCACCTTGAGACATAAGATAGAAATAGGCACCGTTGTAATAACCATAATCTAGCCGGCATCCTGCGCAATGGAGTATTTTATCACTGTTTTATTCATAAACTATTGGGGGTTACGGAGCACACTATGGTTGCAATGTGTCTGAACGAACATGAAAATCACTTAAAGATGGGTCATCAGACCATGCTGTTATTGTGTTGTAGCATGTGCTGATTGATTTGCTAAGTCTGTGGTCTATAGAGAGAGAGTAAAACTTAGGTGAGTGTGATAAAATGTGAACTTGACTTTTCCATTGGGCTGTATTAGCTTAAGCTCAGCATAATTTCAGCTGTTAAATGACTAAAAAACGAATGCAAATATTATGCTGAGCTAACACTCAGCTAAGTTTTACATAAGTTCAGTCTGAGCAAAGTCTATGTACGCTCTATAGATCTCACACTAAAACCACAGCAAAACTTGCATTTTTCTTTTTTTTTTCTTTATGAAAATAAGGGACGAGACGAGCAAGATGTTCAACTGATGGTAATTGATATGCCCTACCCATTACAATGCAGTGCCACTCAGGATTCTTGAAAAACCCAAAAATTCTGAGCACCACCATTGCGCTCGTCACCCTGAGACATAAGATGTTAAGTCTCATTTGCCCAGTAATTTCACTAGCTACGGCGCCCTTCAGACCGAAACACAGTAATGTTTACACATTACTGCTTCACGGCAGAAATACTCGCCGTTGTGGTACCCATAATCTAGCCGGCTTCCTGTGCAAAGCAGCCTCCCACTGGTAAAATTGTATTCAATATTGTTGTATCCACAATAAACTTTATTAAGATATAGACTTTAATTTACTCAAAATTTTAAACAAAATTTTATGATCGATGCGGGACTAGAATCCGCGACTTCTCGCGTTCCATGCGAGTGCTCTTCCAACTAAGCTAACCGAGTGACGTATCCTCATAAAATCTTGTATGTTTTGTTCAACTCTCAGTTTGTGGCTTCATGTACAGGATCTTCTTGAGTTGATAACCTGCTCAACCCCAATATTTGCATATTAGAAAATTGACTTGAGATGTTGCTCTTGCTATTCTTAACAATTTGTTATGATCAACATTTTTACTAAATGGATACTCAGTAAATCTCAGATAAGATATTTTAATCGCCCTGTGGATTGACTATTTTTAAAAATAGAGATTCAATATGAAGCCTGAAGCAAAATTGGAACTCTCCGATAAGAATTAATAAATAATTCACATTTTAACGGTATTGTTGTTGGTAACTTCGAATCTCCATAATATATTGTTGTAATTTATCAACGATGGTTACTATGCAATTGGGTTGCTCTGCTACTAAATTATTATTGAGGGCAAAATAACGTTATTGTGAATCACATCGCTTGCGAAAGCTGTTGTCATGTTGATCGATATATTAACTGTATTAATTGTGCAGACCTGATTTGCACCTACACTAGTTAATAGTTATACCACATTTAGATAAACTAACGGTATTTGTAGTTACTGACTTTGCTCTCCTACATTTTTTTTTTATGGAAAAGGAGAACAAACGAACGTACGCGTCCCCACCAGGTGACCAGGTGTTAAGTAATCACAACTGCCCACATTCTCTTGCAACACCAGAGGAATCTCGTAGCGTTGCCGGCCTTTAAGAAAGGACATTTACTTAAAACTTTATTTGTATAATCACTATTTGCAAAACTACCCTCAATCTACAAATCAACTTTAAATGACCGCTTGTGAAGCTGTTTCAATAGTTTAAAATATTGAAACTTTTAAACAATATTTATTATTTATAATAATACTAATAATAACGTGGACTGTGGACACCATTAATTATCAAGACCCTTGAGCGAGCTGTATCTCATGCTACAACGCTACGAAGGTTGTTGTATAGGTCCACTGGCGGTTGACGCATTACTAGCTGGCCCAGCAAACGTTGTATTGCCATATAAAGTAATAAAAAATTCAATAATTAATATTTTTAGGGTATAAAAATAGATGACTACCGATTCTCAGACCTACCAAATATATCGTACATAAAATTTATGGTACTACAATAATCATTATATTCGATTGCCATATTGCAACTCTATTGCGTGTCTGTGGATGGATTAGAATAATATTAAAATCGCGATACAAAAGTAAGTGTTGATCGTAGATGGGTGAAAATTTGAAATTGTATATATTTTTTAATGCTGACTCATAATCAAACAAATTTAAAAAAAATTCGTGTGGAACTTAACATTTAGGAGGATGAAATATAGATGTTGTCCGATTCTCAGACCTACCCAATATGCACTCAAAATTTCATGAGAATCGGTCAAGCCGTTTCGGAGGAGTTCGGTCCCGCACACCGTGACACGAGAATTTTATATATTAGATAGTATGTGCCCTGTGGAGTGATTGATTTCTTACTTGAGCAATATCCGTGTGGTTTAAAAACGAATTATGGCTCATATCTACTGTAATTGCGGTTTGCACCTTTCGGTTAAGTTTAACTAATTTATTAATTGAACCCAACAAATAAAGTTACTCTTTCCAGCAGCAACACCGAAAGAGTTATAGGCGAATGATGCTGTTTGGATTTATTAGTATTATATGTCGTATAGATTTGTAAAGTTTTTTTATGATAACAAATAAATAAAACACTTATTGTTGGAAATATTACGAGTGCCCATGCGGTTTGAATTGCAAGAGGATTCTCGAAAACCCTAAAAATAGTGTCCGTCTATTAAAAAATCTATTGATTCTCAGTAACTCAGTTATTTAACAAGCATCGACGTCATTCAAGCCAGCTTGTTCAGCTTGCATCCTACTGCTTGGTAGTAGAAAACGGTGTCATTCGAGAACTTCTTCCGTTCTTCACAAAAAACCATTCGAACAACGAACTCGATAATGTAAATACTGTAATAATGAATCATGTAAGTAGACATGTCCCGCTTATAAGGAGTAGTGGGCGAATCGAGTGCCCACGCGAAGTCGCCGGGTACAATTATAATGCATTAATTTATGCAGGAAGAAATTACAAACGGTACATCGAGGTATTTATTGGACAATTATAAAAAACTAGCTGACCCGGCAAACGTTGTTTTGCCATATAAAGTATAATTCACGCGATAGTTTTATAAGTAATAAAATATTGCCTATATTATAGCCTGTACATCATTTTGTTCTATTGTCAATAGTTTTTGCAGCGCACGCAAAAAAAGGTATTCGATTTTACGCCTTGTGTTACAAAATAGCAATTTTATTACGGATCCCTAATTTTGAAAAAAAAAAACATAGCCTATAGCCTTCCTCGATAAATGGACTACCCAACACTGAAAGAATCATTCAAATCGTATGTAGTTAAAGATATTGTCATCGGCAGGCTTCCAACTTGCTATTTAGTTCTTTTATTTTTTAATACGCTTTTTAATACAAAGTTAAGCTAAGCTAATGCTTCATACGTATGTTAGTATGTAACGGAATCTTTGAATATGATTTTGACCCCCTTCAAAACGTCGGATTAACTCGGAATTTGGCATACTTATTAAAAACCGATGACAAACTTATAAAAAATACGCTTTTATAGAAAATCTCACTAAAAACTAGAAAATAAATCTTAATGAATTTGAATTAAAAATAGTGTAAGAAAAAATGATCTTATTGTAAAAAAAGCGTGGGGTGTTTCAGGATATTATCAAAATAACCCTTCTACTCGTATCTGGTGAATTTATAACTATGTATTGATATCATGCACCACGCAATAAAATCATTTTATCTTACACTATTTTGAATTTAAATTTATTAAGATTTATTTTATATTTTTTTAGTGGGATTTTCTATAAAAGCGAAATTTTTAGTTTTTTTTAACCTTTATTTTTTTTTTAAATTAGTTTTTACCCGGCTAGATAAGGGGTTAAAGTTTTATTCCGGGTGTTAATAAGTATAACAGTTTATCTGATCGCACATTATGCCTTCTTTGTTATAATTGTTTTTTTTTTCTTGGTAATACCTGACGAATAAATAATCCAAGCTCTTTTTATATGGTTTTCTGTTGGCAATTATAATTGTACAAGCCTTTCGATAAGTTTTTGACAGTGATGAAACCTTGAAAATTGGCGAGTTTCTGTCGTGTCCATATGTTTTAAGTTACGAGTAACATTAAACGAGTTTAGGACGCCTAGGTAAATGGATAATGATTTAAGTACTCTCTAGAGTACTTAATTAGGAGATATCATGAGGTTGTCGACCCTTTATATCCCTTTGTTCTTGTTTTATCTTAGGTTTTATATTAAAGCCTCATATGATGATTTTTGTTACCATCCCAATTATTCATTGTTTACATTGTTTAGAAATACTGATACTACCGCAATCACTAATATTTAAAAAAAATGTTACTTGAAGGTTTGTTTAACTAATTAAACCAACTGCGAAATCGCTGCATAAAATGGTGTAACATTTTACAGCAAATAGGTTAGCGAACGTTAATACTCAAGACCCACTACAGTTGATGACGTCGGCGAGCTCGTTTTAAAGTAAACACTCGCAATTAAACAACAGCGCGGTCTGAGGCGGATGTTGAGTCCGGAGGGTGGAGAGCCCTCTGGCCAAGAGGTCCAGATTAAAGCACTTGCATAATACTGTTTATTATTTTTAGTGTGTAGCGATTTTTTCGTACGTTTTTTTTTATGAGGCTTGTTTTAAACAATTTGTTATTTTTAAAGTGATATTCATCACTTCCAGGATTAATTAAATTAAAATTATTGTAAACAAAATTTATGAAGGATGCCTCTCGGGTTCCGTCCGAGCGCTCTTCCAACTCAGCCAACCGTTCGATTGACGTAGGGTTCGTAAATCTTTGTATGTCTCTACAGGATCTACTTTACAGCTGTTGATAACCTGCTCATTTCATTGCATATAAGAATTGTTGAGATTACATACATTGAATCCTCTTTAGGATTCAATAAATAAATATTTTTTACTCTGCATCTCTAGACAGCCAATTTATTTTCGAAGCCAAAGTAATTAATGAGACTGCTAATGGAACAAGTACTCTAATTGGTATTCCACCTCGCAATGCAAATTGATCAAACGTATAATTACAATAGATATTTTGGTTGTGATTATAAATATATTTTAAAAGGTATTTTCGCTGAAGTACCGAGCGTCGCGATTGCTTAAGGCAGTGCTACAACAAATTAAATTATTTTTAAAACAATTGAGTGCAATAGACACATTTGAAACAATTATTTTTATGGTAACTATCGCCTCTTAAAGTTGTTTCTGTTGGAACGAATCATATTGAGTCGTATAGGTGCACTATTAAAGTGGGAGTTTCCCAGTTCCTTCCTTAGCACAGGATGCCGGCTAGATTATTGGTACCACAATGGCGCCTATTTCTGCCATGAAGCAGTAATGTGTAAACATTATTGTGTTTCGGTTTGAAGAGCGTGTGTTAGTGAACTTACTGGGCAAATGAGACTTAACACTTTGTGTCAAGGTGTCGAGTGCAATTATAGTGCCGCTCAGAATTTTTGCGTTTTTCAAGAATCCTGAGCGGCACTGCATTGTAATGGGCATGGCGTATTAATTACCATCAGATGAACGTCCTGCCCCTCTCGTCCCTTATTTTCATTAAAAAAAAAACTATTAAAGTATATTTTATAAAAGAACGCCAATTAAATAAATCATGTATAATTGAGTTAGTTAATATTTTGTTCATTATATCTATAATCTACAAAATGATTATCTTCACAATTTAATGTTAATAAATTGTAATATTGTAAATGTGTTTAAAAAGTACATGATTAAACTATGTAAACCGGGGGGACTTCGTTCTATAAAAATATCATAGTGCAGTATTGTGTTAATTCGGTGACCGTTGGGATTCGGCTAAACCACAGCTTTGAAGCAGCACGCGATGTACGAGATAATCACAGGTCGTTACACCCGCATCCCGCACGTAATGCGGTGAACCACTGCGCCGATATAGCAGTACTGTCTGCTCAACAAGATGTTGGTGTACGCTCTGACTCATCTAAATATGTCTATATTAGGAGTAATCGTATATTAAAATACATAAGCAGTGCTTGAATGTTTGCTTTTGTTTGGAGATAATTCCAATTTGACTCGTTATAGAGCGGTAAAAGTTAATGGCTCCATAATTTGATAGAAGTGAGCACCTCCATAACAGGGACAGGATAGTGATATATTCTGTCGGAGACAAGCACCAAACTTATGTTCCCTGGAACAACTGTTCATCAAAAACGCTTTAAATAATTGCAGAATATTTAGGTGGAGGTTTTGCTTTCATCTGGGGATGATTTACGGATTCGGGGCTGAATAACGCTTAGCGTGTTGTAATATGTTATCCACATATCCTATTGTTAAATTAAAGAACAAAGATTGCTTACACAAATAAAATTTGAAAAACAAAATTTTATGAACGATGCGGGATTCGAACCCACGACCTCCGGCGTTCCGTGCCGGTGCTGAGTTGAACAAAGCAAACAGAATTTTATAACGGGGCGGTACTCGAACGGTTAGCTCAGTTGGTTAGAGCACCGGCAGAAACTTTATTTGTGTATTAATCCTAGAAGTGAGAAGTTTAAAAACATAACATATTGTAAAGATTGATTAATTTATTTTAACCGTTTTTTTTTTTGAGAATTTGTCTTGCCAGTCAAATTAGAGTTCAAGTCGAACTTCGACATTTTTTCTATCGATACATGTAAGATGTTGCACCATGCACAATATTAGACTATTTATTTCTTCAGCGTATGTTTCTTGCGCTACGTAATAACAGACATGTCTGAAGATGAAATCGCTCACGTTGATCAATTATCGGACAAAAAGTTATCCCGACTTGGCCTGATCCAATAGTTTGTGGGGAAGTTTCGGTTGGCCCCCCTCTTCTTAACTTAATTAGGGACCTCCGAGAAAAGTTAATGGGATAGAGTGCTCCAGTTCGTTCGCGATGATCATGTTACGAATTGCGTTAGGACTGCACTGTCGGCAACCGTTAGGCAGTCAGCCTAGGCTTTAATTGCATTTGATTGCTGGTTAAAAAATATTGGCTTTTGCTTGCTTGCTATTACATTTTTTTATTTTAATTGATAAGAAAGCAATTCCTTAATAATGATCAACCCGAACATGAAGTTATCTCTTATAGCCTAAACACGTGGTCTGATTTGGTACGGCCAGACCATCGGACGGTCCGAACGTTAATAATTTTATGCGATGGACAATGCGACATACCTTCGAATATAGTCCGCTACCAGACCGTGTGCGATGGTTCGGCCGTACTAAATCCGATCATGTGTTTAGGCTATGCGTCCCGTCATCGAGTCCAGTTAGTGACATCATGCAGTTATGCTAAATCAGCGACAGTATACTAGTCGCGCCAAATTTCCTATGTTTCATGCACCGTTATTTTGCGGCATGATGACGGTGGCAGATGTTGCTACGTTGTATGTAGTGGGCATTATGGTTTATATTATCTATACTATACTAATATTATAAAGAGGAAAGATTTGATTGTTTGTATTGAATATGCTCCGAAACTACTGAACTGATTTGAAAAATTCTTTAACTGCTGGAAAGCTATCCCCGGGTGACATAGGCTATGTTATACATTTTAAATTGTTAAATACCAGTGCGAATCCGGGGTAAACTGCTAGTCGTTTATAAATTAGGCTTAACTTACGCTAATACACTAACGTGCTGATGTATTAAATCTATCTTCTTTTGAGAAACTTTTTTATTGCACATCGCTCAACCCTATTTCAGTTGGGAATGGCAGGAATGCTTAATGAAGGTTCTTGGGTCTATCCTGTAGGCTCCCAAATATTATCTTTACGCTAAACCTAAAACAAACTAGAACAATAATTGTAGATTATTTTATATGCTACATTATATATGTACTCGAGCCTGTCTAGAATAATGTGTGACGTTGACGTGCCAATCCTTAATCTAAGTTTGCAGTAAATAGTTGAAAATGCAAGTATTTCGCCAAAATATCTTTCTAATTCCCTCAAAATTAAACAAACTGTATATCACCGTCGATTATCTTTACTTCTTGTATCTGCTTTCGTCTACAACTGATTAATTGTTAGCTAGCTATCGAGCCACTAGGGTTATTAGTTATTATACTATGATAAATGTGAATTGAATATTTACAACGGAAGACAAGAACTTTTATATGTTTCGCGCTGAAGTTTTATTATTGAGATCAATTTTATCAACTATTTGAAATTTTGGAACACGCCTTCTTTTGTACATCTCTAGGATCCAGTTGTTGAAACGTACTTCGCACAACGAAAGATATACATTGGTAATTAGGAGTGGTCGCATTCAAATAAAAAGTGAAAGATTTCGTTAATTTGGTCCAAAATTTGTTGTTTGGTGCTACTTTTCTATCAACGGATCCAATAACTATGTTAAGTTCTTAAATCTGTGTAGTTCATTTACAGAATATAAAGTGCCATCATATATCATATCAACCATCACCCGTCTGACTGACTTTTTATTTATAATAATACATATATTAATAGCAGTATGTTTAAGTCGAGCTTCCACAAACTGAACGTACTTTAAATTGCCGAGTTTTTATCTGAATAAAGCAAAATTGGTGAATTCGTAAAGTGATTTGTAGAGATAAAAACGCAAGTGTCCTTTATCCATGTGTGGCAACTTGGCAAGTGCTGGCACAGACGCGAGACAATACTTTCGTCGGGCAGTTTTGCTAAAGTTATTGTGCTGAATAGTTACTGTTTCCTTGTGGGGTATTGCTTAAGTTTTTGGACGTCAGCCAATACTAAGACATTCATAACGAAATAAGTTTTGGTTATTTTTGTACAGTTCACATGAAGAAGATAATGAATTTCTAATAGTCACTCTACGTAAATATGTATACAAAAGTAATGCTATTTTACGTGTTTCTTTATATCGCTGGTTTGCAAGAATTGCACTAAAATGGATAGAATTTTATAATAGAACATAATCCATTTCAAGTAATAATTTGTGAGAAAGGGTGGTAATTTTAAATTAATTTCCTACACTTATATGGTTAAATATATTATTGACTCCTGCATATTTGTATCTTGAGTTATCATCGGTTATCATATTATATACATGTGTGTACATATTAAGATGAATATAAATCACGATATCACGGGAAAGAGGTTATCGGGATCATGTTTTAAAAAGCTTACAGTAGATAGTTCCTATTGGAGACGAGCGAGTACACGCAACCCCTCTCGCGTTGATTGGGCTCAGTATTAGGACCATTTCTGTTCCTTATCTATGGTAACGAAAGTTAAACGTAGACAAGTATTTGTTGATAATGTAAACCGTGCTTGTGACTAAAGCTGTCCACTGGTTTTGTGCCAACAATTTTTTAATTTAAAGAAACATTTGGAAGACTGATTTGTGCTTAATGTAAAAGAGGCAAAAATATTTGCAAAAATTAGAGATGAGAATCTAGAGGTGCCAAAGATACTGTCTTTCTGGGTATACCATAAGTTTATAAACTTCAATGGAGATATCATATAAGCATGTTGTGAGAGAATGAAAATTAGTCATCCAACAGACGAGAAAACCTCACGTCTCGTTAATTTTAGTTACTTTCACAGCATCATATCATATAGCCAGTTATTGTGGGGTAATGCGGTAGCTTTTGACTGCATTTTCACATTTTTGTGCTGCTAGAGCTGAGTCGCTAGAGATAAATAAATTTAAGGAGATAAAAATAATTACTGATTACTCTTAATGGCTATTTGAAAATATTTTATATGTGCATAAAACCGCAATAATTTCAATTTTAAGAAATAAGTATCAACTCGTAGTACCGAAATCTGGGCTTCATAATATAATTTATTAATTTCTAGGTATCTCGTCTAGTATACGTCGAATGATATGCAAAATTTGCCAATTAAGAATCGATCGAATCGATATTCACTATTCAGACAAACAGACCTATTCATTATCAAAAGCATTAGTTTTTTTTTTAAAGTGATAAACATAAATTCTGGGATTAATTACACAAATTAAAATTTATGAACGATGTGAGACTCGAAGCCGCAAAACCTTAGATTTGCAAAAGCGACAACTCAAGTTGATTTCCTAATATGCAAAATATTGGGGTTGAGCAGGTTATTAACTGTAAAGTAGATCCTGTAGATGAAGCCTGAGAGTTGAACTGACATATACAATTTATCAACGATACGTCCCTCGAACGGTTGACTTAGTGGAAGAGCACGTCGTTCATAAATTTTTGTTAAATAAAATTATGAATAGGTAGGTATATATACTCATAGATAACCGTCAAATTCAATGGCTTTTCAATATATTGCTGTTTTGTGGAGTTGAATGAACATTACGTTGGTAAATATTTAGAGAATTGGATTTCCGAGAACCGCAATACGCCTAGGGAGCGGACGGTCACCCCAGCAATGTAATGTATCTTGGTAACAAATTGTTTCGCGACCCTCCACGATTAACTGTTGTAAGTCTGCTTATAATGACCCGGCGAATCAAATTGTGTGCCCTTTGTTTCTGTTCATTTGTGAGCTTATTGCGTAGTACCTACTGAAGCGTGAAGCACTTCGTAAAATCTTGAGACATGAAATGAAAACACTATTGCCTTATTGCGCGTAATTTAGATGACACCAATATTTTCTAGAATTAATGGCGTTACTTTTTTTATAATAGGTTGGGGAATAAGTTGCTATGCATTTTATATGGAAACTCAAGTCTTTATAAAAATAAGGGACGAGACGATCAGGACGTTCAGCTGATGGTAATTGTCCATTACAATGCAGTGCCGCTCAGGATTCTTGAAAAACCCAAAAATTCTGAGCGGCACTAAAATTACAGTAGTTCACTAGCTACGGCGCCCTTCAGACCGAAACACAGTAATACTTATACATTACTGCTTCACGGCAGAAATAGGCACCGGTGTGGTACCAATAAACTAGCCGGCATCCTGTGCAAAGGAGCCTCCCACTGGCAATTTTTCCCAAACCACCGCAGTTCGTTTTTATACCCTGTTTTCCGAGAGGAAAAAAGTGGCACTTTTCCGCCCTCTGAAATTGTTAACTTATTGTTATCACGCATGCGTTATTAATTTTCGTTCTCTAAAATGGTTGACGCATGCCCACAAAAAATACCGTATTTAACACAATTTAGAAACCTATCGACGACTTGTTGATTCTTCTTTAACGTGTGACAATCGGTTTCGATAAAAGTCGTTAGAACAACCAGGTACAAATAGTACAGCGAATGAGATTTTATTACAAGTTTATACATGTCGCAGGGATATGATGAAAAAGAGATTTGGTCAATTCCCTGAGTGATTTGATCAAATCACGGTTAAAATCACGATGTTAAAATAACACCAGGATTTAATCATTTCTCTAAACAAATCTAGTGATTTGATCAAATACCAGTATTGGTGCCGTGAAATGACAAAAATCTTTTCTTTGGTATATTTTAAAAGGTTGATCTGGTAAGACTTAGACATAATTTTTATCATTAAAAGAACGGTAATATCAAAAATCACAATGAACAAAAATTTCTTTAGATTAATAATTTTACGTTATATTTTGCTTTGAGGTATATCTTTTTTCTCCCACTTTTTTAGACTTACTATTTGCTTTTTTCTTAGTTTTGTTACGTTCTACAATTATTAATAAGTTTCTATGATGTACTCCACTTCTCTCAGTGGGTCCCAAAATACATGCATTCTCGACATCCTCCTTTTGACGCGGCCACAAAATATATATTATATTGACTCATCACGATATACGCAATGGGCAGGATAAGGTAATAAAAATGGTTACGCTTACTATAGTTTAGGTTTATTTTTCTATCTTTGTGTATTTACCTTAGAGATGTTCTTCTCTCTCGCACGTTTTTTTTGTCTATACACAAGTAAGAATGTCTATGGTTTTGATCGAATAAATTCCGTTGTAGGTTAATGAATAATACGCAACCAAAACTATATGGCTTCCAATGTACTTAAATGTCATTAGCTGACCGGCATTTGTGGTTTTTGGGCTTCCGCGACCCCGATGTGATCCAATTTGCCAATCCACCGATATGGATTAGAATAGTTAGTTGTCTCATGTATCCGCTGTCGCTCGGTCAAATGATGCTTGGCTTCAACAATCCCGTGATAAAAATAAGTAATGATGTGACGTCGTACACTTGGGATGGACTTGATGTTGATGATCTCTCGCCAGGTACAAAATTTCAATGAATTATTAATAATTAGACAAGTTTTATTTAGCTCCGGGTTCTTTAAGCCTGAACGTGATAATGAAAAAAGTAAACGTTCAAGCATTTCTCTTTTCAACGTAAAACTCTCGCAAACAAACATTGGCTACGATTTTTACCTATTTTTACTCAGTGATGATATAGGACTGTCGGATTTGTCGTAACAGTTTTCAGTTTTTATTTATTGTCTCTTTTTTATAAAACAATCTTACAAAAGTATAGAATTACAAGTAGGTATGTCCTCAACCATAATCAGTGGCAATATATTCCCGGTGCTGATTAATTTGCACAAAATTTGCGATTTTCTTCAGGCTCACAGACCAGTGTTACGATTCATAGAATAAGTTGGATATTTTGTACCATAGGTATGATGAATTTGGATATATTTTTGGTGACACAGTTACCGAAGATTCTAATGAAAAATTGTTGGTAGAGGTTTTACTGATTCCAGAATTTGTAGACTGAACACATATTGGTGCCTTATTTGAAGAAGGCTGAGTGAGTACGCTAACGCAATTATCTTTAGGTTCAGTAGGAAATCTGGAGGTGGTACGATTATTCCTACGCAGTACTTTACTTCAGACTTTGCCTTATATATACAAATGAAAGTATTGGTCAACTTGAATCTATTTTCTTTAGGTACTGTTTTTTATCGCCAACAGTTTCCTCTTTATCGCCAACTTATTTGAATTTTGATTGTGTTTTGTAATTAGTAACAGGTTTTCTGTTTCCGTGTTAGTTTTAAATTTTATTGACTATTCTAGTGATATATAATATTTCAAGTGTTATATTCAAGTGATATAATTATAATACTTCAAGTGTTATTATTACTTATGTTAATGCTGACTTTGACTTTCACAAGATTGACGCTGCAACAAATAGGAATGATGACTGACTTTGAAAAGGTGTCGGAAAAAATATACGATTAGTCACGTCGTGCTTAGAATTGAGCCGATCTGAGACAACATAGTACTGGACCACCAAATATGATTTGAGCGTGGCGTTCGATAATACAGGTCGTATGTTTCTGTAAGGATAGTGCCCCGTAGGTTATTTAAGAAAATACTTCATTACTGCTAAATTGGATTTAATTATATCTTATCCCCCTTATTCATAATAGTCTGCTAACTTAAAACATTGCTAATTCTCACTCTGTCTCCTTCTATTGACCTAAGTCAGAATGAGAAAAAACACTCCTTAGCGGCTGTTTAAAGTTAGCGGACCATTATAAATAAGGGGGTATATCTTTAAACGAGCAATTCTTGTATATACATAATCTGAATCTCGAAAACGGCTCCAACAACTTTCATTAAATTTAGCATACGGGGGATTTCGCGGGCGATAAATCGATCTAGCTAGGTTTTATATTTAAAAAAAATGTAGTTTTATACGAGTTTTAATAAGAAACAGCTACAATAACATTAGAATACAAAGGTAAATTTTGCCACTATATAAAAGACTATAATAGCTCAGATGGGACATTGGGTGATCGGGAAAACAGAAAACCCCGGTTTGAATCTAGATGTCCTATTAGTTTTTTTTTTATTCAAGTTTTGTACATTCTTTAAAATCCGAGCAAGGCTTGGTCGTCCGGATATTTATGGATAAGGCGTTAACACATATTAAAAAAAATAATGCTCTCTTTTCTTAACGACGGCGCGTTATAAAGGGTCTTTCATTAAGGGCTTCCTATCTTCAAATTTAAATAAAACAAAATTTGTGTTAGATATCATCAACAATTTTATTCGTTTGAAAAGCCTATCGATGCCATTCTGTGTGGAATATAACATCGTTCAAATGTCCGCCCCGGCTTCTCTGGGTGGCGCGCATCCGAAATGTCAAATTTTCCATGACGCTGGTGCATAAATCAGGCTGAATTTGACCGATGGTATGGGTTATGTTGGCTTTGAGGGCCGCTTTGGTTTGTGGCTTATTCGCATAGACTTGCGACTTAAGAAAACCCCACAAGAAATAGTCTAATGGGGTCAAATCGCACGATCTCGGTGGCCAGTTCACATCATCTCCACGTGAGATGACCATGCCATCGAACCGCTCATGCAGAATGTCCAATGTGGCATGAGCGGTGTGGCACGTAGCGCCGTCCTGATGAAACCACACTCGTTGGTGTCCATATCATCCAATTCAGGCCAAAAGAAGTTGGTAATCATCGACCTATAGCGCTCTCCGTTTACGGTGATGGCCTGGCCAACGTCGTTTTCAAAGAAATATGGACCGCTGATGCCGCCAGCCCAAAATCCACACCAAGAGCATCCAATGCATCCCGAAAAAGTCACCTTTTTCGGGGTGCATTGGACGCTCTAGGATCTCATGTGGATTTGTATCGGCCCAAATTCGACAATTTTGTTTGTTCACGTACCCATTCATCCAGAAATGGGCCTCATCACTGAAGATGATTTTTCGATGAAAATTAGGGTCAGTTGCCAACTGCTCCAGAGCCCATTCAGCGAACACAAGTCTTTGTCTATGGCCGTTTACCTTCAGCTCCTGGGTCAGTTGAATTTTGTACGGGTGCAAGTCACGACGCAAAATTCGCCAAGTTGTGGTCTGTGAAAGGCGAAGTTCTTGTGAGCGACGCGAAATCGACTACCTCGGATTCTCCTGCATGCTCTCACGGACAGCGGCGATGTTTTCGGTAGATCTTGCGTTTCGTCGGCGTACGGGTGTTGGTTGATCGTTTACTGAACCAGTGGACTCAAATTTATCCACCACACTGCGAATAGTCCTCTCGGTAGGACGATTATGGCGCCCGTAAAATGGGCGAAGCGCGCGGAACGTTGCCCGAACAGAACACCCATTTTGATAAAACAATTTTATCATTTGCTCGTGTTGTTGGAAGCTATATCCATCCATGGTGATTTGGCAAAACAGACTGAATAAATGACAGCCAATTTGACAGATGTAGCTTCAACAAGATGGCCGCTATCAACTGTAAAAGTTTGGAAGTCCCTATTGAAAGACCCTATATTGTCTTGTTAATAATGATTCATGACACTCAATTTTTTACAAAGAAATGCCTAGCGACAGGCGTGTGTCACTCCGCGCTTTACATATGAAGTTATTACACTGGACTGAATTTAGTCGTCTGAATTCAGAAGAAATTATTAATCTAAACTCAGAAGCAAATTTAGAAACACATTAGAAGCTTTTGATCACACTGTCCTAAATTTAGTTACTGAATCAGTCACCACTTAAAGCGCGACGAATTCGGACGTTTCATATAAGTACGAGGATGGCTCCAGTATTGTCCAGGCACCAAAAAATTGGCCGTTGCCTAGCCCTGGCCGTTGGCTCAATTAGAATTGAAAAAAGAAAATGAAAATCATGGGTGAAAGTTGGCAAACATGACAATGAGAATAGGTGTTTTAGAACCAGCAGACTTCAGAAATGATATACGAATGGATTCGAGATCGTTTGACATAATGTAATTAAATCTTGTTGTCCGTTTATTCAAAAGCAAGATACTATCTCTACTAGATACTACTACTCCTAAGAGACAGAATCAGTGCAAAAGAAAAAAGGACTTAACACTAAGATTTCTTGAAACAGGAAATTCAAATCAAGATTTAAATTTAATTTCTTTAATATCCCAAGCCCTGCTGATAAAAACTATCTCAGAAACTTGTTTAGACTATTACTATTATTCGGGAACATAAAACTTAGATACGTCCTCCACGCACGAAGAGCCACTAGCGACTGAAATCAGTAACTAAATACGATTACACTTCCCTAAATATGTTTCTAATTAGGCTTGTAAATGATTCAGTCATTCAGAAACCATCGTTACTTCCCAATTTAGGAAGCTAGGATGTTTCCTTGACTTTAGGTACGATAACATACCTACGGGCGCGCGCTACATCGAAATGGCTATGCATATTCGGTTGTCAATCGCTCAATTCAAAGCGCGTCGTTTCTTTCCAATACTTATATACAATTACCCACACCTACTATACACTTTATCAGTGCGCATATTATTTTGCCCTGCGTTCAAATTTAAAATTAAAAGGTACCTAAGTCAGTAGGTACTTACTTATTTCTTCTGCCTTAGTATAACTGTGTGGCTTTATCCGATTCGTCATCAACCTTACAACCAGAAGAACATATCTAAATAGGGATTTACACATTTTGTTTTTTTTTTGTATGAATAATGACAAATAAAGTCTGTATTCGTTTTGTTTTTGATGTAGTTTTCTTACTGGCTTAGTGACAAAATAAATACACGGTAAGTAGGAAATATACACGCGGTAGGAAATCGGATAACTGACTAGTAAACTACTATGTCTAGGAGTACCTAAGAAGTAATTACGAATATATTGTAGTGTGCGTTATCTTATTTATCAATGTGTTACGCGTTTATCGCAGCTGCGAACAGAATGCGCCTTTTAAGCAGTCGAATAAAGTACAAATTTATTTTTAACGTTTGAGTAAGTGAACCTTCTGTCCAAGCAATCTTTACGTATTGTCTTTGAATTTATCTTATACTTAAATTGATTTTTTTTGCAAATAATATAGATATTTAATAAATAAATATTATTCATGTAGATAAGGATGAATCAGTTAGATAGTGAGAATATTCATCACAACAAAAGAAGGATACGTCTGTGCCCTGTTTATTGCAGGGTTGTCCTTCAGACAACATCTCATACTCACTTCGTCCGCTTATCTCAATGTTTGTCTACTGCGGATGATAAATGCGGAGGTAACATTCACAATACGTGTCTGATTCGTTCTTTTTCGACGTTGTTCTGTTCATAATATAAAAAGTCTTAAGGGTGGTAACTTCGTAAAATTTTCTGAATATATTGATAAGACGATTATGGTAGCATGGAAAAGGATGGGACTTAGGTAATTGTTATCAAAAGTAAACCTCAAACTGTTCAGTTCAGATACTCAACCCTCAGTATTCTAAGGCTTGAAAAATAAATGAATTTCCAATCAATTTACATAAAAATCTTTTTCCTTCATCAAATAAAAGTAAATATGTTTGTATCACAAACATATTTACTACGACCTCATCGGATGTATTGCTAATTTGACGATTTATGAAGAACCAATCAGGTGATTTGGTATAATTAAAACGAAAAACAAAAACCTTGTAATCAATAAACAAACCATGTCGAACAGAACCGTCTGCTACGTTTACATTCAAGTAAATATTAAAAAGAAAGTCTATATATTTTTGGTACGACCGCGGTATGGCCACTACACTGGTTTTGTGGCGGGTGGAATATTATAATATTTTACCACACTTACAAAATGGTTGAAGATAGGCTTACAGGAAACAGTTTTTACTTGCTCTGCGGTTATTTTGTGGCTAGTCTACGTTATTTGTATAGATGATAAAAAAAATCCAGGACACTCAAAATACTTGCGTTCATTGATACACTAAATACTACATAGAGATTCGCAAGGCAGACACAATCGTCGCTTATTAAGTTACCATAGCGACTACTTTTTTTTACTTTTTTTTTTTTTTCGGTTGCAAGCTGTCAAAACAGAAACACGTACTTAACAACGCTCCAATAAAACATAAATAAAATATTAAAATAAGTGTTTAAATTGTGATTTTAAAGTGTGAATACTTGACTGGATTGAGTAAGTGATTTAAACTGAAGATAAAACACAAATTAAATTACCTTATTTACAAGCATTTACTTACGGTAAAAATCGAGGGAGTCACATCATTCCTTATTTCACTAAACAGAGTTAAGAATTGGGGATATTACAAGATTTGAAACAATTTCAATTATCATATTCAACAACTTAACGAAATAAAAAGCTGAAGTGTGAATACATTGCTGGGAGATAAATTAATAATCATTAATCATTATAAATACATAATAATTAATCATTCATATTCATGTTGTTATTATCATAAAAATTTATTGTTTGGATGTCAAAGTCAAAACTGTCAAACTGTGACATAGATCAACAAGACATTTGTATGCCATAGAGAGTGTAAAAGGGCTAGAGTTTATGGCCTGGTAATAAGACCTTTAAGCCAAAACGTAAAAGGACGGCTCACTCTATAGTATTGCCATTTCGAAAATATACTATACATACTACAGATTTTAACAATAATCATTTCATTCGTTTTATTTAAAATCTTGCAAAATGGATGTACAAATGCAATTATTATTTTCAAAAATGCAAACAGAAATGAAAAAACAAACAGAGGAAATAACTAATAGATTAATACAATCATTTGAAGAAAAAATTAATGTTTTAGTAAAAGAAAATTTAGAGCTACGAAATACTGTGGATGAATTGAGTAACAAAGTTTGCAAATTAGAAAAAGATATACGAAAATACAATTTGATACTACACGGAGTTGATGAAGTTGAAACCAACTCGATGGAGTTAGCTCCATCGAGTTGGTAATTAGTTCACTTAGGTGAACTAATTACCAAAGTCCTACGAAACATGAAGATCGAAATAGGGCATCTAGAAATTAGAACAGCTTATAGACTTGGAAAGAAAAATGAGAAAATCAAGAGACCTATACTATTTACCTTAACAACAACGTGGAAAAAAACACAAATCCTTAAATCAAAAAAATATCTTCCAAATAAAATATATATAAGTGAAGATTACCCTAGAGAAATTTTAGCGAAGCGGAAAGAACTGCAGGTAAAATTACAAGAAGAAGCGCAAAAGGGAAGATACGCTTTCATCAAGTATGACAAGTTGGTAGTACAAGAAAACAAGACAACAAAATTCCAAACAAGGAAGAGATTTAACCCAACATCTGGAGTTAGTGGTTCAGTAGAGGATATTGTTAACCCCCACAAGGTAAATAGGATCACAAACTTCATGAGAAAAAGATCAGATTCACTTAAAAGCTTACAGATGGAGAAAAAAAGTATTAACTAGCAATTAGTACGCAGTAACCGAAATAGACAAGATAACAAAAAAATAAACTTAAATGATCAAAAAATCAACAATAATAAACATTCCCCAAAACGGTTGGTCCCCGCGGGGAATCACGACCAAACCCCTCCAAGGAACATAAACAAAAAATCCGTTTGCTTAAATGTAGCAACAATCAATGTCAGAACATTAAGTACCCCAGAAAAATTAATCGAGCTTGAAACTGCTTTACATAATTTAAAGTGGAATATAATTGGCATGAGCGAAGTAAGAAGACTAGGAGAAAAAATAGAACAATACAAGGAATATATTTTATTTTACAAAGGTGAGACACCAGGTCAATTCGGAGTTGGGTTTTTAATACGAAAAAATATTGCTCACATGTTAGATGAAATAAACGGAGTTTCCGAACGAATAGCAGTCTTACATCTCACTATTCCAAACAGCAACGGCAAGGAAGAAAAAATTTCTATCATACAGGTATATGCACCCACAGAACCAACAAATAAAGAAGGTTTGCTGAAAACAGAACATTTTTTTGAAACCCTGCAAAATACTTTAAAGCATGGACATAAAAATATAATTTTGATGGGCGACTTCAATGCAAAAATAGGTAAACGGAAAAATGGCGAAGAACAAATACTAGATAAATACTGCTACGGGAAAAGAAATAAAAATGGCGAAAGATTGATAAGCTTTGCACTGCAGAATAATTTATTCATTCTGAATAGCTCATGCAACTTAAAAGAGAACAAGAAATGGACATGGATTTCACCCGATGGCAAATACCAAAACGAGATAGATTTCATTATGACGAACAACAGAAAATACTTTAATAAAATAAATATTATAAGTCAATCTCAATTCAATTTCGACACAGACCACAGAATGGTACGATCAGAATTGATGATTTCTATGGCAAAACGGCCAAGAACATTACAGAGAGCAGAAAGGCCACTACGGTGTAAAGCTAATGAAAATAAGTTAACGCAAATATTAAAGTCTATAAATAACATTACAATGGGAAAATGCACGACCATAGAAGAAAAATACAACAGTTTTATAACAAATCTTAAAACAGAAACAAAAAAACATAATGAATCCAATAAAACCAAAATTTCCGATGATATTAAAGAATTGATGGATCGAAGAAAAATATTATTGGAAAATAGAAAAGAACATATAAAAGAAATTACGACATTAAGTAAAAAAATTAAAGAAAATATAAGGAAAGAAAGGAAATCAAAAAGAACTGCAACATTACAAAGACTCATAGAAAAGACAGGAGGAGTAAAGAAGGCTTTCAAAGAACTCATACATGCAAAGGAATGGATGCCAAGTTTAAAAGACAAAAACAACAAAGAAATACTAAAGAGACAAAAAATAGCAAACACAGGAGCAAATTATTACAAAGAGCTTTATAAAAGAAGGGAAAACCAGGTAGACCGAAAAATTAGAGCAAACCAAGGTACTGAAGAAATAAGAAATCAAGAACCTGTTCCCAGAGTTCTACTTTCAGAAACCCTAAGAGCCATAAAAACCCAAAAAGATGACAAAGCGCCGGGAGAAGATCAAATAACGAACGAATTATTAAAGGTCACAATAGAAGAATCAGCACCAAGACTAACAGAGCTATATAATGATATCCTAGATTCAGAAGTTATTCCGGCAGACTGGACCAAATCAACTATTATTATACTTAATACACAAAAAGGGTGATAAAAAAGACATTGCAAATTACAGACCGATAAGTCTTATGTCAAACGTATATAAAATATTTTCCAAAATCTTGCTTTCTAGGTGCACAAATATATTAGAATTTAACCAACCGAAAGAACAGGCAGGATTTAGGAGTAAGTTTTCAACTTTAGACCATATCCATGTTGTCAAGCAAGTCCTGCAAAAATACTCTGAATATAAAAAGAAATATTACATAGGCTTTGTAGATTACAACAAAGCATTTGATACGTTGGACCACAATGCTATATGGTGCGCACTTGAACAACAAGGTGTACATCAGAAATTCATTCGCATCCTGAAAAAAGTATATGCCGAGAGTAAAGCTATTATAAGACTCGACCAATTCAGTTCAGAGTTTGCCATAGAAAGAGGCGTCCGTCAAGGAGATCCAATCTCGCCAAAATTATTTTCATCCGTATTGGAAATGATATTTCGTAAGATGAATTGGGAGGAATATGGCATTAGAATAAATGGAGAGTACCTAAATCATCTACGCTTCGCTGACGACTTGATACTTTTCTCTGAAAATGGTAAAAACTTAGAGGTTATGCTTCAGCAGTTAGCAGAAGAAAGCATGAGAGTTGGACTCTCTATCAACACCGAAAAAACGAAAATAATGACCAATTCTGACAAAATTATAATAACAGTAAATAATGAAGCCATAGAATATGTAGAAGAGTATATTTATCTCGGACAAGTGATAGCTACTAAGGAGTCAACAGAAAAAGAAATCAACAGAAGGGTTACAAACACTTGGAAGAAGTATTGGTCATTAAAAGAAGTGATGAAGAACATGGAAATCTCTATAAAAGACAAGAGAAAAGTATTCAACTCTTGCATACTGCCTTGCCTTACCTATGGTTGTCAGACCTGGGCCCTTACCCAAAAACAACTAAGTAAGTTAAAAGTTTGCCAAAACTCAATAGAACGAAGTGTAGTCGGGGTAAAGCGCCAAGACAAAGTGCGATTGGATCATATCAAAGGAAAAACTAAGTTCAAAAGCATAGAGAAAACAATACGCACTTTGAAATGGAGATGGGTAGGCCACTTTATGAGGGATGAAACACCAAAATGGACTAGATCAATAACTGAATGGTACCCCAGAGGAGATAAGAGGAATAGAGGAAGACAGTTCATACGATGGGAGAATGAACTGAAACAGATAGGAGGACCACTATGGAATAGAATAACAAGGAACCGGAAAGAATGGAAGACCTTGGAGGAGGCCTTTGTCGAAGGACAAACAGTTAACAGAAAGAGGACACAGACTGTTTAAAAGTTACTGCTAATAATTAGGTTAATAATATAGTTATGTGAGATAAATTAATTAATTAAAATGTTTTATGGTATGTCTATTAGCTAGTAAGTAAATTTTTGTTTTGTTAACTGTAATAAAGGCTTTATTATTATTATTATTATTATTATTAGCGACTACTCACTAGCTTTAAAAGGAACGTAATGTTATATAATACAATATAATGCTGTTGCCGAATATGTGCAATACATTATTATTTGTAGACAAATATATAGGTAGGCACAAGTTATTTAAAATGCCTGGATCTACAAATTATTTGATATATTTAATATTATACAGGATAAATTTTTCATGCCATGCCAAATCAGAAACTGAAATTGTGTAACTTCTGAAAGGAGTTTCGGGCTCGATTTTGATGTAATCTAAAACTGCATTATTGGATTTTTGAAAAATCCATATTCCCAGCCAGGAATCGAACTGATTGATTATGAAAAACACTGCATTATTACACCAGTCGATAGTGTCATTAATAGGTAAAGAATTCTGGAAGGTAATACATACGACAAATTTAAGGAAGCGAATTTAAAAGCTCATTTAAAAAAAATATTTATGAAGTGAAATCTTCCATAGGTTTAGATGAGAAGTCAATTTATGTAAGTCGTCATCGACTTGTGTTAACGGTTACACTCAGAGTGGCAATCTTTGTGTCACCGTGTAAACGCGAGGTTATGTTTCAGATAGACAGTGGGGCAATCAAGTTGAGGATTTTTGTTTTCGGTACCTTACCAAGTAAAGCGAGTAGTACTTCTCCCAGTGATAACATATGCTTCCAGTAGATCAAAACATTCATGTTTTCATGATAATCGGGCTCACAAGACTCCTTTGAGTAATTTTAGCTATTCCTCATATTTTCTGATTCGACCGTGCAACGCCCACTTGAAAATTCATCCTGTATACAAAATATATCCGATAATATTATGTAGATCTAATTAATTTGAACGAGAGGACTAGTTGAACTTGTGCCTACCTATGCATTATTCATGATATAATAATAATAATTGTAAAAATATTTTATTATTATTATTATTATATACTGAAATATATCCCTCTAAGTCACTGTGTAGTATCAAATACAAGTGTCTTTATTTAACGTTTGATTTTGAAATAGATTACGTCTTGAAAGTCAGTTTGTGCCACCCATTCGCATTTGCTACGCCTCAATAACCTGAGAAATTAAACGTGAAAGAGGGTACTTTATAAAGATAAATTACATAATAATTTTTGGGCCAGTGTGACACCATTTTTAAGGCCGCATATAAATATAAGTAAAAAGGTTCTAGATATATCACCAGAGAGTAAAAGGTAGTGTTAATTGAAATGGCTGACGTAAAACGTGTAACTCCAGTATATTTAACTGAGTAAATTCTACCAAAATCTGCAACTATAACAGTTTGGTACAATTCATCGGTAAGTCTTTTTAACTAAACTGGTTTATGAATTTTTTTTACTATAATTTGCCGTGATTTTGCAAACTATTGATGGACAGGTCCCTCAATATTCGCAGCTTGCCAGCGAACGTAGCGATGAAGTGTGTGTCTTTGTAGGCGTCATTCGAAGACAACACAAGATTTTGCACTAATAACATTTCTATGACGTTCTCTTTATTTTTAATATTAGTTTGCAATACGTTGCTGTTCAATAGTTGAAATTACAGTTTTATTTCTATGCTATCAAACTCAGTCTAAACGAATTTTTTACGATATTATGAAGCAAGGAGCAATCTTAATTTCCTAAAAGTTTTCTTCTAGATTACAATTTTCTAGATTCTATGATATAAACTATACGAATAGACCTCTTCTGTAGCACTAAAACATGTTTAATATCGGCTGCATGACCCCATAATAATATACTGAAGGTATACGATATAAGTAACACTGAAATAAACTCAACGAGCAATATCAGTTAGTAGATTTATCTTTTTAACCGCATAACAGAATCTATTAGAAATACTTCAAGTTGTTATTGTAATTTGCAATAAACAAAAATATATTAACTTTGTAATCCACTCGATTTAGCTCCCTCTGTCGTAAATCACTGGCAACCGTGTTGTTAACATTATATTCTTTTCAATTTTGATTAATTTAACACCTGCATACCTAGTTAAGCAACCGCGTTAAAGAAAATAATTATTTAATGTGAAGTAAATAAGTAAAGTGAAAAGAAGTAAAACAGTTTATTAAATTTTTACCTACTGTTGGTATTTCCGAAAAATCGTGCGGATATGTCTCCTGGACGGCCTATACCGTATACGCCTTTTTGTTTCGTACTCTTTGCGCGGCCGCTTTTAGCGATAGTGTCATGGCCCAGCAGGCAGGGCGCCTGGCCTTGATCGATCCACGCGTGTCTCTTTATAGCTTCGGAGCGCCGCGCGTCAAGCCCTCTTTACGAGCATGGCTTTGCAGCACTCGCTGTGAGGGTTGAGACATGCTGCCTGTATTATATTGTATTTGAATTACGTAGGACTTAAGTATAATGTAGTCATATTCAGACTAGCTGCTGCTCGCGACTTCGGTAGTGAGAGATTGACTCAAATAAACTTATCATCATAACATTATCTCTTTTATTTATCGGTTTTACATGATTTACTAAGTTCAAAACACCCATAACAAACGTCTTGGTTTTTAATCGCGTAACATTTATTCAAATAATAATATCGTGGTCATCTGGAGGGCAAAGCCAAATAGGTTTCGAAGAAGCTGGGTGTCCTTAATAGAACACGGCAACACTTCAAACCGGCACACATTCTCGTGCACTACAAAGCGCAGATCCGGCCACATAGATAGTATTGCTGTCATCTCTGGTCTGGCGCACCCCAGTATATGCTCGATCCATTTGCCGCGTGCAACACAGAGCAGCTTTAATTGTCGGTGACCCGATTGTCTGTGAACGGCTAGATCACTTGGCGTTGCGTAGAGACGTCGCTTCATCGTGTGTCTTCTACCGCATTTATCACGGGGAGTGTTCCTAACAGCTGTTTTACTTGATTCCTGCCGCCGAATTCCACCTTCGCCCGACACGTCATCAATTAGATATATTATATCATCCCACCATCTGGATTTGTGAGCTTCCTAGTGCGATGTTTCCGCTATGATACGACATGGGTAATTTCAATAAAGCGCGTACACCTTCCTTCAAGGTCGGCAACGCTCCTGTTATTCCTCTGGTGTTTCAAGATAATGTGGGCGGCGATGATCACTTAAGACCAGGTGACCCGTCTGCTCGTTTGTCCTCCTTTTCCATAAAAAAAAATAATATGCGTTCCAAGCAAATAAAATTGATTTTAACTTTAATCATTAAGGAGATTTATAACAACAAAACAAAGGTTGAAATAAGGGCACAGTGCAATTCAGTTGAATTACAGACCGCATGCATGTAATAAATTGTAAAATGGTACATTAGGTATATGGTACGGGTAACAGAAAAACATGCATAAATGCAGGCCGGATTGTAGACAAAACCCATCAATCATGCACTGAACAAACCTATCCACTCAAATCTTTCGAGAGATCCATCAAAAGCAATGATGCGGGTCCGATTGTGAGTCGGCTAAGAGATTATACAGGTTTTAGAGCGTTTGCATCTACGAAAGGGACGGAGATTGTGACATAAAGAAATAGTAGATTACTTGTGCGCTCGAAGCTCATAAAATTGCAATTTAGGCTATAAAGAGTAAACATCTGATATTTTGGGATACAAATGCCATACGAATTATCCTCTTCTTAAAAATTACGACCCAAAAATGAATTAATGGCAAGCTCAATGTCAAGAGTAGATTATGAGGAGTATGTAACTGTTATTGATGATGTGGTAAGCTTCGATTTCTTGGAAAGACAATAAACAAGTCGTTTTGACTTCAACATCTATGGACACCGAGCCAGCTGAAACGATCACCCTCTATGATAAAATGACCAAGCCAAGAATTGGAATAGCTTGCCCAAGGACTAAAACGCCCACCTGGCAGGCGCTGACCTCATGGACTCCCACTTAGATATGTACAGAATCCAGAATAACCTTCCTTTACCTAGACCTACTTATACAACTGCTGCATAAAATACTATTAATGTAAGAAAAGCTAAGATGTTTCGTGCAGCAGTTTAATATAATATTAGCCTTTAATGATATTTTTATAATTTAAAGGACGTTTCTGAAACAGACTGTAAGACCTCTAATTGGTCGTATTTTGCCAAATAGATTAGATTTTTATTTAGTTTATGTACTATTTTCACTGAACGGCTAGATAATTTAAAATTATAACGTTAACTGTTACTTCCAAAAGCAGTACGGCCGACGGTAAACAGTCGCTCTGTCTCTATAATATAGACTCTTTGTAAGTAAGATGTTATTATGCGTGAGACATTATATCACCCCACAGAGACGACCCCACGGATATTGGAATATCGAAATAATACGCTTTCGATATTGGCTCGATGGATTCAATTTTAATAACTACAATACTTGTCTTGAATATGGATTACGAATAAATTATTATTGAGGCTATCATTTAAATATGAACGAACTAATTTAAATAATGACATAGGGCGTTCATGCGGACAGGCCAACGTATATATACATACATTGACCCCTCCACGTTAAAGAAAGTTGAAAACCGCACTGTGGAGGAATGAATCGAGATGGTGGGTATGATGGTGCGAAGGTGGATTTCGGCGGCAGGAATCAGGTCAAACAGCTCTTCAGAACACTCCCGCTGATAAATGCGGTAGAAGACACATAATGATGTGATGTCTCTAAGCAGGACGCTCTCTCTAATAAAGACACAAACAGGGAACTTAACATCACATGGCAAAACACAAAATTATCCCATAATAGATTCCCCAAATACATACAGACGATGAAACAGCAATCCATGAACACTCAGCAGAAAGTCTGCACACGCAACAGCATACTGAGAAAGCTGACTACGACTTCCTGGGGAGCTAAACCAACCGTCTTGCGCACTACAGCCATTGCACTCTGCTACTCCGCAGCCGAATATGCCTCCCCTGCATGGGAACGGTCGACACATACAAAGCTGATCGACGTAGCACTGAATGAGTCCTGTCGTTTAATAACCGGTTGTCGGAAGCCAACACCTACCGAAAAACTACCAGCTGGCAGGAATAGCGCCCCCTGGGGTGCGAAGAGCAGTCTCCAGCTCGGTAGAAAGAACAAAACAGACACAGGACAGACGGCACCCACTATTCAATCATATACCAGCCCGCCGTAGGCTACGCTCCAGGAATAGCTTCTTATACTCAGTGTAGCCTCTCAACCAGTCCGCTGAAACTACACGTCTTGCCATGTGGAGGTCACGGCTAAGCACCTCAAACCCGAACATCAGCGTGAAAGAGAAACTAGCCGAAGGATACAACCTCAGTTGGCCTATCTGGAAGTCGCAGGAGCAGGAGTGGGAAAATCTAGGGCAAACTTAGCGAGGTGGGGTTTCATCTCTGGACATGATACGGAGTGCATCTGCGGTCATCCGAGACAGACCGTTGCGCACATGATTGGGTGCCCTGCGTGCCCGACAACATGCACTAACGAGGAGCTACACGAGGCTACCGACCGAGCTATCACGGTTGCGGCTTTTTGGGCTGCCGGTATTTGAGGTGACCGTCGACTCGATAAGAAGAAGAACAAGCACCCCCAAGTGATGTAGTCGTTCACAGAGCACTGGATCTACGACAATTCGAACAGCTCAGCGTTGTACGCGTTCAATTGTTCGAGCTGATACGGAGATACACCAAAACAGAAATAACAGCAATACTCCATATGTGGCCGGACCTGCGCGTTGTAGAGCGTTAAAATGTGGACTGGCATGATTTTTTCGAAATCCAGTATTCGGATACTAGGCAAGGCTTGAAGGGAAGTATTGTGGAAGAGCGCTGATACAACAAATGGGTTTTTTAGTGGTAAACGCGAAAACTTGAGTCTTCTGGGGGTAAAACGGGACAATGTAAATTTTACCCCATTCTGGGACTCGATAGAAGACACAAGTTTCTTTCAGCGCTGGTCGATGTTTTCCCGAGAGAGACCTGCATAGCCCGTGTATACAACATCATCATTACTGTCATCTGCATAGTAATATATGAACGCAGGAGTTCACAGACTTCGGGTTCGTGCTATAACCGCTGACAACAACCTGTATGCTGCACACAGTGAGGAAGCTGGTGGTCCACTTGCATAAACTCTCGGAAATCCCAAATGATAGAATTTTTAAGAGCAGCTCTTTGTGCCATATTCCTGCTACCTTGCTTTCGATAGCCACCGCCCGTCTATTTGACCGGCCATGGCGGCAGCCGTAGTATCGTTCGTTGATCAACTGGTGACCCTTTATTTATACTAAGAGCTGGCGATTTTTGACTTTTTGATTTTGGAGGGCAGGGAGGTAATAGCAATAGGCAATGTAGTTAGCTAGATACCAAGTGTCTCCTTTTTTTGAATCATATGACGTCCATGAGTCCGGGACTACGCCTTTAGAATATAAGTGCTGGAATAAACGCGTTAGCCCGTGCGTCAACTCAAGGGCACAAGGTTACAGCACTATAGGAGAAATACCATGCGGCCCGCTCGACTTATTTACGTCCAACGACAACATAACTCACCGAGTAGTATTCTGTCTGAATTGTACGTTTTTGCACCATCGTCAAGAGTCGAGTTGGAGGCAAAAAGAGTGCACAGAAGATCGGCTTTCTCTTTTGCCATATGTCTCACGTACAGAGGCGGCAGAGACGGCTGGTTAAAGTTATCAAATATTACGAAACAGTAGGGCAGAGCTGAAATGATACTGGATCCTGATACCAAAAGCTGGTGCAAACAGCGTCACAATTTCAGACGTAGGTACTGTATTATATACGTATTAGTCAAAGGAATCGGAGGGTTAGCAGAAAGGGCTCTTGCGAGTATAGTTACGTAGAGCGGCCGACCCAATATGTTGTCGAGGGATAAATCTGTAAATATTGCATGTTATCCTTGATTAAATCGTTTGACTTCCCATCTCAACTTTGTCGTCGCCCTAATACAATTATAGCTTCGAAAGGAATTTATGTCTTGTAAAATTGCTTACGTTTTCCTTATATCTTTATGAATATAATATATTCTCTTCACTATGTGAAACTCAATATGTTCACGACATCGCACCAAAATTATTATAGGTATACATAAAAATTTACTCCCCAGACTTTTATTTGCTGTTCATAGCTATTTGAAAGAAAGAAAAGCATTTTTTATAAATAAATACACACACAAATGACAAAAAATGAAACAACTTAAAAATATAAAACGTGTGGTGTTTAAAAAAGGAGTCACTCAGCATGTTTTCCAACACAAATGTGTTGCAACGCTGATCTTCTGTAGCCCTCGCGTGACACATGACTTCAAGAGGGACACCTCGCCTGAATAAACTTAAAAACTAGAACAATACAAACAGATAAAAAGTAATTACAATTAAAACAAAACGCAAAAAAGGCAACTAAGGCTGGAATAGTGACTTTGATGTTCATTTAATAGATATCCTTTCATTTTAATTTAAAGAAATTAACTTTATTTCGAACTAGGATGCCGCAGTCGCTCGTCGTATCACTTTGCTGCGGCGAATATTTGAGCGAAGCGAGGTAATCTAAGTCTGTGTACCAAAACTAAACAAAATTAATCCAAACAAAAACAATAAAAAGAAATTTGGCACCATATTTAAACATGAGGAATTAGCGCCTTAATTGGTCAATCATGTTTGTTTTTAATTATAATAATTGAATCAAGTCGAAATTCAAAACTATTCGACAATAGCCTAGAAAATTTCGAAAGCTTTCTATGAGTTCAAATTTTTTTTAAATCGGTCAGAAATGGCTGAGAAACAATTTAACACAGAAGTCAATCGGAGGGAGCTCCTCTCAGCTTCGCTATTAATGCCATTTATATGTATAGTATATTTTGTCCTAAATGAAAAATATTGTCTCGTATTATTTATCTCCATGTTCATGTTTTTCTTCAAAGGCTCCCTCGTTGAAATCACGACAGGATATTTGATAACGTGCAAATGGCCGAAGTTTCACTTGATTATCCACAGTTCATAAAGTTTTATATTACTACTGACGATTTATCTTATTGTATCGATTATATTGCTGCGAATAACAAAGGGATGTTCATCGTTGTTATAGGGAAAGAGCATTTTATGTTTCTGTGAAATTAAGTCTGAAGTGCTGTTAAGAATGGTTTGGAGATAGAACTAATTATTACTTGCCTATCATACGGGATGCTAGGGTTTGACTTGCGATATATTTTCCAGATATCCTCGACATTTGGGCTGTGTGTTCTCCTCTTGACACTTCTGACTTTTGTATGAGCGACATCTGCAGTAAACTTAAATTTCTCGGTAATATTTGGTACAACGTTAACAAACGCAAATTTTCGTAAATGTACGACATTATATCTATCTATATATATAAAAATAAATTGCTGTTCGTTAGTCTCTCTAAAACTCGAGAACGGCTGGACCGATTTGGCTAATTTTGGTCTTGAATTATTTGTGGAAGCCCAGAGAAGGTTTAAAAGGTGAATAAATATAAAAATGCTCGGAGTTAAATAAAAACAACAATTTCATTTTTCCTTTGATGTATCCCCCGTCGTTCAGAACTCAAATTGATAGAATAGTTCAATATGAATAACTAATTAAGGTAAGTGAGGTAAAAAAATAAACTTAATTTTAGCTAACTATAGTTGGTAGATTACTTACAGTTGTTAACTATCTATCAGATTATTTTTATATAAATTTATAAAATATGGCGATATATTCATTTAATATAAAGTTAATAAAGTTTTAAATAATAAAGATTTTTATAAGTACTACGTCCTTAGTCATGTGTAGTTCGCGGGTATCAGTTAGTTCATAAATAAAATTAAGAGTATCAGATCTTAACTGCTCTAATCCATTAATGTTCACACCAAAACAATGATATATAGACATATATAGACAGAGTACTGTTCCTTACTAATCACTAATTAACTAAAGTCTGGTAACTACCCAAGTAATTATGGTGGGGGACCTTACGAGGAGGTTATAGTTAATGAATGACAAATTCAAATACTTCTATTCAAACTAAGACTTTAAATTAATTATTCGTCGACTGTTATTCATCCCAACTTACATCCATTCGAAAGTTTATTCCTCAGAAAGTCAGCGGGTTTCTTTTTTAACTTAAAATTTCATTACAAAAAAATTTATTACTTGAATAACCTGAGACCGGTCGCTCCATTCCCAATCCGTGGTCTAATTTTGAATGTCATTAATGTTGAAGTAACCTTTATCATATACCATACATTTCGTAACACATTTATTTTGTACCTACGTTTTCTGGAATCATGTTGCAAAAAAGTATATTATATCAACCAGTTAAAAAGCTCAAGTAAATCACTCTATTTTACGTAGTCGGACGCGAAATGATACTGTGTACTAATATAAGAGAAACAGAACAAAATGCGCCGGACGCGAATGAATCATTGTGATAAATTAACAGCCTCCATACTTGGCATCGCACCACTGTTCAATTTAAACCTCGTCGCACACAATTCTAAACTTTATCAGACGCACAGAAAATATTATTTCGCTTAGCTGTGGGCGTAACAAATTTGAAAGTTTCAGCCGTTAACGTGTCCAACATTTGAAATGATAACTCAATTTGTGAACTTTGTTCTCTGTGAGATTTACATGACGCTCCTGGAAACGGAAGTTCTATGATTTTATGCCAATCAAGAGTTCCATTTTCTTAATATATTCCGCACTATCGGCTGAAGAGGGTAGATGAAAAGATTCTCAAGACTGTGGCAGATGGCAGTCCGTAGTCTCTATCTGCCCCACCGGAAGACAGACTGTAAATTAATAATGTTTTTTAATACTTATTAAAAATCTCATCAAGGTAGGTGACCATCCATAGCATTCACAACCACCCACCATAATAATATATTTAAAGTACGTAATACTTATTATGTATAATAAATTATATTTATAAATTGACTGAAAGGAAGGTGACTTGTAAGTTAAATAAAAAAACAATGAATGTTCATAATATTGTATTATCTCAGTAAAGTGGCTATACTCCTTCTTAATTAAATTAACGTTATATATACCTAATTGAACATGTGGAGCCCTAGTGAACCTATATATTATAATCTGCAGCATGTTTATTTGTCGCGTCCTCGTCGTTTCGGTTAAACAACACCGTCTGAAAGCTGTGTGATACGGCAAAATCAATAGCGGACCGAGAGCCGCGGTGACTCGCTCATGTACCTTCCACCTCGCACGTGACCCAACTTGTTGCCCCCGAGACGTCCCGCTCCGACTAGTGGGCAGTCTGGAGATCAGACACAGTCTGGCCGCACTTCAAATATTACTTCTGCGGGCTGAGAGGTGTGATAATTGTTAATCTGGAGTTTATTTATACATAATTTCAATCTCTTGAAATGAAAGCTTTCGACGGAGAAATCAGAGAATGTCGTAAAAAAAACTTGTAATTTACGTTCTTGATGGTTTTTTCGATAAACATGGCAAAAGTCCTTCTAAAGAGGCAAAACCAAATTGCCTCCGACGGAACCGGGGTTCATAAATAAACAGAGGGAGGCAATGTTTTAAGCCCACCTTCAAGAGCTCTTAAAAAATGCAGGTCCGATGACATCTGTAGTACCATCTATAGCCTGCTACACCCCAGTATCATCTACAAAAACATTTCACCGCGTCCAACACAGAGCTGCTCGTTTTGTGAGCGATCCAGTGCACTCTGAATGGCTAAATCACATTGCATTGCGTAGAGACGTCATTGTGAGTCTTCCACCGCGTTTATGATGGGGAGTGTTCCGAAGATATCTTTATCGTCTCATTCGATATCATCCTCACCATTTGGATCATTTCACCTTTCTGCCACGTTCAACCACACTAAATAAAGAGATGCTGGCTTCATCAAAAAGTAAAAACCTTGCTCCATTCGACATCTGTATACATCGCACAATTTTGGCACCTCTTAACCCTTCAATAAGGAGCCCACGGAGTCATTTAGGAGCCCTGGTTGGGCTTCGACTGTGTATATCGACTTGTGAGTCTCCTCGTGAGCCCTGACCGTTTATAGTCTAACACTCACATTTCTAACATCTTCAAGATTGTTTTTTATGTTATTTTAGGTAGATTTCCGATTTTGTAAAGATTGGCTCACAATATATTAATCGTTCCTGATCAGTACATCGTTTTCTTCCTGATTTCAGTATTCTTTTCAAAGAACCGCTTTCTTGAAACCTAGACCAGGTCCTCTGAACAGTGGAACGACTGACACCAAACCGTTCCGACACATAACATTGCAAAGCGTTCTTGAGAGTCACTATACAGGGTGTCCCGTAATCAGTGGACCAACGGGATACCCGTGATAGGGGTGGTCATCATCTATCGAAAACACCAAATTTTTCTGTTCTAGGGCCAGTAGTTCAAAAGATATGATTTTTTAAGCATTATTTTGAAAATTCTACCCTTATCAACACAAAAGTTGAAAAAAAATATTTTTTATTTTTATTTTGCCCTGTTTCTTAACTTAAGGTGGCTGAGGAAACATGTGTCTTCACAATTAAATCCATTTTTGTGAATAAATATTGCCAAATTGAAAATTAAAAACCAAAACATGCGCAAATATCAAATAACTAAATTTGGAACGTGATGTTTGAAGCAAGCTAGTGCAAAAAAAATGTATGACAGCCTTGCGGACCATTATTTAAAAAACATCTGCAGTTCATACTGATTCCAAAAAGGTATAACAATATTACATTTTACAAAAAAAATAACTTAATAACCAATTTTAGACTCCAATTGCGAGAAACATTTAAGCGCTATCTATTCTGAGAATTATTTTGTTATCGAGAGAGAGATAACACAATATGCTATCTCTTTCTCGCTCAGGTACCTTTTTCGTTTACGGGGTCCTATTGGCCGACGCCTATGATCCCCACACCCTAATTTTTCAAATTATTCTTAGTTTCATCAGAGACTTGCTCATAGCTCGTAGCTGCACACGTGTTTTTTACTTCGCTACCATTACGACTCTTTTTTTTGGTGACTGACGCTTGAATTGGACCTTGTTTGTCTTTGTGATTTGGATACTGTTTGCCCGGATTTTATAAAATGCCTAATACCTATACTCCTCGTGAATATGCTGAGATGTATTTTATTTACGGTCTGTGTAATGCAAACGCTCGGCAAGCAGCCCGTACGTATCGTGAGCGCTATCCTAATCGCGACCGCTATCCGGATCATCGAATTTTTCTCCGTGTAAATAACGCGTATTTAGAAGGCAGAATTCCCGGAGCTGCAAACAACGTGGGAAGACCTAGAAGAGTCGATGAACTTCAAATACTGGCCGAAGTGACAGAAGAACCTTCTACGAGTGTTCGTCGTATTTCAAGACGTACTGGTATAGCAAAAACAACAGTACATCGCATTTTAAAAAGAAACAGTTTATACCCTTATCATATTCAACGAGTGCAGGCACTATTACCTGCTGATTATCAACGGAGGATAGATTTTTGTGCAGAGATGCTTCGCCGATGCCGACAAGATCCACTATTTTTCAATTCAATATTATGGAGCGATGAATCGTGTTTTAAAAGAGTTGGAGTGTTTAACATTCATAATTTACATGAATGGGCTGTTGTGAATCCACGTATTGTACGAGAAGATAGATTCCAGCACCAGTTTGGAGTCAATTTGTGGGCTGGAATCTTAGATGCTAAACTTATTGGTCCATTTGAGCTCCCACCGAGGCTTAATGGTGCTCGGTACTTGCAATTTTTAAGAAATGACTTAAGTAATTTATTAGCAAATGTACCACAGGAGGTATGTGAGAGGATGTGGTTACAGCATGATGGCGCACCCGCTCATTATTGCAGACAAGTGAGGGAATATTTAAACGAGTCTTACCCAAGTAGGTGGATTGGACGAGGAGGTACAATCCCATGGCCAGCTCGATCACCTGATCTTAATCCATTGGATTATTTTTTATGGGGATATTTTAAAGAATCCGTATATGAAACCGTTAACGATAACGAAAGACAGCTAAGACAAAAACTGAATGTGGTGAGTGAAAAAGTCAAAAATAATGAAAGGGCGTTAAAAAGTTTAAAAAGAAATTTTATAAGAAGATGCCGGCTATGCCTTAGAGTAAGAGGAAGACATTTCGAACATTTATTATAAGAAATAAATAAAAAAATTCTAACTATTTACTTTTGTTTTATTGTAAATTCCGCCAAGAAATTGCTATCTAATGTTGATTTAAAATAATTATTGTCTTTTATTGTTTCACAATAATGATTAATTATACCTTTTTGGAATCAGTATGAACTGCAGATGTTTTTTAAATAATGGTCCGCAAGGCTGTCATACATTTTTTTTGCACTAGCTTGCTTCAAACATCACGTTGCAAATTTAGTTATTTGATATTTGCGCATGTTTTGGTTTTTAATTTTTAATTTGGCAATATTTATTCACAAAAATGGATTTAATTGTGAAGACACATGTTTCCTCAGCCACCTTAAGTTAAGAAACAGGGCAAAATAAAAATAAAAAATATTTTTTTTCAACTTTTGTGTTGATAAGGGTAGAATTTTCAAAATAATGCTTAAAAAATCATATCTTTTGAACTACTGGCCCTAGAACAGTAAAATTTGGTGTTTTCGAGAGATGATGACCACCCCTATCACGGGTATCCCGTTGGTCCACTGATTACGGGACACCCTGTATTACCAGCGATAATTGTCTCGTCTGCCATAATTATTACGGTGAAAATTTGTCACGAAAAACCAATTAACCCCTTTTTTATTTTACCAGTACTTTTTAATACGTAGACAGCTGTTTCTAGTTAATTGAATACATTTCAAATCTCTTTTGTTTTAAGATTTTCCAGAAGTGTACAGAAAAGTTTTGCGTGCTCGTTTATTTTAATTTTAATTAAGTTTCTTTCTTCTTAAAAGTTTTGTTTTGGACAGTAATAAGTTACATACCCGTCCCTAGTTTTATTATGCAAGTTATCAAGTCAGAAAGATTCGTACGATACTTCGCGGTGTGAGAGTCGTATGCTGATCTAGAAATGAATAATTAAAAAGCAGAGGATTACAGACGCCGTGCATGGTATTTCCACGTAATTCGCGCGTCAGGCCGAGTGCGGCACCGCGGCTCACCAGTGGAATTCCCAGTTATTAATGCGGGGAGGCGAGGTTGTTGTCCGCATCGATCGGGACTGCCGGCTTGCAAGCCCTACTGAGTGAGGCAGCAATGCCAGCATTATTGAGCTCATCTGTTATAAAATGTATGAAGATGCTCTTACCGCAACTGCGCTCAAATGATCAGAAATCGCGCAACAGATGTGTCACTAGTCGGAACACGTATTGATTTTGTGCCGATGAGCTCTGATAACCTAAGATGTTGCCGATGTGTTCATCAGTACCGGATTTTAAGTACGGGAAATCAATCGGAAGGAAGCAAAGTGGCGAAACAAATTCAGCATGGCATTGCTAGCTGTTAATTGGCTGCGGGTGGCGGCGCCGAGACGGCGGTGGAACCTCCGCATGGCCTCCCCGCACCGCGCCTGCCTTCCCTGCTAGCTGTTTTTATGAGCGAGAAAATCCCGCCGAGACCCAACCAGCCTGGCTGGCTCTCAAATTACTTCTACCTGGGCCCATGTTGCTAGGTTGCAAATTTCTAACGTTGACTAAGTTGAAAAATTTCCAACTTTTTAATAACATGTCAATCGATTGTTATACCAGGATCTTATTACAATCTTCTTAACTGTTTTAGTCTGAAGAAAATAGAATATTATATTTTATTTTTGTATGTAGCTATTATTAGTACATAATAGTGTGTAGTAATTCCTTGAAACCTCAATTGAAGTTGGAGTAGTCGTACTGCCTGTGAAATGGTTACATTATTTTTCCATTTAGGAGGCTTATTTTGTTGGGTGTATTATCGAGTTAGGGTTGGCGGGGCCCGGTCGCCCAGGGGTGGCAAGTCTGCAGGGCGGGCGCGTTCGGCGCAGATATCGACCGGTCGCCCTCCCCCCGGCTTGTTCAGTTTCCGGGCGCTAGTCGCACAGTCCGCCAGTTTCGCGACGCGGCTCCGTCACATATTAGATAGTTATTTTCCAACTGTCATCATGTTGATAGGACTCGTTCGTGACTCGGTGATGCAGTGCTTCTGCCACACGTGCAGAGCGCCCGTACTTCCAGCAGGTTGGCCAAGCAGCCGCTTCAGGGAAACAGCTACCGGTATTTCGGCACGCTCGAGATGATGATGGATCAACGCCCTTGTTTTGCCTTTTCCCTACAATTTTGTTAAAAAAATATAGAGTAGAATTGTATTTTTACCAAATTGGTGTTCAGAAATATATTACTTGTTTCTAATAGAAATTTTAGGCGTGACGTATAAATTTCTTAGAAGTGTGTTATTTCCGTATAGGGGACATATATTTTATATAATGTTCTCACCTACATACATATTTCACCTCACCTTTTACCAAGTCGTAAAAAAGCTTCTCAAAAGCCGGCCGGCAACAGCGAAGCCGGCTAAACATGGCTGCGGGCGATACACGTGGAATGAAATTGGGTTAGGATGTAGATGTGGAGCTTAAAGTGAAAATGTCGAGTAGTAGTATTCAAATTTCTCATCTTATTAAAATATTGATATATTTGTAATAATGTTTAACTTCAGATCACAAGAACAAGAGGCTGTAGCTTTGCTTGTATTTTTCCGTTCACATTTACTTGAGTGTGTCAATATTATAAGTTTGTATATCATGCCATCATCCATTTTGTTTCTTCGATTGATGCCAAGGTTTTTTTTCTGAGAAAAACGATGTTATATGTGCTGCTTTCTCTCCAGTTTACAAATAAACCAAATATTTTGCCGACATCATTGTTTAATAATGCTATCAGCTATTTTCTTGACTTGTACGTAATATTGAAACAAAATGTTATCAATCGTTTTCTACCGGTAAGTAAATGATCTCTTTTCTAATAAATCTTTTTTCAAAGCTATGACTATTTACCGCTTGATAACTATAGCCAGGTCGTATGGCCCTCGAATCCAATAAAAAATAATCTTACACTTCTAACATTGTTAATATAAGTATGCTGGAAGTCATGCAATATATCGGACACTATTTAATGCACCATTACTCCGCTTCTACGTTAAGGTTTAAATATTTGACAATTGATGGTGAATTTATTATGAACCCATAGAATGCATTTGATGAAAAGAAATAATCTTCGTACTCGGGTCACTTGGCACACTTTGTGTATTTCTTGACAAACCTATTTTGTAATTCTATAGCAGAATCCTTCTTACTTACAAAATCTCTTCATTTAATAATATCTGTTTGTATTGTCGCACCCTTCATTAAATGGTTGAATAACACAGATGACATTATTATTGAGGGTGCTATCAGAGCTCAGTTTAATTGACTCAACAAGTTTAGCACCCTTCGGATATTTGGCTAATGTGGCACGCGTTTAGGCGACCCTTTATTAACATGATCATTAGTGTCGTATCTGATTTGGTTACATTATCTTCATCACACTTAACTTTACTGAGTTCGTTTAATATGTCACAATTATTTATTAAATAGGAAGAATAACCAAGTGCCAAAGTTACCATATCATAGTTATTACCATCAGTGTTCAAAACTCTTAAACTTCCATGAGACAATTTTCTTCAATTAATAACGTGAGAATTATTGAAAAGAAACGACTTCTGAATAGAGGATACACTTTCTATGGCGATAAAGAGAAGGCGTCTGCCTTAATATCACTTAATGGTACTCAGAAATCCCCAAGGATTCTCGACATTGTATATCCTCCCCTCGCATGCTTTAGACCTGTTTAAAATGTTGTAAGTTTTCATGGCGTATCGTGTGGCGCCAGTGATCCGCCCTTTTACTTCAGACATTTCAAAATATTTATGATAAGTTATTTTTTAGTTCAATTTTATTACATTTTTTCTGTACAATTTGGGGTCCATGATTATTCTGTTATACTCTAAATTTCTGGATTTTTTGTAGAGCTGGTTTATTTCTTTCATTTTAACCAACAGACTTAGCATGATGTTTCTCTAATAAGTTTTGTGAACGAATTGTATCAAACGATATTTGAATTTATGTCAGGGTTGAGAAGTTGATGAACTACAACACATCCGCATTATGTCAGATTCAACCGCATTAGCCTGGGATCGACCTCGCCACCTCTGACGTAAAATCTTCTTTCTGCATCGACCATTCCTAAGTAGTACTGACATTTCTTAGGATTTTAACGAAACCTGGCGGTTTTTTGTGCGTCATACTAGGACCTCTTTCCATTGTATTTTGCGCTAAAAGGATAGGTTTTTCCTTTTTCACTTTTATTAATCCACCAACTATTTGCATATTTTATCAGCTATCCCCTGATTAAATTTCTAATGATCTCGAAGCAGCTGAAATTTGTAAAAGGATGCTATGTAGAAGTAGAATCAGTTCGCTATTTTTTTTCTGTTGCGTTATATTATGTTTTCACAAATTATCAGTATACCCTAGTTGAGTGGCACGTGGCAACTTTATTTTTCCTTTTTAACCGACTTCAAAAAAGGAGGAGGTTCTCAATTTTACGGTATTTTTTTTTTCATTAAGTTTTCGCTTTACGACATAACATAATATGATGTTTGCTGCTGATGTTTATGATGCTCAACGTAATATTTTACTTTATCTAAGAGTTAATTTTGATGATATGTAGAGCCGTTCTAATTTCCTAAGGAAATATATATTACTAGCTTTTACGCGCAACTTCGTCTGCATGCAACTTTGGGTGTCATTTTTTATTTTTATTATAATACACATACAATCTGCTGTGGTTAAAACATTTTGTAAGTTTCTAACTATAGATCTATGATTTTTCAACCCCACACAGGTCTAAATTTTAAAAACACTAGAACAAATATTTATTTATTTCTTATCAAGTGCCTAAATATAAAGTATCATGGTGTTATCTTTGATAATGACGCACTTTCACACAAACTTAAACGCTTATTTCAACCCCGGCAAGCCTTTTATTCGCGACAAAAGTTAGGGAAAGGAAATACCTTTCCCAAGCTCAAATCTATCTCTGTTTTAAATTACATCAAAACCGATTCTAAAACTTACATTCACATTTATAATATTAATAGGGATTTAATCTCACCATTATGTACTTTAACAATATATTTTCATTATTTAGTGAGTCCCGTCAAGTCGGCTACGTTATCCCACCGTACGGCCTCACCCTTACTCCCTCCGTCTCATAATTCCTGTCACGTCGTGGCTTCTGCCTACGCGCTGTCGTCCTCGTCCTCCTATTACAATTCTCAACTATAACTTTTTGTGAACCTCAAATTATTTTCTTGTTTTTCTTATCACAACTCATGTCTCCGTAATGGCTTTTTTGTATTTAGTTATGCAAGTCATGAATCCTTTATTTTTTCGAAATATATTCTTTTAGCATTCTTTTAGACATTGTATAAAGCTCTATAATTATTTTTGTACTCGTCTTTTCAAACGATCTATATGCTAACTTGTGTTAAATTACTAACGTGATGAAACACGTGAATAAAGAAGGCTTAAGTAGATTTGTAGCATTTTGTACATAGATCATGAAGTGTGAGTAAAACCGTATTCCCAGAACACATAATTTCTTAACTCGTTCGGGCTACACGCTATAAAAACATTTAAGGCGAAGGGTAAACAGAAAACACACAAACAAGGTGCTTTTAGACAAGTTTTGTGGTGAAAATATAGCATTTGGAGCTATGAACACTACTTTATCCTGTTACACATATCCTGAAGTCTTACTTGTAGGTTGCTAATGCTTGCTGTTGATTAAAGTTAATACTCCAGAGCTATTATGAAATACCAGTTTTCTTTGCAGTTGAACAAGTTTTTTCTCGGCACGCTGCATTTGTTTAGTATACTACTCTCATAAAAGTTGTTCTTATAGCTTTTAATTTTTTTGTGTAGGTACATTTATTCAGATTAGTAATCAATAATATAATTGGAAGATATAGGAGATAAGTGAAAAATCGTTATTAATTGATTAATTTTGTCGTTGATTTTAATATTTATAAAACTTTATTGTTGCAAAATAAAATCTAATTATAATATGTTATATAAATTAATGATACTAATATATAAAGCATGTTAATACTGTAAATAATTATTATTCGTAGAACGTACTACTCTTCTTAAATAAAATGATAGAGGTTTTCAATTGTGCGCGCATCACGGAAAGACTGCTGATAGATTTCAGTTCAGGCGACACTAAATGCCAGCGACCTTGAGTGATATGAGTTCACGGCTGCCAGCAGTATATATATGTAATAAAGCCAATATTTTCAAAATTCTCGCGTGGAAAACGTAAAATTTTTACAGACACAAACAGTTTATATGCTTACAATCCTCATTATTGATTACTCATTTGAATAAATGTACCTACACAAAAAAGGACAAGATATAAGAATAAATTTCCTGAGAGTAGCACAAAACAAATGCGTCATGCTGAGAAAAAACTTGTTTAACTGCAAAGAAAAGTGGTAGTTCAAAATATATCTGGAGAGTTAACTATAACCAATAGCAAGCATTAGCAACCTACAAATAAGACTTAAGGGTATGTGTAACAGGATAAAGTAGTGTTCATAACTCCAAATGCCATATTTTCACAACAGAACTTGTCTAAAAACACCTTGTTTGGGTGTTTTCTGTTTAACCTTCGCCTTAAGTCTTCTAGGTTTTATTCCACACTTGGCCCTTACATAAAAAATATTGCGATATCTTCATTTAATACAAAGTTATTGAAGTTTTAAGAAACACCGACTTTTATAAGCCTTGCTCAGACTTTACTTACGTAAACCTTAATAAAACGCGAACTTTACTTTTGCATTAGGCTGTCTTGGCTTAAGCTCAGATTATTTTCAGCTATCGAATGACTATAAAAATTAAATCAAAGATAATGCTTAGCTTACACTCAACTTAGATTAACGTTAGTAAAGTTTGAGCAAAGTCTAAGTACGGTCTATAAATCTCAGCCTTAGTGCGCTTGAGTTTTATAATACAAATAATTGTTCAATTGAAAATGCCGATTTAGATTTGTGATGTCATTGTTTGACTGGTCGACTGGATTGTGTCCAGATCGATACTACGGTCGTCTGTGGCACGCAACCCTCGACTGACGACGCGGACGGCTTGCCTGACATTAACTCCAGTGTGAGTGGTCTTTCGGTAAACATTACTGGACAAAAATAACCATAATGGCATATCATTATGTAGGTTTTCATCATTAGGTCACAGTAATTTTTCTATTAAATATGTAATCTTCTTTTGAAATGGAAATGTTTTTAGTGAAGCGACAAAATTTAAAGATCAAAATTTAAAATTATATTAATATTGTTCTTAACGACTTATGTCCAAGTGGACTTTGGCCATCGTATTTATTAGTTTTGAGTATTTAATACATCTAATAATATTGTGGTGATGGAATTTTTAACTTTTATTGGACGTATTTGTAGATATTTATTTCCTATCCAGATTTATTTTCGGTAAAGACTGTCGCAGAACGCTTGTGAACTAAATCCACCGGGTCAAGTATAAGAACAGTAAACTTGAACTTAAAAACATACCACAGTTTAGTGTTTTCATTGTACACCTTATGCCTTGAAACATATTTCTTTGAAGTCTACAAAAGTCTTTGTATTTTGTAGTAAGGTCTTTCAACAAAGTTTTATACAGTTAGCACAACTAAGAACTTAAATTGAGGCAATAAAGGCTGCTTTGCCTTTGTAAGCGACACTGGAGCATTATTGCGGTGTTAACCTTTTTTTCTTTTATTGTTCAAAATATACAAGAAACAAACTACTAAACAATTTAAGCCATCCTCATGAAACTTAAGTGTTTATGTGAGGAATAGCGAGTTCACTTATTCTAAACTTAAAATATTTTAATATTACGTAAATAATATTCTAAAAATTCCAATTAAAGTCGAAAAAAAATACAAATATTAACATGACTGAATTAAATAGCAAAGGAGACAAAGCAAAATAAAAACAAAGAAAAACAATAGAAATAATGAAAAAATTAGACAATGAGACAACCAGGCTATGTTCATTAGTAATAGGCATTTCCTAGAGTATATGGCCATGATCAGCGTCACTCATTCCCAAGAAGTGTCTGTTACATCGACCTAAAAACAATGATTTTGTTTTACTGGTATCTCTAATAGAATGTGGCAAGTCATTTACAATTTTCGGCAATATATAGTTCCATTTATTTCTACTATATATGTTATTGGTTTTTGGCAACTCAAACCTATTATAGTTAGCCAATTTAGGTAAATTATGCGTTTGGCACCCTACCTTTTAATCCCTTCATGTTTAAGATATTCTTCCTTAAGGATTGCTAATCTTACTTTAGCTAAGTTGAGTAATGAACTCGAAGTTATAAATATAGCTGTTATTATTAATAAGAATAAACAAAGGCAAAACAAGGTTTAGATCCGGAGCGTGTCGTAATGCCTCCACTCTGAATTCTGACCTTGTCATATTTCCCCCAACCCACAGCTCATCGACGCTCGGTGCCGGTGAAGAAGCCGATCGGGAAACCGAGGACAAAGCAACCCAAGAAAGTTAAATTCATAAGTAAGTTTACAGGACCAACGTCACTCCGTCATCTTGAATAACTTCGCAACGTTTATGGTATTTTAACAACCTTTTAGAGCATCTCTCGTAGCAAAACGGCCATAACTTTTGTTATCAAACTTTTGCTGGCATGCCCAGTAAAGTAGTGAAGCGTCTGGGGAATATATTGTAGACTATAATATGAAGATGTAGACTATGACTCATTCGAGGGCTTCACCCTACCCTCAGTTTATAACGAGGGTGTTCTGTTAGCGCTGTGAAGCCGACCTTATATGAATACTTCATGAAACCGCTCGACTGGCTTTTTTTAATTCAAAGCAGAATTTCGAAACTGTGCCTTAATTATGTCGTTGAATTAGAAGCGCTTGGGGCGTTAATCGCGTTGTAATCATAACGTAATGCGGCCGGGTTTGTTTGGGTAATATCGTGTTGCCCTTTGTTTGTGAAGGGCTGTGGTTGGAAGTTTCAGTGAGTTACGACTACCTACATACCTGCTGTAGTAATAAACTTACCGATATACTATTATATTTGTTTACTTTAACTTACCAAGATCAAAAGGAAAGTAAAAGATCGACTAACACACGATATAAGAAGAAATAGAGTTTTAGTCATAATTACAATTGAGTGTGGGTCTTATTACTAAATAAAATCTAATAATTTACAGATTAACTATAAAAAAACGTACTAAAAAGTAGAAAGATATTTTTTAAAATTTATAGGGTTTTTATTCTATAGCGATAAAAAGTTCTAAATAAAAAGCGATAGATTCTCATTGTTTTCTACTATTTTGAAGAGTTGTTTTTTATAACTATAATTTATTGTATTTGATAGCCTAGATCTTCCGCAAAGAGTTTCCGACTAATAAGAAGAGCAATTGAAATTCATTAAAAGATATTTTAAAAACAACCTTATTTTTTTTCAATTTTTCGTGGTACAATTTATTTACTTTGTGTATTCCTCTTTCTCCCTTTTAAATCTGCGCTACCAGCACTTATAAGTTTTTTAAAATATTTTACAAAATGTGTTTTAAACTAATTCTTTTTTTCACAACTTCTCAAAAATGTCTCTTGTGCTGACCGTTAAGGGATTCCCTGTTGCTATGGTGACAAATAAAACCGTCTTCGATTAATAAACGCGTAAAATATTACTTAACTACTCTTGACTGATGCAAAATGTCTTTATAGTCAGAACATTGTCCAAGATTTAAGCTTGCGGCGCTCAATAATTTATTGTTAAAATGTACAATTTTTTAAATGACAGAAAGCCAATACTTTTATAGTGTTTATTGAAGTCGTTTTTGAGAAGATCCGTGAACTAATAAATTCACTAATCGAGGTGAGAGATGGATTTAATATTAGCTGTAGTCCACAGGGAATGAGGCAGTGTCACTTATGTGTATATTAAGGGACTCGTTTGTTCACAGCCACTGAAATTCGCTGCCAAGAGATGTCCAAGGGTGGACTGGCGTACGAGGTGATTCTAGCGGAGCCGGTTGGTGTACCGGTGCCGCGGCGGGCCGATTCTCCTGAGAAGACCCCGTCCGTTGAGGAGATTCAGGAGAAACTCAAAGCGGCTGAAGAGCGGAGACGTGTATGTAGAAGGCTTACGTCGATTTTCGATATTTTATCCAAAATTTCTTTATTCTATGCGAGGTGTAAAACGATGGTACAGAATATAGATGAATAAGGCCCGGTATCCACCAAAGCGGACAGGAGAGGAGATTTATTTTGATGACCAATCAGATTATTTCCGTTATCGTTATTTCCACATCTCTTCTCCGCATGAATAGATCAAGCTAGGAGATGCTGGTGATGTCTCATTCTCTATAGAATTTTGTGCCGCGTTGAGCGATCAAGCAGCGCGGCAGAGTGGAGATGCGTGTTGCGTAGACATCAGTTGACTGATTTCGAACTCTCACAGCTCACATCTCCGATATGAACAGCTCACATCTCCTCTCCGCTTTGGCGAGAGCTTCGCGGCTTATCTCCTCTCGTCTCCTCTCATTTTCGGTTTGGCGGATACCGGGGTTAAAGTTCTTGCAAAGACGTACTAATTAGTATCTCCAACCAGTTGACATTGTTGGTTAGATTTTTTATAAATAACCACATATTGTAAATAATTTTTTAGTTAGGTACGTACTACTTATCTTAGGAAAAACTGGGTGACTAATTCTCCCATTCAATATTTCATTTTCGATCACGAAAACCAATATTAATTCAATAGAATCAAATTAAGTAATAAAAGTAGAGGTTCATAAAAATTCATTAAAGTTTTATTGATTTTTCTAAGTTGTGTTGTTAGCAACAAAAATCAGTAGAATAACACAAATCTCAATTCAATTATTAAATCTGTTCAAAAGGTCTGTGGAGCGCTCGTATATTTTAAATAGGATATAAAAAAGAACACTGTTACTGAATTACAGAGTTTGGAAGCAAGCAAGATGGCGGCTATTGCGCAGAAGATGGCAAAGATAGAAGAGGCGTCGAGAATCCGTAGCGAACAAACAAATAACTTCATATCGACGACGAAGGAGGCACTCGACGCCAAGATGGAGACCCACGAGGAGAAGCGCGAGGCGTACATCAACGAGCTGCGCGCGAGGCTGAAGGACCACCTCGAGGGCGTGGAGAAGACCAGGTTGGTATCACAACTAAAACAATTTGGAAATTCTGGAGTTGCGTAGATACCTACTCTTCTCCGACGAGGCTCGAATTTGTCTGAATATTGAGGGCTGACGTCGGCGAGCGTTATAAAGACCAGGGGAACACTATGGCGACGTGTGTTTTTAAGAAATTACCCCTTATTTATAAATTGTCACTAGGATGCAATCAAACGATTTTTTTTATAACCTACGTTTATTACATATATATATATATATTAAGCGTGTTCTTTAGTTTTTTTTATAACCTACGTTATATGGTGGCAGTCTAAGCACTGTATGGCCATGTTGTTCAGCTTTCCAAAATGTAGATTGGCTTTCTGGGTTTGTTTTATTTCACAAATGGAACAAATTCGTGATTTAAAATATTTCCATTTGCTTCAATGTCGGTGCTCTGCCACCAAGATATAAGCTCCAGTTTTCTGCTGGTAGACGTTGGAGATTTGCCCTTTTGTAAGGAATGGAATGGCGCATTATCCGTAATAGTGGTTCAACAAACAATAAGGTACGAAAACGAGACATTCGACATCAGGCGGTTAAATATCTAGTTACTACACTTTGTAACTACTCTGCAAACAATCGTCTATAAATATAAATAAAATTGGAGAGTCTGTTTGTAATATTGATATAACCGTTTTTTACTACATGTATATGAATATATACACCGAATTTTTTTGTTTACAAATTTTTGTCTGTCCGTCTGTTTGTTCCGGCTAATCTCTGAAATGGCTGGACCGATTTTGAATGGACTTTTATTGGCGGGTAGCTGATGTAATAAGGAGTAACATAGGCTACCTTTATTTTAGAAAAAAAAAATTATTTTTTTAGAAAAATAAAGTAATGTTGCAATGTCCAAAAAACGGTCTTACACTAAAAATAATTTATATGGCAAAACAACGTTTGTCGGGTCAGCTAGTTCAATAGTAAATGTATCGCAGGTAGGGTAAGATCACGTAATATCGATCGCTTACAGACTGTTCTTTGATCACTTGACCGGGTTTAAAATCCGCTGCACGGTTGAGTGCGCTCGTCCATCACTCGCTTGTTGGTCACGATCGCTCTTATTAATATGAGATTGCGTCTTAGATGATTAAAAATTATTATGTAGAATTATCAATCTTACATCGATCGGCTCGTAACCCAGTTTGCTGCACCGTTCGGTAAATAATATTAACAGAAGCTAACACGAAAGATAGATAACTATGAACTTTGTTCCACTGATCGCTGTAGGTGTCCTTAGTATCGCGCATCACGATTTTCGACTTAAGTATATAAATCTGATTGCAGGATTTCGACATCGTAAGGCTTTGATAACTCGTAGATGCGCTACATAAATAAATTAACTTGGCCATATGTTCGTCTCACCATACATGTCAGTCATGGTTTAACCAAGGGCTAAATAATCTCTTTCGTCTCAACACCTGTCAAAACAGATAGCCAGTGGCAGTAAGTGACAGCAACCACTAAACCACAAATAAAATTTTATGAACGATGCGGGATTCGAACCCACGACCTCCGGCATTCCGTGCCGGTGCTCTAACCAACTGAGCTAACCGTTCGAGTACCGCCTCGCTATAAAATTCTGTTTGCTTTGTTCAACTCTCAGGTTGTGGCTTCATCTACAGGATCTACTTTAGAGTTGATAACCTGCTCAACCCTAATATTTGCATATTAGCAAATTGACTTGAGATGTCGCTATTGTAAATCTAAACAATATGTTATGTTTTAAAAGTGATAACCCTCACTTCTAGGATTAATACACAAATAACATTTGAAAAACAAAATTTTATGAACGATGCGTGATTCGAACCCACGACCTCCGGCGTTCCGTGCCGGTGCTCTAACCAACTGAGCTAACCGTTCGAGTACCGCCTCGTATTAATCCTAGAAGTGAGGGTTATCACTTTAAAAACATAGCATATTGTTTAGAACCACTAAACCGTCAAAAGTCTGAAGAATTTTTATTTTTCAATATCTGATAATATTATTCGATTAGCGAGTTTAATTGAAATTTCTAATATACCGTCATATGGTAGTAAAACGGTTTATTCTAACTAGAACATATATTTTAATCGTGTTTCAGCTATTAATTTATTAAATGTAGTCAAATGTTATATATCTAGCAACCAGATCTGTAAGTAGACCACGTGAAGAGAAATAGAGAATAATAAATAAAAAAAATGTAGGCCCTTAAAAATACATAATATGTGATTAAATATTGCTGTACAATCCGTGTTTTACTTTAGCTGTTTTTGGGAAATATCTCTGCACAACATGACTAGAGAGTTCACTCACTATTTGTGTTTTCGCTTGAACTGTTTTCGGTTACAACCGCACAGAAAGGCCGGCAACGCTCTTGTGATTCCTCTGGTGTTGCAAGAGAATGTGGGCGGCGGTGATCACTTAACACCAGGTGACCCGTACGCTCGTTTGTCCTCCTATTCCATAAAAAAAAAGAAAGGGTTTTATTGTCACTTATCATTATCTTTATCATAAATATAGCTCTGAACCTCTTTGTTCGGCCATGTTGATGTATTGTATAAGCGGATCTTAAACCATGGCAACTTTGACCACCAACTAGGCTGACCCTGGAGCAGCAGACCGCTGAAGTATACAAAGCGATCGAAGACAAGCTGAGCACCGCCGCCGACAAGCGTGATGAGAACATTAAGAAGATGCTGGATCGCCTCCGAGAACACGTATGTTTATTATCTTTATATATTATATAATTCTTCTGAACGTGTGTTGACAGTGAACTCCTCTTAAACGGCTAGACTGATTCTGTGTGTGTTCAAGTGGATTCGAGGATGGTTTAGATTCACAATTGAACTACCTCCTAAATGTCTGGACCGATTTTGATGATTTTTTTTAGATTGTTCCAGTGAATTTGAGATTGGTTTAGATTATTAATACAGTGGTGTACGTCTGTCGGGTCCGCTAGTAGGTAATATATATATATTGCAATACATACAAAATGCAAAATACATCTCCAATTACATTTAACAGTTTATGTAATTTACACGAAACCACCGATGATCTTCACAATGCGAAATTTCGCCCCAAGCAACGTTTTGCCTGGCACAGCTGCTCTGTGGATGTACAACTACCTGCTACAGACTATATGCAAGATGGGCAATTTAACACAAGTGTAAAAGCTACTAACGATTTTCTAAGAATTGAGCCACAGATTCCCTTAAAAAAATCATGTTTAAATTGATCTGCAGCTCACATTTTATGGCCAAATATTATTTATTGTTTATAAGTTATCTAACAGAACTTCATTGTAACGCTAAATTTATAGCCCTAACGGTTTAGGTTGCAATGATAAATCAGTCCTTATAGACATTATTTTATATATTACATATATTTTTTTTTATTTTATACGCAACAGTTCGACGTACACTATCTTATAATTTCCTGGAAGATAAAATTTGATGCGATAAGGCCGCCATATTTGTTCTGTAATAAAAAAAAAATATTATGTCGACGTATGCAGGAGGAGCAAGTGCGCAAGGTGCGAAATGGAAACCAGGAGCGTTTCCAACAGCTGGAGAGTGCTATCCAGGACAAGCTGCAGAATGCTGCTGAGCGGCGCCTGCAGATCGAGGCGGAGCAGAAGGAGAAGTTACGCAACCACGTGAGTGTCTCCCGCGTACAGGGACTGTCGTACAACCCCCCGCTGCCGGCCTCTATTGGCGTACATCTTACCATGTACTGGGGTATGGGGTATCACCGATTGTACACAACGTTGTCCAGGTACGTATTTGATTCAGCAGGGGTTCCCACGTGCAATGGTGAACTACAGTTCAGTAAGGCGTATTGCTCCTATATACATAGATTATGGCAGACATTGATCGAGAAAGTACCAAATATTTTTTGGTATAAGCTTGTAAAGTATTTGTATCAGTTTTGAGCCATTACGGAGCCTCCACTTTACGGCAAAGCAAGGTACCGCGGTGCACACTTTGGTAACCCCTGCTGTGTTATATGGAACTTTTGGGATTATGATTTACCCACAAAGTTCTGGAGCAATGGACTTTTAATGAAAATTTTCAGAATGTCTCACACATAGGCGTAATATTGAACACGCGTTCACTCCGTTGAACGTACTGGAATTTGAAGGTACGATTCATTTACATTTTTTGTCACATCATTTTTTATATTAATCATAAAACTGTTTTTGTTTTTCTTATTTTTCTCCTCATCATTTTACATTTTGTTTATTTTTTATTTTGTACCACGTTCATTAGAATAACAAGTTGGTGGAGGTGCGATCCGTGATGACGGCCAAGGTCGAGGAGATCACCAAGGACATTGAGAGCAAGCTGACGGCCGCCGAGCTCAACAGAGAGAAGGAGATTCAGAGGAAACTTGACTTTGTTAAGAAGGAGGTTTGTTATGTTGACAGAGTATATACAGAACACCTTGTCTACTCTTGCACTTTCCTCAGGACTTTAAGAAGCGAGCGCTTGAAGCTCTTTAGTATCTGTTTTCCTTCAAACGTACTTGTTCTTTTTATTTTCAATTTGTGATTACCTACGAGTCTATTTCCCGCTTGATTTGATCTAAAAGCACAATATTTGCCTCAATTTGTAATAGAAAATCGTAAATATTGTAACGCAAGTATTTAATTTTTAATCAATTTTGTTTCAGAATAATGTTTAATTTTTTATCTACACCCATGCTTTAAATCCTCTATTACAGATTCTAAAACAGTTAGCTTATTTCCAGCATTTAAAACACCCAATGTCCTAATAACCATTCCATCATCCAAACGAGTGTTGTAACGAAATTCAGTACAATATTACAACACTCGTTTGGATGATGTAATGGTTACTAGGACTGGCTTTTTTAATGTTAGCAGTAAGCTAACTGTTTCACAATATTTAATAGAGGATTCACATATTATGGGTGTAGATAAAGCCTTGTATGCAACTGTTGATAATTAGAACGCGAATGTGGGTTTATACGAATGTGAATATAGTATCACATGAGTGTTTTAATACCCCTTACACAACAGTTGCATAAACAGCTATTATTTTTCAAAAAGTATTGACATAAGTTAAATGAGTTTGTTTTTATCGTGACAGGAGCGGCGTGCGGAACTTGTGCGACAGAACAAGACCGCGCGTGCCGAGAACGACCCCCCATCCACCGATTAGACGCGCTCGCACACACTGCACCGCGGTAACACTCGCTTTGTAATGTCGCTACCTAACCGCTCCTGCTGACTGAAATTGACAAGTGCGATGTCAAAGATCAACAATAATAATATGCTTATGAAGATATTTTTACTTATTATAAAATATTTGAGGTAGATTAAATGTTTCACTCGTCATCGGCCCTGATGGCTAACAACTATTGTTATAACACTATTACCGTTGGTCTACCGTGATTGATTTCTTAAATGATGATGACGTTTCAAATCTTTGCAGCTGAGTCGGAAAGACACTGAGTCTCAATATTTGAAATAAAACAACTGAAAAGAGTAAATCACTAAAAAAAAATTTCGCTCAATCCCATTCTAATTGTTCATTTTCATTTATATCTGGGTATTATTTATTAAAATTATAGATGTCTTGAATGATGACTTGACGTATGTCTGTTCATTTATCGAACATAACATCAGTATCGCGGTAGTACTAACGGTAAAAGATATTTGGCTATAAGAGATGTGAACTGTAGTAAATATTTAGTGGCACCACAGTGTGTGCGGCCACATGATCAAAAACAACTAAAATTCCCTCAAATATAAATATTTCTCTTAGATCTATTATAATAGTCAATGGTTTTAAGATCATTTCATCATGTCACGAGTCGCTGACACAGAGGCCTATCATTATAAAATAGATGTGTCGTGATATATTCCAACGGATACTTTTAGGGTCGAAATTCCAATAACGGTCCTCTCGTAGAGGTGGAGTGAATAGAACCCGTTGCTTAGCGGTGGAGTCTTGATAACTTAGATAATATACTTATATCATTATGTTTAATTGTACGCAGCAGTATTTCTAGGATGATAATGTTAAATTAAGTTTTTATAAACAGTCACTCGATGTTGGATATAATTTGTATAGTATTTGATATTGGAAAGGTAAATGCGACGGCTTAGGAACGCTTCGCCCGGTTTAAAATTTTGTGTGCTTTTTTTGTTCGCACCACGAGAGTAAAGTCGTGATTTCTATACTTAAATAATGAACATTGGTCATTTAAACAAGTGATTCTCAGATTTATTTCAATAAATAGTCATATTTATCAACAACTGAATATTTGTCATACTTATACAATTTTAGTTATATCTTTTAATATTAGTGCATTTATTAATATACTTTATTTCAGAATAAGTAAATGTAAGCGTTGTGATCTCAAAAAAATTGCACAATTGACATTGATATTTTTAATATTGGACTGATATAGGTGACACAACCCTATTATTTTAGTAAGGGATTGGAATGCAGTAGATTGTATGAAGTAATTATACAATATTTTATGATAAAAGTCGTTTGATGGTCAACATCTTGCTAGAGCTATATTTAATGTGTTTTATTAATGATGTCAATGTTTGTAATGTATTACGCAACTTGCCTTTAAAACATTTTATATTTTTTTATTCGTGACCAAACGCCGGGACGGTCTGTGTGGAGAAGACATGTCTGCGCTACAAGAATCATCTCCATGCGGGATGTATTCAATGATAGCGTTATGTGAAATTGTTATAGTATATTTTTGCCATTGGTTTATGTCGTAAGGTGTGACTATGTTTGGGTGTATGGGCTGGCATATTGTTTGGTAGTTAAAAACATTTGACAAGTACTATCGATTCCAGTGCCTCGAGTGTGGAAAATGGAGTTTCACTTTACACAAAAGTAAAACGAATCGTCGAACTCACGCGGTATTTTGATCAAATCATCGATAAGTCCTGCACTAAAGTGGCGGGAATATCGACAAATAAACGCACATTTTGTATTTGGAAAACTTAGACGAGTTTGATACCTTTTAATGGTTGTTTGGCAGTTCGGTCCCACTCGCGTACATAGTCACGCCTGCCGATGTTGTATATAATATGAGATGAGGTGTGTGGCTTGCGAGCCGGGGTTGCAGGGGACCGGCGCGATCGCGGGGAGGGGGGGGGGGGGGCTTACTGCTTTAACTGAGTCACAGAGCGCGCTGCACACTGTGTATCAACTATACAACTACAGCTTTTTATATTATCATAGTTCTAAAAAATCTTATAACAAAAGGTTATGATAGAAAGTTTGCTTTTTGATGAAAAGGGTTCTGTGTGCAGAGCGCTTTGCGCGACCAGTGAGGTTAGTTGATAAGTAGCTTTTCGGTGAAGAGATAAGAATCTGACCAATTTGCCTTGAATATTGTGTAGCGTTTTAGTCTGGATCGAGATGAATCATGTATCGCGGTATCGCTTTCTAATGTATCCATAATAATGTTTACACGTCGATGTAGCTGCTGCTTAGACGGAGCGTCTCACCTTATAAAGCAGCGTACACAAATTATTGGACACCGTGCGAAGACGTAGACGCGGCCATACGTAGTCACAGTGGATAGTCAAGTTGTTTGACGATTCTGTTTGAATGTTAAATGGAGGCACAGGCGTTATTTGTTAGTATGGACGTATTACCCCCACCTATGAATTTAATCTTGTTGTCTAGAAACAAGCGTGAAATATCTGCTTGAAAACCAGCTCTTACGAAATGATATTATAATCCGTAGGGATTTATAATGAAGTGATTTATTGAAAATTCATAGTGTATCGGGGTGATTCTAACGTGTTTAAAGTAAAACTCTGATAATAGTAAGTGTGAACGCTCCGTCTATATGCGTACGTCGTCAATGTTTATGTTTCGGTAACTTTAGTCATTAATAGTGTTATATGTTATTTTTATATTTTATGTGATCATTACGTGCTTCAGTCCGTGGTATCGAAGTAATGCTGAGGACGCAAGCAACTTTTGTAGTTTCATTGTCGTATTAATAAACTCATAAATACTAATTGTTGGTTTTATTTACTGTAAATTGTGAGGTGAAAGCTTCAATTCTTGCAGAATAACTTTATTCATCTTTCGGTCTGAAGGGCGCCGTAGCTAGTAAAAATACTGGGCAAATGAGCCTCGACATCTTATGTCTCAAGCTGACGAGCGCAGTTGTAGTGCCACTCAGAATTTTTGGGTATTTCAAGAATCCTGAGCGGCACTGCATTGTGGGCGGGCTGGGCGTAATAATAACTATCATCAGCTGAACGCCCTGTTCACCTCGACCCTTATTTTCATAAAAAAATCTTACATTGCATAGGATGCCCGCCCTGTGGGTAGTACAGTGCAGCAGGATTCTCTGCCACGAAGCAGTAATGTTCAAGTATTATTATTATTTGGATTTGAAAAGCGCCGTAGCTATCACGGGCAGTTTGGGTTGAATTCCATCACCGGCCATTACGTTAAAATACCACCCGCATCACGTTTTTCAAGAAATTCCTTGCCTCGCACAGCTGCTTATGGAATCCATTACCGGCTGCTGTTTTCCCGAATTAATACTGTATAATGGTTGTTTTCTTACTGTAATAAGGATTATGATTATTATTCAAGTGAGGAGGCGGGCACTGAATGGTCATTTAAGTCCGGCAACGCTCGTGTGATTCCTCTGGTGTTGCAAAAGAATGTGGGCGGCGGTGATCACTTATGATGAGGTGACCCGTACGACCGTTTGTACTTTAAGGCGCGGACTGACTAGGATTGTAAACGCTACAACCAACCCTACATTATTTGTGTTGATCATGTGGCTTAGCTAAGCAAATGGGCATTTATTTTACTGGTTTTTGCATAGTTAATTGAAAAATTGTTCGGTTTAAGTTTTAGAAAAGTACTAATTCTATTCAATTCATTAAAAAAAGAATATTGTTATCGCTTAAAATTCGGAGATTTTTGACTCCAAAGTTTATTTTTGGGAAGTTCCAACTTCCAAATTTTTTTTATTGGATATTTCAAATTATATATAAATATTCTATTCGGTTCAAAATTTTCTTTAAGTCCTTCTTTGTGCACTTTTTTTTTGCGTCGGAATATTTTCATTGCGTTATGTTGTAATCGACTCCCTAAGAAACCAATTTTTGTTGATATTGAGGTATGACCGCGCCTTAATATATAATTATGATAATAACTAGCTGACCCGACACGTTGTTCTGTACGTAATAAATGTATGAATAAAATACAATTTTTTATGAAATTGTCAGTAGTATATGAAAACATTAAACATGTTTCATGTTGTTATAATGCAAAGAGAATTTAAACGCTACGTTTATTATAATGAAATTTTTTCATAGCAGAACTGTCACATCGTGAGTCAATAAATTCTCTTAAAGAAAATATGTCCATACAAAACAAATATTGGAAACAAATATAATTATGCTTCCCAAATCGAAATAAAAACTATCCAATCTTTCAAGTTGGACTCAACTGCACTCCACGAAGTGATTCCCATTAAAAACCGTTCATTAGTTTAGGAGTTTACTGGAAACACATCAGGACACCGGATTTATTTATATTAAGATTGTTTTTTTTTATTTCATTAATTATGAGTAGTGCTGTAAGAGTGTACCTGTAGGTAAACAATACAAATTTAAACACAGAATAAATAAATTATTGCAGGCCCAGCATTGTTTTTTAAATGTTTTATCTGTTAGAAGATTTGTAAGGATCACCTTTGCGAATGTTCATATTTTGAAATAGTGAAAATAAATAAACAGTGAAGTTTGTACGAAAGTGAATATTTTATAAAAAGTAAGCCCGCGTGAGTTAACTATCCATAGTGGCGCCACTCTGGTGGTACGATCCGGTTTGCCAAAACATGAAACTAACATTATTTGTCCATCCGATCCAAAAAAAGGAGACAGTTCGGATCCAGCAAACTACAGGCCTATTGCTATTACCTCCCTGCTCTCCAAAATCATGGAGAGCATAATCAACCGCCAGCTCTTGGTATACCTAGAGGGTCATCAGTTGATCAACGACCGACAGTACGGCTTTTGCCATGGTAGGTCAGCAGGTGATCTTCTGGTATACCTAACACATAGATTGGCGGCAGCTATTGAAAGCAAGGGGGAAGGCCTGGCAGTTAGCCTGGATATAGCGAAGGCCTTTGATCGTGTATGGCACAAGGCGCTCCTCTCAAAACTTCCATCATTTGGGCTTCCCGAGAGCTTGTGCAAGTGGACCTCCAGCTTCCTCACTGGGCGTAGCATACAGGTCGTTGTCGACGGATATTGCTCGAACCCGAAGCCCGTGAATGCTGGAGTGCCCCAAGGCTGTGTGCTATCTCCGACGCTGTTTCTTCTGCATATCAATGATGTTGGACACCTCCAACATACATTGCTATGCAGACGACAGCACCGGTGATGCCGTATACACGGGCCATGCAGGTCCTCTCTCGAGAAGGTCGCGGAATGGGGTAAATTGAACCTTGTCCAATTTAACCCCCAGAAGACTCAAGTTTGCGCGTTTACCACTAAAAAAACCCCATTTGCCGTATCACCGCTCTTCGAGAACACTTCTCTTAAAGCCTCGCCTAGTCTCGGAATACTGGGTCTCGAAATCTCGAGCGATTGCCAATTCCGTGGCCATCTGGAGGGCAAAGCCAAATTGGCTTCGAACAAGTTGGGCGTCATCAATAGAGCACGGCAATACTTCAAGCCGGCCCACATTCTAGCCCATATTCTACAAAGCGCAGGTCCGGCCACCCCAGTATCTGCTCGATCCATTTGACCGCGTGCAACGTAGAGCAGCTCGAATTGTCGGGACTCAGTGCTCTGTGAACGGCTGGATCACTTGGCGTCGCGTAGAGACGTCGCTTCATTGTGTGTCTTCTGCCACATTTATCACGGGGAGTGTTCCGAAGAGCTGTTTAACCTGATTCCTGCCGCCGTATTCCACCTTCGCACGACACGCCACAAGTTAGGATATCATCCCCACCATCGGGATGTGTGGCGGTCCTCCACAGTGCGGTTTTCAAGGAGCTTTCTCCCTCGTACTACAAAGCTGTGGAATGAGCTTCGGCTGTGGAAGGACGATATGGCGTGGGTACCTTCAAAAAAAGCGCGTACACCTTCCTTAAAGGCCGGCAACGCTCGGAATGTGGGCGGCGGTGATCACTTAACACCAGGTGACCCGTACGCTCGTTTGTCCTCCTATTCCATAAAAAAAATATATATTTATTTTTAACAGATGATGTTTCAAACACACAGGTAGTGTGTAGGTACATTTTAAGTACCTAGGTAACTAAGTCCTTCAATCCCAACATAGAATTGACCAAATTAAGAGAGCGTTTATTTTCTCATTTGGAAAGAGTGTCAGAAAACATTTTATCAATATAATCCTAAAAATATTCTTTCCCGCAGGTAATAATGTCAATAAGAAAAGTAAAAAACTACCAACCTTGACAAAAAACAAAAAAATATTACCTATAATTTATCACACAATAACACGAAACAACAAATCCAATCTTCGTTGAATGATTGAATCACTATCGAGTCGGAATGTACTAGTGACTAGTATAATATACAAAGGTACTCTGTGGTCGGAATAAACATGTTTTCGGCAACCCCCCTCAGGCGCTTGAGGCAACAGGGTCGCCGCTTGGTAGTGGGTAAGGGGTTGATTCCAGCCAAGTAGGTACACAGCTAAATATAATAATAAGTTAATAAAGTTTGTTTATTTATCAGTTACCATTATTGAATACGTTTATGAGAAAAAGTTATTTTCTACGTGATTTAGGTACATAAGTACCTCCCCCCTTTTTATTTTATGGCAATGAATAATATCTAACTATAAAATTAAAAGACGAACTAATTTTTAACATTGTCTATTTTATTATTGAGACGCAGGTATTTATATACATAAGATACCTACTTAGTACGTCCTTTCGGTGGAAATACTCGAAGATAAATTGCTATGTGATTATATATGATAATATTAACTATTTGGGCTTGAACGGCCAGCTGAGCTTCAGCCGATACACCCCGAAAGTCAGGATGTGCACAAGAGGCAGGTTGCTCATGTATACGGCGTGGAAATGTGTTAAAATATCAAAGCATTCTTCTGGTTCAAACACCTCTTGGCCGTCGGGAGAGTCCTGAAACCAAATATTATTAGGTAGGTAGCAGGTACCTACTTATTTAGGGTATGGAGAGTACTGGGCCTTGGGCGCCACACGCATGTATAGCAGTATCAGTTATCACTGCCTTGGATTCTCACTGAATCTTCACCCGCGTTACTCACAACAGACATCCTTCTGCGGCGATTAACTTAACAATAAACAACAAAAAAGTAACAGCAAATAACAATACTAACTATTCAGAACACGACTGTACGCTTGAACTACCCGTGGTGCCGTATTGGTATGGGGGACGGAATACGACTGGCGAGCCAATCGGCACTACGCAAGCTCGCCCTTCATCCCTGTAGCCTCCCCTAGATACCTTACTTTGGACTTTTGCGCAGTAACAGTCAGCGCTATACTTACTTGCCGCCACTTATACGAGATGGACAAGTAAAACATGCAGGACTGATGAACACTAGAGAAATCGTGCCCGTCATCATAATCGTTTTTATGATTATTTATATATACGTCTAGATAGAGTATGACAGCTGTGAGACCGTCGAAAAAAATTGTCTCTAGAACTAACCTCAATTTTGTGCAACTCACGCACATTAACACAATGTGTAATACAAATCGCGAGTGCAAGACGTAGCTTGTCACGCAAACTAAACTAATATTCCTGACCTGTTTTTATCGGATGTCTAACAGAAAGAGACTCTATCTAGACATATAGATTATCTATGATTTTTATTTTAGTGTGTTTTATCAGAAGGTAGGTTCATTTTTGGAGATTCATAAATAGCCTTCACAGGTCTTTGCGAACAATAGGTTAGGTTAGGTTACATACCTACTAATAAGAATTATAATTATAAATTGGCTAGCAAGGGAAGTCATCTCATCATGGTACGTATGAGTATCGATATGCTCATACGTACCATGTTTATATAGGTACTTATTTAACTGGGTAGGTAACCTGTTAGGCCTTGTCAACATACAAAGATCGTCGACGAACGAAAGCTTGATGACGTTTAGGTCAACTGTCACTCAATTAAATAAATAATTTATTAAATATATATTTTTGTCTCGCTTCATTTATATTTTCTTTCACACACCTCACTACACATTCTGTTTCTTTCATACACCTCACTACACATTCTTATTCTTACACACGCCTCGCTACACATTCTTTTTCATTCATACGCCTCACTTCACTTTCTTTTTCTCATACACGCCTCGCTACATTTTCTTTCTCTTTCATACACCTCATTACACATTCTTGTTCTAAAACACGCCTCCCTACACTTGCTTTTTCTTACATACGCCTCGCTTCACTTCCTTTTTCTTTCATCCGCCTCGCTACTCTCTATTGTCCTTTCACACGCCTCGCTACACTTTCTTCTTCTTTCACTCGCCTCTCTTCACTTTCTTTTTCTTTCACACGCCTCACTACACTTTCTCCCTTTCGTTCGACAGTTTTCTGTAGCCGTCGTTCGTTATACGTAGACCCGGCATGACTGTAAACTAAAACAGCGAAGCCCGTACTCCAATCTCTGTGTACCTCAATAGTGTGTCTGATCATAATTTCTTTAAAGTAGTTCCAGAGCGCAGCCGGCGACAGCCAGTAGAACCACTTGAAGAACATGTGGGTAGAGAGGTAGAGCGTCATGAGGCACGACAACTTGAACACGTTGAAATCGCGCTGGGCCGCGTACTCGATCGTCTCCACCATCAAACTTACGGCAAATTTTTTTTCGGTTAAATTGTAGTTTGCTATTATTTTCTTTGCCACAACGAAATCACCTAGAAATAAATTGTAGAGTTACAGTACATACTTCTGATTTTACCAATTTTTTAATAACCTGTAAATAATAAGTTCCATGTCTATTGACTGACTGCCGCCATTGGCCTCATTCAACACCAGGGAGGTTATAATTGAGTTAAGTAAATAATAATTACTGGCTTAGTACTTAAATAATTATAACATTGTCGTGGTAATTAGTATCGACCATTCGAGCGCTCGTATCTCAAAAAAGACACCCGTAAAGTCACATGATCATTGCCAGCCAAACCACAAGATGTGACTTTTCAAGTTTAGCGAGCATAAACATGCAGACTAAGGCTAGATGCTATTTTCATATTACGTAGTATATATACTTAAGTATACTTAGTTACCCTTACCAAGCGCTTTGTTCAACCCATCATACAATGCGATTGATATAATTCCAATAATATCTTTTTCAGTAACAATGGTTCCGATAAGTATTTGAGGTCTATTTGGCCGTTGTGGTATCTCAAACGGGGGTGCTTCATTCTCCTTCAAGGAGTGAAAGTAAGATGGGGCGGATATCTGTTCTTTTAAGTTTGTACTCGACACTATCTTAGGCGGGAGAACGGGTGCGGAAGCAGCTTTAATTCTATTGCATGATCCCTGTGTTACTGATGAATTAGACTGGGACATTGACGCAGTATTCATTATTGGTTAGTTCTTAACCTTTTTTGCAGATTTTGTACACAGATATTAATAGCATTTAATAATCTAATTAGATTTTCCATTAATTATAACACAGATATACCATTTGTTGACAATTTAATTTGACACAGCCTGGCGCAACTCTATAATAAACTCGAATATATATGACATTCTATTAAAAATAATGGCGGCAAACGCTGTCTCGTTCTAACATATATTCGACTCTTTTGTTTGTTTTGGTTTGAATGTCATGTGACATGTCATTCATTCAAAATAAAAGTGTCTATTAACAATTTTTATTACGAATTTTTGTTTTCTTTTACTTTATTCGTGTAGGTTCTGTTCAGGGTAATTTGCTTAATTATTTATAGAATAACTGCGTAAGACTTTCTAAGCTATACCATGTAATAAAAAATTGTCTAAAATATGTGGTTTAAGATCTGGCTGGTCATATTAAGTAAGATGGAGTAAGAGAATTTTCATGGCTAAATTCTTTCTGGATAAAGAAAGGTAAGCACTAAAGAACAAATAACGCTCTATGTTATAATGTATCTGTAGTGTTTGACACTTTTTCATCGATTGTCGATATTTTATTATAAATAATTATTAAATTTATTTTTATTTATTACATTTTTATGGTAAAGTAACAAGAGAGAACCTTACAATTAAAGAATAATTATATAAATTTATAAATATTATTAGTTAATTATCGATAAGAATTATGGATTGATTCCAACCCTATATATTTATTATATTGGCAGCTCTGATATTACGTTATTAGTTGATTATGTTTGTATCAAGATTTAGTACAATAGGTACAATACAAGCGACATTTCTCATTATTTTATATGGCACTCCCGTCTTTTGAACGTAGTGTTTAAATTCTCTTTGATTTAACAATTGCGAAAATTTCATTCTGAGTTCTATATTATATTGTTGAGTATGAGAAAGTATTCTCTTTGGTCTATGTAACATACGTACATTACATTTCGATCATCAATAGATTCCAATTTCAGCGGAACTGTGTTCTCATGTCGCCACCAGTATGATCTGTCTTACCAGCCTCATATTCAAAATTTTGGGTCAGTGCCGCCTCCAGCACCAAATAAAGACACGTTGTGGGCATATTTGTCGTTCGACAATCATGTGTGAAAAAATCCTTCATCGTTCAATATAATTTTGCTCGAAAAATCAACATCCACGTATTGATGTTCAATTATTCATTCAAGTAACACTCTTCGCTATTCATGGTCATTAGCTTTGTGAATAGAATTTTGTAAGATGGAAATACCAACCTTGCCATTAGGTGGTACCGTTACGCGGCTTATAAGAGAGCTTTTTAAAATTTACAATTGACGCCGAATTGTTTTCGCCAACACTCTCACGAACTGCTTCGATATTGAAATTTACGGCTTGTTTTTGTCAACCGGTGTGTTAAGCGTCGCCAACTGATCGAGTCTTTCTGAATTTTTCAATTAATCTTTCCACAGTTGACGAGGTATAAACACTATTTTGCCTATAAGTAATTAACACGTTGTTGTATCGTATATTGCTCCATTTTAACTTAACTCTCATCTTCATAATCGCGCATCTGTCCGAAATTCTCTCTTTTTTTTTTTGTCCAAGCCCTGTACTACATAATCGTACGAAATATATTTAAACATAGATATAAATTTTGAGCTCTATTAATAGTCATCATTTCTGTCATTCCATGCGTGTGTGGTTTTAAGTGTTTCAATGTTGTTGTGGCCCCGATCCCGGTTATGTTAAAAAAAAATTATGAATCTTGGCAAAGAACATGGTTTTGATATGGCCATTTTATAAAATTCGATGGATTTTTTGTTAAAATAGAATTAAAATTCTTTTTTTTATCTGCGACCAGTCATTGCCCAATTAACAAATAGGTACCAAACATTGTTGTAATTTGTCGCACTAGCGGAGAAACAGAGCAGTGTTGTGTTTTATATTCACATGCCGATATACAGGTGTCCCAGAAATAATGGATAATCCTTGAACCCCGCACCGGACAGCACTCCAGCGCTCCTAATAAAATATCTAAAAAAAAATTCCAAGTGATACCCAAAATATGATTTTTTTTACTTTACTTCACATTCATTTGCACAACGCCCACAAAGTAATGAAATTTGTGCCGTTTTTGGTGTCATATTATTCCTGATAGACTATACTACTAGAAGTACCTACATTAAATAATATATGTATCTATGATACTGACACGGGAGTGGGTCAGGGATTGGAAATGATACTCCGCTTATAGGAACGAGTCTTTATTTGCGTTCACTTTTTCTGAACTTGCACTTCGCCGGTCTGCCGCTGTTCCTCTTGTGGGCGGCGGTACCTTCAACGCGTGACACCGCACCGAACACTAAGTCTCTTCTATCTTCTTCCTCTTGGAACACTTCCACTTTTCACTACTTCTTCTTTTCTTCTTCTTCTTCTTTACACTTTCGAGTCAGAACTAGAACTGCCGTAGGCCACGCTTAGTACGGCTTATAAACCCCCGGATCCGTTCTATTTTCAAAATGATTCTCCCATTCCATCTTTAAATTTAAATTGTACTAGAAAATTCTTTTAACCATTTTTATCCTGCTTACACATTTTCCATCCCTTTTTTTCTGTTCGATTTGATCCTGAACTTACTAGAAATTTCCTTTAACTTTACAAAACCCAAAAAAATCCATACACTGGTAGGTGTATCGAACCCGGGTCTATAGCGTCTAAAGTAAACACTTTTCCGCTGAGCTACGAGTATTGCTGACGGAGCTGTTGAAATTAACAATGTCTTGAAGTTTGACAACTCTCGTCATATACTTCGAAGGGTTGCTACGCAACACTGCCCCCTCCCAAGACATGATCGTCCCGATCATCGCTGCTTCCGTAGTACTCAGCCACCCGATCGACATGTACGATTTTCGGGGGACTTCGAGGGGTACGCTGGATCCTGAGAGTCACATCATTTATCCTTGTGATTACTTTGTATGGTCCCTCCCAACTTGGTTGGAGCTTCGGAGACTTCCCCTTTCGCCTTACAGGATTGTGTAACCAAATCAGGGTTCCCTCTTCAAAACTAGGAATATTAGCTCTTCGATCGAAGCGGGTCTTCATCCGTTCACTTGCCTTAAGCCCAGTTGTTCTAATTTCCTCGTAGATGTCAACCATCTTTTTTCGTAACTCATCCACATATTCTGTTATACTTTTCGGAGTATCCGGTGGACAGCCTGAGAGCAAATCAGCTGGCAATTTCAAATCCCTTCCAAAATTGGCGTACGCAGGAGTCACCGTTGTCGTCTCGTGTATTGCGCTTCTATACGACATAAGAAACAGTGGAATGTACTCATCCCAGTTATCCTGATGACTGTCTACTACTTTTGCCAGATGTCGCTCCAATGTTTGGTTAAACCTCTCCACCATCCCGTCCGACTGTGGATGATATGGCGTAGTTCTGGTCTTATGGATTCCCAAGATCTTGCAAACTTCTTGAAATACTTGTGATTCGAAGTTCCGCCCTTGGTCACTGTGCACCTCCAAAGGCACACCGAATCTGCAGAAAACTTCATTCACCAGCTTCGTCGCAACGGTAATTGCTTCTTGATTCGGTAGAGCAAATGCTTCCGGCCACTTCGTGAAATAATCCATCACCACCATTATGTAACGGTTTCCAAATTTGGTGACTGGGAACGGTCCGGCCATATCCAGAGCTACTCTTTCCCACGGAGCCCCAACATTGTACAACTTCATAGCTCCTCTGCTTCTGGTCTGAGGTCCTTTGACAGCAGCACAACTCTTGCATTTTCGGCACCAGTCTTCCACATCATCACGGCAATGCAACCAGTAAAATCGTTCTTTAATTTTTGTGAGAGTTCTTCTTATACCCAAATGTCCACCTGAAGAACCATCGTGATAAGCTCTCAGGATCTCGTTCACCTTCTCCCTGGGAACGACCAGTTGCAGATGGCAATCCTTTCCTTGCGGGGTTCCCCATTTACGGCAGAGCAACCCGTCATGCATCACCAAACTGTTCCATTGTGCCCAGAGACTCTTGGTAGCCGTACTGTGTCTAGCCACTTCAGACCATTTTGGTTTAAGTGATCCACTTGATAGCCAATGTAAAAGTGGTTGAAGATCCTTATCATTTTCCTGAGCTCTCCTCATTGCATCGTTGCTCCAGTTCTCGTCGATCGAATCTGTTCTGATCAGCCGGATCATAAAATTCTCTTTCTCCTCCTGACGAATGCAATGTTTGCATTCCATCGGACAAGGTCTTCTAGATAACGCATCTGCATTTCCATGACTTTTTCCTCCTCGATGCTCAATTTCAAAGTCATACTCTTGAAGTTGCTCAATCCATCTGGCCACTTGTCCTTCCGGATTCTTGAATTCTAGTAACCACTTCAAGGCGGCATGATCAGTCCTTACGAGGAATTTGCGACCCAACAAGTACTTTTTGAAATATTGTAATGTCTTCACCACGGCCAGTAACTCCCTACGAGTTACACAGTAGTTTCTCTCCGGCTTTGATAAAGATTTGCTAAAGTATGCAATTACAACTTCTTGATCTCCTCTCTTCTTGACTCCACCAATTCCAGTGTTGCATCCACTATGAATCTTCCCTCTGTGTCAGGATATTCGAGGATAGGTGATTCACATAATCTTTTCTTCAACTCTAAGAAAGCTTGTTCGCATTCTTCATCCCAGGAAAAGGCTCTTTTCTCCTCCGTCAGTCGGCGTAAGGGCTTAGCAACATCGGAAAACCCTTTCACAAAGCGTCGATAATAAGAGCATAGTCCTAGAAATGCTCTCACATGTGTCTTTTCTGTCGGCGTCGACCAGTCTTTGACAGCACTTATCTTGGCAGGATCCGTCGCAACGCCTTGCTCCGAGATAACGTGCCCCAAGTAATTCACCTGACGTTGAAAGAAGGAACATTTCTTTGGACTCAACTTCAAGTTGGCACCCTGCAGTTTTGTGAAGACTTTTTCGAGCTTCTTAAGATGATCTTCAAAACTTCCTCCCATAATGATTATGTCATCCAAGTAGACAAGGCAGGTTTCTCCCAACATACCTGCCAGCACATGCTCCATCAACCTTTCGAAAGTAGCTGGGGCGTTGCATAATCCGAAGGGCATTATTTTGAAGTGCCATAACCCTTTTCCGGTTGAAAAAGCCGTCTTCTCCTTGTCTTTAGGGTCCAGATCGACTTGCCAGTAGCCACTTTTCAAATCAAGAGTAGAGAACCACGTCATGCCACAAAGTGAATCTAATGTGTCATCGATTCTTGGCAATGGATAACTGTCTTTCTTAGTTACATCGTTCAAACGCCGATAGTCCACACAAAATCTAGTTGATCCATCCTTCTTCTTCACCAGAACCACTGGAGAACACCATGGACTCGATGACGGTTCTATCACACCATTTTCTTTCATATCCAAAATCATGTCTTCCACTTCTTGTTCACGTGCAAACGGAATACGTCTTGGTCTTTGCCTTATCGGAACAGTGTCTCCTGCGTCGATCTTGTGTTTCACCAAACCAGTTCTTCCGATGTCCCCGTCGTTCTTCGAGAACATCCCGGCGTAGCGTAGCAGGAAATTTCTCGCTTTTATTAACTGTAGCTTGGTAAGATTGTCCTTACAGCCATCCAGAAGTTTCTGTATGTTCACATCCTGGCTTGCAGCTACGGTCTTCCTCCCTTCTTCACACTTTCTTAACCAAGCTATCTCCTCACAACCTCCTATCACTGTTCCTTTCCTAATGATTTGCTTGTCCTCATGAGGATTAAACACGGGAACCATCGCAATTTGGGAGTTTCCCACAACAGTCCTGGCTGGGATCCATTTCGTGTCCGATGTCTCTCTTTCTATTAAAGCGCATTTACAAGGTCTTCCTCTGTCATCTCTTGGCAGGACTACCGGGACTAGGGTCTGCGATCTCGGATTTATAGTAGTGTCTCGTAAGCACAACACTTTCCCAAAAGTTCCGCCTTTTATTGGAATTTCTTCACCTCCATGCTTCAATACACCATGTTTCATGTTAATCGTACACTGATGATTTCGAAGAAAATCCAACCCAATGATGCAGTCATCTGTGATATCTGCGATTACCACTTTTTGCCAGTACAACGTATTACCGATTTTCACGGCCACGATCTTCTCTCCCTGGACTGGTATGCGCTGGCCCGTAGCTGTTGTGAGTGTTAAGTTTGCATTTTCTCGTCATGTCGTCTTCAGATGCTCTCTAGTCTTCTTTGGCTAACGACTGTACGTGAGGCTCCCGTATCCAAAGTGAAACGGCAAGATTTTCCATTTATCATTCCCTCTATAACTAAAGTGTTTCCGTCACATGTCTGCTTAACGAAGATCCTTGGGGCTTTGCTTCTACCAGCCAGCGCCCACCCCACTGCCCTGGCCTTTTCTAGTTTTCCTGCTGCTCCAGCGGTGATGTTGAGACCGCCGCATCCTTCCTACCTTGCGTGATGCTCTCACGCCTGGGGCAAGTGCTCCTAATGTGTCCTCGCTCCCCACACCCATAGCATACTGGGCTATATGCTTGCCTTCGGCTGGAATCTGCTGGTACAATTTTGCAATCTCAACCCCCGAGAATCGTGGCGAACTGCTTCCACTTCCAACGCATGTGCCACCGCTTCCTTCAAGCTAGTATGATGACTCAGTCGTACGGCTGCTCTTACTTCGGCGTCCCGTATTCCATCGATGAACACTTGGAGCAACATTTCTTCTATTGCAGTTGGCGACGACTGATATGCTTTACGCACTAGCTTCTCAGCTTCGAGGGACCACTGTTGCAGAGTTTCGTTGGCCCTTTGACTGCGGTCCTTAAGCTGCGCCCGATACACATGCTCAAGGTGTTTATTGCCATAACGTGCCTCCAACGCGTTAAGAAGGTCCGTATAGGTTACTTCCTCCTTCCCAGCGCCGAGTGCTTCCAATACGGAAAGTGCTTCATCACGGAGCGCTAGTGTGAGGGCAGAGTGTGCTTCTAGGTCACTCCAACCACTTGCTCTTCTGACCGTCTCTAATTGTAGCTTGAAGGCGGCCCAGGAAGACTTGCCGTCGTAGGGGGGTACTTTCAAACTTCTGGTCGATGTGATTCCGCAGGTGACTCCTGGGTTGGCTGAAGGACCCCCACACACGGCCTTCCTATTGAGCTGATGAATAGTTGTTTCCATCTCCCCCATCTTCCTTTCCACAGTGTCAATCCGGGCGATCTCCTTTTCTACAGTGTCAATCCTGGCGATCTCCTTTTCTACAGCGTCAATCCGGGCGGAGTTTTTCTGCACCACTGATAAAATTTCCTTGGAGAGGTCTTCATGCAGACCTCGCAGCTGCTCCTCCTGTCGACGTGCTTGCTCTTCCTGCAAGGTTCGCAGCTGCTCCTCCTGTCGACGCACTTGCTCTTCCTGCAAGGTTCGCAGCTGCTCCTCCTGTCGACGCACTTGCTCCTCCTGTCGGAGCGCTTGTTACTCTTGCAAGCCCCGCAGCTGCTCCTCCTGTCGGCGCGCTTGTTCCTCTTGCAAGCCCCGCAGCTGCTCCTCCTGTCGGTGCGCTTGCTCCTCCTGTCGGCGCGCTTGTTCCTCTTGCAAGCTCCGCAGCTGCTCCTCCTGTCGGCGCGCTTGCTCTTGCATCATGGCGGCCATCTGCTGCATGAGCGCACTGATGTCTACGGCAGGAGCCTGCGGTGCTGACACGGTCGCACTGAGTCCAGAGCCGGATGCTTGTTGTGACTCGTCCTCTGCCGCTGCAGCTGCTCCCGCTCGCGTGGTCACTCCCTTCTCGTTCCTGGGCACTAATGGCATCTTTCCAATCCCACTTCTGACACCAATTGACACGGGAGTGGGTCAGGGATTGGAAATGATACTCCGCTTATAGGAACGAGTCTTTATTTGCGTTCACTCTTTCTGAACTTGCACTTCGCCGGTCTGCCGCTGTTCCTCTTGTGGGCGGCGGTACCTTCAACGCGTCACACCGCACCGAACACTAAGTCTCTTCTATCTTCTTCCTCTTGGAACACTTCCACTTTTCACTACTTCTTCTTTACACTTTCGAGTCAGAACTAGAACTGCCGTAGGCCACGCTTAGTACGGCTTATATACCCCCGGATCCGTTCTATTTTCAAAATGATTCTCCCATTCCATCTTTAAATTTAAATTGTACTAGAAAATTCTTTTAACCATTTTTATCCTGCTTACACATTTTCCATCCCTTTTTTTCTGTTCGATTTGATCCTGAACTTACTAGAAATTTCCTTTAACTTTACTAAACCCAAAAAAATCCATACACTGGTAGGTGTATCGAACCCGGGTCTACAGAGTCTAAAGTAAACACTTTTCCGTTGAGCTACGAGTATTGCTGACGGAGCTGTTGAAATTAACAATGTCTTGAAGTTTGACAACTCTCGTCATATACTTCGAAGGGTTGCTACGCAACAATACTTTTTTCAAAAGCAAAATAAGAACTTGAGATTTTGACATGAAATTTGATACCAAAATAATTTTGGCATAGTTTGAGACTGTTTCATGTAAAAAAAAGTATGAAAACCTAAGTGGCCAGCTATTTTCAAAAATGCGCAGTTCATACAGTTTACAAAATGGTATAACACATCATTTTATTTAACACCACTACGAAGTTATTGCTATTGAGATGCAAAAAGAGTAAAGACGACTAAAAAAGAAAAGATAAGTCTTAATAAATTTTATTAATAATAAAAACATCAGGTGTACATAAATCAAGCTTTATTCACAACAGGTGTTCAAATTGTCTGCCACCGACTCTAATACACGCTCGACATCTTCTAATAAAGGCTCTACTAAGATAACGTGCATTTATTTTTGAAACGGCCTCTTGAACACGGCTGCGTAATTCCCCCAAATTTGAAATTGTTTTCGAGTACAGTTTTTCCTTTAGACAGCCCCAGTAAAAAAAAGTCCAGTGGGTTTAAGTCCGGGGATCGAGGAGGCCACAAAATGGGACCCAAACGACCAATCCATTTATTTGGATTCGTGGCATTTAAATAAGCACAGACGTTTGTACCATAATGTGCAGGGCAGCCATCAGTCTGTAGCCAATGGGATTCCCTTACCTCCTCAGGGACTAATTCCATTAAGTTCGGGAGATCATTTTGCAGAAAATTTCAATAACTATGAGAAGATAAATTTCCCGGCAATTCGAAAGGACCAATAATTATCCCGTTTAATATACCAGTCCAATAATTTACTGGTAATGCGACCTCTCTTCTCGCATTAAATTTGGATTCGAGAGTTGATTCGTCGCTCCATAGAATTTTTCCAAAGAATTGTGGATCTTCTATTTTTGCAAGCATTTGTCGACAAAAAAACAGTCTTGCGTTGTAATCTCTCGGTTGCAGAGCTTGGACGCGTCTAATATGGTAAGCATGATATTTATTTATTTTCAGTACACGGTGCACGGTCGTTTTCGGGATTCCAGTACGCCGTGATATTGTTCTTACAGAGGTCGACGGGTCTTGCTGAATTTCGTCAAGCACAATGTATTGAGTATTGATATTCGCTAGTCTTCCGGAGCTCGTACCACCAATGCCACTGCCAGGTATTCTGCCTTCCGAATAACATCTGTAGACTCTCACGAATACACGGTAATCTGATGTATATTATTAAATAAATAAATATAAGTATTTAAGTGTCCATGGCGCAATAGGCTGAATAAATGACTGACCAGTGACCACGGAGCCCCGGTTCGACGCTAAGAGGTCGGCAACGCTCTTGAGATATCTCTAGTGTTACAAGAGTATTGGCTACGATGATCGCATACCATCAGGTGACCTGTAGGTATGCTAATTTGTCTTCCTCTACGATTAAAAAATAGATTTAAGCTCACACAGACGATGAAGCCGGCACAACCAGTCATATGTATAACAATGACGTTCTATATACATAATACGGACATTACATTCGCAGTCTGATAGCGGCACCGCAAAAGTGTGTTTAAAGACAATGGAAGCACACTTTTCTCCTTAGTCGTGTGACAATCAACAAAACTAAGTGTGGGTACTATAAAAAAGTGCTTATATAATACCTATGTTAATGACGAAAATTTATGTTTTTTTTATGACATAAGCTACGAGACGAGCCGGACCTTCAGTTGATACGCCCTATACTTTACAAAGCCGCCCAGGATTCTTGAAAAACCCCAAAATTCTAAGCGGCATTACAGCTACGCTCGTCACCTTGAGACATAACATCTTAAGTCTCATTTTCCCAGTGATTTCACTAGCTACGGCGCCCATCACACCGAAACACAGTAATGCTTACACATTACTGCTGCACGGCAGTAATACTACGGCGCCTATTTCCCATAAGTTAGTCGGCATTCTGTGCAAAGGAACCTCCCACTGGTGTGACTTATCACCGGTAAGTTTGTTTTAATTTATATAACATAGGTTTTCAAAAAGCGTAAATAATTCAGTATAACAAATATTTTTTCAATAAATATGGTACAATTATTGACAAGTATGTAAAAGTATCCCTTTCTCTCCGGCTTGTCATAATGAGACAGATGACACAGTCAGAAATAAAAACTTTACAGATTATAATTATTATACTTAGACTTATATATAAGTACTCAATTAAGTACTTATTTTATTAAAAATCCTTTCTTTACTTATTAAATTATATAATTATTATATATACAATGCTGCAATGAACTTTACAAAATAATAATTTTACATTCATTTATTCAGCGACTGGAAACCTTCGGTTATGGTCCATCTTTATTTTTGTGACTGTCCCAATATCTGCCCAATACTGGAGGCTCACTGGAATCTCTACTTTTTTCTGTTCTGTTTTCATGATACATACTTTCTTTAGCTTTTTTGTGGCTTTCAATAGTAAAACCATCACTTTGTTTTTCATCACTGCTTTCAGAGTCTGAGGATTCACTTGTACTTTTATTCTGTTTGGATTTATGGCTTTTCTTATTATTGCTTTTTTTGTCATTTACTTTTTTTTTATTTTTAGTAGGACCTTGAATGTCAAAACCATCAATTTCTGTGTTATCACTACTATTGGAGTCTGAAGATTCACTTGAACTCTTGTCATGTTTAGATTTTTTAGTTTTCTTAACCTCTTTATTTCTAAGAGAAGTAGCCTCTTCTTCATTTGGATACAGAAAAAAGTCGGTCTTATTTTTGCCATGTTGTTGCTTATCTTTATTTTCACAATATTTTTCAGAATCTTTAACATCAACTGATTTTTTAGGATATAAAAAGTTGTCACTTTTTTCATTATTATCTCGATCAAGTTGTTTCTTTGTTTGTTTTTCGTCATCATACTTTTTGTTATTATTTCTACTTTTATTGTGGTCTTCACACTGTCTTCTCTTATCCTTATCTATCCGTCCTTCTTCCTTAGAACTGCCTATGTGTCTATTTGTTTGATGTTTATTTATTCTTTCTTGAGACGGATCCCTTTTTCTATTGCTGTACTTATCATTTCGGTCCTTATCTCTTGTATATCTGTCGTCAATTCTCTTATGGTTTGATTTACTTTCATTTGTTCTTTCATCTCTATCTCTTTCCTGCGATATATCTCTTTTCTTTTTCCTGCTGTTATCACTTTCTAAATTATTAGTGTCTTTTATATGATTGACATCCTGTCTTTCATGGTGATTATGACTGTCTCTTGACTTTCTATCCAAATCTCCAACTCTATCATTTTCTCTTCGGTGTTTGGATCTTTCATCATTATTCTGTTTAGTTTCTTGCTCTCGCGATGCATCTTTTCTATACCTTTTATTACTATCATTGTTTGCGCCAATCTCTCGTCGGTCAGTATATCTGCTAACATCATGGAGATGCTCCCTATTTTTGCCCTCAAAGGAACCTCTTTTCCTGCTTCTATCATTGTCATTTTGTCTGTTTGATTCCTGGTCTTTTGTATTTCTATATGTCTTATCTATTATTTGATTCTTAGAGATACTATCTTCAACTCTTTGTTCCCTGGTCCTCTCTTGTGAAACATCTCTTCTTCTATATCTTTGGGATGAATCAGTGTCACGAATGTGTATCTCATCTCTATCATGTCTTTTATTCTTAGTCATATCATCCCTGTCTCTTTGTTCTGATCCACCTCTTCTGCTTTTGCTGGAGTTGTAATGTCTGTCATTTCCATCATTTCTACCTCTATTATTATGTGTAGTATTATTTCGATTTGGCTCTACAACAGTATCACCATACCTTTCATAGAATCCATCATGCCCCCACCTCTCTGATTTATCTTCACATCTAGGATTAGGTTCAGGTGCACTTTTGGTAGTTTTAGGTGACATAGTGTTCTTGGATTTTTTATTTTTTTTGGTGTTTTTATCTTTTTCACTCTCATCAGAATCTGTAATTAATGGAATATTTAAAAAAAATCCATACATAATCAATTCAATGCTTAACACGATAAATTTATAGCAATTTTTCTGAATTTAAATGGTTATCAGTTCTCAGTTAAAATCATGGTGATCAAAATGATGAAATTCATAGTTACTCACCACTTGAGCTGGAGTCACTGGATGATGAAGAACTTGAACTGGAACTAGAATCCGAACTGGATTCACTATCCAACTTTATTTCAGCAACAGGAGCTGGCACATTCTGTAAGACAAATTTTGTTTGTTACTATTATGAAAGATATTTTAAATTACAATAAGAAAGTCATAATAATCTTACCTATATGTTTTTTTAAAAGAAACAAATGTCATGAGTTACAAAATAAATTGCTGCTAGTTATTTTAAAGGAACATAAGAATCAACAACCTTTGCAGTGAACCTGGTTACAATCTTAAAAAGCTCTAAAGCTTATCAGAATAGATTCACCATTATAGAATTAACTGCAGGCTGCAGTATTCCCGAAATGATACAACTTAGGGACATTCAAGTTTAGAGCATTTTTTTATTATTATTATGAAACTAAGGGACAAGATGAGCAGGACGTTCAGCTGATGGTAATTGATACGCCCTACCCATTACAATGCAATGCCACTCAAGATTCTTGAAAAACCCCAAAAATTCTGAATGGCACTACAACTGCGCTCGTCACCTTGAAACATAAGATGTTGTCTCATTTGCGCAGTAATTTCACTAACTATGGCGCCCTTCAGACCGAAACAGTGCTTCACGGCAGAAATAGGCGTCATTGGTACCCATAATCTAGGTGGCATTCTGTGCATCCTCCGCCTCCCACTGGTAGCATACTCCCACCTTAAACATTGGCCTGATATTGTGAATGTCCTAGGCAGCTGGTGTTTCACTCACTATCACATGAGCTTCTTAGATGTTTGCCCTTAATCATTTAAAAAAACCCATTATGTAAACCACCAATTCTATCCTGTTACAAAACGACCTAGTGAGATGATCACACACTTAGTGAAAATCTAGTTAAACGTAATGCATAAACAATATGTTCCCTTATTAAGTTAAGTTAAGGTAATAATAACTTAACTTTATTGAAGTGACTGATAAACACATTCTAAGTTTTACTTTACATTAGGTTGTTGTTTGCAATTAGGTTTACAAGTAGAGTAACTAAAGATAGAAGTGAGTGGTATATTATCATCCTAAACATTAGAAAATTCAAAAAGCTATTAACATATTTAAATAATATAAGCTTTAGTTCGTAATGCACACAACCGAATGAAATTAAATATATACTAAATGTAACTTCAATCATAAGTTTCTTAAAATCTAAAACTGTAATGGTTTGCATTGTTTTAAAAAACCACTAATAATAGTATTAATTCGTAAGTATTTTTCATGTACAGACATTAATCAGTTCTAGTTGTATATTTTATTATATGTATTGAATAAATTTGTAAGAATTTCTGTACCTTTGGCATTTGCTTCAGATGTTCACGCAACTCATCCGTCAATCCACCCAGACCAATAGATGTGAAAAAGTTTATAGAAAATCTTGTATTTTTAGGATTGTCTCGAGGAAACACTCCAGAAAAGACATCCTGGAGAGTCCTGTGAAATAAAGAAGAAATTGACTATAACAATTAATACTAAAAATAACAGTCAATATTAAATGAGATGTTTCACTCAAAATTGAGTTAAACACCCCGAATGGAACTTACGGATCCTTAAGTCGATCATTAAGTTTCTTCAGTCCCATATATTCTGCAAGCTCTTGAAACAAGATCTTGATGTATATGCGACTGGAGCTAGTTGTATCTTCTTCGTTCAGTTTGACACACTCCATCACTTCCCAACTTATAGAGTCTGTGAACAATAAGTGTGCAAAAAACTTGCTCACATTCCTCAATCGGTTTGTGTCCAAGCGGTGTGCCGTTGTGTATGAGTCTTTGAATATTTCTTCAAAGGGCCCAATATAAATTCTGTTAATGTTACAAAAGCGTTGTGCTAGAAGCCCATAAAACTTCTCATATGTTCGTTGCTCTGCACAGCAATCCAAAAACATGTGGCATAGCTCCACCTCTTGCCCAGGCTTTAATTGCATTTTCATTAATTTGTGAGCACATTCCTCAAAGTCCAAGCTAGAGTTTATAGTTAAGTAAATGGTCCTTCGTAGAGCAACAAGATTAGTTTCTGTGTTGTCTATGATGGTGACAGGTTTGTTTTCTTCCTCTTCTTCGTCAGACTCGTCACTGCCAGATTCATCAGAGCCCTCCTCTCCAGTTTCAGCATCAGAGCCAAGTATCTCTTTGCTCAAACCTTTGTATTTTTGCTCATTATCTTCATATTTTTCATCAAACTTGAAAACATCTAAAATTATAAAAATATTTTAGAATCATATAACATTGTAAACACTCAAAAAAAGGCAAAGTTGGTATTACGATATGGCTCCATAAAGTATCAAAACCAGCATAACAAAGTCAGTGCAGGTAACTTTTACACCTTAGAGAGAAAACTGCCCTCATGTAAGCCTTGAAAATTCTACATTACCTCACAAACACAGTCAAAGATCTTGGCATACACCTGGACCTGCATCTGACTTGAAAGATACACATCAAACGCAATAGAGAAGATCTCAATATTTGGCATAGGAAACTTAATTGGACGCTGGGTAAATAGCAAGCTATAATACATAGTTCTCAATGTTGAAATGTGTGCCTATTAAGCCATATTTAATATACAAATGATTTAAGTTTTCTTTAGTGTTAGTTCCGCCAATATTTCTTATTAAAAAAATTACCAAACTTCGTAATCACTTTAACCCTTTTATCCTTTGTGCCAATTTAACATATTATGGCTGAACTATGTTATATTTCTTGAAGTTTTAAATGTTGGAGGTGCAGTAAAGTGCAATTCACATTAAATTTACAACAGCTATTATGAGACCAGTGCTATAGCCATTGTTACCTCATCACCATTTGCTAATCCAGTCTAATTGTTTAGTCTATTTCATAGTGACAACTTGACTAGATCATCATATATTTTTAAATGAGTCTTTATTTCTTGGTTATTTTAATATCGGCATGAGCCCAATTTATGTGCTGAAACCCCAAACTGATGCTTATCAGTTCTTTGTATCAGTCTGTTGTCAAAAATTGAACCAAAAGACTGACTTGGTATCAGGGTCATTTTCCATATATTTCAGATCTTTTTGTTACACTCATTTCAGACTAATTTAAGCACCACACCAATTAAAATTTTTAAAAATGCAGCACAGTTCTTTTGCTGCATGAGAATATGCAATGTTTCAATCTACTTTTTTATTTTTGTTCTGATATTTCAAATAAAAGGGTTGTACAGTATTAATTAATTAGATTTACCAAAATATAAATTGCAAAATATTAAAACTGACTGGCATGACATAGGACAATAAATTATACATTGATAGGTAACAACCATGTACTAAACCCGATATATATATTAATTTAGGATAAGTATATATTCAGAATAGGGAGCAAAAGTTATCCAACTTTTGTACTTTCATTTATATAAAATACTAGCTGACCCAGCAAATGTTGTATTGCCGATATTAAAATCGCGATACAAAAGTAACTGTTGATTGTAGATGGGTGAAAATTTGAAGTTGTATGTATTTTTAATGCTGACTCATAATCAAACAAATTTAAAAAAAATGTCAAAAAAATTAAAAAAAGAATTTTGTGTGGACCTTAACATTTAAGGGGATGAAAAGTAGATGTCCGATTCTCAGACCTACCCAATATGCACTCAAAATTTCATGAGAATCGGTCAAGCCCTTTCGGAGGAGTTCAGTCCTGCACACTGTGACATGAGAATTTTATATATTAGATTTATTCAAATATACATACTTAATATATCCTGAGAATCGGTTGCTTCATCAAGCATCAGTAGATGAGTAAACTGCTCTTCCTCTGGTACTAACTCCAGCTCCTCAATTACTGCTGGGTGATCCTTGAAACCATCTTTCCACACTTGGAACATGACTTCAATCATATATTGAACTCTTTTATCAAGCTGACCCTCATGGAGAATGTTTCTTAACATTTCAAATATAGCATTGACTCCCTTTGATGATACTTCTGTTAATTTCAGCCCACATTCTTTCAAAAATGCTATTGCAACTTCAACTGAATCATCCGTTGGAGACTCTACCAGTAAAGTCAATAACTCTAAGGCTAGGATTTCATGTGCTACACGTTGATTTACCAAATGGGCTATAAATGATGCAGATGAGATACAAGTTGGTTTATCATTTCTTTTGAAACCTCTTTTGAACTGTATTACAAGTCTTTTCAACAGTAGTTCACCTATATTGGGAAATCTTGAATTGACTGCAGCTACCAAAGCAGCATACACATTGGTGAATGTAGGAGAGGCAGCTTGGGCTTGAATGACAGACCTACATAGCAAACCTCTACCTCGAACTATGTTTTCCTTAAGAAGCTCTTTTATAATAATACCAATATTGCCTACATTAATTTTGTTAATATGACCATGAATGGACTTTTTCAATGCCTCCCATGCGAGTCTTTGGTAAGCAACTGAGGATTTATCTGTGATTTGTGCTTGCATCATCCGAAGGCGAGCGGGTGGTATGTATGCACCGCCAGTGCGCGTGTTGAGCATATCGGTCTCTTTTGTTTTTCGTTGAGGTACATCATTTTTTTCCTGTATCACGTTTTTTGGGTCACTCCGTTTTTCTTCATTGCCGTCCTTCGGTGATCGAGAGCGTGAATAGTTTCTTTTACGATTAGAGTCTCGTTCTGAATTGTCACGACGTCTTCTCGGTGATCTTGATCTAGATCTTTGTTTTTTGTATCTTCTATCTTTGTATGTATCGTCTTTATCAGAATATTTACCACTCTTTCGTTTACGATCATTACTTTCCTCCATAATAATATTTTTTTCTATTATCACAATAATACAAAATGCTTCATACAAATTTTAGCAATCACATCAAATTAAAATATAAGTATATAACGCATAAATTAATGTGAGTTATAAGTAACTTAATGTTTGGAAATCTTAATAAATTGAAAACGTTTTCTAGCTAATACTTAATTGGAAATTGTAATTTATTTTCAATGTGTGACTGTTCACTGTATGCTAAGCCAATAACTGCGGTAGCCATTTTAAATCATTTGTCAATATCATTTTGACGTTGTCACATGTCGTATTTTGTGTTGTTGTTTTATTTATTTAGAGCATTGGCAACAAGACCATCAGCTACCAAGATACAATAAAAAAACGTTATATCATTTTTCAATATTCTCGATTACAAGAAAAGCCCCCGTTAGGTTTATCGGCAAAAAATTCTTTATGTAGGTTAGACTTAGACTTCCATTTTTGTAATTTCACATCTCGTACATAAATTTTTACATGGATTATAATTGAAAATAAATAGCTATTATTGTTATTCTAGATGGGAATTCAGAGTACCTACAGGTAAAGAGAATTTAAACACTACGTTTACCTAAAGGGTTTGGGGTGTATTTGTGTATACTTTCAGTCAGGCCGAAGTCCAAAATACTCCACTAACTCTGACTAACATTTAATGGAAAGCTACATCATAAAGTTTTGTTGCATTATACATTTATATTAGCAAAATGCGAAGATATAGCAGAAGTTTCTTTAAACACATAAATACAGACGAACGAATTCATTGTTAAGCAATTGGACTTCTTAAAAAGTGGAGTACTTAACTACGTGGAGTATTCAATGATGGGAATATTATCCAGAAATAGTTCAATCCCGACGTGGTAACAAATTTCCATTCACATAATAAAATATTTACTAACCTATTATAATGTTTGTGCTTTTTAGTCATAGTAAATCTTACTAGTTATTGTCAGATAGCCACAATTTCGCCAGTTCATGACTGATGTAAAATAAATTTTCTTTCCCTGAAAGGTAACCTTTAGTAAGGTAATTTATATATATATTGAGTCTTTTCAACAGTAGTTCCGTAACTAACCTATAATGAGAAATCTTGTTCAAGTGTCAAGAAATAGGTGAATTTAGGAGAGGCGGCTTGTGCCTGAATGACTGACCTACTAGAACTATGTTTTTCGAGAAAACCATGAATGGACCAATTCATGCGGGTTCCGTGCGGGTCTTTGGTAAGCAACTCAGGATTTATATGTGATTTATGCTTGCATCATCCAAAGGTGAGAGGGTGGTATGTATGCAGTTTAGTATAGAAGTACATATAGTCTATATCTACACTGAAGCCAAGACAATTAAAAAGGGGCCCACTCTGTTTCTTGCACTCGCTTTTCTGAGTAATAATCCCTTCGAATGTGTGTTATATTCTGAATTTATTATATAGATTTATTGACATACATTAGGCTAAAGCTCCGTGCTTAGTTGTTCAAATAAATTTTAACCTTATAACTAAACAAATTTACAGAAGATAAAACAATGCAGAATCCTAGAAGCGATATTTTAAACTATGCAGTGATATTTGATCATTGAATTTATGGTCTTTGTAGAGAAAAACACTGTAATCGTTAGTTACCGCAATTCGCAACTAGGAGTTGCGAATCTCACTTTCACTTTTCATGTGAATCAGGGATTCACATGAAAAGTGAGATTTTCATTTTTCAGTTTTACTTCCACTAATACTAACAGTTAACACAACCTATACTACGACTTCTTACTAGTGTACCCAACTAAAAAGCTGACATTAGAAGTATACCATAGATAGTAGAAATGCTCTGTCCAATTCTTAGTCTCTCGCTTCCATGTTTGTTCGTGGTCATTTTACAATTTTGTGCTAGATTTTGCAGCTTAACATTTTAATTAATGATTTATTTTCCAAGTGCGTGTAATTAATGAAATTATTGAAATCACGGCGAAATTGTGAGGATTTGTCGTCAAGTAAAACTTGCATACAGAAATAATAACAACAGAGAGGGTACGTTTTTTTTACATCTTTAATTTTTTAATAAATGCGTCATTTTAACTGTGTTATATTATCCAATAAATGATATTAACAAAGGCTTTATTCTGTATTGGTTATTGGAATAGTTATTCGGTCCTATTTAGTGCATTATGATGTGAATTTTTTGTGATTTCACCAAGTCCAGCTGATTGTGTAGGGGGCGATTCCGTGATTCGTGATCGGTCAAAGGAAATGAATTGATACGGTCTCGAACGGTTAGTCATCCTCTGCAGACGCGTTTTTTGACAGCGCGAGATAATAATTGGAAAAATAGTGTAAATTACTACGCCGAATTAAACGACGATACGTTCAAACGGTTCATTGTGTTGTGATTCTTTGTGATTGTGATGATAAAGTTGTCATGATAAGGTCCGATAGGAATTCGTAACTTCATTTACTCGCCGTAGCACCTCGCAACCTTGTGCAATTAAGCTCTGATTATCAATGGTGTCAAACTGTGTATTTGTGTCACTATTGTCTGGTAAATACAACTATTCATTAATTATATATATATATACATACTACTAAAATATAATCATTTTGTTTGAAACTTAACAGTATCATGATTAAATGTATAGTTCTTTATACTTATGTAATAAAACATTGATTCTCGATTCACCTCTCATAATGCTCACCTTGGCTTGCTTATCTCAGAGACTCAAACATGTATAAGTATCTCTTGGTAGGTTGATGTTTGAATGAAAATTCTAATAGGAGTGCTTCTTATTTACTTTTTTTATTTAAGCCATCTTCTTAATGATCATATTTGGTTTTACTCAGCAAGTAGGTAACACTTATTATTGTCTTTAGAAGATGAACAAATTAAAATGAAAACTTTATTTATTATATATTTACAAGAGTAATAATATATATTCTATAGACTAGTGTCCTTAATTTACAGTATCTAACAGAACTGACTCAATATCATGCTGCATTGACATGATACCAACATACATCTGATTTTCAGTAGCCCCTAGGCATCGATTGAATAACTAGTACTTTGGAAATAAAATATATTTTTTATTACTGTTCAATTTTGTTGTTATTTAAAGACTTAATTATTGGGTTTTCTTGACATCTTTATAATTGCCTCAGTTATTTTGGCAAATATTTATTTGTTTCCCATTAGTAGTATTTCTCATTGATTTTTGAATGTGTAAAATTATAATTATATAGGTAGAAAGAAGTTTGAAAACTTATGAAAAGGATAAGGTCCATATTTTTTTCATTTGCTATTCTTAAGTACTACTTAAATCTATCTATGCTGTCTGTACCCTTTAAATTGGCAAATTATAATAAGAATCTGATTATATTGAATTTGTGATTCTCTACCTCAAGATTTATAATTATAATTTTATATAATATACTTACTTTAACATACATATAAACATACATAAATACATTTAAACATCCATGACTTGGAAACAAACATCCATATTCATCATATAAATGCTTGCACCTACCGGGATTCGCACCCGAGACCTTTAGCTTAGTAGGTAGGGTCGCTAACCACTCGGCTATACAGGTTGTCGTTGCTATTATATATTTCACCACTTATTGTTAAAAGCTAAAATTATCTTAACATAATCTTCCACTGCTAGCCCTGCCTGCTTGCTCTGCTTGTTCTGGTAATGTTGGCTTTGCTATTTTTATAATTAAAATCAGTATGATAATCATTGTAAAGGGTTCATTTTATTACTTTTTCTATTAAAATACAGTGTTTAGCTTGTGTTTAACTAAATCATTGTTAAGAACAACATAAAATGAAGTGTACAGGAACAATTTAAGGAACGGAGTGCAATTATTGTCAGCCGTCATCTATCTGTCATAGAATCTAAATCTTCCATATGAATATGATCTATCTGTTAGACACATCTTATAGAAGCTTCGATGTATGTTTAAATATAAGCAATCTCTAAAGATTGTTGAAAGCTTAACAACAGAAAGGCACAGATTTCTAAAAGAACTTTTTTAAAATAAATGTTCAACCAATGTTTAACTTTTTTTTGTAATAACACAGTAGATGTGTGACTTTTATGTATATATTTCCTCTACCTAAATAAATGCTTTGAACATATATTGATAGATGCTAATAAACAAAATTAGACTACTTGGATTAATAATAATTATTTTGAAATTCATGTCAGTACATATTTTATTTCATCTTGAATTGTATGATTTTATCCAATAATTTATCAATGTTACCAACATAGACCAGTGGGAGGCTCCTTTGCACAGGATGCCGGCTAGATTATGGGTACCACAACGGCGCCTATTTCTGCCGTGAAGCAGTAATGTGTAAGCATTACTGTGTTTCGGTCTGAAGGGCGCCGTAGCTAGTGAAATTACTGGGCAAATGAGACTTAACATCTTATGTCTCAAGGTGACGAGCGCAGTTGTAGTGCCGCTCAGAAGTTTTGGGGTTTTTCAAGACTCCTGAGCAGCAGTGCATTGTAATGTAATGGGCAGGGCGTATCAATTACCATCAGTTGAACGTCCTGCTCGTCTCGTCCCTTATTTTCATTAAAAAAAAAAAATGGTTGTCATTTGCTACATACCGGAAGATGTAGTGGCGGTAGGCCATGGTGTTCTATGGGGGAGGCCTTAGTTCAAAAGTGGTCATCCACTGCCATCTTCCAGCTGAAATGATGATGAATGATGATACAAAAAAATGATTATTTAAACAATCAATGAATAAGTTTTCATTTATCTATGAAATGTGTATAGTAATTAGTACAAGCTGCATATTGGTGAGCACTATTAATATATTTACTTTCACAGCGTCACTTGTATGTCTAATCCAATAAAAACTATTAAGATCGCCACCCACTCACTGATGTTATGCATGTCTTCTTACATCATTATGTGATTGTTTTCCGTTGTGTTTGAAAAGCATAAAACGTTGAGGTAATGTTACATTCAGTGAAAAAGAGATATCTATGATTAGAGGCCGGATTATATGCAAATGCATATTGCATGCTTTTAAATATTTAGTACCTTTACTGTAGCGGTAGTTGCATATTTTAGAAAAAAACAAATATTATTATGCATATTTACGCTCGATCTAACCCATCGTTCGATGCTTTTCATAGTACGCCCAAACATTGCACTAAAAAAATTCTGCCCAGTAACCTCAGTAGATGTAGAACACTCCTTTTCCGTTTACAAAAATTTATTAAGCAATCATAGACACAATTTGTCTACAGAACATGTAGAACAGTACTTAGTAGTACATATTTTTAAAGGTAAATCTTAAATTTTATTGTTACTTAAGTAACAATCTATTATAATGTAGGTATATTTTGTAATAGATTCTTTCAATAATACGATTGTCAGTACAAGCCTTTATAAAATGAAATAAAAATATGACTTTATTTTTTCCTGTTTAATTTTATGCATATTTTGGCCCTTTTTATGGATTTTCATGCATATTTTAGTTATTTTACTTGCATATTTGCATGCATATTTTGGGTATTTTTAATAGCTTATAATCCTTTCTCTACTTATGATGTTTACTGTCGTCATATTATTTTTTGAAGGTTTTTGTCATTGCCATACATTGATATCTCATTTTGCACATAATTAGCCCCTTACCACAATATGGAAATTGTAGTAAGTACTCGGTCAATTCAATAACTAAAGAGTTTAATCAATTCAACCATTATTATTTGCTAACAGTCTTTTACGAATTTATGTTATAAGGAGAATTAAATTTATAAGATGTCTTCTCATGATATTTTTTTTATGTACTTCATTAGTAATTTATTGTTACTTTTTAAAAAGAATGTAAAGCATTGACAAGACATTCATTTATGGAAGTTATTGATAACAGTTAATTTGGCAAGACCTAGAACATAACTTTGCTATTGGAAAGTTACTCTGTGAGATATTGTTAAGAACGTAACGTAAACATGGATGTTATGATAATTTAAATAAAACTCTTTTTAATGGATCAAAAACTGTGTTTTTAAAATTGTTTTTTGCGTCAAAGTTACTTTTTAATATTATTTTAGCTAACCTGACGTTTCGTGACATTTTCTGAGCACGTTTCCAGGAGGGACTGTATTTTGTTTAAATGTGTAATACTAGCGTTAATCAGAGAAGATACAACGTAATGATAGTGATTTTTGTTTGGAGTAAATTTGTTTGTATGTCTTGTGCAGGCGATGGCTACAAACAGGACCGGTTCGCAGCGGGCGAACGGCGCACCACAGACCAAAGTGTGTCAGTTCAAACTGGTGCTACTGGGCGAGTCAGCGGTGGGCAAGTCGTCATTGGTGCTGCGCTTCGTGAAGGGCCAATTCCACGAGTACCAGGAGAGCACGATCGGCGCCGCCTTCCTCACGCAGACGCTGTGCCTCGATGACACTACCGTCAAGTTCGAGATATGGGACACCGCGGGCCAGGAGAGGTACGGTTATACTCCCCTGTAACGTGGACATTACTGGCTGACATCCCCAGCTTTCTCTCATATACAGCCAAACAATCAAACTCAAATAATCTTTATTCAATTTGGCTTAAACTAAGCGCTTTTGAATCGTCAATATATTTCTTTTACAATTACTGAATTTACCATATGTTCCAACTCAAGTGCCACTCTTTTCAATCAAATAGAGTATTTTACAATGGCTGTAATATACATAACAAATTAGTTTTGTGAGGTGCTGTATCCAATACATGGATATAGCTTAAATAATATCAAATATTTCATAAAAGTGATAAACAATAAACTGTATAAATATAAATTATCCTATATTGGATGCACAACCGATCTATCGGTATGATCGATATGATATCGAACGAACTTCCTTTCGCGACAGTTTGATTAACCCCCTAGACATGACATGTATACCATAAAGAAAAGCGTGTGCACCAATATGGATCCCACCAATGCTCTTGTGATTCCTCTCGTGTTCCAGCCTTCACGAAATTCATAGACGGTCGTCTTCACTTACCATAAGAGGACTCGCAGACGTCTTTATCCTTCCGTTACATAAAAAAAAATTATGTGCGTAAAAAGTGAAACCTGCAATGTGTATGAACCTCTAAACTGCATATGAAATCCTGGTACATGTTGATAGGATGGCACATGATTTCAACCGCTATGAAAGACATTACTATCACCGCTACTATATTTATGTTCTCATGGTGTATATATAGTAATATGTCGTGCGCATGACGTCACAATATATACTAGTCTAAACAAAATAAGGGCCACTTGATTTTTTTGGCCTCGCTAGCGATAATTTATTTTTTATGCATTCTCAAGTAGCTGATACTTTATTGTGGTGTTACATTATTTGTTTACACATCTTTTTTGAGCATTCCCGCATAATTGTTTAAAGTGGGTAGTTTTAGATAATTTATTGTAACCACTTGATTCTACCCGATTTTAAGACGGGTTTCAACTCAGTCAAATTGACCATTCTCTCAGGAACACTGTAAGTTTTGTTTGACTAGTGGCTGAATTAACATTTTAAAAAAAGTTATGCCGAGAATTCGAAGTCATATGGACTTGTCAACCGTCACTAGGGCCGTAACATTGCTTCAAGAAGGCCAAAAAAATTTTTTAGTGATGACCGTCGCATTAGGGTCTGGAGGCGTGAAGGTGAGCGATTTTCGAATGCTTGCATCCATGAAAGTGACAGGTTTGGGGGCCCCAATATTATGGTATGGGGAGGAATCTCTATATCAGGCAGAACCGAGCTGGTAATTCTAAACGAAGGCACAATAACAGCTCAACGTTACATCGATGAGGTCATAAGACCCCATGTGGTCTCATATGCACACATATGTACGATAATGCTCGCGCTCATACAGCTAGGGCCACCAGAGAAGCCCTAGAGGAGGCTGGTATACAGGTGTTGGACCGGCCTGCAAACAGTCCGGATCTAAATCCGATTGAACACATGTGGGACTTACTGAAACGCAGTGTTCGAAGCACAAACCAACCCGTGCACAATGAATGACAGCTAATAAACGTTCTGATATCAGCTTGAAACAAATTCCTCAAGAAATAGTGGTACACCCGGTGGAGAGTGTACCTTCTAGGCTTCAAGAGTGCATTAGTAATCGAGGACGGCATACTAGATATTGAAGAAAGTCATAAATCAACCAACATTTTAGGTTTTTATTTTTTCAGATTTTTTTTTCCTGACTAATTATTTTTGCAAAAATGTTAATTTTTAGAAAAAGTGGAGAAAGTTTTTTTTTAATGCATCATTATTTTATGCTGTCACAATAAAAATCAATCAATATATCCAATTGAATCATTGATCAACCTTTAAACCTCAAGAATTCATGAGAATACTGTAAAAACGTGGTGGCCCTTATTTTGTTTTCACTAGTATATTAAGGTATACTCGCGTCATACATAAGACAATCTCTTCGTCAACTATGATCCCCTGGTACCAAAACACTGTATAATGCTTCCTTTGTCATTATTCCCAAGTTATTAATTCTCGTTCTTCGTAATATGTCTCATCTAGATAATGTTAACGTGATAACATTAATCATCTCCATATAAATATTAGTATCTTATTTATATTACGTCTGGGTTGTTGAGCTATTAATATTTACCCCTAACAGGCAATGCACCAATTAGAGGTCAATGTCTCGATCCAACGCAATAAAGGAAAGAACCAAAATAATTTCTTACGACCTTTATTTACATTAAGGTGTTTGTAATAAACAATATTTAAACGAGTTGGCTGCATTTAATTTAGTGCAGGATACAGTTATACAACTTATTCAAATATTATTATTGTAAATCTCGGCTCACGGATATGGTATAGTTATCATAATATTGTGTACTAGCTGACCCGGCGTACGTTGTTTTGCCATATAAAGTATAATTCACGCGATAGTTTTATAAGTAGTAAAATATTGCCTATATTATAGCCTGTACATCATTTTGTTCTATTGTCAATAGTTTTTGCAGCGCACGCAAAAATAGGTTTTCGATTTTACACCTTGTGTTACAAAATAGCAATTTTATTATGGATCCCTAATTTTGAAAAAAAAACATAGCCTCCTTTCTCCTTAACGCCTTCCTCGATAAATGGACTACCCAACACCGAAAGAATCATTCAAATCGGACCAGTAGTACCAGAGATTAGCGCGTTCAAACAAACAAACAAACACTGCAGCTTTATAATATTAGTATAGATTTACATTCATGCAGTTTAGTTTACTACGCAGTACTCCAGCGTACGACGTATCTGTCTGGGGCTCGAAGGTTTCGAAAGTTTCAAGGAATAATATCTTATATCTTTAAACGAGCAATTCTTGTATATTATCTGAATCTCGGAAACGGCTCCAACGATTTTAATGAAATTTAGTATACAGGTAGTTTCGGGGGCGAGAAATCGATCTAGCTAGGTTTCAGTTTTAAAAAAAATGTAGTTTTATCCGTGATTTAATGAGAAACAGCTACAATAACATTAGAATACAAAGGTAAATTTCGTCACTATATATAATACCTGAGATGGGACATTGGGTGATCCGGAAAGCAGAAGACTCCGGTTCGAATCTAGATGTCCTATTAGGATTTTTTTGTTAAAGTTTTGTACATTCTTAAAAATGCGAGCAATTCTCGGTCGACCAGATATTGAATATATTATACTGCCATACACCGAAAGAGATGGTAAATTTATTTAAAAATATTAACACCGAGGTGACCGTGACCAAGCCGGTGTGGAAACGAAGAAAAACACATTAACCCAGGGATAGAGAAATCACCCATGTAGTAAATTTGACCCAAATCATTAGACCCGATTTTGAGATACGCAAAATATATGTATGAACAAGATTTGATCCGTGTTTTTTTTTTATAAATTTTATTTATTTAAGGGTTAATCTTGTATATAATTTATACGTCTTGATAGAGCCTCTTGCTGCCAGACAAAAGATAAAAACTGGTAGATTTATTACTTTAGTGTGCGTGACAAGCGACGTCTTACACTCGCGATTTGTATGTGAGCTTTGTATGTTTATTTGTGTTAGTGTGCGTACATGGCTAAAATAGAGGTTAACAGTCACCCTCAATTTTTTTCGACGTTTACACAGCTGCCACAGTCAATCCAGGTTTTAAACATAGCTTCAATCAAATACATACCTATTATAATAAAAGCACTATGTACTTTTAAAATTCACAGTTTTAAATAAAGATTGAATGGTGTGTGGATCCTTGCGTGCGTGCATTGCTTAAAATAGAGGTTAACTGTCACCCTCAATTTCTTTCGACGTTTTCACAGCTGTCACAGTCTATCTAGGTTTTAAAAGGCAAGGCTTCTATCAAATACATACCTATTTACTAATAAAAGCACTATACACTTTTTAAATACACAGTTTAAAAAAATATTTAATGAATTTAATTTTCATCTGTAAATATAATAATTTGCTGTGTTTGTATTACGTACGATGTCCAGGTAAATTATATGATTAATAATGTTAGTTAACATGTCGCGCCGGGTTTCAACGCTCGCCATAATAATAATATTGACACACTTTTTACACAAATTATCTTGCCCCCAAATTAAACATTATAGCCTGTGTTATGGGTTACAAGACAATTATATATTTAATACAATATAGTTACTTAAACATACATAAATACATTTAAACATCCATGGCTCGGAAACAAACATCCATATTCATCATATAAATGCTTGCACCTACCGGGATTCGAACCCGGGACCACTAGCTTAGTAGGTAGGATCGCTAACCATTCGGCTATACAGGTCGTCAAATAATAGATTGTTTTTTTTCACCAACTCATAAAGGCCTAATCTCCAAACATCTTTAAGCAAAATATCTTCAAGTTCATATTGTACTTGATCGCAAGAAGATAATCGTGTGAAATCTGCAAGAAATAACAACTGAAGGTCTAACTAACGTCGCGTACGGTTAATGTATGCATCTTATCGTCATTCAGTAATAAGTTAACGTATTCACTATTTTGTATGTATCTCTCGTGATTTGCCGGTCTACTTACGGCCGTTTTCAAATACCTAACTATCCTAAGTTTAATTTACTAGAGGTAGACAAATCTATCCTTTGACGCTTACTTACATTTCAATAACCTATCAACGTAAAGCATTGGACTATAACTATATTGGATATAACTGTGGATAGTAAGATCTTGTCATTAAATTTCGATAGCAATATGTCCGTGACTAGATAGATCAGAAGATACATAATAGCTTTAAGGGTAAATGTATACACTTCTATAATAAAGTCCCGGCCACTGTTCAGGCATTATCTATAAATAAATTTAAATGTTTTATAAAAAGATGGCTCTGTCGTAAATCCTATTACTCCACTGCTGAATATCTAAATGACCGGACAGCCTGGGACTAGATTGTGATTATTTTATAGCGATAGAAATGATTGTACAATATTGTATATTTTTATTGAAAAGAGCGCAAAAACAGCTGTGAGAGTTTCTTGCGCCGCTTCTTCTCTCTCAGAGCGCCATTTGTTTCCGAAGCGGTAGTAGTATCTAGTAGTTATTAGAAGTGACATCAAAAAGAATTCTAAAGGAATCAATTTTGAGAAAATAAATGCCTTTTATGCCTTTTACTAGAGATACGTTATTGAAATCGGTCGTTAGCTATATTTGTGTTATGTTCGATATGTTTTAATTAGGATCCGCAAGGAATGTAGTTGCTCCAACTTCATCACAAACTGGTTCCTTACTGCGTGCGTCAATGAAACTAAGAATTTGTTCTGTATCGAGAACCCGTTTAGTTCCTCGTCATCTCTTTAGTGTTGAGTGAGCCTTAACTAACGGAAACCCTATAGCCCCGCTGTCGGTCCGTCTGTCAGCAGGTGTTATCTTATAAACCACTATCGTTAACTGGGTGAAGTTTTAATAGAATGTGTATTACTATTGACGCTAAGGGCCGCTGCAGACGTGGCGGGTTTTATACGCGAGACGATACGGGAGGTTTTGGAAAAATCATTACATACAAAATGTGTATGAAAGAGCCTATGTTTTTCTATGAAATTAAGGGACGAGACGAGCAGGTCGTACAGCTAATGGTAATTGATACGCCCTGTACAATGCAGTGCCGCTCAGGATTCTTGAAAAACCCCAAAAATTCTGAGCGGCAGTACAATTGCGCTCGTCACCTTGAGACATAAGATGTTAAGTCTGATTTGCCCGCCCTTCAGACCGAACACAGTTATTTTTACACATTACTGCTTCACGGCAGAAATAGGCGCCGTTGTGGTACCCATAATCTAGCCGGCATCCTGTGGAAAGGAGCCTCCCACTGTTGAATAAAATGTGGCGTTCACGGTAAAAATGTCGTCGCCAACGATGTTTAGCACGTCCGTGTTTCCACTACGTATTCAGTCACACTTTTCGTTCGGTAGAGAGAAGTAGTGACGTGTCGATGTTGTTCACAACACTAGCACGTTAGATGCGAGTCACTGTCACAGTTCGTATTATGGTGCTTCTCAGGATATTATCAAAATAACCCCTTCTACTCGTATCTGTTCATATAAAATATTTATAACTACCGATACCATGCACACCGCGTTTTTTTTACAATAAAATCACATTTTCTTACACTATTTTAATTTTAATTGAAATTTATGAAGATTTATTTTCTATAAAAGCGTAATTTTTTAAACTATTATTTATTTTTTTACAAGGAAAATCGGTTTATTTTTGTGCGCGTTCCGCGGCTCATTTACAATATCATCCGTACGAATATCATATATCAGCCATAGTAGCGATTCCAAGCAACTTCCTTCATTAACAAACATAAACTTGTTATGCCTACTACTAGGCTAAGTCGAGTTAGTAAGTCTTTTGTGGGGCGATGTATATGCTTTTATCTACACCCATGCTTTAAATCCTCTATTAAAGATTCTGAAACAGTTAGCTTATTGCCAACATTAAAACTCCCAATGTTCTAATAACCATTACATCATCCAAAAGAGTGTTGTAATGTTGTACTGAATTTCATAACAACACCCCAATTTTTTTTTCATTCCCTTCATGCTCAAAGAGTTTTAACAGACAGTCACATTCTTTTTGCTCGATGCGTGGCATCTGTATGAATTTCAAAAAAAGAACATTTTGGTTTACGCGCGTTCCACAAGACCAGAACGTCGCGCGCCGAAAAAAAGTAGGTTAATCGAATCCCCGCCATTTTCCTTCGATATTTTTATTGTTTTGTTTACAAAAAATGAGCGATTAATTTCCAAAAGAACATAATATTCAAGTGAATTTTAATTATTGCACTATACAAAATGTAAATTACTACTAAAATAAATAATTCTTTCATTAATACTTAGTTTATTTGTTTATAATCTGTAATTAATGATATTAGGTTACTATTAGGACTGGCTGTTTTAATGTTAGCAGTAAGCTAACTGTTTCAGAATCTTTTAGAGGATTCATATTTTGGGTGTAGATAAAGTCTTGTATGCAACTGTTGATAATTAGGTATTAAAACACTCATGTGATACTATTATCACACTCGGCTTCGCCTCGTGAGATAAATCCACATTCGTGTTTTAATACCCCTTATTACACAACAGTTGCTATAAATAACTATTACAACAAGATCAGAAAATTATTACGTTATTATAACATAAACAACTTTATTATTACGGTAAAGGTTACTATAACATAAAGACTTTCTTAATGATTCTCCACAGATTGGGAATGGAGCGACCGCCCTCAGGCTATTAGATAATAAGTTTAACTGTACAGTATAACTTTGTAAACATACTTTTTGATGAAAAAAAAAGACCGCTGAGTTTGTTGCGCTATTCTTCTCAGGTCTGAGGCGTTATTTTTTAATGGGTGGTAGTTTTTGACTTTCAATAAGTGATGTCACATCCTATTTTGAATAAAAATATTTGAATTTGAATTAAAAAAAAATACCCTCAACTCATGATTGATCAGGAGTTTTGAGTAACTGTTACATTGTTTGTTTACAGGTATCATAGTTTGGCGCCCATGTACTACCGGGGGGCCCAAGCCGCAATAGTTGTATACGACATCACTAATCAGGTGAGTTATCCATATTATTATACTTATATCTATATATATATATATATATATATATATATATATATATAAATGAATTGCTGTTCGTTAGTCTCGCTAAAACTCGAAAACGCCCGGACCGATTTGGATAATTTTGGTCAGCTAGTATTATTAAATAAACGTTTCATGTCTTTTTTTTTATACGGAACATCTAAATTAAGATAATAATATATTAAAAAACTAAGGAATTTTATTTAATAAAGGTACAACATAATATAATTAGGGTTCCATGTGGGAGGCACCTTTGCACAGGATGCCGGCTAGATAATGGGCACCACAACGGCACCTATTTTTGCCGTGGAGTAGTAATGTGTAAGCATTACTGTGTTGCGGTCTGAAGGGCGCCGTAGCTAGGGAAATTACTGTTCAAATGAGACGGCGAGATGGCGAGCGCAGTTGTTTTTCAGAATTTTTTGGGTTTTACAAGAATCCTGAGTGGCACTGCATTGTAATGGACAGGGTGTATCAATTACCATCAGCCGAACGTCCTGCTCGTTTCGCCCCTTATTATCATAAAAAAAAAGAATGTGTTTTTTTTATACGGAAATATAATCTACTAACTGCAGACAGATATACTATTAACATAAGTTTGTTTGTGACGCAACCTGATGTCGGTAACGCGACCGGCTTACTGAAAATTGATACTCTTAAAGAAGTCCATGAAATGGTTAGCACACCCATAACATTGACCAATTTCCATCAAATAATATAAAATGGCCTGAAAAGTAAAGAAGCACATATTGTAGCTTGCCTTACCAGGTTGAACTGGCTCCGGAATGAAGTGATTTAGGACGAACTGTGACGCAACTGGACGGGCGAGATGTGCTCTCTCTTGCTCGATAGCTCGCATTGGTTTCATGTCCCTCGTCGTTTAGTGTACCTACCAGCCTAGCGAAACTCTCTAGGAAAGAAGCGATTCACTCGATTGTATAAAACGTGCAGTCATTGATAGATTGACAGATGAGGCTATAATCTTGTGAAAAAACGGAGATCCACTACGTTTTAAGCAACTGTACGCTTTCAAACCTAGCCGGATTATACTTCGTGGCCAATCGAGATACTGTAATTACTACTACTTCAACCTTATGTCAAATTAATGCACGTTTCATACTAAACTTAATTTAGATTTTTAATTAGGTAGTCCTGCCTCTTATTGCGTAGTATTTACATCCTCTTTGGTACCTACGTCCTTGGAGGGAGCAGCTGTTCCCTCCTAGACGAGAGTCATATAAATGCGCCCTACCGCCATAGGAGCGGGATGAGAGAAGAGGCAACAGACTCAGCAAATGTCAATCGCAATTCACGGCGCTCCGCTCGGGACGATTTGAGATTGAAAATTGTCGAGGATAAAAAAAGATGAAATTTTACGAGAAGTTTTAATAGATTTTGAAAAGAAGCGCGCAGAGGAAGCTATTTCATTTTTTTTTTCTTTTTTATTCCGTTAAAATAAAATTACCTCACGTCCATATAATAACTAAAATAATAACTTTATTTCTCACCAACAACCAAAATCACAATACAACGAAAGCTTAAAAAAATACAGGGGTTTGGTCTTGGATCGCTGGTGCTTGTGGTAGGTAATAAATCAAAGAATAAATGTGTGTGTGTGTGTGTGTGTTTTTGTGTGCGTGCGTGCGTGCGTGTGAGTGAGAAAGAGATTGAGAGGTGCGGAACCATGCGTGTGATAGGTGCGTGTATATGGTGTTCTTGGTTCATAGGTGTGCTAACCATTAAATCCAATAACATATAACCAATGTGAAATACTCACATTTTAAAAAATTACGACTAAAATAATATAGTATTCTTTATCTGCCCCCTCTGTATTGATTCCTCTCTACGCACGTAGGCATGTCAACGTGTCCAATGCACTTTCTTTTACGATTATGAAACGGGTATGGTAATAGTGGAATTAATTGGACGGATAAGTATATTTTAATGGTCAGAGACTGCTAATGGCTGTCACTAATGATTTAAATCAAGTTTATCTGTTTATACACGCGGGCAGCCCACTGTAGACTACTCTGTTATGCCGTTATCTGTATAACTAAATTTATTTCTATAAAATTTCGATGTTATCTTAATTTTCTGCACGTTACTGCGTATATTTTACCGTACAGAGCAGCGGTTGATTGTTTTATTGATTTATTCCCGCTGGGTTTCATGCATTTTTCTGGTGTAGTTCTACTTGAGTGCACTTAGTCTTCTGAAATGATTGATTATGACGGATACACATTTCAAATGGTTGTATTTACTACTACTACGAGGCTACTTTGCAACCTCAACAGCGCCTATTACTGCCTTGAAGCAGCAATGTGTAAGCATTATTGTGCTTCGGTCTGCAGGGCGCCGTAGCTAGTGAAATTACTGGGCAAATGAGACTTAACATCTTATGTGTCAAGGTGACGAGCGCAACTGTAGTGCCGCTCATAATGCCAGATTTGTGTATGTCAGTTATTTTCGGCTCTTCGCTATGGGGTCATGGAGGTAGGTAGGCCTTTAATCTGTCTGGCCACGAATCTGTGGATTTACGCTCTGTTTTTATGGAAAATATAGTCACTGCTTGTTCTACAGATTTCTTAAGCGACCCAATATCGACGCGTTGATTAGAGCTCTTTTAAAGTCTGGAACATTGACTTCCAGCCAATCTTGGCCAGTTCCTCGTGAGGTCTTGCTACTAGGTTTATTTTTACGAAGCTAAAGGTTTCACGAAAGGTTTCACAACTACAGGCCTATTGTTATTACCTCCCTGCTCTCCAAAATCATGGAGAGCATAATTAGCCGTCAGCTCTTGGTATACCTAGAGGGTCACCAGTTGATCAACGACCGACAATACGGGTTTCGCCATGGTCGGTCGGCAGGTGATCTTCTGGTATACCTAACACATAGATGGGCTGCGGCTATTGAAAGCAAGGGGGAAGGCCTGGCAGTTAGCCTGGATATAGCGAAGGCCTTTGATCGTGTATGGCATAAGGCGCTCCTCTCTAAACTTCCATCATTTGGGCTTCCCGAGAGCTTGTGCAAGTGGACCTCCAGCTTCCTCACTGGGCGCAGCATACAGGTCGTTGTCGACGGACATTGCTCGAACCCGAAGCCCGTGAATGCTGGAGTGCCCCAAGGCTGTGTGCTATCTCCTACGCTGTTTCTTCTGCATATCAATGATATGTTGGACACCTCCAACATTCATTGCTATGCAGATGACAGCACTGGTGATGCCGTATACACGGGCCATGCACGTCTCTCTCGGCAAATCGTCGACCAGTGCCGGGAGAAACTTGTGTCTTCTATCGAGTCCTCTCTTGAGAAAGTCGCGGAATGGGGTAAATTGAACCTTGTCCAATTTAACCCCCAGAAGTCTCAAGTTTGCGCGTTTACCACTAAAAAAAACCCCATTTGTCGCATCACCGCTCTTCGACAACACTTCCCTAAAAGCCTCGCCTAGTATCGGAATACTGGGTCTCGAAATCTCGAGCGATTGCCAATTCCGTGGCCATCTGGAGGGCAAAGCCAAATTGGCTTCAAAGAAACTGGGCGTCATTAATAGAGCACGGCAATACTTCAAGCCGGCCCACATTCTAGCGCTGTACAAAGCGCAGGTCCGGCCACACATGGAGTATTGCTGTCATCTCTGGTCTGGCGCACCCCAGTATCAGCTTGAACCATTTGACCGCGTGCAACGCAGAGCAGCGCGAATTGTCGTGGACACAGTACTCTGTGAACGGCTGGATCACTTGGCGTAGCGTAGAGACGTCGCTTCATTGTGTGTCTTCTACCGCATTTATCACGGGGAGTGTTCCGAAGAGCTGTTTTACCTAATTCCTGCCGCCGAATTCCACCTTCGCACGACACGCCACAAGTTAGGATATCATCCTCACCATCTGGATGTGTGGCGGTCCTCCACAGTGCGGTTTACAAGGAGCTTTCTTCCACGTACTACAAAGCTGTGGAATGAACTTCCTTGTGCGGTGTTTCCGGGACGATACGACATGGGTACCTTCAAAAAAAGCGCGTACACCTTCCTTAAAGGCCGGCAACGCTCCTGAGATTCCTCTGGTGTTGCAAGAGAGTATGGGCGGCGGTGATCACTTAACAACAGGTGACCCGTACGCTCGTTTGTCCTCCTATTCCATAAAAAAAAAAAAATACACATTGACAGAACGCTGCGCGCGCGCCAAAATAGTACAATATACGACTGATATGAGGCTTGTGCAGTGTATTGAAAATGACCGACTACTCTATACGCACTTTGTGCAAGGCAATCACAATTGTGTTTTTTTTAAATACCTCAGCCTTGAAAAAATTGATGTAAAGCGGGATAATGATCGAGGTTTTTAAGGGCGTTCCAAATTATAATTATTAGGTAAATAAAAATAAAATTTAATTTTTTTAAGTTCTACCAATATTTATGGCCAGACTAGTTGTTATAGTTTATTGTTTTTGCTCAAATAGAAGACATTTATAGCTACAACAAGAAGAAGCAAATAATTTCTGACTATTTTTAGTGGGCTTCATAAAGTACTAAATAGAGGCGTGTTTATACACTTTTATAATATAATCTCTGCCTTTGATTAGATTTCTATAAAGAATTTTTAAAGGTTTATTTAAAATGGCTCTGCTGTAAATATGAATTAATTCCAGCCACGTATAGAGTATTGCTGTAATCTCTGGTCTGGTGCACCCAAGTATAAGCTTGAACCATTTGGCTGTGTCGACGTCGCTTCATTGTGTTTTAATACCGTATTTATCAGTTATTGTTCCTCTAAAGCTGTTTGACCTAATCCGTGCCGCCAAAATCCACTATTACACGGCACGCTATATAAATAAATATATAGACACGCTACGAACTTGGATATCATCCTCACCATCTGGATGTGAGGTGTTCCTCTGCGAATTTCAAGGAAAATTCTTCCACCTACGATCAAATTATGGAATGAGCTGCCTTGCGAGGTGTTTTCAGGACGATACGACATATTATGTGCTCTTTGTAAAAGCACCCACACTTTTCTATAAGGCCATCAACGCTTCGGTGTTATTGCAGTGAATATGGGCGGCGCTGATCGCTTAATATTAGGTGACCCGTACGCTTATTTGCCCTCCTCTTTCATGAAAAATGTAATAAATATATGTAGATCGTTCGTGTCGCACATTAGAGGTTGTTGAGTTTTGTTATCTAGAAATGATATATTATGTAGTTGTTGAACGAGCAACAGTCGTTGACTTTATCAATTTACTTCGTTTGCGTTATTTACATTTTCGCGTTTTATAATTGGTATTATGATTGGCGGTGGGACAGCGGAACAAGTGAAAGAGGTGTTGTATATTTGGGAAGTTTGTTTACTGGAGAGGGGAAGCGTGAAGGTGATGGTATGGTATAGGGGCTCCTGTTACATCCACAAATAATCCTCTAGTATGGGTCCATTTTGCGTGCAGTATTAGCCATTTACTCTAACCAGCCAAGCTTCTTCCTGAAGTTCAGAAAAACGCCTGGGGTGTTCGCCTTCTTGGAGACTTCCTGGAGCGACCTCGTATTAGTTGAGGTTTTTGGCCGTTGGTTGGCCACCCCCGCACATTCCAGGATTTCGCGAGTGAACGTTTCGTCCTCGGCTAGACAGCCTCTGCACTTAGGACTGTCCGTTACGATTGTGAAATGGTGTTTGTTTAGTGATGTGTGACCCGTTAGTGTCGACCATTATACGGATGGTCATGTCTGTTGATGCTGAGAAGTCTACGTGTCGGTTTGGGTGATAGTGCAGGTATCTTTCTTTCGACTGTCTACAGCTTGAGACATTCATCCATCGGGTGCGTGAAGGTGATATTGTAAGGAGATTGTTTCCAACAAGGATACGTCCCTTAGGCTGTTCACAATTACGTGTTGGTTCTTTTACTTACTGCTTAATGGTGAATATTGAGTATGCCAGAAGAAAATAAGCCGAAAAGAAGTAACTTTAAAAGACAGATTAAGAATAAGTATTGAGAGAGATTCGTAGAGTAAAAGAACATTGATAAGGAAATGTCGGGGTGGTTTGAACTTTGATCATGTACAAAAGATGGATTTTTGAAAGATTGACTCCGCAAATAAATAGAATAATAATAAAATGATTTTATGTATGTATAACTGGAATGGATAATATCGGTGTCGAAAACGTGCCGCCAAACTATAAATGTTACCAAATTAAATGTGGTCTTCGATCTTACTTCACAAAACATATTAAGTTTGTAAGTAGCGTTCTGAGAACACTCGACGAAGACGTCGTCCATCTAAATATGGAGCGATCATCCTAACTTGTATATTTATGTTTTTATTATGGAAACGCTAAGAGAACATATTCCCTAGACATGCTTACTCGCTAGACGCGAGGTCCGTTGTAAGCAATCATATGCGTGGACCATAATTTTCAAATTAATATATTTTAATCGTGCAATAACTCTAGCCCGACGAGTTCAGGTTCAAGAAACTCAACGTGAATTATTTTTTAAATTCAAATTAAATTTGAATTTCAATATAATATTATGTATTTCATAAAACGCAGTTCGGCGTTCGTTCACTCCGTTTCCAAGGTTGAGGTGTTGTTTATAATGTTACTTTAGAATAACTTTTACCACACGAACTATTTAAAATATTGCACCACTTACTGTTAATAATCAGTATATATAATTTTGAATATCGAACTACGATACATTCGAAAATCTTCCTAATTACTTCTTCACTCCGTTATATTATATAGTTGTATAGCGAAAAACTCTAAAAATATCTACTGTATATAGACAACCTGTATAGCCGAGTGGTTAGCGATCCTGCCTACTAAGCTAGAGGTCCCGGATGTTTAAACTTATTTATGTATGTTTATATGAATATAATGTATGTTTAAGTAAGTATATTGTTTTGAATATATCATTGTCTTGTAACCCATAACACAGGCTAAATATGCTTAACTTGGGGCAAGATAATTTGTGTAAAGTGTGTCAATATTATAGACAGTCTAGGCTCAGAATCGTTAATGCCTTGCGTTCTAAGGCGTGTGTGTGTGATCTTAAGAGCGTACTTAGACTTGGCTCAGACTTACGTAAAACTTAGCTGGGTGTGATAAAACGCGAACTTACTTTTTTTTTTAATTTAACTAACATTTACTCGCCAAACGTTACGTTTATAGGCGAGATGCGCTCATTAATTTTAAACATAACCTACTAATATCCTAATGGTATACAAACATAACACAAAATGGTTCTAAAATTAAACTTAAAGTTTAACCCCCTTATTCATAATAGTCTGATAACTTAAAGCCTTGCTAATTCTCACACTGTCTTCTTCTATTGACCTAAGTCAGAATGAGAAAAAACACTCCTAAGCGGCTGTTTAAAGTTAGCGGACCATTATGAATAAGGGGGTTATAATTTAAGATGCGAATAACTATATTATTATGATGCTTGACGTCATGTACTTTTTTCTATACTTTTTACTTAATATTATCTATAATACATTTTTAAGCTTTTTCTTAAGTAATCCAATCTTTATCTTAGGGGTCTGTCTTAACATTTCTATATTATTAAATACATACCCAATGCAAATATTCTTTTGCATTGGCTGTCTTAGCTTAAGCCACTGACCTGTATAAATACCACTGGACAAGCTGTTCCTTAAGTTTGACAGCAAATTTTTTGTGCCTATTTGTAGCGCCACTCGCGAGTGTCCAGAGCACTAATTTTGACGTATAATACAAATGGCTGCGAAAGAACGTACAATACTCTGAAGTAGTTTTGCATTTTGAATTAATTTCGTTCGTTTTCCGTTTGATTTTATACTTCAAGAATCAACGTAATAAGGTACACAATTATTTTTTGTAAATAGTTTCCCAACATCTATCTATGTTTGCTGAGGTTGTCTTCAATAGTTTTAGTACCGCAGACTCTCGCTACATGGCCAACAGCGCCAAAATGGCGAATATAAAACAGGCACAAGAGCACTTTGAGACAGCCGCCAGTCCAGTGGTATTTAGTAGCAGCATAATTTCAGCTGCCAAATGACTATAAAAACGAAACCAAAGATTACGCTTAGCTTACACTCAGCTAAGTTTTACGTAATAAAAGTCTGAGCAACGTCTAAGTACGCTCCATAGATCTGAAGACTTAGTGTTGGCCAGTCCTAAAATATGGAGATGAAGGTCTCAGGATAGTTAAGGAAATGTTGAGGCGAGCAAATAAAGAATTAAAACAGTTAGATATCGTTATCTAGTCGATGTTGGCATTACCTGCATCGTACACCACAGCTGTTATCTGATAACACCCGAGTTCTATTTGTACCAACCATCTACGTCGTGTCTGCTGTGATTTATTTCGGCCATGAGTATTTAAATTATCGTGGACCGTGAAATTACCCCATTATTACCATCGGTAAGGAGAGGGTGACGGTTGGCAGCTCTTCGTGGAATGGCATAAAAGACCGTTATTTTCTCAAAATTGACTCCTTTTGAATTCACTTACTATACACTACAACCGCTTTGGAAACAAATGGCGCTCTGAGAGAAAGGAAGCGGCCCAAGAAACTCTCCCAGCATTCCTTTTAAATCAAATATGCAATATTTTAATGACATTGCTATTGCTATAAAATAATTTAGTTTCTATCGGATCACTTAGATATTCAGCTGTGGAGTAGTAGGATTTACGACACAGCCATTTTTTAGTAAATCATTTAAATTTATATATAATGCCTGAACGGTGGCTGGGACTTCATTATAAAAGTGTATACCAGACCCTTAAAGCTATAATGTATCTAATGAAGCTTACAAGTAGTCCCTTATTTCTAGTATTTTAATAATGTATCCCAACCACCTTTAGTGGTGTACATAAGAGGGCCTGGTGGCACTAATCACAACCCATCGGATACTCGAAAACTCGTTGGTAACTTCGTAAAAACTGGTCTGAATTTCATTTTCAACTAAACTTTTAATTTTTAGCAGAACTAATACCAGAACAATTGTGCAGCAAAATAGCCCTTTTACCGTTGTGCTCTTCATGCACGCGACGGGCGCAGTAGAATGTAATCAGGGTCATATTATAGCTTTAGATCGTTTTGAGATACGTTGCGTCGTAGGTATTTTATTAGGAACTATGTACTTGATTTCATCATCAACATTTTCGTTCGTTACTCAAAAAAGGACAATATAGTTGATATATAGCCACCTGTGATATTGAATGTTCTTGTGATATGTATCAGAAGGTTGCAACTTGCAGTTGCTTCATGAAGGTCCAGAAATGAGGCGTTGTGAAACCGTACTGTTTGTTATAAAGGATAATTCACACTAGAGAAGATGTCAAATTATTTCTGTACTTATCTTCAATAACAATTTATTGATATTGGGTAACAATCAAGCAAACAATTCATTATTATTACAAAAACACCTTTTTTTGGGGTAATAAAATTGTAACGCGGCAACAATACGTCATTTTTCCGATGCTTGGGATGTAAATAGGCTATATCGTAATTTTCTCACTGCGGTCAATACTGCTGTAATATATATGGTCATTTTATGTAGATAATTCATATTAAGGACCAATTTATTTATAGAGATAAATTATTCTCAGACGTTCAACACTCATTCGACTTATAGTTGGCAGGTGTGTATCGTAAAATCATGGAATTTTATATATCAAGTAAACCAGTTTTGTTTCACGTTATATAGGCTTAACACATGAGCGGATTTGGTACGGCTGAACCATCGGACGTAGTCTGGTAGTGGACCATATACGATGGTATGTCGCATGGTCCATTGCACAAAATTATTATTATTATTACTGTCCGGACTGTACCGAGTGCGACGCTGGACCAATTGGTGCGAAGTTTCCACCGGACTGTTAGATGGTCCTGCCGTACCAAATCTGACCATGTGTTTAGTCTATTAGGATTCGATATAGAATGGTTGTGTGCATGTAATAGCATTGCAAAGTGAAGTAGTACTTGAGTTGCGAACACGTCTGTGGCGGCCCTTACCGGCTTATCATCTCGTGTACTCGTCACTTAGTGGCCGGCTAACTTGGCCGCGACCTCGACACGGAGGCGCGTCCAATACGTGTCGCGTGTCCGCCGTTTCACAATGCATTGAGAATTGGGCGCAATTGGCGAGAGATTTGCCGACTTGAACCTTCTTCTATTCAAACTACCCATACTTTGTACGAAATCTAAGAAGAATATTTTTTTATGAAAATAAGGGACGAGACAAGCAGCACGTTCAGCTGATGGTAATTGATACGCCCCATTAAAATGTAGTGCCGCTTAGGATTCTTGTAAAACCCAAAAACTGAGCGGTACTACAATTGCGCTCGTCACCTTGAGACACAACGGCATAGCAGCCGAACGGTCGCCAACGAAGTTATGACGATGCAAAATTTGCTGCATGCACACACAGTATAGAATTTAAAAATCTATATTTACCACGATTCGAGGATTTATCAGTTTACCAATATTTTAATGCAATTGCTTGCACTTGGGAAATTTCTCGTGATTCTAGGTAATTACTTGATACCTTAATTATTCCTATTGATGTTAAAAGACAACAGTGTGATTCTTAAATAATTATTTGCTGGATCAAATCCATAATTATCTTGTTATCAATGCGACTTTGACTAACTTTGAGGTTAACTTTACAAGGTTACATTGAAATACAACCAACGGCTTGAATATACAAATAGTTCCAAAATAATTGTATCTGAAGGTGTATAAAGTAATTGAAGACACCATATCGAAACTATGCGGATTTGTTTTAAACATGTTTTTTACTAGTTTTGCCAACAATGTAGTGGATATTGATTTTGGCCCGCGCTATTTATGGATTTTGGCGTATTATGCTGATCAATACTTTCGATGTATCACTTAGGTTATATCAAGATTCCATCGACTTTGCGGTTTGTTTAGAAAAGGTCTCTTAGCCTTAGATAGATTTTGCTCAACTGAGCTGAGCGTAATATTTGATTCCGTTTTTATGGTCATTTGACCGCTGAAATTATGCTTCGATTAATTAAATTAATTAAGATAAGACAGCCCAATGCAAAAGTAAAGTTCGCGTTTTATCACACTTAGCTAAACAATTTATGTTTTAAACCCCCACTTCTAGGATTAATACACAAATAAAATTTGAAAAACAAAATTTTATGAACGATGCGGGACTCGAACCCACGACCTCCGATGTTCCGTGCCGGTGCTCTAACCAACGTATCGTTATAAAATCTTGTAAGCTTTGTTCAACTCTCAGGTTGTGGCTTCATCTACAGGATCTACTTTACAGTTGATAACCTGCTGAACCCCAAAAAACATAACAAATTGTTTAGATTTACAAGAGCGACATCTCAAGTCAATTTCCTAATATACAAATATTAGGCACATATATACACTGGCACGGAACGTCAGAGGTCGTGTGTTCGAGTCCAGCATCGTTCATAAAAATCTTGTTTTTCAAATTTTATTTGTGTACGCTTAGCTAAGTTTTACGTAAGTGTACGTACGATCTATAGATCTCAACCTTAGTGTCAGTTGAATATTGCAGTTGAAAATCACACCCTTTCTCATCATTGGCTTCGATTTCCGTTTGCGGCACGCGTCTGAAGAGTTCTGATCAATTATGTGTAAACATTACTGTGTTTCGGTCTGAAGGGAGCGGTAGCTGGTGAATTACTGGGCAAATGAGACTTAACATCTTATGTATGTCGCAAGGTGACGAGGGCAATTGTAGTGCCGCTCAGAATTTTTAAGTTTTTCAAGAATCCTGAGCGACACTGCATTCTAACGGGCAGGACATATCAATTACCATCAGCTGAACGTCCTGCTCGTCTCGTCCCTTTTTTTTCGTTTTTTTTTATAAGAAATAATATTGTTATCATAACTTTCACACCCATACTAAACACCACTGAAATTTTCGGAATAGCAACCGCGCTGGATAGCAAATCTGCATAATGTATGCAGATTACTAGTGCCAAGACGACAAGTGAACGATGCGTGATGTCTTGTTTGATTCGTTAGCCCCCGTACTACCTGATAGATTTATTATGCGTAAGTGATTGCAACAGCCAGTAATCCTCGCAGAACATGCAGTCTATTTATATTATGTAACGGTACAGCGGCGGGTGCGTGAGGCGACTGCCACCAATCATATTACACGCATGTAAGTCTTCGAGTTCAAGGCTGCGTGGTGATCGGCTGCCCGTCAGCCAGCCGCCAGGATCGATCGCCGTGTCGGCTGGCTTGAGCTGACGTCACTCGGATCATTACGTGCACTACCTAATTACTACATAACTAGATTTTCTCCCACTTAGTGCTCTATTCCTATATTCAAGTTAGAATATTTTCATTACCATAATCAATGACGTTGCTTTTTTGGTAATGCCATGAAAGTGTATGGACTATTCTCTCTTCGTTGGCGCTTAGGAGAGAACTGTTGCCCAGACCTGGGAGGCACTGATGTAATCACAATCGCGTTTCAATATTTAGATATTTGAAATCAATTGTACAAACGGTCTTACGCTAAAAGAAAGGATCGTGAGGAAACCTACACACATTTACGAAGAAATTTATAAACCTTTTAAATTTATAAATTTTACCAGTGGGAGGCTCCTATGCACAGGATGCCGGCTCGATTATGGGTACCACAACGGCGCCTCTTTCTGCCGTGAAGCGGTAATGTGTAAGCATTGCTGTGTTTCGGTCTGAAGGGCGCCGTAGCTAGTGACATTACTGGGCAAATGAGACTTAAGATCTTACGTGTCATGGTGACGAGCGCAATTGTAGTGCCGCTCAGAATATTTGGGTTATACAAGAATCCCGAGCGGCACTACATTGTAATGGGCAGGGCGTATCAATTACCATCAGCTGAACGTGCTGCTCGTCTCGTCCCTTATTTTAATAAAAAAAAAGTGCTTGAAGTTGACTAGCCCGCACTGAGCCTATAGTGGTCTGTACCTGTTCCTAGTGGGAGGTTGCTAGCCAGATGGGATACCGGCACTATCTATTGTTTTACACTCTAGTTTTTGGAAAGACTAGGCTACTCACACTAATAGTAAGCGAAATGCAGCGCCCCGGACGGTCACTCACATTTTTTTAGTTTTTAAGAATCTCGTGCGGCACTGGCCACTGCTGGTCAGTACTGCCAAATGGTCATCTCGTCACTTTTCATCAAAAACAAACACCCTGATGGAAAGTAATCGCCGTGGCCGCCCTTTCAAAAAGTTCTACACTTTGTTCTTGATGTTACCAACTGCAAAGTGATCTTGAACAGTTTGTACTTTAAGGAAGGTCGCTTTAGAAACGCATTGTGAATGAACGCCACATTGTCAGGTCGACATAGCGGTGGTATGTGGTACGCAAAACCATTCACAGTGTACGTTAGTGCCATATAGTATAACATTTCTTTAATTTGTGATAATTCCATGGTAATAAGGTCATAAGAAAGTCCCTTATGGACTACTAATAAACAATTCGTTTTCATTGGCTTGTAATATTTTAAAATAAACAGTTCTAAAAGTCTTAAGACCAAACCTGTCAGCATGAACACAATATAATATTTCTAGATATACTAACAGATATGTATATATCGTAAAACAGCACGTTGAGATTTTTTTTTCCAGAATACTTAGTCTTGTGTTCTATAACTATGGGTACTAAACCTAAACACTAATAGAATTTTTCTCGGTTTGCTTATATTATGACTGTTTGTATTCTCAAAAGCTAGCGAATAGATTTTATTCAAATTTTGCACAAAAATAACAAGACGTCGGCACAATATATAGGGTAACAGTATCACGCTACAAGCAGACATATAGTATAGTATATTTGCTGTTAATAGCGTACGCGCGGACGACGTCGCGGGCTGCAGCTAGTTAGATGTAAAGAAAAAGTATTGGCACAAAATGTTAAGAATTATTCTAGACATATGCGATATAACTAATTTGTTATGGTAAATATGGTTCTCCTAAATATCATTCTAATTTCAACGCACAATATGAAAGAAGGACGCGTCAGAAAATAGTTATCTTGATATGCCATCGATTGTACCTACCTCTATCTGTTGGCAAATTTGATCTCAGCAGTGAAAAAAAAATATGGTGACGCAGCCCCAGTACTTCTGCTGTTATCTCGTTCGACCGATAGATTATTTACTGGGGCAACATTCGCTGAAAGGACAAAGCCCTTTTTAAATCTATCCGTCTGCAGTTGTTTTTGTTCTTTATTACCCAATGTTAAGATAAGTTGTACAACATTGTTTACAATACACGTCAAAAGTGTTTAAAAATAAGATATGTTTTATGTGCGCGAGATTGTCTGAATATGTTATTCGTATTAAGATTGAAATAAAAAGTATAATTCTGTATCTCGTTTTTATGTTATTTATTTTTTTACACCAACAATTTATTTTTGTTTTCTTTTAAAATTCATTATTCAAATTAAAATATTTTAAATTTAGAGCTCGTTTATTATGTTAAAAACTACGCTCATTTCCCCGCAATTTCACATTTTTTTAACCTTAATATTAAATCACAATAATGGATTGGGGACTGGGGTCTTAAAGAAACCAATTCCAGTTATTTGATTGTATTGCACAAAGTGTTAGTGTGGTATGGAGCCGTCATTCATTTTAAAGACACTTCAAAGGTATCATTTTTAGGTTATATGTTCGTAAATCGTACTATCTAACAATAGATATACCAACACCATGCTCTGTCGAAGACCATAAAAGATCGTTGTGGTCGCGTGCTCAGAGAATAAATAAATAGGCTGTAAACATTCCTTATTAAAATAAGGAAACAAAAATTTTACCGCGAGGGTTGAAGATTTCAAAGAATCAAAGAAGAGCTGAAGCTTGGTGATTATGCTAACGACCACTTATTGTTTTCAGGACACATTCGGGCGCGCCAAGAACTGGGTAAAAGAGCTACAACGGCAGGCGTCGCCGTCGATTGTGATAGCGCTCGCCGGCAATAAGAGTGACCTCGCCGCCAAGCGCATGGTGGAGTTCGATGAGGCGCAGGCCTACGCCGACGAGAACGGCCTGCTGTTCATGGAGACCAGTGCCAAGACCGCCATGAATGTTAACGACATTTTCCTAGCCATTGGTGAGATAATAATAAACTACTTATCATAAATATTGGAATAATTATAAAAACTGATATCATATTCTATTCAAGCAAGTCAGCAGGGATTTTAGAAATGATCTTTTGTTTCCAGCAAACAAGTTACCAAGAAACGAAACAGGTGGCGCAGCGGGCGCAGGTGGGGCGCGGCGACTCGCGGACGGAGAACAGCCGCGCTCCTCCGCGTGCTGCAAGTGATACGCGAGTATGTACAACACTATACATATAAACATAATATACACTCGCGGACGGAGAACAGCCGCGCTCCTCCGCGTGCTGCAAGTGATACGCGAGTATGTACAACACTATACATATAAACATAATATACACTCGCGGACGGAGAACAGCCGCGCTCCTCCGCGTGCTGCAAGTGATACGCGAGTATGTACAACACTATACATATAAACATAATATACACTCGCGGACGGAGAACAGCCGCGCTCCTCCGCGTGCTGCAAGTGAGACGCGAGTATGTACAACACTATACATATAAACATAATATACACTCGCGGACGGAGAACAGCCGCGCTCCTCCGCGTGCTGCAAGTGATACGCGAGTATGTACAACACTATACATATAAACATAATATACACTCGCGGACGGAGAACAGCCGCGCTCCTCCGCGTGCTGCAAGTGATACGCGAGTATGTACAACACTATACATATAAACATAATATACACTCGCGGACGGAGAACAGCCGCGCTCCTCCGCGTGCTGCAAGTGATACGCGAGTATGTACAACACTATACATATAAACATAATATACACTCGCGGACGGAGAACAGCCGCGCTCCTCCGCGTGCTGCAAGTGATACGCGAGTATGTACAACACTATACATATAAACATAATATACACTCGCGGACGGAGAACAGCCGCGCTCCTCCGCGTGCTGCAAGTGATACGCGAGTATGTACAACACTATACATATAAACATAATATACACTCGCGGACGGAGAACAGCCGCGCTCCTCCGCGTGCTGCAAGTGATACGCGAGTATGTACAACACTATACATATAAACATAATATACACTCGCGGACGGAGAACAGCCGCGCTCCTCCGCGTGCTGCAAGTGATACGCGAGTATGTACAACACTATACATATAAACATAATATACACTCGCGGACGGAGAACAGCCGCGCTCCTCCGCGTGCTGCAAGTGATACGCGAGTATGTACAACACTATTCATATAAACATAATATACACTCGCGGACGGAGAACAGCCGCGCTCCTCCGCGTGCTGCAAGTGATACGCGAGTATGTACAACACTATTCATATAAACATAATATACACTCGCGGACGGAGAACAGCCGCGCTCCTCCGCGTGCTGCAAGTGATACGCGAGTATGTACAACACTATACATATAAACATAATACACATTCGCTATTCAACCCTTTGCATTTTTTTTTCGTTTGTGATCATTGGCATTCCTATACAATATTTTTATCAAGAAGAGATGATTGACATGTTCTTGTGTTGTGGTTACAGAGTGGAGCGGGGGACGCGAGCGGGCGCGGCGTGCGCGGGTTGAGGTACGTGTACCGTCTGTGATGATGTTGGTTGAGTCTACCTGGTCTTGGTTATTAGCACAGTCCACGTTATCTTCTTATGCTTCTCAGTAAATTCGGCAACTATTTCCCACTACCATCACATATAAGTCTCACTTTATAATACAATATAATGATTTGGAGCTCAAAGTGACAAATATGTATAATATTTGTTATAATTAAGATGTATTTCTAAATTTTTTAATTTCTTCCTCTAATATGTAAAGTATTCTATTAGGTGTCATTACGAAAATATTAGATGATTTAATAGAAGAAACTGACTGTTATATAATAGGGGTACCAATTATAATTACTGAATTAGTTTATGAAAGTATATATTATTTTAAAAGGCGTAAGTTACAAATAATTAAAATAAATGGTCTCTCGATAGTGACATCTTTTTATTGAACTAAATCAGGTTTCAGAAACTTTATTTATCTCAAAAAGAATTCCAAATTTTACATACTGAGATAATACTTTTCTAGTAACAGACAAAAGATTTGCTGCATAAATTTATAATGGAACATAAATGAAAAATAATAACAAAAGTAACTTCTACTATCTAAGTATAAACATATCTTATAATTGTTCATTTTAATTTTATTTAATAACACAAAAAATTAAAATTATTTACTAAACTGACACAATTTAGTTATCAGTTACGAGAAGTCCTATAAAATATGTGTTTTTAATAATTTTTTTATAGTATTTAGCTTTTTATATATTTAGGCAAATCTCAATATTAAACGTTATTATCAACTGTTAATAGTAAATGGTTAAATAATATATTTTATCAGTGTTATTATGAATTGCATTAATGAACTGTTTCCTTGTAGGTCATCGCTTCGTAAAGCTGGGTTCACGCGAGCATTAGTTGTATCACAAGCTGTCTGACTGTGCCCTCTCCTATACTATGTTAAGTGGCGGTCTTCCTGTATATATCGGGGCTGAACCGATCAACTATAACTTATAAACGACCATACATCGCAAAGCACTTATCGTTTATATGCGTTTGCGTATCAAAAGGACATTGCTATGGCAATATGACGTCACATCCTGTTCTTAGCTTTTGTCATTCTAATAGTTGTAATATATTCAGTAAGCTCCGTATTCGTATGAAGTGTATTGTTGTCTCCAAACACATCGAGTGTTCTGTCTGTTCAGTGTCAGTTCGAGTGTTGAGCACGATCCAAACATAACGGGCCATCATACTTTTCACAAACAGTACAGTGAAAAGTATGATACAACTCGCTACTTGACATAGTATATGCCGTAATATTTGAAGTGTAAAATAGCGTAGACATATACGTATTCAAACATCCAAATGTCCACATTGTATTTTGTTTTATTATTAATAAACAAAAATGTTAATAAGTTCGATGCGATAATTCACTAACAATAGAACCTACGCCATTTTTCGCTTCGATTGTACCCACGAAAACCATCATGTTCCACGTATTTGATTAACGAATTGGTAGGATAACTTGTATATTAACACGTTTCTAATATATTATACGTTATGGTTATTTTATAAATATATTTTTGATTTATTTGCCGTCCGCGGTACGGTATAGATTGCGACGCTACGGTAGTGCCCTAACGTTCTGTGTCTAGGCAAAGTGTTTCGCTGTGCGACGCAATAGAGTTGTAAACATCGACCCGATATCGCACTTCGACTGAGTCACTATTAAAAATTGTGTGATTTGATTTATTACATTGCATTACATGCCATATTGTTAGGTGAACCATAATTTAGAGCGGCGGGCGAGTTACGTATTGGTTATTTATGCAACTGTTGTGTAATAAGGGGTATTGAAACACGAATGTGTTTCGGGAACTCGGCTTCGCCTCGTGTGATGGCATATAGTATATATAATGTTTAAATACCTAATTATCAACAGTTCCATACAAGACTTTATCTACACCCATAATATGTATCCTCTACCAAAGATTCTGAAACAGTTAGCATACTGCTAACATTAAAACAGCCAGTCCTAGTAATCATAATATCATCCAAAAGAGTGTTATTATGGAAACGGATGATATAACTAATTTTATTACAACACTCGTTTGGATGATGTAATGGTTAGGACATTGGGTGTTTTAATGTTGGCAATAAGCTAACTGTTTTAGAATCTTTAATATAAGGTATAAAGCATGGGTGTAGATAAAGCTACCGCCAGGGTATCGCCCAATTCAATCGCAGGGTTCACTTCCGCATGAAAATCAACGAATCAAATCACGGTTTATATTATGGATCTGGTGGTTTTGCTTAGTTTTTATGAATGTCAAATGCAGTTTGCGTTACATTTACTGATACATGTATTTGACCGTGGACGCCAATAGAAGGCAGCCAACCCAACTCGCACAGCGCAGCACCGCGCCCAGACATGTACATAGTTCGGTTAAATGTCAGTGAATGTAACTTATACATTAACATTATATATATGTATATTATATAGTTCGTTTGTAAGGGAAGCGTTATTGATAGGATGTTCGGCGAGATCTTTTAGTTTTTGGGCCCCTTCTACCGAACTCGGATGTACCATATTAATGTTTAACTTTAACATTTATTTTCCATTCGCGCTTAATGAAACGGAGACAGTATCTATTAGTTGTTATAATTCTTACTATACTATAAAATATTTACTCTTAGAGTATCTCTTTGTTTAAAAACGTATTAACGGTTACGGTTTGCAACGATAAACAAATGCTTTAATATCAAATGACATTTTTACCGTTATATATTTATTCTCTCGGGGATAGCATAATTCTTTTTTATTTTATTTAATTATTATGTCGTCGATATAAATCCGGGTGAGGCGATAGCGGGCCTCGATCGCATTCCAATGGGGAGTCTCATGTGAGAGCTTCAACTCTGTAATATATTACAGGCGAATGTTTTATTTTACTCGTTCACATATTGAGAATTGTAGCAAGACCAATTACCGTCGCCCTACACATATTTGATGATACGCATTCTTGATGTCAGTATAGAGTGATAAACATTTGAAGTGCGTTTCTCGTGTTTGAGCAGAGTTGAAGGTCGGAAGTGGCCGCGTTGTTGTCGGTGTGAGTTTGTATAGTTGTCTAAGCAGAACTTTAATTTCAAATTAATGAAAACATCCTTGCAGTGACAAAGAATTTGCGTTTGCAATTAAATTTTTCGTGGATTAGGTTAACTACGGCATCTATTATAAAATTCATTATAAGCGAACGGAGGTGTAAACCCACACGTAAGTCGCGACGCGGTCACGTGCTCGCCCCTAACTTTAGTATTCGTCGTATGGAGATTCTAAAATTTAGAGAAAAAATGAACCACGAGATGCATTTGACGTTAGATCTTCTGATACATGAAATAACTTAATAAACTAATTTTTCTACTTAGGCTTACTTACAATGTAATCAGTTGAGCGACTCGCTTCATTCTGTGATGGAACGTCCTTAGACACCCGCGACCTGTTTGGAACAGCGGGACGTCGCACCACACAATGTGCAATGTTTTAGCTGTAACGAGACCGCTCCGCGTTCGTCTAATTTTTTTGTTTTTCTGGTACCAATTTGTTTTAGAAATAATTCGATGCAACCCTTGAAGTTCAATATTATCTAACTATATCTATATAGTACTTCATTGTACACAAATATAAATACACCCACTCTCCTTCCTGTATTCTAAAATGTATTTCAATTTTCCATTGACATTTGACCCCAGCATCGTCACTAACATGATGCACTCAACACAAGATTTAATCATGGGGTTAGCTCTTGTCTTGATTAAGCTCATTTAGTCTGTACTCTTAACATATGACAACTATTCGGCGTAGGTATTGTCCCTTAGTGCGTTAGTGAGCTAGACGCTGTCTTTGTGTAATGTGTCAAACCTGAGAAAAACAGGCGCCAAAAAACTCAGAAGGACATCTAAAACCACAAATATCCAGGTGCTTTCATAGATTCATTCATAAAAAAATATTCAAAAATAGTTCCCTCGATAATAGCAGCTGTAATGTTACGAATTGAACACGTGGACAGTAAAATGGCAGACACGGAGCGGTCTTTGATAATGTTCAGATTAGAGTAAATATAGTGAAAAGTAAACATATATTGTGTATTATTAATTAAATGAAATGAAATCATGCGGAACGTTGATCATGTTCTATGTTTTTGTATTGTGTAAATATTTTGGATTTATTAAGATTATTATATTGAATAAAAAAAATACTGTAAATTATTGTGTTTGTTTATTTCGTATAGTTTATAAGTCATGTGTGATCCTCATGGATCACTTCAGCCCTTGAAATTTTGTGAATATCTATGTTAAATAGTAAATTCGAAACACACAAGTAAAACTGTTCTTCTTTCCATGTGTTTGTGCTTAGATAAAATTATATACATCTAGAATCTAGATAGAGCCGTTTGTTGCTAGACAACTGATGAAAATAGGCCAGGTTTATAACTTACGTGTGCGTGACAAGCAATGTTCCTCAAAAAAAAACAAAATAAACTTTTCACTTCTGTCATCATACGACTTCGCTTGGGATTTGTCTGTTCCCCAGTATTTTTGGCCAAGATCCGGGTAAGGGACCATTCTACGAGGGGCGGTCAAAAAGTTCGCGGAATGGCGGGGTTGGCGGGGGTGAGGTCGCTCCTCCAGGTAGCCGCTACTTGAGTAACTCATAATTACTATATATGCCAATTTCTAGCCTAATTGGGTCATTAGCTTTCGAGTTACAAACGAGTGAACAAGTAAATCGGGAACAAACTAGCCACTATGGAGAAAATTGAACATCGCGCCGTCGTAAAGTTCCTCACCAAACAAGGAAAAACGCCTCAAACTATTTTGCAAGAGATGTTAGCTGTTTACGGAGACTCTGCTCCTGGTAAAACCATGATTTACAAATGGCACGGCCTTTTCAAGCAAGGAAGGGAGTCAATTGAAGATGATCCTCGACCTGGACGGCCCATTGAGGCCACTACGCCGGAAATCATTGAAAAAGTTGAAAAACTTGTATTGGAAGACGGAAGGTTGAAGAAGAAACAACTTGCAGCATCAGTTGGAGTATCAGAAACCACAATTTTAAATATTCTTCATCAACATCTTGGCATGAGTAAAGTGTGTTCAAGGTGGGTCCCGAGAATGCTCACGCCGCTGCAAAAACGTGAGCGCGTCAACTGTTCCCGCGAGTATTTGGACCGCTGTGGAGAAGTTAGGGAAGAAATTATGGCCCGAATTGTAACCGGTGATGAAACTTGGGTTCACCACTATGAGCCTGAGTCAAAGCAGGAGTCGATGCAGTGGCACAAAAAAGGCACACCACCCCCAAAAAAATTTAAAGTGTCGCAATCGGCCGGAAAGATCATGGCGACTATTTTTTGGGATACTGAAGGTATTCTTTTGATCGATTATAAAGAACGTGGTGTTTCTATAACGGGAGAGTACTACGCTTCCCTATTGGACCGATTAAAAGAAGCTATTAAAGAAAAAAGAAGAGGAAAACTGACAAAAGGTGTACTCCTTTTGCACGACAACGCGCCCGTTCACACGAGTCATGTTGCGACGGCTGCCATTCATCGATGCGGTTTTGAACAACTACGCCATCCACCCTACAGTCCAGACCTGGCCCCTAGCGATTTTTATTTATTCCCAAAGATGAAGAAAGAGCTGCGTGGAAAAAAATTTAGAGACGATGATGAAGTCAAGTCGGCGATTTCGGCGTATTTTGACGCCCAAGACAAAACCTATTTTTTCGACGGTATTAATAAGTTATATGCCAGATCCCAAAAATGTATTCGTGTTAAGGGGGAATATATTGAAAAGGAAAAATAACATAATGTATCATTTCATCTTTTTTCCCAGTCATTCCGCGAACTTTTTGACCTCCCCTCGTATATGTGAATGTGGCCTTGAGGAAGGTACTCTTGAACATATTTTTTTCTATTGCCCTAAATTGTCAATTCCTTTATATGACCTTCTACCGAAGGATATCCCTCGCCCCATCAACATCCCTTTTCTTCTTACTTTATGCCATTCCCCTTTCATAAAGATTCTTTACAAATTTATCTCCCGCAATAATATTAAATTGCAATTTCTATCCTCCATACTTTCTTCGCTTCTATTAGGCACATATTTATATTATACACATTTCTCCCTTAAACTTAGATTAGATACTAACAAGGTAGTTAATATTGTTGTGTTATGGGTGTTTATTACTAACCGTACTAACTCTTGTTGCCTATTCTTCAGTTCACAAAAAAACCACAGCTATATCAACCGATCATTTCCTTTTAAATCAGCTCTTTATATACTTCAATCAGCTAAATTAAAATAAAAAATCTCTCCACCTTGACGTTGGCCGAATCGTCGACATTCAGTCGACGGAGCCAGTTATATAACAAAAAAAAATTGATCTAAGGTTAGAAGCAATATAGGTACACTAACGGACCCGACATTTTTGAATAAGCCGTAATATTTCTGTAAATATTTTTTTGTTAAAACGTAATTTAAATATCGAAATGTTATAAGATGTACAGTTATTACTAATTTACAATTCGACCAATCGATAGTGTGCATGTGTTTACGAATCTTTACGACTATGGTTAGATAGCTCTACCCATTTGTTCATTTACCTAATGTCCCATTTTAGCGCCACGCTATATGAAGATGTACCACAGCCCAACGAGACATACTAACTCGACTGGCCGATTATACGTAATAAACACAATTTCCAGGAAATTCGCTAATGAGACTATTTCTATGCACACATTACATTATCAAGATATCTCTAAACGATTTTCTACGGCACTAGAGTCAACTCACCTAGAGTTATAAATAGCGCCAATTGTCCTTTCTGCACTCTGTAGCACAAAAATCAACCAACACAGAGTGGTCAACCCATAAGATATCGCTTTTGCATGAAAATCTTTTGTACTGAACTCCACAAACGTACAAGTTCGGTTATAGTAGAGGATCGCCGGCTGGGCAACACAATTGGGTAGAAGAATGGCGTCTGTTTATTATTAGGTATGGGCCATGGGGCCAGATACTTCACGTACAGCATTGGCCATAAAATCTCCGATTTTACGCTAGTGCAGATGGACAATTCAATGTGATCCTTTGAATTTATTGAATAAATATATTCTGCCAGGGAGTTTTGCATGTGTAACGATTATGCAACATAAGAGAGAGAGCGCCATTTGTTTCCGAAGCGGTAGTAGTATCTAGTATAGTAGAAATGACATCAAAAAGAATTCTAAAGGAATCAATTTTGAGAAAGAAATGCCTTTTAAGTAAATCTTGACTCTATTAATATAAAAACATTGAATATTTAGTCCATCTACTCAATAGGAAACATTTTATTTTTATTGAAGTTTATTCAAAACAGCAAACAAATAGTTTTGACTACCAAGTTGCTTTCTAACATATAGGTTATTATTTTTAAGTGTTATCCCTCACTTCAGGGACTTCCACTTGTGCCAAAATATGCGAACGATGCGGGACTCGAAGCCACGCCCACGGGTCAGGTCCGAGTAACACATTGATCGATGTTTTGCTCAACGTTCATAAGTTTTGATACAAATTAAATTTTGAAATAGCGTTTTGTCATTGGAATATCCTATGAGGTTATTTCGGCAAAGTAAAAGTCAAAACTGTTTAAATAAATTTAATTACTGTATGTACTACGCAAACACATAAAAATAATAGCTAAAAGGTATGTATACTTTCACATTAATTATTTTAATACAAATATTGCGTACGAAAAATATATAATTAGCGACTATCTATTTGTATCTTCATCAGAATTGCTTCATACTTCTCTAATGGGTTACAAATTGAGTTATATTAAAGTATAAATATATATAATATACTAATGACTTCATGTCACTGACCACGACAAGTGTAATGGTCATAGCTCATTACACCTACCCGGCAACAGCCGTATTGGTATACGGCTTCGCCGTTTTTTGTCACCAATGAGCGTCGCGAGTTCCACACGGAACTAGTGGTGGTTGTTTTTTTTTATTGATTGCGGAGAGCCTTCTGTATTTGTCCTATTACATATTCTTTGGCGTCATCGACAACTCGCATCGCATAGCAATAACTCCCTAGTGTACCTACTTTATGATACTATAAGATACTTGTTTCAAAATTAAGAATAATATTAAATAGCATCTCAACACATATTCAGGACCCATGCGATGCGGGGACAATGTGCAGTTAAAACAAAAAAAACATGCGGGCAGGTAGGCGCGCGAAGAGTTCCGGTGACGTTACGGATCAAATGTAGTGAGCGTTTATACTTTATCCGGTGCGGGTTAAGTGATGGATTGATCTAATGAGCTATGACCTTAATTTGGCACTTAAAATGAGGATATAAGTTATGGCTTAAATATATTAGTAACCATTTATATGTATATTAACATTCTTTCGTTTTTTTTCGCCACACGCATTGATTACAATTTATGTCCGCCATTTTGGCGCTGAAAGCATTTGTGACTCTAGTGAGTGTTTTCGAACTAATACAATAATTTATGTTGTATCTGTCACTGCATGTATCTGTCCAGCGCCGTATACTGTAAAGGTGCGTTCTGCATATTGTAGTATATGTTGCACATGTGCAGTGCTCACCTCAGAAGGTATGCGCAGTCAAAACCGCAAATTCAAACACAACACTTGACTATTTCGATAGTAAAATTCCAAATGGCAAATAGTCAGGTTTAAATAGTTATAAGCATAATAAAGTTTTATCGCCCAACACACAGTTAGGGTTATAGGAATAAGTTTTCTAATACCTGCATTTGAGGCTTAATTATAACTTGCTGTAATTAAGTACATTATAAGCACTTATGTTAATATTTAACACAACAAATAGAGAATATTGTAACATGTTTTTAGCGCTCATTGATTGCAGTTGCAGTTTCAACCGACGTTTCCGTCCGTCTTTCCCCCGCGACTGGGTCACCTAGTTGTCAGTGATCTCAATAATAATTAATTCGGTTTAAATACTTGACAGGTGACAGGTGCATAACTTATAGGAGGTACTGTAAACTAACAAATGCATATGACTAGTTTCTCACCATTACTTCAGAAAATGAGTCGTGTCATATTACTGATGAATTGGTATTAACTTTTAACGGTTGTATTGACACCATTTGGAATGGCGTTTTTTGCGCAAGACTTTATAACAATAAAACTGTATCAAAACACAGCTTACTTTCCTTTGTAAATTGTTGACATATTCATAAAATGATCTTTTCCAATTAGTTGCTGTTAAACACGTTAAGCTTGTTTCGTAAGATTCAGATCTTCGTGCGATCTTTTGCGATCACGTAAGGGTAATTAAAATTTTGTTACCCAAATAAATAATTTGTTTGAAAATTTAAATTACTTATTTAAGTAGTTCTATCGGTGTGTTCATTAAGTGTCGCCATTGAAGCGTCACGCTGTATATATTATTATATAATAATAATAATTTAAATGCAACAGGGAGTGATTGGCAAATTAATAGACAAAAAGAAATTTTTAGTAGGTACTTGGTATAATTTTCCATCTGAAAACATATGAAAAATAACCAAAAATATGGCAACCTGATATAAATTTAACTGACAAAAGAGCTTCTTCTTTCATAGAAGAATGTAATGAAATATTGTTTCATGATCATATTTTAATTATTTTACTTATAAAAGTTAAATATTATATTGACATTAATATTAAACAATATTGTTAGCAACATACATGGTGTGCGTGCTTGTTTCGTTATTTGTGCAACACGAGCCACGGTAACACTCGCCACTTGGTCACGCTTCCGAATAACGAATTGTATTATGACCCATATAGCCCAGTGGTTGGTGATCCTGCCTGCAAGTTCCCAAGCTCGAATCCCGGTAGGTGCAAACATTTAAATGATGAATGTTTCCAAGTCATGGATGTTTTTATGTATGTTTAAGTATGTAAGTATATTTCATTAAATGTATCGTTGTCTTGTACCCATGGTACAAGCTATTCCTAGTTTGGGAAAGATTTGTGTAAAAGTGTGTCTAAATTATGTTATCATTGTAAGAACTTAATGGCACATTGCTCTCAAAGGGTAGTATTAATGATTACTACGAGGGTGTGGTTTGTAGCCTCAAACGACCAGAGTAGGGAAATCATACTTTCGTCCCAATGATACATTGACAAAGGCCTTCACTGCTGTGGACGTCTTCCGGCTGACGATGATGGCGATGATGAGATAACAACGTGTATACAAATGATTTAGGTTTTCTTTAGTGTTAATTCCGCCAATAGACTCCAGGTTTTAGTCTCGCGCCAGATTTTGGCGAGACAACACGTCCTGAGGATGCCTCGTGTAGAGGCGAAACACGTGTCGAATTGTTTTTAAAAACAAATATTGGCGGAATTAACACTAAAGAAAACCTAAATCATTTGTATAATTATGGATTTCCGCAAAGTAACGCCTAATTCAATAAATTTTCTAACAACGTGTATTCAATGGAGAAGGACGCGTCCAACCATTGATCAAACCGATCAAAATTACCAATAACCATTAGAATTTATTGCCCGGACTGGTCATGCGATACATTATACAGGGTGTCCCAAAGTTATGGGACATGAAGGGGAAGTACCTTAAATATCGTAGATAGGGTATTTTACTGAAAGAAGACTTTATGTTATTTTTAAAAGTTAGTAATTCTGCATTCAAAGATTTTCTAAAAATTATTTGCCTCGTCTGGGACTCGAACCGACTTAAATGTACAAAAAAAAACATCCCAATGCCAATTACAATTATAGTATAATGTTTTTTCAGCCTTTGAATCATTTATTAAAATGGCTTTCTTCTTCTTTTGGCATTTGAAGCTCCAGGGCACCCCTGCATGTATATGCGTAGTATTCTTAAACCTGTACTACCTATATACTACTACCATTACTACACGGCCTGCAATCGGGAAGAGGCCTGTTCCCGGCTGTAGGCCTGTTGCTTCCAATGCCGCGCGGCCGCCGCCGTGATATTTCCACGTCGCCGCCCGCGGTTCTGGCAAACCCACTCTGTCTCTTCCAAAATGGACGACAGGCAGTGGGACTTAGATTGTAGATAATTATAGATTACATATTATGATGTCGAGTGGTGACTCGATCTGGGCGCGGTGACCTTCACAACTTCTGTCTGTCTAAGATTAAGTTTTTCTTTTTATTTGTATTTTATACAGAAAAATGATTGAATGGCGGGACATATTTAACTAGCTACAAACCACCACATGATTATTTATTGAGTTCATTCATTCAATTCTTACATAACACAATTGAGTAGTTTCAATATTAGTTTATTAAGATGATTAACATAAGATTAGCATAGTTTCTTGAAATAAAAGTCGAGTGTGATTAGTACGTAAAAAGAAAAGAAAAAAACTTTGCCTATTATGCCTTTTCAAAAATACCTTTAAACCTTCCAACTGCTTCAGCCAGTCAAGTATGTATATAAAATCGTATATCAATAATTAGTCTAAACACTTCAAGATAATATATATTCAATATTATTGATAGATTAATTAATATTAATTATTAAATTAATACATTAAGTATGGGTTAGGCTGTTTTTGGTACTAAATCTAATTATTATTAATATATAATATATTTTTACATTAAGTAGCTCATAAGTATTCAAATTGAAATTGTAAATATGAAGATGAAAATTAAATTCTCAAACATCAAAAAACGAATGTCCGAAAGACACAATATCCAACTGTACAATTATTACATCTCACCGGAACCAATATCAATAATGCTATTTATAAAATACAAAACGTTTAATCGCTAAAATACGTTTTGTTTCAAAATAATTATGTTAAAATTTCATTCGTATTCAATATTCGGTTACATAGTTATTGAAAATTGATTTAGTTATTATTGTCTTAAGTACCTACGAATTGTATCTTTGAATATGAGTCTTACAAAGTATAGTAGAGTTTTATTTAACATTTACATCACAATTTACACAGTGAACCTCGAAATACCAAAAATAAATTATAAATTCAGTGTTTGTCACATTCCCACGACGGTTTATGACATGTGTCATGTATGTTGATAAATAATTCAAAATATTTCTCCTGATCAACGCCGTCATAATAAGAAACCTATTCAGTAATTTACTTAAAATATTCTAAATACATAATACGGTATTAATATAATGGTGCGTACAGATTGGTGAGACGTAACATGAAGTGTATCGCTGCAATGTATCATGAAAGGTACAAACATACTTTGTAACAATTTCTTATGTGCATTTCACGCACACGCTACGAGCATTACAAACAGCGGTGTTTCGAACGAACACAAAGGGACGCGTTTGCGGTTGAACGGCAGAAAAAACGTAAGCGGGAGATTTATTTATTAAGGAAACAAACAGATACATCACTATAGTAATATATATAATAACTAGCATACCCGACAGACGTTGTTCTGTAGATAATAAAAAAAAAATACTGTTTTATAGGAATTTGCCAATAATAATATTTCAAAATATCAAGATTTATTTCGTAAAAAATGCTCCCTGTTGTTATATTGAAATTGTTTCACAGTGGAACTGTCAAACCGTGTGTCACTTAATTCTCTCATAGAAAATATGTCCATATTGAAAGTAAAAATAATTATGGGTCCCAAATCGAAATAAAAACTATCCTATCTCTCAAGTTGGACTAAACTGCACTCTATGAAGTAATACCCATTAAAATCCATTCATTAGTTTAGGAGTCCATCGCGAACAAACAATGTGTCACGTAATATATATTAAAGATATAGGTTCGTAGTAAATGCGCAGTATGAGCGCGGTTTGTATCCACGCTTGGAGCGAACATGAAAGGTTGAATGATACATTTCATGTTACGTTTCACTAGTCTGTACCCACCTTAATATAGTTATATTGATTATGGCAGCGTTTTATATTACAATTTCTAATCAGTTAAATATCCAATTCGGGTTGTTTTGTAAAGATATCTTTTGTTTTACCGTTCTGTTCAACGGAGTGGCACGAGGCGTTACCGACTAGTATCTCGCAGCTCCTAGAGCTCGTCGTCGAACCGGTCCAGTTCGTGGCCGTAGTCGGTGGCCTCGCTGCCGACGAACACGTCGTGGTGCTGCAGGATCTCGTCGAACGAGAGCAGGTCGTCGTGGTCGTCGTCGGCGGACGCGAACAGGTGGTCCACCTCCTCCTCAGCTATCTCACTGAAATATATATGGCATGGTATAAGATAATATGGTGTTCCTGTTCTAAGTTCACTTTTAGAGTTTCTCGCCAATTACTAGATAAATCCTTGACTTCGAACATGGCGAATCACGAAGTTAAAGGCCGGCAACGCTCTTGTGATTTCTCTGGTATTGCAAGAAAATGTAGGCGGCGGTGATCACCTAACACCAGGTGACCCTTACGCTCGTTTATCCTCGTTTTGCATAAAAAAAGAAGCATTAATTGTAATTAGTTTGTAAATGGCACATATGGTTCACTTTTGTAATACTGTGGGAGGCTCGTTTGCTCAGGTTGCCGGCTAGATTATGGTGACCACAACGGCGCCTATTTCTGCCGTGAATCAGTAATGTGTAAACATTACTTTGTTTCGGTCTGAAGAGCGCCGTAGCTAGTGAAATTTTTGGGCAAATGAGATTCAACATTTTGTCTCAAGGTGCTAAGCGCAATTGTAGTGCCGCTCAGAATTATTGGGTTTTTCAAGAATCCAGAGCGAGACTTGAGTATTGTAATGGGCAGGGCGTCCCTTATTTTCATAAAAAAATATCCCGAGCACTCACAGGTTGTCGGGGATGGTCCAGCGCTTAATTTCCGCAGCATCCAACACGCCGTCGCTGTTAGAGTCCAGCTCCTCGTCGAACTTGGCACGTTCGCCCGTCACCCACTCCTTATCTTGCTGTACACCTGCAACCAGATATTATCTTATTTAGTCAACCCAGTACATGGACCATGGCAGGCCCATCCCATCATGTCAAACACGCGATAAAAAGTACTATTTTTAATTATAGTTAAAAAAATATATAATATATTATTTCTAAATATAATATTGGTATAAACTCAACTCTTATCGTTCCTTCGCGACACACCATAAAACAGCTATTACATTACCTATTAACATTGAATTGCAAAACCTGCGTTCTTTCAATATGCCTGATAAAAAAAATTATAAACACCAGAAAATGATGTACTTGATCAGATCACCTTAATTTATATTGTGAAATTTAGAAAAATGGAATCGCTTCCGTGTCAAAGCACCTACATGGCCCCAAATATATTCCTAACGGCATCTTTTGAATATTTGATTAACCAAATTTTACAATTAAAACAAGTCAACAAGAAAAAAAACTGTGTGTGTGTGTGTGTATCACGAATGTATTTAGATTCAACAGTTAAATTGTTTATATTTCAATAAATTTTTCTCTTGATTTTTTATATTTTTCTAGAGCTAAGTTATAAATACGCGAATAGTCCTGTTGCGCAGCACTATATATTATATGTTTTTTTTTTTATCAGCTGCATCGCCTCATAATAATTATAAATAAACTCTGTGCGGAACCCTTTTTTTAAAGTATTTTGTGTGTGTTTAGGCCGAGTGGTTAGTGGGCCAAACTGCAATATTTTGGTGTTGCATAAATAATGTCACACTTGCCCAGTAATTTCACTAGCTACAGCACCCTTCAGACAGCAACACAAAAATGCTTACACATTACTGCTTCACGGCAGAAAAAGGCACCGTTGCGATACCCATCATCTAGCCGGCATCCTATGTAAAGGAGCCCCACTGGTGTGTGTTCCTTTAAACTTACGTGTTCATTAAAAAATATTTTATTTAAATGTGTAACACTCGCGTTAATCAAAGACAGTACAACATCCTACCTCTTTCTCCCACGAACTCTTTGAAGTCGAGCACTCCGTCCTTGTTTGCGTCCTTCTCTCGCAGCGTCTGAGATATGATCAGCGGGTGCATGGCCGGGTGTTCTTCAGGGTTTGTGAACACCTTCCGAACAACACCATTTTACATTTTTTTATCATGACATATGACACTTTCACACTACATACTTAACCTTCCGAAATCGGCAAATGCCCCCGCGCCGCAGAATACCTTAGAACGGCGCGGGTTTGGCGCGCGCGCAGCGGCATGTCAATGCGTATTATTCTACTTGTTTTAATAGATTGCTTATAATTATGATGATTTGAGTGAATGTGTAAGAAAGCTATTGAAACAAGCTATAAGACCGTGCAAAATAAACCATCTTTTAAACCAAATGAGGGTCGGAACTTGGTCAGGGCGTAGTGTGCCGAACGGCACCTCCGATTTTAGTGTATATGAAAGATCTAGTGACATACTGCACTTACCGATTTCGGAATGTACCACACTGGTGCCTTTTTAGGCTGCCATGCTCAGCAATATCGTCGTACCTCGCGAATATATTGTGCTACTGACTCTTTACTTATCTATGAGCATCGCCAACACAATAATCACTAACTAATTGGATTAAATATTATTCTACATAAATCGAAATCTAAGTGTTATAGCACTTACAGGCAACGATCACATGCAAGTATTAGGTACATACCAATATACAATTTTTAAATTTTAATTGTGCAACTTACACTAAGCTATACAATAAAATAGTATAGTAATAAATAGTTTCTATAAAGTAAAATGAAAATTAATTATTTTACTTACGGCAAAACTAAAATATCACATGAAATGAATAATTTTTATGGAACACCAGTCTAATTACATATCAATTTCCGAAGTTTCTACCAAAAATCAGAGAACTTATCATTAAGAATGTCTATACTTCGATCAACTTTCGGGGGACTATTGTAAGTGCGAACAATCCTATTTCTTAATAGGATTGTTCGCACTCTTGTACGAAAATGACCTAGGTTAGACTTTGCAATCATCATCGTCATTTCAGCCGGAAGACGTCCACTGCTGGACAAAAGGCTCCCCCAAAGATCGCCACGACGATCGGTCCTGCACAGTATTTGTTTAAAAATGTATTGCATCTGACTATTGTTGCTCATCTCATATTTCTTAACATAGAGTATATAACATATATCGTATTATAAGTTCTGTCTATCGGACCACCCGGTTGTACCTCAAACTCGCGGAGGTCGAGGCTGCCGTCGCCGTCAGCGTCTGCTGCCTTCCACATTATCTTCTCATCGCGAACCATCTGCTTGCAGAACAATATCCATTAAATTTCGAAAAATCCACATGACCATCAGAGATTAAAAATGTGCAGGAAGTAACGGACAGAGGGAATGCCGATTACAGCGTTTTAACAGCTGCTGTACGACAGTCACTTAGAACTGGGTTGCTGGAGAAAAAACCACCTGGCTAAAATCGAACTGATTTGGGCATGGCGTCGATAGCAGGTCGGAGGTGGCATATGTACATGCAATCTTCCACCGAAAATTGGATTGAACAAGAACTAGTAAAAAGCTTTTTTTTATATGTATGATGTTGAGCAAAGATTTTTTGCCTTTTCAATTTAAATAATTTAATATCATTTTCCTTTCTATAGAACTAGTCGACTCACGAGTCTGACTCGCGCTTGACCGCTTTTTTATGCATTTTTTGTGCCTCGCGAAATGATTGTGCTACTGACTCTTTATTTATTATGAACTTTACGTCACGCGAACGGTTGGCTCAGTGGAGGAGCGCTCGCACGGAACGCAAGAGGTCGCGAGTTCAAGTCCTGCATGGTTCATAAATTTTGTTTCTAAATTTAATTTGTGTAATCTATATATATCTTTCAATGAATTGTCATAATCATATGTTTTCACTCTTATAATTCTTCTGGTGTTACAAGAGGGCATGAGTGATGGTGATTGCTTACTATCAAGTTCGGGAGATTGTTTATTTAAATATTGCATATATAAAAATGTTATGTATGAGTATTATCGTAAGCAACAACTTACAGGTATGATTTATAATGTTATTGTTCCACTTTTAGTAAATTTGCCAAAGTTAGTACAATTATTGATGATAATTTTGCTTAAAATGTCTATTGTTTGTCACGTTCTTGATAGGATTGTTGACATAACAATTAGTAGACATTCACACTATCGAAGCTCAATATTAATTTATGTAACTATTGAGCAATTTGAAATATTTTGAAGGTAATATAGGTAGTTACCATGCCTGTGTCACCAGTATCATCAGGACTGATCTCTTCCTCTGTGTCTACTCCAAAAGAATCTCTCAAGTATTCCACCCATGTCACTATGCCGTCTTTGTTCTCATCAGTCTCAGCCATACGTTCCTCTGCCTCTTCATGAGACAGTTTTCTGTAATATTTATCTTATTTAAATAATTACTTATACATAATATGGTGCTGTGCCCTTTACAAACAGTTCCAAATTTAAAATATGCTTATCAGATTATAGTATTAATAGATACATATTTTTTCTGTTTGTATGTTTGAACAAAATGCAAAAACTACTGAACTGATCTAATTCAAATCTTGCATAAATGAATCACTACAAATTGTCACACTCCAAGCAGGGGTAGAATTTTTGCTGTATAATAGTAACCTTATGGACAGCATGTCAGGCAGCAGTTAGTACATATTATATTTATAACTAGTATGAATATTACATATAACTATGTTATTACAATAGTGAACAACCAAAGATTCAGTCTTGGTTTTGGCAAGAATCTGCACAAGCCTATCTTTGAGGTATAGTCTACAAAGGCTTCAGCTGCCATATGAAAACTGTGTTAGTGAATCTAATGATACATTTTGAAAGAAGTAATGTTTGTTTATTCCATAGTATTAATATCAAAATAAATAAACAATTACTTTTCTACATACTTCAATTATTATTTTGAACTCAATATGTGCATAACATAAGCCACATTTCTGTAAGCAATATATTTTTAACATGTCTGAAAAAGTTTTGATTTCAGCTGAAAGTAAAACATAGAAGGTCATGTTTTGATTGCACACAAGTTATTTATTCACATTTAAAATATTAAGTTACATGAAGTTCATGTCCCACACATATTGATACCTTTAGAAATATTAAAAGTATTATCTGTTTCAATATATGTTACTGAATGAAAACCATTTGAATATCAAAGGTATTGTAATGGTAATCCCAAACTCACACAAAGGAATTCAAAATCCACTTCTGTAGTTCCTGACGGTCAACAAAATTGTCCCCATTCAGGTCCATCTTGGGTAGTAGCAGTGACAACCGCCTCTTTGACTCCTCAGGACTCAGCTTATCAAACTCTTCGGCCTCCTTGACACTTCCTATCGTATAATAATATGTTACTACTAGTGTCACAGGGATCATAACCAAAAGAGACTGTTTCACAGACATTTCAGTACCTTAGTGGTTATAACAATGTTAACATTGCGAAACCGGCGTGCGGTGACCGACCAGCCGAGCGCTACCGTGACGAGTGATATTAAAAACACCTTATTGAAACATACCTAGTATCGCTTCATGATCGAATTCTACGTTGTGCTCAGAATCACTGTAGTGTTCGGCGTCGCGAGGCCGGTATGCCCCGTCTGAATCACGTTCCACATTTTCATTATCCAGGCTGTGGCTGTGCACAGCTGCCGAAGCACAATGCAATAAAATATTTGGAGTAACAAGGATCACAAATGATACAAAAAATTGCTTGTTCATTTTAATATTTGTAATGAGTGGCACTATCTAAGTGTGTTATAAATCACACGTTATATCATTTCGTTTAAAATAAATTCGTTTGTACATATAAGTGCAAACAATTACTTCACTCAGCAATCAACTTAAAAATAAACTGTGACTAAAAAATAATAAATAGTTTTTTTATAAATTGAACAATTGAAATTGAGTTTTCATTTTTAAAACTCAATTGACAATTGACATTTGACAAAGTCAAAGACATTTTTTTTGGTTCTGTTCGTCCATCTGGACAGGCAAAAGTCAAAGACAAAAAAGTTGTTTAGATTGACAATTTATGGATAATAATAATGGAATAAAAAACCATGGATTCGGCGTGATGATTAAAATAAACATAATATTAATATGTTTCAATCGATTTGACTGTTCTTATTAGAAGTGACATTAAAACTATCTAATAAGTTACCTATCTTAATGTTTAATCTTAACTTTTCCCTGGTTATATATGTTTAGCCCACTACAACTACATAAATTCTGCTATCGTGAGCGTTGGCGTCAATGTTGGCATTTATAAGTGCGGAGGGGGGAATCCGATCCTTAAATCATGGTTTCTATCTTTGACAACATTATCATGGAACTCCGTGTTTGAAATATTTTCAGGACATCGATATAAATATTAGTGGAGAAGTCTGATTGAATACAATATGGGCGGCAGAAATTGATTTGAGAATGGTTTTGGGTAGTAAAACTTACGGAAATAAACCCATATTCTAATTCAATTAAATGATAAGTTAAATAAATTAGTTGAAGGATCAAAAATAGAAAATAAAATGACAAAACATTAGACAGCTGCCCACAAACCTCGATCTTTTTGACAACCCCTACCCCTTTTAACATGCTCATCAAGATTTTGCCACAGTAGTAGAAGCAATCGATGATAATATAAATGCCTTACTGGTTTCAATTTAGGCACCATGTCTCTATTTATATTGCCCTATTTTTTGGTTATAGCTTATAACCTTTGAGGATGAAACATATATTATATCGAAGGAGATACATTGTGTTCATTCGATATCTTTCCATATATATTTTCACTTTAAACCTCAAGTAAAGCTTTACCGAAGTTCTAATACCTCTGCACGTTTTCCAGAAAAATAGATAGTAGATATAGGTACAATATTAAAATACCGTCTTGTGTCATGGGAAGATGCACTAATTACGAAAGTAAAAAGAAAATCATAAACTTACATACCACAGTTAAGAATAGAAGAGAATTCATGAAAATTATAACATTTTATTTGATTTCATTATTTATCTAACAAAATAAATATATTGCCATGACAACGCCGATCGCTGCCAAGTCGATCATAGATTAACGTACAGAAATGACAAAATATTGACGCTGCTGTTGCGGGATGATCGAGGTAGAATATTTTAGGAAATGATGTAAAAAGTCATTGTTGCAGTGAATGTAATAATTTTTAATAAACAAGTGCGTATATAGGTAGCTGAACTATCAAACTACTAAAACAAGGTTTAGGGTAGGTAGCGGATGTAGACAGTGAGTGTTATTTGTTTACGTAGGAGTTTTTTCAGTATATCCCTTGCTAACTGCATAAGAATCAATGGATCATTTTCTTCTTCTCCCATTACCTTATTGTAATAAACCCTCAACAAAAAGACATTCATAAATAATATAAGATACAAAAAATAATAATTGTAATCTTAAATCTTTTTGGGAGCAGTTCTTAGTAAAATTGTAAAAATGGGACCCTTACTGTAGATACCTTTCGGTTTTGTTTTGGTGTCTGTATGTTGTTTTATTATTTTATAGATAAATAATAAATATCATCAATGTGGCTATATATTATAATCAATATTTTTTTTTATAAAATCAATGACACATTATCTACCTCTACTTTATAGCTTTTACTACATGAACTCATGAATGAATCATAATTTAGGCATAAATCACGGTGTACGGTAAAAAATCATATCTGATGAATTAACTGTATTTTCTCTATACAAATACGAAGCAATTAGCAATTTAGAGTTAACTCCTTTTCGCTTGCGATAATTTCATTTACTATCCTTCTTTGACGTGTAATTGTAATGTAGTGTGCTATTGCAATGTTAAATTATTCATGTGTGCGTTAGTGTATAATTTTCAAACACCGAATGTTGTCTACGTAACCTATCTATACTTTTAAATATCATTGGCTAAAAGCAGAAAAATGTAACGGAAGAAGAATAATGATCTAGCAGAAAGTGACAGAAAAAAAATTATGTACCTACTCTATTATAATCATCGGGCTTCCGATGTCTCGGACATCCATAAATTATCAAAATGTATCGTATAAAAAAGGGAGGGATTTTATGTAACAGGACACGTGTAATGACTAAACTCGTCGTCTTTTAATTAAACAATACAGTAACATGTACCTAATGCTTAAAAACTTCTTTATTTTGTAACAAAATAAACTGATTGAAAGCTTAACAACAACATTGTTTCAACATGAAGTTTTATTTTTTATCTCCAGGAGGTTGGTTGCAGCTGTAATTATAAAATGAATTCTTTTAGAGGCGACATGATTAGGATATGAGTTTAAGAACTTGAATAAATTCTTCTGGACTTCATTAACGACCAGCGGAAGATGAAGCCGAGTGGTAGGGTCCATTTTGTTTAAGTTTATTATAGCTTCTTCAATGTATCTGAAACAACAATGAAATTTTTGGCATTCAACAACTGCGCGTTTCGAAGGCAACTTTTTACCTCGACCAACCATTTTACTGAATCGTTTATCATGTCAAAGACCAGAAACGCATCTCTTATTATCTGGAATACGGATGTCCATGAGTTGGGTTCGCTTTGCATATTCTACCGCATATATCACGGGGAGTGCTCAGAGGAGTTGTTCGGGTTGATACTAGCAGCCAAATTATTCCACTGATGTCCAGTGTCAATATGAAAAATTAGACTCGCATCATGTTAACGTCTGTCATTGCATGACCACGCGTTTTGCGAACTTCTTGGCTCCCACAGCTACTTTTTGGAATCAATTACCGACTGTAGTTTTCCCATACTCTGGGACTTTCAGCATAGAGCATAATCCCACCCTAAAGGCCGGCAACGCATCTCTTGGCACCTGGTTTTGCGGATATCTATGGGCAACTCCTTACCACTTCCCATCAAGTGAGTCTTTTGCCGTTTGCCTCCTCTTATATAATATATAAAAAATCCTAACATGCGGCAGCGTCACAAAACGATATAATTATTTGGATTACCGTACACTTGTCATATTCCTATTTGACAGCAGAATTTGAAGGTAGCTGTTATTGGAAGTACCCACTGTCCTGTACACTGGACAGTTAGTTTTATTACTAAGGATTATGAAAGTTGTATCATGAATTATTATCATTGAATTTAATTAAAATAAATATTGTGTTTAGTTACCTGCACTTCAATAGCGTGTCATGCACCATATCAGTGGTTAGTTGTTGCAGGAGCGAGAGCAGGACAGATTGCTGCAGAAGGCAAGGATAGAAGATGACATCCGGATCAGCTGAGCGACACGCGGTCACCACAACAGACAGGTCTGATAATGACAGAACCTTCTCGAACGACGAGTTCACATCACTATTCTCCAACGGATGCTTACTATCCCCCGTTTTCGACTGTAATAGTGCCGTTTTATTAACTGCCATAATATAAATAATTCACCAATTACCATATTTATCTGTATGTCTGAATTTCTCATTCTATATCATATTAAAGATAAGATCACTGCAGCGGGATTCTCAGCGCGTGAATTAAACTCGCACTTGCTTTGCACTCGTGTTATAAATATGAAGTTTTTGTGAGACTGTGAAGGGTGTTGGAAATTGGCATGATTATTTACGACAAATCGCTTGCGTATGTACAAAAGTGTCCTTTCAGAGGTATAAGGTACTTAAATATTTACGGATTTCGACATGCAAACTCACCAAGCCAGCCTGTCCCTGGCAATCTAGCTTCGTTCGGAATTCTGGCTTTGGTAAGGCTTGTGTGATCAAAACCCCCAGTAATTCCTGTCGCCAGCTTACAAGCTCTTGCTTCAAAACCCTGTAATTATATAATTTAGCGCGGCTTGAGTGAAAATAATATAGATTTCAAAGCGTGAGAGAAAGTAATAAAGAGGGCATTTAAAGAACTATTGACTTAGTTTATAAGGGGGCCCGTACGTATGTTTGCACCACAACAGAACCATCGTGTGTGAATCACACTTGAAATTGTCACGTGTTTAATTGGAGTAACAACAATTGCAACATTGGTAAGTGATCATTTTTCTGCAGATAAATGAGAAGTCACATAACTACATCATTAACGTAGAGAAACGTTATTGAAAGTAGAGCCAACTTGGAATGAATGTATAATGAAATGAAAGCAATCATCCAAGTAAACATACCAAGTAGTGCTTAGGGAGAGAGGGACGATTGATTGTTTTTTGGATTTCCGACAATCCAGTTACGCTACTACTATTTAAGTATATTTTTATAGTATAAAATTATTAATTTCGTGTGTTATTAAACATTGGGCGTAACTCACTAGGCCTAAATGTTTTGAAACTTAAATTTAATCCGGCTGTAGTCTAACCGGGGCTCTCGGTTTTATGTTCCTCCCGAGAATCATAATATTGTCTTACTTCTGACAGGACTCCTGCAGAGCGTCGCAGTTCACTTCAGGCGTGAGTGATTCCAGCAGGTTCTGGTGCCTCTTAATGGTATCCTTTAGCATCCGAGTCGCTCTATTCACCGAGTTGAAGAAGAATGGCGAATCCGACGAAACTGAAATATACGTATGTGATGAAATTATTCAGAAGACTTGAAAAAGAAAACATTGAGGGTTGGAAGGACGTATTACAGACAGAGAAGCTGAAGGTTGGCATGTTTAAGAGAAATAGTTTGATGGGAGTCAATCAGAGGAGGATATCAGGAGAAGCAAGTTGAGTGTTTCTCAATCTTATTATTAGGCTAGTTTTATCTTCAGTCAGTGAATTTACAGAGCTGTAAGTCGTGGTTCTGCAGAGAATCATTAATATAGTTGTTTGGGCTAAGGTACCTCCAACGAATCTCTTTTTTTAAGGGTTATTTTGATCAACCTAGGTACAAAGTGCAAAAGTGGTGCTACGGTTACGGGGGGCTTAAATGAAACTACCCGTACCGGCCTTTAAATGATGTATATTTAAAAATAATTAAAATACAATTTGAGCAAGGGTCGTAGGGTGTATTGTTGGTTGATCTAGTTTGTCCTTGTAGCTCGGTACTCCCCTGACGTTGAAGACGCCGATGCAGGCCCCTCAGCTGGAAGTTATGACTCGACGTGTCGCAGGTGATTCCCGATACTCGGTGTCCGGGTAACTAATCACCGGAACTTGGTGGAATGATATCTTTTAACGTTCCAAAATCTTATCCTGGAACCCCTATCGGGGTGACGATAATCCTTGAAACTTATTTTTATATTATGTTAAGTTGTCAACCGGTGATTAAAAAAATTATATAACTAGGTATTTTACGGCAAACGTGATAAGTCACTGCACATAATATATTGACGTGTTGCTATTACCGAGCGCAGCCGTGGTATCGCGATAGCCGGGCGACGGGTGACGCGAGCGAGCCATGCATTTTTTATGAACAGCAAAAAACTCGCCTACGCTCGCGCACAAAAGTGTTTACGTTTTATTATTTATTAGTTTTATTATTTTATGTTATTAGTTTATTTTTATTTCATTATTTTATGTAAAATAACGTATGTAATGGTAAATACAACGTTACAGTGGGTGGAAAAGTTCAAAATTATATACTGAATGTGTAGTAGTCGCTCTCTAGAAATTGCCTATTTAAGATAGCATCATCAACATTCAATTCATATAGACATTAATGACGTTATTATTATGGTAATGGTAACAGTGGTAAGTATTAACATAGAGTAGAGATTGATACTAACGTATTAAGTAATAATCTATCTTATTAACCCGTCTTGACAGAACGAATTAATGTCGTTTTTAGATTGGAATTCATCGATTGGAAATCAATGTGACGAATAAACATTTTCTGTACTCCGTTGGTATATCGTTTTTGAAAATAAGAATACCTTATTGGAATGCAGATTCTCGATCGATTGATAGGTGAGACAAATATAAATACAAAATAATGATAACGACGGAATACCTATTGATATCGATGATTAGCAAGGGGCTCAGAAAAATGACATATTTAATACTTTATTGTTTTGTCTACAGTGATGTTGAGAAACCTTAACAGTCTACTTACGTTTGTTGAAGGCGTTCTGCAATGTAGTGTTGACGTGTGTCACGAGGCGCTGTTGACAGATGTCAAGTATGGGCTGGTACGAGCGCGGGAAAACTGTAGTGAATGTGTCCTCTATGACGGACCGCAGTGACTCTGATGTTATTCTTGTGAAATTTTGTAATAGTTCCTAAACACATACTTTTTCAAAATATTAATATAAAATAAAAGTATGCATGCGGGCAATGTCTCGCAAAATTACGAAATATTACTGAGCTAAGCTAAGCTAAGCGAGCGTAGCGGCTCAGACTAATTCAATACTCTCAAAATAAATTGCTACGTTTATAGAACTTTTCACTACAAAAATAATCAAAATACAACCAGGGGGGTATATATATAAGAGGACGAGAGCGTTGTCGATAGAAATATTATAAGAAGGCAAAGTCATTTTTTAGAACAGCCGTTCAATTATGTGTTTTGTGAAATTACTGAACAAATGAGACTTGACAACTTATGTCTGAGGGTGACGAGCGCAGTTGTAATGCCGCTCAGAATTTCTGGGTTTTTCAATAATCCTGCATTGTAATGGGCGGGGCGTATGAATTACCATCAGCTGAACGTCCTGCTCGTCTCGTCCCTTATTTTCATAAAAAAAGTCGAAATGCGTGTGGCGTGTAAAGTACAACGTTTAATCGAACTTAGTTTTTCCCGGATGTAATTAGTACCACCAAATGCCCAGGGAAATACATCAAACATAATTAGCATAAGGCGCCTACCCGCACCCAACTCGGTCCACCCAATACTGGCTGGGTGTTAGGTATTGCAGATGTGAACTATGACATTTTGCTTAATTATATAACTCCGGTTGCTCTTAATCGTCATGACAACGTCAACCGCAATTTTGCGGAAAAAACCTTCAGTTTCCGCCGGGCTACGGACGAAAGCCAATAAACACACCATAGAGAACTTGATGGACTCGAAATCGTCCAGATCCTCGCTCTTCCATACGTCCAAGTAATCCTGAGTGCTTATAAAGTAACACTTACGTCACTCCGCAGGAACTCGGTCAGTATTTCGTTTTTCCTTTCTGTATCCATCGCAGTACTGTATAACAAAATATATTTTAATATTTTTCTCGAATCCGAGTAGGAGTTCTAAAATTAGAACTTGTTAACTTAATTATTTTAGTACCACCTGCTAAAAATGACATATTCTGTGACTAATAATATTGACTTAAAATTGGTCATTCGATCACTGATTCAATGCCTCTAAAAACAATGACATAATATTGTACTGAACAAGTACTGAATTTCATTCAGAGTCTAGAGAGATAATTTTGTACTTGAAACACTAAAATAACAAAAATGTTGACAAGCGAAAAAATTATGATTTCTGAATGATGAGTGTTGACAGTAATTTAACTTGTTATTATTACTATTATAATATTATTTTGAATAAATACGTTATTTCTTATTTTCTCGCAGTTGGTACAAAATGTAGAATATGTTCCTCGGGAAGGAAGTTATTTATATTAATTTTATAACTAATATTTTTTGGATTTCAATTTGAAAAGAATCGCAGCGCATTTTTTTGGTGTATTTGGTATGTATTGTACGTTGCACCAGGTAGATAGCTACTCACCTAACTGTTTCACGCATATATATCTGGAAGGCTTCCCGGGTTTCCGCAAGTTGCACTGAAATAACAAATCAATTTTTAAATGAGAATAGAAGAAAATACAATTCGTGACTCACGTAACGGCAAGTGAATATCGCCGACCATGTCTTCTTGGAGTATTTAGGTATATATGTAACAATGTGTATTTATAAATTGGATGTTTCTTTTTCTAATGGAATAAGAGGACAAACGAGCGTACGGGTCACCTGATTTAAAGTGATCACCGCCCGCTGCCCACATTCTCATGCAACACCAGAGGAATCACAGGCGTTACGGCCTTTTAGAAACGTGTACGCTTTTTTTAAAGGTAAGTACCCGCCGTATCGTCCTGAAAACAGTGCACAACGAAGGTCATTCCATAGCTTGGTGGTACGTGGAAACTCGAGCAATTCTTCTTTGCACGCGTTCAAATGAGCTTATACTGGGGTGCGCCAGACCAAGATTTATTTATTTATTAAATACACCAAAACAGCATACCAATAAAATAATATAGATCAAAATAATTAATTTTTAGATGACAGAAATAATTCATATGTGGACGTGTATCGCCGGGCCAACTTGAAGTATCACCGTGGTCTATTTATGACGCCCAGCTTCTTCGAAGCCAATAATTTAGCTTAAGATTTCGAGACCCAGCTATCCGATAGGTATTAGGCGAGGCTTTAAGGGAAATGTCGAAGAGCGGTGAGCGGTGTGTACAAAGATGTTATATCGATCCTGCTACACTAGCTACCGTAAGAGATTTGATTTTTCTCTACATAGGTACTAAGTAGGTAAATCACAAGAGCATAGTGGGTAGATTATTTCAATTGGAGCTGTATTTACTCATAGTCGATATTCGCAAGCAAACAGTTTTGTATTCTTGCTTTAAAAATAAGAAAGTAATATCTATAATATATAAGTATAAGCTTTCATAATATTGGATGCGACTATTGTAAAGAATTTATACCAGAAATGGTTTTTATTATGATAATACAAATAGTGTGATGAAAATTTTACCTACACGAACGACAAAATTAAAAACTTAAGAATGCAATTTACTTCCAATTCGATATTCTTCCTATAATAAAATTAAAATTGGTAGACGTCACAACCTTGATAATTTTAAATATATATAGTTATAATCTGCATCTTCCTACTTCCATCCAGTCTTTTTGTAGGATATCCTTCTAAAACGCCACTATGGATTTGTTTACGCCTTTACTCATTAGATTAAGTAGTAGTAGTAGTAGTAGACGAAAGTACCTATTATTAATAGAGGACATGCTTATGAACAAGATAAACCACAGTGCTTGAGGAGTTCTATGTATGAAAACTCCAGATCTTACCGTATATGTTTTCCAATTTATTGACGATAGAGGTGATAGTGGACGCCCGCGCGTGTTCATAACGCACGTCGCTGCTGTTACTTTGATCACTTCCCTCGTATCCATCAGCTTCGGGACCAAAATCCACAACGTCAGATTCACTTAGATCTCCCAAAGATTTCGATTTTCTTAAATTCATTTTACCGATGAAACACATTCTAGAAATCTTTCCGATTAGAAAGTGATTTGCAACGTTACTTGAATGCAATTTTTATGAATACCCTCAAACATAATATTTATTACTTTATCTTATTAAAATAGAGCATTGGCAACGAGGGCTTGAGCTAATGCTCAACCCAAAACATATTAATAATTTAAAAATAAATTAAGAGTACGCGAGTTTGCATAAGAATTTTATTAAATTAAATCTTTTCTGTTATTTTAGACAAATCTAACCTTTAACATTTCAATAACCTATATATTGGACTATAACTATATTGGTCATAACTATGGATAGATAAGATCTTGTCATTAACCGGTGACAGCAATGTATCCGTAACTAGAGATACGTTATTGGAATCGGCCGTTAAACAATATAGATAGTTACCAAGAAACGGGAACGGAAAAAAGGAATCGACTCCGAAAAATGAAAAGTAATGGGCAAACTATGTAAATTTTTATGGGATAATGGCAAACATCATCAAACTAAAGGTAAATCATGTTAATCGGATCATAATATCAGCGTAAGCGGTGTACAAACATAAAAAATACTTGAATTAAGACCCTCTTCCTTTGAAGTCGGTTAATGATAATATAAAGAAGCTTTTTAAAAAGCGTTTTACTAAGCTGAAAAAAGAAATTTAGTGATTGGGCTACCCTCTATTTACATAAGAAGATGAAAATTATACCTATGGTTTAATATTTAAAAAAATTCCATGCCCATAGTCAAAAAGTATCACTAGGATATTATCTATATATATATAAAAATGAATTGCTGTTCGTTAGTCTCGCTAAAACTCGAGAACGGCTGGACCGATTTGAAAATGCTGCTAATTTTTTTTTAATATATAGAAAGAAATCTTTATTATAAATCCTTCATACATTACTTAGTTCACTTAATTCTACTTAATATTATTATACTATAATAACAATACAAGTAATGGAACATACACGACATTTTTCTGGACAAATACATCAAAATAATTTTCAAATATTCACAATGCTTTTGTAAATAATCGCACCACTAATCCCGTAGGATAAGTAGTGTTTCTAATAGTTAGTCAAAATATTTTATATTATTTTAGTTGTCACTAGCATTAAACTAGGCGGGGCCTGTATTTTAATACTAGTTACTTCCAGATACATTGTTTTATACAGATAACTTTAATACATAAAAGCGTATATAAGAATTTAACTTATGGAAAAAAAAAATTTTTTAACAGTTCTACGAGAAAATAAATAACATTTGTCTATCATACATATTACTGGTTAGTACTTGAGCGGTCAGTAATAACATTGAGGGTATACTTAAAAACATTTGGGTTGACTACAAAGACTGTTGACTTGGGCTTATTTTGAACTTTTAAAGTAATAATGTATAATAAAGTATTAAAGATAATTTTAAAGATACAATATATAAGGGTACATGTATACATATAGATAAATAGAGATAATTTATTGTAGATGTGAAATATAAGCTTATTATTATGCATACTATAATTTTATAAGATAATAGTATAAAATAAACAATGAAATTTAATTTTTTTTTTTCTGTATGTTGTGCGTATATCGGTAAGGTAAGTAAGGCTGAATAATTAATAATTTAACGTATAGCTATAAACAAATTTTCAATTTCATCATACTTTTTATTTTTTAACCAAACAGTCAACTTTTTTTTACAGTTAAATTTGTTTTCAGAGTTTATATATTAATAATATTGTTTAATTTATTATAGAGGATGGGACCAATATAGCATTGAAATTGACGTATAAAAAAAGTTTTAAAAGTGTTTGTAGGACAGACTTTATCTTTTCGTCGTTTTGTTACTGCTTCTGGAACAAATATAAGTTTTGAGTGCTGTGCCATTATAGTGTCCCTAATAAACAATTGTCTTACAGACAAGACATCGCATTTAGTGTTCACAAGTAGGATACCGAAAGGGTTTGCAAATAATTAATATTTTTAATAGAGCACGTTGGGCCCGTTCAAGCTTCAAAAGACATGATTTTCGAGCGCCACCCCAAGATTTAATACAATAAGTTAATAAGGATTGTGCTAATGCAAAGTAAACATTTCTCAAAAGAGTGAAATCAGCAATCTGACGTAAGGTTTTAAATACGAAAATAAGTTTTCTAGTCCTTTCTGACAGTAGATCAATTTGCGGTTTCCATGATAGAGTCTCATCGATTAGAACTCCTAGGTATTTAATTATTTTCGTTTTATTAAGGTAAACACAAGAGCATCCTTTATTTTGAGGCAAGACTTTCTTACAATTATGAACTTGTACGGAAAAATTTTCGTCTGAGTAAATTTGTCTTGTAGTAATGCCAAAGGTTATATATTTTGTTTTAAGAATGTTAAGGGTTAACAAATTCTGTTGAAGCCATTGAAAAGTTTTTCGAAGTCCTATTTCAACCTTGGTTTTGACATCTGCCCAAGAATCGGCATGAAAAATTAAGGCCGTATCATCGGCATGCATAAATGTTTTGCAGTTAATTGGATTAAGATGACAAAGGTCGTTCACATAAATCAAAAACAAAGCAGGACCGAGCACACTGCCCTGAGGTACACCGTGAGTTACTGGATGAAAAGAGCTTACATAATCACCTATTTTTACACTTTGCTTTCTGTTTGTAAGGTAATCCTTAAAAAGTGAATGAACCTTTCCTCTTATTCCAATTGCCTCCATTTTGTCTAAAAGAAGTGGTATAGAAACGGTGTCAAAGGCTTTCGCAGACATAAGTCTTTTACTCATAATTTTTTCAAATAATTTGGAAATAGTCGCTAAAATTGAAATAGGGCTTTAGCTATTGGCACATGATTTTTCTCCTGATTTATATATGGGTAGAATTATGGAGAGTTTGAAAACCTGTGGAAAAGTACTCGTTTCAATACACAAATTAAAGATGTGCGTTAAAAGTGGAACAAGGATGTGTCTGCTCAATTTTATTATTTTTGATGATATATTGTCCCATCCAACAGCTGAGTCATTTTTAAGGTTCGTTATTAAGTTTTCTATTTCTTTTTCTGTTGTTTTCAACATCACCATAGAGTTTGATGGCGTCATTGGTTTTTTATTAGAACAATTTAAATCTACGGGACATTGAACGTGAGGAATTTTGTCTGATAGATCCTTGCCAATAAAAGCAAAATACTAGCTAGCTAATTCTTTTTTGTTAGTTGTGTTTGTGAATTTTCTTATAGTGTCCATGTGTTTTTAGGATTTTTAGCGTGTTTTTTTAATTCAATTTGTTCATATGTTCTTTTTAATCTTTTTAATAAATCGTTACAGTGGTTTTTGTATCGCTTGTAAGTAATACTGAGAATTTGATTGTCAGGTTCTTTTTTAGACTTTGTATGTCACGGTTTATGTTTTATGTTTATTTTGTCACGGGTTTTGATACAACGTATGAGACCAGGAGTACTCCAAGGCTTGATACAGTGATACTTCTTGGGAATTAATGTTGTGGTTGTATATTTTGAGATTGTTTTAGTTAAAGTATCAACTATTTCTTTAGAACACCAATTAGGATCATTTGAGTTGATGATAGGCTTAAAGTCTATTTTCTCAATTTCTTTAGCGATCAAATCATATCTTATTTTGTTTTTAATATCTTGGTATTTTGCGTATTTTTAGAATTTAAACTAATCTTAATAATGACCGCTGAGTGGTCTGTAATCGATGGTGTTATAACAAGGGTCGTGGATGGTAATTTCGCTTTTATTATAGCGTAGTCTAAACAATTTTTACCTCTGGTAGGATAGTTGTGACCAGCCATGAGCCCGTGACTTGCCAATAAGTTTAGATAATCAGCAGAATTACAATCAATGTCATTTCTTACATCAATGTTTATATCTCCCAATATAGCAATAGTTTTGTGCGTTTTATAAGTATCAAGTAAATTGTCAAGTGAATTCACATAATTGCTTGTGTTTTTAAAAGAAGGAGAACGGTAGAGGCCAATAACTACTGTATCTGTATTGACCTCAATTAATATGCAAGTTGCATCACTTAGTATGTGTTCTTTTACTACATAATTTAAGCCTTGCTTAACATAAACAACGATCCCATCGTTTTGATTGGAATTGTTCTAAGTATAGTAGGTATTATATCCTACCATAGAGGGAAAATAAATTGTTTTAGAATTCCAGGACTCTGTTAATATGTAAATATCAAAGTTCACATCAATTCTTGTTAGTAATACTAGTAATTCCGAAAAATTACGAGAGATACTTCTTATGTTCTGTGTAAGGATTTTAAGGTTTGAGGTATCATTCGGGGATATTAGCAATTCTTTACATGTTTCAGGACGACATTCATATGCGTCCCCGGCAGATATTTGATCCAGGTCATAAGCTAGAGTTATATTATTTGCGACATTGAATTTTATATTTGATTAAACATGACTTTTGAAATCCTATCGGAAAGGGATTGAAATTATATATTATGTCCCTAAGTGTATTGTTACCCAGTTTCTGCTCTATGTTTATATTACTTGGTGTTTTTACGAACAGTTTTTTACCTTGAGAGAAATACAATAAATATGAGTATATGCACAACTTATACAGAAATAATGGAAAATTATTTGTATTCAACAAAATCGAATCTAGTCACTTTTTGCTTCTGAGACTGATTAACTGAAATTCGTTTTTGATTTCCATGTGTTGCGATTGATCGGTTTTCCTCAAAAATATTTTACCGTTACTTACCCAACAGTACTTAAATTCTTCTGTCTTGGCTAAGTCACGCGCTATATAGAATAGTCTTCGTGCTTTGTAAGTAAGTGCCTCAGATATATAGATAGGTTTTTTATCACCGTCTAGTCCTATAACAGAAGTATTCAAGCGAGAGTTGGGGTGTTGTTTATTATACAATTTTACACCTTTGATGACATTATTTCTATATATATATTTAATTCAGTCACAATGGTATTGTTACCTCCTTTGCCACGTATTACGTATATATCTTTTAGTTCTCGTTTCTCTATATCAACATTTAGAGCCTTACAGGTTTTGACTACGATACTGGACAGCTCATCCTTATTTTCATAGTTTTTCATAGAAGGCATATTTCTTATTTCGATAGACGATGATTTCAGTGTACGGTTTAATTCTTCTACTTTTTGTTCAAGAATTTAGATTTGTGAAATATGCTCTTTGCGTTCACTTTCTAATAATTCCATTTTCTTCCTCATAGCTTCATACTGACAATTCAAGAATTCTAATGCTTTTTCAATTTCTTTGTTAGATTCTTTTATTTGAGTATTTTGATGTTTGATTTCGGCTACGTCTTTTACCAGTTTATTAAGTAGAGAATTTTCGTTATTCTTCCATTCCGCCAGTATATTCTTGATATCCTCCGTCGTGCATGACTTATCAGGGGATCCCCTGCGTCACTTGCTGCTGCGCTGTGTCGCTGTTTCATGAGTTTTTGTTTGTGCTATGTCAGAGTCTGACAAAGTATGCTGTACATTTCGATTTACAGGAGATCTGATTAATAATAAATTAAATAAAAACAACAAATTTAAGAGAATTTATTGACGCACAGCAGGGTGCATATTTTACGAAGTAATTTTTGATGTTATGATATTCATAAAAAATCATTATTTTATTTATTATATACAGAACAACGTTTGTCGGGTCAGCTAGTTATTAATAAATAAACAACGATTTCTTCTTTCAGCATTATATATTGATATATAGGTGTTGTGGTGTAATGCGCATTATTATTATTTTAATCTTTTGATAGCGGGAAAATATCACGACATGTACTTACCTCACGGTAATGAAACTGCACACCGTACTGACGCAACAGGACGAGGGCGTGAAAGGGGAACGGGAGGGGGCTTCACCTTCCAGCGAGGTCAAGAGATATTGTCGTCGTGTAGTAGATATCAAAGTGAAACATTTATCACAAAAATGGGCAAATAAAAAAATAATATGGGACAATCAAAAGAAATTATATGTGTAATTATACAATTACAATCTTGAAGCATTTCTGTCAACCCATGACAACTGCTGGTCGTTACTGATACCATACAGGTATTCTCATCTGTGTTATTATTAAACACGAAAAAAAATTTAAAACACTTTCGGCCTTACAAATAAACTTGGTATAAAGTTATAACTGATGATAAACAAAGAAAATGCAAAATGTTTACAATATCGTTGACAACACTGTCAATACAATGATAATTCTGAAGTTTTCCTAATGACAAGCTGACATGCAAATAAACGCGGGAAACGTTATACGTCCGAACAAACCATTCGTAAGCAAAATGTCTATTTGTAAACATTTTACATATTCTTGGTTTATGCTTAGTTATAACCTTATGCCAATTTTATTTGTAAGGCCGTTTGACTTTATCTTACCTTTGTCACTATGGAATTACATGACAGGGTTAATAATTAAACTTGGAGTAACTTTTCATTGCATTTATTAAAAAGACAGCATGGATTTGTGCCCAGTGGTTATTTCGTCCAAGCTAAGTACCATACTGAACCACAGCCGAATTAATGAGTCATAATTAAATGAAAATCGTATATATTAATAATCATCTTTATTACAGTTTCGTTATAATACAAATATTCTTATTAGTAGCAAAACATTTTTCACTATTACGCCTGTATCATCAACCCCTTAAGTTACAATTGATGATCACAGGACCCAAGGAAAGAAACAATCAACCACTTCTCCAATGATTCATCTTCGTATAATATTCCACCTAATAAGAGCTCTGGGTGTTGTTTTTTATGTGTTAACTATAAGGGCCCATCCATTAATTAGGTCCCACGAATGTCATGATTTTTGGACCACTCCCCGTCCTTGTCACAGCTGGTCACATGTCAACCCCCTTACCTAGTGTGATGTCAGATATTTTGCAATTTTAAACTTAGAATTCTTTTAAACTGACACAGTATGTAGTGTTCCGAAATAATTTTTATTTCCATTTAAATTATTTTACAATAAAATCAAACAAAGGCACGAAAATTAACAAAATATAATAAAAAATATTTTATATTTCCAAGTTTAGTAGGTGTGCATGTAGTTTAACTACATTAAGTGTTGGAATACTTAGGTAGAATAAAATATTAGTTTGAAAAAATGAAGTGTCACAAAATTTGGGTCGTCGATCCCCTCCCTTCACGTGACGTAACTTATTGGTAGCTCCTAATGATTATTTTTAAATTGATTACTTTTATCTACTTAAATGTAATCTAATTTTACCGCCCACTTCTTTGGCAAACTAATATTAATCAGATCGCCAGTGCTCTTTTTACGTGGCGAAAACTATACCTAGTCGGCAGTGTAGACATTTCTGTCTTACCCCAGTATGTAGACTGAGACAGCAATACAGTCGAACTTCCAACGAAGATACATTTATAATATCATGCTTACTTTCAAAGCGATAATATGGAGTTAGTAGTAAAGCAACCAGTCTGTTGCGTTTGTGTAATTAAGGTATAATATCAATTTGTTGACTACCTATTACATTAAAACCTTACACTAGACTCTAGTCGTAACTAGAGGTATATATACAAATCCGCACATATTCAATACAGTACCAATGTAATATATAAATAACAAAAAAATATATATTATAATATTGTCAGGAATTAATCACATATGGTGAGGAAATTGAAGAAATAATACTTTTCAGGTCTATGATTTCAGCCCGGTTTGATGAGGACCAAATACAAACGTTTTCATTAAAATTTGTTTCAAAATTGTACACGGGCCGCAGCAGTATGTTACCTCTCTCCATTTCGTTACGCACGCTACTAAAATCCAGTTGATACTTTTTTTTTGAAGTGAAAACTTCTTTAAGATCAATGTCATTTGAAATTCGATGAAACGATAAAGCGACACTAAAAAAAGACAGATACATAAAATCATGAGATTTAATGTGAGAGAAAATGAGATAGGCTATAGTGTTTTGGTACCAGGCGATCATAGTTGAAGAAGACGTTGTCTTAGGTATGACGCGAGTGTACCTTAAATATATTCTCATGCGTACGACGTATTACTACATAGACTCCATGAGAACATAAAAAATAGTAGCGGTGATGTGTTTTATAGTGGTTGCATTCATGTCTCATCCTAGCAACATGTACCAGGACATCATATGCAGGTTCATGCACAATGCAGGTTTCACTTCTGACACTTCACCTGTACTTTGAACGCACGCAATTTTTGTTGAATGCCCTAAATTTTTGAACCGATTTACATTCAATAAGTTTGTTTAAGATTGTGACCCCGTATCAGTAGATACTAAAATCAAAATCTGCTAATTAATTTTTCAGATTAAAACGAATATTTTAATTCAAAATTGTATTTGGAAATCATTTATTGTAGGATCCTAGAAATTCAAAAGAATTATAAAAAAAAATGTATGGTAATTTCTATAAAATTAGTAATGGAGCTATCAAGCTACTTATTGAAATATTTCTTAACTCAATATTAGTATTCTAAAATGAAAATCTCTCGCTAAGTGTCTTGCTTTTTATGCTTCGATTATTTATCTAATAGGTAAATTCTCACTTTAAATTATTATTAAATTATAAATATTTGAGTTTTAATACAATTATCACTTAAATAAAACACATTTTAAAGGATTAAAAGGAGCACGTTTTCAGGGGATTGCTCTGAAAGTGTCACGAAACATCAGGTCAGCTAAAATAAAAATAATCTTTGACTTTTACACAAAAACTAATCTACTAAAAACAATTACAATCACACGCGTTGTAATCCTTCAACAACTGTTTTATTTATATGTGTAACACTCGCGTTAATAAAAGACAATATATTACTAAGAAATCAACAATTGTTTTGCCTGAAAATATATATAACCTAACAATTTGTTTAAGCTAGTTGTAAAATTATTTATTTTAGCACGCCGCGGAAGAGTCTAGAGAGACCCTAGAGTCAATAATAATATTTTTCAAGTGAAACTTCTTTAGAATCGTTGTGATTTCAAACCGGATGCAACGGAAAAAACGACAGGTAAGAGACACAAATATAAAAATGTGTAGGATGAAGCCGGCAAAGAATGAGACAGAAATATGCATACTATTGAAGTGAAAACTTATTTATCATCGTTGTGATTTGAAAGTCGATGAAACGAAAAAGCGACAGTAAAAAGAGCAGTCACATCAATTCATAATATTTAACATGGGAGATAATGAGATAGGAAGCATAATACAATGTTTTGGTACCAGGCGATCATAGTTAATGAAGAGATTGTCTTAAGAATGGCGCGAGTTTACCTTAATATGTTCTGACTCCAAGCGCACGACGTATTACTACATAGACACCAGGAGAACATATTATTATATATATATGTGGTGGTAGGAATATCTTTCATAGCGGTTGAAATCATGTGTCATCCTAGCAACACGTACCAATAAAACCGGAATTCATATGCAGTTTAGAGCTTCATGCACCATGCAGGTTTCACTTCTGACATGTGTAGTTTGTACGCACGCAATGTTTTTTTTATATAATACTTGATAGAATCCCCGAGTTGTCCGGGTTAAACTTTAGTAATAGCAAATGACTATACGATATCCTACTAATTAACAAGTCATTAATATAAAACAAATCCTAAAATAATATGTTCTGTCAATTATAAACTCTGTTTCATGTTGAGCATAGTGTGATAGTGATCATAACATAATATGAGCGAATTAAAATTAATAATTTTTATAAGACTATAAATAAATGATGTTAAAATGATTGGTAATATTAATTATTATTTATTGATACAATTCAATATTTTTTAAATAATCTTAGCTTTTTTATGGAAGAGAAGGATGAGCGTACGCGTCACCTGTCACGATCAACGCCGCCCACATTATCTTGCAACATCAGAGGCATCACAGGAGCGTTGCCGGCCTTAAAGTTGTACGCGCTGTTTTTTAAGGTACCCATGTCGTATCGTCCCGGAAACACCGCACAAGGAAGCTCATTCCACAGGTTTGTAGTACGTGGAATAAAGCTCCTTGAAAACCGCACTGTGGAGGACCACCACACATACAAATGGTGGGGTTGATATCCTAATTTAGCTGATGGAAAGTAAAAAAACACAGCCACCCACGGACATTAGCAATACCTGAGGATATGTTAAGCGTTTACCAGCCCTTTGCGATGGAAGTTCGCTCTAGATTTAAAAGCCCATTACTGGCATCAAACCGGGAATAGAGCAGCCGGGAGATTAATTTTGAGTTTGTGCGAGGCAAAAAGTTTCTATTGAAAGGGGCGGTTGCGGAATCTCAGACACAACTTAATTCGGGGGCATTTCGCATTATGTGTAACAAACATTATGTTTGTCATTGAGCATTTTATCAATATTATAAAATGCAACTAACAAATTAATGCAAGTCTTTTCAATACATTATATTATTTATACAGTTATTAATAATTGACTTCAAGAAAAAAATTGAGTAACTACTTTACCAAACAATAGATGAGGTTAAGGTTTTAAGGTTTAATGATATCACAAGATATTATTAATATAACTAACATTCATCATAATTCAAAAATCTTTCAGTTTCCATAAACTTAGTATAAAGACGAACCCTGTGAAGTGAATGTGAGATAACTATCCTTATATAAAAACCTAGGTATGAGAAAGAGACGGAATGGATGAAATACCATGAAATCGTTTTGAAACCATTTAGTGTCCATTAGTCTCCTGTCAAATTGGACCGCATTTTAATTTTAGTGTTTTTATCGTTATTGTTCTGTGTTGGAGTATAGTGTATTAGATTGTGTTGTTACATACAGCAACAACCCAACTAAAGAAACATTTCACAGGTAAATACTATTGTTCAATACTACTTTCGTGATATTTATTTTCGTAGAAAATAATATGCACTAAATATTACATTTTATATACGCAGTAAACACTCTATTTTATAAAGATTATACTAATGAAAAAAAAATGTGTTAGAAAATAAAATATTGTATACGTGAATACGACGCCGTTTATCAATATTTGTCGTAGGGATTGACCAAGGAAAATACTACACACTTCACTAACTCACTAACACATCAGTAAAACCAGCACACATGAACATTTTCAATTTAGTCTCGTCGTAATGAGGAGAGTCTTTTGTTTATTATGTTAGTATACTAAGTTTATGATTGATGAGACATTCAAACACACCTATTTAAATTGAGAAAACTTTAACCACCTGGAACATGAAATTCTGCTTTGAGAATCCTTAGGAAACGAAGGTAACAGTACCAGGCACCGTTAGTAAGTTTGACCCAGTAAAATACTGTAAAGTATCATACCAACTATTCACTTATGCCTTAAGTCAGCCCTTGAAATAATGTTGAAATCGAATCATCAACTTAAATGTTAATAGCGCTTCTGCTGCCTACTAACTATTACTAAAATCTTCTTCTTGGTCTGGCCTTTTCCCATTTTATTTGGGGTAGGCCCTTCATATCATGTGTCTCCAGGTGGCTTGGTCTTGGGTCGTCTCTTTGTTTATGTGGGCTTCTTTCAGGTTCTTATTTACTATAGACATCCATGTGATTCAGGGTCTTCCTTGTCCTCGAGGTTTAGTTACTATATCTAACACTTTTCTGCTCATGTGGTTGTATGGTCGCCTCATAACATGTCCGTACCACCGCAGACGGCTCTCCAGTAGTTTATCTGGGATTGGTCTTACTTTAAAGGTGCCTCTTATGTGTATGTTTCTGACCTGATTCAGCCTAGTTACACCACCTGCCCACCTATCTGAGTATCTTCATCTCTGCGCAGTGCAATTGATGTTTGTGCTGCTGTTTGAGTGGCCAGCATTCGGCTCTGTATGTCATAGCCGGTCGGACGGCTGCCTATATAACTATTACTATAATCAATTGACAAAAAATAGCACACAAATGAAATTATGGTACAATACTTAAATAGTCATATTATCACACACAAGGACCAAAATATGAGAGTCTGAACACGAAAATAAGACTCCATGTTACATTACAACAACTCCGTTAGAAATTTCTAGAACAGTCTAAGGTCTTACCCACTTAATACGCCTATCTTAGGTGTCAAATTGTTCTATATTGTTGTATTTTGTTCTATTCTTCCTTCTGTGGCTTTGTGGAAGGCATTACACAAGTTAGCCAATGTCATGTTAAAGTAGACCACCAAACTCAGAGTATGTGTATTCTAATTTTGATGGTAGTGATCGGTGCTAAAGATTGAAACAAATTTTATATTTTTATTTTGAAACAAATACAAATAAATACCTGAAGCAAATACATGCTGTGTCAAATTGTTGTGCCCCTTGCTGTCAAATTAATATGACGTTTGACAGAGAGTACAATAGATTTAATATGCGATTGGTGTTATTTTGAATAACACGGTATATCTATAACAGACAAAGACAATAAACAGACATGTAGTATACTACATATACTTAATGTAGGAGAAGCTCAATACTAATAAACTTAATAGTTTGTCAGATCATCTGTCACACACACAAGTTCACATTATCACACATTACACAAAACGAATCACATTTTAACACCGGTCATATATTATCACATACAGTTTTTTGTCACAGCACTGACGTTATTTGCACCTGCAGTGGCAGTGCGGTCATTTGGTCTTCACGACGAGGGCCTCGGTCGCCATCAGCAGCATCCTGAACTGTCGGGAAAGCTCGTGGCCAGGGTTGGCAGACAGGAACGTCATAATCTGTTTCTGGAGGTGTTGCATCACTATCGGCAGGTGTTCGCGCGTCACAGGGTTGGAGCTGTCCAGGTTCATTATGGCCTCTTCTAAGTACCTGAAGAATATCAAATAATAATTAAAATTTTGTTATTTTAAATAGAACTTATTATAAGAGAACTTATTATTAGAACTTATATTAGAAAAGAAAAAAAACTTCCATGTTTATGATTTATGTCGAAGCTTTAAAATAACGAAGTTGGTTCAATAAACAGTAAGAATGAGGTGCAAAGTCTTTTAAACCAAAAAGAGATACTGGCTAGTATGTTAATGGATCACGAAAAATTACCCTAGCTCGGGGCACCCTACAATGGAAGTAACTGAAGAAATGGTTAAAAAGGTTGAAAAAAAAAAATTGTTATAGAGAATACGTAAAGCTAAAAGTCAAAATTAGTGAACATTCTTCATAGCGATGAAAAATGAATCCATTTGTAACGTCTTTAATATGTGCGTACTACTTACACAAATGGTTGCGGAATAAAATAAGGAGAAGAAATCATATTTACCGAATGATTGAAGAGGGCAGAAATTATACAATACAATATAATCGAAATTGCCAGAACATCGTCGCGATGTCGGCGGCCAGTTGCTGCGCGAGCGACAGGAGCACGTGCTGCACGGCGGCCCGAACACGCGCGCCGGCTCGGCCGCGCGGCACGCCGCTATCACCAGCGACAGGCCGGACGACAGTGTACCTGTGCTTGAGGCGCGTGTCCGTCGCGATGTCGGCAGCCAACTGCTGCGCCAGCGACAGGAGCACGTGCTGCCGCAGGCGGCACGGCGGCCCGAACACGCGCGCCGGCTCGGCCGCGCGGCACGCCGCTATCACCAGCGACAGGCCGGACGACAGTGTACCTGTGCTTGAGGCGCGTGTCCGTCGCGATGTCGGCAGCCAACTGCTGCGCCAGCGACAGGAGCACGTGCTGCCGCAGGCGGCACGGCGGCCCGAACACGCGCGCCGGCTCGGCCGCGCGGCACGCCGCTATCACCAGCGACAGGCCGGACGACAGTGTACCTGTGCTTGAGGCGCGTGTCCGTCGCGATGTCGGCAGCCAACTGCTGCGCCAGCGACAGGAGCACGTGCTGCCGCAGGCGGCACGGCGGCCCGAACACGCGCGCCGGCTCGGCCGCGCGGCACGCCGCTATCACCAGCGACAGGCCGGACGACAGTGTACCTGTGCTTGAGGCGCGTGTCCGTCGCGATGTCGGCAGCCAACTGCTGCGCCAGCGACAGGAGCACGTGCTGCCGCAGGCGGCACGGCGGCCCGAACACGCGCGCCGGCTCGGCCGCGCGGCACGCCGCTATCACCAGCGACAGGCCGGACGACAGTGTACCTGTGCTTGAGGCGCGTGTCCGTCGCGATGTCGGCAGCCAACTGCTGCGCCAGCGACAGGAGCACGTGCTGCCGCAGGCGGCACGGCGGCCCGAACACGCGCGCCGGCTCGGCCGCGCGGCACGCCGCTATCACCAGCGACAGGCCGGACGACAGTGTACCTGTGCTTGAGGCGCGTGTCCGTCGCGATGTCGGCAGCCAACTGCTGCGCCAGCGACAGGAGCACGTGCTGCCGCAGGCGGCACGGCGGCCCGAACACGCGCGCCGGCTCGGCCGCGCGGCACGCCGCTATCACCAGCGACAGGCCGGACGACAGTGTACCTGTGCTTGAGGCGCGTGTCCGTCGCGATGTCGGCAGCCAACTGCTGCGCCAGCGACAGGAGCACGTGCTGCCGCAGGCGGCACGGCGGCCCGAACACGCGCGCCGGCTCGGCCGCGCGGCACGCCGCTATCACCAGCGACAGGCCGGACGACAGTGTACCTGTGCTTGAGGCGCGTGTCCGTCGCGATGTCGGCAGCCAACTGCTGCGCCAGCGACAGGAGCACGTGCTGCCGCAGGCGGCACGGCGGCCCGAACACGCGCGCCGGCTCGGCCGCGCGGCACGCCGCTATCACCAGCGACAGGCCGGACGACAGTGTACCTGTGCTTGAGGCGCGTGTCCGTCGCGATGTCGGCAGCCAACTGCTGCGCCAGCGACAGGAGCACGTGCTGCCGCAGGCGGCACGGCGGCCCGAACACGCGCGCCGGCTCGGCCGCGCGGCACGCCGCTATCACCAGCGACAGGCCGGACGACAGTGTACCTGTGCTTGAGGCGCGTGTCCGTCGCGATGTCGGCAGCCAACTGCTGCGCCAGCGACAGGAGCACGTGCTGCCGCAGGCGGCACGGCGGCCCGAACACGCGCGCCGGCTCGGCCGCGCGGCACGCCGCTATCACCAGCGACAGGCCGGACGACAGTGTACCTGTGCTTGAGGCGCGTGTCCGTCGCGATGTCGGCAGCCAACTGCTGCGCCAGCGACAGGAGCACGTGCTGCCGCAGGCGGCACGGCGGCCCGAACACGCGCGCCGGCTCGGCCGCGCGGCACGCCGCTATCACCAGCGACAGGCCGGACGACAGTGTACCTGTGCTTGAGGCGCGTGTCCGTCGCGATGTCGGCAGCCAACTGCTGCGCCAGCGACAGGAGCACGTGCTGCCGCAGGCGGCACGGCGGCCCGAACACGCGCGCCGGCTCGGCCGCGCGGCACGCCGCTATCACCAGCGACAGGCCGGACGACAGTGTACCTGTGCTTGAGGCGCGTGTCCGTCGCGATGTCGGCAGCCAACTGCTGCGCCAGCGACAGGAGCACGTGCTGCCGCAGGCGGCACGGCGGCCCGAACACGCGCGCCGGCTCGGCCGCGCGGCACGCCGCTATCACCAGCGACAGGCCGGACGACAGTGTACCTGTGCTTGAGGCGCGTGTCCGTCGCGATGTCGGCAGCCAACTGCTGCGCCAGCGACAGGAGCACGTGCTGCCGCAGGCGGCACGGCGGCCCGAACACGCGCGCCGGCTCGGCCGCGCGGCACGCCGCTATCACCAGCGACAGGCCGGACGACAGTGTACCTGTGCTTGAGGCGCGTGTCCGTCGCGATGTCGGCAGCCAACTGCTGCGCCAGCGACAGGAGCACGTGCTGCCGCAGGCGGCACGGCGGCCCGAACACGCGCGCCGGCTCGGCCGCGCGGCACGCCGCTATCACCAGCGACAGGCCGGACGACAGTGTACCTGTGCTTGAGGCGCGTGTCCGTCGCGATGTCGGCAGCCAACTGCTGCGCCAGCGACAGGAGCACGTGCTGCCGCAGGCGGCACGGCGGCCCGAACACGCGCGCCGGCTCGGCCGCGCGGCACGCCGCTATCACCAGCGACAGGCCGGACGACAGTGTACCTGTGCTTGAGGCGCGTGTCCGTCGCGATGTCGGCAGCCAACTGCTGCGCCAGCGACAGGAGCACGTGCTGCCGCAGGCGGCACGGCGGCCCGAACACGCGCGCCGGCTCGGCCGCGCGGCACGCCGCTATCACCAGCGACAGGCCGGACGACAGTGTACCTGTGCTTGAGGCGCGTGTCCGTCGCGATGTCGGCAGCCAACTGCTGCGCCAGCGACAGGAGCACGTGCTGCCGCAGGCGGCACGGCGGCCCGAACACGCGCGCCGGCTCGGCCGCGCGGCACGCCGCTATCACCAGCGACAAGTCGGACGCCGACAGCGCCGCTTGGAACGCCGCGTTCACGTCGCCGCTCGATATCATGCTCTGGATGTCGGCTACTTGCATCTGGATCATGAGAGGGGAAAAATGTAGCTCGGTGATGCACCTTCATAGATCTTGTCGCAGCTATTGGTGGTAGGATTACAATATCATAAAAATCACTCATTTTTAGTTCAGTTTATATAGCCTCTAACTATTGTAGTAAGTAAATAATTGAAAACCATTGCTTAAACTGCTTCAAACTCAGAATAAGCTGCAGTGAAAACTTTCAACAAGACTCACGAGAAAGATAAACTCAATACAAATCACCTGGGACTTGTTGGAAGCAAAAAACCAGTGTACGTGTGCGAGCATCTTTCTCCAGACAACAAAATTCTTCACGCGGCTGTCCGTATAATTGCAAAAGATAAGCACTACAAGTTTGTGTGGGTTCGAGGTGGAAAGATTTTTATCAGAAAGGACGTTAATTCCAAAGTTTCGTAGTAAGAGACTCTGACTTCTTAAACTCCCTCTAAATTTGTGTCTATGCTTTCATTAAGTAAACCTATTTGTAATCTTAAAATCGTATATCAAAATGTAAATGGTCTTAGAACTAAAGCGCATATTTTACGAGAAAATGTACTAAAACAAGACTTGGACGTTATTCTATTAACTGAGACAAACTTAAACGAGTCTGTTTATGACCATGAACTTATTAACAGCAGATACTTGGTTTTTAGGCGAGACCGACAGTCGACAGTCTCGCAGAAAGCGGAGGGAGGTGGGGGTCCTCATAGCAGTCCACAAAAAACATTCCCCCGTTAGGAAATTGAAGTGGGAATCTACTAATGAGAACCTATGGATTACGATTAAGTTTGGCCAGGGTAACTCAAAAGTGGAATTATGTATTTGTTCTTTATACCTTCCTCCTCCCGTTAAGTATGATTCTTTTGAACATTTAATAAATAATGTAACAAATGTTATACAACACAAAATGTCAAAAGAATCTATACTTCTTTTAGTAAGTGATTTGAATAGGCCGTACCTCCACTGGTCTCACTGTACAGACCGAAACTTATGCTCTCTGATCCCTAGCTCTCCTACAGATAAGACAGACGCCTTGCTTATCGATTCTCTTCCTTTCAACGATCTCCACCAAATGTGTGCAATACCAAACTTAAATGGCAGATTCTTAGATCTAGTTATTTCAAATTCACCGAAACTAGTATCAGTGACCCAGGGTGTCCCACATGTGGATTTTGAGACGCATCACCCGGTACTAGGTATTTCCGTTAATATTGTGGGTGCAAAATTGAGGCCCCCAAAAATTAAAAACACCCAGGCCTAATTTTAGCAAAGCTAAATATGACATCATTTGAAACGAGTTAGATAACTTTAACTGGGAGGAAACTCTCCCTCCTAGTTTAATAGTCGATGCGACAGTAGACGTTTTCTATGACATACTTACATCCATCTTTAATAAGAATGTTCCGATGAGTACGAAATGTCGGAGCAATTTCCCATTCTGGTTCAGTCGATCGTTGATCCAGAGTTTGAGAGAAAAGGCAAAGTACCATCGTAGATTTAAAATGTATGGCAATCCAATGGATCAGTTTACATATAGGTTACTCCGCGAGAGATGTGACAAAATCCTAACGACTGATATAAATAGGTTGAAATCAGAAGCCAAAAAGTTAATCAAGAAGGATCCTAAATACTTTTGGTCTTTCATAAAATCTCTACGATCAAATAGCAGCGACATACCGGATGAACTGACTTACTTAGATCAAAGCGTTCACGCTGGCCAGAAGATTGCCAATTTTTTTTTCAGAATACTTTCAATCAACCTATCAGCAAGACCCAAACCCAAGAACTAAACAAAACGAAATCGTCGAATGCCACCACATGTCACTTAGTTTATGTCGTTTCACAGACTCAGATGTCATATCAGCGCTCAAAAGCCTAGATGCTAATAAAGGTCCTGGTCCAGATTCTATACCTCCTAGTTTCTTAAAGGTCTGCGGCACAAAATTGGCTGAGCCGCTACGAATCATTTTCAATAAGTCTTAACTATGTGGAACTTTTCCCTCAAGATGGAAGGTTGCGCACATAAGTCCAATTCACAAGAAGGGATCACACAAGATCCTGAAGATATTTGATAATAATTAAAACTACTATAACAAATTGTGAGCCAGTAGTTAGCTACCGGCCCATCTCAATTTTGTCTGCTATCGGTAAGCTGTTTGAATTACTCATTCAGAAAAATATGTTTTCCCACCTTAAACCCTTGCTCATACCCCAACAGCATGGATTTCTACCTGGTAGATCAACTACATCGAATCTTGCTGATTTTGTAAGTGACATTACTCAAGCTTTCACAGATGGTCACAAATTGCATGCTATTTACACTGATTTATCAAAAGCCTTCGATGTGGTTGACCACGTACTGCTCATAGAAAAACTTGGTGACGCAGGAATATGTGGCTCTCTACTGCGGTGGTGCGAATCCTATTTGCAGAACCGTTCCCAGATTGTAAAGATCCGTGGCTTTAAGTCAATTTCAAGAGCCGTGCCATCAGGGGGTTCCACAGGGCTCCCATTTAGGGCCCTTTTTTTCTTGGTCTTTGTGAACGATCTAGCGACTAAATTCAAATCCAAATTTCAAATGTTTGCAGACGACTTAAAAATTTATCTTTAAATGAAATCTCCAGAAGATACGATCATATTACAAAGTGATCTTGATACGATCTGCGATAGGTATGTTAGTATAGTTTTAGGATGTTAGGATGGTTTTAAATTCCTCAAAATGTTTTTACTTAAACTTTTTTCGAAAACGAAATTCTTAACTACTTACTTACTTCATAAATGCGTGTCCACTAACAGAAGTTTGGACAATGCGAGATTTAGGCGTCATGGTGGACACAAAATTAGATTTTAGAGAGCACATTGACTACATTTCCAAAAAGGCATCTCTTCTAACCTAAAACCTCTTTTAGGTTTTGTGATTAGACAAACTAAATTTTTCAAAGACCCTAAGTGTCGAAGATACTTTTTAACAGCTACGTGCGTAGTCTTTTAGAGTATTGCAGTCCGGTGTGGAACCCTTCTTACAGAGTTCATATTAAGAGGTTAGAACAGGTGCAGTCGAAATTATTATATCATCTCTCATATTCAAAAGTAATCTTTGTCGTCGATTAGACTGCTACGAATATAGACTTATGCATTTAGGCATGACGTCTCTTGTGCAGCGTAGGAAAGTGTCAGACCTTGTCTTTTACACAAACTGGCCACATAGACAGTCCTCTATTATTTAGTAAAATTAACTTGGCTGTCCCACGGCATTGGAGCCGTATTATTAATAAGAAAACGTTCAGTCTACCCTCAACACGCACAAATTATGGTCAACATTCTAGTTTATATCGCATTTGTTCTCTTTATAATGAAGTCTGTCAGAAGGTAGACATATTCAATCCGTCAGTCCCTAGGTTCAGAAGACTTCTGCTAGAAAAAGCGAATTATTGGCTTGGGGACTGTGGGGTTGAATTGTGTTTATCTAGCTTAAGTTAATGTTTTTAGTTTTACATAAAATCTAGAACACATTTAAAAGCATGCTGTGTTCACTTCCAGAAGGAGGCACTCGCCCCGACATGTTAACGTATTTTTCTGTTTTATACAATATTAAGAGTGTGTCACGTTTAGTAAACCTAATAAATAAAAACTAAAGCATAATTATTATTAACTTATATAAACAGGCTAAACATTATAAAGATTAAAGAGCTCACTAAATAGGCTAGATTAGTTTTTGACACTTTTTGCCCAGTAGCCATATATTAAATTGCCCACCTGTCGCTCAGCGGCGGCGGAGGCGGGCCTGGCCGGAGAGTGTGCGCGCGACATCTGCACGACGCCGCGCGCCTGCTCTCTCCACCACACCATCTCCTTCTCCAAAACGCTGGCCACAAAACATTATGACATTATTTTATAGCAAAATAAAAAAACAGTAATAGATTCTTGGGATCAAATAGCTGGATTCCTGAAGATGCTAAGGTTATACTCATTCGCCAATGGTAAGATTCTTTCACAAGATGCCGGCTACGTTAGTATGCGCATTTTTATACCGCGAAGCAGTAATGGGCATTGTGTTTCGGTTTGAAAGGCGCCGTAATTATTTCAGAAATTCTTAGAGACCTAATGAGACTTAACATATGTGTCAGGCTATGATTCGTATATATAGAAAAAAATTCAGAAATCTCTTTGAAGTAGTGGTCTGTCCCTCGGTGATTAGTGACACAATCTAGAACAAACAAATCTCTTAGATGGTTTATACGTCTAGATAGACTGTGAAATCGTCGAAAAAAATATTTTAACAGTTAACCTTGTAACTCTGTCATAGAGCTCATCCACTTTTTTGCCACCACATTATGTCGAATAAACACAGGCAAACGCTTGCCGTTACATCGAATTGGGGAAGCATATGATGTAAATTTTAATCATATTGATATTTTGTGCACTTATTACCAATATTCTTGGTACGCTTCCACGTAATGATAGTTTTAACTTTATGTAGTTATTGTAAATATAGTTATACAATATGTTTTGTTTGAATAAACGTCAGTTGGAATGTTTAAAAATCAAATAGTACAAGCGTTGAAATCATAACTATACTAGCGACACGCTATGATGGCCGTTTTGACATATTATAATAGTGATGTGAAATGTCAATTTATGTCAAAAATTTAAATGTTTACTTTAATATATTTGAACGAACTGAATATTGGAATGAAAATGAATATACATACTTGATATGCACATAAGAAACATATGAATACAAAAAGGTGTAACAAAAGGCCAGATTTAATCAGATTCGTCCATACTGCTATTTTCACTGTCGTCACTGCTAGCATCACCTACATAAAATATAACTTCGTTTTCTAAAATATTATCAATTTTCACATCTCTTTCATAATCCTTCCTTATTAATTTAACAGTACTATTCACAACCTTTTCCCAGTCTCCTTTAGCCCATGTTCACAAGCTTCTTCTAATATTTTTAGCATTTTTGTTGTGGTAAATGGCGGTAAATTCTGTATTGCGTCTTGCAGCATATCCCTTAATTTGAGGCCACATCAACTCAATTGCATTATATTCACAATGGTAAGGCGGTAACCGTAAAACTCTGTGCCCATGTTCTAACGCAATTTTGTCAATGACGTATCGGATCTTGGTTGGTTTGTTTTCTTTTAAAAGACGTACTAATTCCGCTTTTAACATATTTATGTTTGCATATACGCCATTTTTTTGACGCCATGTGACGATGTCAGCTTTCTTTTGGGATTGGGCAGGTGGCTTGTCAATTTGCATCGAGTGGTATGGGGCGTTGTCCATAATTATAAAAGAAGGTTCAGGGAGGCTACACAACATTGAAGTAAACTATTCAGTAAACTTTTCTCCATTCATTTCTTCATGATAGCCTGCAGTGGTTTTTGACGCAAAAGCCATGAGAGAACCTTCGACAAACCCGTTGATGGTTCCGGCGTGACAAATTATAAATCGCGATCCTTTTCCAACAGGGACTTTGGACGTAGATGCTGCAGTGTCATCGGTCCAAGTACGATTTACAATATGGTTAGCATTAAGCCATGTTTCATCCAAAAACACAACATTTTGCCATATCAAATCTTCCATCAATATTTTGCGTTTGTTACATTGTTTGTATCGAAATTCAACGGTTTTCAAAATCTTCGTTAAAGAACATTCCCCACCGAAGATTAAACCAGCTTCCTTCAGTGATTGCACTAACTTTTTTCTTGTTGGATAATCCTTACGTAAACAGTAACCGTACACATGTCTTCGGCTGGCATCGGCATCAACGCAATCGATGCCTACGACTGGTTTTGCTCGTTTTCTCTTTTTTGGTGTGTGAAGTTTATTTTCTTCTGTGCCACTCTCGCCATATTTTTCTTTAGTTATTCGTCTAAAAGTTCGTTGTCTAATATTAAGCGCATCAGCTGCGCGTTCAACCACTGACGTTATAGGTAAAATTGGCCGTCCATTTTGATATTCACGATCGAAATAGTTACAAAGGCGTATAATAACGAACCCACGTGTCTGACTGTTTAGAACAGTTCTGTGCGTACGTTCGGCCATATCGACAAAATCCACAACAAGTCCAAATTAACGAGCAAGGGTCAACAGTAATGCAGTATCAATATCCGAAATCCAAAGCCAGGTCAAAACTATATCACAATAGCAGTGCACTCACAATTTGTACTTTTCGAAGCAACGTCAAGTCGAAACTGCTTTGTTTTGCATTGAGCATTGACGCGAGTTTGCCGGAGTTTGTAGTTGTGCTGGCCAGCGATCCTATGTGACGAATGTATTAGATTTAATTTTAAATTTTTTTAAATCAATGTAATAAATAAATTTTATGTCCTAAAATTATACATTCGATAAATTTTTATGACTAACTGCACGTCACTATTGACAATAAAGAACAGTTATTTGCTCCTTCAATGTAATTATTAATTAATACGAAACTTCATGAGTGAACAAACCTCAAAACTACTATCATAGCGTGCCGTACGTATAATACCTTTTATATTGTATAAACTTCATAGTTTGTTCCACTCTCTTTTTTTGTATCTATTACATTTTAAACTTGTTATGTTTACCTTTCTCAATTTTTATGATTAATCTGTGGTTAACGGTGCTGGTGGCACATTTAGTATAACGATTACCTTAAAATGTACTTTAGTTAGTAAGATTTACCCCCTTATTCATAATAGTCTGCTAACTTAAACCATTGCTAATTCTCACTCTGTCTTCTTCTATTGACCTAAGTCAGAATGAGAAAAAACACTTAATTAAAAAATAAATAATTTTATTTTGAGCATTTCACGCACACCAACACAAAGTTTCATACAAATAGCGAGTGCAAGGTATACCTAAGTAATGTTGCCTGGCCTGTTTTCATCGGTTCTCTATCAGCAAGAGGCTTTATTTAGACGTATAAATTTTCTAAGACAAATCTATATATCGTGGCTACAACGTGTGCGATGTTGAGGGTACTCTTAAAAGTTCGAAGGAAAAGGCCTTGGTGGAGAGACATACACGCACGTAAGTAGGCTTTAAATTTTTGTTGCAGGCAATGATTTTTTATTAGTATTTTTGATTTTTTTTTAAGTTAACTTTAACTGTGTGTTATTTTTTCATGGCACTAGAACAAGCTAGTTGACTGTTACAGCTTACTGGGTCTTATAATATCTTAACACCTTCTTTTTCGTTTGTTCTGCTTCTTATTAGTATCTCTATTGTAAGCTGTGGCAATCTTTAACGGCCGTTCCCAATATACTATCTATAGATAGAGATAAATTACTACCTTCTACTGTCAGTAATTAGCTGTCAATAATCTGAAGCTGTCCCAATATACCCGATAAGTCATACTTATCGCCAGTTCACTGTTGCAATTTCCATACAAACTTCTATCACTGGTAAAGTGATAGGTCGTCCCATTGACAGACAGCGTGTACGGATAAGATGAGTTATCGTCGATAAGTTGATTGTGACAGAAAAGTCAACGATAGTTACGATTTTTTATCTCAAGTAGGCCACAACCGGAGATAGGCTGAATATTGGGAATGGCCGTAAGTGGGTCTACATTTTAATAATAATATGTACCACATTGTGTTTAGTTTAATAACGATTAATTGTAACCTTAAAAAATGAGCTGGAATTACAGCGAGTCGCTTTGGTCGGTACCTGTGCGCGGCCTGCTGCAGCGCGGCGGTGAAGTGTTGCGGCTGGAGCAGCGCCGCTTGCTGCAGCGCCTCCGCGTGCTTGTCGAGAGACGCCTTCAGCGACGCTGCGGCCGCGGCACCGCCTCGCTCCGCAGCCGCACGGGCCGCTGCCTGTGTGTTCGCTGCGACTGCGAACAACCATGCAAATATTATACAAATTACATTACTAACAAAAATTTATGAACGATGCGGGACTCGGACCCGCGACCTACGATTGAGTCGGGCGTTTGTGGAATATTTGCCCAGGTCAAAAGTAAAGAAAGAAAGAAAAACATTTATTTCACAAAACACTTACAAGGATACATTTAATAGAAATGGATAAAAGTACAAATTAAACCGAAAAATAACGTATTTAATAATAATAATCATTTATTTCGGATTCATCCATAGATGAGATTACATCCATCCATCCATGATTACATTAAAATAGTGACGTACTAAATATTGGAGAGATCCTGTGCAGTGCAGGAAATGAGTCATCGACCTACTTAGTTACTTACTTATCTGTGACACGGCCGTAGCTATGAAACAGTACTGATTTTCAGCGGTGTAAGAAGATGTTTAGTACGTAATGAGAGCATGTTCTATGAAAGGATGCTAGTGAATGGACCTTGGCTAAGTTGAGATTCTTAATCTGTACTTCTGGAAAATAGGTGTTATATATATATATAGGTATATAAAAGTCAGACGGATTGAAACTGACTGGTAGTGACTGGTTTCACTATTACAGCTGCTTATTAATTAATTGCTTGAATGTCTACTCTCTACGAGATAGTACACCAAACTGTGCCGCCAGCCTGTGTCCTACCTACCACTAATATTGTCGTTGACAAATCATTGGTGTGGGATATGCATATCAGGTTGTCACTTGACAGATTTAAAATCATGCCAAGAATAAAGCAAGCACCTGTCAAAACATACGATATAAAGTATAAATTTGAAATAAAATATAGAAATACAGGTCAAGTTCAATGTAATTATATGTAACTATATCAACTCATCGAAATAGTATTATATTATGGATCAGTCACAACCTGAGAGTTGAACAAAACATATCAAGATTTAAGAACCAAGCGTCACTCGAACAATTGACTCAGTTAGCGCACGGACGCAACCCGAGGGGTCACGGGTTCGAGTCCCACATCGTTCATAAATTTTGGTTACAAATTAAATTTGTACAATTTATTTGTTTTTCGGGTGGGGGTACTCACACTCCTCAGTGCCGCTCTGGAAGGCGTGGTTGATCTGGCGGAAGATCTGCGCGTGCGCCTTCTCCATGAGCGGCAGCACGCTATCGAGCAACACGTCGCGGAACGACTGTTGCACCATCTCCGACAGCGACGTGGCGATCGCAGTGCTCAGCCGCTCCATCACCGTCTGTCACGAACGACGCACGACACAAACGAATTACAATAGCGAATCAACGCGAGCGTTCACGATGTCATTGTATATACAATTAAATCATCAGGATTTAAATTATTACAATCACATGCAATGTAACTCTGTTATAGGTTAGCTAGGGTTAAGCGCTCCTTCTTCCGTCGTGGTATTCAATTTTAAAATAAACGACAGTATACTAGGAGTAGAAGGATGGCAATGTGTTACTTATATCACGTGGTGCGTATACGACTTTTTCGGCCGATTCTCTCCCGGCAAGACGACTTTTGTCCTTCGTACCAGGGACTAAAAGCGAGCTTTTCATCAAGGTGAGAAAAATATATTAGAACTGCATTGACTAAAATACACAGCACATAATATTAAAGTAGAATGAATTTTACGAACTGATTTAGCTTCATCATGTTAATCAAATATTGTTGCAATATGTTATTGTCACTCCCTATGGTAATAAAATTTATATTCTATTCTAATCTATAAAAATAACAATTGAAACAATTGAATAAATTTATTCTTGATAAATAAATATAATTATCTTTATATTATAGTATTCCTCTTGACTTAAATTTTTGGATATTATTGTTAAATTGTTTGGTTGCTCTGATATATCGGAAATTGAAACTATTGTTTTGAATTCACAACATTTCAATTTTAAATAAATACTAAGGAACCGACAACCATTTAGAGCTTTATGTTTAAGTATTCCATTCTATATTTTTTAGATTTTTTTTTATTACTTATTTAAAGAAATATTCAAAAAAATCCTCTAACAATCCAGTGTAAGGCATTGTCACCGTGTATGCCGTTGCTCCTAATTAATATGATTAAAAAAAAGATTAGAAAGAAAGAAAGAAAGAAAACAAGAAAATTAAATGTCAAATATTATAGTCATCTGGCATTGTCAAATATCAGTGTTGTTTGCTGAGGTTATTTTGTTTGAAAACGCCGCATTGTTATTTACTAATAAAAACGCATTATTATATATACATATTATATATAAATTGATTTACCATGAAAGTTTCGGACGGTTATGCCATGGCAGACAGCCGCAACCTTCCCAAGGTGGATTATATCATGTTGTTGCAATACATGCGTGAAAACGACTCGTTTAACGTTGCAGAAATCAGGGGAGCTAAGGTTTTGTTGTCATCAAGGGATGCTTATGTTGAAACTTCTGTAGGCTACGTGGAAGTGAATCGAGAAAATGCTGTGTGTTTTATTATGGGCAGAGTAACTTCTGAGCACAGAGTTCGTACTAAAATGTACTCAGTTGTCGCTAGGGTTAACGAGGCAGAAGAAACAATATTGGATGTGAAATGTGAAGATTGTGCTGCAAGTCAGGGTGGATGCAAACATTCAATTTGTTTTATTATGTGGCTTATTAAGCGGACTGAAGAGCCTTCAGTCACATCTGTGCGCTGCTATTGGACCAGCCAAAACTCTCTGCAGCAGTAACTCAAGATAGATGTATTTTAGCCAAAGAAATGGGAAAACGTTTACCAGCAACAGTTACGCTTCCAAATTCTCTTAAAAAAGCTACATTCATACAAGACTGTCGAAATAGAAAAATGCAGGACTCTTTGATTGCTGACTACAACAATATAGTTATAACATTGGATAGTTTCCGAGTTTTCAAGCTTTTACTGGATTATACAACCAGTTCATCCCAAGACGAATTTAATAGATTTCACAAAATTTAAAACCTTTGCTGAAAGAACATTGACTAAAGAGGTAATTGTCGAAATTGAAAACCAAACACGCAGTCAAGCTCACAGTCAGTTGTGGCATATTGTGAGACAGGGGTGAGTTACTGCATCAAAGATTTATGAATGTACAAAGTGCAACACTGATGGAGCATTGGTTAAATCCATTCTTGGAGGTTATAAGATTCTTGAAACAAAAGCTATTAAGAGAGGAAAACTCTTGGAAAAAGAAGTGGTTAAAGAAATAATGAAAAAATTGATTATTGAGATAATTCAATGTGGATTTAAATTAATCACACCTTTTGTAGGAGCATCTCCAGATGGATTATGTGTAGAACATAGCTTCATTGTAGAAATAAAATGCCCCTGCAGTAATAAAACTATGGAAAACTATGTTAAAGATAGTGTAATATCAGCTAAATGTAATGCCCAAATACAGCTGCAAATGTTAGCAATGAATATGAAAAAAAAGCTTTATTGTGTATAGCTGATCCAGACTTTGAAAGAAATAAAGTCTATCATGAACACTGGGTCTACAATGACAGATTGTTTGCAGAAAAGTTAGTGAAAGACGGTGAAATGTTTTGGGAGAAATTTATTTTTAATAAAATGCTTGATATTGTACATTATGATAAATAAAAATAAAAATTCTAATCATAAAGTATCTCTTTTATTTAGTATATAAATAGCAACACACAGTTAAAGTTATCTAATACAAACTTAAAATAGTTTTCTTAAATGTAAATTAAAAATTGTACACCGAAGGAGGCCTTCCAATGCCTAATACTTCCTTATGACAGGTGACTGTAAATTTATAAGTCCACAAGCAACTACCACTGCATCATCTAGTACATTTATTAATTTATTATCTACAACAGCATGTGGTTTCAACATTTTAAAAAGTCTTACCCTCCTGATAACCCTTTCTATATGTATGCGTAAACTAGCTAAAATTTTACTATCAATCACCTCCGATTTTGTCATTATCGTGTCTTTGAGGACACTATGCGGGCGCAGAACTTTAACCGATCTCTTAAAACCCCTGTCAGCTAGAATGGTAGCATTTGCTGGTATTATCTCTAAATATCCACTTTGTTCAACTAAATACATATCACTTATACGTCCCCCATAACCTTCAGACACAAAATTTATAAAACCATCTGGGGTAGCACTTATCATATACTTTATAGTATTACAATTCTTGTATTGGGACCATGTAAGGGCCTGGTCTATAGGTTTTTTAATCTTTTCTACTTCTATTTCGAAGCAATCTATTATTGCCTGAACACTTGCATACTCTTTGGTTGTTGTAAAAGCAATAGGAAGGTTCCTCTTAATGTTCAAGGCTGTTGGGCAATATATAACTTCCCTAAAAAAGAAACTTAGTGTTTTTAAAGTTTTGTTAAATATTCGCCACAAAGTAGTTAATGAAATTTCAAAAAGGTCTTTCATTTTGGTGAATGTTTCATTATTTTTTAACTTATATAAAGTTACTATAATATGTAAAGGAGCAGAGAAAGCAGAGAATTTTTTTGCATTATATTGAATAATCCAATAATATTGTTTAGGAACACCAATATACGACAGTGTTTTTTTTTCTATTAAACTTAAGATAAAACACCTGCCAGCTAAACTTTTATGTATTGGTAAGTTACTAGAACTTTCATTTCCAGAAAATTCTGTTGTACTGCCAACTGTACACGGATTATGTTCCTCTGGTGACTCGTCTTCAAATAAATATGTATGTTTCCTTTTTCTGAAAATCCTTACACCAACTGAGCGATTGACCATAGTGGGTTTTGCTTGAATATATTTATGAAAACATTCCGGAATACACAGCACACCTTTTTCTTGCACATCTGGTACAGGATCTTCATTGATTGTCGATGTGGATGTTGATGGCAGAAGAATTGGGTTTTTATTTATGTTCCTTAAATTACTCGGGACGTGGGGACTCAGTCGAGGTCTGTTGGTTTTTTGGTTCATCCAATCTCGGTAATTTAGTAACGCTGCTTCCAGCTAGAATTAAACGAAAACAATTCTTTAGTAATAGTCAAATAACAGGCAAATCAAGGAAAACTAGATAATTATGTAGATACTTACATTCAAATGATCTTCACAAATATAAAGGCTTCCAGTTTTTGGTACGTTTGTTTTATTAACAGCAGCACACCATTGGACTCTCGAAGATCTCGGCACGTGGAAAAAGTGTTTATTACGGTTCATTATTGTATTATTGCAGGTGGGAACGAAGCAAGTAACGAGGGGATCTAATTTACGAACTAGTTTATTCTTTTTTGTTGTCAATTAATTCAATTTAATTCCATGTTACGTTACGTTAACGTCATCACGTCAATCTCCATCTCATTTTTTTTTCATGACCCAAGCAAAGGTTATTTATAGATTAACCTTACTTAACTTATTTTTGACTAACTTAGAGTGCAAATATTGTGAAAAAAAAAAATATGGGTCTCCTAGTTTTCTAAGTACTATTTATTAAGCATAAAAAAACATAAGACAAAAAAATTTAAATGTTGTGAAATGGAACCTGTGTAAAATACTAGACCAAGTCTAAGCTCGGAAGGATCCGGGTTTGTTTTATTATTCTAAAACAACATTAATGTGAAAGAAGAGAAGACACTGATTATGACCTGACACATAAGCGAGCAGTCGGTCTGAGGTTCGAGCTTCCTTCCGAGATATCCCGTGCGTAATAGCTATATTTTCGACCTTCAAAGCCCCCGCCCCGTCTTCGCTGTAAAAGTCTTTAGGGCTGCCAGCACAGAGGGGGTTTTTTGTCGGTAGGGACTGTCTACACTCGAGTTCGACATATGAGCTCCGTTTCGGGGTCTTCAAAGCGTAAATGACACATGGCGAATCCATATATTATATTTATAAACTTACGCTACATACAATTCAGATAAAAAGGCATTTATTTTCTCAAAATTGATTCCCTTAGAATTCTTTTTGATGTCATTGCTAATATACAAGATACCACTACCGCTGCAGACACAAATGGCGCTCTGAGAGAGAAAAAGCGGTTCTAGAAACTCTCGCAGCATTTTTTTTGCGCTTTTTTTAATATAAATATACAATATTGTACTGTCATTGCTATTGCAATAAAATAACTATAATCTAGCCCTAGGCTGTCCGATCACTTAGATATTCAGCTGTGCAGTAATAGGATTTACGACAAAGCCATTTTTAACAAAACATTTAAATTTATTTATAGATAATGCCTGAACAGTGGTTGGGACTTAAAAGTGTATACATTTACCATTAAAGCTATTATGTATCTTATGAAGCCTACAAGAATTAGTTACAAGCAATCCCTTATTTCAAACAATCCATATAAATAAAATTGGAGGGTGTATATACCAAACTACGATATATATGTACGGTACACACACCAAAATAATATTTTTTACGATTTTTGTCTGTCTGTTTCTTCCAGCTAATCTTTGAAATGGCTGGACCTATTCTGACGGGCCTTTTTTGGCAGGTAGCTGATGTAACTTAGGCTACGCGAATTTTAGAAAAATTCTTTTATTTTAGAACAATAAAGTAACGTTGCAATGTCCAAGAAACGGTCTAACTCTAAAAATAATTTATATATGGCAAAAACGTTTGCCGGATCAACTAGTATAATATGTAACCATCGTGTGTGTGTGCGGTCACCTTGCTGGTGACCAGCTTGTCGATGTTCTCCCGCAGCAGCGAGTCGGTGGCGGCCAACTTGGACGCCAGCTCGTGCTGCAGCGCCGTCGCCAGCGGCTCCAGGGCCCGCGCGGCACCCGCACCCGCCGCTTGAGCCGCAGCCACACTGGCCGCCTCCCCCACGCGGGCGATTCGCTCCCACCTGCGCACAACTCTTTATGAGACTTAGGCCCGGTTACCACCACAGCGGAGAGGAGGGGGATGTGTTTTGAAAACCGTTTTCAACAGATTCCAAACCGTTCACAAACAGATTTCGTTGATTCCACAACTCCTCTCCGCTTAGCTTTGGTAGAAATGAATCAAACGGAGAGGAGAGGAGATGTCTCATTTTTCTTTAATTTTGTGCCGCGAGCGAGCAAGCGGCGCGGCATAGCGGAGATGTGAGATGTCTGTAGTGTAATCAGCTAGTCGGGTGGCCGGTCGGCCCGTTATGCAGAACTCACACCTCCTCTCCGCTTTGGTGGAAACCGTGCCTTAGTCTTAAAACATCCTATATAGCTAGCTTGAACGATAAGCAATCGCAAGATGTTGCTTTGAAATTGGTATTCGAGTCGAAAACACTCCAGGAAGCAGTATAATACCCATTCCTGATGTGCATCAGGAATGGGTATTATGGTTTAAAATTCGGTTTTAGACGCATTGTACTTTTTTAAAAATGTATTTATCATATTACAGCAGTATATACAAAACTAAGTCAATATGGTCAGTATGGCTAATAATAAAATAAGTGGGGCAAATTCACAACTTAACCTATCATAACTACAAAAATTTGGGAACATAAAAAATTGCAACTGTCGACCACGTTACGAAACACAAACGTATGTACGCATCCAAAAATCGAAAACACATTGGTACATGGCGGGAACAGAACCAACGCCTGCCAGATAAAAAAGAACGGTCAACGACGCTCACTACGTCACATTTAAACCATCATTTTAAATCTAAATCTTAAACAGGCAGTGGATAAACAACCAGTTAAAGATAATAACAGGCCTTTAGACTGCTTTTAAAATTCCCGTTCCTCGTTCTAGCTCTCAATTGTGCAACTATATACCATTTACAGCTGAATTCTCTAGAACGAATATTAGCTTTTATACGCACTTTTATCTAAAGAAGATGTTGATTTGTTTAATTGTAACTTACATACATTTAGAAATTAACTTTTAAAATTTAAATCTAAATTGTAATCTTAATTTTACTCGCTTTGGTGTTTTTTCGTGTAGCATACCTATGTTATATTATCTAGTATTCTACGTTCATTACTTAAATTGCACGCTGTCTTTGCCTATTATTGGGTGCACCGGTGAGAGGCTCCTTTGCACAGGATGTCGGCTAAATTATGGTTACCACAACGGTGTCTATTTCTACCGAGAAGCAGTAATGTGTAGACATTATTGTGTATCGGACTGAAGGGCGCCGTAGCTAGTGAAATTACTGGGCAAAAGAGACTTAACATCTTATGTCTCAAGGTGAACTCAATTGTAGTGCCGCTTAGAATTTTTGTGTTTTTCAAGAATCCTCAGCGGCACTGCATTGTAATGGGCAGGGCGTATCAATTACCATCAACTGAACGTCCTACTCGTCTCGTGCCTTAGTTTCATAAAGAGAATCCTTTATGTAAGCTTTTTAAGAAATGTAACTAATCTAAGTCTATGTTTGACACCTGTTGTAAGCCCACAATAAATTAATAAAATAAGTGATATGAGTCAAGTCATAGAAGAGAATATAGAGTGAAGTGTGGCGCATTCTTATATTAATGGCCCTATTTATTGTTAAGTGTGGAGTTACCCGGAAGACAGCGCGCTTTCAACAGCGGCAGTGGTGCGCTGCTGGTGGTCGTCAAGGGCGCGCTCGATGGTGTCTCTGGTGGGACGCCACTCGCTCCGGAGCGACCACAGCTCGTGAGACTGAGCCGCCACCACCTCTGAAAAAATTATCATCCATTCGATATAATGCTTTCACTTATTTTTTATGATACCACATATTGGTAATGAAGCGAACACCGTCAGGCTCTTTAATTATAAATGTTTATTGTACGATATCACATTGTAAGCCCGCTGAGTTTCTTGCGCCTGTTCTTCTCAGGTCTGAGGCAGTCTATTTTTAAAGGGTGGTAGTTTTTGAAGTTTAATAAGTTATTTTGAATCCTATTTTGAATAAAAATATTTGAATGTTAGCGTTCCACCGGTCCATATGTACCGATTCCAGAAAACCACACGACCTCATTCGATTCCTCAATTTATTTTGTTATCAGGAAGTGCTATTTTCCTTTGATAGAATAAAATTCCATTAAATTGAAAAATGATATATAAATAAGAAGAATGACAATGAAATATTGGCATACAAAAATTAACAGAAAAAGGGGGACTTCAGTCGTTACCGGCCGCCGACGTGATAGTGAAGTGCCCAGAATTTTTTTTTCGAAGTTTTACGCAATATTTGTTAAGTCGTTATTATTATATTACATCTAGACTATATTTCCAAGACATTAGAATAATTATAATAGTACTGACCCGACAGACGTTGTTGTGTAGATAATTAAAAAAAATACTATTTTATAGGAGTTTGCCAATAATAATTCAAAACATCAAGATATATTTCGTAAAAAATGCTATTTTCATTATAACAACAGATGAAATTGTTTCACAGCAGAACTGTCAAACCGTGCGTCAATAAATTCTCTCACAGAAAATATGCACATACAAAACAAATATTGGAAATAAAAATAATTATAGGTCGAAATAATATCTCTCAAATTGGACTAAACTGCACTCCATGAATTAATCCCGATTAAAATCCGTTCATTAGTTCAGGAGTCAATCGCGGACAAACAACGTTTCACGTAATTTATATATATGTATTAAGATGATATATAGTTTTTGTTGATATAAATTTGACTTGAAATAGTGTCCATTCAAATTTAATAAGGACTTTGTTGAAGCGTCATTTCCTTTGTCTGTTTTTTATTATATATTTATTTTGGAATATGTTGAAATATGTTTACTTTACTTGGAAAACTATCGTAAAATATAATTGCCAACCTTCTTAGCTTCGATTTCTGGTGCTTCCATGTCAAAATGACTACACAAAAAAGAGTCTGTATGCAATATAAATAGGTCTCTAATATGTTAACTTAGTCAATTAATTCACGTTACTTCATACTTTTTTTGTTTACTAGCTTAAATAAGTTTTTGCTTTATCTAATATATAAAATTCTTGTGTCGCGGTGTTTGTAGTTAAACTCCTCCGAAACGGCTTACATACAACTCTAAATTCTCAACCCTCTACGATCAACCCCTATTTTTGTATCGCGATTTTTATATTATTCTGTTCCATCCACAAATCCGCTATAGGGTTCCAAGATAGCAATGGATCAATACTCGAATACGAGTCGGTTGCATCTACTTTTTACACCCCAATCATTTTTATATTACTTTATATGGCAATACAACGTTTGCTGAGTCAGCTAGTATAATATGTAATATATTTATTGAGACATTGCCAAATGGCCCAACGGAAGACCACATTTGGTTTCAAAACAGGAAACATGCTGAGTTGGGACCATTTTTGTAACGTATACTATAAATGTTTCAGTTTTTGTTAGTTTGTTGTTTCTTTCATAAGTTTATCTTAAGTCTTTTGTTTTATGTGTACCTACAACGATTCAAATAAACAATTTTATTTCTAATATCAATAAAGGTCATAATACTATGACAAAAGTGTGCTAAGTTACTAATTATACACGAGGCTGTGGGTTGCAGCCCGAGCAGTAGGCGAGGGCGTTAATCAGCCGAGCGTCTAGTGTGCAAGTTGCTCACGAGTTTCATACGCACATTTTCAACACACTTGTGATGAAAAAACAAACATGTATTAAATAAATCGTCTAATTATTAAAACAATTCTTGACACAATTACATACAATTACTAGCTGACCCAGTAAACGTTGTATTTGCGATATTAAAATCGCGATACAAAACTAACTGTTCATCGTAGATGGGTGAAAATTTGAAGTTGTATGTATTTTTTAATGCTGACTCATAATCAAACAAATTAAAAAAAATGTCAAAAAAATGAAAAATAGATGTTGGCCGATTCTCAGACCTACTCAATATGCTAACAAAATTTCATGAGAATCGGTCAAGCCGTTTCGGAGGAGTACGGGAACGAACATTGTGACACGAATATTTTATATATAAGATTACAATGACATTTATATTCAAAACGATATTGGATTGGTTTTTACGACAATTTTGAAGTTCGTGTTCAATTGTTCATCTTCTGTACTAAAATTTGATATTGTTACAATTATTGTACTACTCAGCAACAAATCCGATACAAACAGAATATGAAAGATCTGGGAAATGGCGCGCAAGTTCTTTTTTTATTTTGCTCGCTCCGAATGAAAGGTTATTTTGATTACACTGTTGCCTATTTCCTTATACATGTTAGCATACAAAAGTTAACGGAAAAAGGATGCGGGGACATCTGTCTTTATCGGCCGCCGACGTGATAGTGAGTGCACCGAATTTTTGATGTTTTTTTCGAAGTTTTACGCAATTTATACACAACATACTATATACATGTAAATGTGAATTATAAATATGATATTTGATAATTATAAACGTTTTTTCGTCTAAATTAGGGACTTATTTATCTATTCCAAAAAAGGAAATGGATTTTCAGCGGCATATTCAAATTCAAATACTTTTATTCAAAATAGGATGTGACATCACTATTGAAAGTCAAAAACTAAAACCCATCCAAAAATGAATGCCTCTGACCTGAGAAGAATGGGCGTAACAAACTCAGCGGGCTTTTTTTTCATCGAAAAAATATGTTTACAAAGTAATATTGTACAATTAAACTTATTTTTTAATAGCCTAAGGGGGGTCGCTCCATTCCCAATCTGTGGTATCATTAAGAAAGTCATTTATTCTATAGTAACCTTTACCACACAAACGATTTTTAAAAATTCTTTTCTAATAACGTAATACATTTGTTCTGCACATTTTCTGGGATCTTGTTGTAAAAGCATATACATCGCCCCACAAAAGACTTACTAACTCGACTTAGTAGTAGGCATCATAAGTTCATGTCTGTTCCTGGTGTTAACATAATGGTTATGACAGTTTCTGGCAAATTCACTTATGTGCCTATGAACATACATTACATTATCAAGAATATAAGCAACAGTCAAGATGTTAATTTCTTTGAATTTTGCTCTCAATGATTCTTTAGGACCTAGGTTATAAATAGCGCGAATAGCCCTCTTCTGCAGCACAAATATTGTATTAATATCGGCGGCGTTGCCTCATAGCAATATACTATAGGATATAACTAAAGTATACTAGTCGCGCCGTATCTGTCAGTTAATTGTCTAATCTTTTTAACCGCGTATGCTGCAGAACTAATTCTGTTCGCCAATCCTTCAATATGGGGGCCCCATTGTAATTTGGAATCTAGAGTTATGCCAAGAAATATAGCAGATTCCACCGGTTTTATCGCCTCTCCGTTTAACAAAATATTTGCATCTACATTTTTGACATTTGGTACGGTAAAATTAATGTATTTGGTTTTCTTGCTATTTAACAATAGGTTATTAGCGCTAAACCAGTACACGATGTCAGATAAATATCGTTCACTTCGTCATACATAGCTTGGTTTCTTTTCACTTTGAAAATCAGTGAAGTGTCGTCCGCAAACAATACTACCTTATGTTTTTTCTCTATAAGATTAGGAAGATCATTTATATAATATATCATATCATAAGTCCTCTTTGTTCAGTTCTTCAGTGGTCTGTCAATGTGTATTATTTAAAGTGCATTAATACATTGCTAACGACCAAGTGTGTTGAAATAGTTATTGATGCAACTGTTGTGTAATAAGGGTATTAAAACACGAATATGGGTGATAATAGAGTGTTATATAGTGTTGTAATGAAAGTACAACATTACAACACTCGTTTGGACGATGTAATGGGTACTAGGACTGGCGATTAGACCACCGGTGATTTAAGGCGTGGGTGTAGATGAAATAAGTTAATGATGGTCGGTTGCAACTGACCATTGAGCTTCTCGATCTTGGCGTCCAGTGCGTCCAACTTGTGCCGCGCCCAGTCGTCGAGAGCCAGTTGTGTGCTTGCTTTACGCTGGTTGGCTTCCGTGATTTGTGCCAGCGAGATCTGTGGCCACGCTGTCTCCGTGCCCGCAACTGCGCCCGTCCCTGCACCTGCTCACATCAAATTGCTACAATACCGAGTTAGGGCCCAGCTTTTTCTTATATATAAGAGGAAGCAAACGGGCAAGAGGCTCGCGGGATGGGGAGGTAACCGCCCATGACCATGCATCGGTTCGGGAAAACCGCAGCCATTGATTCCACAAAGTGGCTGTGCCAGGCAAGAAATTTTTTGCGAAACGCGCGTTGTGGAATGCCAGACGTCAACTGGCAATATTAGCTAGACTATTCTGATAGTAAAGTTTGGAAAAGTAACATTAAATAACTTATGAATGTAATAGTAGAGTTTGTTACGTAGGAGTAGCTTAAAAAAATTAAATTCTAGGCTATTTAAGAATACACTATATAATTGGCTAAATACTTGTAATTTCTATAGTCTTAAGGAATTTATGGAGAAGAATATAAAGTAAAGTATGCATTTATTCATGACATCACAAAACATATATACATAGTTAAATTAACAAATAAAAAATACGGCGTCATGAAAAGGACACCCACTCAGTATTTTTGGAAATGATTTCCAACACTGATTTTCAGTAGGTACCTACCAAGTCGACCTGTTGACAGTAGCTGTAGACAACACGGTTCCTTATGTTATAGGTCTTAAAAGTGACCATCCAAAAATAGTAGAAAAAGAAAAGAAACTAAAAGATTGAATTGGAAAGCGAGTTTAAAAATATTTTTATTTTAATTTTATTAAATAGGACATATTTTGATATTTTATTTTATTTATTCATATATCTGATGTTAGTTAAGTTATTTATAAGTTAGTTACGATTAAGTTAAATATTTGCATGCTAGGTATAGTGCTAGCAAAACATGTAAGCTCATTATTGTATTATAGCACCATAGTATGGCATATTTTTTGCAAATAAATATATTATTATCATTATTAAGGCCAGGCGTCTGCTTATTAGCACGCACTTGGACATATCTCAATATTTTTATTGATACTTAGTGATACTTAAAGAAAAATTAGAAATAAAACGTTACACGTCTTGTAACTTATGTAAATTTGGATGATGGTTACATATCTTCCTAAAAAGTTCACAAATGGAAATTTATGAGTTACCAGTGAGCACAAGAGCTGATGGCACGGTGGCAGCGGCGAGAGGCGCAGCCGCGGACGCAGTGGACGAGACACACGGCTGCGACTCGTACACCTCCGCGCCCGTCGACCCGCCTGACACACTGCCCTCCTCGTCCTGCACGCACAAGATTAAACTTGAATAAAGAAAGAAAGATATTGATGACTATGATGCCTTAAGTTAGAATCTCATTTCTAGTCAAGAATAAAAGGAATAAGTAACCCCTCCTAATTGAAATAGCTCAAAAACGTACGTTTGTTCTTTAACTAGATTTCAGTGCACATTGCTGGAACTACTAATACCCTTGAATGTTAGAGATGGTTGTGGGACATTGTATGCCACACTTCTTTGATAGGACTGAAATCCCAAAACTGCTTGGAGTTCCACCCACACTCATGTATCACTAGTAGACTACGTGTTGCCATATTCTGTATGTGGACAGTTCTCGGACAAGATCTGCTGCACGTCTCTGATAGAACTGAAGTCTCCAAACTGCTCGGAGTTACCCAAAATCATCTATCACTAGTAGACTACACATTACCGTCTGTTTGTAGAGATCGTTGTGGGACATGATCTGCTGCACCTCTCTGCTAGGGCTGGAGCCTCCTGACTGCTTAGCGCACTCCCGGCCACCACCCTCATCACTCGTCTGCTCGTCAATTACCACCGCATCATCTCCATCGCACACCACCACTTCACATTCTTCATCTTCATCGCAACCTAAGAATAGTATAAAGATTAAAGAATAAATGACTTATACAAATTATTTTTTTAACCAAAATTTATGAACGATGCGGGACTCGAACCCAACAGGGCCAACCAGTCCAGTACGCATGGCATACGACCCATGTTGGTATCCCTTGTTCAACTCTCAGGTTGTGACTCCATCTACAAATAAATGACTTCATATATAGATTTGAGTCCAAAATGCTACATATGTTAATAAGTGCACCATGTGGTATATTACATAACATAACAGATTTCATCACAACCTTAATATGAAAACCGTTAAGCAAGAAAGAACGGACAGAATAGAAGAGTATAAGGCAATAATTTCGCAACAATGTGCTTTCAAGTCTTAATTAGCGAACCACCCATACCAAGAAGACTACGAAAAAATTGAACGGGTTTATACTTACAGTGTTGACTGATTGCTAAGAAGTGCCCTATCAATGGACCAGTTATGCCATAAATTTATGAATGTTGTATATAAAAAAATAAAACACCATATTTTTTTTGTGCGATATAACATGTATTTTCAAACACAAAGTATATCATGAAAGTGAAAATAAGTGAGTGGAAATTTTTATATTGACAATTATCATAAATTTTTAGAATAACCTAGAAGATGAGATTAGTAAAACAAGACTTACCTGTGGTGGAGAGTCTTGGGTTGAGGTCTTGTGTTCCAGCTATGTCTAGTTCTTCATCTCGTTTGCCCGGTGAACTGCAATTTTATATATTATCACTGAACAACTGTAAATTGCATCCTTAGCAATTCGTTTGGTTCTCTGCTGAAGGACCATATTGATTTTCAACGTCATTTCCTTGTATTTAAAATCACTCCAATCGAAATAATTACCGAGAAAATATTTCATTCTCATATAGAACTCATTGAGTTGTTACTTGTTAGAAGCCACAGGAAACAGGCGACTGATTTGCCGACTCAATAGTTTGACTGTGTTAACACAAATTAATAAATATAAGTCAAAATAAAAAAAAATATTATTCTTAAGATATGATACTGAAGACTACCTCAAAAGACAATCTTCATTAGACTGAGTTTTGATTATTGAAATTATTAATGGGTTGTGTTTTATATACAATATTTTTCTAAAATACACAAAAATAATCTTACAAGATTTTTGTGTCCATTAATATCAGAGCTCGACATTTTCGAGTCAGACAAAGATCATCTCGCTGTCATTATACTTTTTCAAAGTTCAATAAACTGTTAATCATTATAAATATTTCTTTTAAATTACTGAATCTACCATATGTTCGGAAAAAATAGAGCTCGTGAGAAGAACATACAAAAAACTCAACGGCCACTCTTTTCCATCAATAAAGTATTTTACAATGGCTGTAATATACATAACAAATTAAGTCTGTAAGGTGCTGCACCCGATATATGAATCGTGTTCAAAGTTAAAAGCGTTTTAAATATCAAATATATCCTAAAAAGTAATAAAGAATAAACCGTATAAAACATCCTATATTGGATGCATCGACCTTTAGATCTAGAATTTAAGGTTGTGTATACTTCGTGAACATGATGGTCGTGATTACTGTCATAATAAGTAATCGCATCCAACAATTCATTAAAGGTCGACCTGGCACCAAAAGTAACACGCGTTCACGAGTTGACGCATGGACCAGCCATCTATATTATTTCACCAGTGGGAGGCACCTTTGCACAGGATGCCGGCTAGATCATGGGGACCACAATGGCGCCTATTTCTGCCGTGAAGCAGTTGTAGAATCAAAATATTTGGATTATTTAAGAATCCTGAGCGGCACTGCATTGTAATCGGCAGGTCGCATTCATTACCATCAGCTTAACGCCCTGCTCGTCTCGTCCCTTATAGTCATAAAAAAATTGTATAATAATTGTTACCTGAATGCATCAGGCGTCATCAGATTGAGCTGGGGTTGTGCGGGCGGAGACTCTGCCCTCGTCAATAAGCTGCTACTCTGCGCCTGCCACCACATTCAATATTTTTCATATTCAACTAGCACAGGTACAAATAATTAAATATAAAAACCCTGCGTGTTGAAATAGGGACGGAACTTTATCATATTAACAACTGCATGACGCCAGTTCCTAACCGTTCGAGTGACGTATCGTCATAAAATCTTGTATGCATTGTTCAACTCTCAGTTTCTCGTAGTAGTCTAGTGGTTCCTTTCTCTCTCCTTTTATTTTTAGAGAATTAGAGTGCACTATAATTATTACACTGGAAGAGCGCTCGCACGGAACATGAGAGGTCGCAGGTCCCGCATCATTCATAAATTTTGTTATCAAATTTAATTTGTATAATTAATCTCGCAATAATATGCTTGTAATAAAGTGCGTCATATAAATATTTCAAACACAAGATTATATTCAGTGTTGTAACAATAAGTTTCTCTACATTTTTCGTTTTAACCATAAATTTTGTATATAAGTTTTGTGTGCAATCTTTTATGATTTTTAATAAATATTCAGTCACAACTCATTTATTATTTAAAAATAAAATACTCAAAAATTATTAAATGAATGCAGGCCATATACTCCGGTAGCACCAGATGAATCACATAATCATTGCCGGCCTTTTAGAGAAGGTAAGCCTTTTTTTAAAGGTATACACTAATCTAGCTAATATGACATATGTATCGGTAAAACAATCTATTTCTTTTATTATGACTGATCTCCTCTCATACATAACGTATACATCGTCCACATATCTGACAAACATTGACAATATGTCAAGCGCGCGAGCCAATTACTCTTAGTTACCGTAATCATGTCATGCCGAGAACCAATCACGTAAATGATTTTGGGCGCATGACAAAGTAACTGACAAAGCATAATATCCTAATATCAAGCTAGAATCAATACTAATCACAATCATTATTTTATGGATTGATAGTTTACTGTATTGTGTCTAAATTGTGTGAATTTATGGCGCTAATAATCAACGGTAGATAGTATGACAAGACTACTTCCATATTTTATATGCGTTCACTGGCAACACATTAAAACTATTATAATTCAAAAACATTTAAAAAATTATATTCTATGATGGTCTAGTATTTATTAGTTAAATTACAACTAATTAGTCCGACTCATATGGAAACTGCAAGAAAACAATAGTTTTTATTTTGACTTATCCTCTCACACTTATTGCATAATATCGTCCACGCATCTCGCACTGCAACAGACCCACAAACCAATTACCATTAGCTGTCCGTCCGGGGACCAATCACTGCACTTGCTCAAATACTACGCGTTAAAGACTAATTAATTGGCTTATTTACATGCGTGTGTTCTTTTGGTTCGATAGGTTCGAATACTTGAGATATGTGTAAGTGAAGTTTGGAACAGAATATATAACCGATTTTGTTTACAATTACGCTTCCTGACTTTTTAAACGATATTCAGTCCAACCATGCATTCACAATCATTCAAGAAAAAATAAAACAAATTTGTTCAAGTGTTAAGTTATGGGTTTAGCAACAATCAATTATAAATTGTTTTAATTGATTTCATTATGTTGACAATGAGAATAAATATTTACCTGCGACCTCAGTAATAGGTTCTTCAACTGTTGAGTCTGTTGCTGTAGAATGTTAGCAGGCATCTCGTCTTCTACCGGTCCTTCCAACGCAAGCCCATCATCATCATCTAGGAAACACATTCAACTCTAATTCCTTATCAATTATTTATTTTTTCTAACACAACATTCACAGCGAAATAATGATAGACAATTAAGAGTATCGACCGTATAACCCAGTAGGCTTACTTATTGGCATTGGGTGCTGAATGTTCATTGGTCAGCTAATGATCACAACATATCTGTTAAGTAGATATATCTGAAAGTGTACACACATGTGTCCATGGGTTAAAAGGTCGATGATGAACACATTGTTATGGCATAGAGTGGGAATGACAGTCAAACAATAAATTATAATGAATACATAAGTATGAAGTCATAATAATTATATTAAAAGCTTTCATTCACTGGCACATATGAGAAAAATATAAATATAATAAAAAAATGTTCAAGGGAAATCTCCCTGGATTTTGGGTATGATGTCTAGTTTGTGCCGTGTGGTAATACGATAAGACCTCAAAGTAATTCTTGGTTACAAATGAAGTTATTAATGTAATATAGTGATCAGCAGCAGGATGTGGCGAGCGGCACTGAAGTGCAACTAGCACTTCAGTGCCGCTCGACGCGTCCATATTTCGTAAGTGAGCGTACCGTGCAGGTGGGCGGGGCGACGAGGATGCGTGTACGTCAGCTCCGCCTGCTGCAGCCCCTTCGGCTGTACGACACACAGCCGCACGCGGCTCCGCGACGCAACACTCTCTTCCGTCACGCTTGTCCCGCACCCCAACTCCTTCTCCTGTACAATTATGGCAAGATTAGATTAGATTTCTGGGAATCCGATTTAGCAAAAATTATTCCACTTATATAACAAGACGTCATAGACTCCTCAGCGTGAAATGTTCTAAAGCAGTAGGTGTATTGGACTATGCCCACTTATATGCATAATTCACACTGATAGCCTAATTAGTTCTTCATATTGAATAGTAAAGTAATAAAATCCTATTTTTTATAGCAAAATACTGATTGAAACATACTATGTATAACAAGACGTCATAGACTCCTCAGCGTGAAATGTTCTAAAGCAGTAGGTGTATTGGACTATGCCCACTTATATGCATAATCCACACTGATAGCCTAATTAGTTCTTCATATTGAATAGTAAAGTAATAAAATCCTATTTTTTATAGCAAAATACTGATTGAAACATACTATAAGGCATAATGAATAAAACTGAGCTATAATGATATTGACAACTCACATGAAGTTCAAAATGATGAGGCTCATCACGTTCATTGGCAGATCCATTCCTGTGGAAGGGATCATCACAGCGGGACTCACAGTTTGGTTGCATCTCTTCTGTAAGCAAAGTAATTTATGTTCTGATTGGAGAACTCTGAAGAGTTTTCTAGACGGATGTAATCCAGCGTTCCATCAGGGGTCACCTTGGAGTCGTGTTGTAGATAATGGCTCAAAATTCGTCGAAATTTCATTTACTTTGGAATAGGGTATGTTCAGATCTTAATTATTACAATCCAGCTAACTTAAAACTTATTTAAATATTCATTGACAAATGTAGAAATATAATTCACCAATATCCTAAAGTCAATATTATCTTATATATAAAATTCTCGTGTCACAATGTTCGTTCCCGTACTCCTCCGCAACGGCTTGACCGATTCTCATGAAATTTTGTGAGCATATTGAGTAGGTCTGAGAATCGGCCAACATCTATTTTTCATACCCCTAAATGTTAAGGGAGGTCCACACGATTTTTTTTTTTAATTTTTTTGACATTTTTTTTTAATTTGTTTGATTATGAGTCAGCATTAAAAAATACATACAACTTCAAATTTTCACCCATCTACGATCAACAGTTACTTTTGTATCGCGATTTTAATATCGGCAATACAACGTTTGCTGGGTCAGCTAGTATATTCTAATATGAAATGAATGTTTGATATTTTCATGCATTTTTCATAGAAATGTTCACATTTGTAAAAATATTTTTGGAGTTTTGCAATCAAATTTGCAAAAATTATTATTAACTCAATAATTATGATTGAATACGATTTAAAAAATCAACATCAAATTTAATGGTTGCATTATCTGTCAGTGTGTAGGTTTAATTTAATGTAGTGTTGTCAACATTTTCATTATCATAGACAACTGCTATTGTTAGAAAATTTATTGAATTAGGCGTTACTTTGCGGAAATCCATAATTATACAAATGATTTAAGTTTTCTTTAGTGTTAATTCCGCCAATATATATTTTTAAAACAATTCGACACGTGTTTCGCCTCTACACGAGGCATCCTCAGGACGTGTTGTCTCGCCAAAAGTCTCGTGCCAGATTGGCGGAATTAACACTAAAGAAAACTTAAATCATTTGTATAACTGCTATTGTTATTAAAATTTGATACTTATTACTCACCAGCATCCACAATACAGAATCCCAACACTTGGTAGGGCAACAAAAACTCAGACACACTCTTGCAGTATGCAATTGTATCATCCTCATCCCGTGTCATCTTGAGCACATACAGGCTCCTCGACTTATAGTCCGAGAGCAGCAGGTAGTTGGCACTTATGTCCAAAGATGCTTTCATCATGAGGGTCGAATCCACTATAGGGCAGGAGAAAACAATACTTTGTATACAAGACCAAGACTTGCATGACCAGATCTTAATGTTTGTATTGTTATCTGCCCCAGTCACAGCAAATTTCCAGAATTGGACACTGAAATGCAGATGAATATATAAATACAGAATTGGTATTATTAATTAGGTATTATCTTAGCGATTATTATAGAAGATAATTCCAAGTACAATAAAAGTTTAATCATGTAAAATTTTACCTTCAGAAATTAGTACAGTACAACCTGAGGGTTGAACAAGACATACAAGATTTCTCAACGAAATGTTACTCTAACGATTGGCTCAGTGGAAGAGCGTTCATAAATTTTGTTTTCAAATTTAATTTGTGTACTTACAGTAGTCCAGAATAAATCTGTTTAATATCTATATAAGTATATAATATCACATTTACATTCATACTTACTCAGAGTTATAGTTCTTATGGTTATCAAGAAAGAAAAGGCAGGTGAGAGGTTTTCCCTCATGAGGCTGCCACTTGTGCAGGCATCTGGGACTGGTCTGGCTATTCACATAAACCTGGAAATAAGATCATCATCTCATCAGATGTAAGAATTGAAGATAAATCATCTAAGATATAACTATTTATGAAATATCAGTAGAATGGCATTATAACTCATATGCCCTTAACTTATATGAATGGCTTATAGTGCTATTTATAATACTAGGCTCTGTAAAATAAACAACTCTTTTGCATGCGATAGTATTAAATTTTACAATAAATTACCAAAAAGTGTATCTGAATTATCAATAAATAAATTTAAATCTTTTATTAAACGCATACTTATATCGAAGGCTTATTACAGTATTGAAGATTATGTAAACGACATTACAATATGGAATTAAATAGTATTATAGTTATTTTTTATGGATTATAATATGTTTCAGCCTTGTGTTGTTTCACTTTGCATTGTTTTGAAAATATGTTTAAACTTTTATGTAATTAATATGTATGTATCTGAATTGTATTTTTTGTGATTGACGTTGACGAGAAGTCTTTTGATTTTATGTCAATGAAATATTTTGACTTTGACTTTAACCTATGGGATAGTTATACTTGCAGCTTGCATCGGTGGCGATTTGTGACGTAAAAAGAAAACAGTTGATGTAATTCAAATTCAAATATTTTTATTCAAAATAGGATGTGAAATCACTTATTGAAAGTCAAAAAATCTACCACCCATTCCAAAATGAATGCCTCAGGCCTGAGAAGAATGGGCGCAACAAACTCAGCGGGCCTTTTTTTTCCATCAATAATATGTTTTACAATTAAAGTAACATTTACAAAGTAAGATTGTACAATTAAACTTATTATTTAATAGCCTGAGGGCGATCGCTCCATTCCCAATCTGTGGTATCATTAAGAAAGTCATTTATGTTATAGTAACCATTACCACACAAACGCTTTTTAACAATTCTTTTGAATAACGTAATACTTTTGTTTTGAACATTTATATACATCACCCCACAAAAGACTTACTAACTCGACTTAGCCGAGTAGTAGGCATCATCAGTTTATGTCTGTTCCTGGTGTTAACATTATGGTTATGACAGTTTCTGGCAAATTCACTTATGTGCCTATGAACATACATTACATTATCAAGAATATATGTAAGTAAAATTCCAGGGCCAAATTGGTTGTAAAGTAATTGAGGAGGGAATAGATGAGCGATATCTTGATGTCCGTATTTGATTTCACGTTGTTTTTGCTTCCCATAGATACGAATAGTAAAGAAAGAAAGAAAGAAAGAAAAATATTTATTTATAAACACACACACACACAAATAACAAAAATGAAACAATTGAAAAAATATAAAAAATATATACATATAAAAACGTGTGGTGTTTAAAAAAGGAACCACTCAGCATGTGTTGCAACACAAATGTGATGCAACGCTGATCTTCTGTGGCCCCCGCGTGACATATGACTTCAAGAGGGACACCTCGCCTGAACGAAATTGACTTTACTAATTAATATAAAAACAGTTACTACTAAACTTAAGAACTAGAACAAACCATACAAATCATAAAAGTACATAATTACAAATTAGAACAAAATCATAGTCATAAAAAATAAAAAAAAATAAATAAAATTAAAAGCTCCTAGTCTATTTGAATGCAACTAATAGTATTTTTTTTTAGTTACATAGCATCGATATATAGGAATAGGCATATAGGAAGATAAATGTTTTTTACTGTTAAGTAATTATTTTCTTTTATTGATAAATTTTAACTATCAAATATACTAGGTATGTACTAACTTTTATAGAACTGTGCAACTGCTGTTTTTCTATAGTCTTTATGGAGCACATTTTATATTTAAAAAAGTACCACATGATTTTCATTCTGATCGTATCAAAGAATCAATTGTCATTATTAAGAAAAATTTATATGATAAAAGTTCTCTAAATAATGACTCAGTTATATTATTATTTATAGTTAAATTTTGAGATGATTAAGATTTTTAATAAAATAAAAATACACAATCTGTAAGTAAGTCAGTAAGTAAGTCTTTATTTGGAATAAACACTACAAATACACACGTGAAAAACACGTGAACATTTACAAAATATAATATGAAAAAACTTATCTAAAAAATTACTATAATATGCCTAATCTAATTAAAAACTAACACACATTAAAAACTAAAGTAAGGCTTATTCTATATCAACATAGTATAGTTTTTGCAGTGTTTTGTCCCAAAAAGGTTTACTCTACTCAGCATATTAGTTGGGTATCAACCAACACTGATTTTCAGTAGCTACCTTCAATAATCGCGATTACAGCCACAATCACCATTTCCGCGTACTATTACGTAATAACATTGTTTTCTGAAGTGTGATGTCATAATCGGCAATTAAGGCAAGCTACGAGCTTTTTCGCGCGTAAATTAAAATAGATTAATATTTTTTTTTCAGTTTACATTATTTCTGAAATAAAAGTATTTTCGAAACTAGTATACCTGTACCGACATAAAAGACATAACAGATGATGAATCCAAAATTTGTCATCATTTCTATTCCTTACAAACATATTATTTTATTTCTTATAGATTGTATTAGATTGATAGGTAGTAAAATTAATAACAATTTCAATATAAAGTAGTTTCTTGCGTAACTGTACCCATGCACATCCTATATGACTTTGACATGCGCAGACGCAGGTACCTCTATCACTACGCCACTATGCTCTTTACATGGGAGCAAAATATGAAACACTAACTATAATTATTTATTATTACAGCTTTACTCACGTTTCATCGGTGTCGGTACAGACTAGTTTCGGGAGGTTAGGTCCTTCATTAGGGTTACTGTGGTAGGTTCGCGATAACGTCCCACCTCTTACTGGTGGACTTCCACTCTTACTTAAGAGGTGGGTCCGAAACTAGTCGGTACCGACACCGATGAAACGTGAGTAAAGCTGTATTAGTAAATAATTTAATAATGACTCACGAAAGATTTAATAATTTAACTAACTATAATGGTTAAAATATGAATACAGTAATATATAAATACTAGTGGACCCGACAGACGTTGTCCTGTACACACGTCTTAAATATGAAAATTTATTAGGAGGAGTTTACTACTTGTAAACTCATGAGCAGGAGAATTATATTATATGGACGGAATTGAGAAATTCAAAAAATAAAAAAAAAATTGGCGTGGACAACCCTTAACATTTAGGGGGATGAAAAATAAATGTTGTCCGATTCTCAGACCTACCCAATATGCACTCAAAATTTCATGGGAATCGGTCAAACCGTTTCGAAGGAGTTTAACTACAAACACCGCGACATGAGAATTTTATATACAGGCTGTCCCAAAGTTATGGGAAATGAAGGGAAAGTACCTTAAATATCGAAGATAGGCTATTTTAGTGAAAGAAGACTTTGTTTTTTTTAAAAGTTAGTACTTCTGCATTCAAAGATTCTCTAAAAATTACTTGCCTCGTCTGGGAATCGAACCGACTGAAATGTAAAAAAAAAACACCCCTACTTTTATAATGCCAATCGAAAGAATGGCCAAAAACTAATAACTCTTCTTAAGTAACATAGTATTTTAAAAGAAAGGAACAACGTAACCAATCCAAGTAGGAAAACATTCATTCTACTTGGATTGGCACGAATGGACCGATTAGATGGCCGGCCAGATTCCCGGACCTTACACCATTAGATTTCTTCTTTTGGGGATACGTGAAAGAAAAACGATACGAGAACGTGGGCGAGTTACAAACAGAATTGTGCCATATCATATCGAGTATTCACCATAAAATGATAAGAAAATCAACAGGCAGCGGACTCATTAAAAGATTGGCGATTTGCGTAAGACAAGAGGGATCACATTTTGAGCATTTAATTAATTAATTTACAAGAAAATACCCATATAAATGATGTAAGTTTTCTTTAGTGTTAATTCCGCCAATATTTGTTTTTAAAACAATTCGACACGTGTTTCGCCTCTACACGAGGCATCCTCAGGACGTGTTGTCTCGCCAAAATCTGGCACGAGACTGAAAAAAAAAACCCACTTAATTGACTACTTTCTTTTAAAATACTATGTTACTTAAGAAGAGTTATTAGTTTTTGGCCATTCTTTCGATTAGCATCATAAGAGTAGGGGTGTTTTTTTTTACATTTAAGTCGGTTCGATTACCAGACGAGGCAAGTAATTTTTAGAAAATCTTTGGTTGCAGAATGACTAACTTTTAAAAATAACATACAGTCTTCTTTCAGTAAAATAGCCTATCTTCGATATTTAAGGTACTTTCCCTTCATGTCCCATAACTTTGGGACAACCTGTATATAGATTATAATAGTCAGATGGATGGTCAAGTATGTGGGCGCGTACCTGTGCGAACATAACATAGCCGTCTGCGGCTGCGGTGGCCAGCGCGGTGCCGTCGGGCGAGAACGACGCCGCCCGCAGCGGGCCGCAGTGCGTGCCGGCCGCACGACCCGCGCCGCATGTGAGCATGTCGCGCGCCTTTACTGCGCCTCCACTACACAGCCCGCTTACTTCGCCAATGTTCCAGATGCGAGCTGAAACACGGACAAAATTAAACAAATACAGAAATCTGTATTTACAAAAAGGAAAAGAATCATATAAGGCCTATCGCAGATGACACTCTTTTTGGGCTATCGAGTCCGCGGCACACAAAAAGTCTGCATTGCGCGCAAAATATCTTTAGCAGTTATTTCACAGACTAGTAGGCTGAACTGTAGGGATGTACACGCAATGGAAGTACAGAGATTGCGGTGTATTATTTCGTACTTGAGATATAAAAAAGAAGAAAAATAGAGAATTTTGGGTTCATCCTATTCTTTCAGAAAGATTATTAAAAGGACTATCCAAATAAATTTGCATGCTTCATCACACAATTTTCTGTCATGATACTCTGCCAAAGATGTATCATACAGTGCTGGTCTGTTATCCATTTCTTGAATCAACATCGATACATCGATGTCTAGCGCCATGATACACGTCAATCACTAGCAAGTGCAGACGACAGACTAAAGCAGAGGTGGGACAGACGCCTTAAAGTGACGTTTTCAGAAGACTGTAGTGCCATCTGTTAGTTGGCCCAAAAATGAAAGCTTTGTCAGCTGTCACTCGCTTTGAAACCTTTCAACTTTCTTTATTTGTGTCACTGCCCACTGTATATAAAGTGGCGGCTACTTCTAGCGTTTGCGCATGTATGTAGCTCTCGTGTTCCATTTTGCATATTTACACTACTAAATCTAACCTTTATGTTCTATGTTGTGGCAAAATTAAATAACTAACTCTACACGCAATTTCAGCAAGTAAAAAAAATGCAATACCTACATACAAAAGTAGAGTTAGTTATTTAATTGCGTCACAACATTAAAAATGAATTTTATAATTTCGAGCTTATATACATATAGTTATTTTTGGGGCCAATCTCCAGATGGCGCTAGTTTTCAAATAGACAGCTCATACTGCGTAGAGAAGGCTCTCTTTTTACATTTATATTGTTATACTCTTTGGACTAAAGTGAGCGTCGTCTATCGTCGTCGTCGGCGTTGTTTTGGAAATTTTCTTTCCGCACGCGCATTACGTATGGAAACAGTACCGTTTATAAAATCTCATGTCTTACTGGCCTCTGTTTATACAGAATAACGATGAATACTTATAAAAAATAAACTATATTTTATGCGTGTATTGCTTCCCAGGTAAATATAATGTTGGTATTGTAATTTTCCAAGACTATTCGTGTACGATCTCTTGATTTTATTGAGCAAAATATTGTCCAGGTTTGAAATAATTTAGCGAAGCTGAGCGGAGATCCCACCCGGTGACTCCAATTGATTTCTGTGTTAATTGTTTCTCGGCCATTTATGGACCGATTTAAAAAATTATTGAACTCATAGAAAGCTTTCCAAATTTTCTAGGTTATTGGCGAGACAGAATTTTGAATTCGACTTGATTCAATTATCATAATTAAAAACAAACATGATTTACAAATTATTCTAAATTAGCACGCGCTATTTATATTTATTAAAAAAAAATTTCATGTGACCAAATAAGGCGCTAATTCATCACATTTAAATATGGGTACACAAATTCCAAAAGATTCTATTTATTGTTTTTGTTTGGATTAATTTTGTTTTGTTTTTGTACACAGACTTAGTTTACCTCGCTTCGCTTTAATATACGCCGCAGCGAACCGGTACGACGAGCGATTGCGGCATCCTAGTACTATACCTATCTAAGAAAAAATATTGGCCGATTATTATTTTAGCTTACGACGTACTTTATCAGTAATATACTTAATCAACCCTGATTGCATCATTTCTAGTTTTCACTAACTTATCGATATGTTTATTAATTTTCGTACAACACTAGGTATTTTGACAGATGTCAAATCTATGGTTATAGAGTTCCTGTTGCTTCAAGTCTTTATATGTTATTTTTGGCAATATAAGAAAAAGTTCTGAGGTTGTCATAATCACTTTAAGAATATGAGATTAGCGTAATTGTATTAAGTTCGAAATTGATGTAAATAAATTTGTAGTTATGTCTTTTCGTGATTTAGGCCTATCATAAAGCCGGAATTAAGTGCGTGTATTACATATTTAATAGATAAATGTGTAAGTTTGGCGACATCAGCGGGCCTACCATGAACTGTTATTGCGATTCAATTGACAACCTAAAAGGAACTGTTTTGCTATTTCGTACCACGACGTGATTAGAGCTTTCTAATTTAGGTTGACGTCAAATCAACTGATTAAATCGCAATGATGTCAATTGAATGTCAAAAATCATATCAACTGAATCGCAAACTGATTTAGTTCATTCATTCATTCGTACCATGAGGTAATATTTCAACATAAACTGGATAGCTTATTCGTCAAAGTGAGCGATTCGAAAGAAGTTCCTACTTCCTTAGAGGAAAGTGAATCGTGTTGTAAATAACTTTTAAAAATAGTGAAAACGTATGGGAAAATTTTATTGATGAAAGATGAGGTGAGAATACTTTATCGGACTTTTTTTGTAAAACAAAATACTGAAAATAAATACCAAAAATGTAAATACTAAAGACGAGGCAGTAAGGGCCCGGACCATAGCCTGTTCGCAAGAACGAATTAAAAAAAGTATACTCTGTGGTTCTGTCAAATCAAACATCAATGGAGGTGCGTTCATAACTCGTTATTTCTACGAAAACACCTAAGCAAACATTTAATTTGTAATTCTAAGAACTATATTTATTTATATTACTATTATTTAATAAGTACAAAAAGGCTTAATGGTTTATAATTTGACGCTATAAAGCGCAGTTTTAAAATGTTTTTTTAGTATTTTCAACGCAAAAAACCGCTAAAATCATATCATTTTAGGTTTCGAAACGCAACGCATATGTACTCGAGTAAGAGAGACAAACTTATGCAACGACTGTAGAGAGTCATCTCTTTCTCACCACAGACAAATTTATTTCGTTCATTCTTCTTAAGGGATCCAAACGCCATTCAGTAAAAGGCACTTCATGGTACGAATTTTAGCGATTCAGTTTAGGTACCTAAATCGAACTGCATCGGAATCGCATCGCTTATTAAAAGTTGATGGTAGGCCCTCAGTTTCCATAGTAAAATATGATGCCACTTCTACTAGATTTTTCTGTTCTGTGGTCAGATCTACGAGGATATTTTGTGTGTCAGACTTTTTGCGAGTCGTTTGCGGTACTACATATAATTCTATATGTTTTATTATCACAGACTAAAAAGTGCGTCACGGATAGTCTGTCGTCTGCGATAGGCCTAAAGGTTCACAATGGACCCTACACTATGCCAACCTGTATCGCAAGCTTCCTAAACTTAATTAACAAAAAACTGAGGTGTTACTTTTTTTCATTATTAGGTGAAGAAAATCTCCATTCATGAATAGGGGATGAAACAGTTAATGACGCGATCAGAGAGAGAGCTCGCAGGTTAAAAAGATCCCCAAAAGTAGATGAGTCCCGAGAACTTTCCGAAATCAGATCTTATCCTCACCTATTTTCTTTTAATGTATTTCTCCGAAGTTAACTTAACATTATTGCATATTTGTATACTTGAACAGAATGGGTCCTAATCCAAAAATATCAGTATCTAGCACATCAATAAATTTTAATATGTGTATGTATTATTTATGGCTTATGGAAACATTTTTGAAATATCAAAATTTTTAGAATATTGTTTATCGTTAGTCTTTAGATATTTATCTTTTAGTTTTGCTTATGATGCCAATCAATCATAAGAAAATGTTCCCTTTAAGAGGGGACGCTAGCAGCGTTATTCCATACAAACGTATTCCCCTTTTTTCTCACTGGATAGTGCTTCAAGAGAGGAGATTTTTTGTCAAAAAATCTAGATATGCTAAAGCTATGTCTGCACGTTTTGTTTTTTTCAATCAACTGTCGACATAAGAAAATATGACTCTTCAAACATCGTAGAAAATGCCATTTTTATACCGCCCTGTTCAGACGAATACGTAACAATTTTGAAAGGGTTTTAAGAAAAAAGGAAAACGTACCGACATAGACACATTCTTCCTGAAAATGTTGTACCAAAAAAATTTTTGGTTGGTTCAACATTCTAGAGGAAAACAGGGGAATATGAAACCTCTAATTAGTCAAAATTTTGTAGGTAAAATCGGTCTGAGCTGCATTTGTCCCTATCGCACTCTTCGGGAGAAGGCTGAAGTTAAGGGGCGTTAGTTGGCCAGGCCGGAGTATAACTTATGAGTTATGCACATAATAATATATATTATAACACTAGAAATAAGGGATTGCTTGTAACTAATTCTAGTAGGCTTCATAAGATACATAATAGCTTTAAGGGTAAATGTATACACTTCTACAATAAAGTCCCAGCCACTGTTCAGGCATTATCTATAAATAAATTTAAATGTTTTATAAAAAAATGGCTCTGTCGTAAATCCTATTACTCCACTGCTGAATATCTAAATGATCGGACAGCCTGGGACTAGATTGTGATTATTTTATAGCGACTGTACAATATTGTATATTTTTATTGAAAAGAGCGCAAAAAAAAGAATGCTGGGAGAGTTTCTTGCGCCGCTTCTTCTCTCTCAGAGCGCCATTTGTTTCCGAAGCGGTAGCAGTATCTAGTAGTATAAGAAATGACATCAAAAATAATTCTAAAGGAATCAATTTTGAGAAAATAAATGCCTTTTTTTATATAGTGCATCGCCCAGATACTATGGGTTTGCTTGTCGATTTAGTAGAATTTATTTATGGATAATTTTCGTGAATGTGAGATGTATTGTATGTAGTGCTTGACTGATGATTATATTAATTTATATAGAAAAAATCAATATAAGTTACCTACGGATAGACAAGCATGTATAAATTATACACGCAATCATAAGTATAAGGGCGCGTTTCCACTGACACGTAGCTGGGCGAAACTGAACTTGAATTGAACAATCACAGCTGCTTCCATCAGCGACATGGAGTAGAGATTTTGAGTAGGTAGACTGTGATTGTTCAACTCATGAACCGATAATATATATATTTATTTCTATATATAGGTACTGTAAAAATACTAAAATAAAAAATGTAAAAGGGGTGCTTATTATTACACACAAAACATAGTAATATAGTTATTTTCCTAATAATTAAGTAATTTATTATATCGTTATTTCTACTCTTCCCCTTACAGTTAAATATCTTGGAATACGACTGTCAATCAATTCGGGTAGCAGGCATTCGTAGAAATTTTTTCTAGATTTGCTTACACGTTTCGCATAGATCCGTCATCTTTTTCAATTGTTTCATAAAGTTATTTCTCTAGGGCTCCATAAAATAATATAATAGAATATTGACTGTGTAAACATGATAAATGAAATGATAAAATATTAGGCCTTTGTCCAGCAGTGGACGTCTTCCAGCTGATGATGAAACATGATAAAGAATAATTGTGATTTCTTTTAAATTTTAACATGTTTTTATGAAGTGTACAAAAATCAGTAATTTAATTATCGATTCCATCTTAACCGAAAAAAAAAACATTACACCGTACATGGTACAGTAGCACAGATTTGGGAGAATAACAATGACTTTAATCTATACTAATATTATAAAGCTGCAGTGTTTGTTTGTTTGAACGCGCTAATCTCTGGTACTACTGGTCCGATTTGAATGATTCTTTCAGTGTTGGGTCCTTTCTTTCAGTCCATTTATCGAGGAAGGCTATAGGCTATGTTTTTTTTTCAAAATTAGGGATTTGTAATAAAATTGCTATTTTGTAACACAAGGTGTAAAATCGAAAACCTATTTTTGCGTGCGCTGCAAAAACTGTTGACAATAGAACAAAATGATGTACAGGCTATAATATAGGCAATATTTTATTACTTATAAAACTATCGCGTGAATTATACTTTATATGGCAAAACAACGTTTGCCGGGTCAGCTAGTCATTCATAATTAACGTTGTTTTTTTCGTAGCTTACAGACTTTTCCAAAATTTTACGCAGTAATACGCTAAGGACTCTCTAAAGCCTACAATTCATCATCACTCTGATCAATTGTAGAGTGCTGAAGCTCTACAGCTTTTTAACTATAAATTTCACTTATACAGAGGAGACATATCTCTTATCAGGCTAAAATTTTAGCCGACCTAATTACATTCTTTTCATTATACACTTTTTCAATCTAATATATAAAGTTCTCATGTCGCGGTGTTTGTAGTTAAACTCCTTCGAAACGGCTTGACCGATTCTCATGAAATTTTGAGTGCACAATTGGGTAGGTCTGAGAATCGGATTTTTCATCCCCCTAAATATTAAGGGTGGTCCACGCATATTTTTTTTGGAACGAAGTTCCTTACGGCAGGCTTGGAGGGGATAGGGATTTTGCTGCGCGACCGAACTGAAAAAAATGTGATAGTAAAACCGTAAGAAAAAATCCGTGGAAAAAAGTGCGTGGAATAAAACCGTTAAATGAGACGTGCGCAGGCGCGACAGTCGCATACACAAGCGAGTAGTGTATAATACCTAATTGAGCACGTTTTTTTTTGCAATTTGTGTCGATTCTACATTAGCCGAAGGAACTTCGTTCCTACCTGGTGTCCCACGACACCATTGTTTTTTTTGTGACATTTTTTTTTTAATTTGTTTGATTATGAGTCAGCATTAAAAAATACATACAACTTCAAATTTTCACCCATCTACGATCAACAGTTAGGTACTTTTTGTATCGCGATTTTAATATCGGCAATACAACGTTTGCTGGGTCAGCTAGTATTTATATATATTTTACATTCGTGATTGAATGTATCATCATCACGACTAAGTCGTTCTCGCTGGCAATCCCTATGTATGCATAGATCTTTAAAACACCGTAAAGGATATTGATGCGGTTTTTAATAGATAGACGATGTAGTGTTGGTAGACCCCCACAAGATGGTCCGGAACAGGTTGGATGAGGGCATCGCTAGACCAATCGTCATGACGATCTTTGGGGGAAGTAATAATCCCGGTCTTCCGGTTGAATGATAATGATGATAGTAGAGAAACACTGATCATTTTAGAGTTTTCTAATGTGATGTAAATTAACACATTTTTTTTGACAGATGGTAGGTATACTTATGTCTCAGGGATAACCCACAATAACCGTTTTTTATCCTTTACTATTTACGAGAAATAATGGCTTATTTACGAAGCGTATTTAAGCAATACAGCATTAATCCTTATAAAATTAAGCATACATTGTGCATTTAATATAGATCAACATGGCCTTTTACAGCATTTAACTTAAATGATAACTTTCGAAGATATTAAAGATTTAAAATTTATTGATTATTACATAAATTATTCAGTAGGCAGTGAAAACAATTACTCAAAATCCGATTCACAAGCCGAGTGCGAGCAGAGTCAAAGTATAGCAACGTTACAAATTCGTGCATCAATAGCCAGGCTCAAAAACTAATTATGAGCGAGTACGGAATAAGTTGATAAATGAAACGGGATTTGTGGCGTGCGCGCACCCCATCATACGCATTACTCACACAAAACACGGGCTATTCACGCACACATAGATGGTTGTGTTTCGGGCGCGGCGCGATGGCAATACCTGGTTCCTTCTCAAGGGTGCCAATGCTCCTGTAATGCCTATGGTGTTCAAAGAGAATGCGGTGATCATTTAGCACCAGGTTACCTGTACACTCGTTTGTACTCAAAAAAAAAATAACATGCAGTTAATAAATTAAAACAGCAACATACCAACATTAGAGTGAGTTGTTAGGAGCATCTTGGCAACATCATCATCGGATGCATCATCTTCATCATCAGGTATATAAGGACACCAAGCTACTAAATGAGCTGATCCACCCATGCCAGTGTTGTCGTGAATCTCGACTACAAGTGAATACCTACAGACAAATAACAATCCAGTTAAACTGTCTACACTAACAGTCATTTTCAATATCTCTCCTAATCTTATCCTTAGTATAACTTGCTAGAGGTAGACAAATCTATCCTTTTACACTTACGGCCGTTCCCAATATAAAGTTATATTATCTCTTACTTGAGATAAAATCGTTTTCGGTCCCAATAAACTTACGGTAACTCACCTTATCCGTACACGCTGTCTGTCAATGGGACGACGTATAGCTTACTAGCGATAGAAGTTTGTATGGAAATTGCAATTCACGCGTCTCAATATAAGGCGATAAGAATGACTTATCGGGTATATTGGGACAGCTTCAGATTATTGATAGCTAATTACTGACAGTAGAAGGTAGTGATTTATCTCTATCTGTATATAGTATATTGGGAACGACCGTTACTTACATTTCAATTACCTATCGACAGATAGCATTGACTAACTAATAATATAACTATATTGGACATAACCATGGATAGATAAGATCTTGTCATTACACGGTGATAGAAACATATCCGTAACCAGAGATACGTTATTGAAAACGGCCGTTGATCTACTAACTGTTCAGTAAATCAATTCAGAGTTTGATATAGGAGGCCATCTATACATTATGTCACACAAATCCTATGATTTTTTTATCGTCAAATAGAATCAAAGAAATCACGGCAAGGCGGCATTTATTTACCAGTGGGACATCCTTTGCACAGGATGCCGACTAGTTTATGGGTAGGTACCACAGCGGCGCCTATTTCTGCCGTGAAGCAGTAATATGTAAGCATTACTATGTTTCTGTCTGAAGGGCGTCATAGCTAGTTAAATTACTTGGCGAATGAGACTTAACATCTTACGTCTCAATGTGACGATCGCAATTGTAGTGCCGCTCAGTTTTTGGGTTTTTCAAGAATCATGAGCGGCACTGCATTGTAATGTGCTCGTCGCGTCCCGTATTGGCATAAAAAAATATCAAAGGCGGCCCGTTAAGGCGAAGAGTAAGCAGAAAACACGCAAACATGGTGTTTTTAGACAAGTTTTGTGGTGAAAGTACCTATAGCATTTCGAGCTATGAACACTACTTAATCCTGTTACACATATCCTTAGTGTTTTTTGCTAATGCTTGCTGTTGGTTATAGTTAACACTGCCGAGCCTTTTTGAACTACCACTTTTCTTTGAAGTTAAACAAGTTTTTTGGCATGGCGTGACGCATTTTTTTGGTACTTCTCTCAGAAAAGTTATTCTTATAGCTTGTACTTTTTTGTGTAGGTCCATTTATTCAGATTAGTAGTGAATAACGAGGATTGTAAGCATATAAACTGTTTTCCACGCAAGAATTTTGAAAATATTGGCTTTGTTACAATTTAGTGTTGTAATAGGGTGCTTACATAAAGAAAGCGAAGTTTTGATAGCCTTGGTGTTTGATAAACAATGTAATATGATATAAAGAATAAATGATAATATTTTCAATGTTTAGTTCTTTTTCTGTTAATATCAGATACACTAACTGTTCTTCTCTTACTATATTTGACGTAAGTACTTTCTAAGAAGTAAAAAATCTTCGTCCGACGAGCTGGAGGCCATGGTTGTCCCTAAGGACAGATTCACCTGTTCCTTTATACGAGTCAACACGTAGACTCGTACAGATTTGTCTGTACCGGAAACCTGTTTCTTTATGTAAGCACCCATACTAAGATATAAAATTTTAATTTGTTGAGAAAAAATAGTTTCACACCAGTGGAGGATTCACAGATTTGCCGCCCGCAGGCTATTCAATTTTTGCCGCCTCAAAATTTTGATATCTTAGTCCACAAAATCATCAATCAATTTTCTGTCAATAAATTTCCAACTTTATAATTTGTGCACCATCATCCTCGTTACATCAACTTTTCCCGTATGGTTAGTATCATTGAGAACTATGGTACCGTGTTAGATCATTAATTTTTAGAATAACGCAATAGCGATTCGATATTATTTCAGGGTTAACACATTTCTCGTTGTCATAGATACTCATATCGGATTTAACGAGAAATTGTTATTTTAATTAATAAAGCGTTTAGCAATTGTTTATTTAGAGATATTTATTATTTAGCATTGTTTATAGGACTATATTTCGATTTTTGTCAAATATTTTAATTTCTCTCCAATTTTCAAAAAATCATATTTTGTGTCTATATATTTTTTTTTTCAATTTGTAAATCGAAATAAAAAAATTATGAACTAAATTTGCCGCTCCTTAAAATTAGCCGACCTAGGCTTCAGCCTACTCAGCCTGCTGGTAAATCCGCCACTGTTTCACACAATTTGTGACCTCTCCCCGCTCTTTGTCACACAATGTCACACTTTGTCGACCCTCCCTCCGCCTTAACATGTGGCATAATTTAATGGCCCCTAGTAATGGTTCCAATGAAGTTAACATAATGATCAATTGTTCCTAACAAAATACGACAAGTACCTTAATTTTCCGTCAACAAATTCAATCTCGTGTACAAATATGTTGCCAAGTTCATCAATGCTAGCCAGCAACACTTGATTTTTAATAAAGGCAAATGCTAAGTCCTGGACCTGCAAACAAATAACATTGGTTGAAAGGTCATTAAAAATAACATATCAATTTCAACAATACGAAAAATTTAACTTTGAGGCTGAGATCTATAGAGAGAGACTTAACTCACGTTAAAACTTAGTTGAGTTCAAGTTTAGTATATTCTTTGATTTCGATTTTATAGTCATTTGACAGCTGAAATTATGCTCAGATTATGCTAAGACAGCACTCTTGCACTCCAGTATTCCTAGCCAAACTAAGAATTAGAGACCATTCTCTATGTGACTGTGGACTTGATGAGGGAAATGTAGACAATTTGTTCTTTAATTGCCCTTTAAGGAAGTCTTCCTTGTACAACTTTATACCTCCTGAAATCCCCCGCCCCACCTCCATTTAATGCCTCCTAACCTTCGTTTCCACTCCTTTTGTAAATACTTTATGTAAATATATTAAACAAAATAATATTAAGTTATAACACAATAATTTTTTTATATAAGTAATATTATCAGTGTTTGTCCATTATAATCTAACAGCATGTATATTTGTTTCAGGTATAATAAGAAAATAAATCTGTTTTGATTCTGGGCACCGGTCAATACTATAATCACTTGTAAATTCGTTTACACCGATCAAATGACACACTCGAAGGTTGTTGGTCTACTGAAACGTGACATTGGCGAGTTGTGGTACCCCTTCCACAGAAGCCACTAGAAAGAATAGATTAGAATGCTAAGATAGTTAAGTTCGGGTTTTATCACACTCAGCTAAGCTTTAAGTTTAAGTAAAGTCTGTGCAAATCTAAGTCCAATCCAGACCTCAGCCTTAATGAGAAATGACAAGAAACTCGTTAATTATTCCATATTGCTTTAGTTATCCTGTAATATTTCTAAGACTAGTAATTTAACCATACCTCTCCCTTCATGCCCTTGATGAGGATCCGCTCGTTCACACCAGGCTCCATATACACGACCCTCACCATACCATCTGATGATGAGGGTGCTAAAATACAAAACTACTTATTATTTATATATAACCACACACAAACACATTGCGACCTTACACTTCCTTGTTTCCTTTAATGACACATTTTTTTTGCTACACAATCATAGCTTTTACGTACTCGTGACATGACATGCATTATACAGGATGTCTTTTAACTGGGACAGTATGGGGAAATATACAAATTTAATTTGTGCCAAAATCTTTGGACATTGCAGGAACCCGTGCTTCTCTCGTTCCGCCCAACTGAGCCAACCATCCGAGTGTATCAATCGCAAATCTTGGTGTGTCTTGTTTAACTCTGAGGTTGTATGGGGATAACATACAGAAAAACTGGAATAGCCATTTGCTCTTTTTTTGTAAAAAAAAAACTATTTTGGTATAGTTATTTTTAAGTGTTTTATCAAAGAGCGAGTTATCCATAAAAATGAGCAATTAGATAAAATTTTATTTAATGTAGATCAACTTAGCTTCATGTGAGGACCATTTCTTTGTATTAGAAGAAAAAATCTGAGCAAATTCAAATATTTTTATTCAAAATAGGAATTAAAATGACTTATTGAACGTCAAAAACTACCACCCATTCAAAAGAGACTGCCTCAGACAATAATGGGCGCAAGAAACTCAGCGGGCTTTTTTTTAAATATAAAATATGGATTACAATGTGATATCGTACAATAAACATTTACAATTAAAGAGCCTGAGGGTGTTCGCTTTATTCCCAGTCCGTGATGTCATTAAGAAAATCGATTATGCTATAATAACCTTTCCCACACAAACGTTTTTTAACAATTCTTTTAAATTTCGTAACGCATTTGTTTTGTACATTTTCTGGGATCATATTGTAGAAGCATATACATCGCCCAACAAAAGACTTACTAACTCGATCCAACCGAGTAATAGGGAACCGTTTATGCTATAATAACCTTTCCCACACAAACGTTTTTTAACAATTCTTTTAAATTTCGTAACACATTTGTTTTATACATTTTCTTGGGATCATATTGTAGAAGCATATACATCGCCCAACAAAAGACTTACTACTAACTCGACCCAACCGAGTAGTAGGCATAACAAGTTTATGTTCCTCATGTTAACATTATGAATGTCACAGTTTCTAGAAAATTCCTCAATACAGAACATTATCTAAATGTATTGAGAAGCAACAGTCAAAATGTTTATTTCTTTAAATTTTTCTCTTAATGATTCTTTAGGACCTAGGTTATAAATCGCGCGAATAGCAGCAGCACCCTCAAGTGATCTTTTATTTCGTCCCATTCTTGTTGGACATAAATGAATGAAGATCCAAAATATAAAATCCCACTAATCCATATACGAAGCAACAATATTTTAATACAAGTATTTTCATAAACACATAGCAAAACACAGTAGTGGAAAATACCACATAAATGCTCATGAAATAACTCTTGAATTGAATGTCAAAGATATGGCAACAAGACCAAATACCTCAAGCTACAAAAAAAAATGGAAACAAATCACCACAAGTAGAAAATGCAAAAACTGCAATGCATATTGCATTACAAAATAAATTTGCAATTTCAGGCAAAATAGCAGACAAACAAATTATATAGAGGACCGATGACAAAAAGAGACACCAAAAGAACTAACTTTTACTTTTATGACAGTAAGTAAGGGAAGAAACAAGCAGAACATTAATTTGATGGTGATACACCCTGCCCATTACAATGTAGTGCCTCTCAGTATTTTTGAGAAACCCAAAATTTCTGGGCAATCCTACAATTATTGCGCTTGTCACCTTGACACATAAGATGATAAGTCTCAAATGCCCAGTAATTTCACCAGCTATGGCACCCTTCAGACTGAAACACAATAATGCTTACACATTACTACTTCACGGCAGAAATAGGCGCTATTCTGGTATGTACAATCTAGCCAGAAATCTGTGCAAAGGAGCCTCCCACTCTCTCAAATACTACTTTATGGGATATATTAGATATAATAATTAGTTTTTTCATGGAAGAGGACAAAAAAGCTACACAAATATGTGTCATTTGATGGTAAGTGATCACCAAAGTGGTAATCTCTAGAAGAACCAGAGGGATCACAAGAGCATTGACAAAATTATTATGTGTTGAATAAAATATACATGAATTCTCTTAGTAAAATGACAAGTTGTAATACACATTATAATGTTGCACATAACTAAAGTAGCTATAATATACCCCCTTATTCATAATGGTCCGCTAACTTAAAACAGCCGCTAAGGAGTGTTTTTCTCATTCTGACTTAGGTCAATAAAAGAAGACAGAGTGAGAATTAGCAATGTTTTATGTTAGCAGACTATTATGAATAAGGGGGTTAGATTATAATATACCTATTTAAGAATTATAATATACCTATCATATAGCATTGCAATGTGCAATGTAGGAAAAGTTACTATATAACCTCTAAATATTTATCATAACATCACCAATCGGGGACCCAGTGCTCTGTAAACGGCTGGATCACTTGGCGTTGTGTAGAGATGTCGCTTCATTGTGTGTCTTCTACCGCATTTATCACGAGGAGTGTTCCGAAGAGCTGTTTAACCTGATTCCTGCCGCTGAATTCCACCTTCGCACGACATGCCACAAGTTAGGATATCATCCCCACCATCTAGATGTGTGGCGGTCCTCCACAGTGCGGTTTTCAAGGAGCTTTCTTCCACGTACTACAAAGCTGCGGAATGAGCTTCCTTGTGCGGTGTTTCCGGGACGATACGACATGGGCACCTCCATAAAAATCGCTCACACCTTCCTTAAAGGCCGGCAACACTCTTGTGATTCCTCTGGTGTTGCAAGAGAATGTGGGCGGGGGTGATCACTTAACACCAGGTGACCCATACGCTTGTTTGTCCTCTTATTCCATAAAAAATTGCCCCAACGAAATGGAAAAGCAATGCTTGTCACATTGCTTTTCAAACCAGCAAAGATGCTAAGTTTGGACCATTTTTTGAATCATGTATAGTAGAAATACTTCAGTCTATTTGTTCTGTACTTGTTTGTCTCTAACATAAGTTTATTTTTATATTATATTTTTTGTATATGTGTTATTACTTATATGGTTAAAAAAAATCTATCTTTCCATAAAATAACTAACAGATAATTTACAAACTCATTTTAACAAGCTTTATTTCTTATGAACATCACTAGCTTGTATCGAGTTCTTTGTGAGACATTTCTCTTTCCATTCCTTATAATTAAATAATAAGTAATTCCTTAAGTATTTAGGGGGTGAGCACTGTGAAAACTATATATAGTAGGTAAAACATGGTTTTACATGTGTAGAGATTCTAATTTTTATAGATCAAATCGCAAATAGCATTTTAAGCAAGAATTTTACAACTTATGACAAACAGATCCGATATTATCAGCTGATAATTCACACTAAAGATTTCTCACACTATCCATTAACTGTTAACATCAGATCTCCTGTTTGCTAGTAACTAAAATGTAGATTGGACATGTATTTTAGCATAAGTTGCACAAAATTGTTATGTATTTCACTTATAAGCTGGTTATTAAGGTTAAATAACACAATTAATATTTGATGTAAATAGTAGACATAATTAATAACAAATAAATAAATGTGATCCTGTTGGACATTAAAACACTATTGTGTTAAAAGGTCTTACTAACTACACACACTCCTAATACCTATATTTTTACAAAGCAAAAGTTAAGTAATACATGGACAGAAGAACTGATAAGAAACTTCCACTCCATCTTTTAAATCATATAACAACTTAGCCTACTTCATAGAATATTATACAATAACTTTAGCTGGTGGCCTAAGCATAACCAGATATGAAGCATGATTATTCTTTATATAATATACTATGCCTTCTATGTCAAAAAAGCTTTAATATATTTCTTGAATTTGTGTGCAGTAAGTCCTAGTGCAAGTGGTCACAGAAACTCACCCATTGGTACCGGAGAGATGCTAAAAGAAAGAGAGGCAGACAGATACTAAGGTGGGAAGATGACATAAAGAAGGTTGCTGGAGCAGTTTGGATTAGAGAAGCGGGTGAGAGAGAGCACTGGAAAGTCCTAGAGGAGGCCTATGTCAGTGGACAAGCTAGAGATATTGTTAAAAAATATAGGAAATAAAAAAAATAAACATGTTTCTACATAACTAATATCTAGAAATAAAGGCTATCTTTATCTAACTCCTAGTCTGTCGAAGAAGGAGCCCTTAACTCTAGCTAATGTATTATGTAACAATGGACTAGTAAGAAAATAAGGACTCTGTGTCACTTACATAACAGTGTAGCACCAAAACAAGCCGATTAACATGTAAATACATAGCCCCACACACACACTTACACTACAACAGGCTGATAGGCGGCCATTATGAGAATTGTCACTGTGACAGATCAGTTGTGTCTCAATAAAATATTTCAAAAATGCCATCGTACATTGTGAAAAACTATAAAAACAATACTATAAAAGTATTTGTGGCCAGATATGATTATTTAAGGGAGAAAAAATTGTGTAACTAGCAACCGCACACACACTAGCGTAATGTTGCTTCACTTGCTAATATCACAGTGCGAAGTCCTTCTTTTTTTACTTGTCCTACATATTATAAATTGGCTTACAGCCTTCTTTTGTAGTACAAAACTACTATGAACATCTACAGCATTTCCCCACAGTAACAAACTGTATGACAAGGATGTGGAAGTACACAAAATAGACCAAATAAGCTGTATTCACATCAGTCAACTGTCTGATCTTTTTAACAGCAAAAACTGCGGAACTCAATCTATTTGCTAAGTAACTGATATGTGAATTACACTGTAATTTATTATCTATGGAAATGCTATGCTATATGAGTATTCACCATTTATAAGGTATCAATGAGTGAAAAAGAAAATGTAGTTAGAGAATATATATTTAAAAATGAATAATAAACTATAATTTGCTCTATGTTGTGTCCTCCAGATTTATTTTAGCTAATAAGTGGATTAAAATCATGAAAATTTATTCCCAAGCATGCATGCCTTATATACTTATAATCAAGGAATAAAATTGTATTTGGCATATTCATATGCTGTAATGTAATGCAACATTGGCATCTATCCTGTGTCAAATGGAATGAACATAAATTATTTCATTAAGTGAAATGTTAATTTAAATAATAATAATTTTACCTTTTAAAATATAAGCCAAATATTTTCCACTACAGTGAACATCAATTAATCTGCCAGGATAAAACTTCACTTCCCAATTGTAGTCAACAAGATTAGTCAGTTTCACTCTAGAACTACCATGGTTGTGATTCCCAGGATTTGTAGTTACAACTACATCAGATGCATATACCTCCTCGCTACAGACATCATCATCTTCTGAGAAAACACTAAAATAAATCCAAATTACAATGCAGCAAAGCTGTAACTGTATACAAACAGGTTATTATTAATAATCATTGTTATCTGTTTTTCCAAATGCCCTTTGGAAAAAGCTGTTTGTGACTAAGCTGTTAAAGAGTAATATTATATTTTATTAAAATATATTAAGTATTTCAAAAGAATAATAAATAATAATATACTCACATTCTTTGCGTGGTGTCTGAAAGCTTTAAAAGCATGGTTGAAAGTTGTGAACTTCTGTAAATCTCTTACTTTTTACATTAAATATAGTTAGTTCTTTAAAACTTAATAGTTTGGTTTACTATTTTCAATAAATGTAATTAGATTTCTTGCTTCTAATCGGAAGCCGACACTCAAAAGTTTAATGTCAAAACTTGAAAAGTCGCAGGTTAACCGATATAGATTCTAGTTACTACCACAGACTGACAGAACGAACACTATTACTCAAACGAGCACAGAGTACATTATTTAGGTACTCTAGGTGCACGTTTCCCTATAATAATAATTCTAAGGTTATATTTAGAAAATTATTTTGTACAACATCATCATCAGCCAGAAGACGTCCACTGCTGGACAACGGCCTCCCCCAAAAGATTTCCACGACGATTAGTCCTGTATTTACTTCTTTAGTCGACTAATATTTTTTTTACTCTGCATACTCGTACTTCAATTCGTTCACATTAGTTATTATAACCAGCGGCATTGTGGACGCTTTTTGAACTGTTATTTACAGCATAAGCTGGACACTTCTTCAAGTACCCTCCATATTACGGAATATGGTGCCCTATCTCGATCGTTTGACAGGTAATGCTTCGCAAGTCTCTGACAATTTTAAAGCCGAACGTCCACCGCCGGCTAAACTAAGTTAGTTTAGCTTAGTTCGCATAATTGAGCCAGTTTTTCATACATGTGCGTCCACTGCAAACTATGCGTGGAAATGCCACAGCGAAGTGGAACTAACTTAGTTATGCAGCCGATTCGTAAATAACTGAGCTAAACTAAGCGCTTCTCACCCCCTTGCCTTACCCCTCTGACGCCTGTCGATAGTGTTGTTCACTCCAATCGAACGTGTTTGTTTGTAGTCAGCGTTCGTGCGCGGATGGTAATACACGTATTTAGCAGCATGGAGGTGTTTATTGAATATGTCAAGCAGTATCCTGTGTTGTATAATCCAGAGGATAAAGACTACCGTGACACAATCAAAAAAGACAGTTTATGGAAGAGGATATTGGATGAAATGAAAAACCCGAAGATATCAGACAGTAAGTTTAATTTATATTGTTATTGTTGAAATAATTACAAAAGGATTCTCTTACATGGAATGCTTCTCTTGTTGCTCGTACATTGTCATGTAGGTTTCCTACTGATCGTAAAACAGATCCGTGTTCAGCACTTGCTTCGTCAAAAGCTGTTATTGTTTGATTAGTTGAAAGATAATTGTGTAGCACGCAAACAGCTTTTGTTATTATATCAACTGATTCTACTTTACACTCCAATGGCCGACGAAATATCCGAAATCGCATTGACAAAATACCAAAAGCATTTTCTACCACATTTCGCGCTCTGCTGAGACGATAATTAAAGTTCCTTTTTTCTCTACTGTTACGACATGCGCTTTGTGGGTATGGTCTCATAAAATGTTTTTGTAAGGGAAATGCCTGGTAACCTATAAATACGTAAGGTATTGCAGTACCACCTTCTAGTAAAGGCTGATCACTAGGCAAATTTAATTCGTTATTTTGTAACCTTCGTCCAAATGCACTGTCAGAAAAAATACTACCATCACTAAATCTGCCCATGGAACCAATATCTATTATAATAAACTTCTTGTTTGCATCAACAACTGCGAGTAATACTACAGAATGGAAATGTTTATAATTAAAATACTGAGAACCTGAATGAGGTGGGCTTTTTATGGATATATGCTTGCCGTCGACTGCTCCAATACTGTTGGGGAATTGCCATTTCAGCATAAAATTTTCAGCAATTTCTTTCCATTCTCTTTCAGTCGGCAAACACATGTAAATTGGTTGTAAATGATTCCAAACTGCTTGGCAGACGTTTTCTATAATCCTAGAAACTGATCTGTCACCTACTCTATAATTGTATCCAATTGTTTTGTAGGAGTCTGTTGCCAAAAACCTGGCAAAAAGGCAACACTTTTTAATGAATGCATATATGTACATACTTTATTGCACTATAAATTACAGTTAACATGATTAAAAGTTAAATTAAGAAAGTAAGTTCTAACCTTTTTTATATCTGTTTTAGTTAAAACGGCAAAAAACGAATGGAAGAAATTACGTGATGGGCATCGAGAATCAATAAAAAGAATTAAAAGCTCAACAAGTGGCCAAGCTGCATCACCAACAAACACTGAGAAATATGCCAGTCTACTTGAATTTTTATTGCCTTATATGAAAAACCGCCCACGAAGTGGTAACGTAAACGTATTATGAAAAGCGTCGCCGTGAAATAAAAGAGAAAGAGACAGCTGAAAGGGAAACAAGAAGACATCCATTAAAACTGTTTTTCGACAGTATGAGCGAAACAGCCATAAAGTTCCGAGAGTGGTTACAAAGGGACATTAAAAGGAAAATCTTCACCATTATGTCTGAAGCGGAAGATAAGCATGAGAATTACTTATACGGAAGTCAGTTCTCATATGGATATTCAACATCTTCTGCTCAATCTATTCCACGCTCCCAAGACACTCCAGTCTCCCAAGATAATCCATACTTCCAAGATACTCAAAACAACGAAGACACTCCGCTCACAACCTAATTTTCAATAAATATACCGAAGTAACTGAATCTGTTTAATTTTAATGTTGATACACTTACCTCAAACAAATAGCCAATCTTTCTTCTGGCGATATAGCTTTTCGAAAATTATTGTCATTCTTAGCAATATCCTTGGCAATCATTGTAAGTAACTTATCAAACTGTTGTCTAGATACACGATAGTACATTTAAAATTTTCGTCGTCTAGTTCATTCAACAATGTGTTAAATTCGCTGCTTGTTTTCCAGGACTGAATGTGTTGACTTATCCAGTATCTATGTTTCCCGTTTTTTCTTCATAAAATAAGCAATAATCAATCTTCTTCTATGACGATCCTCCTCTAAAGTCTCGTCATTGCTCGTGTCGTCTTCCATATCACGTTCGGTTAACTCAACGTTCTAGCACAAACTGACCATCACTAACGTAGTTTTAGCTTATTTATTGGTGGACGGACAACGTAGTTCTAGTTTAGCTTAGCTTAGTTCACTGAGTTTAGTTTTCATTTAGTTTAGCCGGCGATGGACGTTCGGCTTAACTCTATTTAAGGATTCGCTTCTTTCCTGACAAAAAATTCGCTAAGAAAATCTATTAAAATAGAAATAATGTTATGTTTATGTTTTACACATGCCGTGCCTTCTCCCTTGCTTTCGCCTATTTGCTTTAGGTATTGCAGAAGGTCGTCGAAGAAATGCAGAGTTACTCGAATTTTTGGCGATCCAGTACTATCAGAATGGCTTAGCGATTTGACGTTGCAGATGGGACTTCCACATTTATCACGGAGAATGTTTTAAAAAGCTCTTTGACCTGATTCATGCTGTTGAATTTTCATTACATCTTTTCATGCACCGCCACACACTTGGTTATCATATCCACCATCTGAATGTCTCTTGCGAGTTGCGGTACACTGTGCGGTTATTCAGGAACCTTCTGCCTCGGACCACCAAACTCTGGAGTGGGTTTCTTTGCGTGTTGTTTCCAGGATGATATTGCATGATTCTGCAGATATACAGCTTGCGTACGACCTATATGTTCTACTTTAGCTATTGGATAATTAGTATACACCCACAAAACATTATTTTTATTTTGTTTTTACCAAAATATATTTTTTTCTATAAACGTAGTATAACACTTACATTTTTTTTTATTTCAATATCGATAGATCTCGACGGGACCTGATTACTGAAACGTAAACGAGCATCGTACATTCTTCAAGCCAAAAGGCATTGTGTGGTATGGTGTTTTCTCCTCTCCCAGGACCAATTATGTACAATTCATATTTAACTGAAAATTTCATAATATTTGTATAATTTGCCATCAAGTGTGTATAATTTAACATAGATAGTGAAAGATATGATGTATTGTGTAGCTAAAACACCAAACTTATCCATATCTTGTTTTCGTATTTTTGGCAGAGCCTCCCAATACTAAAACAAATGTTTTTGCGGGTATAATATTTCGAGTGGTGTGAACTTCTATCAACATCAATGAGAACATCGTCGAAATTAGTTTTCACTTAAAATCTGCAGGTGGTATAACACATAATATCATTTTCATTTATTGTTTCTCTCCCCTTTGCCTGTCCAGATGGACGAACAGAACCAAAAAAAATTATTGTTTCTCTTTGTAAGCTGTCAAGTTTCTAGTGATTAGTGAAGTGTACAACACTGAACACTCCTTAGTCTTTGTGCACAACTTAGTTGCCTGTGCAAGAACATTGATTTTCTCGAAGATGGTAAGTTTAGAAGTGATTTAAAATTAAATATTTCCTCAATTGTATATAATTTTCCTGCAAAATCAAAATTCTGTTGAATTTCAGTCATTTGTCAACAAAGTGACGATGCTATGGGCTCGTCCCGGCGCAGATACAGCTCAAAAAGATGATGTGCCTTGGACGCTAAGATACGCTGGTCGAGGTTTAGGAACAGTTGGCAGTTTTGGTACGCATTTGTTAAGTAATAAACGACCATTCGTGCATGTATTCAAGCAGAAATTGATTGCGTACATTCAATCTAATTAAGTTTTCAATGATACATACTAAAATCCATATACTGTGTAAAGTTTTTTGGTGGGTTTCATTATCTTATCTGTGCAAATACCCTCTTGCAGGTTTTCAGTAATTATGAATGACACTTGTAAACAATACTAAATCTACTTATTACCTTCACTCCTAAAATATCCAAATTAGTCATTTTTGTCAACCATCAAGGTTTGTAAACAATTTGGAGTTCAAATCAACTAATTAATTATCAATTATTCTACCAACCATTCAAACATTTAAACTAGTTTTGCATTCTTAATAAGATATTTTTTGTAATTTTTTATTAATAGTAAATTAAGTGTATTTTCATATTTCTTTGCAGATGTGTGTTAAGTTTTAGTACCTTTAAGTTTGATATTTATCTGTCATTAATCATGTGTGGCAGAGATTATCAAACTTATTTCTTTTACCACCTCTTTGAAAATAATTTATTTTTCAGCTCCACCAAATTTTTATGCACTCCTAGTACAAGTATTCCTAGTTTTATATCATGCAGGGCAGAAACATAAACTTATTAGTGTTTGTGCACACATACATTTTAAATTTGTATCTGTGATTCTTCAAAGAGGCTGTCATACAAAAATGTACATTCAATTTGTATTTTTTTATAGATCTATAAAATCACAGATGAGTGCACAAACACCTTTTTCGAAATTTTAAACAAAGTATCTAAATGACATTAGAAATCAACTATCACTCCCCTAAACCACGCCTATGCTCCCTATTTTTTTCTGGGCCCTTTTACACACCCCTTTTCTAGGTCTCTAAACAAGGGGGTGTTATAGCCCACTTTGACAAAGACATTATGTATGGCATAAAACTACCATCATTTGTGATTTCTGAGAGTTATTAGTACTTTGCAGGCATTATGTAACTAAATTCTTATAAAATATTGAATCTTAATATTTTGTGATTTAATTAAGTGGCAACAAGTTTCTGGGCCTTTCTTACTATATGTATAAGTATTGATTTATAATTTACAGAAATCTAATATTTGTCAATTGAAACCAGTTTAGCAAATCTTTTTAAGTCCTATAGTACACCTACTAATGTGGAAAATATTATGTACAAACATGATATTTCTGCTGCAGGAAATGGTGGTTCATGAAATTTTATATACCTGACACTTATTGGTTTTCAACAGTTTCTTGTTACTCAAAATTATAACTTATTTTTTAAGAACTTTTGTTCTCAAAAGTGATTATTTTACTATTTTTTATATGACTACCAGCACTTGAAATAAATGGTGCTCTAAGAGAGAAGAAACAGTACAAAATATCTGAGTATTCTTAAACTTGATTTCTTTATATATGTCATTTTGATATAATATGTATTTAATATAACAGGTCTGATAAACTTCTATAAATATCTATTACTTTCCTAAAATAAATGCACAGTTTAACATGTTGGTGGACAGTACTATGTCAGTGGTTGCGGCTATTGAGACACTACTTATTTTCATACATTGCCTATGGGCGTAGTGTCATAAGAAATTTAAAAAAAAAAATGATATGACACAACGGCCTTAGACGTTCATGCTTTTATCCATAGTGTCATATAATTTCATGATGTTCATTGAGTTGAGTCTAGTCAGAATATGAAGTTTTGTCAGCATCAACATCTGCATAACTAGACGAAGAGAGCATGTTGACACGCCAGATGATATAGCAGCTCTAGTCTGTCATATACATCATGTATATGAGGCAAAAGTTTCATTGTCTGAACTCCGGATCTGGCACGGGATGTTTGGTACCGATAATCAGATACGTACTCTCCATCATCAGTAAATGGGTCTTCACTCGATTCAAATAGGTCTTGAAGTGGTTTTGATCTTTTTCATACAAGTCTCGAGATATTTGCAAATAATTTAGTACGACAAAATCGGGTTCACAACAAACATTATCAAAGTAAATACGTTGTTTAGATTTGCAACTAGACTTTAATTAGTATTTAGTATGCATAAAACAATAAAATTTCATTGAAAACAAACAGTAGTTACTTTTTAGATAATAATTACTCCCTAAGGGGAGGGGACCACAAAAAACGTGAATGTGAGTGTGGAGGTATTATTTGGCGATTTTTTGGAAATTGCGTTTTGACAGTCTTAATTATACCTGTGGTGATAGTATAACATGGCCTTCTTTGTGATAGTATGGAAAATCAGTCGTCGTTTGACGTACTTATTTTATGCAAGTAAAAACTCAGACATTGACAGGTGTACTGCCATATCACTTTTAGCTACACAGAGGCCTGTGACCGTTACTGTCCACCAACATGTTAATAATTGGAGGTATGAAACTTGCTTTGCTCACAATTGAGTTAAATGTTGTGATAGTGATATGTTGTGTTAAATTATTATTATTATATTAATGGCATTGTATCACTTTTGCATCACAATTTGAACTGAAAATTCAAAAGAGCATCGAATGCTCTGTTGCAAGCTTACTATAAAATATCAGATTTAGATTTTTAGATAAAAACATGGAATGCCAAATTATGACTCTTTTTGAAAATTTTTAGTTGACAAAATATTTTTAGTTCACTTTAGTTCATGATTTAAATAATTTATATACATTTATTTTTATTTGTCCTACAGTTGCAATCCTGCTGGGATTACTAAACTGTCTCGGTATAATAACACTGAATGTGAGCTGTCTAATTGCTGGCATATGGCAGATGCTGGCCGGATTCATAGTGATTGTCTGTGAAGCACCATGCTGCTGCTTCTTTATAGACTATGTCCAGACACTCTCCGATAAAATGGAGAGCAGGCCTTATTGGAACAAGGCTGCTGTTTATATGGGGTAAGTGTTTCCTTTAATTCTAATTAATTTATTATTCAAGTGATATATCTATCAGTGGGAGGCTCCTTTGCACCGGATGTCGGCTAGATTATGGGCACCACAATGGCGCCTATTTCTGCCGTGAATAAGTATCTAGTGAAATTACTGGGCAAATGAGACTTGACATATTATGTCATATATTTTAAATAATCTTGAGTGGTGCTGCATTGTAATGGGCAGAGCGTATCAATAACCATCAGCTGAATGTCCTGCTTGTCTAGTGCCTTATTTTCATAAAAAAAATATATCAGGCTCCTCTCTGAGAACTTAAGCAGTCGTGTTTCAGTACCAAGAGCACCATAGCTGGTGAAATAACTGAGCTAATTCTTGGTCATTAGCCACATTGAATATTGAATTCAGATTCTAATAGTTTGCCATATGTAGTCATCAGCCACTACTGCACTTACATTGTAAGTCTTGTATGGAAACAACTTCACTGAAAGGATAACATTGTTTCGGACTATGATAGTGGACAAATCAAAATTATTACAGCATAGGGGTAATAAAGTCATGAATAGAGACCGGATTATATGCAAATGTCTTTGCATATGCTTTTGCATATTTAGTTCCTTTTCAGCGGTAGTTGCATATTTTAGAAAAAAAAAATATCCAAGTTTACGCTCGATCTCACTCATCGTTCAATGATTTTCATAGTAAGCCCAAACATGGCACCCAAATTTAAATTCTGCCCAGTAACCTCAGTAGACGTAGAACGCTCCTTTTCTGCGTACAAAAATTTACTAAGCAATTAAAGGTAAATCTTAAATTTCATTGTTACCTAGTAGGTATATCTTGTAATAGTTTTTTTCACAAATACGATTGTCAGTACAAGCCTTTATAAAATAAAATATAAAAATATTAAAAAATATGTCTTTTCATTTTTTCCTGTTTAATTGTATGAATATATTGGCCCTTTTTATGGATTTTCATGCATATTTTAGCTATTTTACTTGCATATATTGGGCATTTTTTGTAGCATATAATCCGGTCTCTAGTCATTAATAGGGTAATAAAATTGTTTCAGACTAGCGCTGCCACCATTTTTCCTTTGCTTCTTGAGTCTGAGCACATGGTTTGGGAGTGGACTGATATTCGCCACTGGAATTGTGTACGGCATGATGGCACTTGGTAAAAAGTGAGTGTGTTTTCATATCATTTAATATTTAAAAACAATGTCATCTTATCATGCAGAAATATAATGTGCTTATATCATCAAATTCTAGCATAGTCTTCTACATTGTTGCCAATTCTTCTGCTGCTTTTGTTACAAGGAACTGATGGTATTTTTTGTAAAATCTGGTGAAATATTCAAGCAATTGTTTATGTTTGTATTGTGAATCTTATCTAATTGTCACTCTGCTTAATCTTAGCAGATCATAAATGTAACAAGTGTATATTAAAGACAATCCTTAAGGGCTCATTAGTCATTGTTTCTGTTGGAATGCTTTTCCTGGCAAATGTTTGAATACGAAATAAGCAACAGGGTTTCATAATAATTGATATGATTACTGGTTAATTATAACCTATTACTAGACTTAAGCTCATTTCATTTTCTTCAATTTATGTGTTGAAGCACAACCAAAATAAAATCAAGATTAAGTGGGGTTGGATGGTGTCAAGTGTTCCACACCATTGGCACAAATGAGAAATTCTTTAATTTGCATGGCGATTTGAAATTCCAATCTTGATTTTTATATCTTGTTGTTTTACGGCTGTTCCCAATATACTATCTACAGATAAAGATAAATTACTACATTCTACTGTCAGTAATTAGCTGTCAATAATCTGAATCTGTCCCAATAAACCCGATAAGTCATTCTTATCGCCTTTGGGACGCGTGAATTGAAATTTCCATACACTTTCTATTTCTATCGCTGGTGATCTATACGTCGTCCCATTGACAGACAATGTGTACGGATAAGGTGAGTTACCATTGATAAGTTTATTGGGACAGAAAAGTCAATGATAGTTACGATTTTTATCTCAAGTAGACTGAATATTGGGAATGGCCATTAGTGGCAATGGTGAGGTGCTCTTTCCAAATTTCAGCTGTCATAACTATTGTGGTATACAATATACAGCCCGTTATAGACAGGCAAACTATCTTGTTAAAATAGTTCCTAATGGTTGCATTTTGGGTACAGAAATAGGGATTTAGATAACATGATCAGGCACAAATATTTATAAAAATGATGTTTTTCATGAAAACAAAATGTTCGGTGAAATTGGCTACCGGGGGTATCCTATTCTAAATGGAAATAGTGTGATATTTGTTCTATGACACCTAAATGTCAAGGTTATCAACTTCACTTACACTGTAGCTTAATCTATGAATCGTTTTGAATGTTTTTGTTAATTTACCTGTTTGTTGATGTCTTTTACTGTGTGTAACCATTAATAAAATAAACCCTTATCTGTTTCGAACCTGTTCCGCGACTGACAGATAAATAAACAGGCGTGGATCTAGAAATAATTATAGGGCAGAGTTGACTCTTGAACCATTTGAGGACTGCATGCAAGTATATCTCTACTTTAGTAAAAAGCAAGTTCTTAAATGGGATTAAATATTTTTCTGCTCACTCCCTTCTGCGTCAACTACAAATATGTTAAGGTTTCTCGGTCCGCACCTGCCTTTGTAGATGGAATAGTAGAACATTCAAGAAATGTTTCTATGAGGGTGCTACTTGTAGCAAATGATTACGTAATTGTAATGCTTAATTGGCGTTTTCGATCATGGGTGTTGTTCTCATTTACAAACAAAATAATTTTATTAAAAATTCACTAGTTGTAAGCCCCACCAAATTTACAGAAAAAAAAAACAATTATATTATATGTGGTAATATAAAATAAAAAGAGGAACATTTCTCAATGTTATATTTATGTGTCTCTAACATTATATTATTGGTGTGTGGTTAACGATATGTGTGCGTGTGTGCTTGCGCTGGGACTTAGGGCTTCGCGTGATGACATGGCCGCAATGGCGACGGGTGGGACCACGCCCCCTGGCGCTCCGATGGCGGTATCGCAGGATCATACCGTCACCCTGATGGAAGACCCCGACGTGTGGCGTCCTAACTAAGGCAATATGAAGCGCTTGTGCATGTTGAAAAGCTTTTGGTTTGTGCCTGCCCCTACTTCCTCTGCATGTTCCGTTTCTATCTCTCATATTTAGCAGTCAGCCGTGTGAAAAACTTAGGTAAATTTTAAGTAGAATAAAACAGTACACAGTGTTTTACTTATATTGTGGTCCGTTTTTTCTGTTCATAATTATCTTTTGCTCATTGCACAGCTATTTGACATTTTCTGTTTGCATTGTAAAATATGACAGCTTGCTTGTAGTAGATTTATCTGAGTCTAAGAGCGCTTTCGCACTACGTCCGATCCATACCCGTGAAAATACGGTATGAGAAAGTTGTAGAACTTTTTCTACGGTTGACGTAATGAAATCGGATGACGCAAGCCGGACTAGTGAGAAAACTACCATAGAGATGGTTCTACGACTAGGGTAAAAGAGGGTAATGGAGGTCACTTATTCCAATTATTAACTATTTATTTGAACCGCCTTTAAACAGTATTTACTTATTTAACTATTATTAGAAATGATTTTCAGACACTTTGGCAATCAACTTTGGATATTATTAAAGATTAAAAAAACAGATTTGACTCCCATTACACCGACATGTGGATAATGGTAGTCACCCTGGGGGTAATCGGAGTCAAACAAAGTCTAGCAGATATCGCAGACATAACCTTCAGCTGAGTCCCACCCAGTGCATTCCGCGTGTGCCCATAGCCCACATGAGGTGCATCTGAACCATATCTCTGTTTCTTCCAAATTCGTTCCACACCAGGCATCTGTTTCCAGCATCTTCTGCGTTGTCATCTTCATTGTCCTGGCATAAGTCGGCAGTGACAACATCTGATACAGAAGACTCTTTACTTTCCTGCAGTACCTGGCTCTCTATTATTTCAGTACCCTTGTTCTGTATTGATTTTTTCGTTTGATTATGGGAATCGTGCTAGCAGCTGCAAGAGATTCATTGCAGTCTTGGATTGCAATTGTCTCAGATTGTAGAATTTCTGCAGCGATTAAATCATCTTCTGTGAATACTTCCGGATTAAATGGAACTATTCCAGTAGCTCTAAACCCCGATTCTCCTTTACCAATACACGCAATTTTATTAAATGCTTTTCTCACCAAGGCTGCTACGTCATATGGGGTTATCTTTTCTGCAAGATGGCTCTTTAAAAATAAGTCACATTCTTTTTTATAGGCCATTTTGAGCGGACCAAAAAAAGAAATATCCAAGGGTTGCATTCTGTGACGTGTGTGGTGGCAGAGACAACATATGAATGTGATTGGCCTTACAATATTCGTAGACGGAAAGAGAAATGTGACTTGCATGGTTGTCTAGTATTAAAAGGACAGCTTAGCATGCTGTTTAAAGTGCACCAACCATTCAAAAAACAGAGTCTCATCGATCCAACCGTTGTCAGAGCATTTGTAAAGTGCTCCTGCTGGACCATCCTTCTCGAGAAGAGGAGTCAACCTTTTCCTAGGGAAACATCGGTGGAATGTAACCGCCTGCAGCACTCATAGCACACAACAAAGTGATGTTTTTTCCTCTCTTCCAACTGGTTATCGATCCCACTCTCTTCTGTCTTTTGGTAGCCAGAATTTTTCCAGGAGTTTGAACGGTTGAAATGCCTGTTTCGTCGCAATTATAAATATTCTTTGGAACAAATTTATGCTTTTCCATCCATATTTTGATTTTATTAAAAGCTGTTATTCTGTCGCCTCCGGTTTCCTAATACAAATGTTATGCCTAGTCATACATGCATGCAACCAATCCCGTCCAGCTATTTTTGAAAACTGATTAAAATTGTGCTTTAAATTCAATTTTTCTTTTCTTATTTGACTAGCACTGCAACCATAGAAAATATTTGCCATTTTCTTCACCAAGTTTACTAGCTCGGCTTCTGTTTCAGCACTAAAGACAGTGAATCGTTCTTGACGGGTGCTAAGGTAGAACCTTGTTTTATCCTCTTTTGAAGGCTTGAAAATGGGATCCCCATTAACTTAGCAGCATTTCTTATAGAAGAACCACCATCAACAAGCTTTATAGCTTTTTCCAGTCTATCAGAAAACCAGGAAGCCTTTTCAAGTTGTTCTGACTCGTAGTTTCGGCATCCAAAAAGAAATAAAAATGACGTTATTCAAAATGCGGGTACTGGGAGTCGCGTGACTCTCATTTCCCACAATTGCACTAATGAGAAAAATAATAAAATAAAAAAAATCTTTAGAACACTGACGTAATCTGAACTGCACATCATAATTTTGAACGTCTTACTAAGGCCGTTTAAAAGTACTATTCGTATACACGTTTGACGTGCAACTCATGTTTTTATTCTGTAAAATCAGTGTACCCAGGCCAAGAGATGGCGCTACGTTATTTTTACGCTCTTAGCGTACCGTCGCTAGATGGCGCTAATTATGTTTATAGTTTTTACTTTTTACTATTGTTGTAGACCGTATTGAATGCATATTGATGTTTGTATTGTATGGGTGAAAATTATTATTCGTTTATTAAGTTCAGCAGTCACCTTTAAATGAGGAGAGCCATTCAATGATTACAACACGATAGTCAAGTTTTTAATAAGTAAGTTAAGTGAGTTTTTTGCTATCACTAGCTCCATCTATCCATCTAACATGAATGTTAAATTATCGCCATCGTGGTGAAGTTGCAGCGTACCTAATAGAATAGGTGGCAGCACTTTCAATGCAAATTTTTTTCATGTGCCAATGTAGGGAAGTTGCACCCCTCTGGTGTGCGCGCCGACTGGCGTTACTTGTTCCCGGCGGCACTAGGAAGGCAGAGCGGGGGTGGGGATGCCGTTTACGCGTCGTTCGCAAGTATTGTTGCGTGGATGTGAGGGTGACTCCCATTACCCTATTCTCAACTTATTCGGGCCGTGTTTTCACGGAGACGGATCGGACGTATGCGAAAGCACTCTTAGTGATCTGTTAATGGTTTAGATATCATAAGAACTGAACAAGCATATTATTTTAGTTAAATTTATTCACTAATTCTAGGAAGATTAGTTAAAATATTTTTTTAAATATTAATTACTTACCATACATATGTGATGATGATGGCCGAAAGTGAACAGCAGGTTCAGGCTAATCCTCTGCAGTGCACTTCTTGCGTATCAAACTTGACTTTACGGACTTGCTTTATTCAACAATTCTGCTAATTTAAATAAATCTAGCTTAGTTCATCGAGCAAAATTTATTTAATAGCGGATATCTGCACGAAGTAAGTACCCAGAGGGATGAGGGCTTTATTAACTTTGAAAGTTTGCTAAAATAGGGAATAAAAACGTTTCGTTATAAATACTTTGAATCTCTGAATGTCTGTTAAAATACATCGAGAAACATTGAATTTTGAAATGGCGGGTTTGTCGCTTTAAGATTTATAGAATTTACATTTGTTATATTAGATACGAAAATTGTTGCGCTTTTGTATTTACACCGCTCTTTTTATAAAAGTCATGATGCTTCTACTGCCTGTCCTTGTTATACAGTCAAGTTCTGAAAAAAATATTTTTACACCCCAATAATCATCAAGCAATAAAATTCCCATCAACTTTACTGGCATCCGGTCGAATAGCGACGAAAAGGCGCTATAGCTCAAAGATTTCGATATACCTACCACATAAGAATCATTTTTAAGTAAAATGCATAAGATATGGTGACAAATTTATACTAGCTATATGAGATTCTAATGATTATATCTGTAATCATGTTTTATGTTATATAATTATAGAGCTTCAATGGAGGACATGAGAACGTCGGCCGCGACGTTAGAAGCGGGCGGGGTCCCGCCGACGACGGCGCCGCGAGCCAACCTCGTCACAAACGAACAACCCTTCAGTTTTACCGGACCTCCTGTTAAGAATTGATTTTAATATATCATTGAATAGTTGCTTTTCTAAGATCTTGTTTTATACTTAACCTCTTTTATATCCAAGAAATAGCTGACACACTCCTTGAAATGCTTTGTAACCGTTATTATAAAACTTAGTAAAACTTTTTTAAATGGTTAATTATGTCATTTCTCCATTTGTAATAGAAAAGTTTTAACCGTGTGTGAAATTATATTTTTTTTTTAATTAGACACACATCTAGGTTCTGACTTTAATTTGGAATTGTCTTATTTAAATATTGCTTGATAGGTAAATATATATATTGAAAGATTTTTCTAGAACTGCTGTTATTTATATTTAAGATATTGTCAAAGTTTCCACAATAATGTTGATATTGTTGTACTTTTTAATGCTGAATATTTTTAAATATTTAATTACCTAATAGTGTTGTATATTCTCATCAACTACATGACGACTCTTTAAAATAATCAAAATATAGTGTTTCGTTTTAAATAACAGCCAATGAAATATTTCAAGCGTTTATTGCCTAGTAATTTATCAAATTTTAGATTAATGTGGTATGTTATTAAATATTACATAGAACCGTATATTACTGATGTTGTAGAAGGAATAAATTGGTGTTTAACCGATCAATGCTCATACAAAAAAGATAATAATGTAACATGATCTCTCTGATCTTTCCATTCTATGTAATTTTATTATATATTGTCGAGTATACACGGGCAGCGGAGCACATTTTGGACGATGACTTTAGGCTTGGACAGGGTGCAACATTGAGAGTGTTATTAAATTACACCGTATTTCTCAATCAGAACTGGACACTCATGTAGGAGTATTATAATTGGCAACGTCAAATGTGTCCTAAGTTCAATGTCCAATAATTTGTTATCTGCATGGTTAGTTTAAAGATTTCATTTATCTATGGTTTATAGAATATCATTGCGTTTGAAATGTACTGGTCATATATTGTGGCTATTTAGATTAGATAGATGAATTATTGTTGATTGTAGTTTAATGTTTCCAAATAAATTTAGGTGATATTTATTTTGTGATAATATATTTAGTAGATATCACACAGTTATAAATGGAATTTGTAGTCCAGTTATAGACACTTAGAACTTATTGATTTTTTTTAGTAAATAAAAGTATGTTTACAATATTGTTAATCATTAGTTAGCTAATTGTCTGATAACTGTCTTTGTTAAATAAATGATTATATAATGGGCCTGCTTTGACAGTTCTAGAAGACATTCTATATATATCTGTGTATAAAATTTGCCAAAAATTGTTAACTGGCAGCTTCAAATAGTGTTTATATACAAAATATGAAATCATATGTGTTTGTGTGAAATAAATACACTTGTCAATTTATCAGTGTCAAAGTAGCAGGACACAATAAACCAATGGCCATTTTCAATAACCTATCTATCCTTAGTTTAACTTACTAGAGGTAGACAAATCTATCCTTTTACGCTTACTTACATTTCAATAACCTATCGACATACAGCATTGGACTATAACTATATTGGACATAACTATGGATAGATAAGATCTTGTCACTAAACAGTGACAGCAATGTATCCATAACAAGAGATATGTTATTGAAAATGGCCGTATATGAACATATTATGCGAAACACTTGTTTTGTTGTGTTTGTTATTAAATCAAAAAAATGCAATATTATTTGAGAACGAATTAATTTTCTTGTTAGTATTATCATTATGTTATGAACGAATTATTGTGTGACATTATTAAGTTTATTTTTTTAAATCTGCTTTACACATTCTTCATTTGTACCAACACGAATTCATTGTGAATAAAGCCGATTTAAATAAATGATTAATTGTGATTATTATATAATGACATTGTATGCATTCCAAATTGTACTGAGTTGGGTCTTATTTTTGATATTTGTAATTTAATTCAAAACTCACAAGACTTCTCACTAAATTGATATCATGTACATCCTTTGAAGTAGGTGTTTCATTTTATGTTTGCACATGATGTTGATTTGTACTTTATTTTAAGTTTGAACTAAATTGTACTGTTAATATTCAAAATGTATTTGTTAAAAGTTATTGTGTGAAAAATTGAAGACCCTAGTCTGTAGGTTAAATATAATTCTATATAGAGTTAGGTAATTTGCTCACAAAGCTGATAAGTATTAATTATTAGCCTGAGTGTTTTCTGTTCCGTGTTTGAAATTATCATTTATTGTGCTTCCTTCGTTTAATATCTATTTTATATAAATTATTTTTCATTCTATTACTGAATTGTACATAATTTAATTAGTATATAATAATATCACCTAGTTTTAGATAGCTTTAGGGACTTCATATCTTCAGGGTCTTATTAAAGATATAAAATGCAAACAAAATTCCTTGTATTTCATTTTTTGACAGTATGTTTGGTGACCATATGATTTAATATTATGAAAGGTAAAGATGATAATCATTTTGTATGTAGTAAATATACCATGGCTCTATCTGAATGAAACTATTATAAATTTATATGTTGTATATACTGAATATAAATTAAGTCTCGTTGTTGTATGATTACAATTGTTTATCAATACAAATATACTGATATGTTTTGTATAATTAATAATGTCACATTCATTTGATTATCAAAAGAAACTAAAGAACAAACTCGCAGCAGCTCAAGAGTGTCATCGCCTGTGTGTCCCTTCTGATATAAAAAATTGTGATCATAGACATCTTGAATTTTTTGTAAATTCATATTGATTTTTATGGAAAATATTTACATTTTGTATGTTTTATATCTTTAAGTGCAGATCTCAGTGAATAATAGAAATATATATTTTATGGATTAAATAGTGTGGATGGCAATTTAATATTATCATTGTTACTTTACTTCAGCACTGAATGTTTTTATTGACTATTATAATAATAAAAAAGCAGTTGATGTCCCCCATAAAGTACAATAATTGCAGATCATGGGTAAAATATCGAACTGAGGCTCTCATGGGTTATTTATGGAATTCCACTTGCTTTTACCTATGTAAAATAAGTTCTTATTTTAAATTTTGAGATGGCTAACCTTAAAATATTTACAAGTAACCAAATATAAAGTAATATAATAAAAAGTATTAACTCCATACATTAAAAATATTGTTTATTTTCATCTTCTTTCACAATACTATGTTGGGTTTGAGCATAAAAAAGTTTTAAATCACTTGTACAAAATGATAGGTTATTCCTCCCTGTTGTGCTACATAAAATAGAGATTGTTTGTTTGTTCACCAAATTTTTGGATGAAACATTGAATGATATAAGAATTATTTAACATATCTATAGATTCAAATCCAAGTTTTATTTGAAGTAGAGAAGCTATTGTATGTATGTATTTAGTGTTGTTTGCATGATGTTCTAAATAGTTGTAGGATGTATTTAAAAGCATTGTTCTTGTCATAGTTATGTTATTGTTAAGATGACATATTGGTAATAAATGTGTGATTATTGCAATTTTGTACTTTAGTTTGATTATTCAATTTCAAAATAGTGCGGAAAGCCTGTCATTGCAAAGAGTTCCGACAAATGTCTACCCAAGCCAAGGCGCAGCTGAAGGTGAGGGTTGACATTCGGAACAAGTTGCAATATGGGAAATATGCCCATTCAGCCAAGTCTTCAGTAGTTTTTTTTTATTGATATGAAATGAAATTTAATGAGATGAAATGAAATAAAACCTTACCCAACTCATTGAATCAAATCATTAAATCTGATATTGAAACAAATTAGTAGCTTCTATTTGGAAATATTTGCATAAATCATAAAAACTTCATGGTTGGTTTTTTCTTTTTAATTGACATTATTTTGACTGTTGTGAAAAGATAAAGAAAAAGGACGAGTATGTTATAGCCCACATCCCGAACACTATATGTCCCTGCAATACGCCACTTTTTGAGCAACTGTATTAAAAATAATTTATTAATTTGCTTCAAAAGATGACACTGATAAAATCAGATATTTTATCATTCACTACCACTGAAGTTTACCTTTATTGAGCAACTGATTGCCACTTTTTTATTTAGAGCTTCAGAATTTCCAAATTTTGTGCACACTGTAGATATAGGTATAATATGGTTAATAACAGATTAGAAAGGCGAATGGCAGGTTTCAGTGGAAGTCTCGTACACCATAAAAAGTCGTGTTGAAACATGAAATATTTACATTTAATAGATCATTGTATAAGAATATGTGGTATTAATTTTCTTTTTTTTATAAAGTTGGGAGTCATAAGTTTGTTTTTTAAGAAGTTTTGCGGTTATGTTACGACCCCGTTTGCTTGACTTTTAGAGATCAATACCTACACAAATAATTGAAACAACATCATCCTAATATACACACAGATCAGATAAAAAAGCAAGAAACATAATTGAACCAAAATATATATATACGCGTCGAATTGAGAAGCTTCCTTGTGCGGTGTTTTCGGGACGATACGACATGGGTGGGCCGGCAACGCTCTTGTGATTCCTCTGGTGTTGCAAGAGAATGTGGGCGGCGGTGATCACTTAACACCAGGTGACCCGTACGCTCGTTTGTCCTCCTATTCCATACAAAAAAAAACCCTCTGTTAAATGCTACCTACTGCTCAACTAGCAACAGCCTTTTTCTTCATGTAAAACCACAATTTTCTCATGTTCTAGGATACTTTAGAACTCCCACCAGGCAGTCTCCTACTACTACATAATATACTACTTGCATATTTTGAATAACAAAAACAACTTTTCATTAAATGGTCTTTATTGAGACATATCTTATCTACATGTAGTATAGAAACGTATGGATAGTGGCGCCTTTTCAATCAACTACACTCTTAAAATAACGTCATCCAAGAAGTTAGCTGGTCGCGTCACTCCCTCATGGTGAGCATAGCCCAGGTACCAGATGATACTCATCACATGGGAGCAACACCCCACAGTTCTCAGCCCTACAATGCAGTTGCAATAATAACTTATTATTGCTTCTCTGCCACGATTACCTAACTTCAGTTACAACAAAAGTATCTTTATCCTGAAGAGTGGCGAGACTTTATATTTGCCCGAATCAGCATTGGATTTATTCCCTGCAATCCAGGTATTTGGTCACGGCTCACTTCTAATGTGTAAATACCGTGAAACCTGAAATGTTCACCGACATATGAACGCGCCTGCTTTATTTGATAGGTGCCACAAGCAAAAAAGAATCAAGTCGGCCATAGTTTGAAGCAAATAATTGGAACTCTTCTGTTTGTATAAGTATGTTGCGTCTGCGATTATAATGGCTGGTTTTTGCTCTGACGGAAGATCAGGGTCCCCAAGAGTACCATCTGCAACAATTGAATTTTTTGCTGCCACTTGCTCTCTGCCACACGCACGATCCGCATTTTTGCTGCAATAGTTCAGATTCGACTCCATAATCACAACACAAAATAAGACGTATTAACACAACACAGCATCCTTTCGTAAACTGTACAGTTTTTTGAATGAAGGAGCACAAACTCAACTCAACGCCGTTGGGAAAAGATGTAGTAAGTAATAAATAAGCCAATGTTTCAAAAAACACAGTACATGACATAAAACAGCTAGTAAATAGAGTTTCACGTTTTTGCAAATGTGAAATTCAAATACCCTGATTTTCACTTTGACATGACAGTTGTTCTTTTTTTGGCTTGCAAGATTTAAAACAATTGATGGGCATCCACGAAAAAGGTTGTAAAATAATTTAAATAATGGTGTTCCGTTTCTGTTTGTAAATTGAGTTTTATTTAATTATTTTCTTCCCCCTACTTTAAAAAAATATTTGATAAACTGAAAAAAGAGCCAGTTGCGAAATACTAAAGTTGGAAAAATATAAACCCAAAACATTCTTTTAATAGGGTGGTACACCAGATGCCGTTCTCATTTAAACAAAAACAGATCTCAATTACAGGCACAACTTAACTCAAGCAGGACTCATAAGCTAGATGCATGCCCCTGCCATACTATTCATATGGAAAGATATTTTTTTTTTAACAAGGAGGAAATATATTTACATTCTACCCCTGTGCACTATGTGGCACAGGGAGTGTGGGACTCAACCAATTAGACCATCTTCTACATAGACAGAAGTTGGCCAAGTTTGGTAATACCCACTAAAACCTCCTCAAAATCAGAGTTCCCCTTTTTGAGAGGTTCTCCGGGATCTTTGCAGGGCATTTCACCAGAGAACATATGCAAAAACAATAACCCAACCCATGTCAACCCCCAAAAGGAAAATGTTATGCTGTTTTGTAGACAGTGCAAGTCTAGTAATATAAATTTAAAACATTTTTGCAAGCTGGCAGCTTCGAAAGATTCCTATTACAAGTACATACTGCTACCCCATTACATGTTAATTATGAAATACTTTTCCTTATTTATTACCAAAAGGTGCTTTTAGATTTTTTTTGTAAAAGTAAAAACATCAGGTGAAGACGGTGATGACAGTTTGCTGAAGAAGGAACAGTATGTTTTATGGTGGCTTCTTAAATATGTATGGTAAGTAATAAATATTTAAAAAAAAATTTTAACTGATCTTCATAGAATTAGTGAATAAATTTAACTAAATATTCTTGTTCAGTTCTTATAATATCTAAACCATTTAAACAACACTAAGAGTGCTTTCACACTATGTCTGAGTCCGTGAAAACATAGGACTATTTCTATGGCAGTTTATGCACTAGATCCATCTTCCATCATCCAATTTCTTTAGGTCAACCGTGGAAATAGTTCTATGTTTACTTCGAATATGTGCATCTCGTATGTAGTGCGAAAGCGCTCTAACTTCTACTACCTAGTCAAGTACAAAAAGTAAAGCTAAAATAAAAATATATAATAATCTGCCAAACAATATTCAATGCATAAATAATGAAAATGAATTTATTAAAATACTGAAAAACTTTTTATTAGTAAAGTGCTACTATGCAGTAAATGATTTTTTAAACGAGCCTAACTAAAATAAATAAAAATATGGGTCTCCCTACTACGGTCTGCTGTTCAGACCAAATTGTGACACCCAAACTGGGTATCCATAATATACTGCCTTGTATAATAATTATAGTATTAACTCCAAATGTTATATTTACGGACTATATTTATGGAATTGCAATAAATTGAAATTGAAAAGTCTTTTTCACTGGTGTGGTTAGTCATTGCTGATAAAAACACTGGTAAGAAAGGGAATCATAAATTTTAATGCTTAGTTATATTTAAAAAATAACAGACTTACATAGCATAATAATATACCTACAACATTGAATAAGTTTACGTTTTTAGTTTAAATATTGCTCCAGTGATTGTGCCGTGTCGTTGTATGAGACATATTTTCTGATCACTTTCCAAGCTGACGGTGGGTGGTTTCAAGTTTGGTTGAAGTTTGCAGGCCTGTTCAGAAATTGCTACAATAATTCCAGCAGAATCCACATGAGCTGTACCTTTAGCAGCTAAACAGAGTCCTTGATGGTCAGCAAAGAGGCAACCGCTTACATTAGATGTCGCCATTATTTCCTCCACTACTTTGTCTAAATCCTTCTCCATTATAATTTTTTCCAAGTTTGTAACTTTGTAATAATCTATTTATTGTCAAATTGTCTATTTGCACCTATTATTTCAAAATTCAAATCAAAACATTTTTGAAATATGAATTCTCATTCTCAATAATTATTATGATTTCTGAATCACAACAAATCACAACAATCCATCAGTGTCAAGTGTCAACTGAGAAATGTCTACTTGTACTGTCAATTGTCAATATTGTAATGGTCATTATCAACTACCAATCCATTTCGCTCAAGAGTCAGTTTCCAATTATTCTCAAAATAAGAGAATCTTTGAGAGAGTGCTGATGATGATTCCAGTATCAACATAGTCTTAATATGGATTTCAGGACATTCGGGAATCCCTCCTAATGAAAGTATAGATGCCTGTGCTAGATCAGCTGCTCCAACAGGTTCCCTTCAATGTTCTGAAATTGTCTCCCATGACTTGTGCACTACCCTGATACCCAAGATGAATGAGAGCTGGTCAAACGTCTGCCAACCTCAAAACTTCTAGAGGTAAATGTTATTGAGAACTCCAATTTATAATCCCTCAAAAACCTTGTTTCTCTAAATGTAGGAAACATTTTAAAAAGATGATCTTATTATAAGCTGCTAACCTCAACGTCTAAACCTCAAATGCACTCCACGTATTTCTAGCTAAAATTAGAGACCCTTTATGTTTGTGACCTTGATGAGTGAAACGTTGGTCATATTTTGCCCTTCAGTTGTCCTTGAATGCGTCAGAATGTCTTCTTCTCTGTTCAATTTTGTTCCCCATCCAACCTTCTTTGAATGTTTCCTCTCCCTAGGTTTCACTCTTTTTGTAAATACATATTTTGTGTAAATATATTAAAACAAATAAGATTGATCGAAGTTGTAAATATCACTTACTTGTGCTTAAAATTAATAATTCAAGAGATTTTATTTGGTTTTTTTAGGTATATTTGTTTCAGATATATAAGAAAATAAATCTATGTTCTTAGAACCGATCACTACCGATAAATTAAGAAAACATATACTCAAAGCTTGGTAGTCTACATTAACGTGACATTGGCTAAATTGTAGTGTGTCTTTCAGAGAAGCCATAGTATGAAGAATAGAATAGATTTTTTTTTGTATAGAAGTTAATATGGAAAACTGCTCGTTAGTCGTTACCCTCTTCCACACAAGGGTCACCTGATCACAGACTTCCTTTTTATTTGGCCCGCACTCAATTAACAAGTTAATAGCTTCGGAGGAATCACAAGAGCGTTCCCGAAACTCCACCCTTGCCTCAAAATTAATTATATTATTATAAATTAAGTCAACACCAGCACCGGATAATCAGCAATAAGTAAATTACTACTACATAATGATCGAGTAAGAGACCTACATAATAGATTCAACATTATTAAAAAAAAATAATGTACCTACGTTTAGTTCCAGAGCCTGCTTAACGTAAGTTAGCATTGAAAAAGGGCGGAAAAATTAGATTATCTAAACCAAAATTACTGTTGAAAGGTGTATAAATGTCCACCTATTTTAATACGTGGTGATTTAATAACTATTTATAATTTTAATACATTTAAGTGGTAATTAATTAATCAGTAGTCAGTACAAATATTATAAATAAAAAAGTTTATTATGTTTGAATGTTTCTTACTCCTCCAACATAAACTTCTGAACAAATTTTAATGATATTTTGAATGCTTTGATGTGGAATAGGATATAGGTTACTTTTCTGTAGTTTTTCATTGAACTTGCCAGATAAGCTCACAACATCTTACGTAGGTACTTCACTTTGTTGAACTTACTATAGAAATCGTTGCAGAGCTTGGGTGACGGGCATGCTATTGTTGTAAGTAGGTACTATATTTTTTATTTATTTATTTATTTATTTATTTATTATATATAGACACTTTATCACATAATGTTACATTATATTTGGTCCCTACACTAGGCGTAGCCTGTCCTGTAGGCAACCAATTTACATCCTAAGGTTAACAATATGAACCGAAAGGTCAAAAAGTGCACTCTGTATATGTGTGTGTGTGTGTGTGTGTGTGCGAGGGTGAGTATCTGATTAATCATGTTACAAAGTATTAACATTATATGAATGCTAAGCTATCACTTTAAGAATAGCTTCCATGTCTGCATAAGTGAGTGTGTGTAACCATCTCTGTATTTTAAATTTGACCTGATGGACCGAGCAATTTTTAATAGAACATTTTAAATTTACCTTGTTGTATATATATGTATGTAAGAATGGGCTAAATCTACTTGCAAATGTTGTATTTATTATTGGTGTTGGAATCTTGTACGAACGGCTATCTAGTAGGTTTTTATAATTAGGCAAATTCAAGACCTCCTTATGCATGCTTGTCATAACACGCAAGATAAATATACCTCGGACAGAAAGAAGTTCTAAGTCTTTATATAGTTTATGTGTTGGTTATCTAATAGGTTTTTTAAAAATCACTTTAAGGACAGCTCTCTGTGCTCTTTCTAAGAGTATCATGTGTGAAGTAGCCGGCCCTCCCCATACGGTGATACAATAAGATAATACAGATTGACCGATTGCAAAATAAATGGTTTTTAGCAGATTTAAAGATGCCGAAGCGCGTAAGTTCTTAAAAATATAGATCAACTTGCGCACTCTTTTCGCTGTTGTATTAAGATGTTGCTTAAAGTTTAAGTTTTCGTCCATGACGACTCCTAAGTATTTTATATGAGTAGTTCTACTTATATTATTGCAAGAGCAAGGGCCAGATAGAGCAACAGGACATGTGTGGACTTTAATATCAAAAATGTGGGAAGGGGATGAAGTTTTCGTTTTATGGAAACAGATGTACTGTGTTTTAGTGAGATTTAAGGTGAGAAGATTATTTTGTAGCCAAGTTGCAATATTCCTCATTCCTTGTTCCGCTGTGTGTAGTGCAGTATCCCAGTTTTTCCCGTAAAATAAAAGAGCTGTATCATCGGCATAACAGATTACGTCAGAGCTGGATACTTTAGTTTTGATGTCATTTATATACAAAAGGAATAACGTGGGGCCTAATATACTTCCTTGGGGGACGCCAAAATCTATTGTACTTGAATTGCTTTTCTTATGATCCACTATAACACACTGAGTTCGGCACATTAAATAGCTTTTGAACCAGTTCAGGCAATTACCTCGAATACCTAGGAGCTCAAGTTTTCGTAAAAGTATAGGAATACAGACTGTATCAAAAGCCTTCGCGAGGTCTAAAAATACACCGATACATGCTTGCTGCTTATCTAGTTTGGAAGAAATAATTTTTGTTACTAAGTCTACAGCGTTTTCCGTTGATTTTTTAGTGCGAAACCCGAATTGTCTGTCAGATATTATTTTATGTGCGTCAAGAAAACTTGTCAATCGCTTGTGTACTAGTTTTTCCAAAATTTTTGAGAATGATCCTAATAAAGAAATCGGTCTATAGTTCGTAAGGTTCAATTTGTTACCCGACTTATGAATAGGAACAATTGCAGCCATTTTCCAGGCAGTAGGAAAAATGCCTTGTGATAAACTTAGATTACATATGCTTGTCAGGGGGGGAGTAATATATTTTTTGCTAATATTCAAAAGGCGGTTTGATATTCCATCCAGTCCAGGAGCACTGTCAAGATTAGAGTTACTTATCAAGGATTCAATTTCTCGTTCATCAGTGGGTCCTAAGAAAAATGATTGCGCTGGAGTATTTTCGAGTATTATCTTACTAGCGAGTGAAACTTCTGTTTCATTGCATGCTGTGAGTATCTTGTTTGCAAGAGTTTTACCTATGCCTGCAAAATATTCATTGGAATAATCCAGAGATTCCGTTACAGTATCTTTAATATTGGTGAGTTCTAGTGGTACTTGGTTTATTTTCTTGGTGTGGGAAATTGTTCTTATACTCTTCCAGAGCTTTTTAGGGTCGTGTTTGTTTTTTTCCAATTCAAATGACTCATGTTTGTGTTTTAGTTTTCGCAAAAGATCATAGTTAAAATTTCGGTAACGTGTGTAAATGAGTATGACCGTGTTATTGTTGGGATTATTACTAGTTAGTAATTCTGGATCGACTTATTCGTTTCTCTTCTAAATGTTTGCTCATAATGTTTGTTAGAATAGTATCAAAAACAGATACTGCTTTGTTTATATCAATGCTATTATAGACTTCTGTCCAGTCAGCCTGTCTTAATTCTTCTACAATGCGCTCTAGATTATAATTCTTTGTGAGTCTGCAAGTTTTATGTTGTTTGGTATCTTTAGTTACTATTCCGGCAATTACAATATCATGATCTGTAATATCTGATTTGTAAATAACTGACTCCGAGTGGTACTTAGAAGTTACGTGAATGTGATCTAGGCACGAATTAATTCGTGTAGGTTTATTTACGATAGGCTGAAGGTTTAGCTCTGCTAACAAACACAGATATTTCGCGCAAGTAGCCATTTGACTATCATCATTAGAGCAAATATTAATATTAATATCCCCAGCAACAATTACACAACGAGCATCTTTAATACTTGGATTACTGTAGCTAGAGAATCTAGAAAAGGCGATGTATTTATAAATGACGGCGATCGATACAGGGCTAGTAGGACAAGTTGATTTTTTAAAGTAATTTTTAAGCAATTTGCATCTTCAAAAACGGGCTCATCAACTTGCGGTGACCAACGTTCATTTACATAAGCAACTACGCCTCCTGCTCTATTTATGTATTTATTAGTTCTAAAAAAATTGTATCCCTCTATTTGGGGTATGGTAGAGTCCTCATGTATCCAGCATTCGGTCAATACTATAACGTCAAAGAGCATACAAAATCTAGACAGGGTCACCAAAAAGCTATCGAAATTACGTTGGATACTTCTGATATTAAAGGTCAGAATTTTATTATCAAATTTAGTGTTAACAAGAGTTCTACAACAGTCAGGACTATGTGCAATATGGCAAAAGTCATCGGGCGTATCGAGTTCTCTAAGAATTTCCGAATTAGCCATTGTCATGGTTATCAATCATAAGATTTGGAAAAATATCCATACTGAACGTTTGCCAAGATAGTCCAGGTGTAGTATAATATATAATATGTAATTTACTTAAATTTACTAGTTCGGTTAAGTATTTATGAGAGATATAACAGGTGAAGTGAATATTTAAATGTGATAAATCAGTTGGTGTTTGGAAGGTAGCGTGAGTGTTTTGTGTTGTGTTATATGTTGTGGGTGTGTTTCGTGTATAGTTTGTATTGAAAAAGTAATTAACAAAATAAAAAGCCAAAAATAAACTATGCAAATCAAAAGTACATAAAGAGATCACGAAGAACTTATTCAATGATGTCAGGGAAATACACTGCTTAGTGTGTAGTTTGTTGCTGTTGGTCTGGAAGCAAATTCTGAGAACCGAGAACGCGATCAATAGATATAGACCTATAGATGTGTACCTGAAGAAGTATATATTCTGTTAAGCGGTGACTTTAATATTAATTTGAGTAAGAAAAATACACTACCAGTATTAGATTCAGATTTTTGTTAAATCATATATTAATTATTAATCCAATTAGTAAATACAGTCGTGGTCAACTAATTAGGGACACTGTAGTTTAACCAAATTGTGAATTTATTTTTTATTTTCCAACGAGTCTAAACAAGATTTCATATCCCTTACATGTAAGTATAATTAGTCATTTATGTGCCCGATTATACAAACACTAACAACTTCCTAAACATTAAAACACTTTACAGTATAGCTGATAGATTATCACAGTGCTATTTGTTAAAAAAATGCTGGCTGGTCATTTAATTAGGGACACTGAGATATTGCGTTCTATTTTCAAAATCTGAATCTCATTGTTTTTTTATTTCTTCTCCTATTGTTTCGTGGTAGTTTTGGCAGCAATCAAGATTATTAATTTTAAGTTTTGAGAACTATTTTGAAGAAAAATAGGCAAAAATAAAAGTTGCGATGCAACACTACGAAAAATCATCATGAAGTTTGTCGAGCGTGGTTGGTCATACCGAGGAATAGTAGAATATTTAAATTGTAAAAAACTATGGTGTGCAATGCAGTGCAACATTTCAGGTGCAACAACACAGATTTAAATGTGCCCAGATAAAAAAAATCGAGAAAAACAACTCCGCAAGAAGATAGAATGATAACCAGGATAGCTAAAAACGATCGATTTTTAGGCTCTGTTTTAATTAAACACGAAGTGTTTGGGGCGGACGAAAGAGCCGCTGTTACAGCGAGGACCGTTAGACGACGTCTGATAAAAGCAGGGATGTTCGAAGGAGTGGCTCGCAAAGTACCGTTGTTGAAGAAAGAACATAGAAATGCACGTTTGACGTTTGCACGTAAATATTTACATTGGACCTTCGCCCAATGGCAACATGTATTATTCTCTGACGAAGCCAAGGTTAATTTCATATCTTCAAATGGAAGGAAATACGTACGGCGTCCTGTAAAAGCGGAAATGAATCCAAGATTCACAAAAAGCAGGTAAAACATGGCGGTCCAAGCATTAAAATGTGGGGTTCATTTGATGGGACCTGTGAGGAAAGTTCAGGGTAATTTAGACCAACATCAATACAAGGCAATATTAGAGGAAACTATGCTTCCCTACGCTGAGGAACATCTCCCTATTATATGGACGTTTCAGCATGATAACGACCCGAAACATACCACCCGTTCAGTCAAGTCGTTTCATAACAGTCAGTCGGTATCAGTGCTAGATTGGCCAGCAAATAGCCCGGACCTCAACCCAATTGAGCACCTTTGGCACGAAATCAAGAAAAAAGTTGCCACTTATCGTACCATATTTTAAGATGAACTTAATGAAGGTATTCGTGGGGCATGGGCAAACATTCCTGTCGAAACATGTCAGAAACTGATAATGTCTATGCCACATCGGTGTCTAACGATTATAACTAGTAAAGGTTTTGCTACTGGGTTATTTTACACGTAATAAAATGGAGTTGTTAAAGAAATTAAAATACTGGAGATTACTAGTTTTGTTTAACTCTATTTTTCATTTTACTTTACTTTCCTTAATTAAATGTCCAGCTACAGAATTATACCTTAAATTGTATACATGGTTAACCTTGGATATTAAACACTTTTTTCTATTCATTTAATCTTATTTACAGCCATTTATTGCATAATACTTGGACCAAACTATGCAAATAATAGTTACTGAGAAATCAATAGGGTTTTTATATTTATATGTAGATTACCAGTTATTTCTCTTCACTATCTTGAATGTCCCTAATTAATTGACCACGACTGTATATCTGATTACCTGATACGCTAATCAGCGTAATACGGTAATCACCCACTCTAGTAGATGCTAAGAATATATATATATATATATATATCCCAATGAGATAATATTTTATTTAAAAGAGTATTAATAATTTTATACTTTTTTTTATTTGGTCTCAATAAAACTTAATTCCTTCTCAAAAAGTTTGGAGTGGTCATAGTTACCGAAATTATTTTAATTATTATTAATTGTCCTACAGACTCTGTTCTGTCAATCGAAAAAAAAGATGTAAGTATTCGGAAAAAATGTTGTCTAAAGTCATCGAAAATGTGTAGGTACCTAATCAAAGTTAATCAGTTAGTATTGAAGCAAAAACGTATTTCTGAATGAATTTATTTAGTAGTAATAAAAAATGATAAGAAATTGAATCGTATTTGTGTAAACAGCTTTTACATTACCGCTGTATAATTGACATTAGCGCACCTCTTACCTCATCATACTAAAAGCAAACCAGTGGGAGGCTCCTTTGCAAAGTATCCCGGCTAGATTATGGGTACCACAACGGCGCCTATTTCTGCTGTGGAGCAGTAATGTGTAAGCATAACTGTGTTTCGGTCTGAAGGGCGCCGTAGCTAGTGAAATGACTGGACAAATGAGACTTAACATCTTATGTCTCAAGGTGACAAGCGAAATTGTAGTGCCGCTCAGAATTTTTGGGGTTTTTCAAGAATCCTGAGCGGCACTGCATTGTAATGGGCAGGACGTATCAATGATCATCAGCTGAACGTCCTGCTCGTCTCGTCCCTTATATTCATAAAAAAAAAATTACTCGTTTATCTATTTACATAGAGCAACACGCCGTACGAAGCGAGACTAATGATCAAGTGTGCTTTTCATTCAATTGTTGGTGTGTAACAAAAAAACAACCTACATACTTCAAAAACACTATTCCAAAACAATAGATATAATATGCACTAAAAAGTATAAAAATAATTGCGTATTTTTATACAATCTAATTCTAGTTACGATTGTTTAGTTGAGTTATTTTAAAACACGAGAAGCACCAGCTTTCAAATAAAAAAAGAATTATCAAAATCGGTTCACCCAGTCTTAAGTTTTGAGGTAACAAACATAAAAAAAAATACCGACGAATTGAGAACCTCCTCCTTTTTTGAAGTCGGTTAAAACAAGGTCAGGTTAGTACTTAGGTCAGGTTAGTACATTTTGACGAAGTGTATCTGAACACGTTAGGTAGATATTTAGAAAAACTTGAGATTTTTAGAAGTGATGAAAAGATAAATAATTTTCCAGACGCAGAACGAAAAAATCTATTTTCAGCAAGATGGGGCTCCGGCTTATAACAGCCAGAGAAGTCGCATAAAGTCTTCTTGAAGTAAAATGTTACATCTACAATATTTATGGTACTTCTTCTCCATGTGGCATAGCCGTGGGACGCTCTGTGTCAATATAGCGTGGAGAACGATACCTGGTTCATGCGTCATTCTTGTGAACCGGCGCGCGCTACTTGGGGTGTTAGTTGATTCTCTTATCGCGACCTTTCTCTCATTTTAATGGTACCTAATAAATCTTTAATATGTACCATCATTTGTTCATAAATGTTAATGTTATGAAGATTTTTTTTTCGTATTTCACTTGTATGATGACAATATATTTGCGTTGATGTTGTACTCATAGCTATTCTATTTTTTACTAAAGACCTTCTAAACTTACTAAAATGAAACAACCTACCATATATAGGTACCTCAAACTTTAAAACGATTCGGTCACATTTATTATCATCAGAGGCACTATGTAAGCTTATTAACGTGTGATTGGAAGCATTGTCCCTCCCTTACTCAAACCAATTTTCTTACTTAATAACTTACCACTACCACATGAGTAAATTAACTTCTATAAGTTGCTTCGCGTTAAATTACTGAGCTGGACATAGTAGATTGTTAACCGAGGGTCGAAAGAATCAATTCCCGAGGTATTTAGACGCCCGAGCGCAGCGAGATCGGCTATAGTCCGAGTAGGAATTGATACTTTTACACGAGTTAAACACTCTACTTTTCATTTCGAATATGAGGAAAATAAAACTAGTTTTTTATCTAAGCACAGATTAGTATCCCGCCAATTTATGTCGACTTTTTAAATTTCAAATATGGAACTTACCGCGTAATTGTTGCGGTTTATTCCGTTCAAAGAAGTTTGCGCTAAGTTCACACTGGCTGTTTAGAAAATCACATGGCCGCAGCATATTTTTTTAATTAGTTCTTTTTTACATAAAACTCTTTACAGCAGTTCTATTTTTAAAGTTCATTCCGGCCCTTAGGTGGGAAGTAATTTGTATGAGTTTTTCCCTCTCTATGCAGGGAAGCAGCATTTTCCACCCAATAATCAGATCAAAACAACATTACTTTCCGAGTATGAGTAATGAAAAATATATTACAAACAATATGGCTATAATGTTTTAAGATTTTCGAATTTAAAAGTACATATTTGTACTGATGTCATTCATACAACATGCATAACAGAACGATGTAACATATTATTATTATGTCAGTGACCGAATCGAAACCAGTTTTACATGTTCAGATCAAAACACTAAGTTGGAACCTAAATGTTATACTGTCTACGATGCTGGAGTTCTTAATTTATTATTTGTTTGGCGCCATTTGTTTTGTTATTATTTACGAAGTTATACTTTACTGTCGAAATGATCATAGTTTATTTTACGCAGGAGTGAAAGTCTTCGGTATGTATTAAATAGTTTATAGTAAACTTTATTAAATATCATATTGTTTGCATTCTGGGTGATTGTTGGCAAATATTGTGCAATCGACAACGTTATTGTTTCGAATATAAACGCTAGAATGGCAAGTATTTTTTTAAATGCCGCCAGAATTTGCATCTATATTTTATACTATATTATACCTAGTTGTGGAGTATTTATGAAAAACCTAATATTTTTTTAGTTTGCTATTGACAGCAATGTATTGACTGGTATTATTTTATTTGCTTACAGTGAGATTATGGAAAAAAGAAATGGCGCCGACGGTGTCATTTTTAAAAGTCGTGGACGTGACAAGCCATGAGGAAGATCTTGTTTAGAAATATTTACATAGCGGGTGCTCGGCGGACTGCAATGAAGATATACTTCTATCTCATTTTGTCTGTCTGAGACACAAACCTCTATAGGTATGTTGTTAGGTCAAACTTTTGTTAATTTGTTTTATTTAAATAAACGTAAATTATGTTTTTTTTTGTTTTAATTAACAACATCTAGGTATTATTTAATCAGATTAAATTGGTATACATCGCGATTTCTTATTGTAAATAAAGATGATAATATTATGTAAAATAATAAGGAAATAATAATCTTCGAGCGTGGGATTGGAGTAAACAAACCGATTTTAAGAACGAAGTTCTTTTACGCGGTTTGTAGTAGAGTGAAACGGAAGATTATGTAACGTAACGAAACAGCGTTATGGACCCACTCGTAATAGTTCGGGTGTTTTCGACAAGTGCTGGACGTATATTCTTACGTTATAAATCAATATATTCTTGATAATGTTATGTATACTTATACATAAGCAAATTAGCAAATTTAGGTACCTACAAGAAACTGTGATAATCACAAGGTTAACTAATGTTAACCTTGTGATTATCTACCTAGTGATTACAAGTTTATATTTGTTTCTAATGGAACAAACATAAACTTGTTATGCCTACCACTCGGTAAAGTCGAAGTAAGTCTTTTGTTGGGCGATAGCTTTTACCACATGATCCCGAAAATGTACAAAACAATTGTGTTACGAAATTCAAAAGAATTGTTAGTAAACGTTTGTGCGGTAAAGGTATAATAAATACAATTATTGACTTTTATATTGAAACCACAGATTATCCCAAATTACATTCTTTTACGAAGAATAAAGAAGCCCGCTAAGTTTCTTGCGCCCGTTTTCTCAGGACTGAGGCATACTTTTTGGAAATGGGTCATGGAGTATGACTTTCAAAAATTGATTTTAAATCCTATTTTGACAAAAAAAAAACATTTCAATTTTAGTTGTGAATATATTTATTCATTGCTACTGCACAGCTCAAGGTTCGTCGGGTCAAATCTGCGGGGAAATTGTGAAAATAATTATTATGCAGGAGTTTTTTTTAAGCTTTTGGAACGAAGTACTTTTACACATTGTACGCAGGGTGCTTACCAAAAGATAAAGGTCTCAATCTTGTCGTTATTTGTTATCATAAAAAAACTCGGCTTGTAGTAGCGTGAACCGAGAAAAAATATGACGTAAATTTATTGATGTAGGCGTTACTTTGCAGAAATCCATAATAATACAAATGATTTGAGTTTTCTTCAGTGTTAATTCCGCCAATATTTGTCTTTAAACAATTCGACACGTGTTTCGCCTCTACACAAAGCATCCTCAGGACGTGTTGTATCTCCAAAATCTAGCGTGCCAGATTTGGCGATAAAACGATGACGTAACGAAATATTATATTTACAATATTACATTCAATGTGTGAACTACTTAGTAACTAGTTCTAGCAATGGACAGTTGGTATAAGATTCCTCGGATCAAATTGTAGTTTATTTTGTACAGATAGTGGGGATGATATCCTAACTTGTGGCGTGTCGTGCGAAGATGGAATTCGGCTGCAGGAATCAGGTTGAACAGCTCTTCGGAACAATCTCCGTGATAAATCCGTAATCCGTCCATACGCAATGCCAAGTGATCCAGCCGTTCACAGAGCACTGGGTCCCCGACAATTCAAGCTGCTCTACTTTGCTCGCGGTCAAATGGATAGAGCTGATACTGTGGTGCGCCAGAAGTTGTTTACAATTATTTTATCACGAAATCCTCAAGTAAAAGTAGAGTTATTTACTAACTATCTGAAGTGGATGTCATTTCTTCCCAATAATTGATCCTTAATAGCGACACTATCGAATGGTGTAATAGGATATGTTTCTTTTAAATCAAATGGTGGGTACAAATATTGATTATTCAAAACCTCAATGATTTATATTAGCTGTATCAGTTTCTTTCAAAATCGGGCTTGAGACTACTTTGAATACGTTTCGCTATTCCTTTCGTTTCGGGTTTGGCCAGACACGCTCACTTGAAAATTTTATTATACTGTTATTAAGTTAGTTATTCTATGTTATTATTTCCGTAAAATTTAAAAATCATCTAAGAATCATCAAGAAATATAATTATATAGATTACAAAAAGAGAGACAGAGCAAAGTAATAGCCATAGATTCGCCAAAACGCTTTTTCATTAAGTCACAAAACATACGAAAATTAAAATCAACTTATCCGTTTACATTACATTTGGAGTTGAGTAAAAGGCTTGAGGATCTGCATTCCTTACTGGACACCCCCATCGTACACTTTTTACGCAATGTTTATAATAAGAAAAAATAAATTAAGTTAAGGTCAAGGTTTAATATTTAGAAAATATTTTTTAATCGACTTCAAAAAAGGAGGAGGTTCTCAATTCGTCTGTATTTTTTATGTTTGTTACTTAAGAACTTTGATCTCTCGCCTATCGCCTCCACACTTCGCGCGTGCTACCCAAGCACATCTCATCTACCTTTATGTAATAACAAACCTACCTTATCTGACACCGACTCTAAAAAAAAGCAATAATCGTTACTAGAATTAGATTGTATAAAAATACGCAATTACTTTTATACTTTTAGTGCGTATTATATCTATTGTTTTGGAATAGTGTTTTTGAAGTCGGTTTTCATGTATTTTTTTCTGTATATATTGACATAAGTTCTAATTTATTAATTATGATGTGTTATTCGTTTAAATCCGTCGTCGCTCCTACAAACAGTGCAAACGCACGTCCAAAAGCTAAAATAATATTATTAGAACACCTTGTGGTACTTGTTCGCGTTCAACAACCCATTTCCTCGTATTAGTCACTGCGAAAAGTATGCTCAACAAAATTATAAACACTATTTTTAATCTCAGCATTCCTGTAATAATATTTTTTGGAGGCGCAAATATTATGATAAATGTATTCACAGATACGCGGCGGTCATGCCAAGAAGGTAGGTAATTGTCCTGAGAAATGAGCTCGTGTTGAAACGTTTAAACTTTAAAGACACGCGTCACAAATTGAAACGATTTTGTAAACTAATGGCGGACAACCACTCCTCACAACTCATAAATGGGAAGATCCGTCAGCTGTTGTCAACAGAAAATCGTGGAGCTTATATTTTGATGGAAATTAATTCTATGTACATAATACAGTTCATCTAGAAATCTCGGACCGAATTCGGATATTGCTTACGCACTAGTCCGATCTCTGATCCAATTCCAAGCAATTCAGGGGCCATTTTTTGGCATACGGCATTTTACGCTGAGCCACAGAGCATTCACGTCGTTGGTCATGAGTCCTTTTAATCGGCGTCAATAATTTCTGGACACTTAATAATTGGGACAATATATATATTAATTATAATTATACGATTTTTATTACAAAAACATGTACGTTTGTATCGTTAGAACCCTATTCTTTAGTTTCGTACAATTAATAATTATATCATTTAGCCGATTTAACCAATAAGCCGTTATTTAGCTGGCTAATTTTAAATGTTTAGCTGGCTGGTTAATTTGGCAGAAAAACTGATAGCTGAACAAGCCTATGAACTACACTGGATGCCTGCAGCGCCCCCCGGCTACTTATCCTACCGCCCCGCTGCCTCTGTGCTCGAACGCAGATGATTCAAATAGTACTATGGCTACTTCGGACCGTCAATAATTTTCTCCGGAACGGAGATTAACGGTTGACGGAAAGAAATCGGATGGCGGAAGCCGGATCTAGTGCGTAAACTATCATAGAAATAGTTCTACGACTGCTCCGGACCTTATTTTCGCGGGTACGGATCGGACTCTGAATCGGATTTAGTGCGAAAGCGCTATAAGGCTAATCAAACATTATGCTTATTTCATTCATCATTGTTCAGAGAACACAAACTTTCCTTTTTAAGGAATATTCGCTTAAATTAATCAAAAACATACTTATAATGTGCTTATATCCCAAATGAAAATATATATATTCATTTAAAATTTCTTAAATTAAACTTATATTAAGATTTTCAACTGGTTTACTTCACGTACCAAGAGAAAGTAGAGATTTCTTGGATATTGGTTTTGGAAATGCGATCCTATACGTGGACAAAAAGTTCAAAAATATCGTTTTCACTGATGAATCAATTATCACTACTCATAGCTCCAAAGAAGCTTCACAAGTAGTCAGAACTGCAACATGGTATTCATCCTGCGTTGGTGATGGTTTGATTTAAAGTGGCTTATCAAGTAGTAACAAGTTTCATCTATCTGAAAAAGGAGTGAAAACTCCAGGCAAAGTGTTTCAAGAGGTTGTGTCGTGTTAGCAATACGTTTTTTTGCGCCTGGTCACAAGGAACGAAGCCAAGCTTGACTGTAAGTCATTGTTCCAAACTTTATATGAGCTGAAAACTGGACCCGTCTATTCCAGATCTGATCTCCTAGGGCTACAAATTATGGTCAGTTTTAGAATTAATATAGAAGAATTAGAAGGCCTGCTCTAAACGACAGGCAGACATCGAGTCGCGCAATCTCTAGAACAAGCAGACTACTTTGCCCATGCACACAAGCCGTAAGTCCATCCATTCCTGACCAGGCAGATTGAACGCCTACAGCATATCGAAAGGTAGTCATTGAATAGAATTATTTTTATTTATTGCTAAGACTTCATACGACTGATTACGTTTCGGTTTTGGGGATCGCGTGGCACCTGCAACTCTGTATACTTATACATATCCTGTAACGGTCCTAAATCTGACGGTCTAGTGTAACGCTGAATAAACCTAACGCTTAGCTAAAGTAGACAGCTCGTGCGGTGAGTGGCCCGAACGTCCATTTAAAAGCTTTGCATAAAAAATACCTTGTATACCCTGCAAATGTTTCTTTGAAGTCAGTATTTTTTTTTGTTTTCTGGTTTCACTACTTGGAAGATGAATTGTATATGTATAGGCACATAAACGAATTTTCTAGAAATTGTGATAATCATAATGCTGGCACCAGGAACAAGCAGGTTTGTTATGCCTACTACTCGTCTAAGTCGAGTTTGTAAATCTTTTGTGGGGCGATGTATATGACTTTACAATTTGATCCCAAAAATGTTCAGAACGAATAGTATAACGAAATTCAGAATAATTATTAAAAGACGTTTATGTGGTAAAGGTACACATTATACAAATGATTTTCTTAATGATACCACAGATTGAGATGGAGCGACCGCCAACAGCCAAAAAAAAGCCCCCGAGTTCATTGCGTCCGTTCTTCTCAGGTTTGAGATATAAATTTCCGAATGTGTGGTAGTTTATGGCGTTCAATAATTGATTTCATATCCTATTTTGAATAAACTAAAGGCTAACCTTAAAAACATACGAAAATCTTCAAACGTTGGAAAAAAAATAAAATTCATTCTCTGTGGTTTCTAGTTTACATTAGAACGAAGCTCGTAAAACTTTACTAGCCGCTTCATTGGTTTGGAGCCGTGAACATAAATCTATCATACTCCAGAAATGTATCGAGTACAGGCACGGATTCATCTTCGCTGGAGAACTTACAATTACCTATTATTGATTACAATAATAATATAAAGACACGCTATTTGCTCTAATGTTATGGAGATTATGATTGTCAATATCTAGACGTTGTTGCAAACGTCGTGATCACGGAGTGATTAAATTTAAAAGCGACTTTTTGGTAGTTATTAGCAGATACAACAATCGATCCTATTTCTCAGTTTATTACTGTGCCTACCTTCACTATTATAACTTTGATTTCCGAACATACTCGCGGTAATGAACGTTAAACTACATATGAATACTTCGGTTACTACAAATTCGGTTACACAACAGGATTTCAGTCAGCCCAGTCAGCTTTCTTGTTTCCTGCACTTGGTAATCTCAATAGTCTCCAGAAGTAAAATTGCTTACATCAGGCTTTTTTACTGTAACTAACCTATAATTATCCAGCAAAAAAAATAATGCTTAGGAACTGAGATTGAGAATATCGAAGGAGATCGTTAGAGACCACAGTGTTAGCCTTATCCATATAGTAATATAATTTGATTTCTCTTTTACTATAAATGAGCGGTTGAAAACATGGAAACCCATAAGTATGGAATGTGAAATCATTCGTCATGCTCGCACAGAACAATGAATTTATGTTAATCAATTATGAACAATTCATTTCGTGAAGTTAATTTCAGCTAAGAAAAATAATATGAATTTCAATTTAAATGCATCAAAGCAACAAAGACAAATGAACTTAAAACAAAATTTGGCAACGAGAACGTGCGCAGAAAATAACAACAAAGTTTTTCTGAGGAATTCACAATGCCAAACAACAATGTGACAGGTGACAGCATAATAAATCTGTAGTGGGTATATGTTTTTAAAAATGGTCGAATTTAATATTGGAATCTTAAAATAGTCGCTTATTGTTTCGTGCTTCGACTAGTTCTTACACAAGTGCGTTGGTAGTGGTTGTATCAACATGATCCCCTCGATGGATGGCGCTAATCTGGTTGCAACTTATTGCATTCTCTTGATGCTTCTGGTATCACTCTGGGCTTTGTACTCAGTGTTCTAAAAGAGTAAGTTTCATTTTATTTATAACACTTATCAATTCAGCCTTTTCGTCTACTTAACATTTTCATTCTTAAATTGCTGTTTATAAAACTTTAATAGTATAATTAATATATTTTTATGATTAAGATTATGTGCCTTATTTAAGTTCTTTTGATGAACATTAAAAGCGTTAGCTTTATATCCATTTCATATATTTTAAATAGGTAATATTCTTTCGAAAGTGATCAAAATCTATACCACTCTAACTTTGAAATATAATGCGTTAGTGATGGGAAGAGTACCTACTTAATAATTTATTCCAAGCTACTTCTTAAATCAATCATACTTCTTTTGTTAATCTTTAAAGAATAAGCGGGAATAGTTAATAATTTAAATTCTAATAGGGCTCGAGAAATCGGTATTTCAAGAGATAGATAGGTACTCTAGACATAAATATCGTCCTTAGGCATAAAGAAATTATTTTTATTTACCTACATTTACAAAATAATACAATTTGCATACAAAATATCAACAATAAAAATCACTCTGCAGTTTAGTGAGTGTAGGTGTACTTAGTTAATTATTTTGATATTAAGTATTGTTTTTAAAACTGTTAATAATATAATGTCGTACCTTCTTATATAGAAATAGTACACTATAAAATTAGTGTGCTTTAATAGTCACAGGCGAGTGCGATAAGGGAATCGAGTGTGTTATGCACGGTGCAACCAACCTTAATGATTAAAAATACCTCTATAATTAAGTGAATATTATTGAAATTATTAGTTAATGTTTTTGTAAAATCAAATGTACACTACCATAATAAAGGTGTTATATTTTTTAAAGAAAATATGTATAGGTGTATAGGTAGTACAAATTAATGTAATTAAGTCATTAAAACTAATTGTATCTGTTATAAATAATTACGGTTAAAGTTCACGTTTCGTCTAGATACATATAAAGTAGTATGAGGTAAATATATCATAATCGAAATAGCAACAACTAATTACCTCATCACTGCTGTAATAGTAAGGACGAAAGCACGCAAGCGCTTAGGCCACCTGATACGCTTTTTTTTGAAGGTACTCATGTGGTATTGTCCTGGAAATACTGCACTCCATACAGTCCACCGTTTGGTTGTACGTAGAAAAAAAGTTCCTTGAAAATCGCACAGTAGAGGAACATCAGATATCCTGACGTGGGGATGATAATTGTGGCGTGTCGTGCAAAGGTGAAATTCGGCAACAGGAATCACGTCAAACAGCTCTTCGATTCATTTTACCCCATTCTGCGACCTTTTCAATAGAAGATTCGATAGAGGACCCATGTTTCTTCCGGCACTCGTCAACGATTTCGAGAGAGAGACCTGCATGGCCCGTGTAAATGGCATCTGTAGTACTGTGATCCACATAGTAGTTAATGGTGGAGGCGTATAACATGTCATTGATATGCAGAAGAAACAGTGTAGGAGATAGCGCGCGCAGCCTTGGGGAACTCCAGCGGTCACGGGCTTCGGGCTTGAGCAATAAATATCGCCTACGATCCGTATGCTGCGCTCAACGAGGAAATTACTGGTCCACTTGCATCATCCTTCGGAAAGCACAACTGACGGATGTTTTGAGAGAAGCGCTTGGTGCCATACGCGCTCAAAGGCGTTTGGTTTATCCAGACTAACTGCAGGCCTATTCCCCTACTTTCAATTTTGATTTTGATCGCCTGCTAATCGACTATGGTGAAAGCCTTACCGTCGATCGTTGATCAACTGGTAGTAGTAGTAGTGGTACTCTAGGAATAACAAGAGTTGGCGGCAAATTATGCATTCCATGATTTTGGAGAGCAGGGAGGTAATACCAAAAAAATATGCACTGACATCCACTCACGGGCACACGTTCAGAGCACAATGGGAGAAATGCTATCCAAGCCGCCCAACTTCTTTACCTCCAATATTATGAACGTTATGGGCTTATTACGGTACACTAGCTCGAACTGGAAAATCGAATGACCTTAATTTGTCTTACTCAGGTTCTGTATCTCGGTCGAGCAGATTGTGCATGGGAGATCCGAAGACATACTGAAATGGCAAAGTCTGCAAAAAGTAAATTGAATATAATAGTTAAATAGGAAAATATGTTATAAAATCAAGAAATAGCTCGTGCAGACTCTGGTGTCATCAATTATCGTAACGAATTGGGCAATTTTGCTTAAGTGGAGAGGAAAAAGATTGATGAAATGTGGTGCTGGCGAAGGATGATTGCAACATCTTAGCATAAAAGCTAGACTGTCAACAAACTTCTACCAGTAGGTCTTTCAGTACTTCGGCCACATTGACAGAATGGAAATGATCACGCGCCAACTTTTCTGGTGTCCAAGTCACTAAAGCCCTGAGGAAAGTCGAGGATAGGACAGAAAAGAGTGCAAAAACCTGGTTAAAATCGTAACTCAGATGATGAGATTGGCCACCTTATAAATGAAAAACACGACAGAGAAAAAAATGAGCCTAAGAGCGATGTAATAAGATGCGTGTTGCAGGAAGAATGTAATAAAAATAATAATTTTATAGTATTGATTCGAAGAAAAAGTCTAACAAACCTGTATATTAGGGTCTCATTATTAAACAAAGAGATGTCATTTCTCACTATTCATTGATTTTATACTCATTAGAACGAGTTTAAAAAGTGAAAAAATGGATCAAACAAGTAATTTGAATAAATTCAAAGCAACAATCACAAGAATCGGTGGTCTGTCAAACCCGATTTTAGGTCAAACTAGTTTGTCCAACGCCAAATCACTTCATCCTTTCGGCGATACGATAAACCGGTATAGACAAAGTTACTCCTATCGGTCTTTGGAGAAACCCGTTTAGCCTAGGCAGAACTAGTTGAACCTAACATGAACAAGCATACTTCAGGATTAACTGGTTTATCCTAGTATATACTAGTTCTACCTCCTCAAAAAATTGAGTCATACAGACTAACCTTTCAGTGAGCCTGGATGAGTATAATTTACCAAGCAGTCAGAAATTGCACCTTGCTTCCCAATTTACTTCAAAACAACACATAAAAGAGGCACAAGACACATACACATTCGATCATTAGAAATTCCAGACTATCAATGGATTTATTATTTAAGACAATCCAGAAGCCAGTATAGGTAACATATTGTTACAACTATGGGGTATCATGAGTAATTAAGTAACCTTGGAGCGACTCTAGAATACAATTTTGATATAGGTGACACAATCAATGCCAAATACAAGAAGTCTCGTCAGTCTTCACAACAAGATAGAAAATGAATAAATAAACAGAAACACAAAAATGTGTATAGTAAAATAATCTAAATGTTTACTTATAACTCTTAAGAGCAGTTGCATAGGTTTTCAAGCCTAAGGTAACTGTTTTTATTTGAAGACTCATCTTAACTCTTATTAAAACCCACACGTCACATCCGATTATAGTCCGTGACTAATTGTGGATTTGCCAGAAAAGAATAACGCTTACTATTAGGAGACGAAAGAAAGCGGTGAGGATGGCGTTTCTGAATAAGAACGAAAATTGTTCAATGTTAAAATTGATTCAACTGTGAAAAAAAAAAGGTATTTTAATAATCAAGTATGGCCCTGTGCATCAACGGTACGTCGGCTGGTGAAACACAGCGGTCAGTAGTGGGCCGACGCCGTCAGAAACCAGCAACCATGCCGATCAACGCGGAGACAGTGAACCTCGCCGCCACCTATATGATCCTGGTCATCCTACTCTTCTTCTTGTGGCTCCTCTACTCCGCGGTCTTCTAACTTCTACCAATTAACTGTAAGTTACCGTGACTTGTTTTCAACTTTAAAGTACTTCCTAATATCACCCGTGTTAAATATTTGTATTGAATAAGTTTAGTATAATTAAAATATACTTGATTCATTTTAATTATATACATACTGTTAGTAGGTTGAGTTTTAACACATACAAAGAAAAGTTTTATATTGTGATATAGTCACACCTCGGTATTAATTATTCGATTAATAGCAAGCATTAGATATTTTTTGTGAATCAAATGCTTTGCAGCGACATGACTTTGGAATCAATACCCAAGGCTTTTCCACGAAATGAATTTTACATGTTATTCATTTACGAAGTAAACACTACAAAATACAAGCACCAAAATCTTTGTTCGCAAAACGGGCTTCCCAAATTGTGTTAATAAGGAACAGAATTACGCTAATGGACTGCTCACTGCTGACTAGTAATCAATCATCACATTAATAATACTGTTGATTAATGAAATACAAAAATATAAAAGAAAATAATATTAAGACCAGTTTACCTCTTGAGCAATACGATATTTAATGAGCCCGTTTTTGATAGGCACGAGGATTCTTCTTTAAAACAGGGTGAGATACTGAATAAGTATGAATTTGAATTTGACGTACTCTATAAATGGTCCATCTATTGGATCATTCCAACCGCAAAAATAACATGGACAAAACTGACTAAATTTATTTTACCTCAAGCAATTTAGGACTCACTGTGAAAGTGAAGTGGTGCAACAAATTCCTAATTGAATAAATAGCAAAAAAAAACTTCAGAATAAAATTTAAAACCAAAACATATTTTGAGCGTATTTCATATGTATTTTATTATTGAAAGTAGAATCCTCTATTGTATCGTAAAAGGATTTTCTAGAACGGTTTGAAATTGCCGTGATTAAAGTGTAACTCAGTTTTGTGAGCCTACAAGTTTTCATCCGCTTAGCTCATTGTTTAAGATCGGTGTAGAGGTGTAGGTATACATTCTATAATTTCATGATTACCTACCAAACAACCCATACTAATATTTAACTAACTGTCGCCACTTCAAAAGCTCTTTAAACTATAAGACAAAACCACATGTCAGTCCAATGTTACATAATATTTATCTTTGCTCAATACAAATTATCACACATGGACCAAGTAAGAGTTACTTCACACCTTTTTTATATCAATCCAGTCATAAACGGACGTACATGAAAATATTCACGGTAACTGATTATCCTCGCCCGTTTCATTCTTAACCCAGTCAGAAGTTACCCTAATCTGATTAAATCAAATAAAAAAATCACAAATTTCTGAATAGTTGAGTCCAAAAACATAATTCGCCAAGTTTTTAGAGTCTCAGCATTCCACATGAGTAATAAAATTTAGGTGAATACTACTTATTAGAACATACCTAATATACGGCTTCGTTTCGTTTCGACACAGGAACCAAGCATCACAGAGCTTGCTGGCAAAGTATATCAGAAGTCAGGACTATGTAAAGCTATCATACCGAGAAAAAACAATTCCGTACCAATAAATTATGATTTTTAGTGAAATCATGATGACAAACTATAAAAGAAGAGCAGATAGAAATAGTCTCTAAGATTTCAGTTCATAACATTAAATAATATTAAATTAATCTAAGTTTTGTTTAGTGAGCTTAGTCTATGAAATGGTAATCTCAAAAACTTTCTTAGGAACTTTGTAGGTTTTCGTTAGGCTCTGAGCGATACGGAACGCCCAAACAGGGCTTATGATATACATCACAAACTTATCGTTCTTATCAAGATCCAGCGTCCATTTAGTTCTCCATGGAAATTCTAAAATTAGGGATATATTTATAAACTATGATTGGAGAGAGAGGCGTGTTTGGGACGTAGGACGTGCGCAGCGCCTGGCGACAACTTACTGTCACTCAGTTTTGTGGAGGTTGTCTGTCGAGCGCCACCTGCCATGCCGAACCACGAGACTACCAGCCTCATCGCCACCTACCTCATCCTGGTGCTCCTGCTGGCCAGTCTGTGGCTCCTTTACTCTGGAATGTTCTGAGGTGCGTTTTCTAAATGCCTAGTCAAAAGCTTGATTGAGTTTCTAAATAATATTATTACAGATCAACCATTCAATTCTCAAGAGATATTGAATCATGAATAATAGTTTTTTAGTTTTGTTTCCTTTTGGTTATGCTGCTTCAAACACATTTCAGTAATCGGCTAGCAGATAAAATAATTACAAACAAAGAAATAAGTATCATATTCAATCTCCTTTATTGTTAAGGATGCTACGTTCATGTTTATTGATAATGACAGTTAATGTTTCACTGGTTATAATAACATGATGTCCTCTTTTCGTAACAAAATTATATTTTGCAAGCGACATTGTTGGACGATCGTTTTTCAATTTCTCTTTACATTCATTACGTTTTTAATCATCTCCACAGTGTTAAGTATCCGAGGATACAGAGGTTCATTAGATATCATGGAAACAGTATTAGGCTTAGCATCTTTTTTTTTAATATTCTTGCAATTACGTTGATAATTTTACTTCTTCTCATTTTTTACATAAGAGTTTAAGACTCGTAACATATGTCTCGATAAACCATCATAACTATAAATATATAAGAACTATAAAAATCCAACACATTTTTCATAGATAATAAAGCCTCGATAACAATATTAAGGAATATATTCAATAGATAACCACCGGCAACATAAGTTGTAGAGCTATGCAGAGTCCTAGTTTTCTTACGGCCGTTTTCAATAACCTATCCACATAAGGCATTGAACTATAAACTATATTGGATATAAGTATGGATAGAGAAGATCTTGTCACTAATCGGTGACAGCAATGTATCCGTAACTAGAGATATTTTATTGGAAACGGCCGTTAGTCTTTGTACTGTCTGTCTGAGTTGCACGTTACCGGAAGGTATATTTCATACTTAATCCCTTTTTGTACTTTATGAGATTAGAAAGTTCATATTTCCTGTAGGTTGAAAGAATAAGATAACTACGCAAATATTGAAAAACTTTAATTCTCTCTCTTTCTAATCGTGTGCGTAATAGTTTCAACCACTATTGAGTTCAGACAATTTGCCGCCACTTAAACCACTTCAAACATTAATCCAAAAAGTACTGGAAGAAAAACTAAGATGTAACTAGGGCGACTTTACACCGAATCTATTTTCTTTAATATAATTTATGGGTGGCAAGGAGTGCGAAAAAGTTTGGGTAATAATAGAATGAATTCCAGCAACCGAATAATCGTTGGCAACAAGCGCAGCTGTAAATTTAAATGACGACGTCATCAAACCGTTTTTCTTGTTATTTATTATTGCAATGTCTTTTGATCCATGACTGCCGCCGTGAGTGTAACCAAACGGTTTAGGCGAATGCTTGGCGACTGTAGTTCATTGTAATTTTGTAATGATATCAGATATAGACCTAATGATTTTAAAACTTCTTCCACGTACTACCAAGCTATGGAACGAACTTACTTGTGCGGTGTTACCAGGTAGATAGGATAGGTTAGAAACCTTCAAAGAAAAGAGCGTACCACCACATAAAAGGCCGGTAACGTTTGATTCTCTTTCTCCCTCTGGTGTTGCTAGAAAATGTGGTAAGCGGTTATAACTTTCCATCTGTCTACTCATTTGTCCACTTTTTTGAGTATTGCCAACAGCTTAAGCTAATCCTAAGTAGGAATGCGAATATGACTTTGTTTGTTACGCTTTCACGCTTAAAGTACTTAACTGTTGATTATTGTGCACATACTGTTTGAGGTACAGAAAAGGACACGACACAATTAAAAAGTATTAGCTCGATCCATTTGACCGCGTACAACGCAGAGCAGCTCGAATTTTGGGGGACCCAGTGCTCTGTGAATGGCTGGATCACTGGCGTTGCGTAGAGACATCGCTTCATTGTGTGTCTTCTAACGCATTTATCACGGGGAGTGTACCAAAGAGCTGTTTCATCTGATTCCGCCGAATTCCGCCGAATTCCAACTTCGCACGACACGCCACAAGTTAGGATATCATCCCCACCATCTGGATGTGTGGCGGTCCTCCACAGTGCGGTTTTCAAAGAGCTTTTTTCCACGTACTACAAAGCTGTGGAATGAATTTCCTCGTGGGGTATTTCCGGGACTGTACGACATGGGTACCATCAAAAAAAGCGCGTTCACCTTCCTTAAATGCCGGCAACGCTCTTGTGATTCCTCTGGTGTTGCAGGAGAATGTGGGCGCCGGTGATCATTATACACCAGGTGACCCGAGCCTACGCTCGTTTTTCCTCCTTTTCCATAAAAAAAAAACAAGAAAATAATCTTTCCGAGTGGCAAAACATTAGTTTGTATGATCGTCTGACATATCATTTCTCGGTTAACATGTTTGGGCAGTTTCACTTAACTTAGTTAGTAACATTTCTTAATTACGAACTACTGAACACTTTTAATATACACAAATTTAATTCAAAACTAAAATTGTAAGTACGTTACAAAGAAATTGAAGACAGAAAAAGTCTGGTTGCGATGAAGTTAGGATAGTCATTGAATGATACATTTTTATGAAAATAAGGGACAGGGCGAGCAGGTCGTTCAGCTTATGGTAATTGATACGCCCAACCCATTATAATGCAGTGCCGCTCAGGATTCTTGAAAAACCCAACAATTCTGAGCGGCACTAAGTTAAGTCTTATTTGCCCAGTAATTTCACTAGCTACGGCGCCCTTCAGACCAAAATAAAGTAATGTTTACACATTACTGCTTCACGGCAGAAATAGGCGCTGTTGTGGTACCCATAATCTAGCCAACTTCCTGTGCAAAGGAGCCTCCCACTGGTAAATCCTCCACTGGACTATAATACCATAGAATATTGGAATATAATATAATAATAATAAGTATAAATGCTGATAAGAATAAATACTGGAATATAATATAATACCAAAGAATATCCACTCCCAGTGGACATTCTTTGGTATTAATTTTTGAAGCTAAGTAAGACGTAACTACACCTTGATTCAGCTATGAACAAAACATTTATTATGAACAAAGCATAACAGTTTTCAAATAAAAAAATATATACGAAGATGTTCTATGAAAGTGTTTGAATTCTATTGTGCCGATACAATGAAGCTGAAATGGTTCGAGTAGACACTGGGGCGCACTTCATCTTAAATTTAGAACATAATACAGACAGTACAGATACCTTTTGTTTCATCCATGGTTCATTGAAGTCAATTTTTAGTTTTTCTTACCGTTAAGATAACCGTGGTTCCGGCAATAATTTGAGCTTTCAAAAACTCAGTACTCTAACACTTGGCTCACCGACAATTATTCTCAATATAATATACAGTTTCCAGCACATCCATTAATTTCCTTTAGCACCTTGCATGTCAAGTGTATACCTCCATTTTTCCCGCGCTTATATATGCAAGGCTGCTTTACATTCGGAAAACTTCAGAATTATCATTATAATGACACTGTTGTCAGCGATACTGTCAAATTTTTCTTATTCTTGGTTTATTCTCAAGTTCAAATTTATATCATGTTTATTTGCCAAGGGCCAAAGACTTTTAATAAATCTATCCACATTAGGCCACTATAGTGCCCATGGCCTCTAATGTGCGGGCACTGTTTATAGGAAAAAAAATACTGAAGTAGTTCACAAAGCGTTATAATAATACTTGACGCTGTAAGACAAAACTTAATTATATTGATATATCTTCTTCTCAGTCGTTTCCCTCACTGCTGAGGATCTTGACTCCTGATCTTGTCCACTAGCTATCGTCATTGGTTGCGTTCCGTTGCCTGATGTATTGCAACATTCATTGGCACCTCCAGCTCTTTGGAATTTTGGTCAGATATATAAGTAAATTTTAAAGAAATAGTTGTATTGGTCATCTGGTGCGGATGTCAGCCTCACTTTGAGAATATTTTCAGTAATTGATATTAAAATAAATTCAAAGGAAATCACCTCCACAACGACATACCGTCTTTCCGCCGTAGATGTGATAGACTACAATTAATTGAGCCATATCTGCTTATCGATACAAAGTCTTATTAAAGCAAGTTCAAATGGAATGGCGACATAAAATGAATTTATTTAAATTACTACGTAACTCTGAAATAACATATGCCCGAGCAAATATTATAAATCTCAAAATAATAGTTTCCCCGAAATTCTATTAATGCGTCCAGCAAATCGTGATATCATTACATTCTTCGTCTAAAATAACATCGTAGTGTCGCTCCTACCTACAGAACACGATATTTTAAACGTTATAAAAAAACAAAAACGGAAATATAATTTTCACTAGAATATTTGTAATTCTGCCAACATTCGACAGAAGCGATCTAAATGCATTAAGATGTGGACTTTATTTATAACTTCACATTACAATAATGTTCGTTATGAAATATATAATATACGCTTCTAGTTATAACTGTTGCTTTTTGATCTACAAAAACAGGTCAAGAGCTTGTCGGAGTTCGTGAGCCTGTTTTGATGCGTTCCAGATTACCTTTTTTTACTGCCCGTATGTGCCGCTCAGGATTATTCACTGAATTACGTTCATTAGCCCAATAATTGCTTGCACATCACCCTTCCGAAATCGGCAAGTGACTCCACGCAGCGATCTGTGCGTATTAAGAATGTGTGATGATGATGCAGACTATGAAAAATAAATTCACACAAAATGATTAAATGAATTTATCAAAGCCCAGTGTATGAAATGTTCAGCAAACTCCTATAGAATGGCTATGGAAAGTTGATTCATTGTCCTGTGAAAAAAAAAGAATTTCATTCATCCATTTCAGGTCGCAAGTAAAGGCTTTAGTGACAGCGTAAATATGTTACTTTTGCTTCCAAGTTAAGTTAGCCGACAATACAATGGGAATCAAATTACTTTTGTTTATTTATTTTTTGCATCACATCAAAGAACCATAGAAAACAATAAAATGACGGATTTTCCGGCTTTGAATGTACAAATATATGACCACAACTGACTAAAATATAGCTTTCAATTTAATTACCTATGCTTTGCTACAATCAGAAGAATTGTTGATGTTGTGGAAACACGAAGTGACCGCAGAAATATCTCACAGCCGATTTTTCATTATCACAATAATTTAAGATCAAGATTTTTTGTCAGACAAAGTTTCAATATGTCTCCGCTGTGCTCCAACTATACCGATACCGCAGGTGTAGTCGCAAAGTGTGGCAACTAATACTACGCCCAAGTGGGCGTACTCGAGCCCGTCTTGAACAATGTGTGACGTTGACGTGCCCCTTGTCTAATAAACTTTGCTAGTAATTGACACTAAAATGCCAGGTTGCGTAGTAACTTTGTAAAAATAATACCTACTACAAAAAATAAGAAAAACGCTGGGATCACATATCATCAGTTAGTATTTTGTATTTTATTAATTTCAATGTAAAATAACTCTGAGTCTACAAAATTTGAAAGATGCCGCCTTCGAGTGTCAAAATGCCACGCACACAAACATCTAATAGTTGCCGTAATAAAAAAGCTATTGTTCTCAGGTAGTGCGGTATCTACATAGTTGGAGTGCAGCGGAGACCAATCCATTTTAGATGTCAATCTTAATATAAATTAATTTAATAGGTGACGTTTGTTTCATACACGTGATTGCGATGGTTTGAAAAAAAGAGCTAAAAACATTCCAGAGATCGAATATTAAAATGCCAAATGAAGGAAGTTGATTAGAATTCATGATTGCGATTGAACATATAGTTCCTAATAATCCTTAATCTAAGGCAGCGTTATATCATATTTAGTGTAAGACAATTTTAATTACGAGATGTATCATATTAAAGGTCTACCCATGCCCTGTACAAAAATATTATTTTGTTGTTATTCAACTCATTGAGCACCAAATACTTGTTGAAAATGTTTCCAACGAGATGGGACATCAATTTAGTCTCTGTGACATTTTCTTAATAAATCATTTGAGGCACTCGCATTGAATCCGACATTCATCGTAGTCGATGTTAAAATAGCCGTGAACACAGAGACAAATGATGACAAGCTGTCAACTGGGCTGACATCTGTTTAATTAAACGAGACAATACATCAACACACCATTAAAGTAATTGTTTGTAACTTGTATTGAAGTTCCCAAACTTTTACAATACATTTACATACTTTCTTCTAATTATTCAGACTGATGTGATTTATAATAATATTAATAATAAATACTTTACACGCGCACACAAATTATCTAGATTCTAGTCCCAAATTAGGCATATTATGCATAATGTACCATAGTTGTTGGATAACGATATATTGTTTTCAATAATCGATCTTAAACATTTTTTGTTACCTTTTCTACGCCGGAGCTATTGAACCGATTTTGATGAAATTATCAAAAATCTGTGGTTCCCGCGGGATTTGTGTAAAACTGAAATTCATGTCGATGAGCTGTAGACATAGCTATTCCAATATGAGGTTTAGTTTGCCATAGCAAGCTTCCTCCAAATAAGATTAATATAATATGTTGGAAACGGAAGGGATAACGGGAACCGGAACTGGAATAGGACATGGATAATCTTCAATGCCAAACTTGCTTATTATTTTTAAAAACCCTATATCTACGCGGACGAAGTCGCGGGCATCATCCAGTAAATACATATAAACATCCATGACTCGGATGACCTGGAGTCGAAACCGGGATTTATTAAGTCAGGTCGCTAGTCACTGTATATACACAGTTTGTTTCATTTATGTATGGTAGTAAGTAGCAGAACGAGATGTTACAACAGATCTATTTTAGAAATTTTGCTTATCTACTCGAAAGACAACCCAAGTAAGCTTATCCCTAGTTTAATGATCAAAATTATCCAACTAATGACGTTTTGTAATTGTTACAGATTGCAAATGGGAACAAAATGAAGAGACCAAAAGGAATGGCTGATAATAATTAAGTTTAATTTAAGAAACTGTAGGCTTAAGATTAACATACCCAAGCATTTAAGAGATTACAATGCAATGCAATTAAAACCCATAAACATGTGACGGATCTGTAGCCGTGCTGGGCATTCCAATAATCCAACATACACAAATAATTTTAAAACGATGAAGACATCAACTGGACACAACCGCAGCGATGGTACATATTATTATAGTAATTCTTAAGAGCTTTTAATAAATCATTGTTTTGATTAAAGTCTTTTAATTTAATCTCTGATATCCCTCTTCTTACTAATATCTTCCCTTTTTTGGCGTGCGTCTGTGCAGAATGGGATGTCGCTATGCCAACTTAATGGCTGACAGGCAGTATTGAGATAAAACTTTAATTTGCGAATGCATCTACTAGTAAAATTAATAAAGCTACTAATTGAATTTAAAATTTTCCATGCTTTCAGCATTGCAATCAATAGAAGGTTCAGTTTAATATACGAAATTGTATAGTTTGTTTTCAAACAATATTTATATCCATTATTATTACGGACGCAACTTGTAGTGGCAGGATGATCCTTGATGATTTTTTTTTATAATCGTTTATAATATGCTCGCATTACATTTACTTTTTTGACTTACTCATGTAAAGCATTGATAATTTGACGTTTGAGTATTTTTGTCGCATTACTTTATATATATTGTAATTGAAATTATTTGTAAAACGATGAAAATGTAAATGTTGATTTATAAGAGGTGCAAAGAGTTTCTTGCCAGTTCTTCTCATTAGCTCAACCCTTTACGAAGTGGCGGTAAATTCAATAAGAAAAATAAGTTTTTGACATTTCTAGGTGTCATTCCGTGAATAAAGTGATTATCTTATCGGATAGATTTGAAAATATAAATACCGTCATATTTGCATACAAACGAGTTAGAAAACTTTCCAGAAGGCACTCTAGCCTTCAGGAGAATAAAAATACATTTTATTTTGTCAGACAAGACTAATGTGCGACTTTAATGAGATTTGTTGGCATTCGTCGCAATGATAAATTGGAAGTTTGTTTGATTTTCAGTTTGAAGTCGAGATTGGTATTCGAGAGATTAAACTTGGGTTATGCGAGGCCACGACGGCCGGCGCTAAACGCGAACAGAATTAGAAACAAACGTTGGCTCTTGTCCAAGCCAACTAGTAATTGATAATCACGCTTGGATTGAGAACGGAGTTGAATGAACATTGTTAGCAACTCGACGACACATTGAAAAGGTCAAAAATTTACGTTAATTGTAAGCAGGGCTATCCCAGAGACATTCTACGTTTAGTGCGTCATTCCTTACGGCCGTTCCTAATATACTATCTACAGATAGAGATAAATTCTTACCTTCTACTATCATTAGTAATTAGCTGTCAATAATCTGAAGCTGTCCCAATATACCCGATAAGTCATTCTTATCGCCTTATATTGGGACGCGTGAATTGCAATTTCCATACAAACTTCTATCGCTGGTAAGCTATACGTCGTCCCATTGACAGGAAGCGTGTACGGATAAGGTGAGTTACCTTTGATAAGTTTATTGGGATAGAAAAGTTAACGATAGTTACGATTGTTATCTCAAGTAAGAGACAGACTTAATATTGGGAACGGCCGTTAGAGTGTGTGTGTTAATTATCTATACTACTTTGTCCAAAATATAATTGGCGTATTTTATGTTAAAAAAATTAAAAAAAAAAGTTAAAAAATTAAATTGACTCCTAGTCTACTGAGTAAGGAGAGACAGCCTCGTAGTTCATTCCATCTGACCGCATACAAAGAGAGCGGCACGAATCGTCGACGATCAAGTCATCTCCGATAGGCTTGATTAGTGTGGCGTAGAGGTATGGGGCCTCTCAGAGAGGTGATTCAGGTAAATACCACATCACAACAAAATGCGAAATTCCACCCAAATTCAACACCTGCTCGTGTCGCAGGAAGATTTTGCCCCGCACTCACAACCTGTTGCCAGGGGCATTCATACCATATAGGCAATTAGCCAGTGTCTACGGTGCCTACGTAGATAAGAACCTAAATAAATGTAGCACTAGAAAACATTTTTAAAGATTTTTTTTATTTGGTTCCGTTATTCTTTGACAAAACTTTTATTATTATTAAAGAATTGTATTCAATAGTACCTATTGAGCATCCACTCATTAAACTAAAGTACCCAAAAAACTTCAAAATTTAGACCTCAAACCCGGTACTGTTTGTACAGTTATATCTACAGTACTTACCTTCTAGAAAACCAATGCACGCCCTTGCCTGTTGCAGTATTTCCGAATTGATAGGTTCTCCCAAGCGTAGAACATTCTCCCACCTTAGATTAAGGCAACATCAACGCATCTCTTGACCTCTGGTGTGATTTTTTTTAATTATTATTATTGAACCAACAGCACACAAAAATTAAACTAATAACAAAAATATTATGTGATGGCCGACTGCCAATTACAGGTTCACACTATTTATGGTATAACATTTAACGCTCTAATTAAACTATGATTAAAACAAAATAAAAAAATTAACTATTAAATATAAAGGTGTGTATGAGTGTATGTGTGTATGAGTGTATGTGCGTATGAGTGTACGTGCGTATGTCTTATGTCGTTTTCAACTCCTCGATTACAGTATACTTAAAATGATTACAAATTCAAAAAATTCAAATAGTTTATTTCTCAAAATAGGATAACCGCATCACTTTTTGAAGTCAAGAAAATATACAAATAATAGAATAATACAGTCCTACTGCTAAATTATTTTTACATTGCTTTAATCCCATGCACTTTTATCTGTTATATAATCTTTAATTGTATAATAAGCTTTTTTTAAAAGTTTCTGTTTAACAAATATTTTAAACTTTTTTAATTGTAGTTTGCAAATTTCTTCAGGGATTTTATTATAAAAACTGACACATTGTCCTCTGAATGATTTGTCTATTTTCGTTAGCCTTGTGTGAATCAGAGCAAGATTATGTTTATTTCTAGTGTTGCAGTTATAAATGTCACTGTTTTTTTTAAAACGATCTATATTTTTATGCACAAATATTAGGTTTTCAAATATGTATTGACATGGTACGGTTAATATGTTGATCTCCTTAAATTTATCTCTCAACAAATGTCTACTGGACAGATTGTAGATTGCTCGAACAGCTCTTTTCTGCAGCACAATCGTTTGAATATCACTAACGTGTCCCCACAGTAATATACCGTAATACATAACAGTATGGAAATAACTAAAATATACGACACGTGCCGTGTCTTCGTTTGTGAGCTGGCGAATTTTCCTTACAGCAAATGCTGCAGAACTAAGTCTATTCGCCAAACCAGCTATATGTGGACGCCATTGGAGTTTTGCGTCTAAAGTAATACCCAAAAAAACTGTGGTGTCTACAAGTTCCAAGTACTCCCCATTCACAAGTATATTTGAATTCACCTGACTGACATTTGGGGTTATGAATTTAATACATTTAGTTTTCTTACTATTCAAAAGCAAATTATTAGCATTGAACCAATGAACAATTTTGGACAAAGCATTGTTTACATCATCCAAGACTGATTCACGTCTTTTAATCTTAAATAAAAGGGATGTGTCATCAGCGAATAGAACAATTTCATGATTATCCTTAACAACATATGGCAAATCATTTATATAGATCAAGAATAGAAATGGACCAAGAATTGAACCCCTGTGGGACACCCATTTTTATGGTTGATCCAGGGGCGCGCTTTCCATTTATTTCAACAGTCTGAATTCTATTTTCTAAATAAGAACTAATAAGTGTCAGCGCATTGTTCCTGATGCCATAGTGTTGTAATTTCCTGATAAGAGTCTCGTGTTGGTCGCAATCGAATGCCTTAGATAGATAACAAAGAACACCAAGCGCATCCATTGAATCCTCCCAGGCATCATAGATATGATGAATGAAGCTCAACACCCGCATCAGTTGTTGAGCGACGTTTTCCTTTTTGAAAGAGCTTTTAGTATGGACGAATATATCTTGTTATCCTTATCTATCGTGTGGGTAGGAAATGTTTATTATAGCAGCTAAGGATACGGCAGACCACCGAATTCTGGGCATAAATAGAGTTAATTGGGACATTAAAAAGGGTGGTATGCCTTGTACGCTTATTCGGGATTCTAAATTGCATGAATGAAGATGTAAGTTCGATTCTAAAGATGTCGATTGTCGACAAGTTTTTCACGTGAGTCTCTTGTGAAGTAGATATAGCATATTATTATTACCTTTTACATCGTTAACGTCTATAAAATACTGCAATACTGAAGCATCAACAACAGTCACGTAGATTATATTCGATCGCAATTAGTACATTCGGTACAAGTTGACGAAGAAGAATCGGTACCGGATCTGTATATATCTGTAAATCAATATACGGGTTGTCCCAAAGTCATGAGACATGAAGGGAAAGTACCTTAAATATCGTAGATAGGGTATTTTACTGAAAGAAGACTTTATGTTATTTTTAAAGTTAGTAATTCTGCATTCAAAGATTTTCTAAAAATTACTTGCCTCGTCTGGGAATCGAACCGACTTAAATGTAAAAAAAACAACCCTACTTTTATGATATGTAGATATGAGAAAGTAGTTAATTAAGTGAATATTTTTTTAAATTAATTAATTAAATGCTCAAAATGTGATCCCTCCTGTCTTACACAAATCGCCAATCTTTTAATGAGTCCGCTGCCTTTTGATTTTCTTATTTCTTATATGGTGAATACTTGATATGATATGGCACAATTCTGTTTGTAACTCGCCCACATTCTCGAATCGCTTTTAAACTTAAAAAACTATGCTATAAAGTATTTTAATTATGAAGTGTGTACTTATTTACGAATAATCAATGCTATCTACGGGATGATAATATCTCTACTTTTCGAACGTCGTCAACGGCAATAAATAACTTTCTTCAAATTTGACTCTAACATTTTACGTTGCTCCTTTCTTTTAAAATACTATGTTACTCAAGAAGAGTTATTAGTTTTTAGCCATTCTTTCGATTGGCATCATAAAAGTAGGGGTATTTTTTTACATTTAAGTCGGTTCGAGTCCCAGACGAGGCAAGTATTTTTTTGAAAATCTTTAAATGCAGAATTACTAACTTTTAAAAATAACATAAAGTCTTCTTTCATTAAAATACGCTAACTACGATATTTAAGGTACTTTCCCATCATGTCCCATAACTTTGGGACATCCTGTATATACTAGTTGACCCAGCAAACGTTGATTTGCCACATAAAGTAATAAAAAAAATTTTGGGGTGTGAAAAATAGATGAAAACTGATGAGACGTACCAAATTTATCGTACTACAATAATCATTATATTATTAAATTGCCATCTTGCAACACTATTGCGTATCTGTGGATGGAATAGAATAATATTAAAATCGCTATAAAAAAATAGGTGTTGATCGTAGACCGTTAGACGTGTAGTAAAAGCATAGTAGTAGAGAGTGGAAACTTGAAGTTGTATGTATTTTTTAATGCTGAATCATAATAAAATAAAAATGAAAAAATTGTCTGTAAAATTTGGTGACCCTCATTATTTAGGAGTATGAAAAGTAGATGATGGCCGATTCTCAGACCTACTCGATATACGCACAAATTATCAAACATATTGGTTTAGCCGTTTCGGAGGAGTTTGTTAACAAACACCGGGACACGAAAATTTTATATAAAAGATATCATACACTTTTTTTAGTTAAGTTATTAAGTTAGGTAAGGTTCCGAATGATTATTACGTCTTTCAGCGTCAGGGCTTTAAGCCCTTGTTATTTCAGACCAGTTGTGATTTTCAAAAATTCACAAAAATTTTCATGCTATCTATAAATATATTTAAATGTTTTATTAAAAAATGGCTTTGTCGTAAAACCTATTATTCCACAGCTGAATATCAGTTGATCGGACAGACTGGGACTAGATTATGATTATCTTATAATAGCAATATCAATAACAATGACATTACAATATTGTATATTTTATTAAAAGAGCGCAATACAAGAATGCTGGGAGAGTTTCTTGCGCCGCTTCTTCTCTCTTAGAGAGCGCCATTTGTTTCCGAAGCGGTAGTAGTATCAAGTATATTAGAAATGACATCAAAAAGAAATCTAAAGGAATCAATTTTGAGACAATAAATGCCTTTTATCCAATAATTATTTGTTAAATTTGTGCCACAGTCACAATTATCAAATTTTTAATTAAATTTTCTTACACGGCCAAATTTTACGAAGGGCCTTATGACGCAAAGAGCAGATAAAGCTCTGAGATGCACCATAAAACAGTCAAACACGTATCCTAATGCGATGCGACTATTTATCACGACCCCGTCATTATGAGACAAAATTAATGGAATGGTTTATAATGTGTATACTGTAGACACCGTCATTCACTCCTTTCAAACTGAAACAAAGTAGACCATACAAATGCGCCACTATTTTGCGACAGAAATACATAGATATGTTTGTTTATAATCTAAGTCACTAGAGACAATAACTTCATTATTTTTAGTTTTTAATTTTGTTTTGCAAAGAGCGATTCTCTCCTAAGACAGATTATCTAAATCTACCAGGACGGTTTCATATGTGATTGTAAATGACTGTGTACTAATAAAGAAATTTTGATTTTTGTTTTGATGTAATGTATGGTGGCAGTCATAAACTTAGAATATACTAACGTATTGACGAACTGACAGCCTGTAATAAATGACAAATTCTGATTTGTTAATGTTTACGATTACAAGAGGCTGTAAACATTCAGTAAACGACTTGTCGGTAAAATCGGTTACAGTTACAATAAATTCGCGTATCTTTTCCATCTTGCTGTGTCTCTGTTAGAGACGTTCTTCTCTCTCTCGCACGCTTTGTTTGTCTTTATGCTAGTATATTGTAAATATATGGTGGCAATACTTCTCAAGTCACCCATTGAACCTAGATTGATTGATTTACAACTATAAAACTATTAGATTGGCAATATACAATTTTGAAGACTAAAAACATGAAATATGCATTCATGACTTTTATGACATAAAATCACTGCAGCTTTTCTTACTATATTATAATTACAACAAAAATTATGTAATTATCAAAAAAAATTTAATCTAAGCGAAAAAACGGCCAGCAACAAATATTCAAAAAGTTGGGTTTTAAATGAAATTAGAATTTATGTGTTATTAAAAAATGTTAATAATGATAAATTGAACAGGAAACATAACAATATCATTATGTTAATTTTACTTGATGTATCATTATTGGTTGTACCTACATTGTAATAATTATCCTAAACATCGGACTATTAGTGAGAAAGTAGAAGAAGTACTTAATCAGTCTTCTTTTAATTTCTTTTTTATGATTTTATCTTTCTCTTGGTCAGTTTGGCTCTCGCTTACATAGGTGTCGTTTGAAGCTATACTCAAAATATCAATATCCGTGTTTTTATTTGGATACACATCACTGTCTAAAGTCTTATCGTCTCTTGATTCCGTTGAGTGAATGCGTATCGGTTTTAGCTCGTGGTATTCATCAGATGATTTTCTTACTGTCTCGTCTGTTTCTCCATACCGTACATGGAAACCTTGCTTCATCCTCATCGTGGATGTTGGTTCATTCGATAATTCCTCTGATGCGATGTCATCAGCTTGTGAGCTCGTATGAGGAAGTTCATATCTCTCCATAAAATATTCATCCACACTATGCAAATGAACTGAATAATCGAGATCTTGTTTATTCAAATCGTTTTCTGGAGGTTCAGTGCTATTGATATTGTTCTCCAGTACGTTATTTTCAGGGCTTTCAATTTTAGCCAAAAGAGCCTCAGTCGCTTCTTCTTCTTCATTGAGGAGCAGCGCATAATTGAATGCTTCGGGGGTTTCAGATGATCTTCTACGACCAGTATCAAGTTTATTTATTAGTTGATCGTCATTCAAACCAACTACATTTAGCGATTCGGGTGCATTTAATAGCTCTTTTGCATTAAAAGCTTGTGTAACTTCATGTTCATGTTTAATTGTGGGATCAGTGATATTCAATGTAGCATTATTAGGCTCTGGCATATCTGTACCATTATCATACGATTGTCTATCATTCACAATAGTTACCCTGCGTCTATGATGGCCTGATGTGTCATCAGGCTTGTCATCGTGCCTTATAAATGATTTTTCAATGACATCTCTACTGTTAGGAAAATGATCTAGCAGATGTTCCCAATCTTTGAGACAGAGTGTCAAAATTTGAGACTGAAGCACAGTTACGTAGGTGTGAGAGTAAGGTAAGTTGTGTTCGAAGCCATTTATCTGAAATTCACATATTGTGTGTACAAACGAGCGTATGGGTCACCTCATTTTAGGTCTTCAAAGCCTATATCTCTTAAAGCTATGCTGGCCATTTAGATCGTCGAAAGTACTTTTTTTGATGGGACCCATGCCTTATCGATCAGTCCACACCGCCAAAAACAATTCATTCCAGTACGGATGTGCGCGAAAGAAAGTTATTTGAAAACTGTCTAGTGGACGAATACATCCACCTGGCAAGGAAGATGTGTTAGTTTTGTGGCGTGTGGTGTATTGGTGGAATTAAATGGTCTCTACCATTATATATTCCATACCATAACGAACCATAAATATCTTGTTATGTTCCTTTTTTAAAGACGTACAGGGGTTGGCTTAATAGCATTCAGACCATTAAAAAAACGAAGAACTCAACTCCCTTTCATGGCGATAGTTAAGAAAAATTAATAGAAAATCATACTGTTCCGAAAGTCTCTCCAGCGAAGTAAAGGCGAGTTGTTTCGCGATCCTCTGTCGACTCCAACACTCGGCCCGTGTGCACAATGTACAGACTGTCTGTTATCTCTTTCTCCTTCACCACGTACATTCCTTGAATAAAGAAATTGCATATTAGATGTAGTGATGTAAATCTAGTATTTTTATGAGATTTAATGGAAAATACATGGAGTTTAAAATTTAAAGTCAATCATTCTAAGCTATTAATTAATCTTATGCTGGTTTGCATCATATTAGCTGTTATAGTTAAGGTTTACTTCAAATTTAACGTCAGAATAACGCTAACTTTGAAAACTGTGGAATATGTTGCATAGTGCAAAGTGCATGGTGGTCTTTGGCATTGTTAAAGTTAAACAGTGAAATATCAAGTCAATATTGAACACTTATTTGAAACTTTTGACAGGTCGCTGTTTGGCTATTTAATATTAACAATAGCTTAACGGCCGTTTTCAATAAACTATCTATCCTTAGCTTAGCTTACTAAAGGTAAGACCAATCTATCCTTTTACGCTTAGGTACTTACATTTCAATAACCTATCGACATAAAGCATTAGACTTTAACTAAACTGGACAGATAACGTCTTGTCATTAAACGGTGACAGCAATGTATCCGTTACTAGAGATACGTTATTGAAAACGGCCGTAAACCGGCGAAGATTGGACGGTTATGGTTAAGTTATGACGTCATCTAAAAATAATTGCCAAATGGGGTGCAACTAACGTTTTGCTTATCCGATATAACATTTTTGTTAATGCTAAAGTTAGTTGTTGCAACCCAGCCTATTGAATTATTAACTAATATTAACATATGTGTCTCAATCTGTCAATCTCACAAAAATCAATTGTCTGTCATTAAAAACGTAGGTGTTACGTTCGACAAGCGTCTGACGTTTGAAATACATATCTGCATAGAAAATGAAAGTCTGCAGAAATGTTGCATGCCAAATCTATTTAAAAATTTTCGCAAACACAGCTCAAGCCAAGATGTGCTAAATCTACAAATTCTGTTATAATGACATGAGTCGCCTCACATCAAAGTCGTACAAACCTTTGACATGCGTATGTAACTGTAGACAGCCAACCAGTTGCCGCAAGAACTTTGGCTCGCAGCTTCTAAATATAGGATGCTTTAACAGAAATGATTTAAAATAGTCTTTATGTGTAACTGTTTAGACAATTAAGAGAGAATACAGCGTTACTACCGCTATTAAATTTATTCTTTATTTTAAAAATATTCTGTTCATCTAAGTACAATGTCTAGAAATGATTTTTTTATGGAAGAGCACTTACGGGTCACCTGATATTAAGTGATCACCTTCCCAAATTCTCCTGAAACATCCACAGGAACAGCAGAATCGCTGCCAAACTTTTTTAAGGTACCCGTATGTCGTATCATCCTAGAAACACCGCACAAGGATGGCATTTTTTAGTTGTGAGTGGAAGAAAGTTTGTGGCATACCACACTGTAGAGGAACGCCAGATATAATCCAATCAAATCAAATCAAAATTACTTTATTCATGTAGGTCACGGAAATGACACTTATAAATGTCAAAAAAAAATTTTTTATTGAATCTACTGCAACTTCGTAAAGGGTTGAGCTAATGAGAAGAAGTAGCAAGAAACTCATTGCCACTCTTTGAAGATACGAGACGATGGGATGATGGCCAAGTTTGTGTCGTGCCGGCGAAGGTGGACTTTAGCGGCACAATTCAAGTTAAATAGCTCTTAGGAACACACTTCGTAGCAAATGTATTAGAAGACACAATAAAACGACATCTCCACGCAACGTCAGGTGACCTCGCCGTTAACAGAGTACTGGATCCCCGACAATTCGAGCACCTATTATATATAGCATTGTACGGGTTCAAATGGTTCGAGCTGATACTGAGATGCACCAGGCCATAGACGCGAGTAATACTTCATCTACACAGCCTAAGATTATTCTTATTAGATCTAAGTCCATACTTGCTCTATGTAGAGTTCTAGAATGTGGGCATTGGAATTGGATTATCTACTTATCTTTGATGAACCAGGGTTATAATAGACTACACGATTAAAATTTATAAATAATTCAATAAGTAAGTCATAATAGATTTTTATTAAAGGTTAATTAAAAATTCAATTTCCTTTAAGGTTTAGCTATCAAAGAAAAAATAAGTATCACTTGATGGCATATGCTCGCTCAACCAACAAATTGAAGTAAATTTATGGATGGTAGGAATTTGTGGATCGATGACTGGGGTGTTTTTAGGTAGGCACAAAACTTAATGATCGGGTGTTCAATATAACTTTGGTTATAATATAACAGATCCATATACTAAGCCAACTTGAACACTAGTGCTATATTTATTTAGGTTTTCAACAAGGTAAGCATACTATACCAGTGGGAGGCTCCTTTGCACAGGATGCCAGCAAGATTATGGGCACTACAACGGCGCCTATTTCTGCCGTGAAGCAGTAATGTGTAAACATCACTGTGTTTCGGTCTGAAGGGCGCTAGTTAGTGAAATTACTGGGCAAATGAGACTTAACATCTTATGTCTAAAGGTGACGAGCGCAATTGTAGTGCCGCTCAGAATTTTTGAGTTTTTCAAGAATCCTGAGCGGCACTGCATTGTAATGGGCAGGGCGTATCAATTACCATCAGCTGAACGTCCTGCTCGTCTCGTCCCTTATTATCATAAAAAAAGGCACTGCCTAATTGCCTAACTGCCAAATGGTATGCACGCCCCTGATCGATGACCCAAAATGTCCACCATGGGTATTGTTGATAATATCTTATAAAATCTAGAATATTCAGGTGACATCGAGACCGTAGCGTAAATACAACTTAGAAATGGATATAATTTGGAATCACATAATATATATAAGTTGCATGCCCTGACGTCACTAACTCTTGTTATTATAAGGAGTAAAATATGTAACGCCTAACTATTTTTTAATAGCAAAGTGTTGCAAACTAAGATTGACTAAGATCCTATTTAAAATAAATAACAGTTCATGTTGCTGAATATACAAAAAATACAAACCTTTCCTGATAGTAATAAATAGCCTGAGATCATTTATACGTCCGATAGACAATGACAGCTGTGAAAACGTAGAAACGTTAGAAATAACCTCTATTATTCTATTTCAAATCACGAGTGTAAAACGTAGCTTGTAACGCAAACTAAACTAATATTCCTGGCCTGTTTTTATAGGTTATCTAACAGCAAAAGACTCTATCTAGACGTATAAATTATTATCTAAGTAAATTACTTACCCCAGTCAAATGATGCATATAAGCCTGGGACATGACTTCCAGTTTGATGGACATAGGTGCTTGTATCAGAAAGTGGGGTAGCTGGAATCCGCGGGACTCCCTCCATAAGTGCAGGCTGTATTTGTGGACAAACTTCACCAGGTTGGCAGACACGCGATTGTTCTTGAGGAATTCCTAAAAATTACTTGTTTTTTTATGGAATAGGAGAACAAACGAGCATACGGGTCACCTGTTGTGAAGTGATCACCGCCGCCCACAATCTCTTGCAACACCAGAGGAATCACGGGAGCGTAGCCGGCCTTTAAGGAAGGTGTACGCGCTTTTTTTGAAGGTACCCATGTCGTATCGTCCCGGAAACACCGCACAAGGAAGTTCATTCCACAGCTTTGTAGTACGTGGAAGAAAGCTCCTTGAATACCGCACTGTGGAGGACCGCCACACATCCAGATGGTGAGGATGATATCCTAACTTGTGGCGTGTCGTGCGAAGGTGGAATTCGGCGGCAGGAATCAGGTTAAACAGCTCTTCGGAACACTCCCCGTTATAAATGCGGTAGAAGACACACAATGAAGCGACGTCTCTACGCAACGCCAAGTGATCCAGCCGTTCACAGAGCACTGGGTCCCCGACAATTCCAGCTGCTATGCGTTGCACGTGGTCAAATGGATCGAGCAGATACTGGGGTGCGCCAGACCAGAGATGACAGCAATACTCCATTTGTGGCCGGACCTGAGCTTTGTAGAGCGCTGGTATGTGGGCCGGCTTGAAGTATTGCCGTGCTCTATTAATGAAGCCCAGTTTCTTTGAAGCCAATTTGGCTTTGTCCTCCAGATGACCACGAAATTGGCAATCGCTCGAGATTTCGAAACGTTGTCGAAGAGCGGTGATAGGACAAATGGGGTTTTTTTAGTGGTAAACGCGCAAACTTGAGTCTTCTGGGGGTTAAATTGGACAAGGCTCAATTTACCCCATTCCGTGACCTTATCAAGAGAGGACTCGAAAGAAGACACAAGTTTCTCCCGGCACTGGTCGACGATTTTTCGAGAGAGACCTGCATGGCCCATGCATACGGCATCACCAGTGCTGTCATCTGCATAGCAATGACTGTTGGAGGTGTCCAACATATCATTGATATGCAGAAGAAACAGCGTGGGAGATAGAACACAGCCTTGGGGCACTCCAGCATTCACGGACTTCGGGTTCGAGCAATATCCGTCGACAATGACCTGTATGCTGCGCCCAGTGAGGAAGATGGAGGTCCACTTGCACAAGCTCTCGGGAAGCCCAAATGATGGAAGTTTTGAGAGGAGCGCCTTTTGCCATACACGATCAAAGGCCATCGCTATATCCAGGCTAACTGCCAGGCCTTCACCCTTGCTTTCAATAGCCGCAGCCCATCTATGTGTTAGGTATACCAGAAGATCACCTGCCGACTGACCATGGCGAAACCCGTATTGTCGGTCGTTGATCAACTGGTGACCCTCTAGGTATACCAAGAGCTGACGGCTAATTATGCTCTCCATGATTTTGGAGAGCAGGGAGGTAATAGCAATAGGCCTGTAGTTTGCCGGATCCGAACTGTCTCCTTTTTTTGGATCGGATGGACAAGACTTTTTGAAGATAACACTCGCTTCATAAAACGAGCAAACTTTTGTGACTCCTCTGGTGTCGCCAGATTGCCTGGTCGGCACTACTTACAATTCGTGCGCAAACTAAATTGGATTCGTACTTTCAAAATAATATTCTAGAGCTTAGCAAAGAAAAGGAGAGTAGTAACTTCAATAATACCTAAGTACACAATATTTTTACCTCTAATTCGATAATCTTGCTGTAGTACGCGAAGGATCTGAACGAATAGTACTGTATTATGTTAGAGAACTCTCCGACGTATATCATGTAGACCATTGTGGATATTAACATTAATATCGACACGAAAATAACCTGATAAATAAATAGAGAAAGACAAATTTAATCTATTTATTAACTTTATTGGAGACAAAAACACATACAAAAGATTAAATACACATTCAAATTATATCTAATTATAATAATTACAATTGTTTGAACGTCCCACTGAGAACATAGATGTTACAGATAAAAGCGACGAAAAAGCGTTTAAGTTGGATTAGATCTGAATATTTTTTTAAGATTAGTTTTATAGGTAAAAAGGGAGGACTAAAACATATCAATGTAATTCAACGTGAGATTATATAGTGTACATACTCAGTGAATTGGCGCACGTTTACCAATATTGGTCCAAGTTTTAGAGACGTGGAATAAGTTTTGTTATCTAGTAGCTATAGATGGTACATGGAAATTAATCTTAGATAACAGCTGGGATGACTTAATCTCGCCATTACAAATTGTATAGAGCGTGACTGCGTCAATAATTAACGGGTATTATGGCGAAGAGTAAGCAGAAAATACGCCAACATGGTGTTTTTAGGCAAGTTTTGTAGTGAAAGTATAGCATTTTAAGCTATGAAGTAAGTAGCCTTAAGTCTTATTTGTAGATTGCTTATGCTTGCTGTTGCTTATAGTTAACACTGCAGAGCCATTTTGAACTACCACTTTTCTTTGGAGTTAAACAAGGTTTTTGGCATGGCGTGACGTATTTTTTTGGTACTTCTCTCAGAAAAGTTATTCTTATAGCTTGTACTTTTTTGTGTAGGTCCATTTATTCAGATTAGTAGTGAATAACGAGGATTGTAAGCATATAGACTGTTTTCCACCCAAGAATTTTGAAAATATTGGCTTTGTTGAATAGATGGCGGGCCGGCAGCCGTGAACTCATATCGCTCAAGGTCGCTGGCATTTATTGTCGCCTTATCTAATAGTTCATTATAAGAGCAGTACGCATACGATAATTAAGGGTTCTTACAATTTTTTTTAACCATTTCTAAATTTTGTAGATTGCATGTAACGGATTCCAGATTGAAAAAATATATAAATTAAAAAAAAAAAGAAAAGAAGCAAGTAAATGTGTCTTTCCACTTAAAGGGCTTAGTATTTCTTGTTATGAAACCTAGCATTCAGTACGCATTATTAAGTACTTTTTCTACATGCACATCAATTTACCAGTGGGAGGCTCAGGATGCCGGCCACATTATGGGCATCACAACGGTGCCTATTTCTGCCTTGAAGAAGTAATGTGTAAGCATTATTGTGTTTCGATCGGAAGGGCGCCGTAGCTGAGACTGGTAGCTGTCCAAGTTAAATTAGCTGCACGAATTTAACGCCGTCCACGTCGTCAATCTTTTTACAAGTTCCAAACCTAGCGCTCCGCCCAGACGTATGTATAAACAAGGAGACCGCTGAGTTACGCTACTGTTCCATTACTATAGTGCGACTGTAACATCTTGACACTTTGAAACTTTATTAAAATATAATGTTTTCAGAATACATCTTAATAATTATTTTAAGGAATAATTTTAATGATAACGTTAATTTAAACGTTAGTGCTAGTTCCATTTTATGACACGACGGTTCTCTTTCCGCACAGACTGTATCAACATATTTTAGGAACGTTATTTGTGTAACACATTGATATAAAATGTAAACATTTGATTTGATGTAAACGATATAGACTAAAAATACCTCATGTTGGGTTTTCGGTATAATATCTCCCACTCCATTTTGCGTGACCGTGCAGAGAACGAAGTACAGCGAGCAAACATATTTATTCGTGCATGTAGGTAAGCTTTCCTCTAAAACATGATATATACGTTTATTATTGTATTAAAGCGATTATTATTTTCATCGTATAATCGTCATACTGGCTAAATGTCATTGCTTGCGGAACCTTCATGTGCAGGAGGGGTTGAGATGTTTAGGTTAAGGGATACCTAGGGGACGAAGGCTAGTCTAAACACCAACATGTGGGTGCTGGTAGTTGTGACTGGTCATCCTGTTGTTGTAAATAAACCGTTGAGTTTCTTTTAAAGGTTCATGGCGCCTCTATTCGATATTTATATTCATGAAGCTTTTTGGTACCCGTGAATGAAATTTAAAACGTTTTATTAGCAATTTACTTTGTTATTCACTTCAATTGTTATACAAAATCTTTCGGTTAAAAAGACTGACCGTTGAGTTTCAGCATGATCTTCAAATGGTTTCTACTTTTGCCCAACATATAGTAAATTTAAAATTGTTTCAATCTTCTGCAGTTTATTATTCGACGTTATTATAAATGAAGATAAATTTCTTTCCACACTTTCGAGCAAACAAGCAGGAACCTACAAATTCCTGGATTTTTCCCCCAAAAACGAATGGAAAGCGATTCTATTGTTACTGTAACCGATATCAATTGAAAAGCCGTAGAAAATCAGCCACGCGTGGAAATCTGGATGTGTGGCGTTATTCCACAGTGCGGTTTTCAAGGAAATTTCTTCCACATACCACAAAGCTGTGGAATGAGCTTCCTTGTGCCATGTTTCCGGGACGTTGCGACTTGGATACTTTTACAAAAAGTGCGTAGACCTTCCTAAAGGCAGGTAACGCTCCTGTAATTCCTCTGGTGTTGCAAGAGAATGTGGGCGGCATTGATCACTTAACACCAGGTGAGACGTACGCTCATGTGTCCTCCATTTCCATAGAAAAAAATTGCTCGTTAGTATTTGGAATACTAAACTAGCTAACACATTGACTAATCAAAATTGCAGTCTATATGCTAGTATGGAACCTAGTAGTAGCTAGTATTTTTTAGTTTTTCACATCTTACAATTTAAATTCAAATATTTTTATTCAAAATAGGATTTAAAATCACTTATTGAACGTCAAAATCTACCACCCATTCAATGGAGACTGCTTCAGGCCTGAGAGGAACGGGCGCAAGAAACTCAGCTTTTTTTTAAATAAAAATATGGATTACAATGTAATATCGTACAATAAACATTTATAACTAAAGAGCCTGAGGGTGTTCGCTTCATTCCCAGTCTGTGGTATCATTAAGAAAATCGTTTATGCTGTAGTAAAATTTTCCACACCGACGTTTTATAATAATTCTTTTAAATTTCGAAACAAATTTGTTTTGTACATTTTCTAGGATCATATTGTAAAAGAAATGACCAAGTAAAACACTGCCCTGTATAAATACCACTGGACAGGCTGTTCCATATGTTTGACAGCAAATTTTTTGTGCCTATTTGAAGCGCCACTCGCAAGTGTCCAGAGTATTAGTTTTTACGTATTATACAAATGGCTGCGAGAGAAGTGTACAATACTCTGGAGTATTTTTGCATTTTGAATTAATTTCGGTCGTTTTCCGTGGTATTTATACTTCAGGAGTCAATGTAAAAAAACAAATTTTTTCTTGTAAATAGGTTTCCTATCGTTGTTTGTTTAGCTGAGGTTGTCATTAATGGTTTTATTACCGCAGACTCTCGCTACATGGCCAACAGCGCCAAAAAGGCCAATATCAAACAGGCACAAAAGCACTTTGACAACCGCCAGTCCAGTGGTATATAGTAGTGGTCAGTAAATTGAAACAAGTAACAAACCTTGATAAAACCAAGATGAGTTGGGTGTGGCATCTTCCTCCACTATACCGATTAAATGCCACATGCAAGTGGAGATGTGGATGAACAGGGTCATCCAGATGCACACTGACATGGTGGTGGTGATAATCAAGGCCATGGAGATGCTTTCGTGTCGCTTTTGTACGCATTTGTAAACCGTAACCTGTTAACGAATTATACTTAATTTTGATTTATAAAGGAAAGGCCAGAAAGTGGTATTATTCAAAAAACACTATTGCACTGAATGTGGAATGTACGTGTAGTTCTATTATTTTCAATAGTTACAATATATCTGCATCCACTTTTATATTTAGATCACTATATGCGTCTAGATACTGTGACAGCTGTGAAAACGTCGAAAAAATGAGGCTGACAGTTAACCTCTACTTTGAGCAATGCACGCACAAGTGACATACACATCGAATGTAAGACGTAGCTCGTCACGCACACTAAAATTTAAGCCTGGCCTGTTTTCATTGGTTGTCTAGCAGAAAGAGTCTCTATCTAGCATAAATCATCTATGCTTTAATATTTATACTGGCAATCCACTTTCATCCACATGACCTCAACAATCAAACAGCGAAACAAAAATCCCATAATACAAAATGAAGGAATGTGGTGGTGTTTCTTTTAATAAAAATAACTACATACTAAACCGCTTTGGCAAAGTCCAAAGGAATAAATATCGTTCGACTACCCACACTATCCGACAGCTTCAACTTATCCTAATATACCAGCAGTAGGTACTGTATTCTTATGTTTCGATTTTAAAAATAATTATATTGACACACTCTTACAGAAATTATCTTGGCCCAAACTTGGCAAAGCCTGTACTATGGGTACAAGACAACTATATATTTAAAACAATAGACATACATAAGAACATCCATGACTTGGAAACAAACATATATATATATATGTACCGGGATGCGAACCCAGGACCTCTAGACCTGTATTTTGATGGTAAGCTAGAAGTAATTACTTTTTACCCTTAAAAAAAGGTAAAAAATAAAAGGTTCTTCACTGCGTTGCTCTAGAAATACGTTGTTTTGATAACATACAGCTTACTTTACCAAATTTAACCTTTAAATATCATAAAAGGATTAAAATGATTTTGATTTGTAAAAATTTAAAGTTTATTTTTATCTAACGAGAAAATTAAATGGAATCATACTTCAGCTCTTTTAATACAATTAAATATGAAAAGCCGATATTTGTTATTTTAAGAAAAAGTCAGCACACCACTTTACGAGATATAGAATGTATAAAAGGAATTATTTGAAAGTAGCCTTAAGTCTAGAAAGGGGAAACTAAACGTACCATTCGAAGTAATCTATTCAGCCGCAAAAATGAGAATAACATCCATTTATTATTTACATGCTTTGCCACTAAACAGAAGGCTTCCAACGGCAGTACTGATAGAATATCAAACTTGAAATCGCTTTGGAAATATCTTAAAAAAAGAGGTATTAGAAAGATTTAAAGAAGAAGAAAAGACATAGACCAACGTAGATAGAAATGAAATCAAATTTATTTATTGCGTCGAATACAGTATACAGTATAGATCTTAAATTTATTCTAGTGTCTTCTAATCGTCTAATTTAAATTAGCATGCAAAAATATTACTTAAAATTAAAAAAATCCTTAACACTCACGGACTAGAAAAAAAGAAGGATTCCGCGCCGTGATATTAGCAAGTGAAGCGCCTTTATGCTAGTGTGTGTGCGGTTACGGGGTATACCAGTTACACAATTTTTTGTCCCTTAAATAATCATATATCCACAAATACTGATTTAGTATTGTTTTTACACTTTTTCACAACGCACGACGGCATTTTTAAAATGTTTTATTGCGACGCAAACTGATCTGTCACAGACGATGGCAAATCTCATAATGGCGGGCAATTGGCTTGTATTAGTGTAAGTGTGTGCGTGGGGCTATGTATTTACAGGTTTACCGGCTTGTTTTGGTGCCTCACTGTTATGTAAGGTGACACGGTGTCCTTATTTTTTTACTCGTCCGTGTTAACACTATAAAAATTTTGTCCATTAACAATTTAAACTTTTAGACTTACTTTCTCCTTAGTTTCTGAAGTAAAAATAGTTCATCTTCATGGTTTGCAGAAAGAGGGAGGTAGTACTCAAATATCAACTTGCAACAGAATGCTAGATCCAGAACATACAACGAAATCACAAGACTTATACGATTATCTTGGAAGCCAGCATTGTAGACGTCAGTGTAAATACATATCAGTGAGACAAGAATGAGGTAAATTTGAATCAGAAATTTCCACTTTACGATGTATCGAAAAACTCTTTGGCCGCATGTTAGAATTGCTGAATCGGCGCCATCTTTAATATCCGGTGTCAAGTCTTCTGTGGCATTTACAAAATCCTATCAACAAGAAATATTTTAACGTAATTATTAAACAATTAGTAGATTCTTTACTAATTAATTCTTAAATAGAGATTTAAAATTTACGATTTTAAAAATTGCTCAAAGTTTTTGGTTAACAACTTAAGAAGTTAACAGAAGGTATATATATACCTGCTCGTCCGAAGTTTAAGATTGGGATGGTGTAAGATTGTATCGTTTAGGTAATTTGTTGTTCTTAAGTGATATCTCTCACTTCTGGATGGAGCCACAACGTGCCAGTTGAACAAGACATACCAAGATTTACGGTAATTGTGTCACTTGGACGGTTGGCTCTGTTGGTAAGAGCGCTCGGACGGAACCCGAAAGGCGCTGTTCGAGTCCCGCATTGTTCATAAATTTTGGTACAAATTAAATTTGTATATTGTATCGTGTCGCGAAAAATTTTACAAAAATTGAAAGTCATGTGGATTTCATTGTACCTCGTTGTGATCGATGTAGTATTTAAGTAATTCCAAGATCTGTGGAAAGTCTTCCATGATCATGTGGAAGGTGGTGGCATTCATGTGCAGCAGATGAACCTGGCTGATGGAACATATCGTCATCGGCGATCGTATTGTATTCAAGTTTCTTAGATTACCAAACATGCTGAAATTAAATGTTATGTACAGTGTAAGAACTAGTTCGTAACCTTTTTTTATGAAAGAGAGACGAGCATACCATCTCACCAGTGGGAGGCTTCTTTGCACAGGATGCCGGCTAGATTATGGGTACCACAACGGCGCCTATTTCTGCTGTAAAGCAGTAGTACGTAAGCGGTATTGTGTTTCAGTCTGAAGAGCACCGTAGTAATAACGCTTAGGGCTATATAAGTTAAGGTAAGTTAGAGTCGGACTCACCCACCGATGATTTCGTTATTATTTTTTTTTATTCAAAATGTATACTTTTCAGATTTTTCCCTGTACGTAGTTAGTATAAAACGGTATTATTTGCCAAAAATTAACAGTTCTAATTCAACGGAAAATACCCTATAAATTTTGATTACCTTGAGTTTCGAAATATACGTTTTTCCAGCATAGACATATCTTTATTTTCGATAACTTAGAAGTTTAATTTTTTACATCTTCAAGAGACTATTGATCTAAGCATATCGTTTTAATTTTACTCGATACCTTGACGCGATCCCGACAGACAGACAGACGGATGGATGGACAACAAAGTGATTCTATAAGTTTTTCATTTTGAGGGTCTGCGATCCAGGTCTACGATCTGGTTGATCGCCGGAATACGTTGGATGAGGGCAGCGCAGGACCGATCGTCGTGGAGATCTTTGGGGGAGTCCTTTGTCCAGCAGTGGACGTCTTTCTGGCTGATGATGGTACGCATCATTTCGCCATTACAACTCACCTTCCTTTTCCTAGTCTCACATTCTCCACTTCGTCCTTATCGTATCTGATCTCCACAATACCTTGATCGACTAAGTAAAGATCTGATATGACGTCATCAGATGCGATGAATGTGGTGTCTTTTAGGAAATGACAGTTGCTCAATGCTCGCCCGATTAACCGCAGAAGGGCTACGTCGCATTGGTTTAATATTGGACACTGTAGAAATAATTTTCATAATGTTAAACATTACATTGGGAACTATTTTTTAGCAGTAACTAAATATCTTCTACACTTACAGGACATTATTTGTCTAAAGGTGCTGATAGACTTAAGCATTCAGTTGAAGAAGAAGATCGAGCACTCGGCGTTTTTATATTTGTCGAACTGAACAATGAACAGAGACAAATATTGCTACGAACATTTTTTAACTTTAGGGAACGCTCAAGTACCTATTTTTTATTTTTATTTTACCACTTATAATTATTGAAATCTATTTAATTCCCGTCCTCTGGTTGTGGTTCAGTAGACATATTGTTACAAGTAGCTCATGGTAACTGAAGTATGATACAAATGGTCTAGTTGATAACGTCAGCGTGTCTAATTTGGGAATCATAGTGTTCGCGCATTGTTAAATTTCACTCTGACAATTTTTCCCTAAGGCGCCAAAAGAAGTATAACTTCCAGATATTCTTCACGAACATGTTAGACAACGATGTGCTGCAGATACACATATTGGTTATATTAAAAGAATGATGGCAAACTATTCGGCGGATCGATGAGAAAATTGCCTGGCTCGGCGAAAAGCTCGTAGCAAAGCAAACGCTACCCAATTCGCCCCCAAAAGCTTGCTATTTTTTATGAGTTTCAAATTCGCTAGAATGCTTATTTAAAGTGAATGTCTAGTGTATGAGCACCTTAGAATATATTTTTCCTAATTCTTATCACCGCAGTGGCAGTAATTGTGAGTGGAATTTGAATCCATGTTTTGTTTTGCAAGAAATAGTTAATATATTGGATGTTTTAAGAATGACTTGATCTATTGATCACTTTACTCACACATTCTACTTATTCAATATATTTTTTAATTCAACTATAACTTTTGCGTGCTTTTTACTATACTGTATTTGTTTAAAGGGTCCATTATCAGTTGCAAAATCAAGGGAAACTTTGAGAGTTTTATTGGTCTTGATTGATTTAGCTTTGAGATGTTCAATTATTGCAACTTGGCCTTTATATGCACTAGTTATACATAATATTGACTTTATATATGAAAGATGTCTCCGGGTCAAAAATTATTATTTCATATTTTAACTCAAACAAGAGATAGCACTAATTTAAAATGTGTTTCATTTAAATGTGCGATACTCGGGTTAATCAAAGATATAACCTTAGCAAATGTCCGTCCATAAATATGCAATATTATGTCTGTCCGAAGTGTTATTTGATCACAAAGTTTCAAAACCTTTCTATAATCCAAGCCTGACATTTTTTCCCAGTTGAACTTGTAGTAATCTAGTATTTGCCTGAAATTTAAAACAACAAGAAATATTCACTTTATAATAATTATATTAAAAAGGTTAAAAGAAAAAAACGATGAAATTATGATGTGCTGTTGAAGATGATTGATGAAGTCATCAATTCTTTTATATCGCTATGAAAAATACAAACAACAAAATATTTTATGTCGTTTTATAATTTTCATATTTTTTTAATCGGAAAATTATTTTTCTTAAATTTTTCTACCCCCATATTTCTGCAAAAGAAATTGCGCACTTTTCCTGTTGTCATGACAAGAAGGCTCCAAGCAAATGTATAATAAAACTAATTAATTCCGGCGATTTAGATGGTAAAATATTGTTTAAATATGTAATTTTTGGACGTATATGCATGATTTATATCTTTATGTGTCTAGCAAGATTGATTTACATACTATTTAGGTACTGCATATAGGACCTGGACTATCAAAAGATAACCTTGACACTTTCTTCATCCGCCCATGTATACTAATGCTCTGAAGCTACTGAACCAATTTCCAAGTCACTAAAAGTACTTTTTCAAGTCAAAATGAAAAGTAGAAACGCCGGTACACATGTAGCCCTGTCACTATGCGAGTCCCCACGTGGGAGAAGACAAGTGAAACTATACCAATATGTTTCTGTATGTATGTATTTATCATATCTTTATCTCGTATGGGGAAAGCAGAGTATCTGAATTCTGAATCTCTGGAACCATAAGGCGTAGACACCTGAAATTTAGTAGGAATATTCCTTTCTCCGAGAAGAGTTCAGCTTTCTAAGAAGGGATTTTAAGAACAGAACGTCTGTCGGTAAATTGATATGATGTGAAATATGTTGGTTTGCAGCTATTCGCATAAAATAGCAAGGTGTTACATTTTTACTTCATATCCTTCAGCCTGAACTAAGTCGACAAGTATGTACCTATAATACATATAATGATGAGTATATATATCCAAGCCGACACAAGGCCGAACCACTAGTAATCAATAAACTACCTAGTCTGGCCGTAAATACTGGTACAATTAAAAGTAACCAAAAGAGAACATTTGAACTTGGAATCTTGTCATATTTATATGATTGTTCATTGAGTTTTCTCATTTTGTGAAACACACTGTAAAAGTAATAAATGTTATTTGCAATAGAAACTTTTTTTTCTTTGTTTCAGTATTTATGGCAAGACTAGGTTTATAATACTAATCCGAAAGAGCTCAATAAACTCAACTTTTTTGTCGCTGCGTTTAAATTTTCCCTTTTCATGAACCTCTCAATGTCTTTCATGTGCTGTTGGAATGAAGCTAGCGCCTTGTTCACATTTGCTCGCGTGCTTATCACGCGCACAGAGTAGTACGTGACAATCATTGTACCTGGAAATATTCGTCAAAGGTATACTACCACCACATGCTCTTCTACCGCCCTTGTGCTACCTTGATGTTGCGTAAACAAGTCGTTTGTTTGTGTGTCTTTTACCGTATCTATTGCAATAAATGTTCCAATGAGCAATACCACCTAAATACTGTTAAAGTTTCGTACCATAATCGTTGGCAATCTTCTTGGATTCAAATGAATGTGGATGTTCAAAAAGAACATGGGCAACGGTGGTGTACACCTTTAAGTGATACATATGCTTCATCATCGTCATAATAATTTCAGTCGAAAGACGCCCACTGCTGGACAAAGGCCTATCCTAAAGATCTCCACTTCGATCGGTCCTGCGCTGTTCTCATCCTTATACACGTGCTTCCTACACCACCATCATCACAACCCATTATATATTGCAACACCAAAGGAATCTCAGGAGCATTGTCGGCCTTTTTTGATTTTTGGTTAAATTTGTATAACTGATCGATTTCTTACCAATAATCATGCCCAACGTTAAAATTCTCATCTGAACAAAATTTGAGGGTTTGAATATGTTGTATCCCGTGGAAGTTGTCTGGTAAACCACCCAGAAATAAGTGGCTAAGTGCAAGTTCCACGAATTCTCTATGATGTTGAATCGGACTGAAAAAAAAAAAAACAATCCTAATCGCATGACGAAAAGTATATTGCAATTAATAGCAAAAATATAGATTCGGCCCAGCTCGTGATTGAATACAAACATTTGATGACTATGAATGTTTATTTCCGAGTCATGGATGTTTAGCTACATATACTCGTATATATATTTCAGTATGTTTATAGTATCCGGTATGTTATAAATATTATGTTATAGGTTTCGGTATGTATGTTGTTTTAATTATATCGTTATCTGGCACCCATAGTTGAGGCTATGATTATTTTGTGACCGGATAATTTGAGCAAAAGTGTTACAATTATTGAAACCAAATCCTCAAGGTTTAGTACTTCAAATTGAACAATCACTTAGTTGGTAATGACACAAAAACGACTTACACACATCTTGAAAGAGTTCCGTCCAAGATCCACCGTCATCGTCGTACGGTAAGAGATTATATTTGAGCTCTGGTTGCGTCCGGTACACCAGCTTTACAGAGTTTATTACCATCAAGCTCGTCATAACACTCAGGAGAGCTAGGAACGGTGGAATCGCGCGTAGCCTGGACATAAATTAACATGGTCTTTGCATACACAGATGTACGAATTACATAATATATTCAGAAATTACAGTTCTCTCTTTTCCTGATATAGTTCCCTGACTTGTTCTAACAGAATCAACCCTTTTATACAATCTCTTTTATTGAACTCTTCACCTGACTCCGTTTGAGACCACAACCAATGCACGCCAAGACTATTGTCAATACTATACACAGATATATTCATACATTCTATTATTCACTTATTTTTTTTTCATTTAACTATATCTTTTTACGAGCTTTACTATACCGTTTTTGTATATAGCGTCCATTATCATTTGCAAAATGAAAGGAATTTTTTAGGGTTTAGTATCGTGATGTTCAATTTTAGACTTTATATGCACGGTAATACAAAACGGGTCACCTGATGTTAAATTAACACCGCCGTCAATATTCTCTTGCAGGAATTACTGGAATGTTGCCGGCTTTTTACAAAGGTATACCTACACGCATTCTTGAAGGTATCCATTTCGTATCCTCCTGGACACGCACAGCACGCACAAGGCTGCTTGCTCATTCTACAGCTTGGGTGAATGTGGAAGAAAGTTCTTTGATAACCACACTGTGGAGGGACGCCACACATCCAGAAATGGTGGAGATTATATTGTAATTTTATAAATATTACTAGCTGACCCAGCAAACGTTGTATTGCCGATATTAAAATCCCGATACAAAAATAACTGTTGATCGTAGATGGGTGAAAATTTGAAGTTGTATGTATTTTTAATGCTGACTCATAATCAAACAAATTTAAAAAAAAATGTAAAATAAAATTTAAAAAAAATTTTGGACCACCCTTAACATTTAGGGGGATGAAAAATAGATTTTGTCCGATTCTTAGACCTACCCAATATGCACTCAAAATTTCATGAGAATCGGTCAAGCCGTTTCGAAGGAGTTAAACTACAAACACCACGACATGATAATTTTATATATTAGATTATGACATATACATTTAACGGCTTTATTGTATTACCCTTTTTAATAAATTCACCGATTCAAAGACATTAAGTGAAGAACTCTTGGTGAAGAATACCTGTACACTGCTAAGAAAATGTCAAGGTCAGTTGGACTGACACAAAAATTGCAAAGACTGTAAACCTTGGGGTTATCTCCCTGGCAATGAGACGAGCAAGCCACTGAGCTAACGGTGAGTGAACTCAAGATTCTTGAGAAGCTCAAAATTCTCAACGGCACAGCGATAGCGTTATGGTAAGTTGCTGTAGGCTAGTAGTTTCTCAAGCTACGGTGGCCTTCAAACCGAAACAGATAGGGCTTGCACTTATGTGCCTGGTACGTGTGGGCTAAGATACCTCCAATGGCTTAGTAAGAAAGTAATAAATAAAGGTGAAACATACACGAGCAGTACATCGTTGCGCACATATCCAGTAAGGCTGACCATAGCGCTGGGGATTCGGTAGAGCTGCAGCAGTCTGTTTGTGCTCAGGTACGTCATCGACAGGGGAATTGTATACTCGCCTTCTGGAAATGTCAAAAGATTTGCAACTAGATGATTTTTGAAAAAAGACGCGGTTTTTGTTGTTGAAAGTTAATTTGTGCAAATAGAATTCATGTTGTAGATGGATTACTTGTGACTGCTTGTGACTTATAGAAGTCGATCACATATATTACTTAAGAAATATTTTAAGAAGAAATTAAAGGCACAGCAAGGGTCATGATAGTTTCCCAATATGTACTTTAATAAGCCTGGGAACGTTGGTAATTTCTTAAGGCTTTAAATCATCAGACCCGTTAATTATGAGATTATCTTATTCGTAACCTGTCCCTCATTTCGGTTTTAACATAGTGCAAAAGTTTTCGCTTATTAAGTTGATTCTCTTAGTATTTGTGATAGCTTTTGTTATTGAGGCTCAAAAGAGCTAAAGTATGGTGAAAAAATATGGTGTTTTACTTGTGGCATATTTGTCTTCTGCGGATATTGTTGCACAGTCTTACCGGAAGATTCCTTCACTTGGTGTACCACGTACTCCAATGGAGCACACGCAATTAAGTCTACGACAAATGCGCCTTTTAAGTAATGCGCAGCAGTGCTGGCAGGGTGGTATACTAGCAGACCCTTCTCGTTATAGTAGCCCACCAGGATGCGTTGCAGTCTACAAACAATATTAATACGTTTAAAAGTGGCAAAGTTTTGTACTATCACTTAAATATAACTAGTAAGGCTGAATAATGACCCTTTACTGAACGTTTATCGTTTGCCATAAACTGTAAACTGTTTCGAATATTTGCGTTGCAAAGGAGAATGGGAATTTTGGGCCTGATGTTAACAAATTGAAATGTACTTAAATGAAATGGTACATTTTTCTGATGTAAAATAAAAAAAAACGAACTCATTTTGCGTTCTACAAATCGAAAAAACATTAAAATGTAATGGAATGAATATTTAATCGATTAAAATAACATCTCATTATAGTAGCCCACCAGGATACCTTGGAGTCTACAAATAATATTAATATGTTTTAATGTCGCAAATTTTGGTACTGTCACTTATATAAAAGTAGTAAGGCTGCTTAATGGCCCTTTACTGAAAGTTTATCATTTGCAATAAACAGTAAGCTGTTTTGAATATTTGCGTTACAAATGTATTAAATAGCTCCTTATCAAATGCTACTTCAACTATTAGCCTTTTAATAACTGCGAGAAATGGAACGAAGACAGAAATATTTTTACTACAAAAGGGGTCATCAACAAAGTAACACGTGTAGGCATAATATTCCCAAATTGTTTAAGGGTCTCTAAAATATAGGAATCAAATTGTATACCGGTTGCATTATTTCTAAGTATCTTTAGGGTCATACAATATTTTATCGTAAAAGTCATCAAAATTCTTTTACTGTTACAAAGTGATTCCTTAAAATGTATTTTTGTATAGACTTATGTTTTCAGAGGTGCAGCAATGTGAGCTTTTATCGGTAAATCTTTCTCAACAATCATTAGTGCCTATGATTCTGTGTGTCCGTTATACTGTCTTCTAGATAATGTAAATTCACTGTCTCCCAGACGGGTATGCATAGACTAGGAAGTACTATTTGCTTAGGTCCTGGTCATACTTGGGTGGATTCTTCCACTATCATGACACCTTTCAATCATACTTTTGTTCTTGTTACTCTTGACCTCCACAATGCATCATCATCATCGTATTAGATTTATAAATTTCACGTCAGTCAATCTACATTCATCATTATTTTCTCGTCTATTCATTTTTTATTTAACTCCAAATCGCACTCTTATTTTACTGTAATCGTGTTTATAATACGGATTCGTCAAATGAATAGTACTATGTAATGATTAAACTATGCGAAATTGATTTTACAATTAAATAATTAACGATTGTCTTTCATCAATTTTATAAGTAGTTCTTACATGTCAAAATACGCCGTGAAATCTAAAAGCTGTAATAAATAGGTGAGGGAAGTCCAGTGACATCCAAGATAGCTGTAAGTAGGAAAGAGCAGAGCAGACAAGAGAGCGCACACCGCGCGGAACCACTCGTAGCGAGCAAGGTAAGGACCGTCCGGGCGGATTGTGAACCGGGGGAAGATGTACCTGGAAAACCATGAATTTGTTTAGGAGAATAATTTAAAAGATAACAAAGGGGATAAGAATCATTATCAATATATATTAGACCACATTTTACGACCAAATAACAAATATAGATCAAATAAACAGTTTCTATTACACATGGGGCTTGTTTAGCAGGGCTGTGTTAGCTTAAGTCTTCAATTGATTAATAAAATAAATTATGGTGTAACAATCAAGTGGCACAGAACGAGTGTTGATGAAGTGCATAGTGTAAAAAATATTAATAATAATTTTAACAGTAACATAAAAAAAGAAATACACAACGAGCGTCTTGTCTTGTCTCCAGATCGAGAGTGGTATGATTTGAAAACCTTCAACACTCTTATTATTATTCTAGTATCAAAGGAGCATTTGCAGTGTTCAGCTTCAAATTTGTCTTCAATATTCATAAAAAGGGCGAAGTTTCTGTAACTCCATAGAAAAAGAACCGCGCGTTTCACCAGAAACGTTTTCCTCGTACGGCCGCTTTGAGCTGTTCACTGTATTCTCTAACCAATACGACTTAGTACTCCTCGTCCATACTCCCATTTCAAGGTCGGCAATGCATCTCTGGATCCTTGGTATTGCTGATGTCCATGGACGGTTGATTTCTTACTATTGATCAATCCGATTACCCATTCTAATATAAATAAACTGCTGCATTCTCCATTTGCTTGGAACAACTAAGTATCTCTGTAACTCGTACAGATATTAAAACGAAATTAGACATAAGTATTATAGCAACTAATTCAAACATAATTTTATTGCCCCCTTTTATACATATTTTGTATCTGCACCTGTAGATGAATGACCAACCTCTTCCTTCTTTGACTTAAATATCAAACTACTTCGTCAGTTCGTGTCATGTCCATTAAGAGTTTTAATAATAGCGTTTAAAGACAGTGCAGTTTGCCAGGTTTTATTTTACGATGACCACGCTGCTCTAGTTCGTTAACCTATCGGTGGTCGTTAATTTGTGTTTTACCCAGTGTGTTGGTGGGGCATCATTGATCTACATGTTAATCCACCCATTGCCGACAAAAAACGGAATAACAAACCTTAAAATTGAGAAAACTCCAAGTTTTGTAAAAGGGTGTAGAAAATCATGATCTTTTATGTGTTTCCGCGGGAGAGGGAATCTCTGCACGCACGGGGTCGGAGCTGGTGGTGTGTACCAGATGAAAGGTGGGAGCGGAAGTTGCAAGCTGGTGAATTCCTAGTAGAACATCAATAAAATTTAAAAAAATGTGTAGGAAATTGGAATCGTTGCTTTGAAATGTGTGTACTTAATCTGTTTAACCTTATTCCTGCCGTCGAATTCCATCTTCGCATGACTTCCGGGACGATACGACATGGGTACCTTCAAGAAAAGCGCGTATACCTTCCTTAAAGGCCGGCAACGCTCCTGTGATTCCTCTGGTATTGCAAGAGGTTGTAGGCGGCGTTGATCGCTTAACAACAGGTGACCCGTATGCTCATTTGTCCTCCTATTCCATAAAAAAAATCTAATTCTCTAGTTCTCATTATAATATGATCTGTTTTTTTTTATCACAATTTCTGAGTATTTAATTTTTAAAATATTACAAGAGCGGAAACAGTATAATAATTCTCAATTTAATTATTATCACAAAATTAAAAAAGTATTATTATGGCGTTAATAGACAAATATTTTTCTTTTCTTTGCCTTTTGTTATAACTATTGAAACTAGAACTCGAATGTAAGTCAATTTTATCATGATTTGGGTTGAAAAATTACTATAAGCGTAGCATTTATAAAGTTATTTTTGTACAAATTTTATAGAGTTATCAATCGATGTAGTTAAATCAGCTGAAGCATTTTTATTATTATCTATGTTGTACGTTAATAATGATTAAATAAATAATCTTACAGGCTGTTCTTTTGAGAAATCTAACGCGTCTTTTAGTTGTGGCGTCTCGATGAGATTCAGTAAATACTTTCTTGAAATTGAAAACACTTGAATGTGTGTCACAGCACGTATTGTGTAGAACGCTGGCACTCCTGGAATAAAAATAATCGGTCAGCGAACCGGATTAATGCGGCCATTTCTTGTTAAAACCAACATCACTGTGGGTCCGCTGAGAAACAAATTCTAAAACTTTAAAATTCTTTCAGAATGTGCGTTCTCAGACATTCATTTGAGAATTTCACATTCATTTCAATTTCACAAAATGACACGGCTTAGTTTTATATTTACTTATTTTTTTCAGCCATCATCGTCATCCTTCAAATCCCGCCTGCCTTTTTAACCAAGCGTTTATTAGCTTGGTTTGTAACGCAATTCTATGTGAAGGAATCATAAACTTGATTGTCGACCACTTCAAAAAATCGGATTAATTTGAAACTGCACACATATCAAGGACCGATGACGATGCAATACATTTAAAAGCACTGTCTACTTTGCACACTTATCAAGAACAAATGAATTAGTAATTTGAATAGTCTATCCCAAGCGGTTTTTTTATGTGCAACAACCGACATTGTACCTATTTGTGCAAAAGACCAATGCACGTGTGCAAAAGACAAACACTCGCATAAAAAAGTTGATTATGCGATCATACAAAACTGCCATCGCTTATGGCATAAAAACAAAAAATAAATGTATGGAAATAGCCTGTCAGTGTGGCTTTAGTCATTTTTCTGTCTGGGAAAGAAATACCGGTAAGCTGGTATGGTGATCTCGGCAAATTTTGAATAGATTTTTACTCATACTTCTCGCATCCTTTTTTTCGGCCATACTATTGGATAGGCAGCCATTTTTTGTTTAGTCCTTTCCGTGACAGTACTTTCAATATCAAAAACTATATGAAAATCGATCTTACTCAACAAACAGGAAACAACACCGAAATGATGCTTCGCAGTGATTTGAGCGACCACAGATCTGGTAACTGGACTCAGAACCTGAAAAAAAAATATTTTCCTTATAACGGTATTTTTCCATCAGCGGTTCATGAGCCCCACGCTAATTTAAAAGGTGATCCCTCGAGATTACATCAACAATGGTTTTTATTGGTCACCCAGAAATGCCGAGTTGAACCATATTAGGTTTAGGGAGTCATCATCACTACATATTATTATAAAACATTCATTGTATGTCTTCTACCGCATTTATCACGGGGAGTGTTCCTAAGAGCTGTTTCACCTGATTCCTGCCGCCGAATCGCACCTTCGCACGACACCCCGGAAGTTAGGATATCATCCCCACCATCTGGATGTGTGGCGGAATCCCAGCGGATACTCCATAGGGAGTCCCGCTTGCGCCTCTCTCTCCCCAAGAGAAGGTCGCCTTCGATGAAGGCTTAGAGGGCACTTGCCCAAAGCCAACCTCAGGTGGTGTTTTCAGGGTAGGCACTTAGGTTTTACGTGAGTCCCACATAACCAACGCAGACTTAGGCTGCGTTGGTATGCATGAGTATTCACCACCTGTCTCCCGTCGTTATCCCGGAGGGTAGCCCTTTTCCTTTGTCTGGGCGCAAAAAAAAATGTTTAGCAGTCCTCCACAGTGTGGTTTTCAAGGAGCTTTCTTCCACGTACTACAAAGCTATGGAATGAGCTTCCATGTGCGGTGTTTCCGGGACGATACGACATGGGTACCTTAAAAAAAGGCCGTAGACCTTCCTTAAAGGCCGGCAACACTGTGCGACAGATAACCAATATCTAAATAATCTACCTCGAGAATTTTGGCCGCCTGAGCCTCTATAGGTATGTTTACCTTAAGCCCACATTGATACACGCCTAATAATACTCACTTCGCACATTCCCTGCTTGATGACATATAGCTCGTTAGAGATATCTCCCGTGTTCAACAATATTTCATTCGGGCAAGCGTAGAACAGCTTCGCATTCGATGACAAATTCTTTAGATCCTCCTGTTTTAGGAACTGAAATTTCATCAAGTCAAAACACACAGTAATTGTTTGAACTATTAAAACCTAAATGTTAGTGAATTTAAACATACTACACATACCAGAAAATATATTTTTATTATTTTTCTCTTCTCTTTTTCTTAAAGAAAATTGTATTACGTTTGTAATTGTAAAACAGATTGATCAAAAAGTTTCGAAAATATATATTTTTATTATTATTTCCTGCGCCACCAAGTAAATTTAAGTTCCAGACTTTATTCATTTGATCATTTTACCTTTTCAAAAGTTATATTAAAACTGACCTTCATGAAAGGAACACACAGGATGTACTTGCTTCGCTGTCTGGCCACTATATCCTGATAGACATGCGGTGGAAGATCATGGAAGATTGAGCCCTTCTTCTCAGTCAGAGAATATGCCTGAAATGTGGTGTTATTGTACAATGTGTGTATTTTACCAGTTCCAGTTCTAATCGGCTGCTTTGCACAGGATGCCGACTAAACTATGGGTACCACAACGGCGCCTATTTCTGCCGTGAAGCAGTAATGTGTAAACATTACTGTGTTTCGGTCTGAAGGGCGCCGTAGCTAGTGAAATTACTGGGCAAATGAGACGTAACATCTTGACGTGTCAAGGTGATGAGCGCAATTGCGGTGCCGCTCAGAATTTTATTGTATCAAGAATCCTGAGCGGCACTGCATTGTAATGTACAGGGCGTATCAATTACTATAATTTGAGATAGAAAGAAAAAAATTCTAGTCTTAAGACAACTAAAAAAATACGCATTAAAATTTCGAAAATATTTTTTTAATGGAAATATATGTCTTGGACCAACGGTTGTATTCGCCTTTACCACTTTAGTCGCTAATTGAGCCTAATCACCTCATATAATATATAAATCCAGCCCCTGATGTTTGTTTCCAGTGAACTCCTAACCTAATGAATTGATTTAAATGGATATTACTTCATGTGCAGTGCACTTTGGGAGGTAGGATAGTTTTTATTTCGATTTGGGACCCATAATTTTTTTTATTTCCATTTTTTAGTATGGACATATTTTCTATTTAGTTCATATGCTCTAGAATTTAATGACGTACGGTTTGACAGTTCTGCTGTCAAACAATTTCATTATAACAACAAGGAGCATATTTTACGAAACAATTCTTGCTGGTATGAAATATTATTGACAATTCCATAAAATCAGTATTTTATTTATTACTAGCTGACCCGGCAAACGTTGTTTTGCCACATAAATTATTTTTAGAGTTACACCGTTTCTTGGACATTACAACATTACTTTATTTTTCTAAACCAAAAGATTTTTTCTAAAACAAACGTAGCCTAAGTTACTCCTTATTACAACAGCTACCTGCCAGTAAAAGTCCCGTCAAAATCGGTCCAGCCATTTCAGACATTAGCTGGAACAAACAGTCAGGCAGACAAGAATTCTAAAAAATGTTATTTTGGTGTATTTACCGTATATATATTCATATACATGTATTAAAAGGCGGTTATTTCAATATTACAAACATACACTCCAATTTTATTTATATGTATAGATGTACAGAACAACGTCTGTCGGATTAGCTAGTAACCTCATAAAAGTACTCAATGTTTTTGTTCATGCTTCAAATATAAATGTACAATATTATAATAAGTACCACTAATTCATTCGATTGTTATTTTTTTTATGTTATTAAGAGCTTGAAGTAGTGTTTCATTATTAGACCCGAACCCGCGAAAATTGTTTCATTGTGGTTCCATATTGTTAACGCCTGTCAAAGTCACTTGAACTTACATAGATACTCTGTGGTAATCTTTAGGATTGTATTGTGAAATGTTGTTACTCTTTGTTAAATTATATTCGTACCAACTGTCAAGATTAAAGTATCCAGGTCAATTAAAATACTTGTTTAAATTAGTTTATTGATCACATTATGTTCACGACGAAACATAAATTGGCGACTGAGTAGAAGTTTCAAGAAACAATTAATCTAAAAATTATCATATATTGAACACGTGTACGATTGGACAATTATCTTAAAGCTTAACAAGAGAAGAAACCGTTACATTACAAAAGAGGTTGACTTAGGATATAATTCTAATCCTTGAAATATACTGGAATATACAGAGATTGGTGATAAATTCAAGAAGCAGATGATAAAATCATTGAATACGGCCAAGCAGTGACGCAGCTAAAGCATCACCTTGCAGCATAGTTCATCACTCATCAGCTAAGTGCCTTGGTTATTTTCCTTGTAATCCTAAATATCAATATTTCAATTTATTATTCATCACATTTTGCATTGTTAAGTAGAAACCCAATGTTTAATTATCTTTTACGTATTCGCAAAATTAATGATAACTTTTTTGAAAGTACCTTCATCTTTGTTTAAATTATAAAATCTTTCAGATTTCTTTAATTTAACCTAATTCAAGCTGTAAATTAGTAACAAACGCTGAAAGTTAACTTTATTCATAAAAATAATTTATTATCTTGCCAGTTTTTACGCTATATTTAAAAGTTCTTGCCGAACAATTCCAGGCTAATTACACGGACCTAACAACGTCGGTTACCAGAGCTGGTGTCTGTGGTACGTACACTTTTGCTGAGCTGATAAGCACTTGTCCTGAATAACGCCGAGTGAGGAACGTGAGCTAATTTTTATTTTAAATTTTTATTAAATTATGATTTATTGCTTAACTACACTGGCCTTCAAAAGTAAGTATCACACTTTTAAAATTGGGATAACGTTTTAAGTTCACAAGATATACTTTCAAAATAAAAAGGACTCCAAAGAGAAATTAATTTTGTACATAAAAACTTTATAGTCGGTAACCTTCTTTTAAGAATTGGCTGAAAAAAAACTTCAAAAACAAAACCATTCCTTTTCAAAGTGGACGTTTCCGAATTACAATTTTACCATTCACATTATTCTTTCTGCTTTAAATTTTTTTCGAGATCGATGGGTCTTGTTTTAAAAATTTATGCTAAAAAGCACATAACATTTATTTATCATGCCTCTTTCAGTTGAAGAATGTGCTAGGATCATGGCTTTTCTGGAACTAGGCGTCAGTATGCGTCGCACTGCAAGAATGGTGGGTGTGACGGTACTTACGGTCCAGAAGGTAAAGCGAAGGTACGAAGAGACTGGACACCATCTGAGGAGACCTTGTAATGGCAGACCCAGGTGTACCAGTGCCCGAGAAGATCGTTATATTATTTCCACTGTGTTAAGAAATCGCCACCAAAATGCAGTTGAAGTCCAGCAACAGCTACTTCAGACCCGGAGGGACTACATTAGTGACAGTACAGTGAGAAGAAGACTTGCTGAAGCAAATTTGAAACCCCGAACACCAGCAAGTGGCCCAAAACTCGAGAGACAGCATCGAGTAGCGAGACTGCGATACGCCCGTGAACACATGCAGTGGGATGAAGAAGAATGGTCAAGAATTTTGTTTACAGATGAGTCTCGATTCTCCCTTTACACTTCTGATGGAAGGCGAAGTGTTTACAGGCGACCTATTGAGCGATACCTTTAAGCCTGCATCTCAGAAAGAGTCCAATACGGTGGAGGCAGTGTACATGTATGGGCTGGCATATCTTCAGAAGGTCGCACAGAGCTAGTAGCCATAGAAAATGGCACCCTCACTAGGCAAAGATATGCTCAATGAGTATGCAGGGCCGTATTTAGCAAATATGGGTGATGGATCGATGCTGATGCATGATAATGCCCGGCTACACACGGCTCATATCGTACAAGAGTATATTCAGGAGGTCGGTATGAGCGTGATGGCTTGGCCATCAAGAAGTCCTGATCTCAACCCGATTGAACACGCCTGGGTTGAGCTTGGGAGGCTAGTCAGAAATCGCAGACCACCACCTACTACCCTCAGGGCACTAAAGCAGGCCCTGGTAGAAGAATGGGAGGATATTCCCCAACATCGGCTCCGAAACCTAGTGTTCAGTATGCCAAACCGGCTCGAAGCTGTAATCAGAGCTCGAGGAGGCAATACCAGATATTAAAAATTAAATAACATGTAATACATTTTAGTTAATTTTTTTTACACTAAACTAAAAATGTCTATTTTCATTGTTTTATCTTTTTTAAGTTAAAAATGTTACTAATGTATAATTTTAGTTTCTAAGAATTAAACCCTATAAAATTTGCAACAAAACGTTTTTAATCTTAAATCTCTACCTTCTATAGTTAAGAAAAAAAAATTAATTTGAAAAGTGTGATACTTACTTTTGCAGGCCAGTGTATATTCTTAGTTTATAATTTTAAAGAAAAGTGCTAAAAATGGCAAGTAAAGGCAAAACTCAGAGTATAAATTCTGAGATGAAAATTTTGTGCACAAAACGAAGCTCAATTAAAGGTCAAATTACCAACTTTAAAAATTATTTAGATAAAATCACAAAGCAATCTACATTCACATCTTTTGAATTAACTGAGCTTTCTTTGAAGTTCAGTAGATTTGAAAGTCAGATAGAATTATTAAATTCAGAGAATTTGGATGCAGAAATTGATGAGCGAGAGCAAATCGAGCAAGAACTAATATTGTGTTCCGCTATGGCTAAGAGCTTAATTGAAAATCAAAATCAAATCAAATCAATAGAACAGGAACGAAATAAGCGCGAATCTTTATTTCAAGAAGCTCAATGCTCTATCGATCATGGTGACGTTGGCATAAAATTGCCCCAAATTGAAATAGCTAAGTTTGATGGATCATATTTTCACTGGCTTGCATTTCGCGATACATTTCGTTATTTGATTCATAGCAATCAACGTATTCCCACTATACAAAAATTTAATTATTTATGATCTTACCTGGAGGGAGAAGCTGCACGCATAGTTTCAAATATTGAGGTTTCATCAGCTAATTATCTTATTGCCTGGCAATTACTTAACGACCGCTATATTAATAAAAAACTATTGATATATCATCATTTGAAATCTCTTTTTAACATACAAATGCCAAATCGGGATTCTGACAGTTCTTTAAGATTTTTAGTTGATAACGTTACGAAGAACTTACGCGCTCTTTCTAACCTCGGACAGCCCACTGATCATTGGGATACTTTGATAATTTTTATGTTGACTTCTAAGCTTGACAATCATACATTAATAAAGTGGGAAGAGCGGTGTTTCCGGGACGATACGACATGGCTACCTTCAAAAAAAGCGCGTACACCTTCCTTAAAAGCCGACAACGCTCTTGTGATTCCTCTGGTGTTGCAAGAGAATGTAGGCGGCGGTGATCACGTAACACCAGGCGACCCGTACGCTCGTTTGTCCTCCTATTCCATAAAAAAAGAGCATCGGAATGGCTTTGATGACTTTCCTACATTAGAACAATTTAAGTGTTTTTTTACTGATCGTGCCCGTTCTCGAATCAATACATCGCAATAAATCCGATAGTAATATAAAATCAGTATGTGGGTAATAATAACAAACAGTATTCAAATATAAATCATTTCCGACAGTAAATGTAGTAAAAGGTACGGTATTTCAATGCATAATATGCAATCAAAATCAAAAAATATATGACTGTCCTATATTTAAATCAAAAACTATTAAGGCCAAGCTAGTCAATATTATAAAATATAAATTATGTTCTAATTGTTAAAGGCAAGGGCATCCTGTTGGTGTATGCCGCATGGGTCAGATGCAAAAAACGGCACTATACTTTACTGCATAGTGATTTTAACGAAACAAAGGTTAATTCCATCGAAATTGATACGTTTGATACATGTACTTCATCTATTTCTAATTTTACTAAAGAAAATACTAGTCAAAAAATTTTGCCTACTGCCCTAATTAAAATTTTGAATCCGGTGACTAAAGAGGTGATGCAAGTGCGCACCCTACTAGATTCAGGCAGTCAGTCATCATTCATTACGCAATTTATGCAACAAAAATTATCTCTAAAGGTAAATCCTACATCAATAAATGTTATTGGAATTGGTAATTGTCTCGCAAGCACAGTAAGCAAAAGCTGTGTCGTTCAATTACAGTCCCCATATTCAAATTATAAACACAAGGTCTCTTGTTTGGTATTAGATAATTTAACGGGAAAATTGCCAAGGTATTCCATTGATATAAAAAAATAAAATAATTATTGATGAACTGAATCATTATTTTATTAATCTCATAGTTCAAAAGTAATCCTTTCAAAGTGAATTTTAAACGTTATTCTCATGTCGAAAATATTATTCAAATTCTTTTTCTGAATTTGCAGCTCAGTAAGGCATCAAATTTTATTTTTACTCCTTCGTATGCACCTCAATTTGGCGGTATTCGGGAGGCCTGAGTTAAGTCCGCAAAATTTCATATAAAACGTGTAATTCTTATCTGGCGTTTGAGAAGATAACAACTTTGTTTGCACAAGTGGAATCACAGGACACTTAACAGGTGTCTGTTGTCCTCCTCACCCAACGATTTCCTGTTTTTTTTTTGTTTTTAATTGGAAGACCCCTAAATTAGCTTCACCTTCCTTGGAAAACAAAAATGAGAGCAGCCTCAACGTTTTTGGAAGAGGTGGCAGAGACAGTACATCTGTGAGCTTCAATTACGTACTAAGTGGAATGGAAATACTGCTAGTATCAAAATTGGTGATTTGGTCCTGATTAGCGATGACTCGGCGCCTCCATTATGCTAGATTGCTTGCCGAATAGCTAAATTATATCCAGGATCTGATAACATACCACGCGTAGCTGATGTAACCACTACAAAAGGATTCTATCGACGTCCCTTAGTTCGACTTTGCCCTCTTCTTCCAGATGTAACTAATTAGTTTAAGAACTGGCGTCTTCCACGGCGGGAAGTATGTTTACGCCTGTCAAAGTCACTTGAACTTACATAGATACTCTGTGGTAATCTTAAGGATTGTATTGTGAAATGTTGTTACTCTTTGTTATATTATATTCGTACCAACTGTCGAGATTAAAGTATCCAGGTCAATTAAAATAGAAGTTTAAATTAATTTATTGATCACATTATGTTCACGACGAAACACATATATGAGTATTCTTCTTGGGTTTCGTATCCATGAATTAATTTGTCCAAGAATAACGCCCTCAAGTTAATTATAATCAAAAATAACCAATCAATATTGTCAACATGTTATTTTTTAAAGTGATAACCCTCACTTCTGGGATTAATTACACAAGTGAAATGTAGATGAAGCCACAACCTGAGAGTTCAACAAGACACAGTCACTCGAACGGTTGGCTGTGTGGAAGAGCGCTCACATGGAACGCGAGAGGTCGAGACCCAATTTTGTTTTCAAATTTAATTTTTCAGGGCATGTTTTACATTCCCCTTAAACGTCCCCTATAATATTCCCTGAAAAGGTCATGAAACGTCGGGTTAAATAAAATAATAATAAATTATGGGTTTTCCCGCTGACCGAACCGGTAAATAGTACATGATACAATCACAATAAAGTTGATATGGCTAGTTAGTAAAAAAAATTGCCTTCAATAGTTACCTTATCGCTATGCCAGATGAGTTCAAGATATGATTTGAATCTGTCTCTCAACACCGGCTCCACGTCACTTCTTACTAAGAAACTCATCACATTTTCGATGAAGGCATCGTATTCCTCTCTGTTAGATTAAAAATATTGTTTCTTATATTACATAATACTTATACTACTTATTATTTAAAATTAAATTAAATTATATTAAAAGAGATATTTGATTGAAGAAAGTGCTGACGACCCGACAGCCTGGTGTTGAACTGTTGAACAATCTAGATATGTCAATGTGTGCGTGAGATAGTGGTATCTACTTTAATAATTAAAATAATGAGCTATTTTTTTATCACCTGTTGTTAAGTGATCTCCGCCGCCCACAATCTCTTGTAACACCAGAGGAATCGCAGGAGCGTTAACGGCCTTTAAGGTACGCGCTTTTTTTGAAGGTACCCATGTCGTATCGTCCCGGAAACACCGCATAAGGAAGCTCATTTCACAGCTTTGTAGTCCGAGGAAGAAAGCTCCTTGAAAACCGCATTGTGGAGGACCGCCACACATTCAGATGGTGAGGATGATATCCTAACTTGTGGAGTGTCCTCCGAAGATGGAATTCTGCGGAAGGAAACATGTTAAACAGCTCTTCGGAACACTTCCCGTGATAAATGCGGTAAAAGACACACAAAAAAGCGACGTCTCTACGCAACGCCAAGTTAAGTCCGACTTTTCAGTCAAAATCGGTTATACTAACAATATATTCGATTTCCTTTTCTTTCTCGCTGTATATCCGTTAGAAATTTGTTTGTCTATACGTTCGTCTATATCTAAAATCGAAATTTATTTATTTTTTATTCTATCCAACACAAAATTGATAGCGCAATCTGTTCATGCTGTGTTGGTTCCGCGCCAGAGCTCGTGTCCAAAAATTACTCTAATTTTCAATCTAAGTATCCATTTAACACTTGAAGTCGAATAAAAAAAATAATTGAATAAATTAATCAAATATTATTTTCCATATAACAACATATCTGGCAATTCAATGTTACTTTATACCAAAATTCTCGATATATACGATGCGGGACTCAAACTCCGAGCGCTTTTACCAACTGAGCCAACAGTCCGAGTGACGAATCGACCGTAAATCTTGTTCAATGCTCAGGTTGTGATTATGATTATTTTGTAGCTGTAGATTGTATCTCACATCCTACTTATATAAAGGGTTAAAGGGAAAGTCGTACAGAATATAAATAACTAGCTGACCCGGCACACGTTATTTTGCCATATAAATTGTATTGCTCTTGTGCTTGCTAGTTGATAAGAGATGGCGCTAGTTGTATTCATTAGTAACAATCACACTTCTTTTATATTTTGTATAATTCACACTATAGTTTTATAAATTATAGCCTATAAGTTATTCTGGTGTGTTAGCTATATTATTGTAAAGTTTCATCAAAATCTATTCAGTAGATTTTGCGTTAAAGAAGTTCAAACATACAAACCTTCACATTTACAATATTAGTAGGATATAGCTAAAGGACGGAATTCTTCACGTTATTTCTGATGGATTTGATTCTGTAATATGGTGTCCGAAACTTAACCGTTATGGAGATATTAAACTTCGAAGTTTTTTTAAAACCACATTTTTTTGCTTTCAAATCGCTTTTTTTAGTAATGGAGCTCTTGAGTTTTTTATGATAAAACATAAACTTAAAACTTAGAAAATAACTTTGCACAGGATGCCGACTAGATAATAGGTACCACTACGGCGCCTATTTCTGCCGTGAAGCAGTAATATGTAAGCACTCCTTTGTTTCGGTCTGAAGGGCGCCATAGGTATTGAAATTACTGGGCAAATGAGACTTCTTCTTAACATTTAACATCTTATGTCTCATGGTGACGAGCGCAGTTGTAGTGCAATTACAATGCACTGCGCATTGTAATGGGCAGGGCGTATCAATGACCATCAGCTGAACGTCCCTTATTTTAATAAAAAATAACTTATTATTAGCAGTTCAAAAGGCCTGATAAAGTTTAGAACTCAATAATTTTCTATTTATCTTTGAAGCGATACTTTTATAAAAACCGTATAGAAACTGTTGTGCAAGTTAAGTTTAAAAACTTCTTTAGCTAACCAAAAAAGTATAATAACAATTAACAATCATAAATTAGTAGAAAGTGGGTATTAGTGATACTCGTCAAGATGCGCTGATGATACCAGACTGATCACATCGTATTGGCTACCATGTAGTGGAGTAGAGTTACCTCATAGCCGTGGTCACCATGATGGTGGCGGAGTACACCGCCTCCATGTAGATATGCAGCACGATGCACAGCTCCAACACCAGCAGGATGTGGAATAGACCTTCGTAACCTCCCCACGGATAGTCCTCTATGTGCGCTGTTCAATATAACACAAATACCTTTATTTCTATCTCTATGTTTTTATATATATTCTTTTAATTATAGCTTTATTTCCTTATACATTTAGATATTTACTTAAAAAATGTATTTGTTAGTATGTGTTAGTATTTCACTATTTTAAATAAAAGTACCTATTTTGTTAGTATAATTAGTTATTATTTTCGAAACAAGGACCGCCTTTAGCTGTAAAAGCCTCCTCCATTGATTTCCACTCGTTCCTGTCTCGTGCCATTCTTGTCCAACACCTTTCCTGCTGTTTCTACTATGTCATCGCTCCATCTGTTATTAGGCCTGCCTCGATTTCGTTTCCTATTTATAGGGTACCAGTTCGTTGCTACTTTGGACCACCTTTCGTCTTTTGTTCTTTGTATATGTCCAGCCCATTTCCATTTTAAACGTAGAACAGATAAGGCTACACCTTTTGCTTTGGTTTTCTTTCTTATTGTGATATTTTTAATTTTATCTCTTGAAGTTATATGGGGCTAAGAATAAGTTCTTAGCCCCATATAACTTCTCTCAATTCCTCTCTGACAAACTTTAACTTTTTCTAAGTTTCTATAGGTTAGAGGCCATGTCTGACAAGCGTAAGTGAGGCATGGCATTAAACAGGTCTCCATAGCTTTTGTTTTAAGCTTCGTTGGCAAATTTGATTTGAAAATTTCCTTAATCGACCAGTATTTATTCCAAGTGCTTTAAGTTCTACGTTCTATTTCTTTCTCATTGCAAGATTTGAAAGACATAACATGCCCTAGAAAAATGAAATCAATGTAACTCATAGGTATCTGTTCTCTGTTAGTCATTATTTTTGTCTTGTCTTGATTTATTTCGAGGCCCACTTTCTTACTTTCTTGGCAGAGTGAGTTAATCATGAATTCCATTTCTATTGGATCTTCTATCAATATGTAGCATATTTTAAATTGTACAGCAATGATTATTTCTTAAAATGTTAAACTACGGTTGGGAGAGGGGCTCAAACTTGGTAGAACCTGTGCTAGTGCTAGTCTCCTCCGGGCCCTCCCCACTCTTAAGTTATTATATAATTGCAAAATACACCCAAATACAGTACACAATTGGACGTAATTCCAGAAAAACGTTCCAAACCACAATGTTATTAATACGTGACACAGTGATACTAATACGTAAAGTGAAAACCTTGTACTCCTTTTAAAAGAATGGATGAACGTAAAATTAAACACAGTTAAAGTTTATATGGAGAAGAAGTTCTTTTTTACAAAATGCTTAAAATACATTAAATTAATTATAATAAATATGACATATACTAGAGCATGAATGTATATAACATATACACACACATACATTAAAAAGAGGTATATAATATAGTGTACAATTCCCAACTAATGCACTCACGTATAGAAACAGCTGTTCACTGAGCGAAGACATTTATTCCAAAAAATACAACTAACCTATGTAACGGCTAAAAATATTTAAAGCGTGTTTAGAAAATACCGTCTTAATAATACAGCGCCATCTAGTTTCACACTCATGGTAACTCACTGTGTAGTTCACGCAGTGAAGTTTACATAATACTTAACATATAGACATATATAAAGACTCATTAACATCTTTATTCTATAGTTTCAACAGACACTTTTAGTTTGGTTTATTGTTTTTCTGTGTCGTAAAAACTTTCAATCAAATATTTGAACAAACAAAAACGTTTTTTTTTATATTACAATGTTGAGTGAAGTGAGTTAGCATTACGGCTTTTAAATGAAGAAATAATTGAAGTTATAAATATTACAAATACAATAATTCCGCGTCAAAAACACACAGAAAAACAATTTAAATAGGTAAATTAATAAAGAAAGTAGTGGGTTGCGGTAATAAACGATATAAATACTGATTAATTTCTTTTTTTACGAATGAGGAGGACAAATGAGCGTCGAAACATAGAAATCACAGGAGCGTCGCCAGTTCGCAGCCGTTTAAAAAGGTGTACGTGCTTGCTCAGTCCACAGCTTGGTTGAAAATTTTTTACGATAACAATAATAAGGGACGAGGCGAGCAGGACGTTGATCAGCTGATGATAATTGATACAACCTGCCCCGTACAATGCAGTGCCGCTAAGGATTCTTGAAAAACCCAAAAATTCTGAGCAGCACTACGATTTCGCTCATCACCTTGAGACATAAGATGTTAAGTCTCATTTGCCCAGTAATTTGACCAGCCACGGCGCCCTTCACACTGAAACACAGTAATGCTTACACAATACTGCTTCACGGCAGAAATATTGTGCGCCGTTGTGGTACCCATAACCTAGCCAGCATGCTGTGCAAACAAGCCTCCTACGTGGCAGAAAGTGGGGAATGGTAGGGACTTCTATCTCGTGATTTATAAAGGATTTGTAATTGATTTTCAAAAAAAATCAGGTTGCAAGAGATTACGAGAGGCATCACTTACCTCGTCATCTCGTCATTTTTCTCATTAAAAAATACTCTGTTTATCGCCAGATCCGTAATGATCATGTCGATGACAATCTCTTTGCCATCGAAATTAAAGTAATATCGATAATGCTTGTAAGAGTGCTTTCGCACCACATCCGATCCGAATCCGATCCGTAACCGTGAAAACACGGTCCGAAGCTTAGGTAGTTTACGCACTAGATCCGGCTTCCGTCATCCGATTTCTTTCCGTCAACCGTAGAAATAGTTCTACGGCTACTTCGGACCGTGTTTTCACGGATACGGATCGGAATCGGATCGGACGTAGTGCGATAGCGCTCTAAGTAGCTAATAGATCGTTTAAGAATTGACTCTTACTAGTAAAGGTCAACACCGATATAGCCCAGTAGAGACTGAATGTAAGGGTGCTTTCAATGATAGCACCATTTTTCGGGGGTTCCACGTACCAGTGCGGGACATGCGTTATGTTGTTCACGTAGCAGTGATCGAAACTGGAAAGAAAATTCAGTCAGTTTTAGAGCTCATGGCTTGATCTTATTTATTACGGATCGATATTCAGTCTCCTTAGAAATCTATAGACAAAGCAGTGGATAACTTTCCCATTACTAACACACAGTCACCACAGATTAAACTCTATATTTCAATTAAATTATTAAATCTAACATATTATGTTCGGAAATGGTAAAGCTCGTGAGAAGAACATACAAGAAACTCAAATATATATATATATTCTCTCGAAAATTTCATTGAGAACTTCATTTACTGCACTACGCCATAGCTATGTATTACATGTACCTAAATCATCTACTAACTATATATGTTGATATAACTAGATATTTTTAATACAACTGTTAACGCAATTAAAAAAAAAATGAAATTACTTTCGAATCTGTTGACTTACCTGTAAATACAAAGCGTGCCTATTATAAGAATATCTAGTCTTGCCATAAATACAGAAAAAAAGAAAAAAAAGATGTCTATTGCAAATAACATTTATTACTATTACAGAGTGTTAGTTTTATACATAAATATAAAACAATTAAAAATATGAAAAGCTTATTGGAAGTGGTCTCCATTAGCTGCTGCAATTCAGTACTTTAAACGTTGAGGTCAGTTATTAATAGAAGCACGCACTCTTTCCATGGGGAAATTCTCTTCACTGCCAATCGTACGGATTGTTTAAGCGTCACCAAATTATCATGGCGTTTAGAGCAAGCCGTACTCTCTAAAACTGACCATAAATCATAATCCATCGGATTAAGATTGGGACTAGACGAGGGCCACTCTTCAGCCCTGATGAGGTCGAAACGTTCGTTTCCAACCAAGACTGCGTAGACCGAGTTTTATGACCGGGCGCCGAGTCTTGCTTTTTAAGGGGTTTCACTACCGTTTCAAGAATGGTATCTTGATACACTTGTGCCGATGTTTTGATACCTTTTTCACAAAAGTATGGCTCAGTCACTCCTTCAAAGCTAATAAATACCCCACCAAACCATCACTGATTGACACAGTTGGATAATGCCCACGTTGCACTCTGTCGACTAATTGGGAGGCTTTCTTAGAGCTTTGAGCATAAATACGGTCATTTTGTTTGTTAAAATGTTGCACAATTGTAAAAAATTCTCATTCGTAAACAAAATTTTGGTTTGACCTCCCTTTGCGTACCAGTTTATCAGTTAAGAAATGACCAGTACTTCTCTGATAGGCTGCCAGTCTTAAGTCATCTTTTAAAATACGCGACACGCTTCTAGTTGCTATCTTCATTTCTCGAGATAGAATCTTTTGCTTTCGGACAGGAATTCTTCGAATTCTTTCCTTTACTACTTTAACCACCTTTTTTGTACGAACACTACGTGGACGGCCAGATCTTTTTCTGTCACAAACAGAGGAGGTCTCATTGTACCTATTAATAGCCCGTTACACAAACATTTTACTAATACCAAGCGTATGGAGAGTTCGAATTCAATCTTTTTAATTTCTTCTCTTTTTCTACTATTTTTAGATGGTCACTTTTAAGACCTATAACACTGGACGGCCAGATCTTTTTCTGTCACAAACAGAGGAGGTCTTATTGTACCTATTAATAGTCCGGTACACAAACATTTTACTAATACCAAGCGTATGGAGAGTTATAAAAATTGCTTTTGGCTCCATACCTACTTTGTGTAATGCAATCACAGCGATTCGTTTCTCTTTGTCACCCCACTCCATTTTAATATCGCAAAATATTGTACAATGTATTATCGCCAAAATGAATAATCATATAAAAATGACAAATTCCAAATCCAGATTCAAATGCAAAATTTTGTTTATTTTTAATTGTAACAGTATTTATGGCCAGACTAAGTATATTACATGTTCTACCTTATAATTTTCCTTCTTATTACTTATATTGTCTATTTGTGAGTATCTGTAATTAGCTCTAAGTTGTATTTTGTATTTTTTGTGTAAATAGCTTAATTAATAACTTAATTTGTAAGATGTGGCATCCAATATATTATAAAATCGTTTTCAAAGATAAACAGCGTTTTGTATGTCAAATATTTCATAAAAAGCAATAAAAATTAACTGGTCAGATACAAATTTTCGTGTATTGGATGCATTGTTAAGGCGAAGGGTAAGCAGAAAACACGCAAACAAGGTGTTTTTAGACAAGTTTTGTTGTGAAAATATAGCATTTGGAGCTATAAACACTATTTAATCCTGTTACACATACCCTTAAGTCTTACTTGTGCTGATGCTTGCTGTTCTTTATACTTAACACTCCAGAGCCTTTTTGAACCACCACTTTTCTTTGCAGTTAAACAAGTTTTTTGGCATAGCATGACGCATTTGTTTAGTACTACTCTCAGAAAAGTTATTCTTACAGGTTGTACTTTTTTGTGTGGGTACATTCATTCACATTAGTAATGAACAACGAGGAGTGTACGCATATTAACTGCTTGCAACTGTTAAAATGTTACGTTTTCCACGCAAGAATTTTGAAAATATTGACTTAGTTAGCTTTGTTGGCAGCCGTGAAATCATATCGCTCAAGGTCGCTGGCATTTAGTATCGCCTTAATGTAAGGATGCTTCGTATAATATGTATGTATGCTAATGAAATTAAAATGATAAGTCATAGTTATAGGCACATTAGATAGAAAAAGTGTATGTGTACGCACGCAAGAAGTTACAAGAGAGAGAAAGGCGGTAGCTGAATATGATACTTTGATACGATGATGAATTGATTTTGGTGCTGATTCAAATGTTTTAGCTGACCAACTAACGTCAGGTCAAAGAGTATGTTAATACTACATAATAAGAGGCGGGACTTCCTAAGTAAAAATTGAAATTCAGTTTAGTATAAAACGTGCAGTAATTTGACACAAGTGTGAAATAGTCGTAATTACAGTTCGGCGATGGGCCACGAAGTATAATCCGACTAAGTTTGAAAGCGAACAGTTGCTTATAACGTAGTGGATTTCAGCTATCTCCGTTTTTTACGAGATTATAGCCGTCACCTATCAATGACTGCACGTTTCATACAATCTAGTGAATCGCTTTTTTCTTAGAGAGTTTCGCTAGGCTGCGTCAGGTTATCGAGTTTGCGTGACGGTGTGCGCGCGCAACGTAAAAATTCATTCTGATAATTTGTGCCGAAAGAAGTATAACTTACAAGAAACACATAAAGCCGTGCTGCAGAGAAGCCAGAAGATAGCAGGCGATCATAAGGAGCAAGGAGTAGTTGAAAAAGCGCAGTACGCTGCTATGGTACACGTATTCTTCCTCCACTCCTTTCAGCATACGGAACACCTAATGTCACAGTAGTTTTCAATATGAATATATTTCATACACAGTAGGTAACGCTGAAAGACTTGAGCAAAAATTTGATTGAAAAATTACTTTATGATTTTGATTAAGCTTAATGTTAATACGACAGCCAGGTGTGAATTTTTAATTAACGTTCTAAAAGTAATAATATTGTTATGGGGCAGTGCGGCCGATATTAATACTATCTCTGTACTGCAGAAGAGGGCTATTCGCGAGATTTATTTATTTATTTAAGGACATCCAGTTACAGTAACACTAAAAGTAATCTTAAAATAAGTAAATGTCTAAATAAAATTGTAAGTGCACTGAATAAAGGTGCCACAACATGCAAATCAAGTAACAAAATATATCAAGTACATTAAGTTCCAAACTACATGAACTATTATTATCTACTACATTCAAAAATACTTACTATTAATATAGCCTAAGAATTATAACTAACTTAAATACTATTTAACAATATTCAAAAATTTCCGAACAGCAGTCTTAAATGCTAATGGGTGACGTGTTAAATATGTCTACAGATACATCGAGAGAGTTATATGTTTGGCTTAGTCTAGATATAGGAGAGTGTATTTTCAGATTAGTACGAGCTAACGGCAAACAGAAAACACCCAGGGGTTTATATGGTAATCGGTGAGGAACTCTAAAAGTGAAAGATTCAAGCAATATAGGGCAATCGACAAAACTTCGCAGTACTTTGAACAAGAATACCATATCTGATAATTGACGACGAACTGATAGGTTTTCCACTTTAAAATAATTCAGTCTTTCGACATATGATTTATGGAGTTTGTGTAGACCAACCGAATATGACAGGTGTCTCAAAATTCTTTTTTGAATTCGCTCAATGCGTAATTGGTGAACCTTATAGACTGGTGACCACACAACACTGCAGTATTCTAAGGTACTCCTCACAAAGGCGCTATAAATAATAATCTTAGTGAGCGAGTTTTTAAAATACAATTTCTTAATATGAAACCAAGAGTTCTAGAAGACTTAGCTACGATTTTGTCAATATGTGGGAGAAATGTCAGTTTATTATCGAAGACTACTCCTAAATCACGAATGCAATTTACCTCTTCCAATGCTGTTCCACAAAAGTGGTACCGGGATTCAATGATGTTATGTTTGCGTGTAAATTTTATATGGTGACATTTCGAGGTATTTAATAACATTCCATTCTCCGAACACCAACTCGACAAACTTGAAAGATCTTTCTGTAGCAGTTCAGTATCCTCAGAGGTTCTAATCACTCGGCAAAGCTTGAGGTCGTCAGCAAAGAGAAAAACTTTGCTATTACTGAACACAGATACTATGTCATTAATGAACACGTTAAATAGCCAAGGGCCTATGTGGGAGCCTTGTGGAACACCTGAGATTGATGTGAATGTATTTGATTTATAACCTTTCACTACCACGTATTGCTGTCTAGTCGATAAGTAAGAGGCAAACCAATTTAGGGCTGCTCCAAAGATACCATATTTTTCTAGTTTTTTAATTAGTAGTCCGTGGGGCACGGTGTCGAACGCCTTTGAGAAGTCTGTGTATACAGAATCTACTTGGTGGGATAAATCAACCGCGTCGACAAGATACTGAAGGTAGCTGACGAGGTTCGTATTGGAAGATCTTGCTTTAACAAAACCATGCTGTTCTAAACTGAGCAATTGTTTGAAATGTTTTTCTAAGTATGGACATATTAAAGCCTCGAAAATCTTAGCAAACACGGGTAAAATGGAGATGGGTCTATAATTCGATACCTCCACATGATTTCCATTCTTGTGTATTGGGACAACTTTAGCAGTTTTCCAAAGTGATGGGAAAATACCTGTTGCTAGGGATCTGTTAAATATGAGATAAAGTGGAAGACTTAGGACAGAACAGCAGCTTTTCACAAAATAAGATGGAATACCATCCGGCCCGGGGCCTTTGTAAGGGTCAAGTCTTTTTAAGTATAGAAACAATTTTGATTACCTAAATTGTTATTATGGTTATTACCAAAAGTTTCGTTACTCGTTGTTAAATTATACCCGGTTGAAGAACTGTAAACTGAGGAAAAATGTGATGCAAAAAGATTACAAATTTGAGTTCCATCTGAAGCAGTAACATCTTTGTATATCATGTTATGAGGGTAATGGTTAGACGTACCACGTTTCTTATTCAAGTAGGACCAGGAATATTTTGGGTTGCTACCGATACTCTCTTCAATATCTTGGATGTATTTGTTGTAGCAAGAGATGGTATATGTTTTGCATCTCTTGTTTAAAATGTTTAATTCTATTTCGTCCAGAGGGTTATGATATTTTCGGAAACGGTGTAGAACTTTTATCTTTTCTTTAGTCACTTTTATCAACGCTTTGGAAAACCAATGCGGATGGGTACTATTCCGAAGTTTTGTGTTTGGTACAAATTCATTTATTACATTATTTAATATACAATAGAAGCGACCAACCATTTCATCTACATCTCCACTATCCGAAAATTCACTCAACCAATTTACTTTATCAAGTTGGTCGATAATTTTCTGATAATCTGCTTTTAGGAAATTATATCTAACTTCCCCAAAATTAGCCCTAAGTTCCTTATATTTATCATTTAAGTAAACTGATATATCCAGGGGAACATGGTATGGGTCAATTTTAACTAGTGGATTATGTGATGCATTTACTTTGATGTTAGGCATATTACTTAAAACTAGGTCTAAAATTGTCAGCTGGTTATTGGTTATATTATTATTTATAGCCTAGGTCCTAAAGAATCATTAAGAGAAAAATTTAAAGAAATAAACATTTTGACTGTTGCTTCTCAATACATTTTTGATAATGTTTTGTATGTTCATAAGCAAATTGAGGAATTTTCTAGAAACTGTGACATTCATAATGTTAACACGAGGAACAAACATAAACTTGTTATGCCTACTACTCGGTTGGGTCGAGTTAGTAAGTCTTTTGTTGGGCGATGTATATGCTTCTACAATATGATCCCAGAAAATGTACAAAACAAATGTGTTACGAAATTTAAAAGAATTGTTGAAAAACGTTTGTGTGGGAAAGGTTATTATAGCATAAACGATTTTCTTAATGACACCACGGACTGGGATTAAAGTGAACACCCTCAGGCTCTTTAATTATAAATGTTTATTGTACGATATTACATTGTAATCCATATTTTATATAAAAAAAAGCCCGCTGAGTTTCTTGCGCCCATTCTTCTCCGGTCTGAGGCAGTCTCTTTTGAATGGGTGGTACATTTTGACGTTCAATAAGTGATTATAAATGCTATTTTGAATAAAATTATTTGAATTTGAATTTGAATATTTTTTAGTATCCGTTAAATTTAATACATAATTAAAACATATTCACATTACTACCTACTTCGCTATAATTATCATATTCAAAAACTGATGTAAATATTAAAATAAGAAATGGCAAATTATTTTAATTCTATTTTCAAATTCCTGTCAAATACAGTGACGGCAAAGAGATTTAAGTACATAGAACGGTCATTGGCAAATTTTTCATACAAATATAGTTAATACCATATGTCCTTAAGATTAATTACAGTTATTAAGATTAAGAGGAGTAAAATATTTCATCGTCAGCGATGTTAATAATACAAGTAAGCACACTAAACTCGACTTGTCAACTTTACCAGAACGAGCTATTATATGCCACTTTTAGAGATTCAGTAATAATTCAGTTATTGAAGTGTACCGCGACGCCCAATTCTGTTCGGTAAACATGAAGTAAACAGTTGAATAAATTATAAATTATGGTACATGATCCCGTTTCTGTGGAAACTGGGGACTTTGGGACTTCTGCTAAATAAAACGAGACAAGTAGGTAAGGCAGTCCTCTCTTAAGGTCTCTGCCCACTTCACCGTATCATACCGAGCGTATCAGGCAAATAAATATTATTTGTATTGAAAAGTATGACACTGTTCCCACTAGACCGTTCCATCACCGACCAACACCGTCGCGTGCCAATCCGTTGGTGTGTGGGCATAGTAGAGCGTATCGTGTTACTTTTCGTGCCTGATATGCTCCTAACACAGTCATGGTATGATACGGTGTAGTGCGCAGAGACCTTAAACCTAACACGGCGAAAAGGATTCTAAAGAGACCGAAATAGGTGGAACTCTGAATTGCAAGGTAGGGCTGGTAGATTCAGTAACATGTTCCAGACAAACTCTCTTAGTTTTTCTTAGTGGTTAAAGATCTGTGTGTGGTCTAGCGTTAGCATGATGCAAGATCACGCCATTTATATTGATAAATTTCGGCCATTTTTTCTTCAATCAACTTTTTGTTTCAATCTCATCGGGTTTTGGCAGTAGAGATCCGAATCGATTGCCTTCCGGCTATAAAGGCTAATAATGAACCATCTACACGGTTTCACCTGTGTTATTTATTACAAGTTGATCCAGGTTTTTCCATAGTTTGTGAAGACAGACTGACCTTCCACCACGGCTTTTTTTCGACGTTTTACGAGATTCGCTTATTCATCACATCATTTATCAATATCTCTATATTCAGTGAGCTCTGTGGCTTCCAAATATCGATAGATTTTGTGTGCCCTGATCTTGCTCTACTTTTTCAAAAGTGGCATCCATTTTATTACAACAGACCAACGACCCGTACGTCTTTTTCATCTTTGAAATCAAAAATTCCTGGATTGAAAACACTTCAACGTAATACTTGTTACTTATACTGACATTGAATTAGGTCCAAAACCGTTTCCACTTAAAAAGATTTCATGTTGTCTGGCACATTACATCGTCGAAAAGCAAACATTTCAACGCATTGCTTTGCCCGCAGACGATGTATTAGATGGCAGTGCCACTAGAACGAAGCTTTTACGTCGATTATGTGTGCACTAGGTATGTGTATATATGTATAATACCACTTTAGACTAGTAGATAATATTTATTTATTTATTCAAGGTCCACCAACACAGAATACACCAGACAATTCTTAAGATTGTAACATAAATTTCAAAAATCGTGTTCCTGCAATTACAGGTGAACACATCATGCACATTAACATACAAACAATTTAGTTGTTAATTATATAAAAGTAAATTGAAGTACTATAACGCTAACATGTTAAAACAATATAAAAAGATAAATTAATTCCACAAATCATTACAAGCTACAATACAGTCACTTCAATATAATCACTAAAATACTATATAGGTACAATATATTTTGTCAATGCGTTTTTTATTATTAATTAGGTAATAACATTTTAGTAATCAGAGTGTCAGGTTTCTCTTAAATTATGCTACTGTATCTCCAAAAACATCTATAGACCGCTTGTTTGAAATTATAGTGTTGTATTGACGCAACAGCCTATTCAGTGGGGAGTTAAATCCGAGATTAGGGTTTGCTCGATCAGGTATAAACGGTTTATATTTTTTTGAGGTGCTCTAGTTGGCATGTGAATATTTATCTTGCTCAATAGCTGCGGGCAATCCAACATTCCATTAATGATTTTATATAAAAATATCTGTTCATGGATTTGCCTACGATCCTCCAAGGATATCATTTTATAATTTGCTAGCCTGCTACTGTAGCTGTCGAGATGTTTCGTTTTTAGGCGAAAGCTAATAATTTTTAGATTTTTTTTTGGATACTCTCAACGCGTTGTATATATTTGTTATAATAAGGGTATTTGTTATAACAGAACAATACTCAAGGCAACTTCTCACCAGCGCATTATATAGTACAATCATTGTTTCAGAATTTTTAAATTCCTTGGTATTCCGCAGAACAAACCCGAGCAACTTAAAAGCCTTGGAAGTAATGTTTTTGATGTGTTGGTCAAATCTTTGGTTGCTATCCAAAATCACTCTAAGATCCCGAATCTGCTCAACTTGCTTAAGAGGTGTATCACTTATTTTGTACACTATATCTTTTACAGCTATTTAGCCTTTTTCTAGCAAATCTCAGATGAAAACATTTCTCATATAGATAAAGTCGATTTTCAAAAGCTTATTACGTAAAGTAATTGGTTATTTCTATCTTCTGTCAACATGCGTGTTGTAAGGTATTTTTGGCACTGTCAAATAAGTCCTCTTCCTTACAACCAGAAGTAAATAGTTAAGTAGTGTAAAAATGGCGCGAGCTGTCTTACTCGCACACTTGAACCCTGAGAAGGTATCCCAAAAAGTACGAATAAATCGTAGTATACCTTAACTAGTTTGTCAATGTGTTACGCATCCTATACAGCAACGAACTGAGAACGATTTAAAATTAATAAAATTAGCGGGCATGTATAGTAGTTATTTCTTTAAAATGTATAAACAAGTGAAACTTCTGTTACGCCGACGAACAAACAGAAGGACTTGAGTACCTTGTGTAAGCGAAGCAGTTTATTGAGTCCGGCAAAATGTCCGTCACCGATAAACTCTAATATCGGTATAGTCGCCATTACGTCCAACATAAACCACCAGCTTCGGGCCTGCTGCGATGACGTCTGCGCCAGGGTTATAGGAACACCTTATTGACATGTTTACAGTTAGTTAAATGAAAATAATTTAGTTCAATAAAGTAAAATGTTTTCCCAGTATAAAGCAACTAGGCGTGGTTTTTAATGGGATTCTCGATCACCAAAATAGGCTGCTGTCCAACAAGCGAATAATGATAGAAAATTGACCACTAAGCAGATATTTTCAGTTCCACGCCTTCGCTTAGCACCCTCGTTGCAATCTCACGCGTAATACATAGTGCATCATAGTTACCTACATCGAAAGTATTATAATTTTAACAAATAAATTGCATATTTATAATGTACAATATTTTTTTCGTTAGAAGACGCATTTTTATAGAAATTGTAACAGGACGTAATCGTTTTCCTAAAAAAAAAATTCAATAGCCTTGTCGACGCCAGATTTCTTATCGTCGACTGGATTAAATAAAATTTTATTATTATATCGAGTCATACACCTAAACCTATCAAACAATTACTCTAATAATACTCCATCCACTCTGTCAATCATACTTCATCTATCTGTCAAATACAACATTCATTCATTCGCTCTTCTACTTCAACTACTTGCACACGACACCTGAACTATACAAGAAACTATTTTATCTAATCCTGTTAAAGACAGACGAAATATACATCTTTAAGAAGATACCAATCTTTCTTTTGTTCAACGCGAACAAGCCTAACCAAAAACTAAGTGAAACTCAGATCAGAAATGGATTTTCAGACAATTTTTCTTCCTGCATAATTAGTTAATGTTAGTTGTCAATGTCGTTCGTTCATATAGATTAGACAGGTGGGCTGAACTGCGTCTCGGAGTAAATTTTGGGAAAATAAATGCAATTACATCATAAAAGTGCAAACGCTTACCATCCTCTACGTTGGCACCCGTGGAAAGGTAAACCATCATGTCAAGACAGAAGACACATGTCACCACGTAGTCGTAAAATCTGAACATTACGGGAACTTCACTCTTAAACACCAGGTAATACGGGTGAGTCTGACAAAAAATTATTACCAACTGTTATATTATCTTAACATGGTTATAAGGTGACGGGTTCAATTGAGACAGAAAGAGAGGAGATGTTTCGAAAAAAGAGATAAGGGCTGACTTTAAGCATTGCTTTGCTCATAAATATAGCTATATCGAAAAACGATATCAAAGAACCTTATCGAAGACAAAGAGTCATACATAGACTTCCAGTTTCTTCCAAGCGAATTTAGATATTTTGCATTCCAGATGACTGGAACTTGAGCCTTCTTGGGTTATTTTTGAACAAGGTTTGCTTAACCCATTCCGTGGCCTTCTTGAGACGATAGAAGATACATGCTTCTTTAGGCACATGTCCGAGAGATTTCCCGAGAGAGACTTACATGTCCGTTATATATTGCATCTTAAGTACTGTCGTCTGCAATCTGTCGTCTGTATTCAACAGAAGATATATTGTATTAGATAGCGATCAGCATTGGGGAACTTGAGCGTCCGATCTTTGGGTTCGATCAATATCCGTTGACACCGACCTGAATTCTTCACCCAGTGAGTAAGCTGGTGCTCCACTAGCACGAACTCTCAAGAAGCCCAAATGATGGAATATTTGTCTTTTTGATTCGCTATATCCAGACTATGACTAGGCCTTTTCCCTTGCCTTTTTATAGCCGCTGTCCACCTATGTGTAAATTTTCCGGAAAGGTAAATCTCTAAGAACTGTGTTTAAAAGAGCCTTGCAGCATGCTTACCAATAAATACATGGCAAACTCGCCACATCAGTGAGCTAAATTTCACTACGTATGTAAAATAAATAAATAAAAACCATAGCTCTCTATTTGATCAATGGATCTGACAGAGGTTCGCCATTACATGATGATATATAAAACAATAATAAACTCACAAAACAGATGATAAGAATAACAAACGCGACACTCGAATTCCAAACTGTTTGCAGTGATGAAATCGGCTGCAGTATGTAGGGAAACGTCAACCTGAGGCAAATAGCATCCGACTCTTCTGTCAGGGTTGCGTCTGCCCTCTGCAAAGATTCAAATGTCAACTCAGACTATTTTGCCTGTATTGACGAAGGTATCTTAGATTCTATGTATCTTATTAGTAGCAGTTGAACTAAATGTCTCTGTAGTGTTCGTCCAGGGCAATTAGTTTTACGTAAGCACTGCTAATATGCCACAAACAAGCGGTAATGCTCTTGTGTGGTATGGATCACAGATGCTAATGTAATGGACACACGAGATATTCCATCGTAACATACACATATACTTTTGAAGTGAAATTTATTTAGAATCGTTGTGATTTGAAACTCGACGAAACGAAAAAGCGAGACGATAGAGACACAAACAGGTAAATGATAGGATTCAGCCGGTGTGAGAATGAGACAGACACATAAATTCAAAAAGTGCGAGAAAATGAGATAGAAAGCATTATACAGTGTTTTGGTATCAGGCGATCATAGTTGAAGAAGAGATTGTCTTATGTATGACGCGAGTTACCTTAATATATTGTGACGTCATCCGCACGACGTATTTTTTTTTATGGAACAGGAGGACAAACGCGTGTACGGGTCACCTGTTGTTAAGTGATCACCGCCGCCCACAATCTCTTGCTACACCAGAGGAATCACAGGAGCGTTGCTGGACTGTAAGGAAGGTGCACGCGCTTTTTTTGAAGGTACCCAGGTCGTATCGTCCCGGAAACAGCGCAAGGAAGTTCATTCTACAGCTTTGTAGTACGTGGAAGAAAGCTCCATCAAAACCGCACTGTGGAGGACACACATCCAGATGGTGGGGATTATACTATATATTACTAGATAGACACTAGGAGAACATAAATATGGTAGCGGTGATAGTAATGTCTTTCATATCCATTGAAATTATGTGTCATCTCCACACATACATCTCCCATATTTATCACAGTATGATATTTAGATTAGTGAGGTGTTGCGATATTGGAATTCGGTGGCAGGATTCGGTTTAAACAGTTCTTCCGAACACTGTCAGAGATAAATGTTTTAGTTCAGAAGACACACGATTATATGATGAATTATGTACACATACGTTTCTCATGATGTATGAGCCAGCTATCTCCATCATAGCATCAGTCTTGGATAGAAGCGGGTCGCCCTTAGCATCCTTCGAATTTTTCAGGTGCATCAACTTCCGTTTGAAATGTAATATACTACTTTTGAACCTAGACAGAGAGACAATCGTAATGACGCTTATTAAATACAGACTGGTGAAAAGGAGGTTATTAATTAAAAACTGAAACTATATATATACTAATATAATATTATTTGAACTGCACAATATTCACATCAATTACGGCTTCAAAACATACGAAATTTTATAGGTTTTTTTTATGAAAATAAGGGACGAAATGAGCAGCACGTTCAGCTGATGGTAATTGATACGCCCTGCCCATTACAATGCGGTGCCGCTCAGTATTCATGAAAAATCCAAAAATTCTGAGCGGCACTACAATTGCGCTCGTCACCTTGAGGCGTAAGAATTTAAGTCTCCTTTGCCCAGTTATTTCAATAGCTACGGCGCTCTTCAGACCGAAACTCAGTAATGGTTACATATTACTGCTTCACGGCAGAAATAGGCGCCGTTGTGGTACCCATAATCTGACCGAAATCCTGTGCAAAGGAGCCTCCCAAGGTTTATGTATTTCTACACATTTCTCGAAACTATTACTTGGATTGTCGCTGTTTTTTTTTCATTTTAATAATTTAGGGAATAGTAAAAAAGGAGATGACTTATTTACGAGCTATACAAATGAGTTGAAGGGAAATTAGATCGAATCTAATAAACTGAAAATAAGGAAATAACAGTATTATTCCACTGCACGTCGGTGCCCACGAGGCCAGTGAATTTACGCTTTACGAAAATAAAAACTAAATGTGCGTAATAAAATGTAACGAGTTTATTGCACCTTGAACAATTTGATTATCAGATAAATTATATAAGTTTTACTCAATTTTTTGTTTTCATTTTATTTTAAAGGCTGCTGTGTTTTCGTTTTACAATGCAACAATGAGCAGTAGTGCTTTAATCTCGCTAAAGCCTTCAATATCCAGAACAAATATCTAAATAATATATGTTTAGTAAGTTAAATGGATTTAGTTACAATATAACCAACCTGACTGCTACGAATATGAGAAAGGGTTACAAATTTTTGGAATAGGAGGACAAACGAGTGTAAGATCAGAGGAATTACAAGCGTTGCTGATCTTTTATGTGAAGGACGCATTTTCTTTGTATTATTTTTATCATTATAAGTATTACTCATGCTCGACAACTAGCATTTCCGTTCCGGGAAACTCAGATCGCGCGGTATGTCTCAGATCGGCGTGATTATTTGCGCTCGCGCAGCGTTTAGTCAATGCGTTAACGTGTATTAATAGATTGCTTATAATTAGGATGATCTGAGTGAATGTATCTGAAAGCAATTGAAAATAGGCTATAAGACCATGCAAAATAAACCATCTTATAAACAAAATAAATATCACAACTTGGTGAGGGAATAGTGTGCCGTACGGCACTCTCGGTTTCGATGTATCTAAAAACGTTTTGACCCTACCTCTGGACCAGTGCTTTATAAAGCAATTGAATAATTATCTTGCTTTAATGGTGATTTTTTTAGTTTCTTCGATGCTGGTTACGTTTCGCGTTCCAGGTGATGCTCAAAATTGCAAGATTCTGATGCTAGGCGAGGTAATTAGAAGAGCATTTTCGAAGAGGTACGATACAGTATCTTAGTGGTTAACCTTGCGACCTTTTGTGTCTTCAGGATATGATCTGGACAGGATTCATTTTACCCTCTTCACGACGTTCATAATCAAGGTCTCGATATAAGTACTTGATTGAAGTCGAGACGATGTTTTATACAAAATATTGAAAAAAAACAACAAAAATTATAACTTACTTAGCGTATTCCGGTATCTTTGAGGCGTAATGCGTTCTAACTTTTTGAAAATGCTCCTGCAAAATGGTGAACAGAAACTAGTAAGAAACTAATCTAGTCAAAAAACAGAAAAAAGTTGAATTAAACAGTGTGTGTGTACTTATGTATGCACGCAAGGAGTTTTTTGATAGTTTTAAAGATTTCTTTGGCCTAAAAAAGCAAAAATCCTTAAAATTATTTATTCCTCGTGCTATTCTATGTTTGAAGAAAGGACAATATTGTAAAAATCTTGCAACAATGGCTTTGACAATTAATTACTAAATAAAGAATACGGCTGTACGGGCTTGAACCCGTTGCCTATCCTAATAGTAGACGAAGAAAAAAAAACAATTATTATCAACAATTATTATCAAACAATCATTAAATTTTACTGTTACCCTGTTACTTTTGTGTTACAGTGATGTGCGCGCATCTTAAAATTTCACTTTTATCATTTTTTCATAACGCACCTAGAGAAGTATAACGGGTTGGACTTAGTATCCCGTAGCACGAATTTGGATGTAAAAAGTATTGTATTTTATAGAGCTTTAGTCCACGATTATAATGATACCACTCTTATTACAAGGTAATGCACAGTTTTCAAGAAAATAACGAAAAAAAAATTCTAACGTAAAACAGGTAAATCATGTAAATAAATATCCTGTAGCACGAATTTGGATGTAAAAAATATTGTAGTTGATAGAGCTTTAGTCCACGATTATAATGATACCACTCTTATTACAAGGTAATCCACCATTTTCAAAAATATAACGAAAAAATTTCTAACGTAAAACAGGTAAATCACGTAAATAAACACTACATGAGGTTATGAGCGCTGACAGGCGCGGCGGGAGGCTAAAAACTGTCACATAATGATTTTGGTTCTTCGTAAAATATTAAGACAGGCAAAGGGTTCAGGCCCATACAGCCATACATTGTATGAAAAACAGTGATATGAAATGTAAAAAAAAGTCTGTGACCGATTGAACTATCTATCAGCCATCAACTAATCAGGGATTCCCGCCCTCGACTAATCAAGAACCTCAACCGTCAAGCAGTCGTGATTATTTTGAAGCCGATGAAACACCAATAATTGAAGAATTAAAAGAGATGTGGAATTTAATTAAGATATATCAGCGATTGGGTATGTGCGAGCAAGCTCTTGCCCTTGCTGAGAGCAAAGGAATGATTCCAAGGCAAAAAATTTGTAATTTTCAAAAAAAAAAACAATGACAATTGTTTATTCATCCAATCGGACTGTGGGCTCTTTTATATGCAGTAAAAAAGCATGCAGAGTCAAATCTAGTGTTAACCGAGGAAATGGTACTTGGTTTGACGGTATTCGAATAACATTACCACAAATATTTTATCAACTACAATTCATTAAAATTGGTTAGGTTAGGTTATGTTAGAACAGTTAAAACAACGCCAGTATTTTATCAACCACAATTCATTAAAATTGGTTAGGTTAGATTATGTTAGAACAGTTAAAACAACGCACGAGCCGCGCGTAGCGTGCCGCGGTAGCGGTGGGCGAGTGCCAGAACCAAATTGTAGGTGTTTCCCCTCATTAACAAATTAGGGAGGGGGGAGGGTAGACTTTTATTTTGGTTTTTCTTTAAAACTGTGTATTACGTTGTAATAAGAGTGGTAGCACTATAATCGTGGACCAAAGCTCTATCAACTACAATTCATTAAAATTGGTTAGGTTAAGTTATGTTAGAACAGTTAAAACATCGCACGAGCCGAGCGTAGCGTGCCGCGGTGGCGGCGATAGAGCTTTGGGGATTGATGAACATGATCAATAAACCCTTTTATAAATGTTTTCCTTTTATCTAAAAATAATTATTGATGAAGCCGTCGTATCTGTCATAGACTATTTCTTACATTTCATTTCACTGTTTTTCATACAATTTATGGCTGTGTGGGCCTAAACCCTTTGCATGTCCTTGGTTCTTCGTAAAATATACGAAGAACCAAAATAATTTCACGACAGTTTTTAGCCTCCCGCCGCGATGTCAGTAGTGTTTATTTACGTGATTAACCTGTTTTAGGTTAGAATTGTTTTCGTTATTTTCTTGAAAACGGTGCATTCCCTTGTAATAAGAGTGGTATCATTATAATCGTGTACTAAAGCTCTATCAACTATATTATTTTTTACGTCATAATTCGTCCTACGGGATACTAAGTTTTTACCAAGTATAACTTCAAAACGATTTTAGAAGTTCTAAAGTTACAAAACCAGGTAACATATAAAAAACAAATACAATACAAACATTGCAGAAACCCAATACAAGTGAACCCTCGCCGTATCTGTTGATAGTACTCCACAATTCCTTAACCCTCAACACGTGAGCCGTACAGAATGTGGCAGCCCTGATTTCAACATGGGCTCTAGTACAGGCCGATGGACAGCTTGCGTACTGGGACAGGATAGTTCCTCTGCTCATTCGCAAAATTGGTGTCAAGTCATCCTCCGCTGTTAACATCTGAAAACAATTTATGACTTCAATGGACGAGTACTAAAAAAAGGACCCCGCGCCGTGATATTATCAAGTGAAGCACTTTTATGCTAGTGTGTGTGCGGTGATGGGGGATACCATTAACACAATTTTTCTCCCATGATTAGTCATATATGGCCACGGTAACTTTTAACTCCAATTTTAAAAATTCTTATAATATAATGTTTAACATTTTTTCACAACGAACAACGGCATATTTTAAATATTTTATTCGACGCAAATTGATCTCTCACAGACGTTGGCAAATCTGTATTAATGTGTGTGCGTGGGGATTTGTATTTACACGTAAACCTGCTTGTTTTGGTGCTTCACTATGTTGTAAGGTGACACGGAATCCTTCTCTTTTTACACGTCCGTGTTGACTTCCTAAAATGTTACAAAATTCAAATATAGAAGTTATACTTCTTTAGGCGCGTTATGAAAAAATTATGAGAGTGAAATTTTAATATGCGCGCGCACCACTGTAACACAAAAGCTGAAAATAGGGTGAAGCTGGTCCCTAAAATTTTCTGAAGTTTGCGACATTAGTTATTTTTTTTTGGTTTCTTCCATTATTAGGACAGGCGAAGGGTTCAAGACCATACAGCCGTATTCGTAATTCAATAATTAATTGTCAAAGCCATTTTGCAAGATTTTTACAATATTGTTCTTTCTACAAACGTGGAACAAAAGGAGGAATAAATAATCTTAAGGATTTTTGCTTTATCACGCCAAAGAAGTATAACTTCTTGTGTGCATATATAAGTACACACACACTTCATTTTTATTCTAAAAAGGATATGACATCACTTATTTACATTACAAAACTACCACTCATTCCAAGAGAATGCCTCAGACCTGAAAAGAACGGTCGCAACAAACCCAGGGGGCTTTTTTTTCAAATAAATATGTTTCGAAAGTAATAGCGTACAATTAAACTTATTATTTAATGGCCTGAGGGCGGTCGCTCCATTCCCCATTTGTGGTATCATTAAGAAAATCATTTATGTTATAGTAACCTTTACCACACAAACGATTCTTAACAATTCTTTTGAATATCTTGTTGTAAAAGCATATACATCGCCCCACAAAAGACATTCTAACTCGACTTAGCCAAGTAGTAGGCATTATAAGTTTATGTCTGTTCCTGGTTTTAATATAATGGTTATGACAGTTTCTAGCAAATTCACTTATGTGCACACATACATTACATTAAGAAGAATATTGAGAAGCAACAGTCAAGATGTTAATTTCTTTAAATTTTGCTCTCAATGATTCTTTATGACCTAATCCTGCTTTAGAACCTAAACCTATCATGTTTTAGAACTATAATAGCACTAGCTGACCCGGCAAACGTTGTTTTGCCATATAAATTGTATTGATCTTTTCCTTGCTAGTTGATAAGAGATGGCGCTAGTTGTATTCATTAGTAACAATCACACTTCTTTTATATTTTGTATAATTCACACTATAGGTTTATAAATTATAGCCTATTTGTTATTCTGGTGTGTAAGCTATATTATTGTAAAGTTTCATCAAAATCTATTTAGTAGATTTTGCGTTAAAGAAGTTCAAACATACATCCAGACATACAAACTTTCACATTTATAATATTAGTAGGATATAATGTGATAGTCTTTGATTTTAAAATTACTAAATCTGCTAATTAGTTATTACCTCTATGTCTCCATAGGTAACGTATATAGTAGACGACTTCATTGTATTTCGTTTAATGATGGTGTCCCCAGGTATATAATGAATTGTCTCCATCTTCTTTGCCAGCTCCGATAGGACGTGAAATGAGAGGTCACGAAGAATTCGGCTCTGAAATTGTTTATAAATAAATCTGGGTTGTATACTAACTTTAGCAAAAACATGTTATCTTAACCAGTTCTAACTGGTTAAGCAAAAAATGAATTGCACCATTTGACAATTTTTAAATGGCGTCATAACTTTAACTGTTCATCGTAACCTTCCAATCTTCGTCGTTTAAGGGTATTGTTAATGTTAAATATATAATAGCGATCTGTCAAACGCTGAAAATTTAAATGTTCATTTAAAAGAGTGGCAATGAGTTTCTTACCACTTATTCTCACTAGCTCAACTCTTTACGAAGTAGCGGTAAACTCAATAATGAAAAATTTTTTTTTGACATACAGTGTCTGTGACACAAAGTGTCATTTCCGTGACCTACAAAAAATAAAGTGATTCTGATTTGATTTGATTTTGAACCTAAATACCTTTTGCGTGGCTCTGAAATATATTTCAGATGTTACAATGGTTGCGAGTGTCGGTGGGAATACAGGTAACAGTTGCGTCGCTGATACAGCTTTCTGTTTGTGCCAGTACATCTTGTAGAACGTCTCTACTTTGTTTCGAAGACTCAAAGGAACATGGGATTCCATCTGGGAAGAGATATTTTAAGTAGGGTTTAGTCATGTAACCTAAACATAAAACGAAAGAAAGATAGAAAGTTATTTGCAAACAGATTTATCACAAAACTTGACAAAACATTAGTACCGTTGGAGATCAGAATGTTACCGACATAGTCCAAATGATTGCGAGTAAAGTCGTCGAATGGCGACCACGTACCGGAAGACGCAGTGTTGGTAGGCCTCCCCACAAGATGGACAGACGATCTGGTCAAGATCGCCGGAATACTTTGATGAGGACAAAGGACCTATCATCGTGGAAGTCTTTGGGGGAGGCCTTTGTCCAGCAGTGCACGTCTTCCGGTTGATGAAGAAGTTGAAGAGAAGTGACATAACATTATATATATATATACAGACAGAGCCTGCATCATTTATGTAGTAATATAGATAGACAATACCATTTCCTTCATAATAAGTCTGTATCTTGCCCGGAACGACTCCTCTGGTTTCATGTAGAGACAAATGAGTAGTGACAGAGAGGCAACCGCAATACCGGAGACAGCCACACTGCCAGTTACCATCACCACCAGGGAGGCGATACGGTCCATATCACTAACTGGATGAATCGCTGGTCTAAAAACAGATAAGTTAGTTGCTTTTTCATCTGCAGTCCCCCTGAAAACGAGATTTCGAAAGGTCTTGAAACGTCGGGTTAACTAAAATAAAAATATAACTTTTACGCGAAAATCTAATGTAAGAACAGTTACAATTACACGTGTTTTAATATTTTTAAAGTGTTTTATTTAAATGTGTAACACTCGCGTTAATCAAAGAAAATACTAAGTTAGTAGGTCTATATCTAGATATAAGCTTCTTAGTTGTTTTAAAATATATTCTGAAAAGATCGTAAAGATTCGATAGCCAACTGATATTTTTATTTCCCCAAAATAATTCCACTTTAGATTAAGAAAAACTGTTTAAAATTTAAAAGCTAAATAGTCGCGCCAAAAAGGCGGCCGCCATGATCGTGACGTCATAATAAGATAAACAAAGAAACGTCAACTGTGCAGTTCAATCCTTAATGATTTTTATATAAATAAAAATGATTTTTCATAGTCGGTATCGTTGGCGTGTTCCTAAATTCAAAATATTGTTTCTGCTATTAATAGTGACGGCACAAAATGGTGGTCGGTGTTATCGGTCACGTGACTTATAGATAATAAAACTATGATTTTAATTTTGTAAATATAAATAATCCTTAAATTTTTACAACGAATTAGAATTGGATTCGTAATACTTATGGTAAAAAACAATATAAATAAACATACTTTTATAATTTAATTTAAATTAATGAAACTGGCTTATTGAGTTCGTGAAATAACTCCATGTTTGCTAATGTCTTTCATCACGGCCATACACCTTTGAACACCTTTGAAGTTACATTGACGTACAGTAAACAACTAGACTCCCAATCGCCTATTAAAAGGTCGCCAAAAAATGTCCGAGCGGCATTGTACTCAGTTAATGTCACAAAATATTTCAAAAAATTTCTTGCCACGTTCAGCCACATTGTGGAATCAATTGCCGGCGGCAGTTTTCCCGAATCGATTCGACTTAGGGAAAAGAGCATACTCCCACCATAAAGGCAACGCATTCCTTGACACCTGTTGTTGCACATGTCCATGGGCGGTTACCTCAGCACTCTCATCCCGTGAGCCTCTTGCCCGTTTGTTTCCACTGATATAAAAAACATCGATTTGAGAATATTCAAGCCGGCTCATTCCACAAAGTAGTTGAGTCAGAGAAAATATGTTTTTTACGGATGACGGCAAACGAGATTTCGGATCACCTAATGTTAAGAGATCACCGCCGCCCACATTCTCTTACAACACCAGAGGTATCACAACAGCATTGCCGGTCCTTCCTATGTCATACCGTCCTTGAAACACCGCACTAGGAAGCTCATTCCGTGGAAGAAACTTCCTATAAGAAGAAAGCGAAAATTTTGGTAGCGAATTACGCTGGATATCAAACTGGTTCAATGAGGTTGTTGTTATTTAAAATATTCCTCGGGTGATATTTTTTTATGGAATAAGAGGACAAACGAGCGTACGGGTCACCTGGTGTTAAGTGATCACCGCCGCCCACATTCTCTTGCAACACCAGAGGAATCACAAGAGCGTTGCCGGCCCTTAAGGAAGGTGTACGCGCTTTCTTTGAAGGTATCCATGTCGTATCGTCCCGGAAGCACCGCACACTCATTCCACAGCTTTGTAGTACGTGGAAGAAAGCTCCTTGAAAACCGCACTGTGGAGGACCGCCACACATCCAGATGGTGAGGATGATATCCTAACTTGTGCCGTGTCGTGCGAAGGTGAAAGTGGACATGATAAAGGCCTCGTGCATCGATCCACTATCAGACATACAGCTCGAGTTTGATTTCACCAAAATATTTTTTTATTTTATTCTATTATTGTATAATAAATCCGTGTCGGGTAGTAAAGATAGTTACTATAAATTAATTTCTTACTTTTTATTATTATTTAAATAAACAGAAAGTTACAACGTACCCAATAGGTACAAACATTTTGTTTAAGGTAATAAATATAAGAAGGAATCGCAGCTCATTCCGAGAGGAGTCAGTTGCTCTCCGTAAAGAAGCTGGATATATGGCGATCTTTTGGCGGTGATCCTTTTCTATATCTGGAAACTAATAATGTAATAAATAAAGTAAAATAATAAATATGTATATTAAAATATATATTCCCCTCTAGTTTGTTATGTAAGGTAGCTTAGGTCTAGGTTAAACATATATTACGTAATTAGTATGTTTTTTTTTTATTAAACAAATTTTAATATGTAAGTAACCATTAAAATTCAATACTTATTGATAAGGAGTAAGCCAAATGAGTTAATAATGAATCAAAATAATATAATACTAAATGCATTGCCATTAAAAATAGATCATTTTAGATTAACTTTTCAACAATTTTACTTAAATTAACATCAATTAGGATCACTTCCCATACGTAATTTGTTAAGTATATTGAATTGTGGTGTAACATATATAATATAAAATATACACATATATATATGAAAGCGAGTGTTGTTTCACATTTGCAAATAAAAACAATAACTAATAACAGAGATAAAAACATATAAGTATCGATGTCCATATTAAAAATACGTATAAAAATAGGGGCCGATAATCGTTCCTTAGAGCATGCCAAACGTAACACAAACAAAATTTTATTGTTAGAACATTGTTAAACAAACAATTGATATCAGCGTAATATATATAATAGAATTGTAATTAAAATATGATCCACTTTCACATTATTTAATTAAATTAATAAGGTCACCCTGTCAAAGGCTTTCTAGAAGTCAGCCATAGATTATATCGTTTATCAGTCAAGCATCAGTTTTCGCAATGGAAAAATTTTAATTGGAACCTAAATTTATTTCAATAATTCTGATTTCCAAACTCTCCCAAATTATTGTCAGGGCAGTTATCTTAGTACACATTGTGAAAAGTTCATAAGTGAGGAGAATGTTTAAGGATTTTAACTGGAAACTGCTGACAAACTTAACTGGCATGCCATGGCATTGCCAAATTTACATAGTTTTTAAATAGTATTCCAATAATATTCCAATAATTACACAACCTTTTTGCAACCCTTTGTCGTCCCTTTGTCGTATCCCCTCGATTCGAGATCACTCCTCTAACTGCCACAGCCTGTATTGGCATACTTGGCGTCGATATATCGAGCGACGTTCAGTTCCGTGGTCACTTGGAAGAGAAGGCCAAACTGGCCTCTAAAAAGCTTGGTGTACTCAGTAAGGCGAGACAGTACTTCACTAAAAGCCACCGCCTGCAACTTTATAAGGCGCAAATTCGGCCTCACATGGAGTACTGTTCTTACCTCTGGGTGGGTGCTCCCCAGTACCAACTTCTTCCATTTGACCGCATACAACGAAGAGCGGCTCGAATCATCGACGACCAAGTCATCTCCGATCGGCTTGATTCTCTAGCATTGCGTAGAGATGTGGGTTCTCTCTGCATCTTCTACCGCATTTATCACGGGGACTGCTCAGAGGAGCTGTTCGGGTTGATTCCAGCGGCCGAATTCCGCCATCGGACATTACGTGCAAAGTACCATCCGCATCACGTAGACGTCTGGCATTCTACAACCGCGCGTTTTCTTCGAAATTTCTTGCCTCGCACAGCCACTTTGTGGAATCAACTACCGGCAGCGGTCTTCCCGAACAGATACGACTTAGGGACCTTCAAGAAAAAAGCCAAGACCTTAAAGGCCGGCAACGCATTTCTTGACACACCTGTTGTTGCGGATGTCCATGGGCGGTTGCCTCACCTCTCCCCATTCCGTGAGCCTCTTGCCCGTTTGCCCCCTCTCATATAAAAAAAAAACCGAAAGCAAATAGCCACATATTGTGGCTTCAACTACAATACATTGTTGTTAAATTACACTTGATTGCGTTGGTTTGATACTAGTTCTACGTTACTTTATTTTAGAACATTGGATTTAATGTTTTGTGAGTTAAATTTATTAAATATTGTATTTAGTGCAACAATAGATTGCCAGCAAAAGGTAGAAAACAAGACTCACGACGCCACAATGCACCCAAAGCAGTGCCCATGTGACCCTCATTACAGTGAAGATATAACAGTACTTCAGGGTAGTTCCAAGCACACTGCCGGTCAATTTCTCGTTGCTTAGGCTCCCTGAAAATATATTACGTATTATTATTATCTTTTAAGCAAAATATTATATAATGGGCGTATTACCATTGGCGCTGCGGAGAATTCCTTGAATGCAATTCGAAACTATGCAAGTCTTATCATGGCTGCAAAGGACTTTATTAATAACTAAATGAATTGCATTATGTATGTTTTTGGCTGGAAATACATAAAAAAAAACTCATGTAAGCATTGAGTACTCAATTTAATAAATAGTCAGGTTAATACGAGAATAGATCAGAGTTTACACCAAGCCAGCTCTATCATTACAAAATATATTCTGTCCACGTGTATACTCAATAGAATAGTTATGGTAGTGTGAGTGTTTATAATTTTCGATTTATATATATAATAATTTTAAATTTAAAAATGCAGTTCATGCATGTATTTATTTTATTTCATAAAATCTACAGCACATTACATCTCTTATTAGCTTGGTAATAAAGAACAAATCATTGGCCAACAGTGATTTTATATTATATAGGCAAAACACTAAAAAATAATCATGAATTCATGCGATCAAAGCGAGAAAGGAAAAAAAATTTACGCATAATATAATGTATTCTGTGTGTATGTGGTTTGGGTGAGTGTGTGGTGATTATGAGTGTTGTTTAATAATTTAGGTGGTTTGACTGATGTCATTTTTGTTTAATAATATATTTTTAACATTAATGTAAGATGTATTATATCAATTATGTGCAAATAGCAATCCACAACGTATTGAACGTAAAAGCAATTATATCATACCAGCTGACCCGACAGACGTTGTTCTGTTCATAATTTAAAAAACTCTTGCGGATCGAATTTCGTAAAATCCTAGCTGACCTCTACTCGGCGAAAGGAATATTCCTACCAAATTTCAATTCTCTACGCCTTATGGTTCCAGAGATATCGTGATGAGTAATAGGATTTAGGTGGAAATCTCTTATGTATATTATATATAGATTTATTAACTTAATAGCAAATTCGGAAAAGTTGTAACATCTTTAAATTATTTTTCATATTCATCAGAAAATTAGTATTAACTATAGTTACAGAAAACAATTTAAAATAATGAATAAAACTCACATAAGTATCGCAAAGGCCTATGCAGACGCAAATAGTAACATATTAACTTAACGAGATATTGATCGTTCGTTTTAACCATTCGGTGAAGATATGTTATCATGTCCAGCAGAAATCCTCCTGGAATATATAAACGAATAGCGCTAAATAAGTTGTTTTTTGAAAAAACTTAAAAAAGGTAAACCACTAAAAATGGTAACGTAATTGTTAACTGAAAACGGGGTACATGCATGAATTTTAAAAATACTTTAATTTGATTTTTTACATCAACGGGTGCTACTAGTGGTGCCAGGTCGACCTGTTATATATTATATACGTGGGTAACACTGAATATGTTTAGAATGGCCAGTTAGAAACATTGCTAATGAAAACTTTATTTTTTTAAGTATTTTATTCATTTGTCATTTGTTTTTGCCTGTTGTTTTGGAAAAATTTCGACAGAAGCGCCCTCGAAGCAGGATCCTCTTTCACCACGACAATGTTTCAGCGCACTCCGCAATACGGTCTGTTGAATATTTGACTATGGGAGGTGTCGAGATAATGAGTCATCCGCCTGACCTGACACCGTGTAACTTTTATTTATTCCCAAGAACTAAAGATAAAATTCGATGTATTCACTTTACGAGTACTGTCGATGCGGTGAAAGCGTACAAAAATGCCATAGAAGAGACCCCTAAGGAAGAATGGGCCCACTGCTTTTCTCAGTGGTTCCAAGTCATCCGCCTGACCTGACACCCTGTAACTTTTATTTATTCCCAATAACTAAAGATAAAATTCGAGGTATTTACTTTGAAGATGCGGTGAAAGCGTACGAAAATGCCATAGAAGAGACCCCGAAGGAAGAATGGGCGCACTGCTTTTCTCAGTGGTTCCATGGAATGCGACGATGTGTAGAGAGGAACGGAAATTACTTCGAAAAACAATAAAAGTATTGTCAATTTTCTACATTAAGCCCTTTTTCATTTTCTAAACATTTTCAGTGTTGCCTAGGTATAGTTAATATCATTGTATTTGTTGGATGCTGTTACTAATTATAACAGTGGTCACGACCATCTTGTCAACGAAGCATCCACATACACAAACAATGAATTAAAGCTCTAAAGGTTGATGCATCCAATATACGATAACTTATCTATAAAAAATATGTTTCATCCAATAACGAGCTCGGTGAAGGTCGTTGTGTATCGGGATCCTATACTATTAGAACTGAAGAACACACTTCAAATATCTGGAGGCACGCTTATATTTCTTCTTTGCCAATTGGATCCTTTGTGCCCAGCGTCACAGTTTTTCACCACCGATCAAATCTACAAACCTTGCCACACGCGATGGGTTGCTGGTGTTTTATGACGTGGGCGCCGGATAGGCACTATAATCCTGACCAGGAATGATCATACGTCGCATCAAACGACCTGTGGTCTTAAAGTGAGTTTAATGAATTTTATTCTTAACATTATTTTCAGCTATTGTAAAAAGTAACTCATTTAATTTGAAGCAAACTACTATCAACTCTAGTGAGAGCATTGCTTGTATTGTCAAAATTTGGTGAACTATGGTTAATTTAAGATTGATTTATCATCAGCAATCTATACAATTCCATTATTATAATAGACCTGCCAGATTATTTCGCCTTGCTTTTCCGTTAACTAATAAGACTATGTCCGAGAGCCTTATAGACTCGACTTCCACATTTCAGCCATATTTCAACAGAATGTATTTGTGTTTTCTCACCAACGATCCAAAAATCCATATTGACATACTGCAGGCGTCGTAACACTTGGCACATAAGAGCTAGTATGTGGATTGTGTACGCCACTTCCACAAAAATCTCGAACCAGTCAACATGACTGTTCATAGCTGACGCCAATACTGCTGCTAAGACTAAGAAGCAAATCGTTGCATTCCACAAGGTTTTGTTGGGCAGTTGGTAAAAGGTCCGAAGGAAACAAGCCCAGGTATACCACGGCGGATGCTGCTTCTAAAAATAAAGACGAAAAAGCATTAGCTCTGTACGTTATTACTTTTAATTTTTATTTGAAGGTGGTAGCGATAACTGAGCACCTTATTGAATCTATTATATCCTTTGCCCATTTATTCTACAGCATTTCCCCCAGAACTACTGCTTGCTTTTTAAAGAGGTAGAGAACGGATGAGAGGATCACGTCGTAGGAAGTAATGACATCCACGTCCAGGGGTACAGATGCGTTGCTGGTTTCTAATCATCTTCTGTATTCATCATTCTTCTCTGGTCCTAATATAATAGCTAACTAGCTTCTAGTATAGGTAATATTGGTCCCTAATCCGCGTCGGTCCGGGAACACTGCAGCTGGCAATTGATCCTACAAAGAAGCTGTGCGAGGCTTGAAATTTCTCGCAAAACATGCAATTGTAGAATGCCAGACGTCAACACAGTTCGGGTGGAAAATCGCATTTTGACGTGATGTCCGGTGGTAAAAGTCAGCTGCTGGTATCAACCCGAAAAACTCCTCTTAGCAGTCCCGTGATATATGCGGTAGAAGATGTAGAGAGAACCCACATCGTCATATGACCTGATCGTCGATGATTCGACTCTTCGTTGTATACGAAGAAATGGAAGAAGTTAGAACTCCATGTGAAGCCAAATTTGCGCCTTATATAATTGCAAACGGTGGCTTGAAGCGTAGTACTGTCTCGCCTTAATAAGTGCACCAAGATTTTTGTAGACCAATTCGGCCTTCACTTCCAAATGACCATGGAACTGAACGTCGCTAGATGTGTCGAAGCTGAGTATGCCGATATAGGCTGTGGCAATTAGAGAGGTGATCTCAAATCAAGGGGATACGACAAATGGAGACATTAAGCGGTGAACGCACAAGCTTGTTTCTTTTTAGGGTTAAGCTGGACTAAATTTTAGCGGCCCCTTTCCAAGACTTTGCAAAGCCTAGTCTCGATTTATGAGCAGCTAATAATATCATATGGACATTGATGGACTCTCACATGCTAGCTTATTTTTGTGGAAAGCGCACTAGCTTAGGACTTGTGACAAGGTTACAGTTTTTTCCCTACAAAATCTACGTGTATCATTGAGACCTAGGGCATACTTCGAAAACTTGCAGTGTTATTAATATATAAAATTACTCATTAAGATACTTAATATTTTATATTTTGATAACCGTTTAGCATTTTAGGATATCGGTATGGCCAGTATTTGTTCTGCTCAGTATTCGTGTCAAGACTAAGTATTTAAGACTTAGAAGTATTTTTTACAGAATTGTATGCTACTTTGTGGAAATCGATTGATATTTCAAATGTTATGAATAATTATTAATCCTATTAGTGTTGTTTTTCTTAATTTCCGTTTCAGCGTTTACGAACCACCAGCTCCTCACTACCACCACCAACTGGAGGTGCCTCGTGTAGAGCACAATCGTATCGAAGTATTTGTGAAACTTGGTGAAATTAATACCAAAGATCATGAATTACAATTTTCTCTAGCCTTTCTCTAGTTTTCTATCAGTTCTGTTTTCTCTGTTTCCTAGGTCTACTTCATTTAGCAGATGCGAGAATTACGAAAAAAATTAATAAAACCTTAGTATTCCGTACTAAGGTAGCCTGAAGTACACATTGACTGATAAAAAATAGCTTGTAAATCATCTGAACTGAACTGACCTGACGCTTAGTAAAACATAAAAAATTGTGCTGAACCGAACATCAAACTTATGTTATTACGTGATTATTATCTGTCATATCAAGTCAGGTCTGTTTTTATATGAGACGCATATCGATATATTTTAAACATAAAATACTTTAGCTTGGAAACTCTACAAGTCTGAACAACGTGGGATGAGGACTTATTACTATGATTTCACTTCAAAAAATTTTAAAGTATGAAAGTGGTATATGTGTTTTTTTTAAATTTCCTTTCTGATTCTACATCATCATTTCAGCCAGAACTCGTCCACTGCTGGACAAAGGTCTCCCCTAAAGATCGCCATGGCGATTGTTACGAAATTTAAAAGAATTGTTAAAAAACGTTTGTGTGAGAAAGGTTACTATAGCATAAACGATTTTCTTAATAATACCAAAGATTGGGAATGAGGCGAACACCCTCAGGCTCTTTATTTATAAATGCTTATTGTACGATATTACATTGTAAGCCATATTTTAAAAAAAGCCCGCTGAGTTTCTTGCACCCGTTCTTCTCAGGTCTGAGGTAGTCTATTTTGAATCGATGGTAGTTTTTGACATTCAATAAGTGATTTTGAATAAAAATATTTGAATTTGATCGATCCTGCGCCGCCCTCATCCAACCTATTCCTAATTCTACAAAACTAAAACTATCCTAATCAACTAACAAAAAAAATCAGGAGTGACAATATTAAGTAGTAACGGAACCTTTTTGGAGATATCTTTTAAATTTGTTCCTAGATACCGCTTCTTCTCTACCATTAGAATTTATAAATATATTAGCGGGCCAAGACGATTCAGAATATTGTTCTGTCGTAAAACAGAATCACAAAGCATTATTTAAATTGAAAGAAAAATTCATCGGACAATCTTGAGCACTATCTATTGGTTGAAAGCATTTCTTTACAAAAAAAACCTTACCTCAAATATATCTAATTCAACTTGCAATTCCAGATCCCTTGAAGCCTTACGAAAGCCAGGTTGTGCCATTTAAATCAATTAAAAGATATAAGCACTCATGGTCAATATTGTAGAAAATATTTTTAACAATAACAATAAATTGAGCTGTGATTTACTCTAATATACTGGCACTTATGTCAGTTTTGTCAAAATAACGGCAATATCAAAGAGGATGTAAATACTACGCAATAATTGAAATTTAGTTTTGTATGACACGTGCAGTGAGATTTGACAAAGGTTTGATATAGTAATTACAATATGATGACAAAGTATAATCCGGCTTAGGCAAAACTTAGGCTAGAGGCTCCTTTGCACAGGATGCCGGCTAGATTATGGGTACCACAACGGCGCTTATTTCTGCCGTGAAGCAGTAATGTGTAAACATTACTGTGTTTCAGTCAAAAGGGCGCCGTAGCTGGTAAAATTACTGGGCAAATGAGACTAAATATCTTATGTCTCAAGGTGACGAACGCAATTGTAGTGCTCAGAATTTTTCGTTTTTCAAGAATCCTGAGCGGCACTGCAATGTAATGGGTAGGGTCTATCAATTACCATCAGCTGAACGTCCTGCTCGTCACGTCCGTTATTTTCATAAAAAAAAGTGGAATTCGGTGATATCCGTTTATTACAAGATTATAGCCGTCATCTATCTATCAATGACCGCACGTTTCATAAAATCGCTTTATTCTTTGAAAGTTTCGCTAGGCTGGCAAAATAGCTTCATGACTTTCGGGTCATTGATAAATGTTACCAGCTTCACTATATATTTTCTGTGTTCAATATTAGTTTGTACTGTATATTATATAATATAGACCTGACAGCTCGATAATCCGTAACCAATTTTGATTTTCCAATGTGTGTGGTTGCTGGTGGCAGGGGCGTGCATTGGTTCTAGTTTCTATTCTAGCAAGGTAAACACTGTAGATCTAGTCGCACTGTAGTAGTCGTAGACAAACTTTAGTCCGACAGTACTACGTTTTAAGGTCTACATTTTGAAGTTGCATATCGAATATACAGTCTGAAGACTGCCTACCTTTGGTATTTAGTATCGAGCGTTAGGTAAGATTTAATTAGTGGGGTAAAAGTTTCATTTTAGAATATAATAATAAGCCTTTAATTAATTCCAACAACGTTCAAATACATAATAATATAATCTTAACACTACGCGTATAATATAAAATATAAAAGTTCTGTTATTGGAACGCCACTGCGGGTATAGGCCTCCTCCAGCTTACTCCATGTATCCCTCCTCTGTGCTTTTCCTCTCCATTCTTTTCTTGCTATTTTTATTATGTCATCTACCCATATGTTTCTTGGGCGGCCTCTTTTTCTTTTGCCAGATGCTTTCTTCTGCCAGATCCATCCCAAATTGTCGTTTCTACTGTCCATCTTTTGTCCATGAATCTTGCCAATTGACCTGCTCAGCGCCACTTTTGTGTTACAGAGTACTCAAGAGCATCTATCAAATTTGTCCTTTTCCTAATGCTGTCACTTCTAATCTTTTGAATTTTTCTGATTTTCAACATACCCCTTTCCATCGCTTTCGGGCAGGTCGCTAGATTTGTTTTTATTTTTGTATTGTATGTCCACGTTTGACAGCCGTATGTGAGAGTCGGTAGAATGCAGGTGTCCATAGCAATCTTTTTGAGATGCAGAGGGAATGACCCTTTTAAAATTTCTTTTAAGCTCCAGAATTTTTTATAGAGTTTTAGAATAACGTAACCAAATTAAATTAAATAAACTTTAACACTACACACTTCTTTGCAAGGTAGGCAGTGCCTAACTGCCTATATAGTATGAACGCCTCTGGCTGTTTTAATGTTCAAAATCGTTGACAATTAATTTGAATTGATTTGTTTACGACTTGTCAGTCAAAATCTCTCCATCTTGCTGTATATCCGCTAGAGATGTTCTTCTCTGACACGCTCTGTTTGTCTTTACGTTGGTATATTGTAAGTATGGTATGGTATGGTCTTGAGTCTAATATCCTTAGCACACAGTGGGGATGGATACTTACGTATTAAGCCTTAGTAAGCAATATGCCCATGGTGCTATGGTAACTTAGAACATTAATTTTTTCATTGAAACTAACGCCATTTATATACCGATATACTCGTAGAAACGGAATTTGAAACTTTGACAGTTGTAATGTTTTAAAAACAATATTTAATTTATTGCAAATGGCGTCTGTTTGAAAAAAGCTACTCTATACTTGTACTTTTGGCATTTTGTAATACATAAACTCCTTGTTATGTGGATTCACTCACAGAGTACTTTCAGTTATACTTGATTAAGTGTTATTTTAATTGTAGTAAATTATACAAAAAAATATAATAAAAAAACAATGCAATAAAGTGATTGAATGTGAAAAATTGATAAATACACCTACACACGCATTCACGTAGACTGTAATACACAGTACACACATAGGAAAAGTTGCATATACGGCGTCCAGGTGGCGCTAACGGGTAAGAAAATGTGCCGAGTTGCCTATCTATGTCTGTATATTATTACTCTTATGTCTTATCCTCTCTTATGTATGCAATATGCCGTTGTCAGTATGACGCGACATCTCCAAGTGAAACATTATCCCAAAAAAGTGTGTGAACTTATGAACGCACGCAAGAAATTATTCTTCTTTGGCGTAATAAAACAAAAATTATTTAAAAATATATTCCTCGTAATATTACATGTTTGTGTATAAAAAGAACATATTTATAAAGAAGGTATTTAAAAGAACCAACGAAAATATTATTGTACCGCATAATTTAGTTACATAACGTGTAATTTTTTCATATTAAGGACGCGTTCTCAAAACAGAGAGCTATCGAATCGCAACACTACACTGACACCGCTCAAACACATATACGAACTTCAAGTTAATTGCGGGAATCAAATTAATTTGATACTTTAGCAAGTTTGAATTTTGTTTTTTTTAATACCTATGTATTTTTGATAATTGTTTGATGTAATCGTTTAGTAGTTAAATATTAGTTTATATTACTTTAGATGGCAACTCTGTCGCATAGCGTCGTGTGCAGTAAACGCAGATTTTTTTAAATCCAAGTTATCGATGATGCAGAGAACGATTTTGGGATCATTTTTTAAATCCAAATTGGCTGCCGCGCAAAATTATGATTTCAACAATATGGATATCGTATTCGAGGTTCTCGAGGGTGCAGAGAACGAATTTGGGATCATTTTTGAAGTGAAACTTCTTTGCCCGCATGAGGGTAAAATTTTTAAGGATGAAACGGAATAAAGTGTCACGAAAATGAAGGACGTTTTTATCCAAGAAGAGGGGAGGGAGATTGAGTCTGATTGAGATAGAGTGCGAAAATTCGGATGTAGCATGAAGCAGAAGGTACCGCTATGAAGTAAAACAACTTCACTACTAGCTTTGTATCGTGCAGGTTTAATGAGTAATAATAATTAGTAAAACATCTAATAATTTCTAATATTAACAAAAATCAATTGGTTTAGAGAACAGATTAGGATAATTGTTAATATAAACGAGATTTAAAAATTGGTTTTCACAAATAAGTTTCACTTCTGACATGTGTACTTTGTACGCACGCCATTTTTTGTGTTGTCTGGTGCTTTGGACGTAGCTCCCCTAAAAGTGGAGCTGAAAAAAATCATGGAGACATACCTTGTGGGGTACCGTTGGATAAGTCTTTGAAAGTTAGATTCAGGTTTGATACATGACATTTCCTTTGGTCTTTGAAAATAATGCGGGATTAAGGAAGATATTCTTTCAAAATCAAATTTTGAGATTTTTTAATTAGATTGGTAACTATTGGTAATTGGTATATATTTAGGGAATGAAGAATTAATTTATATATAATTTATATATTATATTTATTACATTATACATATATATATATAAAACAATAAATATAATGTAATGTATACTGACGATGTAAATGACACCTATGAAGAAAATTTTGTAGATTTTATAGGCGCCCGATATTCGTTATTGTTGACCCCGAAAACCATGAAAATGACACCCATGATAAGAAGTTCGTAATTTTCATAGGCGCCATCTTGGATTTCGATTCCGACCCGATATTCGTTACTGTTGACCCCGAAAACCATGAATTACACCCATGAAGAGAAGTTGGTAAAATTCATAGGCGCCATCTTGGATTTCGATTTTGACCCGATATTCGTTATTGTTGACCCCGAAAACCTTGAAAACTACACTTATGAAGAAAAGTTGGTAAATTTCATAGGCGCCATCTTGGATTTCGATTTAATATAGACCTTATATTTAGAGATGAAAATAAATCACTAATTCTTCAAAAAAAAAAAATACAGAAACATAATTTTTTGAAAATCTGTTTGCGTACAAAATATGTAAAGTATCAAAGACAGTATTGTAGAGCTTATAAAAAATATTTGTTCCTACAGCGATTTTTCCTAGTACGAGCTGCTGCTTACAACCGACACAGTGTCTACCCACGACGGCGACGGAGCGCGGACTGACGTTGTTTCGATAGATCTCTCTGTGCAATGCGTACGGAGGGACAAAATAAAATAACCCTTAATACTACAACTTAAAGCTCATGCTTATCAGAAAAATATATGAATTTTAGACGATTCATTTTTATTTTTTTCTGAGATTATTTATAACATATTCATTAATTTATTTCCCGTGTTTTTGAAAATATTATATCTGCCTTCCTTACGTAATTTTTAAGAGACATTTCGTCAATTTTGTGTGAAGAGGTAACGGATAATCGTTTTTACGACATAAAATATTTAAATTTCAAAGCAAATGTTTCCCGCTAATTGGAGGTAAAGAAGTAATCTATTTGTGGCAATTTTTAGTTGTGTTAGATTTAGTTTCATTTCATCACAAACTCTACCGAAAAATATTTTATTTTTGTCGGATTCGTAAACGCGTCCTTAAAACTCGTGTATAAATTATAATTTTATATATTTAATCTGATCAAGTGTTACAAGAGGCTTGGTAGTTGAAGTATAATACAAATAGTCTAGTTGACCAGCTAACGTCAGAGTGTCTTATTTGCGTGACGGTGTGAGCGCGCATCGTAAAATTGGTCTAGTTGATCGGCTTACGTCAGGATGTCGAATTTACGTGATGGTCTGAGCGCGCATCGTAATATTCACAATTATTCCCTAATTGCACCAAAAGAAGTATTACTTCAAAAACGGACAATATTTATATATAAATAATAATCAGCAAGATATTGTCGCGTAGCAACGCTTCGATGTACACGAAGAGAGTTACGTTCCGGACGTTTTTTCCCGGTGAACAATTTCGACCATTTATAGAAGCTATTTAAAATACGTCATCTTTAAAGTACTCATTCTACATATAAATACTTTACCAGTGGGACGCTCCTTTGCACTGGATGCCGACTTGCTTATGGGTACCACAATGGCGCCTATTTCTGCCGTGAAGCAGTAATGTGTAAGCGGTATTGTGTGTCGGTCTAAAGGGCGCCGTAGCTAGTGAAATTACTGGGCAAACGAAAATTAACATCTCATGTCTCAACTACACGAGCGCAAAAGTGGGAGAGTCACGCTGCCGTCTTATGTCGTCAGCACAATCGGGCCAGACTCGTCCGGGTTACTTACCACACTCGCACAGAATACCGGCGTGAAGTAACGGCCTAGTACCGCTATGTTTCGCATAGGTTAGTGTCGAGAACCGGAGGCAATCCCTTCCCCCCCCCTCCCCCTCCCCATCACCCCAGAATAAAAATATGAGAGCTCCTTAAAAAGATATTACCCCAGGAGGGTACCGGCTCTACCAGAGTCGGAGAATCCCTCCCCGAGCATTCTCGCTCGGGCTGCCCCTCGTATTCTGGCACAAGGGCACAGTACCGCGCATATCTAAGGACAAACAGGGCAGCAACACCACGGCACCCCGCTCCATGCTTTATGTGGACTTCTGTAATTTCAGGGGAATTCACTCCAATTTAAACGCCGTCCACCACCACCTTGAGACGGCGCAGCCGGCCTTGTGTTTCCTTACGGAGACGCAGATATCTCTACCTAGCGATACGTCATATTTAACGTACCCCGGGTACAAAATTGATCATAATTTTATGCCTCATGTCGGGGTATGTGTGTACGTTAGGGAGGATATCTGCTGTCGCCGTCTCGGCAATTTTGAGGGTAGGGACCTGTCTACTCTCTGGCTCCGCGTAGATTTAGAGGACCGCGTCCGCATCTATGCGTGTGTCTACAGGTCCCATAGTGGTAACGCAGAAACGGATCACCTCATGGGCTGCGTTCAAGCGGCATTTGATGACGTGCTTGCTCAGATCCCCTCCGCTGAAATCGTAGTCTTGGGTGATTTCAACGGGCACAATGCCGAATGGCTTGGATCCCGTACTACAGACTACGCAAGGTGATCTGTGCATAATTTTGCATTGGCGTATGGTCTGTCCCAATTGGTTGAGTCGCCAACGCGGCTCCCGGATGTGGATAGCCACATTCCATCCTTATTAGATCTTCTGCTGACTACACATCCCGATGGTTACCAGGTCTCTGTCGACGCCCCTCTCGGAACGTCCGACCATTGCCTGGTCAGGAGTGTAGTGCCTATCTGACGCCAACGTCGCAGACCACCAGCGACCCGCCGCGTTTGGCACTACAAGTCAGCAGATTGGGATAGGATGCGTTCCTTTTTTGCATCCTACCCTTGGGGCAGGGTTTGTTTCCCTTCGGATGATCCTAGTGCCTGCGCCGTTGCAATAGCCGATGTGATACTACAGGGCATGGATATTTTTATACCAAGCTCTGTAGTACCGATTGGTGGCAGATCACAGCCCTGGTTCGATGTGTCAGTTAAAGCACCATCTGACTGCAAAAAACAGGCATATCGAACTTGAGTTGCGGCGCTGGGCTCAAAGGATCCGAATTGCAAGTTCTGAAGAGGAACTATAACCGTGCCTCCAGATTTTTTAAGTGGCAAATCGCCCGTGCGAAATCGAAGTACGTCGTTAAAATTGGCGAGCAGCTTTCCAGTTACCCGACCGGATTACGCAAGTTCTGGTCGTTGTTGAAAGCTGCTCTTGGTAACTTCAACCAGCCGTCCATGCCACCGTTGCATATGAGGAATGACACACTGGCCCATACGGCAAAAGAGAAAGCCGATCATTTGTGCACTATTTTTGCCTCCAACTCGACTCTTGACGACAACGGAAAAACACCGCCGACCATCCCGCGGTGTCAGAGCTCCATGCCTGAAGTACAGTTCACAGACAGAAAACTGTTGGGCGAGCTCTGTTTTCGTTGGACGTCAGGAAGTCGAGCGGGCCGGATGGCATTTCTCCAATCGTGCTTAGAACGTGTGCCCCTGAGTTGACGCCGGTGCTAACGCGTTTATTCCGGCACTCTTATCCAAAAGGCGTAGTCCCTGATTCATGGAAGTCAGCCCTTGTCCATCCGTATGCATATGAGGAATGACACACTGGCCCATACGGCAAAAGAGAAAGCCGATCATTTGTGCACTATTTTTGCCTCCGACTCGACTCTTGACGACAACGGAAAAACACCGCCGACCATCCCGCGGTGTCAGAGCTCCATGCCTGAAGTACAGTTCACAGACAGAAAACTGTTCGGCGAGCTCTGTTTTCGTTGGACGTCAGGAAGTCGAGCGGGCCGGATGGCATTTCTCCAATCGTGCTTAGAACGTGTGCCCCTGAGTTGACGCCGGTGCTAACGCGTTTATTCCGGCACTCTTATCCAAAAGGCGTAGTCCCTGATTCATGGAAGTCAGCCCTTGTCCATCCGATCCCAAAAATAGGAGACAGTTCGGATCCGGCAAACTACAAGCCTATAGCTATTACCTCCCTACTCTCCAAAATCATGGAGAGCATAATTAACCGCCAGCTCTTGGTATACCTTGAGAGTCACCAGATGATCAACGACCGGCAGTACGGATTTCGCCATGGTCGGTCGACTGGCGATCTTCTGGTATACCTAACACATAGATGGGTGGCGGCTATTGAAAGCAAGGGGGAAGGCCTGGCAGTTAGCCTGGATATAGCGAAAGCCTTTGATCGTGTATGGCACAAGGCGCTCCTCGCGAAACTTCCATCATTTTGGCTTCTCGAGAGCTTGTGCAAGTGGACCTCCAGCTTCCTCACTGGGTGCAGCATACAGGTCGTTGTCGACAGTTATTGCTCGAATCCCAAGCCCGTGAACGCTGGAGTGCCCCAAGGCTGTGTGCTATCTCCCACGCTGTTTCTTTTGCATGTAAATTATATGTTGGACACCGCCAGCATACATTGCTATGCAGACGACATCACTGGTGATGCCGTATACACGGGTCATGCAGGTCTCTCTCGGGAAAACGTCGACCAGTGCCGGGGGAAACTTGTGTCTTCTATCGAGTCCTCTCTCGAGAAGGTCGCGGAATGGGGTAAGTTGAACCTGGTCCAATTTAACCCCCAGAAGACTCAAGTTTGCGCGTTTACCACTAAAAAAACCCCATTTGCCATATCACCGCTCTTCCCTTAAAGCCTCGCCTAGTATCGGAATACTGGGTCTCGAAATCTCGAGCGATTGCCAATTCCATGGCCATTTGGAGGGCAAAGCCAAATTGGCTTCGAAGAAGCTGGGCGTCATAAATAGGGCACGGCAATACTTCAAGCCGGCTCACATTATAGCGCTCTACAAAGCGCAGGTCCGGCCTCACATGGAGTATTGCTGTCATCTCTGGTCTGGCGCACCCCAGTATCAGCTCGATCCATTTGACCGCGTGCAACGCAGAGCAGCTCGAAATATCGGGGATCTAGCACTCTGTGAACGGCTGGATCACTTGGCGTTATGTAGAGACGTGTGTCATCATTGTGTATCTTCTACCGCATTTATCACGGGAAGTGTTCCGAAGAGCTGTTTAACCTGATTCCTGCCGCCGAATTTCACCTTCGCACGACACGCCACAAGTAAGGATATCATCCCCACCATCTGGATGTGTGGCGGTCCTCCACAGTGCGGTTTCCAAGGAGCTTTCTTCCTCGTACTACGAAGCTGTGAAATGAGCTTCCTTGTGCGGTGTTTCCGGGACGAAACGACATGTGTATCTTCAAGAAAAGCGCGTAGACCTTCCTTAAAGGCCGGCAACGCTCTTGTGATTCCTCTGGTGTTGCAAGAGAATGTGAGCGGCGGTGATCACTTAACACCAGGTGACCCGTACGCTCGTTTGTCCTCTTATTCCATAAAAAAAATTGTACTGCCACTCAGAATTTTTGGATTTATCAAGAATCCTGAGCGGCACTGCATTGTGATAGGCCCCTGCCTATTATTATAGGGTATTAATAACCATCAGCTGAACATCCTGCTCGTCTTATCCCTTGTCATAAAAAAAGATGTTGAAAAAGTAATTTGGTTGGATTCTATTATAATAGTGTTTTCATTCACTTGTAAATTTATTTGTGTATAGAGCTTGAAGCACTTATCAAAAATTCAATCAATTGTGGTTCCATTGTAATTATTATGACGGGTACTCACGATATATAAAACAAAGTCGTGTTAGTTACACCATTTATAACTCAAGAACGGCTAGACCAATTTTTCTGTTGTTTTTTTGGATTTAAGTAATGATAATAAGTAATAAAATATCGAAAAAATCACGAAAAAATATTATTATAAAAAATAATTATTTTCTGATACATTTTGTATGGATTGACATTTTCATGACATCTCGAGAATAGAAAGAATTCAATGAAGTTTTTTGTTAGTTTCACGCTACATGAGTTATAAAATACAGTGACATCATGACAGTGTACGTCATGTTATTCAAGTTGACTGGTTGGTGTGCTTGTTTCGAGTGTGCGAGTGACTATTAGCTTATTGTGCCGATATTATCATTAACAATGTCACGACTAAGACGATCAAATTATTCCTGACAAAGACGTAATGCAACTAGGATTCGAAACATTGCGAATGAAAGGACTGAAGAATAACAAGAAATTGCAGGTGAAAAGAACCGCGTTAGTATGGATCGTCTACGTGCTATGAATCACAAGAGCAAAGTGTAGCAGCCCGTAAAACGGATCGGCTGGCAATACGAAATGGTCGATTCATGCAATTGGATCGAAATATCGGCATAAAATCAATAATATTATAGTATTATACTTTTAAATATCATTGCATCAAATATATAAAATATATATCGTGAGTACCCGTCATAATAATTAGAAAACTGTGATTCCATATTATATTCCGGTTTTATGTCCAGTAGTTTCTTTTATAGTAATAAAATGAATATGATATTCATCAAAAATAATTAGTTTAATGAGGATAATAATTTTTGCTACCCACAAATAAAACGGAGACTTTATTAAACTTATTTATTTAATTATATAATACGATGCTTATAAATAAATACAAGAACAACATCCGTAGTTTATTTATCTAATAGAAAAGTAAGTGTGAACTTATATACGCACTCAATAAGTTATGCTTCTTAGGCGTAACTAATATCTATTTAATACGTGTAGATAGACTATGACAGCTGTGGAAACGCCGAAAAAAATATACTTGAGAAGTAACCTCTATTTTGAGCAATTCACGCACACTTACAAAAAGTGTCATACAAATCGCGAGTGTAAGAAACTTGTCATGCACACTAAGTTAATATTGCTGGCCTGTTTTTATCGGTTTTATAACAAGAGACTATCTGGACGTATAAATTATCTAAGGCAATAAACTTAAAAAATATATTCCTCATGCTATTTTACATTTGTAGAAAGAACAATATTGTAATAAAGAAGGTATTAAATACAACCAATTTGAAAAATATGCTATATTTATGTAACATAATTAACTTAAATAACGTTAATTTAAATAACAAATGTATTTATTTTTATTTTATAACTTATATTTGTTGAAATTTATTTAACTCGTCCATTTTCAATTCTGGTTCAGTAGACATATGAGTTACAAGAGGCTTGTGATAGCTGAAGTATGATACAAATGGTCTAGGTTGTAAAGATTAAAAGGGGGTTGATTGTTACTGCTCACAGACTGAGATCCGGACACATGCCTTTGAATAAGTTTAAATTTTTGATGAAAATTGCGGAGTCACCTCTATGTGAGTCATGTGGAACAATTGAGGATTTTGAGCACTTGTTAAAGCAATGTGTCCGATTCAGTGTAGTTTGTAAAATTGTAAGACTTATGGTTTTGAACAGATTTGATACGGGCATGTTTGTAAATATATTTGCCCGCCCTGCATCTAAGGATGCCATAAGTCTGTTTGAATCCATAAGTCTTATTTTTTGAACACTATAAATATAACTTGCTTTTCCTTTTATTAACATTTTTTTTTAGTTTGTTAAGTTAATAATTTTGTTTTTCTTTTGTCTAATGTACTTAGATTATAATGGGGCTGTCATGTACATATGTATAAAAGCCCCTAATTCAATAAAGAAAAAAAATGGTCTAGTTGACCAACTAACGTCAAGATGTCAAATTTCGTAATAATTCACTCTGGTAATTTTTCATAACCACACCGTAATAATAATCAATAACATGTATTACTTATGAACACAAATGGATTGAATTAATTCTAATAGCCTTAACAGTATGCAACAATAGTTATGTCTGTAAAATATTAATTATTACTTTAACTTCTATGTGAGCAGTTAACATAGTTACAGATACAGGAAAGATTGCTGTTTGAGGCAATTTGCATATAGATTTCTTTTATTTAACGACAGAACTGTACACCTGGGGGTGGCCGAAAATCAGCGCTGCACGAAATGCTATGTTTGTTATATAATTTTTTATTTGCATGTCATGTACAGCGTCACAATTTATATATGAAGTAGAAAAATAGGGCCAAAACTGATTACAGTACATAGGTATTAAACAAAAGAAGTAACATTTTATGATTTAAACAAGCCAGAATAAGATAACAAAATATTTACAATTACTATAATAAGCTACTTAGAAAATAATGTTACAGGAGTGTGTGTGCGTGTATGTAAGGTTGTGTGTTGTGTATTTGAGGGTGTATGGTGTGTGTGTGTGTGTGTGTGTGTGTGTTTAGATGATCATTGCAGTCGATGTATATCTCTTATTTCTTTTTTTAGCTGTACTTTGGACAAGCAACACATATCTAAATTAAAATAAGCATTATTGTAGGTGAGAGCCATGTTAAGCAGCATAACCTGATTCGACTCCTTTATCTAAATATAATTGTAGGTTTTGTATCAAATTTAACTTTATTTGAAAGCAGTACTATCAAACTATGGAATGATTGATATGAATTACTTGCATGGTGTTTCCGGGAAGATGCGACATGGGGACCTCCAAAAAACCACGTAAACCTACCAAAAGATTATTTATAATTAATAATCTTTTGCATTAAGTGATTCCTCAGGTAATGCAAAAGGTTATTAAATATAAATCTTCTCTTCCATAAAAAAGAACACAGAATTACTGTTTACATTAAAACACACCATATCGCTTATAATACACCTCTGTCCATTCTTAGATTAATTTCTTTTAATTATATATAGTAACTATAACAATGATAAATTAAAACTATAACGGCCTTATTCATAAACTTGGTATATGTTATACCTTAGAATAAACCAAGAATATGCAAAATGTTTACAAATAGACATTATCTTGCTTCTGATTGGTTAATTCAAGGTTTATTTGGACGCATAACGTTTCCCGCGTTTATTTTTTTAAAATTTGCAAGGTTGCTTGACATTCAGAAAACTTCAGAATTATCATTGTATTGACAGTTTTGTCAGCGATATTGTCAACATTTTGCATATTCTTAAGTTTATTCTCAGGTGTAACATTATACCCAGTTTATGTAAGGCCGTAATAATATAAACAAATTATAATCACCTTTATGCTTAATAATGTAAAATGCTATAAATATCTAAGCCTCACCTCGAGTTTAATACTTTTTTTTTGTACTGAAACGAATGAAAAGTCGAGTCAGTGCAAAATACTAAGAAAAATAGAGATCTTTAAAAAAAAATATTTTATATAGTAGGAATATACACAGTACGAATACACTGTTATATAAGTAGGTCCATCTTTTCTTACTCTATGGTATTATATACAACTAGTTTTGTGTTGAGCGCCATCTTGTGAAATATTGATAATAATAAGTTGTATCATACAACTACATCACATTTGAATGCGTGTAGGAACTAAGTAAATATTATCGGCCTTATTAATAAGCTCAGTATTAAGTTATACCTAGTAATAAAGCAAGAATATACAAAATGTTTACAAATAGACATTTTTGTTATGATTGGTTTATCCGGATGTCACATTTCCCGCGTTTCTTTGTAAGACTGCTTGACATGCGGAAATCTTCAGGATTATCATTGTTTTGACAGTGCTGTCAGCAGTATAGCAAATGCATTAAAAGGCATAAAAGGCATTTATTTTCTCAAAATTGATTCCTTAAGAATTATTTTTGGTGTCATTTCTAATATACTAGATACTACTACCGCTTCGGAAACAAATGGCGTTCTGAGTGGGAAGACGGAGAGCGGAGAAGCGGCGCAAGAAACATACAATATTGTATATATTTTCAATAAAAATATACAATATTGTATAGTAATTTCTATCGCTATAAAACAAATATAATCACAGGCTGCCCGATCACTTAGATATTCAGCTGTGGAGTAATATGATTTACGACAGAGCCATTTTTATAAAACATTTAGTAGTGGCTGGGACTTTATTATAAAAGTGTATACACTGTCATGGTTTATTCTCAGGTATAACTTTATGCGAAGTTTATTTGTGAGGCCGTATTTGTCTTAGTTCATGCTGCTTACCACTGCAGCTCTTCGAATTCGCTTTACGGTAGTTTAAACCGTAGTATAGGAGCTGTATCTCTTTTAATACATCAGTATCCATCCCTACTCCTTTTGTAAACAATTTAATAGGTTATATTTTCTCTTTCATAAAGCTTCTTTTGTTAATGGATAAGTTTCTTCATTTATTATACGGCCATAAGTACTATTGCAGTTTTAAACTAAACATAACAGTTAGTTATTTCTGTAAAACGCCCTCTCATTCACAAGCCTTATAAATATTATAACACATAACAGTACTAAAGTCGCCTACAGAATTTTTCTAAGAATTATTTAGTCTTGGCAACATTGTTACTCATGTATTCGCTTCTGAAATCCTTCAGCATAAGTTGTCCTATTTTAATTCGGGCCCATTCCGGTGCTAGTTTGTAGAAAGTGTACTGAAACAGATAATAATAAACTTTTAATTCACATATTTAATTTAATTGAGGATTATATTAATTCACTATTAACACAACATTTATCCAACAATTAGCACTCAAGGCCGCTACCCGGATAATTCACCAAAATAGCGCATAATTGAAACTATTCTATCTATATTCTAAACCTGACAGTCTATATTATAAAGCTTATATTTTTACAAAAAATAATTGTGTGCTAATGCCATACTAATCATTCAATGTAGATAAAAAAAAGACGTGTGGCACTCGGGGACTGCCGCGGTAAAGCTATTACATAGCATTTTTTATCGAGTTATGCAATTATAATTATTTATTTATGCAGTATTTTTTTTTGATAAAATTAATTTTAAAAAAAGCAAACGGGAAGTGAGTAAAATTTAACTTGCAAGATTTGATTACAGACAGACAACGGGACAGATGAAACTAAATAAAAATGCTTGTCATAATAATAAAAAATTAAAAAACGTGATAAAAAAATAAAGAAATTAAAAAAAATCAAGTTGTACTCCAGGCTCGAACCTGGGACCTTCTGCACAAAAAGCATACGTGATAACCGCTGTTCCACGGCAACTGTAATGACCGTGCCGAAATATCTATATACATGTAAGTGTTAGGTTATTTTCGTTACGGAATTTCTGGATTCGGTCTCCACGCTGAAGGCCCGCGATAGAAGCTATGCAATAGCTTAAAATTGTACGAAAATTTATTAATTGTATGACAATACTATTTAACATGACATGTTAAATGTAATGTATGAAATTAATTATTAATTATTACATGTATTTACATGTTTTGTTTTGTAAGACACATTGTATTATATTTGTAATAAATTAAAAATGCTTATAATTCTGAATTAAAACTATGGCGATCTAGTGCTAGAGAGGAAACCTGGATCCGCTGGATTCCTCAAGGTCGTTGGCTCGGTCCCCAGCCTTAAATAAGAAATATGATGTCCATTTAAGACCCATGCCGCCCAGTAGTTAGTGATCCTGCCAACTGAACTAGAGGTCACGGCTTGAATCCCGGTATGCCGACTATTGATTTTTGTTTCCGAGTCATGGCTGTTTATATGTGTGTATGTATGTATATTTTTCGTATTAAATATAGCGTTGTCCGCATAGTGCACACTATGCCTAGTTTGGAAAAGATGATTTGTGTGCTTCAATATGAATAAAATTGTGGTCATGAATGTTTTACTAAAAGTGCTAAAAGTAACACTTAATCTTAGATCATTTATACATCTAGATAGACTATGACAGCTGTGAGAACGTCGAATAAAATAGATTTTAGAACTGACCTCTATTTTGAGCATTTGAGGCACACTAACACAGTGTCATACAAATCGCGATTGTAAGACGTAGCTTGTCACGCACGCTAAACTTATATTCCTGGCCTGTATTTATCGGTTGTCTAACAGCAAGAAACTCTATCTAGAAGTATAAATAATGTAAGCACTTAGTTATGTCCAGGAAGGTATTCATGTTATATAGTTATAATGGTATAAATACTATAAATCTATGCAATTTTTATGGAAATCCAATGTTTCAATTAGAAAATGTCGAATTTTAATGGCAACATCGACATGGTTTGATAAGTACGGGGTAGATTACATAATAAAGATAAATTTTGATTAATAATTATATTAATATTTATTATATAAATTAATTTAAACTAAAATAATTTTATTCAATAAAGGATACAATATCACGCATTGAAAGTCAAAAACTATCATCCATTCGAAAAATTATGCCTCAGACCTGAGAAGAACGGGCGCAAGAAACTCAGCGGGCTTCTTTTTTTTTCATAAAACAATGATTGCAATGTTATATCGTACAATAAAATTCACAAAGTCACTCCATTTCCAATATGTGGTATCAATTGAGCGAGATTACCTGAATTCCGTGCAGCCAGTACCCCGTCGTGTTTTGAACCCGCCCAAGCAAGTTGACAGCACTCCGAGCGTACGTTTCCGCATCAGGCACAAACAAACTTCCATCCAGGAGCTTCTTTGAGAAGTTGTTCATCTTCGTCGATACGAAGAGTGGAGAAAGATGCTGCACGTAGATGCCTTTTGGCGCGTACTCATGGCGGATTGCGCGCGTAAAATTTCTAACGTACACCTGAAATATAATAGGTAGGTATGTCAAATAAAGTTTAATATCGATTTGAAGTAAATAATTGGATGGAGGTAGCGTGTAGGTATTGGGTAAGCTTCGCTTGTTCAGTCTTAACAAAGTACCGCTTCCTTCTCGGATACAGGAGATGGAAAATGGCGGGCCCAAATGTAATAAGTTGAGAAATGTTTTTAAAAAAAATTGACCTCTTATCTGAATTGGGAGAATTTATTATTTATATATTATGTTTCTGGCTTACTGACATTGACAGTTGTCACTAGTCTCATTATCGAGTGACCTCAGACGTGGCTTGGTATTGGCTTATAAGCATAGTTTCGTGTTTATCGATGGGCTTTAATTTGAATATAGAGGTAGGTTTCACATTAACAATCAATATACGGACTGTATTTAAGCGGATATTATAGTGTTTTTCTTTTTTAATTATAAGACTTACTCAGGAGATTGTGTATGTTCCTAGGAGATAGAGGCAAATTATTTTTAAAGGTCTCTTAACTTTAGATGAGAAAGTAAGAAACTAGCTTTGTTAGACATAGGCACTACGTCTTTTAGACATTATAGTAAGAAGGGACATACTTAAGAAGTATGATTTACATGTAATATATTTATACCCAGGCAGATGCCTGTGCGCAGGGCTTTATACGGTTAGTGTAAGAATTGACTGCGATACAGTTGGAAATGGATAAGGCGAAAGGTAAGTAGAAAACGCGCAAACAAGGCATTTTTAGACAAGTTTATTAGTGAAATTACACCATTTGGAGCTATGAACACTACTTTATCATATAACACGTACCCTTAAGGCTTATTTGTAGGTTTCTAATATTTGCTGTTGGTTATTTTAACTTAACACTCCAGAACTATTTTGAACTACCACTTTTCATTGCAGTTAAACAAGTTTTTTCTCGGCATGACGCATTTGTTTAGTACTATTCTCAGAAAAGGTATTTATATAGCTTGTACTTTTTTTTGTGTAGGTACATTTATTCAGATTAGTAATCAAATTAGAAATAATGAGAATTGTAAGCATATAAACTGTTTGCGCCTGTTCAAATATTACGATTTCCACGCAAGAATTTTGAAAATGTTGGCTTTGTTACATAGATCGCGGGCCGGCAGCCGTGAACTCATATCGCTTAAGGTCGCTAGCATTTAGTGTCGCCTTAATAAGAATATAACAACATTGTATGAAGAGCGGAACCAAGACGGTCAAGACATTTAACTGACCGTAAGTAATACGCCGTACGCGTTAGCTATAAAAATAATTATTTGTTTACGCTCATCGACAATGTTTCCCTTAATAAACTGGGCCTCCTCTGTGACTGAGAACGAAATCGTAATCCTAGATGGTGATCCTGCACCACCCAACGGGCAACAACCTTTGTAAATACAAGGATGAGATGTTTACTTGACATGCCGAATTCCACTTTTGGACGACACGCCACAAGTTAGGATATCTTCCCCAGCATCTGAATGTGTGGCGGTCCTCCACAGTGCGGTTTGCAAGGAGCTTTCTTCCACGTACTACAAAACTGTGGAATGAGCTTCCTTGTACGGTGTTTCCGGGACGATACGACATAGGTATCTTCAAAAAAAGCGCGTACACCTTCCTTAAAGGCTGGCAACGCTCCTGTGATTCCTCTGGTTTTGCAAGAGAATGTGGGCGGCGGTGATCACTTAACACCTGGTGACCCGTACGCTTGTTTGTCCTCCTTTTCCATAAAAAAAAGACATGCCTGCGTGATGCCGATGATGGTGACTTCCTAGGAGTGTTCTGAGCTTCTGGAAGGAGTTGGGCTGGTTGGAGTACGCCAGGTGGCAAACAAACAACACTGCACGCAAAATGAAACCAACTGTTTTAATTACGAAAACTGGAGAACCTATACCATACCATATAGCTGGGTCTCCAAATCTCTTTCAAAAAACCCAGTGGGAGGCACAGGATGCCGGCTAGATTATGGGTACCACAACGGCGCCTTTTTCTGCCGTGAAGCAGTAATGTGTAAGCATTATTGTGTTTCAGACTGAAGGGCGCCGTAGCTAGAGAAATTACTGGGCAAATGAGACTTGACATCTTATGTCTCAAGGAGACGAGCGCAACTGTAGTGCTGCTCAGAATTTATGGGTTTTTTTAAGAATCCTGAGCGGCACTGCATTGTCATGGGCAGGTCGTATCAATTACCATCAGCTGAACGTCCTGCTCGTCTCATCCCTTATTATCATAAAAAAAAGCATTTTTGGAGATGCAAAAACGTGTTATGTATTCAAATGGATCGCTTTATTTTTATGTCTACCTTACTAGCGCCGTAGATCGCCCACATGGGGTGAGGCTGTAGCTCGGAGCCGGAGGACACGTTAACTATGGCGCCCCTCCCCCGCGCCTCCATCCCCGGGAGCAGCATGCGAGACATCCTGGTCACCGCCACCACGTTCACGTTGATCATCTCCATTGCCTTGCTGGTCGGCATCTCACACAGCGGCATCGGGTATTCGTATTGTACTCCCACGTTGTTCACTGGACCATTAAAGATGACATATTTTTAATCGAAAAGGTGGACAAACGGGCGGGTCACGTGGTATTAAGTGATCGCCGCCGCCCACATTCTACTGCAACACCAGAGGAATCACAGGAGTCTTGTCGGCTTTTAAGGAAGGTATACGCCCCCTTCCGTTGAAGGTACCCATGTGGTATCGTCCCAGTAACATCGCACAAGGAAGCTAATTCCACAGGTTAGTAGTATGTGAGAAAAATGTCCTCGGAAACCGCCACACATCCAGATGTGCTGCACATCCAGCCAATTGATGTTACGAGTACCCTATCATCGTTATACACACGAGACGAGAGGCTTTTAGGTGTTAGTTAGTACACGTTTTTCATCTCACATTTACAAGGCTCCGTCGACGGGATGTCGACAATTCACCCAACGTCAGGGTGGCGGGGATTTTTATTGTTATTTTGCTAATTGAAGTACAGAAATAACTAAGTAAAAAAATGATCGGTTGATATAGATATGGTTTCCTTTTGTGAACTAAAGAATAATCAACAAAAGAGTTAATACGGTTAGTATAAGACAACCATAATACAGGATGTCCCAAAGTTATGGGAACGTGAACGTGAATGGGAACATGAAGGGAAAGTACCTTAAACATCGTAGCATTTAATTAGTTAATTTACAAAAAAATACCCACTTAATTGACTACTTTCTCATATCTACATATCATAAAAGTAGGGGTGTTTTTTTTACATTTAAGTCGGTTCGTTTCCCAGACGAGGCAAGTAATTTTAAGAAAATCTTTGAATGCAGAATTACTAACTTTTAAAAATAACAAAGTCTTTTGTCTTTAAGGTACTTTCCCTTCATGTCCCATAATTTTGTGACAACCTGTATATTCAATTAGATCGAAAAATAACACTTGTGAATGTCAAAAGTTATTCATTTCAGAGTTTTAATGAGAAGCGGCAATAAACTTTATGCCAATATTTAAACCTTCATAAATTATTTTAATAACAATCTATCAACTAATGCAACATAACAAAATTTCGTTGCAAGTGAAAATTACCACCGAATATCCAGATGTTGATTTTTTTTACGGTAATAAAATGGAATCCAGATTATGTGAAACCGGTTTACCATTACAATATTATATTTAGTATTATAAAAAAAAAATTGTGTGTGTACACAGTACACATGTCAGAAGTGAAACCTGCATTGTGCATGAACCTCTTAACTGCATATGAAGTCCTGGTACATGATGCCATTTCAACCGCTATGAAAGACATTACTAACACCTCTACCATATTTATGTTCTCCTGGTGTCTATGCAGTTATAAGTCGTGCGTATGACATAAGAATATATTAAGGTATACCTACTCGCGTCATACATAAAAATAAAATAGTATGCATATTTCATTCTCATTCTTTGCCGGCTTCATCCTACACATTTTTGTATTTGTGTCTCTTACCTATCGTTTTTTCCGTTGCATCCGGTTTGATATCACAACGATTCTAAAGAAGTTTCACTTCAATATTTAAAATAATATATTTGTTTCGGGACGAGACGACATGGGTACCTTCAAAAAAAGCGCGTACACCTTCCTTAAAGGCCGGCAACGCTCGTGTGATTCCTATGGTGTTGAAAGAGAATTGACCTTAATACCAGGTGACCCGTACGCTCGTTCGTCCTCCTTTTCCATAAAAAAAATATAAATTTGCTTCTGTTTTTTAAATATAATTAAATTTTTGTGTATTGACCACATACAAATAGCGTAAATTCAAATATTTTTATTCATAATAGAATTTATAATGACTTATTGAACGTCAGGAAATACTACCACCCATTCGAAAATTAAACAACATATATTTTATTACGACTATAAACAAAATAATTAACAATATCACATCATACTTAAAACATTGACATATTGTTGTGTGCGAACTTGTAATGTCTTATGTACATATTATTATGTGATGGCTAATATTAGTTCAATCGCATCAATATTTAATTTCGTTAGAAAAAAAAACCTAACAGGAACAAATAATCGCATAGTCATGTTAATTTTTTAAAAGATTTATGTCAAAGGGTAGTGTCAACAAGAATTACGAATTACGCTCAGAAATAGATATAATATAGACTAAGTAAGTATAAAGTTAGTTTTTTTTTATGAAAATACGGGACAAGACGAGCAGGACGCTGAGCTGATGGTAATTGATACGCCCCCCATTACAATGCAGTGCCACTCAGGATTCTAAAAACCCCAAAAATTCTAAATGGCACTACAAATGCGCTCGTCATCTTGAGACATAATATATCAAGTTTCATTTGCCCAGTAGTTTTACTAGCTACGGCGCCCTTCAGACCGAAACACAATAATGCTTACAAATTACTGCTTCACGGTTGTGTTGTGAATACATATTATTTGCACCTCTCTAGCTCAGTGTTTCCCAAACATTGTTCTGCCATGGCTCGGTAATTATCACACTGCCCCATCGTGACCCCCTTTATACTTTAAACCCCAAACTGGTTCCATTAGGTAAAATTATACACATTTTAATAAAATAAAATCTCAGTCTCGTGCCAGATTTTGGCGAGACAACACGTCCTGAGTATGCCTTGTGTAGAGGCGAAACACGTGTCGAATTGTTTTTTAAAAGCAAATATTGGCGGAATTAACACTAAAGAAAACTTAAATCATTTGCACATTTTAATAGTAAAAAGGTTTATATTATTACCAATATTAGTAGTTTGTAATATTAATAATATTAGTGTTATAATAATAATAATAATATTATTAATATTAGTGTTATAATACACTAAAAATAATGCATTGCTTGTAACTTAATCTAGTAGGCTTCATAAGATACATAATAGCTTTAAGGGTAAATGTATATATTTTTACTATAAAGTCCTGTTATTCACTGTTAAGGCATTATCAATAAATAAATTTAAATGTAAAAAATGGCTCTGTTGTTAGTCTTACTAGGTACTCCACAACTGAATATCTATGTTATTGGACAGCCTGTTACTACATTATAATAATATAACAATAATAATAATATTGACACACTTTTTACACAAATTATCTTGCCCCGAGTTAAGCATATATAGCCTGTAACCCATAATTACAAGACAATCATATATTTAATACAATATACTTACTTAAACATACATAAATACATTTAAATATCCATGACTCGGAAACAAACATCCATATTCATCATATAAATGCTTGCACCTACCGGGATTCGAACCCGGGACCTCTAGCTTAGTAGGTGGGATCGCTAACCACTCGGCTATACAGGTCGTTCTATATTGTATATGTACTTGTTTATTATAGATGCCTCGATCGATAGTAGGGACTGGTAGTATTTTTAAAACAAAGCAGGAATGTTGTGACCCGGTATTTTTTTTTAATGCCCTGGCACCGGGTCGCCACCCGGCAAATGAAAAACACTGCTCTAGCTCATAAAATAAAGTGAAAACCCAAAGTCGTTTTTGCATATATCAGCCATTGAAAAATACTCTATTTGATTGAAATAAGTGGCCGTTGAGTTTTTTTTTATTGAATAGGAGGACAAACGAGCGTACGGGTCACCTGGTGTTAAATGATCACCGCCGCCCACATTATCTTGCAACACCAGAGGTATCACAAGAGCGATGCCGGACTTTAAGGAATGTGTACGCACTTTTTTTGAAGGTACCCATGTCGTATCGTCCCGGAAACACCGCACAAAGAAGCTCATTCCACAGCTTTATAATACGAGGAAGAAAGCTCCTTGAAAACCGCACTGTGGAGGACCGCCACTCATCCAGATGAGTTTCTTGTATGTTCTTCTCACAAGCTCAACGTTTTCCGAACATGTGGTAAATTCAGTAATTTAAAAGAAATATTTATAGTAACTATTCAATTGCGCACAGTTTAAGCCTAATTAAATAAAGTATATTTGACTTTGAAAAACAAAAATTAATAACCACGTGCAAGGTACTTCTTGCCTCACACAGACATAATATTGTGGAGTAAATACCCAAAAAAATTTATTGAAGTAGGCGTTACTTTGCACACGAGACTCAGTCTCGTGCCAGATTTTGGCGAGACAACACGTCCTGAGGATGCCTCGTGCAGAGGCGAAACACGTGTCGAATTGTTTAAAGACAAATATTGGCGGAATTAACACTAAAGAAAACTCAAATCAGTTGTATGAGTAAATAACTGTCTGCAGTTTTCAAATCGATACGACTCAGGAGTCAGGGTCCTTCACACTCATAGCATAGGCCTATTATTGAGGATGTCTTCGGGCGGTTGCTTCACCGCAGCCCATCATGTGACCCTCCTCATAAATAAAAAAAGATAAGAGATATAATGATGAATTCCGATTCTTTGGTTAGAAAGCAAGATACTATTATATATATTTCATAATATTTATACACATACTAGTGGACCCGACAGACGTTGGTCTGTACCTACACACGTCTTAAATTTGAAAAATCGGTCCAGCCGTTAGGAGGAGTTCACTAACATACACATGAGCAGGAAAATTATATTATATGGACGGAATTGAGAATCTAAAGCAATCTCAAATTCACTGGAACATACAAATTATCATCAAAATCGTTCCGGACTTTTAGGAGATAGTTTAATTGTGAATCTCAACCATTCTCGAATCTACCTGAAGACACACACCAATCTCAAATTCACTGGAACACACAAAAATCATCAAAATCGGTCCAGCCGTTTAGGAGATAGTTCAATTGTGAATATAAACTATTCTCGAATCCACCTGAAGACATACAGAAAGTTTCATTAAGATCGGTCCAGCCGTTTAGGAGGATTTCAGTTACAACAGAGTCACAAAAGAAATATACTAGCTGACCCAGCAAACGTTGTATTGCCGATATTAAAATCTTGATACAAAAGTAACTGTTGATCGTAGATGGGTGAAAACTTTAAGTTGTATGTATTTTTAATGCTGACTGATAATCAAACAAATTAAAAAAAAATTTCAAAAAAATTAAAAAAATAAATTTGGCGTGGACCATCCTTAACATTTAGGGGGATGAAAAATAGATGTTGTCCGATTCTCAGACCTACCCAATATGCACTCAAAATTTCATGAGAAACTGTCAAGCCGTTTCGAAGGAGTTTAACTACAAACACCGCGACATGAGAATTTTATATATTAGATATAGATTACAATAACTTTTAAGTAGCCTTCATTAGTTTTAATTATTTCATAAGTTATAATTGTAAGCTGTAAGTCTCCCAAATATTAATTAATAAAAAAAAATAAAAAAATAAGACTTAGAACGTTAACACACTAATATTGATTTATGGTTAGGTATAAAGGAAAAGAAGAAGATTTAAAAATGTAAATTTGCAAAAGTCTATTTACCCAATATTCCCACGGGAATTTCCTTGAGCTCGTCTTCGATGCGCTGATATACCTCAGGGCCTTGGCTGAAGTCTGCCACAATTATCTTAGTCTTCACACCGTGTTTTTCTGAAAACAAATTTGTAATTACACATTAAGTACTTAACCTCGATTTCACCAATGACACCAAACTGAGTTTAATAAAACCTAGTTTTACGTAAGCGAGTTCAAATTACAGTCTTGATCTAAATTAAACACAAAGCGATTTCACCAATACCATAACTTGCAATTATTGTTGTGTGTGAAATCTATATTTATCACCACCTTCGTTGGAATAGATTACTTTCTCCCCGGTGAACAAAGTGTAGGTACTATAATTATCCCAATTCTACAGTTTCAATCCGAATGAAACATATTGTCTTGGAGTTAAGTTGTTAGAATCTAATATATAAAATTCCCGTGTCGTAAAATTCACGTCTGAACCGATTTGTATGAAATATCGGGAAAGTCTGAGAATCGGCCAACATCTATTTTTATATCCCTAAATGATAAGGGTGATCGACCCCTTAATATGTTTTTTTATGGATTTTTTTTATTTTTATTTTATTATGATTCATCATTGAAAAATACGTACAACTTCAAATTTTCGCCCTTCTACGATAAACCCCTATTTTTGTATCGCGATTTTTATTTTATTCTGTTCCATTCACAAATCCGCTATAGGGTTGCAAGATGGCAGTAGTACGATATATTTGGTAGGTCTGAGAGTCGGTTGCATCTATTTTATACGCCATTTTTTTTTTATAGGGCAATACAACGTTTGCTGGGTCAGCTAGTGGCATTATACATTTTAATTGTAAATCACTAAATTTTGAGGTTGGATGTGTCAATAGCTACTTACGTCACGACTTTATTATTCGAAAAAAAAAATGATTCAATCTAGGACGGTTATGGCATATACAGCAATGTTAAGAGAAATTTGTCATATTTTTATACATATAATTACTAAACTTTATAATGTCGTTGATTTTGAACTGTGATTACTTTAGTACCTATAACAAAGCGATCCTGTGATACGGATACGACATTTTTTTAAATCTATCTTTTTTTAATTTTTGTTATATTTTTAAAGTGTTAACCCTCACTTCTAGGATTAATACGCAAAATTTGAAGACAAAATTAATTTATGAACGATGCGGGACTCTAACCCACGACCTATCCGCGTTCCGTGCGATTGCTCTCCCAGCTGAGATGTTAACCGTTCGAGCGACGTATCATAAAATCTTGTATACTTTGTTCAACTCTCAGGTTGTGGCTTCATGATGAAAATTTTATTTTCACCTCTCCAGCACGAAAAGGGCGCTATTGCTACGTGAAAACTCGCGTGAAGGAAAGTGATTTAAATTTCGAACCCCACGTGATCATACATCCAGGAATTACTCCGCGTTAAAAAAATAAACAATGCGATCCGGTGCGTTCCGAAACTCATTTAAGCCTAGTGTATTATCTCATTGTCACAAAAATTTATATGTTACTTATCGAAATTTAGATTTATAAATTTTACTATTGCCTTTTTAAAGACTTAATATTTAAAATAAATACTAGTAATGATATTTATAATAAACATTGTTAAATGTTATCTTAATTGTTTCTCTTACTATATATAACACTTTTCTCGCTAGTCGAGGTGAAAAGTTGTATGTTTTACACGAGAGCAAATTTTTTTTTGTCTCGTGCCTTTAAATCACTCACTACCTCAGTAGTCTATTTTAGAATCACTCGCTAAACTCGTGATTCAATTCTAGACTACTTCGCCAATTCGTGATTTAAAGTCAGCATTCGCAGCAAAAAATAACTTTGCTCACTTGTTGAACAAATAACTATTGTGTATTTTTTTTTAATGAAAGTGCAAAATTTCACAGTACAAGAGCTATTATCTCGTGTTATGATAATATTCCCTTATCCCTTTAAATAAATCAAGAAAGAAAATTGTAGTTTTCCAATAGATTTCCTATCACATTGAATGATAACAAGATTATTTTCATTTTCATGACGCTGTTAGCTTGAATTAAGCTTCGACAACAGTTCAGCTTGCGACAATATTTACAAACCAATTTCCTGAGCGACATCCTTCAGCTTTTCAGGGTTCCGGCTGACCAGCACAATGTTGATGTTCTTCTTAGCCAGCTCCAACGCATAGTACTTGCCGATACCGTCCGTACACCCCGTTACCACTGCAACAAAAACTTCAGATAAAGAAATTACAGTTCTCTTGGTAAGACTATAAATAGTAATCTTCTTCTCCTCTTTATTTTAAATACTACCACATTTTCAATAGAATATCGTCAAAGTTCAGTATTCAGATTCAAATATCTGCATTCAAAATTGGATCTAAAAATCACTTAATCGAACGTCAAGCACTACGATACAAACTAATTTTATCGAGACCGAGAGGATATTTTGGAAGAGAGAGAGAATATTTTTAAAAGAGAAACCCAAGAGGCGTGGGTTCGAGCCTCTATCGTCCATTTTGAGTACAAATTAAAATTGAATACAAAAGTAAATGTTTAAAAAAAATTGACCGCCTTTCTGATTTTTATACTCGCTAATCTCTGAAATTACTCGAAAGACTTTCACGAATGCCCTCCGCGTAGCCTGGAGGAACATTTAAGCGGTTTTTGATCAAAAGCGAATATTATTTAGTCATGATACTGAACAAACGTTATAAAATGTATCTGTTGTTCTCATTTTGAATAACTCGTAAAAGAAGGCGGGCGATGTCAACCCGTAATTAATAATAAAAATAAAATAAAATAAGCCTTTATTGCTGTTCACAAATATTATAAAAGATACTTAACTAAATATAAACTTAAATTTAAATTATATGTTAGGTTAAACAGCTTGTCTTTCGACAAAGGCCTCTTCTAAAGATTTCCACGCCTCTCTGTCTTTCGCTATTTGGATCCATTTAGGCCCAGCTACTCTTTTTACTTCATCTTCCCAGCGTTTAGTTTGTCGCCCTTTTCTTCTACTACCATCTCTTGGATACCAGTCGGTTATTATTTTTGTCCATTTTTCTTGTTTTTCTCTTAACATATGTCCTATCCATCGCCATTTTAGTGTTCTGCATATTGATTTTGCTTCTTTGAATTTAGTCATACTTTTTATATCTTTCAATTTAACTTTATCTCTTCTTTTAACTCCGACTACGCTTCTTTCTATGCTGTTTTGACAGACATTTATTTTATTTGATAATTGTTCGGTTAGAGCCCATGTCTGACAACCATAGGTCAAGCAAGGTAAGATACACGTATGATAAACCTTTCTTTTCTCTTTAATTGGCATTCCCTTATCTTTCATAACTTCACTGAGGGATCAATATCTCTTCCAAGTATTAGCTATTCTCCTATCAATTTCCTTACTCATAGTATTAGTTCCTGAAATTAACTGTCCCAGATAAATGTAATCTTCAACGTACTCTATTTGTTCCGTATTTAATGTGATTTTATATGTTTTTGAAGAGTTCGTCATGATTTTTATTTTTGAGGTGTTCATGGATAGTCCTGCTTTTGCACTTCGATCTGCTAGTTGTCGCAACATTTGCTCTAACTTTCGTGGACTCTCAGAGAATAGAACCAGATCATCCGCAAAGCGTAGGTGGCTTAATTTCTTGCCGTTCACGTTAAGTCCACTCTCACTCCGATCTAAATCCCTAAAAATCATCTCCAAAACTGATGAGAATAATTTGGGTGAGATAGGGCCTCCTTGTCGGACTCCTCGCTCTATAGGGAACTCTTCTCCTGTTTTTTCCAATCTAATTTGCGCGGTACTTCTGAAATAAACGTTCTTCAAAATGTTTATATATTTTTCTTCTATTCCTTGATGATGTAGTGCTTCCCAGATATACTTGTGTTCCAAGGAATCGAAGGCCTTGTTGAAATCTACATATCCTAAATAATAGTTTTTCTTATATTCATTGTATTTTTGCAGGATTTGTCTAAGGACATGTATGTGATCTATCGTCGAAAAATTGTTTCGAAAACCAGCTTGTTCTTTTGGTTGATTTTCGTCGAGATGCGAAATAATATTATTTTTGAAAAAATTTTGTAAATATTCGACATTAAACTGATTGGACGGTAATTTCCTATGTCACTTTTGTCTTCTTTTTTGTGTAGAAGTATTATTGTAGATTTTGTCCATTGATCAGGAATATTTTCAGTCTCGAGAATTTCATTATATAAGTCCGTTAATATGGGAACACTTGCGGGTATAGTAGATTTGAGTAATTCATTTGTGATTTGATCAGACCCTGGCACCTTTCCTGCTTTCTGTGAATTAATTGCTTTAATTGTTTCTTTTTTTAATATTGTAGGTACTGACTTTGCGGTTTTTGAATTACTTTCACCTGAAATATCTCTAGGATATTTGCTTTGATATAAATTTATATAGTATTCTGTGGCTTCTTTGATCATTTCATCCCTTTTACTTGTAATATTTCCGGTTTTCCTCTTAACACTAGACATCCATTTTTTGACTCTATTCAATTCTTTAAAGGCTTTCTTTATTCCCCCAGTTTTTACGATATGTTCTTTCAAAATAGTTTGCCGTCTTGCTTTCTTATCCTTTCTAATGTTCTCAATTATTTTTTTACTAATTTCTGATATCTTAATACGGTTTTCTTGGTTTTTCTGGCCTTGTAATAATTGTTTTCTAGTCTGTATTAGTTGTCTTGTTATTATGGATATTGAATTTGTTGTCACCTTAAACCTAAAACCACGTTGTACCTCAAAGTCCTTGTTTTAGTTTTTAATAAATTTAAAACATGTTCATATCTTTCTTCCATAGGTGTGTTTTTACCCTTGAATTTTTCTGCTAGACCTTTTAGTTCAGTCGTAAGCATATCGATATTTCCAGTACTCACCAGAGTAGAATGGTAATTTTGCCATCTTCTATTCCTTTTTATGGGCTTTCCTGTTAATGTCGCACGGACCATTCTATGATCTGTATGGAAGTTAAGGTTTTGGATAATTGAAACATCATTGAAGACTTTGCTATTATTAGATAGGATATAGTCAATTTCATTTCTATGAAAACCATTGGGAGAAATCCATGTCCATTTCTTTGATGCCTTTTTTGTGAAGAAGCTGTTGAGGATGCTGAGTTTGTTTTGTAGAGCAAATGTGATTAGCCTTGTACCATTTTTGCTTCTTTTGCCACATCCGTATTTGCCTATCGCGTGCTCTTCTCCCTTGTTACTGCATATCCCTATTTGTCCATTAAAATCGCCCATTATTATAATATTTTTATGTGAATTTCTAATAGCAAATTGCAAATCCACATAGAACCTATCTATTTTTTCAATGTCTTCCTTTTTATGAGATTCGGTTGGGGAATATACTTGAATAATAGACCACATTTCTGTTTTATTAATAGGCAGCTCTATATTAAGGATTGTTATTCTTTCTGAGATACCTTTGATTTCCTCGATTTTACTAGCACGACTCTTTTTGATCAAAATAATAATTAATAATAACGTAATCTAAATAGAAGCGAGGTACTTGGTGCGGGTTAAAAGGCCGTGTGAAAAGGCCAATGATGAAGTCATTGTATACAATGTAATAACTACGAAACTGTGGTCTATGTTCAAAGTTGTGTACGTGATGTACGTAACTGTTGTGCTGCAGACCGATTGGAAAATCAACCAATTTCAATTTACCCAGGTACTGATGTACTAAATTAAAGTACTTAGCATAAAAGTGATAACTGTAAATCGCTTAAGCACTTATTACGATTACTATTACTAGTACTTATAATGGTGACAAAATAATTAGAAACAAAATATAAAAACGATAATCCTATTTTATTTTTACAATAACCTAATATAACAACTAGTCATCTCAATCGGTCGAATAATTTTGTAAGCATATATAAAAACTCCTAAAGACATAACCTTATTTAAATCAAATAATAAATCGTTTCGTTTTTGTAGCATTATGTAGTTTGTTTCGAAAAATTTTATAGAAAAACGGATCCATAATATTTAATAACCTATAAATGAATTTCCTACATATTTTTAAATAAATGCAGTAGGAAATATACACGATCATTATTTATAAATTTTCTAAAGACTAAATTTTAATGAAATAACTAGACACATTATGATTTATCGATTTCTCAACCCTGCAACACAACAAACATAATATTAGAATTTGTTTGAGATTGACGCAAAACGTAACAATAGGTAAACATATCAATTTCAAGTGTATAAATATGTAAATGCTTGTTAATTAGTTTGATAATCTACATTTAATATTATTATTTTGTTAGTATTTTGAATATTCTGAAAGTATTTTGAATTTAGACTACCGAACTGATTTTAGAAATTACCTTTTAACCGACTTCAAAAAATGAGGAGGTTCTGAATTCGTCGGTATGTATTTTTTATGTTTGTTACCTCAAAACTTTGGAGTAGGTGAACCCATTTTGATAATTCTTTTAAGTTGGTGTCAGCCAAGGTAGTTTTGTAACTACATACATAGTTATAGGTGAGATGTGCTTGAGTCGCACGTGCGATGTGAGGAGGCGAGAGGCGAGAGCGGGGCCGCGACGTTACGGCACCGATTCCAAAAATAACAATAATCGTTACTAGAATTAGATTAATTATTAGATTGTATAAAAATACGTAATTATTTTCATACTTTTGAGCGCATATTATATCTATTGTTTTGGAATAGTATTTTTGAAGTAGGTTATTTTTTTGTTAAACTTTTTTTTTAGTGAAAAGCTTCTTCGCTTTACTTCATTTATATTTAAAATGTTTTCGGTCTTAAAAATTAATATTTGCAAATCTAGTCAGAGTAGACATGAGCTAAATACTGAGTTTCTGTAACATAGATACTAACTATGAATACGTGTTAATAAATATGAAACTCCATTATACCTCCATATAACCTCTCAGTCTTAGATAATTTATACGTCTAGATAGTCTCTTGCTGTTAGACAACCGATAAAAATAGGCCAGGAATATTAGTTAAGTGTGCATGACAAGTTACGTCTTACACTCGCGATTTATATGACACTGTGTTAGTGTGCGTGACTTGCTCAAAATAGTCTTCTATTTCTTTCTACGTTTTCACAGCTGTCATAGTCTATCTAAACGTATAGATGATCTAAGCTCACAGTATTTTTTATACGCTTTATATTATAGCTTCACTTGCATGTTTGTATGTATGTTTGTAACTGACTCCTTTAGACGCGATTTTGACCCACTTTAAACGGCCAGATTTCATTCAAACTTTGTAGATTTATCGAGGACCGATGACAGTACACTAATTTGATAAGATTAATCCATTATTCAATTTGCAATCTAAGGTTTTTGTCAATTTATATATTTTTTTCTATAGTCAATAAGGCAGGAATTGATGTTAAAGTACTTAATAGTTTTAAAAGTACGCTTTTATAGAAAATTTAACTGAAAAAAAAACTAAACAGTACGCTTTATATACGCGTGCATTTTAGTTTTTTTAAACTATAATTTTTATGTGACGTGAAGCAGTTGATTGGCCAATCGACTGCTGTTACGATAATCACAACATAACAGTTGCGAGAGATTATAAACTGTCAAGGCCTTATTACAAGATTGCTTTTACAAACTAACCTTGAAATTTGTTTAACATTCTCAAAAGATTGGTTGAATATGTTGCAAAAACAAAAAAAAATAATGCACACATTGTGTCAATTCAGGTTTATCCAGGAAATGATTGGTTATAAGTGGTCGGGAAGCAGAAATCTGTTATTTTTTGGTAGATGGCTTTAGTGGGCGTAATCTTATAATTTATTTCTCAAACAATTATTACAGACTAACAGACCCGACAGAATATGTTGCTCTGTAAAAAAATGTTGATAATAAAAAAACTCTTTAGCTGGAATTTCGTAAAATCCTTTATTAATTGACCTTTACTCGGCGAAAGGAATATTCCTACCAAATTTCAAGTCTCTACGACTTATGGTGCCAGAGATATCATGATGAGTCAATACATAGGCGGAAATCTCTGATATATCTTAATATATATAAATCCAGTGTCCTGATGTTTGTTTCCAGTGAATTCCGAAAATAATGAACGGATTTTTTCCTGGAGTGTAGTTTAGTCCAACTTGAGAGATACGATAGTTTATATTTCGATTTGGGACCCATAATTATTTTTATTTCCAATATTTGTTTCGTATGGACATATTTTCAATCAGAAAATTAATTCACGCACGGTTTGACAGTTCTGCTGTGAAACAATTCCATCATAACAACAGGGAGAGCATATTTTACGTAATAATTCTTGATGTTTTTAAATATTATTGACAAATTGATAAATAGAGTATTTTATTTATTATGTACAGAAGATCGTCTGTCGGTTCAGCTATCTATATATATAAAAATGAATTGCTGTTCGTTAGTCTCGCTAAAACTCTAGAACGGCTAGACCGATATGGCAAATTTAGGTCTTGAATTAATTTTTTAAGTCCAGAGAAGGTTTAAAAGGTGAATGAATAGGAAAATGCTTGGAATTAATTAAACAACAAAGGAGAATGGGACTTTTGGGCCTGATGGTTAACAAGTTGAAATATACTTTAAAAAAAGGTTATATCTTTCTGATGTAAAATACAAAAAACTAGCTCATTTTGCAATCTACAAACCGAAAAAACATTAAAATAAAGAAAATAGATTAAAAATGTATTCGAATGAATATTAATATGAATAAAATATATTATTTACTCAGGAAAAACAGAACTGAGCAATTATTATATTATCAAAAAAATTGATCAATAAATCGATTCACATAAAAAATAGATACTAGTGAAATCCTTGTTCATCAACGCTAACTCCACTTTGACAATGACAGTCTGCCAGATCATTTCGTTTCTTCGTCATTGTCACTTCGTTCCTTGTTGTATTCGTCGTGTTACCGACTTGTTAACTACCTACCCAATGGAATTCCAAGGAAAGTTGTCTCTAGCAGTCTGTTTTACAGTTCATGTATTAGCTAATGAGTATATATTATTCTTATCTGTGCAAATAAAACTATCTTTTAATTTAGGTACACTTTATTATATCTAATTACCAATTGTCTTATATTATAATTCAAAAAAGTGTCGCTACAGTAGTAGATAGGTAGGTATTTTTTATCATCATTTTTTTTTACATCTTATATAAGTATGTGATAAATCCTTAGCAGCTAGGCATTGAATAAACCTACTATAGATGAGCTGTCAACATAACCTCATTTTTATATCTTCGATTACTCAGCTCCTAGATTGACAAATCTTGCAAAATTTTCTATGATGGATTATTTAAATATTATCTTTTAAATGGTGCTACTTTCATCTTGTTATCACCTGGGCCCAGGAATGTATGGAAGCGTTTCAATCTCTTTTGTTTTTCTTTTGATGTGTCCGTACATAATTTCTATGAGAGAATTTATTGACGCACGGTTTGACAGTTCTGCTGTGATACAATTTCATTACGACAGCAATTTCAGTAATCCTTGATGTTATGATATATTATTGACAAATTCATAGCTAGTCAGTCAGTCAGTCATAGGGTCAGCTAGTAATATTATAAAGATTTTTGCTCGTTACAAAGATAACGTTTCGCACTAAAACCACTTTATTGTTTTTTGTTTCGTTCGTTCAACTGTGAGTTATTCTTAGCAACTTGAACGGTTAGAATAATTCATAACTCCATGAATACTGCTTTATATCAATGAAAATTATTTTAATTAGTCACTACACAGCGCAGGGATAGATACTTACGTTTAAAGCAATATTAATTGAAGTAAAACTTGATGGTTAGACTTTGATCTTACATTAAACATTAATCACTTTATCTATAAATATAAATTTAACATCTATTAGAAGTGTATACAGCATTTTAATTCTTAATAAATGATCTTGTATTATGTCGTTTGATACGAGGGCTGCACTAAAAGTATCGGGAATGGAATATTTCCACTGTTCTTGTCGTATTAAAATCTTTTTAATTGAAAACTCCTTCCTTGGTTTTAAAAATCGAATACCATTTATTTATTTAAAAAAAGATATTCGGTCTTATCACAAGGACTTTTCAAACTTGTTTAGTCGTTGAGAAAATGGAATTGACTCGAGAAAATTCTAGAGCGATTATTTATTATGACTTTCGAAGTGGCTTAACACAAAAACAGTGTGTTGACCGGATTATTTCTGCATTTGGTGATAAAACCCCATCCAAAACCACAATTTATCGCTGGTTTGCTGAATTTCAACGTGGACGTGTCAAGCTCAGTGATGATCCCCGTCAAGGTCGTCCAAAAACTGCAGTCACCAAAGAAAACGTTGATGCTGTGCGTAAGCTGATTGAGGAAGATCGACATGTGACATACCGCGAAATTCAGGCAACTTTAGACATTGGCATGAGTCAAATACAAATAATCTTGCATGAACAATTAGGTCTAAAAAAGTTGTTTTCCCGATGGATACCGCAATTGCTCTGTGAAGAGCAAAAAGCGGCTCCCGTTACTTGGTGCGTCTCTCGAAAGATTCCACGCAGGATCCTCAAATACTGTATACAACATCGTATCAGGTGACGAATCCTGGATATACGCGTACGAACCCGAAACAAAAAACCAGTCACGAGTTTGGGTGTTCGAAAATGAGTTAAAGCCAACAAAAATTTTACGTTCGTTCGGAGTGTTGCAAAAAAATGGTGGCCACGTTTGTCTCCAAAACCGGCCATGTTGCGACTATTCCTCTTGAGGGACAAAGAACGGTTAGTGCAGAATGGTATGCTAGCATTTGTTTGCCACAGATCGTTTCTGAACTCCGTTAAGAGAACTGCAACCGCCGCATCATCCTCCATCACGACAATGCGAGTTCTCACAACGCGCACGGAACAAAAGAGTTTTTAGAGCAAGAAAACATAGAATTATTAGACCATCCGCCGTACAGCCCCGACCTAAGCCCTAATGATTTCTATACTTTTCCTAAAATAAAGAATAAATTGCGTAGTCAGAGATTTTCATCACCTGAAGAAGCTGTGGACGCCTACAAAACGGCCATTTTTGAGACCCCAACTTCCGAATGGAATGGTTGCTTTAATGATTGGTTCCATCGTATGGAAAAATGTGTCAAATTTCGCGGAGAATACTTCGAAAAGCAACAAATACATTTTTAAATAGTAATGTTGTGTCGATAATAGATACGCGAACGCGCGCGGGTTAAATCGCGCGGTTAAAAAGCGACTTTCAACAATTAGAGACTAGATTATTACAATTAGAACACAAAGGGTTAAAACCGTTAGGGAGTTACGTTTCTTTTCGATCACATTTCTCCGCGGGCTGACGTGTCAATTTGCGTCAGTGGCGTAAGTCGTGCGGTTGTGAAGTCCTGCGTGCCATGTGACAAAAATAGTCAAAGTTAGTCATTCGCAAGTGTAAAGAATGACCTATAGATTGGTATTAATATCATAAGATTTCTGTCTATGGTATTTGGTGTATGACACAAAAAGTGAAAATTGTTTCAACTCCCCTCGGTCTCCACTACGTAATGCAAAAATATCATTAATTTAATATCAACCAAGTAGTTTCTAACGGTCTACATTATCAACAACACCTTTATAATTGCTAAGAGGAATGTGAATAAGGAAAATAATAAACTCAAAACTATTAAATTTTAGGACTGAAATTTCCTTGAGTTGACCACTATTAAATCCCATAGTAACTTTGTAAGTAGGTTACAAAGATACATTTATCTTATTGTAATAGACGTTCGCCTTGCCTTCTTGAATATAAATGTATGTTAAATGTTAAAAGATAAAACCTTTATTTATATACAGTTTGTTTATATAGTTGCACGTGCGTATAATATTGTAGTCAATAGCTCTTTGGAAGATTTTTTATGATTTATTTACGTTTTTTTTAAAGTAAGTTGAAACTTGTTAGTACATATTTTTTTACCGAGTTGCAGGATCCTATAAAGTATAGACTATAAAAAAAATAGTTATTGATGGCAATGCTAACTAATGAATGCTATTTTAACATGAACGCTAGTTTGTGCCATACGTGCAGTGGCATGCAATATTTTTTCTACGACCACGAAATAAATAAAAATATATTTATTTAGGTTCAGGTAAACAATGGCGCGTGAACTATGGACGCTGCTACCGCGCATGCGCGATTTCAACCATAATTCACATTGAGCAGGCGCGGAATATTGAAAAGTGTACACACATAATAATACACTTCTAGCCAATGCCATGAAACTATTTACAAATTGTTTACTTCATTGTAATTCCTAGTTTCCTACATTTGATTGGATACTATGATATTCACCCAACGCTCTGTAGGAATAAATAATTCTGTGTTACGGTTTGAGGGTTTGCATTGAGTAAATTGAGTAGGATTATATTTTGTTTGATTTAACGCGAGTCTTACACTTTTAAATACTTACTTACTTTTTAATGTATTAAATCTACTTTGAGATCTTTTTAATAATATATAATAATAATATAATATTGACACACTTTAACACAAATTATCTCGCAAATTACTTTAGGGAAACTAGGCATAGCCTGTACTATGGGGTACAAGACAACGATATATTTAATACAAGATACTTACTTAAGCATACATAAATACATACAAACATTTATGACTCGGAAACAAACATCCATGTTCATTATATAAATGTTGGCACATTTTGGGATTCTAACCCGGGACCTCTAGCGCAGTAGGGCTATTAGGGTCGTCAATAATAATAATAGATAGGTTAATTAATTAATAAGGAGTGCACAGGTCATGTTATCCAAATTATAATATTATTATTTTATCACAAGTATCACCTATTGTTCGTGAAGCTCCGTAAAATCTTCTCGTCCTAAATACCACAGAGTCTGAAGACGAAGGTTTTTAACTAGTGTGTGTTTCACGGTACGCAGACGTGTTCGCTAACTATGGGCCTAATGAGAAAGCTCATGGTCATATTTCCCTGCGAGATCGAATCAAAAATAGAGGAGATCCGTAGGAGAACCAAAGATACCGACATAGCCCAAAATATTGCGAAACTGTAGTGGCAGTGGGCAGGGCACATTGTTTGATGGACAGATGGCCCATGGGGCAGGAGAGTCCTCGAAAGGCGACCATGTACCGGAAGACGTAGTGTTGGTAGGCCCCATACAACACGACGATCTGGTCAAGATCACCGGAATACTTTGGATAATGGCAGCGCAAGACCGATCGTCGTGGAGATCTTTGGGGGAGGCGTTTGTCCAGCAGTGGACTTCTTCCGGCTGATGATGATGTATGACTTACTGAGACCAACATATTTGTGACATTTGCTGTCTTCGGCAGTCAAAGCAGCAGCTCCAGGACCAACTGACGTATCTTAGACACGAGAAGGAGCCAGAGTGTCTACGCATGTTGCGTCCCACACCAGCACCCTTCTTTGTACCTAAGCCAGGGTCATTCCATTAGGCCGCTTGCCATCGTGGCGGGTAATACCATTTGGCTGGATGGTCTTGTTACCGGGAGGTCTGCTTGATGTGTTTTTTCTTATTATTATTTTCTTTAAAGTTATTATATATTTTATTTTATGAAATGCTCACATAATGCCTCTATTTATTTACGATATGTGTGGATTGATGCATCTACTATACTCAATAACTCTATGAGTATTAATTTTCTTTTTTGACTTACTCGTGTAAGCCTTTAAGTTTTTGACATTTCAGTATTTTTGTTGCGTCACTTTGCATATATTGTAATTGAAATGATTTGTAAAACAATTAAAATGTAAATCTTGACTTAAAAGAGTAGCAATGAGTTTCTTGCTACTTCTTCTCATTAGCTTAACCCTTACCCGAAGTAGCGGTAAATTCAATAAGAAACAATTTTTTTTTGTATAATTTATTTGTATAAGTGTCATTTCCGTGACACACAATATATTATGTCGAAGTAATAAAAAAACTTGCTTAGCCCACAAAAGTACACCAAATATATACAACATGAGCTTATTAGAAAAAAGATAATTTAATAAAAAAAATTGTGAGCATGTATGCATGGGAAGATATCAATCATCCATGCAAGACTGGAGGAAAACCTTAAAGAAACTTAACTACTTGACATGTGTTTTTGTTTATGTGACTTTCAATGGGCGTTTTAACTGCACTTAGTTATGCAATTCTGTCAAGGTGATGCTAGCCAAGCATTGTATACACTTTACAAGCAATGACTGAAGATGTGTTTATTTATTTACTATTTAAATATAAGGGGAAACGTATAAAAAGGCATTTTATAACGTGTTTTCTCACGTTGTGCGTGTATTGCATTTATTGCTATTCTGTTTATCTATGGATGCACCTCTGCACGACGTCCATAGATAATCTGTATAACTCATAAAAAAAAACTACTTAATAAATCAATAAAATTAGATGTACCGTGACAGGCAAATGGACATGTATGATTCTATAATGGTTCCAGATTTTTCTCTTGGATGAAGGGATTCCTTAAACATCATTATGATATAAATATCCATATCTATATATCCATAATAAATAAAAAAAATGTTAATAAGTATAATATTTTGAGTCCGATCCACCCCAAGAACATTGAAAACATATCCATACTGTGATAATTTATGCAACGGCCATCTTCTATTACAAAAAATATTTATAGATTTGTTCTGTGCACCCTCAAGAAACTGCTGTATAGATAATTTTGCGTGGCCGCGATCTTGAATTTTAAAAAAGGTACATAACTTCACACGGCCGACATCTTTGATTTTATAAACCGACTTCAAAAAAGGAGGAAGTTCTCGATTCGTTGGTATATTTTGTTATGTTTGTTACCTCAAAACTTTCGACTGGGTGAACCGATATTGATAATTCTTTTTTTATTTGAAAGCTGGTGCTTACCGAGTGGTCCCATTGTAATTTGGTCCAGATCTGACAGTGGAATCCATGTTAAAACCATAAGTCTTAAAGGAGAATGGGACTTTTGGGCCTAATGGTTAACAAGTTAAAATATACTTTAAAAAAAAGGGTATATTTTTCTGATGTAAAATACAAAAAACTAGCTCATTAGCAATCTACAAACCGAAAAAACATTAAAATAAAAAAATCGATTAAAATGTAATCGAATGAATATTTAATCGATTAAAATAACACTTACATCCAGTTGTTTTATTTCAATAATATTAGTTAGGTGCATAGTTTATGATCAAATAACCATATTATTATGAATAAAATATATTATTTTCTCAGGAAAAAACAGAACTGAGCAATTATTTTTTTATCAATAAATCGATTTACATAAAAAATCGATACTGGTGAAATCCTTGTTCCTCAACGCTAACTTCACTTTGACAATGACAGTCTGACAGATCATTTCATTTCTTCGTCCTTCTCACTTCGTTTCTTGTAAGTTGTTGTATTCGTTGAGTTACCTATCGGCTTGTTAACTACCTACCCAATTGAATTCCAAGGAAAGTTGTCTCTAGCAGTCTTTTATACAGTTCATGCATGTGCTAATGAGTATATATTATCTAAGCAAATAATACAATTAATCTTAATTTAGGTATACTATATTATATCTGATTACCAATTGTCTTATATTATAATGCAAAAAAATGTCGTTACAGTAGGCGATAGGTATACGTAGATAGGTAGGTATTTTTTGTCTAAAAAAGAACAAGGTTGGTATCCATCTTATATAAGTATGTGATAAATCCTTAGCAGCTAGGCATTGAATAAACCTACTATAGATGAGCTGTCAACATAAAGGTAGTTAGACATAACCTCATTTTTATATCTTCGATTACTCAGCTCCTAGATTGACAAATCTTGCTAAATTTTCAATTATGGATTATTTAAATGTTATCTTTTAAATGGTGCTACTTTCATCGTGTTATCACCTGGGCCCAGGAATGTATGGAAGCGGTTCAATCTCCTTTGCTATACATACGTATAGCAAAGTGAATGATAAATTTACGAATAACTCAATATCACGCCAACCGATTTCGATGATTCTTTTTTTATTGGGTAGCACATACTTCGAAGATAGTTTGGTGAGAGTTTGGTTAGGTTCTGATAACGGAATCCATGACAAAGTAACGGAACACTGTCTGTAATCAAATTGCAAAGTAATTACGTTCATTGCTGCATTGAAAATTTTAGTATATTTACATATTTTTAGACAAATTGTTAGTGTACTTCAAATTCACTAAAAATAATAAAATTAAAATTTTTTTAACAAAAAAACAACCGCCTTCAAAAACACTATTCCAAAACAATATATATATAATGTGCACTAAAAAGTATAAAAATTATTGCGTATTTTTATACAATCTAATGAATTAATCTTATTCTAGTTACGATTATTGTAATTTTTGGTGTTGCTATAACCTAACTCCCCGTGACTCACATTAATTTTACTTCGATGCCACAATGCTTCGATGGAAAATCATAATAAATATTTGTTTCCCGTTAATTGCTTGAAACTTTTTAGTTTCAGACCTGAGGTCAAAATCCAAAATATTTCTGCAATGTTTAATTAGCTTACTCACTAATTATCTAATGAGTCTTCTTAACAATACGAATTATTTTAATGAACAAGTTCACACACAAAAAAATTGTTTCATGCTGTGTATAATTCAATTTTAATCTTAATAATTATCAATGTGAAATCAAATTATTTTTAATATAACCAAGCACTCGGATTTTATAGTCGCATTGTGTTTTGCAATGTAAAATAAAAATTTGCAATTAAAAAAAAAACATATTTTTATTGACTACTTTGAGTACCGAAAATTTACACTAGATATAACCGCTTTTCGCAAAATTAATACGTCGGATGGTTTTTGTATTTTTTACTTTTTGAAATCACATGCTGTAACAAAAAAGTCATAAATCGACGTGGGAATTTCCAGTTTAAACATGAAACCAAAACGCTCGGTTTAAATTACTCCAAATAACATCATATATGTTTCCAAAAATGCAGAAAAGTTAAAAACATCGGGTGGTTGTTTAATTTTTTTTTAATAATCAAGCACAAAAAAAGAATGCTGGGAAAGTTTCTTGCACCGCTTCTTCTCTCTAGGACAAGATTATGATTATTTTATAGCAATAGCAATGAAAGTACAATATTGTATATTTTTATTAAAAAGAGCGCAAAAAAAGAATGCTGGGAGAGTTTCTTGCACTTCTTCTTCCCTCTCAGAGCGCCATTTGTTTCCGAAGCGGTAGTAGTATCAAGTATATTAGAAATGACATCAAGAAGAATTCTAAAGGAAACTTTGAGAAAATAAATGACTTTTATGCCTTTATGCCAATTATTACTAATTAATATATATATATATATGTATTTTAATTATATATATAACTTTAAATACGACTCGTACGCTGTATGAGCAAGGTCACTGGCATGTATTAAAATATATTTCCATAATCGTGTAGTATTGCCATAGCGATACGACATTGTTAGGTTCAATAAAGCGAGTACATCTATCTAAAATGCTGGTGCTGGCGAGGTTCCTGTAATGTTGCAAGGGTATGAGCACCGGGGATCACTTATCACTGGGTGACCTGTACACTCGTGAATTCAAGCTCTAAAGGTTGATGCATCCAATATACGATAATATTTATTTAAACAGTTTATTATTTATAACTTTTTATGAAATACTAGCTGACCCGACAGACGTTGTTCTGTATATAATAAATAAAATAATATTTTTATATGAATTTGTCAATAATATATCATAACATCAAGAATTACTTCGTAAAATATGCACCCTGCTGTCGTAATGAAATTGTTTCACAGCAGAACTGTCAAACCGTGCGTCAATAAATTCTCTCATAGAAATTATGTATGGACACATCAAAGGAAAAACAAATTTGTTGTTTTTATTTAATTCCGAGCATTTTTCTATTTATTCACCTTTTAAACCTTCTCTGGAATTCCACAAATAATTCAAGACCTACATTTTCCAAATCGGTCCAGCCGTTCTCGAGTTTTAGCGAGACTAACGAACAGAAATTCATTTTTATATATTTAGATTTGATATTATTTAAACTCGATTCATATATTGAAAGCAGCACCTCACAAACGAATTTGTTTAAGCCATTTTGAACTACTCCTATTTGATTGAAAAGAATTGGCCGTTGAGTTTCTTGTATTTTCTTCTCACGAGCTCAACTTTTTCTGGTAGATTCAGTAATTTAAAAGAAATATTTATAGTGATGATTCAAAACAGTTTTAGCCTAATTAAATAAAGTCTATTTGACTTTCACTTTGATACTCGACCAGGACTAATCAATCAAATCGCCTAATACGATTCAAAATTTTATAAATTAACTTTACCTAACTTTACTTCAGTAAAGTATACTAATTTTATACCAAATAACCCAACTCTAATTGAAATAAATCAAGTTATTTCTACAATTTTATTTTATAATGATAAATAATTTGAAACTGAGGTGATACCAATTTTCTCTGGTTATTTACGCAAGGCAATAACGCAATTTTAGAATCAAATCGCTGCAAACGATAAATTATATAGAATCACGGATTGATTGCGATTTGTAATAGATTTACAAAATTATACTTTACTTTGTTTCAATAGTTCCTATTATTTTCTGGACATGGTCGCCTACACAAAGACAGATTAAAAACTAGAGACTTGCCAAAGAGCCATGGAGAGGAGTATCTATATATATAAAAATGAATTGCTGTTCGTTAGTCTCGCTAAAACTCGAGAACGGCTGGATCGATTTGGCTAATTTTGGTCTTGAATTATTTGTGGAAGTCCAGAGAAGGTTTAAAAGGTGAATAAAGAGGAAAACGCTGCTAAATTAAATAAAAACAACAAGTTTGTTTTTCCTATGATGTGTCCATACATAATTTCTATGAGAGAATTTATTGACGCACGGTTTGACAGTTCTGCTGTGAAACAATTTCATTACGACAGCAGGGTGCATATTTTACGAAGTAATTTTTGATGTTATGATATATAATTGACAAATTCATGTAAATACATTTTTTTTTATTATATACAGAACAACGTCTGTCGGGCCAGCTATTGCTGAATATTAATAAAACACATAAAGTTCGAAACACAGTCTTAAGACAGAAAACTAAAATCACTAATGTCACTAATGCTATAAGAAAATTTAAATGGCGCTGGACAGGACACACCCTTCGGGGTATAGACAAATGGAGCAAATGTATCACAGACTGGTATCTCAGAAACTTAAAAAGGAAACCGCCGGGACAATAGAGGAGATGGTCAGACGAACTTAGGACGATAGCAGGCAAGATATGGCATAACCTATAGGTTAGCTAAAGATAGAAAAGAGTGGAAGAAGTTGGAAGAGGCCTTTGTCAATAGACTAGAGTAGGAGTAGTAGAATAGAGTTTGTAAGTTTATTTGTAAATGATACTATCTGAATAAAGGCTTGTATTATTATTATTTTTTCTGGACAAAACTGGTAGCTGGCTGTTAATTTGTTTAATAATGAAGCGAACTAATACTATTTTTGTGCTGCAGAAGAGGGCTATTCACGCTATTTATAATTAGGTCCTAAAGAAAGAGAAATGCCAAATGAAATAAACATTTAAATTTTGCCCCTCAATATAATCTTGCAAATAATAGAAAAATTTGGGAATTTTTCAGATACTGTGTCATATTGTTAAGCAAGTCTTTTGTTGGGCGATGTATGGGCTTCTACAACATGATCTAAGAAAATGCATAAAACTAAATTGTTAGAAAACGTTTATGTGGTAAATGTTTGTATAACATAAGTCTGCAGATTGTGAATAGAGCGACCGCCCTCAGCCTATTTAATCATAAATGTACTGTGTAGAAAATTTAATTTATTAAATTAATGTAAAGTCTCGTGCCAGATTTTGGTGAGACAACACGCCCTGAGGATGCCTCGTGTAGAAGCGAAACACGTGTCGAATTGTTTAAAAATCAAATATTGGCGGAATTAACACTAAAGAAAACTTAAATCATTTGTATAATGTACTGTGTTGCAATCTAATTGAATTTAAAATGAAACTCCACTTAGTTTCTTGCGCCCATTGTTCTCAATTTTGAGGCATATAACTTTTTTGTATAGGTAGTAGGTATAAATTTCATTAATTTTTAATGTTTATTATCTTCAGTATTTTTTTATTTATTCTATTCAATAGAACATTAATGCTATTTATTATCAAAGAGGAAGTAAATACAACGTAATATTTATAAGTGACAGTTACTAATATTTTATCGCTTTTACTTACTATTACCACAGAGTAGGAATAGGTAAACTAGCTGACCCAGCAAACGTTGTATTGCCGATATTAAAATCGCTATAAAAAAGTAACTGTTGATCGTAGATGGGTGAAAAATTTAAGTTGTATGTATTTTTTAAAGCTGACTTATAATCAAACAAATTTAAAAAAAATGTAAAAAAAAATAAAAAAAAATTCGTGTGGACCACCCTTAATATTTAGGGGGATGAAAAATAGATGTTGGCCGATTCTCAGACCTACCCAATATGCACTCAAAATTTCATGAGAATCGGTGAAGCCGTTTCAGAGGAGTTCAAAGTTTAACACCATGACACGTGAATTTTATATATTAGATATTATACTCTGTACTTATCAACTATTATTTAATCAAAGTTGACTAAATTCAGTGAAAGTTCCAGTCGCGATAATTGTATTAGTACTCTTGCGAGTGCAGTATTATCAAAAGTACTTTAAAAAAAAACTTAAATACTTAGTTTCCGATTTATATGACATACTAGCTGACCTGACAGACATTGTTCTAGACATCCAATATAAAAAATTCTCGTGTCCCGGTGTTTGTTATCAAACTCGTCCGAAACGGCTTAACCGATTTCTATGAAATTTTGTGTGCGTTTCGGGTAGGTTTGAGAATCGGCCAACATCCATTTTTCATATCCCTAACCTTTTTTTAACAATTTTATTATGATTCAGCATTAAAAATATAGACGACTGAAATTTTGACCGCTCTACGATTTACAACTATTTTTTATCGCGATTTTTATATTATTCTGTTCCATCCACAGATCCGGAATTGCAAGATGGCAATTGAATACAAAGTTGTAATACGATATAAATATTTGGTAGGTCTGAGAATCGGTTGCATCTATACTATCTATATCATACCCCATTTTTTTTACTCTATATGGCAAAACAACGTTTGTTGGGTCAGCTAGTAATAAATAAAATACTGATTTTATGAATATGTCAATAAGAATTCATAATATCGAGAATTATTTCTTAAAATATGCTTCCTGTTGTTATAATGAAATTATTGTTTTACTACAGAACTGTCAAACTATGCGTCAATAAATTCTCTAATGGAAAATAATTTGTCCATTCAAAACAAATATTGGAAATAAAAATAATTATGGGTCTCAAATCGAAATAAAAACTATCCTATCCTTCAAGTTGGACTAAACTGCGCTCCATGAATTAATCCCCATTAAAATGCGTTTAAGAGTTCACTGGAACCAAACATCAGGACACTGGATTAATGTATATTATGATATTATATTCGCACTGCAGACGAGATCTTCTTTATTATAGAAAATCACTTTTGAAATAAGAAAAGTCGAGAGTTGTTAATTCACGTTGTATTGGTAAGCAATATATCATACAAATTTGATCATAGTTGTATGTTCCTGGTTAAAAAAACCAGGTATAAGAAATTGCATGTTAAAAATTCTAGTGGACTGTATTAAATATGTTAAAGTTGTACTAGAGCCAATTGACGCTGGTGGCTTGGGCACGGGGAAGGGCGCTGGTGAGGGACGCGACTTGTGTCGACACTCTGGGGGCCTACTCCTAAAATTGATATTCGATATATAGTGGAATTAGTCGTGTCGAATCCTACTCTTAGTTACATCGTAATCAATGTCGAAACGATGATTGAACGAACGAAACATTATTCGATATTATCGGTCCTAACCCTACTCTTAGTTGAAAATGTCAGAGACGAATATTCGAATTTCACAAATAATCAAACGTCACTTTTACGATAATCTCAACGACACCTTCTAGGCTGTCGATGCTATTATCTTTTCAAGTTGTGTAGATATATTTGCTATACAATAAACATTCTTAATAAACATTCTTAATAAATATTATTGAAATAATTATATGTGATTTACTATTCAACAGGATTTTTTGACGACTAAGTCATTTTGTTGATCGTTTATGCGTAGAAATAATGCAAATGGCCGCCTGAGAAATAGGAAGTCGACGAGAAGGGTTGAGTTACTTTTTTTTAACATTTTATTATCCGCAAGTTTTGTATTATTTATTCAATTTTAAATGGTCATATTATATTCATTACATATTTTTTTAACATTAACATTATGTGTAAATGATACCAAATTGGTGGTGCAGAGTCTGGCATGGTCGTTAGCGCCTAAACTATGTTTTGACTTTTGACACTTAACAGCGACATAGCACAAATAATGTTTAGGTTTGAACATATTTCATTCACACTAACATCGTAAAAAAATCAAAATATTAGTCTATGGTAACTATAAACGATAAGGAATTCGAACATTTGTTAGAGTAGGATAGTTGCGATATATTCGGAGTATTATCGTATCGTTCCGAATGTATCGTTGTCGATTTTGCGAGTATACCTCCTGGCTCCTTCTCATGTCCAAGTAACTTCAGTTGATGCTGGGGCTGCTGCTTCGACTGCCGGAGACAGCTGGCGTCGCAAATATGTTGGTCTCAATGAGTCATATAATATCTTTGTGCCGTTTGGTGTCGAGACACATGGCCCGTGGGGCCCAGAGGCGCGGAGTATGTTCAAAATACTATCGTCACGCCTCAATAAGGCTACTGGACACCCAAGCGCTGGCAGCTATTCCAGTCAACAGAACAACCTAGCTATCCAACGTGGAAATGCTGCCAGTATTCTTGGTACGCTTCCTAATTCTTTCTTCGTAATGGTAGTTTAATTTTTATGTAGTCATAGTATTGTAAATATAGTTATAGGATTTGTTTTGTTCTAATATATTAGTTTCTATAAAGTAAAGAGAAAATTAATGTTAGAGTTATAATTAACTACCTACCTACTAAGCTAGAGGTCCCGGGTTCGAATCCCGGTAGGTGCAAGCATTTATATGATGAATATGGATGTTTGTTTCCGAGTCACGGATGTTTAAATGTATTTATGTATGTTTATATGAATTTATGTATGTTTAAGTAAGTATATTGTATTAAATATATCATTGTCTTGTAACCCATAACACAGGCTATATATGCTTAACTTGGGGCAAGATAATTTGTGTAAAAAGTGTGTCAATATTATAATGGTCTTTGTAAATATACATTTTTATAATAAAGTCCACACCCATGTTCAGAACATAGACCCACAATATACTAGCGTTAAGACAAACAATGAGTGCGAAAGAGAAGAACATCTCAAACCAAGATACAGCAAGATAGAAAAGGAAAGCGAATCAATTGTTACTGTAACCGATATTGATGACAGGTCATAAATTACTGTCAGTCACGCTTGGCATTATTTAGCTCCTTCAAATGACCTCTACTATATACCACTGGACTGGCGGCTGTCAAAGTGATTTTGTGCCTGTTTGATATACGCCATTTAGGCGCTGTTGGCTATGTAGCGAGAGTTTGCGGTACTAAAACTAGTGATGACAACCTCAGAAAACATCGATAGATGGTGGGAAACAATTTACAAAAAAAAAATGTGTACTTTATAACGTTGATTCTTGAAGTATAAATAACACGGAAAACGAACGAAATTAATTATTCAAAATGCAAAAATACTTCAGAGTATTGTACGATCCTTTCGCAGCCATTCGTATTATAACTACGTCAAAATTAGTTCTCTGGACGCTCGCGAGTGGCGCTTCAAATAGGCACAAAAAATTGCTGTCAAACATATGAAACAGATCAGTGGCTCCTTCGTATGTTCAGTACTAAACCACTAGCTAACGCATACACTGACAAATGAAACTTGGTCACGCATTGTGGTGCTGTCAGGTCATCTATACCGTAGTATATTCTAAGTCTATGGTTCAGACTAACAAATTTAAAGTTTTATTTAAAAAAAAGTGGTGTACTTAACTGCAGAATTATCTAACCGATTAGATAGCCGCGGACTAGATTATGATTAACTTTTCACAATAATTTATCAACAACATTGTACAAATCGTATTTTTAAAAGAGCGCAACAAAAAGTAATGAGAGAGTTTCTTGCGCAGTCAGTATACAATAAACAAATAGACTCACAATCACGCTCAAAAAGTGTCTGTAGCAAAACTCTGACTGCGCGTCTGTAAGGCAGAGTTTTCGTGTAGTTGTGTTTTGACCGCGCTTTGAATACAACGCCACGCAATGACAAAGTTTTCAGTGAAAAACTGTCCGAACTACTGTATATCCAAATTTAAAAAGGATGGAGTGTCGTATTTTAGGTCAGTGTCCCTTTAAAATTAACAAAAAAATGTAGCTTACTTCAACGTTTTCTTTAGAATTTTAATTACATTTAAATGACTAAGAGAAATAAATATTCTAGTTGTTTATAATACGTTAATAAGATCTAATAAATAAAATTCTCATGTCGCGGTGTTTGTAGTTAAACTCCTTCGAAATGGCTTGACCGATTCTCATGAAATTTTGAGTGCATATTGGGTAGGTCTGAGAATCGGACAACAACTATTTTTCATCCCCCTAAATGTTAAGGGTGGTCCACGCCAAATTTTTTTTACATTTTTTTATTTTTTTTTAAAGTTTAATGAGTCAGCAATAAAAAATACATACAATTTCAAATTTTCACCCATCTACGATCAACAGTTATTTTTGTATCGCGATTTTAATATCGGCAATACAACTTTAGGGTCAGCTAGTAATTTAATATAAAAAAGCAATTGTGTGGTTGTATGAAACCACGATGCAAGTGAAACTTTTTTCACAAAATAACATAGGTATTAATATCAGCATAGAAGAAAAACCAAATGTATATATTATGCTTTACATTTTCATAAAATAAAAAAACCTTTATCAAGTGTTTGGGGTTCGAACCTACTCTTCCATCCGAACGCAATTGCTCCATTAAGAGAACTATAGGCGCCGCCCGACCGTCACGCGACATGCAACACACAGACGATGTAATAAAAGTTTTACTTTAATAAAATTATTCAATTTATCTTAATTCAATATCCAAAGTCAAAGTCAAATAAATTTTATTGGGCTTAAACTAAGCGCTTTTGAATCGTCACTACAAACATTTCTTTTATATTGCTAAATTTACCGTAAAAAGTTGAGCTCGTGAGAAGAACTAACAAGAAACTGAACGGCTTCTCTTTTCAATTAAATAGAGTATTTTACAACGGCTGTTATATATTAGTTTGAAAGGTGCTGCATCGGACCCAGTAAACGTTGTATTGCCGATTTCAAAATCGCGATACAAAAGTAACTGTTGATCGTAGATGTGTGAAAAGGAGAATGGGACTTTTGGGCCTGATGGTTAGCAAGTTGAAATATACTTTAAAAAAAAGGGTATATTTTTCTGATGTAAAATACATAAAACGAGCTTATTTTGCAATCTACAAACCGAAAAAACATTAAAATAAAGAAAATCGATTAAAATGACGTAATCGAATGAATATTTAATCGATTAAAATAACATGAAGATCCAGTTGTTTTATTTCAATAATATTAGTAAGGTGCATAGTTTATGTTCGAATTATTATTATGAATAAAATAAATTATTTTCACAGGAAAAAACAGAACTAAGCAATTATTTTTTTATCAATAAATCGATCAATAAATCGATTTACATAAAAAATCGATACTAGTGAAATCCTCAACGCTAACTTCACTTTGACAATGACAGTCTGACAGATCATTTCGTTTCTTCGTCATTGTCAGTTGTCACTTCGTTTCATATTGTACCTATTCGTTGAGTTACCGACTTGTTAACTACCTACCTAATTGAATTCCAAGGAAAGTAATTGTCTCTAGCAGTCTGTTTTACAGTTCATGTATGAGCTAATGAGTATAATATATTATTCTTATCTGAGCAAATAAAACTATCTTTTAATTTAGGTATACTATATTATATTATCTAATTACCAATTGTCTTATAATGCAAAAAAATGTCGTTACAGTAGTAGATAGGTATACGTAGATAGGTATACGTAGATAGGTAGGTATTTTTATTAATTTTCATTCAGGTTGATTATATAATTATTAACTGACACTAAAAAGGAAAAAAACTAATTTTAAAAAAACCGACTTCAAAAACTGAAAAGTATCAACTAACTGGCGAACGAACTGCCGATTACCTAATACCTCGTTTGCTAAATGAGCTGCCCTTCATTGAGCGGCATAATTTAAATACTAAAAACATAAATTACAGACTAAAAGATTAACTATTACAAAAATTATAGCAGCTAAGAGAATTTGAACCTGCTAAGTCATATTTATAAGTTATATTTATTTGTTTTTATGTCTTTTAGAATATTTTCACTGTGTTCATTTAATTTATAGCATAAGTTGTGAGTTGTGACGTATTATTAAGTGTTATTAGCATTAGTTGTTAACCTTTGTGGTTTTTTTTAGATGCTAAGTTGACCTAGTTTTATATCGGTATATGTAATATGATAAATAAAAAAAATAATACACCTTTACCTTTAATATTAATAAGAGTTTTTAAGCGTAGTTGATTTTTTAATATAAGTAAATTATTTTTTTAACGTAAGTAGAATTATTTTATTATTTAGCTCTACGACCGCTAGCGCATCAAGCAACCTATGTTGTAACTTTGTACATCTTCGAAGACGTGGTGTTGCCCAACGCAATATTACTTCAAACATGAAAGCAGCTTTATTTGGCAACATTGTTTACGTCTTATTGCCACATGAGCTACCGTACCATATACTTGACCCCACTTATTTGTGCCTGTCGATTATCACTACAAAGTCGCTTTCTCTGTCCCTATATCCCTATGTATGCTTAAATCTTTAAAACTACGCAACGGATTTTGATGCGGTTTTTTTAAATAGGTAGAGCGATTGAAGAGGAAGGTTTATATGAATAATAACATCCATTAAATAGTGGAGAAATACTGTTATTTTTGAGGTTTCTAATGTGATGTCGTAAATAATTTCATTTTTCCCGCTTAAATTACAAACGCAGGCTGAACCCTACGAGATTTATCAAAATAATATACTAAGTATTGTACACATTGAAAAGGTCTACAGAAAACTCCACTATGGAATATGTCTATCTCTTATGGATATCCCACAATAACATTTTTTTGTCATTTACTTTTTACGACAAATAATGGCTAATTTTCGAAACGATTTTAACCAATACAGCATTAATCCTTATCTAATTAAATACCTTAAATACATTGTTGATTTAATATAGATCTATATGGCCCTAAATAATAAAACCATTGTTGTTGTGTCCTGTTCCTAACAATACTCTTTTAATTGTTTTAATTTTCGTTTTGTTTGTTGTAATTATGTTGTTTTCACTTTTGGTTTAACATATCTTTGGGTTTTTTTATTATTGTCTTTTTATGATTGTGGACATAATAAAAGGCATAAAAGACATATATTTTCTAAAAATTGATTCCTTTAGAATTCTTTTTGATGTCATTTCAAATATACTAGATACTAATACTGTTTCGGAAACAAATGACACTCTGAGAGAAAAGAAGCGGCGCAAGAACTTCTCCAAAATTAAGTATTTAATTTATGGAACTGTTTTGTCTTCTAGTTTATGTATATTTGTAAACTTGCTATTGTAAAATACTGTTTTGTTCCTGAAGAATTAAATAAAACTAAGATTATCGGCTATCGCGAACCGTTTACTATAATTTATCCAGAGAATATTCATAATTTCATTTATTGACAAGACTTTTTCCAGCTTCAATGTAGGGGGAGTCCGGGAAAGTTTAGCATTTTTGTTTTATTTGTTTGTCTATTTTAAACGTGGGTTATATTATTAGGCCAATGTCACTTTGGTATAAATCGTTAATTTCTCATTAACTATTAATGATGTATAAACTTTATTAAGAGAAAATATACCTAAATAATGCAGCTTAAGGTACAATTTATAGAAAATAGCGATTTGTAACTATATTTGTACCTACAAAGATTTATGAGTATTTTAGCGGAAGGCGGGTATCTCCCGGAGTAAAAAGAACTATGTAGGGGGCTACATAGTCTTTTTTACACGCTTTTAATTAGCTTCAGCTGTATGTATGTTTGTTTGTAACCGACACAATTGGGCGCGATTTTGACCTACTTTAAACGGTCAGATTTCGTTCAAACTTCGTAGATTTATCTCGATAAACGAAACGAAAACGTTTGAACGAAATCTGGCCGTTCCTCGGACCGATGACAACACATGAATTTGATAAAACTATTCCATTTTCCAATTTGCAAAATAAGATTTTTGTTAACATATACTTATATTTTTTCATTTATAGACGGAAGGCAGAAATTAATGTTCATTTTAAATTTTAACTATTAGCTTTTTAACCGAAGCGTGTATTTTAGTTTTCTTTAAACTACTTTTATTACAATCTAGCAATGATTTTTTAATATTGCTTGAGATCTGTAATTGAGAAAACATACTAGTTAAATATATTTTATGATGACTAGCATCTTCCCGTGAGCACGCTCACAGAAATGCTTTCTCATTCACTTTCTGGTTGAAAATCCATATAAATAGGTACATTTGAAAAAATTGTACAAAACTTTTTGAGTGTGTCATAGGGACCTATAATATTATACTTTAGCGCATTAAAATCACCCAAAATAAATACTAGGTACTTAAAATAAATTTTGACAGCTACTGACTCTCGCATGAACGACATTGACACTGCTTCCGATTAGGGTTACCATCCATCCGGACATGTCCGAATTTTTAGAGTCTAGGCCGGATAGTGTCTGGCTTTCTTGTCTTGATTTTTTTAGATAGAATTTAGTAATAAAACTACATAATAATTAACTAATATCAAAAAAGTCTTTAATTTTACGAAAACGAAATCTAAACGGGATCAACCTAAAAGTCCGGAGTTTTATTGAAATGTCAGGCTTTTTGTCGACTTCAAATTACTAAATGGCAACCCTACTCCTGATCCTACAGAATGATTGTTCACATAAAGTGTCCGTCAAAGTCATTATAATAATTGTTTTTATTCTTTAATTCAATCATTTCCTCAATCAACAATTTAATTTATATTTTCTCCAATATTCTGACAGTAGTCGATAAACAAATGTTATATCAATTAATAAAACTATCGCTATAAAAACTGGTACTTTAGATGTTTATATAGGGCAGAATATTTGTTCCACAGACCATGTAATGAACCAAACATAACCTCAAACATTACATTATTTACAAACTCGCTCTTATGATAACCACTCACCAGCCCAATTGCCATACTTCTTCCACAACGGATACACTTCTGTTGGGTTGAAATAAGGTGTCAAATACGATATAGCCAACTCTAGAACACTCCACAATGAGCCTATTACATACAGACCGACGACGTACGCGCCTATATACGTAAGAATGAGTGCAGTAAACATTGTTCTTGTATTGAAATTTATTAGAAAGTACACGACATACTCGCCCGGCGCACAGATTGCTACTAACTTACCTACTAAGTATAACTTGTAAGTTGTAACTCGCCTGGGCCTTGAATGTTGACAGCTGACTTGAATGTCGCCGTTTGTGTGTAAACTGTTGACGCCTGAGTAAAAAAACATTACGAATGCATTGACATTACGGTATCGAATTCAAATAAGGAATCTGCAATTAGGAACGATTTGGAAATTAGGGGAGGAATTTTCGATTGTTTTTTTTTTATGTTAGACACTGGAAAAAGATATTATTTACATCAATGAGATAATTGGTGATGTTTTGAATAATATTCCGGAAAGAGACAGTAACCAACTGTTCCTGCCTTTAGTTTTTTTGAAGTCATACTTCTTTTGGCACGTTATGAAAAAATTATGAGAGTGAAATTTTAAGATGCGCGCGCATCACTGTAACTCAAAACTAACAGAGTGAAGTTTTTTGGTGTCTTCGTCCATTATTAGGACAGGCAAAGGGTTCAAGCCCATACAGCCGTATTCGTTATTTAGTAATTGATTGTCAAAGCCATCTTTGCAAGATTTTTACAATATTGTTCTTTCTACAAACATAGAATAGCAGGAAGAATAATAATTTTAAGGATTTTTGCTTTGTTACGCCAAACAAGTATAACCTTTTTGCGTAGTACACACACACTTTTTTTGTATGTTGTAGCAAACTGTAACGCCAACCCCATCCTCTCATGGACTTTTGATGAAGACTTTTGCGCTACATTCACTGAAGTGGAAATCACTACAGAGTACCTTCATTCCTTTGTCTAACACTTTCTTTATAAGTGTTCGTAAATCCACTTCTACTAATTAAAAAACAGTCTCGTTAGTCGACTTCTAAGATAGATATAGGAATAATAGACAAGCACACAAAGAATTGTTTTTTAGTTTAAAAAAAAGTTAAAACAAGCATAAAACAAGTAATTCAAAGGTTTTTGAAGGGTCTTTTTTTGCAATAGAATTTTTTTTCTATGTTTCAGTATTTATGGCAAGACTAGGTATACCAAACTAATTAAAGTGGAACAGACTATAAATTAAATTTGTAAACAAAATTTATGAACGATGCGGGACTCGAACAAGCGATCTCTCCAGACAGAGATTGGAACAGCTGTTTAAACTATTGTAGGTACTGTCACTGATTGATAAATTCAATCCGACATTTAAAGTGGTTCAAAGATTATTTTACATAGATACATACTAGCATACGTATGAAGCTAAAGCATGTTCAAGGCCAATAAAGGGTACTGTCATAAGTCGTAATATCAATAAAATAATAAAAATGCTTGTCATAATAATAAAAAATAAAAAAAAACGTGATAAAAAATACAAAGAAGACTTAAGGATATGTGCAACAGGATTAAGTAGTGTTTATAGCTCCAAATGCTTATACTTTCACCACAAAACTTGTCTAAAACACCTTGTTTGCGTGTTTTCTTCTTACTCTTCGCCTTAAGAGTTCCGTAACTTATATTTATGTTTTCAGCGGAGACAGTCTTAAAATTAAAGATATTCTCAAACTTATCAATAGATTTTTATGTAAACTCTCCGTTATATTTGGGCAGGATTTTTTTAGAGATATAAAATAGAATCTTACAAAAAATTCTTCGAATGTTTGAGCTACGTCCAGTTCGAGTTCATTATCACGTTACCAAACCTATAGGTATAGAACAAGCAAATATTAAGTTAGAACTAGAACAGAAATTACAACAATAATTTCTGTACAATTTATACTTTAACGGAATATTGTCTCCATTCTGTTCACAAGCAATATTCTGTTGGTGCTGGTCCAGCATGACTAAGGGTATTTGTCATGCTATTGCAACTTATATTAATGAAGAAACGTAAACCGTACGTAACGTAATAAAATTAACTTTCTCCCTACTTACAACTACTCTTTCTAACCAACAGCCTCAAAATCAAAATATTTCCAAGCAATCGTATATTTTTCTGCACTTCTTTGGCCCCTCTTTTTTCCTAATTCATTAATGAGTTGTACCCATCTACCCATACATCCATCAATTGGCTATTTTTTCCCTTATTTCTGGAATGGAAGTTTTAAACTGTTTTGCAAGACTGTGTGTCACCTCTGAAACTCCTTCTACAGAAATAACAATCCTTATAGTCTCCTTGTTCCATGTGTTAGTTAATTACTGTAAACTTTGTATTTATTAACTATTATTTATGTAATATGTTTAGCAAATAAAAAAATTGTAATTAATTACTTAATTTAAAATTGTAATTAGTTCACGCCGTTTTATTAAAGTATAAATACCTAAATAAATAATTAAATAAATGTGAAACTCATTTTTAAAAAACACACCCGCATTGGTATATTGAAAATATCGAAACTGTTGAAAAAATTTTAGAACCACAGAGGACATGTTTTGGAAATAAGTATCTAATATTATTTAGTTTTGGCAATCGTAAGTATCTCTCCTTCTCTGTTATAGTTCTGGTAAGTAAAAGCTTGTAAGTTACACGGTTATTATCATTTCTGGGTCAAGACCTAATTACCACATCGTAATCTTTTCCATCTTAAACTTTAAATGTAAAAATATTAATCAAACACACTGATAAATTTAGCAGTTTTATATTTCATAACAATAAATGCCTGATCAAATAATATTAGCAATAACATGCTGTGGTTCATATTGCCATATGTTTTACTAAGGAGCCATCGTAAATATAAATATATAATATGTCCCAACTCGCGGGCTTAGCATGGACAGGGGAAAACCATAACAAGTTGCCTCTATGGCCTGCTGCAATCTACATGAGCATTTAGCAACCTAACCAACATTCGCGTTAGGAAAGTGAGCATATACCGATTTTGGTACTAGGCTATCGAAAATAATAAATACATCTACTACTCCATAAAGAGGACTAGTAAATCAAGCTTCAAGTGGGATGTCACTTCGACACTTGCTGCCCTGTGCTTCCCTGGGGCGTAAATAGAAAAGGGGATTCACAGGCCCAAAGATATCGTAAGAGGCGACTAAGGGCTTTTAGAAGTGGGGAGTTACGCTGCCGTCGTATGACGTCAGCAACGGGCCAGATTCATCATGTGGCGGTCCTCCACAGTGCGGTTTTCAAGGAGCTTTCTTCGAATGAAAGGAATGAGCTTCCTAGTGTGGTGTTTCCGGGACGATACGACATGGGTACCTTCAAAAAAAGCGCGTACACCTTCCTTAAAGGCCGGCAACGCTCTTGTGATTCCTCTGGTGTTGCAAGAGAATGTGGGCGGCGATGATCACTTAACACCAGGTGACCCGTACGCTCGTTTGTCCTCCTATTCCATAAAAAAAATTAAATAACAGTTAAATACAGCATGCTACAGTGGAGTGATTAGGTCACTGCGTCCTCTAGCATTGTAATGTCGAAACCTAATGAGGTACTCTTGAAAGAAATTTGTAACAGTTGCATGCGAATACGAAATCTATTTCAAAAGAATTTCAATGTGCTAATCGTAATTTTTAATCACATTGCATAATTTTTTTTAATGAAAATAAGGGACGAGATGGGCTGGACGTCCAGCTGATGGTAATTGATACGCCCTGCCCATTATAATGCAGTGCCGCTCCGTCAATAATCCTGAGCGGCATAATTGCGCTCGTCACCTTGAGACATAAGATGTTAAATCTCATATGCCCAGTAATTTTACTAGCTACGGCGCCCTTCAGACCGAAACACAATAATGCGTACAGATTACTAATTTAAATAGTCAAATTAATAATTTACTGCATGAGAAAATGATAACGAATTTAACATCTATTTCAAAGCTGTCAACAGCGTGAACTTGTTGCTTAGCTTATACGCAGACACAATGTTGTTATCTTAGATTAAAGATTGGTCTCCGCTGCGCTCCAACTAGATACCGCAGGCATAGATGCAAAGTGCGGCAACTAATACTACGCCCAGGTCGGCGCACTCGAGCCAGTCTGGAGCAACGTGACATGACATCGTGACATTGTTACGTTGACATGCCACATGTTCTGTTAAATTTAATGATTGAAACTGAAATGCCGGGTCGTGAAGTAAGACTTTGTAAAAAGAACACTAGAATAAATAAGACAGACACTGGGATCACATACCACCAGTAAGTATTTTGTATTTTATTAATTTCAATGTAAAATAACACGAAGCGTATGTAACAAAATTTTAAAGTGGCATCTTGAGTGTCAAGATGCCACGCACACAAGAATCTAACGGTTGCCGTAATAGAAAAGCTATTATTCTTACGTAGTGCGTAGTTAGTCGGAGCGCGGTGGAGACCAATCCTTGATTTAAGGTTGATAAAGTTCGAAAGTATTTGTAACATCCCCTTAATAACCTAAAACTTTGTTCCTTTTTCAAATAGCCGTGCAACTTTAGGACGTCTCTTAAAAATTAATACTCTTAGTTATAAGCTCAACTGTATTGAATCACCATGTAACCTTCATAGTGGCTAGTGGGAGAAGTTCCCAATTTAAAACCGTGACCTGAGGCGCAGCTCTCCATTATGAACTGCCAAAACCTCAAACGGTCACAACTTTTATTCCGGAGAGCGAAGCCACTAGCGTAGATGAAGCGCTCTCCCTCCCGACTCAACAGAGAGCTCGGGAAGGTGCTATATGACAGGGTCGAGACAGGAGGTCGAGTTACGACCTTCAACGTTGACCACCCGTCTGCTGAAGCCCTGAAAGCTGTGGAGTCCAAAGTGATTATTGGATTCAATAGGGTCAGCTTCAAATTTAAGAGCGAAACTACCAACACTCTTGCAACCTCTACGTCCAACAAGGGTCGGCTTTGGCTCAGGTAGGGGTACAGAACGCTCCGGGCACCTCCGGAGCTGGTACCCCAACTATCAACTATATATCTATTCCAGCACTGACAGAGGCTCCAAGTACATCTGGAATTGGAGCCTCGGTTTTCTCTGTCAGAGCTGGACCTATAACTAAAGGTCCAACTAAGGGCAAATCGCAGGCCGGACGTCCTCGCGGTGAAAAACCGCACAAAAGGACGATTAGACCTGCAAAAGGCAAAAAGCCCTAAATATGGCACCCAAGGGTCAACCGGCGAGAATTCTTCAAGCTAACCTCCACCATGCTGTAGCTGCTACTGCAGTAACCTCGCCATCTTTGGACATAACCTTCGCTGCGGAAAATCTTGCCAGACATATCCTTAACTGGAAGGTAAGTAATGAAAACTCCATGTCCCATCCCGACCACAAACACATAACTTTTTCTTTAGCAGCCATTCTTGACTGCCGAACCATAACCTTTAGGAATCCGAGACGGACTACCTGGGACACCTACCAGGTAAACCTAAGGCGGAACCTAGAATCAATTCCGAAGAGTATCAAGTCCGTATAGAGCCTTGAAACGAGCTGTCCACTAGAAACAAAGACCTCGAATCGAGAAGTACCGTGGTGGAACTCTAAGCTTGAAAACCTTAGAAAGAAAACCCGAATATTATTCAACAATGCTAAAAACACCAAAAACTGGTCAGCTTACACAAAAGCCTTGACGGAATACAATAAAGAAATAAGGTGGGCCCGCAGAGCATCACTGAGGACGGAGGAGGCTAAGTGAGGACGTCATGAGTACGACTCAAGGTGCAAGACTTCATAAAATGCTCTCGAAAACACGCCCGAACCAACTGGGACTTCTGAGAAAACCAGATGGGACCTTCACATCCGATAAGAAGGAAACCTTGGAACTTCTATTCTCAACCCATTTCCCTGGAGCGCTCAATCTTGAGGTTGAAGAACTTAAGGCGAGTACACCACACAGAACTCGTAGGGAGGACTGGTGTATGTCCGCCAAAGTAATAAGGCCGGCACAGGTGAAATGGGCAATTAAATTGGCATTTAAATCGTTCCAACCCTTTATAGGGTGGCCATCCTCCCCACTTGCTATAAAGCAAGTGGGGAGGATGGCATTCTTCCTATCTTGCTGCAGAAAGGAATTGACATTCTCCTTCCACATTTACTCAGGATATACAGAGCGAGTTTTGCTTGTGGACACATCCCTTACTCCACAGTAAGGTCAAGGTACTGTTTATTCCAAAGGCTGGCAGAAAGGACTACTCAATTCCAAAATCCTTCCGACCAATCAGCCTTAACTCATCCTTCTTGAAAGGTATGGAGAAGGTGATAGACAGGTACATCAGATAAGGTTTTACCTAATAACCCCATCCACCGTACTCAACATGCCTATTGTAGAGGTAGATTTAGTTAAGGCTTTAGCCGATAAAATGGCCGACTCTACCACTGTCAAATGGGTTGAGTCGATGCTCTCAAGTAGGATTGTTAGATTGAGGCTACATGGAGTCTCTCTTGATGTAATGACCACAAAAGGATGTCCACAAGGAGGCGTCATTTCGCCTCTACTATGGATCCTTGTCATTGATGGGCTTCTCTATAAGATGGATGAACTTCGAATCGACACTCAAGGTTATGCTGATGACCTAGTGATAATGATTCGAGGCGTGTTGTAAGAGTATGTGATGTATTTACGTACGTATTGTACGGCGGTGATCACTTAATAAAAAAATAATGCCATAATGTATAGGTTTGTAGCAATGTGTAATGATGAAACAAATATTAGATCAAGTAAATATGGCGTGCAGTTAGGAGCAGTGTGGTTTATATTGCAAGGGTAAGGTATGAAGGTTACATGGTTATGGTTATGGTTTGTAAAGTGGCTTTGATCCAGTTCATTTCAGCCCTGTTACACTGCGACCAATGTGTTCTATTGTGATAGCCACTGTTAACTATAGCTCACTGCAAACATTGATTCTTTTCATGAATCTTATTATGTCTTTTGCAGAGAGCTGACGTATCTCAAATGGTTGAAGAATTGGACTTCCCAAAGAGATGCTACGTTTACGCATTAAAGGACCACATTCAGAGAGAATGTGTAGCGGGGTTTCATCTGCACTATTACAGAATCTACACGCTCTGCAATCTCTGAGACCTAAGATTGAGAGGTGTTTGTTTAATCTGCAGTACCCCGTTAATGTCCTGGTTAATATGCGTAAGTTTTTTCTACTTACCCCTAGTGCCTCATTCGCAGCCTTTTTTTGAAGGCTTGGATTAGGGTCTTGGAATGGGTTAAGCCCGGAGTGTTGCTCCAGAGCTTAATGCACTCTTGTGAACATGATGTATCAAGGGTTGATTTAACAAGACTCCTTGGGACACCACAGAAGGGTTCAGGGCCAAATTGAGTGCTTTTAGCACCAATTCTTGCAAATTCGTCGGCGTATTCATTGCCTTCGATCCCTGCATGTCCTGGAACCCATCGAAGTGTAACTCTGTTTATTCCTCCCAGAGTATTCAGTATAGTCCGGAAGTAGTCTACAAGCTTTGAGACTGTTCTGTTGCAGTCTATAGCGGACAGAGCCGCCTGACTATCTGTGTGGATATAAATACACTTGCCGACGTAGCTTTTATTTAGGATGGATTCCGCACATTCTAGAGGCAAGATTTCCCAAGTTGACGGATTTGCCAAATTTGGGGCACTCTCCGAAGATTCCACAGCCAACGTCAGAACCCGACTTGGATCCATAGGTATACCATTAAAGGCTCCCTTTTTTCCAAGTAATTCGATTGTTTAACCAGTCCTCTCTTGTGGGGAATTCAATACTAAAGTTGCTGATGAAGTCAAATTTCGGCAGCATGGCGTCACTCACATGTCTAATACAGGACTTCTCAGTAAGGATTGCTCAAATAACCGCAGCGAGTTTGAGAGATAGTTAGTCCGGATATGGGTCATTACTCTATGCATGCTATCCCTCACCTCCTTTTGTAGATATAGGTTTAGGGGCGGCAGGTTCAGAAGTGCATTAAGGGCTGCTCCCGGCGTGGACGTCATGGCTCCTGTTTTTATCGCGCATGCAGTTCTTTGAAGGCATCCTAATTTGGCAATAACGGTCTTTTGGGCAATTTTTCTGCACCAGACCACAGAGCTATATGATATCAGTGGTCTTACAATGGCTGTGTACAGCCAAAGGGCCATGTTGGGCTTTAGACCCCATTTTTGGCCGACAAGACGAATACAACTACTTAAGGCAAATTTTGCCTTTTGCACAATACCGTCCACATGACTATTCCAGGTAAGTTTCTGGTCTAAAGTATGTCCCAGATATTTTACCTTGTCGGAAAACGGTATAGATCTATTATTCAGTCGCGGAGATATGAGGCCTTCCAACTTTCGCTTCCTTGTGAAAGGAACCAGGACAGTTTTGTCAGCATTAACCGCCAGTTCATTTTCTTGGCACCATTTGGATATTTTGCGCTATATTAAGCGCTTTCTGTATAAGGTACGAGATAGTATAGACTCATCCTTATTGAAAGGTATGGAGAAGATGATAGACAGGTACATCAGATAAGGTTTTATCTAATAACCCCACCCACCGTACTCAACATGCCTATTGTAGAGGTAGATCTACTGAAGCCACCCTATTACAACTCGTAGACAGGGTAGAAAGGGCACTTGAGGACAAACAAATTGCACTTTGCGCCTTCCTAGACACTGAAGTAGCTTTTGATAAAACATCCATACAGGCCTTAGTTAATGCTTTAGCCGATAAAATGGCCTACTGTACCACTGTCAAATGGGTTGAGTCGATGCTCTCAAGTAGGATTGTTAGATTGAGGCTACATGGAGTCTCTCTTGATGTAATGACCACAAAAGGATGTCCAAGAAAATGAACTGGCGGTTAATGCTGACAAAACTGTCCTGGTTCCTTTCACAAGGAAGCGGAAGTTGGAAGGCCTCATATCTCCGCGACTGAATAATAGATCTATACCGTTTTCCAACAAGGTAAAATATCTGGGACTTACTTTAGACCAGAAACTTACCTGGAATAGTCAAGTGGACGGTATTGTGCAAAAGGCAAAATTTGCCTTAAGTAGTTGTATTCGTCTTGTCGGCCAAAAATGGGGTCTAAAGCCCAACATGGCCCTTTGGCTGTACACAGCCATTGTAAGACCACTGATATCATATGGCTCTGTGGTCTGGTGCAGAAAAATTGCCCAAAAGACCGTTATTGCCAAATTAGGAAGCCTTCAAAGAACTGCATGCGCGATAAAAACAGGAGCCATGACGTCCACGCCGGGAGCAGCCCTAAATGCACTTCTGAACCTGCCGCCCCTAAACCTATATCTACAAAAGGAGGCGAGGGACAGCATGCATAGAGTTATGACCCATATCCGGACTAACTATCTCTCAAACTCGCTGCGGTTATTTGAGCAATCCTTACTGAGAAGTCCTGTATTAGACATGTGAGTGACGCCATGCTGCCGAAATTTGACTTCATCAGCAACTTTAGTATTGAATTCCCCACAAGAGAGGACTGGTTAAACAATCGAATTACTTGGAAAAAAGAGATCCTTTAATGGTATACTTATGGATCCAAGTCGGGTTCTGACGTTGGCTGTGGAATCTTCGGAGAGTGCCCCAAATTTGGCAAATCCGTCAACTTGGGAAATCTTGCCTCTAGAATGTGCGGAATCCATCCTAAATAAAAGCTACGTCGGGAAGTGTATGTATATCCACACAGATAGTCAGGCGGCTCTGTCCGCTATAGACTGCAACAGAACAGTCTCAAAGCTTGTAGACTACTTCCGGACTATACTGAATACTCTGGGAGGAATAAACAGAGTTACACTTCGATGGGTTCCAGGACATGCAGGGATCGAAGGCAATGAATACGCCGACGAATTTGCAAGAATTGGTGCTAAAAGCACTCAATTTGGCCCTGAACCCTTCTGTGGTGTCCCAAGGAGTCTTGTTAAATCAACCCTTGATACGTCATGTTCACAAGAGTGCATTAAACTCTGGAACAACACTCTGGGCTTAACCCATTCCAAGACCTTAATCCAAGCCTTCAAAAAAAGGCTGCGAATGAGGCACTAGGGGTAAGTAGAGAAAACTTACGCATATTAACCAGGACATTAACGGGGCACTGCAGATTAAACAAACACCTCTCAATCTTAGGTCTCAGAGATTGCAGAGCGTGTAGATTCTGTAATAGTGCAGATGAAACCCCGCTACACATTCTCTCTGAATGTCGTCCTTTAATGCGTAAACGTAGCATCTCTTTGGGAAGTCCAATTCTTCAACCATTTGAGATACGCCAGCTCACTGCAAAAGACAAAATAAGATTCATGAAAAGAATCAATGTTTGCAGTGAGCTATAGTTAACAGTGGCTATCACAATAGAACACATTGGTCGCAGTGTAACAGGGCTGAAATGAACTGGATCAAAGCCACTTTAGAAACCATAACCATGTTACCTTCATACCTTCCCTTGCAATATAACCCACACTGCTCCTAACTGCACGCCATAATTAATTGATCTAATATTTGTATCATCATTACACATTGCTACAAATCTACACATGATGGCATTAATTTTTTATTAAGTGATCACCGCCGTACAATGCGTACGTAAATACATCACATATTGTTACAACACCAGAGGAATCACAAGGTCATTGTGTGCCTTTTCCAAAGGTGTACGCCCTTTTTTGAAGGTACTCGTATCGTTTCGTCCTGCACACAGCCACACAAGGAAGCTCACAGCTTGTTTGGACGTGGAAGAGAGTTCGTTTACACCACACATCATCTCCTACACTAACTTCCCCTGAATTTCGTGATAACCAATTTATTGTATATATTAGGTATTATATGTAGGGTTTTGTTTTTTTGAGAGGAGGAAATACGATTACGTATTTACGCCCCGGAACGGGGCGTAATATGTCGGACTCGAGTGTCCGCGTAAGCGGACACCCCATACCGACTAAAACCTCCTCTGTGCTGTTAGCAGCCCTGGCTTTCACAGCGAAGTAGGACGTGGGCCGTGGAGGCCGCAAAGACTACGCAACAACAGTCGCGGGGCGTCTCCTAAGGAGACTCGAACCTCAGACCGGCTGTGTGCTTGTGGGAAGGAGAGAGAATGAAAATGAAGATGAAATGAAGATGAAATATGAAAAGGTGATAAGGACACACTCGCCGGCGAGTGTGGTGATGTTTTGTGTAATGTATGTAAGTGTGTATGTATGTGTTTATGATTGTATGTATGTGTGTTTGTATGTATGTACGTAGTGTAAATGTTTGTGTGCATGCATGTTTGTGTCTGTTTGTGGAGTGTGTTTGTGATTGTGTAAGTGGTGTATGTCAGTCCGTCAGTCAGTCCGTGTGTGAGTGAGTGTAGTGAAGCGGTTACAGGACGAGGACTAACGTCTCGTCGGGTATCAAAACAATGTGTGGTGTATCTAGGGTGCGGGCCGCTGGCCATCGTCAGAGCGACGAGTGCCAGTGGTTTGCGGTGGTTGACCGCGCCTACGCCTGCGAAGGCGGTGTGTGCGTGTCTGTATCGGTGTTTGTGTGGGTGTCGCGTTCGCGATGGTGATGTCGTCATCCGGGTCTACCGTTACGTGTCTGGGACGTCTTATTGGGTTGAGACTATGGTGAAGGGGTGTGCACCCGCATGCCTTCCTAACCAAGATGTTGGGATGGTTAGGCGCCTTGTCAAAGAAGCGTCGCGAGATCTCTTTAAAGTGTTGAGCTATCGTCGGAAGCTCTAGGTCGCGGTGAATCCTTGAACGTTTCGAATGAACCACGGGGCTCCGGTTGCCATGCGCGTGAATTTATTTTGAACTACTTGCAAACGACGTAAGTAGCACGGTCGGGTGTGCGCGAAAACGACGCTTGCGTATGACAGTATGGGCCGTACGATGGTTTTGTACAGCGTCACTTTGTGTTTGAGCGGAAGTTTGCTTCGCCCACACACAAGTGGATAAAGGCGACTGAGGACAAATCGGGCTCTATTGCATACCGTATCAATATGTTTCTTGAAGTTCATATTGCTGTTGAACGTGACTCCTAAGTATTTGTAATCCTTCACCCACGGTATGGGTGTTTCATACAATTTAATGACGTCGGTCGGTCGTTTTTTAGCGCGGATGCTATTCGCGTTACCGAAGAGTACCGCTGCACTCTTGGTGGGGTTCACTTCAATCCGCCATTTTCTGAACCAGTTGCCTAGTTCATCGACGGCGGCTTGAAGTACTTTAATGTTCCTGCTCAAGGTTGAGCGGTTCAATAGAGCGGAGCCAAAGTAGAGTGCCGTATCGTCAGCGTACTGAGCGAGCTGGACACTCGGAAACTTGGGAATGTCGCTCGTGAAGAGCGAGAAAAGAGTGGGAGAGAGGACTGAACCCTGTGGCACGCCAGACCTGATGGGTCTGGGTGAGGATAGGGTGCCCTCTACTCGATATCGGAAGGAGCGATCAGTAAGGTAGGCTCGTATGATGCGCACGAGCCTGTCTGGCACTCCCAGTTGATACAGCTTGAATACTAAGCCGTTGTGCCATACCTTGTCGAATGCCTTCGCGACATCGAAAAACACGGCTGCCGTGGTAGCGTGAAGTTGACGCCGTACGAGAATGTACTCGGTGAGTCGGTGAGCCTGCTGGGGACACGAGTGAGCGGTTCTGAATCCGAACTGTATGTCGGGTATCAGGTTGAGCTCCGCGATGTAATGATTAAGACGCGCGAGAATTAATCTTTCGTAAAGTTTCCCGATCGAGTCAATTAAGCTAATAGGCCTATAGCTACTCGGATTAGCTTTAGGTTTATTGGGTTTTGGGATACCGATAACAATGGAATCTTTCCATTGTTCGGGGAACGCGCTATTAGACAATAGAATATTAAAAATGGTAACCAATAAAGTAATAAGAGTCGAGGGTAGGATTTTAAGAACCCTATTGTTTATAGTGTCGGGCCCCGGGGCCTTCTTGGAGTGAAGCTCCTTAATGATTAGCTTCACCTCTTCGTAAGAGGTGGGTTTTATTACATTGCCTGAAGGGCTCAGAGCGGAGCGACGTTCAACTTCACGATCAACTTCGTCAACGTGTGTCGGGTCGGCTGCTGTATTTGGAGAGCACTGACTCTCGAGACTATCGGCGAGGCATTCAGCCTTCTCATCGTCATCGAGCGCCGGCTGCAGTCCCGGTCTGTCCAAAGGAGGCATGACAGTGGGCGGCTCCTGTTTGAACGCGCGAGGCAGCTTCCAGAAAGCCACATGTGATGGCTTAAGGTTGCCGAGCAAGCGTTCCCAACGTTCGCCGCGGAGTTCCGCGATACGTTCCCGTACCACCCGCTGTAGGTAGCGGAGGTGGCGCCTATTCTCGACCGACGGATACCTGTCGTAAAGTCTAGTGGCTCTGTGCTTCTGTGTGAGTAAGTTCCTGACCTCTGGAGGCAGGTTTAGGCGATGCAGTTGCATCGTCGGAACCTGCCTGGAGCAGGCCTTGATCACTGTGAGCCGTGTCGACCGAGTCGATGACGTCCGGTATAAGGTCAAGGTCGTCGGACTTGATAGACTCGAGATCCTTTTCCAGCCGTTGCCAGTCGATCACTGTTTTCGTCGGTGGTTGAAAGTTAACCGGTGGGCCTAGATTTAGGACGACGGGCCGGTGGTCTGACTTTAATTCGTGAAAAACCTCGATTGAATTTACATTGAGCGTTACGTTCTTAAGTAACGCAACGTCTAGTATGTCGGGTCGGTGCGCGACGTTATCCGGATAATGTGTTGGTTCGTCGGGTGCTATTACTGAAACGTTCAGCGTGTCTGTCAGCGAATCTAATAAGATTCCGTTTCTATTTGTGGCTCTACTGTTCCAGCTGGAGTGTTTGGCGTTAAGATCGCCACCCACTATGACTGCAGCCCCGTGGCCGAGTAATGCTTCTATATCTGTGTATAATACTTTTTTGTTGGGCGGAAGATAAGCTGAAATAACAGTGATCGGCTGGTGATTCGCCATACTGACCCGGATGGCAGAGGCCTCGATGTTAGTGAGGACCGGAGGATCTATAGGTATACAGTGTAGAGACCTTTTAAAATAAATGAGGGTGCCGCCCATACGGGTGGTGCGATCATTCCTGACTAAGTTATAATTAGCGATACGCGGATCGCGTATACGTGGTTTTAGAAATGTCTCTTGCACTAAGAATAGGTCTAATTGATGTTCGTGAGCGAACTCCTTCACCAAGTCTAGTTGAGGCTTAAGGCCTTGGGCGTTAAAATACGCTATACGGAGCGTATGTGGTTTAACCCGTCCGCTTACGTAATTAGGCATCGCGAATGTTTTTATACTTTCGCCCTATATCGGTGAGGGCACGGAATATTTTGCCGTTGTCTGCCATAACTTGCAGGAGCGACGGCGGGTCGTCCCGGACAGCATCGAGCCTGCTGGCCATGGCTGTGATTTCATCAATGTCGAACAGCTCTGACAGTTCGAACATGATATATGTAGGGTATTTATTTAAACAAACAAACAAACAAAAATATTTTTATTTTTACAAATCATTTCAAGTACAATATATGCAAAGTGATGCAACAAAATACAATAAACGTCAATTACTAAATGTCTTACACGAGTAAGGAAAAAAATAAGTAAATGAATAAGTAAAAACATAGTTAGTTATTTTGAGTACATTTCTTTTTTAATGAAAATAAGGGACGAGACGAGCAGCACGTTCAGCTGATGGTAATTGATGCGCCCTGCCCATTACAATGCAGTGCCGCTCAGGATTCTTGAAAATCCCCAAACATTCTGAGCGGCACTACAATTTCGCTCGTCACCTTGAGACATAAGATGTTAAGTCTCATTTGCCCAGTAATTACACTAGCTACGGCGCCCTTCAGACCAAAACACAGTAATGCTTACACATTACTGCTTCACGGCAGAAATAGGCGCCGTTGTGGTACCCATAATCTAGCCGGTATTCTGTGCCAAGGAGCCTCCCACTGGTAAACATACTTAAAGTACAATATACAGTAGAAGCATCAATCCACACATGTCGCAAATAAAATAAAGGCATTATGCAAGCATTTTATTAGCTATTATATAAAAAAAATATACTTTGATTAAAAAAATATAGAAAATATAAAAGAAATAGAAAATAGGATCATCCGGCCACCACAAGCAGCGCCCGTTCACGAACATGACGCATAGACCTGCCATCGCTTCCCTCGACCATATTTTAGGGAAGGGAACGACCCGCCCCACGACGCTGCCACAAGCAGTGGCATAAAGATTATTAGTATCTGATCTACTCTAAGATGACGCTCTCAGTTTGGACTGGTCGCTTGTGCCTGAGGCGGAAATATCTAGTCAGTCATAATAAATAGTCTAGTCATAAATAAAATATTATGTACGTATGATAATGCTCCTGTTAGTCTCATCAAACTTAAGAATTAATATTGTATTGTATAAAATCATTAATGGTATGTTAGATTGGCCGTAGGTCGGCTGTCGTTTATGACCACATACGTTTCCTGCCGCCTCAGTGTCATTCTGTTAACTTCCAGGACAATCAGTGCGCGAAATTTAATTAAAAAATGACTTACTGTGCAGTGAAAGGGTGTCACAAAGCGTCTTATAATAAAAATTATGACAAGAAAATCACATTTCACACCTAAATACTATTTCACAACTTTTTATTTAAGCTAATACATTCGTCAAAGCAGTAAAATATTTTGTAAACAAAACGGACGCCATTAAAACTATGTTGCCAGCTATGAATGTACTATATACCCCGAGTTCCTCCGCTGGGAAAGATTTTGTGTGTATTGGTAGATATTGATAGGAGGCTATAATGTACGACTCCACATGATGTTATAAGTATACAAAGTCAAATAATCTTAATTCAATTAGGCTGAAACTAAGCGCTTTGAATAGTCACTATAAATATTTCTTTTAAATTACTGAACTTACCATATGTTTGGAAAAAGTTGAGCTCGTGAGAACATTAACAGCCACTCTTTTGAACTGACTTCAAAAAAGGAGGAGGTTTTCAATTCGTCGGTATGTTTTTGAAGTGAAACTTTTCTGTCGACGTATGAGAGAAATTTTATAGCAAATCGTCACGAGTAACGGTTACGTGTCATTTGTTCTCTGCACCCTGGAGAACCTCGGATACGATATCCATATTGTTGAAATCATAATTTTGCACGGCGGCTATCTTGGATTTCTAAAACTATCCCAAATTGCTCTCTGCACCCTAGAAAACTTCGGATATAGCTGGGAACGGCGCCTCTATCGCCTCGCTTTTTCGTTTCATCGAGTTTCAAAAACAACGATTCTAAAGAACTTCTTTACTTACAATTCAAAAATTGTTGCAACTGTTTTATTAAATTCTTAATTTATATTTTTTTATTACATATAATCTAGTATTTCTTACAATTTACTGATTTAGGGAAATGTCTATTCACTTGCAACATTATTTGGCTGTCTGTGTGCGTGTTGGCGAATGTAAGTACGTGACGCTCACGCACACATTAATTATTATAATGTTACTTCTATATTGACAGGAACTTTGAATGAAACTATCGTTCTGGGCGTTATTATTCTAAGGTTGCGACAATACAACACTATAATTTCAAACAAGCGACCTATAGATGTTGTAGCTTGTAATGATTTGTGGAATAAATTTCTCTTTTTATATTGTTTTCAATAGTTTTGACATGTAGCGTATAGGACTTCAATTTACTTTTATATAATTATGAACTAAATTGTTTGTATGTTATTGTGCATGGTGTGTTCACCTGTAATTGAAGGAACACGATTTTTGACTCTGTGTTACAATTTTATGAATTGACACGTGTATTCTGTGTTGTTGGACCTTGGATAAATAGATGAATCTTATATGCAGTACATGTGTTTCATATTTGGATTAAGCAAATATGATAATATAAGTATTTGAGTTTCGGACAAGAATTTCACCCGTACCCTCATATTTATCCTCTCCTGTATTGCATTCTTTTCGACATGAAAGTCCCTCTGTATCTAAAGAAAAGATTTGTTTGAAAACACATTAAAACTTCAGTTTTTCTCACGGCATATAGAATTCGTTTATTTTTAAACATAATATGGTGAAAAATATCAATGACAGTCATTTTAACGTAGCAATGTTATTATTCATATATACACTTCGGAAATTATGTAACATTAGATTTGCAAAGTGCATCCTGACCCACTCCGGTGCAAGTTTGGCGATGGTATACTGTAAAAAACAAAATTGATAATTAATTCACAATTAAAACTTTTTATTTTATTATCATATTATGTAGGTAATTGTGTAATTCCGCTTGAGTCCTGGCTAGGTTTTCATCTAAATTAGAGGGCCCGAGACTCCTACGATTAGGTACTTTTCGTAATTTCTTATCGTTTTAGATTTTTTTTTGAAAAAGAGGACAAACGAGCGTACACCAATTGACCCACTTGGTGTTAAGTGATCACCGCCGCCCACATTCTCTTGCAACACCAGAAAAATCATCGACTCCTCGTTATCCTCTACTCATCACTGAGATATGTGACTGCAAAAGCCTATCGCATGCTTGGTTTTGTACTTAGGCCTATCGCAGATGACAGACTATCCGTGACGCACTTCTTAGTCTGTGATAATAAAACATATAGAATTATATGCAGTACCGCAAACGACTCGCAAAAAGTCTGACACACAAAATATCCTCGTGGATCTGACAGACCGTGCCGCACCGCGCCGTACAAAAAGTGCGCCAAAACATAAGACGTTCGCGTTAACACGCGCTAACGCAGACGACTCACGAAGTCACGAGTCACTATTCACGACGCTCACATTAGACCAGGGGGACTTAAAGTGACGTTTTCAGAAGACTGTAGTGCCATCTGTTAGTTGGCCCGAAAATGAAAGCTTTGTCAGCTGTCACTCGCTTTGAAACCTTTCAACTTTTCTGTAGTTGTGTCACTGCCCACTGGTCATAAAATGGCGGCTACTTCTAGCGTTTGCGCATGTATGTAGCTCTCTTGATCCATTTTGCATATTTACACTACTAAATCTATCCTTTATGTTCTATGTTGTGACAAAATTAAATAACTAACTCTACGCGCAATTTCAACATGGTAAAAAATTGCAATACCTACATTAAAAAGTAGAGTTAGTTATTTAATTGCGTCACAACATTAAAAATGAATTTTATAATTTCGAGCATATATATAGTAATTATTTTCGGGGCCAATCTCCAGATGGCGCTAGTTTTCAAATAGACAGCTCATAATGCGTAGAGAGGGCTCTCTTTTCCCTATATATTATTACACTCTTTGCATTAGTCTGTCGTCTGCACTTGCTAGTGATGGACGTGTATCATGGCGCTAGACATCGATGTATCGATGTTGATTCAAGACATAGGAAACAGACCAGCACAGTATCACTGTAAACATCTCAGGCAGAGTATCATGACAAAAATTTAAAATGAAAATTGTGGGATGAAGTGTTCAAATTTATTTGGATATAGTTTTAGAACTGAATGTTTAATATGAAATAGTCCGTTTAATAATCATTCTGAATGATTAGGATGAACCCAAAATTCTCTATTTCTTCTTCTTCTTTATATCTCAAATACGAAATAATACACTGCAATCTCTGTACTTCCATTGCGTGTACATCCATACAGTTCTGCCTACAAAATGAGCGATAGTGTACGTCGTGTGCGTTGAGTCTGTGAAATATCTGCCAAAGACATTTTGCGTGCAATGCAGACTTTTTGTGTGCCACAGACTCGATGGAGTTGTAAAGACTTTAAACATAATATTATTACCCTGATTCTTCTATTTAATGCATTTGTTCGTGCTATACTTGAATTCGACTTGGTTATTTGGAATCTTCATTACAAAGTCCATATTCAAGAAATAGCGCTCTACAAAGCGCAGGTCCGGCAACACATGGAGTATTGCTATCATATCTGGTCTGGCGCACCCCAGTATCAGCTCGATCCATTTGACCGCGTGCAACGCAGAGCAGCTCGAATTGTCAGGGACCCAGTGCTCTGTGAACGGCTGGATCACTTGGCATTGCGCAGAGACGTCGCTTCATTGTGTGTCTTCTACCGCATTTGTCACGGGGAGTGTTCCGAGGAGCTGTTTAACCTGATTCCTGCCGCCGAATTCCACCTTCGCACGACACGCCACAAGTTAGGATATCACCACAATCTGGATGTGTGCCGGTCCTCCACAGTGCGGTTTTCAAGGAGCTTTCTTCCTCGTACTACAAAGCTGTGGAATGAGCTTCCTTGTGCGATGTTTCCGGGACGTCACGACATGGGTACCTTCAAAAAAAGCGCGTACACCTTCCTTAAAGGCCGGCAACGCTATTGTGATTCCTCTGGTGTTGCAAGAGAATGTAGGCGGCGGTGATCACTTAACACCAGGTGACCCGTACGCTCGATTGTCCTCCTATTCCATACAACTATTTAGGTGTTCTCCTATGGATCAATTTGTTCCTAACTCTCTTTGGAAAAACGTCGTAAGGTAAAAGATCAAAACATTTCTGCTAAAATTACTTCATAACATTATTGACTCTCCACCTCTTATTCATTTGCCTTCACTTCCGATGTCCAAGACAATCTTCGCGAATTAAATATTTATTTAACTTACATACTACACGCTCTAAATTTGCACAAAATGCCTTCATTCATCGTTCTTGTTTAGTATATTAGTAATTCGGCGGCAGGAATTAGAACAGCTCTTCAGAATACTCACCGTGACAAATGCGGTAGAAGGCACACAATGTAGCGACATCTCTACGCAACGCCAAGTGATCCAGCCCTTCACAGAACACGGGATCCCCGATAATACAAGCTGCTCTGCATTGCACGCGGTCAAATGGATCAAGCTAATACTGGGGTGCGCAAGACATAATAACAGCGCAATACATAAATATTGTATTTAACCACATAAATGCTAGTACTTTTATAGCAATTCGTGTGAAGTTATTCTCTAACCATTCCAAAATAATATTTTGAATTTTATTCAAAAATGCACAACGTTAATGTTCAAGTTTTCACTTCGACCGGCACTCCCGGAGTGCAAACTGATTGAAATGATTTGTAAAGCGATGAAGCTGTAAATATTGATTTAAAACAGTGACAATGAGTTTTTTGCCACTTCTCATTTTTCTGATGTGGTGGTTAATAAAAAAAAGAAACTTTTGATATTCTTAAGTGTCATTTCCTTGACCTACATGACTAAAGTGATTTTGATTTGATCTGAAATACCAGTACGCCATAAATCGAAAGTCAAAAAGAAGATCACGAAAAGAAATCATAGATTGGTTATTATGTCAAAATAGTTTTATACCATTATACCGTGTATCCAGAAACCCGTTGTGTTATGAACTCTGCCGAGGAAATTGACAGCACTGTGGGCGTACGTTTTCGCATCAGGAAACAAGCGACTTCGTTCCATCAGTCTCTTGGGGTAGTTCCTTGCCATATTTGTGGATATGAAGAATGGTGACAAGTGTTGCACATAAATGCCATGTGGTGCGTATTCTTCACGGATTGCGTGCGTGAAACTTCTTGTGTACACCTGCAATGCATAACTTATAGCAGAGCTGCTGTTGGTGCGACGTTATTATAAAACGGTGTTAACAATTTGTTATATTTATGAGACCTCTCTCACTTCTGGGATTGGCTAGGATTAATTTGTAACAAAATTTATTGACGATTCGGGGTTCAAATCCGCGTTTCGAGTTGTTTGGTTTAAAATCCTATTTCGAATGGAATTACAGTTTTGTTATCGGCTACATAACTGCCTGATGATATAGCGTAGAACACACAACAAATAGTAGAAGGCAGTCAGTATGATCTGCCACCTCAACTCTCCTTATCATCTCCTCGTTACCATCTATCATCTACGTGCTATACTCCTATAGTGGGGCGAGTTACCTTACTAGCTGCATAGACCGACCAAAAGGGCATAGATTGCATTTCGGAGGCTGATGACATGTTGACCACTGCGCCCCTCCCCCGCGTCACCATTCCCGGGAGCAGCATGCGACACATGCTGGACACAGCCAAAACGTTCACGTGAACCATCTCCCACACCTTGCTGGGTGGCATCTCGCACAACGGCACTGGATACTCATAAAGAACTCCCACGTTGTTAACTGAAAACGTTTTGCATACAATCAAACGCAATTTTACAAATTTCCACCTCTTCAGTTCAGATATTGCCATGCAAAAAATATCAGTTATTTTTTGAAATGAAAAATTCTTTATCGGCGTTGAGCACTTTAAATTACATAGATACCAGGAGAATATAAATAAGGTAGCGGTGATAGTAATGTCTTTCATAGCGGTTTAAATCGTTAAAATTAATTTTATGCAGTGTTTTGGGATCAGGTGATCATAGTTGAAGAAGAGATTGTCTTATTTATGACGCGAGTATTATTATATTACTTATTATATTCTGACGACACCAGGAGAACATAAATAAGGCAGCGGGGATAGTAATTCCATAGCAGTTGAAATCATTGTCATGCTAGCAACATGTACCAGGTCATCATATGCAGTTTAGAGGTTTATACATAATGAATATCTTAAAACTATTATGCAAGTGCTGACCCATCGTGTTGTTCGTTGGTCTTCTTGGTTCTTTTTATGCTCTGCTTCGTACAGTGGGAGTTTTCTTGGTCAGCTTTATACGTGTGTTGATACGTGTTTGTGCGAAAAATAATATATTTGGAGTGAAAACTTCTTTAGTGGTGTTGAGCTCTTTTCTTGAGATGGGTATAAAATGTTAAACTCTAGTCAGGACACGTGACCTGATCGGAAATTCGTAAGACAGTCGTTGAAATAATGGATGAAAGTTGATTTTTCTGAGGGATAAACTTTGTAATTTAAATTAATTGTATTAGTTCTGAAGTTTTAAAGTTTTTATGTAATATAAATTGTCATATTTACGTAAGATAACGCAATTAATGAAAATTATTTTATTAAGCGTATCACCACATAGATGCTAGTACTTTAATACTGATAAATAAAGTAATCCATGCGATATTATTCCCTAACCATTCCAAAATATTCAAAAAACATGGGGCACACTACGGAATATTAAGGACTACGTGTCACCTTATATAACAGTGTAGCACCAAGACAAGCACACACATACACTACTACAGGCTGATAGGCGGCCATTATGAGAATTGTCATCGTCGGTGACAGATCAGTTTGCGTCTCAATAAAATATTTAAAAAATGTCGTCGTTCATTTTGAAAATGTGTAAAAACGATACTATATAAGTATTTGTGGCCATATATGATTATTAAAGGGAGAAAAAATTGTGTATCCCCCGTAACCGCACACACACTAGCATAAAGGTACTTGCTAATATCACGGCGCGGAGTCCTTCTTTTTTTACTTGTCCGTACTCTGCACTTCTAGCTTATCGTAACTATTCGAATGTTATATTTTTTTAAAACGTTGCAATCTTCTTAGTAATAAAAAGTATTGTAAGTATTTCTTAATAAAAAAACAATTGGCGGGAAATCATTTGTCAATTGTTTTTTATCAGACATCAAAGTACGTACGTAGAAACGCAACGAAAATGGAATTAAGTAGAAAAGATTTTAGAGCGATGATTTTTTTATGATTTTAAAAGTTCCCTGTCTCCACAAGACTATGCCGCTCGTCTTCAAAATGCTTTTGGGATAGAAGCACCTTGCGTGAGCACCGTGAGGCGATGGTTTGCTGAATTTGAGAGAGGTTGGGTTTCTTTACATGACGAATTTCGTGAAGGGCGGCCTTCAACTGCTATCAACGAAAATAATGTAGCTACTGTTAAGCGGGACAATAACTAAGTCATTTTTAGCTTCCGAAAAAGTTCAACTCGTCACACATCCCGCACATAGCCCCGACCTAGCACCCTGTGATTTCTGTATTTTCCCCAAAATCCAAGATTTGATGAGATGTTTCAATTTTACCAATTCCGAAGAGGCAGTGACAGCGTTCAAGTAGCACGTGAAAACAATGCCTTCAGATCTGTGGTCCTCCTGTTTTTAAAAATGCATGAGTGCAACCCTTTTTTTTAGAGGAAGTTACGAGACGAGCAATACACTCAGCTGATGGAAGGTGTAACGCGCTTCCTGTTATAAGACAGTGCCACTCAGAATTCTTGATTGAACCAATAAATCCCGACATAAGTACTTACAGACTCATTAGCCCAGTAATTTCACTGGTTACGGCGCCCTTAGGTACTCCTGAGACTAAACATTTTCGGCCTTACAAATAAAAATGTGTTACAACAACTCTATTGCACCTTTATACTGAGTATGGTTATGCTTGGTTTAATATGAAAATAGTATTAGAAAGTTGTTGACAATTAAATCAAATTTTGCCTTCTCTCTTCTGTTAAGTCAAAATACGGTGAAAAACATGTCAAAATGCACGATTCGGCAACAGCGCAACCAAAGAGAAGACACAAAAATGTATCTTTGTCTGCTCTGCGTATATATTTCAATTTGACTTACTGATACTTCACTTTTCGAATTCGTTCTATAAGACAGGCCGCACACCAAAGTAATACGCTACACGCAAGCAATGTTTTATATATATCTATATATATAAAACAAAGTCGTTTTAGTTACACCATTTATAACTCAAGAACGGCTAGACCATTTTTTCTGTTGTTTGATGTTTTGGGTTTAGACTAAGAAGTCTGGAATAGGATAATAAGTAATAAAATATCAAAAAAATCACAGAAAAATATTATAAAAACATTTATTTTCTCATACATTTTGTATGGATTGACATTTTCATGACATCTCGAGAATAGAAAGAATTCAATGAAGTTTTTTGTTAGTTTCACGCTACATGAGTAATAAAATACAACTGACAGTGCACGTCATGTTATTCAAGTTGACTGGTGGGTGAAATGACGTTTTTATGTATAGAATGTCATTGGGTGGGTGTGTTTGTTTCGAGTTTCTATTAGCTTATTGTGCTATCTATCCCGACATAGACGTAATGCAACTAGGATTCGAAACATTGCGAATTGGACTGACAAAGAACAAGAAATTGCAGGTAAAAAGCATCGCGTTAGTATGGGCTCGACGTTGCGTTTCTGAATCAAAAGAGCAAAGCGAGGCAGCCAGTAAACCTCAGAGGTCTACAACTAGATAATTTTCGACGCACAAGAAGAAATCTATGAAGTACTGATTTGAATCGAGCAGCGTTTCGATATGATTGCACTACTGATTTCCGCTTGCATACTAGCATTCACATTGATCAGCACACACACACGACACAGCAATTCTTCATGATCTACAGGAACTACTTCATGAACATTTTGCATGTCGAGTTAGCCTGCAAATCTTTAATTTCCGATCCGTCTTGCATTCGCCATGACCACTAACAAATCTCAAGGCCAATTCTTGAAAGTTTGTGGTCTGAATCTAGAAAATCCATTTTCCATGGTCAATCTATATCTATATAAGAGATTTCCACGTACATAGCCACTCATCACTATATCTCTGGAACCATAAGGCGTAGAGACTTGAAATTTGGTAGGAATATTCCTTTCGTCGAGTAGAGGGCAATTAAGAACAAATTTTACGAAATTCCATCGGCGAGAGTTTTTTTTAACAGAACAACGTCTGTCGGGTCCGCTAGTTTATATATATATAACGCCTTCATGTAAAAGTGTGCTATTGTGTAATCCACCAATACAAATCATCGTCAGACGTTATAGATACGATTTGTAATAATGAGGAAAAAAGATGTTATAATACGAGTATATTACCCGTTTGGTGAAAATAATATAATTAATGGAAGTTTTTGCGTGAAATTCAAGACGATATGACGAAATAGTACAATAAAAAAAAATCTATATGATATTTCATTTTGTAACCCATGTGGGCCTATAAATAGTGAGACTGTTGCCCTACCAAAAACTGCTCTCAAATACTTATATCCGTGTATCTGTTACGCCTCAGATATTATATATATATGTGCAGAAAAAATACTTAAATACGTTTACATATGTGGTAAAAGTACCAAGTAAAACATGAATGACTTTACAAACGAAACCAAAGTTTAGGATAGGGATTTTTCATTAACTATATTATTTGTATCTAGTAAGTACAATATGAATATAAAAAAATCGAATAGAATTTTAACGTGTTTATCTCAGTACTTAAAAGGCATAGCCACAGAAATATGGAATTCAGCCATTGTCCATCCGATCCCTAAAAAAGGTGACAGCTCGAAACCAACTAACTAAAGGCTTATTTACATGTTAGTCAAAATTTAGGAGACCATTCTAAAACACAAGCTCCTGGTATACCTATGTTTTTAGTAAGGCTTTGTTGAACGGCTGGCGATATTTTGTATACCTTACACATGGTAGGGTGACGGCTATTGAAAGCAAGGGAGATGAGGTACACCAACTTCTCTACTGGGCGCAGCATTTAGGTAGTAGTCGACGGATCTTGTTCAATCCTTAAGCTCGCCTATAGCTAGCTTAACTCGAAAATTATTTCATCTATATATCAATGTTGGATCCATACAATTTGCATTATAATGACGATAATAACAATATGTTCTTATAATTATTATTAATCAGTGATTTATAAAAATATTTGTATTTAAAAAACAGGACTAGCGCGCCGAAAATCAATCGCCTAAATTGAGTCAATTGGTCCCTTTTGTCGTAGTCGCTCTCTCGATACGAAAACGATACACACGCGTTTGTTGTTGACAGAATTGCTTACAATTTGATATAGGTACAACATTAAAATGCCGTCTTGTGTTATGGGAAGATGCACTAATTACGAAAGTAAAAAAAATCATAGAATTACATACCACAGTTAAGAAATCATGAATTTTAACATTTTATTTGATTTCATTATTTATCTAACAAAATAAATATATTGACATGACAACACCGATCCCCGCCAAGCCGATCATAGAGTAGAATATTTTAGGAAATGATGTAAAAAAGTCATTGATGCACTGAATGTCATAATTTTTAATAAACCAGTGCGTATATAGGTAGCTGAACTATCAAACTACTAAAACAAGTTTTAGGGTAAGTAGCGGATGTAGACAGTGAGTTTTATTTGTTTACGCAGGAGATTTTTCAGTATATCCCTTGCTAACTGCAGAAGAATCAATGGATCATTTTCTTCTTCTCCCATTACCTTATTGTAATAAACCCTTAACAAAAAGACATTCATAAATAATATAAGATACAAAAAATAATAATTGTAATCTTAAAACTTTTTAGGAGCCGTTGTTAGTAAAATTGTAAAAATTACCTTACTGTAGATGTAGATGTAGATTCACCTATGGGTTTTGTTTTGGTGTCTGTATGTTTTTTTATTATTTTATATATAAATAATTAATATCATCAATGTGGCTATATATTATAATCAATATTTTTTTTTATAAATTCAATGACATATTATCTACCTAATTTCAATGCAGTTTTACTACTTTATAGCTTTTACTTTTACTACATGAACTCATGAATGAATCGTAATTTAGGCATAAAACGGTGTACGGTAAAAAATCATATCTGATGAATTAACTGTATTTTCTCTATACAAATATGAAGCAATTAGCAAATTAGAGTTATCTCTTTTTCGCTTGCGATAATTGCATTAACTATCCTTCTTTGACGTGTAATTGTAATGTAGTGTGCTATTTCAATGTTAAATTATTCATGTGTGCGTAAATGTATCATTTTCAAACACCGAATGTTGTCTACGTAACCTATCTATACTTTTAAATATCAGACTGCTAAATGTGGCACGCCTTAAATATGGTGCCATAGTTAGCTTAACACAAGTTTATGTCGGGTGTGCGGCCTTGCTTACACATTTATTCTACAATAATACAAAGTATAGTTATATTCTGTATAAATTGAGATTAATACAAGAATATTTCGTGACAAATAAACGCAGAATCACTCCGATATAACTATTCTTCCGTTTTTGTCAAGATATTCGGTTTGGCAACAGCGCAGTATGACGTCATGACGTCGACGACGACTGATTGTTATCATTTATAATATTCTATAAAAAGTATTTTATGTTATTTTTATTTAACGATATTTAACAGAAATAAAACTTGTAACATATTTGTAAGAAACAGATTAATTAAACAGTATTATGTATGATACATGATAGTCAGACACAAATTCTGCATTTAATAATTATTTCTGTCTGTATTTCCTATATTATGCTAATGGAAATAAATATAATAAATTTTTTGCTGTAACTTTGTGGTAACAATGTATGTTTACATTTTAGACATTTGAGGTTTGGTTCAGAAATACACCACGCGGCACAGCACTATTCCACAAAGTGGCTTTGCGAGGTAAATATATCTAGTGAATCGTGCTGGGAGTGGAATTTCGCATTTTTGTGTAATTTCCGGCGGTATCTGCTACTGGTATTAACTTGAACAACTCCTCTAAGTACTGCCAGTGATACATGAGTTTGTGTCTAAGAAATTTTTTATGGAATAGGAGGACAAACGAGCGTAAGGGGTCACTTGGTGCTAAGTGATCCGCCACCAACATTCTCTTGCAACATCAGAGAAATCACAGGAGCGTTGCAGGCCTTTAAGGAAGGTGAACGGGCTTTTTTTAAAGGTGCCCATGTCGTATCGTAGAATAACCGCACAAGAAAGCTCATTAAACAGCTTTGTGGTATGTGGAAGAAAGCTCCTGGAAAACCGCACTGTGGAGGGTCGCCACACATCCAGTTTTTTTTAATGAAAATAAGGGACGAGATGAGCAGGACGTTCAGCTGATGGTAAGTGATACGCCCAGCCCAATACAACGCAGTTGTATTCTTGAAAAGCCCCAAAAATTCTGCGTAAAGGAGCCTCCCACCGGTTGGTGGGGAAGATATTCAAATTTGTGGCGTGTCGTGCGAAGGTGGAATTAGACGGCAGGAATCAGGTGAAACAGCTCTTCGGAACACTCCCCGACATAAATGCGGTAGAAAACACACAATGAATCGACGTCTCTACGCAGCGCCAAGTGATCCAACCGTTCACGGAGCACTTGGTCCCCGACAATACGAGCCGATCTGCGTTGCACGCAGTCAAATCGATGGAGCTGATTATATTGCTTGAGTTATTGCCGTGCTCTATTTATGACGCTCCAGGTTCTTCGAAGCCAATTTAGCTTTCCCTACAGATGACCACGGAATTGGCAATCGCTTAAGGGATGTCTTGTCGAAGAGCGGTGATACGGCAAATGGGTTTTTTTTAGTAATTAACTCGCAAAATTGAGTCTTCTGAGGGTTACATTGGACAAGTTTCAATTTACCCCATTCCGCGACCTTCTCAAGAGAGGACTCGATAGAAGACACAAGTTTCTCCCGGCACTGGTCAACGATTTGCCGAGAGAGACCTGCATGGCCCGTGTATACGGCATCACCAGTGCTGTCTCGCCTAACTGAGCACAGCAGGCTTTTTTCAAGCCTTCCTTTCCAAGTGACCACGAAACTGAACGTCACTCAAACGAGGCCCAGTATGACAATACCGGCTGTGGTAATTAGGAAACTATTCTTAAATTGCGGAGATACGAATCTGTATGTAATATTATATATCAAAACTAAACTTATATACAAAATTTCGTGATCGTGCTACTAACTGTTGAAAAGTTCCCTATTGAAGAGATAATCCAGGCTGCAAGGTCAGATTATGTATAATATCATATTATTGCATTCTCATCGAAGTTATGTAGGTGTACAAAATTTTAGTTCAATTAGATATCGGGAAGTGTTATAAAAGTTTCTTTCAGAGTCTGAATTGATACAAATACTTACATAGTTATATACCAACTAACCGATACACAAGTGTTAAGTAAAACCTTTCAATAATAATGAAATGGTCAAAAACGCAATTCAATCTCTTCCCATACGCAAAAGGATCATACAAATATGAATATTATCAAATATTTACTTACCTATTATAGACCATGAAATAGTCAACATAATATGATATATTTTTTTTTCTCGTATTATTTATGCATACAATACAGTAATCAACAATATCAACAATAATATTCTAATATCACTTTCTATGTTAAAATATTCAAGCTTGCAATTAATAGAACAATGCGTGTATCGCGCTAACTGTTGTCAACTGTCTGTGCGATCGTCAACCGGTTATAACCAGTATTGCCGCGTACGCAACAAGAACAAGCGGCCAGTGGACAATCACACATGCCCTGGATTATTGTAGAAGTGCAACCGTTTATCGTGGTTGTATGAAGCTTAGTCTCTGTACGTTTTTTTTACTCATAGTCATATTATATAGTCATATATAGTCATAGTCGGTTAAACACTATTTTCAGTTTATTTGTAAGGATTTTGCATATTCTTGTTTTATACTTAAGTATAACTTTGTACAAGGTTTTTTTGTAAGGCCGTCAAAGTGACATGAGAAGTCGCGGTGCTCCTTAGAATATGAATATGAGTTTGTAATAATAAAAAGCAGCACTTCATTCTAGTGTTGCTGATCTCGTACTTACTATAAAAAATACGGTGTTCTAAAAAGAACCTATACCTACAAAATCTCAATATTTAATCTTTCAAAATGATTTGAGTTTTCTTTAGTGTTAATTCCGCCAATATTTGTCTTTAAACAATTCGACACGTGTGTTGCCTCTACACTGCACTGTTGCATCCTCAGGACGTGAGACTCGCCAAAATCTGGCACGAAATTCAAAAGTTCAAAGTCTCGTGCCAGATTTTGGCGATATAATTGGTTTCCGCAAAGTAACGCCTAAAATCTTTCATCAAACACAATCAAAATCAACAATTTTAAATCTTCTTTTGTCAAAATAAGAGCGTTTTAATTTATAAAATATAAGTTTATAATATTACCTAGTATTCCAACGTCGATACCCTTTAACTCCTCTTCGATGTGCTGGTATATGTCAGGACCTTCGCTGAAGTCAGCTACTATTATCTTTGTCTTAACACCGTGCTTCTCTACAAATAATTAATTAATGTAGTGATAGAATAATGGACAAAACTAAACTAGTTTTAATGACTTTATAATGAATATAATGGAATTAATTAATAATATATTTTAGATGTACGTCAACAAAAGAGACGCAAACAAAATATAGAATTAACTAATTAACTCAATGCTTAATGAAAATTATTTGACGTTGTTAAGATCAAAACCCGAAGGTAAGGTCAATCAATGACTTAATCAAAAATATTCTATTTCATAGGCAAATCATGTTACACTTGAAATATGTACTTTTTTTCATACAACTCATTCGGAAAGCAGATTTCCTATGAGAAGAATTGGCAAGACACTCTAAGGTTGCTCTTTTCAAAACAGATTAGGTGTTACAAGTTCTTTTTAATGCAATTTACAAATCATTTAAATTACAATATATGCAAAGTGATGCAACAAAAATACTCAATCGTCAAAAACTAAATTTCTTACAAGAAAGTCAAAAAAAAGTAAATTAATAATTAAAAACAAAAGTATTATTGAGTACAGTAGATGCATCAATCCACACATACCGTAAATAAAGAAAGGCATTATGCGAGCCTTTTATTAAAATGAAATATATAATTACTTTCATTTTAAAATAATTAAATTAAAGAAATAAAAAAACATGAAGTAGACCTCTCGGTAACAAGATCATACAACTACCACAAGTAGCGTATAGTACATAATATGCAATACTTACTACATGCTTTTAGTTATGTAAGAGACGACGACGAAAAACGAGAAGAGCAGGACGTTCAGCTGATGGTAATTGATACGCCATGCAATGCAGAACATTACAATGCAGTGCCGCTCACGGCTCAGGATTCTTGAAAAACCCAAAATTCTGAGCGGCACTAAACTGCGCTCGTCACCTTTAACACATAAGATGTTAAGTCTCATTTTCCCAGTAATTTCACTAAGTACGGCGCCCTCAGACCGAAACACAACAATGCTTACACATAACTGCTTCACGGCAGAAATAGGCGCCGTTGTGGTAACCCATAATATAGCCGGCATCCTGTGCTCCTTTGCCTCCCACTGGTAATATGCAACTCATAACTATCATTAATATTTGGTAGGTGCCCATGAAGCTGGCAAATGTTCTTTATTAGAATTAAGAAAAGCCCTTAGAGTGAATAAACGCGATTTATCAAAGTTCTGGTGTCATTCAAGTCATTCCAAGAATAGTTGTCAAAGAGGCAAAACGCGTATTTATCCTTACTGACAACTAATCTTTGGAACAATTTCCTTCCGCGAGGTATATTCATATGCCAGCTTCATAACAACTTGTTTGGTTATTATAATATTTCATTTTGCACAAAGTTACAACATATTGAACAACTGCTTTCTCTTCCTCGATTGTAAATATCGAAGCTGTTTTATACTGGCTTCCTTGTTCACTTAATAATAGGGGTTAAATTATGACATTGCTGTTTTAAAAAATGTGCAACATTCGATTATCGACTTTCAGATGTTTTTTTTATTATAGCTTAGACAAGAAAGATGGATACTTCGAAAATTACAGTGATTATTTAATACGAGTTCCGACGCGGACCTAACGCGGTAGAAATAGCTCGCAATATCAATGTTGGGTTTGGGACTGCTAATGAACGCACCATGCGTTTTGGTTAAACCACTTTCGTGAAGGAAACTTTGATTTGAAGAACGAACCACGTAGAAGACCGCCAACAGTGAATTGAAAGAGATGGTGGAAGCCGATCCGAGCCAAACTACCCAGGAATTAGCGGCATGCTTTAACTTTACTTTACCAATAATATTGACTCATTTGCGACAAATCAATGAAATAAAGCAATATGAAATATTATGGGTGCCTCCTGATTTGATAATCTGCAGAAGGAAACGCGTGTTGCCTTGTTGAATCGATACAAAAATGAAGTAATATTGGATCGAATTATGACATGCGATGAATAGTGGATTCTTAACGATAACCGTAAGCGAAAAAATGCAATGGCTGACCTCAAGTCAAACGCTGCAACAGTGTCCTAAAGCAATGCTTATCAATAGAGGGTAACTGTTTGGTGATCTCACCGTAGTGTTCACTATAATTAAACGTAGATTAGTAAAAAGTAATTAATTAATGAATAAGTAATTAGTAGGAAATTCATTATTATTCTAAGTTGTTTTTAGCATTAGTTTTTTTAGTTTAGTAACGTTGTGTGTACCTTAAATAGATATACAAATAGTAAAACTTGAAAATGTTTATCTTATTCGTACATGGTAAAATATATATCTAGTAGGAAAGCCTAAATAGATACCTAAATGCCTATTTGAGCACTGAAGATTATTGAAAACCTATAGGGTTCCAACAGATTTTAAAGAAATTTTGCAAATAGCAAACTCTTACAACTCAAGTAAAATAAACAGATCATTGCCAAGAAATGGGAGCTGTCTCCCAAAATGGCTAAACGTATGTAACTATGATTAGATCAAACGTAACACGGGCTATTGTTTTGGTGGCCTAGATCTGAACTAATAAGATCCACCAGAAATAATGCCACAGATGAACAGGCTATGCCACCCTGCCCCACTTCATTAAATGCCGGGCATTAGTTCTATCACGCACTGCGATTTTTACCGCGACATTCTGTGACATATGACATTCTATGAAGCTGCACGCACTTGCGGAAAAAAATCCGCGCGAATATTTTACCGCAAACAATCCGGAGTTGCGGTGTGGAATTTTTTTCCGCGTGAATATTCTGTGGACTTTGGAGTTGTATGTAGCCGACCGCATTGCGGTAAAAAAACCACAAAGCGCCGGGCGTGACCGTTTAGTTGCTTAACGCTTTTGAAACATAGATGTCGTGCTCTTCGTCTTCTGCGTCAATATCGATAGAGCCAGAAAATGATTTTGATGTTGAAGAATTAATAACTGTAATTTATATAATACATCCCTTGTGGGACAAATTTGATGTGAAATACCACGATAGATTAATTTCTCCATGTTGTTTCATGGTAATGTATAACAGGACCAACTATTCGTAGTAAATTATCGAAAGTATTTAACGTCATTCTAAAATACACAAAAAATATTTTTTGGTGCTCTCGCAAAGCCTTATATTTAACATAGAAAAATCCTTTGATCGGTCTTAACGCTTTTTGTTTATGAAAATAAGGGTGGAGACGAGCAGGACGTTCAGATGGTTAAATTATTATATTATATAGATTTAAAGGCCGGCAACGCTCCTGTGAATCCTCTGATGTTGCAAGAGGTTGTGGGCGGCGGTGATCACTTAACACCAGGCGACCCGTACGCTCGTTTGTCCACCTATTCCAAAAAAAAAGGTAATTGATACGCCCTTCCCATTACAATGCAGTGCCGCTCAGTATGCTTGAAAAACCCGAAAAACACGTTTGCACATTACTGCTTCACGGCAGAAATAAGCGCCTTTGTGGTACCCATAATCTAGCCGACTTCCTATGCAAAGGAGCCTCCCACTCCCAACGTCATAGGACGAAACCAGTATTGGTTACACCATTTCATACGCCTTTTAAGGCGTAATAAAAGGTAAATCAAGGCTTTTGTTCTATTATCCATACGTGCGTTGCGGCTGAGAATTGAGTACAAATTGAATAAAATCGCGCGAAATTTATACTGCAGTGCGTGCTAGGTGAGATTCAGTACGCGGATTTATATCCGCAAGAAATATCCGCGCGGATTTTTATTCGCAGTGCGTGCTAGGCCTTAATAAGTCGAAAGGGACCGATAGGTTTCCACCGATAGTGATGCGGTCATGTGCTCCGGAATTGTCGCCGCTCCCGTCATTTCCGGCTCCCATATTTCCAAATTTATTATTGTCTAGTACAAACCAATTTCCCGAGCGACATGCTGCAGCTTGTCAGGGTTCCGGCTGACCAGCACAATGTTGATGTTCTTCTTAGCGAGCTCCAACGCATAGTACTTGCCGATACCATCCGTACACCCCGTTACCACTGCAACAGAAGAACTAAAAATACATAACAAATAACTTACATAATAAATTCTAATCCCAGCCTATCACAGCTTTGTTGTAGAGTAAGCCCACAACGAAAGCCATAATAACTTATTGACCGAAAGTTTTCTCGCGTTCGGTTCACTTTCACGTGTAACAAGAGTTTTAGATTTGCCGCCAATTCACAAAAACAAATGAGAAATGAATGCAATATACTACAATAGGTTACCAAAGAGTTATAAAATTGAAATTCAAAAAAATGTTTTCATTAGCAATGTTTCTAACTTGCCAGTTCTAAACATTTTGAGTGTTACCCAGGTATATAACATAATATATAAAAGCCAAGCAGACTGTCGCTGAGACCACCATAAAAAATATAAAAATAAACAACACATCATATTGAATTAGCTCTCTTTATATTGTGTTTTCTTCTCTCTTTCAATTGTTACTAAGCACAGAATTTTTACTTTATTGTTTATATAGATGTACGTGTTAATCTCTCTCTCATATAATTTATCTGTGACTAATGTATTTGTTTTAACAATTACATTAGTCACAGGTTTATATGTATAAGTTATAGTTAAATGATATTGTGTTACTGTTTATTGGTCCTTATAAAGTAAATAAATAAGGGAAAGTACCTTGAATATTGTAGATGTAACTTGTTACGGAAGAAAGGGATAAAAAACAATTTAAACTGCATTCATAGATTTTTTAAATTGCCTGGTTGAAACGGGAATTAAACCCGCTACATCAGAAAAAAATAACCTGTATATTTATCATAAGAAAGGCTTCACCATAAGGCTTATTTTGTGCTACATAACATAACAATAAAATTAATTAAATCATTTAAATTAAACCAACAATATCGATCCATTCTTTTGTAATCTACGTTTTTTATCTAAGAGTAGGACAACGAGTCACCTTAAACTCACCAGCCCATTGTCCATATTTCTCCCACAAAGGACCATCTCCTCGATTGAAATACGGCATTAAATAAGATTTAATGAGTTCCACGACACTCCACATTGAATCTATGATATACAGACAGAAGACGTACGCGCCTACACACTTCAGAAATAGTTCAAAGACCATTGTCGTCGGTAAATATACAAAATAATAATATAAATATATAGTTGCACGAAGCGTGTTACGCTATTGACTTACAAGCCGGTAACTAAACTCCGTTATTCATCATTTAATTGAACACTAACTGACCCGGTGAACTTCGTATCACCTATGTCGTTATTAAGAACTTTTGTTTCGTGATGACTGGTTGCACTATGTACGTTGAAAATGTTTAGTTATTTACTGAAACTGGTTCATGATTAAAAAAAATTCAAAAAATTCGAGTGTTTTATGTATTGAAATAAAAATCTACATTCATTTAAAATATTTAATTTGTTTTAGTTATAGAAAAATATTTATAATCTATTTAATTTAAAGCATTTTTGTTAAGTATAATTTAGATTTCGTTTTTGGAGCATAAATAAATAGAGCAGATGGTTTCCCTACACGCGAGCATGCCACACACAGTTGACCATGCGAAAAACACGGAAATTTTAAATTAATTTTGCAAACATCCAATGATTGGCCTTGCGATTTCTTTATGGTCATTGCAAAAGCAAGACGCACAGGGAACACGAACGGCAAGTCTGTCGGAATCATCGGGATACCAATATCTAATAACTGTTTTGAAAACGCACCTGCACTTTGATCTTGTTGTAAAAGTATACGGATATAATCTGTCAATCTAAGTGTCTTTACACATCGCCACAAATCGATTTCACTCGTTTAGATCATCAGCTGCAGTTGAACGTGAACCGTAAGAGTCTGATGGAAATCACCGGACAACAGAATCATAGCTCCACCAAAAATATTTTGTCCAAATGTTTCGAGTTTTTTTTTCCGTTTCGAGACTGACTCTCGTGCCAGATTTTGACAAGTCAACATGTCCTCTTGTAGAGGAGAAACACGTGTCGAATTGTTTAAATTGTTTTGGCGTAATTAACACGAAAGAAAACTCAAAACATTTGGGTAATTATGGATTTCTGCAAAGTAACGCCAATTACGTTGGTTGCAGCTAGGAGATACACAAAAATGCAAATTTACTTCAACTTATTTATTAAAAGAAAGTTATAACTAATTACTATTAATTATCCTAATGTCTACTGATCGATGCTAGATCAAGTAATGAACACAATTATATTTCCCACGATCGGGTAAACGCCGTCATGATGTCACCTAAGTCACGTTTCTGCTGCGCTTGCGTGCGTGTGCAACGTTTATGCTTATGCGTCGGTTCGCTAGGGTTAGCTATGCGTAACACGCCTACTTCAATAAATTTTCAAAAAAATTTGGTTATTACGTTGTAATTTGGTGTCGCGTCTGTTTGCAACAATAATTTCAACGCAGAATGTGCGGTTCTTTCCCCTTCCAACAAAGTTGCTGCTATTCCAGATGTTGCCAATGCTATGGCAATGTTCTTCTGCCATCTGCCAAAAGCAGTGATATCATAAAAGTATGGCCAGTTCCTCCAGGAGAATCTAAGAAATAAATTCCACCAGTTCCATTGCTCACAGCTTCTATCAAAGGCAATATTCTGTTGTCGATTCAATTTTGGAACATTTGTGCCAACTACTTCAGCTAGTGCTTGAGCATCATATTGGCGTTCTATTTGCAACTCATGATTATGTGTATCATACATAGGACGATGGGGCGGTGTCATGCCTAAACACAATAGCACTTTATTTGAGATCATTCAACACATGTCTTCTATCATAATTAGTGCCTCATTCAAAATTTCTTCAATTATTTGCAGTAATACAGCGCATACGATGCAAAATATCACACACGCTGTTTTTATATTTTACCCATAAATCATTTAGATTCGAGGGAAAACATGTGAGGCGGGACAGAACAGAACAGAACAGAACAGAACAGAACAGAACAGAATAGAATAGAATAGAATAAAAAATAATAAATAAGAACTATAAGTTAACTAAGTTAACTAAGTTCCATATTAAATGAATTTATCCCATAAAAGCCATTTATTTTCTCAAAATTGTATCCTTTAGAATTCTTTTTGATATCATTGCTAATAAACTGGATCCTACTACCTGTTCCTCCATTTATCTTTTTCTTTTTAACTAGTGAAAATTTTGGAGGGCAATGTTACTCGCGTCCGTAGGAGATACCATCTTTTCCTAGACCTACCCTACACGTGTCCTCCGGGTGGTGCTAAATAAGTAACAATGCCGAGTGTCAGGCGGCAGTAAATAACCAGACCGATTTAATAAGTCCTAACAAGACTTATCTGTGTGGGTAGTAAATGACCTGCACCACCCGCTACCTCGTGGTCATGTTTCGCGAAATCGGTAGTCTTGGCTTAATCGCCCGGGCTAAGAGGATGATAACCTCAATAAAAAAATCCCCAAATCCTAAGGTGGGACACGTGCCGAGAGGATGCATGACTGATGGGAAGATCAGCCTCAAACGCCATCTTCATTGGACCTGGCTCACTTTGAAGTATTGTGCCTTCACATGGGAATAGGCGTAACCACTGCAACAGAAGAACTAAAAATACATAACAAATAACTTACATAATAAATTCTAATCCCAGCCTATCATAGCTTTGTTGTAGAGACAACCCACAACGAAAGCCATAATAAATTATTGACCGAAAGTTTTCTCGCGTTAGATAGTTAGTTCACTTTCACGTGTAACAAGAGTCTTAGAATTGCCGCCAATTCACAAAAACAAATGACAAATGAATGCAATATACTACAATAGGTTACCAAAGAGTTATAAAATTGAAATTCAAAAAAATGTTTTCATTAGCAATGTTTCTAACTTGCCAGTTCTAAACATTTTCAGTGTTACCCAGGTATATAAAATAATATATAAAAGCCAAGCAGACTGTCGCTGAGACCACCACAAAAATTATAAAAATAAACAACACATCATATTGAATTAACTCTCTTTATACTGTGTTTTTTTCTCTCTTTCAATTGTTACTAAGCACAGAAATTAGCACACACTTCAGAAATAGTTCAAAGACACGTGCCGAGAGGATGCATGACTGATGGTAAGATCAGCCTCAAACGCCATCTTCATTGGACCTGGCTCACTTTGAAGTATTGTGCCTTCACATGGGAATAGGCGTAACCCCGTGTGTGACCTGTTTATCGACCTCACTCGTGGGCACAAAAATGAACAAAGACTCAATTAACACAATTTCAACTACACAAGATAAAACAAAAAATAAGGTAACTCAGCAAATAATTCATCCTGGTATATTTAACAGACCCAGGTCGCACTCCATCTCTGAAATTAACCAAACCAATAATAATGCTAATAAGAAAGCTGGAATAACAGAATTATTGTCACCCCAAAATGACTTAGATGGATCCTGGACTAGCGTCCCTAATAAAAACAAAAAAAGGCAACGTGATAGTCCTATCAATGACAGAGCTCTAAAGCAGTCAAAACTGAATAGATACTGGCTTAGCGATTCTGTGCCTAAATCTAACTCTTTTTCTGTATTGGAACATGTACAGGATGATCCAAGCCAAACTCCACAAACCGAACCCAAACCACCACCATTGTTTGTTGCAAACATACGACCGCTAATTCAATTACTGAATACAAAAGTAGAAGGACTGTACATATTGAAAGTCTTACAGAACAAAAAAGTAAAAATACAGCCCCAATCAAGTGAAGCATTCAAAATTATAACAAAGGAATTGGACGATAAAAATACAGAGTACTCTACTTATAAACCGAAACAAGAACGGAATTTCAAAGTTATACTCAAACATATGCACTCGTCAACAGACACTGAAGACATCAGAGAAGCACTCGCAGCCCTTGATCATACAGTTACTAATATATGGAATTTAAAGAAAATGTATACCAAGAAGCCACTAGATATGTCTGTTATCGAACTACAGCCAAAAACGAATAACAAAGATATATATAATATCAAGGGAATCCTTAATTTCCGTGTTAAGTTCGAACCACCAAGGCCAAAACAACTTATAGTAAAATTCTGCCAACACAACTGATTGACAAAACCAAAACATATGCTGAAACAGTTAGACATGAACGGGAAAAACCGAAAATGAATCCATTTAAATATAGCCAAAATAGACAGACTTCAGACGAAGAGACAAACGAACCAAAAGATAACTCTATTGACTCCAAACAGATAATGACAATGTTCAAAGAAATGATGCAGTAAATGACAACTATGACAAACCTACTTATGAATATCATGTCCCTACTGCATTCACATTCAGACCATTAAAAATTGCTATGTGGAATGCCAATGGGCTGTCAAATCATACTCTCGAAGTTATAATGTTCTTAAATACCAACAATATAGACATAATGCTTATATCCGAGACCCGTTTTACGAATAAAAGTTTCTTTAAAGTGCCTAGATACAAAATGTACAATACAAACCATCCTGACGGCTCCGCTCATGCAGGCTCAGCCATACTAATTAAAGAAAATATAAAACACTATGTGACAAATTCGTACTGTAGTAACGAAATTCAAGCTACTAATATTGTAATTGATTCCTCTAGAGGTCCGCTAACAATTTCAGCCCTTTACATGCCCCCTAGGCACAACCTTAAAAATGACAGCTACACTTCGTTCTTTCAAACGCTGGGCAACAAATTCATTGCAGGAGGTGATTATAATGCGAAACATATTGACTGGGGATCACGGATTATAACTCCCAAGGGACGTGAACTCAGTAAAACAATACACCAGCTCAATCTCCAAGTATCATCTACCGGCGAACCAACGTACTGGCCCAGTGATATCAATAAGAAACCTGATCTGGTTGACTTCTTTGTCACTAAAGGCATTCCGGCTTCATCCTTGTGCTGTACATCCAGCTTAGATTTATCTTCTGATCATACTGCAATCATAGCCGAACTACGCAATAAACCAGTGCTAATAAAGAGACCCTGTAAACTCCACAGTAAAAACACGGATTGGATTAGATTCAGACAACGATTAAACGATACTATGACTTCTCAAATCCCATTAAAATCTGACTGTGACATAACTAATGCTGTAGAGATATTTAATAAGTGTGTCCAATCAGCGGCGTGGGCAGCTACTCCTACAGTTCATAGCGATAATGACTACATACCGACTTATCCTCAAATTGTAGTGGACCTGGTATAAAAAAAGAGACAAGCTAGGAAAACGTATCGAGAATCAAGATCTCCAGAACATAAACGAATATATAACAGACTGGTCAGAAAACTTAAAAATACGCTAAGTAAAGTTAGAAACGAAAATTTTGAAAACTTTTTGCATAACCTTGACGCCACATCTGTAACTGATTATTCACTATGGAAAGTCATGAAAAGTGTTAAAAGACCTATCACTTTCCAATCACCCTTACGTAAAGAAGATGGAAGCTGGGCAAGAACTGATGCAGAAAGAGCAAATTATTCGGTGAACATTTGTCTTGCGTTTTTACTTCTAATCCCGACTTAGGATCAAGTAAAATAGACGAGGTTAGGGAAAGCATGTCCTTGACCCATCAGCTGTCTCTTCCGATCAAATGTTTTTCCAAAACTGAAGTATACCATGCCATTCGTAAACTAGACTCAAAAAAGGCACCCGGCTATGATCTCATAACAGCAAAAACATTAAAATAATTACCTGACATAGGCATTATATTATTGACACAAATATACAATGCTATTTTAAAACGCGCATTCATTCCTGAACAATGGAAAACAGCTGAAATAATCCTTATCCTTAAGCCTGGAAAGGAACCAGATAAAGTTACATCATATCGCCCCATTAGCCTACTGCCAATAGCTTCTAAACTGCTGGAAACCCTCGTCATGAAAAGACTTCTACCAGAAATCAATAAATCAAATATAATCCCTTCGCACCAATTTGGATTTCGCGAGGCTCATGGAACCGTTGAACAGGTTCATCGACTAGTCAATGAGATCAATTCCGCTTTTGAAAAAAGAAAGTACTGCTCGGCAGCCTTCCCCGATATCTCGCAAGCTTTTGACCGAGTTTGGCACCAAGGCCTGCTATTCAAGATATTGAAAATCCTTCCTCCAAACTTCTATCTATTTTTAAAATCTTATCTTACTCGACGTCACTTTTGTGTCAAGCTTGGTGAAGAAAAATCTGACTTATATGACATTAAGGCGGGAGTCCCACAAGGAAGTGTTATGGGTCCAGTCTTATACCTTTTATATACTTTTGACCTACCATTAACAAAAAATGTACTTGTAAATGCACCTTCGCTGATGATACAGCAGTGTTATCTACCCATGAAGATCGGGAAATTGCATCCAATATGCTACAACGAAGTCTTGATGAGATATCCGTGTGGCTGCGCGACTGGCGCATCAAAGCGAATGAGTCCAAATCTGCTCATATGACCTTCACACTTAGACATGGCTCATGCCCTCTAGTAAAATTGAATAACATTGAAATACCCCAATGCGAGGAAGTGCGATATTTGGGTATACTCATGGACAGAAGACTGACATGGAAAAAACATATTTTCAATAAAAGAAAAGCACTTGGCATACAACTCAGAATGATGTACTGGCTAATGTCACGGAACTCAAAATTGTCTCTCTGTAATAAATTACTCCTATATAAAAGTATATTAAAGCCTATGTGGTCCTACGGAATTGAGTTGTGGGGAACTGCATCAAATTCAAACCTGGAAATACTCCAATGCTTTCAGTCTAAAATGCTGCGGATCATAACAAATTCACCTTGGTATATCACCAACATCCAACTTCACCGCGACCTGAAAGTACCAATGGTCAAACACGAGATTCTTAATAAACTCAAGTCTTATGCAAAACGTATTCAAGCCCACCCAAACGCACTCGCCTGCAATTTGATGAGTTAAAGTTGTTTCAACAGACTAAAGAGAAAAGCCCCTCAAGACCTCAATATTGTATAAGATATTGGCATTAAAAAAAATGGATTGGTCACTGGACTAATACTAAAACTAAAGTTTACAACTTTATCCATTATGCATGGATAAAGTATGAAACTTGTTTTAAATAAGTTATATTCAACTACACTATTCCAAAATACTGGATATAATATGCACTAAAAGTATAAAAATTCAAGTAATTCTAGTAACGACTTTTATGTTTTTTACATGGATGCCATTGTCAGATCTAGCAACCCTAAAAATAACATATCTCCTTTTTTGAAGTCGGTTAAAAATGAACAATACTTTGCTTTGAGCGCTGTCAATGTATAGGACTGGATCAAACATGTCATAGACTCATAGACCTATATGTAAACGCAGATATGTGTTTTATACTTGTATAAACATCTTGTATAGTCCAACCCTGGTATGTCATGCTCACCATACAAAGTCTATATCTGATGGTAAATATAAAGTACCTAGAGTTAAGAATTATTACGGAGAAAGAACATTTAAAAAGAGAATCCCAGTTATAAATAGTTTACCAGCAGATACAAAGCACGAACCTTATAAAATAATGTTTAAATATATGTTATGTTGAAAATCTATACACATTATATTAGCGGTTACATAATAACAGTGCTAAGTAACTCACTTCCACGTTTAAAAAAAAACTCCATAACTTTACATCTATTTACATATTAAGTAACTTAAGGTTATGACTGCGCCGATCAGACAGACAAACCATCAAGACGGTTTTTTGGGGGCATCATTTTAGTTATTGTTATCTATTTACATATTAAGTAACTTAAGGTTATGACTGCGCCGATCAGACAGACAAACCATCAAGACGGTTTTTTGGGGGCATCATTTTAGTTATTGTTATGTCAAAGCTGTAATAAATAAAAAAAAAAAAAATTGTTGGCAACACAGTATGAACTAAAGTATATTTCTGAAAATTGCAATACATGCTTAGAACAAATAATTAGTTTTGGCTAGTATTCTACAAGTTTTGTTAAAAACTAGTATTCAACTTGCATCTTGGTGTAAACGATATTTGGTAAACTTCAGATTTATCATTGTATTAGCAGTGTTATCAGCGATTATTAACATTTTGCTTATCCTTGGTTTATTCTCAGGTATAACTTGATACCAGATTTATTTGTGAGGCTGTGATTGTATTCTAAATATGAAGCTTCTATTTCTGCTTGACGTCCCTAAATGGTTAGATTAATAAATCCGATGTTGAAAGTTATCGACCCATAGCAATTCTATCTTCACCAGCTAAAATATTTGAAAATGTTCTCCACAGACTAATTTATTTACAGGTAGCTAAACTTCTTAATAATGCTCAGCATGGTTTTAGATGCAGGAGGACAGTAAATTCAAATTTGTTAACATTAACAGAATTCATATCAACACGATTACAAGGAGATGTGCTTTACTTTGATTTTCGTAAGGCCTTCGACAGGGCTAATAATGACATCCTTTATACTTTGTGCTATAGGCATCCAACAAATGTGGCACACTATGAGGCTATTCAGGCTGACATAGATGCTGTTTATAATTGGGGTGTGCTTTTATTTGTGATTTTATTATAAAATGGAATTTAATCTCACTAAATGCTATATTGTCACTTTTTGCCGAATGCGAAAACCAATCACTTTTCAGTACCGCATTATTGGTAAGTAATCATATGTAGACGAAATTCAATGAAAGATCTGGGTGTGACATTTGACCAAAAGCTCACGAACACGATATAATAAAAGCCACTCAAGATTCCTTTATGTCACAAGTCACTCACGAGTCCATATTAAGGAATGCGCGCGATTTCCACAACGTCGATATAATACAACTGCTTTACCCTTGTGCGTAGTAAGCTTGAAGCGAGCTCGTGCGTAGCTCGAGCCTACGAAGTAACCTATTCCCTTATGCTGGAAAAAGTACAAAAAGCATTTTTGCGTTTCCTGTATGAGCGGAAACTGGGTTACTTGTACCCGACTGCGTATCTCGTCGGTTGCCTTGGATACAACACTCTGGAAACCAGGCGGGCTCTCGACCAGGCAAATTAGCTTGACCTTGCTTAAAATGAGCCGGGGTTTACTATTAATTTAATGCCCCTGATATTCATTATAAGCTGCTTCGATTGTATACACCTAACAATTATATTCGTAGTAGAAATCATCACGTCTGCTGGCGGTACTCGCGTGTCGCACGGTAGCACGCACTGCGGCGCCCGTACCGCGAGTCGTGAAATTGTTTAATCACTCGTAGAAGCCCGCCCTGATTGTGATCTATTTACTAATAGACTTGAGGTGTTGGTGCAGTTGCTGCTTCAATTTTGTGAGTCCTCGCATTATAGCGACTAGCAATAGTATAATGTACTTGATTAATGTAATTGATGTTGTAACCGATTTATTCAAAATAAATAAATAACAGTTTTCGATAGATGGCGCATGACCATAAGAAAAATCACTATTAACTATGAAGTTGTTTTATTTTTTTAATATCTATTAATATCTATATTTTTTTATTACTACGCTTTTATTGGCTTCTGCTGTATGTCTGTTTGTAACCGACTCCATTGGACTTGATTTTGTTTAGTACCTGTTCAAAGACAATGGTTCTTGAGGAGTAAACTCCAGTCGTGCGTCGGAGCTGACACACACGCTTTTTTTTTCTGACATTACAGTTTCTATCAAAATATTGTCTCCTCCATGAGCGTTGCTCAATCACTTCTCATTAAAAATGTTAAGTTAAGTTTATTTGTGAGGCCGTTAGAGTTAATTTTTTTTTCTGACATTATAGTTTCTATCAAAAACATTATTGTCTCCTCCACGAGCGTTGCTCAGTCACTTCTCATTAAAAATGTTAAGTTTATTTGTAAGACCTTTAGTGTTAAATTTATTTTTTTCTGACATTACAGTTTCTATCAAAACATTATTGTCTCTTCCATGAGCGTTGCTCAGTAGATTCTCTTTAAGAATCTTAAAGATTGTAGAAAAAATTTCAACTTCAGTTTTGTTATCCTTGCAGAAAGTTAAAGTTCAAGTCTTTATTCATAATTACTATTTATTCGTAATAGATTATTAAATAATGCCAAAAGTTTTGGCGAGTGCAAAAAACCACACAATAGAATTTAATGTGCTACTTACTTATCAGTTGTAGTATTTAATTTTATTAAATTGTACAATTTCTAGCGTTGAACTTTGAATATATTTAAACATGATTATTTTATGTAACTTTTGACATAAAACGTACTGATATTCTAGAGGTCACTACGAATTTTTATAGAAATCTATACGAAGACAATTCAAAAGGATAAGAACAAAATATAAACCCAATACATCATACACGAGAAACGAACAAATACCATATATTTTGCAGAGTGAAGTTGAGAGAGCGGTTAAAACACAGAAAGACGATAAAGCACCGGGAGAGGATAAAATATGTAACGAACTTTTCAAAGGAACAATGTCTGAAACTATACCGATCTTAACAAAACTTTTTAATGAAATCGTTGAAAGTGAAAATATGCCCAATCAATGGAAACAAACCACAATAATACTGCTTTATAAAAAGGGGGACACGAAAATGATTGAAAATTACAGACCAATAAGTTTATTGCCAAATCTTTATAAAATCTTCACAAAAATAATTTTAAATAGAATAACGAAAATATAAGACGAGTCTCAACCTCGAGAACAGGCAGGCTTTCGTAATAATTTCTCTACCGTAGACCACATACTGGTAATCAGACAAATCATTGAAAAATGTAATGAGTACAATCAATCATATTATATAGGTTTCGTTGATTATAGTAAAGCGTTTGACTCAATCAAACATAAATATCTTTGGGATTCACTATATGAACAAGGAGTACACAGAAAATATATAAATTTGATAAATTAGGATGTATATGTGTGACACCAATAAACTCGCAATTTTGTATAATAATTATGAGATTTTTCATTGACATTTAAGAGCAGACCTACCTCGACAAAAAAATGCATATTTTGCGCAATCTATGTTATCGTGACACTCTACCTAGACGACAATTCTTCATCACACATACTTGAAGCCTCTCAGAGCCGATCGATCGTAGTCTAACAATTTTGAGGTAGATCGCCAGCAGTTTAATATTGAGCACCCCTGGGTTAAAGTATAGAATTTCATAAAAACACATTCCTGGTTTGGGATTGAAGTTTCCCCACTCTCAACTCATCGCCGTACGTTTGCCCAGTTTTGCGTTGAAGTCTCCCATTACGTTGAAGTGGGTCTTAGGAGTGTGAATGGCTGTTGAGATGTCCTCAAACATGGCACATAGCTACTCGTCTGAGTGTGTCGAAGTCGGAACGTAAACCTGAATGACCTTCAGAGAATACCATTCAGTAATTCTGAGTATTATGTACGGGTACGCTACCCTAATCGAAACGCTCCACACCTCAGTTCTGATAATCAATGGCTGACCTACAAAGAAGTGCGTCCCATGATTTTTGACACTTAAAATCGTCTGGAACAATTTTATACAAGCATTGTTGGCTTCGTTCTACTTCGCAATCTCTGTTACCTGGTATATAATTTACAATTCTAACCTAACCTAACCTAACCAAAGGCTGCGCACTATGATCTGAAGATACGCTGGTAAAGCAAGACTTGAAACCTTATTAGTACCCAAACCACCAAACCGTATCAGTGCAGAGGCGTTGAGACCATGCATGATCTGTAAACGCACATTTCAAAAAGGGTTCTAATATTTTCAAGTGAACTATCAATCTCATCAAGTAAATTTGGAAATTTCCATAACTTACGAGGAATTTATTTATTTATTAAAAAGGCTTACCAAATAAGTATATATATACAATTAACATTTTTTATTATTTTTAAAGGCCAAGCTTTTGTAATATGGTCATCTTTTTGAATTATTTTCAGTGCAATAAAGAATTATTATGATGCATTCATTTTATAGAGTTTGTAAAAAATTTAGTTCTTCTCAAGGCATAAATATATCGTTTTTTTAATATTAAATTGTAAAAAAAAATTTTTTATGACAATCATTTTAACTTAGTAACGTTTTTAATCAAATATTCTCTTCTGAAATTATGTGTCCATACATTTCCTAAGAGCATCCTGACCCACTCCGGAGCAAGTTTGCAGATGGTATGCTGTAAGAAACAAAATTGATAATTAATTCACATATAAAACGTTTTATTGATATATTGATGTTCCAAAACCCAAATGATTAAATATGCATTTTCATCTAAATTGGGCCTGAGACATCTCTGAGTAGATCCTTTTTGCTATTCCTTATAATAATAATAATTCTTTATTTGCATAATGTGTGTATAGAAGATAACAAAAAAATCCTATACAAATCAAAACATTTGCGAAAAGGGAATGCAAATTACATTTGCTCCACGTCATTATGCGTAGGTATAATAATAAAATTCTTAGCTTACAGTACATAATATTTCATTGTTACATTATATTTGCATCTACACAAAATATACATGTCATATACATATTATGTAGTCAAAGATTTAAACACAATTAGTTAATTATAGATTTGCATATTCACACAAGCTTAAAAAATCATTCTATACATTAAAATTATTTAAACGACTGTAGTCGGTAGACGAAATTACTTGCAAGAAACGAAGCATTTCGAAATCTTCGATATAGAAAACTTCATTATGTCGAAAATACTTATATTTAATGATTGGGCAACAGGTGGCATTCATAGGAGCAGACAAAGGCTATATAAACTATATAGTGAGAGATCAATATATTATAATCATGATGCATCTTTTCTCGAGTATGTTAAAAAATACTCTAAATTATTTAAAAATGTGTGTGTTCTATTGCAAAGTCTGCATATCAGACAGATAATTAAAAATGCACCGAATAAAATAAAGATGACTTGGAATGTGATTAAATGGGAATCTGGAAGAGTGAAAGACCGCAACATTGAATACAATTTATCAATAAACAATACTATAATTCAATCTCAGCAGGAAGTTGCTTCTGCTTTTGAGATTTTTTTTTCTGACATTCCAGTTTCTATCACAAGCACTCTTGTCTCCTCCACCAGTGTTGCTGAGTCACTTCTTCTGGAAAATGTTAAAGAATGCCAACAAACTTTCAATTTTAGTTTTGTTAGCCCTGGAGAAATAATTAAAACTTTTAAGTCTCTCGACATGAAAAAAACTGCTGATATATGGGGCATTTCTGTTAAAATAATAAGTTCAATAATTGATGTCATAGCACCATATCTTGCAATAGTCTTTAATAATTGTATTAATCGTGGGGTGTTTCCTGATCTTCTGAAACATAGTAAAATTACACCAATATTTAAGTCGGGATGCTCTTCTGACCCGAATAACTATCGTCCTGTGTCGGTCTTGCCGACACTTAGAATTTTTTTTGAAAAAATAATTTTATGCCAAATGCCTAATTACTTTAACTCTCATAAGTTACTTCATTTGAAACAATTTGGCTTTGCTAGGGGACGTTCAACAACGGAAGCAGGTGTCAACAATCTAGGCTAATCAAGAATATTTTTGATGCCTGGGAGGAATTGCATAATGCACTTAGCATCTTCTGTGATTTATCTAAGGCTTTTGATTGTGTTCAACATACTACGCTGGTCAGGAAGCTACACCACTATGGCATAAAAGGAACTGCGCTCGATCTTCTGACTTCATATCTAAACAATAGTATTCAAAGGATCGACGTGAATGGCAGGAGATCTCCTGGGACTCCTCTCAGTATGGGGGTACCACAAGGGTCTATTCTTGGACCGTTCCTCTTCGTTGTCTATATAAATGATCTTCCTAATCTAATAGAGAAAAAACATAAAGTAGTATTTTTTGCAGATGACAATTCACTGATTTTCAAAGTGAAAAGAAACCAAGCTATGACGAAGTGAACAATAGTCTATCTGACATTGTGTACTGGTTTAGCGCTAATAACCTATTGTTAAATAGCAAGAAAACTAAATACATTAAATTTACCGTACCAAATGTCAAAAATGTAGATACAAGTGTTTTGTTAAATGGAGAGGTCATAGAACCGGTGGAATCTGCTATATTTCTTGGCATAACTATAGATTCCAAATTACAACGGGGCACCCATATTGAAGGATTGGCGAACAGACTTAGTTCTGCAGCATACGCGGTTAAAAAGATTAGACAATATTAATACAATATTTGTGCTGCAGAAGAGGGCTATTCGCTAGGTTCTAAAGAGCATTGAGAGCAAAATTCAAAGAAATTAACATCTTGACTGTTGCTTCTCAATATATTCTTGATAATGTAATGTTTGTTCATAGGCACATAAGTGAATTTGCTAGAAACTGTCATAACCATAATGTTAACACCAGGAACAGACATAAAGTTTTAATGCCTACTACTCGGCTAAGTCGAGTTAGTAAGTCTTTTGTGGGGCGATGTATATGCTTTTACAACAAGATCCCAGAAAATGTTCAAAATCAAAAGAATTGTTATTCAAAAGAATTGTTAAAAAACGTTTGTGTGGTAAAGGTTACTATAACATAAATGACTTTCTAAATGATACCACAGATTGGAAATGGAGTGACCACCCTCAGGCTATTAAATAAAAAGTACACTATTACTTTGTAAACATATTTTTTCGATGAAATAAAAAGCCCACTGAGTTTGTTGCGCCCGTTATTCTCAGGTCTAGGGCATTCAATTTGGAATGGGTGGTAGTTTTTGACTTTCAATAAGTGATGTCACATCCTATTTTGAATAAAAATATTTGAATTTGAATTCAATGATGTCTCCGTGATCAACTCAGTGAAAACTGGAAGTGATCACCGCATTGTAAGAGGCACATTGAATATAAATCCAAAACTGGAGCGGTCTCAACTGGTGAAGTCTATGCTGCGACCCGCACCTATTCGGATCCAAAACCCCGAAAACTATCAACTCGAATTGCAATACCGCTTCGAATGGCTCGGTAACTGTGTTGACGTGGACCAGTATAATAACAGGTTCGTGGCAGCTGTACAAACGGCTGGGTCTAAGTTCTTCAAGGCTAGCCGTTGAAAACGAGCCAGAAAAATCTCAGACTATTCCCTCAAATTGATGGACTTAAGACGCCAAGTGACCCGTCGAATCCCGGACGATGCTTCCCAGTACAGGCAGCTAAATAGACAGATCTCCAAGTCATTGACTCGCGATATACGCCGCTACAATACAGATTGTGTGAAGGCCGCCATAGAGCGTAACAAAGGCTCAAAAGTATTCGCACGCGATTTGTCTATTGGGCAGAGCCAACTGACGAAGCTGAAGACCGGTGACGGCAGGGTTGTTTCGTCTAAACCCGAACTTTTGAGGGAAGTCAAGAAGTTCTACGGACACATAAGTGCGTGTATAAACACGACCGAACAGACACCAGTTACCAACCGGGCTGAAGGCCCAAGACCCAAATTAACCCGACACTATACCGAAGATATCCCAGGTATCCAGGGCGATAAAATGCTTTTAAAGAACTATAGGCCCATATCACTTCAGAGCCATGTATATAAGTTGTTTTCTAGGATTATCACGAATCGTCTCGTGCGCCAAGCCTTGACGACTTCCAGCCTGCCGAACAAGCCGGATTCCGAAAAGGCTTTGGCACCATAGACCACATACATACGCTGCGGAAGGTTATACAGAAGACAGAAGAGTATAACCAGCCACGATGAGAAAGCCTTTGATTCGATCGAAGATACCTTGGCGGTGCTTCAGTCTCTCCGGAGGTGCCACATTGATTACCGATATATCGAAGCGTTGAAGTGTTTGTATAGAAACGCCACCATGTAAGTCTAACTCCAGGATCAGATCTCGAAGCCAATCCGACTGCAGCGGGGAGTCAGAAAAGGCGATGTCATATCGCCCAAGCTGTTCACCGCTGCGTTGGAAGATGTCTATAAGCTTCTGAACTGGAACGGACTGGGCATCAACATCATCGTCGAATACATCACTCACCTTCGGCTTGCAGATGATATCGTAATCATAGCAGAGACCATGGAAGACTTAAGCCATATGCTCGATGGCCTCAATATAGCTTCCCAAGGAGTAGGTCTCAAAATGAACATGGAAAAGACAAAGATCATGTCAAATGTCCATGTCGCACCTACTCCCGTAACAATTGGGAACTGTACTCTAGAAATTGTCGACGAGTACGTCTACTTCGGACAAACAATCCAGTTAGGCAGGTACGATTTCGCGAAAGAAGTCACTCGTCAAATCCAACACGGATGGGCAGCGATCTTCTCGTCCGAAATACCACAGTGCCTGAAGATGGAAATGAGGTCGAATCAGAAATGATCCGCAGGAGAACCAATGTTACCGACATAGTCCAAATGATTGCGAAACTGAAGTGGAAGTGGGCAGGGCACATAGTTCGACGGGCAGATGGCCGTTGGGGCCGAAAAGTCCTCGAATGGCGACCACGTACCGGAAGACACAGTGTTGGTAGGACCCCAAAAGATGGACCGATGATCTGGTCAAGATCGCCGGAATACGTTGGATGAGGGCAGCGCAGGACCGATCGTCATGGAAATCTTTGGGGGAGGCCTTTGTCCAGCAGTGGAAGTTTTCCGGCTGATTATGATGATAATTTATTTTGAGGTCATCTCGTTCCGTATTAAGATTATTGTGAGAAATAATAAAATTTACCACCAACTCTGAAAGGGGTGGGGTATTCAAAATACAAATTTATTATCTATTTGCGAGAATGCTCGAATTTGTTGTTCCTTCGCTCCTGTTCACTACCATTTTTGGATTAAACGAGAACATCGGTGAACGTCTTATGTGTCTCGTTCTTTGCCCAGTTTTGCGTTGAAATCTCCCATGCCAACGTTGAAGTGGGTCTTAGGAGTGTGAATGGCTGTTGTAATGTCCTCATAGATGACACATACCTCCTCATCTGAGTGTGTCGAAGTCGGAACTTAAACCTGAATGACCTTCAGCAAATATCATTCAGTAATTCTGAGTATTATGTACGGGTACGCTATTCGACACGCTCAGTTGTGATCATCAACGGCTGACCTACAAAGCAGTGCGTCTCATGATTTTTGACACTTCAAATCGTCTGGAAAAATATTATCCAAGCATTTTTGGCTTTGTTCAAATACGCAATCTCTGTTACCTGGTACACAATTTACAATTCTAGTAACTTAAGGCTGCGGATTATGAACTGAAGATAGAAACGCTGGTAAAGCAAGGCCCGAAACTTTATGAGTACACAAACCACCAAACCATATCAGTGCAGAGGCTTGAGACCATGTACAATCTGTAAATGCATAATTCAAAAAGGGTTCTCATATTTTTAACAATCAATCTCATCAAGGAAATTTGGCAATTTCCAAAACGGGTATTAACTTAAAAGGAATTTATTTATTTATTAAAAAGGCTTACCAAATATATTATATACAATTAATATTATGACTAATTATAATATAAAATTTCTTATATTTAACACTTATATATAACTTATAGGTATGCAGAGTGTTGCCTTCATTTATTATTGTAAATTGAGCAGTACTTCTACAATTGTAAGTTTAATAATTATAAGGATTCAAAACCATATATTTTCTTAAAACTCCAACTGCACTGCTTAAAATGCATTAAATTTTAAAGGTATGTAAAATTCTGAACAAATAAACACGACCGAATAATGTTTAAGGCTATATGAGAATTTTTAAAGGCCAAGAGCCTTTATAATATGATCATCTAAGATGTTGGAATTGTAACAGAAAACAATGTTACTTTATTTTCAGTGCAATAAAGAATTTTGATTCATTCATTTTATATAGTTTGTAAAAAATTCAGTCCTTCTCAAGGCATAAATATATCGTTTTTTAAATATTAAATTGTAAAATTTATTAAATTTATAACAATCATTTTAACTTAGTAACGTTATTAATCATATATTCTCTTCTGAAATTATACGTCAATACATTTCCTAAGTGCATCCTGACCCACTCCGGAGCAAGTTTGCAGATGGTATACTGTAAGAAACAAAATTGATAATTAATTCACAATTAAAACGTTTTATTGATATATTGATGTTCCAAAACACAAATGATGCTTTAAATATGCATTTTCATCTAAATTGGGTCTGAGACATCTCTGAGTAGATTTAGACATCTCTGAGTCAGAGTGATCCTTTTTGCTATTCCTTATAATTTAAGATTTGCATATTCGCACCGACTTAAAAAAATAATTCTTTAAATTAAAATTATTTACGTCTGTAGTCGGTAGACGAAATGAACTTGCAAGAAACGAAGCATTTCCAAATAGCTTCCTTTTTTAGAAAACTTTCGTCGTATTTTCTAGCCGTTACAACTTTTGTGCAGGTTATTCTAGAAATACAAGATTTTAGATTTTTTTATTTTCATAAATACTTATTCTCGAGATTTATCAAACACATAAAGTAGTTATCAAATACCTCGCCATTACAGTTTGATATTAATGATTTTATAAATCTCTTTCAATACCCGACCTCTACGTTAATAGATATTTATTCAACTGTTGTGTAATTTGGGGTATTAAAACACGAATGTGGGTTGTTCTATTATTATACTATTATAATGTATGTAGTATCACATGAGTGTTTTTATACCTAAGTATAAACAGTTGTATACAAGACTTTATCTACACCGATAATATGAATCAACTATAAAAGATTCTGAAACAGTTAGCTTACTGCTAACATTAAAAAATCCAGTCCTAGTGATAACATCAAAAAGTGCGTTGTAATGAAAAAGGATGATGTAATGTTGTACTGAATTTCATTACAACACTCGTTTGGATGATGTAATGGTTATTGGGTGTTTTAATGTTGCCAATAAGCTAACTGTTTTAGAATGTTTAATAGAGGATTTAAAGCATGGGTGTAGATAAAATTGTTCATAATCCAGATATCTTCTTCAAGAAAATCCTTATTTCCATAAATATAGAACACGCTTGTCACATTATTATAAATATTAAACTAAGATAACTAAAGAATACTATCAACTCTACACAATCATTTTTGTGTTTTAAACTTAATAATTTACATTGATTTACTCATGTATATATTATATTGTAATTGAAATGATGTTTTAAGTGAAGAAGCTGGAAATGTTCATTTAAAATAGTGGTAATGAGTTTCTTGCCACTTCTTCTCATTACAGCTCAACCTTTTCTGATCTGGTAATAAATAAAAAAAAGACGAAAAACGAAACCTTTTTGTTTTATTATTGTCATTTCCTTGGCCTACATGAATAAAGTGATTTTGATTTGATTTGATTTGAAATACCATTACACCATCCAATGTCGAATGTAGAGATCACCAAAACAAATCATAGGTCTGTTATTAAATTGTCAATATAGTCTTACCATTATACCGTGTATCCAGAAACCCGTTGTGTTATGAACTCTGCCGAGCAAATTGACAGCACTGCGTGCGTACTTCTCCGCATCAGGAACAAAGAGATTTCCCTCCATCAGTCTCTTGGAGAAGTTGCTTATCATATTTGTGGATATGAAGAATGGTGACAGGTGTTGCACATAAATGCCATGTGGTGCGTATTCTTCGCGGATTGCATGTGTGAAACTTCTTGTGTACACCTGCAATGCATAACTAATAGTAGAGCTGATGTAACGTAATTAAAAAAACGGTGTTTACAATTTGTTATTTTTAAGTCATCCCCCTCACTTCTGGGATTATTTATATAAATTTAATTTGTACCAAAATTTATGGCCAATGCGGGACTCGAATCTACTTTTCTCGGGTTACGGGTTACGCGTTCAAATTATTATAGAACTACCTAATGGAAATATCCCTTTATATCTGTTATACGTTATATATCTTGAGCGAGAAAGTAGTCAATACAGTAGCTATGATCTCCTCGTAACTTTTAATAATCTACGTAGTATTACTCCAGTGACACGAGTTACCTTACTAGCTGCGTAGACCGACAACAAGGGCATATATTGCATTTCAGAGGCTGATGACATGTTGACGACTGCGCCCCTCCCCCGCGCCACCATTCCCGGGAGCAGCATGCGACACATGCTGGACACAGCCAAAACGTTCACGTGAACCATCTCCCACACCTTGCTGGGTGGCAGCTCGCACAACGGCATTGGATACTCATTAGCAACTCCCACGTTGTTAACTGAAACCGTTTTACGAATCAAATCAAAATAAAAATCAGAACAAAATCAAATCAAATTCACTTTATGCAGCTTGGTCAAGGATATGACACTTAAGTCCAGATTTTGTCATACAAAAAAATGTCAGCTATAATAGGTTTTTTAGAGCAAGTTACGAGACGAGCAATATATTCACCTAATATTGGTATGTGGGTGGTAGGTGTAACGCGCTTGCCATAACAATGCAGTTCCGCTCAGGGTTCTTGTTTGAAGCAAAAAATCCTGTTCGTTATCGCATTTGCACTCGTCACTTTAATACATAAGATGTTAAGTTCTCATGTAAGTGACGACAGTCTTAATGAGAAATTAAAGTTCTTTAAACCGAAGTCACATTGGCCCAGTAATTTTACTAGTTACGGCGCCCTTAAGTACTCCCGAGAATAAACGAGATAAAATATATTATGTCTCGAAGTGACATGAGCAATCGCGGTACTCCCTAGAATACGGTAATGAGTTTAAAATAACACAGAGCAGCACTTCATTCCAGTGTTGCTAATCTTGTTCTCTAAAAATTAATATAATAATAATAATATTGACACACAAACAAGTGTCATCAGAAACGTCCAGGTTAAACGGAAAAGGTTATTTTTTACTATGGGGCCACATTCCAAATATATTTTCGGATTTATAATATACTTTAATTTTTTTTTTTATGTTAATATATATATATTTATGAAAATAAGGAACGAGACGAGCAGGACGTTCAGCTGATGGTAATTAATACGCCCTACCCATTACAATGCAGTGCCGTTCAGGATACTTGAAAAAACCCAAAAATTCTGAGCAGCACTACAATTGCGCTCGTCACCTTGAGACATAAGATGTTCAGTCTCATTTGCCCAGTAATTTCACTAGCTACGGCGCCCTTCAGACCGAAACACAGTAATGTTTACACATGTTAATTACACATTAATGTTTGCTTCACGGCAGAAATAGGCGCCGTTGTGGTACCCATAATCTAGCCGGCTTCCTGTGCAAAGGAGCCTCCCTGGTTACTGGCCTTCCAATTATAAGATATATTTTTTACATATACAATTACTTAGTGTGCAGTAAAGAGAAATAGAATACGGAAAACTATTGTTGTCTTCAAAATAGATAACCTTTATTTTACCAGAAACTATAAAAATATTGATATATTAAGTAACATCACGACTAGCAGAGGTAACCCGTCGGTCCTCGGGGAGGTGAAAGCGGGGAAGGGGTGGGGCTTAAAATATTCTTATTTTTACTACATGATTTTTTATTATATATGATTTATTTTATAATCGTTTGTTACAAAAAACATGAATTTATCTTAGGATAAACGCATTTTTCCCAAAAAAAAGTTTATTTTTATTATAAATTGATTTTGCAACTAAAACAGGTATTTTACTCTTTTTGGGTGCGAGTGAATTAATTCAGACGCATAACATGACTGTTGGAGGGTGGGAGCGGGGTCCATACAAAATCCCCCATTTTCCATTTAATCTTAATATTTTGTCTAAACTAGAGCGATTTAATTTATAAAATATTAGCATATAATATTACCTAGTATTCCAACGTCGATACCCTTTAACTCCTCTTCGATGTGCTGGTATATCTTAGGACCTTCGCTGAAGTCAGCTACTATTATCTTTGTCTTTACACCGTGCTTCTCTACGAATAATTAATTCATGTAGTGATAGAATAATGGACTAAACTAAACTAATTTTACTAACTTTATAATGATTTTAATGGAATGAATTAATGATATATTTTAAAGCCACTTACAACAAAACAGACGCAAACAAGATAAAGTATTAACTAAATGCTTAATGAAAAATATTAGACATTATTAAAATTGCAGCCCTCAGGTAAGGTGCCCATGAAGCTGGCAATAAAGAGCAACCATAGAATTTCTTGTTCGTTCTTCTCTAAGGCAATCTGCATTCCGAATGAGCTGTATGAAAAAATTACGTATTTCAAGTGAAGCGTAATTAAACTATGAATTAAAATATTTTTGGTTTAAGTTATTTGATTTGAACGTTCTATATTGGAATTAAGAAAGGCTTTAGAGTGAGTAAACACGATTTTAAGGAACTGTCATTACGAGTTGAATACCTCCCGAAAGGAAATCATTTCAATGATTACTTGTCAATGAGAGTAAAATGCACTGTGGATGTGATTATGATGATACGATTTATGATTATATTGTGCTAATATCAACAATTATTTTGGACGTACAACTTAAGTACTTGTGTAATTTAAAAAAGCAAAGTAGATCTGCTCTATGGATCGATTAATACTAAGATTGTGGTGAATTCCACATTACTATATAAATTAAGTCGCGTTTTCTAAGGATTTTGCAGAGCCAATCAATATTGCAGACAAAGTACACAATTCAAAGTAAAGTAGATCTGTAAGATTGATTAAGTTGTCGTCCCAAAGCATTTTGCAGAGGTAGACCAGACCGTAATGGAGACAAAGTAGACAATCCAAAGCAAAGAAGATCTGCACTATGAATCAATAAATGATTACTTGAAAGTGAGTTCAACAATTTACATAACAGTATAATTATTCCTCGCGATTGTGCGGAGGAAGAAAGAGTTAGTTACAATGCAAAGAAAAGTAGTAAACAGTTTGAAAAGAAAGGTTTCATAGGTTTTTCAGAGAGTGCTGAAGGCGCATTCGTTAAGACTATTCAAGTCTTGAAAGCGGATTAAACGCTGAGATTTTCAAATTACTTTTCTCTAATGTCGACTATGCTAGTGGCGTCACACTTAAGTAATAGAGAAAATGATACAAAATGCTCTCTATGATCAAACAATCAAACATTTGACTAGAGGATCAGAAATGGTAGACTTGACTGTTTACTTTAGAGATGCATGCGTTCGCTTAGGTAATATTCGAAGTTTGATATTTTACGGATTGCGTCTACTGAACTAGTGCAAACATGCATGAATGGTATCTGTTATAATCTCTCTGAGCCTCTTGCACGTCTCGCTCCATAAATATTTTTTTATTTTTAAATAATAATTATTATAATTGTATATTTTAATTCGAAATAAAGTTTATAATCACTTTTTGGGGTACATTATTTAATATTCGTAACTAAAGTATTTTTATGCGTCTAACTATGTACGAAAGGAATATTGTGTTATATCTGATATTGACAATTGCCATTGTTGTTATAGCTTTTGTCTAAGGTTTTAGCGGCAAAGACTTGGCAAAAAAAGAAGTAGTATGAAGTATAAGTATCGATTTGATTCAAGACAAAAAAATAGTAACAAGAGACCATCTCAACGTTATCTCAACAATTAACAATTAACTAAAGGGATGGGTATGTGTAATGTAACTTTAATACCAAATGTCAAGATGCATTTGAGATTCCTACGAAGTTGTACTGACGCATAAATTGTCTACATTCTTTTAGTAAATCAACACGACCCAGAGTGACAGTAAAAATAGCAGACGACAAAATTAAATGCTAAACAGTTGATGAGTCATCTCTCTCTAATATTGACAGATTTAATAAAAATCAATAACGTTTAAGCTTTAAAAAATTGTATTACGACTAAAATTAAATTACGACTACATTTATTAAAATATTAGACATAACATATTTTGTTACAATTGATTTCTTGAATGTAGATGAGATGTCACGGGGTATCTTTACAAACCAATTTCCTGAGCGACATGCTGCAGCTTGACAGGGTTCCGGCTGACCAGCACAATGTTGATGTTCTTCTTAGCGAGCTCCAACGCATAGTACTTGCCGATACCGTCCGTGCACCCCGTTACCACTGCAACAGTAATTTACTCATGATGAGACCGTTAGTTTATTCTTAGAATTATTAAAAAACCATATCAATGAAGCACAAGAAAGATAGTATATATGAAAAAGCTGACTTTCAAAAATTTTATACAAAGAAAATATTAACAATAGAAACTTCTTAACTTCACATTCACATTTACAGTATACTAGCCGTTCCCGCCTGCTTTTCTGGGCGAATTTTAAAAGGAAATAAATTAAATTTTATTCATCTCATTATAAATAGGTACGATAAAAAAATAAGTAGCCATAAACCATGTAGGATAAATTTTGCATCGAATGGTGGTAGTTTCATGTCGATACGATCAGTGGTTTAGGCGTGATTGAGCCTCAAACAAAGACCATTTTTATTATATATATAATATATTATAGATTGATAAAAATAACCATTATTAACCGAATACTTAGTGGAGCATTAAGGCTTCTGCACGCTGCGTGTTCTTTGACCTGTTAACTTCTACTCCTATTTCTCTTGCCGTCTTTAAGTCCGTTTTTCATTTAATCTATTTTAAATTTCATAAAAATCTATACTAAAAAATTACGGCCGTTACTTTCTTTCGGTTATACTGCGAAAACTGGTTAACAAGTAACTGATTACTTAACCAGAACCTATATTTTTTGACTTAGAAATACCTTTTTTTATGATAAGATGGGATGAGACGAGCAGGACGTTAAGCTGATGGTAGTTGATACGCCCTGCCCATTACAATTACTATTGGACTAAGGGATCTTTACTTGATTATGTTCTACCTTGGGGCAGCTTTCGCGCCTCAGTGTCAAGGTCTCATGCACGGACTTCGTTTCATTCGCCATTCAGCCATGCAGGTGCGTCTGTGGCGATACGGTGTGTCCCACACTTTTGTAATTTGCTGAACGGGCAAATAGCACCAGACCCGGCTGAGTGAGCAACGCACCAGTCGGATGTACATTACCATTACGTAAGGTCGGTCAGGTGTAAGTTTCATGTGAGTATGAAGAGTGTTTGTGTTTTAAAGATTCTTTATATTGTGAATGTAAAATACTAATTGTGGGCTATAGTAAACAGCGTAATCAATTCGAACTTTGTCATTTAGATATATATCCTGCAATGAGAACACGCACATATAATATAGGAAAGAAAATACATACAATTAATCATTGTTCTAATAGTTTGTAATTTTGAGACGCTCCAGAGGGTGTTGCATAGACTGCTAAGAAGAGTATCTACTTATCTGCTTTCCGAAGATCATATGTTTATATCATATATATTATGGGACCCGTGATGCTACCCTGAAGGACTCCTGCTTAGATATTAATGAGGTTAGTAATAGGTACTGTCAATATGATTGACGTTGAAATGCTTTTCCTCGATGTATGATTTTAGAAACATAAAATTGTTAATGGGTAAGTTAAAGGTACCTTATAGAGGAGTCCATCGTGCCACACTCTGTAAAAGGCTTGTGAAATATCCAAAAACACTGATGATATATACAGTTTCTGTTCTAAAGCGTTGTTTATTTGTTCCACTATCCTATTTACTTGTTCTATCATACCATGACGTTGCCTAAATCAAAACTGGTGCTCAGGGATTGAGTTGTTTTCTGACAATTTAACATGAGCTTATAAAGAGTTCGAGAATTTAAAAGAGAGGAGGTAGAAGACTGATATGAGTACGGTACGTCGGTGAGACCCTTACCTGGCTTCGAGAGAATTATTTCTGTATACTATTTCTATAAACTTATAACTATATTTACAATACTACGACTACATAAAATTAAAACTATCATTACGTGGAAGCGTACCAAGAATACTGGCAGCATTACCCCGTTGGATAGCAAGGCTGATCCGTTGACCGAAATAGCTGCCAGCGCTTGGGTTTCCAGTAGCCTTATTGAGGCGCGAAGATAGTATTTTGAACATTCTCCGCGCCTCTGGGCCCCACGGGCCAAGTGTCTCGACACCAAACGGCACAAAGATGTATGACTCACTGAGACCAACATATTTGCGACGCTTGCTGTCTTCGGCAGTCGAAGCAGCAGCCCCAGCACCAACTGACGTAACATGGACATGAGAAGGAGCCAGAGTGTCGACGCAAGTAGCGTCCCACACCTGCGCCCTTCCCCGTGCCCAAGCCACCAGCGTCATTCCATCAGGACGCTTGCCATCGCGGCGGGTAATACCATTTGGCTCTAAAACAGCTGGTATATTAAGAGCGGCAAATGCCCTGCGGATGACTTCATTAATGCTGGCGTGACGACTGATACGGCCTGCCGATTTTAGGCAGGATAACCCGTGGCGTCCAAGAGCATCTACCATTATTGTAAATATAGTTATAAGATTTGTTTTGATTAAATAAACATTTCTATAAACTTCTTCTTATTTTTATTTCTATATCTTCTATTTCTATATACCTTCTATTGATAAGATACATAATAGCTTTAAGGGTAAATGTATACACTTCTACAATAAAGTCCCAGCCACTGTTCAGGCATTATCTATAAATAAATTTAAATGTTTTATAAAAAAAATGGCTCTGTCGTAAATCCTATTACTCCACTGCTGAATATCTAAATGATTGGACAGCCTGGGACTAGATTGTGATTATTTTATAGCGACTGTATAATATTGTATATTTTTATTGAAAAGAGCGCAAAAAAAAGAATGCTGGGAGAGTTTCTTGCGCCGCTTCTTCTCTCTCAGAGCGCCATTTGTTTCCGAAGCGGTAGTAGTATCTAGTAGTATAAGAAATGACATCAAAAAGAATTCTAAAGGAATCAATTTTGAGAAAATAAATGCCTTTATGCCTTTTATTGAGGGAGAACAAAGTTTCTTCATAGGACAGAGTTAAATAGTTTAGTTAAGAAAGTTATTCCTTTGGATGGTAATTCATTTACTATTTTTGCCGTGATGAGGTCATATTCTGGGGTTTTATGCACTTTAAATTTTCTTATAGCCGTCATTACTTCCATTTTTGTAAATTTCTTATTAGTCAGATCCAGTTGGTATATTTAGAAGTGTTGATATTGTTTCTTCTCTTGTTGGACTGTAGCCTTCATGTGCAGTACATACTTGAGATAAATGTTTTGCAAAAGTCTCGCTTTTATCTTGGTTGCTTTTCGCCCAGTTACTACTATCATGTTTTAAAGGAGATTGGTCTTTTTAGCTTATTAGTCGCTTTCCAAAGAGTAGTCTGTTGTTTGTGTGGCGTCAAGAAATTGTTAATATAATTTTATATCATTGTTTTTATGGAGCCAAAGAGTGCCATTTAGCTGTGAGGCGAGCTTGTTGAACTTTGTTTTATCTGGTGGATACTTTGTATTCCATACTTTTATTGCTTGGCACTTTCGCTTTATTAGATCGAGAATAAATTTTGGGTAGAAGAGCATGTGGTAGATGCCCATGCTGCTTCTTGTTCGTAAGTATTGAATAATTCTGCAGTAGGTATATAAAAATTAATACGCTTTGATTGTGATTATAAAAACTATAAAACGAATGTTCTATTTATGTAAACATGAAACATGAATGTTACTATGTTACTAAGTATGAGATATTCGGTCTAGGTTGTGGCACAGCTGGCGATACTAATGCCCTTCTTACTTGTTCGTTCTTGACCCGTCATATCAACAACGTTAATTTGATTCGTCATCTCATGTTTATGGAGATTTATGTAAAGGAAGAAATTATAAGGTTGCATTTTTTTATAATGTAAGTCAAGAAATTAAAAATACTTTATTATTTTTACTTGCATTTTATTTGCATTTCCGCATTGGAAAGCTTAAGACGCGAAGATGGAGATGGATACTATGTACATTCTCCGCGCCTCAGGCCCTATTTGCAATTTATTTTTAAATTAACAAGGCGATAATAATTAATTGTATTGTAACTCATAGTTAAGCACAGCTTATGTGTAGAAACTGATAATTTCTTGCCATTTCACACATTTTTTTCGAGGATTATATTAAATCACAATAATGGAATAAGGTGTAAAACAACTCAAAATAGCAGTGAGTGCCTTGCACAATGTGGGTATGGAGCCGTCAGTCAGGTTTGTGTTTATATATCGTACTGTAGATAGATAGAGGTACCAACACATCCTCAGTCAAAGGCCATAAAGGTGTGAGTCATGGTTGCGTGAGGGATGTCGTAACAAGGATTCACAAAACTTCATTTTTGAGAAAAAAATTTCACATTGAGCCAAAGTGTATGTGTGGATTGAACGCCTGCATTAAAACCTATGGTAGTACTATCAAATAGAATTATTTTTAGAAATGAACCTTTTTTGCGCGCATGAGGGTATTTTTTTTACGGATGACACGCAACAATAATAATAATATGCTGCACATTATGATGACTTGTCAGATATACTACGGAATACTGTTATCAGAAAAAAGAACAAAACGTCACATACACAATTTGCAAGAACAAATGGAGATGGACAGGACACACCTAAGGGGACATAAGGGACACGAGAAATGGAACAAAACTGTGGTAATTTGGTACCCTATCTCCAAAAAAAGAAATAGCGGAGGTTAATACAGGAGATAGGAGGACGGTATTAACAAAGTTGCAGGCAACTTATGTTCGAGAGTTCCTGGAGATACAAGATGTTCAGAGTCTCATCAGCCTGGTAATTTCACTATCAACAGCACACGTCAAACCAAAACACAATATAATGTTCGCTTGGCGACATCTTGTAAAAATATCTCACTGATAGAATGAATCTAAAGAACAAAATAGTACAAAAAAATAGAACAAGTACAAAATAGCAGAGGACAATGACCAAAAGTCGTATGCAGAAGTCTCATTGCATCAAGATTGTAAAAAAGATAAAAATTGTAGAGTAATTTATTTTTATGGTTTTTTACGACATTACGCATCATGTAATTAATTTTTAAATGGGGACTTTAATTTAAAGTATAAAACTATGAATGATTATTTTACTTCCTTTATATGACGTTCATCCAACCGATAACCTTTTTCATTTTAGATTTCTGATATTTGATTTGGCGTATTACCTTTGTACTTGAACTTGTATTTCTGTGCATTAATTGATTATCCAAATATTTATTAGTGTACACTCTTTACATGCACATTTTAACTACGTTTTTAGAAAGCTTAGCAATTTAAAAATTAAAATCAACAATTATTTAACATAAGATTGAAAAATAAAAATGAAATGTGAAAACAAAGTATCTAAATCACTTGTGTAAATTTAGTAATTACGTTTTTTACTGAGCAAACGGCAAATATAAATCAATATTCTGAGATTTGGCCAGTGAGTTATATGACCTAGAGAGCCTAGAAATTCTTGCGTTTTGAATCAGATTAGTCCAAGATACTAAGTACTACAGACAAAGAAATGGCATTTTTTCTTATTAGCTTTAGAGGAACATTTATTTGGAATTTTGGCAGAAAGTATGGTGAATCTATGTTACCGTTAAAAATATTGTGTAAAAGTAAAAGATCTAATACTATCTTTCTAACCGTAATGTGGTTGTAGCTTGAGAGCTCTTTGCTAAGAAATCAATAAGACATAATATGATACATAAAGCGTCTTTGCACACTCTCAATACGCTAAGTAAATATATCATAACTATGGACTTCAAACTATACTGCAGTTTTCTAAGATGGAGCGTTAGAGTTTAGATATTTTATTTTGGTCGATGGAGAATTTAAATGATTTGGTATTCGTAATAATTAAACCAAGTACTCTGAATGCTTGATTGACTGTGTTGTCTAAATGTTTTTTAAATTTAAATTATTTATCAAAACATATTGCGAGGTCCTTAAATTCAGTAAAATTCTATAGGCAATGAGCATTTAGACTTTTGAGTATACCTACGTATTAACTGTGGTCACTTTATTACGTGTGAGTTGCATTGTAAAGAGTTTAGACTTTATGCCTTTAAATTTCAAAGACATATTGTTCGATTTGCACCAATCAGTCAATCTCTTTGGATCTTGTTGATGGAAATTGATATCCTCAAGTTATGTCGTCAGCCTTAATATTTGAAGATCGTCAGCATATTATGTCGAGCAGTGGGATTGTTCGTGTATGTCGTGTCCATATATAAAATACATCATTGGTATGATCGTTAAAAATGGCTACCTATTTGCTTTGTTTCGTACTTTACATGTTTTTTCATTTTTATTTTACTCCAAAAGCCGGGTTGTTTGTACAAAAATTATTTGTGGGAAAAATCATAAAATGCATCTATATTTGGGTTACTCAGCTTCCACCGGGCGAAAATGCAGATAATTATGTATCGATTTATAAAATTTATATTGAAAATGTAACAAAATAACAACGTTAGTATTTTATTACTAAGAAGCATCTTCATTACATCTTTAAAATAACCATATCAAATATTAAATAAAAAAAATCGATCCGTTCTTTTGCAATCTACGTTCTTTATCTAAGAGTAGTACAAGAAGTCACCCTTAAACTCACCAGCCCATTGTCCATACTTCTCCCACAGAGGACGATCTCCTCTATTGAAATACTGCATTAAATAAGATTTAATGAGTTCCACGACACTCCACATTGAATCTATGATATACAGACAGAAGACGTACGCGCCTACACACTTCAGAAACTGTTCAAAGACCATTGTCGTCGGTAAAAATACAAAATAATAATATAAATATACAGTTGCACGACGCGTGCTATGCTATTGACTTACTAACCGCCTTAACTCCGTCAGTGCATCATAATATAGTACATTACGTTCAATGAAAACATCTTTACTGCTATGGTAAGGACAGTAGGTTGCTATCTAATATCATTATAAATTTTATTAGCACGGTATATGCTAAAAAACGCATTCTCGTTCTATGTATACATAAAAAACTAGCAGTGAATACCCGCTTCGCTGGGTCATTTTCAATTGTATAGTTATTCGTTAATGTTAATAATCTATCACAAATTACTTCACAATATTTTCATATAAATAAATCTAGATCATTCTAAAATTTTCTAAAACATTTTCATTTGATTAGAATACACGTTTACATTTGAAAACCTTCCAAATAATTCCAGAAGTCTCTAGATATATATAAATCTCTAGATAATATAGAATAATCAAAATGATTTCAGATTAATGATCTTCTACGCCCTTGTACGTATTACGACATACAAAAACTATGCAACCGAGAAGTGCAGTTTCGGCTTTAAAGTGAAATATAGGGACACACGCGTTTATTTATGTATATATACTAACTCTTATGCTTCGCTGGGTCATGTTTAATTAAATAGTTATTTGTTAATGTAAATAATCTATAGCAACTTACATCACATATTTTATCTATAAAAGAAACATTTTCTTTTTTCTTATTAATTTATTGATTTTACTTATTTTTACTATCTTACTACTAAGTAGACATCTTAAATCATCTTAAACCATCTTACATTAACTGATATTATACATTTTGTTTAATTAAATACATTCTTGTATAGTTACAACGTTTACAGTTTTGCATTCTCGTGTATTCCGTCTTCCCAATTTCAGCGATTTGTTCCAAATTTTTACTTCCTCGTTGTACCACAATATCCCTATAACTTTCATTGTCTACTATATATATATAACTACGGCTATTTCATTTATTTGAGGTGCATCAAATCGTCGTTCATGTTCACCAAATGGCCTTTTGATCTGCTCGAATTATTATTTAATAACCACTCGAAGCCATTCTTCCCATTGCAATCTTCAATATTATCTTTAATAACTCATCATTTTTATGTAGAAAGCGCTGTAAATGAAGAAATACATCTCGACGGAATTCTGTAAAACTTGAAAGTCTTCCAGTTAGTCTTCTTCATTTCCTACAAAATAAACTTGTAAAAACTTCTGAGTATTATTTGGGAGTGACATTATTGATCCAATTCTGTAATATACTTGTCCCTGTAATTTAAATACTGAATTAAATCCTTTTTCTTTTATTTCTGCAGCTGCTCCAAATGAAGTACTTGAAAGTAGGCATTGTGATTTCTAAATTGTTGTAAGAATTCTTTAGAATTTTGTGTTTCTCCTTTCATAAGTTCTTGAAATTCTGGTGGCAGTGGTTTTAATTCTGGTACTTTAATTATATCACTTGAACAGCATATACTTGGCGTTTCTTCTTTGAATTTTTTAGCTTCACAAAATTTGCATATTTCATTCATTCTTCTGATCACTTGGATTTTGATTTTGAAAATAATTTCTAATAGTATTATAATGAAACGCCTCGTCTTCAAGACTGTATTCTCCCCAACATTTTCCACAAACAGCAGATAAAGTTGTTCAAATGCAGATTCATGATTGGTTCCAAAATTTTGAGCGGCATCGAAATCGCATCCAATTGGTGTTTAAGGAGGATAAGTTTAGATGGCTTCGATTCAAGGATATTTTTATTTTTCTTGCTTACATTCAAACTCTAAAATCAAAATTGCTTCATTTGTACACAGTCATTTACAATCACATATGAAACTCTCATGGTAGATTTAGATAATCTGTGCTAGGAGAGAATCGCTCATTGCAAGTTATCGTTGTATATTATTTTTCTTGGTGTAATATTTCAGGCCACTAATTTCACAGGCAGCTTCCTTATTCACGACATCAATGGACTAAGGAGTATATTATTTTCTTTGTATCGGCCGTTTTTATATTTAATTGGTCCTAAATTGACAGTAGATATATTAATCCATTTTCTGGATTTGGTATTTATAAATGATGTGTGATCTCTTTTTAAATCTGTCTATTGATAGCTTATTTATATTTTTAGTTTGAAATTCTTAAGACAGAAGAGCGTTTTTATAACTAAATAATGGATTTGGAAATTAGAATTGACATATTGAATAAAGTTTGATTTATAAGATACAGTCTGGATTCTATAGATGGAATGTTTATAGCAGCCTTATGAGATAGCCTGCTCAGTACTTCAATAATTCTGTTTATGTTTTTTTTATTACAAAAGGTGAGCTACATTCCTTCTTTTAACACCACATTCCCGTCAGTACATGTTTGGAGACATGTGATCAATCGTGAGTCGGAAATACTGATGTTGATAGCAATGGATTAAATTTTGTTATTTATAGCGCGTTGGAACATTGACAGTACATTGCCTTAGCAGAAAATGCTACTCGTGGCGGCTATATTATAATATTTATAACTAAGTCATTTAAATTCAAAGTACGTAAAGATATTGTGAGCCTCTTTCTTGAACGTACCATTGAAATAGCCTATGCAAAGCTCGCGCATTCTATTGTTGTAGACTGTGGTTTTAGGTATATACAGACCCCAAGAAATTTTATTGAAATTCTTAAAACATCTTTGTTAAATTCATATAATAATCTATTCAGTATACCAATTCTTATAGCCTTCTATAGAAACCGGGACATCCATAAGCTGTATTGATATTTACCAATTATAAACCTACTTCTCAGTCAATAATGACTTAACGGAATTCAGATGACTGTGGTTAATTAGCCTCTTTTAATATTAAAGTAAAAAAATATAACGCAGTCTTGGTAGGTCCCCCACAAGGTGGACCGACAATCTGGTCAAGATCGCCGGAATACGTTGGATGAGGGCAGCGCAGGAGTGATCGCCGTTGAGATCTTTGGGGGAGGCCTTTGTGCAGCAGTGGACGGCTGATGATGATGATGAAAAAATTATATTAAGATTAAAATGCTTATTGTTCCCGTGAATAAAAGAAGAATGGAGAAATAAAGAGTTATTGTTTCTGGAAAAATCTCAAATTTGTATTTGAATAATACAGTAATCTCAATGAGAATAATGTTATTAGTAAAAAAAGACTCAAAATTTAACTATAATCTAATAATAAATGATACAAAAAGCCTACTTAATAGAAGGTTCCACCTTCGCACGACACGCCACAAGTTAGGATATCATCCCCACCATCTGGATGTGTGGCGGTCCTCCACAGTGCGGTTTTCAAGGAGCTTTCTTCCTCGTACTACGAAGCTGTGGAATGAGCTTCCTTGTGCGGTGTTTCCGGGACGATACGACATGGGTACCTTCAAAAAAAGCGCGTACACCTTCCTTAAAGGCCGGCAACGCTCTTGTGATTCCTCTGGTGTTGCAAGAGAATGTGGGCGGCGGTGATCACTTAACACCAGGTGACCCGTACGCTCGTTTGTCCTCCTATTCCATAAAAAAAAGGTTTTTTTTATGATATTTCAGTTTCTATCACCAACACTTTTTTCTCCACAAGCAATACTCAGTCACTTCTCATTAAAAATGTGAAAGATTATAAGCAAAATAAAAGTTTAAATGGCCGTGCAGAAAGTTAAAGTTCAAGTTTTTATTCATAATTACTTTTACACGTCATACAATTACATAAACGATTATAACTTAACATAGGGTGATCCCAATATATTCATTATATGAGTAAAAACGAGCGCTCTATGAATGGGCTGAGTTTATATTAGAAAGCGTTAAAATTTTAATCGCGGAAATTTATTATATTCTTGAGGACATGTATTGTGCGAGAAGCTTTTTCCACGCTATGCGGAACCACATTTAGGCAATTTGAAGCTAGACTAGAGGTAGACTAGGCCATGTCGCCTCTTTTCTTAAATAGACAATATGTTTAATGACACGGAAAAGCCTGACACATTTTTCCGCTGGTATACGTCTTGTAGCAGCAGTATGCGAACGCTTCGCCCTTGTAGGCAATGGTAGGCGACAAACTTGGTCACAAACCGCGGCGCGTCCCCAAAATTCGATACCATATTGTAACTACAACTGAAAGGTCGCAAAGTGACAGGTACGTAGCGCTTTCTTTGACAGTGTCAAGTCTGGTATTTAGTGTATTATCTATGGTGTCGAGGATAATCTATAAAACGCGAGACAACTGCGGGCTAATCTACCAAATAGATTTTCGATGTGGAAAGACGATGTCCAAGACAAACTTTGATATTGTTAAGAAACATGCAAGGATTTTGCTTTTACTTGCTGCAGTCGAACACCATTGAAATTTACAACCGACTGACGCCGAGTCCGACTAGAGAGATCGAACCATATTATATTGTTGGCCTTTGCCGTCTCCGCGAAACCATTCAGCCAATAGATTTGTTACCGAGTTGAATTTTTCGAGAGTATAGTGTCATTGCAGTTATTACACCAGCTACATTATAATATACAGAATACAAATATTTGAATTTGAGTTTGAAAAATGTAGAAAGATAAACAATGAACGTGAGCGAAAGAAAACTAACGTACGAAAGAGAATGTTAAGTTTAAAAGTGGACAAAAGATATTTTGCCGATGAAGACTCTTTGTTGCCTGTTGCATGCATAAACTAACCCCCTTATTCAGAATGGTCCGCTAACTTTAAACAGCCGCTTAGGAGTGTTTTTTCTCATTCGGACTTAGGTCAATAGAAGAAGACAGAGTGAGAATTAGCAATGCCTTAAGTTAGCAGACTATTATGAATTAGGGGGTAAATATTTAACAAAACCCAACGAAAACAGCGTGTTAAAGTTTTGGCATGTGTTTTAATGTCCTTCCAAACATGTAATTGTCATATACTCTGTGTACCTACAGTGCTTTCGTTGAGTACACCTTGTAATTGGAAATTGAATGATACATGAGCCAATAAAAGGTTTGATAAGAAATAACGCAAGGACCTAAAATAAATTAAATAAACCTTTCATTTTTTAGCTTTCGCAATCAAAGTTATATGTTTCCCATACTGTAATGATAATTTAGATATTCTGTAGTTTTCTTAGCTGATCTTTGATAACTGTAGAGGAAAATAACTATAATAATTACGATGACCGATGAAATCTCATACAACAAAACAATTGCTAGTGTAATTAATTCAATGGAGAGCAACAAAGAATTAAGAAAGCTTTACAACAATTATTGTAATAATTGGAAGTAATTCCAGAAAAACGTTCCGAACCACAATCATGTCGAAATTGAATTAAGTACACAAAACTGGTCACGTTATTCATATTAACGGACTGAAAAAATATGGCAGCCCTACTGTCTTTAAATGACATCATGACTTAGTAGCCCAACCCACATGTATGGAATACACCAATATTTATTAAACTTTAAACACGAATTCCTTAAAATCTGATGTTTGTGGCTTGGAACGTTTTTCAGGAACTATGTCCAATTATAATGTCAGATATTTTTTTATTTGTCATTTCGTCCCAGTGGAGTCCAGAATATAAATAAGCTGCCCGCGATGTCTTCAGCGTGGATGCTAAAGAGTAGCAAAAGTACTATAACGGCATCTATCATCTTCTACCGACACCAGTAGTCGATTTTCACAACCCGAAATTATGAAACAAATTCGAAGTTCAAAAACCGCGCCCAAAAACTTGCGCAGCATCTGTTTGGAATCTATTACCGGCTACAGTTTTCCCGGACCCTAACTACGACTTATGGACCTTCAAGAATTGAACAAATGATTTTATGGCTGCTCCAGTCGGGCGCAAATTTTTTCGCCAATTTCGAGTGGAAAGAAAAAAATATGAAAAGTATTATTAGTATATAAAATACTACTTATTTGTTATTTTAAAGTGACATTCGTCACTTCTCACCAAACCAAAGAATATGTAATAGTACAAGTACAGAAGTCTCACTCCGCAATATCAATTAAAGAAATAGTGCTCTTGCGGCCAAACAATAAGGTGTAATTCAGATCGCACAGCGCTATTAACTTCATTATTGTAAATAATTAATGTATACTCTTGATTTGTTTAGTACCTATATCATGACTTGTTTCGTAGATTTTCTTAATTTCCTTATTTCATTACATTATAAGTTGTTTTATAATTTATAATTATTCTATATAACTACTAGTGGACCCGACAGACGTTGTCCTGTACACACGTCTTAAATTTGAAAAATCGGTCCAGCCGTTTAGGAATTAGTTCAATTGTGAATCTAAACCATTCTCGAATCCACCTGAAGACACACACCAATCTCAAATTCACTGGAACACACGAAAAAATCATCAAAATCGGTCCAGCCGTTAAGGAGGAGTTCAGTTACAACAAACGTACAAAAGAAATATATATATTAAGATTTCACACATATTTAAGCATGCGGTAGTCACCTTAAAAGGCATTTAGTAATAAGACCTTTGTAACTTATTAACTTTGTAACTTATATAATTATAAATGTAATATTGTAATTACCACTGGTGACTCTTACCTCTTCTGACGACATTAGGGTTGTGTTATTTACATAAAGCTGTACCTAATATTTCATAACACCAAGAATTATTTTGTGAAAAAGGCTCCCTGGCAATGACGTTCTATATTATGCACTGACCTCTATATAACACTGGACTGGCGGCTGTCAAAGTGCATTTGTGCCTGTTTGATATTCGCCATTTTGGTGCTATTGTCTATGTAGAGAGAGTCTTTTTTTTTTTTTTTTTTTTTTTTTTTTTTTTTGAGAGGAGGAAATACTGTTACGTATTTACGCCCCGGAACGGGGCGTAATATGTCGGACTCGAGTGTCCGCGTAAGCGGACACCCCATACCGACTAAAACCTCCTCTGTGCTGTTAGCAGCTCTGGCTTTCACAGCGAAGTAGGACGTGGGCCGTGGAGGCCGCAAAGACTATGCAACAACAGTCGCGGGGCGTCTCCTAAGGAGACTCGAACCTCAGACCGGCTGTGTGCTTGTGGGAAGGAGAGAGAATGAAAATGAAGATGGAAGATGAAAAGGTGATAAGAGCACACTCGCCGGCGAGTGTGGTGATGTTTTGTGTAATGTATGTAAGTGTGTATGTATGTGTTTATGATTGCAAGTATGTGTGTTTGTATGTATGTACGTAGTGTAAATGTTTGTGTGCATGTATGTTTGTGTTTGTGTCTGTTTGTTGAGTGTGTTTGTGATTGTGTAAGTGGAGTATGTCAGTCCGTCAGTCATTCCGTGTGTGAGTGAGTGTAGTGAAGCGATTACAGGACGAGGACTAACGTCTCGTCGGGTATCAAAAGAATGTGTGGTGTATCTAGGGTGCGGGCCGCTGGCCATCGTCAGAATGACGAGTGCCAGTGGTTTGCGGTGGTTGACCGCGCCTACGCCTGCGAAGGCGGTGTGTGCGTGTCTGTGTCGGTGTTTGTGTGGGTGTCGCGTTCGCGATGGTGATGTCGTCATCCGGGTCTACCGTTACGTGTCTGGGACGTCTTATTGGGTTGAGACTATGGTGAAGGGGGGTGTACCCGCATGCCTTCCTAACCAAGATGTTGGGATGGTTAGGCGCCTTGTCAAAGAAGCGTCGCGAGATCTCTTTAAAGTGTTGAGCTATTGTCGGAAGCTCTAGGTCGCGGTGAAGGTCAACGTTTCGGATGAACCACGGGGCTCCGGTTGCCATGCGCGTGAATTTATTTTGAACTACTTGCAAACGGCGTAAGTAGCTCGGTCGGGTGTGCGCGAAAACGACGCTTGCGTATGACAGTATCGGCCGTACGATGGTTTTGTACAGCGTCACTTTGTGTTTGAGCGGAAGTTTGCTTCGCCCACACACAAGTGGATAAAGGCGACTGAGGACAAATCGGGCTCTATTGCATACCGTATCAATATGTTTCTTGAAGTTCATATTGCTGTTGAACGTGACTCCTAAGTATTTGTAATCCTTCACCCACGGTATGGGTGTTTCATACAGTTTAATAACGTCAGTCGATTGTTTTTTAGCGCGGATGCTATTCGCGTTACCGAAGAGTACCGCTGCACTCTTGGTGGGGTTCACTTCAATCCGCCATTTTCTGAACCAGTTGCCTAGTTCATCGACGGCGGCTTGAAGCACTTTAATGTTCTTGCTCAAGGTTGAGCGGTTGGAGCCGAAGTAGAGTGCCGTGTCGTCAGCGTACTGAGCGAGCTGGACACTCGGAAACTTGGGAATGTCGCTCGTGAAGAGCGAGAAAAGAGTGGGAGAGAGGACCGAGCCCTGTGGCACGCCAGACCTGATGGGTCTGGGTGAGGATAGGGTGCCCTCTACTCGATATCGGAAGGAGCGATCGGTAAGGTAGGCTCGAATGATGCGCACGAGCCTGTCTGGCACTCCCAGTTGATACAGCTTGAATACTAAGCCGTTGTGCCATACCTTGTCGAAGGCCTTCGCGACATCGAAAAACACGGCTGCCGTGGTAGCGTGAAATTGACGCCGTATGAGAATGTACTCGGTGAGTCGGTGAGCCTGCTGGGGACACGAGTGAGCGGTTCTGAATCCGAACTGTATGTCGGGTATCAGGTTAAGCTCCGCGATGTAATGATTAAGACGCGCGAGAATTAATCTTTCGTAAAGTTTCCCGATCGAGTTAATTAAACTAATAGGCCTATAGCTACTCGGATTAGCTTTAGGTTTATTGGGTTTTGGGATACCGATAACAATGGAATCCTTCCATTGTTCGGGGAACGCGCTATTAGACAATAGAATATTAAAAATGGTAACCAATAAAGTAATAAGAGTCGAGGGTAGGATTTTAAGAACCCTATTGTTTATAGTGTCGGGCCCCGGGGCCTTCTTGGAGTGAAGCTCCTTAATGATTAGTTTCACCTCTTCGTAAGAGGTGGGTTTTATTACGTCGCCTGAAGGGCTCAGAGCGGAGCGACGTTCAACTTCACGATCAACTTCGTCAACGTGTGTCGGGTCGGCTGCTGCATTTGGAGAGCACTGACTCTCGAGACTATCGGCGAGGCATTCAGCCTTCTCATCGTCATCGAGCGCCGGCTGCAGTCCCGGTCTGTCCAAAGGAGGCATGACAGTGGGCGGCTCCTGTTTGAACGCGCGAGGCAGCTTCCAGAAAGCCACATGTGATGGCTTAAGGTTGCCGAGCAAGCGGTCCCAACGTTCGCCGCGGAGTTCCGCGATACGTTCCCGTACCACCCGCTGTAGGTAGCGGAGGTGGCGCCTATTCTCGACCGACGGATACCTGTCGTAAAGTCTAGTGGCTCTGTGCTTCTGTGTGAGTAAGTTCCTGACCTCTGGAGGCAGGTTTAGGCGATGCGGTTGCATCGTCGGAACCTGCCTGGAGCAGGCCTTGATCCTACTCTGTATGTGTGACGTCACATGAGAGATAGCACTGTGAGCCGTGTCGACCGAGTCGATGACGTCCGGTATACGGTCAAGGTCGTCGGACTTGATAGACTCGAGATCCTTTTCCAGCCGTTGCCAGTCGATCACTGTTTTCGTCGGTGGTTGAAAGTTAACCGGTGGGCCTAGATTTAGGACGACGGGCCGGTGGTCTGACTCTAATTCGTGAAGAACCTCGATTGAATTTACATTGAGCGTTACGTTTTTGAGTAACGCAACGTCTAGAATGTCGGGTCGGTGCGCGACGTTATCCGGATAACGTGTTGGTTCGTCGGGTGCTATTACTGAAAAGTTCCGCGTGTCTGTGAGAGAGTCTAATAAAATTCCGTTTCTATTTGTGGCTCTACTGTTCCAGCTGGAGTGTTTGGCGTTAAGATCGCCGCCCACTATGACTGCGGCCCCGTGGCCGAGTAATGCTTCTATATCTGTGTCTAATATTTGTTTGTTCGGCGGAAGATAAGCTGAAATAACAGTGATCGGCTGGTGATTCGCCATACTGACCCGGATGGCAGAGGCCTCGATGTTAGTGAGGACCGGAGGATCTATAGGTATACAGTGTAGAGACCTTTTAAAATAAATGAGGGTGCCGCCCATACGGGTGGTGCGATCATTCCTAACTAAGTTATAATTAGCGATACGCGGATCGCGTATACGTGGTTTTAAAAGTGTCTCTTGCACTAAGAATAGGTCTAATTGATGTTCGTGAGCGAACTCCTTCACCAAGTCTAGTTGAGGCTTAAGGCCTTGGGCGTTAAAATACGCTATACGGAGCGTATGTGGTTTTACCCGTCCGCTTACGTAATTAGGCATCGCGAATGTTGTTTTTATACTTAAGCCCTATATCGGTGAGGGCACGGAATATTTTGCCGTTGTCTGCCATAACTTGCAGGAGCGACGGCGGGTCTTCCCGGACAGCATCGAGCCTGCTGGCCAGGGCTGTTATTTCGTCAATGTCGAACATCTCTGACAGTTCGAACATGAACGCAAAGGTGCTGCCGCCTTTGCTACCTGTTGCCGCGGACGCGGGCGCCGGTGGCCTCGGTCGCGGGACCGACGCCGCCGGGCGGGACGCTAGCGGAGGCCGGAGGGGCGCGGGGGCCGCGAGAGTGGCCTCTGTGGCAGCCGGAGGAGACCTCGCCCAGGCGTTTACCTTCGGAGGCGGCGCAGGTTTGAAGGTTGGAGTGAACTCCACCTTCTCTGCTCTGCCTTGCGGCTGGCGGCGCCCTGGGTGACGCTTGTGTTTGGGTGCCTTGGGACACCCGCGATAGCTCGCGGGGTGCCCCTTCTCCCCGCACAAGACGCAGGCCGGGGGCTCCGCGCATTGCGCTGGTCGAGGGCACTCTGGCGTGCCGTGTTTCCCGAGGCACTTCACACACCTCGGGGTGTGTTCGCAATTTCGTGCCGAGTGCCCGTATAGTTGGCATCTGTGGCACTGACCGGGCCCCCCGCGGTTGCGAGGAGCTTCGGTACGGATGCCCTGAAGGGAACAAACCGATTTTATGTTGAAGATTTCCTTTCCCTCTTGCGTGAGGTCGAGGACTACGAGAACCATGTTAAATGGTTGTTTATTGTTGGTTCCGCGCATACGGTGCACCTCGTGTGCAGGGTAACCCTGTTCTTTGAGGTCCGACAGAATGTCGGCCTCGTCTAGCTCTTTGGGGACGTTTCTAATAACGACCCTCAGACGCTTCTCCTCAGGCAGGGCGTACGTGTGGAAACCCACACTCAGCTCTCTAAGAAGAGATGTCAGGGCGCGGTGGTCCGCTACCTCTCTGGTCTCTAGTTTGATTAGAGATTGGTACGCCCTCGCCTGGAAGGAGAGCGTCTTCGGGATCCTGTTTTTGACGGTTAACCATCGGCCTCGGTCCCCTATAAAAATAGGAGGCGGGCGCTTGGTCGGAGGCGGTACGCGGGCTTTAGCGGGCGCGGGCGCGGACGCAGGAGCGGAGCCAGTCGTGGCCGCGGCTTTCTTCGCGGGTGTGCTATCCAGAGAAGGCGATTCACGACCGCGCTTCTTCTTGCGACTGACGGTGATGAAGCCGTCAGCATCCGACGCGACACTCTCCGCTCTCGACGGTAGAGCGGTTTCCGGCCGGGCCGGTGAAGCACTGGAAGCCTGAGGGGCTACCGTGCGGTCAGGACTGACCGCGGGGACCTTAGGGGTCGCCTGCGAGTCAAAGTACGCCTGAAGGACAGGCGGACGGGCTGATCGGGTGATCACTTTCCTCGGTTTGACCGAGGCCACGGAGCTTGCGTCGGACGCATTGCCTATCTCCATTTCGGATTCCCCGTCGGAACTCGAAACGTCAGTTGTCGATTTGTATTTTTTGGATTTCGCTTTAATAGCGGCATCCACTGTCTCATTTATAGATTCCTTCATTAACGGAGCGATCTTCTCCGTGAATAATCTATCTAAGAGAGCGCTGAAGAAGCCCTCGTCGGGAACCATTGGTGAAGCCATGGTTGTTATTATAAGTTAAGCGGGTGACAACCCCCGCTGCCCGAGTCAGGCAGAGGGGGAATATAATGATAAAGTGGACAACTATACTTTTGTTGTACACTTGCACATTAATAAAATACTATTAATAATAATGAAATATACAAAAATTAAAAGAAATTAATAATAATAATTAAGCCTAAGACTTAGCTTTGCTGGATGTAGACTGGCTGGGCCGGAACCCCGATGTACGCTGTGCAGGCCCCCACGGAGAAGACACACACGGCACGATCTGCAACACTCACAACACACACGATAAGCGTGCAGAATCACGAAACACAGCACAGGTGCTAACTAACACGATCGTAAAACCGGGTAATTAACACTTATAATCACTAAGCTACGTTCCGCGAAGGAACGTAACAGGTGCGAGACTCAAAGAGTCCCGAACAATGGCGCGCGACAACAATAGCTAGCCCAGGTGGCCTGAGCAGATAGTGCGATAACACAGGTAATAAAATATTCGAAGGAGGACAGATAACGCGGCACGTGTGCTCGCGTTGCCTGCCTGAATCGAACTCCGTAGAGAGAGTCTGCGGTACTAAAACTAGTTATGACAACCTAGTGGACAACATACATAGTGGGAAACGATTTACAAAAAAAATGTATACTTTATTACGATGATACTTGAAGTATAAACAAAACGGAAAACAATTAATTCAAAATGTAAAATACTTCAGAGTATCGTTCCTTCGCACATTATACGTCAAAATTAGTTCTCTGGACGCTCGCGAGTGGCGCTTCAAATAGGCACAAAAAATTGCTGTTAAAGATATGGAACAGCCTGTTCAGTGGTATTTGTATAGGTTAGTGATATTGTGTATAGAACGTCATTGCTCCCTGTTGTTAACTATAGTGAAATTGTTTACAGCCGAACTGTCAAACCGTGCATCAATAAATTCTCTCATAGAATAGAAAATATGTCCATACAAAACAAATATTGGAAACAAAAATAATTTTGGGCCCCAAATCGAAAATAAAAACAATCCTATCTCTCAAGTTGGACTAAACTGCACTCCATGAAGTAACCTCCGTAAAATCCGTTCATTACTTTAGGAGTCCATCGCGGACAAACAACGTGACACGTTATTTATATATATTAAGATTATGTATGTAATCGTAATTTTAAATCAATATTCTTTCGTTGTCATTGTGTTGCTCTTCGTTCTGTTTATTTGTTTCGTTGTCGCTGTGATGCCTTGTCATTGTGTTGCACTGGAAGACCACGACATAGCTAAACCTACTTAGTGTAGAAAACAAATAGGACCTGATAGTGATTATTATTGCGGTCGCTCGTGAGTCCTTACTGGATAGCCACTCTGTAGAGGCTGCTGCGCAAATTTAAGCGCTTATTACACTTCACTGAATTTAGTCGTCTAAATTCAGAGCCAACTTACAAATTAGGAGCTTCTGATCATAATGTCCTAAATTTAGTTACTGAATCAGTTACCACTACAAGCGCAAGGAAGTCGGACGTGCCGTATACGAGGATGGCTCCAGACACCAAAAACAGGACACAAGACGAGACCGTATAAGTCCAAAAGAAAGATTGGTCAATTTCTTGCAACAGGAAATTCATAACAATATTTAAAATTCAGTCCCTAATATCGCAACCCCTGCTGACGAAAAATATCCCTAAAACTTGTTTGGCATATATCTTATCCCTAAATATCCCTAAAAGTTATTTTTCGGGAACACAAAAGAAAAAGAGCCACGAGCGACTGAAATCAGTTACATAATGTGATAACACCTTCCTAAATGCGTTTTTAATTAGGTTTCTAAGTGATTCAGTCAGTCACATAACATCCTTATTTCTGAAATTAGGATGCTAGCTTGCTGAATGCGTTTATATTTGTCTAAATTGAGTAACGATTGTATTAAGTCGACTAAATTGAGTGAAGTGTAATACCGGCTTTACGATTTAGATATCTATACGGGTAGGCAGGCCTGCCTACACCTTACTCGAACGGTTGGCGCAGTTGGTACGAGCGCTCGGAAGGAATCCGAGAGGCGCGGGTTCGAGCCCCGTGTCGTTCTTAAATTTTGGTTACAAATTAAATTATGACATAACTGTTGGATAACATTCAAAAAGGTTTTTTAGATAAAATTTATTTTGTATCAAGCAATATATCACAAAATTCATATTAATGTTAATATTCAAATTAAAATATTTTTACTCAAAATAGGATGTGGCATCACTTATTGAAATTAAAAAAAAACTACCACCCATTCCAAAATGAATGTCTCAGACCTGAGAAGAACTCAGCGGTCTTTTTTTTTTGTCAAAAAATATGTTTACAAATTAATATTGTACATTTATTTAACTTATTATTTAATAGCCTGAGGGCGGTCGCTCCATTCCCAATCTGTGGTATCATTAAGAAAGTCGTTTATGTTATATTGCCCTTACCACACAAACGTTTTTTAACAATTCTTTTGAATAACATAACACTTTTGTTTCGAACATTTCCTGGGATCTTGTTGTAAAAGCATATGTGGGGCGATCCCCACAAAAGACTTACTAACTCGACTTAGCCCAATAATAGGCGTTATAAGCTTATGTCTTTTTTTTATGAAAATCAGGGATGAGACGAGCAGGACGTCTAGCTGATGGTAATTGATACGCCGTGCCCATTACAATGCAGTGCCGCTCAGGTTTCTTGAAAAACCCCAAAAATTATGAGCCGCACTACAACTGCGTTCGGCACCTTGAGACATGAGATGTTAAGTCTCATTTGCCCAGTAATTTCACTAGCTACGGCGCCCTTCAGGCCGAAACACAGTAATGCTTACACATTACTGCTTCACGGTAGAAATAGACGCCGTTGTGGTACCCATAATCTAGCTGGCATCCTGTGCAAAGCCTCCCACTGGTTTGTTTCTGGTGTTAACATTATGGTTATGACAGTTTCTAGCAAATTCATTTATACGCCTATGAACATTATCAAGAATATATTGAGAAGCAACAGTCAAGATGTTGTTATATTTCTAAATATATTAATGATTGGAATTGAATTATATAAAACTGAAAGAGAAAACTTGATTTAATTGTTTTGATTTGTTTTGATAGACTTGTCTGTTGGCATTAATCATGATTCCTTGTCCAGGTTCAGCAAGAGTGTAACCAGGTCCAATAAGAATGTAATTCTTTAAAATACATCACATTATTTATTTGACACAAATATTTGTTTTTGATGCATATAATTTGTATTGTTATTTTTATTTAAATCGTATTATTATAACAGCTTTATTTATATTTGTGTAGGTATTTTGTTTTTCGTTATTTTTGTTAAGATTAAGTTGACTTTCATAACACTATAATTATTTATTTCGATTACTAGAAATTTCAGCTAGGGACGTTTACAATGGTATCAATTCATGTGATGTTTCCCTATTATTAGTTGTACTTTTAATAATAGTTGTACACTTTTGTTCTTTATTTTATTTTATTACATACTTTTATAATACATTGTGGATCTTAATGGACGTCGCGCTACACTTTAGAGCGCTCTAAATTATAGCATTTCAGTTGTGAGTTGTGGTTTGACGGTTCATTCGAAAAAAAAAACTTATGTTGGAATTTTCCTAAACTTACGCCAAGAAAGATTCTGTTCCCCATTATTTTTCTAAGGATTTTCGATTTTTCCTAAAGCTTTTATTAGTTTTCTTCAAAATAGCGAAAAGTCCTCCATCTAGACACCTTGACTCGTTGACATGCCTATTTCTCAGAATGTCCCAACTGGTTTCTTCTTCGCTATTACTGACCTTCTGGTATAGCCCAAAAAATTGGTAACCATTATATGTGTCTCTTATGGAGATATCTTTCTGCATACGGTACCTTTGATTAGTGATGTTTGAAATGTCTACCTGGATGTGACGTCACTTAGATGGTGTCCGATACGCGTGACCACTGCATGGGCATTATATAACTGCAAACCACAAACCAAAGTTGAACCAACAAGGTTGTAAATATGGTCTTCAGTGCACTTATTGTGTTTCTAGGTGTATTTATATTATAAATAAAAGACCCATATTATTATATAATTTAATTATATATAAATCTTAAGTAATACATTGTATCTTTATAACAGATTTAGTTTCTGACGTAATCTATATATCAAAACGTAATGGGAAATCTTTTGATCCCTTTGTAGTATGTCAGGGACCAGTGTAATTTTGTAATTTTGTAATAATATTCTTTTAATACTGTTAAACAATTATATTCAAGGGGAGAAACTTCCATACAAATAGGCTTAATTAATTATTGTATGGCAAATACACCCGAGTTACAGTATGCACAGATAAATTACTGTTGACACGATTTTGCATTTCTGTGTGTGTGTACGTGTACGGTCAGCACATAAATAAACCAATACTTATATATTTTCATATAATTTGTGTAGCCAGGTACTTCACATGGAACTAATAATCATAATTTTTTATTCTAAATTATTATAAAACAGACAAATACAGACATCTCGCACTCATCCACATACTCACTTTCATCCGTTGAATAATTTGTTTTAACTGTAATTAATTCTGATATTAATTGTTAAGTCTCATCCGCATCTTGAAATTTCTATTAACTTTACAATAAGAACACTGAAAAATAAATAGTATAAGCCATAAGTAAAAACCACAAATAAAATTTTTCAATATATTGTTGATAAAGTTATGTGTTAGGCACATTAGCGAATTTTATAGAAACTCTAGTAATCATAATGTAAACACCAGGAACAAACATAAGCTTATTAGGGCTATATTCCATCGGGACACCACGGTGGCGCAGCCAGTCGCCGCTACCAACAAAATACAATATGTGGTATATTGTCCTGCAATAGAGGGCTTTTCTTTAAACATTTTGACTGTTGGATCTCAATATATTTTTGATAATGTTCGATATTACACAGCTCTATAGAGAGTTACTCACCTGGTGTCCTTTTGGTTGAGCAACCAATTTGGTGGCGCAACCAGCTCGGATGCGTCTTGACTCTGGTGTCTGTATGGTGTCTAATTTGGTACCTTACAGACACACACAACCAGTCGCGCCACTGTGGTGTCCCGGTGAAAAATAGCCCTAAGTATTTTATTGGGCGATGAATATGATATTGACCAACCTTTCGCTCTTCTTTCATTGCATATACATCCACAATACATCACTAGTGCGAATTAACCCTTAGCTGTTAACATAACAAGCCTAATTAGTAAATAATTTGTATTTTATTCGACGTAGAGTTCGAATCGCGTGCGTCCAACTCGGTTGGAAGGGTTGTACACGATATCTCTGGTCCAAATCCGACACTCCACATTAATGACGACGCCGCCTGTAAACAGAAATTAGAAATAAGAAAAGTTCAAGTTGCAAAAACGATTGTTTGAGTCGATCTCAGGGACTGGTCGTAAATTCGTCGATTTACGGCGAGAGAGGAGTTGGCTGGCTCATGCGTCATGCTTGAGAAAGGGTGCTTCTTGGGATACTGGGATATTATAAGCCGGAAGACTTTCAGTGCTAGACAAAGGCCTCCCGCAAAGATCTCCACGACGATCGGTCCTGCGCTGGCCTCATCCAACGTATTCCGGCGATCTTGACCCGATCGTTGGTCCATCTTGTGAGGGGCCTACCAACACTGCGTCTTCCGGTACGCCGGTCGCCATTCGAGGACTTTACTGCCCTAACGGCCATCTGTCCGTCGAACTATGTGCCCTGCCCACTGCCACTTCAGTTTCGCAATCATTTGGACTATGTCGGTAACTTTGGTTCTCCTGCGGATCTCCTCATTTCTGATTCGATCTCGCAGGGAATCTCCGAGCATAGAACTCTCCATTGCCCTCTGAGCGACCATGAGCTTTCTCATAAAGCCATAGTTAGCAACCACGTCTGCGTACCGTAAGTCATCACTGGTAACACACACTGGTTGAAAATCTTCGTCTTTAGACACTGTGGTATTTGGGACGAGAAGATTTTACGGAGCTTCCTGAACGCTGCCCATCCCAGTTGGATTCGACGAGTGATCTCTTTCGCGAAATTGGACCTGCCTTACTGGATTGTTTGTCCAAGGTAGATGTACTCGTCGGAATTCCATAATCATCCAAATTATGTAAGTTTTCTTGAGTGTATATTCCGCTAAGATTTGACTTTAACCGATTCGACACGTGTTTCGTCTCTACACGAGACATCCTCAGAAGATGTTGACTCGCCAAATTCTGGCACGAGACTCTTATGCGGCTTACATTAGCTATATAATGATGTGCCTGTTTACGAAAGTGCTTGTAGTACAGTAACTTACGTCTTGGGTTCTCAAAGAACACCCCCACCAGAGGTCCGGGCACCTGGTCTGGCAGGTTGCGTGTGGCGTAGGGGATCCTGTCTGCGGTGTGCAGCCGGCTGGTGGGGAAGCCGGGCGGCACGTTTGCAGGGATGTACTGGATCGGACCAATGTTCTCCTCGTCCGTGTTGAACTCTCCATGACAGGAGACCCACACGTAGTCACCGTAGTGGTGGGCCGGACGTTGTTGCTGCCATTGTTATAATAATTATCATCAAAATAATGAAAATCTTGCAAAAATATACTTCATACTTGTTTTATCTACACCCATGCTTTAAATCCTCTATTAAAGATTCTAAAACAGTTAGCTTATTGTCAACATTAAAACACCCAATGTCCTAATAACCATTACATCATCCAAACAAGTGATGTAATTAAATTCAGTACAACATTACAACATCCTTTTTCATTACAACACTCTTTTTGATGATATTATGGTTACTAGGACTGGCTTTTTTGATGTTAGCTATAAGCTAACCTTTTCAGAATCTTTTATAGAGCATTCATATTATGGGTGTAGATAAAGTATTGTATGCAACTGTTGATAATAAGGTAATAAAACACTCATGTGATACTATTAACACAACAGTTGCATAAATAACTATTACAATAACCCATAATTATATCGTCTTTCTAACGCATTGAATGCCGATAAGAACCGAAATCAGTGGCCACCATGCCAATCACCATCTACGCAATATTACGTAGTCAGCACTACGTGCAACAGTAGGTACATTAAAAGGTGCCAATACGCAATTTGACGTATACGCATTTATGCGTAATTTTGGGAATCTGAGTATTTAGAGCTCATTAGCCATCCCTCTTTTTCTTATAGGCCTTGTAATACGTCCCCCGTACCACCCCTTTCTTTAGTAAGCATCGATTTACGCGAATATGTTTTTATTTGATTAATATACTTAGTCTGGCTGCAAGTCCTAAGTCATCTTTTAAAATACAAATGGTTCTAGGCGCTAACTTCATCATCCAAGATAAAATCTTTTGCTTTCGGACAGGATTTCTTCCAACTCTTTCCCTTACTGCTTTCCCTTACCCATTTTTCGCACGAACACTACTTGGACGGTCAGATTTATTCGGTCACAAACAGAGAAAAATACATAAACATTTTAATAATACCAAGCGTATGGAGAGTTTTAAAAATTGCATTTAGCTCCATACCCTACTTTGTGTAATGCAATCACAGCGATTCGGTTCACTTTATCACCCCATTCCATTTTAATATCAGAAAATATTGTACAATATAGTGGCGCCAAAATAAGAAAACAGAATAAACAATCATATAAAAATGACAGATTTCAAATTCAAATGTAATCTTTTGTTTATTTTAAATTGTAACAGTATTTATGGCAAGACTAGGTATTATTGAAAATAAATTGAAATTCATAATTTAATTCATTTAATTTCAAATTTTAATACTAAAAATTCTAAGTTGTAACTTCTATCGGAAATCTCTACAGCTGGCAATTTATTTATATTTTTTTATAAGAAGCGCTTTGTATTACACCTATATAGATGTAGCTTTACACACACCGTGCTTAATATTGACTATCCAATCTTAACTTTCTTCCACGTACAACCAAGCTGTGGAATGAGCTTCCTTGTGCGGTATTTCCGGGATGATACGGCAAAGATACCTTCATAAAAGCGCGTATAGATTTTTTTCGTACATTTATTTATTTATTTCATTAAGGCAACGCTTCTGCGATTCCTTTGTTTTGCAGGAGAATGTAGGCGGCGGTGATCACTTAACACAAAGTGACGCATACGACTGTTTGTCCTCCAGTCACATAATAAAAATAAGTTGTGGTGTCGTGGGACACCAGGTAGGAACGAAGTTCCTTCGGCTAATGTAGAATCGACACAATTTGTAAAATCGTGTTCAATTTTATGTAGGTTTTCTTGATTTTTCTCTTAAATTTTGCAGATTAGTTTTTATTTAAGTACAGGAAAGTATTAGGGAAATTCAGTATTTTAGAAAATAATAAATTACATAAAATAAAAAAAAATCGTCATCCAAATTATCTATTCAAATAACAAAATATGTCTCTTTATTTTTGTTTGACAACATAAAATTACATAGAAATAATTACAAAATTTACACTACTCGCTTGTGTATACGACTGTCGGGCCTGCGCACGTCTCATTTAACGGTTTTATTCGACGGACTTTTTCTTACGGTTTTACTATCACATTTTTTTCAGTTCGGTCCCGCAGCAAAATCCCTATCTCCTCCAAGCCTGCCGTAAGGAACTTCGTTCCAGAAAAACTTCAGAAAATATTAAGGAGTAATCTCACCCGGTGCTGGAGAACTCACCATAAATTTTCTGATTTCATTGGGCATGTCAGGTGGGATATCTACTGGTCTTGTCACGTTGTATGGCTCAGGCACCCAATAGTGAATCTGCAGCAAAAATATTTTGAACAATTCTTTAAGCTTTGAGGTCCACCTCATTTCCAAAACAATAATCTAATTCGATATACGCCAATACAACTTTAGTTAATTAACAAAAAAAGCAAATATTCTTTAAAAAATCTTTTAAATTAGGGCTAGCAGTAGGTATTAAAATACGACGACACAGAAAACTTCCTTAAAATTTAAAAATAAGCATCTATTACTGACACTTATCTTGTGCACGTAAAACAGTTTAACAGACTAACATAGAACTAAAATAAAAATTCACACTCACACACACACTCTTTCTCTCTCTCACACATACATACACACAGACACACTCACTCTCTCTCTCACACACACTCACACACACACATCTTTTTAGTCAGTTTGCTAATAATTTGTTATGTTTTTAAAGTGATAATCATCACTTCTGGGATTAATACACAAATAAAGTTTGAAAACAAAATTTTATGAACGATACTCGAACCCACGACCTCTCGCGTTCCGAGCAAGTGCTCTTCCAACTTAAGGCTTCATCTACAGTATCCATTCCTTTACGAGCAGGACGTTCAGCTGATGGCAAATGATACGCCCTGCCCATTACAATGCAGTGCCGCTCAGGATTATTGAAAAACACAAAAGTTATGAGGGGCCAATGCCCCTAATTAACGCCCTGCCCATTACAATGCAATGCATTGTAATGGGCAGGGCGTTAATCACCATCAGCTGAAAGTCCTCGTCTCGTCCCTTATTGTCATAAAAAAACTATTTACGTGATGAAGTCTCAGGAAGACGCAGGGTTTGCCAGCAGCGTAGCCGTAGAAGTTGTCAGCATTACACGGAGCCCACATGTTGAGTGCTCGTTCACAGCTGGGCACCGGCAGCCGCTGGTCGTGCCGGTGGGTGGAGCAGGGCGCGCGAGGCGGGTCATCCGGCACTGTGGTCTCGTAGTCTGCACCATCACAATCAACATTACACTTTTTCGTGATAATATTTCCCCAGTCCCACTGTTATGTAATAGTTATTTATGCAACTGTTGTGTAGTAAGGGGTATTAAAACACGAATGTGGGTTTATCTAATATGTGGTAATTATGGTAATAGTGTCACATGAGTGTTGTAATAACTAATTATCTACAGATGCATACAAGACTTTATATACACCCATAATATAAATCCTCGTTAAAAGATTCTGAAACAGCTCACTGCTAACATTAAAAAAGCCAGTCCTAGTAACCATAATATCATCCAAAGGATTATTAGGAAACGGATGATATAATGTTGTACTGAACTTTATTACAACACTCGTTTGGATGGTGTAATGGTTATTAGGACATTGGGTGTTTTAATGTTGGCAATAAGATAGAGTTAAACTGTTTTAGAATCAATAATAGAGGATTAAAAGCATGGGTGTTGATAAAAGCAATTATATAATAGTGTAGCTAAGAGTAAAATATGTAACATATTTAAAATGACAAGAATTATTATACTATTTGTGTAAACAGTTTTTACAGTGCTACAGTTTTTTATGTTACCGCTTTATAATTATTGCCAATTTTTTAAAGTATTTACGAGGGCGGCACTGAAAATGTCGGGAATCAAGGAAGTGATACAACATAACTATTTAAAAATTTATTTATTGCTTTTCGAAATATTCTCTGCGAAATTTGACACATTTTCTTACTTACATTCTTTATTTTAGGGAAAGTATAGAAATCATTAGGGGTTAGGTACGTACGGCGGATGGTCTAATAATTCTATGTTTTCTTGCTCTAAAAACTCTTTTGTTCTGTGCACGGTGTGAGTACTCAACTCACACAGAACAGTACACAGAACATTGTCGTGATTGCAACTGCAACCGCCGCATCATCATCCGAGTTTAGAAACGACCTGTGTCAAACAAATACTAGCATACCATTCTGCATTAACCGTTCTTTTTCCCTCAAGAGGAATAGTCGCAACATGGCGGGTTTTGGAGACAAACGTGGCTAAAATTTTTTTTGCAACACTCCGTGAACGAACAATTTTTGTTGGCTTTAACTCATTTTCGAACACCCAAACTCGTGACTGGTTATTTGTTTCGGGTTCGTACGCGTATATCCAGGATTCGTCACCTGATACGTAATTGTGTACAGCATTTGAGGATCCTGCGTGGAATCTTTCGAGAGTTCTGACCCACCAAGTAGCGCGAGCCGCTTTTTGCTCCAGACAAAGCAAATGCGGTATCCATCGGGAAAAAAACTTTTTTACACCTAATTGTTCATGCAAGATTATTTGTATTTGACTCATGCCAATGTCTAAAGTTGACTGAATTTCGGGATATGTTACATGTCGATCTTCCTCCATCAGCTTACGCACAGCATCAACGTTTTCTTTGGTGACTGCAGTTTTTGGACGACCTTGACGGGGATCATCACTGAGCTTGACACGTCCACGTTGAAATTCAGCAAACCAGCGATAAATTGTGGTTTTGGATGGGGCTTCATCACCAAATGCAGAAATCATCCGGTCAACTCAATGTTTTTGTGTTAAACCACTTCGAAAGTCATAATAAATCATCGCTCTAGAATTTTCTCGAGTCAATTCCATTTTCTCAACGACTAAACAAGTTTGACAAGACCTTGTGACAAGAAAATAATCTAGTGAATTAGTGTAATCTTAATATATAAATTATGTGTCACGTTGTTTGTCCGCGATGACCTCCTAAACTAATGAACGGATTTTAATGAGGATTACTTCATGGAGTGCAGTTTAGTCCAAGTTGAGAGATAGGATAGTTTTATTTCGATTTGGGACCCATAATTATTTTTATTTTCAATATTTGTTTTGTATTGACATATTATAATATAAGAGAATTTAGTGGCGCACGGTTAAACAGTTCCACTGTGAAAAAATTTCATTATAACAACGGGGAGCTGACAACGCTGCTGTGATTCCTCTGGTGTTGCAAGAGAATGTGGGCGGCGGTGATCACTTAACATCAGGTGACCCGTACGCGCGTTTGTCCTCCTATTCCATAAAAAAATCCTCTTCGCATCTATTTTGCCGACCACAATGAGCCTCTCAAGGTTGCCTGGGGCAACATTATAATAACAATTTAATGTTCCCTAAAGGAAAGAAAAAAAAGAGATTAAAAATATATCAAAAAATACCAAGAGAACATACCACGGAGGAACTCGTTGATGCGCTTGTACCAGACGTGCCAGCTACCAGGGTCACTCGCCCGGAACCGGATGAGTGGCTCGTAGTAATTGTACTCCTCGGAGCGCGGGAAAACTTGCAGCTCTACAAAATATACAATACAATCTCACACACTAATATTATTACAATAGAATCGAACACGTAAATTCAAAATTTTCAGAAATCGATATTTTCAACGATAATTCAAAAAAGTTTGTAAATAATCTCGCACATCAAGCTTAAACTCTGACGTTCTTTTTCCAATACTATATCCTCTTCATTATAAAACCATATAAATTATATCCTTACTTTACATAAATATTAGTACTTAGTTTTTTTTTTGTTTACACTTTCACACAAATTATCTTTCCCCAGACTAGGCACAGCACAGCAACAATACAACGATATATTTAATATAAAATACTTACTTAAACATACATATACATAAATACATATCAAACATCCATGACTCGGAAACAAACATCCATATTCATCATATAAATGATTGCACCTACCGGGATTCGATCCCGGGACCTCTAGCTTAGTAGTTAGGGTCACTAACCATTCCGCTATATGGGTCGTCAAATTTTTGACTGTATAAATCACACTGTTACCATTGAATGGTGTGTTCATCTTTAATTGTGACATATATCAGTATTGTACCTAGCATAAGTTTATATAAATGTGTAATATATGTAATGTTGATGGTCCAAATAAATAAATAAACATGTCATGGTTTGCAGTAGGCTCTCCAGGAGAGGAGGAGGCACTCCATGGAGGAAGGCAGAAGTGAATCACACCCACATTTCGCCGGATAGTACCACGTCATGGAGGGCAATCCTTATGCTGTATGAGACAAATCCAATTTCTGTGCTACTAAGAATTTACCACAGAGCTAGCCAAATGCAATTTAAAATGTTTTCTTGGAAATCTTTATATATATAAACCCAGTGTACTGATGTTTGTTTCCAGTGAACTGCAAAACTAATGAAGGGATTTTAATAGGTATTACTTCGTAGAGTGCAGTTTAGTAAAACTTGAGAGATAGGATAGTTTTTATTTCAATTTGGGACCCATTATTATTTTATTTTCAGTATTTTTTTGTTCTTGATGTTTTCTATGAGAAAATTCATGGACGCACGGTTTGACAGTTCTACTGTAAATCAACTTCACTATCGGCCGTTTTCAATAAGGTTATTAAGGATAGATAGGTATCTATCCTTAGTTTAACTTACTAGAGGTAGACAAATCCATCCTTTTACGCTTACTTACATTTTAAAAACCTATCGACATAAAGCATTGGCCTATAACTATATTGGACTAAAGTATAGATAGATAAGATCTTGTCATTAAACGGTGACATAAATGTATCCGCAACTAGAGATACGTTATTGAAAACGGCCGATAAACAACAGGGAGCATATTTTACGAAATACTTCTTGATGTCTTGAAATATCATTTACAAATTCATAAAAAACAGTATTTTATTTATTATGTACAGAACAACGTCTGTCGGGTTAGCTAGAAGAATACCAAAGGATGTCAAAATTGACAAAATTCAACGTCAAGCGACAATGGGACAACAGGATTGATGGTAAACATCATCAGAAAAATCAGAAAAAAAATCCAACCCATGTTCGATTTCCGCTATTTTTTAACCATCATTTTTCTTATGATGTAGGACAGAGTCCTATCGTCCCGTTGCGGCTTGACGTTGATTTTTGGGACAACCTGTATATCTGCCAATAACTCTAGATATTGTAGTACTATTAATTCCAGACCTTCTTTCAACTGTCTGACCTTGAGCTACTAAAAACTATATTCCTACTAGATATCCCCCGTGAATTATTTTCATTGGTATTATCTTTGCACTTACCAACATAACGGTACGGCAGGAACACAGCAAGCAGAATTCCGACTATGATACCTGCATGTAGAAATATAGTTAATATAGAATACTGTTTATGAATAATAAATCTAAACAGTGAATAAAATAGGTACGTACAAGAATAAAGATCACTCTAGAACATAGGTTCTCAACATGGGCGATAACGCCCCCTTGTGGGCGTTTGAGACTTTCGGGGAGGCAGTAGAAGACCCAGAGAAAATTAGGGGGCATTGAGATGGCGCAGATGGGGCATGGATAGATTAAAAAATAAAGTCTAAAAAGGCAAAAAAATACACGCTAATCACGTACTAAAGTAAAATAAAAATTAATATCGTTTAATCGTGGGCGGTGAGCAAAATAAGGTTGAGAAACTATGCTCTAGAAGCTTCATTAAGTATCGAATCTGACGAAGACTATTCATAAGGTAAGCTTTAAAAAATCTTGACTTTCCAGCCTAAAACTATGTATATTTTTCGACTATGCTTATTGCTTGTAGTGATTTTACTTAAAAATAAATAATAGTATAGTAAAGTCACGGATAAGTACAAAAATATAATTTGACTCGTCCGTGCGTAAAGTAATAAAACATGATATTATGAATTGATATTTGATTTGATTGGAATAAGAAACGTAAGTTTGCCCTTTTTAAAATCACTAGTGAGTTTCTTCGTAAATGAAACTGTTGTTTGAATGCGAAAAGTTTACTTGTCGCCCGCCAATCATACTCTGCACACGCAAATTTAGATAAAATAAATAAAATAATAACAAGAAACAAAACACAAGCGAAATATCAAAACTGAATTGAGATTGAAGCGTCTGATAGTTTAATTTAATAAATAAAAATATAATTTAAGTTAGAAACGAATATGGAGTCGGAAATAATACGTAAATTGTCGCATTTGTAACACAAAATAGTATGTGCAACAAGTGTTACAAGTTGTCGATTGCCCACGAAAGCGAAGCGAGTGCAGTCATTCGCTTCAGTTTACAATATACTATTCTCCCACAGATGCGTAATCGTGTCTAAATCAAAAAAAATCAAATTAATAAGCGCATAAACTCTATGATCCACACACAGTCCAAACAACCTCAAGATTATTTAGTCTTCACGTATTAAAATTGTTTCTTGATCACTACATAGTACAAAACAAGTCGCTTTCCGCTGTCTGTCCCTATGTATGCTTAGATCTTTAAGACTACGCAACGAATTTTGATGCGGTTCTTAATAGATAGAGTGATTCAAGAATAGTAAAATAAGTAGTAGAGATATTTACTGATAATTTTAGAGGTTTCAAATGTAATGTCGTAAATGAACACATTTTTTGCACTTACATTGCATTACGAGTTGTATCTACACTATAGTAATAATAATAATAGGCATATTTATTCAAGAGTTTATAGATTACATATTTTAATATGTTAGTAACTTAAAAATATACCTTAAACTAATGTTATTATTTAAACTATAATCTTGATCCCATCCGGGATATGCCTCCTCCATCTTCTTCCACAACTCTCTATTTTTTTCTTTCTCTAGCCAGTTTTTACCTGCCACTGTAAGAAGGTCATCACTCCACCTCACTTTGGGTCTGCCTCGGTATCTGTTACCTGAGAGACCACTCCATGTTGTCGCTTTTAGAGTCCATCTTTGGTCTGGGACCCTAGCCACATGTCCTGCCCATTGCCATTTCATTTTTAATGCATTTATGTTTGTTTTTTTCCTGATGGTTTTGTTGCGGATTTTATGTTTCTTTCTGAGCCTCAAGATACTTCTCTCCATGGCATGTTGTGTTGTTAGTAACTGATGTTTAATTTTCTTTGTGTGCACCCATGTTTGGCTTGCGTATGTGAGGCATGGTAAGATACATGTATCCATTACCACCTTTTTTAACTCTAAGCTGAAGGATCCTTTTAATATTTCTTTATGTGACCAGAACTTGTTCCAAGAGTTTTTGATCCTTCTTTCTACTTCTTCTTCGTTATTATTAGAGTTAAAAGATATTTACTTCCCAAAATTTACATAATCTTCTACAAATTGTATCTGATTTGAGTCTATTTCTATAGGCTTATGATGGTAATTCGTTAAGATTTTCGTTTTTCTGGTGTTCATATGTAGGCCAACTATTTTGCTAGCATCATTCAAAGCTTGCATCCTTTGCTCGAGTTCTGCAGCCGAGTTACCAAAGAGTGCTATGTCATCTGCAAATCTTAAGTGACTTAGGTACTTATTGCCAATCCATATGCCGTTGGCCTTCCAGTCCAATTGTTTAAAGACATTCTCCAATACTGCTATGAACAATTTCGGTGAAGGAGGGTCTCCTTGTCTTTCGCCTCTTTCTATTTTTATTTCTTCTCCTCTAGTTTCGAGGCGTATTGTACTCGTACTTTGTAAGTAAATATTTTTAATCACATGTATAAAGCAGTATTCTATATTGCATGATGTCAATGCCTCCCATACACTATAGTATTCTACATTAATTATTAATAAAGCCCTTTACAGCATGTAATTTAAATGAATATTTTCGAAGATATTACAGATTTAAAATGCATGTTGATACTTTACCTTAGTAATTATATCATTTTAAATCCTTAGATCTCTCGGAAATACGTACATTACATTTATTTCATTTTAACTATTAACTTTTGACTTTTTTTATGAAAATAAGGGACCAGAGACGACCAGGACGTTCAGCTGATGTTAATTGGTATGCACTAACCATTACAATGCAGTCAACCACTCAGGGTTCTTGAAAAACAAAAATTTCCGAGCGGCACTACAATTGCGCTCGTCACCTTGAAATATAAGATGTTAAGTCTCATTTGCCCAGTAATTTCACTAGCTACGGCGCCCTTCAGACCGAAACAAAGTAATGTTTACACATTACTGCTTCACGGCAGAAATAGGCGCCGTTGTGGTACCCATAATCTAGCCGGCTTCCTGTGCAAAGTAGCTTCCCACTGGTGTCTGAAGAATGTCTGTCCGGGCAGCTAGTTTATTATAACAAAACACTTTTTATGTCATTGCTTGACATAAATTCAATAAATGATAATAACATAGTAATAGTAGTTACAGAATTTATAACTAATTAAGTAAATTTTACATATTATCTGTATATGAATGTAGAGGTCATTAACCGCATTAAGCTCATTTGTGCGCGCGATGAAGGAAACCCGTCGTCGGCTAAACTAATAAGCTTTCAGCCATCCTGTCGTAGCGCTGAGTAGCTTCGTAGCTATGTGTTCATCTATCGTTACAAACTAATTACTGGCTCAGTGCTTACACACCTTTAAGCGTACTTTTCAAATTAGTTTCTTTACTACATATTACTGTAAGTCGTTAAGGAGTTCCATTGATCCTCCAATTCGACTACGAAAATTACTTTACCATAACGACGTTACGGTAAATGACATGGCATACCATCCGGATATTTTAGTGAAAATATTCGGATATTGTTGAATTGAAGAGTTTCGTTACTTTGTCATGGATCCCATAAGCAGAACCTAACCAAACTCTCGCCAAACTACTTTTTAAGTATATTCTTTCTCAAAAAAAAGAATCATCGAAATCGGTTCTCACGATATTGTGTTACTCGTAAATTTGTCGCGCACATTTATAACTTTTATAGTTTTCTCATGGATTCCATTGTCCAAATGCAACACGAGAAGCACCAGCTTTCAAATAAAAAAAAATTATCCAAATCGGTTCACACAGTCAAAAGTTCTTAGGTAACAAACATAAAAAAGCATACCGACGAATTGAGAACCTCCTCCTTTTTTGAATTCGGTTAAAAAGAAACATTCCAGCTCAATCATGTGTGATTTTTTAATCAAATACAGCTTTGTGACAAACGGATAACCCTTTACTTGCACTTTGGCTATAAAACTCTTATTACTAAAATCCTATTATTACTATGAAATTACTAATGTTTTTTATAACCAATAATTAAGATAATTAAATTTATAATTTAAAGGCTTGTGATCAGCTAATCTTGCTCATTAAAAATATATTATAAACAAAAATGTAACATGATAAAATACATCTCATAAGAAATCTTTAATGTAATAATGATGAAAAAGTAAGCGCCTTATTAATATGTTTAGCAATTATGCATTTTGACATCACTTTTAATTTCAGGCGTTAAAAACTTAACACAATAACCTCACCAATTACTAGCAGTACGGCGACTACTATCGCGATGATCTTGATTGTACGTTTGTCGAGACCCATCGCGAAGACGAAGAACTGTTCGCGGGAACCGTCGGACTGGGAATAAACAGTCCCTAGTCCCTACTCCCGGCTGGCTACAGTGCGAATAGGTCGCAATATTGGATGCTATTCATCGATGGCTTTCGCACTAATAATTTCTTTAAATAAAATAATAAATTGTGAATACCATAATCTTTTTATTTTTGAACATCTTACTATCTCATTCATTTTGATTATTATGTACTATCTGTTACCTGTGACTTTGTCTTTATTAACCAGTGTAACCATATTAATTGGACGTAGTTCTTGAAAAAGGTACCAAGCCACAAAAGTGTGTGTTTAAAGTTGTGAGTTGGGTTACTAAATTATGGTGGCATATAAAGAGTGACAGTAGGGCTGCCATTTTTGTCAGTCCGTTAATATGAATCACGTGACCAGTTTTGTGTTCTTAACTCAATTTCGACATGATTGTGTTTTGGAACGTTTTTCTGGAATTGACTAATTGGTGTACCTATGTACATACATATACACAAACAATCGTATGTTCTCATCTTTAAGGTAGCGTTCGGAACAAACGTTTTCGTTCAACTGACTTTTCTCTGACTTACTCTGCAAAACCGACTACCACGAAAGTCTTTTGATTTTTGCGATAATATATATAATATATAACCTCACATTCACAAACAATGTGATTTTTTATTGGTAACAGAATTTTCAAAATCGTTTCAGTAGATCTAGAGATTAACCCCTACAACCTCAGAAACTTTACCTCCTTAAAATAAAGATGAAATACACTTATATTTGTATATTTCAGAGAGTAAAAACGTTTAAACTTATATAAAATATTTCATCAAGTACAGTCTCACGGTTGGCTTTTTTGCGCAATGAAAGCCAGGTGCTATAGCTAGGTTAACACAAAAGCGTCAATGTACACAGTCCTCTTTTGCAGCCCCCATCTCGTAGTACGTACGACAGACAAGTACTCTATCTACCCTGGCGCCAATCGCGACTCCAGGGCGCCTTGCTCTGTTCTTTGTTCTAAATGGCACACATTCATGAAATGCTTACTGAAGATTCTTTTATTTGTTTATTTATTTTATGATATGTTCGAACAATCACTCAACGTTAACATTTGATTTGCGCTTACATACTAGTTCTAGGTTAGTTATTCTAATTAGGAACATTCAACATTTTAATAAATAATAATAATAATATATTTCTTTATTGGGGCAACAGAGGCCCATATTTTGTTAGTAACAGGCTTAAACAACTATGTTAGTATATTACAATTTCTACAATATAATATAATTTATTCTTAATACATAATTAAAACATTGAATAACTTTGTAACAATATGAGACAGTGTATTTTTATCGGACAAGAACTTGAACGAATCGTTGCAGTATTGGCGAAACCAGTTTTCCCGCTATCATATTCAGGATACTGTTTGAGCTGGAACGCAGCCTTGCCAGGACAAATATAAGTTAAAGAATAAAGATAAGTTAAAGCAATTTGAATCTTAATTGTTATATAAAATTATTCAATGTGAATATTTATAAGTAGGAAATAACAAAAAAATGAGAATTAAAAGTCTTGTCGTCTTAATTTTTTCTAAGACTTTTTGTATATGACCTAAACATGTCGTGAAAAATGTCAATGTCATGATCGTTGATATCGTGAAATGTTGTAGATATTCTATTAAAAGGACCGTATTGTTTCACATTCGTTCTATAATACCTATTTGAAAATATTTTCTTTATCGCTTGTCCTGGTAAACACATTGGAATGGAGAAAAAGTATCATATTAAATTAGGTTCTGAGTAGTTGCAAGGCCAACTACGCTGGTGTGGACACCTTGTACGCATGGAGTCTTCCAGATTACCAAAAAAGGTATTTTACTCTGAGCTTAGCTCAGGTAAACAAGGTTTACTCAGGTAAAAGCCTGGAGGACAGTTTCTGCGTTACAGGGATGTCTTAAAACGCCACTTGACTGCTATTGGCATGTCTAGTGAGTCATGGGAGGAGCTTGCAACGCAGAGGTCGGAGTGGCGAACTGTTGTCAACACGGGTATAGAAAACTTTGAGCGTTCCCGTCTTGAAAACCTTGACGCCAAACGCCTGATCCGAAAAACTCGACCCAAGCGCTCCTACAACTATACTCGCAATTCAAGAGGGTCTCTTTACTGCGCTTCTTGCAATAGGACCTACAAAAAAAAAATTGGTTTTGCGAGTCATGCTCGCGCTCATGCAAGAGTCCAGACGAAGACGAGCTAAGGGAGTCGCTGTCGACGGATACGTCTGGGAGGACATCATCATCAGTTGCAAGATGTCATAAGACCACTCTCAAAGATCGACTTGTTTTTAGGATGAAGAGACAGTTAATCTTAGATTAAGGATTGGTCTCTACTCCTCTCCAACTAGCTATCGCTCTTCCTAAGAACAACAGCTTTTTGATTAAGGCTTCTATTACATGCTTGTGTGCGTGGCATCTTGACACTCAATGGCGTTTTTCAAAAATTTTGTAACATTATTAGCAGAGCATGTGGCACGTCAACGTCACACATTGTTCGAGACTGGACTAATACTACACCAACTTGGGCGTAGTATTAGTTGCCGCACTTTGCGACTACGCCTGCGGTCAAAGTCAAAGTAAAAATATCTTTAGTCATTGAAATCATATTTGATCATTTTGAATCGTCAATTTTTGGTTTCTTATAATAATAAAAGCTACATAATGTAGTTTGTAAAAATAATAATATATTACTCTAGAAAATTATGTTTTTGTTTTATTAAAACAGAGTTACAGCAAGTTCATTCCCAAGTATTTTTATCATCAAGTAATCCGTTATTTTGTAGTAAGCTTTTTTATAAAGTTTTCTTTTAGTTAAAAATTTTAAATTTGTTTTCTGTCAAATTAAGCATATCACTTGGGAGTTTAATATAAAAGGTATCTAGCTGAATAGCAGAGGAGACCAATCCTCAATCTAAGCCACTAGTTAATTCCAAGTCCCTTCGCAGTCTGATGACGCAATGTCTAATGTTAGACTTTGCAATCAGTGCCGTAAATTTAAACTATAATAGTATGAAAAGCTATGAGTTTCTTTATCGACGTTCGGTTGCGTCATACAGTCACACCTTTGTCTGCTCGTAAAAAGCTTTTCTACAAAAGAGTGGGAAATAAGAACTCGTGGGGGAACTTATTATACGAAATCATGAACGTTTATGCTACATGAGAGTTAATAAATCAATATTAATTTATTGATTCAAGTCATAAATAACTTTAATTTTACCACTTGTAAAACGTAACTGGTACACGGATGGTAAAGAAACGAATTGTTAAGACATTTTTTGGGAGGCTCCTTTGCAACCAGTGGGATGCTCCTTTGCACAGGATGATGGCTAGATTATGGGTACCACAAGGACGCCTATTTCTGCCGTGAAGCAGTAATGTGTAAGCATTACTGACTATCGGTCTGAAGGGTAGCTAGTGAAATTCCTGACAGTACGTCTTTCGCCATGCTCGGTTGGCAGGTGATCTTCTGGTATACCTAACACATAGATGAGCGGAGGCTATCGAAAGCAAGGAGGAAATCCTGGCAGTTAGCCTGGATATAGCGAAGGCCTTTGATAGTTTACGGCACAAAACTTCCATCATTTGGGCTTCCCGAGAGCTTATGCAATTTGACCTCTAGCTTCCTCACTGGGCGCAGCATACAGGTCGTTATCGACGGTTATTGCTCGAATCCCAAGCCCGTGAACGCTGGAGTGTCCCAAGGCTGTGTGCTATCTCCTTCGCTGTTTCTTCTGCATATCAATGATATGTTGGACACCTCCATCATTCATTGCTATGCAGATGACAGCACGGGCGATGCCGTATACACGAGCCATGCAGGTCTCTCTAGGGAAATCGTCGGCCAGTGCCGGGAGAAACTTGTGTCTTCTATCGAGTCCTCTCTTAAGAAGGTCGTGGAATGGGGAAAATTCAACCTTGTCCAATTTAACCCCCAAAAGACTCAAGTTTGCGCGTTTACCACTAAAAAAACCCCATTTGTCGTATGACCGCTCTTCGCCAACACTTCTCTTACACCCTCGCCTAGTATCGGAATTCTGGCTCTCAATATCTCGAGCAATTGCCAATTCCACAGCCATCTGGAGAGCAAAACCAAATTGGCTTTGAAACTGGGCATCATAAATAGAGCACGGCAATACTTCAAGCGGGCCCACATTCTAGCGCTGTACAAAGCGCAGGTCCGGCCACATATGGCTGTCATCTCTAGTCTGGCGCACCTACCCAAGTATCAGCTCGATCCATTTGACCGCGTGCAACGCAGAGCAGCTTGAATTGTTGGGGACCCAGTGCTCTGTGAACGGCTTCATTGTGTGTTCTCTACCGCATTTATCATGGGGAGTGTTCCGAAGAGCTGTTTCACCTGATTCCACCTTCGCACGACACGCTACATGTTAGGATATCAGCCCCACCATCTGGATGTGTGTCCTCCACAGTGCGGTTTTCAAGGAGCTTTCTTCCACGTACTACAAAGCTGTGGAATGAACTTCCTTGGGCGGAGTACGGTGTGTTTCGGTACGATACGACATGGGTACCTTCAGAAAAAGCACGTACACCTTCCCTAAAGGCCGGCAACGCTCCTGTGATTCCTCTGGTGTTGCAAGAGAATGTGGGCGGCGGTGATTACTTAACACCAGGTAACCCGTACACTAGTTTGTCTTCATTTTCCATAAAAAAAATTACTGGGCAAATGAGACATCTTACGTCTCAAGATGACGAGCGTCGCTCAGAATTTTTGGGTATCTCAAGAATCCTGAGCGGCACTACATCGTAATGGACAGGGCGTTTCTCGCCCCTTATTTTCATTGTTTTAAAAAAATATTGAAGTCATAAATAATTTTCATTTTACTACTAGTAAAACGTAACTGGTATACGGATGGTAAAGAAACGAATTGGTAAGACCTGAGATCTATTGTATTTACTCAGACTTTACTCACATAAAACATTGCATTTGGGCTGTCTTATCTTAAGCTCAACACAATTTCAGCTGTCAAATGACTATAAAAACGAAATCAACGACTATGCTAAGCATACACTGAGCTCAGTTTTACTTAAGTAAAGTCTGAGCAAAGTCTAAGTACGTTCTATAGATTGCAGCCTTATTCCGACTGTTATCGATCAATAGGTATTTACAGATTCAATATTTTTAAAAAAAAAATTTCAAATCTTAGTTGAAGTAAATTAAAAAAGACAAATCATATAAAGCCACATAAGAGCTATTCGGTAATACAGAATACAGATGCATCATACTATACATACCTAGTCGGTCTACGCAGTCTTGGTTGGAAACGAACGTTTCGGACTTCATCAGAGCTGAAGACTGGCTGTCGTCTAGTACCGATCTTAATCCGATGGATTATGATTTATGAGCAATTTTAGAGAGTGCGGCTAGCTCTAATGCCATGATAATTTGGAGTCCCTAAAACAATGCGTACAGTGAAGAATTTTACCATGGAAAGAGTGCGTGCTTCTATTGATAACTGGCCTGAACGTCTAAAGGACTGTATTGCAGCCAATAGTGGACACTTCGCATAAGCTTTTTATATTTTAAATTGTTTTATATTTATTTATTAAACTTACACACTATAAAAGTAATAAATGTTATTTGCATGCAATAGAGGTTTTTTTTTCTTTATTTCAGTATTTATGGCAAAACTAAGCACACACTGTAAAGAACTAAGGGTTTTTCAACACAAGTACTTTTAAAGAAATAATTAACTCCGAGAATCCTGCTTGTGTTGTTAAATTTAAGTCTATTTTGGTCTTTAAATAGGTTTTAGTGTTAAAAATGTTCGTATAATACCTTTTTACTACTTACTAACATTTTAATCCCTTACTTTCTATTCAAGTTGACAAGTTTCATTTTTTGTGGTATCACTGTGCATAGGTCGTATTGAAGTCGCAATGATGCTCGATTTTTCCGCACCAGGACAGGGCTATGCTCAGAGTTCTGAGATCGAAACCGAAATGAGTAGTTCCGTAGGAGGACCAAAATCACTGACATATCCCAGATGGTTGCAAAACTGAAGTGACAGTGGGCAGGCACAAAGCTCGACCGATAGAAGGCCATTGGGGCAGTGAAGTCCTAGAATGGCGACCACGTACTGGAAGACGTAGTGTTCGTAGGATGGTGGTTCTAAGTCCAAGATGGACCGACGATCTCGTCAAGATCGCTGGAATACGTTGGATGAGTGAAGCGCAATAGCGACTGTCATGGCGATCTTTGGGGGAGGCCTTTGTCTAGCAGTGAAATGATGAATAAATTTTGAAATGTATAACTTTGACACGCAAAATTGTTTTAGTTTAATTTGAATGTATAATGTACATCCTTTTTCTTAAATCAGAATATAAATAAGAATCTGTGGAGCTATTTATAAGCTAATAAGATCCGTATTGACGTGGGGTCGCACAGATAGGGGATGCTAGCGACTGCCTGGCGCCGAGGGGGTTCGCCAACTTGCTCAAGTCGGGAAACTAGGTTATGGCCGACAGATTTTAGCCAATCAGAAAAAAGGTTACACTACAATATAAAGCTGTGGTGTTTACCCGAACAAGCGACAAACTTTAAATTTGTGGTTTCCTCCGGCGTAACCTCGTAAAGTATTCGATGATTTATTTAAAAACAGACAGAAATAACATTTGGGAGGAAAATAACTTATGAAACTATAATAGTTTCTTGAAGTTCTTATATTTGAAACAGTTAAAAGGAGAAATTCTTGTCATTATTAATTATATTTTTATGTATCTTGGAGATTCCTCTAACGATTTTGATTTTTTGTATTATACTAGCTGACCCGGCAATCGTTGTTTTGCCATATAAATTATTTTTAGAGTAATAAAAGATTTTTTTCTGAAATAAACGTAGCCTAAGATACTCCTTATTACATCAACTACCTGCCAATAAAAGTCCCGTCAAAATCGGTCTAGCCATTTCAGAGATTGGCCGGAACAAATAGACAGACAGACAAAAATTCTAAAAAAAAATTTGGAGTATGTACCATATATATCTTCATGTGCATGTAGTAAAAAACGATTATTTCAATATTACAAACAGACACTACAATTTTATTTATATGTATAGATGAAAATAGTTACATAACAGCATCAAAAGAACTTATAATTATAAAAAGACTACATTCACATTTATAATATTAAGGAGGGATTATAACACATATTGACGGATGAGGATCGAACCGGGATTGATGTCGTCAGAGTTAACAATTCTACAATTTATTATGTCGATATATTTTTATCGTATCTTACATCGATACTTTTTAACTTCCTGATCCTTGCTAGGTTACAAAACCAAAGTAATGGAAAATTTGTATCGGCATCTGTCCTTTATTGTAAGCACATGTGAGCAAAAATTCAATAAAAACAGACGTCGTTAAGGGGGTGAAATCAATTTCAACATACATACATACATACATACAGACATAATAACGTACAACTTTACCTGACAAGAAGGAACCAACAAAGTGGCAGATATACCTCAGATATAGTATTAGTAACTAGTAATGGAAAATCATTAAAATGTATTCAAATATGTTTCTTATGGATAAATTAATTTAAATAATGGGATTAGAAACAAACAGACAATTATACGATCTACTAGAACATTCTTCACCGCATTTAGTAATATTAAAGTAGGGGGAGTCCGGGAGAGTTTACCCACCTTGGACTAAAATACTCATAAATCTTTCTTTACCTACAAATCGCTATTTTATAAAAGTCTTATCATAAGCTGCATTATTTAGCTACATTTTATGTTAATAAAGTTTGATACATCATTAATAGTTTATGAGTAATTAACGATTAATACCAAAGTGACATTCGGCTAATATCTCCCGACTTTACCCTCAAAGTAGGGAGCCTTTACTCGGATTTAAAAATAGGTAAAGCAATAAAACAAAAATTAAAATTACTGTCACAATTAAGAAAAAATTAAATTCAAAACACCACAAATAAATCTACATCATTTCCTTTTCTTAATTGTAGCAATCAGGCTAAATAAACTGTTCCTTGACATCTTTGGAGAATCCAACACAACACATGCCACAAAAATTAATTTTTGTTCTAGTTTCAGTTTTTCCGGGATATTTACCAGGACGAAGATGTTTTCTAGTTGCAGCTTTTGGAAATGGACGAATCATTTAATTTAGATAAAACTATTTTTGGTTTTTGTCGTGACTCAGAATCTACCGTTGTCATTTGACTATTCTGGATATCCACATCTTGAGATGTAGAAGCTACCTCTGCTGATTGTCTGAATATTGCAATTGCTTGCTCCGATTTCTCCTCAGTCAAAATTTACGGTGAATTGGCTCTAGGCGCCGCAGTTTCATTTATGAATACTGATACTGACGATGAAGACTAAGTAGATGATAAAGGTAATTCGATCTAGGTCACATTTGGAAGTAGTTCTGCAGCCCCTGGGGGCAAACCAATTGAAGAAATATCTAGCTCTTGAAGTTCACTACTCATTTCTCTGTCTGTTGCCACTGAGCAAAAAAAACTTTCATCTGTAAAGAGGTCGGCTAAAAGCCTGCGACATAATTGTACTTACAAATGGGTATATTGTAGATCTTAACAGTTCATCCTGGGTTTTTTACCATCCATCCATTAAGAGCTGAATTATATCTTGTATTTTATTTATTATATTTAATATTGCGTATTCGACAACTTGAACTTCTTTGAGGTTTTCGAAGAAATCAGTAACATTTTTTTTTATTAAACCTAGTTGATCTAGATAGGCTGGTTGCTTCTGGGGTTCTTACACTTAGTTCAGAGTTTCTTGTGTTAAATCCTCTGAGTCAATCATTCCGTATGCAGTTATAGGAAGAAAAAAATATTATTGCGGGAGAACGGGAGCGATTACCCTGGATAAAGTCTCCTCCCAACAGCAGGGTAATGTCTCCCACCCCATGCCAAGCTGTCGTTTAGTACAATTTTATAACAAACTATGACACTTTAGTAAAAGCTGTCTGCCGTAAATGTTACTAGGATAACTACACTAACGGTGTATATAAATGAAATGCTGGAGTCTATTCACAGTAAGCAGCAGAATTCAAAAATTAAAAAAAATTACAAATTGAGCATGAAATTGTGTCGTCACTTCTCACTCCTAAATCAAACTGCAGATCGCAAAGGCGCCGCGTGAGTGAGATGGAAGGCGTCTAAAGGAGTCTAAGAAGTGTGGTAATGTCGCAATATCCAGTTCCACAAAGATTCTATGAGCAGTGGTTATTGTCTCCCACCTGCTAAACCATCCCGGACTCCCCTAGCTGACCCGGCAAACGTTGTATTGCCATATAAATTGGAATGAATAAATTAATTCATTAATATTTGTAATTATTGGGAAATGTGACTTAACATCTTATGTCTCAGGGTGACAGGTTCAGCCATTTTGAAGGAGCTTGGTAACAAACACAGCGATACGAAAATTTTTAATATTGTATTACTTTAAAAGAATAATACATGGGGCACACTAAAAGTTTTGCACTTCCAGCTAATTCGAGCTATTTGAATTTCTAATGTTATATTTTTTGAAATGTTGCAACCTTCTGAGTAATAAAAAAAAATGGTGCGAAATCATTTGTCAGTTGTTTATTATCACACATCAAAGTTCGTACGCAACGAAAATGAAATTACATCGAAAAGATTTTAGAGCGATGATTTTTTTATGATTTTAAAAGTTATCTCTCTCCGCAAGACTGTGCCGCTCGTCTTCAAAATGCTTTTGGAAGTAAGGCACCTTGCTTGAGCACCGTGACGCGATGGTTTGCTGAATTTGAGAGAGGTCGGGTTTCTTTACATCACGAATTTCGTGAAGAACGGCCTTCAACTGCCGTCAACGAAAATAATGTGGCTACTGTTAAGCGGCTAATTGAAGAAAACCTGCGGATTATCAATGAGACAATTCGAGGACTATTGGGGATTGGTATGAGCCAAATTAAGAAAATTATTCACGAAGAATTGAAAGTACGGTAACATTGTTGTCGTAGGATCCCTCGTGAACTGACAGCGGAGCAGAAGCGATCTCGCGTGGAATGGTGCTCACAGATGCTAATGAATACGACCACGGACATTCTAATGCTGTTTATGACATTGTAACAGGAGACGAAACGTAGATTTATTGTTTTGAACCCGAAAAAAAACAGCAATCTTGTGAATGGGTGTTTGAAAATGAGAACAGGCCAACAAAAGTGAGGCAGGCGAGAAACGTTGGTGGGAAAATGATCGCATTTTCCACTTGAAGTTCTCCTACATCATGACAATGCTTCTTCACACACGGCCAACAAAACTAAGTCACCCATCCTGCACATAGCCCCGACCTAGCACCCTGTGATTTCTGTATTTTCCCCAAAATCAAAGATTTGTTGAGAGGTTTCACTTTAATCAATTCTGAAGAGGCAGTGTCAGCTGCATCAAAGTTTTCGTGCAATCAGCACGAAAACTTGCGTTCAGATCTGTGGTCCTCCCTTTTTAAAAAATGGTTCCATCGCATGAAAAAATGTTGATTGAAAAGATTGATTGAATGTAAAGAAGAGTATTTTGAAAAGGAATAAACATAATATTTTGGTTATAACATGTTGTTTTTTTAAGTTACGGAAAACTTTTAGTGTGACCTACGTAATTTCAAAAGTATAATAATTTCATTAGCATTAAAGGTGTCTACCAAGGGGTTGCAAGGGGTTAGCTTGTCTGGTAATGAATGAAGTGATTTTTCATAATATAGTGAAGGTAATACCAGAAAAATCACACTTCATTATTTGCTGAATTTAATTCGGTTTTTTACACACCTTTACCGGTGGGAGGCTCCTTTACACAGGATGCCGACTAGATTATGGGTACTACAACGGCGCCTATATCTGCCGTGAAGCATTAATGTTTAAACGGTATTTTGTTTCGGTCTGAAGGCTAGTAAAATTACTGGGCAAACGAGACAACATTTTATGTCTCAAAGAGACGAGAGTAATTTTAGTGCCGATCAGAATTTTTGGAATTTTCAAGAATCCTAAGCGGCATTACAATGTAATGTGCAGGGCGTACCAATAACCATCAGCTGAACGTACTACTCGTCTTGTCCCTCATTGTCATAAAAAAATATCGTTTACCGCCACGGTAACTCAAACTTCCTAATGATCCATAGTTCTAATCTGTGTTGGGAGCATGTGCTGACATTAAACTTTCAGCTTTTACTAAATAACATAGGACTGGGGCACAGTGTAAATACTTACAGTAGTCCAACGCCTTTGATGTTTTGAGAAATGCCGCCTCCGTTCAGACATACGTTATTCTGTCAGGGTTGCCACATTTCTTTTATTTGTTACTTTGTTTGTTCCTTTTTTCTTTCTGTGGTAGAATGTATGTAGGGTACCAGGAAACAAATAATACAACTATTTTTTAAGTTAATTTGTTTTATTAGAAAAAAGGAATAGTTACAAAACATCAAAAGTTCTCAATTCTAGGGATGTTTTGGATATGGAATTTCGGATATGGATAGTAAAAAAATGTTTACCAGTTTCGGTTACGGTTACGGAATTGAAAATATTTCGGATTAGAACGGGTTGAAATAGTTCTATGGCTACTTTTTTAACGGGAGCGAATTTTAATTTTGCTTATACAACTCCACTTTTTTGAAAACTAACTTTTTGACGGAAGCGAAGCGGCGGGGATCTACGTTACGGGTGCTAGTTACGAACAAGACATATATAAGTATCATTATGTCATACACGGAATTAACACTCCCGAAAACCTCGAAACTGATTCCCATATTTATTGTATACAACAAGTCGCATCCGCCATCTTAGATCTCAAAATGGATATCATATTTGTAATTGACACTCCCGAAAGCTTCAAAAATGATACCCATATTGATTTTATTGATATAATCATATCCGCCATCTTGGATCTCGATATGGATGTCATATTCTTAAATGACACTCACGAAAACTTCGAAAATGAAAATAACAGAATGATATCGATCGTGTAATAATCTATTTTTAGTACTGTGGTAGAAGTGAAACCTCAACTGACAAAGTTTAAAAACAAATAATTCAAATCTTCCCGTCGTAATTACAAAAAAAAAATTACAAAGAAAAATAATTTCCAAGAAAACATTCAATTAATTGATGTTTAAAAAATATTAATATGAAAAGTAGTCCAAAAACAAACATTCAATAAAATGTTGCTTAAAAATATTTACACAAAAATTATTACAAAGTAAATAATTCATTATAGCATATATCAAATAAAATTATTTCAAAGAAAACCTTTTTAATAATGTGTTTCAAAAAAAGTATCTAGTTTATATGTATTTAAAAAAAATATATATATTAACAAAACACAGCACATGTACATGGTATGAACCATTATTTCAATTGCTTTCAGGTTAAAACAAACATGCGCTAGCCCTTAAAGTCGTGTCCCGAGTTGCTAACTAATTCGGGCGTCCACAGCATATGTAAATCGGGCTCGCCTACCCGCATCTATCCCCGTACACCCCACACGATTGTCCTGTCTAGACGGCTTCGACGGACGACTGTTTCTTGATATTATATAGACTGTGGTCTGGGGTTCAAACAGAAAGGTATCTACAGTAAGGGTCCCATTTTTACAATTTTACTAACAACTGCTCTCAAAAAGTTTTAAGATTACAATTATTATTTTTTGTATCTTATATTATTTATGAATGTCTTTTTGTTGAGGGTTTATTACAATAAGGTAATGGGAGAAGAAGAAAATGATCCATTGATTCTTCTACAGTTAGCAAGGGATATACTGAAAAAACTCCTACGTAAACAAATAGCACTCACTCTCTACATCCGCTACCTACCCTAAAACCTTCTTTAGTAGTTTAATAGTTCAGCTACCTATATACGCACTTGTTTATTAAAAATTATTACATTCACAGCAACAATGACTTTTTTACATCATTTCCTAAAATATTCTACCTCGATCATCCAGCAACAGACAGCATCAATATTTTGTCATTTCTGTTCGTTAATCTATGATCGCCTTGGCAACGATCGGCGTTGTCATGGCAACATATTTATTTTGTTAGATAAATAATGAAATCAAATAAAATGTTATAATTCATGATTTCTTAACTGTGTTACGTAATTCTATGATTTTTTTTACTTTCGTAAATAGTGCATCTTCCCATAACACAAGACGGCATTTTAATGTTGTACCTATATTAAATTGTAAGCAATTCTGTCAACAACAAACGCGTGTGTACCGTTTTCGTATCGAGAGAGCGACTACCAATTGACTCAATTTAGGCGATTGATTTTCGGCGCGCTAGTGACATATCAACCTTTTTTAATACTATAATATCATTGCAACATGATCGGCTATTCTCTAAAATTTTATTATCTCTGCTATAATTTTAAAATTAAATTTTACAAGTGTAACAAAGGATTTCCTCTGCCATTAGCAAAATCTAAAGATTTAATTTAACATCTCCTAGACTTTATTATATGCATCGCAAATAGGAATTTCGTTATATTTTTGGCTTTGCCCCAGATGGATCACACCATGGGTGAGAATCCAGAAAGGGTTTTTAATGTGGGATGTGGGATGCCATCTAACGACGAGATCTCGAACTGAAAGACTCAACCAGATTCGTACCACATACACTCTTAAATTGGCGTGAAAGGGCGACTCTTTGTTCTCATAAAGAAGTGTAGCGATTCCAGCCCCCAAACCCACCGCAAGATGTCAGCAGCACTAAAAGAGAACGAACCTAGGAGAGTAACACCTTTCCTAGACACAGACATTACTATTATAATAATCAATATGTAGGGTATAATCGTTAAGTGTGATTCTATAACTATTACATATATAAAAAAAACTTTAAACTGATATCGAAAGTACGTTACCTAATCAGCAAAAAGACATCATTAACTTTTTAAAAATCAAACGAGAAGTATTCAAAATTTTGATATTAAACACTCCCTTACATTTAGTATAGGATTAGTAGAACGGTCATTGTATCGCACAACAAGGACGACACTTCGAATATAAAATTTTGAACTTACTAAGAAAAGTGTAGTATTCAATTAAAAGATATATTTATTTCTTTATTAGGACAGTAAACAGTAAACGCATATTAAAATTATGTATACTTCTTCCGTGATTTTTTAAAAGTTATTGATGTCATTTTATTGATTAGGGAATGTACATTCAATACAAGTTTAAATTTTTTTGACATCTGTAATTCTTAGTTATCAATCGCCTGGTCACACCTAATGATTTTACATCCTGTATATTAAGCATTTATTCTATGCTTGTGCCGCTTCTAAAATACTTTCTTTTTGTTATGTATTTTGTATTTTGATGACGTTGATTCTCTGGAGTTTCCGAAGGCAGCTGTTGTAGGATACGACTTATGTAGCGCAATCTTGTTTTGAAATCACATTTACGGAGGCAGGTTCAGCGGTGGAAGCTGCCGAAAACCTAAAGGAAAATTAAAAGGAAATTTCATTTAAATATAAAATAATGGTCTGTTTCTCAGGTTAATGTGTTGCATCATTTGGAAATCTTGCAATTGAAGTAACGCTCATAAAAATAATAAGTGTCTTTGCCCATAAAATAGCTTAATTATTGTATCAAAATACTGGAACCAAACCACAATCTTCTCAAAATGGCAACTCCTGGCAAGAATTTTTAAAAAGTTTAGCGAAACTTGAATAGAAATGTAATAACAAGATGAATATGGTATTGTTGAGTTTCTACCCTGTCTTTAGCAGTGCCGGTACGGTGTGAGATAGACCGACCGTAAGGGCACCGACGCTCTTTTTAGTCATTTAATATTTTAAGTATGCATCTACTTACCATCGTCTTCTTACCTACAGCTAGGGTTGCCAACGGTACTCTAAAATAGAGTATTGTACTCTAAGCGTACGCTATCTATAACACTAATAGAGTATGCTAAAATGCAATTTTTCATACAATGTTTACTATACTGTTGCCAGTCATGTAATATTATGCAAACCCATTTTATTTTATTTCTTAACATTAAGTTATATTTCTTTAGGCGCGTTATGAAAAAATTGTTGAGAGTAAATTTTAAGATGCGCGCGCTACATTGTGTTAACAATAGTAACAGGCTGAAGTTGGTTCCTAAAATTTTCTGACGTTTGCGACGTGCGTTTTTGTTGGTTTCTTCGTCCATTATTAGGACAGGCAAAGAGTTCAAGCCCATACAGCCGTATTCGTTATTTAATAATTAATTTTCAAAGCCATCTTTGCACTTTTTTTTTTTGGTTTCTTCGTCCATTATTAGGACAGGCAAAGGGTTCAAGCCCGTACAGCTGTATTCGTTGTTTAATAATTAATTGTCAAAGCCATCTTTACAAGATTTTTACAATATTGTTCTTTCTACAAACGTAGAATAGCAGGGGGAATAAATAATTTTTAGAATTTTTGCTTTGATACGTCAAAGATGCATAACTACTTGCGTGCACACACTTTTTTTTAAATTAGATTATATTTTAAAATGTTAAAATAGGTGGTTTTATTTTTATTTTATTTTATTTTATTTGGGACACAAAACAATTAAACACTAGATGATTACATTAGAGGAAGAAATAACATAAATAGTACTGAGTGCATAACCGACGACAATGTCCACGGGTTACTATTTAAGTGTTAGGTAACAAGAAAGAAAAGTAGTTATTACAAACAGATGTTGCTTACAATATTATTATGATGTCACATATAAGTCTCCAATGAGGATATTTAATTTCATAACAATGAGATTTAAGTTTAAATTTAATTACATAACATTAATTAAGTTGATGCTGTTACAATGTGCTATTAATTGCTGATTGGAATTGTCGTTCCGATATACCTAATATGTCAATATCTGAAAAGATTTCATTGTATGTGCTAAATAGGCGTTGCAGAGGCGCGCGTTTGCCGGAGTTGGTTCGAATTGGGCTAACTGCAAAAAGGGGACGCTTACGTACACTGCGCTGACATACAACTCTTGGGACCTGGAAGTTTAGATTGTGTACTAAATCACTGCAGTCATATTTGTTGTTACATAATCCATATAATGTTTTAGCCCCAAGAAGTTTCCTTCTGGTCTTTAGGGTCTGTAAGTTATATTTTTGTAGCAGATCGGGGTATGATAATTTAGATCGGTAACATCTATAATGAGTCGATTTTAGAAATTTACGCTGTATAGTCTCAATTATATCGGTATATTTACTGTACAGAGGATCCAAGACCTGTACAGCGTATTCAAGTTGAGGACGTATTAGTGATTTGTAAAGTGTTATGTATGTTGTATGTTGTTTAAACTGGCGGGATACGCGCATGACAAATCCAAACATCTTATATGCATTGTTTACAATATTGTTGATGTGCTGGTCTACATGTAGTTTAGAGTCAAGCTGTATGCCAAGATCACGGACACTGCACATTTTAGCTAGATTTGAACTGCAAAGGGAATATTGGGAGGTAATAATATTTCTTTTTTTAGAAAACGTTATAGAGTGGCACTTGGGAATGCTCAGGAACAATTTATTTGCGTTGCAATAGTCGGTGAGTCTATTTAAGTCCTGTTGCAAGAGAATAGTGTCAGAAGGATTTGATATGGTTTTATATATCTTCAGGTCGTCTGCATAAAGTAAGAATTTTGAATTTAGGAAACATGTGTGAATATCATTAATAAATAGAACGAATAAAAAAGGTCCTAAAATAGATCCCTGAGGAACACCGGATGTTACATTAACAGGTCGAGACTCATAACCACTAATGACGATTTTCTGGGTACGTATAGTAAGATAGGATGCAAACCAACGAAGCAGGTTGCCTTTTATGCCATTGTAGGAGATTTTATCCAATAATATTTTGTGGTCAACTTTGTCAAACGCCTTTTGAAAATCTGTGTAAACAGTATCGGTTTGAATATTTTGATCAATGTTATGGAAAAGAGAGGTCGTGAATAAAATTAAATTTGTTGTGGTTGATCTTCCCTTGACAAAGCCATGCTGTTGTTCTAATATACTGTTGTGAAGTAGGGGGTAAATTTTATCATGTACAAGACTCTCAAAGACCTTTGACAAAGATGAAATTATTGAGATAGGGCGGTATTTTTCAACATTACTTCTAGGTCCGTTTTAATGAATCGGAACTAAATTTGCATGCTTCCAAACGCTAGGAAATAATCCTTCATTCAAACATTTATTAAATATTATTTGTATTGGATAGGAGATGGTTTCCCATGTATTTTTAAGAAACCTAGCTGGAATTCCGTCAGGTCCCGGACCTTTTGAAGGGTCCAGAGATTTCAGTTTAATTTTTTTATCTGATAATGTGACACTCAGATTACTTATATTAGTGTTATTAGTGTTTGTGCATAAAGGGGGGGCCCAGTTATCTAAATTAAGACTTGATGGCTCATAAGAAGATTCAAAAAAAGAAGAAAACATATCGCAAATAGTTTCAGAATTACTAGAGGAGAAGTCCTTGTATGTCATATGATGTGGAATACCAATCTTTTTTTTACTGTTGGCTACATAGTTCCAAAAATATTTAATATTAGAGTGAACACTATTCTCTACAGAATTAATGTACCTTTTGTAACATAATCCGCATTCTTTCTTGAAACGTCTTCTAAACATGGAGTATGTTTCATAATCTGAGATATTATTAGATTTCTGTGATACTTTTGGAACTCCGTGCTCTCTATTTACCTTATTTGAAATCAGATATACTATATTTTTCTAATAAAATTTGGCAACCCTACCTAAAGCTGAAGCTAAAAAGTGATTGGATAATGTTATACTTAATTTTTCTCTTGACGGCCTTTAGTAAGCTAAGAATACCTATTACGTAACTATTAATTACATAATATATTCAATCAATTAAATAGTCATTAAAGATAAGGAAAAGGATTAAATAAAACGCACATAAAAATCTAAATTGGAACCAACTATTGCATATTTATTGACTCACCGTCCAGAAAACATTACAATATTAAACATTATTTTATTTAAAAACGTTAAGCGTGTAAAGGAAATTTCATGTGGCGCCTTATGGCTATTCTAAAACGAATATAAATTAAGTGCCGTCTAAGAGGCAGCTATTGCTAGAAATGTAACGGCAGCCGGCGGCCGGCCTCACCATGGCAGCCATGGCCAACTGGTCTTAATAGAAACTTAACCAATTGGCGTATTGGTCATAACTTGGCCGATCTCAACTCTTTGGCCGATGTTGGCAGTGCTTGTTTTAATGGAGTTGGACGTAAATGAGTCACGCCACGCTCAACGTTACACATACACACAGAGTACGTAAGAGTATCGCGTAAGCCAACGATAAAACGACACTATCCATTCATATCTGTAAACAACATCAATCCAACATTTAGTAATTTGTCTTCATCACTGACTTGGCAACTCTTACGCACGAACAAAAACACAGGAAGCGTAATCCAGAAATCAAATTATGTGCTGATGAGCAAAGTAAAGGTCTACGCACATTACACCGAACCAACGCCAATCCGATACCCTTCCAACTATAGGTATAAACGAGTTGTCAACTAAGATCAACGCGACGGTCACCAGTGGACAACTTGGCGTCAACGGTGGGAAGTGTGTTGTCAACTAGCTCGACCTCAACCATGAAGATTCTTCTTTGTGGTGTGTTCTTTGTACTTTTTTTCCACTCTGTACGGGCGACGAGTTGCCAATGCGTCGCGCGCTTGTCGTAAGCACATTGTAGGGGTAACACGGGTCGGTGACAGTTAATAGGTGAACAACTCGTGGACCACGCGTCGTATATTTTGAGCTTACTATATGCCAAATACATTCTTATATGATATACTGTGAGTTGAGTAAGAGTGGAGTCGACGTTGATTCAGTGTAATGTGCGAAGACCTTAATCGGTATAGTTGGACGTTGACTAGAAATGGCCAAAGAATGTTGGGTGCCAAGTCGACCAAGATGTTTAGGCACGGTCCACCATCAGCTCGAAGTGCACCGAGCCGCGCCGCTCGTATCTGTCATAGAAGATGTTCTTCGCCCACGCCTTACACTCGATGTTGATGAGAACGCCAGCTGCAATGTTAAATATAGTGTAATAATTTTAGCTCAGTAATTGAACAGAGCGTAACATATATAACTATACGTATATACGTTACAATTTTTAGTATCATCTTGTTCTATTGTAAAAAGTAATCGTAGGTAAGTCTCATGTTTTGCGTATAAATTATTTAGAAAAAAAGTGTGCGTGCAAGAAGTTATACTTCTTTGGACTAACGAAGTAAAAATCATTAAAATGATTTATTCTTCGTACTATATTACGTTTTTAAAAAGAACAATTTTCTAAATATCTTGCAAAGATGATTTTGACAATTAATTATAATGAATACGGCTGTATGGCTTGAACCCTTTGCCTGTCCTAATAATGGACAATTAAAAAAAAAAAATAACGAATGTATATTAATAAAATAAAAAATACGTCAGAAAATTTTAGTAATCAACTTCAACATTCAACTTCTTCAATTGTTACTTTTGTGTTTCAGTGATGCGCGCGCATCTTGAAATTTCACTCACATCATTTTTTCATTACGCGCCTAAAGAAGTATAACTTCAAAAACCATAAAATTAGAATAAAGTAGCGTATACACGACCTCACAGCCCGATATTTGACCAGTTTTGATTTGTAAATGTGTACGATGGTTTAATACTCCAAATACTAACGAGCAAATGCCAAGCGTGGCTGTCTGTTTACGAATTGTCATTCAAAATCGGCTACAGTTAAAATGGCGTGAAGTAAAATATATAAAATATGTTGTAATTATAGAGAGTCTAATCGTTAAGTGTGACCACATTACAGACATCAAAAACTTTTTAAAAATCTAACGAGACGTATCCAAAATTTTTATATTAAACACTCCCATAGATGTTGAAATTCTTGCCCTGTTTGCATGCATATTTGAATTAAGATACATAAAACTAGATTTCTTAATTTTATTAAAAAAAAACTGGCATGAATCTTTTAACTAAGGTTTAAACAGAATTCAAGCTAGAAATTTACGTTGGAATAAACTGCAAGGTGATCTCAAAGGTGAAATCGAGTATTGCTAGCTGAATTTGAAGAACAAATATCATTGACAGCCACCGAAAAAAGACATACTCATCCCTACTCTGTGGTTAATACTAGAAAGAGTTTCAGAATGTATTTACTACGTACCACTTTGAATGTATTAAAAGGCCAATAAAATTTAAATTAATTAAAGATAATATTATTTCTAATATTAAATATGATAATTATTACGATATATATTATAAATAGTTTTTAAACAAACAAACTCTATCCAGACATATAAATGATTTAAGAGATACTTACCAAATAAACTATATAATCATTGTTATGTATGATACACATGTGAGTGAAATTAGTATGATCCGCATTGTCGTATTAATAATTATGATCCGTTATATGGAGGGAGTAAGTCGGGCATGTAAACACTATGCTGTGATTGATGAAAAAGTGTGATAAAAAGTATATTATATTGTAAGATAGAACTTACTCCTTGGTTTTTCGAAAAGGACCGCAACCAGTGGACTCAGGTATCCCTCTTTGTTTGTAAAAGGGTAGTAGAAGGCGGGGAAACCTCGCCGAGGGATGTACTGGATCGGCCCAATGTTCTCCACGTCAGCTGGATTCTCTCCCTCGCACGATACCCACACCGTGTTTGCATCAGGCTTACCAGACTGAAAAAAATTATTAATTTATATGATGTTTTTTATTATGAAATTTAATTTATTTAATACGTTGAATACAATGTACGAATACATTTTAGATCTCAAATGTATAGCAGTCTTTTCTAGTAAGCAAAACGTTGGCTTATTAAAAAAAAATCCTTAACCTTAATTTTTATCAATTATTAATCATTTAAACAGGAGTCCAGGAAATCGTTTCTGGGGTAGTTTTTTTAATTCAAGCGGTAGATGATTGTACAATTTTATACACATTGCATATAATATTGTTCTAGGACATTGGCCATAAATTAGTCTATGCGGTACTCGCGTGGAACGAGGATTTAATTTAATGGTCTTTTTAAATAAATGATTATTTTCTTTTACAAAATTACATGCTTCAATTCAAATATATACATATTAGGCAATGGCAAAAGAGTTAACTTTTAAATGAGTCATTACATGAAAATGTCAGACCATCTACACATAATATGGAACGTATATTTTTTGAGCAGCAAATGCTTGCGATACCCCATCGCCATTATCCCAAATGAGTAGACCGTATCTGAGAATTGCCCCGATATTTCCATTGTACTCCACTAAAGCCTTATGAGAAACAATTAGCCTAAGTCTTCTTAGGAAATACACAAATCTACAAATTAAGATTTTGTAAATAATAACTTACCTTATATTAAATACTAATTAATAAAATACGTACCACCATCTTGATGTGTTGCTTCAAGTCTTCAGGCATTTCTTTGGGTAGATCTTCAGTGTTGTTATATGGTTTTGGGAGCCAGTTGAAGATCTGTAAGAAGAAGAGAAATGTAGAATAGTATGAGTAATATAATTTTTAGTTTGCTTTCTCTGATTATTTTCAAACATCTTAATATATGCGGTGACGGATTTACAGATTTGCCGCCCGCAGGCTATTAAATTTTTGCCGCCTCAAAATTTTGATATCTTCTATCAATCAATCATCAATCAATTTTCTATCAATAAATTTCCAACTTTATGATTTGTGTTCCATCATCCTCGTTACATCAACTTTTCCCGTATGGTTAGTATCATTGAGAACTATGGTACCGTGTTAGATCATTAATTTTTAGAATAACGCAGTAGCGATTCGATATTATTTCACGGTTAACAAAATTCTCGTTGTCATAGATAGACTCATATCGGATTAAACGAGAAATTGTTATTTTAATTAATAAAGCGTTTAGCAATTGTTTATGTAGAGATATTTATTATTTAGCATTGTTTATAGGACTATATTTCGATTTTTGTGAAATATTTTAATTTCTCTCCAATTTTCGAAAATCGTACTTTGTGTGTGTATATTTTTTTTTTTACAATTTGTAAATCGAAATAAAAAATTTATGAACTAAATTTGCCGCTCCTTAAAATTTGCCGCCCTAGGCTCCAGCCTACTCAGCCTGCTGGTAAATCCGCCACTGAATATATGATAATGAAAACATCGCTCCATTGTGTCTTCTACTGGATTTATTTCACCTGTTTCACCTGATTCCTGTCACCAAATTCCACCTTCACACGATATATTAGGATATCATTCCTACCATCTGGATATATGGCATTCCCCCACAGTGCGGTTTTCGAGGAACTTTCTTCCACTTACTACAAAGCTGTGGAATGAGCTAACTTGTGCGGTGTTTCCAGGACCAAACGACATGGGTACCTTCAAAAAAAGTGTACACTTTTTAAAAGGGCCGGCAACGCTCCTGAGATTCCTCTGGTGTTGCAAGAGATTATGGGCGGCGGTGTTCACTTAACATCATGTGACCCGTACCCTCGTTTGTCCTCTCTTCCATAAAAAAATGGTAAAAAGTTTGAAGAGATATTTAACTATCTTATTTCATGATTGGGCTTCTGGAACTTTCTTATCGTCTTTATTATAACAATGAATTTTATTCCTAATGCCGTTTACGTTAAAACGTTTAGTCCTGAAGAAACTTACACCAAAAATACTTAATAGCCAGTCAAATTCAAAATATTGATATTATATAAAACATAACAGTTCCTTCTGGGATAGACTCCGCAAACCTCAGAACCGCATTCTCCAAACGGTTTGTGACGGGATGCCTAGCAATATTTTTTCATATTGGCTCACTGTGCATCAAAACAAAAATAGTAAATAAATGGCGGTGCCTAGACCAAGACACCTGGGAAGAGCTTTATTAACTTTTCCAGATAGTTTATTAGTTTTGTGTATATTTTACTTTTTATCTTTATTTTATGTAGTAGAAATCATTGTACCTATTTGTTTCATAGTATGTATACTGGGTAATTTTGCTTTTACCAAAAACTTATTATTATTATTACTGCTATAACAGTCGATATGACGTAAATGATTTAAAATAATTAAATCGATTTCAATTGAAGAGCTATCAGCCCCAAACGAACTTGTTCTAATTAATTGCCATAAATTGCTCTATGATTGAAGTCGACTGTTTAATTGGTACGAGTCAAAACTATCCGCGCTGCCATCGGCAACGTGATCAAATGAAAGTCGGCGTTATTTGCGTCAAATTCTGTTTACTCGTACACTGCTTTGATCATTGTTATATTCGGTTTGGCTGGATATTAAAGTCCTAGCCACTGTTCAGGGATGTGTTCATTATCTATAAATAAATTTAAATGTTTTATAAAAAAAATGCCTCTGTCGTTAATCCTATTACTCCACAGCTGAATATCTAAGTAATCGGACAGACTGGGACTAGATTATGATTATTTTATAGCGATAGAAATGACTGTACAATATTGTATATTTTTATTGAAAAGAGCGCAAAAAAAGAATGCTGGGAGAGTTTCTTGCGCCGCATCTTCTCTCTCAGAGCGCCATTTGTTTCCGAAGCGGTAGTAGTATCTAGTATATTAGAAATGACATCAAAAAGAATTCTAAAGGAATCAATTTTGAGAAAATAAATGCCTCTTATGCCTTTTATCAAAAGCTTCAGGGAGAGATTCATTGCATTTTTAATGCTTGAACAATTCTTTATAGTAATGATAATGATCTGTTTAGTTAAAAAATATAGTAGACACATGGAAATATCTGATGCGTTTCGCGAAAACTTAGCAGGGCTAATTTGACAATGCAATGCAAAAAATTAAAATTTTCGCGACTCTCAAAACTTTAGATGATGTTTCATTTATTAATAATTTTAATGTGGTGCTGACCTTATTAGTGATGAACGCAGAGGTCCTTGACCGAATGCAGAAGAACATCGAGTTAGTGAGAACCATCAAACAGCGTAAGATCTCCTACCTCGGTCATATACTGCGCAACGATAGGTACCACCTGTTGCAAGCTCTTTTTTGATGGGGAAAATTGTTGGAAGGAGAAGGAAGTCTTAGAAACATAAGGGAATGAGCTGGTATCAAGAAATTCCAAGAAATATTCCGCCAAGCTACGGACAAGGAGAAGTTTAAAAAACTGACTCCTAACCTTTCAGTAATGGAGAGGCACGGGAATAAGAAGTAAAAGCTGACCTTATTGAGCTTGAGGAACACGCAAGGTCCACCTTCCTCGTAATTGTACTGGTTGGCTGAAGTGCAGGGATGGAAGTCATCGACGGGCACGTCGCACACTTGTCGCTCGCCCAACTGCGCGGAGGTCGGGCTGCAAGCCACGCGGTTCTCAGCTCCAGCAGCCTCGCCACTTCCACTGCCCTTCTTGCGGTATTCTATAATTAAGGAGAGATGTTAAACATATAAAATGAATTTTGATAATCATATTGCTTAGATCGACTCCAATTTACCAGTGGGAGGCTCTTTTGCACCGGATGGCGACTCGATTATGGGTACCACAAAAGAGTGTAAGCATTACTGTGTTGCGATCTGAAGGGCGCCGTAGCTAGTGAAATATCTGGGCAAATGAGACTTAACATCTTATGGAACGGAGTGACCATCGTCAGGATATTTAAATTGTACATTTGATATAACGAAATTAAAAAAAAAAGGAGCACGCCGAGTTTCTTGCGGTCTGAGGCATAAATTTTTGAATATGTTGTAGTTTGTGGCTTTCAAAAAGTGATTTAATTTGTAATATTTATTAACAATATTTGAATTTGAATAATATTCTCCAGATTTTGAGGAAGAGTAACAAGGTAAGCGCACTTGAAGAAGGAGAAAATCCTGAATGCACAACATTCGAAAATGATATGGTACATTTATGTTTCTTCGTGAAAAGAAAGAAGACATCTCACCTATAACTATGTATGTAGCTACAAACCTACCTTGGCTGACACCGACTCCAAAAATAAGAATAATCGTAACTAAAATAAGATTAATAAATTAGAAGTTAGTTAAAAATGCAGAGGAAGAGCTTTGCAGCGCGGTAGAAGAATGTTTGTAAGAATAGAAGAAGGTGGCGTTCTATTGTCTCTGCTTGCTCCGACGGGATATAAGTATGTATGATATTAATAACAACTTTAGGTATTGATTGATTAACCCCTAATAATTAATATGCAATAATTAAATCGGCGAGCTATTTTCAACATTCAGTTACAGTCTTAGAATACCTTTTCCAATAATACTTGGTTAATATTATAGTTGGGTCTCTACTTACGGTCGAGGAACTCGTCAACAACTGACGCCCACTTGAGCACGGATCCCTTGTCGTTCGCTCTGTAGTAGATGAGGGTGCTCTCCACGTTAGCAGAGTCGGGCATCGGCCGGAAACCAAGACCTAGCAGACATTTCATTCATCAGGAATGTTGTGAAATAGACTTAATAGCCGACGACACAGCAGTAATAATAAAACTAGACTTTGTTATAGTGTGCGTGCGTTGCTGAAAATAAATGTTAAAAGTTAGCCGCAATTTTTTTTCGACGTGTTCACAGCTGTCACAGTCATCTAAAAGTATAAATTAGCTAAAACTGACCCATTGCGTTCTTCTGATGCTCCTGTTTATTGTTACCAGGCAATCATAAATTATGTTTTGCTATCGAGGACTTAAAATAGGTTTAAAGCCACATTAACTGTTTCTATATTTGAAGACTAACGGCCGTTCCCAATATTCAGTCTATCTCTTACTTGAGATAAAAATCGTAACTATCGTTGACTTTTCTGTCCCAATAAACTTATCGAGTACTACTTATCGGTAACTCACCTTATCCGTACACGCTGTCTATCAATGGGACGACGTATGGCTTACCAACGATAGAAGTTTGTATGGAAATTTCAATTCACGCGTCCCAATATAAGGCGATAAGAATGACTTATCGGGTGTATTGGGACAGCTTCAGATTATTGACAGCTAAATGCTGACAGTAGAAGGTAGTAATTTATCTCTATATGTAGATTGTATATTGGGAATGGCCGTGAACTTGTTCCTTATCTAACTACAACTGAGTCAAATATTTCTAAATACCTTTTCATAAGTTTCCTTCATAATATAAATATGCCCTAATCGCACCTAGTAGACAGCGTTCGCTCATTTACTTGTACTATACTATCGTTCAGTGCAAAATCACTGCGTGTGACTGAACAATTTTCGTTGACCGCCCAATATTCAAGTTGGTGCCCATTTTTTTTCGAGTTAATATGTCATGCTTTCTGCATGACATATTAACTCGAAGGATTAAGGAAGGAACGATTCATTAAAAAATTTCCTACTATTTTTAAATAAAACACCTTTTAAAGTTATTTTGTATTTACATTAGATTTTTGCGTTACTGAATTTTTTTAATTATTAATTCTAAACTAATTTAAATTTCTTAACTTTTACGCAAAAATCTAAAATCAAACCAAACTTACAATTATACGCGTTTTAATCCATTAAAAAGTGTTTTATTTAAATGTGTAAAAATGCTTTTCCTACTATATTATCATGAATTGACATAATATTAAATAGTATTATTTAACTGATATTTATTATTGTAAATTAATTATTACTTAATGTGTCCTTACCTGGGTTACTGCCAATAATTGATGCGTCCAGCTGCCATTTTGGCATCTTCGAATCAAGGGTCTGGTAGAAGATGGCGAGCATCGCCGCGAAGAAACCCACCAGAACGGCATAGAAGATCAGGTAAAACAGAAGTATCTTTGCTGGAATAATAAAAAAATTAATTATCAATTACTTAGCAAACATGTTAAACAAACTTAGTTTAATAATTTGAATCTAACATCCACTTCTTAAGCATAAGAGCAACTTTGACTTTGGCAATTAAGAATTAAGTTATCAATATTTCCTGCGTAGATTTCATATGCCTAGTAATCTAACTTTCGAATTGGATTTGCTTACAATTTTATGGGTTTTAACTCTTCACGCAAAATCATAATACTTTTATAGTTACTTTTTTTATAAAACGAACTAAATGCCAGTGAAGTCAAAATCAGACTGGTCGTTTGAATTTAAATTTAAAATAATTAACAATTTGGAAGGCTATGAAAGTGCATCGAATTTTTGATGACTTCTACTTTTATAAATTAGCGGAAAGTCTTACGCGTCGAAATAAATTTGATTTAGAAAAAATGATTTTTTTAAAGTATTTTTTAGGAGACGAAGATGAAGTACATACTAATATTGTATAAGGGCTACGTCAAACGATGAAGGTCGCATACGTGATGACAACGAGACACACTAACGCCTCACGCAGCGTGCCAGTTTCACTATAATTAGCTCCTTAATTAGAGAGCGGCCGTAAACTATCCTAATAGGAACATTTTAATGAAGCTATTAATGTCGCAATGAATGCACTTGTTTCGTAGGACTCAATAGAATCAAGGCATATTAATGTGTCTAAGATTATCGGTTATCAGTTTTGGAACTAGGCAGCGTATGGTTGTATGTTATTTAACTTAGGGAAATCACTTACAAAATTAAAAAGTCTTAAGTATATTTCCTAATCTTATATTATTAGTAGATGGAGCTCTGACAAGAGAGTGATTAACGAGAGACCGTTAGCCGAGCTAAGCCGTTTCTTAAAAAAATTGCAAGTTGTTTCAATAAAATAAAAAAGATTATCAGTTTATTTTATTGGTATATTGAACAGTCAATCATATTGAACGTCTAATTTTTATAGCATTTCATCAATCACATTTAAACTTAAGTTTTTATTGACGAACGTGATTGACTGTGTAATGAACGCCTAAGTTCTAGATCAAATGTGTATATGGCGACGTTGCCAATCCGCCAACAGGTGTCTTGGCTCTCATACTATAACGATCCATAGGGTAAGGGCAGACTGACAACGTCGCATGACTTAAGGAAGTAGTACTTTTAAGGAAGCGTGCTTATTGTTTTGAAATCGTTTGGCAATTTGTCGGTCTGAAGCAATCCCACACTCTCTGATTGACATATTGAACGTATAAATCGTAGAAAACAATAATCTATATAATATAAAAGATAGAAAGATTATTATTTTGTTTGCCACCGTATGGGGATTAAAATAATGAAAAAAATTAGAAATAAACCTACCAAATTCTCCCGCAACACCAGAGATATTACAAGAGCGTTGCCAATCTTTTAAGGAAGGACATCTTTCTTGCGCTTCTAATCAGGTCAATCACCTCTTTGGAACACTCCGTGATAAATGCGGAAGACACAATGAAGCGACGTCTTTTCGCAACGCCAAGTGATCTAGCCATTTACATAGCAATGAATTGCACGCGGTCAAATGGATTGAGCTGATACTGGGGTGCGACAGACCAGGGATGACAGCAATACTCTATAATATGTATGTGTGCTTTGTAGAGCGCCAGAATTTGGACCGGCTTCAAGTATTATCTTGCTCTAAATCTGAATGCCAGATTCTTTGAAACCAATTTGGCTTTGTCTTCCAGATGACTGCGGAAGTTAACTGTTATGACAGGACAAAATAGTCACTGCTAAATTCGTTGGTAATTTTTTAGTTATTCTATAGATATAAGTATAACCCTAGTAGTGAAATAATTTGTCATAAAAAATTGTCATCGTATGCGCTGCATAAACAATTGATGATAGAAAAAAAAATGTTCAACAAAATGTTCATTATAGATCGTATCAAAAACTACACGAAAGTCCGCGATACCATATATCCAAGTACTGTAGTTATGCCACTATATATTTTTTTTGTAAATTGATATAAGTGCCGACAATAATCAAACCATATTATTAATACCTATTAAATGTAATATATTTTATTAAAAACCGTTTCAATACCTGTAAAATACTTTTTAAATTATTGAAATCGGACATTCCATCCAAAAGATATAACGAATTTAAAAATGTCAATCTAAAAAAAAAAATGCAATAATAAAATAATAACTAAATTAAATAAAACTTTTATGTCAACAAAAATAAATCTTAGTCCAACTCTATAGTAGACTTTCCACTACCACGAGATCGGTATCTAAGCGAGTGCAACCGGGGGACATTGCTAGTATATCTAATATTTTCAGAGGGATTCCTCGTAAAATATTAACAGATCAAATAGGTTACAGATGACAAGGGCAGTTTTCAGCTCTCAGCAGACGTTCCCATGCAAATTATTCGCGGTCCGTCCTTGGATCGATTGGCGAAGACTTGTGGTGCGCAGTGAACACGCTCGGCGCATCTCATCTTTGCCCTACATCCAGCACCCAGCTCGTTTTCAGCCGTATTTCGAGAGACATTAGGGCTATTTTTGTTTGCCCTGTGATTAATGTATGACATATCATTAATAGCGCTCAATGACTATGAAATGCACAAATCAATGAAAGACAAACTCTACAATTTCAAAAATGCGAATTTACGGTTCAAAATTTCATTTTATCAAATTTCTTACCAATTTTTTCAATCCTTGTCAGTGAAAAATTTAAAGTCGAAAACTTTATTCAAACAAAACAATTATTTGTAGTATGATTACATCATATTAAAACTGACATTACGGGGATGAGTACCAAGAATACTGGGACCAGGAACTAATACCCATTTCAAGAATCAGGGTTATAAAATGAAGTTTTATCGGATGTGTTTTATAGGCATATATGACTGCCAGCTTGTCAATGCTGGCGGCCTGAACATTCATTCAGCCATTCATCCGGTTTACTGTCTATCAGGTTCTCTCGCCATCAGTCTCAAGAACCGGCGTCTCACTGTCATTCGTTCTCTGGCTTTTTTTACCTCCCCTTTTTCGCCTTTTCCTCTCTCATTCCGGCTTTTACAAATTGTTGCTAGGCGTTCAAGGGTTGTGGCCAAATAATCTCCGAATGCAAATACTAATTGTGCGACAAGATTTATCTGCTTCGATTGGGTTTTGTACACCCCACATCCCATGAAATTATTTGTACACCCCACACCCCATGAAACACTACTTAGGTAACACCAGTGTGTAATCAATTCTACCACTAAATCCAGTTCTGGTATTAAAGGATTTAAAACTGCTACCTTTTATTTATACTGCGCCTGCGCCACAGTGAAAACATCATGGTAAAATGCCGTTCTTACTTTTTCTGTCATATCTTACGGCTCTGAACAAACTGCGATTTCGTATATTTGTGATTAATAATATTAAAATGTCAATCAACAGTACATTATCTCTCCACTAAACTTCCGCTCGCGAGATTTATCTTACATTGAAATGTTAAAACAACAGATTATACATTAAAATGGTATATATATTTTTTAATATTTAGTTTAATATCTTGCAATCTGCCTAATCACTTGGCATTTAGCTCACTGTTCTAATTAGTCTTGAAATGGTATCAGTTCAGTGACCAATCCATTTTTTATTTTCTCTTTAGTCTGTTGAAAGAACTTTTATTCATCAGATTGCAGACGAATGCGTTTAGGTGGGCTTTAATACGTTTTGCGTAAGACTTGAGTTTATTAAGTATCTCCTGTTTTACCAATGGCAGTTTCAGCTCGCGGTGAACTTGGATTTTGGTGATATACGAAGGTGCATTCGTTATGATTATTATGGTATATTTGATCGTCAATAGATATTATGTAACCTATTTTGCAATTCTCTCTTAATACTTAAGTATAAGGTTTTATATATTTTTATTACAGCCCAATATGTAATTTATGTGCCGCCTAATGATACTGTAGCCGAAATGTCCAATCAACATGTTAAGACTTAGGCTAAGATCTATAATTGCTTGAATATTAAATTATGGAAGATGAAATTATATTTTTTATCTAGAATTAATAAATAATGATTTTTCAGAATCTTAGAATTTGCCAAACTTTACTCTCCAAAAACTTAGCTGAGTGTGATAAAACGCAAACTTGGGTTTTGCATTGGACTTTCTTAATTAGCTCAGCATAATTTCAGATTTCAATCGGCTATAAAATTGTAATCAAAGATTACGCTAAGCTTATACTCAGCAATTTTTTACGTTAGCAAAGTCTGAGTATAGTCTAAGGTCGCTCTATAGATGTGAGATTTAAGAGATATCAGCTTAAGACTTGTTAGATAACGGTGGTAATGTCATCTTTATTTCTTTTACATTAGCCACCAAATAAGTCTTATTTAAAAAAAAAACAAATAGGGTTCAAACAAAATCAAAATAGTTTCCATTCAATAGGATTACATATTACTATCTGTGTGCAGGTACGGTCTGTATGTCTGTTATATTTCGATTATGTTTCTCCGTTTGTGGATGGATTAGCAATTTCATTTTGCTCCCAGTAAAAATCGTTACAAACTGCCTATTTCTACATGTTTATGTAGTTTGTTAGCTACATATAACGAATTTGGCCTATAAAAAGCTATAGTCCGAAAGAAAAGTACTATATGAGATGAAGCGAGTGAAAGAGAATGATAAAACCTTTGGTTCAAAGATCTTTTTATGTAGAAAAGGCCTCAGACTCTAAGGATCTTTCTTAGAGGATGATACAAAGGCTGTTGTGTTGCGTAGTGGCATGATCGCGTAGCATTTATTATCAGACAATCTCAAATTTTATTGCTGGATTCAGAATTCTTGATTATCATCAACTTTGCTCACGTTTTAAAAACTATGTCCCATACTAAGAAAAATGGCGAACGAAAGATCTTCCTTCTTTCTTCATCCTCGGAAAATATACTCTTTCTCTCTCCTCCATAGATTCCTTTTACCGAAGTAGTTAAATGTAGACCGGGCGTTACGATTATAACAATTCCCTGCTTTTAGATTTCATTTTTTATTTCACTTATACTTACTACTACTTTAAAACTAAGTCCTGAATGTACAATCCACACTTAAGAGCCGTTACATTAAAGAAACTATACACCTTTAGACCTTCCTACTACTGGAATAGTAGTAACATATAAACTACATCGAGGATAAAATATTTTTTTATCCACGCCCAATTTTATCAGCGGAAATCGAACCTGTAACCCGTAATTTGATATTCTGCAACACCATTAGAACAGCTTAGATTAATTATTTGCCTACATGGTAGCTTACCTACTGCTTTCGTCACTTGTATGTATAACGGGTGCAAAACCTAAAATATTTAGACACAATTTCACCAACTGCATCAATCAAATCTCACATTTTTGTAGTTCATTATTGATTGCAAGGACCAACTGTTCAGTAAAAGTACCTATAAGTTACAAGAAATCGGTTCCGAACTTACAAAGGAGAACCGCGATTAAAGAAATGCTTCGATCTATACTATGGCAAACTAGGTAAATCTGCAATTTTAATAAATTGTTCCAGAAAATTGTTTGCGGAAAAAAGGACCGTTTCCGAACGCCCTTATAGGCTAAAAATAGTTCGGTGTGTACTCTTCATTGACTGTAAGCTATTTATATACAAGCTGATTTTTATTGTGTGTTGACTAGTAGGTACGTATGTATGTAGTGCGGGATTCTATGTGATTGCCATTTTCCATAACTGCGTTGGTAAAATACATTGCTAAATAGTTAGCTATTAAAAACTATAATCATTCATAAAACACTTAGATTGATTAGATATTCCATGCTATTAATTATTTTTTTTATTTTGTGAATGCTTCACACTTTTATTAGAGATGTTACAATATTGTTAATTGCTTTTCAGTAACATCAATCCTGTATGAATAAATAAAAAAATATAACGGATGGTTGGTACCAAGATTTTAAGACACAAAGAACCACCCCCTACTGGTGTTACATAAGCTCCTTGCAGTGATCTAGTTCCAAACGAAGTCCGCGTCAACGGAAACCGAAGTCTTACATCTTCATTAGTAAATCACTCCCCCAGATTTCCCAATCGATATATCGATTCTCCCTCCAACAGTACAAAGAGAACCCGAACTTACCCCAGCTGGATCCGGTGCGACCCAGCACTTGTCCCGTCTCGGAGTTCCACAGGAACATTCGGAAGGACTCCCATTTCCCCAGATCCGGAGGTGGGGCGTAATACTGTTCAGCTACTTTCGTCTTGTCTGCCATGGTTGGATGCCGAGCCGGACTGCGGCAGTGAATCGATTCGCGCCGCCTTCGACCCTCTTACCCTCTCTCCCTCCCGCTACCCTCGCTCGTCCTTACGTAATACTTACGTAACTGCGCGCGCACTACACCCAAACCTACCCCGGAAAAAGCCGCTCTAGCTTAAGCTGAAAATCAGTTCAACGCTATTACGTACCTTCTAACAATTATGGGAATGTTTTGTAAAAAGGAAATTTTTTTTACTTTAAAATAGCTACAGATATTTTAGGGCACATTAAAAATTAAACTAGGCTTTAATGTTTTCACATGATATATTTTTTTTATTTAAACGTGTGAGTCTATTATAAAACCCAAATCTAAAAGTAATTCTTATTTTATACGTCACCAGTGAAAATTAGGGCCGCTAAAATTTTTAAAATTTCTAAATCTCCATAAACTACGTACTATTTTAATTTTGATTACTCTCTAAAAAATTTAGGTTACGAGCTAACAATGTCAATGTAAAAAAGGAAACAATTTAACATTAAAAAAGATAGAAAATGAGAAAAAAACATAATGCATTTCATGATCGTCGTAATTATAATAACTCTACATTTCGAGAAATGTAGCGCCTGAAGTTTTATAACGAGCTCTAGTTCACACAATGAATTGAACTATTTAAAATTTCCAGGCCAAAAATTTTGTAGATTAACATTTAATTTGAAATTCAACGTTCTATAAATAATGAAGCTGCTATGAAAAAACGTGAATCAGCTTTTAGCATTGGGAACACTTGATAGTAGCTGAACCAACTCTTAGAAATAATTACCTCTCGATTCAGACCACTTTAACATCTTAGATAACTTTTACGTGTAGGCAGAGCCTGTTGCTGTTAGACAACCGATGAAAACAGGCCAGACTTATTACTTTAGTGTGCGTGACACGTCTTTAATAAATAAGTATCCATCCCTACTCTGTGGTCTTATACCCGTGATTTGTATGACACTGTATGCGTGAATGGATCAAAATAGAGATTAACTGTCAACCTCAGTTTTTTTCGTCGTGTCCAAAGCTGGCATAGACAATTTAGACGTATAATGATCTATCCGTATTCTAGACGACATCTCAATACGTAATCTGTGATTAAGTGAATTTTGTCACTTTTATGCACATTTATAAGGACAAAGACAGAACACTTAGAATTACGTACTTTAACACGTTCTGGTAGCCGACGTTAGAGCACTCAAACATCAAGGTGGAATCATGGCTCCTGCATTTGTAAATGATTGTTCGTTACTCTAAAATTATTAATTATTAAATAAACAATTTACGTAAGTAAATTCCCTATTTTTATTGAGCCCTCCGTTAACCCACCAACTGAATTATCAACATGCGTCATTCAACAAAGACGTGCTGCTATCATGCATAATCTTTTTTTATGGAAAAGAAGGACAAATGAGCGCACCGGTCATCTGTTCGTAAGTGATCACCTTTAGAAAGGTGTATGCTCTTCTTTAAAGGTACCGTATCTATGGTATCGTAGACGCCGCCAGGACGATAGTCCTGGAAACATCGCCCAAAGAAGCTCTTCCAACCTTGTTTGTACGTGGAAGACAGTTCCTTGAAAACCGCACTGTAGAGGACGCAAGATTAATGATATTCTTGATAATGTAATGTATGTTCATAGGCACATAAGTGAATTTGCCAGAAACTGTCAAAACCATAATGTTAACACCAGGAACAGACATAAACTGATGATGCCTACTACTCGGCTTAGTCGAGTTAGTAAGTCTTTTGTGGAGCGATGTATATGCTTTTACAACAAGATCCCAGAAAATGTTCAAAACAAAGGTGTTACGTTATTCAAAAGAATTGTTAAAAAACGTTTGCGTGGTAAAGGTTACTATAACATAAATGACTTTCTTAATGATACCACAGATTGGGAATGGAGTGACCGCCCTCAGGCTATTAAATAATAAGTTTAATTGTATAATGTAACTTTAATTGTAAAACATATTTTTGATGAAAAAAAAAAGCCCGCTGAGTTTGTTGCGCCCATTCTTCTCAGGCCTGAGGCATTCACTGTGGAATGGGTGGTAGTTTTTTTTTTGACTTTCAATAAGTGATTTCACATCCTATTTTGAATAAAAATATTTGAATTTGAATTTGAATTTGATTACTTTGAATTAAGCATCCAAAATTACTGGGCCAATGAGACTGATCATCATATGTCTCGAGAAGACGAGCGCAATTGTAGCGCCGCTCAGAATTTTTAGGGTTTTCAAGAATCCGGAGCGGCACTGCAATTTAATGGGTAGGACGTATCAATTACCATCAGCTGAATTTCTGAATTTGGTTCGAACCTTTCGTAGTATCAGACATATTTTTACCTATTCAGGTTATATAAACTAGGATAGTCAAAATAAAACGCTTTATATTAAAAACTAATTAGATTTCTTATTTGAGGCGTATCATCTACAATCTTTTCATTTTTGTCAGGTATGGGATCACTAAGCATCATATTTGGTCGTGGTTTGGTCCATTGGCACACGCAAGTCTGTCCCTGGTTGCCATCCTGACCCCCAGCTACCAGAAAGCCTTGTCCGTTCATCTGACCATTATCAGTTCCACCCTGATAGTTGCCAGTTCCTTGAAAATTTTCTGAGCCATGATATTGTCCAGTACTACCTTGATACTGCCCGGAACTTCCATGGTAAATACCATTATTACCCTGGTATTGGCCTGAAACACCTTGAAACTGGCCTGCAGTACCTTGATATTGTCCAGTTCCACTTTGATACTGTCCAGTTCCACTTTGATACTGTCCAGTACTTCCTTGAACTGAGCTTCCTTGGAATCCTGCGCCTTGGTATTGTCCAGTATTTTGTTGATTGCTTATCTGACTTCCAGAATACTGCCCTGACTGCTGGCTTACTCCATTACCTTGAAATTGGCCTGATTGGGGTACGTTTTGGTAAACAATTTGATACTGTTGACTTGGATTTTGTACACTGAAGCCCTGGGCTGGTATAACAATAGTCTGACCTTGAGGAATATTCATTTGATTGTATCCATTCTGATAACTGACCGACCCTTGTCCTTGCAGGCTAAATGCTTGGTTCTGGAAATTGGCCTGGTTCTGCAAATTCCCGTTTTGGTAGTTCCATTGTTGGTAGCCGGGGTACTGTTGATAGTTGGGAGCGTATCCTTGCTGGTACGGTTTGTTTTTGTGGCTCTGAACAATGTCGATCACACCGTTGATGAACTTCTCCGGCTTGCTGAGTAGACCGCTTGTCCGTACTTCCTTCGTAGACATAGAATTGATGCCATGGCTTGTGATGGCAATGAACTGAAACAGGATAATTAAGCTTATTACATTTCTTTTTAATTACTTGAAAAGACAAGACGCTCATGCCCCCTACGAGTCCAGCTAAGGATTCTAGATAAAGCATAATTCTGAATAGCGTTGCGATTGCGCTTGTCACGTCGCCATTTTAAGACAGAAGTTGTTATGCCTTAGTGGCTCCGTAGTTTCAGTGGCTGCGGTGTCCATCATTCATAAGCACTGCACACTTTATATAGAATTGAAAGAAAAACAACTGTATGGGCCACGTGTTGGTCCTCATTTATTCTCTCCTTCACCACCTCTTCTCCACCAGATCCTCATTGCTCCTAGTCGCTTGGAGCACCATAGGAACCAGGGCTATAGGCTGCTACATGGCGGCAAGAGTGAGGCACAGCTGTACACATATAGCGGGCATACGGTGCAAATTAAACAAATAGTGTGCCAAAAATATGTGCAAAGTACTGGAATACTTAAATATTTCTAGAATCTAGAATTATATTGTATATTCAGCTCAGGTGGAATTATCTACCCACACTTAGCTACAAGTTAAGATAAATCTAGTAAGTATGATCGTCTGTTCATGGTTGACATAAAATAATATAGTATTTTAAATATTTCAAGCTTAGCAACAACAAACAACAAAACAATAACATTCACAAACACAACAATTTAATATTTTTAATATACTTTGGTAATCTTATTATAAGACTATCGAGCTTACATTGAGTATTTCCAAAAATGACGTAAATCGCAACTTCACGCCATAATATGATCTATTCTTAAGAATAAATTATAGTTTTATGTTTGTACCATCACAATAACAGCTTATTTACTGTTTGCATATTAATACACACCATAATAATCACCAGTGGGAGGCTCCTTTGCACAGGATGCCGCCTAGATTATGGCGCGGCGCCTATTTCTGCCGTGAAGCAGTAATGTGTAAACATTACTGTGTTTCGGTCGGCAAATGACACTTAACATCTTATGTCTCAAGGTGATGAACGGCAATTGTAGTGGCGCTTAGAATTTTTGGCTTTTCAAGAATCCTGAGCGGCACTGCATTGTGATGGGCAGGGCGTATAAATAACCATCAGCTGAACGTCCAGCTCGTCTCGTCCCGTATTATCATTTAAAAAAAATATAAGTTGTTAACATTGACACAACTTATACCTGAATGCCAATATACTTAGCAGTAGTAGTTGGTAGTAGTATCTACTAGTTATTAGAAATTACATCAAAAAGAATTCTAAAGGAATCAATTTTGAGAAAATAAATGCCTTTTATGCCTTTTATTTCTCTTTTGATAAAGCCTGATGGGTAATCTTGGAAACAACTGAACTGATTTAAAACTGGACTTTTGACTTTGAGATAGCTCATGCATTGATTTATAACAATAACAGAGCGATCCTTACGTTTTCTATTTTGAATTTGAAATTGGATAAGGGTTCTGCACAAATAATAAATCCTACCTACATTTTATGAACAAAGTCCACTACAATTCAAAATTATAAATAATCTCACGGGCAGTCGTTAGTATTCTTTATTTGAATTCTAATTTATTCACGACACACAAACACGTGCGTCACAGGCGACTGGCTGTCTCGCTTGGTGAGTGGCTTTTATAGTAAGTCTTACTAACACAATAACAACAGAACGAACCGCACTTTGGCGATTAAGTAAATAAAACTACATATTAATGTTAACTACATGTATATATTATTACCATTGTTTTACGAATTACGATTACATTTATATTCTTGATAATGTAATGTATGTTCATATCACATAAGTGAATTTGCTAGAAACTGTCATAACCATAATGTTAACACCAGGAACAGACATAAACTTATAATGCCTATTACTGGGCTAAGTCGAGTGGGTAAGTCTTGTGTGGGGCATAGCCCCATATGCTTTTACAACAAGATCCCAGAAAATGTTCAAAACAATAGTATTACGTTATTCAAAAGAATTGTTGAGAAAAGTTTGTGTGGTAGAGGTTACTATAACATAAATGAATTTCCTAATAATACCACAGATTGGGAATGGAGTGACCGCCCTCCGGCTATTAAATAATAAGTTTAATTGTACAATATTACTTTGTGAACATATTTGTTCGATGAAAAAAAGCCCACTTAGTTCGCCCATTCTTCTCAGGCATTCGTTTTGGAATGCGTGGTAGTTTTTGACTTTCAATAAGTGATGTCACATCATATTTTGAATAAAAATATTTGAATTTGAATTTGAATCATTAATTCATTTGAATATTACATATACACATAAACTTCTTTTAAAAGAATTAAAACACGTAATAAATGTAAAAGTTACTCAACGTAATAGTCAAAACTGCCATGTGATTGATCGCCAAACGAAAGGACTATTAATGATTATCTGGAAAGACAGCGTAAAGTTGGGTTAGACAAAAACGATAAAATAGCGAACTACCACTTAATGCGTTATAGTACAATTAAAGAATTTTATTGAAATTTACAAACGTGCCTTTATACGGTTTTAGGTTTCTGCTGGGAACTTGTTTTTAACTTCTAGATGTTTCGAGTAAGTACAGCAAAGTGACCTACACTTTTTCAAAATTGCAAATTACGCTAGGATTTTTTTTTGTAATTACAGCCTGTGTTACTTAGTGATAATACTATTGTGAACATACATTATTTATTGGTTAAATAGTTTTTTACTTAGTTCATTACAGTAAGTAACATAATACATACAAAAAAAAATTTAATCAAAAAGCAACCAACTTCAAAAGCACTATTCCAAAACAATAGATATAATATGCACTAAAAAGTATAAAAAAATTGCGGATTCTTATACGATCTAATAAATTAATCAATTAAATTATTTTGTTGTTCATTTGTTTACCAATTGAATTAAATTCTAGTTACGATTATTGATTTTTATGGTTTTCTCATGGATGCCACCGAATTGCAATGGGACCACACGGGAGGCACCAGCTTTCAAATAAAGAATTATCAAAATCGGTTCACCCAGTCGAAAGTTCTGAGGTAACACACATAAAAAAACATAACAACGAATTGAGAACCTCATCCTTTTTTGAAGTCTGTTAAAACTACAAGCTTTCGGTCGATAAGCAAATGTACAAAATTAATTATTATTATAATAGTTTTTTAATTGATTGAATAATAAAATGCACATTCTCCACTTACATATAAATAAACAAATTTTCTCTCAGTTCCCATACTGCTCGCGTGAAGGTAGCTTCCAGTGTTGCCGAAATCTCTCAAGGACAAGCTTTTATACGGCGATGGTCAAAGTACGCGTAGACCCTGTGACGTGGGACTGTAATTATTAGGGCTGCCACAGCCAAATTATTTTTTTATATAATCTGATTAAATTTTATTATTTAATATCAATTGACAGTGATATAAAGGGTAAGCACCCGGAATCTATTATTAAGACTTCACTGTATGTCCACGTCTCTGATTGTCGGCAGGCAATGTATCTTATGTACTGTGTATATAATATACAAACAGATAACAATACGGCCAAGTTTGCATGTGCTATGTGTGTTATGATCATAGACATAAAATATACTAGCGTATAAACGACTTCAAAGGCCGTTTTTTGTTTTAATAACAGAAACTTGATGTATAATTACTGATATATAAACTACAAGTTCTTATTTTTTGAAAATTATGTTAAACTTGGATCATTTTCAGCCATTTCACATATTTTTTTCGACAAATTAATGGAATTGGCTGTTAATGAAAACAAAATTGCAGTCGTCAGCCATACCCACTTTATGCAAGGCAATCACATGTTACCTATTACACATTAATCTTGAAAACATGACACTTAAAAACTAGGTAGCAATATATTATTGTAAGTACTCTTACTACTATCAACAGATACATAGAAATCGAGAGAAAGACAGAAAGAGAGAGTAGATTTCATCAAAAGTGTATCAGGAGACTGTATCTTGACCTCTTAGTAATATACCTCCTTTTTATAAATTTACCATGGAATTTCCAGCAATGTCTTGCCTGCTCCTACACAAGCTTGCTAGAATTCAAGGTTCCGGTTCCAAGGTTTATAAGAGCTGAAGACTGACCCGTGTCTTACCCAGACCTAACCCCCTTGGACTTCAAACTAAAGCAAGTTTTAAAAGACACGGCCGCTCAACGATACGTTGACACGAAATCTAACAATCAGTGGTTAGATTGCGATGACTTTTACTAGTTACCGACCAACTTCAAAAACAAACATCCATAATATAAAATATCAACAAAAAGTGTGAGTATCATATATGTTAAAATCCAAAAAAAAATTGGAATGATGTTTTCTGACGCGCTTCGGATATTAACCACAAAAGAATATTTTTTTTTTTTAAATGCTATATCTTTTATGTTGATTCCACTATTACTTGGAATGACATAATACAATGCAATCCCACACTACTCTGCGGGAGTCACTACATCTGATACGATAAATTTATTAAAAATATAAATAATGGAACTAGGTTCAACCCTAATAAAACGTCGTGTTCGTCAAGTGATGCGAACATTTGATCGAAGAGGCGGTGCGCGAGATATCTCACCCTGTGGCTGAGGTCCCGCTATCTGATGTCTAGAGATGTACCAATATGTACACTATCAATCGATAATTAATATAATATCGACTTTGCTGTTGTGACTAAAAAGATAATTATTGATTCCAATTCAAATCAGCGCTTTCATTCATTAAGTATTTTTAATTTATGAGATTTAATGTGATTTTACGTATTTCATGAAGATTTTCTGCATGCGGTTCACCTGTTAAGTGATCACCGCTGCTAGTTCTACCACCCTAGCAATTTTGTTGCCTGGTGAACTTTAATTGAACTTTACTTTCTTGAATAATATGTGAGTTGACTGTAACATCTTACAACATGACTCTAAATATAAAATAACGCTTATTATGTTTTACTAGTCAAAACTGCTAAAATAATTTTAGTAGTAGTAGTAGTGTACTCATTCAAAAATAAGTTTTTTTTTAAGTTTCCAACATTTGTGCTGAGATAATTGTGTAAGATATTTGTGCAAGTAACGACCAAACCAAATATTCCTATGATTTGAGACGAGCTTCATAGTAAATTGATATGAACGGTTCCTAAACAAAAGTCAGGGCCATGAGGAATGCATATTTCATGGAATTCAATATTCACTATAATAAGAGGTGAATGAATTATCAACGTGATAATGATAGCCCAAACACAAATAATAAAAAATGCCCAAACACAAAGTTAACCGTAATGTTGGCAACATTAATAGAAACCTTTAACTTCATTGCAAGGTTTTTATATGGAAGAGGAGGACAAACGAGCGTACGGTCACGGTCACCTGATGTTAAGTGATCACCGCCGCCCACATTCTCTTGCAACACCAGAGGAATCACAGGAGCGTTGCTGGCCTTTAAGGAAGGTGTCGTCCCGGATAAAACCGCACAAGAAAGCTCATTCCACAGCTTTGATTTTTTACAAACAATTTGTATAAGTGGCATAAAACATCGACACTTATGCACATCACTATATACCGTCCATCGCTCGGAGGCTCGACGATGATTGACGCTCGCTGCAGACAGCATATTTCGCGATTCGTTTTGTTCTGTTTAACACAAAGTAACGTGGACCATTGCCGATGTACAATTTATTAAAGCCGCCCGGCCCGTTGCTTCGCGGAAGCTGAGATTTAAGTGCATTCATTTGTGAGATAATTTGATTTTCAAGATTATATCTTCGATTTTAAGCCCTAAAGTCTTTTATTACTCGCTTTTTCTGGACAGGTATTGTATGTCAACCGTGTAGTTAGTTCATGAGGTTACTATAAGTTTTCCTGCAAGAGTTACAATAAAATTTATACAGATTATATAGATTGATATATTATTAAATCGATATATAATCTAATGATATGTCACTATGGTATAAGAGGATCTGCGCTCGATCTTCTGATCTCATGTTTAAATAATAGGATTTAGAGGGTCGATGTGAATCGCAGGAGATCTCCTGGGACTCCTCTCGGTATGGGGGTACCACAAGGGTCTATTCTTGGAACCTTCCTCTTCCTAATTTACATAAATGATCTACCTAACCTTGTAGAAAAAAAACACAAGGTGGTATTGTTTGCGGATGACACTTCACTTATATTCAAAGTGAAACGAAGCCAAGTTTTACATGACGAAGCAAACAATGCTCTATCTGACATTGTGTACTGGTTTAGTGCCAATAACTTATTGTTAAATAATCATAAAACCAAATATGTTAAATTTACCGCACCGAATGTCAAAAATGTAGATGCGAATATTTTATTAAATGGAGAGATGGTAAAACCAGTGGAATCTGCTGTATTTCTTGGCATTACTCTTGTTTCCAAATTGCAATGGGGCCCCTATATTGAAGGATTGGCGAATAGGCTTAGTTCTGCAGCATATGCGTTTAAGAAAATTAGACGGTTATCTGACATAGATACGGCGCGACTAGTATACTTTAGTTATTTTCATAGTATTGTCCTATGGTATATTGTTATGAGGCAGTGCGGCCTATATTAATACCGTCTTTGTGCTGCAGAAGAGGGCTATTCGCGTGATTTATAACCTAGGTCCTAAAGAATCATTAAAAGAAAAGTTTAAAAAACATTTTGACTGTTGCTTCTGAATATATTTTTGATAATGTTCTATATGATCATAAGCACATTGAGGAATTTGCTAGAAACTGTGACATTCATAATGTTAACACGAAGAACAATCATAAACTTGTTATGCCTACTACTCGGTTAAGTCGAGTTAATAAGTCTTTTATTGGGCGATGTATATGCTTCTACAATATGATCCCAGAAAATGTACCAAACAAATGTGTTACGAAATTTAAAAGAACTTTTAAAAAACGTTTATGACATAACGTGACCAAACAAAAACCATGGACTGGGAATAAAGCGAACACCCTCAGGCTCTTTAATTATAAATGTTTATTCTACGATATCACATTGTAACAAATATTTTAATATAAAAAAAAGCCCGCTGAGTTTCTTGCGCCCATTCTTCTCAGGTCTGAGGCAGTCTCTTTTGAATGGGTGGTAGTTTTTGACGTTCAATAAGTGATTTTGAATCCTATTTTGATTAAAAATATTTGAATTTGAATGATTGAGTACATCTCAGGATTTTACTAATTATATCGATACTTGAATTTAAAAACACATATTTATGAGACTTTTTTTACGAATTTGCTTAGATATGTATCTTAGCACATATGAAACTTCATATAATATTTGATTTTGTTGGCCACAGTCACGTAACTGTTTTAATCAATATTAATATAATGTGTTACTCTATGCCGCGATCGAATGACGCTGGTGGCTTGGGCACGGGGAAGGGCGCTGCTGTGATATCTATATATATATATATATATATATATATATATAAGAGACTAGCTGACCCGACAGACGTTGTTTTGTTCATAATAAAAAGAAAACTCTTGTGGGTGGAATTTTGTAAAATCCGTTCTTAGCTGACCTCCACTCAGTGAAAAGAATATTCCTACCAAATTTCAAGTCTTTAGCTCTAATGGTTCTGGAACCATATCTCTGGAGATATCGTGATTATTAGGCGTAGAGACTTGAAATTTGGTAGGAATACTCCTTCCGTCGAGTAGAAGTCAGCTAAGAACGGATTTTACGATAATCCACCCACAAGATTTTTTTTTATTATGAACAGAACAACGTCTGTCGGGTCCGCTAGAGCATAATATGTTGTACATTTTACACCTTCGGGCTTATATATATAAACCCATAGGTTTCTACTATAGTGCGCTTCAATTGTAAAAATTTTGAGATAGCGATTATATCAACGATAAGCATAAAGCCTTAAGTCTTCTTTGATAATACGCAAAAACCTACTACTATACCGGAAAACTTATTATCTCGCGATAATATTTTTGTTTCCTTATTACTGAGCAAATGAGGCTTAGCATCTTTATGTCTTAAGGTGTCGAGCGCAATTGCAGTGCCGCTAAGAATTTTTGGGTTTTTCAAAAATTCTGAGCGACACTGCATTGTAATGGGCAGGGCGTATCAATTACCATCAGCTGAATGCTCGTCTCGTCTCTTACTGTCAAAAAAAAAAAGGATTTCGGCGAGCTCCAAACAGCCAGACTAGTTATTTTTGGAGATTTCTCGCTTTTTTCAGTATTTAGAGGACAAGCGAGCTTACGCGTCATCAGAGTTATAACTGATCACAACCACAAGTACTCCTTCTTTAGAATTTATTTTTTCCCAAACTAATCCGGAAGTAGGTATTTTCTTAATTCAATTTAAAAAAAATATGTAGTGATCAGTTTATTTAAATTAAACACTTTTAAAAGATTCTAATGCGTGCATTGTGATTGTTTAATTGTAACTGTGTTTTTACATAAGATTTATGCGTAAATGTTTCATTTTTATTTTTTTTAGCTAACCACGTCGGGTTCAAGACCTTTCCAGATCTCGTTTTCATGGGGATTGCAGAAACTTTGAAAAATGTTTTATTTAAATGTGTAACACTCGAGTTAATCACAATACTAGTGATCAGTTCATTAAGGCTGGGGACCGACCTAACGGCCTTGAGGAATCGAGCGGAGCTAGGCTACTTCTCCCGTACAAGATCGCCATAGTTTTAATTCGGAATTAGAAGCATTTTTAATCTATACTAATATTATAAAGCTGCAGTCTTTGTTTGTTTGTTTCTTTGTTTGAACGCGCTAATTTCTGGTACTACTGGTCCGATTTGAATGATTCTTTCAGTGTTGGGTAGTCCATTTATCGAGGAAGACTATGTTTTTTTTTTCAAAATTAGGGATCCGTAATAAAATTGCTATTTTGTAACACAAGGTGTAAAATCGAAAACCTATTTTTGCGTGCGCTGTAAAAACTATTGACAATAGAACAAAATGATGTACAGGCTATAATATAGGCAATATTTTATTACTTATAAAACTATCGCGTGAATTATACTTTATATGGAAAACAACGTTTGCCGGGTCAGCTAGTTTATTACAAACATAATACAATTTTATTTACAAAACTGTGTCATGTTAAATAGTATTGTACAATTGATAAATTTTCGTACAATTTTTATCCAGGTTGAATGATTAGCATGGCTCCAACTGTCAAAGTGTGTATAAAAAATAGAAATGTAATGAAAGCATGAATTATTTTCAAATATTCTGTAGTACATATATTATTATTTTTTGTAATAATACAAGCTTTATATAAACCGTTAAGAAATGGTTTCAACTATGCGCTATTTTGGCGAATTCTTGGAATAGCAGCCTAAAACAGAGTTCTTGGATAACAAACTTTAAAAATATCTACACAGGAAAAAATAGTATATTAGGGGGGACAAAAGAGCAAGCCGCTTAGCTTATAGAAAGTGGAAAAAAAGCCGTCCATAGACAACAGAGGTTCGTAATGCGGGTGTATTTTCGCATTTTGACGTAATTTCCAGCGCTGAAAATCGGCTACTGGTGTTAACAATTGATTATTTTTTTATTATGATAACCCTTACTTCTGGGATTAATAACACAAATTAATATTGAAATTTATCAAGATTTATGAACGTGACGTCACTCGAACGGTTGTTTGAACGTCGAAGCGAGAGGTCGCGGTTTCGAGTCCGGCATAGTTCATAAGTTTTGTTTTCAAAATTAATTTGTGTTACTGATGTTAACCTAAACAACTTCTTTGTGCACTCTCGTGATAATGCAGTAGAAGAAGCAGGGCGACCAGACATCTCTAATTGACAACCTTCTCCTTTTGAAGTCGGTTAAAAATATGTAAATTAGTTAGTATACTATTCATTTGATAATGACGTATGTGCAGTAAGCATTTGATCTTCGAACCAGATTACTATCTTTAGTCTTTTTTAAATTACAGTTACTATACTTTGTACTCAAGAACCTAGAGTTCTTGAGTACAAAATACGATAACGTTTTTTATGTATTAATTTAAATTTACTTTTTTGACTTACTCGTGTAAGACATTGAGTATTTGACGTTTAAGTATGTTTGTTGTATCACTTTATATTTATAACGTATTTGAAAACATTTGTAAAACGATGAAGCTATAAATATTGATTTAAAATAAAAGAAAACTTAAGATATGAGTGTTATTTTAAAGTCAAAGTCAAAAAAATCTTTATTCACTCTAAAACTTTATAAGTTATTTAGTGCAACTCAGGATGAAGTAGAAAAGTTACAATAGCATTCAAATGAGTATAACAATATTCATTATTAACAAAATTTAGAACATTAATTCCAACTATCTTATCATTCAAATAATCTTTCACATTATAATAGGCCTTAGATGTTAATTTATTTTTTACGGCACATTTAAATTTTTTAATAGGTAATATTTTAATTTCATTTGGGAATTTATTATAAAATATAACACAATCCACTTTAAAAGATTTAGCAATTTTACGGAGCCTATTAGATGGAATTGCAAGTTTATGTTTATATTCTTTTTAAATTGGCTAATATTTTTATGTGCGTATACTGCAGAGCTAAGTCGATTACATAAGTTTTTTATTTTACTTTATATTTGGAAGTGTAAACCTTACACATTTTGTTTTTCTTTCGTTTAAAATTAAGTTATTAACATTAAACCAATTTACTACTTCAGCAATGTCGTCGTCAACCTGTCAGAAATTTTTTTGCTGGCGTTTTATTTTAAATAACATAGATGTATCGTCCGCAAACAGTATAATATATATATTTCTTTGACCTACATGAATAAGGTGATGTTGATTTGATTTGATTTGATGTCTACGTTTTTGTCTACTTTAAGTAAGGAATTATACCTAATATATATAAACATTATACAATGATAGAACGGACGCGAGCTATTTCAGTGTAGGATTATTCCGGCCTGCTATACCGTCACCTAACAACGTAACTAATTGTGTAACCTTGAAGTTAAACGGCCTACGAGCTGGGGATCACTTAGCGGTTGATGATCTCTCTGCCCATTCTAATTCATTACAACTAAGACAAAATTAAATTTGAAAATCTATGTGTCTTTATTATTATTATTAAAATAAAACAAGAATAGAAAAGGTCCAATATTTGAACCCTGGAGAGCCCCTATTTTAACAATTAATTCAAAAACCATTTTCCATTCAACTCCTTCTTTTGTAATCTGCAGTTTAAATAGGATATCATGCAAAAAAAAATATTTCGTTTATGTCTTGTTTTTAATAATTGAACGTAGCGTTTAAACTCATCACTTGAGTAACAATGTCGCTCCGCATATAAGTCATACAATATCTATTTTTATGTAATTCAATTGTTGGAATGTAGTTAAAAAAAATCTGAATAAAAAACTATGTTGCAATAATAAGGATCGACTTAGGAGAAAATATAATTTCTTAAAATAATTTATTTCGTGGAGTTTTGGAATGTCTGTATGTATCGTTTCACTAAGCGATCTGATGTAACTGGTTCTAAAGTTAATTGTTGTTAATTTTACATATTTATTTGATTATAAAGATTCAGACAAAATAAATTGCACTCCCAAAATCTAATATATATAAATGAAAAATAAAAAAAGCCTTTTATTACATTACTAAATTACATAATTAAATTAAACTAAATTTAAAAATAAAAAGTCTTATAATTATTGTTAGTAAACTTAACATAAGCTTATTATTATAAGAATTAAAAAAGAGAAAAAGTTTTATGTTAGTAACTTGTTTATCTATTTCTTAAAAATTTATGTTTTAATTATAGTATTATAAGTATAGTATTATTATAAAAATATAATATTTATAACATAAAAAGTAACTGTCCAGATGTCCAGTTTCTTTATGAAAAATGAGAACATTAATTATCGGGAATCAAATCAGCGATAACAAGAAAGATGTTCATATAATTTTAGCAAAAAGTCCGCTGATAAAACAGCAGTTATAAATCAGCATATGGAGGCCATTGGTATAACAGGACAAGGTAAATGTAATTACATGATTACTCCTGTCCCGATGCAATGTCTCCTGGCGAGTAGCGACGTGGATGATATATGCAAGATGACTAGTAGTCTTGTAAAAATAACCGTATGTATTCTTTTTGGCGATTATCTTCATTGAAATATTATATACTAAATTAAATTACAAGCAATTGCAATTATTACCAGTGCTCCTTTGCACAGGAAGCCGGCTAGATTATGGGTACCACAACGGCGCTTATTGCTGCCGTGAAGCAGTATTGTGTAAACATTACTGTATTTAAGTCTGAAGGGCGCTGTAGCTAGTGAAAATACTGGGCAAGACTGGGCAAGGCTGAGTCTTAACATCGTATGTCTTAAGGTGCCGAGCGCAATTGTAGTGCCGCTCAGAATTTTTGGGTTTTTCAAGAATCCTGAGCGGCACTGCATTGTAATGGGTAGGGCGTATCAATTACCATCAACTTAACGTTCTGCTCGTCTCGTCCCTTATTTTCATAAAAAAAAATAGCGATTACGGGGAGGGAAATGAAAGCATAAATAATCAAGTAGTCTGTTTTTGTCTAGTATGGTCCAATTACAGACAATATGCGCCTGCGCTGATAACCAAGGAGAGTTTATTATTTAAAGTGTTTTGTTTTGGAACTTTAGTATTAAATTATTTAAACTTTTGTGAGATGGTCTGTATTGATAGTAGTTTTGAACCAATCGGAAATCCTTAATCAGGGTGAGTGTAATAAGTTCGCAGTCGCGTCCCATCAAGCAATGAGTGCTTAAACCGTGACTAAAGCCGATTTAATTAAATATAATCCTAATATTACTGTAATGTTTGAGTGGAACTCTACAGAGTACCCTCCAGAAATGCATGTCTAGATAGTATTTCGAGTAGCCTTAAGCAAACTAATTCTAAGTGATTTCTGAGACCTGCCAACCAATAAGTCAACACCTTGGAGATCTAGTTGTAAGCTTTGGGTAAATTTTATTTATTTCTGCCAGGTCATCTACTATACAAAGGTGATCGAAGGTTATTCGTGTTCCGCTTGTAGTCAAAACAGAAAATCATCTTTACTCAAACCCCAAAGGAAGGATTTTAATAATGATTAATCCCATTTTTTAATAATGATAAACCTATAATAAAAAATATAAAACATTAAAATCCAACTGATGACGGCTACACAAAATAAGCTACGCTGTTGCCCGTCGTATTGCCATTTAAAGTGAAAGGTACTCTTCTTAGTGAGAATGCAACTTTTATCGATTGATTTTCATCTGCTACTTGTTATCAGACCTAGATAAGACTTATAAAACGTGTTTATTCGCATTATTATTAAAATTAATTGGTTGACATTTGATCAGTACTGCATAGCGCCGTCCCATTATCCTGCATCACATCCCAATTGCGCGGGCGCAGTCGCCGCCGCTCTGTGCTCGGTGCTACCGCTCGCTCTTCACCCACCTGGTACGTCCCTTTAAACAGAACAAACATAATTATCTGTCATTCATTAATTGGCCATTTTTTGAAACAAATTAATACATTTATCATTGTTACATAGTGCATGATCTCCTCCGTGATCGGCTTTCAAAAGCTCCCGATAATTCGGCAACCCACGATCGAGGACTTTGATACAGTGCCGTATATTGAAGTTCATGTTACGGGTGATTTCCCTTAAGCTACTTTTTAAGTTTACTTTTATGTAGTACTTGCTTTAAGTAATAAACGCAAACGGATGCTTACATGCAGACCTCATAGCAAAATGTCATAACAAGTCAAATCATAGTAATTTTTTCTGCTCCGGTGTATTCTTTTGTACCAAAACTATTACCTTCATTGTCCCCTTTACCTGATTATGGGGTAGAAGTCGCGACTTGGTTTACGCTTTAAAAAAAAACATTTATTTGTGTGCCCTTATAGCGATCTACTTGGTAAAGCTTCTAATGAAAGCAATAGTTGTATCATAAAAAATACCACGTAAATAAATAAACTAACAAATAACCCGACAGCCAAGGTCCAGTATCACACCATTCCTTTTTTAAACTTATTGAAATTTATTACGTAGCAAACTTTTTGAAATTTTTTCTATTTAATCTAAATGCAATCTCACCATTGAATGGAATGTTATTTAAGTTTTAAGTGTTTGAATTAATTTGCACGAATCTGTTATCCAAAAATATAAGCCCAATTTTCTACAATTTCCTAAGCTACTCCTTTAAACATAATGTCATCTGCCACTAGAAGCCCCGTAATTACGTCCAGTCGAGATAAGACATGTGGGATGTTAACTGAACAGTTTTTAGTATTTTTATTATGATTGCATATATCGTTTAATATTAAAAGGATATTATATATAATGGTCGGATGGTATAAATGACGAGATTAAGCTTTCACCGCCACTTCTATATACTGAACTATGTATTTGGTAATGTTTAAATGAATGTACAGTATTTGATAAAAAATAGTAGATGTTAAAATAAAATCTGATATATAAAATTCTCGTGTCATGGTGTTAAACTTTGAACTCCTCCGAAATGGCTTGACTGATTCTCATGAAATTTTGAGTGCATATTGGGTAGGTCTGAGAATCGGACAACATCTATTTTTCATCCCCCTAAATGTTAACGTTGTGGACCACACGAAATTTTTATTTTGTTATTTTTTTGACATTTTTTTTTAAATTTGTTTGATTATGAGTCAGCATTAAAAAATACATACAACTTCAAATTTTCACAAATCTACGATCAACAGTTACTTTTGTATCGCGATTTTAATATCGGCAATACAACGTTTGCTGGGTCAGCTAGTTGCTTATAATAATGTTTCGCACCTAATATTATGCCTTACTCTTAATTTTCGGTTGAGATTCAACCTTATATGATCTAATAGCAATTATTATTAGATTCTTTTTTACGCTTTAATTCAAATTCAAATTCAAATTCAAATATTTTTATTCAAAATAGGATGTGAAATCACTTATTGAAAGTCAAAAAAAAAACTACCACCCATTCCAAATTGAATGCCTCAGGCCTGAGAAGAATGGGCGCAACAAACTCAGCGGGCTTTTTTTTCATCAAAAGTATGTTTTACAATTAAAGTAACATTGTACAATTAAACTTATTATTTAATAGTCTGAGGGCGGTCGCTCCATTCCCAATCTGTGGTATCATTAAGAAAGTCATTTATGTTATAGTAACCTTTACCACACAAACGTTTTTTAACAATTCTTTTGAATAAAGTAACACCTTTGTTTTGAACATTTTCTGGGATCTTGTTGTAAAAGCATATACATCGCCCCACAAAAGACTTACTAACTCGACTAAGCCGAGTAGTAGGCATCATGAGTTTATGTCTGTTCCTGGTGTTAACATTATGGTTATGACAGTTTCTGGCAAATTCACTTATGTGCCTATGAACATACATTACTTTATCAAGAATATATGTAATGTAGCATGAACTGTATGTACCTTCCCCGAGATGTCTGATTTACTTGAAAATTGCACACGTTAAGAACAATGACAGTACAATAGAACATTGATTATTAGTATAATATTAGAAAACTTTTGCAAATATTTATTTGTGATTTTAGTATTGTGAATTATCACACAAAAACGTTCCTTACTAACCAAATATCCCCAACACTTTCCAGATATACTCCTAATATTGCTTATTTTTTTTATATTATATACAAAACTATAGTATATTTATTATTCAAACAAAACAAATCTTATAACTATATTTACAATACTACGACTACATAAAATTAAAACTATCATTACGTGGAAGCATACAAAGAATACTGGCAGCATTACCGCGTTGGATAGCAAGGCTGATCCGTTGACCGAAATTTATTTGTACACAATAGTTGAAAAGACGCTCTTGAACACAGAGACACGCTCTCTCCTACATACATAAAAACACACACATTTTTCTAATTCTTTATTAAAGCGTTTTTCTCATAATTTCTTTTTTGATATCTTTTTAGTCGCTGTGTAAAAGTAAATTTCTGGTGACCAGTAACATAGGTATTTTATTACCTACCAAAGGCACCAGCGATCCACAATCAAAAAATTTTGTGTCCCCTGTATATGCACTTAGATAAGTTTGGTTGTCCGTGAGAAATAAAGACACATTGTTGTAATACGCACGTCATATTTAGAAATATGGACGTTTTTTGTTATAGATAACCTGAATCATCCAAGATGACGGTGAAGAAGCGACCGTCAGACCTGACCAGCTTGGAGCGGTTCAATATGTACTACAGGGTGAAGGAGGAGCCCCTGACCAAGGGGCAGATGATAAAGAGATTCATTTGGAACCCGAAGACGCGGCAGTTCTGCGGACGCAGCGGAGCAAGCTGGTGTAAGTTTCAAAAGGCATTTATTTTCTCAAAACTGATTCCTTTAGAATTCTTTTTGATGTCATTTTTAATATACTAGATACTACTACCGCTTCGGAAACAAATCGCGTTTTGAAAGAGAAGATGCGACACGAGAAACTCTCCTAGCATTCTTTTTTTTGCACTCTTTTTAATAAAATATACAATATTTTACTGTCATTGCTATTGCTAAATAAAAATCACAACCTAGTCCCAGGCTGTCCAATCACTTAGATATGCAGCTATGTAGTAGTTGAATTTACGACAAAGCCATTTTTTAATAAAACATTTAAATTTATTTATAGATAATGCCTGAACAGTGGCTGAGATTTTATTATAGAAGTGTTTTTCATTTACCCTTAAAGCTATTGTTCTGTTATTAGTTATTGTTATTTGTTGTATTGGTATGTATCTTATGAAGCCTACTAGAATTATGAACAAGCAATCCATTATTTCTAGTGTTATAATAATGAAAATTACTATTAAGAGCAAAATGGTGACGATTTTTGTGAACGTATATAAAATTTTCATAAATGTCCTAACATTGAACAGTCACAATATTTATTTCTTTATTTTTTTTTAAGAGACTGTCTATAACCAATCTGATATTTAGCACGAACAGCCCTATTTTGCAGAACGAACTCTATATCAATATCAGCAGCATGACCCCACAGCAGAAGATCTTTGTGCTCTCAAATCTGCATATGAATATTTATCTCTCGAAGTAATTGAAATCGTTTCACGCAGAGCTGTTCGAATTATTGGAGATCCTATTATAGATCGAGTTGTTCTCAGAGATCCGCAATTGCTTGGCGTTGCGTGTTGACTTCGTTTCATTGTGTGTTTTCTACCACATGGGGATTATTTTGAACAGCTGTTAACCATGATCCCTACCTCCGAATTTGTAATGTTTTCCCAAACGCATCATAGCAAAAAAAAACTTTTCTAAATAAGTAAATAAGTTTCCATAACAATTATGTTCTGTTTTACATATTTGATAGTAGTTTGTGCCATTGCCAGATCAGAGAGATACGTTTTCGTACACAGTAAATATAGATACTAAATATAATAAGAGAGTCAAACCAGAGTTTGTAGAATCAAACACTTTTGTGTAAAGGAGGATAGTCACAGACCCCAAATTCATACATGAGTCACTCGGGCCCACTATTATCGATTAAAGAGTCGCCTTTTACTAGTTACGACTGCCTCGTGGAGTGTCGAGATACCCTGGCAGGATGTAGCAATGATGTTAATTCTGCGCCGGCGCAGCTTCCGTCCACGGTGCCGTCTTGTGATCCTACAGACATCAGCTTATTAACTTACGGCACTATGGGCTGTTACCTTTGTTTTAGTATACATAAAACACCATAAAATACTGTGGAAACGATCACAGGTCATGTTTTACCAAAATAATTAACTGAGCTAACATAACTACTACATTTACCTGGATAATGATTAATGGAAATTAAGACGGATAAATAATTTTTTTTCTTAATCTTTAATACCTGGTAAACTTAACCATTTGAGTTCTAGTTTTTTTTGTTTAAACATTAGATAAAAGTTGTAATTTTATTTCAAATTATTTACATATGACTTAATAATTAATAACACTATTTATATGAAAAATAATCTAATAAAATTAATTAATTACAAATAGTATGTATTATTAAGAACACCGTCGGCAGGTAAGTTGCCCATGAAGCTGGCAACGTTACCTCTTTGTATAGCCAAACTTATCCTTTGACAGAGATACGTACCAGATCTTTGGTCACCTGTTAAATCCTTTAGACGCCTAGATAACTAGTTATAGTTCTAGTTTACAAAATTTATAATATTATCTGACCCGTCAGTCGTTATTCTGTTCATAATAAAAAAAACTCTTTGTGGTGGAATTTCGTAACGTTCTCAGCTGACCTCAACTCGGCGAAAGGAATATTCCTAACAAATTTCAAGTCTCTACGCATCAGTACATATCATCATACTGATGTATGTATCGTGTCTGACAGAGATTGCAAATCGGTAAATACAGACCGTAGCTCACAATTGTAGCGATACTTTATCAAACTATTTATGTCATAGCATTGACTGTTTCTGACAATTTTTCGCTGTGCCTCAGAGTGTATTTGCATAAAACAACTGACTTAAAAACACTATTCCAAAACAATATATATAATATACACTAAAAAGAATAAAAATAATCTAATCTAATTAATAAATCTAATTCTAGTTACGATTATTGTTATTTTTGGAATCGGTGTCCTTCCGCCGCGACCCGCTCTCGCCTCCTCGCGACTCAAGTACATCTCACCTATATGTATGTAGTTACAAACCTATCTTGGATGACACCGACTCCGAAAATCACAATAATCGTAACTAGATTTAGATTTATTTATTAGATTGTATAAAAATACGCAATTCTTTTTATACTTTTGAGTGCATAATATATCTATTGTTTTGGAACTTTTTTTGATTCTTAGTGAATTTTAAGTACACTAACTAACAATTTGTCTAAATATGTGTAGAAATACTGAATGCAGCAGTAAGCGCTTTGCAAATGATTAAAGGCAGTTAGAAATTTTGCCGCAGATCGCAATTAATTACAAGTACCATTGATCATCATATTCGACTACGACAATTACTTGGCCATAACTATGCTATGGTAGATGACTTAAATATCCGGATACCATAAAAAAGATTAGGCCAAGTATCGTTAATTTGCTCCTAAGAATTGAAGAGTTCCGTTACTTTGCCATGGGTTCCGTAATCAGAACCTAACCAAACTATCTTTGAAGTATATCCTTTCGAATAAAAAAAGAATCATCGAGATCGGTTGGCGCGATATTGAGTTATTCGTAAATTTATCATCCACTTTACACCCACGCGTTAGAACAGGGACAGAATATTAATCTGTGCGCAGCGTCAGTAGGCCGTCGACTTAACAAAAGACTAGCGCATGCTAGCGAATTGTGAGTATATGCCACGGACCATAGAACAGAAAAAAGACCATGGACGGTGTGCAATCGCTAGATTAATTCGTTAGTTTTGAAGTATACTCCTGGATTATTACGTCACCGAGTGGCGGCCTGTCCCTATCACATCCCGCAGGTATAACAGTATATTAACGAGTTATCTATATATTACCACGATCTATATGTTTATGGTAATTAATATAGGTACTTTCTTCATTAATGTTTAACTGTGATGGTCTCCATATGTGCCGCTGCGGGGGCATTGTAGACAGCCTTGGTCACCACACATGGCTTATCTTGCCGCCGCAGTGCGGGCCGTGTCTCACGCCAAGCCGCCTTAAACGTCGTCTTGCGTCGGGCCTTTACTACCGTCAACGTGCCGGCTATCCTAGAGCCGAATGGAATTTCACGTGATGATGGTAAGAGGCCTGATGGAGTTGTGGAAAGCCACTGATGTGGGATGCGACTTGTGTGGACACGCTAGCCCCCTCTCATATTGAACATTCATCTAGAGCGGGAGGTGCAGCGGGGGAAACTGCCGAAAACCTAAAGCGGAGAAAAGATGCATCACTTGGTGATGGATACATATTTGTTCCCTTTGGGGTGGAGACGATGGGTCCTTCGGGTTCATCGGCACAAAAACTCATAAAAGAGCTATCCAGACGTCTAACCGATTTAACAGGTGACCCAAGATCTGGTACGTACCTCTGTCAATAGCTTCATGGGCACCTTACCTGCCGATAGCGTTCTTAATGATATTTACTATTTGTAATTAATTAATTTTGTTAGATTATTTAAGTTTTATTTTGTTATTTTTTATATAAATAGCGTTAAGTATTAATTATTAAGTCATATGTAAATAATTTGAAATATAATAAATAAATTAGCTAACTGTGATTTACAAACAGCACCTTAAAAAGATTATCACATAGAATAAACAGCTTAGAACAGTTTCAACAGCAACTTATGATATTATTATTTTTACATCTGATTACTGTTGATTTTTAATGTTTTAAATTTTATGTTTAGTTTAAGTAAGACTTTTCGTTACAGCGAAAATCCTTCTCTTTTACTTCATCTTCTACTCGGCGCTCGCGTTGTTGGTCGCGATATGCATGTGGACCTTCCTCTCCATGCTCGACATCCGACAGCCCCGCTGGCAGTTGGACCAGTCTATCATTGGTACTAACCCTGGGCTAGGCTTCCGACCCATGCCACCAGAGGTCGCCAGTAGCGTCATATGGTACAAGGGAAACGATCCCGGCAGCTATCAGTTTTGGGTCAAGGAGCTGTCTTCTTTTTTGAAAGGTGAGTGAAATATTTGACATATGGTTGTTTTATATATTAAATACTAGTAGCTAATACAAAAGTTTCTTTTTGCGAGTACTGCCAACGCAATTTGTATTTACTGACGTGATTTATAATATACTTTAGTTTGTTATTTTTATATTGGAAGGGTTGTTCACTTGAATACGAACAAATTTGCTGGTAGTTAAAATAATGGTAGCGGGGATGCCGTTGTGTATGTGTGGCTGGACCTGATAATATGACCTGACCTGATATCGAAGATAAGGACCAAGCTTCAGGGAATCGTAGCGGGACTCTTAATCTCTCTTTCTTAATTCTCGTTTTTATGTATCGTCATAGGATGTCGGCAAATTCTGGCTTTTTTAGCATTAACAGCAATTTTATTCTAACAGTGCGTGGCCGCTCCGATGCTCTATGGACTTTGATATAGGATGTGTTGATAGATATACCTATTTATGGTACGATTTACGAAAATATAACTGATATCTAGCTCTTAATGTGCCTTGAAAATTACCGACTGCCATTGTGCAAGGCGATCATCTGCAATACTGTTTTTTTTCAATACGCATTACGCATGTCGCCAAAATTCGCTTAAACTGAAATTTAGTTCAACCCATCCCTAGTCAATACTTAAAGATTTCAAAAATTGGCAATTCTTGAATGTCTTTTTATTGGCTCTGATTTATCCGAAAATACGCTTAAAATATTACAGTGATGATTCAAAAAGTGATTAGTTTATTTTTATAAGAGGGAGGGGTCAAACGGATGAGTGTCCCAACTGATGGAAAATGATAACTATGAATATCCGTAATTACTAGTATAAGCTTTCAGTAATAAAAAATATTGAAATTGACTGCACAATTTTATAGTAACTAATAATGATGGAGGCATTGGAAAAGATTATTGGCCAACTCAATAGGAGAAATAAATAAGAGAAGTTGCATGAAAGAATTGACGCGAGATAAAGAAGGGAAGAATGTCAGGCTTGTAAAATGAGACCCGATTCTCGCTCTATCTAGGAACAGATGGAGTTATTTTTATGTATGTATGTACAAAATTTATTGATGTGTAAATGATGCTCACTGGTTTAAAAGTAACTACGACTTAATTGTGATTAAAACGACTATAATTAACTAAATTTATATGACATCAAATCATCCTTTTTTTTCTGTATTCAGCGTCTTGGGAATCTGTCTTCCAACAATGACCCAATATGCTGACTGACTGAATATGATTGTATTTTGGGGTTGTATCTGGAGAGGCTTTTCCAGTGAGAAGTCTCTCAATCTTTGTCCACAAATCTTGCTGCTAGACCCTGAATACTCTGGCGTGTCAGCCTAGTGATTTTAAGGCTCCCAGGACCCTGAAGATGAGTAGCAAGTTTGTTTCTGTAGCTGTTAACTCATTCTTTAAAAAAAAATTGCAGCTTACAAACGAGACGGTAAAAAAACAAGTGCAGGCCAAAACATCCACAACTGTGACTTCAAACTACCGCCTCCCGCTGGCAAGGTTTGTGACGTTGACATCAGTGCGTGGGGACCCTGTGTTGAAGAGAAAAGCTTCGCGTACCACAAGTCCACACCCTGTGTGTTCCTCAAGCTGAACAAGATCTACGGATGGCAGCCGGCCTTCTACAACAGCTCAGAACATTTGCCATCAGCCATGCCTGAGGACTTGAAAGACCACATAAAAAATATGACAGCGTATGATAAGAACTATGTAAGTATTAAGATTATTCTTGATCTCTTATTTTGCATGTATATGTAAGTGGTAGCTGCCGGAAAGCCAAGCGCTGGATGTTATTTCGGTCAACGTATAGGCCTAGCTTTCAACGTGGAAATACTAGCAGTTTTGATGTAGGTAGTATTTATTAAGGCTTTAATTATTTGATATGAGATTTTTTGGTAGTATTTTACAATTTAGTAGTATTTTTATTTATAAGTTTAAACTTATATGAACTTTTGAAAAAAAGAGTTTATTCACAGCTTAACAACCTGCATAGTGAGAAGAATTTTATATCACTAAAATTGTCCGCCAAAAATTATTCAGCCATAAATTCCCATATCATATGAAAGTAAAAATAATAAGGGTTTAGTAATTTTACAATAATATAAATATCCCCTTACAGCTCAACATGGTGTGGGTTTCCTGCCAAGGTGAAAACCCAGCTGACCGAGAGAACATTGGACCTATCCAGTACCTCCCCTACAGGGGTTTCCCGGGGTATTACTTCCCATACAAGAATCAAGAAGGCTACCTCAGTCCACTAGTCGCTGTCCATTTGCAGAGACCAAAGAGTAAGTAACAGATATCCTTGCGAACCCGGCGAATAAAAAAGCATAGGCACTTTTCGGGCCCACGAGTTTAATTGAAGGTGATAAACACCAGTGACTCACAGCGTATGGTGCTATAAAACAGCAGAATGGGATAGGATGCGTTCTTTTTCCTGCACTGGTTATAGGATTATTCCTATTGACATGATCATTTTCATCGGCGAAAAAGTACTTAAGATTCCCATTAACTCTTCTTTTTTGGTTATACAACATTTATTCACTGTACGAGATAAAATTTTAAAATTTCCAGTATTATCTGGACTAGTATTAAAATCCCATTTTATGAAGATAATCATAAAGTCGATGAGATATCAATCCACTTACGATAACAACCGAATGGGTCTGTGCAAGGGGGATATTTTTAATGTATGTTCATAACATGTATATTAACACCAGGAATAGACATAAACTTATAATGCCTACTACTCGGCTACTTTCTTACTAGCTCTTGCAACAAGATCCCAGAAAATGTTCAAAACAAAAGTATTACGTTATTCAAAAGAATTGTTAGAAAAACGTTTGTGTGGTAAAGGTTACTACTCGTATAACATAAATGACTTTCTTAATGATACCACTGATTGAGAATGGAGTGACCGCCCTCAGGCTATTTATTAAATAATAAGTTTAATTGTACAATATTACTTTGTAAACATATTTTTTCGATGAAAAAAAAATCCGCCGAGTTTGTTGCGCCCGTTCTTCTCAGGTCTGAGGCATTCATTTTGGAATGGGTGGTAGTTTTTGACTTTCAGTAAGTGATGTCACATCCTATTTTGAATAAAAATATTTGAATTTGAACTTGTACATGTGCATAATACACTGGCCCGCAAAAATAAGTACCACACTTTTCAAATTAATTTTTTTTATTAACTTATAGAAGGTAGAGATTTAAGATTAAAAACGTGTTGTTGCAAATTATATAGGCTTTAATTCTTAGAAACTAAAATTATACATTCGTAACATTTTTAACTTAAAAAAGATAAAACAATGAAAATAGACATTTTTAGGTTTCGGAGCCGATGTTGGGGAATATTCTCCCATTCTTCTACCAGGGTGGTGGTCTGCGATTTATGACTAGCCTCCCAAGCTCATCCCAGGCGTGTTCAATCGGGTTGAGATCAGGACTTCTAGATGGCCAAGCCATCACGCTGATACCGACCTCCTGAATATACTATTGTACGATATGAGCCGTGTGTGGCCGGGCATTATCATGCATCAGCATCGATCCATCACCCATATTTGCTAAATACGGCCCTGCATACTCATTGAGAATCTCTTGAGCATATCTTTGCCCAGTGAGGGTGCCATTTTCTATAGCTACTAGCTCTGTGCGACCTTCTGAAGATATGCCAGCCCATACATACTGCCTCCACCGTATTGGACTCTTTCTGAGATGCAGGCTTGAAGGTATCGCTCACCAGGTCGCCTGTAAACACTTCGCCTTCCATCAGAAGTGTAAAGGGAGAATCGAGACTCATCTGCAAACAAAATTCTTGACCATTCTTCTTCATCCCACTGCATGTGTTCACGGGCGTATCGCAGTCTCGCTACTCGATGCTGTCTCTCGAGTTTTAGGCCACTCGCTGGTCTTCGGGGTTTCAAATTTGCTTCAGCAAGTCTTCTTCTCAGTGTACTGTCACTAATGTAGTCCCTCAGGGTCTGAAGTAGCTGTTGCTGGACTTCAACTGGACTTCGACTTTTGGTGGCGATTTCTTAACACAGTGGAAATAATATAACGAGATCGTTAAATAATATAACGAGATCGTTATATTATTGTGTTTGTTAGGTGTTAGGTGTTGTTGTTGTTTGTTAGGTGTACCAGTGCCCGAGAAGATTCTCGGACACTGGTACACCTGGGTCTGCCATTACAAGGTCTCCTTGATCTCCAGATGGTGTCCAGTCTCTTCGTACCTTCGCTTTACCTTCTGGACCGTTCGTACCGTCACGCCCACTATTCTTGCAGTGCGACGCATACTGATGCCTAGTTCCAGAAAAGTCATGATCCTAGAACATTCTTCAACTGAAAGAGGCAAGATAAATAAATGTTATGTGCTTTTTAGCATAAATTTTTAAAACAAGACCCATCGATCTTGAAAAAAATTTAAAACAGAAAGAAAAATGTGAATGGTAAAATTGTAATTCGGAAACGTCCACTTTGAAAAAGGAATGGTTTTGTTTTTGAAGTTTTTTTTTCAGCCAATTCTTAAAAGAAGGTTACCGACTATAAAGTTTTTATGTACAAAATTAAATTCTCTTGGAGTCTTTTTTATTTCGAAACTATATCTTGTGAACTTAAAACGTTATCCCAATTTTAAAAGTGTGATACTTACTTTTGAAGGCCAGTGTAGTATTATGTTGAAGCATTTTAAGGTGCGCATTCACAGATATACAGTTTGTCTCGACAACGATTTTTATAGACGTAATGTTTTTCCACGTTCGTTGGGGCGCCATGCGGCAATTGTTCTGCACTTCTTTCCGTTTTGGGTGGAAACAATACACAATTTTGTTTCGAGGATGAGCTCCGATTCTCAAGTGGATGTAATTACTGTATTTGTTGAAGTTTGTCTCTGTATAAAACAGCGCAAGTAGAAGATAATTAACCTAAAAAATTTACTGTTTTCACCAGAGGACTTTGCAGCGTGACGTCGTCTTCAGTGGATGCATTTATAAATCACGATGATGCCATTTACTTTGAACGGTGTTGGCAATTTTGCTTCACGATCGTTCCTTTCAACTTTGGCTGAGCGCTATTCCACTTGGCCACAGATGGCTTTCCATGTTTTACGCTACAACTTTGTCATTCACTGGTATATTTTAGCGCTGTACTAATTATTTTGCTTCTTGGAGCGGTCGTGTGTGAAAATTTTTTTTGTATTCTTGTAACTGTTGTTTTTTTTATGAAAATAAGAGACGAGACGATAGAGACGTTCAGCTGATGGTAACTGATACGCCCAGCCCATTACAATCCAGTGCCGCTCAGGACTATTGCAAAACCCAAACATTTTAAGCGACACTACAATTGCACTCGTTAAAATGAGACATAAGATGTTAAGTCTCATTTTCCCAGTAATTTCACTATCTACGGCGCCCTTCAGACCGAAACACAGTAATGTTCACACATTACTGCTTCACGGCAGAAATAAGCGCCGTTATGGTACCCATAATCTAGACGGCTTCCTGTGCAAAGGCAAAGCTGGTAAAAGATCTATAGAAAATTCGATAACATTTTAAGACAATTTCTGCAACTCTGCTCATCTCATCTTAATACTGTGATTTCAGCTGGAATGCTGATAAATATTGAATGCCGGGCGTGGGCTCACAACATCATGTACGACCGCCATGAGGGGATGGGATCTGTCCACATTGAGATCATGATCGAATAGAACATGATGTATGCTCCGTGCTACGACACTTGAAGTCTTACATTGTTTTGCGACCAAAGAAAACCATTGAATGGTATTGTAGTTATGAATCAATAAACTGTTTTGTTTAAAATAAAGTCTTTCAATTTATAACGAGTCATCAATACCTTACAGTCTTAAAAGTTAAAACTAAGTTAGAAAATTTGGTTATATTTTACGAAGAACCTATCAGATATGCTTTAGATATTCATTCAAATTTTATAACAATAGTACTGTAAGGAGCTGTTAGCAAATTATCTCACTAAGGTTAAAGGATCATATGTATTCAGGCTTTAAATCTGTGTAACGTTTCCCTGGTCAAAATGGTATAACCTTCTGGTAGCACACCCCCACTTTACATTGATTTTCAATAGTAGTAATATATTCGACGACCTGTATAGCCGAGTGGTTAGCGATCCTACCTACTAAGCTAGAGGTCCCGGGTTCGAATCCCGGTAGGTGCAAGCATTTATATGATGAATATGGATGTTTGTTTTCGAGTCATGGATGTTTAAATGTATGTATGTATGTTAATATGAAGTTATGTGTGTTTAAGTAAGTATATTGTATTAAATATATCGTTGTCTTGTCTTGGGGCAAGATAATTTGTGTAAAAAGTGTGTCAATATTATTATTATTAATATAAAAAAAAAGTTGATTACGATTACGTCGGGACGTACAAGGTCGTATTCTAGGGCCCATAGTATTCTAGAACAACTCCTTTTCGTGATATAAAATTCTAGAAAGATAATTATTGCTTATATTTTTATTCTGGGTGATTGTTTGCCTGAGGCAAAAAAAACAACATTCCTTAGATTTTTAGGTAATTTATTAAATAAATTTTAGTGATAATTTCAATAGTATTTTTCCCATTCATTCGTCTTTTACTTAAAAATAAATTTAAGGCACATTCAGTGAACATGAATAAAATCTATCTAATTTCAATTGTTTTCATAACTTCATAATAAGTTTTGCGCTTCATTTAACATCTTTTTACTCACTCAATAACGAATTGACTTGAAATAATACGCATAAGTTATATAAAATCCCACTTTCCTATCCAAAATGTTATTGTATAAATATATAATATTCTGCAAGGCCACCTTACACCCGCCCACGCTAAGAAACCATTGCTATGACCGAACAAGACAATCTATACATATAGACCTGTATAGCCGAGTGGTTAACGATCCTATCTACGAAGCTAGAGGTCCCGGGTTCGAATCCCGTTAGGTGCAAGCATTGATATGATGAATATGGATGTTTGTTTCCGAGTCATGGATGTTTATATGTATTTATGTATGTTTAAGTAAGTATATTGTATTAAATATATAATTGTCTTGAAACCCATAACACAGGCTATATTATGTGCCTAATTTGAGGCAAGATAATTTGTGTAAAAAAAAAGAAAATGAGTGAATATTATATAAATAAAATACCTTAAATAATAAGGTACTTACACCAAAATAGCATTTTTTTAAACTTTTCTCTGTCTGTCTGTTCGTTTGTTCCGGCTAATCTCTGAAATGGCTGAACCAACTTTGACGGTACTTTTATTAGCTGCCTTTAGTACAATTACAATAATAATGAGTAACTAAGGCTACGTTTATTTTAGAAAAATTCATTTATTTTAGAAAAAATTAAGTAATGTTGCAATGAACAAGAAACGGTCTAACTAACTAAGTCAATGTTTGCCGGGTCAGCTAGTATAATATATATCTATGGAACAAGGTCTGGGCCTTGTCCATATAATATTATAACGTACAATGGCAAATGAAGGGTCTTTCCTCTCTTTCACTCGCCGTACCGCCTTTTTCTGTTTCGCTTCATAGCTTCTCTTACCATGTGGAGCCGGCCTGTTGGGTCAGTTAGATTTTAATTCTAGCAAAATGGAGAACAGACACAGTAAGCAAAACTTATTATTGAATTCTTTTGTGGGGCGATGTATATGGTTTTACAACAGGATCCCAGAAAATGTTCAAAACAAAAGTATTACGTTATTCAAAAGAATTGTTAAAAAACGTTTGTGTGGTAAAGGTTACTATAACATAAATGACTTTCTTAATGATACCACAGATTGGGAATGGAGCGACCGCCCTCAGACTATTAAATAATAAGTTTAATTGTACAATGTTACTTTGTTACTTTGTAAATGTTACTTTAATTGTAAAACATATTTTTGATGAAAAAAAAGCCCGCTGAGTTTATCGCGCCCATTCTTCTCATGCCTGAGGCATTCATTTTGGAATGGGTGGTAGTTTTTTGACTTTCAATAAGTGATGTCACATCCTATTTTGAATAAAAATATTTGAATTTGAATTTGAGTAAATCTCATGGAGTTATTATATTATTAAGGACTCAATTTTCTTTTAAATTAATTTTTGTAACAATATTTGAACGATTAATCATAAAACTAAACCGAATACGATGGTGCTTTGCAAATGACGAAGGTGAACAATGCCTGACCATCCAATGCTCATAAATATTAACTTTCCTTTATCTTTTTAATAGAACATGACAGTTTTTATAAACATTAACGATATTAATACAAAATTGACAAAAATAACTTAGATGTTCTTCACATCACGCAGCTCAGTACAATAAACTTAGTAAAATATTTTTATATGAGTTTCATTGTATTATTTCATTTATATTTTATAGTGAACACTTCTTTTATAAATTACAATTATCAAAATAGATATGTGCTTACAATAACTAATAAGCTAAAATGATAATAAATATAATGCATTATTTAAAGTTATATTAAATACGTATTTAATATATAGTTCAATTTTACATTGTGTTAACAGTATTTTTCACTGTAACTTCACGGATTTAAGGCATGATTCATACATATATATATCCAAGCGACTACAGTTCCATTTCACGGTATTTTTTGTTTTAAACCTTGTACATACAGAGAATAACGGCAATCCAAATCCAGCCAGAACTCTCTCTTCTTTTACACTTGCCTCACCATTCTTTCAGTAGCGTTTGCTACATGTGTACTCGACCTTAGACTATAGATACGGTTATTAATAAACGCGAAGTAAACTTATTCCAAATTTAAAACTTTGTGTCTTTCTCTTACCTTTGTCACTACAGAATTACATGACAGGACGAAGCACTGACATGTATAAATACCACTGGACAGGTTGTTCAGGACTGTTCCATATGTTTAACAACAATTTTTTGTGCCTATTTGAAGCGCCACTCGCGAGCGTCCAGAGAACTAATTTTGACGTATTATACAAATGGCTGCAAAGGAACGTACAATACTCTGAAGTATTTTTGCATTTTGAAGTAATTTTGTTCGTATTCCTTGTTATTTATACTTCAAAAATCAACGTAATAAAGTACACATTTTTTTATGTAAATAGTTTCCCACCATCTATTCTTTGAGGTTGTCTTCAGACTCTCGCTAAATAGCCAACAGCGCCAAATTGGCGAATATCAAAAAGGCACAAAAGGCCTGCCAGTCCAGTGGTAAATCATAGAGGTCAGTGAGGCGAAGTAATTTTAAACTTGAAATAACTTTTTATTGTGTTTATTTATAAGACAGGGTAAGATTAACTTGAAACCAGAATGGAATCTTTCACCATTGATAAGCATATTGCATTTTTTTTTGCTTCAGTTTCAATGAGGTCATCCGAAACAGGCTCTAGTTGATTTTGATCTGAAGTTGTTTAGTAATGGCGTCAATTCCTAATCCAGCATTATCTCAAAATGGGTGGAGCCGAGTCGTTCCTTCAGGCTTTCAGTGTACTTGATATTGGGTGCCCATGCTCTGCATCTTATGTTAATTATTTGACTATCTGTAATTAAAATTCACATCACTGAAAAGCAAAAATAATCTATCTTATTTATATTTGCTCTAAAAATGCTCAAACAACATGACTTATACGAGTAAGTTAAGAAATTGAAAAAAAAAACACAAAAGTTAGCGAGTACAATAGATGCATCAAGCAACTGCAAAGTACCAATACAACGCCCAAGTGGGCGTCCTCGAGCCAGTCTCGAACAATGTGTGACGTTGACGTGCCACATATTCTGTTAAACTTTGAAAATAATTGAAACTAAATTTGGTTGCGTAGTAAAACTTTGTAAAAATAATTTTGCAAGATAAAAAAAGACACTGCGATCATATCAGTAAGTATTTTCTTTTTTATGAAATATAAATAAAAATAAATAAATAAATTTCAATGAAAAATAACACGAAGCGTATGTTACAAAATTTGAAAGATACCATTGAGTGTCAAGATGCCACACAAGAATCTAATAGTCGTTTTTTTTTATGGAATAGGAGGACAGACGAGCGTACGGGTTACCTGGTGTTAAGAGATCACCGCCGCCCACATTCTCTTGCAACACCAGAGGAATCACAAGAGCGTTGCCGGCCTTTCCTTTATAAAGTTCCTAACGGAAGGTGTACGCGATTTTTTTGACGGTACCCATGTGGAATTGTCCCGGAAACACCGCACAAGGAAGCTTATTCCACGGCTTTGTAATACATGGAAAAAATTCTTGGAAAACCGCACTATAGAGGATTTGTTCTCTGTGTTAATGTTTCGATATCTACAAAACAAACTCACAAGTAGGATTCAACAGCTGAACAGCTACCAACGGACTCAGGTACCCCGCGGTATTGTTGTACGGGAAGTAAATCTCTGGTACTCCAGGGTAAGGCCAGTACTTCAATGGACCGAGAGCTTCAGTATCAGCTGGTCTCTCACCTTTACACGACAACCAAACCTTACGACGCTGAAATGAAAAATTACAATAAATATACATTCTTACTGCTAGTGTGGTTGTAGGAACTGGTGTGCGACATTACAGAGAGCCGCGGAGTCTGGTTGGCCCAGTGATCCTGGGCGCTCTGATCTTTGTGAACCTAGGTTCGAACCCCATATATATGTTTGCTTTTTTTTCTATTATGCTGTTATTAATATGTATTTTTTTAAATAAAGGATCACTTGAATCTTGGTTTCATAGAAGCACACAATTGCTTTTTTTTTTTTTGCTTTTTGTCGTATGTATCATTATGCGAATAATCAGGCTGTGGAGTGATCTACGCACGTCTGATATTTAGAAAGTAAACAGAAATTTTGTGTCTACTTATGGTGCCTACTTTCTACAAAACTGAAACGTGACCCAACTTAGTGTCATTTCCCTACAGTCTAAAACAAGTAGGTGACAGTCCACCAATTGTCATACAATCTTTTTCGTAAAAGTATAAACCTTTTTTTTTTAAAGAATTATCAGCAAAGTGGGTCAACAATAATTTTTTTCGATACTACGTTGTCGTCCTAGTTGGCGCTTGCCGTGAAGCGAAATTGAGTACATTCAGCTGTCAGGGTTATGCCAAGATAATTACTGAAATGAAAATTCTGCATACGAGTCATCATGCGTCTCCGTGATATTGTAACATAAAGCCATGAACGAAACCTATCACTACAATAATGTTAACTTGTGTTCTGGGTAAAGCCGTTAGGAACAACGTTAGGATCAATAATAACAATAACTGTGCTCGTCACCTTGAGTCATTTGATGTTAAGTCTCGTTTGCCCAGTAAATTCACTAGCTACGGTGCCCTCCAGACCGAAACACAGTAATGTTTACACATTACTGCTTCACGGCAGAAATAGGCGCCGTTTTCGTACGCATAATCTAGCCGGCATCCTGTGCATGTGAGCCTCCCTGGTAAACACAGTTGACCTCTATTTCGAGCAATACACGCACAGTAACACAAAATGAATAATAATAAACCTGGCCTGTTTTCATCGGTTGTCTAGCAGCAAGAGGGCTTCTAGACGGAGAGAGACAGAGGTTTACTAAGCGTATTAATTATCTAACATTTTACATACGATGAAAATTAAGTTGGTATCAATAGGTAATATGTGAGCAAGTGCCTTTTCACACTGTCTTTATAACTGTCAATAAAAGAGACAAAAACACATTTGATTGTTGGGGTACCTTCGAATTTAGACATGAAAAAGCTCCTCACTTTAAAAATCTTTGCTCGTACCTGTGTAACATAATAAGATTTGGCGTATCTGTTACTTAGCTTAAATGACAGTCTAATTAAAATACTTAATTGTTGCAATTTTCCACAATATCTGAGCTATGTACAAACTTCTTAGTTTTGCAATAAGATTTCTTGTCATTTTCTGTATGCATAATTAGTTTAAGTGTGGACGAATAAGTATTACGTAGGCGAAACAAGAAATCTAAAGAAACTGTTAATGTTAAACGGTTAAACATGCATTATGAAAAATTTAAACCAGCTTTGTGTGAACCACCATGCTGGATAAATTAATATCCTATTATATCCGGTCCTACTATAATTTTACTGAAAGAAATGACAGCATGTGAAAATCTAAGAGACAAAGTTGGTTAGCATAAACTTTGCTGTATAAGTACTGCAAGGGTTTTTATTTATATTTTATTTCAATATTTAAGCTAAGATGGTTTGGACATGTCGAGCGAATGAATGAAGAACGATTGACGAAGCAAGTGTATAAGGCCAGTGTGAATGAAAGTGTTGGAAGGGGTAGACCTAGGCGGACGTTTCAAGATCAAATCAGGGATGTCTTGAAAAAAGGCCAGGTCAAGAGTACCCTCAACCGGAGAGCATGTATGAAAGGAATATTAAAAGTGGACGAAGCGAAACAAGTATGTCCTTACATCGTAGCAAGTGGAAAGAAGTGGTCTCTGCCTACCCCTACGGGAAAGAGGCGTGATTTTAAGTACGTATTTATGTATGTTTATTTCAATTTCCTGAATTACCTCTTGTGGAGTCTTGGTCTTGTTGATGTAGTCCAAAATATCTGGAGGCATGTCGGGAGGCAAGTTTCCGGGGTCATCGTAGAACTGTGGGTACCAATCGTAGATCTGAAAGGGAAATAAATCCAAGTTCTAATATTCTGCAACTGATAGTATAGAAGTTGGCGTGATGATTGATAATATTTCGCATAGACAATAACCGTGCAAAGTGTATGCCAAGTATGCATTGTACGTTTAGGCCTGATTTTTTACTTGTGTTGCGAAGCAACACGGTTTTCATTATCGTAGATACCTTACCTTTTGGCACAGCGCCTCACGAGAACCCTTACGAGCGCGTAAATTCAATTTTAGTAATAAAATACTTACCTTATTTAACTTGATAATAACACATGGTTTTCCTTCACTGTAACCAAAGTTGTTCTCACTGTTACAGTCACCGAGGAGTGAGGTGTGGAAGGCACACACTTGGCCTCCCGGAGGCTTCTTATCCCCACAATCTAATTGGTTTTCTCCCTTATTTACCAGCAGAGATTTATTCTTATATGCTAAAAGAATGGAAAACAGGTATATATGTGAATAAAGTGTAGTTCATGTTCTTAAATATAAAACCCTAAGCACTCGACGATGGAAAAAGTAATGGCTTGATGACTATTATTTCTATTCCTATACAGTATACTTTTTTTTTTACAACAATAATGGCTGAGAGGAGCAGGAGGTTCCGCTGATCAGGATTCAGGATTCGTGAAAAACCAAAAAATTCTTAGCGGCACCACAATTGCGCTCGTCCCCTTGAGCCATAAGATGTTAAGTCTCATTTGCCAAGTAATTTCACTAGCTACAGCGCCCCTCAGACCGAAACACAATATTACTTACACATTACTGCTTCACAGCAGAAATAGGTCCGTTGTGGAACCTATAATCTAGCCGGCATTCTGGGCAAAGGAACCTCCCACTGGTATACGGGTAGTGAATACTGTATAGTTTTAATATTAGTAATATTTTAAAACATCGTTACTCAAAGCTGGGCTGAATGCAGATGACCCGCGGCTCTCATTATTTAATAAAAAAAACTACTTACGTTCAAGAAATTCATTGATACTGTCAATATATTTCTTGTAAGTGGTAGTGTTGTCTCTCTTAAACCAAATTAAAGCTCCTTCTTCATACACGATTGGTCTGTGGCCCATTCCGGGGTTATCACCTGAAATAGCAACAAATATTAACGTATAAATAAAAATCCAAAAGCCACGCAGGCAAATATCGGAAAGATGGAAACGATCCACGAGCAGGCAATATTTTTTTTAATTATAAAATGAACGCTAATGCTATTGATTTCTTCTTCTTCAATCTACTCCATCCAGATTTTCAAGTTATAATAGTCTCTTTATTTTAAAAAAGATAAAGATGAAGTCACAGACATATCCCAGACGGTTGCGAAACTGTCAGTGTCAGTAGGCAGGTCATATAGCTCGACGGACAGATGGCCGTTGGGGCAGTAAAGTCGTCGAATAGCGACCACGTACCGGAAGACGTAGTGTTGGTAGGCCCTACAAGATGGACCGACGATCTGGTCAAGATCGCCAGGGTATGGTGGATAAGGGCAGCGCAGGACCGATCGTCGTGACCATCTTTGAGGAGGCCTTTGTCCAGCAGTAGACGTCTTCTGGCTGCAATGATGATGCATAATCTCTTTTATTCTGCTAATTTTAATCAGAATACTGAGTATAAAAATTCTTAACATTTTTTGCCAACCATTTAAACAGAGGTACAGGAAACCTATGTAGTTAACTTAATTCAATTAAGAACTGAGGTACCTGAGGGGTACCTGCCATCAAATAAATAATTTTTAATGCTTCCAGTCGTTTATTCGGTGAATGTGCGGCGCTTACCTATAATGGAGTCGGCTAGAGTATAATAAGGTATTTTCTCATCTATGGTGGCCAGTAGACCACACATGCAGAGGGAGAAGAAGATGATGATGCAGATATACATCACCAAGTATATCAGACCGATGACACCTGAAACATAATAATATATTTATAGTAGAATCGTTGCAAACATAACGTAGGTATCAACTATACAGAGGAATATAGTATAGTATACCGTTCCAGATTTTCTATTACATTAAACGTTATTGTTAATGTTTTAATTTCTTTGATTAACGCGAGTGAACATTTAAATAAAAAAAAATCTAAAGGACTAAAACGATTGCGCCAGTGAGCCCCTGAAAACGTGCTACTGCCTTAGATCAGGGGTGCTCAAGCTTGAACTGCTGGCGATCTACCTCAAAATTTGTAGACTACGATCGATCGGCTCTGAGAGGCTTCAAGTATGTGTGATGAAGGATTGTCGTCTAGATAGAGTGTCCGGTGACGTAGATATTAGTTTTGCTCAAATTATGCATTTTTTTAGTCAAGGTAAGTGTAGGTCTGCTCTTAAATGTCAATGAAAAAACTCATAATTATTATTCAAAATTGCGAGTTTATTGGTTCTTACAAAACAAACGCGTTCTAAATTTCTAAGCTTAACTAAAGAGTGACTTTGGATGTTGAAGCGTGACACTGCATGTCCTGAGCATACTTTCAATAAGATGGTACGTAATTACCGATTTTAGTTTATCATACCGGATTATTTTCTCGAGATCGACTCAAAAACCACTCGCGATCGACCTGTCGATCCCGATCGACCTGTCGATCCCGATCGACCGTTTGAGCACCCCTGCCTTAGATCATTCATACTTCTAGATTGATTGTGACATCGAATTTGCGGTTGACAGTTAACTTCTATTTTGAGTAATGCATGCACACTACCACAAAGAAACATACAAATCACGAGTGTAAGACGCAGCTTGTCACGCATACTTAAGTCATAAACCTGGCCTATTTTCATCGGTTGTCTAGCAGCAAGATGCTCTATCAAGACGTATGAATTATCTAAGGCTACTGCAATGGTCACGAAATGTCAGTTTCAAAAGTATGAAAAATATCATAGCTTCATGAGGCTGTAGATTTGAGTATATCGTTTTAATTTCAACTTGATACCTCTTTGTGTGTCTTGACAGACAGACTAACGGACAACAAGTGATTCTATAATAGTTACGAGTTTAGTTTGAAGTACAGAACTCTTAAAATAGCCAACAACGGTTAGCTTTAGGAGATAATAACTCAGCATTACTATAAGCTACAGTTCGTTTATTTCCAGAACATTCTTTGGTTTTATAAGCAAAAGTTTGAAACGGGAAATTAATAAAATCAATAAACTACGAGTGAACTAAAGTCAACCTATATATTTGGGCTCAATCGCAAACATATGTTTATGTAACAGGATCGCATAAATGTATCACTTGAGCTTGCTATACAATCTTCGGGAATTGGATACATGTAAACCCTCTTTTCAGGCGAAGAGTAAGCAGAAAACACGCAAACATGGTGTTTTTAGACAAGTTTTGTGGTGAAAGTATAGCATTTCGAGCTATGAACACTACTTAATCCTGTTACACATAATATCCTTAAGTCTTATTTGTAGGTTGCTAATGCTTGCTGTTGGTTATAGTTAACACTGCCGAGCCTTTTTGAACTACCACTTTTCTTTAAATAAACAAGTTTTTTGGCATGGCGTGACGCCTTTTTTTGGTACTTCTCTCAGAAAAGTTATTCTTATGGTTAGTACTTTTTTGTGTAGGTTCATTTATTCAGATTAGTAGTGAATAACGAGGATTGTAAGCATATAAACTGTTTTCCACGCAAGAATTTTGAAAGTATTGGCTTTGTTACATAGATGGCGGGCCGGCAGCCGTCAACGCATATCGCTCAAGGTCGCTGGCATTTAGTGTCGCCTTAACCGATTTTTACTGATTAAAAATAAAACTAAGTAAATGCCTTTATTTCTAATGATTAGAGAAGTAAAAAATAAGCTTACTATACTCTTGTCCATTCGTTCATCCTTCTTGACACTTCAAGAAAGTTCGAAATCAGTGACGCCGTTTGATTTGATTTGAAATATAATGGATTTTATTGAAGAAAGACTTTCCACCGATAAAATTCATCGAAATATTGTTAGTTTAAATATGAATACTATTTGCTTACTAACTATATAATGTATCTTGTCTCAGTTTGCCTCATGGCAAAGGCCTCCTCTAATTCTTTTAATGAGTCCTGTCCTCTGTTTTACGTCGCCAGAAGGGACTCTGTGAATTCTTTATTTCCTCCTCCCACCTATTGGGCTGTCTACGTCTACTTCTGGTTGAGTTTCTAGGACAACCGTTTGTAACCATTTCGCTCTACTTTTCATCCCTATTTCTCGTCGAATTAAAGATAAAAAATATAATAAATTACAAAAACTTAAAATATGTAAATATTTAATTGTTTCCGTTACTATCCAAACGTTCGGTTCTATTTTCACATTTGTATGTGATGTTATTTGGGCAAGCTAGAATGTAAACTATCATTCTGAGCGTTATTATTCTATGCATCGCACCATGTGAGCGCTTAAGCGCCTATTACACTTTACTGAATTCAGTCGTTTACTGAATTTAGACAAGTATAAACGCATTCAGCAAGCTATCATCCTAAATTCAGAAATAAGAGTGGTTTCTTAACGATCTCGAATACATTCATAGATAATTTCTGAAGTTCTTTGGTTCTAAAAACCCTATAATGTTCATGCTTGCTAACTTTCCTCGCAGTAATAAATATTCCTCTACCCATGTTCTTCTTTTTTCTATTTTAATTGAGCCAACGGCCAGGGCTTAGCAAAGACAAATTTTTTGGTGTCTCTAGCCATCCTCGTATACCACACGATAGACGTCGTCGCTATTCAGTAACTGAATTTAGGACAGTGTGATCAGAAGCTTCTAATTTGTAAGTTGCTTCTGAATCAAGACGACTAAATTCAATAGAGTGTAATAAAGCGCTTATTCAGTCAAATGATTCAGTCAGCCAGAAACCATCCTTAAGCGCTCATTACTTTCCTTCAGTGAATTTAGTCGTCTGAATTCAGTCGCTACTGAATTTGGACATGCATAATCCTATTCAGCAATCTAGCATCCTAAATTAGGAAATAAGAATGGTTTCTGACTAACTGAATAATTAAGAATCCTAATTTATTGCAGTTCGGTGTCTGAACAATACTGGACCCATCCTCGTATACGACATGTCCGACTTCGTCGCGCTTCAAGTGGTAACTGATTCAGTAAATAAATTTAGGACAATATGATGAGAAGCAAAACGCCTATTCAGTCAGTCAGAAGCCATCCTTTTTTCTGAATTTAGGATGCTAGCTTACTGAATGCGATTATATATGTGTAAATTCAGTTAACGACTGAGTTCAGACGACTAAATTCAGTGTGGTGTAATAAGCGCTTTATGTTATAAATAAAAATCTCTAGGCTTACACACACGCCACGAAGGCAATTACCGTAATCCTACCCAACCGTTGCACGAGAACATTAATTTGTAAATTTACTTATGAATAGGTTTCTAATATGATTAGCTCAGAACGTTCAGGAGCTCTTTTCAAAACAATTTATTTTTACTCCAACCACAATATCTCTATTAGGTGGTACTCACCAACTCTAACCAACCATTATTGTAGTTTTGAATATTATTATTTTTTACTCTTAGGGGATTATTTTCTACTTCTAGGGGATTATTTGGATTTATTGTAACTTTAACATGATCTAGTAGGTTGTCAAGATCTAGATTTTTGAGTATATCAAAAAATATTTCAATTTCCAAGTCAGTCCATGTTTACTTCCCATATGTTTTTCTACTTGAGCTGGTAAGTCTATTTTACATACGACATTTTCATTCTATAACCTTCACCGTTGGTTCTTTTGTATTTAATAGTACTTTAAACACAAATAAACTTGAGTAATAAGTGTTATTTGATTGAGTTCTTTTGTCAGACATCGTCATGCTCGATAAATTCCATTGCTTGTGGTTGCGTCGTGAGGCGGGTCGTTCCCTTCCCTAAAATGTGGGAGGTGATGGCTTTTTCATGCGTCATGCTCGCGAACGAGTGTTACTCTTGGTGGCTGGATATACTCTTATCGAAAAATCTGCTTCATGTCTTTAAAATATAATATATTACATTTCAATATATTTATATTTAAAATCGTTCATAAAATACTCGCATAAAACCTTTATTTATTTACGGTGTGTGTAGATTTATGTGTCTACTGAAGGTACTAATTAACTCGTGTCTTTATTTTTGAATTTACGTTTTTTTTTGATACACTCGTTCAGGGCATTGAGTATTTTTGTTGCAAAACTTTACATATATTTTAATTAAAACAATTTATCAGACGTTGTAGCTGAAAATATTGATTTATAAGAGTTGTATGAGTTTCTCGTAAATTCTTCTCATTACACCTTTTTTTGTGTAAAAAAGCTAAAATATTTGGCATTCATATTTGGACCAAAATGAATAAAGCGATTTTGATTTGATTTGAATCCTGCAAACGTTCAAAATATTCCTAGGTCTATGTATGTAAGATCTTTATTTAGCCTCGATTTGCACATACACAGTAATGCAAACATAATGACGCGGATCAAATGTAGCCGTTGGAAATAGAACCGACGGCCCTGGCTTGTGGTTACTGTATACACTTACGTAAATCATACTAAAATATAGTTTTACTGACTGCATTAACATAACCTGCGGGATTCGCAGAACTATAGACTTCGCAACAACATAGAGTGCGCTAGCGATGTTGGAATAAAATAGACTGGTCTAATTTCAAATGGTTTTGTATGTTTTTTGGCACATAGACTTAATAACTCGAAAGATTTTGTGCATGTGTTTAAGTAAGATGAGTGGAGAAATGGTAGTGAAGTATGATACTTAGTTGGCGTTGCGTAGAGACGTCGCTAATTATGTGTCTTCTACCGCATTTTCACGGGTAGTGTTCCGAAGAGCTGTTTCACCTGATTCCTGCCGCCGAATTCGATCTTCAAACGACACGCCACAAGTTAGGATATCATTTTGACCATCTGGATGTGTGGCGTTCCACAGTGTGGTTTTCAAGGAACTTTCTTCCACGTACAACCAAGCTGTAGAAATGAGCTTCCTTGTGCGGTGTTTCGTGCGCGTACACCTTCCTCAGAGGCCGGCAACGCTCCTGTGATTCCTCTAGTGTTGCAAGAGAATGTGGACGGCAGTGATCACTTAACACCAGGTGACCCATACGCTCGTTTGTCGTCCTCTTAAATAAAAATAAAAAAGTTGAATCAAAACCAGTGCAACTTTCTTTCGGTGTGTTATTGCCAAAATAAATCTAGGAATAAATAAAAACATTCTAGCGCTGACATAGCAATTATTATTGCGTTAATTTATTTAGCAAAATAATCTCTGGTCGAAATGGAGCAATAGTGACGGATCCTACTGATATGTAATGGGAAGGAGTTCACAATAAAGAATTTTTCAAATCAAATCAAATCATATTTATTTGCAATATAAGGTAATAATAAGATGTTGTTGGTTTATAATTAACAGCTGCTCTTATCCTAACCCATAAGGCATGCAAACTTATAGTGGAATACATAGTCAGTTCACGTTTTAATTTCTGTAACAATTATAATATACTGTACTATACTAAAAAAAGATATACAACCCAAGCAAACTTAAATTAACATCAATCATACAATAGTTATTATTTCATAGGATTATTCATATTAATTTATAATTCGGCTCGGCTGAGATGTGATTATATTTTTACATTTAAAATTTTATCAAGTAATATTGATTGTAGTCAACTTTTAGCTTTATTAAATTTTTCTGTTCCTAGTAGAATCTTGAGAAAGAATGACACTTACTTTTCTACTCAATTCTTGAAAACAGGTGTGTATCATCACTCTCCTATTTTTAGGCTCAGAACTTTTCCATCATGAACTAATTACATGGGCTCGATTACGACAGAAAATTATCAATGTTAAGGGCTCCGTACATAAACAGGAATCCTTTATTACGTGAAGGTATCGAATTGCAGTTCAAAGTCAAATTCAAATACAATTCATTCAAATAGTTTGTAAGGTGCTGCATTCAATATACGAGTCGTGTTTAAGTAGTAAATATCTGGTCGACCGAGCCTTGCTCGGATTTTTGATAAAACTTGAACAATAAAAAATAATAGGACATTTGGATTCGAACCGGGGTCTTCTGCTTTCCGGATCACCCAATGTCCCATCTGAGCTATTATAGTCTTGTATATAATAGCAACATTTACCTTTGTATTCTAATGTTATTGTAGATTTTTCTCATTAAAACACGGATAATACTATTTTTTTTTTAATTGAGACGTAGCTAAATCGATTTCTCGCCCGATCTCGATCGCTAGCTATCTGTATACTAAATTTCATTAAAATCTATACGGCCGTTCCCAATATTCAGTCTATCTCTTACTTGAGATAAAAATCGTAACTATCGTTGACTTTTCTGTCCCAATAAACTTATCGACGGTAACTCACATTATCCGTACACGCTGTGTGTCAATGGGACGACGAATAGCTTACCAGCAATAGAAGTTTGTATGGAAATTGCAATTCACGCGTCCCAATATAAGGCGATAAGAATGACTTATCGCGTATATTGGGACAGCTTCAGATTATTGACAGCTAATTACTGACAGTAGAAAGTAGTAATTTATCTCTATCTGTAGATAGTATATTGGGAACGGCCGTTAGAAGGCAACTGTAGTATCTGTGGTAATAACTACCTCTTAACAATAAAATTCTAATGGAATTATTCCCCTAACTCACAATAACCATATTCTACTTCCAGTGTTAAGAAAAGCGGACATTTCTGTCAAACTTTTACAATAAGATCCCAGAAAATGTTCAAAACAAATGTATTGCGATATTCAAAATATTTGTAAAACAAATATTTTTGTGTGATAAAGGTTGCTATAACATAAATGACTTTCTTAATAATACCATAGATCGGGAATGGAGCGACCGCCCTAAGGCTATTAAATAATAAGTTTAATTGTACGGCATTACTTTGTAACCATATTTTTTATGAAAAAAAAGGCTTAGTTTGTTGCGCCCGTTCTTCTAAGGTCTGAGGCATACTTTTTAGAATGGGTGGTAGTTTTTGACTTTCAAGAAGTAATATCACATCCTATTTTGAATAAAAATATCTGTATTTGAAGTCCTTCATCTGATTATACCATAAACTTACAATACACTTGCGTATAAAAAAACAAAAACGCGAGAGATAATCTCCAACGGAGATACTTACAGCACCATAGAATCTATTGTTACTATTGTTACTATAACCGATTCTGATTAACAAGTCGTAAACAGTCAGTCACGCCTATAATTACTTTTTTTAATATTACACCATAATTGGTAACACATTATCGATTTGTCAAGTTATCTAGGTGTAAGTATAAATAATAAATAAGAAATAAATAATATTGACACACTTTTTACACAAATTATCTTGCCCCAAATTAAACATTATAGCCTGTGTTATGGGTTACAAGACAATTATATATTTAATACAATATAGTTACTTAAACATACATAAATTCATATAAACATACATAAATACATTTAAACATCCATGACTCGGAAACAAACATCCATATTCATCATATAAATGCTTGCACCTACCGGGATTCGAACCCGGGACCTCTAGCTTAGTAGGTAGGATCGCTAACCACTCGGCTATACATATTCTAAGTGTATGCACCTTCAGACAAACATATAACAATCTAGTTTGATCTATAATCAATTAGCCACGTTGACGCAAACATTTTCAAATAGAGCCCTACCCTCGGGGGAGAGGTCGTTACATCCCCCCTTAACCCCCCCTCCTCCACCCACCATCGTTTGTTACCAAGACGTTAACGATATTTACATACCACTCACGTACCCTACATATAATAATATATTGATCAAGTCTTAATATTGTATCAACTGTTTGATATAGTGACAAATTATCATTGCAGTCAAATAAATGAAAATGTTAAGTTACACGTTACTAATGAAAATTCAAACAAACGAACTGAAGAGGAGGATAAACTAGTGTACGGGTCACCTGGTGTTAAGTGATCACCGCCGCCCACACTCTTCTGCAAAACCAGAGGAGTGCTGCCAGTCTTTAAGGAAGGTGTACGCGCTTTTTTTGAAGTCACCCATGTCGTATCGTCCTGAAAACACCGCACAAGGAAGCTCATTCCACAGTTGTACGTTCCCTTGAAAACTGCACTGTGGAGGAACGCCACACATCGAGATGGTGAGTGGATAGAGGGTGGATGATATTCTAATTTGTAGCGTGTCGTGCGAAGGTGGAATTCGGCGGCATGAATCAGGTGAAACAGCTATTCGAAACACTCCCCGTGGTAGCCCGGTAGAAGACACACAATGAAGCGACGTCTCTACGAAACGCCAAGTGATCTCATTATTGGATTTTCTTTTAAATAAAACACTTTTAAAGGATTAAAACGTGTGTAATTGTAACGGTTTTACATTATATGTTTGCGTAAAAGTTACATTTTTATTTTAGTTAACCCGACGTTTCAAGACCTTTCCAGATCTCGTTTTCAGGGGGACTGCAGATGAAGTGAGTCAAAGATAGTATTTGTCATAGTTGTCATTATCAAGTTTAGCGCCATTTATTTCCTCGGAGGTGGTATTTGCTGTACACAGATGGTTACATTTTTATTTAGTTAAAATAAAAATGTAACTTTTACGCAAACATCTAATGTAAAACCGTTACAATTACACGCGTTTTAATCCTTTAAAAGTGTTTTATTAAATGGATTTTCTTTTTTAAGAGGCTCCTCTAACAAAATGTATTGATACCCCAAATGCTAGGTGTTTATATATTTTTACGATATTACATACCTTAAGAATCTATTCTTTAGTTTTGTTTTTATATTTTCTTTACTTGCCGAATTTTTGTACGAACTAATGCACGCTTATCAAATTTTTGACAAGTCAAGTCAGTTTTTTTCAAATACAACTATATACCATACTAAAATATCTGTAATTCTTATAAAAAGTTGCTACACTTAACCCAACATATACACAACATCTTGAAATTTACAGATAAAATCGTGTGTCAATTAATCGTGGACGATTTTAAGACCTCGTCGACCCCCAACATCAATTTTCTATTATGGACCCAAGGGAAACCGATTTAGATCCCAAAAAGTCAATGTCGTCCACTTTGGGAATCCCAGCTGATCTATTAAACCAAATTTTTAATTTATTAAATTTAATATATATTTTATTAATTTATTAACGAGATGTTCGACTATTTGTGAGGCATTGAAAAATTTTGAAGTTGTAAATGATGATTTAAAAGAATAGCTATGAGTTTCTTGCCACTTCTTTTATGATAGCTCAACACCTGTTACAAAATAGTTGTAATTTATATATATATTTAAATGAATTTCTGTTCGTTAGTCTCGCTAACGAACTCGAGAACGGCTGGACCGATTTGGCTAATTTTAGTCCAGAGCTGCTGCTAAATTAAATAAAAACAACAAATTTGTTTTTCCTTTGATGTGTCCATACATAAATTCTATTAGAGAAATTATAGACGCACGTTTTGACAGTTCTGCTGTGAAACAATGTCATTACGACAGCAGGGTGCATATTTTACAAAGTAATTTTTGATGTTATGATAATATATTATTGACAAATTCATATAAAAACATTATTTTATTTATTATATACAGAACAACGTCTGTCGGGTCAGCTAGTTAATAATAAATAAACTATAGAATTATATGTAGAATAGAATAGAAATATATTTAGTTACCAAAGGAATGACAATAACATAATATATTGTAACAATACTTGATAAGCGTCCTGAAGCTACATCAGTTATACAAATACACAAACTGCATACTAATTAGGAAAATTATATACAAACAGATACATTCAGAATTAACATTTATAAAAAAGAAACAAATACAAAATAGACGCAATAATCACTTCATACTACCAAAGCCAAGGACCAATTATGGACTGAAAACAATTACATATGAAGGTGCTAAACTGTACAATGGACTATCTTCGGATATCAAAGATGCAGGCACTTTTATTTTATTCAAGTTTCGTTTAGCGAAATGTATTGCAGATGATACTTCCTTTTTCTAGTGCAAACACTTATATTTAGTTTTATACCTATGTTTATCATAAGGAGGATTCATAGATTGTTATTTATAAATATTGTTCTCATGTAAGTGACAGTTTGTAATGTTTTTAATAAGAATAAATGATCTTTAAACCGACATCACATTGTCAAGGGGCCTTGACGTGAAGAGAAGAACTGATAAGAAACTTCCAATCCATACAATCTTATCTTTATAATGTAACTTTGACTTGATTTGATTTGATTTGAATTATGGTTGAATTTTAACATAATTTTTTTGAATTTTTAATTTCCCGAAACAAATTAAGTTTTAGAAACTAATCACTAAAATATACTCGTAATACAATTTACCAGTGGGAGGCTCCTTTGCACAGGATGCCGGCTAGATTATGGTACCACAACGGCACCTATTTCTGCCGTGAAGCAGTAATGTGTAAGCATTACTATGTTTCGGTCTGAAGGGCACCGTAGCTAGTGAAATTACTGGGCAAATGAGACTTAACATCTTATGTCTCAAGGTGACGAGCGCAGTTGTAGTGCCGCTCAGAATTTTTGGGGTTTATCTAGAATCCTGAGCGACACTGCACTGTAATGGGCCAGGCGCATCAATTACCATCAGCTGAACGTCCTGCTCGACTCGTCTCTTATTTTCATAAAAAAAAAACAGGGGTCTTGGAAATATATAAATAAGCGATAACTGATTCTATAATAGATACAAATACAAGGAGTCGCTACATCAAATAATACTGAGTTAAGGAAAGCATAACACGATAAAAATCTCGGTGAACGAGTCTAGCAACACGAAATGGGCTAGTTCATACAAATCTGAGTTATGGCCGATCGGAAATAGCTGCTGAAAGCTATGACTCACCACGTAATATATACCATTACTTCAGCTCTGCACACTCTCAGTAAATGCCTGGATATCCAACTTCAATCAAATTTTTATGTAGCGATTTTCATTGAGTGTTGCTAGCCGGTATATAAACAAAATGCGGCCAAGTACGTATTGGAAATATGAAAATAGTTGTACCTAATACAAATATCTTGCTTGAGCGTTGGCGTATCGAATCAATCAAATATTCGTTCTTTTACTACAGTCATCTGGGTCATCTTGCATACACGACTTTTTTATTACAACCAACCACCTGCATTTATATTAGGCGCAAATTCGGTCTCACGTACTGACTGTCTTACTTCGGAGTGGGGGCTTGCCAGCTTCTTCCATATGACCAAATACAACGAAGAGCGGCTGGTATTATCCACGATCAAGTCATCTCCGATCGGCGATGGATATGCATAAAGATGGGGGGTCTCAGAGAAGAGTTGTTCAAGTAAATACAAGCAAGCCACCGGACATTATGCCAAAATGAGAGGCCTCCTAGGCCCCCACCCGGATTCACTGAAAAAGCTTTTAGGGCTATAAGCTTAGAGGAGGGTTTTACTGAGGCCGACATATGGGCCCCGCTTTAGGGGTCTATATTCGTAAATGTATTTTCATCCTCACCAAAAAACACGGCAAATGCGAAACTTTAACCGCATCACGTTGATGCCTAGCATTCTGGACTGTTTGATTCACTAGAATGTTTAAGCCACGCACCGCCACGTGCTGTGAAACCATCTGCCGAAGTCTGCTGTATTCTCTAGCCGATACGACTAAGGGACTTTTATGTCTAGAACATTCTGCCATCTCGAAGGTCGACAAGGTATTGATTTTTTTACTATCCAACTGAGACACTTGATCTTCTACCCATCCTTAAATAAAAGTACGCACTTTTTTTTTGATGCACGTGTAACAAAATTCTTAGAAAACTACATTGTTGAGGATCGACACACATTCCATCTGGTGAGGATGATATCCAAATTTATGGCATGTCGTGTGAACGTGGTATTCAGCGGCAAGAATCAGGGCAAACAGAGTCAAAGACAAAATCAAAAATATTTTATTGACATAAAATTAAATTTTCCTCATCAACATCACAATCACCAAAAATACTATTCAAATATTCTTCGAGATACTCCCCGTGATAAGTGCGGTAGTAGACACGCAATGAGTTGCACGAGATCAAGGGCATCAGACTGGACATGAGGGCTATTGCGATGTGGCCAATATTCTTGGGATAGCAGGAAAAACACAAGAGGATTGTCAAGCATACTGCAGGCCTTTATATAGATGTACCGTAACGTTTATAGGAATTTTGATTGGAGGAAAATAGCTCATGTTTTGTTTTTTTTTTTAGAAAACGAAGAGGACAAACGAGCGTTAGCCGTGAGGTGACCCGTCACCTGATGGATTGCCGCATTCATAGGAAGCAGAGGATCTTTGCTGATGTTATACGTCCTTTTTTGAATGTAACTTGTTTGTTTGTCATATCATCTGAAAATACCGCGTGGCGTAGACGAAGCTTTTTCAAATCCACACTCGACTTATTATCGTCTACGGAATAAAGAGTTCTTTGAAAAGTTTACTGTGACGTGTACTACATTTCATTAATTTAGTTAGAACCGTGGGGTTCTATGCTGTGTCTTGCAATTATCGGCACTAGATCGAAGCAAATAGAGAGCCTAGAAGAAGTTTTCCAACCTTTCACCATGCGCAGCTGAAGGAACGGCTGGCTATAGCTACTAGGTTAGCTTTCAACAAATCTTTTTTTTTATGGAATAGGAGGACAAACGAGCGTACGCGTCACCTGTTGTTAAATGATCACCGCCGCCCACAAGCTCTTGCAACACCAGAGGAATCACAGGAGCGTTGCCGGCCTTTAAGGAAGGTGTACGCGCTTTTTTTGAAGATACCCATGTCGTATCGTCCCGGAAACACCGCACAAGGAAGCTCATTCCACAGCTTTGTAGTACGAGGGAGAAAGCTCCTTGAAAACCGCACTGTGGAGGACCGCCACACACCCAGCTGGTGGGGATGATATCCTAACTTGTGGCGCGTCGTGCGAAATGGAATTTCAATCCCATAACTTGCGTGTGTAAAGCCAACTTGCTGTGATTTTCATGAGTTAGAAGTTGGGAACGGTGTATTTATCAACTTTGGAGTCCGGATCTTTCATATCATGCCTTCCAGCAACTCAGGTACGATAAGGAGGTATTCATAATGATTGTCCTCGTAAGACGGCAACTGGACTCAACAAATTTGAAGAGAGACTAAGTATATTATTATCATTTAATCCTCTGGTATTCAGATGTCCTATAACTTGCCTGATTCTAATATAAAAAAAACATAATAGATTGATACATGAACTTCAGTCGAATCTGGCTAAGATAGCAAAAAATTAAAATCCAAGTGCCCAAAGTGTGTAAAAGTCGCGAGGCGTAACAACAAACACCGGATTTGTATTTGCAAACCAATGCAAAAATTATTTCAATATAGTGCAAACTCTCCTACGATATCTATTAAACACTGAAAATTACATTTTTCATAATAATATTAAAGTATTAGTTATTATAATTGTAATAGTTATAACAATGTCGACGCACACTAATAATTGTTACCTGTGTTCCAGAGAAGATAAATTAAATTTAGCAATGTTTAGTTGTTACTGTTAAGACTGTGACTGAAAATGTCAATGTTCCGAACTATATTCTAGTACGGAACCTAAAACGGTATGCGAACTATAGAGATACATTTAAAATCATCGTAAAGCCACACTTAAATAAAGTCACGAAACCATTTATTTTACTGAGTATTAGAAAACAATTACTATTTACGAGCGGTAATTCGTTTGAAAGCTGGTTTGAATGTCTATTCATAAATTACAACCATATTAAAAACTTGTTAAAACTAGGCATTTTCAAACTAAAAACGAATTAAGTAATATTCGTTGAATCCAAAAGTCCACATTACGAAGTGCTCTGCATAGAATTAGGTTTTCGCTCAAGATCGCGTGAATCTATTTTTTTTAATGAAAATAAGGGGCTAGACGAGGGACGTTCAGCTGATGGTAATTGAAACCCCCTGCCCATTACTAGTACTACTGCCAATGCAGCGCCGCTCAGGATTCTTGAAAAACCCAAAAATTCTGAGCGGCACTACAATTACGCTTGTCACCTTGAAATATAAGATGTTAAGTCGCATTTGCCCAGTAATTTCACTAGCTACGGCGCCTTTCAGACCGAAACACAATAATGTTTATATACTTTGTGGTACCCATAATCTAGCCGGCTATTGTTTGATGTTAATTATAGAAGGACCATAGCAGGGTCAACTTGTTGCGTATTTTCTATATCAGCTGAACTTGAGGCTTCATTGATAGTTAGTAATTAACCGCGCTCCATACATCATTAATAAAGTTTCACCGAGCAAATTATATTAATTTATGTTTCGGTATTTCAGATCTGGAAATAAGGTACTATAACCGTTAATTTTTATTCATCTAAATAAAAAAATAACAAATCAATTTCTAATATCATGAAAAATATCCAAAATAATGCAACTGAAAGAATGTATTTTAGATATAAGTAATGATAAATGCCATCTCACTTTCGTGTGAGATTCTCTGATAAGCCAGTTTGACCCAGGTCTGCCAGTGAATTGCATTAAGTTACAACATATATGTTAACTTTATGATTATTAAAACTCTAATATTTAAAAATAGAGCTGTCTATGTCGAGAAATTCTCTAAAACTTCTCTATCATTATATTTATTATTTTTATCATTATCATTATATCTTATAATAATATAATATAAAAATTTCTACTTTATAACTGGCATCATAGCCTAAATAAAATAAAAAAAAAAAAAAAAAACTATCCTTTTTTTGTTCCTAATGCGTATGTAATATTTTTATACAGTATTATTTAGAATTATAATTGTGTCGTGAATGTTGTAAAGTATTTAACCAAAACTCACCCCATCGTTTAGGAGTTCGCCCCAGGAATTTGTTCTCCTCGGGGTTCCATATCGCGTATTTGATCCTCTGCAGGAAGGGTCTGTGAGGAGGTCTCCTGCAGTAGTTGACCACTCCGTTCGCCTCGGCACCCATCTTGCTCTGGGCGTGCACTCGCACTGAACTCTATACTGTGAGCTACGAAATCGTTACGTCTGTAGACAAGTCGCAGAGGCTTTTATGCCTACGAATCGTTGTCTCACAGATGCAATACTGACGTACAATTGTTAAAGTAAAAAGTCGTGAATACTTCAATTTATTTCTTACCTTGTGTGTTGTAATTAACATTCATTTAAAGTTTATTTTTTTTAACAAATGAACTTCTTATCTATTTATTTAAATTATTATTATTAATAATTTTAATTTTAATCAACAAATCATCTTAACAAGAAATAATTGGCATCAAATCGAAGATGAAAATAGACAAAATTGAGCACAATCTGTAACCGAGTAGCTAGAAAACGACTTGTAGGAACTTTAAAATATTTGATAATAATAATAGTAATAATAAGTTTTTATTAAAGGCAAAATTACCCACTATACATATTATGAAACAAATAAGTTGTAATATACATTACAGTACATTATATAAAAGTAGTGATATTCTAATACATTATATAAAGATAAAAGGTAAAATATACACAAAAACTTATAATCTATCTGGAAAGGTTAATAAAGCTCTTCCCAGGCGTCTTGGTCATGGCACTGTCATTTATTTACTATTTTTGTTTTGATGCACAGGATAGCCAATATGAAAAAATATTGCTAGGCATCCCGTCACAAACCGTTTGGAGAATGCGGTTCTGAGATTTGCGGAGTCTACCCCAGAAGGAAGCAACTCTTTTTCTAATCACAGCATAGAAATCAGGCACCCTCGATTCAGCAAACATACCCGAGGCATTGCAGTACCTAGGCAATCCCATCAATATGCGAATAGCATCATACTGCACGCGCATTGTCGTGTATGACTTTTTGAGAAATTTAGTCCAAAGTTGGCAGGTGTAGAAGCACTGGCAATACGCATTTAACAGTACAATCTTGACGGGATTGCTGCATTTAGCAAATCTTCGGGCCAACATATTGCAATGAATCGAGACTGCCCTCCTCTCTCTTTCAATATCACAGTCATCCTTCAGGTGCTCTGTAAGAACATGTCCCAGGTATTTAAACTCTGTTACAACTCGAACCGCTGAGCCATCCAACAAAACCTCAGGTACCCTCCCCGGACCTTTGCCCGCACGAAAAACCAACATTTCTGTCTTATTAACGTTATATTTCAGATAATACATTGATCATAAATTATATCAACAATAAAAATAGGCATGCAAGATAAGTTCTTTTATTTACCAAAACTTTTTTATTACGAAAATAATAAACAAGACACTTTCGTTGCTAATAATCTGAGGAAAGGAAGAAGGAAATTATCTTTTGTGAACCTTTGTTATTTGTGGCTTACGTGACTTAAGTTCCTGTATCCCCTAGCTGGGGCAGAGGGCATCCACAGTGCATCTCCACCTCGATCGATCCTGAGGATCTCCAAAGGTCACCATGCCCATCTCTCATCAACTTCAGGTTTTTGTTAACCGATGCCTTCGAAATATCCTCGATAATCCAATAATTACCGAGGCCAATGCCTGGCAAAATTTCCAACGATCATCTTTGGCAACGCTGTCATGAATCGATCAACAGATAAAAGGCCGCAAATTCAGCTGGATAGCCCACACAGTCTGGAGGTATCCCAACAACATACCGAGGCAAGTTTCTAGACTGGAACCTAAAGGAAAACGCAAACGTGGCCGTCCAAAGCAAACCTGGCGGCGGACTGTAATTTACGAAGTGAAAGATATCGGAAAGACCTGGAGTGAAAATAAGAGAGATGCTTTGTTAATTATTACTTTTAATATTAACTACAAACATAATTTAGACGTAATATTTGTTGAAAAGCTAATTAGTTATGTAATGCATCCTTATGTCTACGTATCTCTGTCACATCTGAAAACAAACTCATCTATGACAATCCATTGATATCCGCCCAAATCTGCCCAGAGCTAGCCGTACTGCCCAGCCCAAACCAATTAGTCGCCGCTAGCTGACTTTCACCGAAGTGAGTGGAAGGCTGTATACGCCTGAACTAGTTAAATACTTAATTCAATTATGGTTATAGATTCTTTTGATAATTCGAAAGGATTATCGTTTATATTATGCTAGGTGAATCGAAATCTTAATGTACATGTATATACATTGAAGTCTACCAAAACTTTTTTAGGCGCGACTTGTAAGGACTTGGGGTAACTTAGAATTTTTTTGTGACGGAAGTAACGCTCAGTAAAAAAGTCAATTGAAACAATTTTTAAGCCGTTATAATGTTATGGTTTTAAAAAGAACATTTCAGTATGCTCAGTAATATTTTTTGAAAATCTTCAAGGGTAATATTTTCAGTGTTATCCACGTAGGTACAGTAATTGTCGTATAAATAACTCAAATCTGTTAAATAAAAAATTAAATAAACCTCATATTAAGTACAAAATTAAAAACTGAAACATAGTATATTCTGTGCTTACATCATTTATACGTCTAGATAAACTATGACAGCGGTGAAAATGTCGAAAAAAAAATTGAGTATAGAACTAACTTCTTCTAATTTCGAAAGAGAGCTGTTCGTGCTATATACAAGCTTGGTTATAGACAGTCTCTCAAATAAAAATTTAAAGAAATAAATATTATGACTGTTCATTTTCAGTACATTTATGAAAATTTAATATACGTTCACAAAAATCGTCACCTTTTTGCTCTTTAATAGTGATTTTCATTATTATAACACTAGAAATAAGGGATTGCTTGTAACTAATTCTAATAGGCTTCATAAGATACATAATAGCTTAAAGGGTAAATGGATACACTTCTATAATAAAGTCCCAGCCACTGTTCAGGCATTATAAATAAATTTAAATGTTTTATAAAAAAAATGTCGTAAATCCTATTACTCCACTGCTGAATATCTAAATGATCGGACAGCCGGGGACTAGATTGTGATTATTTTATAGCGACTGTACAATATTGTATATTTTTATTGAAAAGAGCGCAAAAAAAGAATGCTGGGAGAGTTTTTTGCGCCGCTTCTTCTCTCTCAGAGCGCCATTTGTTTCCGAAGCGGTAGTAGTATCTAGTAGTAATTAGAAATGACATCAAAAAGAATTCTAAAGGAATCAATTTTGAGAAAATAAATGCTTTTTATGCCTTTATTTGAGAAATTCACGCACACTAACACAAAGTATCATTACAAATGTAAGGTTTAAGATGTAGCTTGTCACGCACACTAAATAATATTTTTATCGGTTGTCTAACAGTAAGAGAGACTATCTAGATTAATAATCTAAGATTCTGTAATATATCTGTTTTGAATTCAGTTTGTTTTTAATAAATAAAGCGTATACATAATTTTTTAGGCGACTCGCGTGGATATCGAGAGATTACTTATTCTTCAATAAGAAAATGCTTCTTATCCATTGAACAGATGGGTAACGATCGCTTTCTATTGAGATATTTTTTTTATGAAAATAAGGGACGAGGCGAACAGGACGTTCAGCTGATGGTAATTGGTACGCCCTGCCCATTACAATGCAGTACCGCTCAGGATTCTTGAAAAACCCCAAAAATTCTGAGCGGCACTAAACTGCACTCGTCACCTTGAGACATAAGATGTTAATTTGCCCAGTAATTTCACTAGCTACACATTACTGCTTCACGGCAGAAATAGGCGCCGTTGTGGTACCCATAATCTAGACGACATCCTCATAAATCCGACATAAAGGAGCCTCCCAGATTAGAAGCTATAGATTTTAAACTAATACTAAAAGTCGCAGTGTAACAGTAACTTTCAATTTCAATAGAGGTGCGGTTGGAGCATGCAACTAGTATTGTAATAAACTGAATTGATCAGATGTCGTCCGTAATGGAGTCACCACAGGCCGCACCCAGTTTATACTCCTGCTGTTTACACAAATGGATGCGGGGCTTGTCACGTACGTCACTACAGAGGAGTTCACTGTATTAATTAATACGGGAGATAGATAACTGTTGGTAATTTATCAACTGGCAATCTGTCTATATATGCCGATACTTGTAAGTTCATAGTAGGTACTCTCCACGATTTTTCTAAAGCGGGGAGGCTATGGTATTATGCCTGTATTTTATGTTTTTTTTTTATGGAATAGGAGGACAAACGAGCGTACGGGTCACCTGGTGTTAAGTGATCACCGCCGCCCACAATCTCTTGCAACACCAGAGGAATCACAGGAGCGTTGCCGGCCTTTAAGGAAGGTGTACGCGCTTTTTTTGAAGGTACCCATGTCGTATCGTCCCGGAAACACCGCACAAGGAAGTTCATTCCACAGCTTTGTAGTACGTGGAAGAAAGCTCCTTGAAAACCGCACTGTGGAGGACCGCCACACATCCAGATGGTGGGGATGATATCCTAAGAGAGAGGAGATTACTCCATTTGAGTTCGAGTGTTGGAATAGATTTTAGATGGTCCACTGTGTGAAGAATGATTGTCCTACTTTTAGCCAACCGATTAAATGTAGAAGATTGTGGTATATTTTTTACGGATGATGAAAGACACTTTAGTGACACGAAAATGTTTGACGTTTCTCTTCGTTTAAAGTTTAGGAATATTTACAATTAATAATATGTGGCATTTTAATTTGGCACTCGTCATTTGAGCATGTAATAAACTATGTATTTTTCATCTATATATATAAAAATGAATTGCTGTTCGTTAGCCTCGCTAAAACTCGAGAACGGCTGCACCGATTTGGCAAATTTAGGTCTTGAATTATTTTTGGAAGTCCAGAGAAGGTTTAAAAGGTAAATAAATAGGAAAATGCTGCTAAATTAAATAAAAACAACAAATTTGTTTTTCCTTTTATGTGTCCATACATAATTTCTATGAGAGAATTTATTGACGCACGGTTTGACAGTTCTGCTGTGAAACAGTTTCATTACGACAGCAGGGTGCATATTTTACGAAGTAATTTTTGATGTTATGATATATTATTGACAAATTCATATACAACATTATTTTATTTATTATGTACAGAACAACGTCTGTCGGGTCAGCTAGTAAAATATAAAAATAAAAATAATTCATAAATTCTATTTTCTAAATTTTAATTTTTAATAGAATTATTGACGAAATACATCAGATTTAGAGAACAGATTAGTAAAAATATAAACAAGATTTAAATATTAGTTTGCCAAAGAAGTTTCACCTCTGAAACGTGTACTTTTGTACTTACGTAATTTTTTTCAGATCATATTGGGCACATTATGGGCACATTCCCTTAGCATAGTATTTCAACCATATATATGTTACCAAGTATGTTTATTTGCCTGATTGCATTCAGGATAATGTGAGCGACGATTTTTCTAGCAACAGGCATACTTTGCAAAGTGCTCTGGTAATAACTGTAGCACTTTACCTTACCCATTTCAACATCAGACCACGAAACAATGAAAGGGCTTTTACAATTATGTTATAAAATTCCTTAAATACGAATTTATTAACTATTTGTGTATAATCTTCCCATGTATGTTTTTCCCTAGAATGTGTTTTCGCGGCCAGAGTAAATAACTATTTCTTCACTGCTTGAGCGTGCTTTTTTGTCGTCCTCATTGTCAGTTCCTATGAAGAAATTGAATACAAACGGGCTATCAGTCAGTGAGGCCAAGCATGTTGCTTTCATGCTCCTATAATAGCTATTTTTTATGGAAAAGAAGGACAAACGAGCGTACGGGTCACCTGGTGTTAAGTTATCACCACCGTCCACATTCTCTTGCAAAACCAGAGGAACCACAGGAGGGTTGTTATCGCTAAAGCTCCTTGAAAACCGCAGTGTGTAGAACTGCCACACATCCTGATGGTGAAGATGATAGGTATCCTAACTTGTACCGTCGTGTGAAGGTGGAATCATCTCTTCGGAACACACTCCGTTTTTTTTCACCTCGGGTTGCGGGAAAGCGTCTCTTGCTTAGTTAGAAAGATTAGAGAGTACACGAATGTTGCGACCGCTAGATTAGTGTACTTTAGTTATTTTCACAGCATCATGACGTACGGTATATTACTATGGGGTCATGCTGCTGACATTGATATAGTGTTTGCTCTGCAAAAGAGAGCTGTGCGTGCTATATATCAGCTTGGTTATAGACAGTCTCTCAAAGAAAAATTTAAAGAAATAAATATTATGTAGGCGCCGTTGTGGTACCCATAATCTCACCGGCATCCTGTGCAAAGAAACCTCCCACTGGTAAAAAAACTGAGGGTTACGCTTGCCCCGCCTGCATCAGCCTTCTACTATCTTCCTGTGTTCTGTGTGGTTGTCCAATTTTGATTTGTCACTGTGTGCGTTAGGTAGTGGCTTAATATTCAAAATACTAAAGATTAAATGCCAAGCGTTACGGTTTATGACTTGTAAATCAAAGGCGGTTGGTGACATTCTTCTCTTTCACACGCTTTGTTTGTCCATACGCTGTTAATGTTGCTAGGACGAGACCAGGTTTCAACCGCTATGAAAAACATTACTGTCACCGCTACCATATTTATGTTGTCCTGGTGTCTATGTAGTAATACGTCGTGCGCATGACGACAGAATATATTAAGGTATACTCACGCTATACATATAACAATCTCTTCTTTAACTATGATTGCCTGGTACCAAAACACAGTATTCAAACTTTCTCCCACGCTAAATCTTATGAATTTATGTGTCTGTCTCTTTTTCGTGTCGCTTTTTCGTTTCAATTTTCGTGACTTTCAATTCACAAAAAGAATATTTTAGCATGAGCACCATTCACATGTCCAGTGCATATGTTTTACCTTTTTATGCGACTCTACAAATCTACATTTCGGATTTTCATTGAACTCCGTAGTGTATGGATTATTTTTTAGCCTGAACTGAAAAGTGATTGCTCTGGTGAATCCCATTAGTGGCCATATGAACGGTCACGACTCTTCTCCTTGATCAAAATTGTAACTAATCTGTTGAAACTCAATAGTAAGGCCATTTTCTGTATCGGACTGATTGAATTTTTTCATTTATTGTTTTTTTTTATGGAAAAAGGAGGATAAACTAGCGTACATGTCACCTGGTGTTAAGTGATCACCACCGCCCACCCTTCCGCCATTCCCTTGCAACACCAGAGGAATCACAGCAGCCTTTAAGGAAGGTGAACGCGCTTTTTTTGATGGTACCCATGTCGTATCGTCCTGGAAACATACCACAAGGAAGTTGTTATCGGATTTGTATACTTGGCCTGTGTTTATGATTAAACCGGTTATGGAAAAACGGCCACTATTATTTCCTTGCCATTTGACGTAGCAGGCTCATTGGGAGTTTGTGTAACTGTATATTTTGGGTCTTAAAAAGAAAAGAAATCGAATGGCCCCACGCTATACGAGATTACAAAACCCAAAAGAAATCCAATACCATGATATTTTTGCTTCTCGAGATATAATTCAAACATATATTTCGCTCATTATTTATACATTATCATTATTTATACAAATATTGGAAAGGAAAATAATTAAAATTCTCAATACATTCGTATATCTTTATATAATGAAAAATTTCAGTTAAGTTAAAACAAAGGAAACTTTTAGTCACAAATAATAAATACATTACTTATCTACTTACTTTTAATTCAAAAACTACTAACACAAATAAGTTTCTATTGATGTTGTTAAATGTCAACTAAATGCATTAATTATTCGTAAATGAAATTATGACACATGGAAACATGAAACACCTCTTAAATCTTATATTATTCCTGCTAATATGAAAATTGTATACCTAAAAACACGGACTAGTAAAAAAATAAAGACTCCGTGTCACCTTACATAACAGTGTAGCACCAAAACAAGCCGATTAACGTGTAAATACATAGCCACACACACACTTACACTACTACAGGCCGTTAGGCGGCCATTATGAGAATTGCCATCGTCTGTGACAGATCAGTTTGCGTGGCAATAAAATATTTTAAAAATGCCGTCATGCGTTGTGAGAAAGTGTAAACAGATACTTTATAAGTATTTGTGGCCATATATGATTATTTAAGGGAGAAAAAATTGTGTAACTAGTATGCCCCGCAACCGCACACACACTAGCATAACAGTGCTTCACTTGCTAATATCACGACGCGGAGTCCTTCTTTTTTTACTCGTCCGTGCCTAAAAACTGTGAAATTAAAACTTATTTTAATAAATAAATAGCTCCAATAATAGATAAATCTCTTATTCTTCCCTATTTTTTTTTAAATGTAATATAGTGACAAATCACTCACTGTAGATACAGCTTTCTAATGGTGAAAGAATTTTTGAAATCAGTCAAACAGATTTGTGTGAAAACATTACAAACATACATACAAAAACACAAATGTTTCCTCTTTATAATATTACTTTAGAATATTAAGTATTAAGATATTTCAAATATCAATAATATCTCAAATTAATTTGGTGTTAGAAATATACAATTAGAATTTTATTTATTTATATTTGGCGCTCATTTAAAGTGCCAACATTCGCTTGCCAGACTCTAGTCGAATATACAGATAAACTTTAGTTTCGTGCTAAAAAGTGCGTGCCACTCCGTTACGTGATAATGAATTTATAGATCATATAAACTAAAACTACATTTACTTATAATACAGCATGACTGGTAGACACTTAAGATACACGAAGTCTTTAAGAATTAACTAAAAGTTAAATATTATAAAGTGACCTTTCCAGAGGAAGTAACGAAAGGTCACGAAACGTTGGGCTGAGTAAAATAATAAAAAAAAAATTAACTTTTCCGTAAAATCTATCGTAAAAACATAATTACAATTATACGTGTTTTAATCCTTGAAAAAGTGTTTTATTTAAATATGTAAAACTCGCTTTAATCAAAGAAAATACTACGAAAGTTAAGTAATTAATTAATTACTTCGTCTTCTTGTTGACACACTAATTGCGGGGTGAAGAAATAAAAAGTGGTAAGGGGGAAACACGAACCTGTTGGAGCTTGCGCTTATAATGAATCATTGACACCAAAATTCGAAGAAATTAACATCTTGACTGTGGCTTCTGAATATATTCTTGATAATGTAATGTATGTTCATAGGCACATAAGTGAATTTGCTAGAAACTGTCATAACCATAATGTTAACACCGGGAACAGACATAAGCTTATAATGCCTACTACTCGGGTTAGCAAGTTTTTTGTGGGGCGATGTATATGCTTTTACAACAGGATCCCAGAAAATGTTTCAAACAAAAGTATTACATTTATTCATTCATTCATTAAAAGAATTGTTAAAAAACTTTGTGTGGTAAAGGTTACTATAACATAAATGACTTTCTTACTGATACCACAAATTGGGAATGGAGCGACCGCCCTCAGGCTATTAAATAATAAGTTAAATTGCACAATGTTACTTTGTAAACATATTTTTGATGAAAAAAAAGCCCGCTGAGTTTGTAGCGCCCGTTCTTCTCAGTCCACTCATTTTGGAATGGGTGGTAGTTTTTTGACTTTCAATAAGTGATGTCACGTCCTATTTTGAAAAAAAAATATTTAAATTTGAATTTGAATGAAATTTTAGACGGGGAGTGCGGTGATGTATTAAATTGATTTATTTAAAATGGTATAATTTATTCAAAAATTTAGTACCTACCTAATTTTTGTTTATAATTAGAGAATCGAATACCTACCGTATATTCTCCTTAAATATTGTAAATATCTCACCAGTCATACTATATTTACGTATTTTAAGGGACTACGCGCACTTATTCAGCTCCATTCGCGTTTTACTGAATGATTTTGGTCACACTTATGCAGCTTTTCTTCTATCAGCCGCGTACATCGTCGTAAGAATGAGAATAATAACTTTAAATCACGTCTGCACTCTTTAATCTTTGCGTGCATAATGTATACGTTAAATCAATGCAGGAACAATACAGGTCGCAACTTGTCGACAAGGAATCGCGAACCATCCCTGTAAAGAGGTGTTCCGCCGCATTCGAGGGCGAACAGCGCTGTACGCGGCGGAACAGCGCCGAACGCTCTCTATAGCATTCGCATAATAAAAACACTTTTATCCTCATTTTATGCTGGTTTGCCGCGAAAGCAGAATGGACGCGGAAAGCTGAATCGAGGCGTACACGTCTCCATACAAAATTGTTGTTTTCTATGGACAAAAGCTGAAAAGAGCTGAATAAGTGCGCGTAGTCCCTAATACGTACCACATTTAGTTTTATCAATAAATTATGATATGGGAAACCTAAGTTATAGTTAAATACTTAACCTTATAAAAAAAACTTGGTAGGTATAAAGTACACCTGAGAATAAACCAACCACGCAAAATGTTTACAAAAAGACATTTTACTTATGATTGCCGTATTTGGACGTACCTATATCGTTTCCCGCGTTTTTTTGCAAGGCTGTCTGACGGTCGGAAAATTTCAGAATTTTCATTGTATTGACAGTGTTGTCAACAATTAACGGCCGTTCCCAATATACTATCTACAGATAGAGATACATTACTACCTTCTACTATCATAGCTGTCAATAATCTGAAGCTGTCCCAATATATCCGATAAGGCATACTTATCGCCAGTTCACTGTTGCAATTTCGATACAAACTTCTATCCCTGGTAAGCTATACGTCGTCCCATTGACAGACAGTATGTACGAATAAGATGAGTTACCGTCGATAAGTTTATTGGGAAAGAAAAGTCAACGATATTTACGATTTTTTATCTTAAGTAGGCCACAACCGGAGATAGACTGAATATTGGAAATGGCCGTTAGTCAACATTTTGCATATTCTTGGTTTATTCTCTATATAACTTTATACCAAGTTTATTTCTAAGGCCGTATAATTTTAATGAGATTTCTCTCTGCCCATTTCAGTAATGCAACACAACGAGATATCCACACACAACAAGACATTCAAACAGGATCCGCGATCGCATTATTATTTGCTCTCTGCGAGTGTTTCGGTGTTGTTAAGTGCCGTGTTGTCTTCAACAAATATCTGTATTAGCGTGAAGCCCGACGGTTCCTTCAGGCTCTTGTTGTACCTTATGTTCTTCGCCCAGGCCCGACAACGAACTGACGACAGCCGGTTCACTGCAATTAAAATAGGATAATTTAATTAAAATCTATAAAATCCACTGTAATTGCATTTATATATTTATTTATTCAAGGTTGTATTATACAGAATCGTTTAATGGGCTTGCTTTGTGAGCATAAATATTGTAATTTTGTAGTTAATATCATGCGTAGTTATGGTATAACATGGTTCGTCATGCGCACTGAAATGCCATTGCTTTAATTATATTTTGATAATACTTGTTATAGACGTGATAAGTAACAATTAACAAATAGTATCAAGTTACAGACAGTTACCTAATGTTACCGTGTTGCACAGTGTTGCTCCACTAACGGCCGTTTCCAATATTCAGTCTCTTTTCTCATCTCTCTAGTCTTTTTCATTCTCTTACTTGGGATAAAAATCGTAACTATCGTCGACTTTTCTGTCCCGATAAATATCGACGCTAACTCACCTTATCCGTGCACGCTGTCTGTCAATGGGGCGACGTATAGCTTACCAGCGATATAAATTCTGTATGAAAATTGCAATTCACGCGTCCCAATATAAGGCGATAAGAATAACTTATCGGGTATATTGGGACAGCTTCATAGTATTGACAGCTAATTACTGACAGTAGAAGGTAGTAATTTATCTCTATCTGTAGATAATATATTGGGAACGGCCGTTAGATGGCAACTGTAGTATCTGTGGTGATAACTACCTCTTAACAATAAAATTCTGATGGAATTATTCCCCCCACATACAATAACCATATTCTACTTTCAGTGTTAAGATAAGCGGACATTACTGTCAAACTTTTACAATCAGATCCCAGAAAATGTTCAAAACAGATGTATTGCGATATTCAAAATAATTGTTAAACAAATGTTTTTGTGTGATAAAGGTTGCTATAACATAAATGACTTTCTTAATAATACCATAGATCGGGAATGGAGCAACCGCCCTAAGGGAACTATTAGGAACGGCCGTAAAATTAACTGCAGTGTGGATCCACGGTACAACCGCGCGTTTAGCGAGGAACATCGTGCCTAGCAAAGCCACTTTGTGGAATCAATTACCGACTTCAATCTCTCAACCCCATTCGACGTAACCTTCAAGTTTAGTGCACACATTAAAGGCCGGCAACGTATCTCTGGATCCCTGGTGTTGCGGATGTTCCGTGGACGGTTTTTTTTCCCTTTATTATTCACAATTAAAAGTATTACAGAGAAAATACATATAAAGTCACCCACAAGAAACCATGTAAGGTTTATCCGTGGGGACGAGATCGCTCTTAATTACTTACATTACATTAAAAATTGTTTGTTTAATAAACACTTTGCCTTTTCCGGTTTTTTCTCAATGCTTTCTAAAACATTTGCTGGCAAACCATTTAGTGTGTCTGGCAATAAATACTCCCAATTCCGCCTACCATATGCATTGTTACATTTAGGTAATATGTATGTGTTTATGTAGGACAGACTACGGAGGTGTGGTTGCCGTCACCGTCTTATTAAAGCCTTAATGTTTGAGATTTCTTCCATTATAACAGAGATTTTTATGTTATCGAAGACATTTACAATTCTGCAAAATTTAAACAAACCCATTTCGTTATTTTTATATTTCTTTTTAATGTGTTGCGGTACTATAGTTTTTAATATTTTAAGTTGTAATCTGTAAATGTTCTCAATGTAACTGTTATAAGTACGACCGTAACTGCTCAAGCAATAAATTGTCTCACCACTTTGCATCACGTGCCTCTTACTCCTTTCCCACATCTTATATAAAGAAATCAATGTGTCAATTCCTTCGACGAAGCTGTTATTCAACTTAATACTTCATTCGAAGTCGCCGAAGCCGACAATTATATTGGGTGCATCCATAAATATAAATAAATAACTATAATGTAGATTGTCCATAGCAGCAAAATAATATTTGAATTTGGTATCACTTTCATTACATATTCTTTGATCAAGTTTAAAATTACGACGTTACTTAGATAAAGCATATACCTAATATAATTTCAATATGACTACATCTTTTAAAACAAAGTCCTCCGCCGCGTCTGTCTGTCTGTCTGCTCGCGATAAACTCATAAATTACTGCACCGATTTTCATGCAGTTTTCACTAATGGATAGCGTAGTTCTCGGGGAAGGTTTTAGTATAATGAAATGCTCACATAATGCCTCTATTTATTTACGGTATGTGTGGATTGATGCATCTACTATACTCAATAACTCTTGTGTTTATAAGTATTAATTTACTTTTTTTACGCGTCACTTTGCATATATTGTAATTTAAATGATTTGTAAAACAACTAAAATGTAAATCTTGACTTAAAAGAGTGGCAATGGGTTTCTTGCTACTTCTTCTCATTAGCTCAACCCTTTACGAAGTAGCGGTAAATTCAATAAGAAACAATATTTATATATTTTTTTTGACATTCATAAGTGTCATTTTTGTGACCTACATGAATAAAGTGTTTTTGAATTTGAATTTGAATTTATATACTTTATTAAGTTTTTGTATACATTTTTGTGCACATTAACGATTTTTGTTGGAGGTGTCTAAACTCCTTGAGATATAACAAAATAAAGTAAGTGGATTAGTGTATCCTATGTAGGATAGAAAAGTCTGCGGTGGCATATGGATAACATACGATATTGTAATTTTTGGAGTCGGTGTCATCCAAGATAGTTTGTTACTACATACATAGTTATAGGTGAAATGTGCTTGAGTCGTGCGAGAGGCTAGAGAGGGTCGCGACGGAAGGACACCGATTCCAAAAATAACAATAATCGTAACTAGAATTAGATTAATTGTTTAGATTGTATAAAAATATGCAATTTTTTTTATACTTTTTAGTGCACATTATATCTATTGTTTGGGAATAGTGTTTTTGAAGTCGGTTGTTTTATGTTAATTTTTTTATATATTACGTTGTACCTACATATTATGCTACAATGATGGCAAACATTCCCAGAATTCATGGTTTTCGATATATTTGTTTACAATTCTATTACGTATTTCCTCTACTCAACCTTATCGCTATTCTAACATAAGTTACATCGATTAAACGTAAAGGTAAATGAACCATACGTCGTAATATTATGGTTCATTTTTAATTGTATATTTTGCACAACACATAAATAATATTAAATTGTATTTAAATCGGAAAATATGATTACTGATGATAGGAAATCACTTTTTTTGACATATTTTTAATGATATCTACAGTCCAAAATGGCACAATATGGCATATTTGTATTTTTTAAAAAAGATAATTATACTTCACTGGACATTAAATGACTTGTCTCACTTGAGCCTCGAGGCAACAGGGTAACGCCCATATGCCACTTCCACTAGTTTTTTCTGTTCCGTGGTGCGGACACTTCTTGTTAAAACATATAGAGATACGCATAGACAACAGACGCATTGGTATCTGAAGGCCAGTTGACTCTTGCGCCCGTTAATAATAAAATTGTCACCGGGCACAGTTCTATGCATGCAATATTAATTAAAACTTCATCAGTGGTCAACGACCTAATCGCATCACATCAAGTTCTCGGTGTAACGCAACTCATAATTCATTTAATTCTACAACACCGAGAGGATAGTTACACCTACTTTTTTTTTGCGAGCGTACGGGTCGTTTGTCCTGGGTTACCTGGTGTTAAGTGATCACCGCCGCCCTCATTCTCTTGCATCACCAGAGGAATTACAGGAGCGTTGCCGGCTGTTAAGGAAGGTGTAAGCGCTTTTTTTGAAGGTACCCATGTCGTATCGTCCCGGAAACACCGCAAAAGGAAGCTCATTCCTCGATTCTATGTACGTTAGCACCAGGACTTCCTAGAGGCTTAGCTGACCATCTCCCCCCTCAATATCAAGTATGTTTGCCAATTGTTTAGCCATACTGATTTGCATTTTTAATATCATATGTTTTCCTACGCTCGCGCTAAGATAACAGTTTTACAAGGCATATCAATTTGCAGGGATTATACCGTGAAATGATAAGGATGTATTGTGAAATATTTCTTACCTTGTGGCTTGATCTTGATTGCCAAAAAAGGGCTTAGATAGCCGTCATCGTTGAGGTACGGATAGAAGCGACCTGGTAGCCCTCGACCCCAGGGGTATTCTATTCTTGTCTCGTTGGAGGAAGGGTCCCAACATGACACCCATATCTGTTGATGCTGAGAACAGAACAAGCCTAATTATATCACTGTAAAAATCATACCAGGCAAGACCGTAATACTCCAACAAAGGCTCCTTTTGTGAAATTTATTGTTAGAAGCAATTGAACTCACTGTATGTGCAGTGTTAGTCCAGGTCAGTAGTGCAACACATATTTCTATAATGTCGGTTGGATATCATCCTCACCATCTGGATGTGTGGCGGTCCTCCACAATGGGGTTTTCAAGGAACTTTCTTCCACGTACAAAGCTATGGAATGAGCTTACTTGTGGGGTATTTCCGGGACGATACGACTTTAAACTCAACCTTCACAAGACCCGCCAAAAACTTAGATATCATACACACCATCTGGGTATGTGAAGTTCATCTACAGTGCGGTTTTCATGGAACTTTCTTCTACGAACAACCAAACATAAGTGATGAGCTTGCGCGTTTCCATGATACATGGTTTACTTCATAATAAACTCGCACCTTCCTAAAAGGCCTACAACGCTCCTGTGATCCGTCTGGAGTTGCAGGAGAATGTGGGCGACGATCACTTGACGTCAGGTGACCTGCTCGGTTGTTTGTTCTCCTCTTCCGTACAAAACCGTCGGACGAAAATAGCAAAACATCGATCAATTCATAAATATCTAGTTCCTAGCCACTCACTCCCATCACCTGACATCCGATGAAATTGTACATGCCATAATTATATTTTCTTTTTTTTCAAAAAGTTCTATATAGTCCGACCGTTTTTTTGGGTATTTCAAAACTAACGGTAATTATTTAAGTTAAAGGAGAATGTATTATTGGAGATTATAAAAAACTCAATGATGCACTCTTTCTATATTTTTAAGAGACCAGACGAGAAAAGCTTTGAAATTTATAAGCCCTGATAATGCAGTGGCACTCAGGATTCTTGATTGAACTCAGAATTCTGAGCAGCATCGCAATTGTGCTCATCATTTCGAGAAATTAAATTCTATAGTATCATTAGCCCAGTAATTTCAATTCCTTTACGCCAAAAGACAATAATGATTGCACAATACTGCTTGAAGGCAGAAAAAGACGCCACTATGGTAAAAAAGTAAAACTCGTCAAAAATTAATGCGCTAGTACCTCTAAATCCTGAAGAGTAGCGATATATTCTATCAGATCACTGGACATGTCTGATGGCAGATTCTTCGTATCCAAATACTCAGGCTTCCATCCGTAGATCTAGATAAATTTAGACATATTACAATTTTTTAACTAATACTAGTGGGCTTCATAAGATACATAATAGCTTTAATGGTAAATGTATACACTTTTATAATAAAGTCCCAGCCACTGTTCAGGCATTATCTATAAATAAATTTAAACGTTTTACTAAAAATATCTCTGTCTTAAGTCCTACTGCTTCCATAGCTGACTATCTAAGTGGTCGGACAGCCTGGGACTAGATTATGATTATTTTATATCAATAACAATGACAGTATAATATTGTGTATTTTTATTAAAAATAGCGCAAAAAAAGAGTGCTGGAGTTGGACCGATTCTTCGATCTCAGAGCGCCCTTTGTTTCCGAATCAGTGGTAGTGTTAGAAATGACATCAAAAAGAATTCAAACGTGTACGAAAATGATATTATACAAACCATAAATATATAGATACAAAATTAAACGAACTATTGTCTTCTATCGTGGCATATCATTATTATGGTTCAAAAGACTTACTAACTCGACTTTAATCGAGTTGTAGGCATAACATGTTAATCGTTCTTATATATAATATGTTAATCATAGTTTCATGAAAATTCATTTATGTGCCTACGTACATGCAAAACCTTATGAACATCTGGCCTTAGCAAAATTTCTTGTCGCCGACGATAGTTTTGTCAAGAGCATATCGATCGAGAAGACTTACCCCCTTATTCATAATAGTCTGCTTACTTAAAGCATTGCTAATTCTCACTCTGTCTTCTTCTATTGACCTAAGTCAGAATGAGAAAAAACACTCCTAAGCGGCTGTTTAAAGTTAGCGGACCATTATGAATAAGGGGGTATATAATTTAGCTCTGCTAGTTTGAGTGTTCAATAAAAATGTAGTGTTAACCTCTTTTAAAACACCTACAGACTAATGCACTTAGCGTTTGTCCTCATAAATAAAATAATTTAAATATGGTGTCATTACCTTATTAAGTTTTATAAAGAAACATGGACTATCAGGGTAGCCATAGTTGTCATCTGCATCGCACCCCTTCTTTGAGTTGAACCATACATTACTTTCATAACCTGAAATTTAACAGACATGCAATGAACATGAGACGATCAAAACATTCACTTCAGAAAGTAATTGTTATACCCTGTCCATTACAATGCAGTGCCAATAAGGCACCGTGGGTAGATTTAGTTTCTTAGTTTCAAATTATTTATTTATTTACTGATACACCAACAGCATTACATAAAAAATATTAAAATAATCATGATCTTATTCATAGTCACATAATCTGGTATGAATGCCAGTAACTGGAGGTCTATTACCAAAATCGAAAGCCAAAGTTTAGGTCCAAAACGAAAGAAAGACGAATTTCGAAATAAACCCTATTACCAAAGTACCTACCTACTTCGGATCCGAATAGTGCGAACGGATTTCGTTTCGGAACCATAAACATAACCATAATATGAAGTTGTAGTTACGAGTTGTAGTTACGATCATAATAATGTCAAACAACGAAAAAGTCAATGTCAGTGAATTTGGGAATAAGGTAAACGCGATAATAAAAGGAAGAAATAATAAAAGGTCAAATCGCGAACTTCGTATCGATATTCGGATCCGAAACACTTTCATAATAGGAAAATGTACAATCCATCAACCGAAACTTCGTATTTCGATTTTGGTAATAGGCCTCCTGGTGCATACACCACTCTCATTGGAAGACATTAAATTAAATACAAAATAAAGTTCGACCTACAATTTTGACAAGGATTTGAAGCAAATTATTAAAAATAATAATAAATAGACACAGACTTGTCACTGAGTCATGAAAAATATCAAAATCTTTTACGGACGTGGATAATCGATTGTACTCAGAACACATCCTTGATAATGGAGAATGTTTAAGGCCATTTGTTCTACTTACTGGTTCAACAATAATGTTAGTAATCGGAATCGTGGATATCTGTACAGGATTTTGAAATTTATTTTTACAGCAATTCACTGCATGCTGTCTGTCCTGATCTTTTTGAGGAATGTCTGATCCAGTATTGTGCGGCGATTATAAAGTGACATCATTTTAAGGTGTTTCAGCCGATGGCCTTATGAAAGATGCTGGAACTATGATATGCCAGTAAGGGATCTTTGTAGTATCTCTAGACGTTGAGATGGTGCTCCGTATTGGGGACTCCACACCACTGTTGCAAATTCTAGTCTATTCTAGAGGAGAAACTAATCCTTTGGTGTTTCTTTTAAGGAAACATAACATCCTGGCCGCTTGTTTTAGTGTTGTGTCAGTTTAAATGCACGGACTAGTAAAAAAAGAAGGACTCCGCGCCGTTATATTAGCAAGTGAAGCACCGTTATGCTAGTTTGTGTGCGGTTACGGGGGATACCAGTTACACAATTTTTTCTCCCTTAAGTAATTATTTATGGCCACAAATACTTATAAAGTTTTTACACTTTTTCACAACGCACGACGGCATTTTTCAAAATATTTTGGTGAGACGCAAACTGATCTGTCACAGACGATGACAGTTCTTATAATGGCCGCCTATCGGCCTGTAGTAGTGTAAGTGTGTGCGTGGGGCTATGTATTTACACGTTAATCGGCTTGTTTTGGTGCTACACTGTTATGTAAGGTGACACGGAGTCCTTATTTTTTTACTAGTCCGTGTTTAAATTATAAGAATTTCTAAAATAGCAACTGACCTGCAATAAAGTCTCTGATATTGTTTACATATTCCTCGTAGCTGGTGGAGTTTGTGGCGTCGAGGCGGACAACCCCATCTACTCTTGGACGGAATGCCACTCCTGGATTTGACCCTGAAAATAAGTTATAATATGTATTGGTGTGTTGGGAGTCTGCTTAGTTGAAAGTGATAGCTCTAGCATTAATTGTTGATCATGAGATCCAAATTCTTAGGATTCAATATTCAAATTTTTTTTTTCAAAATACGATGTGACATCACTTATTGAAAGTTAAAAACTACCACCCATTCCAAAAACAATGCCTCAGACCTGATAAGAATGGGCGCAACAAACTCAGCGGGCTTTTTTTTCATCAAAAAATATATTTACCAAGAAATATTGTACTATTAAACTTATTATTTAATAGCCTGAGGGTGGTCGCTCCATTCCCAATGTGTGGTATCATTAATTTATGTTATAGTAACCTTTACCACACAAACGTTTTTTAACAATTCTTTTGAATAGCGTAATACTTTTGCTGTCAACATTTTCTGGGATCTTATTGTAAAAGCATATACATCGCCTCACAAAAGACTTACTCGACTTAGCCGAGTAGTAGGCATAACAAGTTTATGTTTGCATCATACCTATAAGAGAGCTGTCCAGTATAAAGACAGGCTTCTTCTCATCGAGGGTCATGAACAGGCCGCCCATGCAAGCAGCGAACATAGCTGCCAGTACTGCGTAGAACACCGCGTAGAATACAAAAAGAATACCTGCAATTGAAAAAAAACACTTTAAGGCCATTGTATGTGCCAACAAGAGGTTTTCTCCGTGTAACTGTTCTTTATTGAGTGAATATAAATGAATAAAAAAAATATATGTTATTCATTGGACATTCAATTTTAGTTTGAACGTTTGAAATAATTCTTAGAATGTTATAAATAGATGAAAAAAAATCTCAAAGTAAAACCTTTTTTGTTTGAATTTTTGTAACTACTTCTAAACGGCACTGAATTTCAGTAATTTTCTTTCGCAAAAATTTTTGACTAGACTTTTTTCACAAAGTGTACGATTGGCGATTCAATATAATGACTTATTTGGTTAAAAATAACTATTCCTTGTTTTCTACATAACTTCGCACGGGCGGGTCCGTGCGCGGGCGACGGGCGACGGGGGACAGTGTAAATCAGACTGTCGGACGGATAGGTCACGCTTCTTGTTGTAATTTTATGGTGCACTAATTCGCCCATCCCGCCATATCATTCCAAATGCTCTGCCACAAATAGTTTTTGAATTCAGACATTTCGACACACGCGGTTTCTCTCGTGCCGTGTTGAAGGGTAGTATCAAAATATAATATAAGGTGATAAAACCAGTGGAATCTGCTATATTTCTTGGCATACTTTTGATTCCTAATTGCAATGGGGCCCCCATATTGAAGGATTGGCGGTCTGAGGCAGCTTTTAAATTAAATTATAAAATAATAATGATGACCGGTCACAGCGTTAATACGTAAAAAAACAAACAAAACCCATATTCGCGTTTATAATAATTGTAAGCATTGTTATTGAGTATTTACAAAAACCAATAAGAATTTCTCCAAACGGCGGTGAAGTAAGAAAGGGCTCTTTAAATATTTATCCAAATAAATCACTCGCCAACGACTTTGCTATTAGAATTTGAACCTTATCAATAAAATCAAAGAGTATTATTTATGGTGTGGGATTGAGAGTGTTTGTTACTGAAATAGATCGTGTACGCAATATCTGAAATAACTCATACCTACGAGTTTCAACGGCGTAACAGGGTTTTGAACTAACCGCTTCTTTTTCTATGTAGTTTCTTTTGATTGGGCACTACATTTTCTAATTTGCAATAATTTGAAAATCAAATCAAATCAAAATCACTTCATTCATATTGGTCAAGGAAATTATAAATGTCAAGTTTTCTTTTCTTTTTACAATTACCGCCAATTCGGAAAAGGTTCTTTAATGAGAACTACAATAATTAAGTGAAGTGACGCAACAATACTACCTACTCAAACGTCAAATCCTTAAAATACCTGTTATTATTTTGGGAAAATGAAATGACAGTACAAGGAATAAGAAAGTCAATCGCGACAAATTTATTCTGTAGAGTTTTATCTAAATCTAATATTATATAAAGTTCTCATGTCGCGGTGTTTGTAGTTAAACTCCTTCGAAACGGCTTGACCGATTCTCATGAAATTTTGAGTGCATATTGGGTAGGTCTGAGAATCGGACAAAATCTATTTCTCATCCCCCTAAATGTTAAGGGTGGTCCACGGCAAATTTTATTTTTTATTTTTTTTTTTGACATTTTTTTAAAATTCCGTTAATTATGAGTCAGTATTAAAAATACATACACCTTAAAATTTTCACCTATCTACGATCAACAGTTACATTTGTATCGCGATTTTAATATTGGCAATGCAACGTTTGCTGGGTCAGCTAGTATATATATAGAGAATGGTCTTTTTTTGAGGCTCTTTCAAGCCAAAACCACTGATCGTATCGCCATGCAACTAGCAGGTGCGAAATTTATCCTAGATGGTTTATGGCTACTTATTTTTTTATTGGATTTGTAATAAGATTAATAAAATTTAATTTATTTCCTTTTAAAATTCGCCCAGCGAAGCGGGCGGGAGCGGCTTTCTATATATACCTATACAGATTATAACAGCTGTGATAACGTCTAAAAAATGAGTATAGAACTAACCTCTATTTAATATAAAATATATAATTACTATGCAAATGAGACTTAACATCTTATGTCTCAAGTTGACGAACGCAATTGTAGTTGCCAATGCAATTGTAGTGCCGCTCAGAATTATTGGGTTCTTCAATAATCCTGAGCGGCACTGCACTGTAATGGGAAGATAATTACCATCAGCTGAACGTCCCGCTCGTCTTTTCCCTTGCTTTTATAAAAAAAATTGAACAATGCACGCACAGTAACACAAAGTGCCATACAAATCGCTACACAATACACTAAACTAATATACCTGGCCTGTTTTTATCGGTTGTCTAACAGCAAGAGACTCTATCATAACGTATTTATTATCTAAGGTACCTAGTTATTATAAGAGTATGGAATGTATTGCCACAGATTGGTTCACAGTAAAGTGGTAATGCTGTCTGTATTGTGTTTTATCTATACCTATTTTTTAAATCCTCTTTTAGAGATTCTAAGACATCCTGTTCGGAGAATAAATAAGTTAATAACAAATTTACTATAACTTTATTTAGTTACTCTTGTGTCAAAAACAGGCTATAATATACTCTATGGCGCTTGCAAGTTTGGCGCCACTGTGTCGGACGTGCGGGGAACTTTCTTTTAGCCGCATGGCACCTTGGACCACCGTGGACGGACGAATCTTTAATAAGTATACAGTTTATCAGTACATGCTCTTTTTTTACCTAGCCCTTTAAATTGTGACAAGTTGGTTAGTAATTAATTATTATATAGAAGGCATTGAAGAGCCCAAAGAAGTAAATTGGCGACCGTGACAGGACAATGTCCTAATAACCTTTACCTACACCCATGCTTTAAATCCTCTATTAAAGATTCTGAAACATTTTCATTCCCTTCATGCTCAAAGAGTTTTAACAAACAGCCACATTCTTATTGCTCGATGCGTGGCATCTATATGAATTTCAAAAAAAGAACATTTTGGTTTACGCGCGTTCCACAAGACTAGAACGTCGCGCGCCATAAAAAAATTAGGTTATTCGAATCCCCGCCATTTTTCTTTGATGTTTTTATTGGTTTGTTTACAAAAAATGAGTGATTAATTTCCAAAAGAACATAATATTCAAGTGAATTTTAATTATTGCACTATATAAAATGTAAATTACTAGTAAAATAAATAATTATTTTATTAATACTTAGTTTATTTGTATATAATCAGTAATGGATGATATTAGATTACTAGTAAGTCTGGCTGTTTTAATGTTAGCAGTAAGCTAACTGTTTCAGAATCTTTTAGAGAATTCATATTTTGGGTGTAGATAAAGTCTTGTCTACAACTGTTGATAATTAGGTATTAAAACACTCATGTGATACTATTATCACACTCGGCTTCGCCTCGTGAGATAACTCCACATTCGTGTTTTAATTCCCCTTATTACACAACAGTTGCATAAATAACTATTATATCATCCAAACGAGTGTTGTAATGAAATTCAGAACAACATTATATCATCCGTTATCATAAAAAAACACTATTTTTGATGATGTTGTGGTTACTAGGACTGGCTTCTTTAATGCTAGCAGTAAGTTAAACACACAAAAGTTGCATAAATAACTAATACACATTATGTGCAGCTGCAGGTAATCTCGAAATACAATCCATTGAACATATCCCTACTGTAAGCCAATGGGGATTGTTAACACAATGAGCAAATCCATGGCCTCCGATGTAAATCACAAAGCGACAAAGGGCGAATTCAAATCACGTCTTGTACACATGAACATTTAGGGCTCGGCCTGACGACGCGTTCCTGTGACCTTGGTCTACATATGTGAATTACTGCCGCAGACGACATTGAATGGCCATCATGAAGTAGACTGTACTCATGGAGATTCTGTCACTTAGCATATAATCTATATATATAAAAATGAATTGCTGTTCGTTAGTCTTGCTAAAACTCAAGAACGGCTGGACTGATTTGGCAAATTTAGGTCTTGAATTATTTGTGGAAGTCCAGAGAAGGTTTAAAAGGTGAATAAATAGGAAAATGCTGCAAAATTAAATAAAAACAACAAATTTGTTTTTCCTATGATGTATCCATACATAATTTCTATGAGAGAATTTATTGACGCACGGTTGGACAGTTCTGCTGTGAAACAATTTCATTACGACAGAAGGGTGCATATTTTACGAAGTAATTTTTGATGTTATGATATATTATTGACAAATTCATGTAAAAACATTATTTTATTTATTATATACAGAACAACGTCTGTCGGGTCAGCTAGTAATAATAATAAAAGGATTGTGTGATTTTATGAAACCACGGTAAAAGTGAAACTTTTTTACCCATTATAGACATTTAACTAAAAACTTTTGGAATAATATTCCATTATGGGTATAAAAATCGCTATATCAATCTTAATTTTATACTTGGAAAATTGGAATGATAGTGGGAAATAATAATAAAAGTAGACTAAGTTTCCAACTAATATTTTTATTGAACTCTGTGTCTTAGCACTGGTTAAAAATGTTGATTGAAAAAGATTAAAAAGGATCAAATTTGAATACTTTTGAATACTTTCCATTCTTTTTCATGTATATATAGATATACAGTTTACATGGGGTGACTGATTCCCAATTTTCCCAACTTTTCAATCAATATTTTTAATCAGGGAGAGTACGACATACATAATACTACAGATCCCCGGACCTTACACCATTAGATTTATTCTTTTGGGGATACGTGAAAGATATGCTATACAAAAAACGATACGAGAACGTGGGCGAGTTACAAACAGAATTGTGCCATATCATAACGAGTATTCACCATAAAATGATAAGAAAATCAACAGGCAGCGGACTCATTAAAAGAATTAATGAATGAACTCATTCAAGATTTTTTTTATCATTTTATGGTGAATACTCGATATGATATGGCACAATTCTGTTTGTAACTCGCCCACGTTCTTGTATCGTTTTTTGTATAGCATATCTTTCACATATCCCCAAAAGAAGAAATCTAATGGTGTAAGGTCCGGGGATCTAGCCGGCCATCTAATCGGTCCATTCATCCAAGTAGGAAAACATTCATTTTTCGTTATTCCTTTCTTTTAAAATACTATGTCACTTAAGAAGAGTTATTAGTTTTTGGTCATTCTTTCGATTGGCATTATAAAAGTAGGGGTGTTTTTTATTTACATTTCAGTCGGTTCGATTCCCAGACGAGGCAAGTAATTTTTAGAAAATCTTTGAATGCAGAAGTACTAACTTTTAAAAATAACATAAAGTCTTCTTTCAGTAAAATAGATTATCTTCGATATTTAAGGTACTTTCCCTTCATGTCCCATAACTTTGGGTATATAAATTACGTGACACGTTGTTTGTCCGCGATGGACTTCTAAACTAATGAACGGATTTTAATGGGGATTACTTGATGGAGTGCAGTTTGGTCCAACTTGAGAGATAGGATAGTTTTTATTTCGATTTGGGACCCATAATTATTTTTATTTCTAATATTTGTTTTGTATGGACATAATATTTTCCATGCGAGAATTTATTGACGCAAGGGTTGAGAGTTCCGCTGTGAAACAATTTCATTATAACAACAGGGAGCATATTTTACGAAATAATTCTTGGTGTTTTGAAATATTATTGGCAAATTCCTATAAAACAGTATTTTTATTATTATATACAGAACAACGTCTGTCGGGGCAGCTAGTATATTTATAAAACACTGACCTTAGTAATAAAATTATTAATAGGGTACAATAACACTACTGATAATACTGTAATAACAATTAATATTATAAAGGTCATCTTATAACTTCATATTTTATTTTAAAATAATAAGAATATATTATTTAATATCTATCCATTAGGTATAATTGCTTTGAGTGTGTGTTTTTGAACAGAAATCTTCTTTAGCGGCGTTGAGCATTTTTCTTAAGATGGGTATAAAATGTCTCGTGTCCTGATCGAAAATTCGTAAGACAATTTTATGCAGTGTTTTTGGTACCAGGCAATCATAGTTGAAGAAGAGATTGTCTTATGTATGACGCGAGTTACCTTAATATATTCTGACGTCATTCGCACGACTTAATTACTGCATAGATACCAGGAGAACATAAATATGGTAGCGGTGAAGTGAAAACTTCTTCTGATTGATAATTCGTAAGACAGGTTTGTCTTATGTATGACGAGAGTATACCTTAATATATTCTGACGTCATTCTCACGAAGTATTACTACCTACATAAACACCAGGAGAACATAAATATGGTAGCGGTGATAGCGTAGACAGAAGATGAACAATAGATTCGTCACTAAAATAAGAATAATAATGTGACAAAGACACATAGATTAGATTGGTATTGTGAGTAAGCGAGATACACTACACATCTACTAGTATCCCTTTCGCGTATGCGATTTTTTTGTTTAGACTCAGTTAAATGAATATTGTATTTAACCACATAAATGCTAGTAATTTTAATCTGATAAATAGAGCAATTCGTGCCAAATTATTACCATCATTACATTCCAAAATATTCAAAATGCACAACGTTAATATTTTCAGTTCTGCCGGCTCTTCCGGAGTACAACCCGTATTTTTAATTCATAACGTTCGTACGTTTTGAAATAATAGATTTTAACGATGTTGTAAGTAGTAGTGGTAGGTACTAACCTTTCTACAATAAAAAGACCTTGCCAGCTCTGTTAATTCAAATTAACTCTAAATTGTTCCCTTGCTTTGTTCTTTTTCATTTATGATACGAATCGTCAATGTGCCGTTCTAAATACAGTTAATGTTCGTTTGTCATAGTAAATTAGTTCCATTAAATCGAAATACATAAACTTACATTGTCTATCGCATTTCTAAACGTTGACAATGGCCGACGAGACGTTCCGATAACTTATGTCATGCATTGTGTCATGCCTATAAACTTTAATGACTCCGTAACTTTACTACCTACCTCTATCTAGAATAGGAATTTTTACAATAGCCCGATCTATAGGTACATTACACGACTGTTCAGTAAAAAGAGGCCCAACGAAAGAATTCAAATATTTTTATTCAAAATAGGATATAGTATCATTTATTGAAAGTCAAAAACTACCACCCAATCGAAAAAGAATGCCTAAGACCTGAGAAGAACGGGCGCAAGACACTCGGCCGGCTTCTTGTTTCAAATATGGTTACAATGTTACATCGTACAATAAAATTTATTATTTCATAGCCAGAGGGCGGTCGCTCCATTCCCAATCTGTGGTATCATTAAGAAAGTCATTTATATGATAGTAACCTTTATCACACAAACCTTTTTAACAATTCTTTTGAATTTCGTAATACTAACATTTGTTTTGAACATTTTCTTGGGATCTTGTTGTAAAAGTAGGGTAAGGTCGACAATAAACCACTTAAATTTTCAAGACCTTTAACTCTACTCCTGCGAGCCCTTACTTTTTACTTATAATTGTAGATAAAATAACTGGCTACATTGTGTAGTACTTAATTTTTGTTATAATACCATAACTTTTTATGTTTTTATATTTTTTTATTTATCGGGAAATGATGATGTGTACACTTAATGGTACTCAATAAACCGGGGGCTGGTACACAGTGAACCATGTGTGCAAACAATGAACCATGCCAATAATCAAAGCATTCAAATTATTAGATTATAATAAATCTTTTTAAGTAAAACCCAGGAATCCATTTAACGTACCTATATATTTGTAGTTACAATCAAAAAGCGTCATTTTTGGTAAAAAAAAGGTACATAATATCGTAAACATTAATGAATTTACCCTTAATTTCTTAGATATCAACAATTAGGTTTTTACGTAGGTACTAATCAATTAAATACAACAAGTTGGTAAGTGAGAAGAAGTAACATTTATAATATTATTTTCATTATCATTAATTAACAAATTCCTAAATGTGTAGTATGTATGTAGTGTCGTCGTCATTTACATTTGTTGGTATAATTCTATCTAGTATCGGTTCTGGTCTGTCTGTGACGCTACTTGGCAAAAAGTCTAACTCCGAAAAAAGATCTCTAGTAAACGGAAAGATACCACATTTTGGAAGCATTTGTTATGTTTGTTGGGGTTAACGCTTTCAAGTATGCCTCTCCAACACATTCTGCTACATCATATATAGAAATAGGTCTCCCCGGGTTGCGTAATAGCCATGAATCAACAGCAGCGTTATAATAGCATTTGAAAGGTCCGTTCACACCAACATCAAGTGGTTGGAGCTCCAGTTGCATTATCGATTAAACACGTAGTTACTAAAATCCCACGCTCACCACTAGTAATCTTAGCGATATTTCTTTGTTGATAGATATTTGTTGTAAAAGTATATACTAACATCGCCACATAAAACACTTACTAACTCGATTTAGTCGAGTACTTTTAGAGATTAACTTATAGATAGTAAAAAAAATTTGAAATAAAAGCAAAAAAATATTCAATCGATAAGTGCCATAAAAATCCATTGAAATTTAGCATTTTAAGTTTTCGCTGTAGCTGCAATATATGTATGTGCATTAAGTTTTCTACAGTTACCCCTGGATATACAATACATTTTACAATACAGATATGTTGGTGCCTCTTTAGCTGGTTATGTTGACCTATATTTTACATGATCGCCGTAAGTTTTTCTTCCAGAAATGAAAACAATAAAGATATGAGTTTAGAAAGGATGAAATTTCTTATCGGAGTTTTTAAATAGTATTTAGTATTTATAGTATACATTTCGAAACTCGGCAGAACAAATATGAGTAAAGTCGTAAATATTATTCCGACCTTAATTCAGATAGAGTCTCTTGCTGTTAGACAACCGATAAAAACAGGCCAGGAATATTAGTTTACTGTGCGTGACAAGCTACGTCTTACAGTAGCGATTTGTATGACACTTTGTGTTAGTGTGCGTGAATTGCTCAAAATAGAGGTTAGTTCTTTAGCCTATTTTTTCCGATGTTTTCACAGCTGTCATAGTCTATCTAGACGTTGGTATATTATATAATCTAAGATTCCGACCATCAAAGAGATTAATTGATTTGTGCTATTTCCTTTTATGAAACTGTGTATCATGAAACTATTTCAATAAAAAAATATTTCAGTAAGGTGAATATTCAAATAATATAAGCATTAAAAAAATAATTATATCAGAAGATCCTATACCAATTTTACCAACCAATAATTTTTTGTCACTCGAAAAGATTTACTTACCCTTATAAAATTTTCCTCTGACGATGTATCTAAGTACCTACCTACAAAATTCTATTATGTTCGGTTGAGCAGTTTATGCGTGAAATTATTTATAATATAGGATATATTTATAATTGGATAGGGATATTCTTATTACATGACAAGAATGGAGAGAAACAGTATAGTGGGTGGCCGAGAAGCTGACGTCCAAAGCTAAAATTTGAATTTGGCTCATTTTATTGGAAGTTTTTAAAAATTGTTAGAAGCCATAGTCTATTTATTTTATTTTATTTTTGATACCTTGAACATTTTCATGAATTTAGCTGGAGCAGTTATCTTGAACTTACGACTCGATTCTAAACTACTTCGGCATTGTCTAAACTATTCATTGTTTCTCATGTGGTTATTGCAACTGTAGTTAATAATTATCAACAATAAAATTAACTAAAAGTGTTCAAAAAATTTTAATAAAGTCCTAAACCACAATTAGGTGAAAAAAGCGGATAAAAGGGGAAAAAAATTATCATCTCCTAAACTACGCAAAATCATAGAACATACATAGGGGTGATTCGGATACCCATCACCATGAGGCTTTCAAATTTTAGCTTTGGACGTCAACTTCTCGGCCACCCTGTATCAAATTAATCTAATAGCGTATGTGAATATATTGAAATAACATTATTGTTAGCAATGCACATATCTGTAAGTAATTATTAGCTCAGGTTTATGCAGCAAGATAAACGTTACTATTTGCATTTTATTTAGCAAGTTGTGCCCTTCATAATGCACTCAATAGCTAATAATGTTGTCAAGTGGAAATTATTATATATTATAATGTGCACGATGTTGAGGAAACTGCTTAAGCCCGTTTTCCTTGAAGTGGAAAGATTCACAAACCGACTAAGGCCAGGCCTGTCCCACTCCCCGTGTAGGTATCGAAATCGTAAGTACCTACGTTCGGCGGCCTCTAAAGACTAGCCCAGCCAATAGGGACTCATGAGCGATCAGGGACTTACTTCACAGATCCGACCGATATTTTAAAAATGGGGAAACGTAAATAATGCAGAGCATATTAAAGGTAATTGCGATTCAAATTTAAATTTCTTAAGCTTCCTAAAATCTAATCTAACGCTGAAACAATCTAATTTAAAGTGATTCGTATAATAATGAAATTACCATTCATTATAGCTACCCATTTATTTCCTCTATACTAAGTAGGTTTGACTATGTAGTGGTCTTCCAACGCATACATTACTACCTGCAACTATTGTAGGTTTGACAACGAGAATATTGATTTAAAATTACGAACATACCTATTTATATTATAGAAAAATCTGAGCTATTTTTGACCTTACACTAGGTAGGTACAGTTTTAGGTTAAGAAGGCAACCCTAATGTTGTCAGAGGAGGTAAGAGTCACGCGATAGAAAGAGAGGCAACTTCTGGGTGAATAAAAATGTAGATTTGTAGCGCTTTGCGATCTCATTATCAGAATCTCAAGCGATCATACAATAACCATAACCATACCATAATAACCCAATAGTTATTGTATGACCGCAAGAGTCCCTATTCCTTTAATTGATTTTTCGGAGAGACTTCTGTTCTTTTACTATTATATATTCTTTGCTAAGACTGAGATCTATAGAGAGTACTTAGACTTTGCTCAGACTTTACTTACGTTACGGGTGCAGCATGAAATGTGAGCGTAACGAAGGACTCTATGGTTAAATTAAAATATAAAAGATAAAAAAATAGATTTAAGAATAGAGTCCTGAGTGCAGCGATGTATTAAGCTCACCCAAGACTAAGACTGCTTTATCCCTGAGAAACATACTCTACTTTTTGTACCGACTGCGAGAAAATAAGAACAAATTAATTCAGTCCCTGGAGCCTGAATGAATTTCAATACAATATTAAGTTACTGTTTTAGAGGCTTTGAATGAATAATTCGATGTTACTAGTTAAAGAATATAGTAATTTTGGAGCAGGTGGTACGAAAAAAATAATTATAAACTCTTGGCACGAGTCTACCGCTAGAGTAATTAGTAGCAATGGCGCGACCGTGTCATGTTATACATTACATAAGGCGCCCGACAAAAATCTATCAGGTATTCTTTTTTATAATACGCGGGCGTAACCGTGGGGCAAAGCCAGTGTATAACGCTTAAATCATTAATTATACGTATGATAGCTGTGAAAACGTCGAAAAAAAAATTAGTTTAGAACTAACTTTTGAGCAATTCACGCACACTAACACAAAGTGTCATACAAATCGCGAGTGTATGACGTAGCTTGTCACGCACACTAAGCTAATATTCCTGGCCTGTTTTTATCGGTTGACTTACAGCAAGAGACATATAAATTATTTAACATTATACGTTCTTAATAAAGGAAAAATATTCTTAATAGGAAAGATTTTTAATTAATATCTCACAATGTACGTACGCACATAAGTAAAATTTGAAAATAATTATTTATACATTATTCTATCGATTTCGTTTTTATGCCGATTCTAACATTACTGTACTTAGAATATATATGAAAAAGTGTTCTAAATAATCCCAAGTAATGCTAATCCTGCCAACAATATTTCAGTTTGGGTTTAACAATTATGAGATCTCTGGTAAAGCCACCCACTAGCCGAGCATGCTAAGCATCATGCCGACCTAACATGTTCCAAAACCCAAAGTACATAACTTCAAGTATTCTTTACCGTTACTGGAACAATCAATGATAAACGCAGTTGTAGATTCTGTCGAGAAAATGGTGAAACACATTGCCACATCCCCTCAGCCAATGCAGCGAGATCCACTCTAAGCAGAGCCAGTATCTTAGGAGACATGAACTCTGAACAGAGTTTCTGTAGCCTTCTCTCTTCTCTTTGAGAGATGCTGTAGATATATCGTATGGATGGGTTAAGGACACCATTAGGGAGGACCTTTTCCCTTTTAGACCTTTTGGTAGAAATAACAAAATAACTTTATTTATAAGCCCTGGCTGTACAAGGCTTTGGCCGTTTAATGTTCGTAGAATAAGCATCTAGATTTATTTTATTTCTTGCACTTTCAGCTGATCTTTCTTTAATGGCCCACTCACTGTAGCTGCCTCTCTTCTTTGTTAAAACTACATGTACACTTATACTGTTTACACACATACTTACTATATTATATCTCTAATTTCAGTTTGCCTCATGCCCAAGTCCTCCTCTAACTACTTCCAATAAATCCTGTCCAATGTCGCCGCCTGTAAAGTCTTGCTGTCTTCATTATTTATCTTCCCATTTATTTTATGATATACCAGTTTGTGACCTTTCTACAACAACGTATCTAGGCAATCTTCCTTTTTTTTATGGAATAGGAGGACAAACGAGCGTACGGGTCACCTGGTGTTAAGTGATCACCGCCGCCCACATTCTCTTGCAACACCAGAGGAATCACAAGAGCGTTGCCGGCCTTTAAGGAAGGTGTACGCGCTTTTTTTGAAGGTACCCATGTCGTATCGTCCCGGAAACACCGCACAAGGAAGCTCATTCCACAGCTTTGTAGTACGAGGGAGAAAGCTCCTTGAAAACCGCACTGTGGAGGACCGCCATACATCCAGTTGGTGGGGATGATATCCTAACTTGTGGCGTGTCGTGCGAAGGTGGAACGTGGCTTCCTATAGTTTAGTTTAGTTTCCAGCAGATTTTATCTAACTTCATCACAATGGTGTGCTTTGATACATAGTTACTTACTAGTAATCTTTGCATTACCCTTTAACCCCCGTGAGTTATAGAAAGTTATAATATTGATAATGATTACCGACCTGTACGGCTACTGAATATTGACCATAATACCTGAGTTAGATGTTACGGCTTGGAATCTTGTTAGACAGAATGCTTCTACGGACATTCATACCGGAGTCATGAATGTTGAATTAGTGTTTATATATAAGTATGGACATTGAACATTATGTGCAGACATTATGATTTGTAAATTTTTTCGCTATTTATATGCAATTCTCGACTACAGGAAGACTTTATAGATTTGCATATTATGCTGCACATACATCCCCTATCAGGACTTGGATGGGAAACAATCTGATTTTCTAATTCGTCTTTTTTTATGGAACAGGAGGACAAACGAGCATACGGGTCACCTGGTGTTAAGTGATCACCGCATCCCACATTCTCTTGCAAGACCAGAGGAATCACAGGAGCGTTGCCGTCTGCTGTTAACTCTACGTATCACCTATCAGTCTTATAGGTATAGTTATAGGTTTGATGATAATCAATAAGTCAGGCAAGAAATTAAGGTATTTCGGAAGTCCTAAAAGCTGCCTTGGACAACATGGTTTAAATATTTTTACACCAAGAATAATATTATATTGTAATTTTCTATTTCAGCTAATTGTATGTCGATACTCGATACTACCATAAGGCCTGTGATTCCTCTGGTGTTGCAAGAGATTATGGGCGGCGGTGATCACTTAACAACAGGTGACCCATACGCTCGTTTATCCTATTCCAATAAAAAAAAGGCCTTGTTAACATACAACGAACAAGAGCAATCATTAGCCATGCTTTTCTTTACTGGCCGGTTTACAAATAATATTTCTCAATCGCTCAATTGCTTTTGCTAAATTCGCTATATATGGAGCGGGCTCATCGGGTACTATTTTTTACAACTAGTTCAATCTAAACAATTTTTTTTTTTTAAATGATAAACCTCACTTCTGCTGAGGTAAAGTGAGGGTTATCACAATAAAATGTAACAAATAGTTTAGATTTGAAAGAGCGACATCTCAAGACCTTTTTTGTATATGAAAATATTGGGTTTTAGCAGGTTATCAACTGTAAAGTAGATCCTGTAGATGCCGCTAGAACCTGAGAGTTGAACAAGATTTATCAACGATACGTCACCCTAACTGTTGGCTCAGTGGAAGAGCGTTCGCACGCGAGAGGTCGCAGTTTCGAGTCCCGCATCGTTCATAAATTTTGTTTTCAAATTTGATTTGTGAAACTAGTTTAATACTTCAACTACCGTAAAATGCCACACTCTAGAACAGCTTACAATAATTGATGTAATAAATAGTAAATATAAGATAAATTATGAGTAAAGTCGTCATTATTTTATCGTCAATGATCGAGTCTGAACTGCATCATATAATGCCGTGGCCATTAATAATGTACCTTGATAATCAATTACATATAATCAATATGAATTGACATACTCGACTGACATACAGGGCTCTTTCAAGAAACGTTTGAGTTGAAGTTACTTGGAAATCTTTTACCTTTAAACGAGCAATTCTTGTATATATACATATAATCTGTATCTCGGAAACGGCTCTAACGATTTTAATGAAATTTAGTGTAGAGTGGTTTAAATTTTAAAAAATGTAGTTTTATCCGTGTTTTAATGAAAAACAGCTACAATAACATTAGAATACAAAGGTAAATTTCGCCACTATATACAAGACTGAAAATATGGACTCAGGTGGGGACATTGGAGGATCCGAAAAGCAGAAGACCCCGGTTCGAGTCCAGATGTCATATTAGTTTTTTTTTTTAAATCCGAACAAGGCCATCCAGATATTTATTACTAATCTAAGAAAAAGCAGCCAAGTGCGAATCAGACTCGCCTATGAAGGGTTCCGTAGTCAGCAAAATTGCGGTTTACGATTTATGACGTATTGAAAAAAGACTTTCACCTCGTTCAAACAATTTTTCGGTGGAAGTTTTTATGGTAATGTACATCATTTTTTTTAGGTCATTCTCATTTCATCATTTTACCACTTTGGAAATTTCTCTCGCACAAACTATTCAGTTTAGAAAAAATGATATTCGAAACCTCAATATAATTTTTAGATTAATAGAAACCCGTATGGATTTGATGAAAAAAAAAATTTTTGAGATTCAGTTCTAGGTATGGTAGGGAACCCCTAAAATTTATTGGTTTTTTTTTTCTATTTATGTATGAAAATCTTAATGTGGTTTACAGAATACATCTACAAGTCTCAACTGTATAGTTCTTATGGTTTCCGAAAATAGTGGCTGTGACATACGGACGGACAGACAGACAGACATGACGAATACATAAGGGTTCCGTTTTTTGCCATTTGGCTACGGAAGCCTAAAAAGTGAATGAACTCAGCTAAGCCCCAACCATAGACTCAAATTACTTACTTACTTTTAATTCAAGAACTACTAACACAAACTTTTTTACATTTTTATTGATCTTGTTAAATATCAGCTATATGCATTAATCTATACTAATATTATAAAGCTGCAGTGTTTGTTTGTTTGTTTGTTTGAACGCGCTAATCTCTGGTACTACTGGTCCGATTTGAATGATTCTTTCAGTCTTGGGTAGTCCATTTATCGAGGAAGGCTATAGGCTATGTTTTTTTTTTTCAAAATTAGGGATCCGTAATAAAATTGCTATTTTGTAACACAAGGTGTAAAATCGAAAACCAATTTTTGCGTGCGCTGCAAAAACTATTGACAATAGAACAAAATGATGTACAGGCTATAATATAGGCAATATTTTATTACTTATAAGACTATCGCGTGAATTATACTTTGTATGGCAAAACAACGTTTGCCGGGTCAGCTAGTTATTCATATAAAATTGTAGGTTTTTACCACATTTAAACATAGGTGTAACACATTTAAACATAACACACTTGGTATTTTCTTTGATTAATGCGAGTGTTACACATTGTAACTGTGTTTTTACATTGATTTTTTACATAAAAATAACATTTTTATTATTATTTTAGCTATTCCGACGTTTCGCGACCTTTTCAGAGCACGTTTTCAGCGGGACACGTCTCAGCCCCATGAAAACGTATGTCCGGGCAAGAAGCAGTCTAACAATGCATGAATATCAACAAGAAGTCGAGACAACATATTGGCTATATATTATCATGCTTGATGCAGGTTAAGGCGAAGAGTAAGCAGAAAACATGCAAACAAGGTGTTTTTAGACAAGTTTTGTGGTGAAAATATAGCATTTGGAGCTATGAACACTACTTTATCCCGTTACACATACCCTTAAGTCTTACTTGTAGGTTGCTAATGCTTGCTCTTAGTTAAACTTAACACTCCAGAGCTATTATGAATTACCAGTTTTGTTTGCAGTTAAACAAGTTTTTTCTCGGCATGATGCATTTGTTTAGTATACTGCTCTCATAAAAGTTGTTCTTATAGCTTTTACTTTTTTGTGTTGGTACATTTTATAAGATTAGTAATCAATAATGAGGATTGTAAGCAATTAAACTGTTTGCGCCTGTTAAAATATTAAATTTTCGACGCAAGAAATCTTGAAAATATTGACTTTGTTACATAGGAGCCGTGAACTCGTATCGCTCAAGGTCGCCGGCATTTAGTGTCGCCTTAAAAAATTTTGATTCTTGCTTCGATGCGTCCAACCGGATGACGTCACGGGCAGTACGGTCAGCAGAAAAGCAAGCTATTCAAATGATAATAAAAGTACCATAAAGCTCATTATGATTTTGATAAATAAAATGACAAAAAAGTCAAGGCCCTCAATAGTGATATTAATAATATTTAAGTACAAATTACTAATTAAACAAATGCTTGTAGCCTTTTCTTTTTTTTGCCTCGCAGAAGGTGTGAGTAGTTTTCCTCAGGAATAAACCTGTCTTAGAGACTGGTTGGCTAGGGTGGCTTTGATCCCTCGCTCTACTAAATTCAAATTCAAATATTTTTATTCAAAGTAGGATGTGACATCACTTATTGAATGTCAAAAACTACCACTCATTCCAAAACGAATGTGTCAGACCGGAGAAGAATGGGCCCAAAAAACTCAGCGGGCTTCCTATTTTCATCAATTAATATGTTTTCAAAGTAATACGGTACAATTAAACTTATTATTTAATAGCCTGAGGGCGGTCGCTCCATTCCGTCTGTCTGTCTGTCAACAGGCTGTATCACATGAACCGTGATGGTTAGACATTTGAAATTTACACAGATGATGTAAGTATATTTATTGCCGCTATAACAAAAAATACTAAAAGACCGAATAATTTAAATACTTAAGAGGCTTCTATACAACAGACATGAATTTTTTGCTGTTTTTAACTGACTTCAAAAAAGGAGGAGGTTCTCAAATCGTAGGTATGTTTTTTTATGTTTGTTACCTCAGAACTTTCGACTGTGTGAACCGATTTTGATAATTTTTATTTGAAAGCTGGTGCTTCCCGTGCGGCCCTTTGCAATTTGGTCCAGATCTGACAATGGTATCCATGAGAAAATCATAAAAGTCTTAAATTTTCTATAAGTATGTGCGCGATAAATTTACGAATCTATGAGTACCGCGCCAACTTAATTCGATGGTTCTATTTTTATTGCAAAGGATATTCTTCAAAGGTAGTTTGGTGAGAGTTTAGTTAGGTTCTGACTATGGAATCCATGTCAAAGTAACGAAACTCTTCAATTCTTCGGAGAAAATTAACGATACTCGGCCGAATCTTTTGAACGCTATCCGGATATTCGAGTCACATACCGTAACGTCGTTATGGTCAAGTAATTGCCATAGTCGAACATGATGATTAAGGCGAAGAGTAAGCCGAAAACGATAAGGTATTTTTTTCAGTACTATTGTCAGAAAAGTTATTCTTATAGCTTGGACTTTTTTTGTGTAGCTACATTTATTCAGATTAGTAATTAGTAAATCAGGATAGTAAGCATATTAAACTGTTTGCGCGCCTTTTCAACGCAATAATTTTGGAAATATTGACTTTGTTGCATAGATAGAAGAGCCGTGAACTCATATCGCTCAAGGTCGCTGGCATTTAGTGTCGCCTTAATGGAACTCCTTAACGACTTACGGCCGTTCCCAATATACTATCTACAGATAGCGATTAATTACTACCGTCTACTGTCAATAATCTGAAGCTGTCCCAATATACCCGATATATCATTCTTATCGCTTTATATTGGGACGCGTGAATTGTAACTTTCATACAAACTTCTACCGCTAGTAAACTATACGTCGTGCCATTGACAGACAGCGTGTACGGATAATCGATAAGTTTATTGGGACAGAAAAGTCAACGATAGTTACGATTTTTATCTCAAGTATGAGATAGACTGAATATTGGGAACGGCCGTTACAGTAAAGGTGCGATCTGATATCTAGATTATCAGCTAGATTCAGCTTTTATGCGATGTGTATTTATTTTAAACAATTTCCAACTAACCGACGGATATGTAGAAGTTGTAAGGGTTCAGCATAATTGGTTACTTCGGTAGGTAATCAGACTTGATAGTTGATAGCGAGCAGAGGTCTCAAATTACAGCAATATTGCAGTGTTTGCGGTTGTATCTGTATTTTGATCATACATTCCTTGATACTTGTTTGTTTAATTATGATTATATTGTAATTGAAATGATTTGTAAATCGATGTAAATGTAAATCTTGATATAAAAGAGTGGCAATGAGTTTCTTGCTATTTCTTCTCATTAGCTCAACCCTTTACGAAGTAGCAGTAGATTCAATTAGAAAATTTATTTTTTTTGACATTCATAAGTGTCGTTTTCGTGACCTACGTGAATAAATTGATTTTGATTTGATTTAACGAATGCATTCTCAATAAAATATCAACGTTGGATGGAAAAACCTTTATTTATGACAGTAAGGGACGAGACGAGCAGGACGTTCAGCTGGTGGTTATTACGCCCTGCCCATTAGAATGCAGTGCCGCTCAGGATTCTTGAAAAACCGAAAAATTCTGAGCGGCACTACAAGTGCGTTCGTCACCTTGAGACGAAAGATGTTGAAGTCTCATTTGCCCAGTAATTTCACACAATAATATTTACACATTACTGCTTCACGGCAGAAATAGGCGCCGTTGGTTCTCATAATCTAGCCGGCATCCTGTGCAAAGGTAAACATCAGAAAACATCAGTTTCTCAGATTAGCGTGCACAAACACAGACAAAAATTTTTAAATCCATATTTTGGTCTGAATTATTGTATCATTTTGGTGCGTGCGTTGATGCAAAATGAAAGTTAATCAATACCATGGTTTACCCATTAATTCACCATTGTACGATTTTGGTGTGTTGGTGCAAAATAAATTTAATTCAAATCAAATCAAAATCACTTTATTCATGAATATCAAGGAAATTACACTTATGAATATCAAAAAATATATTTTTTCTTATTGAATCTACCGCTACTTCGTAAAGAGTTGAGCTTATGAGAAGAAGTAGCAAGAAACACATTGCCACTCTTTTTAATTATTAACAATCATGTAGTCTAACGACACTGGTGTTAATGCTAAGCTAATACTCGCGTCAATGTGGAAAGCCCGTGAAAATTCTATTACTATTTACTCTTTCTCAACTTCAATAATATAATGTTAGACGTTATCAAAAAATCATATTAAAATTTACAGATACAATTTTATTAAGTATATCTAACCACCTGGTTACCTATTTGAAAGCATTTGAAGCCAGTAATAAATTAATTTACATTCCAATGCATATTAATAATCCAATAAAGAAAATATTAACAGTAATTTATAATTTTACGAAGTGCACGAAGAAATAACCAAAATAAATCTCAGATCTGTCGTGGATTAGTATAGCTGTAATGAAACCTACCCCATCGTTTCGGAGTTCGTCCCAAGAAGCTTTTCTCCTCTGGATCGTATATGGCCTTGCAGATCCTCATCCACAAGGGTCCTGCGGGTGGTGGAGAACGAGCCCAGTCAGTGTCCACACCGTTTGATTTGCTCATATTTAAATAACACTGATCTGTTTCTGAATACGACAAGCGCGGAGCACTGTACCAATGCGTCTGCGCACACGTGTGCCTTGACGCAGACTGTGATATATTTGGTGCTGCATTGCCATATGGTGAGCTTTGGCGATGGTTTTAATTAAAGAACTGTTTACGGCCGAGGCGTGATCGATGCATTTTATGTTATGCGTGGCCATCCCGTTTGTAATAATGAACAAATAAGTATTTAAAGGTTTAAATTAAACACTTTTAAAGCATTAAAACGCGTGTAATTGTTTATTGTAACTATGTTTTTACATTAGATTGGATTAGGGGACCCCTGAAAATGTACTCTGAAAAGGTCATGAAATTTTAACTATAAAATAGTTATAAAACTACTTTTACGCTCAATCTAATGTATAAACACGTTTACAATTATACGCGTCTTAAACATTTTTAAAAAGTGTTTATTCAAATGTGTAAAAATGCTATAGTTAAAGGTTGACTGTGTTTTTGGCAACATAATATTCCGAGGCAATACTAGTAACAGATTTTTTTTTTAATCCTAGTTACCAATGGACCATAATATATAATAATAATATAAGGTATAAGTCAAATAAACTTTTTTCAATTAGACTTTTATTAAGCCCTTTTGAATCGGTACTATATATATTTCTTTTAAATTACTGAATCTACCGTATGTTCGGAAAAAGTAGAGCTCGTGAGAAGAACATACAAGAATCTCAACGGCCTCAGCTAAGGACACATTTAAGTAAGCGTATAGCTAAACTTTCAATATCGACAAGATATCGATAAATTATCTGTGATACCAGTATAAAAAATTATTAGACAAATTAATTTCTTAGCACACAAATTGATTCATAAACACTTATATTGAATAGCAGGAAACTCCATAATTGTCTAAAAACAAAGAATAAAATAAACTGATAGGTTATTTTTTGCTGTGACAATATCCGAAGTCCATTCAGTCAGTGTCTTAGTATGAGTCTGTCTCAGTAACAACCAGACCTACTTTGGCATCACATACTTTTCAAAGAACTGCCGCCCGGAGCCTCGCAATGGCCTACCCATTGGCCGCCTCTGTTGGTACATAACAAATTGCTTAGATTTGCAAGAGCGACATCTCAAGACAATTTCCAAATATGCAAATATTGGGGTTGAACAGGTTACAGGTAAAGTAGATCCTGTAGATGAAGCCACTGCCTGAGAGTTGAACAAAGCATACAAGATTTTATCAACAATACCTCACTCGAATGGTTGACCGGTTAGCAAGAGCGCTCGCAAGAGAGGTCACGACCTCGAGTCCCGCACTGTTCATAAAATTTGTTTTCAAATTTTATTGGTGTGATAAATCAAGTCAATATTAAAAGAAAATAATTTTATTCCCATCAGTCGCACATACATGCATGCAGCCCTTGCATGTCCCTTATTTTCATAAAAAAAAATACTAATTGACGCTTGCTTTATTGTGCACACAAACCGACTGTGGAAGTCGGAAGAATAGAATAGAACTTTTTACAAGAATGTGCAAACTTAGATTAAGGATTGGTCTCCGCTGCGCTCCAACTAGATACCGTGGGTACTATCTAAGAACAATAGCTTTTTTATTACGGCAACTTTATATTGTAGTGTGTATTGGCTAATTGTAAAGATGCTTGTGTGCGTGGCATCTTGACACTCAATGGCATCTTTCAAATTTTGTAACTTATATACGCTTCGAAATTAATAAAATACAAAATACTTACCTACTGATCCCATTGTCTTTCTTGTTTCTTGTAGTAATAGATATTTTTACTAGACAACCCGACATTTTAGTTTCAATTATTAGCAAAGTTTAACAGAACATGACACACGTCAACGTGACACAGTGTTCGAGATTGGCTCGAGTACGCCCACTTGGGCGTTGTATTAGTTGCCGCACTTTGCTACTACGCCTGCGGTAGCTAGTTGGAGCGCAGCGGAGACCAATCCTTAATCTAAATGTACAACCTTACGTTATGATACTTTTCAATAATTCCTTTTTCGTCCGTCACGTGGTTTGTCATAGGATACTGTCTAATTTAAATAAAAATATTTCACTTCCTACAAGTGGCGCATAATTTTCGTCAGCAATATATTTTTTTTATGAAGCTTATCTGCGTACATTTTTATGATAGATTCTGACACTCTACACTCTACAGATTCGAATCAAATCCTTTGACCGGTATAAAAGTTCTCCTGTCGCTTTAGCAACTATTAGATACTTTATTTATTTGTAGTGTATGTGGATGATGCAGCTACTGTACTCAATATTTTTTGTATTAATTTAAATTTACTTTTTTGACTTACTCGTGTAAGACATTGACTATTTGACGTTTGAGTGTGTTTGTTGCATCATTTTACATATTATATTGTAATTGAAATGATGTGTAAATCGATGTAAATGTAAATTTTGATGTAAAAGAGTGGCAATGAGTTTCTTGCTACTTCTTCTCATTAGCTCAACCCTTTACGAAGTAGCGGTAGATTCAATAAGAATTTTTTTTTTTTTTTTTGACATTCATAAGTTTCATTTCCGTGACCTACGTGAATAAACTGATTTTGATTTGATTTTGATATATTCTTAATTTATATCATTTGACAAAAGTGCCCCAACGCAAATATACCATTCAATTTTTTTATTAATATATCTAACTAATATTTATTTATTTATTTAAAACATCATAAAATCCACAGAACTTAAATTAGGTTATAATAATACTATTTTGTAGGACTTACATCTAATAACGGATTTACAATATTTATAAAAAGACATTAATACAGTATTTAATTTCACATAAGTATCAACCGATTAGTTATCAGAATATTACCTATTTAAAAAATAAATTATATATTAATAACATAAATAAAAATGGATAGCGATAGTAAAGCATTAAAAATTTATTATCAAAACGCCAGAGGCCTAAGAACAAAGACAAAGCTATTTTATGATAATTTGTTACTACAGAACTATGATATTATACTTATTACTGAGACTTGGCTACATGATGGGATATTCGATGCGGAACTATGTTGCGATAGATATAATGTCTTCCGTTTGGACCGACGGTCACTTGGAGGGGGGACTATGGTTCTATGTCTATCTAGCATAAAAGCACGTGTGCGGCCGGAATTTCATGTAGATAAGTTAGAATGCATATGGATTACCGTACCCGCTAAAAATGTAGGGTCTCTATACAACATTCATATAGCTTTGACTTATATGCCCTCAGATCTGCCATCAAAAATACACACACTACTTAAAATAGCCTCAGACGTTCAGAATACTCACCCTAACGACAACTTGCTGATAGCGGGTGATTTTAATTTATCATGTGTTGATTGGAGTCTGAATACTCAACCTAAAATATTAAAAAAGGGTTCAGTTGAGGTACAAAAGGCTGCACACAACCTAATTACTGATCTATCTTTCTTCGGTCTTTCTCAATATAACACAATTACTAACAGCTGCAATAACACATTAGATCTTATATTCTCAACTTTCCCATTAATAATACAGAAAGCTAATTATCCCCTTGTAAAAGAAGACGTTTTCCATCCCGCATTAAGTATTACAGCCCCTGATATACATGTCCCTCCATTTATACCTAAATCTAAAATTAAATTTCAATATAGAAAAGCAGATTATTTAAAAATTAATAATTATTTAATGCAAACCGATTGGTCTTTTGTGGTTGAGGATATCGATTTGCAAAATGTCATTACAAAGTTCTATAAAATTATCAACGATACTATAGAAACATATGTGCCAAAAACTCGCTCTAGTATTAGTACTTATCCAATATGGTATTCTAAAACACTTATAAATTTAATTAAAAAGAAAAATACGATACACGCCAATTGGATAAAGCACCGAAATCCTAACGATTACGCAGACTTTTCTGAGCTGAGGAAAAGGCAAAAAAGTGTACAAGATAAATGTTATAAAACGTATATCAACTTTGCACAAAATAAGATTAAAACCAACTCTAAGATGATTTGGAGCTATGTAAAGTCCAAACGAAAAAATGTTTCTTCCTATCCTCTACAAATGACCCTTGGTACTTCTCAAATCATTAACCCGGTTGATATATGTACAGCATTTAATAATTTCTTTAACAAAAATTTTAATCAACCATTACCAAGCTATATCTTTGATAATAGTATTGATAACTGTCCGCAATCAAGTATTATTCAATCAATAGTTGTTACAGAGAAAGAAATAAGAAAAGTCATTGTTCATCTCGATAAAAAACAAGGGCGCTGGTACTGATAACATAAATCCAATTTATTTTACTCACACGGTCAACAGCCTTACATACCCTATCACATTGCTGTTTAATAGATGCCTACATGAGGGATATTTTCCGAACATCTGGAAAACTGCTCATATTGTGCCAATTTACAAAAAAGGGTCAAGGGTATAGAAAATTACCGTCCCATATCGATACTTAATGTTTTCAGTAAGTTAATGGAAAGAGTTGTTCATACGCATATTTATCCTGCGCTGAGTACACTAATTCCTGAAGAGCAACATGGTTTTATGAAGGGGCGATCTACAACTACTAATTTAGGCTGTTTTATGGACTATGTTGTGTCAAGTATGGATGGTGGGTCTCAGATTGATGTGATCTACACAGACTTTGAGAAAGCATTCGATCGAGTGGACCATGTTATTCTCTTGCATAAGCTTTATGAATTGGGTATTCGGGGTAACCTTTTGAGATGGATGGAATCGTACTTACAAAATCGTTCCCAAGCTGTAGTAGTAGTAGGAGGCTACTGCTCAAACTTTGAAATCATACCATCGGGTGTCCCTCAAGGCTCAATTCTGGGTTATTTTATATGCTTGCTATCTTTATGATATAAGTAAATGTTTTCACTATGCAAAGTTCCTGATGTACGCCGATGATACTAAAATCTTTATGACAATCAAAGATAATTTGGACTGTTCCAAACTGCAAGCCGATTTAGATAGACTTACTTGCTATTATAATTGTAACCGCATAGATGTCAACCATGAAAAATGCATCTATGTCTCTTTCACGAGAAGAAAGTTTCCAACAGAATTTAGTTACCAAATTAATCATCACCAAATTGATAAAAACAAGTAGTCTTCTGGATGAAAAGGTAATATTTGGAGAACAAATAGATACAATTGTATGTAAGTCATATAAAAGTTTAGGCTTCATCTTGCGCGTAAGTAGCCCCTTTTCTGACTTGGATTGCATCAAGGTTTTGTAGAACTCATATATTAGAAGCATTCTTGAATATTGTAGTGTTATATGGAATTTGCAATATTCTGTCTATATTAAGAAATTAGAAAGCATTCAGAGAAAATATGTGAATCACCATAACTTTAGGACTCACAGTTATAATAAAGGTTATGAAGAATCTTGTAAGCACCATCAACTCATTAGTCTTGAAAACAGACGTATCCTTCTTATTATCTCTTTTACATGGGCTTTGTCACGGTTATGTAGACTGTCAGGAACTTACCACTAAAACTTTAAATTTTTGTACTCCAAAAAGACGCTCTAGGCACACATGTTTATTTCCTATTCCTCTGGTGTCCTCAAATTACGCACAACATTCTATAATAACTCGATTACATAAAACCTATAATAATAAGTTTAGTTCGGTTGATATTTACCACCTCAATAAACTCAAATTCAAAAATGAGATATTAAGAATATTAGTTGAAACATAATTTTATGATTTTATTAAGATAGTTCATTTCATGTTAGTTAGGTATCTTTTCATAGTTTAAAGCCTGTGTTTTTATCACACTAAAACGAATACACACACAAACACACACACACACACATACACCCACACACATGCACACATGTATATATAATTGTATACTAACTAGCAAATATCCGAATACATTCATGGTGTTTTACTGTGTCGATTGCTTAAAATTAAGGCCTTTAAAATGTTAATCCCTTTTGGCTGTCAGATCACATTTATATGTGTTAATTAAATATTTTTAAGAGCTGTGGATTATGTATAAATAAATAAATAAATAAAGACATGATATTTGTGCGTGTGCGGTTTGGTGAGAGTGTGTGTGTGTGTTTGTGAATTACTCTAAATTTAACCTTCCTTCAGATTTTTACTAACAATATATATAATATCTACATAGCCCCTCGAGATATATGGTTTGATGGGTAATAAAAATATGTCATATTTATACCAACATTGGAATAATAGGTAGGTACACTGTAATAAAATATTTTTGGGTTCCCTGAGCAACAATTCAATACAACTCTATATAAGTCACCTTGAAGTTCAGCTTTTTCTGTGTAGAGAAGATATAAGATGTCATCCTGACTATCTGGATATGTGGCGTTCTTCCATAGTTCGTTTTTCAAGGAAAATTGGTTGGTTCTATTCCCCGTCCAACCAAACTGTTGATTAAGCTTAGTACTGGTGCGATGACACGGTTCCCATGTCGTATCATCTTGGAAATACCGCGTCTGCTCTAATATCTTTTACATTAAAATTTCCTCATGAAAATGCAGTATAGAAATAGAACTAAAAATCAATGCAATGAGATCAGATTAATACTTAATTTATAAAAAAGTACGGTGCTACTTAAGAACACATAACAATTTATTATGTTTTCTTAAAAAGGGGGTATTTTCAATTTAAATAATTAATTATTTCTATATAAATATATGTAATAGTTATTAAAGCAGTAAAATAATAAGTCGATATCATATTTTTTCATATAAAAAAATAATTTCACGTAAAGATGTGTAAAAAAAATCATTAAAAGGAATCAGCCATAGGAGTTAGGGCAGGACATAAGTCAAGGTGAAAAAAAAATAAAAAAAACGCCCACCTACGACTAGGTGAGTACGCATGCATGCAAGCATGGAGGTAATCCGCGGTGCATCGAACTCAAACACGTTGCGTCAAGTTGGCAACTGCTCTAGATATGAATAATTTAAATTCAAATATTTTTATTCAAAATAGGATTAAAAATCACTTATTGAACGTCAAAAACTACCACCCATTCAAAAGAGACTGCCTCAGACCTGGGAAGAATGGGCGCAAGAAACTCAGCGGGCTTTTTTTTTGATATATAATATGGATTACAATGTGGTATCGTACAATAAACATTTATAGTTAAAGAGCCTGAGGGTGTTCGCTTTATTCCCAGTCCGTGGTGTCATTAAGAAAATCGTTTATGCTATAATAACCTTTCCCACATAAACGTAATAAATAATCATTTGTATCGTAATCGTAAATAATCATTTGTATGCAGATTTGGTACTGTTGTCAGTCTCTTGAGTCAGCAGCCTCAAAAAGATATGCTGGCGCCCCCATGGAGTATTTATATATAAAGTTACATACCAGTAAGGTATATTATATTCGGCTATTCTGTTCATATATTTTTTCTTTTAGTTTATATTTTTTTATTATTAAGATAGAGATAAACAGTTGAATAAAAATAAGTACCATAATCTTAATTATATTTCAGTTTATAATGAATAAACTAATACGTATGTATATATATTTGAATATAAGAACCTGCACATAAGCTTTGGATTGAAACACAGCAAAAAACCTCATAAGATGTACCTTTGTTCTAAATAATAATTAATTTAGTCAACAAAAACCATTACTGTGTATGACACACCTTTTCATCGTGTGCATCATGCATATGCATTTTTTTATGGAAAATGAGGACAAACGAGCGTACGGGTCACCTGTTAAGTGATCACCGCCGCCCACATTCTCTTGCAACACGAGAGGAATCACAGGAGTGTTGCCGGCCATCAATTTGTCTATAATCTACATTTTTCATTTATCCGTTGCTGGGTTCTACTACACATGAACATACACACAAATAATACACATATTTCATAGTATAAAATTTATTAAAAATCAGGCACTCGAAATGGACGGATATTATTACACATAGCAACCAAATACTTACAAATATACTTTACAACTAATAGGTAAAATTATATTATATTAATTACAGGTTAATTTTCGATAATTCTATTAATAACTTGATATTATCTTGTTCATAATACGCTCTACGTAGGGTAAGTGTCCCCTATAATGGACGAATAAAAAAGTATAAAAATACTCAAACGAAACTTTATCATTTCATATTTATAAGGTATATTGGAATGTAAGTACAATCAATATAAAAGAGAGAAATCTTAGCAAAATATTAACCTGTATATACGTAAGCACTGTCTTTTCATTTTGTATTATATAAAACTCCTACTTGCTCTAAGTATTACCTATTAATACAAAGTTGTTATGACATAAATGTCGTAAACCTTATCCTCACGGCAACTATGAACCTGGTAATTTAAAATCATAGTCCTTATAAGAAAACGTTCGACCATAGAACAAATAAATAACACAAATAGTCATTGATGCGCAGAGTCAAGTTATTTTATCAATTATTGAGAAAAATATTTCATTTTAACATTTTCATTTAAAAAGTTTAAAAAAGGAAAGTTTTACCTACATACAATATATGCTTATCATTTTTTTAATTTCTGACAATATTCGCAGATTTCAATAAGTCTTATAAAATATTGCAACCGCAATAAAACCAATGTTAAGATTATGAGATTCCTGCGATTATAATTTATATTCATTAATGGCCAATAAAACTACGGTGGGTTATATTAACACAAATCTCGACTTAAAATATAAAACTTCAATTTCTCATTAACTCTTAAGGATATAATATATAACATAATAGAAGAAACAGTTTTGGGATTCTTACCCTATAAAGTCGTTCGTTTGCTATTTTCGAAAAAACTATTTTAAATTAGTTTTTATCAATATATTTATTTATAATGCTTGTATGTGTTATGGTGCTCGATTATTACGTCATGCCTCAAAAATCAACGATTACACGTAAAATAATAACCAAAAAATGACGCGGTGCCGAATGATTATTGAGCCGTGACGTCATTTATATTTCACTTAACATGGTCAATTGCCGTATGTTATACATTTTTTACGGATTTCTTCTTAATCTCAATATAAAATCAATATGTTTGAGAATCCTCTCATCATATATATTTTAAGCCATAATATAAATTGATTCTTGAATAATATCATCGTGCACGTTACATAGAACCGTATAACATATTATTCCGGTTCTCTCACAGGGATAAGTAACACAATAATTATAATAACTATCTTAATAATAAAACTTGATATAAATAAAATAATTACAAACTACATATAAATTGAGACACGTAAATAGACAGCTATAGTTACAATACAGAGTGGAGTTACAATTGGACGTAGTTCCTGAAAAATGTTCCAAGCCACAAATATCACATTTTAAGGAATTCGTGTTTAAAGTTTAATAAATATTAGTGTATTCCATAAACGTGGATTGGGCTATTATGTCATGATGCCATTTAAAGAGTTACAGTATGGCTGCTATATTTTGTCAGTCTGTTAATATGAATCACGTGACCAGTTTAGTGTTCTTAAGGCGAAGAGTAAGCAGAAAACACATAAACATGATGTTTTTAGACAAGTTTTGTGGTGAAAGTATAGCATCTCGAGCTATGAACACTATTTAATCCTGTTACACATATCCTTAAGTCTTATTTGTAGGTTGCTAATGCTTGCTGTTGGTTATAGTTAACACTGCCGAGCCTTTTTGAACTACTACTTTTCTTTGAAGTTAAACAAGTGTTTTGGCTTGGCGTGACGCGTTTTTTGGTACTTCTCTCAGCAAAGTTATTCTTATAGCTTGTACTTTTTTGTGTAGGTTCATTTATTCAGTTAGTAGTGAATAACGAGGATTGTAAGCATATAAACTGTTTTCCACGCAAGAATTTTGAAAATATTGGCTTTGTTACATAGATGGCGGGCCGGCAGCTGTGAACTCATATCGTTCAAGGTCGCTGGCATTTAGTGTCGCCTTAACTCAATTTCGACATGATTGTGGTTTGCAACGTTTTTCTGGAATGACGTCCAATTGCGACATGAAATGCATTCACGGGCAGAGCTACTAATTGTAAACATAAAACATAATTCACCTAAATAAATAAATTTTCCATAATATTATTTTGGAGCAACCTGTAAGTAATCTAGTAGCCGCGCGCTAGCGTAGGCACTGGAGGTCTATTACCAAATCCGAAAGCCGAAGTTTCGGTCCGAAACGAAAGAACGACGAACTTCGAATTGAGTTTGGACGGATTTCATTTCAGAACCATAGACATAAAAAGTGAAGTTGTAGTTACGATCATAATAATGTGAAAAAGTGAATGTCAACTGAATTTGGTAATAATAATAAGGTAAACGAAAGACAAAATGTCTAATCGCGAACTTTGTATCGATTTTCGGATCCGAAACACTTCCGTAATAGGAAAATATACGATCCGTCAACCGAAACTTCGTATTTTGATTTTGGTAATTAGGCTCCTGATACCTACTTGTCCGACGTCGAATCGTAGGCCTTAAAATTTGTTTTTTTAATACATCTTAATATATATAAATTACGTGACACGTTGTTTGTCCTCGATGGACTCCTAAACTAATGAACGGATTTTAATTGGGATTACTTCATGGAGTGCAATTTGGTCCAACTTGAGAGATAGGATAGTTTTTATTTCGATTTGGGACACATAATTACTTTTATTTTTAATATTTTTTTTGTATGGACATAATATCTATGGGATAATTTAGTGACGCACGGTTTGACAGTTCCGCTGTGAAACAATTTCATTATAGCAACAGGGAGCATTTTTTACGAAATAATTCTTCATGTTCTGAAATATTATTGGCAATTTCCTATAAAAACAGTATTTTTTTTATTATCTACAGAACAACGTCTGTCTGGGCAGCTAGTCTTAATATATATAAATTACGTGACACGTTGTTTGTCCGCGATGGACTCCTAAACTAATGAACGGATTTCAATGGGATTTTTTTCATGGAGTGCAGTTTAGTCCAACTTGAGAGATAGGATACTTTTTATTTCGATTTGGGACCCATAATTATTTTTATTTCCAATATTTGTTTTGTATGGACATATTTTCTGTGAGAGAATATATTGACGCACGGTTTGACAGTTCTGCTGTGAAACAATTTCATTATAACAACAGGGAGCATTTTTTACGAAACAATTCTTGATGTTTTGAAATATTATTGGCAAATTCCTATAAAACAGTATTTTTTTTATTATCTACAGAATAGTCGTCTATCGGGTCAGCTAGTAATATTATATAATTTGTTTGTTTAAAAATTTCAAGTACCTGAGTATTTACTTTAAATTTTTGATTTATTTTCATGATTACGGTTTATTTATGATTAATTAAGTGATTATTTCTACCCGTGTATTCATTTATGTTGCCATTGTATCGGCACGGTGTACACTGAGAATTTTATGAAATCACTTAGTTTTTATCGGTGATAATTAGAGCCCGACACTTAGTTTGACATTTATAATACCCATTAGTATAAATTAACAAAACCAATATGTATGTAATGTAGAAAAATAATGTTTGATTTAATAACCCTGAAGGAATACAAAATACAATTATTATAGATTATGATTGACAATATAAATATAGCATGATAATAATGGACGAGTAAAAAAAGGAACGCGCCGTGATATTAGCAAGTGAAGCACCGTTATGCTAGTGTGTGTGCGGTTACGGGGGATACTAGTTACACAATTTTTTCTCCCTTTAATAATCATATATGGCCACAAATATAGTATCGTTTTTACACTTCTTCACAACGCACAACGGCATTTTTAAAATATTTTATTGAGACGCAAACTGATCTGTCACAGACGATGAAAATTCTCATAATGGCCGCCTATCGGCCTGTAGTAGTGTAAGTGTGTGCGTGGGGCTATGTACTCACACGATAATCGGCTTGTTTTGGAGCTACACTGTTATGAAAGGTGACACGGAGTCCTTATTTTTTTACTAGTCCATGATGATAATGTAAAAATTATAAAATATAAAAATCAGTAAATGCATTAAAATTGTACTCACTACAAAAAATATAAAGATAACAATAAATATAAGAGATTCTTATATCATGTGCATCAGTATGTTACCAATAAGACTTTATCTAAGACAATTATTTAATTTAGTTAACGGACTGTACTAACAATAAAAATGTCTTTTATACTTACTCTAATCAAAATACATTTAAAATAAAAATAAAAATGCAGATCAAATTATTTAAAACGTAGAAATCAATTCTTCAATTTCATTTAAAAGTAAAATAAATGCAGATCAAATTATCTAAAAAGTAGTAATCATTAAGTAGTAATTCATCCTTTTGATTGTTAATAAAATAAACATCAATCTATTGTAGAACCCAGAAGCTGTAGCTAAATGCATTTCGGTGCTAGATTTAAGTAGGAAAAAAGACGTTCCCAACGAAAAATTATCTTCCCAAGCTATTGAAAATTCATTTAACCTAGATTAAAGATTGGTCTCCGCTGCGCTCCAACTAGATACGGCACTACCTAAGAGCAATAGCTTTTTATTACGGCAACTATTAAATGCTTGTGTGCATGGCATATTGACACTCAATGGGAAATTTCAAATTTTTTAACTGAAATAAATAAAATACAAAATACTTACTGATTATATGTGAGTGTCTACCCAGTGTCTTTCTTATTTAAGGTAATATTATTATTACAAAGTTTTACTACGCAACCCGGCATTTTAGTTTCAATTACTAGCAAAGTTTAACAGAACATGTGGCACGACAGCGTCACGAGTACGCCCACTTGGGCGTAGTATTAGTTGCCACACTTTGCGACTATACGCCTGCGATATCTAGTTTTAGCGCAGCGGAGACCAATCCTTAATCTAAGACATGTAAATTGCAAATTATAATAGACTTATGTATTATATCTGTTCCAATAGTGTAATCAAATGTCCTGTGACACACTTTATGTAATGTAATGTTTGTGTCTACTCAATCATGATCTCAAAATGGGCCATCCCGAGTTTCTCCTTGCGGTTGTACTTGATATTCCTGGCCCAAGCGCGACACTCAATGTTTATTATAATGCCAGCTGTAACCAAACATATAAATGACATATAAAAGACGAAGGATTTCAACCAGTGTGTGTTGCCAGTGATGACTTACGGTACACAGACGTGGTCGCTAACTATGGGCCTTATGAGAAAGCTCATGGTCGCTCAGAGGGCAATGGAGAGGGCTATGCTCGGAGCGAGATCGAATCAGAAATGAGGAGATCCGTAGGAGAACCAAAGTAACCGGCATAGTCCAAACGATTGCGAAACTGAAGTGGCAGTGGGCAGGGCACATAGTTCGACGGATAGCAGCCGTTGGAGCAGTAAAGTCCTCGAATGGCGACCACGTACCGAAAGACGCAGTGTTGGTAGGCCCCCCACAAGATGGACCGACGGTCTGGTCAAGATCGCCGGAATACGACGGATGAGGGCAGCGCAGGACCGATCGTCGTGGAAATTTTTGGGGAGGCCTTTGTCCAGCAGTGGACGTTTTCCGGTTTTCAAATATTTATATTGCTTCGGAAACTATGTTTTAAGCTGTTTTTCTTTAAATTATTTATTTACTTACAGTGCATGTGATTTGGTACTATATATATATAAGGAGTACTCAATAAGGAGTATTTTGTATGATTTAAAATATTTTGTAAAATGATGAAGCTGTGAATATTAAGTGTGGCAATATGTTTCTTGCCACTTCTTCTCATCAAAGTCCAAAATTTCAGACGTGGTGGTAAATGGTAAAAGGCATAACTTTGATTTGGAAAGTGAGGAGATCCGTAGGAGAACTACAGTCACCAACATAGCCCAAATGATTGCGAAACTAAAGTAGCAGTGGGCAGGGCACATATTTCGACGGACAGATGGCCAGTTGGGCAGTAAACTCCTCGAATGGCGACCACGTATAGACGCAGTGTTAGTAGGCCCCCCACAAAATGGACCGACGATCTGGTTAATATTACCGGAATACATTGGAATGAGGGCATCGCAGGACCGATCGTCGTGGAAATCCTTGAGGAGGCCTTTGTCCAACAGTGGGCGTTTTCCGGCTGAGATGATTTGAAGAAAAAGAAGGACCTTAAACTTACATCAATAACTAAATTATATCTGATACTTACTCCTGGGTCTCACAAGGTGCACAGCAACCAGGGGACTGAGGTATCCTTCAGCATTATTGTATGGGTAGTAAAACCCTGGGAAGCCCGGGTGAGGGATGTAATGCAGGGGTCCAATGTTTTCTTTGTCTGTCGGTGTTTCACCTTGGCACGACACCCATACAGTATTAGCCTGTAATATTAAATTTATTTAACTAACAAAAACCTTAGGCTGGCTAACACATCCGGAATCACTCTCTGGATTCAATATCTAAAATTCATAATCTAATTAACGGCACTTTGACTCCCGCATATCTTAAAAATTTATATTGATCAGTAGTCCCGTGATATTGAAAGAAATCCAAACGGAAACACTGGATTCATCATTCAAATGTGAACAGAGGAAAGGAGAGTCGGTACCACATTACGGGCAGAAAATTATTTATTTAATTTAATCATTTATTAGAAATTCATAATCTGTCAAAATCAAAATATGCATGGAGCATACTGGTATTGTATGGTATTCCGGGCTTTCTTAATTAGTAATGTGAATTCAGATTATATGAATCCAGAGAGCCGTTCCGGATGTGTGAGGTCAGCCTAAGCCTTACAAAAAAGCAATGAGTCATGTTAAAAATTTTGTATGGGCCATTAATTTTACCGAGATTCATCCTTATTTAAAGTATTATATAAATGCCAATCATACAAAAAAAAGTTAATTGTAAATTGGGAGGTAGTATTAGTATCTTGTTCTAAAGAGGTAGATAAATAAATCACAAAAAATATTGACAAGAATAATTTAGGAACACAATGTTTGTTGAGAGACATTTTGAAAATGGAAACATTTACCATTGATATTGCATCTGTCACAAATAATATAATGATACTTTCCAAATAGGATACTTACAAACAAGAACCAATTTGTGCAAGTTGAATGTGAGGGATATCATTTAAAAATAACTAACTCTTTAGATTTGATTCAAATTCAAATATTTTTATTCAAAATAGGATGTGACATCACTTATTGAAATTCAAAAACTACCACCCATTCCAAAATGAATGCTTCAGACCTGAGAAGAATGGGAGCAACAAACTCAGTGGGCTTTTTTTTTTTCAACGAAAAAATATGTTTACAAAGTAATATTGTACAATTAAACTTGTTATTTAATAGCCTGAGGGCAGTCACTCCATTCCCAATCTGTGGTTTCATTAAGAAAGTCATTTATGTTATAGTAACCTTTACCACACAAGTGTTTTTTAACAATTCTTTTGAATAACGTAATACTTTTGTTTTGAACATTTTCTGGGATCTTGTTGTAAAAGCATCTACATCGCCCCACAAAAGACTTACTAACTCGACTTCCCCCACTAATGATATAATATATGATAGAGCGACATCTCAATTTCCTAATATAGAATTATTGTGGTTGAACAGGTTCTCAACTGTAAATTAGATCCTGTAGATTGAGCCACAATCTGAGAGTTGAACAAGACATACCAAGATTTACGATCGTTGCGTCACTCGGAAGGTTGGCTTAGTTGGTACGAGCGCTCCGACGGAACCCGAGGCCCAGGTTCAAGACCCGCATCGTTCATAAATTTGGGTACAAATTTAATTTGGATATTTAAACCCAGAAGTGAGGGAAGGTCTATTCTGTTTGGCTCTGACATTATCAAATTTCTGTTTACCAAACACTGATAACGGGCACTTTTTCAAGTCAAAAATATTTTTCATATTACCCACTAATGTCCCTAAAACAAGCGTAGGTAACGGGTAATATTCTCAGGCGAAAGAAATTCATACTCACATAATCTCTGTTGTAACTGGTTATGTTCTTGATACTCGTCTGTAAGTCTTTGGGCATGTCATGGGGCAGATTTTCGGTGTCGTTGTAGAACTCGGGTCGCCAACCGTAGATTCTGAAACAACATACCTACGAATTAGCGACCGTCACTTAACACACCTCTGGGACCGTGCATGGGCGGTTCTCTCCTTACATTAGGAAGCTAATTGACCTTTTTCCTAATGTAATATATTAACACGGGAGTGGGTCAGGGATTGGAAATAATACTCCGCTTATAGGAACGAGTCTTTATTTGCGTTCACTTTTTCTGAACTTGCGCTTCGCCGGTCTGCCGCTGTTCCTCTTGTGGGCGGCGGTACCTTCAACGGATCACACCGCACCGAATACTAAGTCTCTTCTATCTTCTTCTTCTTGGAACACTTCCACTTTTCACTGCTTCTTCTTTTCTTCTGCTTCTTCTTCTTTACACTTTCGAGTCAGAACTAGAACTCCGTAGGCCACACTTAGTACGGCTTATATACCCCCGGATCCGTTCTATTTTCAAAATGATTCTCCCATTCCATCTTTAAATTTAAATTGTACTAGAAAATTCTTTAAACTATTTTTATCCTGCTTACACATTTTCCATCCCTTTTTTTCTGTTCGATTTGATCCTGAACTTACTAGAAATTTCCTTAAACTTTACAAAACCCAAAAAAATCCATACACTGGTAGGTGTATCGAACCCGGGTCTACAGCGTCTAAAGTAAACACTTTTCTGCTGAGCTACGAGTATTGCTGACGGAGCTGTTGAAATTAACAATGTCTTGAAGTTTGACTCTCGTCATATACTTCGAAGGGTTGCTACGCAACACTGCCCCCTCCCAAGACATGATCGTCCCGATCATCGTTGCTTCCGTAGTACTTAGCCACCCGATCGACATGTACGATTTTCGGGGGACTTCGAGGGGTACGCTGGATCCTGAGAGTCACATCATTTATCCTTGTGATTACTTTATATGGTCCCTCCCAACTTGGTTGGAGCTTCGGAGACTTCCCCTTTCGCCTTACAGGATTGTGTAACCAAATCAGGGTTCCCTCTTCAAAACTAGGAATATTAGCTCTTCGATCGTAGCGGGTCTTCATCCGTTCACTTGCCTTAAGCCCAGTTGTTCTAATTTCCTCGTAGATGTCAACCATCTTTTTCCGTAACTCATCCACATATTCTGTTATACTTTTCGGAGTATCCTGTGGACAGCCTGAGAGTAAATCAGCTGGCAATTTCAATTTCCTTCCAAAATTGTCGTACGCAGGAGTCACCGTTGTTGTCTCGCGTATTGCGCTTCTATACGACATAAGAAACAGTGGAATGTACTCATCCCAGTTATCCTGATGACTGTCCACTACTTTTGCCAGATGTCGCTCCAATGTTTGGTTAAACCTCTCCACCATCCCGTCCGACTGTGGATGATATGGCGTAGTTCGGGTCTTATGGATTCCCAAGATCTTGCAAACTTCTTGAAATACTTGTGACTCGAAGTGCCCTTGGTCACTGTGCAACTCCAAAGGCACACCTAATCTGCAGAAAACTTCATACACCAGCTTCGTCGCAACGGTAACTGCTTCTTGATTCGGTAGAGCAAATGCTTCCGGCCACTTCATGAAATAATCCATCACCAGCATTATGTAACGGCTTCCAGCTTTGGTGACTGGAAACGGTCCGGCTATATCCAGAGCTACTCTCTCCCACGGAGCTCCAACATTATACAACTTCATAGCTCCTCTGCTCCGGGTTTGAGGTCCTTTGACAGCTGCACAACTCTTGCATTTACGGCACCAGTCTTCCACATCATCACGGCAATGCAACCAGTAAAATCGTTCTTTAATTTTTATGAGAGTTCTTCTTATTCCCAAATGTACACCTGAAGAACCATCGTGATAAGCTCTCAGGATCTCGTTCACCTTCTCCCTGGGAACGACCAGTTGCAGAAGGCAATCCTTTCCTTGCGGGGTTTCCCATTTCCGGCAGAGCAACCCGTCATGCATCACCAAACTATTCCATTGTGCCCAGAGACTCTTGGTAGCCGTACTGTGTCTAGCCACTTCAGACCATTTTGGTTTAAGTGATCCACTTGCTAGCCAATGTAAAATTGGTTGAAGATCCTTATCATTTTCCTGAGCTCTCCTCATTGCATCGTTGCTCCAGTTCCCATCGATCGAATCTGTTCTGATCAGTCGGATTATTGGATTTCCTTTCTCCTCCTGACGAATGCAATGTTTGCATTCCGTCGGACAAGGTCTTCTAGATAAAGCATCTGCGTTTCCATGAGTTTTTCCTCCTCGATGTTCGATTTCAAAGTCATACTCTTGAAGTTGCTCAATCCATCTGGCCACTTGTCCTTCCGGATTCTTGAATTCTAGTAACCACTTCAAGGCGGCATGATTAGTCCTTACAAGGAATTTGCAACTCAACAAGTACTTTTTAAAATGTTGTAATGTCTTCACCATGGCAAGTAACTCCCTACGAGTTACACAGTAGTTCCTCTCCGGCTTCGATAAAGATTTACTGAAGTATGCAATTACAACTTCTTGATCTCCCCTCTTCTGAGATAACACTCCACCAATTCCAGAATTGCTAGCATCAATATCTACTATGAATCTTCCCTCCGTGTCAGGATATCCGAGGATAGGGGATTCACATAGTCGTTTCTTCAACTCTAAGAAAGCTTGTTCGCAGTCTTCATCCCAGGTAAAGGCTCTTTTCTCCTCCGTCAGTCGATGTAAGGGCTTAGCAACATCGGAAAACCCTTTCACAAAGCGCCGATAATAAGAGCATAGTCCAGAGCATAGTCCAAGGAATGCTCTCACATGTGTCTTTTCTGCCGGCGTCGGCCAGTCCTTGACAGCACTTATCTTGGCAGGATCCGTCGCAACGCCTTGCTCCGAGATAACGTGCCCCAAGTAATTCACCTGACGTTGAAAGAAAGAACATTTCTTTGGACTCAACTTCAAGTTGGCACCCTGCAGTTTTGCGAAGACTTTTTCGAGCTTCTTAAGATGATCTTCAAAACTTCGTCCCATAATGATTATGTCATCCAAGTAGACAAGGCAGGTTTCTCCCAACATACCTGCCAGCACATACTCCATCAACCTTTCGAAAGTAGCTGGGGCGTTGCATAATCCGAAGGGCATTGTTTTGAACTGCCATAATCCTTTTCCGGTTGAAAAAGCCGTCTTCTCCTTGTCTTTAGGGTCCAGATCAACTTGCCAGTAGCCACTTTTCAAATCCAGAGTAGAGAACCACGTCATGCCACAAAGTGAATCTAAGGTGTCATCGATTCTTGGCAATGGATAACTGTCCTTCTTAGTAACATCATTCAGACGCCGATAGTCCACACAAAATCTAGTTGATCCATCCTTCTTCTTCACCAGAACCACAGGAGAACACCATGGACTCGACGACGGTTCTATCACATCATTTTCTTTCATATCCCGAATCATGTCTTCCACTTCTTGTTCGCGTGCAAACGGAATACGTCTTGGTCTTTGCCGTATCGGAACAGTGTCTCCTGTGTCGATCTTGTGTTTCACCAAACCAGTTCTTCCGATGTCTCCGTCGTTCTTTGAGAAAATCCCGGAGTAGCGTAGCAGGAAATTTCTCGCTTTTATTAACTGTAGCTTGGTAAGATTGTCCTTACAGCCATCCAGAAGTTTCTGTATGTTCACATCCTGGTTTGCAGCTTCGGTCTTCCTCCCTTCTTCACACTTTCTTAACCAAGCTATCTCCTCACAAGCTCCGATCACTGTTCCCTTCCTAATGATTTGCTTGTCCTCATGAGGATTAAACACGGGAACCATCGCAATCTGGGAGTTACCCACAACAGTCCTGGCTGGGATCCATGTCGTGTCCGATGTCTCTCTTTCTATTATAGCGCATTTACAAGGTCTTAGGGTCTTAGGGTCTTTTTTCTTTTTTTTTTTTTATGGAATAGGAGGACAAACGAGCGTACGGGTCACCTGGTGTTAAGTGATCACCGCCGCCCACATTCTCTTGCAACACCAGAGGAATCACAAGAGCGTTGCCGGCCTTTAAGGAAGGTGTACGCGCTTTTTTTGAAGGTACCCATGTCGTATCGTCCCCGAAACACCGCACAAGGAAGCTCATTCCACAGCTTTGTAGTACGAGGGAGAAAGCTTCTTGAAAACCGCACTGTGGAGGACCGCCACACATCCAGATGGTGGGGATGATATCCTAACTTGTGGCGTGTCGTGCGATGGTGAAATTCGGCGGCAGGAATCAGGTTAAACAGCTCTTCGGAACACTCCCCGTGATAAATGCGGTAGAAGACACACAATGAAGCGACGTCTCTACGCAACGCCAAGTGATCCAGCCGTTCACAGAGCACTGAGTCCCCGACAATTCGAGCTGCTCTACGTTGCACGCGGTCAAATGGATCGAGCAGATACTGGGGTGCACCAGACCAGAGATGACAGCAATACTCCATGTGTGGCCGGACCTGCGCTTTGTAGAGCGCTAGAATGTGGGCCGGCTTGAAGTATTGCCGTGCTCTATTGATGACGCCCAGCTTCTTCGAAGCCAATTTGGCTTTGCCCTCCAGATGGCCACGGAATTGGCAATCGCTCGAGATTTCGAGACCCAGTATTCCGATACTAGGCGCGGCTTTTAGAGAAGTGTTCTCGAAGAGCGGTGATACGACAAATGGGGTTTTTTTAGTGGTAAACGCGCAAACTTGAGTCTTCTGGGGGTTAAATTGGACAAGGTTCAATTTACCCCATTCGGCGACCTTCTCGAGAGAGGACTCGATAGAAGACACAAGTTTCTCCCGGCACTGGTCGACGATTTCCCGAGAGAGACCTGCATGGCCCGTGTATACGGCATCACCAGTGCTGTCATCTGCATAGCAATGCATGTTGGAGGTGTCCAACATATCATTGATATGCAGAAGAAACAGCGTAGGAGATAGCACACAGCCTTGGGGCACTCCAGCATTCACGGGCTTCGGGTTCGAGCAATATCCGTCGACAACGACCTGTATGCTACGCCCAGTGAGGAAGCTGGAGGTCCACTTGCACAAGCTCTCGGGAAGCCCAAATGATGGAAGTTTTGAGAGGAGCGCCTTGTGCCATACACGATCAAAGGCCTTCGCTATATCCAGGCTAACTGCCAGGCCTTCCCGCTTGCTTTCAATAGCCGCCGCCCATCTATGTGTTAGGTATACCAGAAGATCACCTGCCGAACGTCCATGGCGAAACCCGTACTGTCGGTCGTTGATCAACTGGTGACCCTCTAGGTCTGCGATCTCGGATTTAAAGTCGTGTCTTTTAAGCACAACACTTTCCCAACAGTTCCGCCTTTTATTGGAATTTCTTCACCTCCATGCTTCAATACACCATGTTTCATGTCAATGGTACACTGATGATTTCGAAGAAAATCCAACCCAATGATGCAGTCATCTGTGATATCCGCGATTATCACTTTTTGCCAGTACAACGTATCCCCGATTTTCATGGCCACGATCTTCTCTCCCTGGACTGGTATGCGCTGGCCGGTAGTTGTTGTGAGTGTTAAGTTTACATTTTCTCGCATATGTCGTCTTCCGATGCTCTCTAGTCTTCTTTGGCTAACGACTGTACGTGAGGCTCCCGTATGCAAAGTGAAACGGCAAGATTTTCCATTTATCATTCCTTCTATAACTAAAGTGTTTCCGTCACATGTCTGCTTAACGAAGATCCTTGGGGTTTTGCTTCTACTGGCCAGCGCATGAGCACGCTGATGTCTACGGTAGGAGCCTACGGTGCTGACACGGTCGCACTGAGTCCAGAGCCGGATGTTTCTGACTCGTCCTCTGCCGCTGCAGCTGCTCCCGCTCGCGTGGTCACTCCCTTCTCGTTCCTGGGCACTAATGGCATCTTTCCAATCCCACTTCTGACACCAATTGACACGAGAGTGGGTCAGGGATTGGAAATAATACTCCGCTTATAGGAACGAGTCTTTATTTGCGTTCACTTTTTCTGAACTTGCGCTTCGCCGGACTGCCGCTGTTCCTCTTGTGGGCGGCGATACCTTCAACGCGTCACACCGCACCGAACACTTAGTCTCTTCTATCTTCTTCTTCTTGGAACACTTGCACTTTTCACTGCTTCTTCTTTTCTTCTGCTTCTTCTTCTTTACACTTTCGAGTCAGAACTAGAACTCCGTAGGCCACGCTTAGTACGGCTTATATACCCCCGGATTCGTTCTATTTTCAAAATGATTCACCCATTCCATCTTTAAATTTAAATTGTACTAGAAAATTCTTTTAACTATTTTTATCCTGCTTACACATTTTCCATCCCTTTTTTTCTGTTCGATTTGATCCTGAACTTACTAGAAATTTCCTTAAACTTTACAAAACCCAAAAAAATCCATACACTGGTAGGTGTATCGAACCCGGGTCTACAGCGTCTAAAGTAAACACTTTTCCGCTGAGCTACCAGTATTGCTGACGGAGCTGTTGAAATTAACAATGTCTTGAAGTTTGACTCTCGTCATATACTTCGAAGGGTTGCAACAATATAATAAAAAAAAATTAAACACTTCTATGAATGATGAATGTGTACTCAAATGAAAAAGTGACGACGAGCTAAACCGGATTTTGTCTGGTTCGATGTTGGACCACGCGTAAGGACAGGCCAAACAGCTTAAATAGACAAAACAATCAGCTTGATAAATGCCAAGACATCGAGCTATTCACACATTACTGAATCCCCGAGCATTCTCCGTCGCGCAAGGAATTAGCACTTAGGCTATTAAAGTTCCGTTACTTAAATCGAATGTCCACCGAATTTTGGCACATCCCTAAAAACATTTCATACTGAAATTCTTACATAATTTATACGTCTAGATACAGTCTCTTGCTGTAAGATCAAATAGGCCAAGTTAGTCATTAGTGTGACAAGCTACGTCTTACACTAGCGATTTGTATGACACTTTGTGTTAAGTGTGTGTTCATTGCTCAAAATATAGGTTCTCTAAACTCCATTTTTTTCGATGTGTTCACAGCTGTCATAGTCTATTTAGACGTTTGAATGGTCCAATATGAAATCCTAGAACAAATTTGAGGACATTCTCAGGCTGTTTATCGCTCACTTGCATGCTGATAAGACCATTTTTTTATGAAAATAAGGGACGAGACGAGCCGGACGTTCAGCTGATGGTAGTTGATACGCCCTGCTCATTACAATGCAGTGCCGCTCAGGATACTTGAAAGACCCAAAAATTCTGAGCGGCACTACAACTGCGCTCGTCACCTTGAGACATAAGTTGTTAATTCTCATTTGCCCAGTAATTTCACTAGCTACGGCGCCCTTCAGACCGAAACACAGTAATGCTTACATTACTGCTACACGACAGAAATAGGCGCCGTTGTGCTACCCATAATCTAGCCGGCATCCTGTGCAAAGGATCCTCCCACTGGTAAAAGTGATTAAATAACAAACAGCATACTTGTTTAATTTTAGAAATATGCATGGTGAAGACTTGTGGAAGGAGAAGTGGTTCTCTTCTATACAGGGCTCCCAGCCTCGGATGTCCACATCACACACCTTGCCCACCGGCGGCAGGTTCTTGAAGTCGCAGTTGTAGATGTTCTGACCAGCGCCTGCAGTCTGGCCTTTTTTCTTGTATACTGGAATGAAAATTATAGTGTTTGTAGAGCTGGAAATAGAGATATTGAGATACTCACATCAGATAGAGATACGTACACACACTATCACCTCTAAGCTAATATACAACTGTCACCAATGTCTGAGGGAGTTATGCGAAAATAACAACCAAGTAACTCTTCAATGGATAAAGGGACACAGTAACTCACGAGGGAATGATGCCGCTGATGAATTGGCCAGGAGAGGCTCAGCGATGACAGCAAAAGGACCAGAACCAACTATCCCTCTCCCGCCTAGCTGGCCTACGAAGGTAATACGCCAACACACCAAGGAATTACATAATAAGTACTGGATGAACGTAAGTGGGTGTAGACAAGCAAAAGAAGCTCTACCACAAATAGACCCCAAGCTCTCTCGCAAGCTAGTAAAACTTCCACGACCTAGGTTACGGAAAATAACTCATGTACTAACGGGTCACGGCCCTTTTAACAAGCATCTGTTCAATATAGGTGTCACCGACAGCCCACTGTGCAGAGCCTGCACGGAGGCGGACGAAACGGCCGCACACGTCATTTTGGAGTGTAGGAGTGTGGCCTCATACCGGGCCAAACACCTGGGGTCACCGAGGACTCTCCCCGAGGTCATGGGTGACATCAGAGGTTTGATACATTACCTTGAGGAACTAGGGTGGCAGGATTAGCCGCCCTCCTCACCACGCAAAATAGGCGCGCTGTAGTCGTCGAGTTGCGGATAATAGCCCGTGATAACCTATAACCTATAGAGATACGTAGGTCACACTAAAAGTTTTTCGTAACTTAAAAAAACAACATGTTATAACCAGAATATTATGTTTATTGCTTTTCAAAATACCCTCCTTTACATTTAAAATATTTTTTCATGCGATCGAACCATTTTTTAAAACAGGAGGACCACAGATCTTTTTTTTATGGAATAGGAGGACAAACGAGCGTACGGGTCACCTGTTGTTAAGTGATCACCGCCGCCCACAATCTCTTGCAACACCAGAGGAATCACAGGAGCGTTGCCGGCATTTCAGGAATGTGTACGCGCTTTTTTTGAAGGTTTGTAGTACGTGGAAGAAAGCTCCTTGAAAACCGCACTATGGAGGACCGCCACACATCCAGATGGTGATGGTCTATGATCTGAAGGCATGTTTTCTACGTGCTGTTTGAACGCTATCACTGCCTCTTGGGATTTGGTAAAAGTGAAACCTCTCATGAAATCTTTGATTTTGGGGAAAATACAAAAATCACAGGGTGCTAGGTCGGGGCTATGTGCAGAATGGGTGATGAGTTGTACTTTTTTGGCTAAAAATGACTTAGTTTTGTTGGCCATGTGTGAAGAAGCGTAGATCGAAAGTTTGATGATATGATAGATGTTTCGTAGGAGAAAGCGGCTTTTTGGTCGTCTTTCGCGATCTTTTTTTAACACCCTGGGTAAACAAATTGTAGATTACCATCGGCATTTACACTCTTTTGATATTCAAGTGGAATTGTGCAGATGAGACCCGTAGCTGAGCAAAAAAAATGCGATCATTTATTTACAGATGGCACACAGCCTTGGAAAACTCCAGCTTTCATGGTCTTCAGATTCAAGCAATATCCGTCGACAACGATTTTGCGATACTGCAACCAGTGAGGAAGCTGATGGACCACTTGCATTTATTGAACTTTCCAGAAGCCCAAATCATGGAAGTTGTTCCTTGTTCTCGATAGCCGCTGCTCATCTTGTGTTATAGGTATACCAGAAGATCGCCACCTGATCGGACATGTGATTGTTGACTGGTATAACTATACCAAGATAGTGATAGGATTGTGGTTTGCTGATAACAAACAACAATGCATACAGCCCTCTGTAAAATATGGAATATTTTATCAAACATGCATCTTTCATCCTCTGATGTTTTGTGCGAGCCACAGAGCAATCTGGCAGATTGCACTAGCAAACTAAGCATTCTCCAAGATATTGACATATCTCCCTCTGAATAGCAGATCAATCCCCAATCTCATACAACCTGCACATTTTAGTGAGTGAGAATTAAGTGAGAATGAGATGCAAGCTGTTTGGAACCCAAAAATGAAATATTTTATCTGGTAAAGCTGGAATATAGGTTAGATAAAAGATTTAGAATATCTTTAGTTTCCTAGAAATTGAAGTTTTTTGTTTTCAGTTTGTTGTAGCAAGTTACCAAAAAATTATAAAATTTAATAACATGTGGCTATTACGTTCTTGTTTAACTATCAAGATTTTTAAGATACTTTAGCTGCAAATCTGTTCCTGGAGTTGACTTTGGCGCAGAGCAGTGAAGATGTCATGATCATATTATAAATGAAGCTGGAGCCTTTCTATCAGTCAATAGAAACTGCATACAGGAATTTAACTAAAATTTTATTTCATTTATTTAATAACTTAAAACTTACCTGAAAGAAAATCGATCAGCTGGTCTTCCCAATATTTATAGCTATCATATCCTGTGCCTTTATACCAGATAAGTGTGCTGCGGACATCTTCGGGCAAGGGGCGGAAACCCAAACCGGGACTAGTCCCTATCAAGCTGCCCTGTAGCTGTAGCCTTGGCACTCTTGGGTTTATAAAATGCTGCATAAATGTCGCCATACACACCGCAAACAGACTGATAAGCGCAGCATAAAATATTATGTAGAACAGTATGATTTTGGCTAAAAACAAACACAATACTTAAGGTCACAAAATATAATTTAAGACAACATACTAAATAACCAATTTAACAATGTAAGTATTAATAATTGAGTGTTTACCCAGATGGACTGACAGGCAACACAACATGCAGGAGACCACCCCGCACTTTATGGCGTAGGTACGAAAATGAAACCAATCTTTGACGTAGTACTTAAGACTACCAAACCCAATCATTCTCCTGTGATTGCTGTGGTCACTTCCAATAATGTCTAATAACTCTATAGTAAGTGATAAATAAATAAAATAATACTATAGCCCTACATTTATTCATTCAGTAAATATTAATTCATGTAACATTTTTTAAATCCCTATTTTATACAATACATATTTTAGACCATTACATAAATTTTTAGTTAGTTGTATGAAAGGTGATCAATATATATCATAATCTTTACATAATTAATGTAATAAATCTGTAATTTACTTTAAATATATAATATATCAGATGTTACTTAGAATAAACTGTGAAAAAATAAGTGTCTAATCTATTTTACTTCTATTATCTCTGGTATAAAGCACAAGAAATTTGACCCAATCACCACATTTGAGGCTGTAATAGTAAGACATTAACATTTTTACAGGAATAAGAAATACTTGTGTGAGGGCGACTTGAACAACTGTTTGTATGTGATCACAGCCCCCATACATTCTTGCAACACCAACAGAATCACAGAAGCAAGAATGACCTGTGAAATAGACCACAAGGAACTTCAATCTTCACTCCAATAAAAGATGGTTAATTACCATCTTGCATATACTTAAAAGAGGATGTGGTAGATTTTATGAATGGTATTACAAGTGATATTATGAATTGGTAATAATATAATACACTTTTGTGTTTTAATAGGCTGGTAGTAGGCAATACAATGATATGGACAAGCTTGGCAGGACATAAACTTTATCAAACTAAGACTATATAAGGAAGTACAATGCCCAATTAATGTTTTTCATTTCAATAAAATAAGTAAATATAATGCTTCATACTATTTACATTGTATTCATTTAAAACTTTATCGATAAAAATTTGCCACGCCCAGAATAAATAATGTGATGGTATTTTAAAACAGTTTGAGCAAAAGATTAAATTGTACCAACTTCTAGCATTAAAAAATTGTACCATTGATACTATCTAATACATACAAATTTAATAAATATAAATTCAAATAACTAACCCCAACTTTTAGTTGTTCTTCCCAAGAATGCGCCAGTTTCCTCATTATAAATAAAATCTTTATATGTTTGCGGTCCAAACCGTCTTGTAGGCTTAGTTTCGATTTCAAATTCTTCTAATTTTCGATTTCGTTGCATAATGAAATAAAAATAAAGTTAGTACGAACTTCTAACGTAATTTAAGGTTTAACCGAACTATCACCAAAATAAACTAAACAAAATAAAACTGACAATTGACAAAACTTCGAGTTTCGGCGCCTTCAAAGTTCAAGTCTCAAGGCTTCGTACCTAGTTCGTCCCGCACTCACAGACCACAGACCACAGTATCTCAGACACTTGACAGACGACAGTCAAAGAATATATATTTTATATTTTACAAAAAGTTAAAGCATTATATTGAAAGTTTAAAAAACTCAAAGAGACAATTTTTCAAAAGCGTTCAAGATTTACTATCAAATTCAGTTTGTTAAATCCTTTTAAATAATACATAAACACTGTGGAGAAGATTTATTTTATATTTTTGTCTTAAAACATAGAAATACGTAAAATTGAATTTTTGAGATTTTTGATTGCAATTTGTAATTCTTATTTTATAATATTATTAATAGTAAAGTTGAATACATACTATCAACACGCGATCCGACACGGTGTGGCGACACCTAACGTGTGCCGTGCACATACACAACACCCCACTCGACGTTGCAATCTACATTAGCTTTGCCAGTATCATGTGAAAGGCGAAACGGTAGCGACGTTGCCATGGATTTACTATTACAAGACGAGCTAGTTGAAGATTTCGAGGAAAATTTATTGCAGATTTTGGGTTTAGATATAACGCAGAAAAACTTGAATAAGAAAACGTATTAGACGAAAAGATACTGGATTCATTAAATAAATGTATTTCATTTTCACAGCGAATGACCGCACGGGCGAAGCGAGTCAACTTCGCTTTCGTAGGCCATCGACAACTTGTCGCACTTGTTGCACAATAGGCAGATATTCCCGAATGGCTGAACATAGTAAGAATGAGTAATACAAAATAATAAAAAACCGGCCAAATGTGGGGTCTTTTTATTATTATCAAATAAATTAGAGCGTTGGTTTTATTTTTCCTTTAAATTTAAAATATAGGTAAACTTCTATTGACCATAATTAAAACAAAAACTACTAACCATAAAAATAAATTGGTCCCTACGTTAACTAACTTTGACATTTGAAACCCCTGAAATTCCCCCTTTTTTATAAAATACTAGCTGACCAAACAACGTTGCCATATAAAATATTTAAAAAAAAACAATTATTAAAATTTTGATGCAACCGATTCTCAGACCTACCAAATATATCGTTCTACAGTTATTGTATTCGATTGCCATCTTGCAACCCTGGTATATCGCTTTGGTGGATGGAACAGAATAATATAAAAATCGTGATACAAAAATAGTTGTAGATCGTAGAAAGGCGAAAATTTTAATTTGAATGTATTTTTCAATTCTCAATCATAATAAAATAAAAAAAATAAAAAAAAAATTTTTTTGGGTGGACTACCCTTAACATTTAGGAGGATGAAAAATAGATGGTAGCCGATTCTCAGACCTACTGAATATGCATATAAAATTTGGTAAAAATCAGTAAAGCCGTTACGGCGGAGTGAGGTAACTAACATTGTGACATGAGAATTTTATATATAAGATTATTTTCATTTTTTTATTCCGATGATGTTGGGTAATTTTTATATATAATTATATTCCTTTCATGTCGTTTTACTTACTGAAATAATTGACTGGAATAGACTGATAGAGAAAGTCGCACCAAGTTTTCATTATTACTATTTTCGTGAAAAACCTAAAAAAATGACCCGTCGTATTAGAATATTATGATCCCCATATTGGTCTGAACTCATGTCGTATAACACCGGGTATCTTTTATCTCTGTATATTAATTGATCATCAGTCATTTTTATAAATAGCGTTCATACTTCATACACCACGAAAGTTCTCGTACAATTGACGCGTGGCGTCGGGTGTTAACTAGAAACACACTGCTTAACAGTTAACACGCATCGGGTAGCATGTGTTCCTCCACTCCTGGCAACATGCCGATCTAGCTCGACTGGATTTTACCGCGTGTGATCACATGGCGTGTTGCATATATGTTTCTGAACGTATTAAATATATGGGATTGATCATTGATTAGTACTGACACGCGTCGGATGGCGTGGAGTGGAGTCGCGTTTTGATAGTATGTCTTAAGCTTTATAATAATATTAGCTTCCATGGTCATGAAATGATGAATTAAATAAAAAAAAAAACTGAAAATGAAATATTTTGCTCAAAGTTCCACAATTTTATGAATTGTTTTCAATTTTCATTTATAATTTTAATTTCGGAGACGGAATTTATGAGTTTGTAATCTAATATTATGTAATTTTATTTTAATATATATATAAATAATAAAAACCGTTGTTGGTGTAACGTATTTTAAGTACATTTACAATTATATCGTGATTCGTGTATATTTTAAACTAACGTTATGTCGATCCTTGAGGATAAACTCAGAAATCTAAGGGAACAAAATATTGAATTGGGGCAAGAATTACAATTTTGGAAGTTGACTGCAGCCGAGAAAGAAACTGAAAAAATCAATGCTATGAGAGATGCTAATGAATTGAGACTACAACTAAGTGTAAGTTTCATGAATATTTTTTAGACCGCTAATTGCATCTAAAAAAGAGTAAAGTATTTAACATTTGAAAATATTAATTTTTTAATCTCTCAGCTATTTAATTCTAAGTGAATGATGTTATAATATATTACTAAAAGATCTGAATATAAAATACTATATAGTTATCATTATTTTTAATAAATTGATATCTCCTTTTTATTATATCTATATATTTAATTATTATTTATTTGCTTTGATCATACCTTCTTCTTAAGTGTTGTTGTAATGTCATTTTAAAGTTGTATTGTAAGTTATGATCAAACCTATTTATATAATTTTAAATTTATTACAGATGTCAAAAAATAAGTTCATGTCCGATAGTAGGCAATTGGTAAATATGTTACAAACCACAAGTGAGACAGTAATCTCCCATTTAGTGCAAAGCTCTACAGTAATAGCAGAACTATTAGAGGCTGCAAAAACACATATGAAAAATTGGGAAGAAAGAAACATAACTACTAGGAAATGGAGTTATGGAAGTCCAGTATCAAATGGAAAAGTCCACAGAGTGCCTCCATTGATGCTGGATGGGCGATCATTACAACCTGTTGTATCATTAAGTAGAACATTATTAACAAATAATAATAGTAAGTACAACTAATTAATATATTTTTGATGTAAATCTTCAAGAGCACAATGAACACCTTTAATAGGAGAAAATCACAGAAAGGCATATCACAGATATGCTTATGCCAAAATGTGTATCTGTAGCTTCAATACAGTACTGTGCATTAATAATACTTATATATATAATAATTATATCAATAAGTTATTTTTATAGCATTGCTTAGATTTCTCACATAAATAAAACTTCAAACTACCTGCATGCTTGTTTGTAGTTCTATTTCATAGGAAAAACATGCAGTACAGTAGAGACTTGATTATCTAGACTTCAGTTATATGGATTCATATTTGTAAATTTGTAGAAAATGTTTGAAGTCAAGACAAACATGTAACTTCGGGCTGCATAATAATTTATACAGGGCTGTGTATAATACCATGAGTTTGCCTGCCTATTGCACATAAAATGTAATTTTAACATACATCAATTAAAAAAATTATGATAATATATGAAATGTTTTTTTTTTTCAATCATAATAATGATTAATTAATTAATGTGATTATATTTTTACATTTAAAATTTATCAAGTTATATTGATTGTAGTCAACTTTTAGCTTTATTAAATTTTTCTGTTCACACTTACTTTTCTACTCAATTGTTGAAAACAGGTGTGTATCATCACTCTCCTATTTTTAGGCTCAGCGAAGCTACTAACAACCAGATAAACTGGATTGATTTATATAATACTAGTTTACTATCTGTGGCAAGACACACTAAAACCATGTTTATTTATAATTAGAAATTAAGATGTGTTGATTAGTTAGTTAAATATTATTATTTGTTAGTTAAGTAAATATTGTATCAGTTTCATAGTTTTAATATTGTAAAAAGGGTTCGCCCGTATATAATAAATAAATAATCTAATAATTTTGTACACTTCCACATTTTATGTATTTACCTACATATGGTCTATACTTTTTCAATGTACTATACAAAAATGGCTTTTATTTAAATATTCAACTATCCAGATATTTGATTATCCAAACGAATCATGACAACAATTAATCTGCTTAGTCGAGTCTCTGCTACATATTTGCCTGCTGAGTTTGTATCCCCGTTCTTCTCAGGTTGTAGGCATACCTTTTGGAATGGGTGGTAGTTTTTGACTTTCAATAAGTGATTTTATATCGTATTTTGAATAAAAATATTTGAATTTATTACACAGAACCTGTTGAATTTGTTTTCACTTGGAATTGAAGTTTTGCAAATGTCACAGATTATTAATATATCTTCTGGTACTATTTCAGGAACAGAGAGCTCCAGTCTGAATAGCAGTAGATTAGTACCAAGAGCTGTTCCTATGCATTTGTTACAAGGTATGGTATATACAAATTCAATCAAGTCAATAGTTGCTATGGAGTTTACGAGGCAACCTGCCGGAAGGATAACTAGTTTAAGTACAATTTGATAATAATTCATAGCACACTGTGCAAAAGCACTGGATTTTATGGCACATCTACTTTAGGCCAAGAGTGGCACTATGTACGAATATAGATCATATGGCACATAATCTTTTGAAGGAGCTGCCAAAATTTGTCATTTTATGTTGAATGATTTAAAAAAATGTTTACCCCATATACAATTATTAATAAGTATAGGTAATAAGAATAACAAGAAACAAAAAAAGAAATTAAATATAATGTTAGGCTATTCCAAGGTTGCTGTTGTCACCAATAGTATTTAATGAAGTTATATACATGAAATAAAATAGGGCAATCAGTTTAAATTCATTAACGACCTGTATAGCCGAGTGGTTAGCAATCCTACCTACTAAGCTAGAGGTCCCGGGTTCGAATCCCGGTAGGTGCAAGCATTTATATGATGAATATGGATGTTTCTTTCCGAGTCATGGATGTTTAAATGTTTTTATGTATGTTTATATGGATTTATCTATGTTTAAGTAAGTATATTGTATTAAATATATCATTGTCTTGTAACCCATAACACAGGCTATATATGCTTAACTTGGGGCAAGATAATTTGTGTGAAAAGTGTGTCAATATTATATTATATATTATTATATTAACCATATCACATACTTCATTAGCTTCTGCAGGCATTCATTTGTAATACCGATATTATGTAAAACCTAAAACAGTGTGATTTATTAAATGAAGTGGACAAGTGCTGTACATTGACCAACAGATTGCAATCACTCTATCTCTGTCCAATTTTTGTAAATAACCGAAACCTTCCAAAGTCAGACAAAGTGCTACCACAATGCTCAATTGGTGCTTTTTAAATTTCTTGGTAGATAGAAGATAAATTAAAAGGGACATAATCCATTATATTAGACAGGTCATAATAATAAAGTAGACTGGCAATGGTAACATAATAAAAGTTTGGATAAATGATAACTATATCATGTCACATGTTACTTCGCCCATCGTATATAACATAATATAATACTGAAGCCACAATCTGAGTGTTGAAGAAGATACAAGATTTATGAATGATATGTCACTCGAACGGTTGGCTAATTGGAAGAGAGCTCGAATGGAACGAGAGAGTTCGCGATTTAGATTTGAAAGAGTGCCTGCATGCATGATTTAGACATATTTTTTTTTATAGTCTTAGTTTGTGAAGTAGTCCTTATTATTTTTTTTTGCTGATCAAACTCATATCACCATGTTTAACACGAGGTTGTTGCAACATTTAATAGTATGATTGTTTTTAGATGTGTATATACCACTGACTAGGATTGATGTGTCTGACCTACAGAACAACGAAGATGAGGATGACAGCACTAGCAATAATAGCAATAACAGTTTACAAGATGAGCAAGGTATAATAATATTCTTAATAATTATTCAGTAAAACTATAGAAATCTAAGTAAAAAGGAATTAGAAACTGTGAAACCTGTCGTCCAACAGTTGACATAGTTGATGATTTCTAGAGAGAAACCTGCATAGCAATGTATGTTGGAGATATATTGATAATATAATATAATATATTATATTGATATGCAGAAGAAACAGTATAGGACATTGCACAAAGCCTTGGGGCACTCCAGCGTTCACAGGCTTCGGGTTCGAGCAATATCCTTCGACAACAACTGTTCGCTGTGTAAGTGAGGAAGCTGGAGGTCCACTTACATAAACTGTCGGGATGCCCAAAAGATTTGAGAAGAGGAAGCTTTGACAGAAGCGCTTTGTGCCATACACAATCAAAGGCCTTTACTATATCCAGGCTAACTTCAGCCAGCTCCTTCTCCCTTGCTTTCGATAGCCGCCGTCCATCTATGTGTTATACCAGAAGATCGCCTGCTAAAAGCAGTACTGCTTTTACCATGGTCGGACGACGGACAGCGGACATTGTTCAACTGTTGTCCTTCTTGGTATAAGAACTGGGGGTTAATTATGTTCTCCATTATTTTGGAGAGCAGGGGGGTAATAGCTATAGGCCTGTAGTTTGCTGAATCCGAAATATCTCCCTTTTTTTTTGGATCGGATGGACAAGGGCTAACTTCCATGAGTCAGGGACTACGCCTTTTGAGCATGAGTGCGGGATAAACGCGATAAAGTTCAATACGCCTGTTTTTTTGCAGTCAAATGCTGCTTTAACTTACGCATCGAATCAGGGCTATGATCTGCCACCGATCGGTATTACAGAGCTTGGTATAAAAATATCCATGCCCTGTAGTATCACATCGCCTACTGCAACGGTGCAGGCACTGGGATCATCCGAAGGAAATCTTGCCCCAAAGGTAGGATGCAAAAAAGGAACGCATCCTATCAAAATCTGTTGACTTGTAGTGCCAAACGCGGCGGATCGCTGGTGTTTTGCGACGTGGGGGTCAGATAATCACTACACTCATGACCAGTCAACGGTCAGTCCCGAGAGGGGCGTCGACGGTGACCTGGTAAATATCGGAATTTAAATAAAACACTTTTAAACGATTAAAACGCGTGTAATTGTAACGGTTTTACATTAGATGTTTGCGTAAAAGTTACATTTTTATTTTAGTTAACCCGACGTTTCAAGACCTTTTCAGATCTCGTTTTCAGGGGGACTGCAGATGAAGTGAGTCAATGATAGTATTTGTCATAGTTGTCATTATGAAGTTTAGCGCCATTTATTTCCTTGGAGGTGGTATTTGATGTACACAGATGGTTTTTGGCAAAATTTACTGACAGTGTCCTCTTCTTTTTTGGTATGTGTAGTTATAGGTTTTAATTTAGAGATTATTGGAGAGGATATATATACAATTACACGCGTTTTAATCGTTTAAAAGTGTTTTATTTAAATGTGTAACACTCGCGTTAATCAAAGAAAATACTAAATATCGGAATGTCAAGTCAGCAGAAGATCTAATGGGGTTGGCATGTGGGCTATCCACATCTGGGAGCCGCGTTGGCGACTCAACTTATCACCATATACAAGTATATAATTCTAATTAAGGTTATGTAATATATTAGGTAACAAAACAATTTTCAGATGGTGATGAAGAGGAGGGCAATGTATCACCCATCCTAAATAATGAAGAGAACGTGAATAATTCGTAAGTAAAAGAAAGATATTAATATACTGACATAATTTAGTGTATGAAATATTTTTATATTTGTCAACACGCTAAGCCAACTGCAAATAAAACTTCAATTTAAAATAATAAGGTATGAAAATTATTTTCTCTTTTAAATCCTAACTGACTTGGACATCCATGTTTACATTTCCTTTAGGCCTTCCAGTCTATAGCTTGTCTTGTCCATGTTGTTAGAATCCATTAGCAGTGAGAGGCTCCTTTGCACAGGATGCCGGCTAGCTTATGGTTACCACAACGGTGCCTGTTTGTGCCGTGAGATAGTAATGTGTAAGCATTATTTTGTTTCGGTGTGAAGGGCGCCATAGCTAGTGAAATTACTGGGCAAATGACACTTAATATCTTATCTCTCAAGGTGACGAGCGCAATTGTAGTACCGCACAGAATATTTAGGTGTTTCAAGTGTGTTACCTATCCAGCTCAAAGCAAGAAGGTTGTTAGAAATGATGTTTTTACTTCAATTAGTGGGAGTAAAAGGTCAAGTTGCACACCTGATGGAATGTAAATATCCACCTTCCATACACATCCGCAATTACACGTCAAAAGATGTGTTGCGGTCATTTGAGGTAAGGATCATGCTTTAAGCTTGGAGGTATTTTGCGAAAGAATCAGTCATGTGAGTTATCTACATACAGTTTAACTCTCCATGCCAGGTTCGGTGATTGCAAACCGGATCAAATACTTAGACGTAAATCTATAGTATACCTTTGGATACATAAATATTCTTCTCAACTATCCTATTTAATGCCATATACTAATTTTATAATTACTTAATTTCTTACTACATTGTGTATGCATTATGTATATTACAGTGCAAATAAAATTACAAAGTAATATATCATTCATTTTTGGTTATCTCTATTCTATTCTATTCTTTCTAGTGGCTTCTGGTGGTGTGGCAGCACAACTCGCCAATGTCACGTTTCAGTAGACCAACAAACTTAGAGGGTGTCATTTGATCGGTGTAAACGAATTTACAAGTGATTATAGTAATGACCGGCCGTGCCCAGAATCAAAACAGATTTATTTTCTTATCATACCTGAAAAAATTACATGCTAGTTAGATTATAATGGACAAACACTGTGCTTGCTCTTTTGATGGTAAATACATATTTGAGCAAGGAACTCTAAAATTAATACTCTCTAGTATTTTACGAACGTTGACTTAAATATTTAGACGTTTTTATAAATATGAAATATCAAATATATCAGTATGATTTCTGAACAGCGTCATTAAATTAATATTATGTTCCAGTTCAACGTGTCACTTATAGAAAATTAATTTAAAGAAATTATATTTATTGTTAATGTTTATCAGAGCTGTTAGTGTTTATCAACAATATAATAAATAATAATAATAAAATAACTTCAATCTCAAATTTGAACTGCTGATGCTTAATTTGAATCAATTTCATTCACAGAAGGGAACTTCATCCAATTTCAGAAGAGGCTGGGTCCCTGAATGTCACAGAAAGGTAAATAATTTAAAGGCTAACCAAGGCTCTGTGATTCCTCTGGTGTTGTGGGTTACTATGAGCAGTGCTGATAACTTGAATGGCTTAAATCATCAGGTTATCTGAACACTAGCGTATCCTGCCTCCTTGTCATAAAAACTTCACATATTCTTTCATTTATTATATCTATTGTTACCTTTGCTGACTTGCCTTGCCTGGAGCATAATAAAAAAGTGTGTCTTTTTCTTCACCCTGTTACTTTTGTGTTACAGTGATGTGCGCGCATCTTAAAATTTCACTCATCATAAATAAAATTTGAAAAACAAAAATTTATGAACGATGCAGGACTCGAACCCACGACCTCCGGCGTTCCGTGCCGGTGCTCTAACCAACTGAGCCAACCGTTCGAGTACAGCATCGTTACAAAATCTTGTTTGCTTTGTTCAACTCTCAGGTTGTTCACTAATCATTTCTCCATAACGCGCCTATAGAAGTACCTGTAAATTCAAATAAATATTAAGGCTTCATTTGCAGTGCTGGTCCGTTGAGTTGAGTTGGTATCCGTACGCACCGACCATGGTGTGTTTAGTGTTCAGCTGACAGGAAAAATTGATTAACTTATTAGAACTATTGCAGTATATTATCGCCATGACGCGTCAGCGGACCGACGACTCTCGTCAGCGCGACGTAGCTGTACGCGCTGAGCGGTTCATCAGCGCTTGACTGTTCAAATGTTTTCATTGTTATAGCTATGCATGACCAACATCAGCGCTGACCGTCGGCCGAGCGTTACACGCTGTCTTATTGCTGTTCTAAATTTACACGCTTCTAATTATAAATTTAAGTCAAGCTCGTTAGTTTGGCACAGCTTGTGCTCCGACAAAGGCGGAAGGCCTCAAAATATTTCTTTTCTGTCCTATCGTATGCTGTACAATCATAATCCCTTATTGACGCGCTATTCTTCTGATGTCTTCCCATCTTTCGTAGTCTGCCTACCTCTTTCTTTTGCAGTTCCGTGGTTGTTATTCTGTTATTAGCCTTAAACATAAGTTTTTTTATGAGAAAAAGCGAAAAGACTCGCTAGACGTCATCTGATACAATGCAATTGCTTTGGTTTATTCAAAAAAAAATTGCGGCATCGCCATTGCGGTATTTATAATATATCATGTCACTTTGAGACATACGATGTTAATCTCATCAGCCCAGTAATTTTACAAGCTACGTGGCGCCATTCAAACCGAATCTATCACGGGGAGTGTTCCGAAGAGCTGTTTAACCTGATTCCGGCCGCCGAATCCCACCTTCGCACGACACGCCACAAGTTAGGATATAATCCCCACCATCTGGATGTGTCGCGGTCTTTCACAGTGCGGTTTTCAAGGAGCTTTCTTCCACGTACTACAAAGCTGTGGAATGAATTTCCTTGTGAGTTGTTTCTGGGACCATACGACATGGGTACCTTCAAAAAAAAGCGCGTACACCTTCCTTAAAGGCCGGAAACGCTCCTGTGATTCCTCTGGTGTTGCAAGAGATTGTGGGCGGCGGTGATCACTTAACAACAGGTGACCCGTACGCTCGTTTGTCCTCCTATTCCTTAAAAAAAAATTTTATGCTTCTTATTATTGCTTGGTGGCAGAAAACGTCTAGTCTGTAGCCATGTGTCAAACTGCTCGCTTCGCCTAACTTCCATAGTTTATCTGGTCTGTACTTAATACAATACGTATAATATGTACCTATTATATTATTAAATGTAACCTTTCAAATTACCCCAATTATAATATGGAGTTTTACTAACCAGTTTCATCAATATTTTTTTATATGGGTAGCGCGTTTGTCCTTAATATTGAATAGGCATATATTTTTATTCGATAGTGCATCGTTGTACAATTATTTAAAAAATATCAAGTGCCAAAAAGTAACTGAGCGTATTTAAAAATTATTGTAATCAGCAATCCGATTCGGACCCTTTGAACGTCTGCCATTTTGGCGTGCTTCTGAACCGCGATCAATGACGTCATAGTTCGTAACAACAAACAAACAAGCGGAGAGGATTGCTGGTAAACTGACATTTATTTATTTATTTATTTAAGGAAAACCAACAGCTAATACAATTTCTTTAGAAACTTAAATAGTAACAGATAGCCAATTACAGGTTTTCACTAATAGAAGTAATATAAAATATGTACGTGAACACTATTTTTCGGCTCAAATTCATGACAATAAAGATTCTTTTAAACCGATAACAAAAAACAATACTTAATTAAAAAAGTTGAGGGTTATGCACTGCTTTGCCTTGGAAATGCTTGTAGCAAATATGTCAATATCTAATAATCTACTAACATCATTCACTGTTCTACACGCTCGCACCATATATGAGTTTTGCCTATATTAACTACTAACAGCAGGAACACAAAGTGGAGGGCTATATCTAAGAGTTTTTTGAGGTACATTAAAATTAACTTTATGCAGCAGATCTGGGCAATCGACATGATTGCTTATAATTTTTAACATAAATAAAAAGTCAGTTATATTTCGCCGTTCTTTCAGTGGTAAGAAGTGAAACTTTTTACACAAATCAACATAGCTATTAGAATCGTAAGGTACCTTAAATCTAAAACAAAGATATCTTAAAAATTGCCTCTGAACACTTTCTAGACGGTCAACATACGTACTATATGTAGGATTCCAAATTTGTGAAGCATATTCCAGATGACTTCTAACAAAAGTACAATATAGTATCTTAATAGTCTTAATATTATTAAAATTCTTTGAAATTCGCTTAATAAAACCTACTGCCTTTGAAGCCTTGTTAACTATCTTATCAATGTGATCATTGAATAGCAACTTAGAGTCATGGTAAACGCCGAGATCCCTCGTACCATTGCATCTAGAGAGCACCTGACCTCTTAATGTGTAATTTGTTTGTAGGATGTTAATCTTACGGGTATATGTGACTACTGAACTTTTTGATGTATTAAGTTCTAGTTTATTAGTAAGACAATACTCCTCTAGGCGGTTGAGATCCTCTTGAAGGGCAATCATGTCAAGGATTGATGTTATTGAAGAGAATATTTTCATATCATCAGCGAAGGAAAGTAAATTGGAAGACTTAAAACAGGAATCTATATCACCTACATAGATAATAAAAAGAAGTGGACCAAGTAGTGATCCCTGGGGAACACCACTAGGAACTGGAACCCAACTAGAAATGTAGTTATTTAGTACAACAGCTTGTGAACGATTATCTATGTATAACGAGAACCACCGTAACAAGTCACCCCGTATTCCCGACTGAGATAGCTTACATATTAATGTATTGTGGTCGATTTTATCAAACGCCTTACTATAGTCGGTGTAGATTACATCGACTTGCATACCATTATCCATAGCGTCAGTAATAAAATTGTTGAGAAGTAAAAGATTAGAAACAGTAGATCTACCTTTCAGAAATCCATGTTGGAAGGGACTAAAGGTGTTTTTTAAGTTAGCATACAATTGCTTATATATGACTCTCTCAAAGACTTTAGCAATAATGCAAAGTTTTGAAATTGGTCTATAATTCGTAATTTCAGATCGAGACCCTTTCTTATGTACTGGTGTAATAAATGCCGATTTCCATAACTTAGGGACAAAGCCAGTAGAAAGTGATTTACTGAAAAGCATGGAGATAGGAAGAACAATAGTGGAAGAGCATTTTCTAAGAAAAAATGACGAAATGTTATCAGGGCCTGGAGATTTTGTTATATCTAGCCTATCAAGTAATAATTTTATTTCATGCACATTAATATCAATATTTTGAATATCAGAATTAATATTTAAATAAGAACTAAGAGTTAAGTCACCGTTATCTGAAGAATAAGAGGATATGCTTCTATTGTTATGTGTCGTGGGGTTAAGAAATGTTGTTTGAAAGTATGTTGAGAACGCATTACAGATAGTTTCTCCACTGGTTAAGCTATTATTATTGTATGTCATTAGACTAGGCATACAATGAGATTGTGACCTACTTTTCACAAACTTCCAAAAAGGTTTTGGATTTTTTATAATTGAATCCTCAGTTAATTTCATATACTGTTCATAGCAAATAGATTCTAATTGGTTAACTTTATTACGTAATAAATTATATGTAAAATAATCCGATTTGTTACCGTAGTTCTTAAATTTTTTATGGTATTTACTTTTATCCTTAATCGCTTTTATCAGAGCTGAGTTATACCAAACTGGATACGAATAGTTCCGTGCACGTTTTATTGGTATATACTGATTTTGAAGGGCATATACCGTTTCATTTAAGAAGCTAACACACTCGTCAATAGGGCGAGATAAAAACTCGCCTTCCCAGTCAATACCTCTGATTCTATTGTTAATATTTTGAAAATCACCTTTATCATAAATATAGCGGAGCCGCGGCGCGTGATCTAATAACGTGGTTTCAAATGATTTTGCATCTATCAACAAAGTAGGGTGGTAAGTATCAATGGGTGTAAGAGGATCGGTGCACTCGGATACATAGATTAATTGGTTCGAAAAAACTAGATCTAATAGTCTGTTCTGTTTGTTAAGTATGCCGTTAAACTGATGCAGGCATAATGCGCTCATTTCGTCCGTTAGCGAATACTCATCCGAAGAACTCATGTAAGTACTATTAAAACTACTAGTATCTGTAGGTTGCCAAACAATACCGCTTAACTTAAAATCACCAATAACCAAAAAAGAATCGGAAGGGTTGACTGATGACGCATAATTTAATTTTGTGAGGAAGTTTGCCAATTGATTACTAAATGACAAGCCGTTATTCTGCTCGCACAAATAAATAACCCAGAGATACAAATCAATCCACTTACGTGTATTTGCTTGTTTGATGCGTACACTTATCCAAAGGTCTTCTGCTGTTGAGTTTAATTGCGGCAGCAACTTAACTTGCAAATGTTTACGTGTAGCTATTAAAACACCACCGCCCTTTGTTTGACCCGTTAAACTATAATCACGGTCACGTCGCCAAACTAGGTACCGATCATCCAGGAACTCGGAGTCAGATATGCTGTCTTCTAACCACGTCTCAGTAAATATAATTACATCATAAGAATTCATACAGACTTTACGATAAACTTCATTAGTTTTTGTTCTTAGACCACGGACGTTCTGATAATAAATACTTAAATTATAGATATTATAAGACATTATCAATACTATTACTTAAAAACATAATACGAATCATTTTAATAATAATTTTAAAGATATGCGGTGTTGTTTTACTCGTGCATTTATTAGATAAATACGTAATTTTAAGAAATTGCGGGTAGATTCTAAATACTGTGTCTAAGTAAGAACAGTGAGGCATACGATGAAGATGGCAATTATAGGCAAAACTCATAAGGGTAAGCGAGACAAACATATTGTACGTTTTAGTTATCGAAATGAACAAAGTAACAAAGTTGTAAAAGTGACCGGTTATAAGCAAGTCAGGGGTGAAAAACAATTTATAACTTATCAATACTGAAATATTATACACAAACGATAAATTATTAATGATAAAGGTTACACTTAGGTAATGGGGATGTCCACATTTTAAACAATCTTGTTTAAATCATTTTCTTGGCGTATAACAAACACTCTCGATGTCTCATCACGGCGCACATGAATTTTACTATGTTTAACCCACACAAATTTATAATTCTTCTCATGAGCAACGTTTTTGGCAGATGTTAAAAGCTTCTTAAGGTCCATACTGAGGTGGTCATTAATATATATTTTCTTTATTGATCCTGTGAAGCCAATATCCGTGGTCGTCACCTTTTCCGCCCTAGCCGCTGCGATGAAGTCTTCTTTTACATATCTGTTTAAAAAGGTGACGATTATCAGCTTTTCCTTTGAATTGTGCATAGGAACCCTAGATATATAGTTGATTTGAGCCCTTGGCACAACATGATTGATCTTCGTGCTGACTTTGTCTAGGATTGTGAATAAATTTTCATCTTTTTTGATAGGGATACCCTTGATTTCCACATTATTAAGACGCGATCTTTGTTCCATTGAAGATAGTGCGAGCTTCGTCTTAGACAACTCACTCTGAAGGCATATTACAGTATCCTGTAATTTTTCAACACTACTGACTCTGGATTCAACGCTCGTTATTCTACCACTCAGGTCGTCTACTATTTGGCTCGTGTACACACACGTGTCATTAAGATCGGACAGTTCCTTTTTGATGGTTCGTATATCTTCTCTCAACGCAAGCACGCTGGACAGCTGGCGCTTCATATCACGGAGCTCCTTCATGATAGTTTCAAGAGAAGCAGGTTCGGTGGGCATCGGCGTGGTGGATGATAGCCCGCGACACGTTGCACATTTCCATTGCGATCTTTTTTCTGATCCATAGCGCCTCCATGTGGTTTCTGATATGTTAGCACACCCAAAGCATAGTAGGTTATGGCAAAGAGAACACTGTACCCCATCATTAAACTTTTCATTGCAAATTGCACACTCAGACATATTGCAGTTGCAAAATTTTGAACCAAAGGTTGAAAATATATGTTATTCCGCCGGTATGTTGGAAGGACGGTAACAGGCGGTATGTGTAAGCTTAGCGAGTGTTCACGCGAGACTGAACTTTGTCGCCATTCTTTTGCTTCAAATTAGCTCTGATTTATATGTGTCATTTTTCAAATATTGTAAAATTCCCAGATATAAGATTAGTTGAGTGTTTAAAAAAATATTTTATGTTGAAAATAAAACTATCATCATAAATATTAATATGGTACGTCGGCTACCTACTGGTGTTTTCCTAACACTGTAATCCTGAAACCTAACAATATCATAAGAATATACTCTGTTTAGCTTTATGGCATGAAAAAATGAGGACGCGAAAATATGGCTCGCGCAGTTCGAGTAGAGACGTGGGAAGCATATTTCATGATGTAGGTACACAAAGTCCACCCCCATTCTGGTCGGCCTATGATGAAATGGGGAGGTAGATGCAAATCCGAAATGTAATCTTTTTTATATAAGAGGGGGCAAACGGACAAGAGGGGATGGGGAGAGTTGAGGCAACCGCCCATGGACATCCACAACAACAGGTGTCAAGAAATGGATTGCCGGCCTTTAAGCCGAACGTCCACCGCCGGCTAAACTAAATGAAAACTAAACTCAGTGAACTAAGCTAAGCTAAACTAGAACTACGTTGTCCGTCCACTAATAAATAAGCTAAAACTACGTTAGTGATGGTCAGTTTGTGCTAGAACGTTGAGTTAACCAAACGTGATATGGAAGACGACACGAGCAATGACGAGACTTTAGAGGAGGACTATCGTCATAGGAGAAGAAGATTGATTATTGCTTATTTTATGAAGAAAAAACGGAAACATAGATACTGGATAAGTCAACAAATTCAGTCCTGGAAAACAAGCAGCGAATTTAACACATTGTACATTGAACAACACTATCGACAGGCGTCAGAGGGGTAAGGCAAGGGGGTGAGAAGCGCTTAGTTTAGCTCAGTTATTTACGAATCGGCCGCACAACTAAGTTAGTTCCACTTAGCTGGGGCATTTCCACGCATAGTTTGCGGTGGACGCACATGTATGAAAAACTGGCTCAACTATGCGAGCTAAGCTAAACTAACTTAGTTTAGCCGGCGGTGGACGCTCGGCTTTAAGGTATGCTTTTTTCATGAAGGTCCCTAAGTCGTATCCGTTCGGGAGAACCGCAGCCCGTATTTGATTCGTATTGACAAAGAAATTTCTTGCAAAAACGCGTGGTTGTGGAATGCCAGACCGGTGGACCAGATTCGGCCGCTGGAATCAACCCGCACAGCTCCAAACAGTCTGTAAAAAACGGATATTAAGTCCGCCACCCTTAGTGATTACACTGTTAATCTCTCTTTAATAATCTCTGTTTTGAAATATTATTTGGATTATTTTTAGGACTCCTGAGGATCCATTGGAAGGGCCAAGCTGGTTGCTGGACCAACCCACTACTAACGTAAGTTACTAAAATTTCATTTTATTAGTAGTACTGTAGAACCGTTGACTCTTACCACGGTTTCGCCGTTTCGATGTCCTCAATTCGGCTCCACAAGGAGTTGTACTCTTAAAACTGTTGACGAGTACGTTTACCTTGGACAAACAATCCAGTGAGGCAGGTCCAATTTCCAACAAGAAGTCGAATCCAACTAGTATGCGCAGAGTTCGTAAATCTCGGTATAATATTCTCATCCCCAATGATACAGTGTCTCAAGACGGAGGATTTTTTTTAATCAATATCCTATCAGTGATGTTATACGGAACGGAGACGAGGTCGTTAACAATGGGGCCTTATGAGAAAGCTTAAGGTCGTTCAGAGGGCAAAGATAGAAGGTTAAAGCAGGGTTTCCCCACGTGGGGCCTACGCCCCACAGGGGGCAATTTAAAAATGGACTCGACACGACTTTAACCCTTTCGCTTAGGGTTATTTAAATGCAATGCTAGATATCAGTGACAAATTGACATTGGAGTTAGCAATCTCATTGATCTATCTCCTGCTTGTTTCTTGGTTTTATTTTATTCCAAGAAAATACTGACAGATCTGGTATTTTAATCACATGTTTGTGTTGATGATCCACAACTGAAAAATAAAAGTTATTAAAAGAGAACTTAGTATTTGCATTGTTACGCTCTGTGTCCAAAATGTATATATTTATTTAAAACCGACGTACCTGTGCATCTGCTTTGATGTTCATAGTCACTTTCAATGAAATATTCGCTACATAACCTCGAATATTTTGTCGGCGCAAATTTCGAACGTCATAGTGCTTTTAGCCAAGGTTTTTTAATTAAAAAAAAAAACTTTCCACTACAATGAAGAACTGCATATCGTTAGCGAGTAATTTCACTATAAATTCACGAAAATGTTCCACTACCATAAAAAACTGCTTTATTATGATAACTTTAACAAGCCATAATTGACAGTTGCCGGCCCCGAAGGCCCGAAGTAAAAGTACTCTGTGGTCAGAGTAAGTAAATATCAGTAACAAATGTCATTATAATAGTTAAAGATAAAAAGTAGAATGAACGAAATCTGTGTTGCAACGTAAGAATACCATTTATTCTTCAATTATTCTTGTTAAACGGCAACATCGGTTAGTCTACGCGACAAGGCCAAGTCTTCCACGAGAATTTTGGCACTCGTAGTGTGCATGTTAGGATATACGAGAAATTACCCGATGTCGGCAACTCTTGTCTCTCGCGTCGCGACATATGTCGCGTTGCGCATCTTAGCCCAGCTGGTGCGGTAATGTAAAGGCAAGAGCAGTGATTGTGATCCTAAAAATTATGTTTTCTCAACGCAATATCTTAAAATTTTGTTAGTAAACTCGATATTTTTATATATAATTAATGGCCTCGTTTTGTTTCATCAGGGCCAGAAGTCGAAGCAAAACAGTCCTTCAGATGATTCAGAGGAAGAGGATCCGATAGAGAATCAAGTCAGATCGCATGACCATGAGCAAACTGTAAGTAACACTTAGTAGTATGTTGCATGGGATATAAATAAGTTGTTAGTAGTATTACGCGTATTTTACATCAAGTAACTGAGTTAATAAACTCTTTTACTTATTATTATTATTATGAGTAGGGGATTTAGATGCATTTAAATCCTAGGTCCTCTGCTTGCGCTAGCGCGCCTACCCTCGACTTCCTAAAAAATAATGACCTGTGAAAAAATCGAGGCTCCTACTAGGAAACGTGTTCCGGGATTTAAATTGTATTCTGAAGACCTATTCCTTTCAAGAAGCGTAGGATCCTCACAGGGTTCAGGCAGTGCACGTCCTCTTGCTTTGAGTGACTGTGTTTTAAGACACCCCAGCCTGATTCTGGCAATGGCCTCGCAATCCAGAAGGAGGAGTATGGGGTCTTTAGCGGCTTCGCCGCAGAATCTCTTTTACTTGGGGATCCACTATTTTATGAATAGCTCGACCACAGGAGATGTCGCTTCATTGTGTGTCTTCTACCGCATTTATTAAGGGGTGTTCCATATAGCTGTCTGATCTGATTCCTGCCTCTGATATTCCACCTTCGCACAACGCATCACATCGCTGGATATCACCTTCATCTTCTAGATACTATGTAGCCGGTTTCCTGTACCGTGCATCCACACCGAAATTACTTTTTGTACATCACCGTCTCCAAGTGTTACTCAGCAACATCCGACATTGTTAATATATGTTTACAACGTTGCCCAAAACAGTCAACAATTGTTGTTTCATCAGGGCCAGAAGTCGAAGCAAAATAGTCCTGCAGATGATTCAGAGGAAGAGGATCCGATAGAGAATCAAGTCAGATCGCATAACCATGAGCAAACTGTAAGTAACACTTAGTAGTATGTTGCATGGGATATAAATAAGTTGTTAGTAGTATTACGCGTATTTTACATCAAGTAACTGAGTAAATAAACTCTTTTACTTATTATTATTATTATGAGTAGGGGATTTAGATGCATTTAAATCCTAGGCCCTCTGCTTGCGCTTGCGCGCCTACCCTCGACTTCCTAAAAAATAATGACCTGTGAAAAAATCGAGGCTCCTACTAGGAAACGTGTTCCGGGATTTAAATTGTATTCTGAAGACCTATTCCTTTCAAGAAGCGTAGGATCCTCACAGGGTTCAGGCAGTGCACGTCCTCTTGCTTTGAGTGTCGCAATCCAGAAGGAGGAGTATGGGGTCTTTAGCGGCTTCGCCGCAGAATCTCTTTTACTTGGGGATCCACTATTTTATGAATAGCTCGACCACAGGAGATGTCGCTTCATTGTGTGTCTTCTACCGCATTTATTAAGGGGTGTTCCATATAGCTGTCTGATCTGATTCCTGCCTCTGATATTCCACCTTCGCACAACGCATCACATCGCTGGATATCACCTTCATCATCTAGATACTATGTAGCCGGTTTCCTGTACCGTGCATCCACACCGAAATTACTTTTTGTACATCACCGTCTCCAAGTGTTACTCAGCAACATCCGACATTGTTAATATATGTTTACAACGTTGCCCAAAACAGTCAACAATTCAATAGAGTCAATGGAGAATTCTAACAATCGCTAACATTGTTAGAGAATGTAACTTCAACACGGCAACTTAAAATCTAGCATCTGTAAATGTGGCAGTGGTAAGGTACGACCGCGGGTGAACATATGTCGTGCTATTTGATTCTTGTCGAATGTTATTGTATGTTAAATTTTGTTAATTTATGTTTGTTATTGACGCGATGAGTAACAATCAACAATTAGTAACAAGTAGCCGCAAAAGTTACAGATAGTTACCTAATTTAAATAAAACACTTTTAACGTATTAAAACGCGTGTAATTATAACTGTGTTTTCGTATAACATCAGCTTGGACACCTTGCTGCATTGTTTCAGTTAGATAATTATTAATTAAGAAGTGCAATATTACAGACAGACGGGCGACCTCTAAGAAAACTATGCTGACTGGGGCTAAATCACTGACTGTCACCAAGCCATTGGACAGCAATATCTGAAAATTGTTAGTAACCTCGATATTTTTATATATAATTAATGGCCTCGTTTTGTTTCATCAGGGCCAGAAGTCGAAGCAAAACAGTCCTGCAGATGATTCAGAGGAAGATGATTCAGAGAAAGAGGATCCGATAGAGAATCAAGTCGGATCACATGACCATGAGCAAACTGTAAGTAACACTTAGTAGTATGTTGCATGGGATATAAACAAGTTGTTAGTAGTATTACGCGTATGTTACATCAAGTTACTGAGTTCATAAACTCTTTTACTTATTATTATTATTATGAGTAGGGGATTTAGATGCACTTAATTCCTAGGCCCTCTGCTTGCGCTAGCGCGACTACCCTCGACTTCCTAAAAAATAATGACCTGTGGAAAAATCGAGGCTCCTACTAGGAAACGTGTGCCGGAATTTAAATTGTATTCTGAAGACCTATTCCTTTCAAGAAGCGTAGGATCCTCACAGAGTCCAGGCAGGGCACGTCCTCTTGATTTGAGTGAATTTGTTTTAAGACACCCCAGCCTGATTCTGGCAATGGCCTCGCAATCCAGAAGGAGGAGTATGGGGTCTTCAGCGGCTTTGCCGCAGAATCTCTTTTACTTGGGGATCCACTATTTTATAAATAGCTCGACCACAGGAGATGTCGCTTCATTGTGTGTCTTCTACCGCATTTATTAAGGGGTGTTCCATAGAGCTGTCTGATCTGATTGCTGCCTCTGAATTCCACCTCGCACTACGCATCATATCGCTGGATATCACCTTCATCATCTGGATACTATGTAGCCGGTTTCCTGTACCGTGCATCCACACCGCAATTACTTTTTGTACATCACATAAAAATATTACGAACAATAGAGGGTCAAGCAAGGAACCCTGAGGAACGCCACTCGATATGGCTTCCCACCCTGAGATATAATTACTGTCAACAACAGCTTGAGTGCAATTATCAATATAGGAGGAAAACCATCTTAACAAATCACCGCTGATACCAATATTATAGCATATTAAGAAGGATGTCATGCCGTATTCGGTCTCGTGCTTGGTATGTACAAAAAGTAATAATTTTTGTACATCACCGTCTCCAAGTGTTACTCAGCAACATCCGACATTGTTAATATCATTTTATGTTCCCGTGTTAGTATATGTTTACAACGTTGCCCAAAACAGTCAACAATTCAATAGAGTCAATGAAGAATTCTAACAATCGCTAACATTCTTAGAGAATGTAACTTCAACACGGCAACTTAAAATCCAGCATCTGTAAATGTGGCAGTGGTAAGGTACGACCGTAGGTGAACATATTTCGTGCTATTTGATTCTTATCGAATGTTATTGTATGTTAAATTTTGTTAATTTATGTTTGTTATTGACGCGATGAGTAACAATCAACAATTAGTAACAAGTAGCCGCAAAAGTTACAGATTATCTAATTTAAATAAAACACTTTTAAAGGATTAAAACGCGTGTAATTGTAACTGTGTTTTTGTATATTAGATTTTTACGTAAAAGTAACTTTTTTATTTTAGTTAACCCGACGTTTCAAGACCTTTCCAGATTTTAGACTTGCATGCACGTAATGCAAGTACTAAGCAGATCTAGGTAGCAGGTGAAGTTATATAATTTTGTATTAGCAGGAATCGCCAGCGTTTGTTCGCAGCGAGTTCACGCCGACGGTGCGCCGGCGCAAGTGTGCGCAGTCGCCGTGCGTCACCCCGCGCTCGCCGTTGCTGATGGGTCCTGGTCCGCGTCCACGACTAAACAGGTATAATAATATTGACACACTTTATCAATTACACAAATTATCTTGCCCCAAACTATGCATAGCCTGTACTATGGACACAAGACAACGATATATTTAATACAATATAGTTACCTTTTTTTATGGAATAGGAGGACAAACGAGCATACGGGTCACCTGGTGTTAAGTGATCACCGCCGCCCACACTCTCCTGCAACACCAGAGGAATCCCAAAAGCGTTGCCGGCCTTTAAGGAAGGTGTACGCGCTTTTTTTGAAGGTACCCATGACGTATCGTCCCGGAAACACCGCACAAGGAAGCTCATTCCACAGCTTTGTAGTACGAGGGAGAAAGCTTCTTGAAAACCGCACTGTGGAGGACCGCCACATATCCAGATGGTGGGGATGATATCCTAACTTGTGACGTGTCGTGCGAAGGTGAAATTCGGCGGCAGGAATCAGGTTAAACAGCTCTTCGGAACACTCCGCGTGATAAATGCGGTAGAAGACACACAATGAAGCGACGTCTCTACGCAACGCCAAGTGATCCAGCCGTTCACAGAGCACTTAGTCACCGACAATTCGAGCTGCTCTACGTTGCACGCGGTCAAATGGATCGAGCAGATACTGGGGTGCACCAGACCAGAGATGACAGCAATACTCCATGTGTGGCCGGACCTGCGCTTTGTAGAGCGCTAGAATGTGGGCCGGCTTGAAGTATTGCCGTGCTCTATTGATGACGCTCAGCTTCTTCGAAGCCAATTTGGCTTTGCCCTCCAGATGGCCACGGTATTGGCAATGGCTCGAGATTTCGAGACCCAGTATTCCGATACTAGGCGCGGCTTTAAGAGAAGTGTTCTCGTAGAGCGGTGATACGACAAATGGGGTTTTTTTAGTGGTAAACGCGCAAACTTGAGTCTTCTGGGGGTTAAATTGGACAAGGTTCAATTTACCCGATTCCGCGACCTTCTCGAGAGAGGACTCGATAGAAGACACAAGTTTCTCCCGGCACTGGTCGACGATTTCCCGAGAGAGACCTGCATGGCCCGTGTATACGGCATCACCAGTGCTGTCATCTGCATAGCAATGCATGTTGGAGGTGTCCAACATATCATTGATATGCAGAAGAAACAGCGTAGGAGATAGCACACAGCCTTGGGGCACTCCAGCATTCACGGGCTTCGGGTTCGAGCAATATCCGACGACAACGACCTGTATGCTACGCCCAGAGAGGAAGCTGGAGGTCCACTTGCACAAGCTCTCGGGAAGCCCAAATGATGGAAGTTTTGAGAGGAACGCCTTGTGCCATACACGATCAAAGGCCTTCGCTATATCCAGGCTAACATACGGACGCGGTCGTCTAAATCTACGCGGAGCCAGAGAGTAGACAGGTCCCGACCCTCAAAATTGCCGAGACGGCGACAGCAGATATCCTCCCTAACGTACACACATACCCCGGCATGAGGCAAAAAGTTGTGCTCAATTTTGTACCCGGGGTACGTTAAATATGACGTATCGCTAGGTCGAGATATCTGCGTCTCCGTAAGGAAACACAAGGCCGGCTGCGCCGTCTCAAGGTGGTGGTGGACGGCGTTTAAATTAGAGTGAATTCCCCTGATATTGCAGAATACGAAGGGCAGCCCGAGCGAGAGTGCTCGGGGAGGGATTCTCCAGCTCTGGTAGAGCCGGTACCCTCCTGGGGTAATATCTTTTTACGGACCGCTCTCATATTTTGCTGGGGGGGGGGGGGGGGGGGGGAAGGGATGGCTTTCCTTACTTCACGCCGGTATTCTGTGCGAGTGTGGTAATTAACCCGGACGAGTCTGGCCCGATTGTGCTGACGTCATAGGACGGCAGCGTGACTCTCCCACTTCTAAAAAAACTTAAACAGTAGTAGACATATTCGGTCGCACCTACTCCCGTAACAGTTGGAAACTGTACTCTCGAAATTGTTAACGAGTACGTCTACCTTGGACAAATAATTCAGTTGGGCAGGTCCAATTTCGGGAAAATAGTCACTCGTCGAATGCAACTCGGATGGGCAGCGTTCGGAAAGCTCCGTAAAATCTTCTCGTCCAAAAAACCACAGTGTTCGAAGACGAAGATTTCTAACCAATGTGTGTTGCCAGTGATGACATACGGAACACAGACGTGGTCGCTAACTATGGGCCTTATGGAGAAGCTCACTGTTGCTCAGCGCAGGACCGATCTTCATGGCGACCTTGGGGGAGGCCTTTGTCCAGCAGTGGACGTCTTCCGGCTGAAATGATGATGATGATAACTTACAAAAACGTACATATAAACATGCATGACTCGGAAACAAACATCCATATTTATTTCAAGGAATATCAATAACTATTTACACAAAATAAAAATACAATAAAAACTTAGAGCGAATTACAGATATTCACTAATAGACAATAGAAGTAGTAATAAGTAAAATTATAAAGAATAAACATGGAATATTATAATCTAATATATATAAAAATGTTCACATTTCTACTGGTATTTGAAAATTATAGGATGCCGCTTTCGCGTGAATGTCATTACACTACATTTCGATGGGTTTAGGTGTAGGCTATGATCCTCACAATAATTTTGCAATCGGTGTAGATCTTCTTGTAGTTCTATTGCATCATCTAGTAGCGATACCTTGTTGTAGATTTAGATATCGTCAGCAAAGCACAATATTTTGGCGGTACGTATGCAAGTATCGACATATAAAAATATTGCGAACAATAGAGGGCCAAGCAAGGAACCCTGAGGAACGCCACTCGATATGGGTACCAACCCTGAGATATAATTACTGACAACAACAGCTTGAGTGCGATTATGAATTTCAAGGAGGAAAACCATCTTAACAAATCACCGCTGATACCAATATTATAGAGCTTATTAAGAAGGATGTCATGCCGTATTCGGTCGAATGCCTTACTGAAGTCGGTGTAAATTACATCAGCTTGGACACCTTGCTGCATTGTTTCAGTTAGATAATTATTAAGAAGTGCAAAATTAGAGACAGACGAACGACCCCTAAGAAAACCATGCTGACTGGGGCTAAAGGCTTGCCTTAGTGCAGGATAAACCTGACTATAAATGATTTTCTCAAAAACCTTAGATATAATGCAAAGCTTAGAAATTGGATGGTAATTTGATACATTAGTCTTAGCCCCCTTTTTATGCACTGGAGTAATATAAGCCATTTTCCATAAATCTGGCATTACACCTGCATAGAGAGATTTATTGAATAAAATTGTAATGGGTACACATATGGTATATATATAGCTATCAAAACATTTCACTACGAATATTCCAGGTAAATGATCCGGACCATCAGATTTTGATGGGTCAATACCATGGAGTAGTTTCTTTACCTCAGTAACGTCTACAGTTATTTGCGAGATATCACACACTGGTTGTGATGAAAAAGAGATGACATTTTTATTGACCGGGGGATCGGTAAAGTTATTACGAAAAAAAAAACAGAAAAGGCATTACAAATAGTGGTGCCAGTATTGAAGGTTATGTCAGCAAGGTGAATGCAGCTAGGCATAGTGTTCAGATTTTGTTTTGACTTCATATAAGACGAAAAGTATTTTGGATTCAGTTTTATAGAATTTTCAACAGTACGTATATAATTATCGTCACATGATTTTTCAAGATGTTTTATTCTTGCACGTATCATTTTATAAGAAACCATATCAGACATATTACCATAAGTTTTATATTTACGTAAATATTTATGTTTTTCCTTAAATAGCATTTTTAAGATTGATACAGTACCACACTGGATAGTGATTGGATTTAATAAATTTAGATGGTATATATTTTGTTTTAAATTTTTCAAAAAACTCATAGAAAAATGTAACCGACTCATCAAGCGAAAAATCCGTCAGAACGCCATGCCAATTAATGCTTTGTATTTCAGCATTAATTGCCTCATAATAACCGCAGTTAAACATGTATTTACGCCTAGGGGCCGCCTGGAGAAAACTTTTCGCGGTGAATTTAACTATCAAAGATATGGCTCCATGGTGGGCGTCAATAGGAACAAGCGCATCATTACTAACATCACTGATTGTCACCAAGCCATTGGACAGCACTAAATCTAGAGTTTAATTATATATATTTCGGATTCCATTGAATTGCTTCAGACCAAGAAATGCCAATTCATCCGTTAAAAAATTTTCATCCTATGATTGACAATTACAAGCGCTAAATGATTCGTCACTGTCATTACAAAGATTCCATATTATATTGCTCATATTAATATCACCGATTATAAGAAATTTATCAGTAGGATTCTCGGATATTATATCCTGCGTTCGGCCTAGGAAAGGCCTGAGTTTATCGTGAACATTCAGACAGACACGGCGGAGGTCTTTGTTTTGTAATATGTAGTGGTAAATCATAAATTACAACAATTGCGAAGTGTACCCCCTTGTAAAAAAATCCAAATATATTCATAAATGAGAGACTGCTACAATTAAATCTCCTTTTTGCAGTCACTTTGAAAATTTGGCCAGATCTCACATTAATGTATTTCTACTTTCATCTTTACCAAAACCTTGTATTTTTTATTGTAAAATAAATGACAAATTGGCTGTTGATTCCAGTTGCAACGGACGGATACTGAAGGTTATGTTGAGCAAGATTTCTTTCGATGATGACGTACGGAATGACGTCACACAACGCGAGGGGGGACAGTTAATAGATGACGGCGGATCTCACCAACCCCCGCTGAAAGCGCGCGGCTTGGCGAATTCTTCACGGAAAAATCCATCAATACTTTTGATACCACGTTCACCTACAGATCGTCGAACACTCAAAAAATCAAAAAGGGACCAATCTCCTCACAGTTCGCATGATAATATCAACTTACCCGAAAGTAATCACAGCAGATTAACAGTAAATGGGTTAAGCGAAGGACTCCAAGGTATCGGGTCACAGTTTGGATCAGATAGTCGCGGCTTGGAGCCGGATCGCAACGACCAGACCCCGGGCAAACCCAAACGAAGACGGAAAAGGCTGGCTACTCTCTCATCGTTCGACTCGCCGAGCCCGAATGGATCGACTAGCTCTCGGGTGATTGTCTTGTGAGTATTATTTCATGTTCTTTTAACTGTATGCATATGGCCCAACGACGAAATCCACACGGCCTCATTAGATTTATTGCCTTATTTGTTAGTAGGAAGTGCTATTTTCCTTTGAAATTATAATAGAATAAAAGTCCGTTAAATACTGTACAAATGAGAACAAAGACAATGGGATGTTGGCATACAAAAGTCGACGGAAAAGGGTCTTTATAGGCCCCCGACGTGATAGTGAAGTGTGCAGAATTTTTTTTTTTCGAATTTTTACCCAATATTGGGTAAGTATCTATTTTTATAATACATGTAGACTATATTTCCAAGACATTAGAATAATTATAATAGTTTCGATATATAGTTTTTATTAATTTAAATTCGACTTGAAATAGCGTCCATACAAATTTAATAAGGACTTAAGTGTCGTTTCCTTTGTCGTTTTTTTATTATTTATTTATTTTGGAATATGTTGAAATATTAAACTTGTAAAACTATCGTAAAATATATTTCAGTAGTTATTTTGTCCAAATATGTTACATTTTATACCATACAAAAGCGATTTCGCAATTCAAGGTCGATCAAGGTCAAGGGATTCTTCTTAGCCTTTCGGAATGAATATCTCAATTTATTACTATGAAAGCATGTATATTTTAGAAAGGAAACAGAAAGTTGATTGTACAACCATAAACATTAGATAATAAATAAAACCAATTGTTTTCATTGAAATAATCATTTATTCTAAAATATTATGGTTTTTCAACTTTATCTTGTGTGTGTAAATAAAACACAATATGAATTATTTATGCATGGCTATATAGCTTTTTTCGAAAGCTTTCAGATGCATTCACTGAAATTATCCTTACTATAAGTATTCCTTTGTTACACGTAAAATGATACGCGTAAACTTTCGCGCGCCGAAATCGCTCGGTAATCAACGGAGTTGAATCTTAGAGGGATGTGATCGCGAAGGGCTAGTTTCTTTTCTTTGTTTCATTTATAGACACGCAAAAGGTTGAAGTTTATTTATTTACGGTGTGTGTGGTTTGATGCATTTACTGTACTCGATAACTCTTGCTTTAGGTACGTATAATTTTCCGTTTACTTTTATTGACTTACTCGTATAAGGCGTTGAGTATTTGACGTTTGAGTATTTTGTTGCAACACTTTACATATATTGTAACTGAAATGATTTCTAAAATGCTGTAGATGTTGATTCAAGAGTGGCAAAGAATAAAGTGATTTTGATTTGATTTGAAGTTTGTCCAGAAACCTTTAGACACGTTTTAACACAGTTGAGTGTTTAATCCACAGGAGGAGATTTAAGACACAATAATTTATTTTGGTCAGCGATCAATGGAGTAAGTGATCTCCTTATTATCAGTAATGGACCGACTTCAATTTCCGAGCAATAAAATACACTTATTGGCGTCAATAAGTGTAGGTACAAATGAATTGCTTACCCGATATTAAGTGATCACTGCTGCCCACATTATCATGCCGTTGCATTCACCAGAGGAATCACAGGACCGTTGGCGGCCTTTGCGGAAGGAGGTCTTTTTTAAAAGTCCCCATGGCGTATCGTCCGCGAAACACCGCACCAACACATCCCATAGTTGGTCGTATGTGTCAGTTACTTGAAAGCTGCACTGTAGAGAAACTCCACACATCCAGATGGTATTAGACATCCAAGTTTATCGAATTTCGTATGAACCAATTCGGCCGCAGGAATCAGGTCAAAGAGCATTAGTCATACTCTTAGCTCAACGAGTTGAGATGATGCCAACGAAACATCCAGAAACTAACTACAGCTTTGTGTAAATCGTCACATTTTTTTTTAAACCTACCTTCAATTATAAGAATTAACGTTTTGTCTATGCCAAAAAAATATATCAATTTATAAAGTACTTTTAAAATCAATCATAATATAAAAATTGTAGGACAACCCAGTCGGAGCGGTGTAACAATAGGCTGGGCAGCAGGACCTCGGAGCTCGGCAATGACTCCAACAGTGATAGCAGCAACGACCTGGGGGCCGAGGGACGACCGCGCCGCAAGCGGAACCCTATCCAGTACACAGAGAAGCCACTCAACAGGTAACTTATTAGAAAATATATTGAATTAGGCGTTATTTTGCGGAAATCCATAATTAAATAGTTAGTAATAATAGTTTAACAAAAAACGTGTAAAAGTTTACAAAGTAGATGATGGTTTCTGTGCTTTCAAATTTGCTGTCGTTACGGCAAATTAACTTTAACATAATTCATCTGATGTACATAATATTATGAACAATATAAATGAAAACAGATTTATATTTTGCGTTATGCATTTTGGTATAGGTATGTGTCGACTAGGTGAAACAACGATTTATTAATCTAATACATAAAATTCTCATGTCGCGGTGTTTGTAGTTAAACTCTTCGAAACGGCTTGACCGATTCTCATGAAATTTTGAGTGCATGTTGGGTAGGTCTGAGAATCGGACAACATCTATTTTTTCATCCCCCTAAATGTTAAGGGTGGTCCACACAATTTTTTTTTTTTATTTGTTTGATTATTAGTTAGCATTAAAAAATACATACAACTTCAAATTTTCGCCCATCTACGATCAACAGTTACTTTTGTATCGCGATTTTAATATCGGCAATACAACGTTTGCTGGGTCAGCTAGTTACTCTATAAGAATGAGAAATGAGTTAGTAACCAATAAAAGAGAGGAAGTTTGTCTGTGGTACAAATATTCGGAACGACTAAAGTTTTTTTACATTATGAAACAATTTTTCAAGTAACTAAATAACTAATGAATCTCGTTTTTCTTTTCAGAAAATTACGAAGATGATGGTAACTCCACCCATTGTGACAGCTCCACTCAGTATCAAGACTGCACCATATATTTTGTTTCATTAATTAATTTATCTTAATTATTTTATTTGAGAATTGTACGTAATCGTGTTTTAAGTATCGTATACTAATTTAATGCGTTATTTTAGTTTGATTCTAGTTATATAGACTTGATTTAATTTAATTTAATTGAGATATATTTTGACATGTTTCATTTATTTGTACTTATTTAACCCTGTGACAGTTGTCTCGGGGGCATCTTATAACCCCGCGAAGTAGGGAAAATTGTCATTGAAATGGATACAATAATATATATTTATATACACCGTCATTTTAAAAATTACCATTAAAACCTTGAGAATAATAAAAACAATGTCCAAAATTGTTTCCACGCAAATGTCAAATAATTGACAAATTAATTTTAATTCATAATTTTATTATTAAATCGTTTATTCCTCGCCACCGATATAGGATCATAACCTGTTAGTTTTGAATGTCTCCAGGAAGGGATAAATGAAAAATGAAGAACTACTTTAATTGTAAATTTACTATTTATTAAAAGGCTCTAAATATAATTACATCTGAGACTCTAAGACGCTATAGTACAGAAAGTGTAAAAGGCGGTCGGTCTGTCTTAAACATACTGACTCATATGTGTATGACATTTACTTTTTTTTTTATTGTGTTCTGTTTCATTGTCTATTCACAACATAATGACATTACCATAAATAGTATAAGTATTAAGTCCACAATGTTAAGGACGATTTTTGTGAAGTTAAATATTATATATAATATAATTATTATTAGTAATAATAATTGTGGTATTCTCATTTTATTGACAAATAAATTTGCTGTATAATTGCGATCTCTTAGCCTGGACTCATTTGTTTTTTTTATTTGTGGAAGAGGTGGTCATCTGATGTTCAGTGATCATCGCCGCCCCCCTTTCTCATAATTACAGAAGGTTCAGTGGGGTAGAGCGTGGTAGAAAATTCCTTGAAAATCGCACTGGGAAGAAACGCCACGCATCCAATTAATGAAGATTATATTCAAGTTTGTTACATGTCGTTGAAGATGGAATACACCTCACGACATTATTTCTAGCTAATTACGAAAAACAAAATACAAAATCATTTATTTCACACTTTTCATGTACTAATTAACATTTTATACTGACCCCCACACTAGGCGTTGCCTGTCTCGTGGGGGAAATAGAAGAATTAACAAAAAATAAAGATATACAAGCGGCTAACTCGTTTCTTGTTCTCGATATAAATACGGAAATGGAAATATATAAATAAAATAACAATTTTAACTTAGATAAAACTTTATTTACTTACCAGATAAAATATTTAACCATTGAATTGAGTGAATTACAATATGACGACAATATTATCATTAAAAATTTTAACCGGTTCAAGCTACAATTTAGAACATATATATTAAACGAGGATTTAATTATTATCTTAAAGGGAATCAACAACAGGCAAATGTAAGGAACAACCTGTGTGGTATTTTTCTGTTAGAGCATAGTACACAATATATCTTAATATATATAAATTACGTGACAAGTCGTTTGTCGATGGACTCCGAAACTAATGAACGGATTTTAATGCGGATTACTTCGTGGAGTGCAGCTTGGTCCAACTTGAGAGATAGGATAGTTTTTATATCGATTTGAGACCCATACTTATTTTTATTTTCAATATTTGTTATTGTACTTATGGACATATTTTCTATGAAAGAATTTAATAACTCATGGTTTGACAGTTCCGCTGTGAAACAATTTTATTATAACAACAGGGAGCATTTTTTACGAAAAAATTCTTGATGTATTGAAATATTATTGGCAAATTCCTATAAAACAGCTTTTTTATTATCTACGACCGAGCCTTGCTCTGATTTTTGAGGTGGTACAAAACTTGAACAAAAATCCTCACAGGATATCTAGATTCGAACCGGAGTCTTCTGCTTTCCGGATCACCCAATGACCCGTCTCAGCTATTATAGTCTTGTATATAGTGGCGAAATTTACCTTTGTATTCTAATATTATAATAGCAGTTACTCATTAAAATACGGATAAAACTTCTTTCTTTAAAATTGACCCCTAGCTACTAGCTAGGGGTCAGATTTCTCTTCCCCGGAACTTCCTGTAGACTAAATTTCACTAAAATGGTTGGAGTCGTTTCCGATATTCAGATTATATACATATACAAGAATTGCTCGTTTCAAGATATCCATTTTATAATATTGTTAAATGCCTAGACTTTACGTACACATTAGCTTGAAAAGGCTTATATATATATACATATTTTTTTTTTCAAAAAGTCATCATACGTATTGTATTATTCCTATCCTGCATTTCAGGGTTTACTGAATATTCGTTCCTATAGTACCCATAGATGGAAAATGTTGATCTAGATCACCAGCCAATAGCCAAATAACAAAATGAAGGACAGACAATACAGTTACAGCCGTTCTGTCACAACATAAATTCGAAGATCCTCTTTTTTACTTCATATTTGCACTAGCTAGAGTGAGCCTGTGACTTTAGCTGGGTCGCACCATGCGCTCGCCGAATTTGACAAACTGGGAAACACTTATGTTACAACAGCTTGTATTTAATAATACTTGACGAAATAATTATGTTATGTAAACATGCTACATTAAAGGATTTTTATGGTGAATATGCGCTTAACTAGGGAAGATTATTGCTTCGTTTCTTTCCTAAAGTTTTAATATGATATATATAGCTAGAAGTTATACTTAATAATATTATATATCATATAGATGTAGAATATTATGTTATTGGTCAAGGTCAAACCGGTCAAATCAAGACTAAAAGTAAGTATGTATATTCAAATTAAGTTTCGAGAGAATTAAGAATTTACCGAAACATTAGCTCTATATTAATTCTCCATTGGCCTCATTGACGTACAATAAACATTTAGACTCACAATCACGCTCAAAAACTGTCTGAAGCAACACTTCAGTTGTGTATTGACCGCGCTTTGAATACAACGCCACGCAATGACAAAGTCTTCACGTCTCTTTCGCACATTTCGTACCATTATCGCTTCTTATGAGCGTATACAATATACTTTGAACATTACTGCTACGAAATAAGGTGTTAATTTGAATGAATGTTTTATTGTTATCTGTATAAGTTAATGTATACGTATAAAACGCCACCCGGACATTTTTGACGAACTTTTAATAGGCTATTGGGAGTCTAGTTGTTTATAGTACATACGTCAATGATTGGCCTATTATTTACAGGAACAAATATAATCTTTTTAATTTTAGTATATTTTCTTACCTCAATATTAAAAAAGGCAACTGACCAAAGTTAGAGAAGTAGGCTTATAATTGGTAAATAAATTATCAATACAGATTTCAAAGGAGCTGGTCACAATAGTAGGCGGCTCTAAGAATATATTGAATACATTATAATATTAATTCAACAATGATCTGAATCTAATACCGGTGGTGGATTTTTCTAATAAATTAATATTAAAGTCACCACATATCATCATAAATTTTCATTGTTATTATTTTTACTCCACATTATTGTCGTGTTGAATATAAATTACATTTACACAGAAAATCGGTTTGTAAAAATCTTATACTTTACATTGCAACGCTTGATTTATATAATGAGTTCTTTACATGCCCTTCTCTCGAATCGGAAAATTGTACACAGCATAATTAATGTTTTAAAATTTCAAAATGTTTGAAATAAACAAATGCTTCACGTTGCTTACTTATTTTAGTTAAGACGTTTTTATTTACCATATACATACTTACCATTCTTACGCTTCCGCTTAAAATGATCTTGTCTTAGATAATTTATCTTGCTGCTAGACAACCGATGAAAACAGTACAAATTTATTACTATGGTGTGCGTGACAAGCTACGTCTTACAATCGCGATTTGTATGTCACTTTGTGTTTGTCTCAAAATAGAGGTTAACTGTCAGCCTCAATTTCTTTCGACGTTTTCACAGCTGTCACAGTATCTAGACGCATAAATGATCTGAGGATTTTGTAAATAATATGGTCATGTGGATGTTTGGGTTGAATACGATTATTCTTTCAGCCTATACATAGGCTGCTACCAGACATACTTCACTTTAAAGTATTGATGACGTATTCATTACGATGGTATCAGTTCCCTACCTACTGGAAATTAAAGTATGACTTAAAATCACTGACCTCTACTATTTACCACTGGACTGGCGGCTGTAAAAGTGCCTTTGTGCCTGTTTGATATTAGCCATTTTGGCGCTGTTGGCCATGTAGCGAGAGTCTGAGGTACTAAAACTAGTGATGACAACCTCAGCTAAAAAAACATCGATAGGAAAACTATTGTGTACTTTATTACGTTCATTCCTGAAGTATAAATAACACGGAAAACGACAGAAATTAATTCAAAATGCAAAAATATTTTACAGTATTGTACGCTTCACTCGCAGCCATTTGTATTATACGTCAAAATTGTTCTCTGGACGCTCGCAAGTGGCGCTTCATATAGGCACAAAAAATTTCCTGTCAAATATATTGAAAAGCCTGTCAAGTGGTATTTTATACAGGTCAGTGCTTAAAGGTCAATATTTATATATAATTATTTCATAACTTGCCATCCTAACTGTCAACGAAAGAGGAAACTATTCCATTCTTCCTAATGTGGCTCCTGCGGAAAGACTTCACAACATCTGCTGCCCATGAAGACCAATCCGACTTACGCCTAACTGTCGTACAGTTGCGTTTCCAATAAATTCTTGTTACGTTTATAAATATGTATATCCATTTTATGTTATAAATATATTATAATGTTATAAATATTCAGTTAATATATACTACTAATACTTGATCAAGATTTTGTAATAAAAAATGGATTTGAATAACAAGTGATACTGATTTAGTTGGAGAAGATATTATAAGAAATTTAGAACTAGAAATAACAGCTATTACTCATTAGTAACTACTCCCAGCAAAATCCAGACAATTATACGACAAGTGATACAGTCAATCTATGAGAGAAAAATAGAAAATTTATTTATTTACCGAAAATGTTTTTCTTGTTTTTTTTTAAAGATGTCAGAGAAATGTACACCACCTACTTTGTGGAGTATACGTTCAATATAATATTAAATCAAAAAAAATATTTTGGAAGTAGGGCGAAAAGTAGTTCATACCTAGACCGGTCTTATTCATAATAACTTATCGAAGTTTTAAAACATCAAAAAGAAAAAAAAACAAAAGCTGACGTGACTTATTGTGGTTAGAACCCTTTTATAATAGGTTTATACCTTCGATAATCGTTTTATAATGAATAAGGCGGTTAATTTTTTACTCTCCACAGTGTCCACTAAGACAGAAAGCGTGTGTTGAAAACGCAATATTGTCCGTTTTTTCTGTCTGGCAGCAGTGTTAGTAAACGATAACGAATATATTAATATCTATGCGTCGACGGGAGGAGGTCTATCGGGAGGTGAGGCTCGGGGCTCCGGCGGCTGAAGTATAACTGTTGTGGTCTCCTGGGGCGCCTCCTACAACACAATGATCAGCATTCATCATCAGTAAAGACTGGATAATGCCAACCTCTACTTTATACCACTGGACTGGCGGCTGTCAAAGTGCTTTTGTGCCTGTTTGATATTCGCCATATTGGCGCTGTCGGCCATGTAGCGAGAGTCTGCGGTACTAAAACTAGGTTGTCATCAGTAACAACCTAGCGGACAATATAGATGGTGGGAAACTATTAACAAAAAAAAATGAGTAGGTACTTTATTAGTTTCATTCTTGAAGTATAAATAACACTGAAAACGAACGAAATTAATTCAAAATGTAAAAATACTTCAGAGTATTGTACGGTCCTTCGCAGTCATTTGTATTATACGTCAAAATTAGTTCTCTGGACGCTCGCGAGTGGCGCTTCATATAGGCACAAGAAATTTGCTGTCAAACATGTGGAACGGCCTGTCCAGTGGTATTTATACAGGTCAGTGATGCCAGCCGAATCAGATTGGTATGACAGTAAGGGACGAGAAGACCAGGACGTTCAGCTCATGGTAATTTATAACAGACATAAACTGATGATGCCTACTAATCTGCTAAGTCGAGTTAGTCTTTTGTGGGGCGATGTATATGCTTTTACAACAAGATCCCAGAAAATGTTCAAAACAAAGGTGTTACGTTATTCAAAAGAATTGTTAAAAACGTTTGTGTGGTAAAGGTTACTATAACATAAATGACTTTCTTAAGGATACCACAGATTGGGAATGGAGCGACCGCCCTCGGGCTATTAAATAATAAGTTTAATTGTACAATGTTACTTTGTTAATGTTACTTTAATTGTAAAACATATTTTTGATGAAAAAAAAGCCCGCTGAGTTTGTTGCGCCCATTCTTCTCAGGCCTGAGGCATTTACTTTGGAATGGGTGGTAGTTTTTTTTTTGACTTTCAATAAGTGATTTCACATCCTATTTTGAATAAAAATATTTGAATTTGAATTTGTGCTCTTCAGACCGAAACATAATAATGCTTACACATTACTGAAGAAATAAAAATAGGCGCCGTTGTGGTATCCATAATCTGCATAATCTGCTGGTATCCTGTGCAAAGGAGCCTCCCACTGGTAATTGTAATATATTTACCTGTACCGCGGTGGGCGCCGTGTTCGATTCGCGGTTCCTTCGCTTCTCCACGTGGCCGAAACAGTGTTCACACTCGTCGTCGCTATCCTCCGAGTCCGACTCGCCGAACCGATGGGGCTTCTCGTATATACAACAACCTATTCACAGAGTATTGTATTGTACACAAATAAAATTTGAAAAACAACAAAATTTTATGAATGATGCGGGACTCGATCCCAACTGTAAAGTAGATCCTGTAGATGAAGCTGAACAAAGCATACAAGATTTTATAAACGATACGTCATTCGAACGATTGGCTAAGTTGGAAACAGCGCTCGCACGGAACACGAGAGGTTCCGGGTTCGAGTCCCGCATCGCTCATTAAAAAAAATCAGTTTTATTTGTGTAATAGATTTCATTGTTCGAGATTCGTTATACATAGACCTGGGTCCCGGCCTCACGTGTCCATAAATATACTGTAGCAGTTACTAACATTTAGATTTCTTCTTATTCATATGCTCATTGTCCACTGTGTCTTCCGTCCACACCACCTTCTTGCGTTGCTGCTGATTGGTCGGTCTCAGCGTTATGACCGCCACCCGTTCCACAGGTTCCTGGAACACATAAAGCTTTGCTCAGGTTTCAACTAGGCTTGGCGCGGTGCTCATGCCACGTTCAGTGCTGCAACCACGAGAAAGTTGAACTTATTTATATTAATATTGGTTGTGCCAAAAATCGTTAGCCCTCATAAAGTAAATATCTTTTTCCTGACATTATTTTAACTTGACGGCTTTCACTTCAATTCTCCGTGGTGAAAATCGTTGGTCACCTTTATGTCGTAGGTACATTTTGTTAAATATTTTCAAATATTAGGTAGCTGTCGATGGACGGTCGCAGTAGCAGTCTATATATCTACATAGATTCCGACATTCTGCACAGAGCAAAACGCCTTAAAGTTAGAAACGTCACTTTGTAATGGATTTCTCGTCGTCTTCATCGAAGATAAAAAATTTGTCGTTTTGATTGAGACAAATTTATCCTGAAAGGAACTTCGTAAAACGTTGCTTTCCTTCATATCTACAACTGGCGAATCTTGTATCAACAGCTAGGTATTATCACCAGGACAAATACCTACTGGTCCAAAACTTAAGATTTAATGATGTACCTACATATGTATTCGTGTTCCCCTAAAGTCTAAACCTTACAAATTCAGAATAAGACAAATCTTACCACAAACAAAGACAGTTGGAAATCGCCAAATTTCTTCTAATCAATGAAGACAAGACAAGTAGAAAGCTTTTTCCAGTTAGAGCGTTAATTAAAAAGTAAAAGCGGATTTTTTTTACCATAACAGTAATTCCACTAAGACCGTAGAACAGTTACCTATTTATGGACGTTATAGCGAAGTTTGTCTACTTCAAGCATTCAGATGTTGAATATCGAGCCCAAGGAGGGTCGTTCGAAGAATTTTGCCGGATCAGATATCCGAACTCAAGCTATAGGCAGGTAGGTACTTGGGGCACACTAAAAGTTTTACACTTCTAGCTAATCGGAACTATTTTAATTTCGAATGATATATTTTTGAAACGTTGCAACCTTCTTAGTAATAAAAACAAACAATGGAAGGGAAATCGTTTGACAATTGTGTTTTATCACATATTTTTATTTATAAGTTAAAAAGATTTTAGAGCGATGATTTTTTATGATTTTAAAAGTTTTGCGGAGAGAGTCTACGCAAGACTGTGCCGCTCGTCTTTGAAAATACTATAATTCCGAATGGTATTCTACCATTTGTTTACCCAGGGTGTTAAAAAAAAGTTCGCGAAAGACGACCAAAAAGCCGCGTCCTCTTACATCATGACAACGCATCTTCACACACGGCCAACAAAACTAAGTCATTTTTAGCTTCCGAAAAAGTACAACTCGTCACCCATCCTGCACGTAGCCCCGACCTAGCACCCGATGATTTTTTATATTTTTCCCAAAATCCTAGATTTGATGAGATGTTTCACTTTTACCAATTCCGAAGAGGCAGTGATAGCGTTCAATCAGCACGTAGAAAAGATGCCTTCAGATCTGTGGTCCTCCTGTTTTAAAAATGGTTCTATCGCATGAAAAAATGATTAAAATGTAAAGGAGAGTATTTTGAATAGCAATAAACATAATATTTTGGATACGTATTTTGAAAGTTTAAAATGCTGGTTGACCCGAATACATAAGTGCAAGGGGTCGGAGACGAAAATTATGAAAAAGCTTTTATTTTTTTTCATATTCTATCCCTCATTTTACTAAGTATTGAATCACATGTATTCTTTATTCCATTATACACAAAAAACAGCTACAAAGTGTAGTACACTTGCAGTACATATCTCAACTGAAATAATCATTCAGATATGACACATTTAATATTTACGAGTTCTACGATTTACGAGTGTTATATAAAATTTCTCAGTGATACCTTCTTCTTCTACTTTTGAATGTTTCTTATTTATGACTCTCACTGAGGGATATATTCTCCAGGACACAGAAAAATAGCAAGGTAAGTAACAAACTTGACGATGACAAAAAAGGGTTAGTCAGAAATCTGTGACCACAAGCAGGATAGTGGGAAATCTTGGACTGACATGCAAAGGAAGAGGAATAAATGAAACAATAGCTGTTATACTGCATAAAATTGTAATTGATTGTAAAACAAACTGTGACTTAGTCTAATTTTCTCAGTGCTATGCAATCACTGTGCTTAAAGCACAGCATGGTTATGAATTTTCTAAATTTTTAATTGTGTGGATCAATTTTATTCCCATTCTCCCCTCTCATTAGAGGTGTCTACATGAACCACACAAAAGCAGATAAAAAATTCGAAAAATGTTTTCCTAACAGCTATTACTAAAAATAATATATTATTTTATAAAGAACCCAAAATAATTTTATATTCATTTAAAAATCAATAAACATAATGAAAACAATTCAAGATTAAAGTTAACTTTACAAAACACTACATCAAAACAAGATAACAGTAGTTCAGTCAGATAAAACTATCTCTAAAAATTTTTATCGCTCTTCACTTAAATACATATTTGTTTTCATTTTATATCTTATTGCTATAAGTATACAATAAGTTATCTGATAACTTTATTCTCCATAAGTCTCTCGATTTTATCATTTTGATAACCAAGAAAATTTGATAATATTTCATGAGTATGCTGTCCTATAGTGGGTGGTGGTAATCTTACTTCGTTACCCCCCTCCGAGTATACTGTAGGTGGTCCAACCATTTTTATTGAGCCTGCATCAGGATGTGGCATTTCTTTAACTAATTTAATGGCCTTCACATGTTCATCTTCAAACACTTCTTTCATGGTATTAACAGGTCCATTCGGGAAGGATGCAGTCTTAAAAATCTCAGCCCATTCTTTTTTTGACTTTTTTACTATTATGTCACTAATTATCTTAATAAGATCATCTCTATTTTTTACACGTGATGAATTATCTTTAAAACGAGGGTCGCTAAGCAATTCCTCTCTGTTAATTCTTTTACAGAAATCGGCAAACTGTGGATTAGATCCAGTGCCAATCACAATTTCGCCATCATTTGTTTGAAATGTTTGATATGGCACTAAGTTTGCATGTGCTGTTCCCCATCTTTGCCCTTCTATTCCACAATTTAAACTTATTGTCGCTATATTTATCATGCTTGATATTTGTGTTGATAATAAGTTACAATCTATCTTCTGTCCTCTCCCTGTTTTACTTCTATAGTGTAAAGCTGTCATGATGGCACCGAAAGCATGCAAGCCGGTTGTAACATCTGTTATAGCAACACCGACTTTGGCCGGTCTTCCATTTCTATCACCTGTACAATTCATAAGTCCACCCATGGCTGCTGCAAGCACATCATAGCTAGAAAAATATATTATAAGCTTAGCCATTTTATATAAAGTATTAATATGTTTACACACTTACTTACTCTCACTATATTAATAGTAAAGGGACTACTTATTACCTACTTAGTTCGTCTGATCTCTAAATGAGTGAAAACCGAAAATTATTCTGTACAGGTTAGTTTTTATACTACTGAACTTAATGTTTATTTTAAGTAATTTACAAATAAAGAAGAAAATCTCAAGTATATTAATGTAATGCTAAATAATTTTATATTTTAATCATTTACATGTACAATAAACAAGTAGATTCCTAATCACCTTTAAAAAGGTTGTCAAAAAATATGTTTTTATATATATATATACATATTATATACATACATAATATATATATACATAAGATATATATACATTAACTTATATGGATAAGATTAAAACATTCATTCAAATTAACACTTAATTTGTGGCAGTTATGTTGAAAGTCTATTGTGTACGTTCATTAGAAGCTCGGACACAATAGACAAGATTTTTTTTAGCAATTATAATATAATTATTTAACAGTGATTAAAAACATCAAGAAAGTTACAGAATTTTTTTAATTTAAAGGGGAACTTATCCAAAATATGACACTCCATCCTTCCACATTTTGATATTGTGTGAGGTTGTATTCAAAGCCCAGTCAAAATTAATGGAACACTGTCTAATAGACACATAGGCAGAGTTTTGCTACAGACAATTTTTTGGGTGTGATTGTGAGTACTTGTTAATTGTATGTCAATGATTTCAAACTATATGTTATATATATGTATGGTCATACCCTGGTCTATTAGCATAAGGTCCTGTAGGCCCAAACCCAGTTACTGCACAATATATCAACCTAGGATTGATTTCACTTAACTTCTCATACCCCACTCCCAACTTGTCCAGTTTTCCGGGTAGATAGTTTTCCACAACAACATCACATTTTTTAGCGAGATCATAGATAATGTTCTTTCCTGTAATATAGTCAATTAATAGTAAAATCATATTTCAAATAAAAAAATGTGTAATACACCAACATTTCAACGACCATAATATAACAATATTTTTAAGTAACCACTTATTATGAGTGTAAATAATTCTTACCTTCAAATGTTTTTAAATCAATGCAAACACTATACTTGTTCCTGTTTACACAGAGATAATAATATGAATCTTTATTGCCATTTATGAATGGCGGTCCCCATTTTCTTGCCTCGTCGCCATCGAGACTTTCTATCTTAATAACTTTTGCTCCCAGGTCTCCAAGTGTCATAGTACAAAAAGGACCAGCAACGACTCTCGTTAAATCCAACACATTGATGTCATCTAACAATCCTTTTGTATTTGTTGAATTAGCTCTAACAATATTTGCCGAAAAACGAATAAATGGTCTGTTTGATTTCAACACAAATCTATTCAAAACACCCATGACGTTTAGTTACTACTGCACTCTTTGAATATGATCTAAATGTTATCATATTCTATCACATTATTTAGTAACGCAAACATAGGAATGATATTATATCGTATTCACTTTGCAAGTCAAATAAAGTTGATATTCAATTTACTAATTTAGTTACCTCTTGTACTTGTGGGGGAACGGTCACTGCTGTGCTTGTCGTAGCCATTTCTTCGCAGCGCTCTCGTTGTGCCATCAATAATACATATACAACTCACACCTTAAATAATAATCTTAGCATTTTACAATATCAATTTATCACGGAAGTTTCGGAAATTATTTTTTGAACCAATTTTTAATAAACAGAGCGTTATCAAGACCGCCGACTGTCAGTTGTCATTTATACCGTGTTCTGTGTGTACACCTAAATTATATTAAATAATATACTCTGTGTATACCTATACTTAATTTTTTTTTAATTTATTTAGTGGCACGGGATGCAAGTCCATAGGCCAAATACCTATACTACTAACTTTGTGATGCCATTTGCCATATTTTTATTTTGCCATTTAAACTCATGCGGCATTACACATGCCCTATTTTTCAATCATTAATAATTCATAACGTCAAAACCAAACATAGAAATCATGTTATATTGTATTCAAATAAAATTTTACAAGTCAAATAGAATTTATCAACTTTATACAATTTACCCCTTCTTCTTGTGGGGTACAAGTATAAATGTATGTAAACGTACACGCTCTTGTTGTGCTATTCATTGCAAGTGGTAGCCGCAGCATGGGGTAACTGTGTAACGCTAAAATCTGTCACTTAGCCTCCGTAAAGAGGTCACGCGGCAAGCGGCCCGATGTCCATTTAACAGCTTCGCTACATAAAATTCGTTGTCTGTAAAGTCGGTTTACGGACGATAATTTTACGTGATAACGTCGTAAGAAAACATTCATGAAAAATTAAATACTTTTATGAATTAAATTATTATTAATGAATTATCATTATTATTATTGAATTATTATTAATATAATACAAAGAAGGAGCTCACTGAAGATTAAAATTTCCTCACACTCGTTCATTAAAATTTTATTTTTTTACATACCACACCTTAGCCCGATTGCGCCTCTCCATCGCTTGTTCCGCGTTCTCTGTTGTTGCACATTGGGCTCAGGCGGAAAGTTTTTCCGAAAGACGGTTTCCGTGCGACTGGAGTTATCGTAAATAAAACAGTACGTAACTATATATTTGAAGAAAAATATACACCGAACTTCCCTTTAACGTCATTCGGGCCATGTGTAATGTTATTTATTGCGCCGGTATGTGTATAGATATATTAATATGTTTCATTGTTATTTATATCGGTAGAAGAAAGCTATGGGATCGCTCCTATTGCGTGGACATAACATAACTATTCATTATATTATAGCAAACAAACATCTTGAGTTGCAGTAGAGTAATTAATAAATTAATGACTACAAGTTGCTAGCAAGAACTTGTATACTCTTTCAATCAGCAACAAAGATATATCACGAAAATTAAGAACATAAAAAAAAATCACCACATTGTTCTCTAATAACCTTAGAATATTGACACTATAGAAGTGGACTCCCCATGCCCCTTTTAGATAGCAATAGTTTTAACAGGAATAGTCTTAGGGGTTGTCATATTATTATTATGACTAAAAATGACCCATTACGGAGTTATATGGTATGACATAATGTCATACTCAACAGATGATTGGGAATATAAATGAATTAAACATAGCAATGAAAAGCATGATAAGATAATTGTTTATTTATTATAGGACCATAACAAAACAAAAATAATTTCATAAAATAACTTATCATTACTATCATTAATATACTACAGTCAGAACTCTAATAATGATCAGGAAATTTATTGTGTTATTTGTTATTTCTATACACATGTACTATATTTTTTCTTTCATAAATCTAAGATTTTAAAATATGTATAAAAACTATGTATTATATTATTAGATAGATACAAAAACAAAATATTATCATAAATTTGGAGTGCCGCCAGCAGCGGAGTCCATCCAGCTCAGCCATGCCCTTGAGCATGAAGAAGCTTCGAATTTATAATTCATGACAGATCAGACAAATAAGCATTTATGAATTTACTTCTCGATAAGACTAAAATGAAAAAGACGCGATACGATTAAGTGAAGTTAATTTTAAATATAACGGTTTGAAATTATTTTTCATCAATTATGGTAACAATATTGCTGTATATTATTTTATGTACTTTTCCTATCTCTATGGTTTGGTTATACTCTCGTGTTGCACACTATACATCAAAGTCACATTTTGTCATTTAAATTTTGAGATGAGTTTTGACATATGACAATTATAATTTATGTTTACGAGTTACCTACCTACCACGTGCGAAGTCTAAACAATCACATATAACCAAGCAATTTTATAAAATATACCTAGTTGAACATATCTAAGATTCAGAAACAATGTCCTTTCGTGGACGAGGTGGGGGTGGTGGTCGCGGTTTTGGCGGTCGAGGAGGCGGCGGCCGTGGTGGAGGCGGTGGCTTCGGCCGAGGCCGGGGCCGCGGCGGAGGAGGTGGTGGCTTCAGACAACAGGACATGGGACCTCCAGATCAAGTCATTCCATTAGGCCACTACGGCTGGACAGTGCAGGACGACTTAGTGTGTAAAGTAGACATAGAAGATGTTCCATACTTTAATGCACCTATTTACTTAGAAAGTAAAGAGCAAATTGGTAAAATAGATGAGATTTTTGGGAATCTTCGTGACTATTATGTGTCAGTGAAGCTAGGTGAAAATATCAAAGCAAAAAGTTTTAAGGATGGACAACAGTTTTTCATTGATCCTGCCAAATTATTGCCATTGAAGCGTTTCCTGCCTCAACCGCCTGGTGCGAAGCGTGGTGTTGGTCGTGGTGGCAGGGGCGGACGAGGAGGACGGGGTGGTGGTGATCGTGGCCGTGGAGGTGGTGGTTTTAACCGAGGAGGAGGTGGATTCAACCGTGGTGGAGGTGGATTCAACAGAGGTGGTGGTGGCTTCAATCGAGGAGGTGGGAACAGAGGTGGTGGTGGATTTAACAGAGGAGGTGGAGGATTCAATAGAGGAGGAGGGGGATACAGAGGGAGAGGTGGAAGCTAGTTGGTGCAATTGTGACAAAACTTTTATATATGCAAAAGATATACATGTTAGTATATATTCAGTGAAGTGATAAGATTCAATGACTACAATAAAAAGTTTATTAATCTTATTTTTGTTATAATTAATACATAAATATCTGTAAGTTTCCAGACAATATCAGCCATTTAATGGTGTAGAAGTAATCTGATAAAGAAAAAGGTATTTTTCTTTTACATTAACATAAGCCTATGTATTTGAAAAAATATGTTTCCCAAACAAAAATGTGTACTTTATTTCCCAATTTTACATAAAACCTAAATGCCGCCAACATTTTTTTAAAATCATGCAGAAAAATAACAAACACTTTTTTAGAATATACTAGGTAACTTGTAACATTTAAATGAAAATTTTTCATTATGGATCATTAAAGTAAATGTTTAATAAATAATTAATATACCCACACCTGTTTCCATAACTATACTGTTACACCATATACAGTACTTTTTATTTCACATTATATACATTCAGTTTTAACTATAAATAAATTTAAGTACTATATAGTTGGTACATATAACACTTCAAAACTATCTAATATTATGGACAAAATAGAAAAACTAAATGTTATTTTTTTAATGAAAATGTAGCAATCTTAGTAGACACATGTTCAAGTTTATCAAGCAATTTAAAAACAAGATGGAAGTTGTATGAGCAGACATATTAATAGTCAATGATATTTCCACATGATTAGCTGTGCTTTGGATTTTCATAAAATAATTTTTTCACATTGTATTGTTTATATTTTTCCAATAAAAATGTTCAAAAGGGGTTAAAAATAAATCAGGTTTTTTGTTTAAATTATATACTTTAAAATAAATACAGTAATTATATCTCAAATCATCTATCCCAGGACCTAGAGCTATGTAATTTTCAAATTGATTCATTTTGTTTGAGCACCACACAGCATCATACTAGCAAAGTGGGTATGAATAAAATTAAACCAAGAGACAACATAGATCTTAGATTTTATGAAGCATTCAATATAAAAATAACAATATAACTGTAGTTATTTCCTTTTTTTATTGGTCATTTGTGCCTCATCTAAGACATACCATCTCCATAATATCATCCAATTAAATAAGATTGTTATTTTAATAATCGTGGCGAATAACTATGACTACTGCATTTTTTAGTATGATAAAAAAGTCAAAGATCAAATTCCAGAACACATTGGATTTGCCAGTCTGTGATCTTCAAGGTCACCAATCTCATGGGATTATTTAGCAAATCATTATATATATATATATTACTAGTAAAAACTGTAACATTATCTTGTTGCATTTTTACTAGTAAAACTGTAACATTCTCTTGTTGCATTTTTACTAGCAATAGCAGACTTAAAGGTATCTTAATCAAAGACTAATTATTGTTATATATTGTATTAATCCATCTCACACTTTGAGGTGCACTATGTGGGTAAACATAATAAACAAATTTGTTATTTTTTTTTCAAAAATCTAAGTTTGTTTCTTGTATAAATTGCAAGAATCAATAAAATATTGCAGTCAAACATTTTTGAGTGATTATGTTTTTGGAATGAGCTGATAGCCTCATGCCAGTATTCTAAATAAATAATATTAAATTTAATTATTATCTATGGTACATCAATTTATTTCTTTACTATTATTATTCCAAATTCTCCAAGTCACCCTTGCCTTCATTTGGTACATAGTAGGGGCTCATAGCTTTTAGCCTATGGTTAAAAATGTAAAATGAAGGAATGTTCTTCTGTGTTTCCCATGTCTTATTATTCAACTCTGCTGCAGCTTGTATTTCTCTGAGGTTTCCTGCAACATTGAGTACTCCCCACATCAACAAGAATAAGCTGCCCACAGCTTGTATTACAATCTGAAAGAATATCAGAAGTACGATTTAAAAAAAGACAACCATCCATACTTGAAAGACCTAAATTTAAGAATTTAAACATGTGATGGTCACCTCCATAAATATTATTCATAATTATTAAGGTATTACTTATTATCAAAGTAAGTTACAAACTATCAACTTGAACCTATGAGAAGTTAATACTGTGCTGGTAATACAACAAGCTGTAAAAAAGTATGTTAACCAAATGGGTCACTAAATAAATCACTTACATCCAAAGGTAAGGTAGTGAACTCTTGTGAGGTTATCCTTAAATATGATCGATCTGAAATGACATTAATACTAGATTATATTGGGATTATTTTATTGATTTAAGTGAAATTGTATAATTATCTTACGCTGGGCTGCAGAAAACGCAGAGTGAAACAAAGATATAAACCCAACAGTTAAAATGATCTTGTAAAATGACATTCTTAATTATTATTGTAGAGACTAGATCACAGAACACTATTACTCTAACGAGGACTAGAGAAATAACGGTAAAAGTAAATCGTATCTAAATTGAATAATTACAATATTATTACATAAAATAATTTAGATCATAACAACAACTTAGCATTTACAATTTTTTTTTTGGTTCTGTTCGTCCATCTGGACAGGCAAAGGGGTCAAAAGCCCATACAGCCAAGTCTTCATTTTTATTTTTCTATTCTTCACGTTACACAGCTTGTTCAAAGTCAAGCTAAGTATTTATATAATCTTCATCTTCAAACATAAATAGTACAATTTCCCATAAGAGTAGTATTTCGTGTTCTTCATGTTTCATTTTCTTCATATACATATAGGTTCGCATGAAAGGCCGAAGCCAAGTCTTTTATTGATAATATTCTTGTTCCAATTAATATCAAGCTTAGCCCCTTATTTTAAATAATAAACTTTTATGATATAATACTAAAATATAAATCTCATATACGTTACAAGAAATATTTACATGAATTATAAATAATAATGATGAATATTAGTTGAATATAATTATAAGATAATATGAAACTAATTTAAGGTATAACTACAAATATAATATTTACATTTATACATTAAAATTTACATTAAAGTTAAAGTCCAATAATAATTTATGGACGAATATGTTTTAAGTCTCTGTAAGGGATTGTGTCAAAAGCCAAGACGTATTTTCAAATTTCGCCTACCGTTGAAACTATAAATTTGTAAAGCGGCACGAAGCAGTCATAATTTTCGTTATATCAATAGCAAATAGCCAGGTTTTCCCAGTTTCCTGGATTTCCCCCCCACAAACCTCATGTATTAGTTTTTAAGCATAATAAAGTTTTATCCCTTAATACGTAGATAGGGTTGTAGAAATAAGTTTTCTGATGCCTACATATATAAGGCTTAATTGTAAATTGCTTTAATAAGTAGATTTAAGTAATTTTGTATATATATTTTAATACCAAATATAGAAATTTTGAATTTGATTTTTTTTTTGAAGCATCATAAGTTTTCAATAACTGCTGAAGTGAGCGCGGGACGTCTTCAGCATTCTTATAAATATACAAGAGGCAGTCTATCAATGTAAATCTTTGAAGATTATATTGGGGACAGTCAAAGAAAATGTGATCAAGAGTTTGGATGGATAAATTACAGAATTGACAAGTTGGAGAATCTAAAACACCGATCCTAAATAAATGAGCACCACTACGAGAATGCCCCAGACGTAACCGACAAATTGTGGTGTAAAATTTTCTGTGTAAGTATTTTTTCTTTTTAACAAACCAGGGAGGAGAGATTTCGTTTTTAATGTCGGCTAACCATTTGCCCTTTGTTTGAACAACTTGTTGCCAATAATACTGAAAGTCTTGCAAGAATGTACAGTTAAAATGAGACAGTGCATCTGTGTGTGGTATGGGAATGTTCAAAGCAGTATGTATCTGATTACTATTCACAATAGATTTAGCAAGATAATCAGCTTGTTCATTTCCTTCCACGCCTATGTGTGAAGGAGTCCAGAATAAAACAATATCTTTTGTTAGGGATAAGCATTGATATTTGTCTCTAATATTGTAAATGATGAAATTAGTTGTAACATTACATTTAGGATATTGTAAAGCTTTTAAAACACTCATGCTATCTGTTATAACGATCCAATTATTATATGACTGTTCTCCAATATATTCTAGAGCAGCATATATGGCAGCACATTCTGCTGTGTATACACTAGCCAAGGTATTTAACCTATGACCAAACCCACTCCGCAGTTGTATGTCATAAACTGCCATAGAGACAGCAGTATTACTTTTAGATCCATCAGTATAAAGTTGGTCATAATTTTGCCACTCTGACAGCATACTATATACATCTTCCTTATATTTTAATGATTCATTAATAATTATTTTAATAGGTGTATATTTTGAATTATAAGAATTTAAATAACATGGCCAAAGAATACTAGAAAATAGATTATGATCACAAGAAAAATGTAACAAATCAGAGATGCCTTCTACTTGATAGTAGGAATTATTGTCAGTTCGGTTAATATAGTCCTGTATCTTTAATAGGAGTGGATGATTATTAATAGAAGTTAATTTGAGAAAGAATTTTGTTTGTAGATATTTGAATCTAAGAGCTAGTGGGGGAATATTACATTCTACTTGTAATGATATAATAGGAGTAGACCTAAAAGCGCCTGTTATGATCCTTAAGCATTTATTTTGTATTTTTTCTAATTTATTCACTAATGTAATTACTCCACCATAACAAAAGAAGGCATACTCAAAATGGCTACGGACTAATGACTTATATAATGTTAGCAAGATGCGTGGGTCTGCACCCCAATATGTACCAGCTAATGATTTCAGAATATTGCAGGCCTTTAATGCGCGATTTTTAATATTTTAACATATTTGTGCCATCTAAAATTACTTAAAAACTTAACTCCTAAAAACTTTATTGAATTATCTATTGAAATTTCCTGAGTACCATAATATATTTTTGCATCTCTTATTCTTATAGAATGCTTTGAAAATATTACTACTTTGCTTTTGTCAATACTGACCTCAAGACTAAGATATTGAAAATAAAGCTCCAATTTTTTGAGTGCTACATTAAGATAAGAACACAACATTTGATAAATTAAGTCCTGAACTATACACTACTAGATCTTAAGCAAATTGGAGGTTAGAAACTCTATTACCCAAAACAATATTTATTTGATTTATGTAGATTATAAAGAGCAATGGACTCAAAATTCCGCCCTGCGATACGCCTCTATATGAATATCGAGGACCTATTAATTGGTTATTGATTCTAACAAAAAGTTTACGACCATGCAAGAAATTGAATATCCAACTAACTATTTTTTCAGGGACATTTAAGGATAGAAGAATGGATGATAATTGTTCTGAATCAACATTATTAAATGCTCCTACAACATCCAAAAAACACCAGCCAATATCTTATTGTCAATCTGGGCACTATGGATGCCAAGACATAAATGCCATATACTCTCACAAGCAGAACGACCACATCGAAATCCAAATCGATTATTAGGTAAGAGGTTGTTACTTTCAATATAAAATATTAATCTCTGTTTTATTAATTGTTCAAAAATTTTACCAACACACAAGCTTAGTGTGATAGGATGATATAAATCAGCTGAACTAGAATCTTTCCCATGCTTTAAAATTGGAATTAGACAGTCTGTTTTCCATTCTTCTGGAATAGTGGAGTTCTTCCATAAGAGATTTAATATTTTTAGAAACTTATTTAAGTTAGAAGAGTTTAGGAGTTTAAACATTTTATAGGAGAGCCAATCCAAACCGCATGCAGAGTCCTTTCTTGATGATAGACCAGCTTTTAATTCTTCAATAGTAAAAGGGGCAATCATAAAAGAGTTGGTGCTATTTAAAGGATGATTATTGTGAATAATTGTCAAATTTGGTACTGTATCTGGAGTATATTTGTGTAAAAAGTTGGATATCCAATTATTGCTAGAGAAACAATTATTATTAGAATATAAGTTCTTAAATTTCCTCATTTTTGTCCAAATCTGTTTCATTGGCGTTAACCTATTTATGGTGGAGCAAAAATCTGTCCAGGATTTACGACGTTCAAGTCTTAATATACATTTTTTCTTTGGTTGAGCTTGCTTAAAATGAATGTAGTTTTGGATATTGCAATTTGATTTGAATAACAGATAAGCCTGTTTGCAATCTTCTACCACTTTAGTACATTGCCCATTCCACCAGGGAAGTTGTCGCTTTCTTTTAGGTAGATTAGTAATATTGTTACAGTGGTAGTTGGTTTTAGGTACTGAATTTTCTACCGCTCTAAGAATTATAGAACAGAAGTTATTGTAAGACTTCTGTAGATTACAATTATTTATATCAAATTGTTTTAACAAGTCATTTACTAAGTTCTCATATTGGTCCCAATTTACTATTTTCAGATTACTGTGTGGAGGAATGTTGGATGGAATTGAAGAAGATTCAGTTTCCGACACCATTTACCATGGAAAATTTTGTGATTGTAGGCAAGTGATAGCTGCCCAAAGAGTCCTGATGAACTTGCCATTCACAGCACAGGAATAATGAAGATGATACTATTGTTAGATCTAGTCCATTTGGTCTCCAAGAATTAGTACCCACTGTAGTTGGTTGACCATTATTTAAGAGCATTAAGTCATTATCGTCCATTACATCCATGATGTCTCTACCTCTAGAATTGGTTCTATTACAACCCCAAATGGTATGGTGAGCATTAAAATCACCAGCAATTATTAGTGGTCTTGGAATACTATGCAACAGTCTATTAAATTTAGATTTGTCAAAGTTAGGTACACTGTTGCCAGGACTATAAAAGCTAACAATTGAGATGTCTTTTTGTTTGTATTTAATTTTGATTGCTACATTTTGCAAGGAGTTATCAGAAAATGTTTCTAACTTTTGAAAATAAATGCCATTTCTAACAAAAATTGCTACACCATTGTGATCATTACCACAATCATTTCTTAGTATTGTATAACCTCTGATAGAAAACTGTATATTTGGTTTAAGCCAAGTTTCTGATATAAGTGTATGTCCTGCTCATAAAGTAGGTTTTAAAGCTCAAGTCTGTTACTCAACAGACTGAGCATTCCACTGTACTATGTTAAGTTTGTGACAGTTGAATGTGACGTTTTATTTTTAATTTGTATGGTATATTTAATTGCTGAACTAATTGCGTGTGAGCTAATGCTTTGATTCTGTGTTTTATTTAGTGTAATGACTTTGATTATTGATTCTGTGATTAGGTTCATTGCTGCTGGATTGGACAAAATTAAACTAATGATGTCTTGTGTGTTCTCTGACTTATTGAGTGATGGAAAGTTTGTTGGATGTTTAAATAAATCTGATAATGGTGTTTTACTTTTATTTTTACTATCCAATATCTTTTTTTGTTTTATAGGGCATTGACCTGATACTGCAAGATGGTTACCTTTACAGTGCACACATACTGCTTTGTCAATAGGTATAGTACATTCTTTATATGAATGATTTTCAGTGCAGATTGAGCAACGCTGAGCATTCTTACAGAATTTAGCCAAGTGGTCAAACCTAAGGCATCGGAAACACTGCTTAACTGGCGGCACAGAAGGTCGCATTTGTAGACGCCACATCTTTAAGTGAACGTAATCTGGGAGTGAAGTAGATGACGCAAAAGTAATAATGACTGCATGTGTAGGTTGTAATATAAAACCACTATCGGATTTGTTTTTTTTTTCATTATACGCCGAACAGAAATAATTTTTTCTGTACTTGACAAAGATTTGAAAATTTTTTTGTTGGACATATCAATGGGTACGGAGGAAATCACTCCAGACAATTCAGTGGCACCAGCTGGGATGGACGCCTTAATATTTTGTTCCCTCAAAAATGTCGTGTTGTCTAGGAATGTATTAGCCAAATTGGGTCGTTCAAACACTACTCCTATATTTGTTGAGTTTCTTAAGATATTTACTGCCTTTAATGAAGCGCGATAAGTAGCTACTAAGAGTTAGCATGTCACGACTACCAAGTGGCTGTTCAGTGACACTCTCTATGAAGACTATAAATTTATGACCGGCACCTGCGTCTTCCGGATATCGGCGACAATAGTCGACCACCCTATATGGCAAATAAAAGTCCTCGTGGTCTTCCAAAACTGTACGCGAATCTGAGTATTCGCTTCTTTCAGAGGTGGAATCAAAAATAGACTCACCTTTATCTCGTTCCGGCTTGGTTTTTTTCCGCCTTTTCGACATCTCTTAGCACAAACCTAAATCACTAAATATATAGACTTTTACTTATACTAAACAAATTAAATGATAAACATATACAAATACTTATATACTTTTCAAAAATATGAGGATTATATACAATATAATAGAAATATTTAATTTTATAGTTAAAAAGACCGCCCTAAGCAATCAAGAGTTCCCGCGCTTTTTTTCTATCAATAATCCTTAGCATTTAGGTACCTACAAATTATTACAACTCCACCAAAGAGGATGTATTATGTACGCTTAATACACTTGACTAAATTTAGTCGTTTAAGTCCGGTACACACGCAGCGACCGTGACTCGCTAGCGACTTATGATTTTTGTGTCTATATTATATCGATTTATCAGTATTCGTTTCGCAGTAGACGCAAAGAGTATAATAATATATAGGGGAAAGTAGGTGTGTATACAGGTGTCTGTTATTAACTTTTTTTAAATGTGAACGTTTCTTTGTAATGTCCAAAGAAAGGCGTCGAATGTTACTAGCGTTAGCAGCCGTTTGCATATATGACAAAGAGAGAGAAAAGAAAAATAGAAGATGCTGGGCGAAAAAATGGTTACTTCAAAGACCAAGATATTCGCATATAAATTTAATGGCCGAGCTAGCACTACAAGAACCGAACGATTTTAGAAACTATTTACGAATGGACTCTTGTACATATCAACAGTTGTTGTCTTTGTTGGAGCCAATGCTAACAAAACAAGATACGTGCATGAGAAAAGCGATAACAGCTCACGAACGATTATCAGCTTTATTGCGATTTCTAGCAACCGGACGATCTTATGAGGATTTACAATACAGCGATGCAATATCTAAGCATAAGATAATTCCAGAAACATGTGATGCGATCATAGCTACATTGCAAGAAGAATATTTAAAGGTAGGTTTAAAGGTGCTTTTTAGTAAAACTAAACTTTTCGGTTACGTATTTACTATGTGCTAACAGTTATACATTATGGTTGAAAATTATCGTAAGCTTTTGAGATGTTTTAGAATTGAGCAATTGGGTTTCTGCAATTTTTAGTGACTGATTGTTCGTCTCCTGAGGAACATGAACTAATTGACCACTCACAGGATCTATCAAAAGGCTATGTGAAAAAGTATCATCATTAGCATTTGAATTATGAGCACTTTGAACATTTTCATTTTGAGAAAGCAATTGTATATTAACATTATGATTTACATCAATACGACTTTGACGAGAGAGGGAATTCATTCGTGCTTCAAACAAAACGTCGTTAATTAATTTCTCCGCAAAAATTTGTTGATCATTTGGTAAACTCTTTGAAATACCAGCCCATGATTTTGCTCTATGTTCCCACAGACCGCTGTCTGTCGGAATAGGTTCGCTGAGATGAGCATTGATTTTACTAAGAATATCTTCTCTTGGTCTCTTCTATTTATTACTATCACGAGATGCCGTAGTAGACACTGTTGAGGGTGCTGGTGATTGCGTTGACTCCGAAAATATATCAGAATCTACATCTTTATTTCTATTTATTCCTAATTCCTCATCGACAGGTCCCTGAAATAAAATATAAATATCTATTTTTGTTCTAGTTTCCTGAAACTGAAGAAGAATGGTTAGACATAGCAAAAACATTTGAAGAAAGGTGGCAGTTTCCTCATTGCTTAGGAGCTATAGACGGGAAACATGTAAAAATTGTGCCCCCAGCAAATAGTGGATCATACTACTTTAACTATGAAAAGGATTTCAGCGTTGTTTTATAAGCAATAGCAAATGCAAATTACGAATTTATAATGGTAGATATAGGAATTAATGGCCGAATATCTGATGGTGGAGCTATTAATAGAAGTATATTTTATGAGAAACTAAACACAGGATCCTTAAATATTCCTAGGGCAGCAAGGATAATGAATAGTGAAACTGTTTTGCCATACGTCTTCGTGGGGGATGATGCATTTTCTTTACGCCCAGATTTGATGAAACCTTACCCAGGTCCATACTTAAGTCCTCAACAAAGAATATTCAATTATAGACTATCAAGAGCCCGTCGTATTATTGAAAACGTTTTTGGTATCTTAGTCAATCGATTCCGAATATTCAAAACTTCAATCAATTTAGATGAAGTGTGGATATTGAAAATTTAGAAGATGGCAGCATAAGCACAGGTTACAGAGCCAACAACGAATTGTTAGATTTACAAATAACGAATCAAGGTCAAAGTCAAACCATGGCTAGATATGTTGGAGATCAATATATGCAATATTTCAATAAGGAGGGCAGTGTTTTGTGGCAAAACCGTTTCACTAATTTAAATACCTTTACATAATGTTATTTGATAACAATATGAATAAACAAGTATAGTATACGAGACCTAAAGCATAATCTGTATTTTTATTTCGCATCTTACCCGATCTTTGTTTCCTATTTTAATGTTAGTAATTGAACTTCTAGTCGTCTCTTGATCTTTCAAGAAGTTGAGTAAATCATAATACCATAATGATGGAGTAGGAATATCTTCCACAGACATTCCGGATTTCAAGCTTTTTTCAATCTTTTCGTGTTGTTTTCGCCAAACATCCCTCATATTTTTATTTTTTTTTATCACTAAATCTCGACCAGCGTTTGGCTCCACCTCCTTAAATTTTTCCACTAATATCTCATAGCTTTGTGACTTTAAATCTCTGTTTGAGTAATCTTTACTCTTAACCATCCATAATGAAGGTAATTCCCGGTATAATTCTATAAATTCAGTTACAAAAGCCCGAGAATATTTACGTAGGTCCGCCATTTTAAAATCGCTCACGCACGGCGTACACGTCCACACAGCAACGATGTCGCTGGCGACTGTTTGGCGACTATTGACTTTTCAGATTTACAGCGATTCGATCGCCGCATTGACAGCGACTATAAATAGCTGCTAATATTCACGTCCACACACAGATTTTGACATCGCCAGCGAGTCGCTATCGATTAAAGTCGCTGCCGTGTGGACCCTACTTTACATTCAGAAGCAACTTAAAAATTAGAAGCTTCTGATCACACTGTCCTAAATTGAGTTACTGAATCAGTTACCATTGAAAGCGCAACGAAAAAAAATTCAGTTCTTTACTATCCCAACCCCTGCTGACAAAAATTATCCCTGAAACATATTGGTCTATTCGGGAATATAAAATAAAATTTAGATACGTCGTCCACGCACGAAGAGACCGAAACCTTCCTAAATGCGATTCTAATTAGAGTTCTAAATGATTCAGTCTGTCAGAAACCATTCTTATTTCTGAATTTAGTATGCTTGCATGTTGAATGCGATTATACTTGTCTAAATTGAGTAACGACTAAATTCAAGTTAAATAGTAAGTATAAGAGGCGGGACCGCCTAAGTAGAAATTGAAATGAAATGTACAGATATTTGACATAAGTTTGAAATAGTAGTAATCAATAGTATATCGCGATTGGCCACGAAGTATAATCCGGCTAAGTTTGAACAGTTGCTTAAAACGTAGTCGATTTTGACCACCTCCGTTTTATTTATTTATTAAGAAAACTTACAGCTAACTATGTTGATAACTATAATCTATTTGTATAACTAAAAGCCATTAACTAGTTTTCAGATATATGATTCTAATTAGTTTTTAAAAGTACTAGAGAGTTACGCTATCTTATAATCTATTACATTAATACTATGTACCTATAGAATTAGTACTATATTATAATAACTACATTTTAAAATGACCAGCAAGAAGTTTACATTTAAAATATACTACATAAAACATAAATACAGTAAATAATAATATAATTAAAGTTTACATTGATTTTGTTGAATACTTTGAATACTTAGGGGAGAAAGTATGATTTGGTCATCAGATGCCGAATTGGGTACAACAACAATTGGAACACTAGGTTTAGTTAAAATGTGTTAATTTCGGGGTAAGCAAGGTAACAAGTTCATTAAATTTGATACTTGTACGGACGAAGGAGGAATTACGGCGATAGAAAGTTTTATAAATGGAGATATGAAAGGAGATTGGATTACGCAGCTGTTTTTTTAGGAACACATAACTTAATCTGACTTAGTAAAGGGGGAACATCTACTTTATCGTTAACTATTTTACTGAAGTATACTACTTATGTCAGAAATATTTCTACGCAGATTTAGTGGAAGAAAATGATTTTTTTACATTTAGCGTCATAGTTTTAAGGATGTATGTTACTTTTATACTGTAGGTATCTTAAAATTCGCTTTTGAATAGATTTAATTCTATAAATATATAAATTATAACTTGGGTTCCAGATTTCTGAGCAATATTCTTATTTGCTACGGACATAAGAGCAATACAGGACTTTAATCGGTTTAAGTGTTATAAACCTTCTACACGTTCTTATAAGACAACCAAGGGCTTTAGAGGCCTTGTTTATTATAAAATCTATATGTCAATTTTGGGTCCATGATAACACCTAAGTATTTCATTCTATTAGTAAACACAAGAACTTAATTTTTAAGATTGTAATTGAATTTAATCAGATTCGTTTTCCGAGAAAAGTTCATTGCAAAGCACTTAGAGACGTTCAGATCTAACTTATTAATTTTACAATAATTATCGAATCTATCCAAGTCTGCCTGTAAAAGATGACAGTCATCGAGTGATTGGACGTGCCTAAATATTTTTGTATCATTGGCATAGAGTAACAATTGTGAATGCGAGAAACATGATGAAATATCATTAAGGTATGGCCTCCGGTCCTCGACACTAACCTATGCGAAACATAGCGGCACAAGGCCGCTACTTCACGCCGGTATTCTGTGCGAATGTGGTAATTAACCTGCACGAGTCTGGCCCGATTGTGCTGACGTAAGACGGCAGCGTGACTCTCCCTCTTCTAAAAAGCCCTTAGTCGCCTCTTACGACACCCATGGGCCTGGAACTCTCTATTCTTTTTACGCCCCGGGGAAAGTACAGGGCCAATAGTGCTGTTAATAATATTAATAATATCGGAGATATTGTGATCTGTGATAAGTGAGGTAATCGTACTGGTTGCCATAACGTTTATATTTCTTGAAGAATTTACTTTTTTCTTTTAGTATTTTTATTAATGCAGAGCTCAAGGGGGGAAATGATTCAACGAGATTTGTTTATGAGGTACATACGTTTTACGGAGACTATTGATGGCTACATGGCTCACATGAACTTTAAAAATAGAACTGCTGTCAGCTATGAAGAGTTTTATGTAAAAAAAAAACTAATTAAAATAAATGCCATGTGACTTTCTAAGCAGCCAGTGTGAACTTAGCGCAAACTTCTTTGAGCGGAATAAGCCGCAACAATTACGCGGTGAGTTCTGATACTGATCTGTTATGTATCTGTAACGGAATTAAATTGATTGACGGAGTATCCGCCATGGACTCCATCATCTGATGAAATACCAGAGTCTCCCACTTTTAAAGATATCTAGAGCAGCCAAATTTGTCATAATATATCAAAGAGCGTAAACATTCCGAACAAAAATATAACTTTGATTTCACGAATTGTCCAAATTTGACAATTAATTTTAAATAGGTACTACTAATATTATTATATATTATCATATATAAATAGTTTAGATAAACAACTAGTTTTATTTTCCTCATATTCAAAATTAAAAGTAGAGTGTTTAACACATAACACAAAATAAATCAAGCTTTGGAGATCGATGTATCGGGTAGTGAATCGATTTGTACCTCAAATAACTTTTTACCAAACAAGGGAGTCGCTTGTTATTCCAATAACTTGATGATTCAATGAGATCCGTGAGATTATTTAATTTAGTTACAAGGGGCTATTTGAAAATTGTAAAACATAAAAAAATAGACTATCAGACAAAAACTGGCGCCTTAAATAAAGCGGGGGTTCGAAAGTTCAAAGGACTAGATTTCATGGCTCCAGTTATTATTCTCAGCTTTTGATTGGATAGAATCTAGTTTTCTTAGACCTGCTAAATTACAGGACTCTAACAAGAAGGTTCTGTAATCAAGCATACTCCGTACTGTAGCATTGTAAGGTAGCTTCAGGGAAAACGGATGTGCCCCCACCAAACACCAGAGAGGCATCTCATTAAATTAAGAAGCTTTTCACATTTAGGAACTACGTATTCACAATGAGCCATTCCTGTCAGTTTTGAATGTAAACCAACCAAAATTCGTGACTCCCAAAAACTTGACATGGTTATTAGTCAGTATTCGACGATTATCGTAAAATATGGAAATTGGAGGATGTAAATGTTGACGCGTGAAGATAACTACCGAACTTTTAAGAGGTCAAATGCTGAGACCATTTTCATCCATACTAAGTTTTAAACAATCTAAGGAATTTGATATTCGGCTACACAATGAACTAAATGTGTTACCAATGGCATATATTACTAAATCATCAGCCGATTCAAGCATGTTAATAGAGTTCGGAAGTGAAGATTCCAAGTCATGAGTATATAGGTTAAAAATCGGACTGAGTACAGATCATTGTGGAAGTCCTTTCCACACAAGTTTACTTTGATCCCGTTGTTGGTCAAGTTTTATTGTTCTACCTGACAGAAGGTTTATAATAAAGTTAGAATATCCGGAATAGCAAGTTTATTCATTTTATTTTGAAGAATACGGAGATTGACATTATCATAAGCTGATTGCAAGTCTAAAAGGACTGCAATAGCTGATTCATTACGTGTAAAAGCCAATCGTATATCTGTCGTAAAAGTACCCACACTATCCTATATATATTATAAAGTGCTTCCTGAATCCAAACTGTGATTCGGGTAGTATTCCGCGATTTTCAATGAACCATTCGATTTCTTACCAAATTCTCAGCAACTTTTGCGATTACAGGTGATAATGCTATTGGGCGATATGATGATGCTAGCCTCGGTGACTTGTCTGGTTTAAGAATGGTAATAATAATTTGCGATTTCCAAGAAGACGGAACATTGCCCGTTAGAATTATTCTATTTCTTAAATCGAAGTAATACTGAAGAGAAGCTTGACTAAGGTTTGCTAAAAAAGAATATGGAATACCATCTTCACCTGGGGCAGAGTCTTTGATCGAAGTTAAAGCACCTTATAGTTCTTGCATAGAGAAGGTAGAATCAATGATACATTGGTTTTGGAAGATGTACGAAGCAATATTACTACAACAAAGGTTGTGTTCCGGAACTAAAGGTGGAGCTAGACGATCGAGAAATGTTTCGCTTAAATTTGGAGCTAATGATATAGTACGAGTATCTTTGATACCATTTCTAGATCGTCTTATATTTTGACAAACAACAGATGGATTAACAAGAGGAGAAATGGAGCAATAGCAACAAGTAACATTGTCCTCATTGACATTACAAGAGTCACCAGTGTGTACAGAACCGCATTTGTAACATTTACATTTTGATCGGCATTGCAATTTCGTATGTCCAAATCGATAACAATTGAAACATTGTATAGTTGGGTATGTGTATAGCTCTACTGGTAAGGAATTTAAACAAACGAATATACTGTCCTGCAGGACCTGGCCATCGAATGTCAGAACAACATTTTGAGCTTTCCAGCCAGGAGAACCCTCCACTATAGGCTTATAATTTATTCGTCTAACCTTGAGAACCTTACCACAACCACTAGGCACTGATACATTTTCAATAACATGCTCAATTGATCAGTCTGAGGGCACTTCTCGTACAAAGCCCTTGCGCATTATTTGGAATGATGGAATAAATGCTTTCAAGTTCATCTTTTCTAAGTTGGAATTATCAATGAAGGTGTTAGCATTAGTAAAACTTAAGAAAGATAAAGACATTCTGTTGCTACCTATTTTATTTAATGAACCATTAATAATATTTCGAATATTATTTTTTAAGGAACCTGCCAAATGAAACAGGGTGTAGAGTGTCATTTGATGAATTTGTTTCTCTTTGTACGTGCACAATAAATGGAGCTATGTCATTTTTGTTGTACTTTATCCTTCCAATAGAAATGTAAGCTTTGGGATCTGAACCAATAGAGGGTATTGAGGGAATTATTGGATTATTTTCACTAGTGGTATGAGATGTTTCTAAAGGTTTATTAGCAATTTCTATTGAAGTATCACTAATTTAATTGCCTCCACAACGACATCCAGTCTCACCACCCACCGCCTGAGCGTGCTTCCTCTTTTTCATATTACAGGTTTTGCAAATTTTATGTTAATGAGATCTTTTGCGACTTGTACGCTTCCGATTAATTAGTTGTCGATACAGTAATAAAATTAGCCGCCGGGGGAACTATCTCAGCCCCCGGGGCGGTCAAGTCAGGCAGCTTGTTCATATTATGATATACATATAAACTTACCTGGACTCTAGCTGAACACTAAACTTAGTATATTAACACTAAATATAAATATAATTTACACTAATATTCTATACTAATACTGATAAAATCAAAAATAAAAAAATTCTGAACTCCACCACAGAGTCAGTTGCAGAGTTTAGTTATTAACTAATAGCAAAGAATATATAATAGTACAAGCAATTTAATATATAATGGTAATAATCACTCAATATTATCGTCACCCATCAGAAGACTAGTGTCATTATTCTAAGATATATCTAGTGATCTGTGGTTTAGTTAACTGTCAGTGTCACAGTCACTTGAAAGTTGAAACTCTCAATATCATAATAATAATTATTCATTTTCCTAATCATTTCATTTGTCTAATCGTCTTCATTTTGAGTAGTGTAAGGTAGTTCAGTTAATTCTTTATTCTATAATCATTATTGTAAAGTGGCTACAAACTTCACCGTGAACTCTTTAGATATCCATTAAAGTCTAATTTGCATTGAAAAGATTCAATATGTTACATTTCAAATTCCATTTGTTTTGTGCGATTCTTTGTGGCGTGACAATATTAGGTGAGTACCTACCTACTTGGAAAAGTTTCTCGCAAGAATTATCGGCAGTCCATTTCTATTGTTGTTTTAACACGAGTTACCTACTCGATTGTCGATTCGTTTTTTGCGCTTTGTCAACACTCGATACAATAAGATTTTATGCAATCGATTTAAATGTTTCTAGAAATGTATGAAATATCTTGGATGCCGAATATGTATCATCGCTTTAATTGCAGGTCCCGGTTATGTTACTAGCGATACGATACCTGTAGATGTGAAGACTACTCTAGCAGCAACAGCCGACCCTACATCAACACCAAAACCCGACCCTACATCAACACCAAAACCCGACCCCACACCAGCACCAAGCCCCAACCCCACACCAGCACCAAGCCCCAACCCCACACCTGCCCCAACACCAGCACCCACACCTGCTCCAAACCCAGCGCCCACACCTGCTCCAACCCCAGCACCTACTCCCACACCAACCCCAGCACCAACTCCTGCACCAACCCCAGCACCCACTCCTGCACCAACCCCAGCACCCAAACCTGCACCAACCCCAGAACCCACACCGGCACCAACCCCAGCACCTAAGCCTGTGCCACCCCCACACTCAGGAAAATGGGCATTCATGGACAAAACAACCAATGTAACATGTATTGTTGTCCAGTTTGCAGCTCAACTTAGAGTCACCTACTTCAAGACTAACAGCAGTAAGTTTTAGTATTTAATATTAACACTATGTTTTATTCACCTCTTGAAGAGTTTTGGGACTGAACTAATAATGATAAGTGTTACAGCATCAGACTTTTGGAAATGAATGAGGAAAGTTTGAAATTAAATGACATAGTATAGAAAATGTTATTAAGTTATTAAGTGCTTGCATACACACTCGAAACTTTTTAATATACAATGTAGCAATGTAATTTATCCTCAACTCCTGAGCACTAGGCCAGTGCGACTGGCATACACTATTTAGTCCTGCATCCGCTGCAGTGCTCATGCATTGTCTTGACTTGCTAGTTGTACCTCGAGATGCCAATCAATCACAGAATTCAATCAAAAATATTGATTGCCACTGCATTGTAATGGGTGGGGTGCTATCACCTACCATTTTCACTTTTTCATTGTATCCAAAATTAAAAATCTGGTAATTCTTTTAATTCATTGTTATATTTTATTGCAAGTAGACTTTTGGAAGTTCTTTGTCTGAAACCAATCTAACAGTATTTAATATTGTTGTGTTTATTATTATAAGTTTGTGTGCTTCCTCTTGCGTCCCCTACCCCATTATGTTAAATAAGACAACATTTGGTAGGTTAAATTATGAAATTCTAGGATGAGGACATTATGATAGTAAACATTTTTGATTTTTTTTTATGAATCAGTAAATAAATTGATAATAATCTCTAATTGATAATAATTTCAAAGCATTCATATTATTTTATACAATAAAACATGAAGTTGGCATTAAAATTAGTGGAGAGAATTATCTGTAGACTAACCCCCTTATTCATAATAGTCTGCTAACTTAAAGCATTGCTAATTCACACTCTGTCTTCTTCTATTGACCTAAGTCAGAATGAGAAAAAACACTCCTAAGTGGCTGTTTAAAGTTAGCAGACCATTATGAATAAGGGGGTGTATGTTTACAGTATATCAAATTTTAATATTTTGAGGATATGTTTTTTTTTTTATTTATTTTACACACAAAAAAAAAGTATTTTACAATTTACTTAAATTTAAGTACAAATATAAACCCATTCGGATTTTACCATGTACTACACTCGTCACATGTTATAAATAACTAAGAGAAAACTAAGAATATACTATATGACATAATATCAGTACTTCAAATTAGTTTACATACATTACAAATTAGTTACAATATGACTTCAAAGCATTTATTACAATTAATAACCACATACTTATTTACAAGTGTTGTGTGTTACAATTATGTTAATAAAAGGTATTATTTTTTAAATTCATTAATAAGTCATAAGATACCTTGGGAGTATAAAAAGTTAATTAGAATCTATACTTATATTATAAAGCTGCAGTGTTTGTTTGTTTGAACGCGCTAATCTCTGGTACTACTGGTCCGATTTGAATGATTCTTTCAGTGTTGGGTCCATTTATCGAGGAAGGCTATAGGCTGTTTTTTTTTTTTCAAAATTAGGGATCCGTAGTAAAATTGCTATTTTGTAACACAAGGTGTAAAATGGAAAACCTATTTTTGCGTGTGCTGCAAAAACTATTGACAATAGAACAAAATGATGTACAATATATATATAGGCAATATTTTATTACTTATAAAACTATCGCGTGAATTATACTTTATATGGCAAAACAACGTTTGCCGGGTCAGCTAGTGTGTTATATATTTAATTTTATTATTATTACTCACACTGCTTAGCCAGAACACACACATTCTAGCCAGAAATGATTCATTTAGTTAACGATATATCTGTAGTTCTTATCACATTTGCAGATGTTTAAATGAGTAATTATATTCTGTAAATTGATTGTGTGTGTAACAAATTGTTGCTTAGGTATGGTACTTTGTCTATGGTGTTCGCTCATTAGGTGCTCTCCCCCTGTAAATTGGAGCCTCAATGCTTTAGACTTTACGGAATTGCGGTTATGTACTTCAGCTATGCTACTTTTGTTTTGAAATATGTTTCATGTTACTTAAACATTGAAGGTGAGCTTTCTTCAACTTGTTGAGTATGTGTCCTATTGTCTATTTAATATTATATACATTTATGAATTCTACAGGAATGGAAAAATCTATATTCCTTTTATCTTGTTCGGAATCTTTGTGTGCATTGTAATAAATATATATTCTGTGTGGTGATGGGTGTTTTTGTGTATTTGGTTTGTATGTTAGGTTAGAGATGAATGTGATTTATTATTATATATATATATAAATTTCGCATGTCACAATGCTAGTTGCCATGCCATACTCTTTTGAAACGGTTTGTATATCTTCATGAAATCTTATATGTATACTTATATGGTTGGTTGTAATCTATTTTTTTTACCCCAAAACTTTGTTTCATTGCAAGTTGTCTATAATTTACAGGCAATATATGGCAATAAAACATTCTTCAGGTAGTTAATATATATATATATATATATATATATATACTAGCTGACCCAGCAAATGTTGTATTGCCGATATTAAAATCGCGATACAAAAGTAACTGTTGATCGTAGATGGGTGAAAATTTGAAGTTGTATGTATTTTTTAATGCTGACTCATAATCAATCATATTAAAAAAAATGTCAAAAAAATTTCGTGTGGACCACCGTTTACATTTAGGGGGATGAAAAATAGATGTTGTCTGATTCTCAGAGACCCAATATGCACTCAAAATATCATGAGAATCGGTCAAGCCGTTTCGGAGGAGTTCAAAGTTTAACACCATAACACGAGAAATTTATATATTAGATATATTTAGCTTTTTCGGTATAGCAACACAGTCTTAAATCCATCTTATAGATTTTTGAAGAAATACTTAAATGTTCTCTGGGTCGGATATTAAACACTATCATATGTCAATAACAATGAAATCTATTACATAATGAGCCAAGGCATTGCAAAACTCAGTCTTTGCCTGAGGGTCTATCTTACAGCAGCTTTACTGGCCATAGTATGTTTGACGTAAATATTACCTGGTAATTGATAACAAATATGAAAAATTGTGTTCAAAATTAGTTTTAAAACTTATATATAAAATTCTCGCGTCGCGGTGTTTGTAGTTAAACTCCTTCGAAACGGCTTGACCGATTCTCATGAAATATTGAGTGCATATTGGGTAGGTCTGAGAATCGGCCAACATCTATTTTTCATCCCCCTTAATGTTAAGGGTGGTCCACAAGGTTTTTTTTTTTAATTTTTTGACATTTTTTTTTAAATTTGATTGATTATGAGTCAGCATTAAAAAATACATACAACTTCAAATTTTCACCCATCTACGTTCAACAGTTACTTTTGTATCGCGATTTTTATATCAGTAATACAACGTTTGCTGGGTCAGCTAGTAATTTATAAAATGGCTAGTTTGTATAAAATGGTAAAACCTTTAAACCTCATGTTCGCAATATTGCAGTTAATTCTGGCGTAACACTCCACTCTTAAGCCATTACAATATCCTAATCCAAGCACTTAACAAAAACCCTGCACATGCTACCCAGTAGAGCTAAGTAGCGGACATTTACGCATCCTAAACAGGAACGCTAACGGGGTATCTACTGCAGACTAAACAACCACCTCTCAGTTCAAGGCCACAGAGATTGCAGAGCGTGTACATTCTGTAATAGTGCAGATGACAGCCCTAATGAATGTAGTCTTTTATTGCGCAAACGTACCATCTTTTTGGGAAGACAAATTCTTCAACCACTTGAGGTTACGTCAGCTTATTGCAAAATATATATAATATGAAGTTTCCCAATAGGTCGCAGTGAAACAGGGCTACTGTGAATAAATAAAAAATTTATACGGAAAATGTAAATGTCTGTTCCGGCACGTGATGATATCCATTATATTTTATCAATTATTGTAATTAGTTTAAGTTGGTAAGCGATAAGCTGGTTTGTGCCTTATCGGGCTTGAACAGTATTCATAATTTGTATATTTAACGAGTTAATTACATGTGTTGTGTATAGTTCGATTGCTAAGAGAGATAGTTTCGAATTAAAGTTATTTTTATTTTCTAAAATTTTTATAATTTCATTTTAATTTACTCCATGAGTAGTATATAAAACACTGTATTCGGGAGAAAGTGTGATTCCTCTAGCCCAAGGTTAGGCGATAACGACCCCTTGTGGGCGTTTGAGACTTTCGGGGGGGCAGAAGAAGACCCAGAGAAAATTAGGGGGCAAGGAGATGGCGCAGATGGGGCGTGGGTAGATTAAAAAATATAGTCTAAAAAGGCAAAAAAATACACTCTCATCACGTACTTAAGTAAAATAAAAAAACATATTCTCAAAGTGGGCGGTGAGCAAAATAAGGTTGAGAAACTATGCTCTAGCCAATAACACTGCAAATTTCACACTCGCAGGGATAACTGACATTATCTACTATAACGGCTGTTGAAAACAGCATAACATAACCTATCTAACCTTAGTTTAACTTACTAGACGTAGACAAATCTATCCTTTTACGCTTCCTTACATTTCAATAACCTATTGACAGATAGCATTGGACTATAACTATATTGGACATAACAATGGATAGATAAGATCTTGTCATTAAAGGGTGACAGCAATGTATCCGTAAGTTAAACTAAGGATAGGTAGGTTATTGAAAACGGCCGTAAATCAATTGATTTTGTTGCGCGCGTGTCCGTCACGGTCTGAGAGTACTTACTAGCACGCATCGTAAATCGTAATTCTTAGTGCGGGTCGCGGTTTAATAAATACAGGCCAGCTCCTCTGTTTTGTCGCTAAATACCTACAACGCTATCTCGACGTCTATTCGCTAAAAATATGCAAGGGTTGTCACATTGCATAAGATCACAGCCATTAACAGAAAAGTTGGCACAAAGATCAAAACTTTATAAGTTTAATAACAATGAAAAAGTGTTTTAATACGTCGAGTCAGCCTTATTATGAAGTATTGATGTGTTGTTTAACCTGATTCCTGCAGCCGAATTCCACCTTCGCACGACACGCCACAAGTTAGGATATCATCCTCACCATCTGGATGTGTGGCGGTCCTCCACAGTGCGGTTTTCAAGGAGCTTTCTACCACGTACTACAAAGCTGTGGAATGAGCTTCTTTGTGCGGTTTTTCCGGGACGATACTACATGCGTACGTTCAAAAAAAGCGCGTACATCTTCCTTAAAGGCCGGCAACGCTCCTATGATTCCTCTGGTGTTGCAAGAGATTGTGGGCGGCGGTGATCACTTAACAACAGGTGTCCTCCTACTCGTTTGTCCTCCTATTCCATAAAAAAAAAAAATTGATGTGTAAGTAGTAACAGCCCTCCAGTGACGTGTGCGTCGCGGACTTGCCTCACTGCAAGAAATACAGATCACCATATTCGGTGTTGTATCGCACCGAATGCTCTCTTTCTTCGTTCAGGTACTGGAGGTCTACTCCCAACGATATATTCGGAACGATACGATAATACCCCGAATATATCGCACCTACCCTACTCTAATAAATGTTCGTATTGCATATCGTTTATCGTAACAGCATCGTAGCCATAGACTAATATTATGATTTTTTACGATGTTAGAGTGAATGAATTATGCGGAAACCTTGAAAAAGTAAATATTATCTGTCTCTGGACTCTGCACCACCCATTTGCATCATTTACACACAAAGTAAATATTCAAAAATTATGTAATGAATATAATATGACCATTTTAAATTGAAAAAATAATACAAAACTTGCGGATACTAAAATGTAAACAAACGTAACTCGACCCTTCTCGTCGACTTCCTATTTCTCAGGCGGCCATTTGCATTACTTTCTACGCATAAACGATCAACAAAATGACTTAAATTACTTGGTAGTATAAAAATCCTGTTGTATATTGTATGGCAAATATATATCTATACAACTTCAAACGATAATAGCAACGACAGCCTAGAAGGTGTCGTTGAGATTATCGTAAAGACGAATATTCGAATTTGTCAAATTCGAATATTCGTCTCTGACATTTTCAACTAACGGTAGGGTTGGGACCGATAATATCGAAAAATGTTTCATTCGTTCAATCATCGTTTCGACATTCAATACGATGTAACTAATAGTAATTTGATTCGACACGACTAATGCCACGGTATATCGAATATCGATTTTAGGAGTAGGCCCCCAGATTCCCGTACGCCCGTTGGTACCTATTAAATTCTAGAAGTCTTGCGATCATTCCATGTTAGACGTGACAATATGCATGAAAGGTATGACTCGGTCATTGATATATTATATACAAAAACGTGGTAGTCTGTGGCCTAAAAATGTATAATCGTTATTGACTAACGGCCATTTTCAATAATCTATATCTATCCTTAGTTTAACTTACTAGATGTAGACAAATCCATTCTATTACGCTTACTTACATTTCAATAACCTATTGACAGATAGCATTGGACTATAACTATGGATAGATAAGATCTTGTCAATAAACGGTGACCGCAATGTATCCGTAAGTTAAACTAAGGATAGATAGGTTATTGAAAACGGCCGACTTATTGACGGATAAAACAAATTCAATATGTCGGAGCCGAAACACGCGTTTAATTAGCAAAGCATAAGTTTAGGATTTTTTTTTTCAATTGCGAAAACATAACTGTAAAATATTCGATTCAAAAATCATTATATATTTCTTCAATAAAATTTTTGTTTGTACTTTAGCAAAAAACAGGAAGTTAAAGACAACCAGTTTCGTATGCGTCATATTGCGGTCGATCGGTGCAGTAAGAACAGGCACAATTTGACGAAAAGGTGCGATCTGAATCATCAAAGTCTTTGTTTGTAATATTACATTCTTTACACAAGAAATATTGTATCGCCATATTTTTACTTTGACACAAGCGTAGAATGTTGGCTTTCTGTGAAATAGCTGTCGAAATTCATTAAGAATTTTCTTTCTGTACCTATCAGTTTACGTTTTTTGGAAAAATGTCACTAACCTACTATTATTACATCTATTTCTATAATAGCTTAGAGCTGTTTTCTAAAGGTACCGACAGACGGAGTGATTTTTAAGATGTTTCTAGTATGGGTAGGTATCCTCTAAATTTACAATTTACCTGTACAATTGTTAATTATTTAGCCAAAAGTTGGTACTTCGGTACGAATGTATTCTAAATAAATAAACAAAAAATACCTACCCATTGAAACAAAGATACACTTAGGTAATGCATTAAGGGTTTGTGCAAAAAACTGCGATGCGACGCGATGCGAATTCGCAACGCAGAAAATTACGACACGAATTGCTGCGATGCGATTTCGTGCGGCAAGGCGTCTCCCAGGGTGACCATTCCTTCGACGACCGTTAACCTTACTAAACGTATTTTGAATTGAAAACTAGGTCGTGACATGGATTGTAAAAAGAAGTGTTTACATGTATTATTGCTTAGGAGATACAGGAAAAAGAAACAAAGAAGATTTTGGGTTCATCCATTTATCCATCGCAGGAATGCGCGATGCGAATCAATTCGCAAGTTCTTGCGATGCGTAGAGAGGGAGCTCGCAGATTTTTGCGATGCGACGTCGCATCGCAGTTTTGTGTACAAGCCCTAAGTAAAGACTTAAGTTCACAGAAACATGACGAAAGCAAAATTTAATGCAGAAATGTGAGACCTCACTGTTGTCTTATTTGATGTGAAGTAATTGTCTTAAGAAATACAATTATTTTTCTTCACCATTTGAAAAGTGCAGTAACTCAGAATTAAAAATAGTTCATTCTTGCTGCCAAAAATTATTTTTTGTGAGCTTGTTGGCAGTGCGCACGAAAATCATTAGACCTCTTTTCTGCTCTGAGGCATTTATCCTCCGAATAAAAGGTAATCTGACTTATGGCCGGTCTCACTAATCTATCTACAGTCGGTTACCTACTAGAGTTTATCGGTTACTTCCAAACTATCTGTTACTGCCGCCTCAATAGCAAAATTCTCGCAAGGCAACTACAGTTAGAGACAGATAGGTCTTTGGTAAACGTCTGCCTAATTCTTCTGCTTGATATGATTGCCAAACACAAAGTAATCACAATAAAGTCAACGAATGCGACTAATAATAAATTAAAAGACACAGTACCAAATATCCGGTATATATCCTCATACAATTCATTATCAATGTCATCACTAAACAAATCAATTCAAAGTAATCTTTTTAATAGAGAAGATAATCGCCCGAATTCGAAAGATACAAAAAAATAAACTAAAGTGTCAAAATGTTATTGAAACGATATACGTTTTTTTATATAGCTCTACCTATGGTGAGCGGTAAGCTCTCTTAACGGTAGATCAAAGTTGAAGATATAAATTTCTATCTATCTTTGTTTATTGAAACGCAAATATGCGGCTACAGCTATTTATTGTAGCTAATTTAACAAACTGTTAAAGATAATTTGGTTATTGAGACCGGCTATTACAAATAGTCAATACAATAAAAGCTCCTTATTCGCGCTTCCTTCATTCGCGTTTTCACTATTCGCGTATTAAAAAAATGTGACTCAATTCCTATATGTTATCGGTTTATAGTACATGCATATTAATAAAAAGAATTCCAACATAGCTGAAATTGCGAATAGAATAGGACGAGATGGGTACGAACAGATAGAATCAAGTGACATTCAGGACTTGCTTGAATCGCAAGATGAAGATTTGACTGAAATCAACTTGGAGTAAATGTGAAATTCACAGCCCATTGAAGAAGAGGCTTCAACGAGCACTGGAAATGTGACATTTAATTCTGAAAAGTCCTAGTGAAGGCTTAAAAATGGCAAATGAGCTTTGTGATTTCTTTATGAAAATTGATCCGTCTATGGAACGAAGTCTTATTTTTAAGAGGCAAATTGCTAATGCCAGTGCTAAATATCAGTTTGAACTGAAGGACCTTTTAAAAATTGCCAAGCAAGAAAAAATTACAAAATTCTTTAAACCGTTGCCTTAGCCTGAAGATAATAATTAATAAGTATGGTCAAAAGCTTCAACTAAATTGTTTTTTTATATGATTGTTTTTTATTTTATCACCTAGGAACATATCCCCTATAACCCCATATAAATTACGAATCCGTATTCACGGTTTCTGTATTCGCGGCATATTTACGGAACATATACCCCGCGAATAAAGAGCTTTTACTGTACCTACTTGATTTATTTTGGTCAAACAAATGACACTAATTATGAATGTAAAAAGTTGTATGTCGTCTTACTATTTACCACAACTTCGAAGAAGGTTGAGCTCAATGAAATGGGGTGGCAAGAAACTTATTGCCAGTGATATACATAATATACTCCTAGGCACCTGAGTTGAAATTGACATAGGAAAAACACAATCAACGAGTACTGACACTCATTCATACTTTTAAATAGGAATTTAATTAATCTGTTACAAAAGAGAGTTACATCGTAATTTATTAAAAGAGATATCAATCTATATTGCAATAATTGGTTGACTTTCGCAACGGACACGGTTTCCCCTTATACTAGTTCACATTACACGAAATTCTCCAATGAAGCGCGAATGGGCTTATATGGACTCGCCGACACCCCCACTGATTGCCAACGCTTCCAAGATGACATCTCCTGTCATCACTTGCACCATGACGCCCCCTGTCATCCTATCCTAGATGACGTCTTCTCACTATGCGTCTAACAATACATAATATATAGGGATAACCTGTAAATTTTTTTATGGAATCACACATAGACCAAGTATAGTAACAAGACATCGGTTTGGCGTGGCCAAGATAAGTCGCGTGGAGACAGATAATATCATATATATATATATATATATATATATAGGTATAATAGGTACATAATATAACACAAGTGTTCTTTCACTATCACTTTTACATCGTAAAACACAACATCGCACCATATTTCCCCCGATTCTACTTAAAATTGTCACTGATGTTGAATAAATAGTGGATATTTCACACGTTTCACAAGTTTTCTGTGCAGCGCTGTCAAGTTTGTTTAGCACACCATGTGTGTGACCTTGAAAAAAAAACGATACACAGAATCTAATCACTCTATCTAATTTCTTTACATAAGACGCGCATAAGTTTTTCTTTTTCTCGTGTGAGTGAGACGGAAGCTATCAATTACTCTAGTTTCTATACTTGGTCTATGGAATCACAGGAGCGTTGCCGGATTGTAAATAGGTGTACATTACAAGTATTGTACCTATATCCTGTAGGTTGTGAACGATGATAAATTGTGCGGAGAGAGGGCTATCACTTATCACCTTCGAATAAGTTCACGTCAAACATGTCCGCCTGGGGTCTGGGTAAATAAAACAATAAATTATTGAGCGTCGCTGTTGAGTTGTGTACACATCTGTCAAGGCCAGAAGCCGTAGGACACACACGTGGCGATAAACACTCACAGAATATTCACATAATAACTGTTCACTACTATAGTATAGCAGTTTATACAGAAGATAATAATAAAAAGAAAATATTGAATCAGGCGTTACTTTGCGGAAATCCATAATTATACAAATCTCGACTCGAAAGTCTCGTGTCCAAAGCCCCTTTACGAACTGATGTAGCTACTTGAGGCTCACCAAATGTTGCTGGAATATGTTATTGTCCACTGCCTATGGTAAATAAATATACTTCTATTTCAACCACGCACATCACACTGAAAAATTAATTACATTTTCAATTTTCGGAAGTCTAAGTAGACTTATTTCCAAAGAAGATAATACGATAAGTTGGTGTAAGGCATAAGCAATTGTGAGCCTTATTATGTGTGATTGTTCACTTACTTACCTGGTTACCATTCAGTAATTTGAAAAGTCCTGACAAAAGGCCTGACATTACAATAATAGTCTGGACTTCTTAGTTGATTTCGTTTAGATTTTGTTTTCACGTAAAAATAAAAGACATGTTTGATATAAGTTAATATGTAGATTTCATACTTTATTACATCTAATTAAAAATAAAATCCGGACTAGTTAGAGAGCCGGACAAAATCCGGACTAGAGTCTGAGAGTCCGGACATCTCCGGATTGAGCCGGACGGGTGGTTATCACACGGGTCTAGAGTCCAATCGCCTCACTTAAAATCGAGGCCGTAAAGAATAGACGTGAATTATAGTTGAATACATATAGCATCCTTGCCTTCTGAATGTACAGCGTTCGTTAGCGTTCCATAGCGTGGCTAAGAAATTTCTTCCACGTAGGAACCTACAACCATACTGTGGATTCTACTTCCATTTCCTCTGTTGTTGACAGAGATCAGAATGGTGGTCACAACCATCAGGATAGGAAAAATACACACGATTGATTGGTAACAAAAAATATAACGTTATCCCATCACGAATCATCTAGTCTACACAGTGTTCTTCATTTAAATATTCCTATTGCAATTAATTACATTTTGAATTTCATAAGGGATAGATTGTGACTAAACTTAAACATATACAAACGGTACACTTTAGGGCCGGACTGCATTAGAGCAGCACTGCGCGGCCGCGGCGGCGGGTCGCTCCATGTCGCTCTACGGCAGCTATCGCATTACAATTACTGCAGAAAGCGGCAGCTCGCGTCATTTCTATAGCATTTCGCGTGCGAGTAAATGTTACAAGATAGCGATAGTGACGAGGATTTGGTCATTATTTCTTTGTTGTGTGCAGAAGGAGAATGAGTTATGGAAGAAAAAGAAATAAGAAGAAATGGATTGTTTACATACCAAAGTCATGCTTTCAAGAATGCGAATATCATTATTTGTTTCCTCGCCTTCTTTAATGACTGCACGATTTCACATTAACTTTTTTCATATATTTATTTAAAATACAATGTAGTTTATATCTTAAAATATAATAACACACACATATAGTGTATGTGAAGCCGCTTATAATTTAATTACACAAACATAAAAAAAGGAACATTTATTTTTAATAACAGTTATTTAATAAATTAAATCAATTATCGATTAAACTTATTAACTTAACAATTAGCTAGCCGCAGGTAAAATTATATTAGATGAAGGATTTTATAAAAAGTACTTATTTAACGATGACTTATATTTATTTTTATTTATACTTATATAATTTTTGAATCTCTCTCTCACTTCAGAATGTCGAAGACAAAATTTTATAACTGAAACAATTAACAGTATACTGAATCGACGCGCCCTTTTCTGTGTCGCAATGAGCGTCGCTGCACTGCTAGTCGTGGCGCTGCGCGAATTCTAGGTCTCTCGGAACCAACTCTGCCGCAACGCGCCATAATGCTGTAATGCGTACCGGCCTTTAGAAACAAAAAGATGCGCATAAGCATAATATACAAAAGCGGTCTCGACACGTAAAGTTATTTATGAATTCGTCTTACCAAAGCTTTGTACGGATCTATAAATGCGCATGCATATTGTGTTTGTTATAGTCTGAACTGCATTTATCTCCAAGTGTATCGAGAGAGATCACGCGGCGACCTTCCTCGACCGGTTATGATAAACACTAATTGTATTTTACGTTGATGTTATGGCCACTATAGATACGATGCATCTATTTACGTCTTGTTGGTGCTTAGTACCATTTTTTATGTGGTTGAAAACACGTTTGATACGGGTCGGCATTCACCTTATTTTGAAAGGTCTGAAATAATAGGTCGGAGTAAAAGTGTTTTCGCATAATATAGTAGTTATTACGTAATGTATAATTATACAGTACATAATTCCGTGAAGCAGTAATGTGTAAACATTACTGTGTTTCCGTCTGACGGGCGCCGTAGCTAGTGAAATTCCTGGGCAAATGAGGCAGAATTTTTGGTTTGTTTTTTCAAGCGGCACTGCTTGTAATGGGCAGGGCGTATCAATTACCAACAGCTAAACGTCCTGCTCGTCTCGTGCCTTCTTTTCATAAAAAAAAGTTGTCATATAATCTCTTTGGGTGTATCTGACTGGTTTTTATAACAAAGTTACATTTCATAAAAAGAATTATATAATATGTCATTACCAGGTATTTATCACTTGTTGTTTCTTCTGTCAAAATGAGTGAATCTAATGTAGAATTTCGATACATTTTAAATAATTTTCAATCCGGGAATATTCATGTCAAAGAAATTCCCGAAAAATGGTTGCAATTTTGAAAAAGCGAAGCAAGATGTCGATATTAGTTTTTTTTTAATGGAATAGCAGGACAAACGAGCGTACGGGTCACCTGGTGTTAAGTGATCACCGCCGCCCACATTCTCTTGCAACACCAGAGTAATCACAAGAGCTATATCAGTTGTTACGATATAACTGAAGAACTAGGATTTGACAGCAAAACAGTTTTGATCCATTCGAAAGCGAGGTACAAAAAACTAGGTATTTCTGTGGCACACGAGCTCACCAAAAGAAACCTAATGAACCGTGTATTAATTTCCGATTCTCTATTGAGTTGTAAAGAAACCGAACCGTTTTTGAAGAGATTGATAACTGATAGTGAAAAGTAGATCACGTACGATAAGAATGTACGAAAAAGGTTGTCAGACTTCATTATTTCTGTACCTCTGACAACGTGGCACGGTCGCCGTAACAAACCTATCTCACGTGAGGATTCCATTTCTCCTTTTTTCAGTGCAAACTTGGACAGTGTTATTAATGGGAGATCAATCTATATTCTAGTATTGAGGCTTTGAACCCCTAGCTCGACTTTAATGGATTGTATTTAAGAGATCGCTTCTAGCGTTACAGCCGCCCATTGCGTATTAATATAAACATCCGGACGACCGAGCCTTGCTCGGATTTTTAAGAATGTACGAAACTTGAACAAAAAAAAAACTAATAGGACATCTGGACTCGAACCGGGGTCTTCTGCTTTCCGGATCACCCAATGTCCCATCTGAGCTATAATAGTCTTGTATATAGTGGCGAAATTTACCTTTGTATTCTAATGTTATTGTAGCTGTTTCTCATTCAAACATGGATAAAACCATTTTTTTTAAATTGAAACCTTGCTAGATCGATTTATCACCCCCGAAATCCCCTGCATACTTAATTTTATGAAAATCGTTGGAGCCGTTTCCGAGATTCAGATTATATATATATCAAAAATTATCCCACGAAAATAGCAGCAAATCATGGACAAATTTCTTTCAATTCACAATTCTAGTTATAAATCGTTTCTCCGCTACCGCTATGAGTCATACATTCATTGATACACTATTATTCATAATTAGTTACATACATTTTAATTACAATTAAAATTGAAAATGTGACTTAAGAAACGTGTAACTCACATCTGCGCAGTGTTCGTCCGAGGTAGTAGGTACTGCCATTATAATATTACTAGCTGACCCGGCAAACGTTGTTTTGCCATATAAAGTATAGTTCACGCGATAGTTTTATAAGTAATAAAATATTGCCTATATTATAGCCTGTACATCATTTTGTTCTATTGTCAATAGTTTTTGCAGCGCACGCAAAAATAGGTTTTCAATTTTACACCTTGTGTTACAAAATAGCAATTTTATTACGGATCCCTAATTTTGAAAAAAAAACATATATAGCCTATAGCCTTCCTCGATAAATGGACTACCCAACGCTGAAGGAATCATTCAAATCGGACCAGTAGTACCAGAGATTAGCGCGTTCAAACAAACAAACACTGCAGCTTTATAATATTAGTATAGATTATATATTACATTATTTATTCACTTACTAATACACACCGAAACTTTATGGCTTTGAACCAGACATTCTTTAGGTCGTCACTCATGATTATGTGAAGTCAGAAATGAATTTGCATTATATTTTAATACAATTTTTGAAGCGCTAAGTTTTCGCAAAAACTGTGCATCTCGCAATCCTTATCATTTATTTTCTTAAACATATCAACTACGTAGATGTGACATAATATTAGATCACAGTAAAATGCCTACTATTCATTGCAGCTGTGGGGCAAACTGTTCTCATTTTGCCATGAAAACGAATTTATTTTGTATGTGCATTTTATTTAGCTGACATTAATTATAAAGTTCATATTATAATACTTAATTGAATTCACAAGTTTTTATCTCAGCTCGCTCATGTTTGCTTGTATTTTCTTGTTAGCAACTAACAGTACTTACTCAGAAAATGGCACCTTGTAATGCAACCGCAGCCATAATTATCTCATGCTCCACATTTGTAACGAGATCGTACAGTTAACATCCAAAGTAGCTGAGTGCGTATAAAATAATACGGTATTTGACTGTATTAAAACAGATCGGCCGAGTCAGGCTTACCACCCTAAAAGACCCTAAAACTTGTAACTTTTGTGATTTATTTTTAATTAACATGGTGGCTGTTCTAATTTTTACAATGTTTTGATACGCCCTGCCCATTACAATGCAGTGCCGCTCAGATTCCTTTAAAAACCCAAAAATTCTGAGCGGCGGAATATTTAATAAAATTGAAGCCATAAGAACCATAGTGTTTAAAATAAATAACCTAACTCTTGGTTCTACCGAAATGATATTAACAGTTATAAATTTTGTAAGTATTGTAAATAACGTAGTCGAAGGCCACTCTTGCTTCTCGTTGCTTCAAATCATTTGTAGGACTTCCTTTCTCTATATTAGGTCCTTTTCGGCATCTTCAAAACCTTGAAAAAAGATGACGTTGTATATTGTAGGGTTTTTAAGGTATGCCTTTACGTTGGTTTGAAGTGTCCTGATGTTTGTTTACTGTGAATTCCTAAATTAATGAACGGATTTTAATGGGGATTACTTCATGGAGTGCAGCACAACTTGAGAGATAGGATAGTTTTTATTTCGTTTTGGGACGCATAATAATTATTTTTATTTCCAATATTTGTTTTGTATGGCCATATTTTGTATGAGATAAATAATTGCCGCACGGTTTGCCAGTTCTGCTGTGAAACAATTTCACTATAACAACAGGGAGCATATCTTACGAAATAATTCTTGATATTATGAAATATTATTGACAAATTCATAAAAAATCAGTATTTAATTTATTATGTACAGAACAACGTCTGTCAGGTCATCTAGTATTCATTATCAAATGTATCTTCTTCTTCTTCTTCATACGGGCGCTTTCCGCAACTCGACGTCATATGCGCCTATTTTGCGTGCGAGGGTGGTAGAGGCTACTCCAACCATCCAAGCTCCTCCAAGAAGTCACCCAACTTCTTAACGTCTCGGAAGACTTCCCGAAGAGCGCCTGGTGACTCCAGGTGCTTCGCCCTGTAGTTTGCCACCTCACTACATTCCAGCAGAACGTGAGCGGCTGTTTCCTCTGCCCCCAGGCAACCTCTGCATAGAGGCCTGTCCTATATTAAAGAGATGCCTGTTAAAATTGTCGTGACCTGTGGCCGCACATAATATTAATCTTAGTTGACTCTGGTTTCCCTTGCATGTCTGTCAAGACGAAACACGTGCCTAGTCCGAAACTTGTAACAACTTTACACAAATTGTTTATATTTTTTTTGCCAACCATTCCTACAAATCCTTTAAACATTATCAAACCTCATTCTTCTATTTCAGTAGGAAATCATATGCCATAGTGTTATCCACAAACAAGAGAAGGTATTTTGCCTGTAAGGCCGCCCAGATCTGAATAAATAGTGCTTGACGTTCCACAGTAACCACTGAATTAATGTTCATTATTTTAATCGCAAAACGTGAAATATTCACTTATGTGACCCGATAGCGATAGATGAGTAACAATTTCACATTTTCTTTCTCCAAATAAGCTTTCTTCGTTAGATGTGATATTCGTACTTACACCTGGCTCCACATTCGAATCTTTCTTATTAGAATCACTATTGGCGATTGCGTCACTAAAACATTAACTGGGTTTTCTTTCTGTTCGGATACTGACTTTTATAGTTTCCGGTTTCCTTGCGTTTGTGGCATTTAACTTTTTGCGATTAAAATGTATATTCCATACTATAATATCTCAATGTATTGTTTTTATGTTGCACGCCTTATCATTACGGCCATTTAAATTTTTTGCTTGTGACCGCAGACCATCAACTTTGTCAGTTTTGCCAAGCTCGGAACTAATATTAAGTAAATTCGTTTTTATGGTAATTTCAGAATGACCAATTACCATTATTATTGGTGGACACTTTTTTAGAAGTCCCGTCAATAGTTGAGGTAGCACTCAACTTATATTTTTGTCTCTATATACATACTTTGTTGGTGCAATAAATAAATAAATAGCAACTGCCCGATCCAGTCCTAACAGATCCCGAAAACTTTTCCTCTTAGGCTTTCTGAAGTTTCCACTATCTGACTTTACATCCACTGTCATTGATACACAGTTATCTAGCCGAATTGAAGTCAAGGTTCGCAGTAAGGTTTTTCTCGTGAAACCGCGGCTGACATCAAATAACTTGTAGTTTCATTCTTTATGTGTTTTTTTTTCTCTACAAGTTTTGCCTTCGCGACTTCAAAGACGTCAAGTCTTGACGCTTCAGTTAAATCAGCTAGAATAGCGCCTATATCAATGTTCCAAAATAAGATAATTTTCTTGTACAAAAAGTCGAACCGTCGTTGTTCTCACGCCGTTCTGTCTTAAAACGTTTTTAAAATAACTCTCCGGAGACATTTTCGATAAGCTAAGAGCAAAGCTACAAAGGTACTAGCACAGCTAATAATAATATAGCCATTTATTCCATATATCAAAAATATTTAGATATTATTAGTATTTATTGTAGCTTAGTCTTGGTTGTTAGTACAATTGCTATTTATTACGGTTTTTGAGATATTGATTCCAGATTTGGTACAGGCCTCTTCCAACTTCAACCACAACTTTCTGTCAAGTGCTTTCTGCATCCATTGTTTTCTTGCTGATTGTACTATCATCAACCTTATTATTAGCCTTCCTACATTTAGTTTTCCTGATGGTGGCCCCTTCCAACGTGTAATTTCTGTAGACCACCGTCTGTCAGTATACTGTGCAATATACTATCAGAAGGGCAGCCAGCCGAAATGCCAGTGCATGTGTGACTGCATCGGTGATCTTGGTCTTCTGTCTTATCCTTCGCTTCTTACTTTGTATATCTTCTTAATATATAACAAACTTCTTTCTATTGCCCTTTGATTGCTCACAATTATCTGTTTAACTTTTTCTGTACTTGCACAGATTTTCTTTCTCATTAAATGGCATTTATTTTGATAGGTACAATATATATTACCAGCATCGCATTGTCAGACCTTGATCGTTCTATACAAAAATTTAATATTTTTATTAAATTGACTAAATTTACCGTGTTGGAAAGTTATTATGCATCGTTGTGATGTGAAAGTCGATGAAACGAATAAGTGCGACAGTTAAATGAGACAGACACATAAATTCATAAGATTTAACGTGGGGGAAAATGAGATGGAAGTATTATACAGTTTTAGGGACCGGGCGGTCATAGTTGAAGAAGAGATTGTCATATGTATGACGCGAGTATACCTTAATATGTTCTTACGTTATGCGCACGACATATTACTAAATAGACACCAGGAGAACATAAATATGGTAGCGGTGATAGTAATATCTTTCATAGCGGTTTCAATTCAAATTCAAATATTTTTATTCAAAATAGGATTTAAAAACACTTATTGAACGTCAAAAACTACCACCCATTCAAAAGAGACTGCCTCAGACCTGAGAAGAATGGGCGCAAGAAACTCAGCGGGCTTTTTTTTATATAAAATATGGATTACAATGTGATATCGTACAATAAACATTGATAATTAAAGAGCCTGAGGGTGTTCGCTTTATTCCCAGTCCGTGGTGTCATTAAGAAAATCGTTTATGCTATAATAACCTTTCCCGCACAAACGTTTTTTAACAATTCTTTTAAATTTCGTAACACATTTGTTTTGTACATTTTCTGGGATCATATTGTAGAAGCATATACATCGCCCAACAAAAGACTTACTAACTCGACCCAACCGAGTAGTAGGCATAACAAGCTTATGATTGTTCCTCGTGTTAACATTATGAATGTCACAGTTTCTAGAGAATTCCTCAATGTGCTTATGAACATACAGAACATTATCAAAAATGTATTGAGAAGCAACAGTCAAAATGTTTATTTCTTTAAATTTTTCTCTTAATGATTCTCTAGGACCTAGGTTATAAATCGCGCGAATAGCCCTCTTCTGCAGCACAAAGATAGTATTAATATCGGCCGCACTGCCCCATAACAACATAACAATAATGTGTCATCGTCGCAACATGTACCAGGATGTCATATGTAGCTAAGAGGTTGATGCACAAAGCAGGTTTCACTTCTGACTGTCTACTTTGTACTCACGCAATTTTTTAAAACTATAATTATTTATTAGTATTGGGGTCGTCTAGAATTACGCGAGGCAGCAAGTAGCAGCTAACTTAGTCTGTTTAAAAAATAGATATTATTATCACACTATTTACACAAAACATTGAACTAAACAGATATACGATATACATAAATATAATGACAACGGCATACTTTGACTGGTCGTGATATCATAATATTGTTAAATATTCGATGCTAATACAACGCTCGCAAAATACCTTTATTTATTTGGTGTGTGTGGATGAAGCACCTACTGTACTTTATAACTTTTGTTCTGTGTTAATTTACATATACTTTTTTTTTGATTTCGTGTAAGGCATTGACACTTTGACGTTTGAGTATTTTTGTTGCATCACTTTACATATTTTGTAATGAAAATTATTTGTAAAACGATGAAGGTGTAAATCAAAGAGGATGTAAATACTACGTTTTAAGAGGTGTAACTGCCTAAGTAAAAATTGAAATTTACTTTAGTATGAAACGTGCAGTGAAATTTGACGACATAAGTTTAAAATAGTAATTACAATATGGCGACGAAGTATTATCCGGCTAAGTTTGAAAGCGAACAATTGCTTAAAACCTAGTATATTCGGCTAACTCCGTTTTTTATAAGATTATAGCTGTCAATCTATCAATCACTGCACGTTTCATACAATCACTTTTTCTTAGATAGTTTCGCTAGGCTGTTGTAAATGTTGATTTAAAATCTTGCCACTTCTTCCCATTAAAGCTCAACCTTTTACGAAGTGGTGGTAAATGTAAAGAGAAAAGTAAACTTTTGACATTCATAAGTGTCATTTCCGTGACCTACATGAATAAAGTGATTTTGATTTGATTTGATTGATTTATTTGATTATTTCCAGCGAGTTCGGAGAACGTAACCATGAACGTGCCGGTGAATGCTTCCATTGTTGACGGCAGCTGCGCCAACAACAGCCAGTGGCTGAGGCTGAGCTGGCCCGTCAGCGCCGACTCCAACGAAACCAACACTCTCCTCCTGGTCTTCCAGAGCAATGACACCACCAAGGACTACATGCTGAAGAGCCTTAATGTCACACTGTCGCCCACTCTGTTCGTCAATTCATGTAAGTTTAAGGAGTTATTACAGGCACGAATATCTATGACGGGCGCAGCGCTGCGTGTTTGGTTTTCGTATCAAATTGCGCTTTGTCTCAGATCTAGTTGTTTTGTCACAAAGTATATTTATCAAATTAAACGATAATATAATATACTAGCTGTTCCCGCCCGCTTCGCTGGGCGAGTTTTAAAAGGAAGTAAATTAAATTTTATTCATCTTATTACAAATACAATAAAAAAATAAGTAGCCATAAACCATCTAGGATAAATTTCGCATCGATTGGTGGTAGTTTCATGTCGATACGATCAGTGGTTTAGGCGTGATTGAGCCTCAAACGAAGACCATTTTTATTATATATATATAATGTATCGACTGATTATATTCAAGAGTGCTATCTAAGTAGAATACAGCTAATGAGCTGTTGATGACTCAAATTATTTTTTTACAGATTTTTTTGTTGGAAAAGTTTTTCTATCCTATCACAATAGGCGAATGGCATAACAGCCATTAAAGGCATTTATTTTCTCAAAATTGATTTCTTACATACCATACCATATTCATACCATACCTTACCATAGTTATATTTTGCTCACCGAACTCACTTTGAGAATATGTTTTTTTCCAGAGTGTTTTCGTGTATTTTTTTGCCTTTTTAGACTATATTTTTTAATCTACCCACGCCCCATCTGCGCCATCTCAATGCCCCCTAATTTTCTCTGGGTCTTCTATTGCCCCCCCGAAAGTCTCAAACGCCCACAAGGGAGCGTTATCGCCCACGTTGAGAACCTATGCTTTAGACGGTAGACCCGTACACGAAACCGCTTCGGAAACAAATGTCGCAATCCAATATGTTATCTTATATCTTTAAACGAGCAATTCTTGTAGATAATTATATATTTTAATGAACTTTAGTATACATGTAGTTTCGGGGGAGAGAAATCGGGCTTAAATATTAAAAAATGTAGTTTTATCCGTGTTTTAATGAGAAACAGCTACAATAACATTAGAATCCAAAGGTAAATTCCGCCACTATAAACAAGACTATAATAGCTGAGATGGGACATTGGGTGATCCGGAGACCAGAAAGCATAAGACCCCGGTTCGAATCCAGATGTCCTATTAGTTTTTATTTTGTTCTAGTTTTGATTTAAGGAATACTCAGTTGTTGCATGTTGAATATTGACATCTAACATTTTCAAATTATTAAAAATGTTGGTTCAATAAAATAAATTTGTGATACAAACTATATTTTTTTTTATGGAATAGGAGGACAAACGAGCGTACGGGTCACCTGTTGTTAAGTGATCACTGCCGCGCACATTCTCTTGCAAGATCAGAGGAATCACAGATGCGTTGCCGGCCTTTAGGAGAAGGTGTACGCGCTTTTTTTAAAGGTACCCATGTCGTATCGTCCCGGAAATACCGCACAAGGAAGCTCATTCCACAGCTTCGTATTACGTGGAAGAAAGCTCCTTGTAAACCGCACTGTGGAGGATCGCCACACATCCAGATGGTGGGGATGATATCCTAACTTGTGGCGTGTCGTGCGAAGGTAAGGCAGGTAAAACAGCTCTTCGGAACGCTCCCCGTGATAAATGCGGTAGAATATATATATATATATATATATATATATATATATATATATATATATATATATATATATATATATATATATATATAAATGTTTATCTCTACTATAAAGTTTAATGATTATTCAAAAACTCCCACTCCTATGTGCTTGTCCTTTAATCCCAGTTTACGTTGACAGCATTGACGGAGGCCGTGAACCTCTGGCACGGCAAGGAGTGGCACACGCCCCTGGCCACGTCGTACCGCTGCGACGCGCCCACCAAGCTGAACATGACGGCGGAGCAGAACCTGGTGGCCACTCTCACCCTGAGCCAGCTGCAGGAGGAAGCCTTCAGGACTGCCCACAGTGAAGTGTTCAGCGCAGGTAACCTAGTTATTATTATTGCTTTATGGACGTAGTTCCTGGAAAACGTTCTAAGCCACAAACATCACATTTTAAGGAATTCGAAAAGTTGAATAAATATTAGTGTATTCCATACATGTGGGTACGGCTACTAAGTCATGATGTCATTTAAGGAGTGACAGTAGGGCTGCCATTTTTTGTCAGTCTATTAATATGAATCACGTGGCCAGTTGTGTTCCTAATATTTCGACACGATTGTGGTTTGGAGCGTTTTACTGGAATTACGACCACCTTATGAGACTCATACCCCGCTGCGACTAGTCCGACGGCAATCTCAAGCGATGCCCTTCCCCGCAACACCACTCGCTACCCGCTGACATCTGTCCCGTCTCGTCCCCGCTTACATCTGTCCCGTCCCGTCCCGTCCCCGCTGACATCTGTCCCGTCCCGCCCCGTCCCCGCTGACATCTGTCCCGTCCCGTCCCCGCTGACATCTGTCCCGTCCCGTCCCCGCTGACATCTGTCCCGTCCCGTCCCGTCCCCGCTGACATCTGTCCCGTCCCGTCCCGTCCTCGCTGACATCTGTCCCGTCCCGTCCCGTCCCCGCTGACATCTGTCCCGTCCCGTCCCCGCTGACATCTGTCCCGTCCCGTCCCGTCCCCGCTGACATCTGTCCCGTCCCGTCCCCGCAACCGTCTGTAACCCCGTGAGACTATCGCGCACGAAGTTGTCGGACTATGGATCAATTGTAGCTCCCCTTCAACATGGCCAAATCGCACCTAATGGAATTACTAATGCAGTGTGTTTGCGTGTATATATTTTAATTTTTTTTATCCTTAAACACTTTTATTAAGATTGGAGGATTCAAATACACTTTAATCCTAGGATCTATTGTGCCCCCTGCTTGCACTAGCGCGCCCGCTCTCAACTCCCTATTTCTAAGAATGAAGTGTGGAATCCAGGCTACCAGTGGCTTTACCAGTGGGAGGCTCCTTTGCACAGGAAGCCGGCTAGATTATGGGTACCACAACGGCGCCTATTTCTGCCGTGAAGCAGTAATGTGTAAGCATTATTGTGTTTCGGTCTGAAGGGCGCCGTAGCTCACTAGTTAACTAGCTCACTAGCTAGTAATTTCACTAAATTACTGGGCAAATGAGGCTTAGCATCTTATGTCTCAAGGTGACGAGCGCAATTGTAGTGCCGCTCAGAATTATTGGGTTTTGAGACAATCCTGAGCGGCACTGCATTGTAATGGGCATGGCGTATAAATTACCATCAATTGAACATCCTGCTCGTCTCGTCCCTCATTATCATAAAATAAAAGGCTAGCAGCTAGGAAACGTGTTGCCTTAATGTGCCGGAGTTGAAATTATATCCTCAAGACCACTTTCATTACACTATTAAGTATATGCATGGTGAAAATGTATTGTACTTTTAAGAGGCGTAGGAACCTCGTCAGCGTCACACCAATCTCGCTCGAGACTTGCTTGAGTACGCCCACTTGGGCGTAGTATTTAGTTGCCGCACTTTGCGACCACGCCTGCGATAGATGGATCGCAGCGGAGACCAATCCTTAATCTAAGAGTAATAATTATAGTTTGTTTTATATATTTTTTACTCCCACTTTTTTAGACATACCATTTGGTTTTTTGTTACTTTTATCTCGTTCTACAAATATAACTAGGTAAATTTCCAATATGTACGCTATCTCTATCAGTGGGTCCCAAAATGCATGCAAGCTCGCCATTTAAATTATTTTATATTTAAATATTCGACCTTTTGCGATAGATTTACTCATAGACTTGCAATATAGCGTATAAACGAACAAAGTGTGCAAGAGAGAAAAACATCTCTAACGGTGATACAGTAAGATAGAAAAGGATAGCGAATCGTTTGTTACTCTAACCATAGGTTCTCAACGTGGGCGATAAAGCCCCCTTGTGGGCGTTTGAGAATTTCGGGTAGTAGAAGACCCAGAGAAAATTAGAGGGCATTGAGATGGCGCAGATGGGGCGTGGGTACATTAAAAAATATAGTCTAAAAAGGCAAAAAAATACACTCTAATACTCTAGAAAAAGGCATATTCTCAAAGTGGGCGGTGAGCAAAATAAGGTTGAGAAACTATGCTCCAACCGATTTTGATTGTCAAGTCGTAAACAGTCAGCAACGCTTGACACTACCTTCTTAGTATTTTCAATGTTAAACCCTTAAATTAAGAATTGGACTCCGCTGCGCTCCAACTAAATACCGCAGGCGTAGTCGCAAACAGCGGCAACTAATACTACGTTGACGTGCCACATGTTCTGTTTAACTTTGCTAATAATTGAAACTAAAATGCCGGGTTGCGTAGTAAAACTTTGAAAAAAAAAATACTACAAGAAATAAGAAAGACACTGGGATCACATATCATCAGTAAGTATTTTGTATCTTATTAGTTTCAATGTAAAATAACACGAAGCGTATGTTACAAAATTTGAAAGATGCCATATTAGTGTGAAGATGCTACACACACAAGCATCTGATAGTTGCCGCAGTAAAAAGCTATTGTTCTTAGGTAGTGCGGTATCTAGTTGGACCGTAGCGGAGACTAATCGAGCTGCCAGATCGTCTAGTATAGTCTATTGCTTTACTGCGTTGTATTAGAGTTGTTCTTCGTACAGCAAGCGCATTGATAAACAATATATTAATGACTGCATTGCATTGTAAACCTTCATGGCCCGCGTCCGTTATCACATTGATACCGCGTCGCATCGCCCGCCATTTCCGATAACTTACTGATGTTTCTTTGTTCGTCCATATGTACTGCGACCTTATTAATGCAACGGAATATCGTGGATATTTATGGAAGGTGATGGCCGCTCCCGTTTGACTTTCAACCCCCTAGCGCTCGTCCTGTTGCGTCAGTACGGTTTGCAGTTTCATTATCGTTAGCAGGCCTGTCTCGTGTACTGAGAGTCTATCCAGTAAGGACTCACGAGCGATCAGTGACGCACGCGCGAGCATTGTTCGTCACCTATTTCACCGGTCCGACCGATCGTTGAACAATGGAGAAACATAAAAAAAAGCAAAGCATATTAAAGATCATTCATCACATCATCACACCAAATGTATTTTTTTTAGCTTCGTAAAGATACTGAAACAATCGCACTTAAAGTGTCATTATTATTATAATGAAAATACCATTCATGATAGCTATTATTATTATTTATTATTATATTATTCCACCTTCGCACGACACGCCACAAATGAGGATATCATCCTCACCATCTGGATGTGTGGCGGTCCTCCACAGTGCCGTTTTCAAGGAGCTTTCTTCCACGTACTACAAAGCTGTGGAATGAACTTCCTTGTGCGGTGTTTCCGGGACGATACGACATGGGTACCTTCAAAAAAAGCGCGTACACCTTCCTTAAAGGCCGGCAACGCTCCTGTGATTCCTCTGGTGTTGCAAGAGACTGTGGGCGGCGGTGATCACTTAACAACAGGTGACTCGTACGCCCGTTTGTCCTCCTATTCCATTTTGAATTTAAGTGGGTTTGAGTATGTCGTGGTCTTCCAACGCACAACATTACTATGTGCAACTAATGTAGGTAGTAATGTTGATTTAAAATAACGATTAGGATACCTATTTATAGTTTAGAAAAACTTAAGCTATTTTTATAAGTTGACTTTATACTAGGTAGGTACAGATTTAGGTATAAAAGACAACCCTAATGTCGTCAGAAGAGGTAAGAGTCGCGCAATAGAAAGAGAGGCAACTTCTAGGTAAATAAAAAGTAGGTTAATAGCGCTGTGCGATCCGAATTATATCTTATTGTATGGCCGCAAGAGTCCCTATTTCTTTAATTGATTTTTGCGGAGGCTCCAGGCCTCGACTGCATCCAACTGGCGCGCTAACTGTACAATGTTGTGCAACGCCATTAGTATTATTACTATTGGTACAATATTATCATGATCCAGTGCCAGGCTGCCCGATCGTTTATATGTTCTGGTGTCGTGTTCCAGCTCGGCAGTGCGGCGGCGACGACGTACCGGACGCGGTGCCGATCGCGGTGGGATGCGCTCTGGGTGGCCTCGTGGTGGTGGTTCTGGTGGCCTACCTGGTGGGACGCCGCCGCTCCGCTGCCAGGGGATACCTCTCCATGTAAACGGCAGGTTTGTGTCTTACAATAATTGTGTACTTACTTACTTACCTACTCCTGCGTGAGACTTGACCTTCGACATTAGAGTCCATCTTTCTCGTGTTCGGTTTCATAACAGTAAGTTAGTTAGAACCGCATCCATCGTTGGTCAGCGAGTCCATCGGACTTAGCCGCGGGCGTAGCCAACCTGTACTACCGACCACTCCCCCATTCGCCACCCGGGGGACGCTCCCCTTACGCCTTGAGGGCCAGGTTGGGTATTTAAAAATAAATAAAAGGTCGCAAAAATTAATGCAATCGATTAAGGAAAAAGTTATAAGGATTTTAATATTTCGGATTAGACGGAGATAGCAATAATAAAATGTGACGTCACATCTTAGTATTGCCATTGTAGCTTTATATAAATATTTGTTTTGTGAGATAGGGACGGAATACCCTTACTTCAAGAGTTAAAATGCCTCGTAACTTTGTATTTAGATTTTATTTTCAATATATATAATTATTTTTATCAAGGTTTATAGTAAATTAATGAAAAGAAATAGTCAAACACCCAATTCATCTGCGACGAAAGCCTGTAAAACCCAGTTATAATTTATTATCTCTCCTGTATCGCTGTTCTAGTCTCTATGATAGTAAAATTCGCAAGTATTATTAAACAACAACAATATTTTCATTTGAGTTTTAATCTTTCAAAAAATATTTTATTTCAATAATATGTAATCTATGCACGTTTTTCAAATATTGCCGGCTGATCGTTCGGACTGTCGGTACAGTCTTTCGTCATCATTCTGACAAGAACAGTAGTAGTACTGACCCACAAATTCTGAGCTTAGAGTTTAGCTCTATTTTGAGATACTAACACAAAGTGTCATACAAATTGCAAGTGTAAGACGAAGCTTATCACGCAAACTTAAGTATTAAATCTGGCCTGTTTTTATCGGTTGTCTAACAGCAAGAGACTATCTAGATTATCTAATGAAATGATGAATTAATTGAAATGAAATTATTTATTTTGCTTTGAAATAGGGCATAGGGGAAATATGTCTAGATCTTAATTACATTGTGTACTCTATCCAATTTATTTTAAAAGCTAAGGTAAAATACTTAAGCCGTTAAAATTACTCTTATGATTTTCAGATGGTCCCTTGGATGCGGTGGTCGCCGAAATTGTATAATATATTAACGTCATAAATATTGTCATCTGCTCCTCTATTAGTTTGGCAAAATTTAATTTTTTCCATAAAATTGCTCAAAACAAACGGCCATCTTAGGTGACGGGCGCCATCTTGGAAATGCAATGTAACTAAGAATTTAATTAATTTGTGTTAAAACATTTGTATGTAGATAGATATTATAATAAATGTGAAAGTGTAGATTATTCTTGTAATTGATAAAATATAGATTGTATTGATCTGTATACCTGAATAATATAAAATAAAATATGATTATTCAGCCATAATAATTATTTTCAATTAATTCTATCACTAAGTGGATTTATAATAATAAGATTATTGTTTTTTTTGCCGTTTGCCATATTTTGATTCACAATACTGATAAATGATCTTAAATGACTACTCATATAAACTGGATTTGAATAAGGACCAAAAAATGGCAAAATGTGAATTTTAGTTTTTTATTTTTATTTTCACAGCTTTTAATCTTAAAAGTATTTAATTTAAATGTTTTTTTCAAAGGCTTCGTTATACGCAGGTATAACAAATGATACATGTAAAGCTAACGCCAGAGCAATCTTAATTTGAAATTGGCTGGACAGGAGCGTGTCGGTAGAAATGTCCATATTAAATGAATAAATTTGTATGTCAATTGTTAATATTATTTCCTATTGGCGTTTGCTGATCAAAATATTATATTTTTGAGTATTTTAAATGCCGCAAACAAATAATTATTTGGATTCGACAGTTGCCGTATAACGTAACACGATGAATAAAATATGTCAATTGGATTTTATAAAAATATATTCTTATAAGGTTTATACTGGCATTGTTTTAAATTGTAATCAAAGTATTTCAAGAATCTATTATGTGATGAGGCAATTAATTCCAATACTCAATAATATTCTATTGCAATATATTGTTTTGAGACATAACAAACGTAACTTTTGTTATCTACCCTCATAATTTATATTTAAATGGCGCTTTCTGTCCAGTAATTATTTTATCTCCTAACCTGTTTAAGAAAAATAGCGCGTTTAGAGCGCATTAGAGTATTTGTATTATTTACGTCTAGATAATATAAAAATATTTTGGTTAGCATTACTTTACTCTCCGGGATTTTGTTTCATTTTGCGACTCGCCCAGTTTCAAACTATGCTTACTGGTTGCCTAATACGAATCTCAAAATTGAAGATTTACACATTCCCATATACTCTGTGTTATTTTACACTTCTCTAATGAAAAATGTCAAAATAGAACACAATTTACGATATTTTTCAGTAGTTTTTACTTTTTTTTTTCGTAACTTAACCATAGTCTGTGCAAGTCGCAAATAGAAGGTGAAAATGAAAAATAAATGTTTTTATTGACAAACAGCGTTTTATTTCGGAATCCTACAATAAATATCTTATTTACAAGCGGCATAATATTTACAAAAATTATATTACTGAACACTGTTGTTTGTGACATATTTATCTATTAAAGCTGATCCCTAATTATAAGTATATAATACAAATCCTTAGTTAAGATCTAACTTCTACTTGGAAACAGGCTGTATTCTAAAGTGAATAAGTATAAAATACCGAACTAGATAATGGCAGGAATAACAAATGCTTTAGTTGTAATAAGTCTACAATACATATCGGTGTATTATTTAAACAAACGTAATTTTTTTTTCAGCCGATTAGAATAAAATGAACTCAAAATGTTACGGGCGCTTGCTTACAATACATTCAATTAAAATCGCATTCAAGAAACAATTGTTTTGGCACAAGTATAATATTTAAAGCACATACACACGCGTAAAAATAATCAAATAGTTATTCTATAAACAATAAAATTTTACTAGTTGTGTGGTTGCTCTATTCAAAATTCCTTTTGACTTCTTCACTCGGTTGTATGAAACGTGCAGTCATTGATAGATTTGACAGTTGACGGCTAGTCTTGAAAAAACGGAGATAGCCGAAATCCACTACGTTTTAAGCAACTGTTCGCTTTCAAACTTAGCAGGATTATACTTCGTCGCCATATTGTAATTATTATTTCAAACATATAAATGACTGCACGTTTCATACTAAACTAAATTTCAATTTTTACTTAGGCAGTCTCGCCTCTTATTGCGTAGTATTTACATCCTCTTTGTTGCGCACTGAAAACATTTGCTTCCATTTAATTTTTTACAATAAGTTTTTGTTTGACTGTTGACATAGTAGCAAATTTACTGGCTATAAAATAATGTTCGGTAGGTATTGTAATAAAGGACTTAATCACTCCTATAATAAATTTTTGGCGATTCTTAACATCTCTCTTACCACCAAAATTTATAACAAGTATACTTAAGTAATAATAATGTAATAAAATAATAACCTTTCTATACCTATAATTGATAATAGCCTCTTAAATGCCATAATTTAAATGCAACCAGGCTATCAGAATACTGTTTTCAATGAATATCTTTATTGGATATCACGATAAATCAATAAATGAAATGTAAATATGTTTAAGGTCGTCCAGACATCTTAAGGCGTTTAAATTGATTCTCATGACAGCGACATCTAAATTTTTTTATGGAAGACTGTTGTATAATTCCATAAACTTAGCATACTACCGACGAACCCTGTGTGAAAGTGAGATAAGTGTCCTTACACAAAAACCTAGGTGTGAGAAAGAGATGGAATAGATGAAGACCATGAAACCGTTTTCAAACAATTTAGTGTTTATTATGTCCTGTCAAATTGGACCACATTATTTATTTTAGTTCTTTTTTATCGAAATTGTTCTATGTTTTAACGGATCTTAATTAAAAAATATAATGGTGTTCTGTTGTCGATTGTGTTGTACATTACATTTTATGTAGGTACGTAATATATATGAAAATACAATATTGTGTACGTGAATATGGCGCCGTTTATCAATATTTGTCATAGGGGTTATCTAAAAGCAAAATACTACACACTTCACTAACTTACTAACACATCTGTAAAACTAGCACACATGAACATTTTAAATTTAGTCTCGCCGTAATGAGGAGTGTGTTTGTCTATTACGTTAGTATACTAAGTTTATGTTGGCATTAGCTATTTAGTATTATGAATATAACACCACTAACTAACGCACACAGTGACAAATCAAAATTGGCCACACATTATCGGGCTGTTAGGTTACGATATTCTAAGTCTATCTTATATAGTCTTCCTTCTCTTTCCCTCACCTTGCTACATATATTCAGCCTAGCCAAACGCTAAAAAAAACGATTCACTCGATTGTATGCAACGTGCAGTCATTGATATTTTGACAGATGACGGCTTTAATCTTGTAAGAAACGGAGATAACCAAAATCCACTGCATTTTAAGCAAGTGTTCGATTTCAAACTTAGCCGGATTATACTTCGTCGCCAATCGCCATACTGTAATTACTACTATTTCAAACTTATGTCAAATGACTGCACGTAACTAAATTTCAATTTTTACTTAGGCAGTCCTGCCTTTTATTACGTAGTATTCTAGTATAGTAACATCCTCTTTGCACATATTTATCTGTCTTTCTACAGCTTTGACATTGACCGTTGTTCGTTATAATGTGGACCCGACTTAACATGTTTATGACATCAGTCACAACAAAACAGTTGAAGGATACTAACCCACTGAAACTGCTAGGGGTTACATCGAGTTTCTTCGACACAAAAAAGTGTTTACATTTAGTGAATTTATAATTAGTAACACCATAGATTGAATACATTACAGTTTGAGATGAAATTATTAACCTGTGTCCTTAGATTTAAACAAAAACACCTTTAAACTTTTTTATGATATACATTATAAATAAAAGTAAGTTTAATCTTTCTTATCATTGTTACCTTATTCCATAACTTATTGTAATTTATACAGCCAGTACAATATCCTAAGAGTCTTAAATAGTTGAATAATTTACATTTTATAATCAATACAGTAATACATAATGTAATTAATTATTATAATTAGTAAGTCGTTAAATGCCATTAAGTTAGGGCCGTATACCATAAGTCGTTTTAATAAACACTATCATGTTTATTGCCTCTTTTACGGACAGTTATAAAAAAAAAATATATTCGAAAGTGGGTTCGAACGCGTAATCCACCAGATTACAAATATCGTCTAGAGAATAATATATATCTCGAATACCGACTTATGATTATAGGCTCCGGTATGCATCTTGAATGCGCAGGGGTCTAAACTGTTGTCGTCTGCGCGTTGGAGATGCGATGGCGCAGGGGATATGCGCAAATAAAATCCAACTACCAATCAGCGTTAGCCGTAGGTACTTCAAAACTGTTTTATTTATTTTATATTGTGTTCCAAATTTACCCAAACATTTGTCATCGTTATTTTAAGGCACTGTTTTGTTTTATGCCACTGAATATATCAGTTATTGATCACCGAACTGAATAACAATGTGATTTTTCATTTCATTTGTTCTTTTTTCATACTTTATGAGTAGATAAATGTCAAAAAGGCCAGGGGGTTGTTGAATTAGCAGTAATTGTGTGAGTGGTATTATGAGGTCGGACATGAATCCAGCAAGACGTGATGCAACGAGCCGAGCGCGGACCAGTCACGCTGTGACCCGCCCACCGACACGTCTCGAATGCAGCCTTTGAAGTTTTCGCGGTTCTCCGTCGCCTCCGCAGCGCCCTCTGTGACAGTCACTTTGATTAAACTTATATAACATACATTTTATCTAGAAACTAGTATAGGAATAGGGGATATAAGAGGTGTAATTGGTTTGTAATTTGCTACAAGATACAACCACCATAAAATACTAAAGAAAACTTGGAACAAAAATATCTATTTGAAGATTTAAGCCCGGATGATAAAATCGCGCAAAAATAGTTTTCGTAGACAAACATAGGCACAGATAATAAGGAATGTTCCATAGTTGTTATTGTTTCATTAATAAATCTATATTCACCTAAAATACTTTTATTTGTTCCCTGTATAATATTTATCATGTTCACAAATAGATATCATATTTTAACAGTATAAAATAATAAATATTATGAATGAATATTATGAACTGAAACGCTAAAAGAATTAGCGCTTGAGGGTAAAATTTTTACAGATGAAACGCGATAATAATAACATTAGCGTCACGAATATGTGCAGCGTTTTTGTCGAAGAAGAGAGAGAGAAATTGAGACCGATCGATAAAGAGTGAGAAAGGGCAAAGTTGCATGAAGCACATAGCCATGGAGCGATAGTAGAGAGCGAGATCGAGAGAGAGTAAGGGACATTGAGAAGAAATACACGCTATTGATTGATGTTATTCGTTTAGTAGTTAAATATTAGAACTTTAGATAGGAATTCTGTCGCATGTCCTAGCGTCTTTTGCAGTACACAGATTTTGTTGGCCGCGCAAAATTATTATTTCGACAATGTGGATATCGTATCCGAGGTTCTCGAGGGTGCAAAGAACGAATTCGGGAGCATTTTTTAAATCCAAGATGGCCGCCGTTTATGATATGTGATAAAGTATCAAAATATAACCGTTAAAAGGCGATACATTAGCAAATGGTTATATTAAAAAAGGGAGCGCCAAATTAAATATTATTATTATTATTAAATTAAAACTTTTCAAACATTTTTATGTGATTCTTGGAAGATAGCAAAGTATATAATCTGCTACTCCAGCGCCATTCTGGAGTGATTGGAACTGCTATTTACAGCGTAAAGCTGGACACTTTTAAGCAACTGATCCCCACATTTTACACACTTCTCCTTATCTCTACCACTCCTCCTTATTACTGTGAAAACGTGTTCCAAAGATTAACAATTCAGAAAAGGTTTCTCAAACAAAATTCAAAAAACAACTAGAGTTGTTACTATATGAAACGAAAATATCCTACACTTATGATGAAATTTTGGAAGGTACAACTAAACACTTTTGTTTTCGCATTCACTTGTTGACTTGTTTCTCTGTGGTAATCGACTCACAATCGTTTATGGAACAATTTCTCATACTTACTCAAATTAACTGAACTTTATACTTTGGAAGATACTGAGGTTGTCGATATAATATGTATGATGATGAATATCTAAACAAGAGCAAGACTAAGATTATGGTAGTGGATCGTGCTGGTCACTTGGCTGACACGGTAGACGGTGTCCACTCGTGGAACGATCCAGGAGTGGATACATTTACTTGGGCGCACAGGTTAACAATGACGGCAGTTGTGTGCCGGAGATAAAAAGACGTAGTGGTATGATCAAGGATGCTATGACCCGCCTGAATAAAATATGGAGAAAGAGGGGAATCACTATTACTATTATTTATTGATACGGGCTCGAGAAAGCCAGAGGATTGATGCCTTGGAGATGTGGTGCTGGAGGAGTATGTTGAGGATACCATGGACGGCCAAGCGAACAAACGTGTCGATCCTCTCACAGCTTAAGATACAAACCTGTCTGTCTACGATTTGCCACCAACGAATGCTTTCGTATTTTGGCCACTTAATGCGAAGGGGTAATGAGAGCCTGGAGAAAATTTATTATAGTTGGGAACACAAATGGCAAGCGAGCCCGAGTACGCCTACCAGAGGGACCGACCAAATATAATAGACTCCAGGTCCCCGAAGCTTAGCTCTGTCATGAGGGTCGCGATGCATAGAAGCCGATGGAAACAAATAGTTAACTCCCAAGTGTGGACCACTTGTTGACGACCACGATCCTCATGAGGGAACGACTAGAGAGAGAATATCTAAATAGGTACCAGGCAGTCCCCCGATGTAGAGCGGCGTGGCAGGCGGGGTGTCATCTTCGACGAGCGGCGCGGTGTCCACTCGCTCGGGCGCCGCGTCGTCCACCACCAACACGAGCGCGCGTGTGGACAGTCGCGCCGCCACCGTGTGCCACGCTCCGTCGCACGCCGCTCGTCCTCCATCGCCGTTCGCACCGCGGCTCTCCACGTGTACTCCGCCGACGCTCAGTGTCACCTGTCACATTCACACTGTTGCAGCTCCGACAGCCTCTCACTACCATCAAAATCCTCGTCATATAATTTATATTATTTTATTTATGGAGAAGAAGGACGAACGAGCATACGGGTAAACTGGTGTTAACACCACAGTAGAGTTGCCGGCCTTTATGGAAGACTTACGCGCTTTTTTTTAAATTACCCATGTCGTATCGTCCTGGAAACACTTCACAAAGAAGCTCATTCCACAGCTTTATGGCATGGGAAAGAAAGCTCATAAAAACCGCATTGTGGAAGATTGCCACACATCCAGATGGTAAGGATGATATCCTAATATTTTATGGCGTGTCATGCGAAGGTGGAATTCGGCGGAACAGAAATTTGTGATAAAATGCAAAGTGTACTAATTCCGTTTTAATGGCAAAATTACGGTGTCTTTAAAACTCGCAATGGTAAGTAAATATATTATTTAGATATATGTTAGATAAGTAATATTGTAATAGTTAAATGAGAAGCTCGTACCACGCCATTCTTCAGTTCGAGCGTGGCTCCTCCACCCGACAGTAGAATCCCGTTGGCCGCAAACGACCTGAACTGCAGCCGCACCTCTGTCGCCTCCGAATCCTCGTTCCACCACTTATTGGACCACACTGCATAAGCATCACCTATACCACAGAAACATTTAATCATAGGCTCATGTGGCATAACAAGTCAGTTGTCTGAGTCCAAAGTCTATATATGTCTTTTCGCAATACGCTACCTCATAGATAGTGTTACAACTCATACGTTACCACTTACGATTCAGATCATATTGACATTGTCTTTATTTAATAATAATAATTCCTTTCATTCCATTCCTAATTCGTTTGTAGGTGTTCCTAATCTGTAAGGTTGACTTGGTGTGAGGGTATATCTAAACTTGTATTCAAAAAGCACCTTATTCTGATTTTTTTGAATAAAAAAAAATTGTGAATGGTCAAAATATGTTTCCATTACAAAACTAAGTCAGCAATACATAAACTACGAAAGCATTAAAATATTATTTAAAACTGCAGGTACCGAATAAAACTCCAAGTATATCAATACCAAATCAAATTTTAACCATCAAATTTAGTCGACATTCGATATTGAACTCTATGCAAGATCTTTAAATAGTGGTAAGTATATAAGTAAAAGCATTTACCGGAGAAATATGCCCCTCGTTCGACGGCAGGGAAGCACTGGCCAAGTTTGTCGTGGTCGCGCGCGTTCCGCACGAGGTCCTCGCTGCGTCCGCACACCGCCACGTGGCGCACGCAGCCGCGGTACCCCGCTATTCGTGTCACCTGCCACAAACGACAATTCACATCATACACGAATCATCTAATCAGTTCACCAGGTTTCATTTTTTAAGTGATAACTTCTTATGGGAAGGTAAACCACTTTGTAACGTAAGGCGTCATGGCGCCAGTCTGCCTGTCTTCCCTTTCTCTCACGCATACGGCAGCAGTAGGCAGGTTCTTCCCCTCTCAATCGAACCAATTGTTACTGTTACAGGATTAAATAGTGACTCATAAAGTACATACAGTAAATTCTAATGCACATACTCATGTAGTTACTAAGAATAAAAGATATTTTATAATCAATAAAAGATTTTATTAATAAATAACCATTCCTTACATAAATCATATTAATGTACATAAAATTTAATTAACAACCTAATCTTTTCTTAAGTTAAACAATTTCAATAGGTACCTATTAAATAGTTCTACTTATACTAACTTATAGATTATACGTGTCACTTCTGTCGGGCGTCCCTAGACGCACACGTTTTTTTCACAAATCCTTCCTACAGCGAGTTGGCCAAATACATTTGTTTTTTTTGGGCATTGAACAACGTTGAACAATCATTGACTCAAACCCTTGTGCCACTGATTCGATTCTCGCCCGACACTTACTTAAGTATTCTCGGTTTTTGAATTTTATATGCTTGTTTATTCGATGCTTCTTCTTCTTGTCCTTAGACAGCAACTTGGCGACCTCTCGAGTCATAAGCGAGTATGCCATTATATCGTCAGATGACCCGAAAAAACACTGTGCCTTAAACTTCCTTACCAATGCCGCCAAAACTCAAACACTTGTAAATTATAATGTATTTATAATAATGCAACTGTTATCTCGAGTTCCTAATGAAGAATGATTTGGCCTTTGCAATTCAACATAACATTCAAGCTAAAAAATGTTTACAAACATATTTATAAGAACTTTGTCGAGTGTGAACCATGCTAGAGGTAACTAAATTACACTAATTTAGCATGCCAACATCTTGAATTATAGACTGGGTAAAGAGTCTGGTAATTTCTACAATGATAGTCAAGGATAGTGAAGACAGCGAGCTAACAGATTTAAACCTGCGCGTATGGATATCAAGTGATTTTTAGTACGCGTGATGCAGTTATAAAATTGGGTCCGTTTCTAATAGTCTTCTATGTAACATTATCAAAGTTTAATACTTAAAGGCTAAAAGGCATTTATTTTCTCAAAATTGATTCTTTAGAATTCTTTTTGATGTAATTTCTAATATACTAGATACTACTATCGCTTCGGAAACAAATGACGTTCTGAGAGAGAAGAAGCGGTGCAAGAAACTCTCCCAGCATTCTTTTACTTAGTGGTGAGACTTATTTATGACAGAAACACCGCAGTAAGATACATAAGCAAGATTTTTGTCTTGCTATAATTTTTGCATGCAAAAATTGCGAAATAAGGCTTGGTTGTATTATTTTTCATTACGTTCGCCACCTCATTTCACAGAAAGTCACGAATCGAAAGCGACTGAATCAATGTTATGGACCTTCGCATAATAATTATGACACTCGAGGTAGCTGCGTGAGACTTTCATTTGTCTTTTTTATTACGAACATAATTTATTAGTGCATCAGGGTAAGTTCGGATACAGGGTAAGTGCGGTATAAGTCAGCTGTTTTTGTGTCCCAACACGCGGGGAACAAAAGCGAGAGTTAGAACAAAATGACGTATCGAAAGAAATAAAGGAAATATATTTATTGGGTTCAAAAAAAAATGTTGCAAACACAAAAATTATAATCATACACAAACTTTGAACCAAAAGGTCGTCTGCTCAGCTGTGAAACTAGCCACAACGCTGGTATTTTGCAGACGCCTATCATGGGTAAGTTGCTACGCAATTAAACATAAAAAATCAAATCCTATAAACAAAATTTAATTTGTGCACAAAAATATAATTATAAAACAATACTCATATTGCAAAAATAAAATTAATTAAACTTAAATAAAACAAGACAAGTAACCCAAAAATGTAAATTACAAATCAAAGAAAAATTAAAATTAAATTAAATGACATTTAAAATTCGTCATTGAACTTCTGCTAAGTTGGTATCTTTTTGGGTTGATAATAAATAAATACGGAGCTTTAACCTAAAAGTTTTAATAGATTTCATAGGTGTATCGCTGTGTTGCCAGCTAAAAAAGCTAAGAAGTTTGTGGACTTAACCTGTATCCGAACTTACGATGATGCTCCTTATGTTTAGAGATAATAAAACACAAAAAAAAACATGTTTACATTGTTGAATGAACAAACAAATTTAGTCCTACACCTTTGTTACGTATCTCTTCCGGGGGTAATACGTCACAACAGCCGACCAATCACAGCGCGTCATTTCATGGGACGAGGGTATAAAAGAGCGGCTTCCGGCTCATTTGATCCTAATTTTGCGCCTCTCTTCCCCGAGAGATGGTCGCCTACGATGAAGGCTTAGAGGGCACACTGCCCAAAGCCAACCTCAGGTGGTGTTTAGTGGGTAGGCACTTAGGTTCTTACGTGAGTCCAGCTCATGCAAACCAACGCAGCCTTAGGCTGCGTTGGTATGCATGAGCATTCACCACCTCCCTCCCTTCGTAATCCCGGAGGGTAGCCCTTTCCCTTTGTCTGGGCGCAAAAAAAAAAAACTCATTTGATTCAGTCTCGTGCCTGATTTTGGCGAGACAACACGTCCTGAGGATGCCTCGTGTAGAGACGAAACACGTGTCGAATTGTTTAAAAACAAATATTGGCGGAATTAACACTAAAGAAAACTTAAATCATTTGTATAGAGTACATACCGCATTCGGGACGTCGGGAAGCGCATGTGATGTTGTAGGCAATCCGCCGATGTAGATACGTGCGGCGCGGGAGTGCGGGGGCGCGCGGCCTGTCACCGCAGACCCCGCACTTGACACCACCATGCGGTTTCGGGATATGCGAACTGTCACCTGTCAATGTCACATTGTCATTATAGTTGATAATATTTATATACATAAAGGTTCACTTAAACAAATATTTAGGTACGTGATTAAATGAGAACAGGAATAGCAACAAAATTTCAGTGTCTTGAAGCACCTTTAGTAAAATGAAGAAACTACGTTGCAACCACGCTTTTAAGATTTCTTTGCGAACTCGTCTACTACGCTGTTACACCTGGCCTATACTTCTATACGGATACGAGGCGTGGACTATTAAAGAAGACCTCAGGAAACGTATAGAAGCTTTTGAAATCTGGGTTTATAGAAATTAGTTGGACTCACAAGGTCACGAATGTGGAAACACGCAGAGCGGCGCGTCAATTAAAAACGCGAACTCATGCCAACCATCAAGATGAGGAAAGTCGCATATTTGATTCACGTGCTTAGTTAGGCACGAGAGGTACGAACGCCTACATGTCATCATGACGGTAAAAGTTGCCAGAAGAAGCGACTTCGGTCGGTGGAAAACAACTTGGCTATGACTAATACAGGGTAGATATGGCATTCAGTTGTTTTTGTGTCCCGGGAGTGGACAGGAATCGCGAGTGCGGCAGAACTATTTCGCCGCGCGAAGAACAAAGCTGAATGCCAACCTTCGCTAGCCAGAAGGGCACGCGAATACCTATTTCAATAAGAGACAACAGCCTTTTATTTTAGTTTTAATCAATATATATAAAAATTAATTGCTGTTCGTTAGTCTCGCTAAAACTCGAGAACGGCTGGACCGATTTGGCTAATTTTGGTCTTGAATTATTTGTGGAATTCCAGGGAAGGTTTAAAAGGTGAATAAATAGGAAAATGCTGCTAAATTAAATAAAAACAACAAATTTGTTTTTACTTTGATGTGTCCATACATAATTTCTATGAGAGAATTTATTGACGCACGGTTTGACAGTTCTGCTGTGAAACAATTTCATTACGACAGCAGGGTGCATATTTTACGAAGTAATTTTTGATGTTATGATATATTATTGACAAAATCATATAAAAAAATTATATTATTCATTATATACAGAACAACGTCTGTCGGGTCAGCTAGTTAAGTATATTTTTTAATTTGAAGTTTAGTTCCTATTATTTAATTTATCAAGGTATATTTATAAGGTATACCTATTTATATAATAGAGCAAATAATTTTTAAACAAAGCTGCTAAAGTATTAGCCACTCACAGATCTCCAGGTGCCATCAGCGATAGGTGTCCCCAGAGTGACTTCCTTCTTCTTGCGCCCGCGCACCACCAGTCGCGCCTTACCCTCGTGTAGTGACAGGGCCGTAAAATGCTTCGGTTTCAACTTCGACCCCTGGGCAGAAAAATACAATATAGTTTCTATTGAAAACAGCTACTTACAAATTTATTAAATTATGGAATAGTATTTATTCAGTAACAACCACCGGAGGCTTAAAAAGAGATCAAAGAACTGTCAGAGAAAAGGTGGAAGTTATTAAGAGAATTAAGGATTAAGAGGAGTATATTATTAATTCGGAGGCAGAAACGAGTTCCGCTCATTAGGTGAAAAGGTAAAAAGTAGGTAGAAAGTACATAGAAGAGTTTCAAGATAAAAGCAGTCGAACATAATATTATAACGACCCAAGGGGCCAAAAGTTTATACAAAAGCAATAAGAATTATCTCCTGGAACTTATTAGATTGCTAAGCTGGCCAATTACGAGGGCTATAATTATTGTAATTAATAAAATGTACTCATAAAAATCTTAGAAGAATACTTATCCAAAACTTAAGACATCTAAAGGCCTTGGACTTAAATGAAAAAAAAAAAATGCAACAAACACTGGAAAAATACAAGATCTGCAAATAATATGAAGAAATACAAACTGCCATAAAAAAACGAAGAACAATAAAGCTCAATAGCCGAATTTCACCTTCGCACGACACGCCACAAGTTACGATATCATCACCACCATCTGGATGTGTGGCGGTCCTCCACAGTGCGGTTTTCAAGGAGCTTTCTTCCTCGTACTACGAAGCTGTGTAATTTTGTCCTTCCTTGTGCGGTGTTTCCGGGACGATACGACATGGGTACCTTCAAGAAAAGCGCACCTTCCTTAAAGGCCGGCAACGCTCTTGTGATTCCTCTGGTGTTGCAAGAGAGTGTGAGCGGCGGTGATCACTTAACACCAGGTGACCCGTACGCTCGTTCTGAAAGTGATATTGTACAAGAAAGTGCAGATAAGATTATTTTGTTATGCATTCTGCATAACGAAACTCTGTATTGATTGTCTAGACCAGCGACATATTCTTTCAGACTAGGACTGTGATTCTGTTATTAAAAATGGGGACAAAACGGACCTCAGATTTGTGCCGCAGTGTGCAGATTTTGAAAGTGCCGACAAAAATAAAAATAAGTTTAACTTCCATCAACCCCTGAACAAGCATAATTCAGTAAGGGCCGGTTTATGTATTTCGATCTCTAGGATTATTTAGAATTCAGATTCGGGATAGATTAAGGGAAAATATAAAAAAATTCAATTCAATACATGACAAGCAAAATATATTATCAAGATGCTAGTTGCAAATAAAATTACCCCCTGATTATTATGTGCTTAAAAATCTATATTTTGTGCTTCTTAAATGTGCTTGAAGGTTACAAAATGACAACACTTCTATTGAAAGTCTTAAGAGGGTCAATTTCGCGTGGGACTAATACAAGAATGTTTTGTATGTGGTCCGTAGTCTGCCTATATATTTTGTGGTCATAATTTATCATTTTCACAGCACGACTGAGATCTTAGGTAAACCCGGTGTTACATAGAGAACTTATATTTCAGGCGAAGAGTAAGCAGAAAACACGCAAACATGATGTTTATAGACAAGTTTTGTGGTGAAAGTATAGCATTTGGAGCTATGAACACTACTTAATCCTGTTACACATATCCTTAAGCCTTATTTTTAAGTTGCTAATGCTTGCTATTCCTTATAGTTAACACTCCCGAGCCTTTTTGAACTACCACTTTTCTTTGAAGTTAAACAAGTTTTTTGGCATGGCGTGACGCATTTTTTTGGCACTTCTCTCAGAAAAGTTATTCTTATAGCTTGTTCTTTTTTGTGTAGGTCCATTTATTCAGATTAGTAGCAAATAACGAGGATTGTAAGCGTATAAACTGTTTTCCACGCAAGAATTTTGAAAATATTGTCTTTGTTACATAGATGGCGGGCCGGCAGCCGTGAACTCATATCGCTCAAGGTCGCATGTTTGCGTGTTTTCTGCTTACTCTTCGCCTTAAGTTTTTGAACTACAGCAAACGTTACCGGTATGTAGAACAAGAGTCCCTCGGTAGCAAATGTTCTGAGCTGCATCGTGAGCGTGAACTCGGGCTTCGCCCCCTGCCGCGGCATCTTGAGTGAGGCGTAGCTGCCGGGCAAATCACCGAACTTTACTGCACCAGCCTCCACTGTGTAGGACGACATCTGAAACATTTTAGACGAATTATTAGTTGCTGAGGATTTATTATAAACCCAAACAAAGTTTTGTATTATAAATTAAAGAGAAGTAAAGTTATTCCAAGTTTAGAAATTTTGCACACAATCACATGACAGGGAGAAAATAATTTTAAACTTGAAATAATTTTACACTGCGTTTGTTGATAAGACAGTTAAAGGTTTACTAACTTTACACCATAAACACACTAATTGAGCATATAAAAAAACGTAATTACAACGTTAGAATGTAGATCCAATAATGGGCAAATACATCTTGTTCATTTATGGTCTAATTCGTGTTATCAGGGGAAAATAAAAATTGAAAAACAAGGAAGAAAATTAATAAAACAAATTCAATTTTTTACTAAGCATAAGGTATCAATGTGGGTTTTGTGTTGTACAATAATTTACTTATATTTCGTAATGTCAGTTGAAATTGGTAAAATTCGCGGCAGGAAGGAATTTTAAAGCTCAAATGAATTGTGTATCCTTTTTCTTACTATAAAAAGGTTTAAAGTTTACATTAGTTTTAGCGTTGTGTCTTAGAACAATAAAGGCAATAGGAGCCAGCAGTCGTGGACAATCCAAAAGGCCTCTAGAAATCGGCGGTCGGCCAGTGTCTTAATTTGCCTCCGTGCACCAAAAGAAAAAGAGGAATCTCTTTTATAAGCGCGCTATACGATGGATTTGATTTATTTATTTTATTAGGAAAACAAACAGTATTACATAACATAAATAGGTTAAAAAGTATACATCTATTTACCATTGACAGTTTTCGCGTACAGGAAACTATAAGCGTATAAATGATTTAAGTTTTCTTTAGTGTTAATTCCGCCAATATTTGCCTTTAAAACAATTCGACACGTGTTTCGCCTCTACACGAGGCATCCTCAGGACGTGTTGTCTCGCCAAAATCTAGCACGAGACTCCTTGGAGTCAAATATTGGCGGAATTAACACTAAAGAAAACTAAAATCATTTGTATAATTATGGATTTCCGTAAAGTAACGCCTAATTAAAAAATAAAATTAACTATAAGCGTGTTACAAATAATGAACAAAAAACAAAATAATAAAGAAGTAATATAATGTCTGTATGATATTGGTAGATAGTGTTCGTTTCTAAACACAAGACCAAAATTAAAAAATGAGCGAACTTAAACATTGTTGGTGCATTTTAAAGTTGTTATGGTTTTAAAAATCTTACAGTTTCTCCACACGAACCCTAGCATTTCAAACATCTGGAAACGGTGACGTCTATATGACTAGTAAAAGATATTTTTTTATGTAAGACTATTCACAAGTCACGAATTTGATCGACTGACGGCCGTTTTCAATAACCTATCTATCCTTAGTTTAACTTACTAGACATGAGAAATCTATCCTTTTACGCGTACTTACATTTCAATAACCTATTGACAGATAGCATTGGACTATAACTATATTGGACATAACTATGGATAGATAAGATCTTGTATTAAACGGTGACAGCAATGTATCCGTAAGTTAAACTAAGGATAGATAGTACATTGATTAACAATTATTTTAAATTATTTACATAATATTATTCTCTGTTTTTCGTGCTGTTTGTTTTCCGCTCGTTTAGTGAGGATAGGCGCTGAATTTAGAATTTACAATCGTCTACGTGTTGATATTCGTAAGCTTTGTCCAGTTAGTTATAATAAAAAATATTGCTATAGGTACTAAACGACATTTAACATCTTAAATGAGACTTAACATCTCATGTCTCAAGATGATGAGCGCAATTATAGTGCCGTTCCTTGTAATAGGCAGGGCGTAGCAATTACCATCAGCTAAACATCCTGCTCATCCAGTCCCTAACTGTCATAAAAAAGAAAAAAGACTGAATAAAGACAATATATATCATACCTTAGAACACTGCTGGGCCGAATCAGCCTGGTGCTCCGGAGCCGGATCTTCAGGAGCTTCACCCTCGGCGCGTCCCACGCGAACTGCTCCCCACACCGTCCCGCTTTCAAGACCTACCAATCTGATAAAAAGATGAATTATAACCTAAAATTGGTTTGAAACATTGACCAGATACTATTACTTAATTTCTACTGGTACTGGAACTTTTAATGAGCTATCGCACAGCGGTGATCTGTGTGCTGGCTCTCTAATTCAATGTTTCAAAAAAACAAAAACTATTGTTATAACTATAGAGCCAAACACTTTAATTTTTGCTGAAGATGTGAAGATTGGTCTATTAATCCATTCTGGCCGCTTTTTGCATCAAACATCTAGCTCCATTGTCATCAGTTGTTGGTAGTACAGATCTGAATCGATGGTACTGCTTGGCGGGAAAAGCTCATAAAAAACAATGCGTTTTCAATTCCACCACATTCACATCGAAGCGTTCATTATTCAGTAACAAAGCGATCAGTGCGAGGTACTTCTTTGGCATCATAATTTCCGTTTAGAAAACGCTTGTGGGAGGCTCCTTTGTACAGGATGCCGGCTAGATTATGGGTTACCATAACGGCGCCTATTTCTACCGAGAAGCAGGAATGTGTAATTACTGTGTTTCGGTCTGAAGGGCGCCGTAGTTAGTGAAATTAATGGGCAAATGAGACTTAACACCTTACGTCTCAAGGTGACGAGCGCAATTGCAATACCGCTCAGAATTTTTGGGTCTTTCAAGAATCCTGAGCGGCAATGCATTGTAATGGGCAGAGCGTATCAATTACCATTAGTTGAACGTCCTGCTCGTCTCGTCCCTTATTTTCATAAAAAATAACGCGTAAACCAACTTTGTGCTACTCTTGTTGACAGTGCATCGGGTCCATAAACGTCACAATTTTCTTCGCAGGTTGCAGGCATGCTGCATTATTCTCATATAATTATGTTATTTTAATATTGATTAAAATAAAATCAAATGAAAAAAAACTGAAACCAACACTTCACTAAATTGTTTCGATTTTTGAAATGTAACTCTATTAATCCGGTCCACACACAAATAGTACAGCCATATTTTATGACAAGTTTATATTTTTATTTATTAAAATGGCTGTACTCTCGTTTTATCAGTGTGGATACCGTGTAGTTTCGGACCATTCGGAGATCCATCATCAGGGTGAGTGCAGTGATTTCGCGGTGATGTACCGTCTCAAGACTCAAACTGCGGAATTTGCCGCTGCACCGGTCAAGCTTGGCACTGCGAGTACAAATCCGCAGTTTGAAACGGGACATCACGGGACTCCGAATGGTCTGAATCTTGTCGGTATCCACACCGATAGAACGTCAGTAAAGCCGTATTAATAAATAACCATACAATGTCTAACGAAAGTTTTAATAATTTAAGTTTATGCATTACTATTCTCACCCGCGGAATCTTGACAATCGCGGGTGGCAATGTCCTACTTATCTTACGTGTTGCGTATATGATTTTTTTTTCCCACCTGGATGAAAAGCTCGCTTTTAGTCCCTGGTACGAGGGACAAAAGTCGTCTTACCGGGAGAGAATCGGCCACTTTTCTCCCACGTACCAGCGACTAAAAGTGGGCTTTTCATAGAGGTGGGAAAAAATATTTTTTTGTCGACCTATTATTAACAATTTTGGCACTTACGTCGAATCAACAATAAGGTCTGCGACTGTCCCGATAAAAGTATTTGCGGGGATGCGCGGGTCATTCGCCCGGCGTAGGGCAGGTGCTCCCCCCACGTACAGTACGCTTGACTTGCCCCCGTATCCTCCACGCAGCTCGCCCCCGCCTATCCATCTCTCGTCCAGCCACACCTCTAGCTGAAAACAACTGTATCACTACACACGGCGTATACATTGAACAAGTATCGACTGGCTGCTACCTATAATAACAATTTTACTCATATTGATATCTTCTCTTCTCGTGTGGGATGATTTAAAAAGATGTTAGTATCTGCCTTGAAAACACTATAAATATTACTTGTTAAGCTACTTAATAATTTTATCACAGAATTTTCAACTAACTTTCTTTAACTAAGTATTATACATCACCATTATTCAACATTTTATGACAATGTAATGTAACACGCGGTTAACGGTGCTGGTGACACAATTACTATAAACTTAGATAAATACTATATTATAAGTACCTATTGTGACCACTGTTTTGTTAACCCTAATAAATAAATAAAAACTAAGAACTAAATAAATAGAAATACTGAGTAGGAATTATATGCAATATAGTATTTCTGCTTCTATCTGTAAACGGAACAACAAACCACCGCTTAAAAATATACGTCAAAGGGAAGCACAATAAACATACAGAACAGTACTTTAACTTCATATTAGAGCGCCTGAATCGACGCACATATACACACGATTTACACGACGCACGCCGCCGATACTGGTCGTTGTCTAAGTTAAGTTAAAGTAATACTTAGAGAGTAATAACAATTCTGAAAACTTTGTCTGGTTGAGTTACACTCATTGATGTTCTATACACATATAATACCATTCGCAGTCTGCTAGAGGAACAGCAAAAGTGTTCTTAAACACAATTTACGGACACTTTTCTCTTTAGTCGTGTGTCAAATGACACTGTCTGAATCAAATTTGAACTGAATAAAATAAAGTTTAACATTGCTGCTTATTGAATATCTCAAGAATATTTTAAACAAATGGAGTAAGTGCGGCAATGTATAGACATATCAGTCAAAGCATATTATGGTATGAGTGGCATGTTCCATATTACGGCTTTGTTTTTATACGACGTGATTTGTCTATCTGTATAGAACGTCATTGGTTAGTTTGTTACCCGTTTGTGTGCGCGTGTCAACCGTACGGTGTGCAGGCGTCCATCATCCACTCTGGTTATGTTGTGCACGCGGACTTCTCCCTTGCCGCCTGACACCACCACCTCCAGCTCACCTACAAAACAAATTAAATGATATTACATTAAATCTGGTGGCTAAACGTGGAATTACTGGTGTGGGACGCGACTTGCGTCGACACTCTGGCTCCTTTACATGCCCAAGTTACGTCAGTTGGTACTGGGGCTGCTGCTTTGGCTGCCGAAGACAGTGAACGTCGCAAATATTTCGGTCTCAGTGAGTCTTACATCTTTAGGCGCGGAGAATGTTCAAAGTTCAAAGAAAACCCAAGCACTGGCAGCTATTTCGGTCAATGGATTGATGACGCCTAGCTATCCAACGCGGAAATGCTGCCAGTATTCTTGGTACGCTTCCCCGTAATAATAGTTTTAATTTAATGTAATCAAAATTGTACATTCATATATTGTAAATAAAGTTATAAGAATGCTAGTTATTCGATACGATTATATCGATATTTTTTAAATTAATTACTACTAATAAGTACTAGACGTCGTAAACAGCCGACTGAATTTCTGCTTGAAACCTATCGCAACCAAGATTTGTGTGCCATGCCATTGTTTTACCATCTACCCTCATTGAGCAGATATTGACTTGGCCATCGCACTAAACAATCTAGTTTAATATTATATGTATTACTTGTGAAATAAATTTTATTATAATTTAAAAAAAGGAACACTGTGTTTTCATGCGAGGACAAACTTAATCTATTCATTTAAAACAAAGTATTTTTAAAACTAATATAGCGACTGTAAGATGTTGTGAGGTTAGTAAATTACGAAATAGCCTAAGACAGAAGGACCCTTAAGGTGGGACTGAATAAATTGACCGACTTGGTAATACATGGATGTCATAAATTTTCAAGGTAGAAAATCTGAGTTGCGAGACTTGTTTAGATTGTCATTACGTGTTAGTTGCTTGCGAATTCTTTCAATATACTATCTGATATACAAGATTTTGTAAATGTATCAGATTTGGACTGTATACGAATAGAACTTGGAAGCAGCTATAGAAATTTGATGAAGGTCATTATCACTATCTTTATTTGGTGCCGACGCCTACGGAAGGTCTCGACTAGACTGATTAAGAGTAAAAATTTTCTATTCTTCTATATAACGGTTTTCGCCTGTTTTCTCCTTGATTTTTAAAACTAGATCAAAAACATTTTCAAATACATCAATATCATCATTATCTCATTTGCTTTTTTATATTTTTATTTTTGTAAGTGTTGACGTCAGGCAGTGCTTAAAACGGCTCAACAAATTAGGCCGCAAACAGAAGCCTATAATACAAATCCTACAACAATAAGCGGAAAAATTTACCGACAACAAAGTCCGACAATTTTGTTACCAATAGTTAATTTTTGGAGGAAGAAATTGTTGGGATGTTTTTGTTTTTTAACCAGGATTTTAGTCACAACTGCAGTTATCTTTGTCGCTTTTATGTCTGGCCAGCGTTACAGTAATGTAATAGTAGGTACCTACACTGGCCACGCGTGACTTTGAGCGGGATAGCTTCGTATAGGACAAAACAACCCAAGCGGGCAGACACGCGCGGCCAGACGTCCTTATAATAATTACAGTAAGTAAGCTGTTTATATTATTAAGTTTTATTTTTGTTTAAGGCTTGGCACCGTCTTAAAACTTATCAATTGGTAACACATATAAATAGTAGTATTTTATTAATATGAAAGGTAAAGTTTTGCATAATATGACGTGTATTAAATTAAATTTTAATTTTGTTATTTTATACTTTGCATTTATTGAAGTCGGTGTTTTTTAAGGTAGTTTTTTTATAATAATAATAATAAAATTTATTGCCTTGAACTTAATTTAAGTACACAATATCAGCTTATTACAAACATACATTAAGACAAAAGGGAGTAGACTCAGCTTATGCTGCTTGAAATAATATTTTCATGCAGCGCTGGTTTTCAGCCATTCCCATCTCCCTAAGGTGTAAGGTGGGATACATAGTAAAGAGGGCAAACTAATAACGCTTACAATGCAGATCTAAACTTTTTCTAAATGTATCTATCATAAGAATATGGTTACAATGTAATATCGTCAATAAACATTATAAATTAAATAGTCTGAGGGTGTTAGCTCGTTTCCTTGGCATTATTAAGAAAATCATTTATGTTATAATAAGTTTTCCCACAGAAATATTTTTTAAAAATTCTTTTAAATTTCGTAACAAGGTTTGTTCTGAACATTTTCTTGGATAATATTGTAAAACAAATACTTTGTAAATGTAAATGTAAAGGCCTCAAATACCTCTTAATAATGAAGGAATACTAACTATAGCATTTTACGTATCTACTTAAATACCCAAAATCTGATTTCGGCGAGTCAACATGTCCTGAGGATACTCGTGTAGAGGCGAAACACGCGTCGAATTCTCTACAATATTCAAATATTGGCGGAATTAACACTAAAGAAAACTCAAAACATTTGGATAATTATGGATTGCCGCAAAGTAACGCCTACTTCAATAAATGTACTTAAATATCGTCAAATGTACAATAATTCAAAAGAAGAAGAAGAGAGAGAAAAGAGAGAACGAAGAGCTGGCAGCTAGCTAGGACAAAGAATTAGTCTAGGAGAACGCTGCCAGTATCTTCGGAACCTTGCCTAAAGAGACATCTTTTAATAACATAATTTAGTTATTATATTATATTTTTTAAGGTTTTTAGTTTAATGTTCATTGTTCTTGTAGATATTTTTCTTATTTCTGTATTCCACCTTCGCACGACACGCCACAAGTTAGGATATCATCCCCATCATCTGGATGTGTGACGGTCCTCCACAGTGCGGTTTTCGAGGAGCTTTCTTCCACGTACTACAAATCTATGGAATGAGCTTCCTTGTGCGGTGTTTCCGGGACGATACGACATGGGTACCTTCAAAAAAAGCGCGTACACCTTCCTTAAAGGCCGGCAACGCTCTTGTGATTCCTCTGGTGTTGCAAGAGAATGTAGGAGGCGGTGATCACTTAACACCAGGTGAACCGTACGCTCGTTTGTTCTTTTTTCCATTTTTTTATATTTAAAAGACCTCGTAAAAGTAACGTTTAGACAACATACCCCTCACTATAGATATCATCAGATAGTGTTCATCGTCTCCATCACGGTCGACCTCATTAGAACTCCTCACTGAGCACCTGTACAGCAACAGACCGGCCGGCGCACGCGTTCTAAACGACATCCCCAATGAACTTTTACGCCGTAACGTCGGAGATACCAGCTCGATGTAGCCTTCACCTTCGAAGATCGCCGACCGTAATGTCTACAGGAAATAGAAGTATATTGATTAAGACGATCCCAGTCCACAATATCAATAATGAGCTGAAGATAAGATACCATTAATTCCATTGACATTCTGCTAGCGCGACAGATTATTTTTTAAAATTTTTGAGTCTGTGAATTCAAATTCGAAATTAAATATTTTTATTCAAAATAGGATTTAAAATCACTTATTGAACGTGATGTTATGATACATACTAAGGTAAGGACATAGTAATTAAAAAAAATTAAAAATTAAAAATCTTAATCATAATCATGCAAAACCACAATTGATAAATATTTGAAGTCATTGGACTACAATGAGACCGAAAATTTACTAAAAAATCTTATTTGACCTACTGGTCACAAAGGCATTTCTTCACCTCGGGTACATAAATACAGTACACACTTCACCCTTCACACATACACACATCCCTACACATTCACCATACACACATAACAGTCATAACGTAAATATAATATAACACTTGATTGATTTTGAACACAATCAAATACCTAGTTCGTATAAGTTTGCTAATTTCAAGTACACGCATTTTCAAGTACAAGTATCGCTGATCTAAGGACGATGAATACTATCCTTTCGTGATACAGTTTTTACTAGTACGAAACGATAGGGTTAATCAGTTTAATGACAGCCACTAAGTTACCTTATACTAATGAAAGTTAACTTTGAATAATAATTAGTTATACTGTATTTAGTTAATTGTATAGATTAAGAAGCTGTATAATGGTTGTTTTTATATTTTAATAAAAAGATTAATTGATTAAGACATTTTACGAAAGTTTTTATAAAACGTAAAGCAAAATTTTCTACAAACTTTCAACTTATTTCGGCGCAACCCGCAATACTGTAAAAGTGAATGTTTTCCAAGCAATTTGTTATGTTTTTAAAGTGATAACCCTCACTTCTGGGATTAATTACACAAATAAAACTGAATTTTTTTTTAGGAATGATGCGGCGCCCGAACCCGCCTGACGTGACGAATGAAGTCACAACCTAAGAGTTGAACAAAGCATACAAGATTTTATTAACATTGCGTCACTCGAACGGTTGGCTTAGTTGGAAAGAGCGCTCGCACGTAATCGCAAGTCCCGCATCGTTCATAAAATTTTGTTTTCAGATTTATTTGTGTTTTCATTTACGTGAAAAAAAAAATTGCAATATGAATTTGATTATTTAGGATTTAAGCCTCACTCAAATTATACTTGCCCCCATAGAAAGATACCAATTGTTAAATATATTCAATTTGATTAAAGTTATGTGTCTAGCATTTGTGTACCTTATCAATGCATCCCGGTTCAACGCCGTGTCTCGTCGGCGTGTCAAGTAGATCGTACCCTTCTCGGTCGACTGTGAGTGCGCCCAGACAGCCGAGCAGCGCTCCTCCAGAGAGGTCCCCCCCGGGCGGGTCTCCCCCCGGGGGTGCGCCCCCCACCCAGTAGGGGGCGTGCTGCAGGTCAGGCAGCAGGGCCGCGTCCTGTACGGGGGGCGACGGCGACCCCAGCGTCTCCTCTCCGTTCACGCGCAGACTGCCTGCCGACACACGCGCTTAGATACACGATACTTACATTTTACTTTTTTAACTGGTAATCGCTTGACGGTGGGTATTTGGATTAGGATTATTATTATTACTCAGCCGTACACTAGTTCTAGTATCATTTGTTGTAGGTATAACAATGTATTTATCGCCCAGTTACCGAATGACCCATTGAATCAAGTACGCCTCTATATATACTCGTAAGGATTATTCTCGAATGATGTCTACAGTGATGAACTATATGTCTATAGTTCGTGAACTAAGAGGAGGTGGGGCAAGAGGACTATTTTAAGGACCTTATCGGCTTTCATTCAGCGAGGCGGTCGCCCTTTTTTTATGAAAATAAGGGACGTGACGAGCAGGACGTTGCAGTGCCGCTCAGGATTCTTGAAAAACCCAAAAATTCTGAGCGGCACTACAACTGCGGTCGTCATCTTGAGACAAAAGATGTTACGTCTCATTTGCCCAGAATTTCACTAGCTACGACGCCCTTCAGACTGAAACACAGTAATGCTTACACATTACTGCTTCACGGCAGAAATTGGCGTTGTTGTGGTACTCATAATCTAGCCAGCATCCTATGCAAAGGAGTCTCCCACTGGCCTGAGAGGAATTGTTTAAAATAGGGATGGGGTAGACACAGTAAATAGATAATATTGGTCGCAGTGTCCTCTTAGCCCATAGAAACACAATAGTATCAGGGTTTTTGAGAGAAATAACTGTGTGGGCAAGCGCTGTACGGTACCTCTTTCCAAGCCGTTAAAGACCCTGGTGGCCTGTACGTGCGCCGGCGCTCCGTCGCAGTGCGCGCTGCTCGACGCGATCTGCAACTGCGCCCGTCGCGGACCCGAGCCGTATTGTACCGCGAACACAATGCGGCACGCACGCATCCACACACTCACTGACCGGTTCTGTGCAGATACAGACACACATACATTACTGACATACTCATAAAAATATATTTATTTACTTTATAGAAGTAGTTAAATTATTTAAAGTAAGATTTTATATAACCTATTGAGAATCAAGAACTAAAATCCATTCGAAAATGTAAGTCTGAGACCTGAGAAGAACAGGTTGGTAGGGATCTCTCAGTCGCACATATTCACTCGAGCAGTATTAAATCTTTCAAAGTTCAGCAACCGGTATTCAGGACTGATTTTTCGCAGGCTACTCTATCACCGTGTTTGTATTGAAATTTTACTATTTTTATTTACGGTTCATTCAATAACCAGACCGGTGCAAGTTACTGGTATTGATTTACCATATATGTTCATACCATACCTGGCAACCCATGAGTTGTGCCAGGAAAAAAAAACATTGCGTGCGCACAAAGTACACATGTCAGAAGTGAAACCTGCACGGTGCATGAACCTCTAAACTGCATATGAATTCCTGGTACGTGTTGCTAGGATGACACATGATTTCAACCGCTATGAAATACATTCCTACCACCACTAATATATATAATAATATGGCCTCCTGGTGTCTATGTAGTAATACGTCGTGCGCTTGGAGTTAGAATATATTAAGGTATACTCGCGCCATACTTAAGACAATCTCTTCTTTAACTATGATCGCCTGGTACCAAAACATTGTATTATGCTTCCTATCTCATTATCTCCCATGTTAAATATTATGAATTGATGTGACTGCTCTTTTTACTGTCGCTTTTTCGTTTCATCGACTTTCAAATCACAACGATGATTAAGAAGTTTTCACTTCAATAGTATGCATATTTCTGTCTCGTTCTTTGCCGGCTTCATCCTACACATTTTTGTATTTGTGTCTCTTACCTGTCGTTTTTTCCGTTGCATCCGGTTTGAAATCACAACGATTCTAAAGAAGTTTCACTTCAATAGGCAACCTAACTTTTGCATATACTTAGGACTGCATACTTTCAATTGGTATGGAAATTGTCCATTAAACAAACCGGTGAAATATAAAAAAAAAAATACTTAATAATTAATCGTATCCGGGACTGAAATTTGCTAGGTAATCCATATGCAATATATTTATTGACCTATTAAATTTCAAAACAATAATACGTTTAATCGAATAACCAGCTCGGTGAAGGTCGTTCTATATCGGTATCTTACACTATTATAAAGATATCATAATTACAATTAACGTAATATTTTACGTATACACTTACATTAGCCTTATCTACAGCAAAGAATAGTAATGCGTTGTGGTCCTTAGTCCGGAAGGTAAAGGAGAGAGTGAACCGTCTTCTGTCAGCGGGACGGAACCCAGAGCGCCGCACCTCGGCGTACCCGGAGCCACTGAACTGCACGAGACCATTTGACCCGCGAGGTTGACTTATTCTTCTGAAATATACAGTGTGTTATTTTAAATGGGCTGTCTATCTAAAGTGCAAATAAAGTTTTATATTTAAGTTTGAAACACTGACTGAGTTATTACTAACCAAGAAGTAAAATTATTCCAAATTTAAAACTTATTCGGTTTTACAAATAAACTTGGTATAAAGTTATAACTGATGCTTAACAAAGAAAATGCAAAATGTTTACAATATCGTTGACAACACTGTCAATACAATGATAATTCTGAAGTTTTCCGAATGACAAGCTGCTTTGCAAATAAACGCGGGAAACGTTATACGTCCGAACAAACCATTCGTAAGCAAAATGTCTATTTCATTTTGCTTACTTCTCTATTTGTAAACATTTTACATATTCTTGGTTTATGCTTAGTTATAACTTTATGCCAATTTTTTGTAAGGCCGTTTGTCTTTATCTTCCCTTTGTTAGTATAGAATTACATGTCAGGGAGAAGTATGTTTAAACTTGGAATAACATTTTACTGCGTTTAATAATAAGACAACAAATGTAATTATCAACTGTGTTTTAGGTACATTGCAGGAAAAATATTTTATTAAATTTGACTAACTTCTACTGCACAGATTTTATATTTCCAATTCAATGAAATGATCCTCATTTGAAACTGAGTTGAATGCGGATGCATTAAAACAAAATTAGATTGACTCATTTTTATGGACAGCTCACATGTGGAAAAAAACAAGCCAAAATTTGTTTCATAAAAAAGAATTAATAGATTTTGCTATACTGTCCCGGTAAAAAAAAAACATCCTGTATAACTGACACTCACTCAAAACTGTTTACTTAAAATATTTATTTATCAGGACAGCTGTCAAATTACACTCATTACATGCACATTTATGTAAATAGTAATAATAATAATAATAATAAATAAGAGTTAATTCAATTGTAAGTTTCCATTGCATTAATAATTTCAAATTATGTTTTAAGGCGGCCTAAAAACAATTGAAAAACTAAAATCTACAAGTATTATATTATATAATGTTAGCACGGACTAGTAAAAAAAGAAGGACTCCGCGCAGTGATATTAGCAAGTGAAGCACCTTTATGCTAGTGTGTGTGCGGTTACCGGGTGTACCATTTACATAATTTTTTCTCCCTTAGATAATCATATATACACAAATACTTTTATATTATTGTTTTTAAACTTTTTCATAACACACAATGGCGTTTTTAAAATATTTTATTGCGACACAAACTGATCTGTCACAGACGATGGCAAATCTCATAATGGCGGCAGATCGGCTTGTATTACATTATGTGTGGGGCTATGTATTTACACGTTAACCGGCTTGTTTCGGAGCCTCACTGTTATGTAAGGTGACACGGGGTCCTAATTTTTTTACTCACCCGTGAAATTTAAATAGAACAATTGAAATTTTGTTTGAAAACATAGTTGAAGGCAAACGGCAAGTACCTACATATAAATCAATGTCATAAGATTTTTTTAGTGAGTTATGTCTGTTTATATTACATTCCTTATGAGCTAAGGATATTATAACACCCTAAAGCTAATTAAATATTTAAACAATTAATGATTTAAATCAGATTATTTAACTAAGGTTGTTTAACACTGCATATACCTGCATATATATTCAATACGTGATGCATTATTTACAAAAGAGATTGTCACATGTCATTTTACACGTTCAACATTAGCTGGTTTGTTCGAGAATACAATAATTATTGATAAGTACAAAAATACCATCAAAATAGAGCAAGGTGTTTTAAAGACTAATGAGATGAGAAAAGAACATCTTATAATTATAATTTAATAATAGAACATAAATATATTTATTTACATATTGCAACAACACTTAGTAAACTTCATGAAGCTATAACAGTTCGAAAAGGGTCTTTGACATGAGGAGAAGAACTAATAAGAAACTCCCACCCCATCTTTTTAATCATACAACAACTTATCTTATTTAATGTAATGTAATACAATTTAAGTTGGCCTGCGCAGAACCAGACAAGAACCATGCTTCAATATCCTCTACATTATGATCTACTGTACCATATTAACCGTTTATTGTCAAAGCAGGTTTAATATATTTCTTAAATTTTTGCTCAGTGAGTCCTAGTATATTGTCTGGTATTTTATTGTTAAATTGAATGACGGAGCCCTTAATCCTAGCTAACTTATTAAATTGCAGGTACAGTATATTTTTTCTTCTTGCATTGTATGCATTCAAATAACTAAAGATAAAATCACTTAAAGACTGAGGACATTACCTGTGAGTACACCCGATGCACTTAGCAGTTGACGGCTGCTTGTGGAACGCCCAGAGACCGACCGCAACTGCGTCTGACTTAAGGGCGTGCACACACGCGGGCAGCGGCGCGGCCGTCTCTCCGAGCCACAACACTGAACTGCGGAGCGCTCCGCTAGCCGCTCCACTCACCGCCCCGCTCTCCGGTTCGCCACCCGCACTGCTTGTGTTCGTAGATGCTATGGCACCGCTGCCAGAACGCTCTACGCGAAGACGCACCTTATTCCACACCCTGAAAAAATATTTACAATAGAAAAAACAATAGTTGAATAATAATATCGGTCGCAATGAGTTAAGTGTCGAGACACTTGACCTGTGGGACCCAGAGGCGCGAAGAATGTACAAAGTACTATCTTCTCGCCTCAACAGGGCTACTGGCAACCCAAGCACTGGTTGCTAAATCAGTCAACGGATCAGCCTAGCTATCCAACGCGGCAACGCTGCCAGTATTCTTGGTACGCTTCCCCGTAATGATAGTTGAATTAAATGTAATCCTAGTATTGTAAATATAGAAGTATAAGATTTATTTTCATTGGTTGTATTTGATGCAATAAACGAGGCAAAATAACAACTAGTGTGCAATGTTCCAATTCAAACAAATGTATAAACGATTTACCTCTCAATTTCTATGGTGTATGCGGTGTGGTCAGCATCATCGATCGTGGGCTGCATGGGCTCAGGGTGTACCAAGACTCCATCGTCACCGCCCACGTTCCACGTCAACCTCAGTCGACGGTTCACCACAGACAGACGCATGTACCGTTCGCCTGCTTCCTGCAGATATATAATATTGTTTGGGTTTAAGAAGAATTACCTTAACAGCGCGTTTACATAATTTGTTATGTTTTTTAAAGTGATAACCCTCACTTCTGGGATTAATTACACAAAAAAAACTGAAACAAAACTTTATGAACGATGCGGGACTCGAACCCGCATCTTTCGCGTTCCATCCGAGCGCTCTTTCCAACTGAGCCAACCGTTCGAGTGACGTATCCTTGATAAAATCTTGTATTTATCAAGGATACGTCTCGTACTCTTGTATTTCTTCAACTCTCAGGTTGTGGCTTCAACCACGATCTCAACTCAATTTCTTAATATGCAAATATTGAGGTTGAGCAGGTTATCAACTGTAAATTAGATCCTGTAGATGAACGATTCGAGGCCTTGGCATCGTTCATAAAATTTTGTTTTCAGTTTTATTTCTGTAAGATGAAAGTTACACTATGAAATATGTGTTGTTTTGCTAAAATGTCATTGCATATGGTGGCATTACGGGGCAGTCATTTATTTTCTTTATTTATGTTGAAAGGAGCGATAGCTGGTCCATGAGTCAAGCTCATGAATGAGCGCTCATGAAGTTTCGTACATTTACATCATAACTTCGATTGAAGAAACGATTTACTATTCATTACATTTTATAATATAATATGTGACGCCTAGTGATAAATAAAAAATATTGTAATGAGTGAATAAGAAACTCTTAGCCGGCCGCTTCGTATAAGCCCAAAATATGAAAAAAGAAATTTCAGTAACATATACGCCACATACATATTAGTGGATGTGACCGTCTGTTTTTTTTTTATTTTTTTTATTGAATAGCAGGACAATGAGCGTACGGGTCACCTGGTGTTAAGTGATCACCGCCGCCCACATTCTCTTGCAACACCAGAGGAATCGCAAGAGCGTTGCCGGCCTTTAAGGAAGGTGTACGCGCTTTTTTTGAAGGTACCCATGTCGTATCGTCCCGGAATCACCGCACAAGGAAGCTCATTCCACAGCTTTGTAGTACGAGGAAGAAAGCTCCTTGAAAACCGCACTGTGGAGGACCGCCACACATCTAGATGGTGAGGATGATATATATATAACTTGTGGCGTGTCGTGCGAAGGTGGGATTCCGCGGCAGGAATCAGGTTAAAGGTCTGTTAAGTAAGGAACACCTGTGCCAGAAGGCCACGCTCTTCCATGTCAATTAATATTAACAGTACCAAAAACTAGGGATCACAAATTAAGTCTATAAATATTATTATATAAATATATAAATATTATACGAACAGGATGTCTGTATGTGTGTGTTTGTGGGTGGTGTGTATCATTGTTACTTTTCGTGAGGCACTACTCATTATTATTAAGAAGTCAATTCTTCGTCGGTTCTAGCCGCATAGTTAAGGCAGCACACAAACGAACCTGGTCCTTGATGAAGACGAGCGTTCCATCGCTCACGTGGTTGTCGAAGCTGAGTGCGAGTGACACGCGCGTCACGCTCGGCGAGCTCCACGTGGAGTACGCTCGTGTGCAGCCGGCGCCCGCACCTGCGGTCTGCGCCGGCGACCGCACACTGACCGTCACCTGCCAAGCAAACGGGTAGTTTATGTGTTTCAATTATAAATATAACTTTAGTGACAATATAATATTATATTTATTATATAGACTTTTATTTCCCTTCTCTAAATATAACTACTCAACCTTCTGATAGCTAAATAGATAGTTAAATTGGTGACCACGCGTTGAACTTTTTTGGACAATAATGTGAATCGGGGGACGACTCATTAAAAAAGCGTCTGTAGTGTTCGTCACACTAGCGTTTGTCTTGCATTTTGCGTATCCACGTTAACTCGTTATAGTGCCATTGGACAGTATAAACACATAAATATGGACCCTACAACTGCAGTGAAAGTGGAAGACACTAGCTTAGCTGCTATTTCTCTGTGGAAGACACTGGCTTAGCTGCTATTTTTCTATCTTTCCGAATCCCTGAATTTTGGACCGACCAACCCAGAGCTTGATTTATTCAACTGGAAGCACAGCTTGTTGCACAGAAGCTCGAAGACCATGCCAAGTACGATCTCACAGTATCAAAACTTAGCTAAGAGGTATTTTTACAGATTACTGACATCCTCGTCAGTTCACCGGAAGAAGGAAAATTTATTGCTCTTAAATGGAGATTGCTGTCAATAATTGAAGAATCTGAGAATAGGCAGGTACAAAAATTGGAGAAATGGAGCTTGGAGATCAGCGCCCATCCCAATAGGGAGTTATTGTAGTTAACTCTTTACTCAGAGCGGTGGCGATGAAAAACGCTTGGAGTCACTCAGTAGATATTGCTAATAAAATATACATAGACAGTGTGATTTTATGTTTTTTGTGATTATTAAATTGTTCATGTTTTAACAATGCTTAAAAAAAAATTTTTCACCTTAAATTCAAATTGTTTATTGTAATTTGACATATTTCGTGGCGTGTATACTCACCGTGCTAGCAGCGTGTAAAGCCCGCTGCACACGGTCGCGCAGAGCTCGCAAGGCTGGTTCTAACGAGGCGGCCGCTCGCTCGTGTTCTCGCGCACGCGCCGCCGCCGCCGCACGCAATGATTCCGACACCTCTACGCCGCGGAGCGTGTTGCCGCGGATTTGGGAAACTGATTGATAAAAACAACTGTTATATTAGTTAGACCAGGGCTTCCCTAACTGTGCGTCGCGACGCTCTGGGGCGGCGCGGTATTATCCCAAGGGCGTCGCGAGCTGATCTAAATAGGCTGGCTGTCTGTGTCGATGTGACCGAGTCGCTACGGCATCGCGACATCATACATGTGCGAGAAAGTATTTATTGCAGTTGCAGTAATTAAGAAAAAGTACATATCGAAACTAAATTTAATGACAGTGAAAACAGTGATAATACTAAACTAGAGCCTTGTTTTGAGAAACTAAGCTCAGAAAAGCAAGCACATGATGAACATCCTTCTCAGACCAAACGAAAAGAGATAAAAAAGGTGTGATTGCTTTTTATCTTTTTTCTTTGCTTTCATTTTTGTTTTTATGTTTTGTTCTTTATTTTCTAATAAAAAAATTTTGATGCTATTTTTTCTGACACATTATTATTAGAACTAGTAGTCGCAAAAATATGACAATTTCCCAATAGCGTCACAGTTAAAATAAGTTTGGGAAGCCCTGAGTTAGACACTAAAGGGCCGGGAACTCTCCTGTAGATTCTTTTTGTGTTGCAAAAGAATGAGGACGTCGTTGGTCACCAAACTTTAATGATTAGCACGCTCTTCTTCCTAATGCCATAAAAATATTTATACTGGAAAGCATAGGTAATTGTTAAAATGTTGCCAGATAAAATTGCAGTGACGTACCATGCTCCTGCGCTGCTCCGAGTGCAGTGTCGCCGAGTCGTTGTAGCGCTGCTAGGTTGCGGCGCAAGTTGTAGCGCACGCGGCGTCGTAATTCGCCCGCCTCGTCGTAAAGCGCACGCGACACGCCGAAAACTCGCTCCGCTTGTGCGCTTGCACTCCGCAGGGAAACTAACGCTCCGCCCGCACTACCACCTTATATAATACAAATATTTATTATAATTAGCGATATTAACGCGACAATGTTCACTTGTCACTAAAATTAATAGCGAGAATTTGGTAGTTATTGGCATATACTACACCGTTCTAACCCCTTATAAGTATTTTACTGTGTCGAATTGGATTATTTTCACTAGGTACTGCCTGTTACATTTTCGAACGCAACTCGATATTATGTTCGAAAAAAAATTAAATAGTATAGAAGAAATAAATGACAATGTGAGCTTTTTCCTTCCTTATGAACTTACATTCCTGAAGTCATGTCTAAGGGCTATCAAGTCGGCATAATACATACGCAGAGCCTTATATAAAATCTAATTCTTGAACTGCTTGATGTACATCTCGGTCCTACTAATCTTTCATCATTCATAATTCAACGTTCGTTTAATTTTATTTTTTTTATTTTAAAAGAAAACTTACAGCCTAATAAAAGAAATTAGTCAATAAATACAGAAGAAGAATAAAAGCTGATTACAAGTTTTCACAAATAGAACTTACATATGAAAAAGAAAAAACACTAACTGGTAGAAAGAAAAGTAATAAGGAATACATAGGAGAAAAAGCTATACAATGAGCGGTAAAAAGAAGCAAATTTGAACAATGGCCAACGAGTTTCTTAACGAGGAGTTAAGGAATTACTTATAAGTGTTAAAAGAATTCGTTTGCACGTGTTTTACGAGTGGTGGCAGAAGTGATGCAAAAAAGATCCAATATTATTTTATTTTTACAAATTTTATTTAAAGATAAGGCAGATCTGAGCTGATCATCTCGCATAAAAAATTTAGGACGGTAAATTCTATGTATGTGTCTATATCTGACACGTGGACTTACTTAGGCCCGCGGCTGCGCCCGAAGCGCCCGAGGCAAGCGACCTCTCACGCCAGCCCAACGCACGAAGCCCCACGCTCACGGAATCCAGGCTGTGGCTCGCCGTCTCCACAGAGTGATCCAACTCTGGAAATATTAAGACACAACGTAACAATGTTGTAAAGATTTCATTATTTTAAAAGGACATCGTCACGAACAACGCCTTGTGGCGTTAATGCCAGAATATATGTATTTTTATTATAAATAATTGATTTTTATTTGGATGTAATAATCTACACGTCACATAGAAGAATGAAAAATCTAAGCTGGGATAGCCTTTATCAGAATCTTCTTCTAAATATATTATCAGGAATTTAAAAAAAAAATACTTGTTAATATATTTCAAAAACGGTGTCTTTTAAGACTATTCTTTTAAAACTTTAGCGAAAATTGCAAAATATTTCAAAAATATTTGATAGTTTTATGTAACTAAAGAATAATATTATATATAATTTAAATGGTCATTTCATTTCATTCATTCGATCCAACATTACACGAACCAGCGCTACGTAACCGAGCGTTGCAACTTATGTTGAAGATATCTACGATGGATTCAATACAAGCTATTTTCAGATACCTTATTGCTTTATTTTATGCTATTGCATTATTATTTTATACAGTAAATGATAACTGTAAACTTACCTTCAGCTTTGGCTAGCAAACGAGTTCCTTTTTCCTTTAGTTGCTCAGCCACAGCTCTGTGCATGCGAGCTACACTAACAAGCGGCTGCTCTCCTCTGGCTATCTGGCCTGCGGCTGCGGTGGCACGGGCCGCGTCGTCCGCTTCTGCGCCCGCCTCCGCTACCGCTTGAGCGACCTCCGACCACGCGCCCGCAGCTTGTACGCCGAGCGACGCCGCCGCACGGGTGCCGGCGAATAAACTACGATCATACTGTCTTGTCATGCAGGAATATTAAAAGAACATATTTTAAGAAGGACAAGCGAGCTTGTGGGTAATCTAATGGTAAGTTGTCACCTGTATTTTTGCAACATCAAACGAATTACTAGAAACTTGGCAAGCCTTAACACGTTTTTTATGTTCCAATGTCATATTATAAACTTGGAAAAGCCACTATAGGAAGTTCGTTCCAACATTGAAATCTATGGCATATTATGTAAAGTTTTTCGTAATTATAAAGAAATATACATTTAATGTTATATCAAAAAAAGTTTCATCAACTATATAGTAAAAAAGTCGCTAAGTATTCGGAGATAATTAAATTTTGTAATGAGTCAGGGTATACTATTATTTAAAATTGTTTTAATACACAAAATCCATTTACCCTAACAGTGCCCTGCAGTTCTTTTAGTTACATTATCTCTGGCTGGATATTTTATAAGCTGACCTTGGATGAAACTTACTTCTTGTACTCTTTCGCCTTCTTCCCCAATAGAGCGACGTGTTTCTTTACCGATTCCAAGTATTTCTCTTTGTAAGTTGGTACGAGGCTGTATAGTATGCCCTCCTTTTCTTCGGCAGCACTGGTCAAGTTCTGCAACTCTTGCGCCAAGCGTGGTAGATTCGCAACCAAATGTTTGATCTCCTCTACACTGGTGTAAGCTCCTGTTGTAAGGTTGTGTACCGACTGATTGGCTATATCCTGAAATAAAAACAAAATATTTACCGATTTAATTTTATCGTGGTAACTAATATTTGTCGTATTTTTTAACAATTAATATAACGAAAAGATTAATTACTTTTCAATTTTTACTGAGATTCAAGATATACAAGTTCACTATAACTAAAGAACTTCAAAATATTGGATATAACCTCCCCTCACATATTATACTTTATACATGTTATTATTGAGAGTCAGGTGTTAGTGACATACTGACTTTTAGGACCAAATTGAGGCCCGTTATCACACTTTAAGCCAATGTGAAATAGCACTTGTGTTTCATTCGGTCTGTTGGCTACGTGGAGGCCCAATCCCTATAAAAAGCAGAAAAATGGCAGCACCGTTTACATATAGGATGGTACCAGACTTAATAGTTCTACGAAATCCATCCCTGGATGTCTATAACCAGGCCCTGCACCTGATGGTGGAGGCCCATGCTGCACCTCGTATTTTGGAGTTGGTAAAACCGTGCTGAATCGAGGCAAATGCAGCAGGAGGCGCAAATCACTTTCCTTTACGTACGCCGTGAACTGTTGTATATCAGGTGAAAAAGTATATGCATGACATATATTTTTATATGAGCAATTTATGAATTTATTAAAGCTTAATTAACTAAAAAATAATAAACCTTACTTCTAACATATCCCTGCATTTCATGCCTATATCTTTGATGTGCATCATCTTCGGTAAGACGCGTCTTCGCACCTCGACGACTGCATCACTATTACTCCACACCGCTTCCGCAAGTTGTGAAAAATCCTCCATTTTTACTTCCCATCCATCTAGCAGTGATTGCATCTTACGTAGCCGCCTGTGTACATCGTCTATTCTATATGCATATTCATGCACGGATGTTGATTGAAGGTTTACCTAGTAATAAAGATATTAAATTGTTAGATTATTCAAATTAATACAATATAATAAAGTAAAATGACAAACATATTAAAACAGCCATAAAAATACGTATAATAACGTACCGAATCTGAAACATCATTTGCTCCGGCGATAAAATCATGCAATCTGATATCCTTGATTTTCTTCAGCAAATGTCTTGCTTCCTTTAGAGCTCTGTGTGCACTCAAATGTTTCTCACCTCTCGCAAAATCATCCAATCCAGCCACTTGTTCACCTATTAACCTTCGCTGCTTTAAAACATCTTCCAAACCACTCATACTTTCCAAACTAATATAACCTGCTTCTTTCTCACGTTTAGCAGCTTCTGTTTTCAAATTATTCGCTGATGTGAACACTATGTGCTCGATTTCTTCTAAATGTTTGATCGCTTGTTCGAGTGTTCTAGATTTTTCTAAATCAGTTCTAAAATTATGCAGGGTCGTTTTATGAAGTATAGATTTATTTCCTAGCTCTCGTAAAGCAGGAAATGGTTGTGGAATCCGAGTTAACTCAGTAATATCAGATCGTCTATGAAGCTCTGAGGTCAATGCTTCGATTGAGTCCAGTAAGGTTTGAGTACAATTGTCACAAGCTAAAATGGAAAATTATAGTTTAAAGTATGAAGTTATTGAACATATTATGATATTATGTCCTCAATTAATTTTGAACTTTTTTATCATAATAACATTTTTTACTTCCTTAAATTATACGACAAGTGAAACTGACAATTCATTTATGATAATGTTGCTTAGTAGTGAAATAGTCTTAATCAATTATATTGATCTTAATTTTGATCATTTATATGGAGTATCATTGTTATGTAAACACAAAAAATATTACACACTAAGTTTCTTATTAGATGAGTTAAAAAAAAATTGAATTAGGCGTTACTTTGCAAAAATCCATAATAATACAAATGATTTAAGTTTTCTTTAGTGCTAATCCCGCCAATTTTTGTTTTTAAAACAAATATTGGCGGATTTGTATAGATGAGTTAAAGTTAAAAATTTGCATCTCAGCCTGACGATTCAAAATTTTGATCTTTTTTACTTACGTCTACATCCATCTATATCTAGAAAGTGTCGTTTAAGATCGCACGTGTCACATTTATCGCCGATGACGTATGGGCGGCAATTGCAGCGGGCGCGTGCGTCGCAAGTGTCAGAGAGTGCGCCGCGCCGGTCACACGTACATGGCTCACACTCGCCGCTCTCACCGAGGACCCACCCCACCGCACAGGACTCGCAGCTAATGCCCGAGTAACCTACAAGTTTCAGATTTCGTAAATTTTGAATAACTCACATTCCGAACTGAATGGCTTATTTAAACTAATTTATAGTTTCACTGTTCGTGCGAAAAAGTAAAAATTATATTATAATATTAGTCTTAGAACACTGAAACTTAAAAAAAAAAAGCATGAAAGGCCATTATAAAAAACATAACTGTTGCACTTTTTAAAGAAAAATGTATTCTTTATATTACTTTATTACAAAAAATAAACAAAATTGCATAGGTTATTATAGGCATAGATAATTTATACGTCTAGATAGAGCCCTTTGCTTCTAGACAACCGATGAAAACAGGTCAGGTTAATTATTTTAGTGTGTGTGAAAAGCCAAGTCAGTCATTGTGTGTCACTTTGTGTTAGTGTGCGTGCATTGCTCAGAATAGAGGTTAACTGTCAACCGCTCAAAAAAGAGGTAAACCATTTATTTCAACGTTCTCACAGCTGTCACAGTCTATCTAGACGTATAAATCTAAGGTTATAGGTATTTGGGTTCAATGTGGTGCGTGAGACGCGTAACCACGCCAACCGGTCTAACCCCACGGTTCAGAGGTTTTAAAAATGGCAGTTACTGTAAAATTTGCAAACGTCAAAGTGCGTATTTTCAAAATCAAAACGTTTATTGAACTGATAACATTGATTAACAATGGCTTAAGTTCAGTCATACACTTAATTTCATAACAATAAATAAATAATATCAAACAGATAAAATTAAAATTAATATCAAACAAATCAAATAAGATTAAAAAATATAAAACAATTAAAATCACACTAAGTAAAGCAATTCAATTCAAGCCTGCATTATCATTTAAATAATCGTGGATATTGTAACAGCTGCCGTTGCTGTTTAATTGACTTTTTGTGAAGGCTTTGAATTTGTTTATAATAGACATATTTGCTATCTGTTCGGGGAATTTATTATAGAAACGAATACATTGACATTTAAAAGAATTACTGGCATGGCAAATCTACCCTTATTAATCGACTTCAAAAAAGGAGGAGGTTCTCAATTCGTCGGTATGTTTTTTTTATGTTTGTTACCTCAAAACTTTCGACTGGGTGAACCGATTTTGTATAATTCTTTTTTTATTCGAAAGCTGGTGCTTCCCGTGTGGTCCCATTGTAATTGGTCCAGATCTGACAGTGGCATCTATGAGAAAACCATAAAAGTCTTAAATTTGCTATACATACGTATAGCAAAGTGGATGATAAATTTACGAATAACTCAATGTCGCACCAACCGATTTCGATGATTCTTTTTTTATCGGACAGGATATACTTCAAAGATAGTTTGATGAGAGTTTGGTTAGGTTCTGATTACGGAATCCATGACAAAGTAACGGAACTCTTCAATTCTTAAGAGCAAATTAACGATACTCGGCCGAATCTTTTTTATGCTATCCTATTTATGATATTTAAGTCATCTACCATAACATAGTTATGGTCAAGTAATTTTCGTAGTCGAATATGATGATCAATGGGACTCCTCAACGACTTACAGTACACTAACTGTCTGTAATCAAAATGCAAAGCGCTTACGTTCATTGCTGCATTGAAAAATTATGTATATCTACACATATTTAGACAAATTGTTAGTTAGTGTACTTTATATTCACTAAAAATCATAAAATAAAAAAAAAATAACAAAAAAAATAACCTACTTCAAAAATACTATTCCAAAACAATAGATATAATGTGCACTAAAAAGCATAAAAATAATTTCGCATTTTTATACAATCTAATTAATTAATCTAATTCTAGTTACGATTATTGTAATTTTTGGAGTCAGTGTCATCCAAGATAGGTTTGTTACTACATACATTATAGGTGAGATGTGCTTGAGTCGTGATGAGGCGAGAGGCGAGAGCTGGTCGCGGCGGAAAGACACCGATTCCAAAAATAACAATAATCGTAACTAGAATTAGATTAATTAATTAGATTGTAAAAATACGAAATTATTTTTATACTTTTTAGTGCACATTATATCTATTGTTTTGGAATAGTGTTTTCGAAGTCAGTTGTTTTTTTGTAAAAAAATATTTTCTAGTATTAATACTATGTAAATCACTTAGTTTTGTGAAATTGTTTTTATTCCTTTGTACAAACATCAAATTATATTTAGCGACATTCTAGATCCCATGTTATAAATGGCTCTAAAATGGTACGCTTTACAGTATTGATACCTAGACCTCATTCTGGTGCTTACCTGGTTGACATTTGCACAAAACTCGGTTGTGTGCGGGTGCGCAGGACACGGCCCGGTTGCGGTGCGGTGCGGGGCAGGGACAAGGCTGACAGCCCTCGTCCGGCACGCCGTAGTACCCGTTAGCACAACGCTCGCAGTGGGGCCCACTCGTGTTCGATGTACAGTTCTATAAATCATTGTTGTACAATGTAAAGTACGTACGCAAACGGGCAAGAGGCTCACGGGATGGGGAGAGGTGAGGCAACCGCCCATGGACATGCGCAACAACAGGTGTGTCAAGAACTGCGTTGCCGGTGGGAGTATGCTTTGCGTATGTATAATAAATACAGGATAAACAGGACACGGAGAGAAAGGCGCCTATTTCTGCCGTGAAGCAGTAATGTGTAATCATTACTGTGTTCGGTCTGAAGGGCGCCGTACCTAGTGAAATTACTGGGCAAATGAGACGTAACATCTTATGTCTCAGGGTGACCAGCGCAGTTGTAGTGCCGCTCAGAATTTTTGGGTTTTTCAAGAATCCTGAGCAGGATTGCATTGTAATGGGTAGCGCGTATCAATTACCATCAGCTGAACGTCCTGCTCGCTTCGTCCATTATTTTCATAAAAAAACATAGACGGCCAAACATTCAAAGACACTTCTTCTCAATGACTTATTTTTACTCTAAGAAGGCTCTGCCAATAACTGGCTACTGCAGACTTTATCAGCTACACATTTTCATACTTTACTGTATATTTTGATATTATCTTATATTTACCTATATACTTGAAGCATGTAAAGTGTAAAACATAAAAATTATTTATTTAAACAGGCTATTGAAATAAATCCTCATTACCGGATAAACTTGTTTATGGCTACTGTCCCAAAACAACATTATATCTAATCTGTATCTGTTGTAGCTACGCATTGTGTATAAAATTATAGTTTTATATACCGCTAGAATTAAAAACTTATCCCAGAAACGATTTCCTGTACTTCTGTTTAAACAATCGACAAAAAATATTATATGGTAAAGGTTATTATTAGTTTTGGGTTAAGGTTATTATTTGTTAATGGCAAATAAAAAAAATAAGTTTTAAGGAGGTAAACAGTTTGAAGTAAAACTCAGAATATTTTTCTGAAGGAAGTAACGTTAGTACTACGTGACCAAACATGGAACTCACCATACAATCTCCAGTGGTTGGATGGCACACCGTCGCTCGGTTATTACACTCGCACCTCTTGGGTTCACTAACGAGGTTGATCAGTATGGTTCCTCTGTTGTGCTCTATCTGCGGCGGAGTCGGTGGCAGCCAGAAGCCTGGCGCGGGTCTCTGGCAGGATCCAGCTCCGAAACCAATCCGGCACTCGCACATTTCTACTCCTGGAGCTGGTGCACCACGGGACAACCCAGCAACTGCTGTCTCCAACGATACGTTGAGTAATCTATAATCAATTCTTATTATTAAGCAGTAAATTACAGATTATTCACATTATGTTTCTTTTTGAATGAATTTATTTTAATTTGAATTTAACTTAATTTTCGTGATGATTCAAAGGATCCAGTATAATACTGTTTGAATAAATATTATTCGATATTCAATATATGGAATAATCATTATGCCATAATACATCATCATGGTTAGTATCACCATACCAACCATGAAGGTGGACATTAATTTTGCCATTTGACTTAGAAGAACATGAGCCATCGTTATATAAGTAACTATTATAGACATAATTATTGTTTCAACTTAAAAACTTGTTTATTTTTATTATTTCCTTATTACATTTTTTTGATAAAGGAAAGGAAAAAGGCGCATATATGCACTTCACTTAAAAATATATTCACGTTCGAATAGCACTTCAACAAGGAATAAGATGAAGTGTATTCTGATTTATGTCAAGAGACCGCGGAATTTCCAGGGAGACTGCACCGCAAGACAATGCACAAACAAAAAAAGCTGACCCCTTATCTAGCACAGATCTGAACTAGATGTACTACAAATTAAATACAATAATACTCGAAACGACACGTTATAAATATATCCCTTGAAAATTATTAAGATAAAGCAGTGAATAACCATGGAAACAATGCCATCAATTTCTTTTCAGGCATATGAAAGGCATGTAGCAAAGACACAGGCGGTCAATTCTAGCAGAATATTTTTTCATCTAGGTCGACGCTATAAAGTTATATTACTTCAAAAAAATATTGTTTTTGTTTGAATTGATTGAAAGCGTTATAATTTACTAATTTTAAGCTCGCCATAAGTGGTATCCCGACTTTTTTTTGTTATACGTGTTTTTTTAAATATATATTTTACTTAAATATATGAAACACGCGTGAATACGTTAATACTAAATGCAATTTGTGTTAAGTAAACTTACAGCACATGCAATGGGTCCTCGTATGTGGGCTGCCTGGTGGAGACCCTCACGAACACATGTCGTAGCTGCTGCAGCACCAACATTAGGGCACCCCGGGAGGGCAGCGCCCCCCGGCCGCGAACTTCCCACAGGGACTCGTGGAGGAAGACCGCGTGCATGCCCCTCACTGGAGCCGCACGCTGCATAAATCATAATAGAAAGAAAATGGGGTTTTAAGGACCAGTGAATCACCTTACGTCACTACAACTTTGATTGCGAAACTGAAGTGGCAGTGGGCAGGACACAAAGCTCAACGTCATAGCTCAAAGTCCTCGAATGGCGACCACGTAGCGGAATATGCAGTGTTGGTAGGCCCCCCACAAGATGGACCGATGATCTGGCCAAAATCGCCGGAATACGTTGAATGAGGGCAGCGCAGGTCTGATCATCGTGGAGATCTTTGGGGGAGGCTTTTGTCCAGCTCCAGCAGTGGAGGTCTTCCGGCTGATATGATGTTGATGATAACAAATTTCTCTAATTAAAATATCCTGGATTATCCTCAGAATGGAAAATCTTTCTCTTAGGACGGCTAATGCTAGTAGTTTTTTGCATTAAATAAATTTAAAAGCCTACATTTGTTAATACTCACCTCATAATAGTCTAGCACCAAGGAGCCTCCATGCAAGCTCACGAGTGGGAACTTCGCCAGAACCTGCTGAGGAAGAGGTTCTCCTCCCTCCTGCTCAACCCGGAACCTCAGCGCACCTCCGTACGACATGACGCGGTCTCCTAGGAACACCTCACCCAGCTCTGCGTATACGGGTACTGGTGGCCACGGTACTGATATGGTCACGTCCCGGTGCTTGGTATGGACCGCGAGGAAGGATTCTTGTTCCATCTGAAATATATTGAATCTTTGATGTGAAACATGTTATGCTGCAGTCAGACCGACTGTTGAAGAGGCAAACCATGTCATATAATTTTAAAAGGAAAAGGAGGACAAACGAGCGTACGGGGTACTTGGTGTTAAGTGATCACCGCCGCCCACATGATCTTGCAAAGGCCTTTATGAAAGGTGTACGCGCTTTTTTTGAAGGTACCCATGTCGTATCGACCCGGCATCACCGCACAAGGAAGCTCATTCCACAGCTTTGTATTACGTGGAAGAAAGCTCCTTGAAAATCGCACTGTGGAGGACCGTCACACATCCAGATGGTGGGGATGATATCCTAATTTGTGGCTGTGACTGTCTTCCTGTAAGGGCATGCGCCCTCATCGCACTGGGCTAGTATACCTAAAGCATAATAACACTGGAAGAATCCAAGGAGCGTTACTGGCCTTTTTACCCACATGTCGTATTATCTCCACTGCAGAACCTCATTACATATAATTAGGTGGTGCGTGGAAGAAACTTCCTTGAAAACCACACGGTAGAGGAACGCCAGACATTAAGATGGTTGGAATGATATTTTAATTTTAGGCGTGTCGTTAGAAGGTGGAATTCTGCGACATGAATTCCAACAGATCTTCGGACAATTGCGGTAAAAGACACGCAATGAAAAGAACTTTTTGTGGTGGTTGGATTTGTAAAGTAAGTTGGAGAAAAAACTGTAAAACAATAACGATTCTTAAGAATGCTTTAACGACGCATTGGGAAACCCACTAATATAGTTACACTGGAACGAAGTTGGTAAAGATTATTATAGCATAAATTATTTTCTTAATTATACCACAGACTGGAAATGCAGCGAATGGGGGTGTTCCTTAGGCCATTTTATTATAAATTTTTATTATATGATATGACATTGTAATCCATATCAAATCCGTCTCAGGTCTGAGGCACACTATTTCAAATGGGTGGTAGTTTTTGACTTTTAGTAAGTGATTTTACATCATCCGCTGCGTTCCAACTAGATACTACAGGCATAGTTGTAAAGTATGGCAACTAATACTACGTCCAAGTGGGTCTCAAACATTGTGTGACGCTGACGTGCCACATGTTCAGTTAAACTGCATAATTGAAACTAAAATCCCGGGTTGCGTAGTAAAACTTTGTAAAAATAATACTACAAGAAATAAGAAATTCACTGGGATCACATATCATCAGTAAGTATTTTGTATTTTATTAATTTCAATGTAAAATAACACGACGCGTATGTTACAAAATTTGAATGATGCCATTGAGTGTCAAGATGCCACACACACACAACCATCTAATAGTTGCCGTAATAAAAAATCTATTGTTCTAAGGTAGTGCCGTATCTAGCGCAGTGGAGACCATTCCTTAATCTAAGTTTTATATCCTTTTTTGAATAAAAATATTTGAATTTGAATTAAGTCAGCGCTTCTGTTCAGTAATATTAAAACATACTTGTCTGATATCTCCTCGCAGCAGGAGCAGGTGTAGTGGCGCGGCGGCATGCAGGGCTGCCCTCACCACGTCAGCCTGGGTGCACTTGGCACTGCGCCCGAAGCAGAAGCAGGCCGTGCAACCAACAGGGTTGGTGTCCGACAGACCAAACGTGCCCTCCAGACATGAGTCGCACTTGTCTCCCACCACGTTATCCTGAAATAAATATTCTTAAATGCTTTTTTGTAAAGGATTTTTGAAGTTATACTTCTTTAGGCGCGTTATGAAAAAATGATTAGAGTGAAATTTTAAGAAGCGCGCTCATCACTGTAACACAAAAGAAAGAGATTGAAGTTGGTTACTAAAATTTTCTGACGTTTGCGTCATTCGTTTTTTTTTTGGTTTCTTCGTCCATTATTAGGACAGGCTAAGGGTTCAATCCCATACAGCCGTATTCATTATTTAATAATCAATTGTCAAAGCCATCTTTGCAAGATTTATACAATATTGTTCTTTCTAAAAACGTAGGAATAAATCATTTTAATGATTTTTGCTTCGTTAGGCCAAAGAAGTATAACTTCTTGCGTGTGTACATAAGTACACATACACTTTTTTTATGACAATAAGGGACGAGACGAAACTATACTTGAGGAGCAACCAGCCCATAGGCGTCTGCAGAATACCAGCTATTTTGGTTCAGAGTTTATGTCTTTGTGTATTATTATTTTTTGTGTTTGTAAATATGTTTTTGAACTGATCAATATATATTTTCTTTATGTCTTTCTTTCAGACGAGCAGGACGTTCAGCTGGTGGTGATTGATACGACCAGCAGTGTTATTCTTGAAAAACCCAAAAATTATGTTTGTTTAAAAAATTTTTTTGACAGCTTCTATACTATTATTATAAATGTGAATGTTTGTGTGTTAAGATGTTTGGTTAGCTGAATGGATTTCAATGAAATATTATGATGTTTATGTGATTAATGTTATTTCAACGCGAAAAAAAAACAGGCAGGAAGACAGCTAGTAATATTATAAATACGAATGTTAGATTATTTGAATTTACACCTTACCTGCTTAAAAAATACTAATGAAATTTAGCACACTTGTTGACACTATAGAAAATACCTTCAATACATTTTTCCAGAAACTTCGAGTTCCCGAAGGAGAGTAATATGATTTTAACGTGAAAAAAGTACCAGTTAGTGACAATATAAAGCACAGCTACCTTGCAAGGACACCGTCCATTCTCATCGCATTCACAGACTCCTTCGCTGCACCTAGTGCCAGCAGGGAAGCACCTGCATGGTCTACATCGAGGTCCGAAGTATCCTCGCTCGCAGCGGTCACAGGCGGGGCCAGTCCAACCTTCCCGACAATCGCATTCACCGCTCTTCATATCACAGCTTTCTAAAAGGTAATTATTCAACCATTAACGAATTGTTACCAATGCGAATCTGGTAACACAAGGCTATAGAACCAATCTGTTTTTGATTTTCAAATTTATATATGAAAATTAATTGAAGTAGGCGTTACTTTGCGGAATTCCATAAATATCTAAATGCTTTGAGTTTTCTTTAGTGTTAATTCCGCCATTATTTGTCTTCAAACAATTCGACACGTGTTTCGCCTCTACATGAGGCATCCTCAGGCGATGTTAACTCGCCGGACAATTTTTTTTTTTGATATATTTATATACTACGATGCCGCAGATGCTCGTCGTATCGCTTCGCTCCGCTATTTGAGCGAAGCGAGGTAAACATTCGAAAATGATCAAAGGATAGTGATACAATTAAAACTTATTGTGATTTGATCAATCGGCTCAATTCTTAAATAAATATAAATAGCGCGTGCTAATTTAGAATTATTTGTAAATCATGTTTGTTTTTAATTATAATAATTGAATCAAGTCGAAATTCAAAATTTTGTCTCGACAATAACCAAGAAAATTTTGAAAGCTTTCTATGAGTTCAATTTTTTTTTAAATCGGTCCAGAAATGGCCGAGAAACAATTTAACACAGAAATCAATTGGAGTCACCCGGTGGGAGCTCCGCTCAGCTTCACTTCGCTCAATTCTTTTATGAAAGAGGAGGGCAAGCGAACGATGTTAAGTTGATGTTCGCCGCCCACATTCTCTTGCAACACCAGACGTATCACAGGAGCGTTGGCAGCTCGTTAGAAAGGTGTACAAAAAGATAAGTGGTGAAAGTAACAAACAAAAAGATATAGTAACCGGTTGTGGCTCCCGGTCCACAGGAGCAGGGCCTGCAGCTTGCTCCATGGCCCCAGTAGCCCCGCGAGCACAGGGAGCAGCCAGGCCCTCGACTTCGCCCCGGACACACACAGCGCCCCGTCGTCACCGAGCAAACCTTGCCGTCCCTACACGCGGGGCACGCTGCAACAATCAACAATTATTTATGAATTACACAAATAAAATTTGAAAACAAAATTTTATGAACGATGCGGGGCTCGAACCCGCGACTTCTTGCGTTCCGTGCGAGTGCTCTCCCAACTGAGCTAACCGTTCGAGTGACGTATCGTCATTAAATCTTGTATGCTTTGTTCAACTCACAGGTTATGGCTTCACCTACAGGTTCTGCTTTACAGTAATTGATAACCTGCTCAACCCCAATATTTGCATATTAGGAAATTGACTTGTGGTGTCGCTCTTGCAAATCCAAACAATTTGTTATGTTTTTAAAGTTACCCTCACTTCTGGAATTATTACACAAATAAAATATGAAAACAATTCCATTTGTGTATTAATCCCAGAAGTGAGGGTGATCACTTTAAAAACATAATAAATTATTGATAAATTAATTAAACTAAATACTTTTAAAAAAATTTAAAGTATCAACGATCACCGCATTTTAGCATAATTATGTTATATTATTTTTTAACAACATGTCGGTTACGCTCTATTATATGTGGCGTAAGACATTTAACGTTAGTAGCACAGTAATCAACCAAAATTACTTAAATAGTAGTTAATCTTAGCATAATCTTTGTTTTCGTTTTTATAATCATTAGACACCTAAAAATATACTGAGTTTAAGCTAAAACAGCCCAATCCAAAAGTCAAGTTCGCGTTTTATCACCCTCAGCAAAAAATCCTTATTTTTATGTCTATTTGAATTATTAAGTATCTGCTCACAAATTGTGTGCACAAGTCTTATAATATTATTAGATATATCTATTAATATAATGAGATCGAACTTTTTATTTGTTTCTGCTGCTAAAATTGCTATTATTTTAATATTTTATGTAATAGTATAGTACCTATATTCCTAACATATTATTAAAAAAAGTAATGGAACCTTTAATAAAATATAATATATTATTTAACAACAATAGTTACTCAACGGGTCACCAGGGGGCTGCTGAAAATGAGCGTTGTGTTGGTATTATACCAACACAACATGACGCTGAGTGCTGAGAGTGAGTGAGGACAAAAAGCTCCTTCTGATAACAATAACTGATACATAGTACTTTTAAATTAAGAAAATCACTATAATATTGTGCATGTATATCATATATATTTTTTTTTAAGTTATTAGTACTCAATTATTTTTTACCTCTGTAAGTCTTATTACTCATATTATTCTGTGTGGTTTGTTTTTGTTATTAATAAAGTTTTCATTCATTCATAGGTTTACGCAAGTAAAGTCTGAGTACAGTCGTTCTATAGAAATAAGACTCAGCCTGCAAGATCACAAACGACTACAGATATTAGGACTCGAAACAGTAAATATCAAAGTGATCGTAGTAGAAGTATCGAGCCTTAAATCGTCAACTACTTACGTTTGATTATTTGATTGTAGATTAATAGAGACAAGGGTTGTGCTCTGCCACCTACTTGAGAAGCTGTTACAAAACGCATCTCGCAATAAGACCCATAGTGCCGATGATCACGTAGTGGACATTTTGAGTCCATTTTGTGCACCCGTGGACATCAATAGTGACACAGTGTCAGTAATATCGTGCTCGTCATCACCGGCGCACCCCGCGCCCCCGCCCTGTCCAGCCGCGCACTACGAGCAGGTTATCAACTGTAAAGTAGATCCTGTAGATGAACCCACAACCTGAGAGTTAAACAAGCATACAATAATTTATCAACGATACGTCACTAGAACTGTTGGCGTACTTGGAAAGAGCGCTCGCACGGAAGTGGGTTCGTGTCCCGCATAGTTCATAAAACTTTGTTTTCAAATTTTATTTGCTGAAGTATGAGAAGCAGTGATAAATGTAACATACGTAGACAGCCGGTGGGTCCAAAGCCATAATAGCCGGGAAGGCAGCGATCGCAGCGCGCGCCCGTGACGCCGGCTGCGCATGCGCACAGCCCGGACACTGGGTCGCATGCCGCCGTACCGGCACCGCACTCGCACCGCCGACACTGTCCTCGCTCCAGACCCCAGTACCCTTCCTGCAAGCAATTATAACTTTGATACAATAGACATAATTATTATATTTAAGTACCCTCTTAGAAACGAACAGTCATTTCATAATGTGTCATAATAGTATATTACGCACCTAAGGAGAAAAGTAGGTTAATATTCCGCGGGTGGCAATGTCCTACTTATCTCACGTGGTGTGTATACGATTTTTTTCTCTTCTGGATGAAAAGCTCGCTTTTAGTCCCTGGTACGAGGGACAAAAGTCGTCTTGCCGGGAGAGAATCGGCCACTTTTGTCCCTCATACCAGGGACTTAAAAACAGCCTTCCATCGAGGTGGGAAAAAAAAATATTTATTTAAATAGTAAACCTACAGTTTCCTCTATTTTGACTAGATTTAAGTAAGAAGGTAGGTTGCAGCGAGTACGCTAAGATAGCTTGGGCACTTCATAATGGGCTTTATGACAATCATAATTATTGACTACTGAAGAATAAAAAAAAAACTATAGCATTTAACTGAAGGACTAATCAATGTCAATAACGTCACTGCTCAGTAATCACCACCGAGTAAGATGAAGTTTTAGTTGGCATAATTCGCGATATCAATGATTTTTGAGATGTCACGCCATAAGCTGTCACCATTTCACACATGAGATTGCATAAAATAACTTAATATTATAAAAAGGAAACATTTGTGATTTTGTATGTATGTTTGTATTGTTTTCACACAAACACTACTGGGCTGATATCAAAAATTCTTTCACTATTAGAAAGCTGCATCTTCACTGAATAACAGAGGCTATATAACATTTAAAAAAATATAGGGATCCCTAATAAACATGCAGTAATATAACCCAAGGTGTGAAAAAATTAGTCATAAAAAATCTGACATCGCGTGCGCTGCGGAAACTATTGATATAACTATAATATTGTAAAACAAAAAAATCAGCGACGGAATTCGCGCTGCGCCAACAACACAGACGAATTGTTACGCAAATAATAGACACAATTATTCCGCGTTCTTGGGGAGTGTATCGCTTCATGGTTTGTTCACTTGTATTCTGCATCTGTATAGTCCATAAATGTCAAAACAGATTCAAATCTGTTTGATACCCATTTTGTTGATCTACACGCAAAAAGGATCAGGAGTTAGCTGTTTTTCTTGATTTGACATGACTTACGTAATAGCCTTAATAGACTGACGCAGTGTCTGGTAGCGGACCGTATTCGATGGTATGTCGCATTGTCCATCTCTCAAACTTATTATTATTACCGTCCGAAGGCGCCCACTAGACCGGCCTATGGTCCGGCCGTACCAAATCTGACATGTGTTCAGGCTATTATTGTTCCCCGTATTTCACTACACGTTGTTGACTCGACTACTTGAGCAAGTGAAGAGTCCTCACTGTTTCTTGCAAATAAATATATTATTATAATTATTGTCACGCACACTAAAGTATTAAATCTGGCTTGCTTTTATCACGGTCGAGTCTTTTTTTACTCGTCCGTGGATTTTATCGGTTGTCTAACAGCAAGATACCTCTATCTAGACGTATAAATTATCTAAGAAATAACGTTGTTTACGGTCTTAGAATACGTTTTCGGTTTATAATTTTATTTCTTTTTCTAGACCTAGACGGACTAGTAGAGCCGAAATCCTCGCTTGCTCAAGTAGTCGTGTCTACAACATACGAGAGTAAAGAGTGGCAGAGTAGTGAATACAGACAACAATAACTTACGACGACGCTAACATAAGTCTCGTTATTTAAACCCTAATATTTTTATTAACATTAGATATTAATTATATTATGTCAAATATTTGTTATGCCTGAAAAGGGCGGCAAAGTATTAAATGCTTCAGTTTGCCCATAAAAGCAAAAAATATCTTGTATTTAAATCACATAAGGAAAGATGTCGCTCAGCGGGTTTTTTGCATTACAATTTATTGCAAACATTAAACATATCTAGTAAAAAGGTGTAAAACTAATCTACTATTAATAAGCCCCACACAATTCTAACGATGCTTAACGCAACTTAAAATTTCACAACCAAGCCATGAGTCTGTATTTGAAATGCCACAGATTGCGCTCAGTCATGTCCCGGTGACATTTGTCAGCAAATAAACATGATTTATGTATCGCTGACCTATCTCATTAGTGATGGGATTCCATTACGATAATAATGTAAGTTGCGATTTTACACAATCGATGCATCACAACTATATTAAAACTTTTACTAGTATTTTATTACCTATGCAAGTTACTCAGACTTATGATTTTCTATGCTTTTATCTATACAATATGTTATAAAATTGAACAGTATTTTGTTTAAATACGCTTATTTCTGGATCTGCTAGTATATTTGGAATAATTACTTTTTAAACAATTTGTAATTCTTTAAAGTGATAACCCTCCCTTTTGAAAAAAATATTATATTTGAAAACAAAATTTATGAACGATGTGACTCGAGGTTGCGAGTTCGAGTTTTTTTTTTATACAATAGATAGTTTGATGAGGATTAGGGTAGACTAGTATTTGGCAACACCTCTAGGTTAGCCTTGAATATTTATCTTTGTAAATAAGTCGGAAGAATAAGCGATCCCAAGCTGTTTTATGGCGTGTATTGGCGTAATGGTTAGTGAAGAAAATATTATTTGATTCATTCAGCTTAGTACATCTAAAATTATCCGCGATACTACATACATATATACAAGCCACAAAGATATTTATGAAGAATAAACAAGAAACCATGGGGAACAGTTATAAATGAATTGATAATTCAGATTGATTGTTAAGGTGTAAAATTTAAAGATTTAACTATCAACATTGTTTTTTTTATGTCAGTTATAACTTGATGTTAAGCGATCGCCATTTGTCCACTACATTACTAATAAGGAGCCGCTGGTCCAGATTTTACTTAAAACTTCGAGTACTGGCCTCATATTTTGCAATTCACACTGTCATCAGAATTTGTCTTGAAGATTTTAAACACATGCGGAAAAACTTACAATTTTATAGAGTCTGCAATATATATGAAAATATTACTTTATTTTTAGTACAATTATAGTATAATACTAAGTATTCTGAGACTCCATTTGTGATTAATCTGATAATAAATCTTATAAGTACTACATTGATCCATTAACCTGAACCTTTAGCATTATTTGAATAGCTTATTCATAGCAATGTTTACCACAATATTAACCTAAACTAATACTTAAATTAAATTACCGTAACTTGTCATTAAAAACAATAAAATAGACTTATGGCTCTAGATGTTGCAAGACGATATTGTAACTCTTGTTTTAGTTAAATAAAAAAAAAATCTCATATAGCCTTTACAACTACAATTATCTGGATATGTATGTATATACAGCTAATTGGGACATTCTAGCTCAAGTCTTGGACGGACAAACGCAATTTGAAGTCATCGAGCTTCTATTACATTACGCCTTAGGTTTTTTGATGATTGATAAATTACAACATAGTAATCAATATTTTCTTTCTAATATTAGTCCGTAGTGTTAATTACATAATAATAAATAGAACTTTAATTATATCTACGTATTTCTTTAATTTGCTCTCATTACAATATCGTTTTCACTGGACTACTTCCATAGGAAGATTATAATATTTTGTTTTATTAATGGAGGAGGAGAGGACAAAAGGAGTTGAATAAAATTGAAGTTTCAAGCTTGTTATAAAATATGTGTCACACATACATAGTTATAGCGGAAACTGCGCCAGCGGACTAAGGAGCGAAATTCCCGTCAGAAAAATAATTTTAGTTATTCTCAAGTCGCGTCTAAGGAAATATTACTTCAACAATTACAATTAAATATGCGGGCATAAAATAATTACAGTGCTGAATGTTATCTATAAGTATTCACAAATTCATAATTAAATAATTCATGATTACAAAGTTTTTGTGAAACAAAGTGAATTTTACTTTATTATTATTTAAAAGATGACCCCTGAAAGATCTAGGAGTTTAGAACAATTATGATAGAATACTCCGAAATTTTTACACAAATCGCAAAGCAAAAATAAGACTAGAGGAAGAGGGTAAGGAAATAAAACTGGAATAAGGTGTACAGCGGCGGGACCTTATTTAACCAAAACTATTTACGTCAATCCTTTCCTGGATTGGGAAAACTGTTTATTGGTTATCAACGGAGGGTATTTTCGTCATCAAGCAAAGAATTGCGACCTTGACAAAGTTAGCCGCAAAGCAGGCTAACAATGAATATACAAAAAACAAAAGCCAATGACCTATGAAAACAAAGAACCTATTTGCGTAAATAATAGGCCAATAGAATAAATGGATGAAAACCTCTATCTCGTTGAAGTTATCTCGCCAAAAGACTCAACATCAAAAGGAATGGCTGGACGCATAGGGAATGCATGGAAACAATACTGGAGTCTGAGGGACATTATGAAAAACAGAGACATGAAGTTGCCAAACCTTGGGTACTACTAAAGTTCACATCAAAAATCTTGCAACTTGCCATAATTCCATAGAAAAAAGAATGATGGGGAAATAGATCTGACAGAATTAGATTGGAAACAAATAAGAAACAAACTATAACAAAAGATGTAACAGTAACCACCAGACAATTAAAATGGAAATGAACAGGGCATACAATCAGGGGACACAAAAATGCTCATATTCTATAATGTACTGGCAAACAAGTAACAAAAGAAGGAAGCTAGTTAGGCTCACAAGAAGATGGGTTGGCTAAATAAGGCCACAGCAGGTACATGGTCAAGACTGGCTTGTGATAGAGGAACATGGTCACACTTGGAGGACGCCTTTGTCCAAAAGAGGCACACAGACGTATGTTAAGGCAGAAGACTAGTTTGAGCTTTTGTTTATATTTTATTGTTTTGTTTCTGTTTATATTATAAAAGGCTTTATTATTATTATATATTTTATATATATAAATTTCCTGTGTATTTATGGATTAAGGGGGCAAACATCTGCGGGTCAAGTGATGTATGTAAAGTGATGACCAGCGCCGATACCGACACTCTTAAAACACCAGAGGAAATACAATCACATTGCCCTTCTTTTTGTACGAGTGTTTATTGTATGATACGCTTGAAATAATTGATCAATGTTATCACCTTTTGTAGTCATCGATATAGCAATTAAAAAAACATCATCGATATCAGGAAGCGCTACCGTCCCCTCACTAAAGGTGTGAAGGTGTAAATTGGCGCTAAAGTCAATAAATGCCTCGATGTGGCACTCGCATTAGATCTAATCGGTGTCGTTTGTTTTGCTGAATGCCACCCAGACATTTGTACTGTCCATTGTGACTTTATAATAGCAAGTGATATTCAAATATATTATATTATATTCTCTTGAAACTTCTACTTGTGAAATGCAAAGAGGATATAAATACTACTTAATAAGAAGCGGGACTGAAATTTAGTTTAGTATGAAACGTAAGATTTGACATAAGTTTGAAATAGTAGTTATTACAGTATGGCGATTGGGGGCGAAGTAAAATACGCCTAAGTTTGAAAGCGAACAGTTGCTTTAAACGTAGTGAATTTCGGCTATCTCCGCATTTTACAAGATTATATACGTCATCTATCAATCTATTAATGACTGCACGATTCATACAATCGAGTGAATCGCCTTTTTCTTAGAGAGTTTCGCTAGGTGGTGAAATGCCTTATATTTAAATCTGTTTAATTTAAAACTTGAAGCTTATACAGCTTATTTCCTTCGGTGATAGATTACAAAAAAAAAGTTGCACGTAATACGCGTACATTAAAATGTGTAATGTTTTTTGTAAGGATCCTAGGTGACCGATTAATACCGGCGCCCAAATACAATAATAATACACATTCAGTATAAATAAAACAAGGGCCTGCTTCGTAAATCTGCATAGTTCTAGGAGGATCTATTATGCCCCATATGACTGAAGCAAGTCAAGGACAAGATCGCCGGAGTAGGTTGGATGAGGGCAGTGCAGGACCGATCGTCATGGCGATCTTTGGGGGAGGCTTTTGTCCAGCAGTGGACGTCTTGCGGCTGAAATGGAAGGTTTGTTTGACGTACCGCGCAAGTATCACATGCGCGTCCGGTGACGTGGGGTTTGCAGCGACACTGCCCGCTCCGGATGTCACACACGTTGCTCTCCGCGCCGCTCCGGGAGCAGTTGCAGCCTGGAACAATATAAACAATATTTATAATAAAAATTTGATGTATGTCTTTTCAAGCTGATCCTTGGCTTTTACCGGCTCGACAAAATAACAACAAACAATTCGAGAGGGGCTAAGATATGAATTATTTACATTTTTATTTTTATAAAAATAAGGAACGAGACGAGCAGGACGTTCAATTGATGGTAGCTGATACGCCTTGCCATTTACAATTCAGTGCCATTCAGGATTCTCGAAAAATCCAAATAGTCTGAGTGGCACTACCAATGCGCTCGTCACCTTGAGACAAGATGTTAAGGCTCATTTGCCCAGTAATTTCACTAGCTACGGTGCCCTTCAGACCGAAACACAATAATGTTTACACATTACTGCTTCTCGGTAGAAATAGGCGCCGTTGTTGTACCCACAATCTAGCCGGCATCCTGTGCAAAGGAGCCTCCAATTGCTTAGATACTAAGATGTTCGTTTCTATACTGCGAACTAAAGTATCTTTTTATAATAATGAAAAGACACAACAGCTCAGTAAGAATTGTAAGATTTGCCGTCGTAGAAGTTACGAAGAAGAACACGCGACGCGCGACATAAGTGAGAGTGCTCAAGTTAAATATTACAAAATATACTGTTCCATTAAATTAAAAAAAAAATATCTTTGTTTAAGAGCTTACTGACGGTGTCAGTGTCAAACTAGAATAGAGATACGGCCAAATAATAGTATATTACGCACCTAGGGAGAAAAGAAGGTCATTTTCGCGATTGTCATAGATGAATGTTCCACGGGTGGCAATGTCCTACTTATATCACGTGGTGCGTATACGATTTTTTTCCCACCTGGATAAAAGCTCACTTTTAGTTCCTGGTACGAGGGACAAAAGTGAGAAAGGTGAGAATCGGCCAGTTTTGTTCCCCGTACCAGGGACTAAAAGCGAGCTTTTCATCAAGGTGTGAAAAAAAGTCATTTAATTCTTTTTTATTCAAAATAATCATTTAAAAGTGGTCAACGTGTCAAGAATCTGCTCCGATCTGCACAGCCAATCTGTGAGTGTGATGATAATCTTTGTAGGGTATTTAAATATAAGTGATACTGTTATGAAAAGTGTTTCAAAGAAATTTATTTTACAAATTTATAGCGCACGATAATTGGCACAATTTCACCTTAGTACTTCCCAGTACAGATAAGAATACGCCAGAAAGGTCACTAAGTTGGTTATACTGGCTGTAACTTTTGAAAATGATTCATATCAGATAATCTCATAACAGAATATCAGCCTTGTGCTTTACGGGGCATAAAAAGAATAGGGACTAAGGCTACTAAGGGCATTTAGCAGTGGGTGGTTTCCTTGCACAGAATGCTGGCTAGATTATGGGTACCAAAACGGCGCCTTTTTTTGCCGTGAAGCAGTAATGTGTTAGCATTATTGTGTATCAGGCTTAAGGGTGCAGCTAGCGAAATTACTGGGCAAATTTTAACATCTTATGTCTCATGGTGACATTCGAATTTTTGGATTTTTCAAGATTTTTTATTTTTATTTTTATTTTATTAAAATTCAACAACAAACTCATTGTTATTAAAAAAATATGATAATTGCAAGTGACAACAAATATTTGTACAAATCGTCATATACTAGATCAAAACATACGGTACGGCGCGGGCGCTGTTTCTCAGGGTTCCGGAATGCAGAATTTAATTAAGGTTATCTAAGTTAGTTGTACATGCGATTCTACAAGAGAATTATCTAAATGGTTGTGTTCGAGCGAGTATCGGATAAGACGGTGGCACGTTTGATCTCACGGCAGCTGTGTCTGGCAGACCGGTCAAATCTCTTACTAATAGATAACGAGATAGAATTAACAAATTTACCAGTGTCAATATTGTTTGTAGCCTATTTAACAATAGTAGGTATAGTATGATACAAGTGAGCGTAGTTGATCATAAGACACGAGGCTCTGGGTTGCAGCCCGAGCAGTAGGCGAGGGCGTTATTCAGCCGAGTGTCTAGTGAGCAAGTTGCTCACGAGTTTCATACGCACTGTTTCAACATACTTGCAAGGAAAAACGCGGCGAAGTGCGAGTCGTACTCGCCCATGAAGGGTTCCGTCGCAGCAATTAACATAATATTATTTAACTTTGATCGATGTTTTAATAATAGTGTATTTTCTTAAAATTAATTTATTTATGACGTATTAAAAAGTAAAACTACTTACTAGATCTCGTTCAAACCAATTTTCGGTGGAAGTTTGCATTCCATCATAATATATTTTTTAGTTTGAAATTAAAAACCTCAATCAGCTTTACCTATCCATAGATAACCCCCATACGTATGGGTTTGATGAAATTTTTTTTTGTGTTTATGTTCTAAGTATGGCGATCCCCCGAAATTTGTTGTTTTTTCTTATATGGTTTTTTGAAAATCTTAATGTGGTACACAGAATACATCTACTTACCAAGTTTCAACAGTATAGTTCTTATAGTTTCGAAAAGAAGTGGCTGTGGATTTTTTTTTTTATAAACATAAGGGCCAAGACGAGCAGGACGTTCAGCTGATGGTAATTGATACGCCATGCCCATTACAAAGCAGTGCCGCTCAGGATTCTCAAAAAACCCAAAAATTCTGAGCGGCACTACAATTGCGCTCGTCATCTTGAGATATAAGATGTTAAGCCTCATATGCCCAGTAATTTCACTTTAATTTAGCCCAGTTATTTTAATTGTGGTACCCATAATCTAGCCGGCTTCCTGTGCAAAGGAGCCTCCCACTGGTAAAAATAGATACGACATACGAAATATTATTTTGGTGGTTGATCTGGAATGCCTTTTGAGGGCGAACAGTTTTACCCAGGCTTCGTGGCCTTTACAAAAGTGGACTCATAGAATTGGTTTTTAAAATCAAAGTTTCTTAAAACATTTGCTAAACCTCTTAATACTAATTATTATTATGGTTAAATTTCTCATTTATATTTAAAGTAAACTTAAAGGTTTTTTACCTTATTTACCAACATACACACACACCACCATTTTTTTATTACCACACGGTACCATACTTATGTATGTATTACCAAATAAAGTAGTTCAGTATACTTGTATAGTATTTTCTTAGATTAACGCGAGTATTACAAATTTATTTAGATAAAATACTTTGTAAAGTATTTGCTTTTAATTGTAACTGTATTTACGCATCAGATTATTACGTAAAAATTACATTTTTATTATTATTTTTTAATGTTCCCTTTCTTTGCTGCCGCACATTTTTAATAATAATAAAAAAGTAACTTTACGCAAAACCTGATGTAAAAATATAGCTACCATTACTTGCATTTTAATCCTTAATATGTATAGTGTATGTATAGCTTATGAGCCAACATACAAGCAACGGTGAAAATTATAAAGATTAAATTAATGATCTAAATACTTTGAAAGTAATCAAGGCAAAAAAGACATTTATTTTCTCAAAATTGATTCCTTTAGAATCCTATTTGATGTCATTTCTAATAACTACTAGATACTTCTATCGCTTCGGAAACAAATGGCGCTCTGAGAGAGAAGAAGTGGCGCAAGAAACTCTCCCAGCATTCTTTTTATGCGCTCTTTTCAATAAAAATATACAATATTGTACAGTCATTTCAATCGCTATAAAATAACCACAATCTAGTCCCAGGCTGTCCGATCATTTAGATATTCAGCATTGGAGTAATAGGATTTATGACAGAGCCATTTTTTTTATAAAACATTTAAATTTATTTATAGATAATGCCTGAACAGTGCCTGGGACTTTATTAAAAAAGTGTATACATTTACCCTTAAAGCTATTAGGTATCTTATGAAGCCTACTAGAATTAGTTACAAGCAATCCCTTATTTCTAGTGTATAACAATAATGAAAATCACTATTAAGAGCAAAAAGGTGACGATAGACGATAATAATGTCACAAGATGAAATAACAAATATAAGTTTGGAAAATAATATTGTAATTTGACGCGAAATCAGCGCCAACAATGGGCCGAGTTAGTTTATTAAACTTTTGTAATAACATTTGCAGGTGCAGTCTCCGTCGGTGGTCGGGAGTTCGATCACCTAGTTTCAGATTAGTAGATATTATGAATGATTAACTTCCAAGATATAGTAGTGTTAAAGCATCAAGTAAAATAATATGGAATAGATTATGCGTAATTTGCTGGAAATAGGTGATAAACAGAAAATCCATTCTATTTCTTCGTTCTGTAGATAATAAAAAAAATACTGTTTTATAGGAATTCGCCAATAATATTTCAAAATATCAAGAATTATTTCGTTAGAAATGCTCCCTGTTGTTATAATGAAATTGTTTCCCAGCGGAACTGTCAAACCGTGCGACACTAATTTCTCTCATCGAAATATGTCCATACAAAACAAATATTGGAAATAAAAATAATTATGGGTACCAAATCGAAATAAAAACTATAATATTTCTCAAGTTGGACTAAATTGCACTCCATGAAGTAATCCCCATTAAAATCCGTTCACTCGCTTAGGAGTCCATCGCGGACAAACAACGTGTCAGGTAATTTATATATGTTAAGATATATATAAAATGAAAATGGTCTTTGTTTGAGGCTCAATCACGCCTAAACCACTGATCGTATCGACATGAAACTACCACCATTCGATGCGAAATTTATCCTAGATGGTTTTATGGCTACTTATTTTTCGAATTCCAATGTTCCAATTTCAATGAACTACTTCCTTTTAAAATTCGACCACTACTATATAAATTAATAAAACAGAGGAAATACATGTTTTCTATTCATAACGTATCTCACTAGAGCTATCAAACTGTCGTTATAATAAAATATGTGGTATTACAATGTTATAGACAAGGCTTTATTGTTCAACTAACAAGCAACAAACAGGTCAGCCGTCTAGCTGTCTGTCTGTCACACGACGCTAACTTAATTACTACTTGGTCTGCACAGCTACAGGAAGAATATAGATAGCGTGTGATATACTTAAGAGCAGGCATTGTAACCAACTTCTTTTCTTCCTACCTACATTGTGAGTTTTTTTAGTTTATATCTCCTCAGATTGTAAAAAGTCATAAAATGCATTTATTTACTCAAAATTGATTCCTTTAGAATTCTTTTTGATGTCATTTCTAATATACTAGATATTACTACCGCTTCGAAAACAAATGTCGCTCTGAGAGAGAAGAAGCGGCGCAATAAACTCTCCCAGGATTCTTTTTTTGCGCTATTTTTAATTAAATATACAATATTGTACTGTCATTGTTATTGCTATAAAATAATCATAATCTAGTCCCAGGCTATCCGATCACTTAGATATTCAGCATGGAGTAGTAGGATTTACGAAAGAGCCATTTTTAATAAAACATTTAAATTTATTTATAGATAATGCCTGAATAGCGGCTGGGACTTTAATATAAAATGTATGTTGCATTCTAGTATTGATTTACTAATAAGGTGTAACAAACCCATGATAAATATGTTTCTAAATAAAATTTTCGTTAATAACAATTAGTCTTATTACTAAGACCCGTGTTTTTAATTACTAAAGTTAGCTCAAATAATTTTCTCTAAGTTCTTTTACCAGTGGGAGGCTCCTTTGCACAGGAAGCAGGCTAGATTATGGGTACCACAACGGCGCCTATTTCTGCCGTGAAGCAGTAATGTGTAAGCATTACTGTGTTTCGGTCTGAAGGGCCATAGCTAGTGAAATTACTGGGCAAATGAGGCTTAACATCATATGTCTCAAGGCGACGAGCGCAATAGTAGTATCGCACAGAATTGTTGGGTTTTTGAAAATCCTGAGCGGCACTGTATTGTAATGGGCATGGCGTATCAATTACCATCAGCCGAACGTCCTGCTCGTTTCGTCCTTATTATCATAAAAAAAATAAACTGACGAACAAAACTGTTGTTAATCGAGTCAAATTACAAGCTTGTTGCCTCTTATTATAAAAACCGTATATGGAGTGTACGCGGAACCATGTCATATTGAAAGTAACACACTGTAAAAGCGTAAGTTAGTTCCCTGATATCCATGCTTGTAGTTGTGTAGTGGTACGAATATATGCGACACTCATTTAAAACTGAGAAATATTTAAAACTTCAGACTTAAGATAGGTACGATCTTGTATACCTTGGATGATCCAAATGTTTTGTAGTTTTCTTTAGTGTTAATTCCGCCGATATTTGTCTTCAGGCACGAGTCTCGTGCCAGAGTTTGGCGAATCAATATCTCCCGAGGATGCGTCGTGTCAGGGGCCGTGCATTTATTAGAAATTGAGGTAGGCACTGTGGGTCTAAGTAGTCGAAGTTGAGCTTTAGAATATGAAAAGATTGCTAACCGTAGGTTTTTAGTATCTAGCGTAAGGAAAAATTTTATGAGTGGGTGTTAAATAAGAGTTTGGTTATAAAATAACGAAACCAATTTAAACTAAATTAACTTTTACACTAGTGCTACATTTATTTAGGTTCACAACGAGGTAGGCACTGCCTTATTGCCCATATGATAAGCACGCCCCTGCGTCGTGTAGAGACAAAACACGTGTCGAATTGCTTGAAGATAAATATTGGCGGAGTTCACACTAAAGAAAACTCAAATAATTTTGATGATTATGGATTTCGGCAAAGTAACGCCCACTTCAATAAAGTTACCTTGGATGACTTCGTCTATTTTATTCCTTGGTCTATCTAGGATGTAGTGTAATTGTGCCTTTATGCTTTCAAACTTAATTAGGCAATTTGTGAAAGCTGGGTCGTTTGAAAGTGTTGTTAGGGACTAATGAAACTATATATCAAATTGCGTCCGCCACTTTCCCTGCAACTAAACGCAATAACCTCTCAAGAAGCCCTTTCTTACATATTTTTTAACATAATTGGGCGAAACGCAGAATGAATTGAAGTGTATACATTCAAATGTTGTGAGCGTTCTTGAGTGTAAATTCCGCAAAGATTCGTCTTACACTCAAGAAGACTCACAAAATATTAATAATTATGGATTTCCGCAAAATAACGCCTCATTCAATAAATTTTCTGAATTTTGAACATTAATACTCTGGCCCATTTCATGTCCAAGCAGATTCAGTTCGTACCGTTCGACTGCTGAAGACAGCAAGCGTCACAAATATCTCTGTATCAGCGAGTCTTACATCTTTGTGCCGTTTAGACGTGTCAAAACACTTGCCTCGTGGAGCCCAGAGCGTTTCTTTCCCGCCCCGTGAGTAGCACGTTCGCGTGCCTTTTTTACTCTCCCATATAAATGAATAAATGAATAACAACTTTATTAATAACAAACACAAACCACACAGAATAATACAAGTAAAAAAGACTTACAGAGGTAAAAAAAAATAATTAAAAACTATTATAGAGAAACAAAAATGGTAAAAAAAAGTATAATGTTATAATGATTATCTTAATTTTAAATTACTGTGTAGCAGTTATTGCTATCATAAGGAGCTGACTCAGCGTCATAATGCGTTAGTATACTACCAACACAGCGCTAATTTTCAGCAGCATGCCCAGGTGCAGCAGGTGATCCATTGAGTAACTGCTATTGTTAAATAATATATTTTGTTGAATTAAAATTCCATTTTTTTTTAATTGATCGATATTTCTCAATAATATAAAACTCTCCGTCCCGTCCGTCCGTATAAAAACCCGTCACGTTTGAAGCGGCCTTTAGTTGTTCCAGTGGACAACCCTCAGTGCTCAGTTTTTTTCAATACCTACACAATAAAGTGCACAGCACGTTGACTGTAATAAACTGTCATAAAGTTAGCCTATATTAATATTTGATGTCATTATTACAGGCCACGAAAGTGTATGAACACTACGAACTTCGCGTATATATACATATAGTATTGCTTGCAGAACGCTGTTTCTGTCAGATGAATCTTATTTTTAACTGCTGCGTTTTCAATTTTGGTACAAAATCCGTGCTACGGTTGCTAAGAGATAATTGTAAACATTTTGTTCACATCATTTCGATCAAAAGGAACATCAGATGCGAAGATCATATGTATATATGTCGTAGGTATATCGTCAAGGTCGATTCGGTCCTGGCACTGGCCGGCTGCTGCCGCGGCACGCTACGCTCGGCTTGTGCGTTGTGATCAACAGTATAAATTTGTTTTTGGGACCCACTAGTGAACTTTGACAATATATCTGCGACATATACTACATATACAACACATATACGACATATACTACACAATATTTAACTCACAATTTCTTCTACAGCATTATAGATGGGGAGTGTCCGAAGAGCTGTTTGACCAGATTCTTCCTTATCATCCCTACCACCTGGATATGTGGCATTCCTCCTACTGCGGTTTACGAGGAACTTTCTTCGGTGTTACCAAGACGATACAACACAAGCATCTTCAAGAAAAGGCGCGTAAACCTATTTGAAAGGCTAGCAACGCTTCTGTGATTCCTCTGGTATCGCAAGAGAATATGGGCGGCGATGATCACTTTTTTTATGACTGTAAGGGACGAGACGAGAGGGACGTTCAGCTGATGGTGATTGACACCCTGCCCATAACAATGCAATGCCACTCAGGATTCTTTTTAAACCGAAAAATTCTTAACGACACTACAATTGCGCTCGTCACCTTGAGACATAAGAGGTTTCCTTCAGACCGAAACACAATAATATTTACTAATTAACATCACATAAGCTCGTTTGTCCCCCCTACTATAAAAAAACTTCTACAATAATCATATAAACTGTCATATCAGCCCCTGCCATCAAGTATTCGATTGCATCCGTTTCAAGTACCGTAAATAGTTATTTATGAGAGTGAGCTAATATTTATGAGCCGTTGAGGCGTCACAACTAACATCGAGTCGTAAATCAACAGGACATAGACGTTCCCAGTCTTCGGTATCCACTAGCAGTGACTAATTGCGAAACTAACGCTGCAATATGCGGGTATTTCGCAAAAATTGCATGAATATATTTATTACATAATATTATATTTATTCACGAAATTTATTTGTTTTTATTGAAGTTATTCTTCTTCTTAGGCGCGGTATAGAAAATGATGATAGTGAAATTTTAATTAAATTAAAATTAATAATCTATAAAAAAAATAATTACAAATATATGGTATGGACAAACTTATCCTCTTGACAGAATTTATTTAATTAATTTTTATTATTTGAAGTTAGACTTTTTTAGGCGCGTTATGAAAAAATTATGAATAAGAGTGAAATTTTAAGATGCGCGCGCATCACTTTAACACAAAAGTAACAGGTGAAGTTGGTTCCAAAAATTTTCTGACGTTTGCGATATTCGTTATTTTTTTTTGGTTTCTTCGTCCATTATTACGACAGGCAAAGGGTTATAGCCCATACAGCCGTATTCGTTATTTAATAATTAATTGTCAAAGCCATCTTCGTGGGATTTTTACAATGTGGTTCTTTCTACAAACGTATAATAATAATAAAAATAGCACGAGGAATAAATAGTTTTAATGATTTTTACTTTGTTACGCGAAAGAAGTATAACTTCTTGCGTGCATACATAAGTACATACATACTTTTTTTAATTAAAAATATAACACGTAAAGTATATTTTTATTTACGACAAACAGAGGAGATAAGAAAACATTTACAAAGTATATTATCAGTGGGAGGCTCCTTTGCACAGGATGCCGGCTAGATTATGGGTACCACAACGGCGCCTATTTCTGCCGTGAAGCAATAATGTGTAAGCATTATTGTGTGAGACTTAACATCTTATGTCTAGGTGACGAGCGCAGTTGTAGTGCCGCTCAGAATTTTTGGGGTTTCTTAAGAATCCTGAGCGGCACTGCATTGTAATCGTCAGGGCGTATCATTTACCATCACCTGAACGTCTTGCGACTGTTACGCAGTTGTCAAATTATTAAAATATATTTACGTGAATTATTAATATATTTGCGTTTAAGTATCAATTCGCCCGTAGAAACCATATTTTATCTAAGCTCCATTAAGTAAAATGACACCACTAGTAGTAAATGGAGGCATATTTCAATGAATAAAGTTGTATTATACAATAAACATGCCCGTTGCAAATAGAGTGCTTCAAACAAGATTTGCATTGGAATTGAGAAATATTAGGATACTCAACGTTTTACGACTGGTTCAAGATTCACATTTGAAACTTAACATTCATTTGGGATGTTTACGTAAACTATTATGATTAACAGCTTAAGGTTTATAAATAAATTTGCAATTACGAAACTGCCCTATTTTTATATTGGAAATAGTGCTAGCATATACATGTACCTACAGTAAAATTGTATATTATTGAGGTAAGACTATCCTATGTTCAATGTCGTCACGATTTTCGGTTACGCGCCATGTTGTTTTTTTATCACAGTTCAGTATAGCGACGTAAAGAATAATATATTAGTTAGAAATTGATAAAATAAAAAAACTTCTTAATAAAATAAAATGGCTTTGATTTAATACGGAATATGTTTTTTTATGCTTCATCTACCCAATTTCTGTGAAGTTATAAATAGTAGATGTAGTGTATTGACATCTAGTCTGAATTGACAACAGTGACCTTAACCGTGTGACGTTGAGTGCTATATAAGGAATGCAGTACAGCAGGAGCGCCAGTTGCTAGCGGACGTCTCCGGGTGTAGTGCTACACAGTAAAAATTGGCTGTTTCACTCGTGTGCAAACGAGGAACATTACAGTAGATAAATGGTATTAAATTATTTATAAGGAAGCCAAGGTGTATAATTTTAATCTGTGGAATCTTAATCAGTGTTTAAAAAAAAATTATAATGCTGTACACTCCACTTATACGCTAACTCGACATGGTTAATAGGTATAGGTACATTCTTTGTTTACAACTTAAAGCTAAAGATAATTTTGAAAATATTACATAAATAATGCATCAGGTAAAAGGCTGATTTAAAAATAATAAGGTACATACATAATAAATAAAAAAACAAAAGAAAAAAGGAAAAACTACGAACAATGACTAACCATCTTTTGCAGTACTTTTATAATTTTTTTAACTTCTGTTTTGAAACATGGGGCAGAATGCCGAAAAATATCTATGCCTGATGATATGTCATAAAGAAATTTCACTTCTTACCTGTTTACCTACTATGGTACTTACACATATTATTTTACCATGAATACTTAGGTATAAATAGGAAGGTTTCCGTTGAAATTTACGAAATTAGCATTTTAAAACTGTTGCAAGCTTGTAACCGCAGAGGAAATAATCGTAAATGTGTATCAAAATGGCCGCCAAAAGCTTTAACTTACTGTTTATCAGTCACCCAATTTTATATCCAATAAAACGAATATAAAGTTAATGTTCGGTGTGTTTATATTATTACCGCGCAACATCAGACGGAATAGTTGGTCAAAATACTTCATTGCGACCAATAAAAAAGAGTCTTCAACTTAGTTCACAGCTTTAAGGGTAAGTGTATACACTTTTATGGTAAAAACCCAGCCACTATTCAGACATTACCTAAAAATAAATTGAACTGTTTTATTACAAAATGGCTCTGTCGTAAATCCTACTACTCCACAGCTGAATATCTAAGTGATCCGACAGCCTGGGCCTAGATAATGATTATTTTATTGCAGTAGCAATGATAGAACAATATTGTATATTTCATTCTCTCACGCCGCTTCTTCTCTCTCAGAGCGCGACTTGTTTCCGAAGCGATAGTAGTGTCTAGTATATTAGAAATTACATCAAAAAGAATTCCAAAGGAATCAAGTTTGCGAAAAATAAATGCCTTTTATGCCTTTTAATAAGACTGTACAACGATTGAAAAGTGAAAAGGCTTAGATCAAAACACAGCAAAGTTGTAAACTTTTATTATCCGTAAAGGTATTTTGTGATCATTTCATTGTGGAAACTATTTATTTACTTATTTCAAAGTAATCTATTGCGTCATAACTTGTATATATTTAAAATATAACGAAATTTATTGAATTAAACTATATTTTGCTGAAATCCAACATTCTTAAGCGTTAATCCCGTCTAATTTTGTCTCTAAACGGGGCATCGTCAGGTAGTTGCAGATGTTGGCTCACCGACCTTTGGTGGAGAGTGTCACTCTTGTTCAGAAAAGTGTGTTTTAGTTGTACATTGGACAAGTAAAACGTAGCTAAACTATAATAAGATTTATTGTAAGTGCGAGCCAGACGTTGCAGAATAGAGTTTTGTGCGTTATTGGTGTTGGCTTTAGGTACATTATAATACACGTTCCTCTTAATTGAGTTCCCATGACAGGCTTTTCGCGGCAGGTTGTTCCCTTCCCTAAGGGCTATATTTCACCGGGAAACCATGGCGGCTCAACCAGTCGCCGCTTACAAATTGGTGGCGCGACCAGCGTCATGACTCTGGTGTCTGTATGGTGTCTAGTTTGACATAGCCCTAAAATTATCTCGATGGCTTGCATGCCATGCAGGCGAACCTGTGGTTGTTAACTCTACCGACCTTACAAATAAACAATGTCTGCAAATCAAATCAGAAATGAGATCCGTAGGAGAACCAAAGTTACCGACATAGCGCACATGATTGCTAAACTGAATTGGTAGGCAGTAGGGCACATAGTTCGACGGACAGATGGCCGTTGGGGCAGTAAAATCCTCGAATGGCGACCACGTACCGGAAGACACAGTGTTGGTAGGCCCCCCACAAGATGGACCGTCGGTCTAGATAGAGTCTCTTACTGCTAGACAACGGTTGATGATGATGAAAACAGGCTAGGGTTATTACTTTAGTGTGCGTGACAAGCTACGTTCTACACTCGCGATTTGTATGTCACTTTGTGCTAGCCTGCGTGCAGAGGTTAACTGTCAACCTCAATTTTTTTTGCAGCGTTTTCACAGCTGTCACAGGCTATCTAGACGTATATTAAATGATCTAAGAAATATAAATACAAAACCCCATCCACACAACATGATTTGTGAAACTACTTCACTGCGGCTAAGTAAATATAAATTAATATCTAGTGCTAATTAATATAAGTTACATATAATAAACGCTATCGAAAACACTCTCCAAAGTACGGCACATTGAACGAGTGCCTCTACAAATACAAAATAGCTGCAGTAGCCGATCTATAATTAAATACTAATTATTGATTCGCGCCTCTAATGCATAAACGTTGTTAGCTACGGTTCTGGAATACGTCGGGATATGAAAAGCATATGGTTGGATGTAAGTATACACCTTAAAATATTTTTTAACAACAAAATACTGAAGTTTCTTTCTCTTTCTTGATAACTAAGTCTAGTATTTCTATCCTTCTTCATTGTGGAGATACATTTACGCATAAAGTCTCATCTGACTATTTTCTGAAATATTTAAATTGTACATAGTCTTCTATTAATACATTGATTCTTTAAATTATTAATAACTTAATAATAATACTATTGACACACTTACACAAATTATCTTGTCTCAAACTAGGATGGCTATGGGGTTGTAAGACAACGATATATTTAATTCAATATAATTACAAAAAATATATAAATAAACATCCATGACTTGGAAACAAACATCCATATTCAACATATAAATGTTTGCACCTGCCGGGATTAGAACCCGGGACCTCTCAGTAGGTATGGTCACTAACAACTCGGCTATACAGGTTGTCAAACTTACGTACTAAAGCTAACTTTAAATCTCGTACTTTAGGGATCGTAAATCAACATAAAACCTAATGCATTTCAAGTGTTCCATTTCTTCATGAGTTCTGTCATGTCTGTGCGGCGATACTGCACGCTTATCAGAGTCTACAAGCAAACCGTAGTAATTACACTAGTTCTAGTTTATCGTTTTGTTTTATTTAATGAACAAGTGAGACCAAAATGTCAAGCCACGACTAATTGTTTTCTATAGTTTAGAAACTTGCTTTATCTATTCTGCCAATCATTCTTTATGGATAAACCATGCAGCGATTGAGAGAAATACGAGTAATTTTGAGAAAAAGAAATTGGTTTTTAGTATTTTTTTTTTGTTTCAAAATGTGCTAGAGTGTTTAAAGTATTTTTGTACATTAAACTAGTCAATCTATTTCAGTATTAGATTTAAAAACATTTAACAAATAAACAACCGAATTCAAAAACACTATTCCAAAGCAATAGATATAATATGCACTAAAAAGTATAAAAATACGCACTATTTTTTAATTAATTAATCTAATTCTAGTTACGATTACTGTTATTTTTGGAATCGGTGTCTTTGCGCCGCGGCCTGCTCTCGCCTCTCGCGAGCTCACGAGTCAAGCACATCTCACCTATAAATATGTATGTAGTTACAAACCTATCTTGCATAATAAAAAAAGAATGATCAAAATCGGTTCACCCAGTCGAAAGTTTTGAGGTAACAAACATAAAAAAATACCCACGAATTGAGAATTCCTCCTTTTTTTGAAGTCGGTTAAAAAATTACATACAACAATATGTTCTTTTCAATATTAGTGTTTATATAACTGCAATTATTCATAAGACAAGTTAAGCCATTTAGCCTACATATTGGGCCAAGCTGTCGATAAGAGAGAGTGTGGTGGAATGCGTAACATTAAGCAGCTAAGTGCGATTATGTTGATACAATACAAACATTTCTAATTCGGTCTCAATGTTTAGTATCGCATTACTTACTTACGCCCTGACTTACGTGATCAGCTAGCAATTGCTTGGTTAAAAGGAAACATTTATTATCAGCCCTTTTTTACATAGATATGTTCTCGACTGTTTTTATTTTTGGAGTGAAAACTTATTTAGCGTCGTTATGATTTGAAAGTCAATGAAACAAAAAAGCCCGACAGTAAAAAGAGACACACATAATAATAGTTCAAATTCAAATTCAAATATTTTTATTCAAAATAGGATGTGACATCACTTATTGAAAGTCAAAAAACTACCACCCATTCCAAAATGAATGCCTCAGACCTGAGAAGAATGGGCGCAACAAACTCTGCGGGCTTTTTTTTCCATCGAATAAATATGTTTACAAAGTAATATTGTACAATTAAACTTATTATTTAATATCATGAGGGCGGTCACTCCATTCCCAATGTGGTATCATTAAGAAAGTCATTTATGTTACCTTTACCACACAAACGTTTTTTAACAATTCTTTTGAATAACGTTATACTTTTGTTTTGAACATTTTCTGGGATCTTGTTGTAAAAGCATATACAACGCCCCACAAAAGTCTTACTAACTTGACTTAGCCGAGTAGTAGGCATCATAAGTTTATATCTGTTCCTGGTGTTAACATTATGGTTATGACAGTTTCTGGCAAATTCACTTATGTGCATAGGCACGTGTTCATAGGAACATACATTACATTATCAAGAATATATTGAGAAGCAACAGTCACGATGTTAATTTCTTTGAATTTTCCTCTCAATGATTATTTAGGACTTAGGTTATAAATAGAGCGAATAGCCCTCTTCTGTAGCACAAATATTGTATTAATATCGGCAGCGTTGCCCCATAGCAATATACCATAGGACATAATACTATGGAAATAACTAAAGTATACTAGTCGCGCCGTATCTATGTCAGTTAATTGTCTAATCTTTTTAACCGCGTATGCTGCAGAACTAAGTCTGTTCGCCAATCCTTCAATATGGGGGCCCCATTGTAATTTGGAATCTAGAGTTATGCCAAGAAATATAGCAGATTCCACCGGTTCTATCACCTCTCCGTTTAACAAAACATTTGCATTTACATTTTTGACATTTGGTACGGTAAATTTAATGTATTTAGTTTTCTTGCTATTTAACAATAGGTTATTAGCGCTAAACGAGTACACGATGTCAGATAAAATATCGTTCACTTCGTCAAACATAGCTTGGTTTCTTTTCACTTTGAAAATCAGTGAAGTGTCGTCCGCAAACAATATTATTTTTTTCTCTACTTATAGAGAAAAAATAGTATTGGGAAGATCATTTATTAAGGAAGAGGAACGGTCCAAGAATAGACCCTTGTGGTACCCCCACACTGAGAAGAGTCCCAGGAGATCTCTTGCCATTCACGTCGACCCTCTGAATTCTATTGTTTAGATATGAAGTCAGAAGATCGAGCGCAGTTCCTTTTATGCCATAGTGGTATAGCTTCCTGACCAGCATTGAATATTGAACACAATCAAAAGCCTTAGATAAAGCACAGAAGATGCCAAGTGCATTCTGCGATTCCTCCCAGGCATCGAAAATATTCTTAATTAGCTCAACACCTGCATCCGTTGTTGAACGTCCCCTAGTAAAGCGAAATTGTTTCAAATGAAGTAACTTATGAGAGTTAAAGTAAGTAAGCATTTGGCTTTAAATTATTTTTTCAAAAATTTTACAAAGGGTCAGCAAAACCGACACAGGACGATAATTATTCGGGTCAGAAGAGCAACCCGACTTAAATATTGGTGTAATTTTACTATGTTTCAGAAGGTCAGGAAACACGCCACAATTAATACAATTATTAAAGACTATTGCAAGATATGGTGATATGACATCAATTATTGAACTTATTATTTTAACTTAAACGACTTAAAAGTTTTAATAATTTTTCCAGGGCTAACAAAACTAAAATTGAAAGTTTGTTGGCATTCTTTAACATTTTCCAGAAGAAGTGACTCAGCAACACTTGTGGAGGAGACAAGAGTGCTTGTGATAGAAACTGGAATGTCAGAAAAAAATTCTTAAAAGCAGAAGCAACTTCCTGCTGAGATTGAATTATAGTATTGTTTATTGTTAAATTGTATTCAATGTTGCGGTCTTTCAATCTTCCAGATTCCCATTTAATCACATTCCAAGTCATCTTTATTTTATTCGGTGCATTTTTAATTATCTGTCTGATATGCCTTTGACATGTATCGTAAAAAAGATACTCTATTCAATTTTTTCAAACGCACCATAAGAAGTATAATTTTGAAAATCTGTGACGACATGTAAGCCAAGCGTTTACGGATTTACAGTACTAAGAAATCGTGACTGTGGCACGGAATGTCCTTACTCCACATAAACTATTTGCCGACCTGTTACACAGGCCTGCTCTATTTATACTAGAATATTGCAGCGTCTTTACTACGGTTGAATGTGAACTTTAGCAATAAAAAAAAAAAACAAACAATTAACAAACATTAATTATAAGAAGTTTACTTAATCAAGAAGTATTTCAGTGAAATTGTAGAAACGTCCAACCAATCATTCTGATGTTTTCAATTGTAGAGAAACATGTGTGTAAAAAGTGTGAAAATAATGCTTATAACTATATTTACAATACTATGATTACAATAAATTAAAGCTATCATTACGGGAAATTAGTAGGTCTGCAACACTCCTGTGATTCCTCTGGTGTTGCAAGAGAATGTGGGCGGCGGTGATCACTTAACATCAGGTGATCCGTTCCCTCATTTTCCTCCTCTTCCATAAAAAAAGAAGTGTACCAAACTGGCAGCATTTCCACGTTGGATAGCTAGGCTTATCTGTTGCCCGAGATAGCTGTCAGCGCTTGGGTTTCCAGTAGCCGTATTGAGGCGCGTACTTTGCACATTCGCCACGACCCTGGACCAAGTGTCTTGACACCGAATGGCACAAAAATGCACCGTTTGCTGTCTTTGGCAGACGAAGCAGAGACCCAGCACTAACTGAAGTAACTCGGACACTAGAAGTGAGATTGTCGACGCAGATCGCGTCCCATACCCACAATCTGTGCGTAATAACCCTCCTTCTGGCGCAGTCGGATAAAAAACGAACAATATCACGTGAAAATAAAATTTACAATTTCAATAAACACTCGTTATAAACATAAGTGGCTTCCTGGAGATATAATAAAAACCCATTATCATCAATAAATCACAAATTCGAATCAATTAAATAGACAGGTTTGAATAAAACATGAAATGGCGCACCTTGATCGAGATATTGTGAAGAAAACTGGAGTAAGCAGGTAAACAGCTGGTTATATGGACTGGTATACGACTGTTTACAATATTTATTATAGAAACATAATAAACTAGCACCCGCCAGACGTTGTTGTGTTCATACTAAAAAACTCTACTAAATTTCTTAAATTCCGTTCATAGCTAACCTCTACTGGAATAGTAGAAATATTCCTTTCGTCCACGGAAGGAATTTCTACCAAATTTCAGGTTTCTTTGCCATATGGTTTCGGAGATATCGTGATGAGTCAATACATAGGTGTAAGTCTCATATATATTTTACTAGCTGACCCGGCAAACGTTGTTTTGCCATATAAATTGTATTGATCTTGTGCTTGCTAGTTGATAAGAGATGGCGATAGTTGTATTCATTAGTAACAATCACACTTCTTTTATTTTTGTATAATTCACACTATAGTTTTATAAATTATAGCCTATATGTTATTCTGGTGTGTTAGCTATATTATTGTAAAGTTTCATCAAAATCTATTCAGTAGACTTGCGTTAAAGAAGTTCAAACATACATCCAGACATACAAACTTTAACATTTATAATATTAGTAGGATGTATTAGCAAAACCTGGCCACACATCACTTATTTCATAAAGATGTTGAACTTCCCATACAAATATTACTATATATTTAACCCGAGGTTTCGAGAGTTTAGTTACAAATGTTAAAGTAACAAACTAAATTCGTGTCGTGATAGTTCATTCATAAAGTTAGTAAGAGGTGTTAGAGCTACACGTGGGTGGGTCTGCTAACGATACAGGAATTGTAACAGCGAGACACAAGCACTCGATCATGAAGATAATTTATGGTTCCCTACTGCAAAGCATATTTCTAGGTCTACATATCAAGTACTATACACAGAATACACATTATTTAATTAATGGAGATCGTCTCCTATAACATCCACCCATAACTAAGTTGATTCGCAAGCACAAATGAAGATTTTTAATGGAGTATCAGAAAAAATAGCGTATGAATCAGGTGAGAGAACACCAGTTTTTTAATGTGGGTTTCGAACAGATACACTTCAAAAGGTTCATTTTCGTTGTACGTGGAAGAAAGTTCCTTGAGAACCACTAACATACACTAAACATCTAGATGTCGACTCATAATCACACTTAAAATTGTCCGAAGCAAAAGTTTGCTTCGCGTTTATTAGGCATAGTTTTTGTTCCTAAAGCCTATGCTTTCAACATACTACCACGAAGTATGAAGTAAATTTGAAGCTTGATAAATGAGTTTTCTCATCAGGCCCACTAAGTCATCACTGGTACATGGTATTTGGGGTGAGAATATTATACGCAGCTTCACGAACGCTGCCCATCCGATCAAAGAAAATAAGGTAAAACCAAATCACTATCGAGAGCTATCTCTTATAATAGATTATTATTACATTATAGATTATATTATTATTATAGATTCTATGGAGACGCGTAAAGTTAGGAGAACAATTTTACAGGTAGTACATCCATTCCTAATTGGATCCATGAATGATATTAGCCTCGTAGTAATAACTAACGGGTCAGTGAATCAAGTTGCTCTTGCTCGCGTGGGTGTATCGGTTCAATGCCCACAATGTGTTTTGCTAAATTGATTTATTTGGTGTAAGATATTAATTATTTATCATATAGTTATCATGATGGCATCATTCTTGTCTTCCAGACGAGCACAGTTTTACGACCTTCATTTGCTATTTTGATTTCTTCCTTTCGCATCTACCCTTTTTACAAGCTTAGTTTGACAACGAGACTATTATGCTAAGTGCAATTGATATTAAGTGATCACTACCACCTAAAGATTTCTGCAACACCAGAGAAATCGTAGGAGCATTGCCAGCCATTGATGAAGGTATGAAATGAAAGTTATTTCACAGTTTGTACATTGAAAACTGGCCTGTATCGCGCGAAGGTAAAATTTGCAAGTAGGAATCGGGTGAAATAACTATTCGGAACACTGCCCGTGCGGACGTTATTCTGTTCAAAATAAAAAAAAAAACTCTTGCGGGTGGATTTTCCTAAAATCCGTTCTTAACTCACCGCTACTTGGCAAAAAGAATATTCCTAGCAAATTTCAACTCTCGACCCCTTATGGTTTCAGAGATATCGTGCTGAGTCAACACATAGGTGGAAATCTCTTATATACATATAGATAATATACCATACACGAGTTGTAGGATTTAATGCTGGTTCAATTTCAAAGCTTAAGCAATAATAAGTTGTCAGAGGTTGGTCAATCGTTAATACACGCCGGTATTAAAAAACCGTTAATGCCACTCACATATCGGACATCAAACCTTCAAAAGCACTATCTAATTATTTCCAAAAGTCCACAGATCAATCAAATTGGTGTAATCGTAGCTCAAACTAGTTCTGTGTGATTATTTAAATGGAAGATACCGCCCGACAGTGCGTGGGATGAAGTCCACGCCCACGCGTGCGCACAGACTCTGTCTACAATCCAGGTCTTGTAACAAGTACAGCTAAATTATCATCTCATTCATGATTCGCGCAGTAATAAATAACACTCCATAGCTTCCGGTCGCAAGCTTTGGTAATTCAATATTATAACGGAATCACTTTATAAGTAAACATGCGGCCACCTGATGTTTCAAACTACATCATTTATTCGTCATTTATTCAGTTGGGTTAAAATATGATTCTCATCGTTAAATCAATTACAGCTTCGCCATTTTGAGTAACGAAACGTATCAAATTAAATTTTTTAACCAAAATTTATGATTGATGCGGGACTCAAACCAGCGACAGAACCAGAGAGGGTTCTGTTCGAGTGCTCTTCCAACGGAGCCAACCGTTCGAGTGACCTATGGTTCGTAATACTTGGTACGTCTTGTTTAACTCTCTGGCTGTGACTCTTTTTTTCATATTCCTGTTGTGGTCCATAAATTTTGGTTAAAAATTTAATTTAATAAATCCCACTTCAAAAATAAAAAATTGTTCAAACGTATCAACTTAAGTGATAGAATAATTAAAACAAAATTAAGAATGTGGGAAAATAATTAAAAAAAATACTGAGTACAGTAGATGTATCAATTATTCACACACATTGCACATATACATACTATTATTAACACTTTAATAGCATTTGAAGTATACAGGCTCAATTATCAATGTGAGCGTGGATGGTCAAATGCAAAACAAATGAGGAATAGCGAAAGTAATGGAGTCTCGGACCCGATTTTGACAAGAATTTAAATATAATACATATAAATATGGCATCAATGGTTTTTTTTAAAAATCATTTTTTGGCCAGAAATCGAATCAGTTGTAAGTTGTAACCTGTATAATTACACCATTCCATAGTGTTGCTAATAAGAATCATATTCTGGTAAGTAAAAATAAGCGGCAAACTTAAGTAAAATGTTGGATTTTAGTAAACTGCATCTAATTTAAAGTATTCACACTTGTATCTGTGCCCGTGACTTCGTTCACGTAAATTTGTATATGTAAATGCTTATTTTCGGTGTAAGCCATGCAAACATAAATATAGCTTTTTCCGCGCACCGGTTTTGAATAAATACAGCCTTAATGTTGCTCCAGGCCACGCTGAAAGTATGTAAATAACATTTTTTACCCCCTATTACTTCGTAATACGTAATAAGAGGAGAAACTGCCTGAGTAAAAAGTGGAGTGATTTGACATAAGTTTGAAATAGTAGTAATTACAGTGCGTATTGCGATTGTTGACGAAGTATAATCCGGCTAAGTTTAAAAGCAAACAGTTGCATAAAACGTAGTGGATTTTCAGTTATCTCCTTCTTTTCAAGATTACCTATATCCGTCATCTGTCAATCTATCAATCATGTGAGATCAACAAGAGAATCAACAATCGAGTGAGATGCCTTTTTCTTCGAGTTTCATGAACGTAGTGTTTAAATTATCTTTGGAGTTTCGCTAGGCTGAATGCTGATTCAGATTTCAGCATTCTGCATTCTTGTTCTGCATCTCGTTAGATTAAATTTACTATACTTTGTTCTGAAGTCATCAAAAACAATTTTAAATCTAACGAAACTGAAGAGCAGTTTCGTTAGATTTAAAATTTATATTTTCGTGTGCACCTACACTCCCTTTATCACCTTCAAATAGTTTTTAGAAAAAATATTTAATATACAGACACGTCGACTCTACAGTTTTATTATAGTATAAAGAGAGACGAAGAACATAATATAAATTTCAAATAAGAACTTTATTTACATCGGATTTTCTAATGATAATTCTATGACGGCAGACATTATCTATCTACTCAAAATTTATTTGACTTTCACACACACACACACACACACTCACGCCTTGTTCCCGTCGGGGTAGGCAGAGACAATAGAATGCCATTTGCTTCTATCCTTACAAACCTCACGCGCTTCCTCTACATTCATTACTCTTTTCATACATGCTCGCCGGTTGCGGGTGCTTCGGAAGTGCCTCTCCTTTTCTCAAAACGTCCCCAATTTGGTCGACGAATCTTCTACGCTGTCTCCCGCGACCAACTTGCCCACACACACTTGCCTTACACATTTGACTTTCATTTGCATCAAATACGGCGAGAATACTGACTATAGCGTTTCCTACTTCGGTTATGTAAGATTCCAACATTATACATCACACGTTGAAGTGACAAGCACGAAGCAGATAAAGTAAGTGTAAATTGATAAGGATCGGCGGTCACGAGTCGTGGCTGAACGCCGCGGTCGCGCGCCCCGTGTGCGCACAGCCTTACGATACCCATCGCGACTTTATCGCGAGATAGCGCACGCTTCTGCATCATAACACGCGTAAACCTATTGAACTTTGGAACTTTGATACCAGGCGTGTGAAATAAGAGTTCACTGATCATATCTGACAGAGACGCGCCTGCGGGGGGCTCTTCGGATGGAAACTGATCAACGCTTATTCTAAAGAAACTTTGACATTTTGGAGACAATTTGTGATGAGTCACGCATATACAAGGAGATGTGTTCAAATTGTAAATGAGGTGAATTGCAAAATATCTGCCAATCGCTTGCTTGTAGTGTTTTAGTAATTTACACAGAGTAAGAGATAATTTAGTTTTGATTAGAACCTAGGCTATTTGTGCACTTTGCCTCTTCATTGTGCGTGTAAGAATTAGCTAAATAATAGTTAAAACAAAACTAACTGATCTACTATGCTACTAATAGACCACTTCACGTGGAGATTGTGAATTAATGTAAATCTTTAAAAATTAACTTCCTTATGCGGTGTTTCCGGGACGATACGACATAGGTACCTTAAAAAAATCGCGCACAACTTCCTTAAAGGCCATCAACGCTCCTGTGATTCCTCTGGTGTTGCAAGAGAATGTGGGCGGCGGTAATCACTTAACACCAGGTGACCCGTACGCTCGTTTGTCCTCCATTTCCATTAAACAAAATAGAATGTTATCTCGCAGAAGCTAAAACAAGTACAGGCCGGCAGTAGGAATGGTGGGATGACGAGCTCACAGTTGGTACGAATTGGAGACGAATTGAGAAGGTTGAGCTCAATAGAAACTGTTGGAGGAGGCATTTGTCAAGAGGTACATTGACATCAGAGATATCCTGTAGCCAAGAGACCAGGATAAAGGACTTATTTAATTATTTATTTAAATTAACGGCTTAGAGACTTTTGGATTCTGGGGTGACTTCAGATGTTGACGAATTGTTGCCATAGTGGTTTGATAGAAGAACTGTTCTCACATAAAATGAGTAATATTTGTTGTATTTTATAATGAACAAGCTGGCCCGACAGACGTTGTTCTGTTCATAATAAAAAAATACTCATGCAGTTGGAATTTCGTAAAATCTGCTGACTTTTTAGCTGACTTCTACTCGGCGAAAGGAGTATTCCTATCAAATTTCAATTTCAAAAATTCAGAAATAGAAACATTTAGTATTTATGAAGATTAAATATTTCAAGATTATATATTCGATTTAATTACGACTTAATCTATATTTTAAGCGTCAATTAGCTCGTCACTAACGAACACTCAGATTGTCATTACAAAGTAACTTAAATTGCAACTTTACAATCCAAGTTAATTCTTAAGCCAATAAATAAGTCGGATTGAAAGTAATCGTTGCGGAAAACGATTATAAATCTCTCGGATCCGTACAGTCGCTGTCTGTGATCTATGTGACAATTAAGATAATGCTACTGTTCATTGTCCAGAGATGTATTCTAGTACGGGCGCCAAATATTTATAATTTACTAGCTGACCCGACAGACTTTGTTCTGTAGATAAGAAAAAAAATCTGTTTTATCGGAATTTGCCAATAATATATCATAACATCAAAAATTACTTCGTAAAATATTCACCCTGCTGTCGTAATGAAATTGTTTCACAGCAGAACTGTCAAACCGTGCATCAATAAATTCTCTCATAGAAATTATGTATGGACACATCAAAGGAAAAACAAATTTGTTGTTTTTATTTAATTTAGCAGCATTTTACTATTTATTCACCTTTTAAACCTACCCTGGACTTCCACAAATAATTCAAGACCAAAATTAGCCAAATCGGTCCAGCGGTTCTCGAGTTTTTGCGAGACTAACGAACAGCAATTCATTTTTATATATATAGATTATTTCCCTCATTTTTGAAATAATACGTTCATAAAGATATGTACTATATCCCTACATACAACCTTTATGAAGATGTATTATTTATAAGTTGTTTAATTTTCATTTCAGATTCCTAATTTCAAGGTGATTGTTAAATGTATATTAGACATTAAAAACAAATAGCGTCAATGTATGAAGTAAAACTGTAGCGTTTTACTAAAGTAATCTGATAACGGAAGTAACAATAAGATCATAGGCACATAAGTGAATTTGCCAGAAACTGTCATAACCATAATGTTAACACCAGGAACAGACATAAGCTTATAATGCCTACTACTCGACTTAGTCGAGTTAACAAGTCTTTTCTGGGGCGATGTATATGCTTTTACAACGGGATTCCAGAACATATTCAAAGCAAAAGTATAACGTTATTCAAAAGAATTGTTAAAAAACGTTTGTGTGGTAAAGGTTACTATAACATAAATGACTTTCTTAATGATACCACAGATTGGGAAAGGAGTGACCGCCCTCAGGCTATTAAATAATAAGTTTAATTGAACAATGTTACTTTGTTACTTTGTAAATGTTACTTTAATTGTAAAACATATATTTTATAAAAACGAAAGCCCGCTGAGTTTGTTGCGCCCATTCTTCTAAGGTCTGAGGCATTCATTTTGGAATGGGTGGTAGTTTTTTGACTTTCAATAAGTGATTTCACATCCTATTTTGAATAAAAATATTTGAATTTGAATTTGACCAAATAGTAGATAAAAGAAGCCGTTAATCGCTTGTCCGAAGAGTTTCATATTCTGATTCATGTATTAGTTTTATGAAGCTACAACGCAAAGGACAAAGTACGCAAAGGCAGAGCGTCAAAATTGAATGACCACCTGGTGTAGACGTACGAGCGTATGGATAACTTTTTTTTTATATGAGAGGGGGCAATCAGGCATGAGGCTCACGGGATGGGGAGAGGTGAAGCAACCACCCATGGACATCTGCAACAACAGGTGTGTCAAGAAATGCGTTGCCGGCCTTTAAGGTGGGAGTATGCTTTTTTCTTGAAGGTCCCTAAGTCGTATCTGTTCGGGAAGACCGCTGCCGATTGATTCCACAAAGTGGCTGTGCGAGGCAAGAAATTTCAAACAAAACGCGCGGTTGTGGAATGCCAGACGTCTACGTGAAGCAGATGGTACTTTGCACGTACTTGATGTTAAGTGATCACCACCGCCCAATGCAACACCGGAGGAATCACAGGTGCATTGTCGGCCTTTTAGATGTGTGCACGTGTTGTTTAAGAGTTTCTGGAAAGGAAACTTATTACAGACATCCAGCTATTCAATTTAAAGAGTGTCATGCGAAGGTGGAATTCAGCGACAGGATTCCGGTTTTGACCGGCTCTCTCTAGCTCTTCGGTACACTCCCCGTGATAAATGCGTTAGAAGACACACATTGCTAATTACTATACTAATTAGTCTGCTATATAATATATAAATCCTATGGTAATTAGGTATTTGCGATTATAACAAAGTAGACAAAATAAAAATAGTAGTTAAAAATAACTAAAAAAACACGCTTTTTATAGAAAACCTAACTAAAAAATAGAAAAAAAGATTAAAATTAACATATTTATTATTGACAATTAGACCGGCTTTATAGAGGATAGATGAAAATGATACAAATTAACAAACAGCTTATTTTGCAAATTTAAAAATGGAATAATTTTATCAAATTAATGTATTGTCATCGATTCTCGATAAATATACGAAGTTTGAAAGAAATCTGGCCGTTTAAAGTTGGTCAAAATCGCACCCGAATGAGTCGGTTACAAACAAACAAACATGCAGGAGAAGCTAATATAAAGCGTGTAAAAACTATTTTGTGGTACTGGATGGTCTACATTTTTTTAAATATTCTCGAAATACGACGATTCCGTCGATTCGATCGAGTCCGTCCCTGTACTGTTTTATAGATTATATTATATTACATACTGTAACTAAATAAATGCGAACAGTAGGACATGACATTAGAAGATTGATCTTGATTCTAGTCTTTCTTTCACCTATATTGTAACGGGGTTTTATGAGAATAGTAAAGTTGTAGCAGAACACTACAATTGCATTATGCTACATCTCAAGTCGTTATGGGATGCGTGTCGACACGGATCGTAGTGTTAACTAAAAAGTAAATGATCCTGCTTAGCTTGATGAACATCAGGTGGGCCATCTGCTCGTAACACTCACATAATATTCTCATTATACTTATATATAAGTGGCTAATATTTCTTGCGATTGTACATTTTGTTGCAATAAAAAATCTCGATTGATTTTATTCATCAAGTGCCTAACTTATACTAAGAATACCGATTATTTCTGACAGTAGTTAGACAGCAATTCGATGACCGCAAAGTAGTTAAATCAAGTGTTCGAAACACCGATAGCGTTCCGTTCTGATTTCCTTAGCCGTTAGATTTGTTTATCCGTCAGAAGCATCCAACGGCCGTTCCCAATATACTATCTTGAGATAGACATAAATTACTATCTTCTACTGTCAGTAATTAGCTGTCAATAATCTGAAGCTGTCCCAATATACCCGATAAGTCATTCTTATCGCCTTATATTCGGACGGGTAAATTGCAATCTCCATACAAACTTCTATCGCTGGTAAGCTATACCGGCCGTAAGAGACATAAAAATTCATTATTAAATAAACAATAAATATATCTCGTATACTGGAAAACAACACGAATTACTCAACCAACTGTGTCGCGATAGCGCAAATCTTCGCCTTATAGCGACGATGTGGTCACAATAAAAGTACTTCCCTAATTCCAATTTTGAAAACAAAACTCTGTAGTACTCTGACGTTTCGTTACTATAATAATCTGTTGTTATCTGGAATGTAAATATTACTTCACACTATACTAGAGTGATCACCGGCCATTGCAAGCTAAACAAATATGTACATGCTATTAACGAATCAATGATAATGTCAGTTCTTGATTCTATCGCGAAAGGGACGAAACGCCTTGCCACAATATGCTGAGAGAGCGCGCTCTACCACTAAAGACTATCGCGGAGGATATGAACTTCCATCAGAGTTTCTAAAGCGACTTCTTCAAAGTCAAAGTCAAATGAACTTTATCCAATTAGGCTTAAAATATTTCTAATATACATATTAAAATAAATATTTCTTTTAACTGAATCATATATTCGGAAAAAGTAGAGCTTTTGAGAAGAACATACAAGAAACTCAAAGGCCACTCTTTTCAGTCAATAGAGTATTTTACAATGGATGTAATATACATAACAAATTAGTTTGTAAAGTCCTTAGGTCTTTAAAGGCCTTCTGCCGTTCGGCCTGAGAGAAATGCTATAGAAACATCGAATGGTTGGGCAAAGGACACAATTAATCCATCAGGATTCCAGTTTTCGAACGGAGCTATGTCCTCTTAGCTCAAAATACTAGAAGAAACTTAATAGTATCGGAAAATGGTGACTCGGAAAATTCATTATCACGATTTTTCGCCAAACGTGGCATTAGAAGAATAACTTAAAATTATTAAAAGTTTTAAACACTGCCGATAGAAGTGAAAGTTAAGTACTTTTATTTTTAAACTTAGCAATTTCATAATATTTAAAAACAAGTAAGTTATTAATATCAACTTATTTATAAAACTAATTTTCTTTTTTAATTAATGCACATCCATTAGAGCATAGTTTCTCAATCTTGTTTTGCTCACCACCCACTTTGAGAATATGTTTTTTTCTAGAGCCCCCCATCTTAATTTTACTTACCATCTCTCACGAATTTAAAACAGCTATTGCCACGATTATATTTTATATGTATTAATGAAACAAAAAAACACTAAATCCATTCAATTTCACTTATAAGATATACACAGCACTAATGTTGCACAATACGGCAGCTGTATAGCTACAGATACACAGCTATAAGCATTTCGGTAACGCGAACTCACGAGATATCACCCATCCAAAAAGTGTCTTACTATATTATATATTTATTATTTTAATTATTTATGGAGTGCGCTAGTCATGTGCATGTCGGTGATGCGAACCCATAACATGTTCCCCTACCAATAGGTGCCCAACGTAGCTATAGAAGTTTTCAAAAAAATGTATATTACTTGATAACCTCCACCTTTATGAGGTCGGGTAAAATAATTCGAAACACCTATCAATGTTTGAAACAGAGTATACCGACATTGTTCACCCGTCAATGGCGTCAAAAAGCGACGCATCATTCATCATTCATTCAACTCTCAGCTCTCGGCCGAATAACGAACGTGTCATTCCCACGGCTACCTCAATAAAAATCAAATTAGTGACGTCATTAATAGCACGTAATCCATTATCATCATTACCAATTTGTCCCCGTCGCGTTTCCATTTCTAATTACTTTAATTACGCGCTCAGGTGCCGCTTCCATCCGAATATGCTCACGTGAAATACTACCTAATTTTGTTAGAAATAAAGTGTGATTTTCAGTGATTCCACTTGCGGTTTTTTTATTTTTTGACGCACGGAACTTTATTTTATCTGATGTAGGCACTTACCGTCTAATTTACAGATCCTGTGACAAAGTGGCTTTAGACTTGGCATTATTTTTTGAAATGGCCACACTTTCTGTTTTTTTTTTAATTCGTATCTTTTTCACATAAGTATTATGGTTGTGTCTCGTACGTTTATTATGTAAACAATACAAAGACAGCATGACAATAATTCGTATGTTGTTATATGTTCATATATTGTATGATATTCGTGTTCAGAAATTGATATTTAACATTTTTAGTATAACTTGGATAATTTATACGTATAGATAGAGCTTCTTGCTGTTAAACAACCGATGAAAACAGGCCAGGTTTATTAATTTGGTTTGTGTGGTAAACTACGTACACTCACGATTTCGTAGATAAATCAAATACATACTATTTTACAAATGATTACGCATGTTTTAGTACTTATCAAAATTGATTAGTTTTAGTTCACAAGAACACCAAACCGGGTTCGGGGATTTAAATGAGGTGATTTGTCGGTGGGACAACGATAATTTTCATAGTTTGGCTCACTTATATTAATTCGTATAAATCTGTCAATTATATACAAAATTAGTGATCCAAATATACCTGGTAGATTCAGGGATTAACGCGCAAAACGCGCTTAACAAACCAACAAACAAAAAAAGCTCTGCAGCTAAACATAAGTAAATAAAACAACATATTGTATTACAAGTGGTTACTAAGTATTAATGTTAAGCGGATAAATGGATGTTACTCATGAGCATGACCAGGAAATGAGCATCATAAAATAAGATGGGCACAGCTTGCTTTTACGATTATATATTATCAACAGTAATGAAGCTATTTCAAGGACATACATTCAATACGCAAAATCAACTAAAACATTTTTTTTTAACTTTATTACTTAAACGTACAGAATTACTCTATCATACGCAATTGTAAATTCACTCATCAAAGGTGTGCACATATGTGTAATAAATAAAAGTTAAAAAAAAACTATTTTAAGCTATTGCATAGCTTCTATCGCGGGCCTTGGGCGTGGGGACCGAATCCAGAAATTCCGTAACGAAAATAACCTAACGCTTACTTACTAGATGTATATAGATATTTCGGCACGCTTTTTACAGTTGCCGTGGAACAGCGGTTATCACATATGCTCGTTGTGCAGAAGGTACGTTCGAGCCTTTTTATCACGTTTTTTTAATTTTTATTATTATGACAAGCATTTTTATTTAGTTTCACCTGTCCCGTTGTCTGTCTGTAACCAAATCTTTCAAGTTAAATTTTACTCAGTTCCCGTTTGCTTTTTTTAAAATTATTTTTTTTTTAAAATACTGCATAAATAAATAATTATAATTGCAATAGCTTCACCGCGGCAGTCCCCGAGTGGCACACGTCTTTTTATTTTTTTATTTTTATAGAACCAAATTAAAAAATTAAAAATTATCATTCACTAAGCCTTTTGACACGTCAATGTTCGACCTCAGTATTAATTTAGCTCTAACGAATATTTTCAATACATTAGTAAGACCTCCTGTTTTATTAATATTGCTAGGTATCACAGATTCTAAGTCCTTCTTACCAAAATTTCTAAGTCTGAGTAAGTCGTAGATGAGTAAGTCTGAGTCTAAATCGCGGCCAATGAGTTGGTTACAAACAAACATACAAGCAAAATATATTGTTATCAAATTTATGTATTATCATTGGTCCTCGATAAATTTACGTAGTGAAATCTGGCTGTTTAAAAGGGGGTTAGAATCGCGCCCAAATGAGTCGGTTACAAACAAACATACATACATACAGGTGAAGCTAATAAAAAGTAATAACCCGCATGGAAATAAATTAAACAAATGTAATTTTTTTTTGTTAAGTGATCACCGCCGCCCACAATCTCTTGCAACACCAGAGGAATCACAGGAGCGTTGTACCGGCCTTTAAGGAAGGTGTACGCGCTTTTTTTGAAGGTACCCATGTCGTACCGTCCCGGAAACACCGCGCAAGGAAGTTCATTCCACAGCTTTGTAGTACGTGGAAGAAAGCTCCTTGAATACCGCACTGTGGAGGACCGCCACACATCCAGATGGTGGGGATGATATCCTAACTTGTGGCGTGTCGTGCGAAGGTGGGATTCGGCGGCAGGAATCAAGTTATACAGCTCTTCGGAACACTCCCCGTGATAAATGCGGTAGAAGACACACAATGAAGCGACTTCTCTACGCAACGCCAAGTGATCCAGCCGTTAACAGAGCACTAGGTCCCCGATAATTCGAGCTGCTCTGCCTTGCACTGATACTGCATTGTGGGGACTCCCCCACACTGTCTTCTTCCTAAATGTCTTACTTTCTCTCTCTTTCATAATGAACTGTAAATGAACGAGTTGTCAAATATTGCATTTATGATATATTTATTTTCTGTTGGACTCCAATTTCCTTTCATACTGTATTAAATTATTCTGTATTTTTATATCTTCGATGCGATTCACTTTTAATTGCAGGAACTGTGGAAATTTATTTGGACTTTTTAATATAATTTTAAGAATATACGTGTGTGTATGCAGGGGCGTGCATAACATATAGGCAATTAGGCAGTGCCTACCTCGTTATGAATCTAAATAAATATAATGTTAAAGTTAATTTAGTTTAATTTGGTTCCGTTATTTTATAGCCTAACTTCTATTGAACTCATAATATTTCCAAAATACCTACGGTAAGCAATCTCCAGGCTCAACTACGACTAGTTAGATCTACAGTGCCTACCTTGCTAGAAAACCAATGCACGCCCCTGCAGTATGTGTATGTAAATACTTACATACACATACTGCAGGGGCGTGCATTTATACATACGTAAATATGAGCTATCTGAGGTCAGATCAGACCAGTCGAAATATATATTAGTCGGGAAAAACCAACGGACAGACAAGAGATTAAATACTCTTGACTGTACACTAGTCGTAATGAAATAAATCATACCGTTATGAATCCTATCCACATTTCTCCTATCAAGTGTAAGTCCAAACTATTGTTAATAATATTATATTCATTCAGCCACATAACATACTAATTATCGATCGTAATCTGTGGCAGCTAGAGCCAATAGGAATCAAAGACTCAAGGCCTGATTAATCTCCGCGTTATTGTAGTATAAATAGCCAATTGATACAGTCCAAATAATTTATCGCTAGCAAGAAGCAACAATTGACCTGGTGAACGATTAAATCTTATTGCGTAAACATCCGCAGTTGAATATCTTGCATAATGTCTGCTATATCTTCAGCATTCGGCTGGATAAAAGATGATTCCTGTTCTTGCGAAACGTAATAAACCTATTACTAAGGAAATTCGATCAGACTTTATATATTTATTTATATTTTTTTTTTATGAGAATAAGGGACGAGACGAGCAGGACGTTCAGCCGATGATATTTGATAAGCCCTGCCCATTCCAAAAGTTCTGAGCGGTACTACAACTGCGCTCGTCACCTTGAGACATATAATGTTAAGTCTCATTTGCCCAGTAATTTCACTACCTTCGGCGCCCTTCAGACCGAAACACAAAAATGCTTACACATTACTGCTTCGCCGCAGAAATAGGCGCCGTTGTGGTCCCCATAATCTAGCCGGCATCTGTGCAAAAGAGCCTCCCACTTTAACTTAAATAATACTTATATCTATACAATAACACCAGATGTACAACTTAATAAAGGAGTCACACTATTTTCCAACAAAATAAAAAGTAAAAATTAAAAAAAAATCCAATATTCAAAATTCGAAAAAGAAAAAATAATACTTAATATTTAACAAAAGTGAAATAGTGCATAGTTATTGCAATTTATGGCCTTAACAATCTTAATGCTTGTTTTTAAAATCTGGGTAATGTATCATGAAATGTCTCAACTTCTTTGCAAATAGAATTATAAATTTTTGTTAGCCTTGATATAGCGTAAATTGCTTAAGGATAGTTCTGGCTATGGGTCGGTGTAAAAGACTGACTGAATATGAAATATTAATAAATTGTAGTTTATACAGTTTATTTTTAACAGAACAACGTCCGTCGGGTCAGCTAGTTATGTATAAGAGATTTCCACCTATGTTTTGACTCATCACGATATCTCCGGAACCATAAGGCAAAAAGACTTGAAAAATGAAGCAATAATCCTTTCACTGAGTAAAAGTCAGCTAAGAAAGAATTTTGGGTAAGTAAAAACGTGTAGTAACACACTGACGTGAATAAAGCCGATTTAAATTAATACTTATAAATATACCTATAATATTTATTCATTAAATTCCGCCAACAAGGAATACACTAATATAAACACAGTATAATACAAAAACAATAACATTCATTTGGTAAGTGATGCCTCAACTATAGGCGAAAATGACATGCTATTCAATTAAAACGAAATAAAATAAGAACTATACTATATTACATATCTACGAATACAATCTTAATATAAATTAACAGAAAATAGATTGAGGTCATCCCTCCCTTGGATTGTTTTAATCTATTTTTTAATTTTATGTAAGTTGTGATCAAATATGTAATATAATATACCTGGTAAATAACTACCGATAAACCTAGCACACCTGATCTACCAGTTCTCGACTTAGAAGCTTTACGCAGATATGTTTTAATACGTGTGAGGTTTGTTTATGTTATCAATTATGTAGTTACTAGCTTCGTACATCAGTTGCTTCATCGATGTCCCCAATAGTGTGCCACTTCTCGCAGAACGAATCGATCGGTCGCGGCCCCATCGAAGACGGCCGTGCGATTTGTATCGTCTGTCCACATTCTATTATTCCATGACCACGTTTGATTTGGCGTTTTAATGACGCCAACTGACGACAGCCAAGCGTGGGTATTACTGAGAAAAACTTACGAGTGGATCGAATCGAATAAATCGACGAACTGGATTTTTTTTATATAAGAGTAGGCAAACGGGCATGAGAATCACGAAATGTGGAGAGGACCAATGGACATCCGCAGCAACAGGTGTCAAGAGGTGCCTTGCTGGCTTTTAAGGTGGGAGTATGATCTTTTTTTGAAAGTCCCTAAGTCCTATCTGCTCGGGAAAACAGCAGCCGGTAATTGATTTCACATAGTGGCTGTGCGCGGCAAGAAATATTCTTGCAAAACGCGCGGTTGTGGAATGCCACACGTCTCCCCGTGATCAATGCGGTAGAAGATGCAGAGAGAACCCACATCTCTACGCAACTCCAAAGAGTCAAGCCAATCGCGGATGACTCGATCGTCGATGCTTCCTGATTGAATTTAAAATTCTGAGCGGCATCACAATTGTCCTCGCCGCTTGAGACATAAAATGTTAAGTCTTATTAGCCAGTGATTTTACTAGCTATGGCGCCCTTCGAACTGTAACACAATAGCATTATTGCTACGTAAAATAACTCATGTAATAACGTGGCATGCCTGATGCCTGATAAGAAAGGTCATGGTCGCTCAGAGGGCAATGGATAGGATACCAAAGTTTCCCTGCGAGGTCGGATCAGCAAAGAAGAGAGCCGTAGGAGAACAAAAGTCACTGACACAGCTAAAATCATTGCGAAAAGTAAAGTGGCAGTGGACACGGCACATAGTGTGACGGTAAGACGGCCGTTGGGGCACCAAAGTCCTCGAATGATGACCACGTGCCGGAAGACGTAGTGTTGGTAGGCCCTCCTCAAGATGGACTGGTGATCTGGTCAAGGTTGGATGAATGCAGCGCAGGACCGATCGTCGTGAAGATTTTTGGGGGAGGCTTTTATCCAGCAGTGGGCAGTGAGTCTTGCAGCTGATATGATGATGTTTGTGAACGGGTCATGGTCCTTTTAACAAGCATCTGTTTAATATAGGTATCATCGACAGTCCCTAGTACAGGGCCTGCATAGGATAGAATACACGACCACATACCGGGTAGAACACCTGAGGTCACCGAGGTCTTTCCCCGAGGTCATGACATCAGAGGTTTGATTAACTATCTTGAGGAGTTGGGATGGCAGGATTAGCCGCCCACCTCACCACCTCACCACGCTTAATAAGCGCAATGTAGTCGGCGAGTTTCACATAGTAGCCCGTGATTACTACGCTTCAAGATAATTTTTTTTTATGGCCGCTTTATATTTTAAGTCAAATAATTGTGACGACACACACTATAGCAGTAATTAATTGCATAATTTAGTAAAATCTAAATTAACTTACGCATCTTGGACAATAATATAACAATTTATGTACCTTCGTCCATAAAGCACAACAGATAGATTCACAACAAATGCTTACACCTATGTATTTAAAAGAATGGATTATTTTGCTACTTCTTCTCATAAAGTTCATTCAATCTTTTCCGAATTGATGATAAATGTTAAAATAAATAACCCTTAACATAAATGTCATTTTTTGACATAATGAATGAAGTGATTGATAGTACCAAATAATGTAAATTTTAATAATCTCATTGTTACACTGTTGGCGGTAAGATCATGAGTTGAAGTTCGAACGATCGGCCTAATGTTAGTATAAAATAATATTGTTTAGAAGTAATATTTAACAGCAAGTAAATATAATATAGAAGAAAGAAGGTTTATGTTTTATTATTTTATGTATGAATGAAAACTTTATTAATAACAAAAACAAACCACACAGAATTATACAAGTAAAAAAGAGTTACAGAGGTAAAAGAAAAATAATTATGAACTAATAACATAAAAATATACAAAAAGAAAAAAACATATACATGCATAATATTATAGTGATTTATTTAACTACACCACGTGTGCTAAAAGGCCACGATAAAATATCATAGAACAGCGAAACAAAAATGTTGACCACAGATGGGCTATACCGCGACATATCGCATCGGCAATTTTCCGCTACATAAACCGCATGCTCATGAAACAGTAGCTAAACAATTACACACAACATTACTTATGTTAATTTTATCATCGAATGATTTAACCTGGACCATTTGACTAGCTGTGGTTTTTGTGTGTGTTAATATAATAATTATGATTACTTTTTATGGCATTAATGGACAAATAAGGTTGTAAGCCTGAGCATCTGTAGTTAAGTTCAGTTATATGGTTATATTTTGTAAATCAGCTTTAGTATCCCTGTGTACCCCTTCAGTGCAGCCCTGTTTCATTGCGACCAAAGTGATCTATTGTGATAGCTACTGTTAACTATAAGCTCACTGCTAAGATTGATTATTTTCATGAATCTTCTTACATCTTTTGCAATAGGCTAACGTATTTCAAGTGGTTGAAGAATTGGACTTCCCAAAGAGATGCTACATTTTTGCATTAAAGGACTATATTCAAAGAGGTTGTGTAATGGGGTTTCATCTGTACTATTACAAAATCTACTCGTTCCGCAATCTCTGTGGCCTAGGGCTGAAAGATGTTTGTTTATTCTGCAGTGCCCTTTTAGTGTCCTAGTTTAAATGCGTAAGTTTTTCCTACTTAATTTTTGTTGAAGGCTTGGATTAGGGTTTTCAAATGGGTTAAGCCCGGAGTGTAGCTCCAGTTTATTATACTCTTGTGAACATAGTATCAAGGGTTGATTTAACAAGAATCCTTTTGACACTATAGAAGGGATCAAGAACAAGTTGAGTGATTTTGGCACCAATACATGCTGTATAAGGGCTTATATTTTTTTCGACATTATTAAAGATCTGAGCGCTACACCATGAAGTGACCACAAAATATTTAGGTAGCAACACTTATCTATGGGTAAGATTCCTCATGTAACAATTATACAGTTAACAGTCGAAATAGAGATACCTTTTAGAGGATGGAGCGAAGGCAGGATTTAGGATTGGCACCCGCAAGACATAGATAATGAGGTGCGGGGCTATGAGCTCAGGCCCTTGGTCATTGTCAAAGAAGTATTGGTATGCGTACACAAATTTTCTTTTCTCGGGGATTGCGATTCTACTTAGATAGTAGATTTATTAGTCAATTTGTTGTATTTCTAAAGTGATAACCCACACTTCTAGGATTGATACACCTGAGAGTTGAACAAAGTATACAAGATTTTATGACGATACGTCACTTGAACGGTTAGCTCAGCTGGGAGAGCACTGGCACGGAACGCCAGAGATCGTGGGTTCGGGCCCCGCATCGTTTATAAAATTTTGTTTTTCAAATTTTATTTGCGTATTAATCCTAGAAGTGAGGGTTATCACTTTAAAAACATAACAAATTGTTTAGATTTACAAGAGCCACATCTCAAGTCAATTTCCTAATATGCAAAAATTTGGGGATGAGCAGGTTATCAACTGTAAATTAGATCCTGTACATGAAGCCACAACCTGAGAGTTGAACAAGGTATACAAGGTTTTATGACGATACGTCACTCGAACGAGCTCCGCATCGTTCATATTATTTTGTTTATCAAAGATTTATTAGTCTATGACAGTGTAGTCATGCAAAACTGAGAATTATATCGTTGTTCGCTTAGTTAAGGTATAGATAATAAGGAGTGCAGTGTGAAAGTTCTGTCCGCAGCTAACACCAGGAGACAGAGGCCGCTATTAATTAAGTATTTATGTAAATGTGTATTAATAACTTATGAAATAATTCCACGTTACATTGGAGCCCGCTATTTATTCAACATTAATACTCTTGCAATATCTAAATAACCTGGAGAAACTTAATAACGTTATTTTATGTCAAATGCTGTTTCATACTTTAGTTAATGTACTGACAAAATATATTAGATCGCCCTCATAATTACATACTTTATTAAGTCTTTGAAAAAGTCTATACTCTGTGCCCTAAAAAAGCATTGTTTACCGCACAGAACAGAAATACAGTGCTATAATGTCGCCAACAAAAGCACAGTCATTTTAGTGCCACAGACAAGTAAATGGTTGGGAATGGTAGGTTTATATAAATGTTACGTAATACGTAGTACATACTATATTAGACTAAGCATTTTATATTGAATTTAATGTAATTTTTGTTTTGTTTTAAAGTTAATAACAAAAGCGAAAATAATTCTTTTTCACTATAAATTGACAACTATTATTGGCAGTTCCCGTAACTCTAACAAAAAGAAATACGTTCATCTACTCGATGTATATCGCGGCATATGTCATTATGGTGATTGTTGACATGCAGTAGAGCAGGCGTATGGAAACAGAGCCATGTTAACTATTAGCAAAAAATCAACCGACTTCAAAAACACTATTCCAAAACAATAGATATAATATGTACTAAAAAGTATAAAAATATTTGTGAATTTTTATACAATCTAATTGTTTAATCTTCTCCTCCCGCGCGTGCAACTCAAGACATCTCACCTAGAACTATAACTATGTACGTAGTTACAAACCTACCTTAGCTGACACCGACTAACACTGAGGTAACAAACATAAAAAAAAAAATTGAGACCCTCCTCCTTTTTTGAAGTCGGTTAAAAATGCACAACCACACAGAACTGAATTTTCATATGAGTGATATATTGATAACAAGATAAATAATTATTCTATTATCACTTCAGAGGACTTACTCAAAACTTCCAGCATTCTTATTACATTAAGTTATTGCCAAGCAATCGATTAATTCTAAGTAATGTAACTCTCAATGGAATGTTGGCATATATGTCGGGGTATGATGAGTGATCATAGAACGCTGATTGATAGATGGTTCTGCTAGACTTACATGACGCCATCAATAAAATGTAGGTGCACACATTTATATGGTAAATATGGATGTTTGTTTCCGAGTATTAGATATATGGTTTTCTTGCACCTATAGCCTAGTTTGGAGTATGATAATTTGTGTAAATGTTTGTCAATTCAAAACAATATAGCTCCGTGGTGTTTGCTCTTCGGCTACGGACGTATTAAAAACTATATGTGCCTAAAATTTATAAATATAAAGGAAAGTTAATGACAGAAAGGTTTTAATGACTTCTTACGGATCTTCTCAGCTTTCTTAAACTTAAGATAAGAATTGAAGTACTAATTGTGTTAGTCCGTAAGTCTAGTGGCCGTAAATATTGATTTTTTACTATTTTTTTTTGAGAGCATTGGTAACGAGACCATCAGCTCAAACAAAAATACAATTAAAAATATTATTTAATGTAATATCATCGTTCATTATAGTTAATTAAAAGAAAACCACCATAAATATCTGAATTCAAATTTGGAACGTGTTTATTACGTTACAAACTTCGATCGATCGTGCCTTTACAAATATTTTTAACGAGGATAGTAATAAACCACAATATTGGAATGGGGTGTTAAAGAAAACAAATTGTCTTTTTTATGGAAGAAGAGCAAATACGAGCGGACGGGTCACCTGATGTTAAGTTTCTGGAAATGGCGCACAAGGAAGCTCTTTCCACAACTTGGTTGTGCGTGGAAGAAAGTTTCTTGCATTAAAAAATACCTCACGTCCAGATGGTGGGGATGATATCCTAATTAATGGCGGGTGTGCCTTTCTCAAAGCGGGATATGACGCTGAAATAAATAAAGTAACATGTAGTCCCAGCTGAATTTTAGTATCATTTTATCGGTGAAAGCTAAGACAAAGGCTCGCACTGGACGACACAGAGCAAGGCACGCCCTGCGCACGCGCATGTCGATCTCAATCACATACACCGCTACGGTAACATAGGTAGACATCGCACATACATCCAACATTCCATGTGATAGCTATCCAAAAAATAGCTTGATGTTGTTTGTAACGTAAAGATAAATGTTTTTAATTTTTAAATCATTTAATATGTTTTAAAGGATTAAAACGCGTGTAATTGATACTGTGTTTTTAACCGACTTCAAAAAAGGAGGAGGTTCTTAATTCGTCGGTATTTTTTTTATGTTTGTTACATCAAAACTTTTGGAATCGATGTCCTCCCGCCGGACCTCTCCTCCTCTCGCCTCCTCACGACTCAAGCACATCTCACCTATAACTATGTATGTAGTAACAAACCTGATGACACCGACTCCAAAAATTACAATAATCGTAATCGTTATTTTGTTGTTATTACATTAGATTTTTGCGTAAAAGTTACATTTTTATTTTAAACAATCCGACGTTTCAAGACCTTTCCAGATCTCGTTTTCAGGGGGACTGCAGATGAAATGAGTCAAAGATAGTATTTGTCATGGTTGTCATTATAAAGTTTAGCGCCAAAGGTTGCCTCGGAGGTGGTATTTGCTCTAGATAGATTATTTTTGTGCACAATTTACTGATAGTGTCCTCTCCATTTTTGGTATGTGTAGGTGTGGGTTTGAATGAAGAGATTTTAATTCAGAGAGCCCATATGTGATGCTGACCATCTCAATGAGGAGTTACAGCATATCAAGAAGGTACTCCATGAGAACAAATTGCAGCCTCCTCGTCAGTGTTACCTACTGTAACAAAATTAAGGCGCCAACAGTGCCACGTCAACAAGCCTACCTGCCATATGTAAAGGGTATTACAGACAGAATTAGCAGGATCCTATACAGAGTGTTCCAAAGTTATGGGACATGAAGGGAAAGTACCTTAAATATCGAAGATAGGCTATTTTACTGAAAGAAGAATTTATGTTATTTTTAAAAGTTAGTACTTCTGCATTCAAAGATTTTCTAAAAAATACTATGTTACTTAAGAAGAGTTATTAGTTTTTGGCCATTCTTTCGATTGGCATCATAAAGTAGGGGTGTTTTTTTTTACATTAAAGTCGGTTCGATTCCCAGACGAGGGAAGTGATTTTTAGAAAATCTTTGAATGCAGTACTTTCCCTTCATGTCCCATAACTTTGGGACATCCTGTATACCAACTAAATTTAAAAGATAATAGTACCCCTAAGAATGGGAAAACGGGAAATATTCAGCATTTGTGAATTTTTAATAAGTTGCCTTGTATTGAAGATATTAACGAAATAAGTATATATAATAATAAGTATATATATCAAAATATACATTTATTAATCATTTAGATAAAAGTCTCTTTTAATTCTCAATTACTGCTTTGAATCAGGGATGTTGCAGATGCCGATATTTTCACATCCGCGGATACGGATGCGGATGCGGAGTTTAGCAGGCTCACATCCGCGGATGCAGATGCGGATGCGGATGTATAAGATATTATGTAAATAAAGTCTATCCATGAAGAATTAAAACAATGACAACGTAATTATTAACATTTTTATTGTAATCAAACATAATTAAGTACTTATTTTTATGTTAAAAATATAAGTCATGTATAATGTAACTGAACACCTTCTGTTTTTTATATCAGTAGTTGAATTTAAAAATAGGAGCATTATACTTGATGAAGAGTAGTATTGCCGCCTTTTCTGGTTCTAGTCTGTTACGCAGAGGTTCGTAAATTAATCCCGCGCTACTAAATAGTTGTTCGCTAGGAACACTGCCCGGTGGAGCAGATAAAAATCTTCGTACTATCGGCGATAATACCTTGAATTCCCCTCGATGTACACTCCACCAGTTTAAAGGATTTTCACTCACATTTATTCTTTTTTTAGTACGGTAAGCAAGTAACTCTTTTTTTAATACAGCTTCAACGCTACTATTTTCTGGCTCATCTTGACTTTCGTCTTCACTCGACGAATCTAACATCATAGCCAGGTCGTTTTTTAAGCATGGCTTTTTGTTGAAACCTGAAGTCCCTGGTCCTAGTTGTTCTGTTTCATTTTCCATGCAATCAGTTATTTTAGCCCTTTTGGCATTGGTATTAACTGATTCAAAATTGTCATTCTCAATATTTATCATTTTTAAAATGTCATCTTTAATCTTTTCTTCAGTCACCGGTGTGAAAAATTTGTGCTTATAGCGAGGATCTAAGTAGGTAGCGATGGTATATAAATTGTTTTCTCCCAAGCTAGAAAACTTTGTAGAAAGTTCGTTTTTCAAAGTCGTTACAGCCTGACGAATCGGATCAAACTCTTGCGATCTTGTTAAATATAAATAGTCATCAACTTTTTTTTCAAGCATTTGTATTATCGGTATCACAGATGAAATAAGAGCAGAAGAGCTGCTCAGTTCCCGTGTTGCTTCCTCAAAAGGTCCCAGTAATTGAATGAAACTTTCAATCATTTTCCATTCTTCTGGTAGAATAGGGTCAATTTCATTATCATTCATGTAAAGGCTCAGAGCATCCTTTATCTTTGAAAAACGCTCGAACATGTAGAATGTACTGTTCCATCGTGTTACACAATCTTGAAACACTTTCAGGTGCGGTTGATTCAGTCTGTCCTGAATTGATTGCAGTTGTTTCTGGGCAATGGTAGAGTGATTGAAATGGGTCGTAATTCTCTTACATTTTTGTTTTAGTATTTTTATGTTTTCTTGAGAACCTAAACAACTACGGATAGCCAGTTGTATCTTGTGAACAGTACAGTCTATATCATTTAATGCTGCTAATCGCGCGGCTCGTTTCATATTAGACCCTTCATCTCTGATTAGGCAATGCAGTTGTTGTTTTTTAATGTTCCATTCAGAAAGCATGTTACTGAATTTTTCAGCAACTATGTCACCAGTGTGACGGCCGTCAAATGTCTCACATTTCAATATTATCGATGATCTATCAAAGTTTTCTGCAATTCCATGGCAAGTCAGGCTAAGCAAAGAAGCGTTTGAGCTAGGATCCGACCAAATGTCAGACGTAAACGACATGTTATCAAAATTTTCGATTAATCCTTTAACTTTTTGAGCCACTTTGCTATATAATTCCTTGCATACAAAATCTGTAAAAAAATTGCGTCCCCTAAAGTTATATCTTGGTGCTAATTCTTGCATCAGTCTACGAAAACCTAGCCCTTCAACAAAATTAAACGGCAAATTTTGAAGTGCAATCATTTCTCCAATGAGTTTATCAATTTTTTTAGAATTCAAGTTATTGACGTCCCACTTCTTTTCTTTTAGAACCATTTCCTCTAATGAAAGTTGTTTCTTTGATTCTTGCAGAGGAGTGGTAACTTTATCTGAAAAATACACAAATAAATAAAAATTTTCGTTGTAAAAAACTATTTACTTAAAAGTAATTAAAAAGTGAGGACATTTTAAAACACCAGAAAACCTTTCTATCAAATGTCCAACTTATATTGCAAAAAATAAAAATAAAAGGAGTTTATTCCTTATAAATATTTATAAGAAGGAAGGATCCCTAATGTTTTCTGGCATTAACATTAAATATAGCGTGAAGCTAAACTACACTAAAAAGAAAAGGTACACTTTTTGATAGTGATAAAATTTTTGCAATCAGCCGAATAGTTTTTGAGTTAAGTAATTCACTATTCATATTTTAATATCATATTAAAAATATACATTTATGTACAGGTTGTTTTATTTTGAAACAATAAAAAAGTAGATAAATGAATTACATATATTAGTCTTTTTACAACTGACGTTTTATATGACAGCAAATAACTATAATATTGAGTGGAAACTTAGCCAATAAACCACAACTAAAACTATTCTTTTATTAAACTAACCAAACAATGCCTCAAGTAAATATTAATTAATTAAAACTATTAATTATGAAACTTACTTGCGTCAGATTTCATCTGTTGTAATTTTTTTTCTTTACTAATGTTCTCAAATGTAGAAAATTCTTCTGAGTGCATCGACTTAAGATGGTTTTTTAAAGACGACGTGGTGCGGCCCTTGCGAGAGTAGCTTTTTTTGCATATTTTACAATCAGCTTTATCCTGGTCTTCTTTATTTGGTTCAAAATAATCCCATACATTACTTTTGGTCGGTGGTGACATTGTTGACTAAATAGTTAGATAGATAAACTATCAATAACGGGAATCACACTGGAAAAATAACGAATTTCGTCATAAAACGATATTTTTTCCTACAATAAAACGTATTACCGGCGTAATATAATAGAAGTTACCCTGTGATCTTATGGATATTAGTCTTAAATAATATAAAGTTTTCTTGTAAACTCTTCTTATTTACACACTGTATCACAATAACATTAAAAATACCTATTTATCTTTATGATACGATAAGTAGTTCACTTTCACTTCACAACGCAAACAAACACGTATTTATTCACTTCCACTTGCAAGGAAAGGAACAAACAAATGATGCACTAGCGAAAACAAACAAACGTGTCGAATCTTGTCACTAATTTCTTCGCTCCCATTGGTTATTGTCACGTGCGACCGGCACGCGTCAATCACCGGCCCCGCCCAATTTCTTTCTTGTCGCTACTTGTATAATATTCGCATCCGCATGAACATTCGCATTGATTAATGCGGATGCGGAAGCAGATGCAGATGTCCAAAACAATGCGGATGTTCCGCATTTGCGGATGCAGATGCGAATGTTCGCAACATCCCTGCTTTGAATAATCCGTGAAATGTGCTGCCAATGAGATGCCTTCGCCGAAATAATTGGTCTTTACCCATTAAGCTTTGCGACCTCGAGGTCATGGCAATCTTACTCATCTTAATATTACATACCATTATGTTTTATTGTCGGTTATTATCTTGCCTTTTTTATGATCATAGCGTAATACGATAAGTGTATGAAAAGGTTGTAAGTCTTAAGTTTGTCGTGGGTTGACACTTAAATTACGGATATTAGCTGATACATTTACTATGTAGTTGTATAAGTAAGCATCAGTGGATATAACATATCATTTTAACCTTTCAGCTGATGGTAATTGATTCGCCCTGACTAATTATTGTCAGTCAGGATTCTTGAAAAACCCAAAGATCCTGAGCAGCACTACAGTGGCGCTCATCACCTTGATACATACGATGTTAAGTCTCATTTGCCCAGTAGTTTCAGTAGCTACGGCGCCCTTCAAGCCGAAACACACTGATGTTTACACATTACAGCTTCATGGCATTAGCTAATGTAATTAATTTATTATTTATTATGATTAAATCATTTATATATCTAGATAGACGGTGATAGCTCGGAACACATCCATTAAAATAGCGGCGAACTGATAGCCTCTATTTTCAGCAACGCACGCTCACTAAAATAATAGTGAGTAACGTATCGCGAATAGTAATAAAAAAACCTGGCCTGTTGTCTTGCACCTAACAGTAATTATATATTTTTTGGTGATTTATAAAAGTTTGAAGATAGATCTTCATATATATGTCGGAGAATTAGAATATAAAAGTAATATGGCCTGTATGATTATATTCTACTCTGTGTATTGGGCTGAACTGATGGCGAACGTTATCTTTCAAAGTGTGTTTGAAGTTGTCACTGTGTACGTCACTGTCGGTGACGTGATTGAAGTTAGTTAGTATTGTCCATCAGTAGAGCGCTCATTGAGAAGTCGCATTCGTCTTCAAGCTAGCGCCCGCGCCGGTTGTGCGCACTGATCGACTTAAAACATCATGACGGATACCAACACGGTGACGCCCGATTTTAAATCCAAATAAATCTCCGAGATATATATTGCTGAATTACATTTCTATATTTTATATAGACGTCAATTAAAAGAGGAGACGAGGGCTTATCGCGCTATTTATAACCTAGGCCCTAGAGAATCATTAAGAAAAAAAATTCAAAGTATAAACATTTTAACTGTTACCACAAGTGGGAGGCTCCTTTGCACAGGATTCCGGCTAGATTATGGGTACCACATCGGCGCCTATTTCTGCCGTGAAGCAGTAATGTGTAAGCATTACTGTGTCGGTCTGAAGGTCGCCGTAGCTAGTGAAATGACTGGGCAAATGAGACTTAACATCTTACGTCTCAAGGTGACAAACGCAATTGTAGTGCCGCTCAGAATTTTTGGTGTTTTCAAGAATCTTGAGCGACACTGCATTGTAATGGGCAGGGTATATCAATTACCATCAGCTGAACGTGTATGTCGTCTCGTTCCTTCTTTCATAAACAAAAATGTATGTGCATTAGCGAATTTGCTAGAACCTGTGATCTATTGCGACGTCCGACCAATGACAGCTGGCAGGTAGTGAAACGTCCCGATAACGCGATTAAGATTATCCGACGGCGAGCGCGAGATTCATCATTATTAAAAGCGATATAATTACATAACGACTGCACCTATGGCTAAATAAAATACATTCACGTAATTAAAAGCATACAAAATCAACGTGTAAAATAATAAATTATGTTTTTGAACCTTAGTTATTTAAATAAAAGGTTAAAGCTCGAGATTATAGGTAGAAATGTGATAAAATTTTCATTTTATTAAGTTTTAATGTGAAATATTAGCGCGCACATTAATAAAACTTGATTATTATTGAAAAAGACTATATTACCTATTTTTTGATATTAATATGTCATTACTTCGACTTACGGGATTGTTGCATTAAACTAAAATAAAGCACCCATTCTTAGTACCTATGGTATATACCTACAATTTATCTGCGGAATGCACAAGTAAAACGTGAAATACTTGGTTGTCTAAATACATCCAGATTGTTGAATATTATAAACATTATATTTATGATATTTTGTCCCTATTACAAGCAATGATTTACTGTTAATTAATTGGATTACAATAAAAATTTGATATTAAAACCAAATCGATACAGTAGTATCGATCATACTGTTATAACTTGTCGATTTAATGTCGTAAGAAGAATTTTATATGTAATTTGTAGATAAAATCGGAAACTAGATATCATGAGGATTAATTTCATATATAAAACAAATATAATACGTAATTAAAATATTACACTTACGTGATACACAAAACAATAACAAAACACTTGACACTACAAAAACAAACAAATGACAATTCCGCCCGCAAAGCGATTTTCAATAAATTATTTCTTTAAATTTTTGCTCGGATACTTGATAATTGATATTAAAGATAAGCCTATTACAATTACTTACCATAGACTCTTAAAAAAGCGTATTTGACAAGCTAATTCACTAATACTACAGATTAAACACAAAATAAATACGCAAGTCGACTGGGCCACTCTGGTTGCCTGGACGTTTGACTGTCTAAAGAAAAAAGCCGCTCTAGTTGCGCGGACGTCAAACAACAAACAAACTCGTTATGTCTACTACACGGTTAGGTCCAGTTAGTAAGTCTTTTGTTGGACGATGTATATGCTTTTACAACATAATACCAGAAAATGTACAAACCATACATGAGCCCGTTCTTCTCCGTTTTCGGATGGGTATTTGCTTTTATATATATAAAAGAGAATGTATGTTTGTATGTAATAATTCCTAAACTATTCGACCGATCTCAATGAAATCTTTTGTAATAGATTCGTTGAAGCTCAAGGAAGGTTAACATATATAATTTATATGCCAAAACAATGTTTGCCAGGTCAGCTAGTTTTGTATATAAATATTTGAATGTCTTACTATGGGAGTACGACACCGTTGTAAACATGATTGCTGTTTTTGACCGACTTCAAAAAGGAGGAGGTACTCATTTCGATTGGTATTTTTTTTATATATGTACACCGATCACGCTGAGATTTATGACCCGATTTACGTGATTCTTCTATAGTTTGATAGCACATAAAAATAATAGTATTTTATTAATATTAAAGGTATTGGTTTGCACAAGTTTCTTGCGTCGCTTCTTCTCTCTCAGAGCGCCATTTGTTTCGCAAAGCGGTAGTAGTATCTAGTATATTATAAATGACATCAAAAAGAATTCTAAAGGAATCAATTTTGAGAAAATAAATGCCTTTTATGCCTTTTAAGTGTTGTATTAAATTAATCTCTATTGAGTAAATTTATACTTGTTAGTTTTCTAAGTTGGTTTTTTTTTATCGTAGTTTTTTAAGGAATAAAAACCTACATTAAATAATGACAAAACATTTTTAGCATTGAAATATATTGTACGCATTGATATTTCGAACTACACACAGTGATTCCAATTTCTCCTGTGTTTTTATTAGAAGTATGGAATAGCGCTGACTCTCAGACTGTTCGTGTAAATAATAGAATCTTTAGATTCAGGTTAGTTTTATCAAATCAAATCAAATTATCCATTAAAGAAATCATTTTATAATCAATATGTATATGTCTGTGCTTGTGTATGTATGTACTGTGTGCTATTAATAGTTATATATGTATAGTAACTAGCTGACCCAGCAAACGTTGTATGGCCGATATTAAAATCGCGATACAAAAGTAACTGTTGATCGTAGATGGGTGAAAATTTGAAGTTGTTTGTATTTTTTAATGATGACTCATAATGAAACAAATTTAAAAAAAATGTTACAAAAATTAAAAAAAAAAATTGGCGTGGACCACTCTTAACATTTAGGGGGATGAAAAATAGATGTTGTCCGATTCTCAGACCTCCTCAATATGCACTCAAAATTTCATAAGAATCGGTCAAGCCGTTTCGAAGGAGCAATTTTATACATTAGATACTACCAATACGTAATACAAAAACTTAATTTAATAAATAAACTCCTTTGTGGCTCCGATGCGTTTTATATCAACGATTTCCTTAAACTTTCATATTTTGCTAAAATAAACGAATTTGTAAATATAAACATTCTGAAAATTATAAGCATTGTTACAACAATAACAATGACAGCCTCATTTCGTTTCCGGTTTACCAAGTACGGGCAAGTGCAGGATGTTAGTATGAAGGGCTGTGTTGTTTGGCGATAATTCAATCAGTGGTGAGGGCTTCCTTCATATGTCCCGTTGGACCGTAACTTGAGGTCACTCAGGTCATGTTCAGAAAACATAAGGTTATGGGTTTGAATCCCGAGTGCTCTTAAATTAACGACCACACACTCACACACACAAACACTACGCTTACATATTTTTGAAATATTACATTTTATAGGAAACTAGCTGACCCAGCAAACGTTGTATTGCCGATATTAAAATTGCGATACACAAGTAACTGTTGATCGTAGATGGGTGAAAATTTGAAGTTGTGTGTATTTTTTAATGCTGACTCATAATCAAACAAATTTAAAAAAAATGTAAAAAAAATTTAAAAAAAAATCGTGTAACCCTTAATATTTAGGGGGATGAAAAATAGATGTTGTCCGATTCTCAGACCTACCCAATATGCACTCAAAATTTTGTGAGAATCGGTCAAGCCGTTTCGGAGGAGTTCAATGTTTAACACCATGACACGAGAATTTTATATATTAGATATAGCTTAAGCAGGTAATAGGGGAGCCATAATACATCCACTCCCACTCAACACCTTAGGGAGGAGGGGATGGCTGAAAAAAAGCGCTGCATGGAAACATAAATCCATGATTCCATTTCAGGTGAAAATGAGCCTTTTCCTTTTGTCTTTTTTATCGCGTTGCCTAATTATTCACTTTATTTTTGTAATGTATGGCAATAAATAATTGATTTATATAAATTCATATCTCTTCGTACACAAATACTCAGTTTTATTTCAAAAGTATTTGTCAAATTAATGCGATAGCAAGCGTCCTGATGGAATGACCTTTGTGCCTTGGGCATAGGGAAGGATGCTTGAGTGGGACGCGTTGACAGTCTGGCTCCATTTCATGTCCAATTCCACGCTACTTAGTTGGTGCGGGGACTGCCGGAGACAGCAAATATTGCAAATATGTCGTAGCGAGTCTTATATTTTTGGTCGGTTTGCTGTTGAGATCAAATATCTCGCTCGTGGGGTCCAGAGGTAGAACAGCGCTGTCAGCCATTTCGGCCAACGGAGCAGTGGGGCGTAAATCAGCCGAGTGTCTATTGAGCAAGTTGCTCACAAGTTTCATTCGCACTTTTTCAACACACATGCGAGGAAAATCAAACATATTGTATAGATAAATCGTTCAAACAAAATATGAAAGTAATGGGAAATTTGCTAGCAATTTTTTTTGCACGCGCCAAATCAAAGGTTAGGGTAGGGCGGGGCTAGTTGAGCATAGGGGCAAGTTGGGCAATCAAAATATCTCGGAAGCTATACACCGCACGCAGAAACATTAAATAGCGAAAAGAAAGCGTCAAGAGAGAAAAATTTATCGCACGACCACCAGTGGTAGCACGTCGATCGAGTAAAGTACATGGCCGCATTATTTATTTCGACAACAAAGAGTAAAATAGTTGTAATCAGTAATATTTCGTCTGAAATAGTCAGATTTCATTTGTTTTCAATCGGTAGGTGTTATACAATGATAAAATTATTCTAGTTTTGATACATATAAAGGTTCTGCGTATAATTCTAACAGATTGTTCATAATCTCACCTTTGTCTTAAAATTTCGGGGTGGGGCTAGTTGAGCTATAGTTGCTCAACAAACATGGATTCAGTGTATCAGATATTTGGAATGTGGATGAGACAGGAGTGTCCACTGTGCTGAAGCCAAAAAAGATTGTAGCTGGGAAGTTTAAAGTTTATCAGGCGAGAAACATGCATACAATGTCAAGTTTGCAGAAAATGGGCTCATACAAAATGTAAGCCTGGTGCTGGTCTTACTATCGTTTGTGTCAATTGCAACAATGACATGAGTTCATTATTCGAATAATTTAGTTTTGTCGTTTTTCCCATAAAAATAATAAATAAAAGATGATTGTCAAAAACAAACTTGATTTCGTGTTTATTTAACATTGAATCCATCTGAGTGCGCAATTTGCCCCATATCGTTGCTCAACTTACCTCACCCATGGGGTATGTTGAGCAAACATGACTTTCGGTATTTAAAGAGCTCTAGCGCTTAATCTCAACTAGCTAGAAATAATTACTATGGACACTTTTGCTAAGGGATATATTAGTAATTGATCAGTATGCAGAACAAGACATTAAGAGTTATCGTTGAGGAGCTATAGCCGCTCAAGTGAAAAATTGCTCAACTAGCCTCGCCCTACCCTACATATAGCCGTACAGCCTACTTCAAAATTATAATTTTAGTGATTAAGAGCATACTTTTTTATAGCAAATTATTGTGAATTATAAATTTGATAGTAATAAATGTGTTTTCGTCTTTATAGGGACACATTTATTTATTCCAAAAATATTAATGGATTTTACGCGGAATAAAGCCTATTTATTGTTATAAAAAATACGGGTTGTTCTCCGGGAGTGCCGGCAGAAGAGAAAACTTGAACATTAACGTTGTGCATTTTTTAATATTTTGGAATGGTTAGGGAATATTTTCGCACGAATTGATTTATTTATCAGTATAAATGTACTAGCATTTATGTGGTTAAATGCAATATTCATTTATTGCGCTATCGTACACAAAAATTTGAATTTAAATTACTTATAAAATTTAATATTTCAGAACTATAACAATTATTTTAGATTAAAAAGTTTATCACTCAGAAAAATTAGCTTATTTTCATAATTTCAACGAACGTCTTACCAATTTTCGATCAGGCCACGTGTCCTGACACGAGTTAATTTTTTTATGTGTTCTGTGCTCAACGCCGCTAAAGAAGTTATTTCTCTATAATAATTTTGTGCGATGGACAATGCGACATATCATTGAATATGGTCCGGATACGGTACCGGACCGCGTCCGATGTTTCGGCCGTACCAAGTGCGACCATGTGTTTAGGCTATTACATTTTCCTGCATGGGAACACTATGCTCTTTATGCGGACACTGCAATTACTCGCTTGGAAGATAACATCAACATTATAAAGAGATCGTTGTGTACTAGTTTTGGGAAGGACAATAATGGTATTCATTAAGTAAAGTTCAATGTCGGGGTTAACTTTGGGGTCACATCGGTCTAAGCACATGGTCGAATTTTGGACGTCCGGACCATCGGACCAGTGGGCGTCGTACTCATTACAGTCAGGACGGTAATAATAATAATTTTGTGCGATTGACAATGCACAATATTATCTAATCACGTCCGATGGCTCGACCATGTGTTTAGGGTATTACATTTTCCAGCATGGAAACATTCGTATAACGAATACGGACATTGCAATTACTCGCTTGGAAGATTACATCAACATCATAAAGAGATCGTTGTGTACTAGTTTTGGGAAGGACAATAATGGTATTCATTAAGTAAAGTTCAATGTCGGGGTTAACTATGGGGTCACATCGATGGAAGTTACAACAAAGACGAGATCCGATGGATAACAAAAAATAGATCCTTTGATGCTCGGGTCATTGAACTCTGTTGATTGTTGTTTTTTAGTTTTTTTGGACACAACAGCTGATTGGCTGACAGGATGGTTAAGCTTTTTTTATGATAATATGAGACGAGACGAGCAGGACGTTCAGCTGATGGTAATTGATACGCTCTGCCCATTACAATGCTGTGCCGCTCAAAATTATGGAAACACCCAAAAATTCTGAGCGGTACTACAACTGCGCTCGTCACCTTGAGACAAAAGATGTTAAGTCTCATTTGCCCAGGAATTTCACTAGCTACGGCGCCCTTCGGATCGAAACAATAATGCTTACACATATAAATTAATTTATAAATTGTTTTTTTTTTATTAATAATATTTAAGTAGCATTGTGTAAGGGCCGATGATCACTTTCTATTAGGTGATCAGGTGACAAGTATGTAAGTCTATCCACCTCTTCTATAAAAATATAAATTAATCTTATAGATTCAGAGATTTTACGAATGAGGAGGACAAACGAGCGTACGGGTCACCTGATGTTAAGTGATCACCGCCGCCCACATTATCTTGCAACACCAGAGGAAGGTGTACGCGCTTTTTTTGGGTACCAATGTCGTATCATCCCTAAAACACCGCACAAGGAAGCTCATTCTGAGGCTTGATTGTATGTGGAAGAAAGTTCCTTGAAAACCGCACTGTGGACGGACGCCACACATCCAGATGATATCCTAATTTGTGACGTATCGTGTGAAAGTGGAACTCGACGGCAAGAATCAGCTCTCCGGAAAACTCCCCGTGATAAATGCGGTAGAAGACACACTAAACCATATCCTAGTAAAACCATCTTCAATTACACAAATAGCCAATATTATGTATTTAAATTTAACAATATAATGCCTAAATGTAAAGTTAACTCTCTTTTAAATGATGCGATGTTTTTATTTATTTATGTAAGGCCATTCCCCTAGCGATTAGCGTATTCGGACAATGCGTCACGTCAACGAAGCGGTCTCTCGATAAATGATTCCCGTTCCAGACGTATATATACGCGGGTCAGATTGTAGGGCACAGGCCGTACCGGTTCCGATGCAGAAAAGAGGCAGGGCTGTCAACCAAAATTTTTTATTAAACAAATAAAAATATTGTTAATATAACATTTACATTATACCGGAAGTATACTTAAATTCATGAGATCCGCAAAAGAGTCGCGGGGCAAGGGTGTACGGTAAAAAAAAATATTTCACACTATAGGGTACTACTGATAGGTATAGGATAGGATAGTTTTTAAATATAAACATCATTTTTGAATTATTAGATATTATTTAAGATTAGTATTTTACTAAAACCTCAAAAGTTAATTCTCTACTCAATTTTTAAATGTTACCACAAATTGATGAATTAATATTATGTGGTGCTTACGTGAAATGCTTATGAACCTTTATCCGCTCATGCTTTAATTTTTACGTGGTTAAACGGTTAAAATACAACCACTCAATTAAACAAAGGTTTAGTAGAAATATAATATGTTCTGAAACCCACTAGAAACTACAAAAAACACATCAGAAAATTTATCAAATACTCATACCTATATAAACATATTTATTTACGTTAGAAAGGGGGAAATAGCATGTTAGATTTCGAACTCCGGATGCAGCCACCACTAAAGCTGGTACCATCCTCTACATTCACGTACAATAAAACTGCGGAATGGGTTTCTGTGTGCTTCTGATTGTGCATCCAGGTCGATATGAGGAAAAGGTAATGCTCTTGTGATTCCCGTGGTGCAGCAAAAGACATGAAGCGCCGGTAATTACTTGCTTATTATCAGGTAATCCACAGGCCTTTATCATCCCATTAAATAAAAAAAAATGATGACTTCAGACTTATGCATGAGGAACAGGGATTTGGTATTCCGGAAAAAAATTGAATAAAATATCGCGTGTATGTTTCCACTAACTATTAGGCCAGCGCACTCAGTAAACGATTTACTATACAAAATACAATATTTAATTAAATCCGACTGGTAGAATCAGAGATAAAAGCAACTGAAAATCGGGATATTCTGGAGTGCCCTGGCGTCTACGAAATTCCCTATGAGTGCAACAAAAGCGACATTGGAGAAATGGGACTGAACATGAAACTTTACTCACCGAGCACATCTGAAGTGTACGCAAAATGAATAGCTACACCTCAGTGGTGGCAGAGACTGCCCTCAACTCACATTATATTTGGTTCGATGAGCTATAAGATCTTTGTGTCTCACAAGCTATTGGGAGCCATTGAAATCGACGAGCGACATAGAGACAGGGTCAAGATAAGACTCTGCCACCTTCCTGGCAACCCTTGTTAACCCAATAATAATATTATAGTGGAAATTAAAAGAACATTTTATGCACACGTGAAAGCCAATAGTGACACAAATGATAAAGTCGGCGCACTCCGCGTCTATTAAGTCGCGCAACACGAGCCCGAATACGTAGTCTGAGACGAGACGTTACCGGAAACTCACTCCACTCACCCTGACGAAGGACCTCCGAATAGTCCAAAACAAGTCAGTACAAACACCGATGAATCGAGAGTAAAGACGATTTGAATAAATAAAGAGATATTTTTTTTAAAAGACTCCAGTTTTTATTAGTACAGACAAGTGGCAACCCTACATAATTATTCAGAATCTGTAAACAGCCACGTCTCATTGATTGATAAGCACTCGATAGAGTTATAATTGAGACAAGAGCAGACTGAGTCAGTCGTCACATACTTAACTAGTCTGGCCATTATAATTATTACAACTTATAAACTTCTGATATTTGTTTGTTGAATTCAACTTTCCAACACGTTTATTGCGTCAGAAAATACGATCAATTTCCCCCATTTCACATGTTTTAGTTTAATATTACAATAATGGAGTAGGGTGTTAAAAAACAGAATTGCAATGATTGCTTTGCACAAAGTGGGTTTCGCGAGGAATGAAGATTTCAGCTAGGACTCTTTCGCGTATCACCAAAGAAGACTTGTAGGTTGGTGCTTATTGTCGATATACATGACATGCCCTAATCAATAGAAGTTAAAGAGAGCAGCACGATCAAAATGCTTGCTATTCTGATACGCGGTATAAAAGTACAGTGTCTTTGCCTGTTATTGGATGTACCTATATGTATAGCTTTCTAAGAAATGTAATTAATTTAAGACTATGTGTCCTTTATGCTAACCACGAATTTAAACCACACCCCTTAAATTTGTAACAAAATAATTGACTCAGAAAGGACAGTGTCTATCAAGTTTGACTAATATTGTAAAGAGATAAGGTTTGTGAGTTTGTAGGTGGTAATCTCTGGACCTACTGAACCGATTTTGAAAATTCTGTTACCAATACAAAGCCACATTTACCAGTAGGAGGCTCCTTGCCACAGGATGCCTTATAAAGGATAGATTATATGCCTATTTCTGCTTTGAAGCAGTAATGTGTAAGAATTAAGTAAGGGCGCAGTAACTAGTGAAATTACTGGGAAAATGAGACTCAACATCTTATGTCTCAAGGTGACGAGCGCAGTTGTAGTGCCTCTCAGAATTTTTGCGTTTTTCAAGAATCCTGAGAATTGTAGTGGGCAGTTCGTATCAATTACCATCAACTGAACGTCCTGCTGGTTTCTTCCCTTACTGTCATACAACAAACATTGTTTGCGATTATCATAGTATTTATATAACTATAACCTTGTGCGGTGTTTCTGGGACGATACGACATGGGTACCTTCAAAAAAACCGCGTACACCTTCCTTAAAGGCCGGCAACGCTCTTGTGATTCTTCTGGTGTTACAAGAGAATGTGGGCGGCGGTGATCACTTAACACCAGGTGACCCGTACGCTCGTTTGTCCTCCTATTCCATAAAAAAAATCTCGCCATTAATGCATTATGTAAATCATAAATTAAAAACATCATAATTTGCTATTCGTATAATGTATCTGCCTTTTATATGGTTATGTTAATATTTTCTTCAAATCACAATATATTTCAATTCTATATTTTTTTTTATGGAAAAGGAGGACAAACGAGTGTACGGGTCACCTGGTGTTAAGTGATCACCGCCGCCCAGATTCTCTTGCAACACCAGAGGAATCACAAGAGAGTTGCCGGCCTTTAATCTATCAAGTCTGTTAATTTCTGTTCATGCTGTATGTAAAGATTTTAATATCTGAAATTAAAGTATTATTATTAGATCTTAAAACAATTAATTCAGCACATGTCAGTTCTCTTCTTCTTCTTTTGGCAATTGCGTTTACTTTTTGCCAATAACGTAAATTAAAAGATTAGAAAACTAAGTTAAAAAAGATACGGAACACGGGAACGGATCAGATAACTTGAAAGAGCAGTGAAAGGGATAATAAAAGTTTCATAAATATAAATATATACTTACTACTTACACAACAAATATTTAAACTTTAATATGGTTCTGAAGAATGAAAGATGACAATATTTATATATATATTTCTAAGACTAACTGGACTTAGTCGAGTAGTAGGCATTATAAACTTATGTCTGATCCTATATTTAAGTGTACTATACGTTTCAAAATAAACATTTTTAATTTAATTTAATTTCATTCATTTCAATATACTAGCCTAAACAATAATTCTTGATAAATCCAGTAAATTATGACTTACTGCCACGAACACGCGACGCTTGTAGCGTTAACATGAATTTACCATAAAGTTACGGTTTTAGTATCAGAACCAGTATTCCAATATTATGGTGCAAACCAGATTTTAAAACTGACTTACTAACGGGCCCTGCATGATATACATCGGTGATTGCCGAATTTTATTTGTTCAACTACCACTATCACACACACTATCTATATACTAGAACTCCGTTTGAATTGAATATTTGAACCTGTTTTAGTGTGATATAAGAAATGATATAGCTACATAAAATATCACTACATATTATAAGACAAAGTCCTCCACCGCGTCTGTCTGTCTATTCGCGATAAACTCAATAACTACTGCACCGATTTTTATGCTGTTTTCACCAATGGATAGCGTGATTCTCGAGGAAAGTTGTAGTATAGAGTAGAATTTTTTTTAAAGCTTTTATTTTTTTACTAACACTATTTGTTGGAGGTGTCGGAAAAAAAGGGTATGGGAGGTGCTTTCAATGAAAACGCTGTCGGAGCCCTTTGAGATATAACAACACAGCTGACCCGACAGACGTTGTTCTGTTCATAATAAAAAAAAACTCTTGCAGGTGGAATTTCGTAAAATCCGAATTCTTAGCTGACCTCTACTCGGTGAAAAGAATATTCCTACCAAATTTCATGTCTTTAGCTCTAATGGTTCCAGAGATATCGTGATGAGTGACTATATACGTGGATATCTCTTATATATATATATATATAGATAATGTATAGTGGAATTGTGCATCTTATACCTATAGACCTATCTACAGAAAAGTCCGCGATGGCATATGTCTATCTCTTAAGGATAAAATACTACATCCATTTTAATACTTATGTAAACTTAACCTATAAAAAATTTGCAACTATAAAGCGGTATTGTAAATGTCTACATAAATACGATATTAATCCTTATCATTTTATAACTACATTTTACTACATCATTCAGAAATATGTTTTTGTTTCATTTTTAATTCACTAAGGTCAGGTAGTTACTATATTAATACTAGCTGCCCCGACAGACGTTGTTCTGTAGATAATAAAAAAAATACTGTTTTATAGGAATTTGCCAATAATATTTCAATACACCAAGAATTATTTCGTAAGAAATGCTCCCTGTTGTTATAATGAAATTGTTTCACAACAGAACAGTCAAACCGTGCGTCAATAAATTCTCTCACATAAAATATGTCCATACAAAACAAACATTCGAAATAAAAATAATTGTAGGCCCCAAATCGAAATAAAAAGAAAAAAAAATCGAATCCTATCTCCCAAGTTGGACTAAACTGCACTTCATGAAGTAATCCCCACTAAAATCCGTTCATTAGTTTCGGAGTCCATCGCGGACAAACAACGTGTCACGACTCATATATTGGATGCAGCATCTGATAAACTAATTTGTGATGTATATTACAGCCATTGGAAAATACTCTATTAGTTTGAAAAGAGTGGCCGTTGAGGAAACTCAACAACAAACAAGAAATTGTAGGTTCTTCTCACGAGCTCAACTTTTTACGAAGATATGGTAAATTCGGTAATTTAAAAGAAAATATTTGTAGTGAGATTAAAAATTGCTTAGTTCAAGCCTATTTGAATTAAGTTTATTAGACTTTGACTTTGAGAAATTGTATTGGTACTCATGATGTTGGAAGCAATTAAAAAATAAAATATTCTTTTTCAAATTCTTAATTTTTTTTTTTAATTTTCAATTTCTTAATATGCAAATATTGGGGTTGAGCAGGTTATCAACTGTAAAGTAGATCCTGTAGATGAAGCCACAACCTGAGAGTTGAACAAAGCAAACAGAATTTTATAACGAGGCGGTACTCGAACTGTTAGCTCAGTTGGTTAGAGCACCGGCACGGAACGCCGGAGGTTGTGGGTTCGAATCCCCCATCGTTCATAAAATTTTGTTTTTCAAATTTTATTTGTGTAAAATATTCCCTAATTACATTCCTAGATCATGCCTAGTATCATCATTTCAGCCAGAAGACATCCACTGCGGAATAAACACCAATGCTTATTATGATTATAATCAATTAAAATAAATAATAATTTTAATACTTGTAAAACATATAATACATTGACGCGAAGACCGTATCTGATTAATAACTTACAGTGAAAATATTTAGTTTTATATAAATCGAATAGAGGAACTTAAATCTTATTTAGATAGCAGTCTCACAGCATGGCAACATAGCAAAAAATACCTTCAATTTATTGACTATGTACATGTAGACGGAGCGGTACAGCTTACATATTACAACTATGCAAAAAGTTTGTGGGTAAATTTTTATTAGATTATTACTAAAGGATCACAAAAACATTAAAGAAAAGCGACGGAAGTGGTTTTCATCAAACGTGGTTCAAGGTTGATATAGTTAATTATTTTTGTTTGTTCTTTATTCATTAAGTAATAACATTAATATTAATTTATTAATTAGTTAATTTTACTCTGGTTCTATCTGGTTTATTTTACTCTGACTCAAGGCGCACTAAAATCCAGATTTTCTACTTTAATTATTGGAGACTCTAATTATTAATCTCTCCAAACCCAACATTGATAACAACGATATTGCGAGCTGTTTCTGCCGGAACTCGTATTAAAAAAACAGTCGAATTTTCGAAGTATCCAACTTTCTTGTCTAAGCTGAATAAAAAAACAACTGAAAGTCGATAATCGAATGTTGCACATTTTTTTAAAGAAGACTTACATAGGTGCCATGTGAAAAAAGATTCACTCAAAAATCTCAAACCATGAAGGTTCTATGTCAATTCGAAGTACCTATGACAATAAAATGGCAATTTCATACTTAAGCCCCTATTAGTTTGATATTTTTACCTTAGGTTTAGTTTTTTAAGTTAGTATAGGGGCTTATTTCAAGGATTTAGAAAAGGTACAAATCGGTATTACAATTAGAAAAAAGATTCCGATTTTTTCGCAGGGTTGCCATCACCATGTTGACACCCTGCTTTTCTTTGAAATATAGGAAAATTTGAATAAGAAAAGCGAAAAATAGAAGCTGATTCTCAACTTGATTAGATCTGTGGCCGCATAGATCAAAACCAAGCAAGTTTCCAGCCGTTGCGATGAGGTCACCACGGCTTATCTAAAATCCGTTCCAATAACCTCATATCGTTGTATGAATGGGGTTTTGGCAGCGATACAATTATATGTCCACATGGAGCGTATGGGACACTAACTGTCTTATTAATAATCGCAATGAAAAGTTACTGCAATTTTAAAATCACTTCTCCCTGTCATGTAATTTTGCAGTGACAAAGGTAAGATAAAGACAAAAAGTTTTAAATTTGGAATAACTTAACTTCGCGTTTAATAATAACACAGTTTATTGACTAGCTCTCTGCCGCGACTTCATCCGCGTGAACACGCTTCACGGCGTTATATTTGTGAAACACTGGAATTTATAACTCCAACGTGGAAAAAAGACGTGCAATGTTCTGTGTGACCTTATATTAATTGGAATACGTAATGAGACGACCACGACAGTCATCTGATGGTAAATGATACGTCTCGCCCTTTTCAATTCAGTGCTGCTCAGGATTCCGCTACTTGCTAATAGCTTTAAGGGAAAATGTATACACTTTTATCATTAAGTCCCAGCCACTGTTCAGGCATTATCTATAAATAAATTTAAATGTTTTATTAAAAAATGGCTCTTTCGTAAATCCTACTACTGCGAAGCTGAATATCTAAGTGATCGGACAGCCTGGGACTAGATTATGATTATTTTATAGCAATAGCAATGACAGTACAATATTGTTTATTTAATTAAAATACTGGAAGAGTTTCTTGCGCCGCTTCTCTCTCAGAGCGCCATTTGTTTCCGAAACGGTAGTAGTATCTAGTATATTAGAAATTACATCAAAAATACTTCTAAAGGAATCAATTTTGAGAAAGTAAATGCCTTTTATGCCTTTTTATGCGCTTGGGCTTCTCCCCAAGAAAAGGTCAAGATGAAGACTTAGCGGGCACTTGCCGAAAATCAACCTCAGGTGGGGTTTAGTGGGTTCATGTGAGTCCTACATAACTACACACAACTTCCCTCCATCGTTACCCTGAAGGGTAGCCTTTTCTCCATAGCGCATAAAAAGTATTTCTATTTATTTAATCCTATAAAAGTAACATTTGGTTAGATTGAGGGAGAATGAGCTCGCCGTTTGCGTGATATAAGAGGTTATCACTCACAAAACCCTAAATTATGAGTGGTATCTCAATTCACTAGCTACGACGCCCTTCTTTACACTGCTGCTTGACGACAGAAAAAAACACCGGTAGCCTTAAAGTCGGAATTCTTCGCATAGAAGCCTTGAACTGGTAAAAATACTGACGTGAATTGCCAGAAATGTAACCTAGGATGTATAGGTTTCAACATAATAACTCTAGCTACTCTTAAGGCACCCATCAGTCATCTAAGATTTAAAATATTGTCAGGTCATTGTCCGGCAATATGGATCGTATTTTCGCCGGCCCCAATATGAAAGGTCGAACTGGATTCGGTTCCAGATACGATATAATTACATTATTATCTCACAACCACATACGGTTCTATAAGAAACGGAACTCTCATACACTTAAAGTACTTTTATCAATGAAACAGCGTCCAGTTAATGTAGAATTGTCATTTAGTTTTGTTAACGTTATTGTGGTGTATGTTTTAAGATCACAGATACCGGCAAGTATTTGAGAATGTTTATTGATACAAACCGCCAAATTAATTCAGTTTAAATGAATTTAAGTGGGGTTTATTTTACTTACCTTTTAATCGGCGGAAACTTGACAGAAACATCTAGGGCAAACGGTAACATACTACTCGTATAAGGTTTTTTGAAGTTATACTTCTTTAGGCACGTTATAAAAAAATGATGAGAGTAAAATTTTAAGATGCACGCGCATCACTGTAACACAAAAGTAACAGGGTGAAGTTGGTTCCTAAAATTTGTTGACGTTTGCGACATGCGTTATTTTTTTTTGGTTTCTTCGTCAATTTATGGATAGGCAAAGGGTTCAAGCCCGTACAGCCGTATTCGTTATTTAATAATTAATTGTCAAAGTCATCGTTGCAAGATTTTTCCAATATTGTTCTTTCTGCAAACGTAGAATAGCACGAGGATTAAATAATTTTAAGGATTTTTGCTTTGTTAGGCCAAAGCAGTATAACTTCTTGCGTGCATACAATATGTACTTATGTACAAGTGCATAATATTTGGCACACACACTATTTATTTTATTTAAGGATAGAACGAGAGAGAGATTTAATAATCATTAACCATTAACTAGACTTGAATAGTGAAGTTTGGCTCTAGTAATTATAAACCGTGTTTAAAACCGCACTATTCAGAAACGACATATTGTAAGTTATAAATAAATAACACGTCTGTGTTGTCTGTATGTCTCCAATCTAATCCACGTGACTTTTAAGGGTGAATAACATACGAAACATATCTATATATATAAATGAATTGCTGTTCGTTAGTCTCGCTAAAGCTCGAGAACAGCTGGACCGATTTGGCTAATTTTGGTCTTGAATTATTTGTGGAAGTCCAGAGAAGGTTTAAAAGGTGAATAAATAGGAAAATGCTGCGAAATTAAATAAAAACAACAAATTTGTTTTTCCTTTGATGTGTCCATACATAATTTCTATGAGAGAATTTATTGACGCACGGTTTGACAGTTCTGCTGTGAAACAATTTCATTACTACAGCAGGGTGCATATTTTACAAAGTAATTTTTGATGTTATGATATATTATTGACAAATTCATATAAAAACATTATTTTATTTATTATATACAGAACAACGTCTGTCGGGTCAGCTAGTATCTAATATAAAAGTAATTGACTTTGAAACTTTGAAGTAACCTTGACAAATATGTATTTAGTAACTACGTATTTTGAACATAGTTTTTAATTTAACTATGACATAATATACAATAATTTTTCTTAATATGGTCACTCTTATTTCTAACTTCATGATGCGATGAATTTAATTTATTTTTTTAATGATGTAATCAATTTAGTTTTGTGATAATTATTATGATTTCATTATAATTTCTAAATGTCAAATATTTGTATGCTCAATAACGGACACGACTCGGAGCTAAAATGTATTTAAATCATCTATAATGTATTAGCCTTGCAACATATAAAGATCTTTCTTACTTACTTACTTTGCCCGGTCAATATATTATGTACTAACTCACTGTATGTTTCGCAACAAGAGCGCATGAATGTTCAAGATTGTGAATCGTTATGTATTTACAAGTGCACGTGTGAACTTCACGCTGTATTCGCTAATAAACGTACAACACGAACAAAACTTTACATCAAATGATCGATAGATTTTTGTTTACGTATTATTTTGTTACCAGTGGGAGGCTCCTTTGCACAGGATGCCGGCTAGTTTATGGGTACCACAACGGCACCTAATTCGACCGTGTGTAAATATTACTGGGCAAATGAGACTTAACATCTTACGTCTCAAAGTGACGAGCGCAATTGTGTTCCCGCTCAGAATTTTTGGGTTTTCAAGAATCCTGAGCGGCATTATAGCTCCGACTTCGCTGTTAATCCCACTGTCTGTCAATGGGTTGTATCTCATAAACCACATTAGTTTGACAGTTGAAATATTGACAGTTGACAGAGGGGCTATTAAAAAATATACCCATTAAATAAAATTCTCGTGTCACTGTTATTATTGTTAGTTGCCATACTCCTCCGAAACTGTTTGATCGGTATTTATGAAATTTTATATGTAGGATACATACCTACTAAGCTAGAGGTCCCGGATTCGAATCCCGGTAGGTGCGAGCATTTATATGATGAATATGGATGTATGTTTCCGAGTCATGGATGTTTATATGTATTTATGTATATTTAAGTGAGTATATTGTATTAAATATATCGTTGTCTTGCAACCCATAACACAGGCTATATGTGCCTAATTGGGGCGAGATAATTTGTGTAAAAAGTGTGACAATATTATAATATTAAAATTATATTTGGTAGGTGTGAAAATGGGTCGTAATTTTTATACCACAATTATTTTATTATTGCAAGTTTAATTATAATTTAATTTAGTAATGACGGAAATTGTTGCTCAAATAACTAATCTTATGCCTACAATGGAGCCACTGATTTACCATGCTTCAGTCCGTACCACGTCTTGTGGTAGGGCTGGTACTTCCTCGTGGTGAGGATGGGCCGGGGTCTCCTCTGCGACTCGCAAGCTCCTCCACAGCACAGCAGAAAGAACCGCTTGTCCCTGATCTTCTCGGCGGCCTTAAGGCGCTCCCGAGCAAGTCTGCCGGCGCACCTCCTGGGCCCTGCGTTGACCAGCACGGCTGCGGCTGCCAGGATCAACAACCAACGCATCCTCACATGATCACTGCTCGCACTGCACTGGTGTCGACCGCGTTCAGCGCCGGTCGCTCCAACACTGGCACCGGTCTCTGAGATCGCGAGTCACGATCTACTCTGGTTGTGCCGTGGCCCAATTACTTGTAAATAAAGATGCTAATTCATTTCGTACCGCTTTGTTCCAATCAGATTCTACTTAACAGCATTCATATTCTTCGACGAACTAAATAGCCCAGTGATTAGTGGGCCCGCCTACTGAGCTAAAAGTCCTGGGTTCGAATCCATGTAGGTGCAAACATTTATATGATGTATATGATGTTTGTTACCGGGTCATGGATATATATAATATGTATGTTGAAGTATCGCATTAAATATATTATTGTTATTGTTATGCAGTCTATGCCAAGTTTGGCGCAAGATAATTTGGGTAATATGTCAATATTATTTTGTCATTTTTTTAAATTATATTTATATTATGGTAAGACAAAAATGCAATTTCGTTTCATATAGATGAGCACGCGGCACTGAGCAAACGATTGCATTTAAATTGCGAATTTTGTAGTTTTATTTGTTTAAAAATTATTGCAAATAATGCTGCCTTAGTGTCAAGAAAATTTAATTCCGTACACGTAGCTGACGTAAATTTTATTCCAAAACTAGTTGACCCGACAGACGTTGTTCTGTATATAATAAATAAAATAATGTTTTTATGTGAATTTGTCAATAATATATTATAACACCAAAAATTACTTCGTAAAATATGCACCCTGCTGTCGCAATGAAAATGTTTCCAAGCAGAACTGTCAAACCGTGCGTCAGTAAATTCTCTCATAGAAATTATGTATGGACACATCAAAGGAAAAACAAATTTGTTGTTTTTATTTAATTTGGCAGCATTTTCCTATTTATTCACCTTTTAAACCTTCTCTGCACTTCCACAAATAATTCAAGACCTAAATTTGCCAAATCGGTCCAAACGTTCCCGAGTTTTAGTGAGACTAACGAACAGCAATTCATTTTTATATAGATATAAATAATTATCCAATAAGGAGCTAGATTGACATAATTAAAATAGTGTCACACTTCTCTTCCGATGAAACAATAATATATTTTAAAAATCTGCTTTTGTGTTTAGTACACATCATCTTGTTTTGAAAGCAATATTTTTTTTCGTATTATGTACTTGATAGAATAAAATTTTTGTTTGAAATTTTAGAAAATATAAGTATTTTCGTTTAATTTCCTATAGATATATAAATGGATTATTTAAATTTATTTATTACTTATAATAGTTAAAATTATTACATTATCTATCGGTATATCAATACAAATATTTACATGATTTACTTGAAGCTTCCCAAAATTACAGTGTAAAAGTTGGTAACGATCTACATCATTGAACATGAAAAATAACTGCATGAAAACTGCTGTCAAATGTTCATTTTTTATGGAATAGCAGGACTAACGAGCGTACGGGTCACCTGGTGTTAAGTGATCACCTCCGCCCACATTCTCTTGCAACACCAGAGGAATCACAAGAGCGTTGCCGGCTTTTAAGGAAGGTGTACGCGCTTTTTTTGAAGGTGCCCATGTCGTATCGTCCCAGAAACACCGCACAAGGAAGCTCTTTCCACAGGTTTGTAGTACGTGGAAGAAAGCTCCTTGAAAACCGCACTGTGGAGGACCACCACACATCCAGATGGTGGGGATGATATCCTAACTTGTGGCGTGTCGTGCGAAGGTGGAATTCGGCGGCAGGAATCAGGTTAATCAGCTCTTCGGAACACTCCCCGTGATAAATGCGGTAGAAGACACAAGGTAAATTTAACAGAATAAGATTATATTGCAGTGAGCGTGCAGTTGGAGTGCAGTGTTGTTTGTGGAATAGCTATTCCTGCACAACAACGGTCCTGTAAAATAACTGCAACAGGCCTACTTAGTGGAATATCGATATCTCAAAATTTTATCTTTATGACAGGCGTCGCGTTGCAGCGCAGTTGCAATTTTTTAGTGAAATACTTAGATTGGTCTCCGATGCTATGTTAATCCCACTGTCTGTCAATGGGTTGTATCTCATAATCCGCAATAGTGAGACAGCTGAGATGTTGACAGTTGACAGAGGGGCTATTAAAAAATATATCCATTAAATAAAATTCTCGTGTCACTGTTGTTTGTTAGTTGCCATACTCCTCCGAAACTGTTTGATCGGTATTTATGAAATTTTATAAGTATCCTACCTATCCTACCTCCTACTAAGCTAGAGGTCCCGGGTTCGAATCCCGGTAGGTGCAAGCATTTATATGATGATTACGGATGTTTGTTCACGAGTCATGGATGTTTATATGTACTTATGTATGTTTAAGTAAGTATATTGTATTAAATATATCGTTGTCTTGCAACCCATAACACAGGCTATATGTGCCTAATTGGGGCGAGATAATTTGTGTTAAAAGTGTGACAATATTATAATATTACTATTTTATTTGGTAGGTGTGAAAATGGGATGCGATCTAGCTGGATATTGCACTACCTAAAAATAATAGCTTTTTTATTACGGCAACAATTAGATGCTTGTGTGCGTGGCATTTTTCAAATTTTGTAACATACGCTTCGTGTTATTTTACATTGAAGTTAATAAAATACAAAATACTTACTGATGATATGTGATCCCAGTGTCTTTCTTATTTCTTGTAGTATTATTTTTACAACGTTTTACTACGCAACCCAGCACTTTAGTTTCAATTATTAGTAATGTTTAAAAGAACATGTGGCACTTCAACGCCACACATTCGAGACTGGCTCGAGTACGACCACTTCGGCGTAGTTTTAGTTGCCACACTTTGCGACAACGCCTGCGGTATCTTGTTGGAGCGCAGAGGAGACCAATCCTTAATCTAAGGTGGATTAGCTCTTCAGGACTCGTGCTGTTCGCGTGTAACTATATATACTATATATTATAATTATATACAGTATACGTAATAACGATAATAGGTATTCTATCCGAATTTATGTGAGCCCTAAAAGGGCAAATGTTACTTAGGATTTTTTACGAACTTTATGAATCTGTGGTTATATAAAACAATATGAGTAAAATTCAAGCAAAGTGCGGCAGCTTTTACGACGCCATAATGGGCGTATTCGAGCCAGTCTCGAACAATGTGTGATGTTGACGTGCCACATGTTCCGTTAAACTTTGCTACTAATTGATACTAAAATTGCGTAGTAAAACTTTGTAAAAATAAGACTACAAGAAATAAGAAACACCGGGAGATCATATAACATCAGTTATAATTTTGTATTTTATTAATTTGAATATAAAATAACACGAAGCGCATGTTACAAAAATTGAAGGATCTAATAGTTGCTACAATTAAGAAGCTTTTGTTCTTTGGTAGTGCGGTATCTAGTTAGAGAGCAGCTAAGACCAATCCCTAAACTAAGAATTAAAGAATTGTAATAACTCTTACATCAATATGTATATCTATATGTATAATATCTCATACAAATGCACCCTAATTTGTGCGAACGAAGTCGGGAGCACAGCTAGTAATGAATTAAACGAGTCAATAAGCCAAGCAGTGCACGTACAATGAGTGTCTGGCGAGTGTACAAGACGTGTCACGTGGTCCCGTTGCGGGCCCGCTGAAGAATTTGCTCGAGTTGTTCCCGCTTCAATAATTACTATAACTGTTGTCATTCAACTTGTTTGTTATGTTGCTTTCCATTGCTAATTAGCACGTGTAGCTTGCACATTTCTTTCTTCTTCTATTTTTTTTTTAATGAAAATAAGGGACGAGACGAGCAGGACGTTCAGCTGATATAATTGATGCGCCCTGATACATTACAGCGCCGCTCAAGATTATTGGAAAACCCAAAATTCTGAGCGGCACTACAATTGCGCTCGTCACCTTGAGACATAAGATGTTAAGTTTCATTTGCCCAGTAATTTCACTAGCTCAGGCGCCCTTCAGACCAAAACACAATAAGGCTTACATATTACTGCTTCAAGGCAGAAAGAGGCGCCGTTGTGGTACCTTTAATCTATATCCCGTGTAAAGGAGCCTTCCACTGGAAAAGCTTATAAATAATAACACCAACAATAATGAACAATAAATTGTAATTAGATATTTTCAGAATGGCATAAGGATCGCTATGTACTGATCTGAATGAGACTTGGAATATACTTGATTTTTATAAACTACCTAAAAGACCGAAAATGCGAGACCAATTTGGATTTTTACATAAAACACTTTTAAAGGATTAAAACGCGTGTAATTGTAACTGTTTTCACATTAGATTTTTGCGTAAAAGATACATTTTTATTTTAGTTAGCCCCACGACACGTTTCAAGACCTTTCCAGATCTCGTTTTCAGGGGGACTGCAGATGAAGTGAGTCAAAGATAGTATTTGTCACAGTTGTCACTATGAAGTTTAGTGCCATTTATTTCCTCAGAGGTGGTATTTGCTGTAGACAGATGAAGTCTGATGCATTCGTAATCCAGCGGCAGCAATCATATTCAGGTTGCTTTTGTCACTGCTCCCTAGACGCTGTGTTAAATCATATTATTTGTCATATCTCTACTGACGAAGATTTGAACAAATATTATTTATTACCTGATTCATATTGTTTTATTTGTTTAAATGTCTTTTCATTATTTTATTGCCTCAGCAGCCTACATACAGATCTCACACTAACAACGAAATATAAGAACACTTCACAGATGAGATCTGTTCGTAGCGTTTTTTATTCAGCAATGAAACTCGATATTCGAAGCAATTCGGTGAGGTAAGAGACCGTAAAAACTGGTAAAGTGACACCACTTACGTATGTAACACAATACGATTAAGTATTGTTCATTAACGGGACAGTACTTATCTGGAATAGCATTTAATTGTCTTATTAAGTAGGTAGCTTCTTCCTCGAATGTAAAGGATCTCACCGTAGTGCAAGGGAAAGTTGTTACCACGAGGGAAACTGTATTTAATTGTATTATATTTTATTTATTTCAAGCATTTTCAGTAGTGGATAAATTCAATATGACTGTCATGTATTGCATTTCACACACCACGAAGAGAATCGTACATTTTCCGAAGTATAAAAATTAATTCATATCACGAAGACAAAAGCGCGTACACCTTCCTTAAAGGCCGGCAACGCTCTTGTGATTCCTCTGGTGTTGCAAGAGAATGTGGGCGGCGGTGATCACTTAACACCAGGTGACCCGTACGCTCGTTTGTCCTCCTATTCCATAAAAAAAAAAGGTTATACAAGATAATTCGAAAACAAAACTAGTTCAAAATCGTCGTTGCAGACAGAGTCGCAAGAATTGGTGATATTATAATAAATAATAACCCTAATTAAACAAACAATAAAGTAAGAGCACAGAGTTTAATGTCGCTATAGATTTATATTTGACTTTGCGATCCCACTTCTGATCTATCATTCACTTAACGTCGAACAAGAACCTATAAAAGATTAACTATCAGTTTAATATATTAATTAATCTTTCAAATAAAATGAACGATGATAAAATGGTCGGTTGTAAATTAATTAGCAACAATGTTTCTAATATTTCATTTACCGTAATATATGAATATGGATAATGTACACAGATATGAGCAATTATAAAACCACTTGAAGATAAGGCATTCGTCAATTGACTTAGTTAGGCATAAAATTTTGAGCTCGTATACGTACAATAGAATTTTTGGGTAATGAAAATATGTAGATATATCATTTATAAAGATTACAAATAGTTGTGGACCTAGGAGTGATCCTTGAGCAACAACTGAAAAGATGAGCATCGGGTTCGATGAGTACCCATTTAAAACAACCGTCTGGATCCTCTTGTGTATGTATGGTGAAAACCAGCAATTAGTATCTCAGTGAATTCCAAATAGTCATATTTTTTGCAATAGTATCGTATAGTATATTCTGTCAAAACATTTAGAAAGATCAGTATAATCTGCATCTACCTGTGAAGGTACTAAAATATATAGCATATTTTGACAGAAAATCCTGACATACCAAAAGGTTGGATGTAATTGACCTTTCCGATATAAACCCGTGTTGTTAGTCGCACAGTGTATGTCTCATGGCAAAGTAAAGTTGTTTATGTATTAATTTTTTGCAAACTAACATAACTTGCAAAAATACAAAGTTCAGATATAGGCCGATAGTTTTCAGCTTGATTCTTTGCTGAGTCTAATGTTTGAAACGTTTTAATTACTTCCTTTTCATTCTAATTTACAGATGAAATATTGCCAATAACATTAAGAATATTTTTTTGCACATTTCATGTATAATTCGTAGGAGCTTAATTAGTAGGAGCCCTCAAAGAGTAAGCTTAGTACAAAATACTTTCCGAACATATTACAAATAATATCACCTTGGTTTGATGACTGGTTAACTAATTTGAAGACAGATGTATACCCACTATACTAATTTGTTTATCCAATACATACAAACATATTTACTGTAAACAATAATGTAGGTATCCATGATAGCATGATTTGGATTGTTGTTTATATAGAAACATTAACACTGAACTATGGAATTAGCCTACCATGGGCGGTGTTTCTAGGAAGATATGACATGAGCACCTTGAAACAAGTGTGTACCAACAACTTTTTAAAAGAGCCGATGCTTCTAAGAGTCCTTTGATGCTGCAAGAGAATGTGGTTGGCGGTGATCATTCACAACAGGTGACCCGATTCCTAATTTGTGCTCTAATCTATCACCGAACAAATCTTTAGAAGCGCTAGAACAGATGCATCATTCTTATGCAGGATTGGTCAAAGCTTTGTTCGAGATCGTTTTCCGATTTTAACTTGAAGTTTTTCTATTATACATTGTATAACTTCGTTGAATTTAATGAAACAACCGCACACTACTACTCACTATGTGACGTCTGACACAGTTAACAATTTCGAATTAACTTTCCAATTGATAGTGTTGTAACTATATGTATACAAAATGTGTTTCTTCTATTATCTTATCGCAACGCTTAGTATTGAAACGAGCTCTTTGTGATTGTGTTAAAGGATATAACAGACAGGCGGTGGTTACGCGTTCTACTATTTTCTTGTACGCTACTCAAGCAAAATTTCAAATAACATAAGGGCCTACCTACAATGCTATTTGAAAGTTAAAATCAACTTATCCATACTATGACATGATTATGGTTTATGTTTGCTAAGTTCAAAGTTCATTCGTTACTTAATTTTGTGCGATCAGTTTATAATGTGAAGATAAAGATTGAGTTTGTCTGTAATTGATATATGAATGTATGAATATAAGAAAACAACAATTCTTTAGCAATATGAAGTATTATATAATAATAATCATTTATTTCGGATTCATTCATACATGAGATTACATCCATATTTGTTAGTACAATTTGCAAACTTACAAAATGGTGTTAGTAATAACTTATTAAATCATATATTTAGAAAATAATTAAAATAAAATAACAGGCTGGTCCGGGTGGACTTTCCGATGATGACGGTAAATTACTATACGACTGCGTGCAGTTATATATTTCTGTAAACGATTCTCCTTAACTTTTCCTTATAGTCATAAAACTTTAACTGATTTACTACAGTGTCTGCAGGTGGAAGCTTCTAGTGCACTCGATACTCTTTTGAGATTTTTTTATGATTTGAAAAGTTATATTTTTTATTCACACCTTCATTTTTTGCGACACTTTGTATACATTGTTCGAATATAATGTAGATTGCTGAAGCTGTAAATGTTGATTTAAAAGAGTGGTAATCACTTTTTGCCACTTTTTCTCATTAAATGTGTGGTGGTAAATTAATAAAGAGATATCCAATTCCAAAGAGGAATTAAATACTAAATGCCATGGTTAAAACTTTGAAAAATATGTATTTTTTAATTATTCGTCATATTTTTTTACGGAAGAGGAGAAGAAACGGTCACCTGATGGCAAGTAATCACCGCTGCCCATACTCTTTTGTAACACCAGAGTAATCACAAAAATGTTGCCGACCTTAAAAATCGTTGAGTATTGAGATCGTACAAACTCATTGGTACGTGGCGGGCCAGGATAGACCAGAGGACACCATGGTGGGAGTCAATGGTTCTATTTCTTTCTATCAATTTTCTTTCAATCAAATTTCTTTTCTATCAACAGTCCTATCGACCAACGATACGTGTAATGACATGAAAAAGTTACGGGAAGATATCGTCAATGACCAGTGGGAGGCTCTTTTGCCCAGGATGCCAACTAGATAATGGGTACCACAGCGGCGCCTATTTCTGCCATGAAGCAGTAAAGCGTAAGCATAACTGTGTTTCGGTCTGAAGGCCGCAATAGGCAATTGAAATTACTGGGCAAATGAGACTTAACATCTTATGTCTCAAGGTAACGTGCGCAGTTGTAGTACCGCTTAGAAGTTTTGGGGTTTATCAATAATCTCAGACGTATCAATTACCATTAGCTGAACGTCCTGCTCGTCTCGTCCCTTATTTTCATAAAAAAATGACTGAGAACTTACTGCGACGATAAACACAATCTGTCTTCTTAAACTATGGAACACGTCAGATTCGCCGCAGTCTACGATCTTCAAGGTCACCGATCTTATGAGATCATTTAACAAATCGGAAGTTCATAAACGCAGTGTAAAGTTACACCAAGTATAAAATTTACGGCCATAAAAATAAGCTTTGTATCAATTTATACCTGAGAATAAGCCAACAATATGCATAAAATTTATAGTATATCGCTGACAACACTATCAACACAATGATAATTCGGAAAATTTCCGAATGTCAAGCCTTGCAAATAACGCGGTATACGTCATGCCTCCGAATAAACCAATGTTAAGCAAGATGTCTATTTGTAAACATTTTGCATATTCTTGGTATATTCTTAGGTATAATTTTATACCAAGTTTTTTGTAAGGTTGTCTTTATCTTACCTTTGTCACTATAGAATTACATGACAGGGAGAAGTAATTTTAAACTTGGAGTAACTTTACTCTGCGGTTATTAATAAGACAGATACATTCCTATTAATTCTATTATTAATAAGAATCGAAATATACCAAACTACTGAATACTCAGCTGCACTAACATTGAACATAAATCATTATAGATGTGCTAACTACCATCATTAATGATGGTATTCACTGCATGGGCAATTGACTGTTTATTATAGCTTTAAATGTTATAGACGGAGCGTTGTGGATACTTAAGTGAAGTTGTTATAACTGGTTATGACGAGTTCTGAAATATTTCAACTTATATATATATATATACTTAGTCTAGCCATAAATACTGTTACAATTAAAAATTAACAAAATATTACATTTGAATTTGTAATATGTCATTTTAGCACCAATACATTGTACAATATTATTTAATATCAAATGGAGTGGGGTGATAAAGAGAATCGCTGTACACAAAGAAGTATGGAGCCAAATGCAATATTTAAAACTCGCAATACGCTTGGTATAAGTAACATGTTTGTGTACCGAGTACCTTTTAATAGGTACAATGAGTCCTCCTCTGTTTGTGACAGAAAAAGATGTGGCTGTCTATGTAGAGTTCGTACGAAAAGGTGATAAAAGCAGTAAGGGAAAGAAATCGAAGAAATCCTGTCTGAAAGCAAAAAATTTTGTCTCGGGAGATGAAGAACCATGTCACGTATTTTAAAAGATGACGTAGGACTTGCAGCCTATAAGAGAGGTACTGGATAAAAGATAACTGGCAAAGGGAGGTCACAGAAAAATTTTGTTTACGGATGAGATTAGTTTTACAATTGAGCAACATTTTAACAAACAAAATGGCTGTATTTATGCTCAAAGCTCTAATGAACCTTCATAATAAGCACAGAGTGCAACGTGGGCACTTCAGTGATGGTTTGGTGGGCTTATGAAGCTATGAAGGACTGACTGAGCCATATTTTTGTGAAAAAGGTATCAAAATATCGGCACAAGTGTATCAAGATACCAATCTTGAAAAGGTACTGAAGCCCCATAACAACACCATGTTCAATAACAAAGAATTCTTGTTCTCAATTTTAATCCGCTGGATTACAATTTATTATCAGTTTTAGAGAGTACAGCTTGCTCAAAACGCCGTGATAATTTGGAGTCCATAAACCAATCCGTACAGTGAAGAATTTTCCGATGGAAAGAGTGCGTGCTTCTATTTATAACTGGCCTCAACATTTAAAGGACTGTATTGCAGCCACTGGAGACCACTTCGAATAAGCTATATTTTAAATGATTTTCAATTTATGTATTAAACTAACACACTGTAAAAGTAATAAATGTAATTTGCAATAAAAAATATTGTTTGTATTGTTTCAGTATTTATGGCAAGACTAGGTATATAGGTAACGAAGCTCCGTCTATTAGGTACGTTATATTGGTCTTGTTTTATTCAGAGCAAACTGTTCTCTGTACCAAGGTCTTCATATAGGCATTCGGAGCAATCTGGTACACTATTACAAAACATACTTAATTAACACTTAAGTTTAGATGCACATTGAGCCAGTTTTTTAATTACTTGAATTCCATAAATATTCTAAGAGCAGCGGTAAACAACACTGTTATAATTAAGCGTTTAAATTATCGCTGATTTAAACCATATAATTTATATAATAATATTTCTTGTACTTTATTATGCAGAAATCGGAAACATCTAATACCATGTTAATATACAGCGTGACGTAACAATTCATCAAATGATCACACCTTAACCGTAATCATAAAAAAATCCAGACAATACTTCCCTTAAAGCCTCGCTTAGTATCGAAATACTGTGACTCGAAATCTCGAGCGATTGCCAATTCTGTGGCCAACTGGAGGGCAAAGCCAAATTGGCTCCGAAAAAGCTGGGCGTCATTAAGAGAGCACGGCAATACTTCATTCCGGCCCACATTTTAGCGCTGTAGCAAAGCGCAGGTCCGGCCACATATGGAGTATTGCTGTCATCTCTGAACTGGCGCAGCCCAGTATCAGCTTGATCCATTTGACCTCGTGCAAGGCAGAGCAGCTTGAATTATCGGGGACCTAGTGCTCTGTGAACGGCTGCATTACTTGGCGTTGCGTAGAGACGTCGCTTCCTTGTGTGTTTTCTACCGCATTTATCACGGAAGTGTTCTAAAGAGCTGTTTCACCTGATTCCTGTCGCCGAATTCCACCTTCGCACGACATGCCACAAGTTAGGGTATTATCTCCAGCATCTGGATGTTTGTGCGGTCTTCCACAGTGCGGTTTTCAAGGAGCTTTCTTCCACGTACTACAAAGCTGTGGATTGAAATTCCTTGTGCGGTGTTCTTCTTCCGGGACGATGCGACATGGGTTCCTTCAAAAAAGCGCTTACACATTCCTTAAAGGCCGGCAACGCTCCTGTGATTTAACAGATTGTGTTGCAAGAGAATGTGGGCGGCAGTGATCACTTAATACCAGGTAACCCGTACGCTCGTTTGTCCTCCTTTTCAATAAAAATAGAATAGATCCTAGATGAAGAACGCACCCTTACTGTAAGTCGTTAAGGAGTTCCATTGATCATAATGTTTGTCTACGACAAGTACTTGACCATTACGACGTCACGGTAGGTGATCCAAATATCCGGATAGCATAAAAAAGATTTGGCCTAGTATCGTTAATTTGCTCCTAAGGATTAGCCACTAAATTTTCTTTAAAGTATTTTAGGACAAATTGCAATGGGACCACATGGGAACCACCAGCTTTCAAATAAAAAAAGAATTATCAAAATCATTTCTCCCAATTCAAAGTATAAGGTAACAAACATAAAAAAACATACAGCCGAATTGAGAACCACCTTCTTTTTGAAATCGGTTAAAAGTCCTTGTTATCATTTAAAAGCTTAAAAAACTATGGAAGCTAAAATTAATTAATTATTATTAAATACGTCAAGTAAAATTTTCAAAAATAACAAATAACTTTTACCTATATCTCCAGATAAATATAATAGTTTATTAATTACACGTCCCTAAATAATCGTTATAGTTAAAGACGTAATACGTATAGGCGTGTATTAATAGTTCCCGCGGGACACGCTTAGCTATCTGACACAATCTGCGATGTGTCTTCACTAATAACTTCCAACTTTGATCCTCAATTACGAACCTCATTATTTTTAATTATAACAAGTTCCAAATGACAACCAACATCAACGTTATCACAAGAAATAACAAAGTAAATCTTTTGGAAATTAATAGAATGAGGTGTTATTTTGCGGAAACTGTTATTTAAAATGTTATAAGTGATGATAAGTGTTAATTTGTCTATGTTTCAGTGAATCAATCGAGCTTAACATACAGGGCATTCACTCTGGTCAGCTCTTACCGACTCAATTGCTCCTGAAGATGCCTCATTTTTGTCTTTATTGCTGTCCTCTCTATTTTGGTGTTATCAATAGTATTCAATTGAGGTGGAGTAAAAGAACATGTGACAGGTCCAATTGCAATGGAGATTATGTCATCGCTGCTTCAGCTAGGGGAAGAAGAAACTTAGATGAAGTCAAAATAGGTCATGAAAGGGTTGGCGCGTGTGGAGGAAGAAGAGCAAATATTTCAGGAGCGTGACCAAAGGACACACTTTGTCTCTGCCTGCACACCTTTATATATAAAAATGGCCAGAGTGTCGTGTCTGTACGTAAAAAATACGTTCTACTTAATATATATCCGAGGTCAAAATAATATAATAGTTTTTAAGACGTCGAAGCCAGTTGGAGTATTCTATTGTGGCAAATCTTAAGCGTTTGTTGCATTCTACGCGCCCAACACCCAACGTGGGAAAAGCCACGGGTACCCACGTATTTTTTAAATATAATTTTTCATCTGACATTTCATGAACTTCACGTTATTTTTCTCTTTGATTTCCGTTCTTATACTGTTAGTCGTACGAAATTTTACTTGAACGTATATCCAAACTCTTTCACCAATGACATAGGGCAGAAAAACGATATGATATATAAGCGAATACAGATCTTCAAAAAAGCCTGCACCTTCAACTTTCTCAAAGAGGATATTTTCTATTAAAGCACCACTAACTAGAGAAATTATAAAATTTGTTTCTTATTTTATGTCGCCTCTGAGATTTCATTTTGCAAATTGATGTTAATGCTAATTTAATTTTTAAATCTCTTCTCAGATTTGCAGTTTCCTTTCAATTCTCCCGAACTTAACATAAATAATCCCCATCATATTTATGCGTGAAATTAACCGATTAAGCCCATGTGTCGTTAATCCTGCATCGAAAGCTGTATAATTTTGTTAAACACCAAGCAATTTTCATGTAATATGATGTTATGTGTTCATAAGAGAATATAATTTTTGATAATAAGAGCTCTTTGTTTGAGGATGTACTTTTGCATCGCCATTTTGTTTCGGATAAATTCTATTTTTTTTAGTATCTCAACTAAATTCAAAGTAAAAATCTTTGTTAAACCTAGAACAAAACATTTATGTTTATGGCTGTACAAAGTATTCACATGACGTTAAAAACAAATACAATTCATATCCTTTCAATTTGCGGTCATTCAGAAAAAAGATTGCGTCTCCATAAAAATCATTTCTAATTCTTAATATCAGATGTGATAATTCTGTAAATTTTTAAGACATTTATCTCACGGCTTATTCCAATGCAAAACACAACAAATAATATTGGTCGAACAAAATATGCATTTATGCACCGTCTTAAAACCCTTAAACATGAGCCACAGCTAATTATGATCGGGTGTAGCTACTCTAAACTATAATGACTTTTAATTTGACGGGTAAATATTTGCAATAGCAGGTAATGATTCGCATGAGTCAGACAAACAGAGATGTAATACATCGCATGCAGGACAAGTACCGCCGCGGGCCATTCGTAGGTGGTCACGGGGCTCTCGTCTGCATCGTGGTCCGCATATTACAACAAATTACCCCAACTCGTTGCGGGAAGCCCACAATTTTGTTATTATTCTAAACAAACAATCATCGCATTCAATTGAGACGTTTACTTCTTATTGCATTTACGAGAAACACTTCACTTATCAACGCAAACAATGGCTTCAGCATTACTCATGATATTATACAACTATAAAGCGAATTATATTATTTTAAACAGATAGACAGAGAAGACCTCCTTTTTAAATTATTAAAACTCTTTCCGAGATATTATAAATTTTATTTGTTTCAAACGGCTATACACACGGTCTATCGGAGTTGGTATGAATAGTTTCGGACCTTTTAACCATCAAATATTGTTTGAGACACAAATATTTTTAGTCAAAATAGATATTAAAATCTTTTCTTGAATGTCAAAATCGACCATCCATTCGAAAAGAAAGCTTCAGAACTGGAAGAACGGGATCACGCAATACGGCTGTATTACTAACAAATAACATTGGATTTAAGAAAAAAAAAACATTAAACAATATGGGGCCGGTCACTGTATTCCTAATGTATGGTAGGTACCATTTAGAAAGTCAATTAAATTTATGTAATGTATGGAGTGGCTACAGTTAATATGTTCATTTCTGTTGACTGTTATAAACAGCACGAATGACTTTATTATCTGCTGCATAACCCCATAATTCTGTTAAAAAAGAAATAGTAAAATACGCGAGCTATATATGTTAAGAGTATAGATGGGTAGATTTTAATGTAAATAAAGAAGAGGAATGGTACTAGAATGCACCCTTGAGGCACCCCCATTATGAGTCCCAGGAGATCTCTGGCCAAAAATATTGACTTTCTGAAATCTATTGTCTTAATATGAAATAAGTAAATAAACTTCCTGATCAGGATTAAATATTAAATACAATCAAGAGCCTTACTAAAATTGCAGAAGATAGAAAGCTTTCTCTGAGTCCTCTCAGGCCGCAAAAATAATCAGGCAGGTCAACACCTGCATCTGTAGTTGAACGTCCCTTAGTGAAGCTAAATTAACGTACTTGACAATTCGAAAAGAATATTATCACTATTCACTAGGTCATGATATTTTTGTATTGTATTGTACGTTATAGTTTGAATAATGTTTAAATAAAATAAACAAATTTTAAAAATTAATAACTATTTATAAAATGGCTGAAAAGGAACATCGGTTATTGCATAATATACTGAACATAAATAATACGCCAGAGATGGTGGGATTAATTATTAGTGTCAATAAACTAGAAATTATTAATCACAAGATACGTAAGTATCTTATTCCTACTCTTTGCTTTAAGTAACGGATTTATTAAATAAATGAGATACCTACTCAACACACCATAAAAATATAAATAATCGATCTCTTGAAATGATGACTGCAAATGCCGTTCCAAGCAACGGACTGAGTTTAATCTTGGTATTACAAATCACATTTTTGATTTGATTATGGAATTTCCCCAAATTATCTAAAAATTTTCTGTTTAATTAAATTATCTAATATTTGGCTGAAAAAAACACATCAACTCATAAAACTAGTCAGACCTTAACGTAAATTACACTTAAATATAGGTCCCACTTGACAAGGTCTCATGCAGAATGTTTACCGCATTTAGGTACCTTTCCGACCACTATTAAAATTTTTGGAAGCACGAATGTATAACTTGGTATAACTTTATTGGTTTTGCTGAGCATTTTATTTTGTGAGTATTGAATGGTACTGACTTGCCACGCTAGGCTCTGTTACGCTCGGGTTATGTCGAGTCGACTAAAGATGCGCAACAACACAGATACAATTAAATTATAAATATATATATATATATATAAGTTTTCGGATCTATCGCTCACTTAAATGAAAGTTTGATTTAAGAGTTGTTAAAGTAAATCTTTTTCTAACGCAAGCAACCTGAAACATATCATTATAGCTAGATAATTATTATTTAATTCGATGTACTGTGACGAACATGTAAATCAAATAGTATATGAGTCGTATTGAGGCATTCATAATAGTACTTACCTTGACAGCCCTGAGCGCTAAGGTCGTAGTGTTCAATAAGGCACGTGTCACACAGAGGCGGGGCCGCACCGGGCGCGCATTCACACGCACCGCTGTGCGTGTCGCAAGCCTTGTTCACCGCTGCGATGCCGCAACGACACATCGGACAACCAGCCTGTATATCTATGACAACATACAAATAGAAATTAAACCATCCGAAACATAACAAATTGGCGATAATGAAGCTATCTGTACAAAGCAATACGCCAGGCTACACTACAAATTTTTCCACTTTGATTGTTTGCTGTTTCTTAAACATTTAATGAAGCACAGCACTTATTCAAACCCGAAATGTGACCAACGGGAAAACGGCTGCATTTTATAAATCACAATAGTGAGTGAGCTGATATTTTAAGAGGGAGTTTATTACTACAGCCGCTACAAATACAAGTAAAAAAAAGTAATCCAAGATGGCGAAATCCAAAATTGCCGTCATGTAAATTGATTTGTTTACTGTACTGAACACAAACTACTGTACTTTACCGTACTGTACTAAAACAATGTTTATAATCATATATGTTTAAACAGAAAGTGTAACTTACTAAATTAAAAAACCATACCTCCATAACCCGGTGCACAAGTATCACACGCTCTTCCTGTCCAGGCACTATGACAGGCGCACTGGCCGCTGCGCGTGTCGCACGCTGCAGATAACGCGCCGCGTCCGCACGCACATTCCACACAACCGCTCTCTATACCTTCCTTACTCTGTGCGCCGGACCAGTATCCCTCCTAATGAAAAAAAAATACACAATATATACTTATATTGCTACAAATTCGGGCCTTACTTCGAAGAAGTATTTTTTATTGAAAGAAAAGTAAAAAATACTTAGACTGATAGCTATTTACAGGATATCACTAAAGCGAAGTACTATCAATGAAGGATGTATGAGAACAAGTATCAAGGATTCAATAAAGGAAACAATATTTTAATAAAAAGTTGAGAGTTCTGCGCTCCATTGTTCTGAGAATGCTTGGAAACCATATCGTTCGTATCGTCATAAAATCTTATATGCTTTGTTCAACTCTCAGGTTGTGGCTCGGTCGGAAAGAGCGCTCGCACAGAACGCCAGAGATCGCGGGTTTGAGTCCCGCATAGTTCATAAAATGTTGGTTTTCAGTTTTATATGTGCTTTTAAAGGATGTCTTAAAAGATATATGCACCTATTACCTTAATATTAACCGACTCGTACATTGATTCAAATTAAAATAATATAATGAATAGGCAGACAAAACAGAACAGCGTACAGAGAAATAGCGTAAGATGAAGCTTATTTTCTGGAATCGAAACTTATTTTCATTACAATCATTGATTGTCTACATTCTTACTGTCAATGTGAAACTAGAAGAATGAGAACAGCTTGTCGGTTAACGACATTATATGTTTGTATTTAAATAATTATAGTCAAATTTGGACCACTTATAGTAATGATGGTCTCACCTGGCATTGATCGCAACGTTCGCCTTCGGCATGCGGCGGACACACAAGGCAGCGGCCAGTGTCACTGTGGCAAGGTCCGCCACCGCACTCGCAAGCCACACACGCTCCGCCTGCCGTCTGAGGAGACCCCCAGTAGCCAGAGTCACATCTATAATGTGGGAGAAAATTCTAATTCAGACTTTTAGTATTTTTTTTAAACTATATGATAAAAACTTTTTCGAGATTTTCATGAATTGAGAATATTTTGACACGGTACAAGATGAAAACCATCACCATTTATTGTTGTTATATGAAATTAGTTATCTTAATTAATTATATACATTTAACAAACACACTTAAAACCAGGCTCTTATATATACTTGTAATACGCATCACCAACACTGAAGGATGTTTTTTCACTGGATCAGGTCTAAAAAGCTCTAATTCAAGAGATTCCCAAGTTGTAAATAATAAAAGTTTGAGGTCACCTCATACAGAAGCGTTGTTTTTGGTAAGTCTGCTTCAGGTTTTATTAATTTAAGTTATAGAAGCACTCATACATTTAATTTACTTGATCTGCAGTTGAGTTTACAGGAAATGAAAAGACTTTTTAATATTATAACTCTTCACAACCCTCGAGAATTAGTAGTGTTATATTAGTGGCATAATCTAAATACAAACACTTACATCTCACAATGATCCCCAGCATATCCATCAGGACATTGGGTACACACGTACTCGTCTCCATCGGGCCCGGCCAGCGCGCAATTCGGGCTGAAGTTGTTAGCTGCGTCATACAGCGGGCAAGCGCAGCGTTTGCAGCCACCCTAATGTGGTAATAAATGTTATAGTTCCATTTTTAGAATTTATAATAAAGGAAAGGAGTAAGTATATATGACGACCTGTATAGCCGAGTGGTTAGGGATCCTACCTACTAAACTAGAGGTCCCGGGCTCGAATCCCGGTGGGTGCAAGCATTTATATGATGAATATGGATGTTTGTTTCCGAGTCATGGATGTTTAAATGTATTTATGTATGTTTATATGAATTTATGTATGTTTAAGTAAGTATATTGTATTAAATATATCATTGTCTTGTAACCCATAACACAGGCTTATGCTTAACTTGGGGCAAGATAATTTGTGTAAAAAGTGTGTCAATATTATATTATAACTAGCTGACCCAGCAAACGTTGTATTGCCGATATTCAAATCGCGATACAAAAGTAACTGTTGATCGAAGATGGGTGAAAATTTGAAGTTATATGTATTTTTTAATGCTGACTCATAACCAAACAAATTTAAAAAAAATGTCAAAATAATTAAAAAAAAATCGTGTGGACCACCCTTAACATTTAGGGGTATGAAAAATTGATGTTGGCCGATTCTCAGACCTACTCAATATGCTCATAAAATTTCATGAGAATCGGTCAAGCCGTTTCGGAGGAGTACGGGAACGAACATTGTGAAACGAGAATTTTATATATAAGATAATATTATATATATATTCGTAGGGCGATTCAAAAAGATGCATACGTTTTTTTTTTGCGAACTGTACAGGTAAAATACAAGTTGTCAACAAAAGAGTTTTCAGTTCACACATGATTTTTATATTTTAGGTTCACTTTAGATGTTTGAAGCGATTTTTTCAAGGGTATGTAAAAAATGACCTCCAATAATAAACAACAGTAACGTTCTTAAGTATTATTTTACTGCTTTTTTTATGAAAATAACGGACGGGACGAGCAGAACTTTCAGTCGATATTAATTGATACGCCTTGTCCATTACAATGCAGTGCCGCTCAGATTATTTGCGCCGCCTTTGCCGCGAATCCAGAAAAACACAAAAATTCTGAGCGGCAATAAAATTGCGCTCGTCATCTTGAGACATAAGATGTTAAGTCTCATTTTCCCCGTAATTTCACTAGCTACGGCGCCCTTCAGACCGAAACACAATAATGTTTACACATAACTGCTTCACGGCAGAAATAGGCGCAGTTGTTGTACCCACAATCTAGCCGATATCCTGTGCAAAGGAGCCTCCCACTGGTAAATTTATAATATTATTGTGGTATTTGGTTATCACAATAGATTGACATAAATTTTTATTACAGCAGACTTGTATTCCTGAAAATATTTGGAAAAAAATGTTAACTTACGGTGACAGGATTCCCGTAGAATCCCGGAAGACATCTCTCACAATGCAGTCCCGTAGTATTATGTTGGCAGGGCCCGCAAACACCATTCACTGCAATAGTAACAATACTTACGGAAAAAGAATCTTTTTAGTACTAAAAATATTCTATAAAGCAAAGGCAAAAATAATTTTGGTGTTGGAAGTCATTCACTACAATTCTAGAGTTTCAGAATTTCCTTGTATGGGAAACTGTTCTAGTTCAAGTTTTTATTCGTAAATACTATTAAGCCGCGTCCACTGCGCCGTGTTTTCATGTTTATTCACACAAAAACATGTTTTATAAACAGATTAGAGGCGTGGCTTAACAGTTTTAAACTTGCATGGTGCCTGAACCTCTAAACTGCATATGAATTCCTGGTACGTGTTGCTAGGATGACACATGATTTCAACCGCTATGAAAGACATTCCTACCACCACTAATATATATAATAATATGTTCTCCTGGTGTCTATGTAGTAATACGTCGTGCGCTTGGAGTCAGAATATATTAAGGTATACTCGCGCCATACTTAAGACAATCTCTTCTTTAACTATGATCGCCTGGTACCTTGTATTATGCTTCCTATCTCATTATCTCCCATGTTATATATTATGAATTGAAGTGACTGCTCTTTTTACTGTCGCTTTTTCGTTTCATCGACTTTCAACTCACAAAGATGATAAAGAAGTTTTCACTTCAATAGTATGCATATTTCTGTCTCATTCTTTGCCGGCTTCATCCTACACATTATTGTATTTGTGTCTCTTACCTGTCGTTTTTTCCGTTGCATCCGGTTTGAAATCACAACGATTCTAAAGAAGTTTCACGCGTGGCTTAACACTTTTGTTAAATAAAACATCTTAACATGTTTACCGCGAGAAATGGATAACATCACCCGCGTTATTAAAGGGAGAGATATTAACGCATTATTTTTTAGCGTTCACTGACTGAAGACGTACCTATCATTCGTAGCTAGCGATAATTCTATTTGGTTTGTTTGTAATGGAGTGGAATAAAGAAAATATTTTGTTATTTATACAACTGATAACAGAAAGACCGGTTCTTTAGGATGCTACATTGGTAGATCATAAAAATGAATACAAAAAACTGGATGCACTTCGTCAGACCTCATTTTTGATATGAAACAAAAAAAGGTAAAAGTAGGTAGGCAGCGGACGGACTGTTTTGCTAACATGCTTATTTAACATGTTTTGTTAAAGTGTTTTGTTAAAAAATTGGCGCAGCAGACCCGGCCTTACACGTCATGCATACTTAACATAACATACAATACAATTGATTAATTAATTCAATATATTATTACCCTTTGCTTAGAGCTTACCTGTAGTGCAAGAGGCGTGCATATTGCACGGACAAGGCACGCACTCGAAGGTCGGCGAAGTCCCGGTCGCGCGATGTATCCTCACGTGCGTCCAAGAACACTCGGAGCAGTGGCTACCCTCGTAGCCTGTGGGACACGAGCACACCTCCCGGGCTGCCGAGTGACTGTTTCGGATCTCCACACCTTCCAGCCGAACCTTCCAGAAAAGATGCGATATATTGAGTAACCTCAATAAAAATCTATACATATAGAACATGCTCGTCGTATAATAACAAAGCCGAAATGGTTGGGGCAGTAAAGTCCTCGAATGGCGACCACGTACAAGAAGACGTAGTGGTAGGATAGGTATGTTGGTCCCTACAAGATGGACCGACGATCTGATCAAGATCGCTGGATAACGTTGGATGAGGGCAGCGCAGGACCGATCGTCGAGGAAATTTTAGGGGAGGCCTTTGCCCAGCAGTGGACACTTCTAGGACACTGACAAATACATATATTATATTATTATTAATAGATATATCGGCGAAAATACTACAACACACCTATTATAAACACGAGAATAATTCAGTTTAACTAATTTTAATTAAAATTAGTTCCTAATTTTTCCTTCAATTACATTGTGATGTGAAATTATTGTAAAAACAACACGTGGAGCAGCACGTGCGCCGGGTCCTATAAATACAAAAACGGAAGGAAAAACGTCATGGGGGACGCAAGAACTCCACCCCAACAACCTGGACATAGTCATGTCCAGCGCTGATTCCTGATGCAGGAGGCTATCGCCTCGATCATCATCCCCCACGCGCCCTTCGGGCGCGCGTGAGATAACATCACATGTAGCGACCACAACCACATTAAGAAGACTCCAAATATAATCAAATGACTCTCCCAACGTCTTGGGAGAAGAAGTGCCAGGGTATAGGGCCCCGCCCTGACACCCTCCTTCCGCCCTCACACAGGGCGTGTGAAGAAAACTCGACGCACTTGAGTCAGTCGTGCTCGGGCTGTCGTACGGTACGGACCTCTCTGGGACGTCGTAACGCTGAATAAACGAAAGTAATAAAATACCTACTCGTGTAGTTTTCTTTAGAAGAACCAAGATAGCAATTGTGATGTCAACAGTAAAGACGTCACACCTTTTAAAAGCAATACAGAGGTTCTTTCCTCGTTAGATATAATTAAATACAAAAAATGTTCATAAAATTAAAACTACTAGGCCAAACTCTGTTATATTTTTATGGGACCAAATGGCAACTATTCCGCATCAAATTAAAGAAAATGCACTATTAATATAAAATAATAAAATCGATGTACATACATAAAAAAATATACTAATCGAATTGCGAAATTGAAACCTCCTCCTTTTTTGTTAAGTTAAGGGTATACATACATACATACCGTCAAAAAATATTTTTAATAAAGGCAAAAAATGCTAGCACGAGTCGATAAATATATGGTGTATAGTAAGCTATTTGGCGCTGATGTAAATAATTACTTTTTATGTAAATTCTATCTCTTTTAACTGTTGTTGAGATGATAGGGATGATAAGGGCTAAGACGAATTTCACTTAAATTAGTTTTTGAATCAATTAATGCCCTTAACTAGAAACTTGTTCGGATCGCGTCAGCGGGCCAAACTTAATGTCAAGTATATGAGCTGACCCGTCAGACGTTGTTCGTTAAACCGTTCTTAGCTGACGTCTATTTGGCGAAGGAGGATATTCCTACCACATTTCAAGTCTGTACGCCTTATGGTTCTGGATCTCTGGAGATATCGTGATGAGTCAATACATAGGTGGAAACCTCTTATATTAATATCTGGACGACCAAGCCTTGCTCGAATTTTTAAGAATGTTCAAAACTTGAACAAAAGAAAAAACCTAATAAACCTAAAGGCATCTGGAGTCGAACCGGAGTCTTCTGCTTTCCGGATAACACATGGAATATTGCTGTCATCTCTGGTCTGGCGCACCCCAGTATCAGCTCGATCCATTTGACCGCGTGCAACGCAGAGCAGCTCGAATTGTCGGGGACCCAGTACTCTGTGAACGGCTGGATCACTTGGCGTTGCGTAGAGACGTCGCTTCATTGTGTGTCTTCTACCGCATTTATCACGGGGAGTGTTCCGAAGAGCTGTTCAACCTGATTCCTGCCGCCGAATTTCACCTTCGCACGACACGTCACAAGTTACGATATCATCCCCACCATCTGGATGTGTGGCGGTCCTCCACAGTGCGGTTTTCAAGGAGCTTTCTTCCTCGTACCACGAAGCTGTGGAATGAGCTTCCTTGTGCGGTGTTTCCGGGACGATACGACATGGGTACCTTCAAGAAAAGCGCGTACACCTTCCTTAAAGGCCGGCAACGCTCTTGTGATTCCTCTGGTGTTGCAGGAGAGTGTGGGCGGTGGTGATCACTTAACACCAGGTGACCCGTACGCTCGTTTGTCCTCCTATTCCATAAAAAAAAATCCCATCTGAGCTATTATAGTCTTGTATATAGTGGCGAAATTTACCTTTGCATTCTAATGTTATTGTAGCTGTTTCTCATTAAAACACGTATAAAACTACATGTTTTAAATTGAAAGCTAGCTAGATCGATTTCTCGCCCCCTAAACTACCTGTAAGTATACTAAATTTCATTAAAATCGTTGGAGACATTTCCGAGATTCAGAATGGATATATACAAGAATTGCTCGTTAAAAGATATAAGATATATAGATATTAATATTTGCGTTCATAAACGATACTAAACGAAAGTGGGACTGATTGTCTGAGGACAAGTGAGCACTGACTTGTAATACCTAGTTTGAACCTGAATATTGTTTTGGTGAATTAAGTATCGATATCAAGGATAAAGAGGATCTATACCAACCTCATCTTGATCATTATGGAAGTGAGCTCTGATCATCACAGCGCTCAGATCCACCAGCACCGCCATGAGCTGGCTGCGGGAGACAGGAGCTGCCTCACCCTCGGAATACCACATCCCCTCTATCAGATCAGCGTTCAGCGACAGCTGGCCAGCATTCTCATGACTCGTGTTAACATACGACAAGCGGATGCCATCTAAAATTGATTTTAAATTGTTATTTTTTCGATAAAAGAAGAAAGAGTCAAAGTCAAGTAAACTTTTTTTTCATCAAATATTTCATAAAAAGTAATAAAGAATAATCTGTATCAATATAAATTTCCCTATATTGGATGCATCAACCTTTAGAGATTGAATTATTCATTGTTTGTGTAAGGATGCTTCGTAAATATGCTGGTCGTGATAACGGTCATAATTAGTAATAGCATCCAACGAATACAATGATTTATTGAATATAACAGGTTGACCTAGCGCCAAAGTTTTAGGACACCTGGCATATTTAAATAATGATTCAGATATGCCTATTAAATAGTTAGTAAACCTTCCTTAAAGGCCGGCAACGCTCCTGTGATTCCTCTGGTGTTGCAAGAGAATGTGGGCGGCGGTGATCACTTAACACCAGGTGACCCGTACGCTCGTTTGTCCTTCTATTCCATAAAAAAAATAGTTATTCATAAAACAACTTGACATTTTACTAACTTATTAGTACATAATATCATTTCTGATCCACATGGGACGTTCCTGCTGTCGGGCTTACATATATATTCGTATTTTAAATGAAAACTTAAAACTAGTTTGATTAATAATTAATATTTTTTTAGATATGTAGCGTCTTAAGTAATTATTTTGTTGTACAGTAGGGAGAGAAATTACACGTTGGAAGGGGCCAACATCAGGAAAACGAAATGTAGTAAGACTAAAAAAACAGTGAGCTGATGACTGAAAAAAGAATGGATGCAGAAAGCACTTGACAGAAAGTTGTGGATGAAGTTGGAGGAGGCCTTTACCCAATCTGGGATTCATATCTAATAATGTAACTAAATAACAATTATACTAAAAACCTAGATTAAGCAAATAATACTAACAAAAAACTAACAATATTTCAAAAGTACACTTTTTTTAGAGATATTGAATAAATGGCTTTATTATTATTATATTATTACAGTAGGGAGATAATCATTAATTACACCAGTACTTAGGCTGAGATCTTTAGAATTACTTTGAAATTAGCTGAGATTTTACTTAGACTTTACTTACATAAAACTGCGTGTGATAAAACGCGAATTTGACTTTTGAATTGGACTGTCTTAGCTTAAGCTCAGCATTCTTTCAGCTATCAAATGACTATAAAATCGCAATCAAAGATTATGGCTAAGCTAACTCTCAGCAAATTTTTACGTAAGTAAAGTCTGAGCAAAGTCTGTGTACGCTCTAAAGATATCAGTCTTAGCATTCCGAAATGGTGCAGCACGACGTTCTAGAACTTTCGCCCTCTATCAAATTGAATTGTCTACAATTAATCTATCAAAATGATATTTAGAAACTTTGATAATAAGAAACTTCGTCAGAATTTTCCAGAAGTATCCATTTTGGGTACTTCAACGGCGGTTATCTCTGCTACCAGTGGGAGGCTCCTTTGCACTAGATGCCGGCTAGATTATGTGTACCACAACGGCGCTTATTTCTGCCGTGAAGCACTAATGTGGAAGCATTACTGTGTTTTGGTCTGAAGGGTGCCGTATCTAGTAAAAATTACCTGGGCAAATGACACTTAAAATTTTATGTCTCAAGGTGACGAGCGCAGCTGTATTGCCGCTCAGAATTTTACGGTTTTTCAAGAATCCTGACCGGCACTACATTGTAACGGGCAGGGCGTTTCAATTAATTTCAGCTCAGCGTCCTGCTCGTGTCGTCCCTTATTGTCATAAAAATACCATTCCTACTCTATAGTAATACCAATTTCTTTCCGATAAGTCAAGAAAAGTGAGGCGATGAACAGATCATTAGTTGAATGTAAATACTCACCATTAGCCAAGAGAATGACATCGGGACCGACGGTAGGGCTGCCACCCGTATCCCCGCGGGCTACGCCCCAGTATAAACTGGCTCGAATCTCGCCCCCATAGCTCTCTAACTGTCCACCACTCCAAGACCTGCTCAGCCAATAGAACGACTCCCAACCTTCTACCTGAAACAATTCAGAGGTATAGGAAAACCGGTGAAAATATTTACGACGTGTCTATCCAAAGCCAGGGTTGGTCCCTTGTATATTTATCAGATTGCAAGTTGGATTGTTTTAGTTTATTATCAGTTGTCCGTGGCTTATCAGTTCAAAACAATCTTATTTAATTTGTTTGAAAGCAATTCAATCGGATTTAAATATTACTTTAAATTCAATGTTATTTGGAAGACTTATAGTGTAATAGAAAATTGTAATCAATTAACTTAGAATATTTATACGTCTAGATAGACTATGACAGCTGTGAAAAACGTCGAAATAAATTGAGTTTAGAACTATATATTGAGCAATTTATGCGCACAAACATAAAGTGTCATACAAATGCAAGTGTAAGACGCACACTACACTAATATTCCTGGTGTGTATATAAATAGGTTGCTGTTAGGCAAGAGAATCTATCTAGACTTATAAATTATCTAAGTCAATTAATAATATTGTAAACATGGATTGTCTATCTGTCGATCAGCCTAGCGAAACTTTCTAAAAAAAAAGCGATTCACTCGATTGTATGAAACGTGCAGTGATTGATAGATTGACAGATGACGGCTATAATCTTGTAAAAAACGGAGATAGCTAAAATCTACTACGTTTCATGCAACAGTTCGCTTTCAAACTTAGCCGGATTATACTTCGTCGCCAATCGCCACACTGTAATTACTACTATTTCAAACTTATGTCAAATGACTGCAAGTTTCATACTTAATTAAATTTAAATTTTTACTTTGGCAGTCCTATAAGAAGTTATTACGTAGTATTTGCCATCCTCTTTGATTGTCGTGTTATTTGCATGCATTTGACAATAATTGATATGATCAATAAATATAATGGCGAATAGACTATATAATAGCGATAGTGTGATAATGCGTGACGTTGTGAATTTGTGCATTAGCTAGTAGTTTAATATTGAAAATGCCGACTTTATGCCGAGCGTGGCTGACTGTTGACGACTTGTCAATTAAATCGGTTACAATAAGATAGATTCGCTTTCCTTTCCTATCATGTTTTACATTGCTGCTTATTGACCGATCATATTTTTAACAACTCGAGTAAATGCGTCAATGTTTAGATATACGTTGTGATTTGTCCATATGTATGGAACATATGCGAACCACGTCGCGAAAGCGTTCGGGAAATATAATATTCTTATTGAACTTATAATAAGATATAATACAGTATCTATACGAGTTATAGTCACAGACCTCGTACGTGATAAGAAATGGCTTCCCTTCTTCATCGATGGAAGGTTCCAGAGTTTCATTAGCCGCTGCATCGCTGATTATCCACGCTTCGCCCAGCGGAAGCACCACCTGGTCACAAACACAATCAATAAAATAAAGTACGGGTTTATAAGAATCGTATACTTGTTAGAAAAACTGGAGATTATTTTGCTATTGTAATGTTCGAAATTGTAACACTAAAGCTTCTTCTTAGTCGGACACTCTTGTCAGAGTGGTCGCGGTTGCGCTGACGAGGTACACGAGGTTCTGAGGGTAGATGTCCTGGCGATGTGCTTCTATTTCTGACGGTTAGAGGAGTTGCGACTGGACTCAGTAGCCTTTGTGATGGCGTCTATCCAGCGGGTTGGCGATCGACCGCGTGCTCTCTTGCCTTCCACCTGGCCCTGAACTACTATTCTCTCCATAGAGTTCATATATAGAGACGTGACCAAAACACTAAAGCACCTAAAGTAAATTTACATCTATTGTCGAAAAGTTTATACATATGATGATACGAAGATGATATATTAATGAGGTTTTCCGCCAAATAATTACGCCAAGGTCCTTGCGAAGCCTATCTTATTCATCATGTATTCTCTGGAATGAGAGAGAATATATAACGAGGCGAGTGAAAGAGACGAGAGATCTTTATCTGGCTTTCATTCTCGTCACCCGTTTTATGTGGACAAGGCATTGAGCTTGTGGCTTGTAACGCAGTACACTCCTAATACCTACATTCGTTATGCAAACAATTCAGTTCATCAACTGCGGTGATCTTGTTGGTGAGGTAATGAATACAACATTGTATATGGATAAAGTAATGACCATATAACCTACTATACTCCTAATACTTACTATAAGATGTCACTTGCTAAGATAGCGACATCGGTTGACATGTCCCGTGTATCTCGGGGCGGTCACGTTGGGGTTAGTGAAAGCTCTGGCTGTGGTTGTGACTGACCGTGAGGTGCGCCAATTTAATCTCCGAGTGGAGCAATTTACTTCCACGGCAATTAATTTATTATTTCAAAAATTTAAACAACAACGAGAAAAAATATACGAAATGAACTGTTCTGTGAATTGATATGGTCATATTATAGTGACTTGTAGTATTTAAATTGTCGCCTACGATTTTATCCCAACAGATTTCCTTGATTTCAATTCACTATGCAAACAATTCTGTCAACCAACTCAACCAGAGGGTTCAGGTACTTTATGCTCAGTCAGTTAATGATCACAACATATTGTTATCGGTCAGGTAACTGTGACAAGGCGACAAAGTAACTCTTGGCCTAAATTAATACTTTGACTTTAGATAATTTATACGTCTAGATAGAGTCTTTTGCCGTTAGGCAATAGAGAAGAACAGACCAAATTTAATACTTTAGTGTGCGTAACAAGCTACATCTTACACTCGCGATTTGTATGACACTTTGTGCTGTGTGCGTGCATTGCTCAAAATTGAGGTTAAGTCTAAACTCAATTATTTTCCAAATTTTCTCAGCTGTTCTATCTAGACGTATAAATGACCAAGAATTGGACTTACATCAGGATGAATGCGAGGTCGATGATCGACTCGGCAAGAGTCAGCCAGGTGGGAGCAGTAGCATTGTCGACATCCGCCGGGCAGCTCTGCGCTCAGTCCGAAGTACCCCAGAGCGCATTCGTCACATCTCTCACCTACCACATGCGTCTGAAACAATGTGGCATTATTAAAGTATTATTTTTATCGTAAAAACTTATTTAGATGCAATGAGTGGGTACTTTAGGGTGGGGCAATACATAAATGGTTGCGTCATCGATGTTAATAATAATAATAGCTTTTATTAACAATCTATCATTAAGTACAGTTGCATTTCTTATCTTAATTCTACTGATATAATGTAATAATTTATTTAAACAAAACAAATCTTATAACAATATTTACAATACTATGACAACATAAAATTAAAACTCATTATGTGGAAGTGTATCAAAAATAGTGGCAACATTTCCGTGTTGTATAGCTAGGCTGATCCGTTGACCGAAATAGCTGTTAGCGTTGGCCTTATTGAGGCGCGAAGATAGTACTTTGAACATTCTCTGTGCCCAGAGGCAGCACGAGCCAAGTATCATGACACCAAATGGCACAAATGGCACAAAGATGTATGACTGACTGAGACCAACATATTTGCGACGCTTGCTGTCTTCCACAGTCGAAGCCGCAGCTACAGCACTAACTGACGTAACTTAGAGCCAGAGTATCGACGCAAGTCACGTCCCACACCAGCGCCATTCCCCGTGCCCAAGCCACCAGCGTCATTCCATCAGGACTCTTGCCATCGCGACGGGTAATACCATTTTCCTCTAAAAAAGTAAGTATGTTATAATTTAGTGTATTTGACACCGATTTCTAGATTGTGTTGCTTTCCAGCATAGACAACCCCAAGTGTTCTATCCCACAAAGATGCTTTCCTCATCCAAGTTGAGCCTGCCACCTTTTGAATAACATCGTCCCATCTTCGACGCTGTCTTCCTTCATTTCTCCTTTTATATCTTGGAACCATTCTGTCACTTCTTTAGTCCATTTCTTTTTCTTACTTCTTATAATTTGTCTAGCTCATTTCCATTTCAATTGGTTTATTTGATATTTTATATCTATGATACTGGTTCGTTTTCGATGTTAATATGATAATGTGGTGATATAATCACTTTCGGACGGGTTCTGCGTTGTTGGGTCATTTAAGTTAAAATATATATAAGTAGTCATATTATCTTTTGCAGCCATTCTAACTTTGATAGAGTGAGTAGAATAGGTAGACTTACGGCCGTTTACAATAACCTATCTATCTTTAGTTTAACTTACTAGAAGTAGACAAATCTATCCTTTTACGCTAACTTACTTTTCAATAACCTATCGACATAAAACTTTGGATAGATGAGATCTTGTTATTAAACGGAGACAGCAAAAAATCGATTTATTTAATAATTATTATAGTAGTAGTGACTTACAGCAGAGAATTTTAAAAACTTTAAATACTCAATTTCTATTAAGCACATTTTCAACATTAACTTAGATTTGTCTCTGAATTACAACTTTTATGATTGAACTACTATAAGTTTTAAATACTACAACACTAGAGGAAGCACAGGAACGTTGCCGGCCTTATAGAAAGGTTAGGTTGTACGTGGAAGAAAGCTGCATGAAAAGCGCACTGTAGAGGAGCATGTATGTATTATAACTCTAAGTGTATTACAAAAATATAGGTCTTTGTGTCAAAATATTTAAGTGACTATATTAGCCATAACGACCTGTATAGCCGAGTGGTTAGCGATCCTACCTACTAAGCTGGAGGTCCCGGGTTCGAATCCCGGTAGTCATAGATGTTTAAATGTATTTATGTATGGTTATATGAATTTATGTATGTTTAAGTAAGTATATTGTATTAAATATATCGTTGTCTTGTAACCCATAACACAGGCTAAATATGCTTAACTTGGTGCAAGATAATTTGTGTAAAAAAGTGTGTCAATATTATATTATATTATTATATATATAACAGCTGTTCAGGTCATGTAAAAAAGATACAATAATTTAATATAAATTAAGTTCAAAACCAGTGTAGGTAGATCTTAATAGTACAAAATACTGAACGACTACAAAACCCCACCTTACACTCGCAGACATCTTCACAAACTCTGCTGGGGTCCACGATACCCCGAGGGTCACACTTGCAGGCGGGCGTGGTCGCCTCCAGCACACAGTTGGGGAACACCGCATTGACATCCTCGCACCACTCGCACTTGGGGCCCGAGAACCCGGGATGGCATGTGCACTCCACAAGCTGGTTCCTCCTGTCCCATTTACACGAACCTGGAATGTATAAAGTATTTTTGGGTATTACAGGCTTGTATTTTTTATATTTTCACCTAACTATACAGGGTTATTGGTAATTCGACAAACGGGTCACCTGGTGTTAAGTGATCACCGCCGCCCACATTCTCTTGCAACACCAGAGGAATCACAGGAGCCGGCCTTTAAGGAAGGTGTACGCGCTATTTTTGAACCCATCGTTCCGGAAACACCGCACAAGGAAGCTCATTCCACAGCTTTGTAGTACGTGTAAGAAAGCCGCACTGTGGAGGACCGCCACACATCCAGATAGTGGGGATGATAGCCTAACTTGTGGCGTGTCGTGCGAAGTTGGAATTCGGCAGCAGGACGTCTCTACGCAAGGCCAAGTGATCCAGCCGTTCACTGAGCAATGAGTTTGACAATTCGAGCTGCTCTGCGTTGCACGCGGTTAAATGGATCGAGCTGATACTGGAGTGCGCCAGACCAATCCAATTTGGCTTTGCCCTCCAGATGGCCACAGAATTGGACCCTGAGACCCTGTATTCTGATACTAGCGAGGCTTTAAGGGAAGTGTTGTCGAAGAGCGGTGTTACCACAAATGGAACTTTTTCGTGGTAAACGCGCAAACTTGAGTCTTCTGTGGGATAAATTGGACAAGGTTCAATTTACCCCATTCCGCGACCTTCTCAAGAGAGGACTCGATAGAAGACACGAGTTTCTCCCGGCACCGGTTGACGATTCCCCGAGAGAGAGACCTGCATGGCCCATGTATACGGCATCACCAGTGCTGTCGTCTGCATATCAATGATATGTTGGGCACCTCCAACATGCATTGCAAGAAACAGCATGGGAGATTGCACACAGCCTTGGGGCACTCCAGCGTTCACGGGCTTTGGGTTCTAGCAATAACCATCGTCAACGACCTGTATGATGCGCCCAGTGAGGAAGCTAGAGGTCCACCTGCATAAGCTCTCGGGAAGCCCAAATGTATTCCCATTGGGAGGTGATGGTAGTCACCATTTCCAGTCAGACATTTTAGTGAAAAAAATCTAAAAAATAAAATTTAATAAAATCGTTTCTTGTCTCGCATTTTTAAATTAAAATAATAAAGATAAATTACCAATATTTAATTGTTTTTATAAAACAGAATAAAAAAATCGATTTGAATTGATACTTTTATTTAAATGAATTTATGCTTTTGCAATTTTGACTTTATTCGAATAAAACTAAAAAACCTGATAATTTAAAAAAGGTTCATTTTTGTATAATGCATAGGGGGGTTAAAATTATCGCAATTATTCACCACTATCACCTTAAAACGGTAATACATCGAATAACCATTAAACCTGTATATTTTATACCAGTCTTTTTTGTACAGAGTTCCAGATAGCTGTCGTAAAGTAGTAATTTGCAACGATTATTGTATTTCGGTTTGAAGCACACTGTTCCTAGTGAAATTATAATGAGACTTAACGTCTTACGTCGAGCGTGACGGGCGCAAATGCGATGTAGAATTTTGGGTTCAAATAAGAATTCTGGTCGGCACTGCGTTGTTACGCCAAAAAAGTATTAAAAATTATAAAAGAACGGAATTGGATCCCATGGTATGCATAAGTAGTATATTATTATTCTTTTATCATGATAAAGTACAGTTACGATTTCGTTTTCATTGCAACCTGACCACTGAAACTAGTTAGTTCTCAATTTCATAGGTTTTAATTTATGTAGCCTAAGTAGCGCCTTATATCATATGCCATCTGCCTTTGAAATTTCGTCAGATGTTTTGGAGATTTGGCCTTGCAAACAAACTGACAGACAGACGAAAATTTTAATTGACTTTAAATAAATTTTAAATTGGTTTTCTGATACAGAAGTTAGTAATTGAAAATTCGTTGTAAAATTATTAAAAAATAAAACTTTGAATTGGTTTTTCTAATATTGAAGCACTTATTAAAAATTCGTCGTAAAATTATTGAAAAAAAATACTTAAACAATCAATTTAGAAAGTATATTTATCTAAAATATAGTAACCCAAGGGGTGATTATTTAATTTAAATGAGGAGAAAAAAAATAAACAAACAAATTTTACTTTATTAAAAAAAATACTCATTTGCCTAGTAATTTCACTAGCTACGGTGCCTTTCAAATCGAAACACAGTATTGCTTACACATTACTGTTTCACGGCAGAAATAGGCGCCGTTGTGGTGCCCATAATCAAGCCGGCATCCTGTGCAAAGGAGCCTCCCACTGGTAAATATATATGAAGTTTTCCAGAACTTACCATCTGAGCCTTCTGGGTCGCAGTCGCAGGGAACGCAGGGTCCGTCTGGGATCGCGTTGTAGTAGCCCACGAGACATCGGTCACACAGTGGACCAGCGCGGTTGTCCTGTTCACAATTTGAAGTATTAATATTTTGTAAATAGTCCACTCATCCATGAAGCATTTTGGTGGGTTTGATCCCTTTTTTCACATATGGGAGATGCATCAGCGCGTGCGTATGAAAAGGAGTTATGCGTTGCGTTACACCGAGAACTTAATGCGAGGCGATGAGATCGTTGATCACTGATGAAGTATCAATTTACTATTATAGTAAGCGTAGGTATATTGAGTTCTGCGATTTGCGTGCAAACTTGTTGCTCGGTGACATTTTTTGTTATATACGGCGCAAGAGACAACTGTCATTAGATTAGCCTCTCAAATGACAGTGAGTCTGTTGCTTATGGTATCTCTCTATCGTCAAACGAGACTTGTTAGACACCTTTCGACTGCTCATAAAGGAGTGCAAAGGTCCATTCTCCGTGTTTACTTTGAATACTTAAGAAACAACTGTAATAACAAAACTTTGCTTTACACATGATTTAAGAGATGGACTCGGAGTTCTTCTCTCCCTGTCAAAGCCCCTTTACGAACTGATGTAGCTTCATGAAGTTTACCAAGTGTTGTTGCAATAAGTTATGGTGTTGTCAGTCTCGATGGTATATTCTTATTTCTATAATAGTCCCATAGCTTTTGCAGTACTGTATGATTCTACAAATTGTTTGTGCGAGAGAAAAAGATTCATGCAAAACGCTTGGTTGTGGGATGCCAGACTTCAATATGACATCGTATCCTTATTCGAATTTGTTTAAGAGGTGGAGAAAATACGATACACTCTTGTTACTAACTAGTGCCCTCATACATATTTAAATTTATTTTCAGCTTTACGTTAGAGTTTCAAACCTACATTTACCTTGATTATTTTTAACATACCGTACAATTGACGCACAGAATATCTCCCACATCATCAAAGGTACACTCTCCACGTTCCCCGCAAGAGCAGTCATTCGGAGTGACGTCACAGGGCTCACGAGATTTCCACTTGGAACCAGAACAGCATCGCTGGCAATGACTTCCGCAGGTTCCATGCAAACAGTCACATTTTGCTCCCTGGAAGTATTGTATATATAATATGTGAGGAGTTAATATTAAGTGGATACCACTGATTAAGTGGTGGTGTAGATATCCGAATTTGCATTATCAAGGTGAAGGAGAGGGAAAAGATTTTGTAAAGATGAGCAGCTAAGTTAGAAAGCATCGAGTTTGAGAGATGAATTGAGAAATTATTGACTGGTGACTTGTACCGCCAATTATCAACCAAAGTACGAAGTCCGGCCGGAACAAGCGATGTTTTTGATGTAAATGTTGGCGTACACCAAGGTTCCACACTCAGTCCTATATTATTTAATATTGTAATGAACCATCTCACCTCAAATTTGCAACGAGCGCCACTATGGAACATCTTATATGCTGACGACGTCGTCATCATCAAAGGTTCGGACACGTCACGAGGCAACCAACTAACCATATGATCAGAAAAATGCTGAATATAGAAACTAAGCTCCGAGGACGATGAAGAATCCGAATCACATGTATGTGTGTATTAAATAAAAAAGACACCCAAATCAACAAAGAGACGACCCAGAACCAAGCCATCTGGAGAAACATTATACGGAGCGCCGACCCCAAATAAAATGGGAAAGGGCCAGGCAAAGGAGAAGAAAGGACTTGTGACTTGCTCAAGAGATTATTATTAGCAAAGGGCTTTTAGCAGCAGCTATACGACCAAATATTTCTTACGGTGATTGACCTTTTAGGGTAATTGGTCGTATGACTCATAAGCTTATATCTTATAATCGTACAAAACAAATTGCAGGGATTTTAACGGTTTGCATGCACAGCCATGACAGCAAGCCCTGGGAACGACGCTGGGAATAACACCGCTAGACATATAAGGAGTTTAATTGGTCAAAAAGAAGCGCCTCCACACCATTTCTTGACATCTCATGATGATATATACCTACATTATATTATTTTTATTAACTTAATTTAATTTAAGCCACCTACATGTAGGTAGCGATAATTTATAACATTCACCTCTCCTAAAAAAGCTCAACGCGATTCGAGAAGTTCTACCTAGTAAAATAATTATAAATGGATAATTGGTTAATGGCGCATATAAATAAATATCTACATTAAATCTTCTATTTTTCAATTAATTCTCACGAAATATTCTAGTATCAATATATTAGATTAACACGGCGGCTTTAAATCGACTTTACCAATTTTTTCATTTTATTTCAAGTGGCGAGAATTAATATTCTGCAAGCATTGAAATAAAGTGCTATTCTCCTGCTTGGCTTATACCTTGAGGTTCTCATATTGAACCTACAAATTTCACTCTAATAGGAATGTCTATCATTCCAACTTGGTGAACAAATTACTATTTCCGCCGTGTTGCAAACAAAACACCGTTTGTTTGTTTTTTTTTTTATGGAATAGGAGGACAAACGAGCGTACGATCACCGCCGCCCACAATCTCTTGAAACACCAGAGGAATCACAGGAGCCTTGCCGGCCTTTAAGGAAGGTACGAAGGCCAGCCCGAGCTAGAGTGCTCGGGGAGGGATTGTCCGACTCTGGTAGAGCCGGTTCCCTCCTGGGGATATATATACTATCTCTTTAGGGACCGCTTTCATAATCTTTGTTGGGGAAGGGGGGGGGGATGGCGGCACTTGTTACCTTGTGGTCCACGTTGCAGTGAGAGGCATGTCCGTGGCATAGACAGCGTGCAGCCAGGGTGAGTTCCCGCACGGTGTAGTATGAGTGAGGCGCGGGGTGCGGGGCACGGAATGACAAGCGCACCCGCCGGGCCGACACACCTTCGCCAATACCCACGTGCATCTGAAACACACGATATGTTTCCAGCGTAATAGAACCTGTTTTTCAATATGAAGTCACTGGATTAGCAGTCACAGATAAATATTTTTAATTCAAGTGGATTCATAAAAATAATCTTGTATCGTTAATTACTTTCTTATCGCAACCAGTGATTCATAAAGCCGCTTACGTTGAGTAGAATTGGCAAGAGACTCGACAATTATTCTTTTAAAAATATTAATATGTCGTAGTTAAGAACGACGAGCCAATAAGCTAGTACGAATATGATTCGGTATTCATCTTAGTTCGGGTGTAATCAGCGTGCGGTGCACGTGCGGGCGAGAGTTTACGCGCCAGGCGAATGCCTAGCAAGCAGTCAGGGAAGAACTATCGAGCGAGATGGTTGTGTCGCACGCGCAACGGTATCGGAACGCAACGTTCTTATTACATAATCACAAGCCTTTGGGCCACAACAATGGACAACCACGAGGATCCTGGGGGCCTACTCCTAAAATCGATATTCGATAAATCGTCGCATTAGTCGTGTCGAATCCTACTCTTAGTTACATCGTAATCAATGTCGAAACGATGATTGAACGAACGAAACATTATTCTATATTATCGGCCCTTACCCTACTCTTAGTTGAAAATGTCAGAGACGAATATCGAATTTCACAAATAATCAAACGTCACTATAACGATAATCTCAAACACACCTTCTAGGCTGTCGATGCTATTATCGTTTCAAGTTGTATAAATATATTTGCCATACAATATACATCCTTAATAGATATTATTGAAATAATTACATGTGATTTTACTATTCAACAGGATTTTTTACTACTAAGTCATTTAAGTCATTTTGTTGATCGTTTATGCTTAGAAATAATGCAAATGGCCGCCTGAGAAAATTGCTGAGAAATTGGAAGTCGACGAGAAGGGTTGAGTTACTCTTCTTTTACATTTAATTATCCGCAAGTTTTCTATTATTTATTCAATTTTAAATGGTCATATTATATTCATGACATATTTTTTAACATTTACATTATGTGTAAATGATCCCAAATTGGTGGTGCAGATTATGGCATGGTCCTTACCGCCTAAACTATGTTTTGACTTTTGACACTTAACAGCGACATAGCACAGATAATGTTTAGATTTGAACATATTTTATTCACACTAACATCGTAAAAAAATCAAAATATTAGTCTATGGTAACGATAAACGATAAGGAATTCGAACATTTGTTAGAGTAGGATAGTTGCGATATATTCGGAGTATTGTCGTATCGTTCCATGACCGGTCTTGAACCGTCAAATATAATAAAATATGTAGAACATGATTATTAATATTCATTTAATTGTAAAGTAAAATGTGTATTTGTAATGCACTTGTGCCTTCTCCTACTCTTACTTCTTGACTAGGCGGCAGTGCTCTTGTATTGCATAATCATAAGCGGTGACGATTGCTGTCGAAATGTTGGGTTTATTAATTATTTGGGGAATTAATAAATTTAATGATACCACAGATCGGAAATTGAGTGGTCGCTCCAAATTTTATTAAAATTATACAAAGAAGAAGCCCGCTGAGCTTCTTGCGCCCATTCTTCTCAGGTGTGTCGCATTCTTTTACTCATGGGTTGTACTTTTTGACTTTTGATAAGTGATTTCATATCCTATTTTGAATAAAAATATTTGATAAATTGGCCTGGTTGGAGGACGCTTCGTAAGTCGTGAACCGCCAGGACGACAAGATCTGTTTTCGAACTACTTTCTTCAGCAATCTGCTTTATAAATAAATATTTATGTTTATATCTTTGTTCCCAAAGCCTTCCGAAATTATTTATCTAATTGTGATGGAACTTTTTGAATGAGTGTTATGAGAATGCCCTTGACAGTTCCTTACCCAAAAAGAATTTTTTTTTCGATTATATATTACTTTTTATTTATCCTGGTAAGCAACGCATGCTGGGTACAACTTAAACGTAAATTAAACTCTCACAATTGTTCCCTTGAATATTATTTTTGACTTTAAAAAAAAATAACAAAAAAGCAACCGACCGAAAAGCTCTATTCCAAAACAATAGATTTAATATGCACTAAAAAGTATAAAAATAATTGCGTATTTTTATACAATCTAATTAATTAATCTAATGCTAGTTACGATTATTGTTATTTTTGGAATCGGTGTCCTTCCGCCACGACCCGCTCTCGCCTCTCGCCTCCTCACGACTCAAGCACATCTCACTTATAACTACGTATGTAGTTACAAACCTATCTTGGCTGACACCGACTCCAAAAATTACAATAATCGTAACTAGAATTAGATTAATTCATTAGTTTGTATTTGCAATTATTTTTATACTTTTCAGTGCATATTATATGTATTGTTTTGGTTGTATTTTTGTTAATTTTTTTTATATTTTAGTGAATATAAAGTATACTAACTAACAATTTGTCTAAATACCTAGGTTATACTGAAAATATTTAGAAAATGATAAACGGCTTAATGTATAAAGTTGCCAATACTTTTATTGTTTTTCGAAGTAATCTCCGTTCCTCTTTATACATCGTCGCATTCGATGGAACCACTGAGAAAAGCAGTGAGCAGTGGCCACGTTCTTCCTTAGGGGCCCCTTCTATGGTATTTTCGTACGCTTTCATCTCATCTTCAGGGCTCGTAAAACGAATACCTCGAATTTTATCTTTAGTTCTTGGGAATAAATAAAAGTCGCAGGTCGCCAGGTGAGGACTGTATGGCGGATGACTCATTATCTCGACACCTGCCATAGTAAAATATTCAACAGTCCGTTTTGTGGAGTGCCCTGAAGCATTGTCGTGGTAAAGGAGGGTCCTGCTCCGAGGGCGCTGCTGTCGATTTTTTTCCAAGACAACGGTCAAACATCGATTGACATACCATTCTGCAGTGACTGTCCACCTATCTTCTAGCAGAACTGTCGCGAAATGACCTTTCCGACCAAAGAATGAGGTAATCGTCTTTTTTCCTTGACTTCTTCCTTTCTTTACCTTAGTTGGCCGATCCCGAAACACCCACAGAGCTGATTGTCTTTTGGTTTCGGGTTCGTAGCAATATATCCAGCTTTTATCAACTGTGACGATGTCAAATACAGCATTTTAGTTACCGCCGTTGAACTTATCTAACATTTGGCGACACCAGTCCAGCAAAGGTGTTTCTGGTCGTCGGTTAAAGTATGGGAAATCTATCTGGTACAAAGCTTCCTAACGCGTAAATGTTCATGTAATATTTTTTGAACTTGACTCATACCAATGCCTAGGCTTGCCCGTATCTGCTGATAGGACACTATCGTATCTTCCTCTATCATGCGTCGCACAGCACTGGTATCTTCAGTAGTCGCTGTTAAAGGACGTCCCTCACGCGGATCATCATTGAGATTGCTACGTCCATGCTTAAACTCGTTAAACCAATTGTACATAGTGGCAAGAAATGGGGCTTCATTAAGAAATGCTAATCGTAGCCTATCATAGCTTTGTTGTTGAGTAAGCCCACAACGAAAGTCATAATAAACCATTGACCGAAAATTTTCAGGCGTTAGGTTTATTTTCACGTGTAACAAGAGTTTTAGATTTGTCGCCAATTCACAAAAACAAATGACAAATGAATACAATGTACTACGTTAGGTTACCAAAGAGTTCTTTAATGGAAATTCAAAAAAAGTTTTCATTAGCAATATTTCTAACTGGCCAGTTCTAAACATTTTCAGTGTTACCCACGTATGTGTAGATATAAATTTTTCAATGCTACAATGAACGCAAGCGCTTTGCAATTTGATTACAGACAGTTAGAAATTCTGCCACAGATCGCACCCTTATTGTTTGTCGTTAAGGAGGTCCATTGATCATCATTTTCGACTACGACAGTTACTTGACCATAACTACGTTTCGGTAGGTGACTTAAATATCCTAATAACATAAAAAAGATTCGGCTGATTAATTTGCTCCTAAGAATTGAAGAGTTGCGTTACTTTGTCATGGATCCCATAATCATAACACAACCAAACTCTCACCAAAGTACCTTTAAAGTATATTATTTCCAATAAAAAAAGAATTATCAAAATCCATTGGCGTGATATTGAGTTATTCGTAAATTTGTCGTCCACATACGTGTAGCTAAATTAAGACTTTTATAGTTTTCTCATGGATGCCATTATCAGATCTGGAATTACAATGAGACCACACGAGAAGCACCAGATTTCAAATAAAAAAAGAATTATCAAAATCGGTTCACCTAGTCGAAAGTTTTGAGGTAACAAACCTCCTTTTTTGAAGTCGGTTAACAAAGCACTACCGTTTTGAGAGAGAGAGGAAAACTCGCAGGAAGCTTTCGCTACTTTATAAACACGACGTATAGGTGCTATATTAGAGTCTGCACCAAACGAAGTGTGGCTAGGTTTAAATAGTTACTTGTAAGTAACAAAAGTCGCTCATAATCAAACATAGAAAGTACTAATGTGATAAGGTGAGTATTTGCAAAAATGACTCATAAAATTAGTATTGAGTAGCGAGCAATCTGATATAGTAGCATATATATGTATTTAGGTATTATTACGTGAATGTTAATAAGTCTGTAACAACGTGAGTCATAACTCACCATTAAATGTCAAGTACCTATACGATAAGTTGCGATATACTCTGACTTTTGTCTGTTGGCGCATTCGGTAAAATCATTTCGAGTCTCGAACTCAGACTAGAGACTGGACTCAAAACTTAGACTAGAGGATAATCTGTAATCGCGACGGTCACCTTCTTGAAGGTAGCTACTGAAAATCAGTGTTCGGTTATACCTAACTAATATGCTGTGTAGCAAACTTTTTTGGGGCAAAAAACTGCAGTCACCACTTTATTGTGTTGATATAGAATAAGCCTTACTTTATTTTTTTCTTTGGTTCTTAATGTATGTTAGTTTTAAGCTGATTGAGCATGTATATTATATTCGTAATTATTTAGATTCGATACGATAGAAATCCGGAATAAAAGTAAACTTAAAGACATAACACGAATCGCAAAAACTGCAAATTGAAATTGGGCAGGCCATATATCAAGGGCCAGTAACGAAAGATGGAGAAGTATAGCAACAAACTGGTACCCATTAGACGCCAAAGAAGAGGTAGACCTGGTACTAGATGGAGAGAAGATCTAGTAAATTACGAAGGAGTGATGTGGTCACGCACAACACACAATAAGGACCAATGGAAGAAGAAGAGGAGGCCTTTGCCCAGCGGTGGGATGATATATAAAATATTGTAAATAAATTAGTAATAGTTTTAATATTGTAATAGGCTTTAATAAATAAAATCATTTAGATAAGTTTTTCATATTGTTTGTTATTATATTTTGTAAATGTTTTCTTGTTTTTGTAGTGTTTGCTCAAAATAAAGATATACTTACTTACTTAGAATGCGAAATTGAAGACTCTACTATTAGGGCTTTTGCGAATAGAGACAATGATATTACAGTATACTTTTAAATATCATTGAATATAGAGTGATACGTGGAAGAAGCGTTTTTAAAGCGTTTTTACGGAGATGAGAGACTAGCTACATCGTTTCTCCTTCCCCAAAAATCTCTGGTAAATACATTTTATCCCATTCGTTGGCGCCGTTTCTGAGATACGCGAGATGTATTAGTTCGCACTAGCTTTTGCCGATGACATAACCCTCACGCCCTACGCGTAAAATTTAAAATCAAGACTGTATATTTCTATTGATATATAGACAGTTGAGAAATAAATATAAAATACTTGGAGAAAGATATTATCCTGCGATAAATCGGTAGATCCATAGCAATACATCGGTGTAAACTGCATTCAATTATATGTAGTGCTTGATAAGACAGACAGACAAGAGTTATTTTTTTGGATTCTGTTGCCTTTTTATATCGTAAGAAAGAAGAATGAATTTTGCATCAATATCTACAATGTAAACACATCGGCCGGTAAATGTCTATAAATAATAATAAATAAGATAAGATGAACTTAGCAAGATGGCAACCGGAACAAAAATTTTTTTTAAATAACACATAAATTGTTTATAGATGTAGGTGTTACTTTGCGGAAATCCATAATTATCCAAATGTTTTGAGTTTTCTTTAGTGTTTGACTCGCCAGTCGCCTCGCGAGTCAACGTGACTTGAGGATGCCTCGTGTAAAGGCGAAACACGTGTCGAATTGTTTAAATGACTTAACTGGCGGAATTAACACTAAAGAAAACTCAAAACATTTGGACGTAAATTGTTTTAAAAATTCTGCTGGAATTATAGCATATATAATAATTTCAAGTAAAAGGTATACCAGAAGCTTTTTTAAAAAAATAGGCAGTGCGTGATCTTAACATGGGATTTTTACCCATTTGTTCTCACTCAACAATCTTTGTCCTTACCTCACCATTTTCCAACGGCTTAGGATTAGCAAACTGCGTCGAACAAGTCAACTTCTCCTTCGCTCTTTTCGTCCCTCTCGCTTTTCTTCTTCTCCTATCAGGTCTAAGATCCCAGAGTTTCTTGCAGTGGTCCCTGTCTCCGAATGCCCTGATCATCCTCCAGTCTTCCCCGTGCTGTGTCGAAGATACCTCAAGAGACCACGCCAGCGGCCGAGGTGACGGCCCCGATTTGATAATAACGTGTAGGAGCTCCATTTTCTGAAAGTAGGAGTTTTTATTTATTTAATTTTATCAAGGATTCCTAAACAAAACCGACCAAGACTTCAGAATACTCAAAACGTCGAACTTAATAAATAATGACTTGCATTAGTTTGAGTATTACAGAGAAAATGAACATTTCAAAACAAGGTTCCTATTTGAAAAATAAATATTCTGGTTATAGTCTATAGTTTAACAGTTTTGTGGCCGTCAGTGATATATTTATCACTGTTATGTTAAGGTAAGAAACTCTAAAACTTAAGTAAATATAAATTTAGTACTTAAAACTGTTTAATTATTAAACAAGCAAAGCTCAACAATATTCTGGACAACGGTTTTACACCTCAACAATGACATACAATCTGTTTTATTTCCTCCAGTAAGAGCTCTGTGAACCGCAGACACACTAACAACATAGACAGAACAGTTATTTAATATTATATGAGAGATAGATACAAGTGCTAAAATGGAGGTAAAGCGAATAAAGTATTCTTTAAAAAGTACTAGCAATGCGCCCTATAAAGCGGTAGAGTAACACCCGCAACACGTTGACGTCTAGCATTCCACAGCAATTCTTGACACCTGTTGTTGCGGATGTCCATGGGCAGTTGCCTCACCTCGACCCATCCGGTGATCCTCTTGCCCGTTTGCCCCCTCTTGTATAATAAGAAAAAATAACAATGGTTTCGCGTTATATGTGCCCTCGTTATATTCATATTACACGTTTTTGCGACATCGTAATTCGTAATAATAATATTAATTATGCAGGTTTTTAATAGACTAATTTAATAAAAACGCGTTATAAGGAGGAGTACTGTACTTTCTAATTAGTAATGGTAAATTCTAACTTTTATGGCTTGACCCGAAAAAGTTAATTCTTGAACAGTGCCTACGTCACCAACTCGTAAATTAGGGATGGTATTCTCACCTTCACGTGTTTAAAATATTTTGAGTGTAATTTTTATTTGTGAAATAATTAGCTCCAAAACACTAATTTTTAAGTCAAGTCCCTCCCTTCCAGAAAAATAGTTTATGTTTGGGATGAAAAATTCATGACAGTAACTAATGTAATATAAGTCAAAAGAAAAATGTTTGTTAATAAATAATTATACTAAAGTCATACGTTTACTTAGAATATTTGAAATGGGTTAATTTCTGAGTATTACTTATTTTAACAGTACAATAAATAAACACTGAGGTTAAAATCATTAACTGTTAATTATTAAAACATTTAATTTAAAAAAATGGCGTGTGCTTACACCCCATGACAGACGTGAAAACTTAGTGAGGTTAATATTACGAAAACAAGCTATTTTTTCTTTTATATTCAAAAAGTAAAGTAATAACATTTAGAATGTATAATAATATAATTTGTTTGTTTATTTCCACACAGTCTGTCTATATAATTTTAAGTCTGGTTGTGTCAACAAGCGCGCCAGCCAAAACTGAATTAGTTAAGCGTGTCTTGGCCATTAACACTGGCTGCTGTGGGAATGGACAGATCTTAGCGTGAAGAAATTGATATGTTTGTCTACCGCTTGCATTCCGTACATAACAAATCGGTATTTGAGTAAAAGTAAATGTTAGATACTGTACTTGGAATGTGGTTACTAATTAACAAGATTTACTTTAGTAAAGAAAGATTTATATTTATTCAAATTAAGTATAAACTCGGCAAAATTAAACTCCGGGAGTGCCAGCAGAAGTGAAAACTTTAACGTTAGCGTTGTGCAAATTGATTTTGGAATGGTTAGGGAATAATTTTGCACGAATTGGTTTATTTATCAGTATAAAAGTACTAGCATTTCTGTGGTTAAATTGTATTTAACTCATTGATTGATTTATTGCGCTATCGTACACAAAAAACTATTTATATTACATAAAAAGTTTAATAGTTCAGAACCATTACAATTATTTTACATTAAAAGTTTATCTCTCAGAAAAATGAACTTTCATCAATAATAAACTATAAAAAAATTTACAGCTGAGATTCGATCCCTCGACCTTGCCGTGTTTCGGATTCGCACTCTCAATGATTTAACCAATAGTCCAATGATGAAATAGTCGAACTTTAATTAGTTAGAAGTATAAATTTTTCAATCATAATTTCAACGACTGTATTACGAATTTTCGATCAGGCATCGTGTCCTGGCGCTAGTTTAACATTTTATACCCGTCCCAAGAAAAGTGTTCAACGCCGCTAAAGTAGTTTGAACTTCAAAAATCCTAGTTAATTTAAAGAAAATATCTCGGTTAAATAAGTAAAATGAATTAACAATGTCTTTTGTTAGTTTTGCAATAAATGACTTAACTACGTTCCATTTCCGTTAAGTAATTACTTTCATTTATGAGAATACATCAATGGTAGAACTTACCGATGGTAGAAATTACCTAGGTAGGTACTAAGTTTTTGTTTTCTGTATACTTGTTTTTTTTTTTGTTTTTTTTTTTTTTTTTTTATGGAATAGGAGGACAAACGAGCGTACGGGTCACCTGTTGTTAAGTGATCACCGCCGCCCATACTCTCTTGCAACACCAAAGGAATCACGAGAGCGTTGCCGGCCTTTAAGGAAGATGTACGCCCTTTTTTGAAGGTACCCATGTCGTATCGTCCCGGAAACACCGCACAGGGAAGTTCATTCCACAGCTTTGTAGTACGTGGAAGAAAGCTCCTTGTAAACCGCACTGTGGAGGACCGCCACACATCCAGATGGTGAGGATGATATCCTAACTTGTGGCGTGTCGTGCGAAGGTGGAATTCGGCGGCAGGAATTAGGTAAAACAGCTCTTCGGAACACTCCCCGTGATAAATGCGGTAGAAGACACACAATGAAGCGACGTCTCTACGCAACGCCAAGTGATCCAGCCGTTCACAGAGTACTGGGTTCCCGACAATTCACGCTGCTCTGCGTTGCACGCGGTCAAATGGATCGAGCTGATACTGGGGTGCGCCAGACCAGAGATGACAGCAATACTCCATGTGTGGCCGGACCTGCGCTTTGTACAGCGCTAGAATGTGGGCCGGCTTGAAGTATTGCCGTGCTCTATTAATGACGCCCAGTTTCTTTGAAGCCAATTTGGCTTTGCCCTCCAGATGGCCACGGAATTGGCAATCGCTCGAGATTTCGAGACCCAGTATTCCGATACTAGGCGAGGCTTTTAGGGAAGTGTTGTCGAAGAGCGGTGATGCGACAAATGGGGTTTTTTTAGTGGTAAACGCGCAAACTTGAGTCTTCTGGGGGTTAAATTGGACAAGGTTCAATTTACCCCATTCCGCGACCTTCTCAAGAGAGGACTCGATAGAAGACACAAGTTTCTTCCGGCACTGGTCGACGATTTCCCGAGAGAGACGTGCATGGCCCGTGTATACGGCATCACCAGTGCTGTCATCTGCATAGCAATGAATGTTGGAGGTGTCCAACATATAATGATATGTAGAAGAAACAGCGTAGGAGATAGCACACAGCCTTGGGGCACTCCAGCATTCACGGGCTTCGGGTTCGAGCAATGTCCATCGACAACGACCTGTATGCTGCGCCCAGTGAGGAAGCTGGAGGTCCACTTGCACAAGCTCTCGGGAAGCCCAAATGATGGAAGTTTAGAGAGGAGCGCCTTATGCCATACACGATCAAAGGCCTTCGCTATATCCAGGCTAACTGCCAGGCCTTTCCCCTTGCTTTCAATAGCCGCAGCCCATCTATGTGTTAGGTATACCAGAAGATCACCTGCCGACCGACCATGGCGAAACCCGTATTGTCGGTCGTTGATCAACTGGTGACCCTCTAGGTATACCAAGAGCTGACGGCTAATTATGCTCTCCATGATTTTGGAGAGTAGGGAGGTAATAGCAATAGGCCTGTAGTTTCCGAACTGTCTCCTTTTTTTTGGATCGGATGGACAAGGCCTGACTTCCATGAGTCAGGGACTACGCCTTTGCAATAAGAGTGCCGGAATAAACGCGTTAGCACCGGCGTCAACTCAGGGGCACACGTTCTAAGCACGATTGGAGAAATGCCATCCGGCCCGCTCGACTTCCTGACGTCCAACGACAACAGAGCTCGCCTAACAGTTTTCTGTGTGAACTGTACTTCAGGCATAGAGCTCTGACACCGCGGGATGATCGGCGGTGTTTTTCCGTTGTCGTCAAGAGTCGAGTTGGAGGCGAAAAGAGCGCACAGGAGATCGGCTTTCTCTTTTGCCGTATGGGCCAGGGTGTCATTCCTCATGTGCAACGGCGGCATGGACGGCTGGCTGAAGTTACCAAGAGCAGCTTTCGACAACGACCAGAACTTGCGTGTTCCGGTCGGGTAACTGGAAACCTGCTCGCCGCTTTTGGCAACGTGTTTTGACTTTGCACGGACGATTTGCCGCTTAAAAAATCTGGAAGCACGGTTGTATTTCCTCTTTAGAACTATGCAGTTCGGATCCTTTGTGCCCAGCGCCGCAACCCAAGTTCGATACGCCTGTTTTTTGCAGTCAGATGCTGCTTTAACTAACGCATCGAACCAGGGCTGTGATCTGCCACCGATCGGTACTACAGAGCTTGGTATAAAAATATCCATGCCCTGTAGTATCACATCGGCTACTGCAACGGCGCAGGCACTTGGATCATCCGAAGGGAAACAAACTCTGCTCCAAGGGTAGGATGCAAAAAAGGAACGCATCCTATCCCAATCTGCTGACTTGTAGTGCCAAACGCGGTGGGTCGCTGGTGGTCTGCGACGTGGGCGTCGTATAGGCACTACACTCCTGACCAGGCAATGGTCGGACGTTCCGAGAGGAGCGTCGACAATGACCTGGTAACCATCGGGATGTGTAGTCAGCAGAAGATCTAATAAGGACGGCATGTGGCTATCCACATCCGGGAGCCGCGTTGGCAACTCAACCAATTGGGACAGATCGTACGCCAATGCAAAATTATGCACAGATCGCCCTGCGTAGTCTGTGGTACGTGATCCAAGCCATTCGGCATTGTGCCCGTTGAAATCACCCAAGACTACGATTTCAGCGGAGGGGATATCTGCAAGCACGTCGTCAATTGCCGCTTGAACGCAGCCCATGAGATGATCGGTTTCTGCGTTACCACTATGGGACCTGTAGACACACGCATAGATGCGGACGCGGTCCTCTAAATGTACGCGGAGCCAGAGAGTGGACAGGTCCCTACCCTCAAAATTGCCGAGACGGCGACAGCAGATATCCTCCCTAACGTACACACATACCCCGGCATGAGGACAAAAAATTGTGCTCAATTTTGTATCCGGGGTACGTTAAATATGACGTATCGCTAGGTCGAGATATCTGCGTCTCCGTAAGGAAACACAAGGCCGGCTTCGCCGTCTCAAGGTGGTAGTGGACGGCGTTTAAGTTGGAGTGAACTCCCCTGATATTGCTAAAGTCCACGTTGAGTTCCACACTCAACGGGGTGCCGTGGTGTTACTGCCTCGTTTGTCCTTGGTCATGCGCGGTACTGTGCTCCCCCCAGAATACGAAGGGCAGCCCGAGCTAGAGTGCTCGGGGAGGGATTCTCCGACTCTGGTAGAGCCGGTACCCTCCTGGGGTACTATCTCTTTAGGAACCGCTTTCATAATCTTTGTTGGGGATGGGGGGGGGGAATGGCCTCCGGTCCTCGACACTAACCTATGCGAAACATAGCGGCACTAGGCCGCTACTTCACGCCGGTATTCTGTGCGAGTGTGGTAATTAACCCGGACGAGTCTGGTCCGATTGTGCTGACGTCAAAAGACGGCTGCGTGACTCTCCCACTTCTGGTTTGGTTGTTATTAGACAATCTGAGTTAGTCATCTCAGAAATTTTATTTATTTATGCAATTTCATAAGCAAACGAGAAAAAGATAATCATCATTAAGATGAACGTAAACATCCTTAAAATTTTTAATAAAACCAGGAAAACAATTTATTTATTTAATAAATCTGCTAACAAGCTTATCAGTCATACAAATAGCAAAGAAATCATAAAATATATAAGAGTTTAACATGCTTGATAATTAAGAAGTAACACTAAAAAAACGTTTGTGCTTGTTTATTACGTTTATTTTCGTCGTTTGAGTGCAGAGTACTGATAAATTCAAATTCAAATATTTTTATTCAAAATAGGATGTGACATCACTTATTGAAAGTCCAAAACTACCACACATTCCAAAAAGAATGCCTCAGACCTGAGGGCGTAACAAACTCAGCGGGCTTTTTTTCTTCAAAAATATGTTTACAAAGTAATATTGTACAATTAAAAATATTACTTAATATCCTGAGGGCGGTCGCTCCATTCCCAATCTGTGGAATCATTAAGAAAGTTATATGTTATAGTAACCTGCCACACCGACGTTTTTTAACAATTATTTTGAATATCATTGTTGGCAATATTGCTACTCAAACAAACATTTAAGGTCTATGGACTTGCAAAGTTGCAGCCCATGTCACTAAATATTTTAAAAAAAACATTTATATTATCAAAAAGTTTTTTTTCTTAATTCGCATTAAACGCAACTTAGTTGGCAATTATTATTATTATTATAATAATATAATATTGACACACTTACACAAATTATCTTGCCCCAAGTTAAGCATATATAGCCTGTGTTATGGGTTACAAGACAATGATATATTTAATACAATATACTTACTTAAACATACATAAATTCATATAACATACATATAAACATACATAAATACATTTAAACATGACTCGGAAACAAATATCCATATTCATCATATAAATGCTTGCACCTACCGGGATTCGAACCCGGACCTCTAGCTTAGTAGGTAGGATCGCTAACCACGGACAAAAAAGAAGCTAGGGTCTTTTAATTTAGAAAATATATTAATTGTCCATTAGCAGTTCTTATTGATCAATATGGGACTAAATTCAAATTAGATTGAATAACTTTTACCACATTACCAGATCAAATATATAACAAACACTACGCGAAATTGTCTTGAAGTAGGTAATCTACGTAAGCACTGTTTTTTTTTTTTTTAAATTTGCTATAAATCAACCGTTCTTGAAGTTACAGTGCGATGCAGAGGAAGAAAGGAAAAGATCAAACTAACTTCAAATAATCAGTTATTAACTATAAAAATTAAAATTAAATACAAAAAACCTGGCACAATGGTCACCTTTGAAAGAAATTATTTTACAAGTGTTTCAAATCTTAGTCAAAAATCATAACTGTTAATATATCGTATCATCAGCAATTATTTCGGATACCGTTGGTTATAGGAATCACGCCATACAAGATGGTGTCAGTACAAAAACCATGCTCACAGCACATTCATTAGCAGACGCCTCGCGACCATGTATGGTCTTCATTAACGAACGACGATAGCTCTCCAAGATGTACTTTTTTCGTGATTTATTGTTAGAAGTGTCCACTTCTTTTACAACCGCTGGGATTGGAAAAGAACATGATCGAACTATTCTAACAATTCGATTGTGATTTAGTATACAAACGACATAGTGCGATGTCTTGAAGTAGCTGATGTTGCACATGCACATGTTGCTTCGCTTTAGAGACAAAGTAGTCATAATTATACATTTCTAACATCTTGTTTATTCTTATCATTTTTATCAAACAAAAGAATAGTCCAATGTACTTAATTTTAATTTTATTTAGCATTCTAAAAACAAATATAATGATTTGATTCTAGATTAATGTTGTTTCAATCTGCCTAATAATTAATCATATATTATATTCAAATACGTAACTCAAATGACTAATTAATCATAAATTTTCTTCAAATACGTAAGTCAAATGACTGATTAATGATTGATTATTTTCAAATAGGTAAGTCAAATGACGAATTAATCATAAATTATTTTCAAATAGGTATGTCAAATGACAAATTAATCATAATTTATTTTCAAATAGGTAAGCCAAATGACTAATAAATCATAGATTATTTTTAAACAGGTAATTTAAATGATAAATTAATCGTAAATTATTTTCAAATAGGTAAGTCAAAGGACAAATTAATCATAAATTATTTTCAAATAGGTAAGTCAAATGACTGATTAATGATTGATTATTATCAAATAGGTAAACGAAATGACTAATAAATCATAAATTATTTTCAAATTCAAAAGGTAAGTCAAATGACAATTGTTACATTTTGACTTTTGTTGATGATAGTTTTTTAGATTTCTGTAGTTTCTGTTGTTATGTAGCGCTATAATATTATGTATCAGATAAATAAATAATCTTTGTGATTAAGCACAAAGAGTATTTACTAACCCAGATTATTTTATTGATTTTCCATCATCACAATAATAATAATAATCTGCATCATTCTGCATTTCGATTGATGTAAAAGTGTTTACATCAATCGAAATACAGAAAAATAAATCGAAGTTTATTCATTAATATTCTAGTGATGCTTGTTTTGCAAACCTTTTTTGTTTTGTAGTATGGAAGAATTGTCTCAAGTGCGCTAGTTTGAAGCATTTTGTATTGTTTTTCATTTTACATTTGTAATAAATATATAACATTTACTACTTAATACAAAAGCAGTAGAAGAGATAACCAATATCAAACAAAGGATTAGCCAACACTACTCGACAGTTCGACACGTATCACTTAACTAACTTGACTATAGACACATTAAAACAAGATGGAGCGACGCAATCGTGGATAGATGTCAAAGTACGATTACCTCTCATTATAGCAATTCAATTATTTTTGCTCTTCCATAAAAATAACTCAGTAAAAGTAATATTTGCAATTCATTTGTATAATATTTTGTAAGGTCACTTTAATTACCAAAAAAGCGTATTCTTTCATTTCTAATGAAAATTTTCATAATGTTAAAGCTAAAAATAACCGAGGATTGTGGAGTATCTCAGTGACATCATTGTCATCAATAATTGAAGCGGTTGTCCCACATTAAGCTAATTTTATACTTATGTTGATATGGGTGTCTCTTTAACGGAAGAGGTCGGAAAACGAGTAACTACTGTAAAGTGATCACCAGGAGGCACTATCTTGTAACACCAGAGAAATCACAGGAGCGTTTCCGGTCCTTAATCAAGGTGTACTCGCTTTTTTGAAGATACCCATGTCGTATCGTCCTGGAAACACCGTTCAAGGAAGTTAATCCCACAGCTTGGTTATTCGTCGAAAGAAGTTCCTTGAAAACCGCATTATGGAGGAACGCGACACATCCAAATGAGACTTAACATCTTATGCCTCAAGCCACCAAGTCACCAAGCCCAATAATTGTAGTACAATAATTGTAGTGCCGCTGAGAATTTTTGGGCTTTCCAAGGATCCTGAACCCCACTGCATTGTAATGGGCAGGGCGTATCAATTACCATCAGCTGAACGTCCTGCTCGTCTCGTCCCGAATTCTCATAAAAAAATCCAGATGGTGGAGATATTCTAGTGTGTGGCGTGTCATGTGAAAGATCACTCTATTTATTCCTAGTACACACTCAAATCTACCGCTTATCTGATAACGTTATCACAACGTATCACACCTGATATCTTCAGTGTGTGAGCGCGCGCCTGGTCTATCGGAGTGATGTAAACAATTATGTCCAAAGCTGCTGGGTCCAGACTGGATTCTGTAAGAGTGGATGACGGTTCAGGGTTCACGGGGAGACATAAGAGTGACTTTATGTTCGTGAATTCGGCTTTTGTGGGAAGTGTGAGTGATGTGAACCAGAGCAGGCTACAGGAGCCACCTACCAGGTGTGTGTTTCTTTCTTTAATCTATTCTCTAATCTTTAGTCCATAATCACCAGGGAGGCTCCTTTGCGCAGGAAGCCGGCTAGATTATGGGTACCACAACGGCGCTTATTTCTGCTGTGAAACAGTAATGTGTTTCGGTCTAGTGAAATTACTGGGCAAATGAGACTTAATATCTAATGTCTCAAGGTGACGAGCGCAATTGTAGTGCCGCTCAGAATTTTTGGGTTTTTCAAGTACCCTGAGCAGCACTGCATTGTAATGGGTACGGCGCGGCGTATCAATTTAATAATTTATGAATATAATATAAGCAATAGGACAACCTGGGACTAGATTATGATTTTTTATAACAATTACAGTGCAATATTGTATATTTTATTGAAAATAGTGCAAATAATATAATAATAATGCTGAAACAGTTTCTTGCGCCGTTTCTTCTCTCTCACAGCGCCAATTGTTTCCAAATCGGTGGCATTGTTTGAACTGACATCAAAAAGGAATTAATTTTGATAAAAAAAATGCCTTTTATCCCTTTTTAAGCCTTTCATCGGGTTTCATAAATAATTTCCTTATTGCCCTAGCAGTTGTGTGATAGTAGTAAGTGTGATGCAAGTAAATTAAATTCATTTAAAACTAAAAACTCAACCACGTAAAAGGCAAATTTTAATGGAGGAAATAAAACTAATTTGCCAGAGGCTTCATATCCAATTTTTACTTGATACGACTCGTACAGCACGGACTAAAAGATAAATGAATATCAACTTGGGTAACACTTAATTTTTGCCTTTCAAAATATTTCTATCGTCAGAAAAAATCATACATAATAATAAAATTAAAATCAAATTGGCTAAAAATAAAATGGTTAAATAAGGTTAATAGAATAACGTGGTGGTGGCTTGACGTAAATACATTTTCCTTTCGAAATTCACTCTCAACATATATCGAGTTGAGTAAGGACATTAACCTATTAACTACCCTTGTGACATTATGGTTAGCACTAAAACAATTATACCGCACAAAATGTTTGTCTAAGTGAATAGGGTAAAATTGGCCACAGTATTAGTAAAGTAGATGTAAGAAGTTATTAAACATGAATTTAGTAATTAGATTTAAGATTTGCAATCAGAGTAAGAAAGATAATTTGGCGTCCAAAAACTCAATCAACGGAATCCGATGCAACATTTACATTAAACCTCTAAGCTGCATATGATGCAGTCGTGGTACATGTTGCTAGGATGACACATGATTTCAACCGCTATGAAAGACATTACTATCACCGTTACTATATTTAAGATCTTCTGGTGTCTATGTAGTAATACGTCGTGCGCTGACGTCAGAATATATTAAGGTATATAAGACAATCTCTTCTTCAACTATGATCGCCTGGTACCAAAAGACTATTTATTATTAATTTTATTATAATGTGTAATAAATTCTATCTCATTCTCGCCAACTGAATCCTATACATTTACCTGTTTTTGTCTCTATCGTGTCGCTTTTTCGTTTCCTCGAGTTTCAAATTGTTAAAAATAATTTAACAAAAAAATAATTATATCGTTATTTATGAATATGACATTGTTCAGTTATCGCAACAACATTTACTTCACCATGATTTTCCACATGGCAACTCTAAATTACGAGGTTACTCATGAAAGGTGTGTCTGACTTTGGTCGAGGTAAGTCAGGATATGTTACTGTTGGGTGCACACGCTACTGTGACCACAGACAGTCGAACGTGATTTATTTCCTTTGAAGTAGATGTTAAATCCGACCAAGCGTGAAAAGGGTACTTGATTAAGGCCTTAATTGACTTTGAATGTCGTAAATTCACTCTAGTTATAGCAGCTTTTCTCCAAATTAATATAAGTAGCATTTCTAAAAAGTAAAAATAAGTATTATAGTCAATAGTTGGTATAATTTTGGTTTTTCAAACCACAAGTTGTTACTAAAAAAAATCATAAATCGGAATTTTCAATTTAACAAATAGTTAAAAATAATAATAATTTTAGCCTTAAAAATACCACTCGTACACCCTGGTCTCCTGCCCTCGTGGTATGTTCAAGGTCATTGGCAAGTATTTACGCCTTAATTGTCCGCTTGAGGACAAAACTGTATAATAATATATGTTTATGTAACATTGTAGCTACCTATTTGCTTACTTACTTATGTTTATTATATAAGTATATATAATATAATATTGACACAGTTTTACACAAATTATCTTGTCCCAATCGAGGCAAAGCTTGTACTATGGGTACAAGACAATGATATAGTTAGTACAATATAAACACTTAGACATACATAAATACATATAAACATCCATGACTCGGAAAAAAACATCCATACTCATCGTACAAATGTTTGCACCTACCGGAATTCGAACCTATCTTATATATGAGCTATGACTGTTTATATTTTTTTTAATGTCACAGTTTTAACACTGTTGGTATACTGAATTGTTATTCTAAATTGCAATAATATGATTATATTTTAATCATAATATGAATTAGCTCGTTACTAATTGACATTTAAATGGTTGTATTATTATTGTAAGTCAATCATCTGATAAGGCATGATACATACTTAATCTGTGATACGTTTGTAAATTTTATTTTATAAAAATAAGAAACGAAACGAGCAGGACGTTCAGGTAATGGTAATTGATTCGCCCTACCCATTATTGCAGTGCCGCTTAGGATTCCTGAAAAATCCAATAACTCTGAAGTGGCAGTGGGCAGGGCACATAGTTCGCCGCACAGTTGGCTGGTGGAGCAGAAACGTCCTCGAATGGCAACCACGAACCGGAAGACGCAGTGTTGGTAGGCCCTCCACTAGATGGACCGACAATCTCATCAAGATTGCCGGAATACGCTGGACGAGGGCAACGCAGGACCGATCGTCGTGCGGACATTTGGGGGAGGACTTTGTCCAGCATTGGATTTCTTCCGACTGATGATGACGAATTCATCTATCTTGCTGTAGAAGAGAAGACAGAGAGACAATGACATTGCTTTTTACCGGACTACTATTAGGACAATAGACTAGAATAGCGAATCTATGATAGAAGACCTGACAGGGCAGTCGCAACCAATTTTGTTTTGTCAATGTGTGCGTTAGTTAGTGGTTTAATACTCAAAATACTTAGTAGGTAATGTCAAGCATGACTGCCTTTTTACGACTTGCAGTCAATCAAAATAGTTAAAGTTTTATTTTTTGAATGAAAATGAGGGAAGAGACGAGCAGGAAGTTCAGATAATGGTAATTGATATGCCCTGCCCATTATAATAGATTATTCTGAGCAGCACTACAACTGCTCTCGTCACCTTGAGACATAAGATGTCAAGTCGGCACCCTTCAGACCGAAACACAGTAATGCTTACACATTACTGCTTCACGACAAAAATAGGTACGGCCGTTGTGGTACCCATAATCTAGCCTTCATCCCGTGCGAAGGAGCTGGTAAAGAAACAGTAGCGATAGATTTCCTTTCCTTTTCTATCTTGTATCATCCTTGCTAGAGATATACTATACTGTCTCTCGCATGCTTTGTGTTTCTATTTATTTATTATTATTAATTAGTTCCTATATCCCCTAGCTGGGGCAGAGGCCATCCATAATGCATCTCCATCACGATCGGTCCTGAGCATCTCTGTTGGTTCCATTCCAGGTCTTTCCGATGTCTTTCGTTTCGTCAATGACAGTCCGCCGCCAGGTTTGATTTGGACGGACACTTTCGCGTTTTCCTTGAGGGTTCCAGTGTGGCCTATACAGTTCCATTTGCGGCGTTTTATCTGTTGATCTATTGGGATATGACAGTGTTGCCAAAGATGATCATTGGATATTTTGCAGAGCCAGTAAATACCCAGTGTATAGCGAAGGCATCGGTTTACGTTTACCTCTTCGCTAATTTACTGTAAATCTGTGGTTTCAACAATCCTAAGCGGCACTGAATTGTATTGTTTTGCTTGTCGGTGGTCCCCATTTTAATACATTCCCGAAAAATGTACAATTAAACCTTTCTCTACACTTAAACTACCTTCACATGTTCAATAACTATTACTACCTCAACTTTAACTTTACCTAGCTCTCATATTATATTATTTTTATAACTTACCCCTTTAATTAACTCAGCATTATATTATTAGTAATTCATTTCTTTATTCCTCGTTGGTACTTTTTTATTATAATATGATATCACTAGCTATTACCCGCGACGGTTCCGCGTTGAATAGTTACTTTGGGCAATTTTTTTATCTGTTAGGATCATTTTCAAATAAAACACATACAAACTGCTCCTCTTCTGCTGGCAGAGCTCTTCTATGATACAGTGCATATCTCTTATCATTGTGGATAGTCTATATACTACTTATACTTACCATATCTGTACTAAATTTTATCAATATAGTCTAGGCGTGAAAGCGTAACAAACAAACTTACATGCACATGTATAATATTAGTAGGGCTTATAAAGAGAAGCTATGGAGGCCTAAGAAGCAATCCAAACATGATTAGTTACATAGTTATAAATTATGTATTTTAATAAATTAACTAATTATTATATTCATTTAAATAATGTGTGATGAATTACTTATAGAATATTATATAATGTTATGAAATGAATTTAAATAAAACTCTTTGTAAGGATTAAAGCATGTCCCCCTGAAAACGTGATCCTGAAAAGTCACGAAACATCGTAGTAACTAAAAATGTAATTTTCCGCAAAATTTAATTTAAAAACACACTCACAATTACATATATTTTAATCCTTCAAGAAGTGTTTTATTTAAATCTGTAACACTCGCGTTTATCAAAGAAAATACTAATTTTTGATAAACGCGAAATAAAAAAATAAAATAATACAATATGTAAAATTATACATAATAAATAGTAAAATAAATGTAGATGAAATGTAATATTATAAAGTAAAATATTTTAATGAAATGAAAAATGATATACGAGTAAAAGTCACAAATACTTCGAACTAATAAAATAATTTGTGGTAGAATAAAGGCTATTTCTATATTATTTTATTTATAAACACATTATTATTACAGTGTAATCCGGGAGCAGTATTGGGCCTGCTCCAAATGGCCTCTAGGACAGCGAGTGCTTGCCATCGCTGTGGGAGTTCTACTCGGAGCTGTCATCAGCCTGTCCATCATTGTCGCCATCAGAGGGGACGATAGGAATATTGCCAATATTATTAAATCAAGACCCGCGCCAGACTAAATTACACTAAGTTTTATCTGAACTAGTCTTTCCTATGCATTTAATTTTAAGGAAGGTAAATGAAAATTTTTAGGAGGTCGACGATGATGTCTGTATTGCGACCGTTATAAGTAAAAGAATTCTTATTTAAAAAAAAACTACCTTTTCCCACCACGGACTAGTAAAAAAATAAGGACTCCGTGTCACCTTACATAACAGTGTAGCACCAAAACAAGTCGATTAACGTGTAAATACATAACCACACGCACACACACTACTACAGGCCGATAGGCGGCTATTATGAGATTTGTCATCGTCTGTGACAGATCAGTTAGCGGTTCAGTAAAATATTTTAAAAATGCCGTCGTGCGTTGTGAAAAAGTGTAAAAACAATAAAAATAAAAGTATTTGTGGATATATGATTATTTAAGGGAGAAAAAATTGTGTAACTGGTATACCCCGTAACCACACATACTAGCAAAAAGGTTTTTCACTTAGATATATCACGGCGCGGAGTCCTTCTTTTTTTTTCTAAATTTGAATAAATTGTGTGTATCTAAATTTAAAATTTATAATAAAAATCAAGTAATTATGTTTTTATTTTGGAGCGACAGTTGAGAATTGTAAAATAGAGAGAGTTAGATTTCTGCTGTAAAATCGTGCCTATATTTTCCATGCCTAGTAGAAAGATAGATAGAAAAAGGTTATTTTTTTCTTGTTTTGGCTCGCTCTAATAAAGATAACTGTAGTCGTTTTCACTCAATATCAATGTTGTAATCAAACTTCGAACGTCCGTCGCTTCTAGGCTTGGCCAATCAAAGTGCAGTCAATAGCGTGTCTTTTAATTTTTAGAAAATGTTTTAATGAACAATTACTAACTTTTAAAAATAATATAAAGTCGTCTTTCAGTAAAATACCCTATCTACGATATTTAAGGTACTTTCCCTTCATGTCCCATAACTTTGGGACGTCCTGTATATAATATGTACTATGCACTATACGAAATATCTGTATTTTACAGTTTCCACTAACAATTTATTATAATTTAATACTATTTGGGCAGCGTTACCCCTTACAATTCACATTATATTGTGATGTTCTCTCGAACTGAGCGCTCTGGCAAAGGGCACGACTGTCACAGTTATTATGCTACCAACTGTTAGTTGGCCCTACTGTAGTGCCAACTAACTTACACAAATCAAGTTAACCAAAGATCAATATGATATTATAGTTATTTCTAAAATTATAGTTATAATTATATAAAACAGTACTTACAAAGTAAGTCGTTAAATAAATGTTTTAATTAATTGGGATGTCTAATCTAATCAATCATATATCGTGAACTTAATAATGTCAAAATTGTCAAATGTCTTATGACAATTCATGACGTTGGTAGCGCTTGTAAACATATCAAGCTGATATATATCTACAGAATATTAGAATAAAACTTATTTTTTCTTTACATTTCTGTTTTATATAGACAGTGCGAAAAAATATCACCAAAATACCACTAAATTTTACAGTTGGAGCCATGCAATCTAGATAAAAATTGTAAGAAAATTTATTAATTATTCACCAATATTATTTAACATAACATACTTTTGTTAGTTTAGTAAAGAGAATTGTAGTACGAGTACGTTTGTAATAAATTAATAATGCTTCTAATTCTGAAATAAAACAATATGACAAAAATTACAACCCATTAGCCGACAGCAAAATACATTGCCGCATTTACTCCAGTTGCTTAAAATATTTTTGGTAAATATGCAATAATGTAAAACATTTATTTACTTGACACACGACTAAAGTAAAAAGTATGCGTACGATGTCTTCTAAGCACACTTTTGCCGTCCGCTATCAGACTGCTAATGATATGTCCTTATATGTGTATAGAACATCATTTTAATTGCCGTAATTGTAATAAAGGATATAAGTTTTAATTAAATTATTACTTCTGATTTAAGTTGTATTATTTATATTTAATCAATTGAATACAATCTTTGTGCTGCAGTCCTAAAGAATCATTGAGAGCAAAATTTAAAGAAATCAACATCCTAGAAAATTTATCTGGATATTTAAGTCTCTTAGGTACATAGCTCCCAAGTATTCACCAAAAAATAAGGGACCTCAGAGATACTTACTGCATGACATATATATAGCTCTAGTTCAGTCTGTAACTGTATATTGTATCGCAGTATGGGGTGGTGCTAATAAATCAAGATTACCGGAAGTGGAAAGAGGCCAAAGAGCACTTTTAAAGGTTATGCACTTTACGCGACAACGTTTTTCTACAGAACGCTTGTATCAGCTTTGTAACCTATTAACTGTCAGAAAGTTATATATTGTACAATGTGTTCTAAAATTGCATAAAACAATAACATACGATCCTAATATTGAACACAAACGAAGGAAAGACAAAGTTGTCTTTGTTACACCATTTAGGACGGAGTTCTACAGCATGCAGTATAAATGTCGTGCGGCATTTCTTTATAATAAAATAAACAAACAGTTACGTATATATAATAGAAACGCCCATGAATGTAACATTGCACTGATCGCCTGGATACTACCACTAAATTATGATGATACTGAGTTGCTCTTACGACACATACGCTAAAACACACATACTCACACACACACACACGCACACACACACACATACACACACACACACACACACACACACACATTTAAAATATTATTAAGTTCTCTAAACATGTTATTTTAAGGCTAAGAAAGAGCGGAGTCTCCTGGCACAAGCATTCTTTATATGCTTAAAAGGAGGTTCTTGCCACTATTTATTATGGAGAATTTGTTAAAACTAATAAAGAATTTTATTTTATTTATTATATTATAACATCTTGAGTGTTGCTTCTCAATATATTCTCGATAATGTTATGTATACATGTACATAAGTGATTTTGATAAAAACTGTCATAGCCATTATATTAACACCAGGAACAAACATAAACTTATAATGCCTACTACTCGGCTAAATCGAGTATTTGTGGGGCGATTTATATGCTTTCTGTAATATGTAATGTTCAAAACAAATGTATTACGAAATACAAAAGAATTCTTAAAAAAGTTTCTATCGTTAAGGTTACTATAACTTAAATGACTTTCTTAATGATACCACTGATTGGTAATGGAGTGACCACCTTCAGACTATTAAAGAATAAGTATAATTGTACGATATTACTTTGTAACCATTTTTTTTATGAAAAACAAGAAGCCCGCTGAGTTTGGCGCGCCCGTTCTTCTCAGGTCTGAGGTATACTTTTTGGAATTGGTAGTTTATGACTTTTAATAAGTGATATCACATCCTATTTTTAATAAAAATATTTTAATTTGAATATTAATGTTTGTCTCATCTACGAAAACTGACATTGATAATACTGATGTTCTCCGGCGAAACCTAGTGGAATATAAAGGAAAAACACTTGATATTGTAATCATGTACATCACAGATAACAACTTTAATATCACATTTATCGTTATCATATTTATATTTACACTGTTGCTGTTGAGTTGCGTTTTTAAAATTTTAAATTGTGGACAAATAAAGGGCTGATATAATATAATATATAATAATATAATAGTGACACACTTTTTACACAAATTATCTTGCCCCAAATTAAGCATATATAGCCTGTGTTATGGGTTACAAGACAACGATATATTTAATACAATAATACTTACTTAAACATACATAAATTCATATAAAGATACATAAATACATTTAAACATCCATGACTCGGAAACAAACATCCATATTCATCATATAAATGCTTGCATCTACCAGGATTCGAACCCGGGACCTCTAGCTTAGTAGGTAGGATCGCTAACCACTCGGCCATACAGGTCGTCATATACACTTAAAGTTCTTGGATGTTTACAAATTAAAAAATTAACTGCCTTTTTCTACTTGAAAGCTTAAAGAAAACCTTATCTTAAAAAAAACAGCCATATATGCTATGCGCGTCCGCGACTTTTTCCAAGTGCATTTATTTTTTTTCCCTTTAAAACGATTCTGGAATGTATGTATGTATGAGTGTTACGGGAAGATATATCAAAAAGAATCGCATCTAAACCGGATAAGCCTTTTCTGAAATTAGCGTGCTAAAAAACAACTGACATACTGATAAAATGTATTTTTTGGCCTTTGTTACCAGTGAACAATAACTACTAGTGTCATTGGTTTCTACTAAAATATATTTAATGAACTATTTTACTACACATATTCTAGTTTATTATTTATTAATTAATGTATTTTGATAAGTTTATTCGATACAGGTGGCAAACTCTTGTTTGTGTGTTTTGTGTTATCTGTAGAAACTCTTTGTGTACACCCTTTTTAAACAACCCGCATGATCTGAGACAATCCAGGAAGTACCTATCTACAATGTATAGGTCGCTTTGTCTTCAGACCACACAGTTTATAAGAGTTATTGCTCATAACTTACACAGATTTTTTCTTTCTTTTACAACAGTACTCAAAACAATTTAGAATAAATGCGGTGAACAATATTATGCACACAAAAGTTTTACCCCCTTATTCATAATAGTCTGCTAACATAAGGCATTGCTTATTCTCACTCTGTCTTCTTCTATTGACCTAAGTCAGAATGAGAAATAACACTCTTTAGCAGCTGTTTTAAGTTAGCGGACCATTATGAATAAGGGGGTGACATTTAAAGCCAAAATAGCAGGAACCTTTATTTCGGTTTTCAGCGCCAACAAATTACATTACATACTTAAATCCTTGCATTTTACAATACTATTGATCATAATGTCCTCTTATATAAGGCTAATTATGGGATCCTCTTATTATTTTTCCATTGAATAATATAACACATTTTAACTGAGTATGTTACCCCATGCAGTGGACACATATCCAAAGGCATAGCAAGATACTGTATAACTATATGTACTAAATCCGAAGAGCGTCTGTTTACCTTAATCGTAAAAAATATCTAAAACACTAAAGAAAAAATTCAAATTCAAATATCTTTAATTCAAAATCACTTATTGAACGTCAAAAACTACCACCCATTCAAAATAGACTGCCTCAGACCTGAGAAGAACGGGCGAAAGAAACTTTTCTAAAAAGGGCTTTTTTTAAATAAAAATATGGATTACAATGTGATATCGTACAATACAAACATTTATAATTAAATAGCCTGAGGGTGTTCACTTCATTCCCAGTCTGTGGTGTCATTAAGAAAATCGTTTATGCCATAGTAACCTTTCCCACACAAACGTTTTTTAATATTTCTTTTAAATTTCGTAACGAATTTGTTTTCTACATTTTCTGGGATCATATTGAAGAAGCATATACATCGCCCGATAAAATACTTACTAACTCGACTTATCCGAGTTGTAGGCATAACAAGTTTATGTTTGTTCCTCGTGTTAACATTATGAATGTCACAGTTCCTAGCAAATTTCTCAATGTGCAAATGAACAAATAGAACAACACTATAATGAAAAAATTGAAAAGCAACAGTCAAAATGTTTATTTCTTTAAATTTCTCGTAATGATTCTTTTCTGATTCTCTGAATTGAAAATATGAATTTTCAAACAAACAAACAGATTAAACTTATTTTATTTAGGAAACAAAATTTTAATCAAAGACACGAAGTAGGTATCAATGCCTACGCTAGCGCGCGGCTACTAGATTACTTACAGGGTGCTTCGAAATGATATTATGAAAATTGATTTATTTAGGTGAATATGTATTTTTATTTTTGATTTCTTATCATTTCGGTTAAGAACCTCTACCCGTATTCATTTAATGTCAAGTTAAGCAAACATAAATACATATAAACGTCCATGACTCGAAAACAAACTTTATGCATCATACAAATGTTTCGATTCACGATTCGAACTGGGGACTTCTAGCTCTGGGTCAATTTATATTTTAGAAAGTGTTAAAAGAGCTACAATGAATTTCACTTTTTTTTCTGGTATCAGTTTTTATAATCTGATAATTCCAAACAGCGTGTTAATTGCAGATAATTAACTACAATTGCATACCTTAATCACAACAGTATCTTAAAATACTAAAAGAATTCACGTTTTAAATGAATGGCAAAGAGTTTCGTTGTATCTACACTCACTCTTCTTATTTAAGGAGGCTGCACACTACATCGTGCAATACTATGACCGTGCTATGAACGTTCTAGGCATAGATAAAACACGACACGACCAGAAACTACATTCTTTGCCTAATCATACGCCTACTGGCGTCGGTGATCACTTAACACCAAGTACCTGTCGTATGTCTGACAAACCCTAGATTTGGGTTGCAACTTTCAGATAAAAAAAAAGAAAAAATATGTTCCAAATTAATCTTTAATTTTCAGAAACTCGCCGTTTAGCATTTATAGTAAAGACAACAAGGGCCATAATTGCTTAAGTAATGGTTCTAGAGGCTGTCGCTGATAGGAATCTTTTTAATTTGTTTTAACGATGGAGTGTGCTGCCGCAATGCTGCCCTTTCACAGTTAATTAAGAAAACTGTAAGAAAATGATTATTGTTAAATGGCTTACACCTCCGGATTGCAGCAAGAGACATTATATAACGAAAAATTATACAGATGGTATGTGGGATAATCACCAAATTTCACTCAATAATGAGGTATTGTATATTAAATTTAAAAAGCATTTATTTCGTCTTAAGTGTTCCTTACCCGAAAGGGCGAGAAAAAATTAGAGTGCCGTTCCTCTAGAGCAGCCAGAAGGTCTGCCTCTATCCCATAAACTACAATTGTTCAACAACTGTACATATTTTTATCCCAGAAAATTATGCTGCAATTTTTGAACCGACTACTTCCGTCCGCATCAGAATCTCTATCTTAATTCCTACTAATTTATTCGCAGCTTGTACATATTAAACATACAAATAAAAGAACTTCCCACAATCTTCAATCGTGTGGTCACGACCTCAGTGATTCACCAATCCAGACGCCTGCCATTACACTGTCTTAAGGAACTAGGGTTACCATGTTTTAGGAGATCACAAAACGCAGAGGAGATTTAAGAATGAACATGAATATAGAAGAAATTGCTATGTATTATAGGACAAATTGTACATTTTAATTATATTATCCATTATTTATCGTTTGATTTAATTAGTTTTTGCATTGCAGTTCCAAAACTAAATCTAATTCGCCTGTAAAAATATCGCTTACAACAGATTTTTTTAAGTTCAAGATAATATTAAAAACTTTTCTTGCAAGCAAATCGGAATTAATATTAATTAATATTGTTAATTTATTTATTGAAATGCTTAATATACAGCTATTAGCGTAATACTTCAAAGATATTGTTTTTTTCTTGTTATTGTAACAAACGTAAAAAAAGCGGTCTAATAGTATAAAAAAATGTAGGCATGGCGTACAGGCATATACAACAAAACGTAAAAGTATATAATACTAGTATACAATGTTTTTTAAAACTTGCCTATTACTTTTAAGTAATAAGCAAGATTGGAATTGAAGATTATCTTAAGTCCTATTCCAGTTCCGGTTCCCGTTTTCGCTCCCGTTCCCAACATATTATATGAATCTTATTTCGAGGAAGATAGCTATGGCAAACTAAACCTATTGGTATAGTTATAGGTCATCGACGTGAATTTTGATTATTCACAAATCCCGCGGAAATTATGGATTTTTCCGGGATAAAATGAAGCCTTTCCCAAGCTCTAGTCTATCACTGTACAAAATTTCATTCGGTTCGGTCGCTCCGGCGTAAACACGTATCAAACAAACTTACATTCACATTTATAATATTAGTTACAATATATATAAATTATCATATTCCAGTACGACACGTTAAGTGAAATTGATTTTAGTCATCTGCGTCGAGCGCATCAGCATAAAAAAATTATGAACTTTTTCCTAAATCATATGGACCCTACACTTAACTAATAGCTGATCAATATCAGACCCTATCATCCAGTATGTATCCTCACATGCCTATTATTCAAACCCTTACATTTCCAAGCAGCTTAACTCTACGTTAAACGAATTTTAAAATTACACTTTATATATGTACTGCGGCTTCGTTATCTTAACACATTGTTTATTTTATAAATTAGTGTTTGTAATGAGTCTTGGAAATGATCGATCTTGGTCTTAAATTGTAAGTTGACTCATTTGTGAAGCATTTTAAGGGCGACCATTTTAATGTGGTAGAAGTGATTTGTTTATGACAATAAGGGACGAGACGAGCAGGACGTTCAGCTGATGGTAATTGATACGTCCTGCCCATTACAATACAATAACGGTACTACAATTGCAATCGTCACCTTGAGACATAAGATGTTAAGTCTCATTTCCACAGTATTTCCATTAGCTAGGCGTCCTTCAGACCGAAAAACAATAATGCTTACACGTTACTGCATCACGGCAAAAATAGGCATAAAAAAGTGATTGATACCAATTAAAAAAATGACACTTTTGAAGTCAAAAGTTAAACAATTTAAATAATTTGTTACTTTTGTATTTACTTTACTATTTACTTTGATATTTTTTCTATAATATGTTGTGCCAAAATGCTAGAGTAGACAGTAGGATGGTAGATAGAAGATGCAACAATCCAAACACACCGTAAATAAATAAACGTGTTTTGCTTGACGTTAGCTCAAACTCATTGCCATTATTTGTTAAATATTTATTTAAATTTTTACAGCTGCAACATTTTACTTGTTATTTTAATTACAGTCAAAAATATCATGAAAGATGATATTTAATTAGTTAAAAAATAAATGAATAACTCGATTGCTACAAGATCTATTGAGTACATGGCCACGAATCGATGGATACGCATTGCTTCCATGGGAAATTTCGTCAATGTGTATTCTAGAGATTTCTTAAGCGACTCGAAGCGAAAGGCCAATCCTTTCGCTTAGAGGATGTCTGTATTCTAAGATTGACCACTATTTGCAGTCAAAGGGGTTAAGATCCGCGCTAGATGAAAGCCAGTTTGCTAATTCAGAACATTGACTTCTAAGTTTAGCTTGTGGTTTGCAACACCAGGAAGTCACTACATCTGGTCAAGATGTAGTGACTTCCTGGAAAGTACAGGGGACATTTTTTAAAAGCGTATTACTAAGAGGTTTCACAAAACTACCTATTACCGTTCCGCACTCACTTTGGCTGAGGCCTTCTCTTCTAACTTTTTGTTTTTTTTTGTGACTTCTTGATAAGACACCCCCCACCAAATCATATCTGACGCAGGATGAATACCATTGGACTTTGATGACCACTTGCTAAGCTTCTTTGGAGCTATAACCTTACACTTTATCTTGTTGTGGTACTCTTTATATGTTAAAATTGACAGCAAGCATGACAGATACCAAGATTTTCAACTATCGTGAAAATGACGGCACTATATCCACTTTGTGTAAGGCAATCACTAGAATTCTTGTTTCTTTAATATCCCATTACATTATTTTGATTTAGAATAACCCCCGATAAAAATATGTGAAGTGGCGGGAATTTATCGATGTTTCCAACGTAATAACGCGTATAATAAAACGTAACGTAAAAGTAAAAATTAGAAGTTTTTAATTTGTACCAATATTCTCTCCAATTAATATCTCTAAAAATAAAAATTTCTTGTTCTAACAAAATAATGGTATTCATTCACCTAACAATTATTCAGTCAAAATAACTATAATATAATATTAAAGTACCAAACACCAAACAGAAGATGACCAGAGGACACCATCATACGAATATTCAAAATGTATTGCTATAAGAATTTGAATATTTACTTTTAACCAACACAAATCAAAGAGACTCGTTTATTTCGTCTTAGATTCCTATTCGTCCCGGGAGGTCAGAAATGTTAAATTTATTGTCATCCCTTAAAATTCACTTATCAATAGTTAAATGGTCAGCCCGTTATCCCTTTCAACCTTTTTTTTACTACAAATTGGTTTTCGGTGTTTTATTTTAGATCAACAATAGTGGTGAGTCATTGTGATGTAAATAAGCATAAATTGTTTTTGGGCTTGACATGCTTTTGTATAAATCAATTTCAATAATACCTTAAGTACTTGTCAAACAAGGCCTTTTTGCAGTTTATTATTATCTTCTTCTTAGTCGGACACTCTTGTCAGAGTGGTCATGGTTGCGCTAACGAGGTACACGGTGGGGTGTTCGGTGGGTCTCCTGGCGATGTGCTTCCATTTCTGACGGTTAGAGGCGTTGCGAGTACACTGGATCATGATGGAATCAGTAGCTTTTGTGATGGCGTCTATCCGATCGGCCGCGTGCTCTCTTGCCTTCCACCTGGCCCTGAACTACCAGTCTATCCATCGAGTTCTCATTTCTAGAGACGTGACCAAAGAACTTCAGTATTCTTAGTTGCACGATTGACGATAGTCTGTCTTTAATACGAAGCTCTTTGAGGATGGATACATTGGTGTGAAATGCCGTCCACGGGATCTTTACGAGGCGTCTCCAGCACCACATCTCTAATGCATCGATTTTACGGCAATCCTCCAGTCTCAGAGACCAAGTTTCGGCTCCATAGAGAAAGATTGGAAACATAAGGCATTTCATCAATCTGACTTTAGTCGTCTTGGTAATCCTCCTGTCCCCCCAAATCTTTCCCAGCCATTCCACTGCAGACCTGGTGATGGAACACCGTCGTCTGATGTGGTCGCTACATCCCACAGCACATGATATAGTAGAACCAATGTAAATATAGTTCTGTACTATTATTATTAATTGGTAATAAATGGTTTCATTATTATATTACAAGTGATACATATTAAGAATTAGTAAAATTAATTAGATCTCTGTGAAACGAAATAATTAAATTATGTTCTGTAAAAGTGTGAAACTTGTGTTAATCTAGCCGATTTATTCTGTAAAGAAGTTTTTGAATTAGAATATTTAAAAAAACACTGTTTTTCTTTATCTCTATTTACCAAGTTTTTTATACCTGTTGACCATACTATAAAAAAAACATTAAATTTCAAATTCAAATATTTTTATTCAAAATAGGATATAATATCACGTATTCGACTATGAAAGTCAAAATTTACAACACATTCTGAAAAATTATGCCACCGACGTGAGAAGAACGGGCGCAAGAAACTCAGCGGGCTTCCTTTGCTTTTACGAAATAATTGGTTTATTTATGTCGTTTACTAAATCAATATCGATTTGGTAAATTTGAATAGTCTAGATCACATATGTGATGCAGAAAAATCAGTCAAGATCAAGTATAACTCATACACGAAGAGTTCCGATTCCTCGTACAAGATATAACACTATGTAATTTTTAAATAGTTTTGTTTAAGAAAAATTTCTTTTGTAGTTATTGATCGAAGAAATTTTTGAATTCTCCAGCTTGGTTGTTATAGACTCAATAGTAGTTACACACTCTGCCAAAATTTCAACTGTCTAATTATTGTCGTTTTTGATTAACGAAATAAATATTCCGATGAAAGTTTGACGCACAGATGGTGGTGTCTTAGTAATAGGATTCCCGTTGATTACCCTTCGGGTACGGAATCCTTAATTAGAATTTTATTATTTTCAGATATTTCATATTTAATTTGATTCTGTCCCGTAAAACTCCTGCAGCATGGTCACCGTAGTCGTGATATAAAGATAGCGGCGTACTGGGTGCGCGCTCGCCGCAGGTTCATCGCAACTTACTAATAGGCCGTTGTTACTCTCTTACGATATTTTGATCTATTTACGTCTACAATACTCATTGTGTTCCGTAGATCTTATAATGGATATAGATTATACAAAAGATATTTATAACTTTTAAACATGCTTTTAATAGAGATTTAATCTTAATACTTGCAAAATGTTGTAAACTGTAAATAAGAGTTCCATGAAGTGTTTTTCTCTCACATAAAGATTGATTCTAATCTAGAATAAAATAGATGATATATTCTGATATTACGCTTGTAATTGCGTAGAACACTATAACGTCATACTTCACTCTTATTTAAATGATATGTATGATGTTTACGGTGAACAGATGATCGTGGAAGATATAGAAAGCCCACATGAGACAGAATGCTCAGCAGAGAGGAATGATGCAACAGAAAGAGCAGTTGTAGAAGAAATTTGAATTAGTACAGAATTAGACAGTAACTGTGGAATAAATAGATATGATGCAACGCTGGTGGATACTGAAAAGAATGTTGTAGAACAGTTGATATGCCAGGTATGAAACAATGAATCCGACGGCGTTCATTCATGTCGAAGTTGTAATGAACCTGTACATGCCATTTATGGTCATATCATTGGAGATGAAGGCTATGAGGTCTAAGGTGATATGTTTCTTGTGTTACAAAGAAAAATCTGTACCTAATACAATTAGAGACGAAACTAATACAAATCGAAAATGAAAATGAAAAAAAAAAGACTAATAGTTGGGGCTCAAGCTGGTATATTAAAGGATTTGATATCGCAAGACTCTGTTTTGAAAGCAGATACAATATTCACAGATTCAGTGCCACATGTGAACTGTCACTGCGACAGCTAGCGGAAGAGTTTCTACATTTGGAGGGCAAGGTTTTTTTATTAGTTTATTCATTTGGTAATCTTATAGCTTTTCAGTTGACTAAAATGACCAAAAGTGGATTACACATTTAAAAAAATATATCCGCATATCATCATTGCCAATTCCGTGGCCATCTGGAGGGCAAAGCCAAATTGGCTTCGAAGAAGCTGGGCGTCATCAATAGAGCACGGCAATACTTCAAGCCGGCCCACATTCTAGCGCTCTACAAAGCGCAGGTCCGGCCACACATGGAGTATTGCTATCATCTCTGGTCTGGCGCATCCCAGTATCTGCTCGATCCATTTGACCGCGTGCAACGTAGAGCAGCTTGAATTGTCGGGGACTCAGTGCTCTGTGAACGGCTGGATCTCTTGGCGTTGCGTAGAGACGTCGCTTCATTGTGTGTGTTCTACCGCATTTATCACGGGGAGTGGGTCGAAGAGCTGTTTAACCTGATTCTTGCCGCCGAATTCCACCTTCGCACGACACGCCACAAGTTAGGAAATCATCCCCACTATTCAAGGACCTTTCTTCCTCGTACTACAAAGCTGTGGAATGAGCCTTCCTTAAATGCCGGCAACGCTCTTGTGATTCCTCTGGTGTTGCAAGAGAATGTGGGCGGCGGTGATCACTTAACACTAGGTGACCCGTACGCTCGATTGTCCTCCTATTCCATAAAAAAACATATATAATAAATATTAATAACAATAGAAGGTCAAATTGTTCCTGTTGTGTGGTGTATGAGTGTGTGTGCGTGCAGTGTGTAAAAATTACTTTTATTTTGTTATGAACGAAGAAAGTAAAATATAATTATTAGAATGTTCAAAACTTTTATTTTCTAATAAAAATGAATCAGTTAATTTATAATTCTTTTATTTATTACTTTATCTATCAACTGTTTCTCATTTAACTAGATTTTGTTTAGTGAAACAACATATCATTGAAAAATATTAGCATTTTGTCATATTCCGAAACATTTTCAGTATAAATAGGTAATAAAAATGAATATTCGACATCCACCGTGATATTGTGGTAACCCTAGAGATTTCGTGAAATCTCTGTTATCCTCATTTCCTTGCGACATATATACCCTTACAGGCACCTAAGGCTTAAAGTCTCAGTGGATGGGCGCCGATTTATAATATGATCGGGTCTTGGTGTGTGTGTCAGGTCATATTGTCTATGTGAGCAGATGTTATACTACTAAGCTACTCTAATGGCCTTACAAATAAAATTGGCATAAAGTTATAACTAAGCATAAACCAAGAATATGTAAAATGTTTACAAATAGACATTTTGCTTACGAATGGTTTGTTCGGACGTATAACGTTTCCCGCGTTTATTTGCAAGGCAGCTTGTCATTAGGAAAACTTCAGAATTATCATTGTATTGACAGTGTTGTCAAAGATAATGTAAACATTAGGCATTTTCTTTGTTTATCATCAGTTATAACTTTATACCAAGTTTATTTGTAGGGCCGTAAGTATATAACATATCTGTATGTACAAAGAAGACATATTCGTTTTTAAAACGATATTCTGCGGCCACATTTTAAAATTATTTAAAACATTAAATAACACTTATTCAATCGGAGTTATTAAGTGTTCGATCAATTTGTACCGGCCCGGGATAATTAGTGCGCGCGAATCGATTGGGACAGTGAAATATTATCACGTTTGTCGGCACTTTTTAAGTAATTTATCATGAGTACTTAAAGTAAGAATTAAATGGTAAGAGTACCGGAGACTTTTGAAGTAATGAGTTGGGAAATCGGCCATTTGGCCGGTTTATCTGATCTTCTTTGGTGGTAGTAATGTGGATACGCCTAGATGTCATTTGGCGATACATTCGATTAGGTCGTCTATCTGAATGGGTCTTGGCCGAAACTCCTGCCGATGTTCTATACTATTAATAATTTCTCCCTGTGTTTGTAATATTAAACGAGTATTCTTGAAGTTTAAACAAAATTCCACAAGGAATTTAAATTAGGCATAAAACCTGTGAAAGGCATTTACTGTCTCATAATTGATTCCATAACAATTCTTTTTAATGTCACTTCTAACACTACCACCACCTCGGAGATAAATGGCGCTCAGAGAGTGAAGAAGTGGAGCAAGAAACACACCCAGTATATTTTTTGCGCTCTTTTTAACAATTTAACAGGAAAATTCAGGTAATGCAGAAGATCACAGCAAAAATCTTAACAAAGTACAGTAAATCTAAGGTTTAATATTTACTAGTAAGGTTGATAATAACAAAACTTCTATCTGTTGCGGAGAACTCAGGAAATACTCCTAAGAAGTCCTGTAGATTCTTTTAGTTTTTATGGCTATTAGTGACCAATTGATTGCTGAGAAAAAAATAATCTGTCAATAATAAATAGAATATGTATAATATACAACGTGACGCATTACAAATAGGACCTATGGCGTAGGGTACAGTAATAATACCACGATCATATGAATCTGTGTCCTTCACATTATGGAATGTACAATGAGTCTGTTATTACACCGGTAACCATAATTTTCAAATCGGAACTCGAAAGTACACCGCAATTTTACGGCAGAAATTGGCGTGCGGGCAAGTAGTAGTCCGAGGTACACTGCAAATAGAGTTACCTGTTTTGTTTCTACATCGGGTTATTGTTTTTTTGATTCTGGTAATTGTTTTTTTTTTTGGCAATAAGCGACGAGACCAGCAGGACGTTCAACTGATGGTTATTGATACGCCCTGCCCATTACAATGCAGTGCTACTCAGGATTCTTGAAACATTCAAAAATTCTGAGTGGCACTACAATTGCGCTCGTCATCTTGAGCCTGTGCAAAGGAGCCTCCCACTAGTGAATAAGGCTGGTGGCTCATACAGGTTAAGTGCAAATATCATATAATCTAATTTTAATATATTTATTGAAGAGGAGGACAATGGAGCGTTCGGGTCACCTGATGTTAAGTGATCACCAAGGGAACCACAGAAGCGTTGCCGGGCTTTTAGGAAAGTCTACGCACTTTTTGAAGGTACCCATATAGTACCCATCTCTTGGAAACACCGCAAAAGGAAGATCATTCCACAGCTTGTTTACAACCAAGTACATGTGGAAGAAAGTTTAATGAAAACCGCACCGTGGAGTACCGCCACACATCCAGATGGTGGAGATGCCATCCTAATTTGTGGCGTGTCGTGCGAAGGTGGAATTGAATTCCTCGCACGAATCAGGTCAAACAGGTCTTCAGAATACTCCCCGTGATAAATGCAGTAGAAGACACACAATGAAGCGACGTCTCTACGCAACGCCAAGCGATCTAAGCGTTCACAGAGCATTAAAATGTATTTATTATTATTATTATTATTATTTTGTGAAATTTATTTAAATTGGACATCTTTATAAATAAATTTATATTATCAGTAGATCTAAACTAAATCCGGTAGAGGGAACGATACAATCAAAATAAGAGGTAAAAATCGAAAATATTCAAAACATAGTCAAAGATCATAAGTTTACTTTTTTATGTATGACTATAAAATGCCTAATTGATTAGAACCTCTGAGCGGACAGACATGAGACGACAGACGAGTCGGCGCGAGTGTGGGCGAGTCTGGGAAGTTCTTGATTACGATATTGAACTGTGGGATATATTTTGACGTGTTTATAGTACAACGTTTTGAAAGACTTACGACATTTGAGCTGTGAATGAATGAACTTGATTCTTGCTTGAACTTTATTTAATGTATGGAAGTTTTCGTACTGGTTCTCATGCTACTTTCCTCATAAGCTTGTTAATTATGGGATGATAATAGCATATTAAAGGATAATAAAGTAAAACTTTGAATATATTGTCTCGATTTTTTCGTGCATCGGTGGAGGAGCATGTCTTCAAACCGGATCTGATAATGGTTTTTTTATTACACTATTTTATTATAATATGAATTAGTAAATTATGATATTATTATTATGTGAACAAAAGTTTCGCTGGCATCTTTGTTTCATAAAAACACATAAATGCTTTTTAATTGTTACATTTTTTATGTGGAGTTGTGAACTAAACTTCTTGCAAATTTTTATTCGTGGTACTAAACATATACTTACAACGTCTCCATTACTATCAAGCAATACATTGCTAAATGCTGTAAACATATCATTTGTGCATATCTCTTGTACCTAGATATCACAGTTGCCCAATTTCACCCACCTTGTTAAAAAGTAACAATAAATATTGGGTAATGATACAAATATAAATTAAATTATACGGGCTTAAAAGGCCCAGGGACACGGATATCTTTGGGCTATGTTTAAGTCTATATGCTATGTTTACGTCTAACTAATCACAATAATGAGTCACGTAGTCTTGTAAATTCCGTGACCATATCTCACTTATCCCCTGGTACTTACATCAGGTAGAGTTGCTATCAGCTCCACGTGTCGAAACTCTTCGCCTGCAGCCAGCGTAGGGCTCTGCCACCAGGTACCAGGGTCTGCGTCCACGGCGAGCATCGCTGGGTGTCTCCGGTAAGCCGGCCCATCGAGGCCCTCGCATACATCGCACACCACGCCGTGTCTGTAACGGTTACTCTATGACATCTAGCTATTTGTCATATAGACGGTTCAAATATCATTGATCCTTCAAAACATTCAAAGACGTTCTATACATCGATATCACGTGGTATAAAAACAAAGGCGAAATATGCAATATGCTACAAATTACACCATAATAAACTTCCACATATCTATACATTGCCGCATTTACTCTAGCTGTTTTAAATATTTTTGCTCAATAAGCAGCGATGCATTTATTCAGTTCAGATTTGATTCGCACAAGTGACAGTTGACATACGACTAAGGAAAAAAGTGTGCTTATAATGTCTTTAAGCACAATTTTGCCGTTCCGCTATCAGACTGCGAATGATATTTGATATATGTGTATACAATATGGGATACTCATCCCAACTTACCTGTCCGGAAGTTGTGGTATAGTATACGGGTATGCGACCCCGGCTCCCCTAGCTATTACTGTCCTTATCCTTGCCTTCCTGGGCGATAATATCCTACATTTCCTATTTCCCACTTTAACTTACCAATCTTCCTGTCACACCACCTATCTTTCCCTTTCCCTATTCCTACCCTCTCCGCCAATCCAACGTCTGCCGCGCGGATGGGTGCATGGCTAGGGGCAAGCCTAGTCGTTAGCGTGCCACACTGCCCTGGGACCGGGCCAGGACCCAGAATCAGGCTAGCCTTACCCTGGCATGCGGGGCTCTGCTGGGGTGGACAAACCTTTCCCTTGCTATTCGTGGGAACGCAATGGAGACTAATAAAAATAGGTTATTTCACCAAAATGGCGGCGATGTGGTTCGCCACCCATCACGTCTCGTTTCTCGCGGGGGCGAAAAGCGGCCCATGGAGAGCCGCTTTGCTACGTTGAATGTAAGAGGAGGAGTGGATGATAAGGTAGATGAAGTATGTCAGATGATGGATGAACGATCCATAGATATTCTGTGCGAGAATGAAACGAAGAGGAAAGGATTTGATACCACGGTTCATGGTCCCTACACGGCATACTGGTCCGGAGTCCCCCAAACCAGCCGAGGCTGTCAGGGAGTTGGTGTGATTCTTTCCGCTCGAATAGTAGAATGTGTGATATAGCATGAATGTGTTAGCCCAAGACTCCTCTGGATTAGGTTAAAAGTCGGACTCACTCGCTTGTTTATCCTTGGGGTCTATGCACCGACGGATCTGTGCGGAGGTGGGTCATTAAAAGCCAAAAAAGAGAGAGAGGAATTTTGGGACAGTATGAGAGAGGTCTTGAATAAATGCGGAGAAAATGAACGGATCGTGATGTTAGGGGATTTTAATGGGTGGGTTGGAGTAAAGCGTGATGGGTATGAAGGAGTTCTGAGTACGTTTGGGGACGAGAGAGTGAATGAAAATGGGAAAAGCCTGCTTGAAGTATGCTTGGAATGGAATCTTTGCGTGGCCAACACAATGTTTAACCACAAAAAGATCCATTTGTATACAAGAGATGAGGGTGAGTCTAGAAGTATGATTGATTTTGTAATTGTAGATGAAAGACTGAGAAAGAAAGTACTAGATGCTCGGGCATACCGCGGTGTAGGCCTCGACACAGACCACTTCTTGGTCATAGCCCGAATGCGCGGCCTTTTTAAACGTTGGCGACACCGACGAGCTGAGCCTACGAGTGTTTTGGATAGAGTAAAAGTGGAAAATCTACAAGAAAAAGAAAGGAAAGACGAGTATGTAGAGAAACTGAAAGAAAGTTTTAAAGGCATAGAAGAGATAGGTGTGATTGAAGATTTGTGGGAGACATTTAAGAAAGGGGTCGTGAATGTTGCTGTTGAGGTATGCGGGGTAGCTAAAAGAAGGAAAGGAAGAAAGAACTATAATTTGTGGATGGATAAAGAGGTACAAATGGCGGTGTATGAAAAGAAGAAAGCTTGGTTGGATTGGTTAGCAACAAAAGCTAACCAAAAAGTACAAAAGGCAACGGATGACGAGATAAAGGAAGCAAGAACGAAGTATAAAAGATTGAAATCCACAGCGAAAGCAGTTGTGTCTAGAAAGAAAGAAGAACGAAAGGATGATTTTGATAGGAGGCTCACTGAAGATTTCCAGTCAAACATTAAGTTCTTCTGGAAATCCATCAAAACAGCCAGAGGAAAAACGTCTACCTCGGAGCTCAGTATAATCAGGAGTCAAGATGGGAACATTATAAGAGGAGAAAAATGTGTGCTAAAGAGATGGAAAGAGTATTTTGAAAGTTTGTTTGAAAGAGAGGAAGTGCATGAACAACATCCGGCAGCTTCTATTGAAACTAATATAAATGTTGATGAAAGTGAGATAAGCATGGATGAAATAGTGAAAGCATTGAAAAGTTTGAGATTAGGTAAAGCTGCAGGGTATGACAGGATTACCGTCGAGATGCTGAGGGCTGGTCAGGGCATAGTGGTTAGCCAGCTGTACCGCCTCTTCAATTTGTGCTGGCGAAATGGGCAAGTACCAGGAGACTGGTGCAAAGCTGTAATCGTGCCATTGTATAAGGGAAATGGGTCACGACAAGACTGCAGAAATTACCGCGGTATAAGCCTTCTCAGCGTCGTCGGTAAATTGTATGCAAAAGTGTTGATTGAAAGAGTTGTGAATGAAACAGACGAAAAAGTATGGGATGCACAAGCGGGATTTAGAAAGGGAATGGGATGTACGGATCAGGTCTTTTCCTTGCGGTGCATAGCCGAAAAGTTTTTGGCTAAAAACAAAAAGGTCTATTGCGCGTTCGTGGATCTAGAAAAGGCCTATGATAGAGTGGCGAGGAATGAATTGTGGTCAGCATTGTCCACGAGCGGTGTGAGCAGTGTCCTCATACGAGCATTGCAATCTCTTTATAGAGATTCTAGTGCTTGTGTAAGGATAAACGGGGCATACACTGAATGGTTTAATATCGAAAAAGGTGTTAGTCAGGGATGTGTAGCGTCACCGTGGCTGTTTAATCTGTTCGTGAACAATTGCTTGACAGGTTTAAAAGAGAATGACAGTGGTTTGAGAATGAATGAGTTACTCGTCAAATGTTTTCTCTATGCTGATGACCAAGTATTACTTGCATCTTCAGCCGAGGAGTTGCAAGAGATGGTAACTGCTATGAATGGAGCTTTTGGTAGAAAGGGAATGAAGATGAATTGTAAAGAAGACGAAAGTGATGGTGCTTGAAAGAGATGAGGTAGTGACAGACTGCAATATCGTGATTGGAGATGAAAAAATTTAACAGGTGAATGAGTTTGTGTATCTGGGTTCTAAATTTACAAGAGATGGAAAGTATGAGAGTGATATTGAAAGAAGAGTGAATGCAGGAAACATGGTGAATGGAGCTTTGCACTCCTTTATGAACAGTCAGAAGGTGTCTAATAAGGCTCGCTTGGCTGTGCATGAGGGAGTGTTGGTTCCAACACTCATGTACGGAAGTGAAAGTTGGGTATGGCAGAAGAAACATGAAAGCAGAATAAATGCAGTTGAGATGAGAGCGTTGAGAAGTATGATAGGAGTTACACTGAGTGACAGGATAAGAAATAGTGAGATAAGAAAACGTTGTGGTCTGAAAGAAGATGCTGTGACAAAAATTGAGAAAGGTATGCTGAGATGGTTTGGACATGTCGAGAGAATGAATGAAGAACGATTGACGAAGAAAGTGTATAAGGCCAGTGTGAATGAAAGTCTGTAACACGAAATTAATAGGGTGAAGTTGGTTCCTAAATTTTTCTGACAATTGCGCATTCGTTTTTTTTTTGGTTTCTTCGTCCATCATTAGGACTGGCAAAGGGTTCAAGCCCATACAGCCATATTCGTTATTTAATAATTAATTGTCAAAGCCATCTTTGAAAGATTTCAACTATATTGTGTAATGAGTGTAGTGAGGAATAAATAATTTTTAAGATTTTTGATTTTTGCCAAAGAAGTATAACTTCTTGCGTGCATACATACCTAAGTACATACACACTTTTAAGCTATTGCATAGCTTCTATCGCGGGCCTTGAGCGTGGAGACCGAATTCAGAAATTCCGTAACGAAAATAACCTTACACTTACTTACTAGATCTATATAGATATTTCGCCAAGGTTATTTCGTCTCAGGTTCGGGCCTGGGGTACGTCTAGATTTTATTTAATTTCTTTATATTTTTATCACGTTTTTTAATTTTTATTATTATGACAAGCATTTTTATTTAGTTTCACCTGCCCGTTGTCTGTCTGTAATCAAATCTTGCAAGTAAAATTTTACTCACTTCCCGCTTGCTTTTTTTTAAATTAATTTTATCAAAAAAAATACTGCATAAATAAAATAAATAAATAATTATAATTGCATAAGTTGATAAAAAATGCTATGCAATAGCTTTACCGTGGTAGTCCCCGAGTGCCACACGTCTTTTTTTTTAAATACGTTGTTGTATGTATTGACTATTTTATTTACTGGAGCGGCCTTGCCAAGGCCCTGCAAATCGTTGTATAATTATATTGTTATAGTTACTTACTTGCCGGGAGTTTCCCTGCAGAACTCCTCAGACCCGAGGTCTCCACAAGTAGCATTGCTGCTCACGGTAGAGTACTGCGCGACATCTAGTGGCGCCGGCAGTAGACCGTCTTTATCGCTTGCTACCGCCACTTCGCTGAGAGTAGTGCTACTGAGACGATCTAGCAACGCACGACCTGGAACATTAATAAAGTTTTAAAAGTTATTTATGCAACTGTTGATTGTAACACGAATGTGATAATAGTATCACAGGAGTGTTTTAATACCTAATTATCAACTTGATGCTAACTTTAAAAAAGTCAGTCTTTGTAACCATAATATCATCCAAAAGAGTGTTATTATGAAAACGGATGATATAATGTTGTACTAAATTTCATTACAACACTCGTTTGGATGATGTAATGGTTAATGTTAATATTAGGACATTGGGGCGTTTGAATGTTGGCAATAAGCTAACTGTTTTAGAATCCTTAATAGAGGATTTAAAGCATGGGTGTAGTTAAAAGTTTTTACGGGTAAAGCCTATATGGATGTGGGTAGCTTGAAATAAAGCACACCTATAAAATACCACCGTCCTTTTTTTGTGCTCTGCTGTTGCTGTAATAATATTTCGCTATGATCACTTAGCATAAGGTGACCAAAAGCTCAAATGCACTCCTCTTAAAAAGAAGGGTTTTTTAAACTGATTAGTCCGTTTGCAGAATAAGAACACGCGTTGGTAGGCCTCTGCACAAGATGGACTGAGGATCTGGTCAAGATCGCCGAAATTGGACGGAAGAGGGCAGCGCAGATCCAATCGTCGTGAAGATCTTTTGCCAGCAATGGATGTCTTCGATCGATTCGAATGATTTCGGCTGTAGTGATGATGATGATGATGAGATCATTTGCAACGCATATAATATACTTTAAATTCATATTCAAATATTTTTATTCAAAATCACTTATCTCTAAAAACTACTACCCATTTAAAATATACTACTTCAGACCTGAGAAGAACAGGCGCAAGGAACTCAGCGGGCTTTTCTTTTTTTTTATAAAAATATGGATTACAATGTAATATCGTACAATAAACATTTATAATTGAAGAGCCTGGGGGTGTTCGCTTCGTTCTCAGTCTGTTGTATCATTAAGAAAATCGTTTATGGTTTAGTAACCTTTCCCACACAAACGTTTTTTAACAATTCTTTTAAATTTTGTAACACATTTTAGTTTTGTACATTTTCTGTAGAAGCATATTATACATCGCCCAGTAAAAGACTTACTAACTCGACTTAGCCGAGTAGTAGGCATAAGACGTTTATGTTTGTTCCTCTTAAAAACTTATTATTATTGTAATTTTTTGGTGTTCCGTATCCAATGCGTAATCACGGGAACCTAATTACTAAGACTGACGATCTTCTGTCTGTAAGAGTCTTATGCCTCATACACCTCAATAGCTAGAGATCTCTAATTATTGACAGAGTGTGTATTATTATTACCGCTACAGCAAAATGGCAAATTTCAAAAAGGGGCGCCATATAAATTAAATATATTTCTTTCCAAAAGTACCTATTTAAAAGTACCTTCTGTTATATCTAGTATATGTATAATTTAAATAAAATATGTACCTTAAAACACGTGTAATTATTATTTATCGCGTGTAAATATATTTTAACATCAGGTTTTTGCGTTAAACTTAATTTTTTATTATTATATAGCTACATTTACAAACTTTTGAATCCTGTAAAAACTATGTCATGTAAATAAAATCTGTAAATGTCGCGTATATTCAAGTAAATACTAGATACTTATAGGTCAATTATTTCACTGTTTTGGCTCATTGAGTAGCCGCTGATCAACCCAACTCAATTTCAAAATTGACACATCCTTGTTCGATGTTGTTCAACTCATAATATGTTGGGTCTATAAATATTAATAAGGTGCATTCAAAGCCTCCGTACAAAAAAAGCAAATTTTAATACTGTTATTAAATGGAGATTAACTAAAAAATAGGGTGACATTCTTGACATAACTACGAAGGTTGCTATCGATCAGGCTACAATAATTACAACTAAATATATGTTTTCAAATAAGGTAGTAATCATATAGCTAGTGAGATAATAACTATGAATAATAATGGTATTAAGTCATATATATATATTGACATACTTTTTACACAAATTATCTTGCCCCAAGTTAAGTATATATAGCCTGTGTTATGGGATACAAGATAATGATATATTTAATACAATATACTTACTTAAACATACATAAATTGATATAAACCATACACAAATACATTTAAACATCCATGACTCGGAAACAAACATCCATATTCATCATATAAATGCTTGCACCTACCGGGATTCGAACCCGGGACCTCTAGCTATATATATAGTTGAGCTACAGCTTGTAACGTAATTATAATATTTAATTTGTTTACAGTTATTCTTAGATGTCCAGAAGACCTAGTGGGAACCTCTTTTGCACAGGATGCCGGTGTAGGTGTGGCACCCTATATCTACCGTAAAGCATTATTGAGTTTCCGTCTGAAGGGCGCCAGGGTAGCTAGTGAAATCACTGGGTAAACGAGACTTGACATCTTATGTCTCAAGGAGACGAGCGTAATTGTAGTGCCGATCAGAATTTTTGAAGTTTTTAGGAATCCTGAGCGGCACTGCATTGTCATTACAATACAAATACGCGTATCAATTACCATCAGATGAACGTCCTGCTTGTCTCGTCCCATATTGTCATAAAAAAAGCCTTGGTACAATGTCTCAACTATATCGTCTTAAACCAGTCAATTTCGAAGTCACGCAACTTTCACGAAAACGTGCACAAGTTAAATCTAAGTTTAACTAACCACATTGCAGTAAGGATACATAAATCGCTCGCCTTACAAATTACCTAACGATGCTCGAACCAGGAAGAACCAAGTCTAATACAATTTATTGATATTAGTAGGAGAGGAACACGTGCGGGGTCGCTGTCAACATTGTGTATGATTGGAACAGTTTGTGATACTGACTGCGGTGTTCTAATAGGTTCCTTGACTTCACATATGATTCGTATTCTGAATTAAATTGTTGACATTTATACATTTGTAGTAGTACACTAACTAATCTAAAGAGAATTTATGTTTGTATGTTCCCTAATAACTCCTAAACTATTCTACCGATCTCAATGAAATCTTTGTTGTTCTCAATAGATTTGTTGAACCTCAAGGAAAGTTTATATATGTAGTTTGTCCGATAGTTAGTAGATCCCACCCACGCATTTACCATATCTCTCGAACCATTTATTGACAGAATAACGTCTGTCGGGTCAGCTAGTGTATAAAATAATAATACTTCAACAAATTAAATTTGAAAACAAAATTTATGAACAATGCAGCATTCGAAACCGCGACCTCTCGCGTTCTGATGAAGATGACCTGCAATTCCTTGTGATGTCGACTGGCTAGAGAAATTCTAAAAGTTGTTCTTAATGTATGGGAACTTCTGATACTAAAACTATAGATGCTGGTTATATTTCGTTTGGTTTTCATATAGTGATTATAATAATTATATGAGATACTACACATTATTGGTCTTAGGTTCACAGGTCCACTTATCTTTAGCAGCAGTGGAGCTAATTGGATGTTCAGTAAAACGACCTATTCCTAGTTTTTGAAAAATATCGGATGTGGCACATACGACTTTTTAACTGACTTCAAAAAAGGAGGAGGTTCTCAATTCGTCGGTATGTTCTTTTTGTGTTTGTTACCTCAGAACTTTCAATTGGGTGAACCGAATTCCATAATTCTTTTTCTATTTGAAAACTGGTGCTTCCCGTGTGTGGTGGCTACGGCGGGAGGACACCGATTCCAAAAATAACAATAATTGTAACTAGAATTAGATAAATTATATTGTATAAAAGTGCGTTATTATTTTTTTTTTCCTTTTTAGTGCATATTATATCTATTGTTTTGGAATAGTTTTTTTGAAGTCAGTTTTTGTTTTTGATCTTGATTTGATCAGTCAATTATATCGGAGGTGGCACATACGACTTTTCATTTTAAGATTCAGCGTGAGAGCACTACAATTTGATCGGGGTCGAATCATGGCACGGTCATTATACATATTTAGTTACCTCACTAAAGCTTTCTGGTCAAAAGTCCTCAGAAAAAACTCCGATTTTTTTTTATTCATTATAATTTGTGATGTTAATTTACCCTGGTGTGTGTACGTTCTGTCCATTACAGCGTAGTGTCACTGAAGATTCATGATGAAGACCAAATTGTGAACTACTTTACGACGAAATTATCTTGCCCCAAATTAAGCATATAGCCTGTGTTATGGGTTACAAGACAACGATATATTTAATACAATACACTTACTTAAACATACATATATACATACACATAAACATATTATATAAATACATATAAACATCTATGACTCAGAAACAAACATCAATATTCATCATATAAATGCTTGCACCTACCGGGATTCGAACCCGGGACCTCTAGCTTAGTAGGTAGAATCGCTAACCACTCGGCTATACAGGTCGTCAATTGTGCTAGAAACTTCGAGATAAATACTAGTAGTGCACTAGCGTAAATTTACGCAGATTTACGTATTTACGCAGCGCGAGACGCGTACTCTTCATATTTTCTTATATATTTATTTATCAAATTTTTGGTTCGGCTTGCGTTAAAGCGTGATTATTGTTTTTTAAACTATTAATTTACATAAAAAAAATTATCTGTTTGTTTTCCGAGTTCGAGAAATTTTCGATGTACTTATGTATATTTTTATTAAAAAAAAACCGCCGCTTCTGCTCTCTCAGAGGGCCATTTGTTTCCGAAGCGGCAGTAGTATCTAGTATATTAGAAATGACATCAAAAAGAATTCTAAAGGAATCAATTTTGAGAAAATAAATGCCTTTTATGCCTTTTAATTGAAAAAATTACTGATTTTTTATTTTCTAAGCTATTAATTTACATAAAAATTCAATCTGTTTATTTTCCGAGTTCTCAAAATGCATATTATATATTGAAATTTGATAAATTATTGTAATTTATACACAATACTTACTGAAATAAAACACAAATTGCTAACAAATACATTATCTTCATTAACATTCGTGTCAAAGTGATTTTGTAATAAGTTTTTCTCTTCAACTTTTTATTTACGTGTGTTACTTACATGTGAGAAGCCAAAAATATAAAATATTAGTGGGTAGGTACTCTGTCCAGAATAACGCCCGCATTTATTTTTAACGTAGTGTTAATTGGACGTGCGCTATGCTGTTATAATGTTCCAGCTAGGGTTGCCATCTTTTATTAGAAGAAATAGAGTATGTCCGATTTCAAACGAGATATAAAGTCTACGTACTTCCAAATAAGGTTATCATTAATATTTTCTTAACGTATCAACACTGAATAGTCGTCTTTTTTGGTTATAATAATGGGTTTTTATAGTATTACATGACTGGCACTAGCCTTGCCATAGATCGGCGCGATTTTGGCGCGCGCGCAGCGGCCTGTCAATGCGTATTTTTTACGTGTATTAATAGATTGCTTGTGATTATGAAGATTTGAGTGAATGTATAAGAAAGCTATTAAAACAAGCTCATAAGACCATGAAAAATAAACTATGTTATAAACAAAATGACGGTCAGAAATTGGTCAGGGCGTGCCGTACGGCACTTTTGATATTGGTGTATATGTGCTCACCAGTGGGAGGCTTCCTTGCACAGGTTGCCACAACGGCGCCTATTTCTGCCGTGAAGGAGTAATGTCTAAGCATTACTGTGTTTCGGTCTGAAGGGCGCCGTAGCTAGTGAAATAACTGGGCAAATGAAACTTGACTTAACATCTTATGTCTCAAGGTGACGAGTGCAGTTGTAGTGCCGCTTAGAACTTTTGGGGTTTTTCAAGAATCCTGAGCGGCACTGCATTGTAATGGGCAGGGCGTATCAATTACCATCAGCTGAACGTCCTGCTCGTCTTGTCCCTTATTTTCATTAAAAGAATCAAAGATCTAGTGCCAAGGGGCACTTCCCGATTTTGGAAGGCTAGTATAGTAAATATTGTGTAAAAAGAGAATTTTAGCATACTCTAAAATAGAGTAATAGAAGATAAGAGTACATCTACATAATATTGAGTACAATACACTGTTTTAGAGTACGGGTGGCAACCCTAGTTCCAGCTCTGTTACGGTGTCATTTTTCCCTTCTATATATTAATCGTGACGTCACATTAAATTCTTGGATGAGCTGGCTTAATAGTATCATATAGATTTATTAATGAACAGCTCAGATTAATCTATTGGTTGGTTTTTTGGTAATTTATTTATTCAAGTAGCCATAACATATTTCATGACTACAATCTCCCAAACTACGTAAGTAGTTTGTCGGCAGTTGTTCTCGTGTAGCATAATGCTACTTACACTTAACTCAACCCTTAGATTAAGGATTGGTCTCCGCTGCGCTCCAACTAGGTAGCGCACTACCTAAGAACAATAGCTTTTTTATTATGGCAACTATTATATGCTTGTGTGCGTGGCATCTTGCTGCGCTAACATGATTTCATTGATTTTTCAGCATTATAATAATCAGCATCAGAAAGCAACAACTTTATATCAATCAATAATACATGAAAATAAATAGTAGTTTTTTAATTTATAATAAGATTAGAATATAACTTAGTGATGCTTGTTTTGCACACCGTAACAAAGCGACGATGTGACGTCATCGACGTCAGGTTCACAGGTAACTGGGTAGTAGTTTTGAGGGTGGAGAGTAAAACGATTGTTTGTAATGTATCATTCGAGGCCAATTCAACGGCACACATTTGATGATCACAGCCCTGGTTCGATGCGTCAGTTAAAGCAGCATCTGACTGCAAAAAACGGGCGTATCGAACTTGGGTTGCGGCGCTTGGCACAAAGGATCCGAGCTGCACAGTTCTTAAGAGGAAATACAACCGTGCCTTCAGACTTTTTAAGCGGCAAATCGCCCGTGCAAAGTCAAAACACGTCGTCAAAATCGGCGAGCAGCTTTCCAGTTACCCGACCGGAACACGCAAGTTCTGGTCGTTGTCGAAAGCTGCTCTTGGTAACTTCAGCCAGCCGTCCATGCCGCCATTGCACATGAGGAATGACACCCTGGCCCATACGGCAAAAGAGAAAGCCGATCTCTTGTGCACTCTTTTCGCCTCCAACTCGACTCTTGACGACAACGGAAAAACACCACCGACCATCCCGCGGTGTCAGAGCTCTATGCCTGAAGTACAGTTCAGACAGAAAACTGTTAGGCGAGCTCTGTTTTTGTTGGACGTCAGGAAGTCGAGCGGGCCGGATGGCATTTCTCCAATCGTGCTTAGAACGTGTGCCCCTGAGTTGACGCCGGTGCTAACGCGTTTATTCCGGCACTCTTATTCTAATGGCGTAGTCCCTGACTCATGGAAGTCAGCCCTTGTCCATCCGATCCAAAAAAAAGGAGACAGTTCGGATCCGGCAAACTACAGGCCTATTGCTATTACCTCCCTGCTCTCCAAAATCATGGAGAGCATAATTAGCCGTCAGCTCTTGGTATACCTAGAGGGTCACCAGTTGATCAACGACCGACAATACGGGTTTCGCCATGGTCGGTCGACAGGTGATCTTCTGGTATACCTAACACATAGATGGGCTGCGGCTATTGAAAGCAAGGGGGGAGGCCTGGCAGTTAGCCTGGATATAGCGAAGGCCTTTGATCGTGTATGGCACAAGGCGCTCCTCGCAAAACTTCCATCATTTGGGCTTCCCGAGAGCTTATGCAAGTGGACCTCCAGCTTCCTCACTGGGCGCAGCATACAGGTCGTTATCGACGGTTATTGCTCGAATCCCAAGCCCGTGAACGCCGGAGTTCCCCAAGGCTGTGTGCTATCTCCCACGCTGTTTCTTCTGCATATCAATGATATGTTGGACACCTCCAGCATTCATTGCTATGCAGACGACAGCACTGGTGATGCTGTATACACGGGCCATGCAGGTCTCTCTCGGAAAATCGTCGACCAGTGCCGTTTACCACTAAAAAACCCCATTTGTCGTATCACCGCTCTTCGACAACACTTATCTCAAAGCCTCGCCTAGTATCGGAATACTGGGTCTCGAAATCTCGAGCGATTGCCAATTTCGTGGTCATCTGGAAGGCAAAGCCAAATTTGCTTCAAAGAAACTGGGCGTCATTAATAGAGCACGGCAATACTTCAAGCCGACCCACATACTAGCGCTCCACAAAGCGCAGGTCCGGCCACACATGGAGTATTGCTGTCATCTCTGGTCTGGCGCACCCCAGTATCAGCTCGATCCATTTGACCGCGTGCAACGCAGAGCAGCTCGAATTGTCGGGGACCCAGTGCTCTGTGAACGGCTGGATCACTTGGCGTTGCGTAGAGACGTCGCTTCATTGTGTGTCTTCTACCGCATTTATCACGGGGAGTGTTCCGAAGAGCTGTTTAACCTGATTCCTGCCGCCGAATTCCACCTTCGCACGACACGCCACAAGTTAGGATATCATCCTCACCATCTGGATATGTGGCGGTCCTCCACAGTGCGGTTTTCAAGGAGCTTTCTTCCACGTACTACAAAGCTGTGGAATGAGCTTCCTTGTGCGGTGTTTCAGGGACGATACGACATGGGTACCTTCAAAAAAAGCGCGTACACCTTCCTTAAAGGCCGGCAACGCTCCTGTGATTCCTCTGGTGTTGCAAGAGATTGACTATTAACGTATGTTTGTAATGTACCATTCGAGACCAACCCAGCGGCACAGATTGACTAGTAACGTATGATTGTAATGTACCATTCGAGACCAACTCATCGGCACCGATTGACTAGTAACGTATGTTTGTAATGTACCACTGGAGGCCAATTCAGCGGCACAGATTGACTAGTAACGTATGTTTGTAATGTACCATTCGAGGCCAATTCAGCGGCACAGATTGACTAGTAACGTATGTTTGTAATGTACCATTCGAGGCCAATTCAGCGGCACAGATTGACTAGTAACGTATCTTTGTAATGTACCATTCGAGGCCAATTCAGCGGCACAGATTGACTAGTAACGTATGTTTGTAATGTACCATTCGAGGCCAATTCAGCGGCACAGATTGACTAGTAACGTATCTTTGTAATGTACCATTCGAGGCCAATTCAGCGGCACAGATTGACTAGTAACGTGTGTTTGTAATGTACCATTCGAGGCCAATTCAGCGGCACAGATTGACTAGTAACGTGTGTTTGTAATGTATCATTCGAGCTGTTGGCTCAAGTGTGCTCCATTTCTTCTCATAATGTCTAACGTAAATTTTGTGACAAATCTACCCCAGCATACTTTTTTTTAATTTGTTGAATATAACATGAGTAGGATCCCCACAAAATTGGTTTGTCTTTGTTGTTTAATAAAAGCGTTTTTTCGTTGTCCCTTTACTTATTCTAAATCGTGAGTGAAAAACGAGATGGATTGTGCTTGCGGCTTGCTCTCGCGACGACGCGACGTGCACTGACTGACTTGTAAATTGTAATGTAACACTCAAAGGGATTCGCTAAAAATCCGACATCTGATTAGAGCATGTGGTGTTTGCCGAGTATGATACATTACAAACTAACGTAAATTTTTTGTCTCTGTTACAAAAACTCGATACATAACACAAAAATATTACAAGTCAATCTCCATCTTTATATTGATGCGTTTCATATACATATATAGTCACATAATACAATGAATCATATGCGGTTGAATGTGGTCATGTTTCAAAGGGAACCCGGATGATTTAAGTCCTTCTATTGTGAAACGGCCCATTCTGTAGAGATGTAAAACTGATTGAAAATATGATATATTCTTACATTATATTTTATCATACATTGAAATACTATGTCTTATAAACAGTTAAACTATTCTTGTTGAAATGTGATTTTTTTATGGAGGATAACCTGATAACTCCTGCGAGAGCAGATGAATCACAGGAACGTAAAAGGCATAAAAAGGAATAAGAGGCATTTATTTTCTCAAAATTGATTCTTTTAAAATTCTTTTTGGTGTCATTTCTAACACTCCACCTCTTCGTAAACAAATGAACTCTCCCAGCATTCTTTTTTTGCGCTCTTTATAATAAAAAAGCTTTTTCATCTAGCTTTATACCTCTACACGAGGCATCCTCAAGAGACGTTGAGTCACCCAATTCAGGAACGAGACTTGGCGGCAAAACATGTGCCGAAGTTGGTTAAAGGCAATTTATTGGAATAAACACTCAAGATAACTCATAACATTTGGAGAATGTGGGCGGCGGTGATCACTTAATATCAGGTACGCTCATATATCCTCTTCTTCCATAAAAAAATGCGATTTCCGAAGATCTAATTTAATGAATTTTCTGGGGAAAAAAAAAAATTTATAACTATAATCCCTTGAATTGTTATAGATGAACCGGATTTCCTTCCTTAAGCTTCCTAAGTGTACAAGAGTTTTTTAGGACAATAAGAGATGAGACGAGCAGGACTTTCAGGTGATGGTAATTGATACGCCCTGCCCATTACAATGCAGTACCTCTCAGGAATCTCCCAAAAATTCTGAGTGACACAACAACATAAGATGTTAAGTCACATTTACCCAGTAATTTCACTATTACCCTTCAGAGCGAAACAGAATAATGCTTACACATTGCTGCTTCACGGCAGAAAAAGGTATCGTCATCGGCTTTTAAGTTGTTATAAATAACTTAAGTACAGGTGGTCTGGCGTTAGCCTGTCAATAATCAACAATTACCTCTAGTCAAGCGAAGAGAGGAAGTGGTGAATGTAAACATATACATTTATTTAACTTAACAATTGTTTACTTCAAAGTTTCAGGGACGGACTTGAGATCAACTGTAAAATTGGTGAGATAAATTGGATGTTTATTTTTTTTTTATGAAAATACGGGACGAGATGAGCAGGACGATCAGCTGATGGTAATTGATACGCCCTGCCCAGTGCAGTACCGCTTAGGATTCTTGAAAAGCCAAAAAATTCTGAGCGGCACTACAATTGCGCTCGTCACCTTGAGACATAAGATGTTAAGTATCATTTGCCCAGTAATTTCACTAGCTACGGCGCCCTTCATACAGAAACACAGTAATGTTTACACATTACTGTTTCACGGCAGAAATAAGCGCCGTTGTAGTACCAATAATCTAGCCGGTATTCTGTGCAAAGGAGCCTCCCACTGGTAAAAGTTGAAAGTGAATTAATAATTGACACAAATAAAATTTAAGACATAACAAATTTAATAATTTAATGGCTTACTAAAACTGGGGTTTAATAACTTTAAAGTAAAAAAAAAGATAAAAATTAAAAAATATATTTAGTTACATTGCTTAAAAAGAATATCTGAGAGTCAACATGTTTTTATTTTTGAAATTTAGTTAAGAATATGGGTAGTGCATCTCATTAAAATTGTAATAAGCTGAAACAAAAGCTTTTTACAGTGAAACCAAAAAAAAAGAAGTGCAGAAAATGGTAAAAATGTCTATAAAGAACTGAGTTCTGAAGTAAAACAACACTACAAAATATAATCACAAGATAAAGTAAAAAATTCATCCAGGCATGATAGTGTTATGAAATATGTACATCATCTTCTTCGATATTTCTTCAAAAGTAATAAAATAATAATAACGTTAAGCAATATGATATATTAAGATAACTATTTAGTATTGTGTAACTTATATAGCTTGTAATTATTTATTTATAATACTTTTTATTTAAAAGGCATTTATTTTCTCAAAATTGATTCCTTTAGAATTATTTTTGATGTCATTTCGAATATACTAGATACTACTACCGCTTCGGAAACAAATGGCGCTCTGAGACAGAAGAAGCGGTGCAAGAAACTCTCCCAGCATTCTTTTTTTGTGCACTTTTCAATAAAATTATACAAAATTGTACAGTCATATCTATCGCTATAAAATAATCACAATCTAGTCCGAGGCTCTCCGATCAAATTCAAATTCAAAAACACTTTATTCATGTAGGTCACAAAAATGACACTTATGAATGTCAAAAAATATATATAAATATTGTTTCTTATCGAATTTACCGCTACTTCGTAACGGGTTGAGCTAATGAGAAGAAGTAGCAAGAAACTCATTGCCACTCTTTCAAGTCAAGATTTACATTTTAGTTGTTTTACAAATCATTTCAATTACAATATATGCAAAGTGACGCAACAAAAATACTCAAAAGTCAAAAACTGAAAGGCTTACATGAATAAGTCAAAAAAAGAAAAAAAAAGTAAATTAATACTTCATCATTTAGATATTTAGCTGTGGAGTAATAGGATTTACGACGGAGCCATTTTTTTTTATAAAACATTTAAATTTATTTATAGATAATGCCTGAACAGTGGTTGGGACTTTATTATAGAAGTGTACAATTACCCTTAAAGCTATTATGTATCTTATGAAGCCTACTAGAATTAGTTACAAGCAATCCCTATTTCTAGTGTTATAATAATTTGTGGTTTTTATCTTACCGTTGGTTACCTTTTAACTAAAATTGTCGTATAATTGTTGGAAACTTCAATAGTGAAAGTGTGAGTTTTACGATCTGTTAATATTGAATCATAATACTGTTTATTTCCTTCACATGAATAAATATATAAAATAAATAACTATTTGAATAAAAAAACTGTGTTTCAACATTAGCTTTTGCGTAAAAGATACATTAATACTAATTTAGGAATACAATTACAATTGCACGCGTTTTAATCCCTTAAAAAGTTTTTTGCTTGCGTTAATTAAAGAAAATAGTTTGTACAAATTACATTAGTAAGTTTTGATTAGACTGATGCCGCTATCTCTGTCGACTTTACCTGGAATAAGAAACGTTGTTCAGTGCACCTTAACTAGTTCTCACCTTTCAATAATTCATTTGATAACCTCCTCTTTTTGAAGTCGGTTGAAAGGCATTAGAAACAAATTGGGACTTTAAATTCTTTTTTGTGTAAATAAAGTATTGGACTGCAATTCGTCTCTGTAAGGAGGGGTTCCAAGCGTGCACGGCTACTTACTACTATTGTAACTTTATGAACACAATTATATTTAGACAGAGTCTGTCATCATTTCGGAGTAAGTAGACTGGGATTCCTAAGGATACTCATCCTTTGGGTTGGGTTTCTGCAATTCTATTATGTCAGCCAATGTATCTATACTCTAAAATTATTGCTAATATTTTTTTTTAATCTTCTCATTCTATTTCCCAATTTTAAAAATATTTTTAGTAAATACATATTTCACAGTCTCTTGGTTTATTTACTTATTTAATATACTTCTTATACATATCATTTGATTTTGTACCATCATTAAAAAAAATGGATAGATTTCTGCAAATACTGCATAATTTAATTTGGGAATTCCGTGACATATTTTTAGTATGTTATTAAGATATCCCTAAGAATCAGTCTTATTTGTTAAATATCGTATTGTATAAGTAGTATGATCACTCATGGGGAAGATATTGAATAAATGGGTTATATAATAGCAGTGTTGTATGCCAGTTGACTTTGACCTCAATTTATTTCAAAAAACTTGTACGTTAAACTTTTAATGTTATTTTAAACGATTGACTCCTTCTTCACTTTTCTTTGTCTACGTTTTAAAGGAGAGTCTATTAGGGGGTATTGTTTGAAGCATCTGTCAAGCTAATAGTTAAAGCACTTCCTAGTTACGCGCATGTTTTTATATTTTAAACAAACTCATTAAAAGCTTAAGTGCTCAGTTAATTATAAGTATTTTATGAGTTACTAAAAATTTTTGTTATGCTAACGGTAATTACAGTTTTAGTGTCGTGAAGAGACATTGGTTTTTAATGCATCTTCTACCGTATTTGTTAAAGGAAGGGTTCCGAAGAACTGCTGCTGTTGAACCAGATTCCTGTCGTCATGTTCCACCATCGTACCAATGCTATATCAACCTAGCTATCTGGAAGATTCACAAGATATTTTCTCTTATATATTATTTTATGTCTCAAAAGGTATGTTTTTTCTGAAAATGTTTCTATCAAGAGGACGAAATGTAAACTTGAAATGCCTATGTTTTTAAACTTTATCATCGCGGAAGTTTAACATTGTAATTATCATGACGGGTACTCATGGGGTATGGACGTCGTCAGTAGTGTGTATCGTAAATTAGGGAATCAAAGACTAAAACGATTTAAGCGCCACGTGGACAGATAGATGTACTATTAGTGTCAAGTGTCAATGTGTCAAGAGTTTCTCGCCGATGTTGATCGAAATATTGGCACCAGTTTAATAAAATATATATCGTGAGCACCCGTCATAATATATCTACTTGGCGGGTAAGTCGAGTTAGTATTTTATTAGACTAAATCTAATATCATGATATACTTTTACAACTCAGAAAATCAAATTCAAAATATATATAATAGTGAATTCCAAATACAGCCTCCGTAGATTTTTTGCGACCCTTCTCTTCAGGCCTCCCGAATGGGTGGTACGGTACATTCTGATATCGAATACAAAGATTTTGAATTCAATTTGGTCCCTTATATCCAGAAATCGCCACTAAGATTATAACTACATATTTCATTTCCCGTGTTATAAAACTTCATATGGTATTTGATCATCGCAAGTAACACCACAGGGATCACAAGGGAGTTGCTGTACTTAAAGTGTCGAATATATGAATCCGAAGACTGAAAAGATAATAGGTAAGTAGGGAGTGAGGATCAAACCGGAGTTACAGTGGAGAGGCAACGGTTCCACTCAATCTCATTCTTTACACATATAAGGACATATCATTCACAGTCTGACAGCGGAAAGATTGGCGGGACGGCAAAAGTGACCTTAAACTTAGTACAGTTATAGACGAACCCTGTGTGAAAGTGAGACAAATATCCTTACATAAAAACCTAGGTGTGAGAAAGAGACAGAATAGATGAAGACCATGAAACCGTTCTAAAACAATTTAGTGTCCATTAGTCTCCTGTCAAATTGGACTGCATTATAGTTTTCGTTTATAAATTTTATCGTTATTGTTCTGTGTTTTAACGGATATTAATATGTAGGCACACTTTTCTCTTTAGCCGTGTGTCAACTGTCACTGTTCGAATCGGGTTCTAAATTCAAAATACGTAACCTGAATTTAATAAATGTTTTACATTGGTGCTTATTGACCAATCATATTTTAAGCAACTGGAGTAAATGCGGCAATGTATAGATATAGCAACTGAAGTTTATTATGATGTCATTTGTGGCATGGTCCGTATTTCAGCTTTGTTTAGCATTGCTGCTTATTGAGAATTAATATTGTAAACAACTGTAATAAATGCCGCAATGTATAGATACAGCAGCCGAAACTTATTATGATGTAATTTGTGGCATGTTCCATATTTCACCATTGTTTTTGTACGACGTGATTTGTCTATATGTGTAGAACGTTATTGGTTCTACCTATTGGACACTGACCTGAATAAATACCACAGGACAGGCTATTCCATATGTTTGACAGTAAATTTTTTGTGCCTATTTGAAGCGCCTACGATGCGAACGTACACTACTCTGAAGTATTTTTGCATTTTGAATTAATTTCGTTAGTTTTCCGTGTTATTTATACTTCAAGAATCAACGTAATAAAGTACTTACACATTTTTTTTGTAAATAGTTTCCCACCATCTATCGATATCACTAGTTTTAATACCACAGACTCTCGCTACATGGCCAACAGCGCCAAAATGGCGAATATCAAACAGGCACAAAAGCACTTTGATAGCCGCCAGTCCAATGGTATATAGTAGAGCTTAGTGTTATTGGACAACTGATTTTCTCATTAAGAAGAAAATACTATGGAAAAGACTAAGGCATCATAAAAACTATGGTTGTTACACTGACATCAAGTAGAACCGATCTAATAAAACATCCTCGTTAGTGCTAAGGCACGTATCATTCGCGGAATCTAACATTCGGTTGACGATCATAATACGCTAGCGACATGGGACACAAAAACTGACCAGATCCATATATGGTGCTGAGTAATGAGGTACCGGCGCTCCCACGGATAACTTAGAGTTTTCAGTTTTTTTGTGTTATCTTTCGCAAAGGTATCTTCTGAGTTGTAGGAATTTATGACTATTTTACAGGCGAAAATCACTGTTGTAAAGTCAAATATATTTTACTCAAGTAGGTTTATGACGTGTATAGGTTTACAAAACCTCCTTTCAATCGTTAATTACTGTTTTTTTAAACTGACACCGATTTTTCATCTATAAAAACACATTTAAAAGAAAAAAAATTTAATTGCAAGGCGCGAGATTTTTCCAAATTAATATACTTTTTCAAACTAGGAATTTAAGTCACTTATTGATCGTCAAAAACTACAACCCATAGATAAATTAGAATTGTTTCAGATAAGATTTTTAAAACTACTTGTAGACAATAAAACAAAAGAGAAATGTAAAGATAACTATAAAAAAATATTTGAAGTTTGTAGATTACTACCAATTAGCTTAAAAATTAAATATTTACTTGCACTACACCACCGTGGCAATCAAGAGCGTAGTCCAACCCTGGTATGTCCATTCTCACCAGACAAGGTCTACATCTGATGGTTAATATTAAGTACCTAGAGTTAAGAATTATTAGGGAGATAGAACATTAAAAAAGAGAGAGACAACCTGCTTCAAAAACAGTATTCCAAAACAGTAGATATAATATGCACTAACAAGTATAAAAATAATTGCTTTTTTTTATACAATCTAATTCTAGTTACGATTAATGGTATCGGTGTCCTACCGCCGCGACCCGCTCTCGCCTCTCACCTCCTCACGACTCAAGCACATCTCAGCTTTAACTATGTATGTAGTTACAAGCCTATCTTGGATGACACCAACTTGTTCCAAATTTTTTGATTTTTAGTGAATTTGAAGTACACTAACTTACAACTTTAAACTACTAAATTTTTCAATGCAGCAATGAACGTAAGCGCTTAATTGAAGAGTTCCGATACTTTGCCATGGATTCCGTAATCAGAACCTAACCAAACTCTCACCAAACTATCTTTGAAGTATATTCTCTCCAATAAAAAATATATCATCGAAATCGGTTGGCGCGATATTGAGTTATTCATAAATTTATCATCTAATTTACTATAGCTACAGCAAACTGCGAATTAAATTTGCAAACATACGTAATACGTATGTATAGCAAATTTAAGACTTTTATGATTTTTCTCATGGATGCCACTGTCAGATCTGGACCAAATCACAATGGGACCACACGGGAAGCACCAGCTTTCAAATAAAAAAAGAATTATCATAATCGGTTCACCCAGCCGAAAGTTTTGAATTAACAAACATAAAAAAAACCCGACGAATTGAGAACCTCCTCCTTTTTTGTAGTTATTTAAAAATATTATAAAAATATATTATATTGACAATCTAGAAACATTATATATTAACATTTTTTTTTTTTTATGGAATAGGAGGACAAACGAGCGTACGGGTCACCTGTTGTTAAAAGATCACCGCCGCCCACAATCTCTTGCGACACCAGAGGAATCACAGGAGCGTTGCCGGCCTTAATAATAGTCCTTAGTAATGTTAATCAATATTATTGTAACAAATATCATCAAATTTAATGATATTTTTTTATTTTGATAACCTATAGAATACTTATACTAACACACTTTTTACTCATAGGGAAAGGAGAAAATCGTTCATGAATTTTGTATTTAAATTTAATTTGTGTAATAGAAAAAATTATAATAGAGGAGTAAAAGATAGAGAATAGAACAGAAGAGAAAAGTCAAATAAAGGAGTCCATAATTCTAAAGTTATAAATGTTATATAGCAATTAACTCTTGGTACTTTAAGCTTACATTTACCCCGATGAAGAATTGAATCCCACACCCAATAGTGTTGCACTAAACACACAACTATATCACGTACCAACAAGCAATCTAGACTTTATAATACATATATTTAATAAATTATCATCACCTCTTAAGTGCTCAGAGTAACATAAAAAATTAGACATTTTACATTAAAAACATGTTTTCATGCTTGATCTCAGTGGGGTTCAAACCCACTATACATCTATTGCCAGCTGTGAATATATATTATAACAATCTCAGGTTCAAGAAATGCGTATAATTCCTATTAATAAGATTGTTATTGAAAATGTCGATACATATAAGAAAGAAAAATCATTTATTAATTATTCATTTAGGCCAAGCATTTTTAATACTTCAAAAATTTTAGCACCACTTCAGATAAGTTGAGCTTAAAATGATTTGTCTAGATACTTAAACTAAGGACGGATAGGTTATTGAAAACGGCCGTTAATGAGTAGAGTTGACAAGAAACTCATTGCCACTCTTTTTAATGTGTATTTACAGTTTCAGCATTTTTTATATAATGTGTGTAAAGTGTTGCACCAAAATTACTCAAACGTCTTGACTTACAGGTATGACACAACTTAAATTTGAAAACAAAATTTATGAACGATGCGGGACTCAAACCCGCGACCCTTCGCGTTCCGTGCGAGCGCTCTTTCTACTGAGCCAACATGACGTATCGTTGATAAATCACTTGTATGTCTTGTTCAACTCACAGATTGTGGCTTCAGTTACAGGATCTACTTTACAGTTGATAACCTGCTCAATCCCAATATTTGCATATTAGGTAATTAAATTAAGATGTCACTCTTTCATATCCAAACAATTTGTTTTATTTTTAAAGTCAAAATTTTCCGTCATCTTTCATATTTTTTTTCAAATTTAATTTGAGTAATTCATCCTATATAGTTTGGGTTATCACTCAAAAAATACAAATTGTTTACTTGTATGAGTTATATTTTTTTCATCTATATATATATATATAGCTTAACCACAAATTCGACCATCTCACTATCACCAAAATATATCAAATTTAATATTAAATCTCAGTTGCCGTTATATTTAAAAAAATATTAGTTTACTTTTTAAATAATTTGGTCCAAACAGATTAAAGCTGTTCTTTCGTATACACGAAAGAACAGAACTTAAATTATTTAGTTTTTTTGAGGTATACACCTCAAACTAAATAATTTCGACCAAACTGATTTTTTATATTTTCTATTTGAATCGCAGTGGACACTAACTTATGTAGCCAATAAAATTACAATAGGGCTTTAAGGACTGGAGTTATTAAATAACAATTTTAAAGCTCTTAAAGCTAAACAATACTTTTGTCACGGGTGTAGTCGGCTCGCTCAAAGGTGTCGTAAATTGACGTCTGTCTGAGTCTTTTAATGCTTCACCCAGCAGGACTCAGGTAACCGAATGTGTTGGCCGGGGGTCTAGTTCGGGTCCTTCGATATTATGGCGCCGGATAATCGAATTAAACGCAGTTATAGCGACAATGATGTGAATTTATTGCGGTCCGGTAAATGCTAAAATTTAAATAATTTGAGTACAATGCCCCAGGTATTGTGTGAAATATCGTTTTTAGCAGTTTGTATGCAAACATGGATGGAATAAATTGTTTTACATTTTACCGGGAATATTTAAATTTATTTAACGAAGCTTATTGCAATTATATATAAGTAACTTTATTATTATTTAATTTCATAGATATATATTAAATTGTCTAATAAATGCACTTCTTCGTAATAGTCATTTGAAACTTTACAACTTAAGTAACTAGTACAATGAGACTTTAAAAAAAGCATTATTAATCTTTTCTCTCCTTATATTTTAAGGATTTCACTCAAAGGGTACCTAACCAACAGTTATCCGTCTACAGTAAGTTGTACCATTGTCGGTCCGTATATCAGAAGGGCTTATCTCAAAAAAAATGTGATACTATATTAATGCTAAATCAACAAATACCATAAATAACGATGATGAAATTCAAAAAGGGTGCCACGCAAAAATAAAGAACATTTCCAAAATAATTCTTAAGACAAAGTATCAAAAAGTTGTTGCTGAAAATTAGATTTTTAACTTATTTACTTGTAATTCCATGTAAATTATTATTTTTATGCCGTTTTTCATTATTTTTTAACACCATAATATTTAAAATGAATTCGTCATTGAGCTTTTTATCGTAGCATTATTCATTGAAAAATTGTATTTTAAAATTCATCGACGGCACCATCACGTAAATTATACAATTTTTACAACCACTAAATATGCATTTTTCGACTACAAGTCGTACCGTAAAATATGATAATTATTTAATAGTTATTTCGCAACGCGATTTATGTTTTATCATAGACGTGCAGAATAAGTCACCCTATAGACATAGGAATAATTAAGACTTGCTTCGCGTATTTTTATTATACAAACTAATTTGACTGCCAAATCAGATGCAGTCCAGTTTATGCCATGTATTTGACAAGTGACCCAAGATCTGACAGTATACCTTTGTCAGATAATAATTTTGACGTCACGTTGCCAGCTACATTTGCACCTAACATAATGAATACGATTAATAATTGGACGTAGTTCCTGAAAAACGTTCTAAGCCATAAACATCACATTTTAAGGAATAAAATTTAATAAATATTAGTGTATTCCATACATGTGGGTTGGGCTACTAAGTCATGATGTCATTTAAAAAGTGACAGTAGGGCCGCCATTTATTTTTAGTCTGTTAATATGAATCACGTGACCAGTTTTGTGTTCTTAACTCAGTTTCGACATGATTGTGGTTTGAAACGTTTTTCTGGAATTACTTCCAATTATTAGATAGTTGATTGTTAAATCAAAATTATACCTCATTTTGAAAAAAAAAAAAAGAGAAAATGAGACGCTCGCAATATGTTGTGGCTATAAAAACTAGCTTTTACCCAGTGCTTCCCCGGGGCATGGCATATATATTTATAATGGGGGGTCCCAGACGCAAGGGCGTCGTAAGAGGCGACTTAGGGTATTTACCAGTGGGAGGCTTCTTTGCACATGATGCTGAGTAAATTATAATGAATAATGTGTAAGCATTATTGTGTTTCAGTCTGATGGAAATTACTGGACAAATGAGACTTAAGGTGCCCATCGTAATTGTAGTGCCGCTAAGAATTTGAGTGCTTTTCAAGAATCGTGAGCGGTATTGCATTGTAATGGGCAAGGCGTATCAATTACCATCAGCTGATCATCCTGCTCGTCCGTCTCACGCCCTTATTATTATAAAAAAAGATGTGTGAAATGCTGTACGAACATATTGCCTAGTAAGTTTTTGAAATTCTAACCTTATCCTTGTTTCACAAGGATAAGGTTACCATTTGTTCTGGAGTTCAGCTTACGCACCACTTTTAGCAGTGAGGTTTCTTTTTACTGGCTAGGTGGAATTTCCAGATCGTTACCGCCATATAGCAGTAATCTGCAAAAAACCGTAGCTGTAGTGAATAACTGATTAGCACAATTGCGATGTCCCACAAAATTTAGGGTTCAATCAAGAATAGGTACTTATCGAAACTGTATTGTAATAGACAGGAATGGTATCAATAACTATTAGGGAATATCTTGCTCATCATGTCATTTCATCTCAAAAGCACCAATTCACCATATCGGTTACGGTTCACTACGTGACCAAAAATAGGTAGTAACGGTGAGTACACTCGCGTGTTCGTTGTCATCCAGTGACTCACCGACCGTGAGAAGCCACTTAAATGTGACAAATTTATCGAATTGGTAAAAACTTAGATAGCTTTTACGTTTAGATAGACTATGACAGCTTTTGCAGACTATGACTGCAGTTAATCTACTTTGTGGAATCAATCACCGGCTGTTATTTTTCCGAACCGATACGACTTAGGGATCTTCAAGAATAGAGCATACTCCCAAATTAAAGGCCAACAATGCATTTCTTGACACCTGTTGTTGCGGATATCCATGGGCGGTTGTTTCATCATTCCCCAACCCCGTGTGCCTCTTGCCTGTTTGCCCCCTCTTATATAAAAAAAAAACAACGCCACACAAAACAATGGACGAGAATTAAATGCATTTTAAATTTATATACAAGTTAAAAAAATATCTCTAATTGTTTAAAAATAATTTAATGATATTTTATTACACGTTATTCAACTAAATGATGCGGTTTACTAATATTTTCAATGGTTGTATTTAATACCTTCTTTGTAACAGTATTGTTTTTTCTACAAATGTAAATTAGCAATTTAAAAAAAACTAAGATAGTTTTTACGTTTAGAGAGACTATGACAGCTGTGAGCACGTCGAAATAAATAGCGGCCTACTTACATCTTACTGTAGAGTTAACCTCTATTTTCAGCAACCCAGCACTAAAACAAAGGCTCTATATTAACGTATAAATTATCTAAAAAACCTTAAATTTGCAACAAAACCGAATATACTTACATTTTTCTTATCAAATGGCTACGATATTCATTTCTGGGATTAATTTAATTATTTATTTGTTTCTTATAGGTATGTAGGTATAACATTAAATTATCTTCGCTTAAATGTCATTGGTTGTGGCGGCGTCGTGGGGCGGGTCGTTTCCTTGCCTAAAATATGGTCTTGGGAGGTGACAGCTGATCCACGCGTCATGCTCATGAATGGACGCCACTTGTCATGGCTGGATGCTCCTGTGCGTGGATTCATCATTTCAGCCGGAAGACGTCCACTGATGGACAAAGGCCTCCCCCAAACATGACGATCGGTCCCGCGCTGCCCTCATCCAACCTACTCCGGTGATTTTGAGCAGATAGATCATCAGTACATCTCTTGTGGGGGTCCTACTTGGGGGGAAAGATATTTATTCTTCTAAATGCTAGACACATTTTAATAATTCTTTCACCAGTGAAATAGTATGTTATCGCTGAGTCACGGGACTAGTATAGTATTAAAAAAACAAGGAGATTCGAAATAAATAGGTAAATATTGTAGCCAATTTTAGTTCTAAATAGAGGTGATTCAGTGTGTATTTCTTAAAGGGTTACCACTCTTTTATCTGTTCTTCTGTCAATGGAAATTTGCTAAATTCAACAAAAACAACAATTAGATATAATTATTTTTTTAAACTCATCCATTGTATTGTAGGCTTGGTAACTGAAGTATGATACAAAATACGGGCGACTTAACCAGCGTCAGGGTGTTGAATTTGCGTGACGTTGTTTTTTTTATGTAAGAGGGGGCAAACGGGCAAGAGGCTCACGTGATGTGGAGTGGTGATGTAGTTGCCCATGGACATCTGCAACAAAAGGTGTCAAGAGATGCGTTGTCGTATCGGTTCAGGAAAACAGCAGCCGGTAATTGATTCCACAAAGTGGCTGTGTGAGTCAAGAAATTTATTTAAAAAACCGCGCGGTTGTGGAATGCCAGACGTCAACGTGATGCGGGTGGTATTTTGCATTTTCACGTGTCCGGTGGTGGAATTCGGCTGCTGGAAGAAACCGAAACAGCTCCTCTGACCAATCCCCGTGATAAATACTGTAGAAGATGCAGAGAGAACCCACATCTCTACGCAATGCCAAAGAATCAAGTCGACCGGAGATAACTTATTCGTCAATGATTCCAGTCGCTCTTCGTTATATACGGTCAAATGGAAGAAGCTGGTACTGGAGAGCGCCGCCCAAGGGTGAGAACAACACTCCAAGTGAGGCCGAATTTGCGACTTAAATAATTGCAGGCGGTGGCTTATAGTGAAGTACGTCACGCCACTCGCCAAAATTCACTACGATATTTTTCCCAAACGCTCCAAAAGGAAATCGTAACAAAACACGAGACTAGATCAAACTGTATCTTACGCTTGTGTCAAGTTGTTGTAAGCGTCAACAAAAACGAATAATAAATTAAATCGCGTTGTGTGAACGATCTGCCTTAAGTAGGTTGCCGTGGGCGCCGGCGCTCCAGGGACAAGCCTCGCACAATACCTTTATCAGAAACTATTGTAGTTCGGTGACGGGTGACGCCAAAATTGGTGCAGCCTCGGACAAAGCTGAGGAATGTTAGCGGCACGATTACTTACTCAATGATTTAGCGTGATATTTGATTTTGTATCTGAGATACACTTGATAAATATTTATATTGAATTTTTACAATATTGATGTAGATTTAGTTAAACAAAACAAATCTTATAACTGTATTTACAATACTATGACTACATAAAATTATAAACTATTATTACGGGGAAGCGTACCAAGAATACTGGTAACATTTCCGCGTTGGATAGCTAGGCTGATCTGTTGACCGAAATAGCTGCCATCGCTTGGGTTTCCAGTAGCGTTATTGATGCGCGAAGATAGTACTTTGTACATTCACCGCGCCTCTGGGCTCCACGGTCCAAGTGTCTCGACACCAAACGGCACAAAGATGTATAACTCACTGAGACCGAAATATTTGCGACGCTTGGTGTCTTCGGCAGTCGAAGCAGCAGCCCCAGCACCAATTGACGTAACTTGGACATGAGAAGGAGCCAGAGTGTCGCGTCCCACACCAGTGCCCTTCCCCGTGCCAGCTAAGCTACCAGCGTCATTCCATCAGGACGCTTGCCATTGAATTGAATATCAATTGTTTTTTCTTATAAAATGGATATTAAGATAATATAACCACAGTGAGAGTCCATTTAAGCGACAAATCATACTTGAATATTAAATCTATATAAATATACTTTATTTTTATGGAATAGGAGGACAAACGAGCGTACGGATCACCCGGTGTTAAGTGATCACCACCGCCCACAATCTCTTGCAACACCAGAGGAGTCACAGGAGGGTTGCCGGCCTTTAAGGAAGGCGTACGCGCTTTTTTTGAATACTACATATAATTTATTTTAAGGTTATATATTTAACTTTTCATATGTTATGGTAAATTCTACATTGGATGTCTGTTTGCCATTCTGTCCTTTGAGTTATAAACTCATGATAATGACATAGATATTTAAAACGAGTACCTACAGAAGGAACATGTATTTATTAAAATTACTATATTTTCAATACCTCTATTTGGGACTAACACTATTATAGTTACAGGGAAACATTAAAGAAATAATAAACAAATTTGTACTAAACTTGAAATATAAATTGAAGCTCATTCCACAGCTTTGTAGTACGTGGAAGAAAGCTCCTTGGATGATATAATAATTTGTGGCGTGTCACACGAAGTTTTAATTCGGCGGCAGGAATCAATAGAACATCTCTCCAAAAAAAAAATATATTTATTTTCTCTCACAATAAAAACTTACAATATCCAGTTTATTAAAATCTATATTGATACATTGTTATAATTGTGAGAGACCGGCGCTTGAGATAGGTACGAATACCTGTGCTACAAGTCACCGGGCCCCCAAAGCACATGGTTAAAATGATGGAAAGAATATACAAAAATAATATATTATAATGAAACTTAATTAGATAAACAAAACTTAATTAAATACAGAAATTAATGGGTATTAGTGTAGATGATGGTTATCTTCGGAACATTCGCGGTGGTAAATGCGGTAGAAGACACATTGATTTTGAGTGAGAACTTGGAAACAGTGAGCCACACTTGACATTAATTATCTTCTTAGTATTTTGAAAAACGAAACTAACGCACACATTGATAAATCAAAATTGGTCTCGCATTATCGGGCTGTCAGGTAGTCTATACCACCTATAAGGTAGTATTTTACCATGTAATTTACCAATGGGAGGCTCTTTTGCACAGGATGCCGGGTAGACCGGCGCCTATTTCAGCCGCTAAGCAGTAATGTGTAAACATTACTGTGTTGCGGTGTGAACGGTGCCGTAGCTAGTGAAATTACTGGGCAAATGAGACGAAACATCTTATGTCTCAAGGTGATGAGCGCAATTGTAATGCCGCTCATAATTTTTTGGTTTTTTAAGAATCCTGAGCAGCACTGTATTGTAATGGACAGGGTGTGTCAATTACCATCAGCTGAACGCCCTGCTCGTCTCGTCCCTATTATCGTCATCGTCAATTAGTATATTCTAAGGTTGGGATGCATCATTTTTTTAACTTTAACAGTAACGCCGACTTTAACATAGACTGCGGAATGTATTCCATCCGATAATAAGTAACACCATCGTATTCTTTGGCATAGTTAAAGTTAAAAGTGAAATAAAAAGGCATAAAAGGCATTTATTTTCTCAAAATTGATTTCTTTAGAATTCTTTTTGATGTCATTTCTAATAACTACTAGATACTACTACCGCTTCGGAATCAAATGGCGCTCTGAGAGAGAAGAAGCGGCGCAAGAAACTCTCCCAGCATTCTTTTTTGCGCTCTTTTCAATAAAAATATACAATATTGTACAGTTATTTCTATCGCTATAAAATAATCACAATCTAGTCCCAGGCTGTCCGATCATTTAGATATTCAGCAGTGGAGTAATAGGATTTACGACAGAGCCATTTTTTTTATAAAACATTTAAAGTTGTTTATAGATAATGCCTGAACAGTGGATGGGACTTTAAAATAGAAGTGTATACATGTACCCTTAAATCTATTATGTATCTTATGAAGCCTACTAGAATTAGTTACAAGCAATCCATTATTTCTAGTGTTATAATAATTAAAATCACTATTAAGAGCAAAAAGGTGACGATTTTTGTGAATGTATATTGAATTTTCATAAATGTACTGACAATGTAGTGTAAGTTTGTCAGAAAATAAATATTTATTTGAAACTTTTGCCAGGAAGCTAGCTATAGCTTTAACTGGCGAATATTGGAGGGTTAACAGTTTAAGTTATGACGTCTTCTAAAAATTGTCAAAACAGTTAAAAAGTATGTTCAAACGCTATTTCAATTTAAAGTTTTCTCTTGTCTATTTATTACCAATACTTATGTATGTTGTGAAAAATTTCTTTCGTAACTGTCTACGAAAATAGGCACAGATTTGGGTTAATGATAAAATCTTTAATTAACTGAATTGTTTCGTGCAGATCTTCTTTATGTCACTCTAAAAGAACAGTTACACTCTTAAAGGTTCCATTTATTTGTTGCATCATTTTACATTTTATTATATTGTAATTGAAATGATTTGTAAATCGATGTAAATGTAAATCTTGATATAAAAGAGTGACAATGAGTTTCTTGCTACTTCTTCCCATTAGCTCAACCCTTTACGAAGTAGCGGTAGATTCAATAAGGCAAATTTCTTTTTTTGACATTCGTAAATGTCATTTCCGTGACCTACGTGAATGAATTTGATTTGATTTATTATTTATGATTATTGAATTGAAACTGACTTTGATTTGATTTATTATTTATGATTATTTGTAAAGACTATGTGTTAACACCGCATAGGAATCTGTGGGGATCTGAGAAAATTTATTAACCAATTGAAAGTTTCTCATTAATCAATTATAAAGTTTACATTATACTACTTATAAACAAAAAAATATGAACTCAAGTTCTAATATTTTTATTCAAATTTGGATTTTTAATTTCTTATAATAATTTTATTTAATTTGAAGTAAGAATCTATTAAGAGATCAAAATTATGGATTATTTTATCAAGATATAGATACGAAATATACAATATGTATGTCGTAGTCAAAAACGTCGAGTTTAAAAAGTAAGTAAGATTTTGTATTCGTTCACCTGATGGTAAATGATACGCCCTACCTACATTACAATGCAGTGCCGCTCAGGATTCTTGAAAAACCACAAAAATTCTGAGCCATACTACAGTTGCGCTCGTCACCTTGAAACATAAGATGTTAAGTCTCATTTGCCTAATAATTTCGCTAGCTACGGCGCTCTTCAGACGGAAACACTATAATGGTTACACATTACTGATTCACGGCAGATAGACGCCGTTGACCGACCCATAATCTAACCGGCATCCTGTGCAAAGGAGCCTCCCACTGGTAAGTGCCCATACTCGCCTCTTTCGACGCCCGGGACTTCCCTACTCTTTTTATGCGTCGAAGAAGCACAGGGCGATATTATGAATACATCTATTTTCTCCAAAGTTGATCTTTGCCTATCAACCGGAGTACCTTTTTTTTATTATTTGATAAATGCCTGCACACATGTTCTTGTAATCGCCATCTCGCCGCGGCCGCGCCACTTGTAATCTCCGCAGCACTTAGCACGTCACGTAACAACGTGGGAACGTGCTTCATATCGGGCGATCATAATTTTAGTGGCTGTAATAACCTAACAGTGCTGATCGTTCTTTGGACATTTAAAATAATTGTTCATAAGTCACATAGGCTGTTTAGTTGTGGAGAAAGTTATTTGACTAGGTAATAATAATATAATAATAATATTGACACACTTTTACACAAATTATTTTGCCCCAAACTAGGCTTAGCCGGTACTATAGGTACAAGACAACGATATATTTAATACAATATACTTACTTAAACATACATAAATACATATAAACATCCATGACTCGGAAACAAACATCCATAATAATCATCATATAAATGATTGCACTTACCGGGATTCGAACCCGGGACCTCTAGCTTAGTAGTCAGGGTCACTAACCATTCGGCTATATGGGTCGTCAACAACTTATATAATTATACTTATAAAATTGATGTCATTTCTTATATACAAGACACTGCTTCCGCTTCGGAAACAAATGACGCTCTGAGAGAGAATAAGAGGCGCAAGAAACTCTCCCAGCATATTTTTTTTTGCTTTTGTACTGTTCTGTCATTGCTATTGGTATATAATAAAATAAGTGTACCTATAATAAGTGTACCCTTCAATAAAAATAAAGTCCCAGCTACTGTTCAAACATTATCTATAAATAAATTTAAATGTTTTATTGAAAAATGGCTCTGTCGTAAATCCTACTCCACAGCTGAATACCTAAGTGATCGGACAGCCTAGGACTAGATTATGATTATTTTAGAGCAAAAACAATGACAGTACAATATTGTATATTTTATTAATAAAAGCCCAAAAAAAGAATGCTAGGAGTTTCAGAGAGAAATCCATAATTATTCAAATGATTTGAGTTTTCTTAAGTGGTAATTCCGCCAATATTTGTCTTTAAACAATTCGACACGTGTTTCGCCATTACACGAGGCATCCTCAAGACATGTTGAGTCGCCAAAATCTGACAAGATACTGAAACAAATGAGCCAGAATTAAATGTGGGACAGCGAAAAATCACACTTTGCGAAACATTTAATTGACACCGGTCACTCACTTGGAAACAATAATAATTTTAATATTTTACATACATGTGAAAAAGGATTTCGCTTGAATATGTTAGAGCAATTAGAAATAATAAAACATAAAACTGACATGTTTACATTCTTGAATGAACAAACAAATTTGGTCTCTTCACCATTGTTACGTATCTCTTCCGGGAGTAATTTGTCACAACAGCCGACCAATCACAGCGACGCAACATGTCCTGAGGATGCCTCGTGTAGAGGCGAAACACGTGTCGAATTGTTTAAGGACAAATATTGGCGGAATTAATTTGAGTTTTCTTTAGAAAACTCAAATCATTAGAATAATTATGGATTTCCGCAAAGTAACGCCTATTTCAATAAATTTTCTTTGATAGTTGTTAACATTATATGTTGATCATAAGATAAAATAAAATGATACGTATAAAATGATATACGAACTAACTAAATGTCTAAATGACCTAAATTAATCAATGTATCGTAAAAGTACTGAAATAACAAATGTATATGCGCTTTTATAGTAAAGTCCCAGTCACTGTTCAGGCGATATCTATAAATAAATGTACATGTTTTATTTAATAATGGCTCTGTCGTAAATACTACTACTCCATAGCTGAATATCTAAGTGATCATAGTGAGGGACTAGATTATGATTATTTTATAGCACTAACAATGTCAGTACAATATTGAATATTTTATTAAAATGAGCGAAAAAAAAGAATGCACCGAGAGTTTCTTCTCTCTCAGAGCGCCATTTGTTTCTAAAGCAGTGTTAGAAGTGATATCAAAAAGAATTCTCAAGGAACAATTTTGAGAAACTAAATGCCTTTTTATGCCTTTTCTTAATATAACCGACTATGAAAACGACAGAAATGAATATTAAACTTTTTTATGTTACAAGACAAGCAGGGGCTACATTAGCGGTGTGTCGCGAATATTCGCGCTATCACGACGAGTGTGGCCGAGTAGTTCCACACATTGAGAAGTTTACCGGCAATGACTAATGCTTGTCGCGGCATTGTCGGCAAAGTGGCACGCATCAAAGGACTTAATTGCAAAAAAAAACGCTTGCATGGCTACATGTCGCCACTCCAGTTGCAATTCAGAATTTGAGCGGAAATTTCAAAGTTTTGCATAAAGTAATCGAACAATAACAAATAATAATCTTCTGACGTAAAATACAACGCCGGCCACGAAACAGGTGAAATCGTTAAGTGCTTATATTATTATGTATACGTAGAAGAACCTAATATAATATAATTTAATTAAACATCACTATTTAAACAAATTGGCAATTTATTTTTTTGAAAGTGATAACCCTCACATCTGGGATTAATTACACAAATTAAATTTGAGAACAAAATTTATGAACAATACGGGACTCGAACCCGCGACCTCTCGCGTTCCCTGCGAGCGCTCTTCCACTTACATCACCTACACACATTTTCAAAATTATAACACAATATATTGTAACCCGTGGTTAATGGTGCTGGTGACACAATTACGTTTACCTTATATTTATACAATAGTGCAAGTAGTAAGTATCTATTGTTAACACTGTTTGTTGACCCTTATAAAATATAAAAAATAACATCGCGAATACACACGAACGCGAAACGAATTTTCGCGCGGAAAAAACCTCACTGACCGAGGCAGAGGCTAATTGATGGATATCAAATTTCCGAAAGAATTGCTAACCCTAATATATCTCTATAGTTTGGTCAATTAAAACATTGGTCCCATTCCTCCAAGTCTAAGGTTAATGTCCTCATTGAAAACCGTGAGATATCTGATACTATTTGTTCAGAAGTTAAGTCTTAATAGATCGTTAAAGCAATGAAGAGCGTTGTACAAATCATTTGATATAATGAAGATCCCTAGCGTGACTACTAAAGTGCCGACGGAGCGTCGATAAATACATAATAATATGTTTCAAGTAATAGAACTGTCTAAAGTTTTGTTTTGTTATAATTTTACTATCATGAGTTTCTTGCATTGAATCTTACACGCTTTCTTTGTACGTAAATTTCGTGGACGGGATAATCTGACTAAATAGACTTAATTGCCAATTAAATGAATTTAAATATTTACGTAGAACTCTAATTTGTTTTCTGATATAAGACATAGTCTCAGCCGCTAGTGAAACCCGCCACAAAATAGGTACAGGCGCTATGGGGATTAGCTACTAGACTGTCGAAAAATAAAAATAAATGGCCTGCATAAGTATCGTCTGTCCATTCCGATAAGGGACTCTAATTTTAGTTATATATACATAGATCAAATATGGTAAAAGATTTGGTAACGATTAGATGATTGATACAACTAATTTTAACTATTGAAAAAATCCGGCTTCCTCGAAACTTGAGGGTAGCCCAATAAATTTCATGTCATCAACATACGCAATGACGCTCAGTGATGATAACTGATTATATAACTAATGATGCGTGGCGTATAGTTTAATTTGCTTATAGTACAGAGGAGATTCAATTTACGCTGAATCCTGCAAGCCATACTTACCAGTACATCTTTGTTTCATCTCTCCTTCGATACCTCTATAATTGTTATTCTTAGCTATCAACTTTACTCTAGCTACAACTTTTTTAGGCAGTTTTGATATAGGATATATATAAGAAAATATTTTTGTTGAACATTGTATTCACGATAAAGCGTTTCATTCTTGGATTATTTCACAAAAATATTAAAGCATTAGCTTATAGTTATCTCCCTAATTCAGCCTATCAAATAGAATAATAATCTGTGTAATTCAGGGATAAGGTAAAGGATAAGGTTTAAATAAACAAAAAACACAGCAGCTTTATAATATTAGTAGATTACTGTGCCTACTCAAACTTTATGTTTCTATAAAGTGTCAATACTGTTCTAACACAGACTAAGACGAGACTAATCTCTGAGTAAATAAATTCTCAATCTCCAGGTTTTTAACATTTATTATCTTGTCTTTCTCCCACATTTTACATGGTCTTGACAAACTTAGCTTCTTTTATTCATCTCAAGCCTTTCATATAACGCAATACAATCAAGCCTAAAATACAATCAACCATGCTCACAGAAATTAAATTTGTAACCAAAATTTATGAAAGATGTGGGACTCGAACCCGTGATCTGTCTGGTGCCGTTCGAGCGCTCTTATCAACTGAGCCAACCATTCGAGTACGCATGGATCGTAAATTTTGGTATAATAATATAATGTTCAATTCTCAGATAGTGGCTCCCCCAGGCTCGCCTACCCTAACGATCTATTTTGACACTGTTATCGCAACAAATGATAACTCTTAATGCATGCTTTCCAGTTTCTAGTAATTTTGATCTAGTCTCCTCTCATAAATCTTTGACAAACGTATTCGGTAAGTCCCTTCGTGTCTTGAAAGTGGGTTCACCGCAAAGATTATTAAATTACTATTCTCCGATATTCACTGTACTAGTGGATGCACGAATGAAATGAACTGCTCTCTGTGATCAAACAATCATACATTTGACTAGAGAATGCGAAATTGTAGACTCGACCGTTTACTTTAGAGACGCATGTGTTGCATGGATGATATTTGAAGTTCGATCGATGCCCGACCAAATCCGCCTCATCCTGATCGTGTAATTAACGCGTACTTTGATCCTTCGAATTATTTTTCCACAGACACTGCCTCTTCTACTTCATATCACTCTCTAATGGCGTTGTTTATCTGTTACTCAAATTTACTCCACAAATATCATACGAGTTAATTTATTATTGATGCTCTTATTGATCTCTCTTCAGTATCTCTGATCTTGTAATGTACGTCTCGGTCGAGTTTTCCCCATACTTTCTTCCACTTTTTCCTCATAATTTTACATCTATACTATACCAAACTGCCCTTATATCAATCATCAACTGAAGGTTGCAACCCCATTTTTTCTGTATATCGCTCTATATCTCCGTTTCTTTATCTATCACTGTTTTATGATGCTGTTGATCTGCTTTCTCTTCAGTTTTGGACCATTCCTATTGCTTCCTCATAGCATCTATTTCATTCAATTTCACTACATCACCAAAGAATTCTTTATCCTGTCTATAATTCTATTATATTTTTGCCTCGTCTTTATTTAATTCCACAAACATAACCAAATAGGACGAGCCTAATTAGTTCAATTGTCTGCAGGTTTGGGCGCACAGACGGAAGACGGCACCAAATATGGTGGAGATAACGAGCTTTCAGTGACCATACACGGTACAATCACCCATAACTGCTAAGGGCCCAATAGCGTCGATATGCGATTTTATGCCAATCCATCGATATAGGCTATGGTCTTTCTTAAATGTATTGCATGGATAGAAATAAAACGATAAGAGTCTGAAACAATGTCGCAGGAAATTTAGTAAGGTTTCGATTGCTTTTATTTTATTGTTTGTATAAATGGCATTTTACATCCAAAGTATTTATTAAAATCCTTGCAATTTATTTCTAAGTACATCTGAATAGATCACAAAGATAGCCATATACATCCAAGCCATATTAAGATCCATTGAATATGTTTGATAAATTGAAGTATTTATTTTCATATATTATTTATGATCAAAGCGGTGTTAAGAGCGCATTTTTCCCTTATAAGTCTTGTAATAAAATTTATTTTAAATCTGGCGATTGAACAAGTAAAAAATCGTCACCTTTTTGCTCAAAATAGTAATTTTCATTATTATAACACTATAAATATGGGGTTGCTTGTTACTAATTCTAACAGGCTTCATAAGATACATAATAGCGTTAAGGATAAATGCAAAAACTTTTATAATAATAGCTCTGTATAATAAAAATAACGCAAATGCTACTTCTCCACACCTGAATATCTAAGCGATCGGACAGCCTGGGACTAGACAATCATTGTTTCATAGCAACTTTTTAAATAATTATATATTCTATTTAAAAATAGCGCAAAAAATGAATACTGGGAGAGTTTCTTGCGCCATTTCTTCTCTCTCAGAGCGCCATTTGTTTCCGAAGCGGTGGTAGCGCTTGCACTGCCATCAAAAAGAATTCTTAAGGAATTTTGAGAAAATAAATGCCTTTTTTCAATGAATGAATGAAAGTTGCAATTATTGTAAGACAGCCTAAGTACACTCGAAAATAATTTCAGAAGAAAAGACGTGGTTCTACGACATTATAGAAATAGAAATTCGAACTTTATCATATTTTTGCGACTTGAGTAACTGCATTCACTTTGAAACTTCAAGATGGAGGATACGTTGAGCTTATAGTGAGTACTTGTGCAACCTTATTGACCAGTGGGAGGCTCCTTTGCACAGGAAGCTGGCTCGATTATGGGAACCACAACGGCGCCTATTTCTGCAGTGAAACAGTAAGTAATGTGTAAACATTACTGTGTTTCGGTCTGAAGGGCGCCGTAGATAGTGAACTTACTGTGCAAATGAAACTTAACATCTTATGTCTCAAGGTGACGAGCGCAATTGTAGTGCCGCTCAGACTTTTTGGGTTTTTCAAGAATCCTGAGCGGCACAGCATTGTTATGGGTAGGCAGTATCAATTACCATCAACTGAACGTCCTGCTCCTCTCATCCCTAATTTTCATAAAAAAACTCAAACAAGAACAGTTCCACAAGCCCAAGACAAAAAATGCACATTAGACGACGAAATTCTAAATATGTACATAAATAAATCTACGTGTTGCGACTTGAGTAACTGCATTCACTTTGAAATTTCAAGATGGAGGATACGTTGAGCTTATAGTGAGTACTTGTGCAACCTTATTGACCAGTGGGAGGCTCCTTTGCACAGGAAGCTGGCTCGATTATGGGAACCACAACGGCGCCTATTTCTGCAGTGAAACAGTAAGTAATGTGTAAACATTACTGTGTTTCGGTCTGAAGGGCGCCGTAGATAGTGAACTTACTGTGCAAATGAAACTTAACATCTTATGTCTCAAGGTGACGAGCGCAATTGTAGTGCCGCTCAGACTTTTTGGGTTTTTCAAGAATCCTGAGCGGCACAGCATTGTTATGGGTAGGCAGTATCAATTACCATCAACTGAACGTCCTGCTCCTCTCATCCCTAATTTTCATAAAAAAACTCAAACAAGAACAGTTCCACAAGCCCAAGACAAAAAATGCACATTAGACGACGAAATTCTAAATATGTACATAAATAAATCTACGTGTTGCGACTTGAGTAACTGCATTCACTTTGAAACTTCAAGATGGAGGATACGTTGAGCTTATAGTGAGTACTTGTGCAACCTTATTGACCAGTGGGAGGCTCCTTTGCACAGGATGCCGGCTCGATTATGGGTACCAAAACGGCGCCTATTTCTGCTGTGAAGCAGTAACGTTATTGTGTTTCGATCGGAAAGGCGCCGTAGCTAGTGAAATTACTGGGCAAATGATACTTAACATATTATGTCAAGGTGACGAGCGCGATTGTTTTTGGGTTTCTCAAGAATCCTGAGCGGCACTGTATTGTAATGGGTGGAGAGTATCAATTACCATCAGCTGAATGTCCTGCTCGACTCGTCCCTCAGTATCATAAAAAAATGGGAATCCAAAATCCCCTTCACATCTGTTCTACTTCTTTTAACCTTAATATAGATCTTAATATGACCGAATTTACAAATCAATGATCCGATAATATTGACAAACGAGACAACAGGTGTTCCACACGTAACATAATCCCAAGTCTCGAGTTCACAAACCTCCAACGTTATTCATCTCCGGAGCCCATTTAACTTATCGTTAAAACACTCGAAAGCTTTGAAGGAATCCTTTATTTTTAATGAATGCGTTTTATGTGAACTGAATGGTCCGTGTGGGAATTAGGAAGGGTTGTCTGTCTGTCATCAACTATGGAGTTTAATTATTTATTAATGTTCGTCATAGGCGCGGTTACACGCTTTGAGGGTGGATTAATGGCTGCAGATGGAATGTGTGCTCCTTTGTGTTATTTGGAGTAGGAATGGCGTCGATAGAATTTTAATGATTACTACGTTAGATATCCAAACGAATGTGAAAACATCAGGGCAATCATTAAAGTCGTTGTAAGTAGGATTGATTCGAAAATAAAAAGTTTATTTCGTAAATAAGCTTCAAAGAGTAAAGGAAAAGCGATACATGTCACTTATTTTGATCAAAAATAAATAAAAATGTGACTTTTATTACAAAAAAAGGGCACCACTTTTAAGTAAAAAAAAATCCTAACAATCTTATTATAAACAACTTTTCTTTTGTTAAAATGCATTTATGTTTTGAAACAAATAAGCGCTTGAATTTTTCAGGTCTGGAGCAAAGTTGTATAATAAACTCATCCCCTTTTACCTCGATACTTCAGAATCATCTGCTTTATAAATAAATTATATAATCCTTAGCAATCACTGCTTTGTCTTTCCAGAGAAATCAGAAGTAGGATATCGTTTTTTTTATGACAATAAGGGACGAGACACGCAAGACGTTCAGCTGATGGTATTTGATACGCCCGGCCAAGTAAAACACAAAAATTCCGGCACTACACAAATTGCGCTAGTGACTTGAGACATAAGATTTTAAGTCTCATTTGCCGAGTAATTTCACTAGCTACGGCGCCCTTCAGACCGGAACACGATAATGTTTACACATTACTGCTTCATTGTAGAAATAGGCGCCGATGTGGTACCCATAATCTAGCATCCTGTGCAAAGGAGCTGCCCACTGGCCGTTTCTGGCTTTGAAGAAGTAATCTGAATTGATTTCAAACTATTGACAATTGTTTCATACTTTGTAAATATAAATGCCGAAATATGCATAAAATCGAAATAACTGGAATAGGACATGAGACAATCTTCAATTCCAAACTTGCTTATTATTTTCAAACCCCTTTACGCGGATGAAGTCGCGGGCATCAGCTAGTTATATATTTCAATGTTGAAATCTTCACTCAAATCTATTATACTCGATTATTTGAATTTGAAATTATCTTAACAATTCTGTTTGTTTTGATTTATTGATGAAATGAAACTGATACTGTAGGAATCTAACTATATATACTTTCACCTCGCGTCGCGTGCGCAGCGATCACAGATAAAGTACTTAATTAGTAACATTGCTAACAATTTCAACTAGGTTCCAACACTGCAACCGGTTCCTGAGTGCTGTTATCAGAGACACAAGCAAAATTACCGGGCAAAGAACAATTGTCTTATGTTTTGTGCCTAAGTTTCTAAGTCTCGGTAAAACTTGTAGAGGTTTACTTTTATATGATATCAGACAAATATTATTATTAATTTGTTCCTAAAAAAACTGTGAAATGTTGATTGAAAATGTCATTGTTGGTGTTTGCGCTAATATGAAAGATATTTATGGTACATTCATTACTGTTCTATATAAATACATTTCAATTGCAGTGTTACAAGAATAGCAATTAATTCCATAAAATTTGGACTATTTATGAGACATATTTTGTTGCAAGCATGTCTGATAATAAAGTCAAGCAACCTTTAATGGGTGTCGCCTTTCTTCGAATACAAAATAGAATTATTATAGGTAGAATGCTTAAGGATTTTGAACATTAAGACAGTTAATTCATTAATGTGAAATAGTAATTGAATATAATTTTAATTTCATATTTTATAGGTATTTATTCGATTAAATTTGATTGAATAGTTTATTAATGGATAGGACAGAAGGAATAGTTTATTCAAATTCAAATATTTTTATTCAAAATAGGATTTAAAATTACTTATTGAACGTCAAAAACTACCAACCATTCAAAATAGACTGCCTGACCTGAGAATAACGGGCACAAGAAACTTAGCAGGCTTTTATAATGAATATGAAAATATGGATTACAATGTAATATCGTACAATAAACTGTGGTGTCATTAAGAAAATCGTTTATGCTATAATAACCTTTCTCACGCAAACGTTTTTTAACAATTCTTTTAAATTTCGTAACACATTTGTTTTGTACATTTTCTGGGATCATATTGTAGAAGCATATACATCGCCCAATATAAGACTTACTAACTCGACTTAACCGAGTAGCATTATGTAACATTATGATTGTCACAGTTTCTAGCAAATTCCTAAATGTGCTTTAGTAATGGATAGGACAGAAGGTTTAATAATTTTTCTTTGCAGTGGATATCATTTGTTGTCCTAAAACATCTGTTACATACTCTTTGCCACGGTGGTGGACAGCTCGTTCGTTTACAACATCATTACGGTGAGCGACAAGCTGCTTCCACCAGCAGAGCACGCTACATTACTGTTACTTGGTTGACACCTATCGCCCCTCTTCATATTGGTACCATACAGGCTCCGTGTTAACTTAACTGGGACTATCTGGTATAAACCTGGGAGTTTTGCAGATTTAGGTGGTATAGGTATAGGTTATGTTTTAGTGTTTAGCTTTATCTTGCGAGATTTTAATTAATTTTTATCTATTTCAGGATTTAAACAATTTCTTATTTATAGATTTTTAAAGTGAGATCCCGTAATTTAAATTCGAAAGAGCGACACTTCAAGCCAATTTCCTAATATGCAATTATTGAGGTTGAGTAGATTATAAACTATGAAATAGATCCTGTAGATGGAGCCACAACCTGAGAGTTGAACAAGACATACCAATATTTACAAACGATACGTCACTCGAATGGTTGGCTCAGTTGGAAGAGCGCTCAGACAAAACCCGAGAGGTCGCGGATTCGTGTCCCGCATCGTTCATAAATTTTGGTTACAAATCTAATTTGTTTCAGTATTGCCAATGATATGCGCTTGATGTTATGTCATTACTCATGAATATTGGCCAACCGATCGACTTAAATTGAGAAAATGCAACCGAAAAGTGCAATACGCAGTTCAAGGCCTTCACATTTTATGTAAACCATAAGTCGTTGCCCCGTTGCAATTTATTTCGCAGGTCAAGTTAACAGTCGAACAAAAAATTCAATCAAAAGCTTGTAATCTTATTGTGGCGTAATAAAACGACCTATGGCGTAGCGTAGACGCCAAAGATTGTTTTGTTTAATGTTACGACACAGGTTATAACAGGCTTAAAATTTGTTAAAACCTACTCATTTGTGATTACAGTCAAGTTTTTTTCTTTTATCTAATATTTGAAATTGATTTCGTGCGAAGTCAGTCGCATAGCACCTGTATATATTTTTTTTATTTGTATTAATATTGGTCGGGAAATTTATTATAAATATTGTTTTTTATTAATAAGCAATGAAAATTTATAAATAATAATAAATTAATTAATAGAAAGTTTTAATAAATTAGTCAAATATACAATATAAGAGACTTCTTAAGAGAAAGAGCTTTATTATGAGGTTACTCTTCGTCACGCTTGTACTAAGCACGTAGATAAACGATAGACGGTTGAAATAACGAGATGTCATAGATCTTGCGGTAAAGGCCACCAGGTAAACCAAACGCTGGATAAATAACATTTTAGTCACAGTTGGCTTGCAATGGATGGACACAACTGAAAAGGATGCTCAACAGCAAAAACTGAAGGGGAACCCTAGAAGATGTTTTTGATGGCAGTACGTTCAACTGATAGTAATTCATACGCCCTACCTACATTACAATGCAGTGCTCAGGATTTTTGAAAAAACAATAAATTCTGAGAGGCACTACAATTGTGCTCGTCACCTTGAGACATAAGATGTTAAGTCTCATTTGCTCAGTAATTGCACTAGCTACGGCGCTCTTCAGACCTAAACACAATAATGCTTACAAATTACTGCTTCACGGCAGAAATAGGCGCCGTTACCCAGAATCTAGCCGGCATCCTGCGCAAAGAATTCTCCCACTGGTAGTGAGGTGACAACCCAACATAAACAATAAGAGCTATTTTACTTTTTATACGCAAATCTATCTTTATATATATAATTCTTGTGTGCGTGTGTATGTCACTGAATTCCTCCTAGACGGCTGGACCGATTCTAATGAAACTTTCTGTGTGTATTCAGGTGGATTCGAGAATGGTTTAGATTCACAATTGAACTACCTCCTAAACGGCTGGACCGATTTTGATGATATTTTTGTGTGTTCCAGTGAATTTGAGATTGGTGTGTGTCTTCAGGTGGATTCGAAAATGGTTTAGATTCACAATTAAACTACCTCCTAAACGGCTGGACTGATTTTGATGACTTTTTTGTTTGTTTCAGTGAATTTGAGATTGGTTTAGATTCTCAATTCCGCCCATATAATATAATTCTCCTGCTCATGTGTATGTTAGTGAACTGCTCCTAACGGCTGGACCGATTTTTCAAATTTAAAACATGTGTACAGGACAACGTCTGTTGGGTCCACTAGTATTATATAAGGCACAAAAATGGCGCTGGAAATTTTAGCCCTCAGCAACCGCAATAGGTTCAGACCCCCATAATATAGAGTTGGAAAAATGATGATGAAAAAAGTTTAAAATAGTTAGTTTGGGTTCCCAGGTGATCGGGATCAAAAACTATTTCAAACATTTCCCATAGAGTGGCATTGGAAAAGAGGTTTATTTACTAGGACGTGCCAACAATGGCCATTTTGAACAAATTGCTTTATGGACACGGGCAGAAGACACACAAATGACGAGCGGGTCGCTACTAGTATCTTATTTTTACCAAATGTAGGAACGAAAGAAGACTCTCTAATAATTATTTAATATTGTAATTAATATGACGGTTTCTCAAGATATATTGGAGTTTACTCCTGAAGAATCGATTATTATAAGGCCCGATATGAGAAAAATATGGAGAGTAAAACCTACTCATCAAATGGGATAGTAACGTTTTTGGTGCGCATCATTCTCGCGCACCTTTCACTTTTCAGTTGTGTGTGTGTGTGTGCATATATATTCTTGTGTGTTGCTAGCATACACAGAATACTGCGTGATAACTTACGCTTGTAGTACCTATAATATACCTATTAGGGTGTGCCAAAATGTAACTGCCTTGATGGACCTTTTTAAATTGGTATTTTGAGTTCCGCTTATAACAGGAGTTGTGTTTGGGAATTTCCTGACATATTTTGAGCGTTAAGAATTTATTTAATTAATACGGTTTTATTAGCTTCTGCTGTATGTCTGTTTGTAACCGACTCCATTGGACTTGATTTTGTTTAGTACCTGTTCAAAGACAATCGTTCTTGAGGAGTAAACTCCAGTCGTGCGTCGAAGCTGATAAACACACTTTTTTTTTAATTTTTAATTAATGCCGATATTTTGATCCAATTGCATGAATACTGGTCGGGGCAAAACTTAGGAAGCGACGAGAAACTCTTGACACATTGACCCTAAAAGTACATCAAAAAGTCCACGTGGCGCCTAATTCGTTTTGGTCTTTGATTCCCTAATTACAATGTTAAAGCTCCGCGATGATAAAAGTTTAAAATTATTTTATATTTTAATGGGTTAGAAATCTTACGACACATTTCAAAACTTCTCGGGAACTTCCAATCTCATTAAAATATTTCGAGTAAATACTTGTCTCAACTTCTGTTGTTCATGAATGATACCCAATAATAGAGCCTTATTGTATTACTGCAAGCCAAAAGCATACCTATACCAACGCATTACGAATTAAAGTTGCTTAGTGTTGACGTTGATCATAATTCCAGTAAGTGACACTTTAAAAATTTATTACACTGTCTTGGTTTTAGGGTTTCTCAAAAATATATTGTGATATTATAAACGGTAAAGAAATTTTAAATCATTGGATGAGCTTACAAATTATTATTCATTAATGATTTATTTCTTGATTGAAAATTTAAAAAAAAAAACTTTTATTACAGTGTAATTTTAGAATAGATTTATTTCTATTCTCTAAAACTTCTCTAGGCGTGTCTAAGAGTTATTCAAATTTTATTATTTGAACGGAAATAAAGACACAGTTTTCGATATTTAAAAACAGAATCTAAGTATATAACTCTGTGAGTATATAATATCATATATCACATACTAGCTGTTTCGTATCTCATTTTCTCGCCGGCTGAATCCTATAAATTTACCTGTTTGTGTCCCTATCGTCTCGCTTTTTCGTTTCATCGAGTTTCAAATCACAATGATTCTAGTTTCATAAAAGTTTCACTTCAAAAATAATTTTGTACAAAGCACTTAAAAAAGCCGACTCACACTTGTCTTTAAAGTAGAAAGTAGGGATATACAATTTCATAGGCGCATAATTATCTGGTTAGTCCGAGAGGCGAGTAGGTCTGAGTCACGCCGCATTATTTATCGATTCAATGACTTCACTCTGGAAACCAGTGTCTCTAACCATTTGGTGATTTGTAGGGTGACCCAGGCCTGTGGCATTCTAAAATATAACAAAAACTCGTGAATTTGATGCTCTGTTTTTTTTTTCAATTACTGCAGTTCCCAAATGCAACTGCGGGTGTGTATGTTGCTTATTGTAATTACTTGGATAGATTTGAATTTGAATTTTACTCACCACTAGAATGGTATACTTTCACATGTACATTTTTACTACAGTAACATGGGCCTTATTAAATTAAGAAAAAATAGTGAACTTTGTGAAAATTTATTGCAATAATGTAATAGAAAAAGTCTCTCACTCGTCGAATCCAACTCGGATGGGAAGCGTTCGGGAAGCTCCGTAAAATCTTCTCGGCCAAAATACTACAGTGTCAGAAGACGAAGGTTTTTAACCAATGTGTGTTGCCAGTGATGATATACGGAACGCAGACGTGGTCGCTAACTATGGGCCTTATGAGGAAGCTCATTGTCGCTCAGCGGGCAATGGAGAGGGCTATGCTCGGAGTTTTCCTGCGAGATTGAATCAGAAATGAGTAGATTCGTAGGAGAACCAAAGTCATTGACATAACCCAGGTTGTTGCGAAACTGAAGTGGCAGTGGGCAGGACACATAGCTCGACGTACAGATGGCCGTTGGGGCAGTAAAGTCCTCGAATGGCGACCACGTACCGGAAGCCACGTGCCCCCGATCTGGTCAAGATCGCCGGCATAGGTTGGATGAGGGCAGCGTGGGACCGATCCTCATGCCGATCTTTGGGGTAGGCCAATGTCCATCTGTGGACGCCTTCCGGCTGAAATGATGATGATGAATAGAAAAAGTAAACACAGTAAGTAGCCAACCTTGGATTGCAACAATTTGCTCTTATAGAAGCAAAGGATACATTTTTTTCAAATTCTATCAAATAATAAATTTCTCAATAAGTAACAATCACTATTGAAACTCAGCCGAATCTTTACCGACGATAATAAAAGAAAATGGGTCGAGATACATTATGCATGTCGTGGTCGTTCCGTTGTTCTCGTTTATATTTTTAATTTAATTGTTCCGGTTAACAAAACGCCCAAATATATTTTTAGGGATTATATAACTCTTGAATCTAATAAATGTCCGTATAGTGTATGCTTACTACTAAAAGTTTAAAGTTACTAATGTAAATTAATGAAGATTTGGTTTTCCGAGGAACATATTTTATGCCAGATTAAAAAAAAGTATTTTAAAATTAAAGATTATTTATGTTTCATATTTATATTGAGTAATTAAAATTAAAATAAAAACAAATGACGAAGGATATAGGAAAATGGAAAAATTGTAGTGGTTGTGTCAACGACATTCCCAAAATAAGTAGATACTGCCTTATTGACAATCAATGGAGATGTCTAGGTATGAGGATGACTGTCACATTCACGGATGAGGTTATTAATGAACTGCGGTACTGAACACATTATTGTATTACATATAAATAATGACTATACAATAAATACAAGAAACAGAACAATCAGAGACGGCCTCATACACTAACTACAAGTAAAATTGTCAAAATATCACTGCCTTACAATAAGCGGTTTATTAGAATTTACAATAGCTCCTTATATGACTTCACTTAATGTACGAACATGGTATTAGAAGGCAACCATGCCAGGCGACTGTTGAAGCTCGACTGGCTTGCTGATCGTTTGTGTTAAAAACGTTAGTAACCGATTGACAGCTTACTGAATTTGTTCAGGAGGTTGGCAGATTAGAGAGAACCAACACTGTCTATGGAATTAAAGTAGAGTAGACTTATGGTTTTAATATTTGTAACACTATAGTGAACCCGTGACATTACAATGTCCCTAAAACCAGGCCGTTGAATTGTAAGAAATATAAAAGTATATGCGTGGGGCTATGTATTTACACGTTCACCGGCTTGTTTTGGTGCCACACTGTTATGTTAGGTGACACGAAGTCCTTATGGTAGTTGCTTTATATTAGGTAAATAGGTATATGATGGAATTCTGAATCTGAAAACGAAACAAGCATCTTTCCGACTCTCTGTTAAAACACCAGTATAATATGCTTTTACAAGATTCCAAAAAATGTTGAAAACAAATGTATTACAAAATACAAAAGAATTGTTAAAAGACAAAGTTCTTGTGGTTACTAGGTATAGTATAAATGGCTTTCTTAATGATACCACAGATTGAGTATGGAGCGTCAGGCTATTTAAATTAGTAATTCTGTTGCATCGAAATTTTAATAAAAAAAAAGCAGAAGCCCGCTTCTTGCGCCCGTTCTTCTCAGGTATGTTAACAGGTACGTTTCTAAATTAGTAGTTGTTTTTAACTTTCAATAAATGATTTATTAAAACTTTCGTGAGTCATAGTTAAATTATTTATTAATACGGCTTTACTCAAGTTTTTGTTGGTGTCGGTACCGACTACTTTCGGACTTTTCGGAGGTCCTTCATCAGACGTTATCGCGGACCCATCACACTCACCCTGATGAAGGAAAGACTTAGTAGTTGAAATATTTGAGCCACTCTTTGACATATTTAGTCAAATATAAGAAGCTGGTTCTCATTTCTGAAGATCCTTCATGTAGAGGCGAAACAAGTATCTAATTTATTTTAGCCAGATTGTCGTTCAGTCGAGAGTTCAGCCGATTTCGAGAAGGACGCATTTCACCCATAACTCTTAGTTATTGCATTCTGCATGAAGACTATCAAAACTTACAGGAATGATCACTAAAGATTTATTATTTATTCATAACATTTAAATAATTACAGATTTCCGCAAAATGACACTTATTCAATAATATTTTCAAGGAGCTCCATGAAAAATTATCTGTTGGGGAGACCCCGTCCAAATACATTAGCGCTTTATAAAGTTCCAGGCGACAGCTCGAAGTAAGGTACTGTCTCGCCTCGTTTTTATAGAATAAATAAATATGCGTGTTACAGTTAAGTAATTATGGTATCCGTGAATGTAGAGCGACGTTTACAATCGTATGTGTGTTGACCAGCGCATGTTGGTACCTGCTATTGACCACACGCCGCGATATAATTACGAGAGCCGTGGCGGCACGCTGTAGGGCTCTAGCGACCCGCGCGCACAGTTTACTCAACAAATATTGGGTTGAAATATGGTGCATGTCATAAGCGACAGCGTCATCCCATTATTTAATACCATCCGAGCTGCATCAGAGTGTGTGCCGTTCATTCAACGTTCGATTCGATTTTCTAATTCATCTGTTGGCAGATGGGTGGCCGTGATCAAACTTCCAGGTGACCCGCATGTACCCGAACAAGTTCTACTCTTAATCCACTAAGTAATTTGCTTTTTGGAGAATAGCGAGAGAGAGAGGCCTGCCCTAGTATCTATTACCATTCCGGGTTTATTTAAGTCCAGTACGCTTACAAAAGATGTAAAATAGACTGTTTTTAAATTTCATCTGTAATTTAATGATCCAGATAAGGTATTAATAAATTGAATAATAATGACTTACGAGTCAGCAAGGTCCGCCCTCAACTTTCATCTTAGTCTTATGAAGCCTATAAATATAGTTTGCCAGGAGCAAACTATATTTTTTTATTTTGAAGTTATTCAATTTATCATAATTTTATATGTTTTTATTCAAAGAGAATTTAAACTGTTTTGATTATATTCACAATGACAAGAGGATTTTGTAACGGATTAATAATTTTGATTTGTCAATGTTTGCGTGTCAGTGTTTTAATTTTGAAAGACTAAGTCTACGACTTGTCAATTAAAATCGGTGGCAGTAACAATAGATTCGCTTATCTTTTCTTTCTTATTTGATATTCTTCTCTCTCGCACACTTCGTTCGTCTATACGCTAGTATACTGTAAGTCTATGATTTGCTCCGCCCTTTTGTTGTCACTAAACGAAATTTTCAGTTGTCAACGAAGCGGTATGTTTATGAAACTCAAACGAGAGTAAGTGAACGGCATACGACAAAAATTAGTAAATAAATCGCGTCGCTTATGACTTAGGGCAACGCCGGTGTCCAGCCATGGCATGTGATATGTAATCATAGGCTTCGACACCAAAAATGAAACCTCCAGATAATCCGTGTTAGCCGAATTTGTCGGAGCAATTGTTATATTTGTAGGTGGTTGTCTGTTTGTGTTTGATAAGCCGGTTAGGCTAGTCCGAGGCGCGGTCTGAATGTATGCACGTAAACTACCAGATTTTTTGGAGAAATATGATTATTTAAACACCTGGTTAGCTGAACAGCTAACGACCAAAATAAAAGAGTTCATTTTAAACTGGTTTCAGAAAGTATATACTGACATTAAATCTGATTACCAATGCCTCCATTTTGTTAAAGACATTAAATCAAAGTATAAAATTGTTTATTAATTTTTATTTTTGTATGTTTAATTTTAGTAATAATATGTATTTGTATATAAAATAATATAATTTAAAATAAAACATCAAATAAACCATACTAATATTCTATTAAGACTTTTGTGACTGTGTAACACTTTTTCTTGTGTTACTCTTTTCTGTCCGTTTGCCAGTAGACGTCACGACGTAATTATAAATTACAAAAAAAAATTTGACTAAAAATACTAAGACGCCTCTTTGAGTACAGGTTTCAGTGTTGAACTACCAATTTTTACTACTTATCTTGATAAAATTTAATGACACCAACTTCAAAATTCTGTAGCGAATGTTTATTTTTAAATTTTTAGTTAAGTTTGTTGTATTGATGTAGGTATTTGTTTGGAGTTGGTTTGAATTTTCATCATTAAATTTAACACCGTCTTTTAAATACAAATCATTATTAATTGTTTATATACCACATAAACAACCACATTGTAAGATACGAGACTTATGTTCCAATTGGACACGTATATAATTAAAGTCGTAATGAGCAGTAAATGTTGCGAAAATTTAGCATTCATTAAAATAACTCCCAAATAACAGTAAAACATTTCAAACATTAAATAACTCGAATGAAAAATGTCTCTTATTTCGAACATGCGACTGCAACTGATTTCAAAAGGGCTGTAGCACACAAACGGCGCATCATCGCGGCGGGCGCTGCGATCTGTATACTGTTGCCTGTTAGGGTCTTTACCGGTCTTAGGAATTCTAATACCATACTTTTGTCACGCTAACTACAGCTAAAGCTTTAAATTTATGATTTAAATGTTAAGAAATCAGTATTTTGATTTCGATATTTTCATCCTCCAAAGGTAGTCGTAAGTAAATATAAGAAACAGAATAGGAACACTATATCGTTATTCTATCTCAATATTTTTTTCATTGAACCCTAACTAAATCGTTTGAACCCTAAATTTGTTTCAGTCTTTTTTAATGGTTTTCAACCTATTTAGTCATTATATCTTGCATTAACTAACTATGTAACAGTATTACGAGTAGTAAAACTCAAACAGCAGTATTGTGAATATTGTTACTGTAGGGAATTATAACTACTAAAAGTATAATGTAGGTCCAGAAATTGCAAAATTCTTATAAAGCCGAGTAGTCGAGTTGTCGCGCTAGATAAGAGGCGTCAATGCGTCGACGCCATTGCGTATGTCTGCATGAGAGCGTCTTAACGGAACTCTTTACACATTTAAACACACATACGCGTATTTGATGACACTCTGTCTGTCTGTAGTTGGAAACCGCATCGTTTTCGAAAGCCAATTAGCCAAAGGGGGAGATAATTGGGAGTGGACCGGTCCTCTATTGCTTTTTACGGTGCTCTAAACAAATTCTTTGTTCATTCACATTAATATCAACTTTATTATTATTACGGTAGAGTCTTAAGTATACCTAACCGCAATACCGCAAGCTTTGAATGGCTCCTAGTTGGAAGCGGAAAATAAAAACCTGTAATTTAAGTCTGAATGAGACGATCCTGTGTATGTTCTGAATAAAATGAAAGTTACTAAACATGAAAGAATTATTAAAATATAACTAAAAGCATTTCTTAGATTATTTAGAAACGTGACCGTGTCGAGCAATAGACAATATCAAAGGCCTCCCTCAAAGATCTCCACGACGATGGGTCCTGCGCTGCCCTCATCCAATGTATTCCGGCGATCTTAACCAGGTCGTCGGTCCATCCTGTGGGGGGCCTACAAACGCTTGGCCTTCCGGTACGTGGTCGCCATTCGAGGACTTTCTTGCCCTAACGGCCAGGTCCGTCGAACTATGTGCCCTGCCCACTCCCACTTCAGTTTCGCAATCATTTGGGCTATGTCCACCTTCGCACGACACGCCACAAATTAGGATATACACCACATCCCCACCATCTGGATGTGTGGCGGTCCTCCACAGTGCGGTTTTCAAGGGGCTTTCTTCCACGTACTACTAAGCTGTGGAATGAGCTTCCTTGTGCGGTGTTTCCGGGACGATACGACATGGATACCTTCAAAAAAAGCGCGTACACCTTCCTTAAAGGCCGGCAACGCTCTTGTGATTCCTCTGGTGTTGCAAGAGAATGTGGTCGGCGGTGATCACTTAACACCAGGTGACCCGTACGCTCGTTTGTCCTCCTATTCCATAAAAAAAATATGTCGGTAACTTTGGTTCTTCCAAGGATCTCCTCATTTCTGATTTGATCTCGTAGGGAAACTCCGAGCATAGCCTTCTCCATTGCCCTCTGAGCGACAATGAGCTTTCTCATAAGGCCCATAGTTAGCGATATATCATACTTAAATTCAGGAGGACTTTGTTCATGAAACGAACTAAGGACCTTCTAATGACCGCTCAATGCACCGTGAGATAATTACAAATGCCGTAATTACGAGGCCCTTAAGAAAAATTAGTCCAAAACGACGAAATACTTTTTCTGTGACGCAAAATAAAATAGACAAAACCTATTATAGTATAAAAAAGGGTATAAATATTGATCAATAAGGTTACATTGAAATTCGGTTTATGTTCTTTGAATTGAAGAGCACGAACTTTTTTTGAGTTTTATCATGATTCTAATGATTCTAGGTGTGGTACAATTTGTATAAAATAATGACTCTTCTGATTTTTAACTGTTGTAATTATAAATGTCACCTCACTATGGTTGCGTCCCAACTCTAGTCTAGTCTGCATTGCCTCTCTCTTAGTGTCAAGGTGTCTCAGAACCACTGCCCTGTATAAATACCACTGGACAGGCCGTTTCATATGTTTGATAGCAAATTTGTTGTGCCTATTTGAAGCGCCACTCGCGAGCTTCCAGAGACCTAATTTTGACATATAATACAAATATCTGCGAAGTAACGTACAATACTCTGAAGTATTTTTGCATTTTGAACTAAATTCGGTCGTTTTCCGTGTTATATATACTTCAGGAATCAACGTAATAAAGTACACATTTTTTTTGTAAATAGTATTGATGTTTGTTTAGCTGCATTACTAGTTTTAGTACCGCAGACTCTCGCTACATGGCCAACAGCGCGAAAATTGCGAATATCAAACAGCCACAAAAGCACTTTGACAGCCGCCAGTCCAGCCGCCAGTCCAGTGGTAAGTAGTAGGGGTCAGTGGTCAGTGGTCCCAACTTTATAGCACAGTAGTCTATAGGCTAGTCTGCATATCCTCTCTCCTACTATCACGGTGTCTGAGAGCGGTTGTTAATCATAATTTATAGTCAATTACTAATTATAAAATAGTCTGAATAATATCAAACAACTTTTTCATTAATATATTAACAATATGTCAAAGCAAGCATTCGTGCATTCAGTTATCTGAAAAAAAAACAAAGTTGTCTTGTATTGTTATTATAAATAACCTTACTACTAACAGAACACACTAGCATGCAAGCAAGAACACAATAGAATGAAAATTGTGATTTTCATTATTATAACACTAGAAATAAGGGATTGCTTGTAACTAATTCTAGTAGGCTTCATAAGATACATAATAGCTTTAAGGGTAAATGTATACACTTCTATAATAAGGTCCCAGCCACCGTTCAGGCCTTATCTATAAATAAATTTAAATGTTTTATAAAAAAATGGCTCTGTTGTAAATCCTATTACTCCACTGCTGAATATCTAAATGATCGGAGAGCCTGGGACTAGATTGTGTTTATTTTATAGCGATAGAAATGACTCTACAATATTGTTATTTTTATTGAAAAGAGCGCAAAAAAAGAATGCTGGGAGAGTTTCATGCGCACTTCTTCTCTCTCAGAGCGCCATTTGTTTCCGAAGCGGTAGTAGTATCTAGTAGTTATTAGAAATGACATCAAAAAGAATTCTAAAGGAATCAATTTTGAGAAAATAAATGCCTTTTATGCCTTTTAATGCTGAATCATATTATGTTCCGGAACGTATAATATTTTTTTAATGTAATTCCCACTCGCTGCAATGAGGCGGCATCTATTTGCAAACGGTACTTTCTTTTTTGGGTTTTTTAAATATATACTTAGACCTGAAGCCCTATTACGAAAATCGAAATACGAAGTTTCGGTTGACGGATCGTACATTTTCTAATTACGAAAGTGTTTCGGATCCGAATACCGAAACGAAGTTCGTGATTAAACATTTTGTCTTTCATTTACCTTATTCCCAAATCCACTTATGTCTATGGTTCCGAAACGATATCCGTGCGCACGATTCGGATCGTGTCGTGTCGAAGTACTTTCGTAATAGGATTTAATTTGGAGTTCTTCGTTCTTTCGTTTCGGACCGAAACTTCGGTTGTCGTTGTGTTTTGGTAATAGACCTCCTGACGCCATTTTGACGTTGTTGAGGCCTATATATAGTGTAAGCTAAGCATAATCTTTGATTTCTTTCTTATAATCATTTTATAGTTACACCATTTCTTGGACATTGCAACATTACTTTATTTTTCTAAAATAAACGTACTAAGTTATTATTAAATCAGCTACCTGCCAATAAAAGTACCGTCAAAATCGATCCAGCCATTTCAGAGATTAGCCGAAACAAACAGACACACAGACAAAAATTGTAAAAAATGTTATTTTGGTAGATGTATATATTATGCTGAGCTTCAGTTAAGACAGCCCAATGCAAATGTCATTTTTTTTTATCGAATAGGAGGACAAACGAGCGTACGGGTCACCTGTTGTTAAGTGATCACCGCCGCCCACAATCTCCCGCAACACCAGAGGAATCACAGGAGTCGTATCGTCCCGGAAACACCACGCAAGGAAGCTCATTCCACAGCTTTGTAGTACGTGGAAGAAAGCTCCTTGGAAACCGCACTGTGGAGGACAGCCACACATCCAGATGGTGAGGATGATATCCTAACTTGTGGCATGTCGTGTGAAGGTGGAATTCGGCGGCAGGAACCAGGTTAAACAGCTGTTCGGAACACCCCCCGTGATAAATGCGGTAGAAGACACACAATGAAGCGACTTCTCTACGCAACGCCAAGTGATCCAGCCGTTCACAGAGCACATTTTCGCGTTTTATCACACTCAGCTAAGTTTTACGTATATACACTCTATAGATATTAGCCTAAGATGGTAGCTTCTCGATATCCTTTCTTTCAGGGATTATATCAACAGTCATACCATTTAGCATCACAATAAAATCTTAAATGGTTTCTTTCCAAACCTCATCACAGTCATCAACATAATATAATTACTTTTCATCGTAGGTACACCCGTACTGCAGTTTATCATAAAGATCTCCCAAGCGGAAGCGAACAGTTAAATTTAATGAGAATATTCTGACAGTTCAATTAAAAATTAAAATTTTATAATGGTTCTTGAGGAGCGATGAGAATCGGTCACATTAAAATGATAGACCTGGTTCTAAAAATAAATTATTTAACTGATAGGATTTATAGTATGACTTCTTTAACTGATGTTAAATTATGCGTGTCAGAACAATAACACATCTCTTTCTGAGATTCATCAAGAATCCCGAACGGCACTGCATTGTACTGGGCAGGGCGTATTAATTACCATCAGCTGAACGTGAATACGTGAAACGAGCAGGCTCTTCTCTTATTTTCATAAAAAATACTTCTTAAACTGATGTTAATTTATTTGTTTCAGAACAATAACATGTCTCTACAAAATTATAATATTAATTATGGTAACGACAGTAACACTTTATCCTAACCCCTAACATCTAGGGTTAAGGCGACACTAAATGCTAGCGACCTTGAGCGATATGAGTTCACGGCTGCCGGCCCGCGATCTACGTAACAAAGCACACATTTTCGTAATTCTTGCGTGGAAATCGTAATATTTAAACAGGCGCAAACAGTTTATATGCATACAATTCTCATTATTGATTACTAATCTGAATAAATGTACCTACACAAAAAAAGTACAAGCTATTTAAATACCTTTTCTGAGAATAGTACTAAACAAATGCGTCATACTGAGAAAAAACTTGTTTAACTGCAATGAAAAGTGGTAGTTCAATATAGCTCTGGAGTGTTAACTTATAACCAACAGCAAACATTAGAAACCTACAAATAAACCTTAAGGGTATGTGTTTATGATAAAATAGTGTTCATAGCTCCAAATGGTGTAATTTCACTAATAAACTTGTCTAAAAATGCCTTGTTTGCGTGTTTTCTGCTTACCCTTCGCCTTAAGTGGTAAACTTTTAGCACAGCAACGTATATTCAAGAATCCAAAATATTCTCATGCTCCAGTTAATATCCCACTGAGAATTACCAAGTAATTATATATTTCTCCTGTTTTCCACTTTGGACCGTATTTCGGACAAGTCTTTTTCGTTTGTTGCTTCATTTACTGCTACTCAGATTGAGATAACGAGATTTGAAAACTCTTATCATGTCAGTCTCATCAGAAGAAATTGTTCATGTTGTGTATGTACATAGGTGCATAAGTGAATTTGCTAGAAACTGTCATATCAATAATGTTAACACCAGAAACAAACATAAACTTATAATACCAACTACTCGGCTAAGTCGAGTTAGCAAGTATTTTGTGAGGCGTTGTATACGCTTTTACAACAAGATCCCAGATAATGTTCAAAATAAATATATTACTTACGAAATTTAAAAAAAATGTTAGAAAATCTTGTGTGGTAAAGGTCACTATAACATAAATGACTTTCTTAATGATACCATTGATTGGAAATAGAGCGACCGCCCAGAGGTTATTAAATTTTATTGTACGATTTTACATTGTAATCATATTTTTCATAAAAAAAAGAAGCCCGCTGAGTTTGTTGCGCCCGTTCTTTTCAGATCTGAGGCAAAGAATGTGTTTTTGACATTCAATAAGGGATTTTATATTCTATTTTGCATAAAAATATTGGAATTTGGAAAGACCTTCCATTTTATCATAAGTAATATTAGTTAATAAAGCTTTTTGGATAGATTTAATTTCATAGAATGTAATTTTCGGACATGATTTATTTTATTGTATAAGTACTTACTGGCAGACAAACTGGCCTTCAGCAAAAGTAGTGCAGATACTAATGGTGGGAGCTACTTTATCATTTCTTCTGCTGATCAGTATGGCGGGATCTGGCGAAAGTGACTTGAGGACCGCTAAAATTATATTTAGTACATTTAGGTTCATAGCTGTCAAGAGATTACAAGTCAAATAAAGTGAGTTACTTGAAAATCTTAAAGTATTAGATTAAGGATTGGTCTCCGCTGAGCTTCAAGTAGATACTGCACTACCTAATAACAATAGCCTTTTTAATACGGCACCTATGAGATACTCGTGTGCGTGGCGTCTTGACACTCACTGGCATCTTTCAAATTTTGTAACATACGTTTCGTGTTATTTTACATTGAAATTAATAAAATAACAAATACTTACTGATATGTGATCGCAGTGTCTTTCTTATTTCTTGTAGTATTATTTTTACATAGTTTTACTACGCGATCCAGCATTTTAGTTTCAATTATTAGCAAAGTTTAATAGATATGGCACATGTGTGACGTTGAACACATTGTTCGAGCCTGGCTCAAGTACGCCCACTTGGGCGTAGTATTACTGAGAGTATTATATGAGTAGGTACCTATAATGAAAAATTTAAGAGGAACAAATAACGCACATTAGATCTTAGAACGCTACCATTTAGCTTTATATATTTTACTGTATCGAACTTTGCCATTGTTCCTTTCACTAATTACTTTTTAAAACAAGACAATTTCATTTTCATACACCTACTTACAGCTAGGCTAAGAATAATTTCATTTTAAGCGACTTATTTTCTAACACCGCGAGGGTAACCGACCTGTGATTCAGCTCTCATTTGTCAACCAAACAAACTTATCTCACTCCACACGTGCAAATTAATTACAAGCCTATACCGTACGAAACAAAGTTTATTGTCGAACGTTGCTGTGATTGATATATGTTGCAGCGTTTTCGATTTGCGGTTTTGGTCTAAATCTGTACTGTCGCGACCCCCTTCTACCAAGTCTAGCACTATTTTTGCGACCCCTACTTTTAACTGATTGAGTAATAAACTATATAAGAACCTAATTTTATACAACCAATTTTATCCCGTGACTTCATCAACAAAAAATGTATTGACAGTTTGGGTATTAGTAAGTACTTTATAGTTCCTGCGTTGAGTATGATGCTATCAAAGAGATTTCCGGCTTTCGATACTGTTTCGTTATATATATGGAAATGCTATTAAAGATATAGGTTCCTTCATTCAATGCTTTAATATATAACAATGCTATTCCACCCAAAGATTACTTGGTAAGAATTTATAGTATTTGACCAATAATTATGAATTGGTAAGAATAAATGTATACCAATAACTTGCGATGCCACATATCACCATATTATTCAAAAACATATATTTCACATTCTTATATTTTATGCTAAATATAGTAATGCTCTTTCATTCTATTATTAGTATAATATATTTAATATTTCCGACGCCACGGATCACACCATATATTGATATAGGTCCCTACTTATTCTTATGCTGTTATGAGCACAATCAAACAAGCTAACTATTTGTTTCTTTGCGTAATCTTTCCAGGAGGATATGACATGGGCACCTGCAAAAAAGCGCGTACACCTTCTTAATAGCCTAATCACGGACCTGTGATTTTTCTAGGATTGCAGAAGAATGCTAGTAGCAATAATCACACAACATGAGGTGATACTCGTTTGTTATTTTTCCCATAAAAAAGGGCATCTGCGGTTATAATCTATGAAAAGATCATATACTTCAATATTTCGATTGGTTGATCTGTTTCCACATCAATATTTTTATCCATCATACCAATCTTTATACATTCAGATCATTTTCAGATTCAGTTTCAAATAAAAAAAGATAAAAAATCGGTTCATCCAGTCGAAAGTTCTAAAGTTTTTGAAGTCGGAGAAAAACAACAAATTGGACTTGTTTACATGTAAACAATCTCTTAAAATTTTGTAGAAAATCCTTTTTAATGTATTGCCTATATTTATTTCTTAGAAGAAGCGGAGTGAATACAAGATCTCGCCGCGCACGACTCGCCCAGAATAAACTTCCTGTTCCTGTAATGGTGCATCAATTATCAGCTCCTGGATAATTATCCCGGTTTTGGGATGGACGAGTTTTAAAATGCGCCTGCATTCTCCGCTTAGAATTTCGTTTGTAAACTGCCGTGACTTGCAATGATTTCTGTAAGTACTATTTTCAAACTATTAATTGTAACTCTTACGTAAATTAAACTTACGTGCGACCAAATATTTTTTTTATTTTTTTTAGATGCAGCCTTTTGTGTATAGCATTATGGATTTGATTGAATTTGTTGTCCCAAATTAATTCAGCCTTTTTTTTAATCTATTTCAGTAGCGCCATTTGAAATCTATTCGCTTTTTCTATTCTAGCTTTAAATAAAGCTTTTTACTGTCTTTTTGTAGAATGATTAGTTTAGTATTTAAATTTTTTTTTTGATAACAAAAGTAACCTACCACCGATGGTAGGTGCAAATACCCCATTAAAATTTGATGGGCGTACTGTCTTTGAACCTTAGCTTTTCGAAATAAATTGAATATATAGTTTAATATGATAGATAGCATAATATAATATAATCATATGAAGACTTTTCTATAATATAAAAGGAGATTATTTATCGAAGAAAGGTCTGTCGTGTTTAAAACCAAGAAGTATCACAGTTAAGTGTTTAGTTACTCAGCTTGCGAGAGGGACATGTTTTTGTGACTGCCACGACTAATATGCAGTGGGACAGTTAGTTTGCTCCAGTAATTAGATATACCACAGCTCCTTCGTGGAATGATCCGTGAAGTATGTGTTGCTTTGGTGATACGAAAGTCACTTCGATAACTATTGCGCACGGACTTTATAACCAAATGCCCTCTTTCTAAATCCTTGACTCCATCGGAAGTTCAAATAACTCGGTAATACATTCTGTTGAACCATTATCATGGGAGTGCCAGTTACCAATGGGAGGCTCCTTTGCACGGCGCGTATTCTGCCGTGAAGCAGAAATGTGTAAGCGTTACTGTGTTTCGGTTTGAAGGGCGCCGGCGCCGTAGGTAGTGAAATTACTGGACATCTTATGTCTCAAGGTGACGAGCGCAGTTGTAGTCCCTCTCAGAAATTTTTGTTTTTTCAAGAACGTCCTGCTCGTCTCTTCCCTTACTTTCTTAAAAAAGTCATGACAATTGCATAGAACTGACATAAGGAAAACTTAAAATCTGAATATAAGTGCTAATAGCGCCAATTACGTATCAAACAAGCTTTGTGAGTGACTGAATGCGCAGAAATAAAAAATTGGGTCTCTATGGCGTAACGCGTGGAAGGAAATACGCAGATTGAGCGTATAATCATGGTTAGCCACGTTTTGGTACGCAGTGTGATATTATTGCATGCTGAATGAAGCTAAGAAGTACAAAGACGAAGATAATCACCAACGCGATAAAGTTGATGCACGTCATAAGCTAGAAGGATACTTGTACGCTGTGAAGCAAACCGTGGATGAAGCTGGCAGTAAGCTTTCCAGGTCCGAAGCGTCCAAAGTTCGCTCAGATTGTGAAGATGCATTTCGTTGGCTTGATGAGAATTATTTGTCTAAGAAGGGATGAAAACGAGGATAAGTTAAAGGAGGTCTCGTCTGTCTGCGCGCCGCTGATGAAGAAATTGCACGGCACAAGGCAAGGAAGGGGTGGTCCCGAACTACGACCCAGCAAACCAGTCACCGAGGGAGTCGATTAAATAAACACACATTCATTCATTTATTTGTTAATATATTATTGTGTGATTAGTTATTTGTTTTTGCTAGATAGACTAAATTATTTTTGCTAAATCTATATATACATTTAGTTTGCTCCCAACTCAAGATCCATACATCAGGTTGAATGATATCTATCTATATATTAAACTATTTCGATGCTTTTAAATCGTAGCTGTCGTACGCAACGTTTTCGAGTTGACTATAGAAAACCTGTCAAATAGTTACTTTCTACAGAAATACATAACAGAATTCCAAATATTTGGCCCCTTGAATGGATTGTTTGTGCCTTTTAGGAATATATTTTGAATAATTTTTGAATATTTGAAGTAAGCACAAATCTAAAACTTCGCCAAAAGCGAGTACAGTGGCCGTGAACTCTCCAGTCACACCTCTGATATTATACGAATGAATGACCGTCATTCGTTAGTCAGAAATTACTTAAAATCAGACAAATCACAAACCCACAATCGGCTTCTACTGTGTGCTTAAGGCGAAGAGTAAGCAAAAAACACGCAAACATGGTGTTTTTAGACTAGTTTTGTGGTGAAAGTATAGCATTTCGAGCTATGAACACTACTTAATCCTATTACACATATCCTTAAGTCTTATTTGTAGGTTGCTAATGCTTGCTGTTGGTTATAGTTAACAATGCCGAGCCTTTTTGAACAACCACTTTTCTTTGACGTTAAACAAGTTTTTTGGCATGGCGTGACGCATTTTTTTGGTAATTCTCTCAGAAAAGTTATTCTTATAGCTTTTACTTTTTTGTGTAGGTTCATTTATTCAGATTAGTAGTGAATAACGAGGATTTTAAGCATATAAACTGATTTCCACCCAAGAATTTTGAAAATATTGGCTTTGTTACATAGATGGCGGGCCGGCAGCCGTGAACTCATATCGCTCAAGGTCGCTGGAATTTCGTGTCGCCTTAAGACCACACAAGAGAAGCCTGAGAAAAAAACTTCATTAATGTGCGGTTAATAAGCCGAGAAAGAATTTTTGTTTTATATTCGTAAGGTGCTCTTAATGGTGATTGTGTTATAATAATGAAAATCACTATTAAGAGCAAAAAGGTGACGATATTTGTACGTATATATATCAATAAGATATTCATTAGTACATACCTAGACATTCTATACCGTCCGTGACGGGTCAATCCCTTTGAATGACCACTAAATAAAGTGATCAGCGCCCTAAAAGATGTATCAATTTCAAAACTCTCCATAGAATTAAATAATATTTTAATGTTGTCCTGATGAAAGCAGGATGCTTAAGTTCACGGCCTGACGTTATCGATATATTACATCCAGTATGACATTATATTCATTATAAATTATTGTTTAACTAGCTGACCCGACAGACGTTGTTCTGTACCTACAAAATATAAAAAATCTGTTTTTTTATGAATTTGTCAATAATATTTCATAACATCAAGAATTATTTCGTAAAATATGCATATGTTGATTTGCCTGTTGATATAGTGAAATTGTTTCACAGCAGAACTGTCAAGCCGTGCGTCAATAAAATCTCAGCAAGGAGTTCACATCCTTCGAAACGGCTTGACCGATTCTCATGAAATTTTGAGTGCATATTGGGTGGTCCACGCCAATTTTTTTTTTAATTATATTATTTTTTTTTTTAAATTTGTTTGATTATGAGACAGCATTAAAAATGCATACAACTTCAAATTTTCACCCATCTACGTTTAACAGTTACTTTTGTATCGCGATTTTAATATCGGCAATACAACGTTTACTGGGTCAGCTAGTATAATTATATTTATTACGGATCAAAGTGCATTTTTCTGAGTGATAAACTTTTTAATGTAAAATAATTGTAATAGTTCTGAAGTGTTATATTTTTTATGTAATATAAATTGTCAATTTTGTGAACGATAGCGCGATAAATGAATATTGTATTTAACCACATAAATAACTCGTACTGATAATTATTTATTATACTATTATACGTATGTACTCTTATAAATAACATATAACTGATAAATAAATAAATTTTAGCGAAATTATTCCAAAACATTAAAAAATGCACAAAATTAATGTTCAAGTGTTCACTTCTGCTGGCATTCCCGGAGTGCAACCTGTATTTTTTTACTAATAAATCTGGTCGAATTAATATAATTTGAGAGTTAATATTGGTTTGTAAACGCTTCGAAGACGCATTAGGTTGAACCATTGACTGTGACCACATTTTCGAACTCATATGCACTTTTCCATTTTCATTCATTTCATTCCACGCTTTATAAGGTCAGCAATGCTCTTGAAATTCTTGTTGTATTCTCGGTGTAATAGCGAAAAATCCTACACATACAAAGACTCTTCTAATGTATTGGAAGAAGAAAAGCCAATGTATAGAACTTAACAATGACACCCTCCTTCCGTCTTCACCAGGAGGAGAGAAGACAAAACATAATTCTTCTGGGCTGCTGTACGCTGATGGTATATAAACACCGCGTGAATATTTTTATTTTATTTTTTTTTTATTTTTTTTATTATAAAAGTAATCAACAGCGTACACAACAATTATTTTTACAAAATTAACCTAGGTTTTACATAAAGCCACTAAGGATTACATACATTTTAAATTATAAAAAGAAATCATATATTAACAGAATAGACTTAAAAATGTACTATATATACTAACAAATAAAAGATTACAATAGCGCGCGCGTGTCTGTGTGAGTGTGTGCGTGTGTGGTGTGTGTGTGCGTGTGTGGTGTGTGTATGCGTGTGTGGTGTGTGTGTGTGCGTGTGTGTTTGAGTGTGTTGCGTTACCTATTATTGTTATTTTTTACGATGATGTTTTATTATTTCTGTTTTTAACTTAATTTTTGATAAGTGAAATACGTCAAACTCAGCGTACTGTTTATTATAAATTCGTGACAGACGCGGAATTATGGAATTTTGGGCATAATTTGTATTAGGTTTGGGAACATGTAAAAGGCGCGTGTGACGCGATCTTAAAGATTGAGCGTTTAATGAAAAGGCTGACAGTAGACTAGGACAGTCGATGGAGCCACTCAAAATTGCTTGCAGAAGTAACATGTCACTTTGATTCCTTCTTTGTTCCAGTGTGTCGATACCATAGTGAGAACACGCTTCCTCATAACTGTTGAATGCTTTAAAATCTTTAAAAGTTAAGTATTTAATAAACTGTTTCTGTATGGTTTCAAGCCTTTCGATATGTATAATATATTGGGGTGTCCAGACATTACATGCGTATTCAAGAATACTCCGGACGTACGCAAAGTAAAGTGCCTTTATACATTCCAGATTACTGAAGGAACGGGTCACTCGTTTTATGAAACCTAGTTGTTTGAAAGCTCTATTTGCTACATTATCAACGTGCTCATTCATTGTAAACTTAGCATCGATTTGGATACCCAGGTCTCTAACCGCAGTCACTCTGGGTATACATGTGCCATTAATTTTGAAGTTAAATTCAATTATATTTTTTTTACGAGTCAGAGTAATATGATGGCACTTTTTAACATTAACTATAATTCTGTTCCTTGCGTAGTATTCTGTCAATGCATTTAGGTCATGTTGTAGTTTATGACAATCGTCAAGTGAACGTATTTTGACAAATATTTTTGTGTCGTCAGCGAACATTAAATACTGTGCAAGGTGGAAGCAACTTTCAATATCAAATAGGTAAGCGTTATATAAAAGCGGACCTAGGATGGACCCCTGTGGTACTCCTGAGGGTATTATTACAAAGTTACTTCTAGCACTACCCGTCACAACTGCTTGCATACGGTTCTTAATGTATGAAGTAAACCACCGAAGTAAGCTCCCATTTACGCCTAGCACGCTTAGTTTTTGCAGTAGAATTACGTGATCTACTCGGTCAAATGCTTTTTCGAAATCCGTGTAGATCACATCCACTTGATATTTCTCGTCCATGCTCTGTACTACGTAATCCGTAAAAACAGCTAAATTTGTAACGGTAGAACGGTTCTTCATAAATCCGTGCTGCTCGTAGGGAATAGATCTAGTTATAATGGGGCATATGCATCTATAGACAACTGTTTCGAATAACTTACTCATTGCGTTCAGAATCGATATGGGCCGGTAATTCTCTATTTGGGCTCTTGATCCGCTTTTACGTAACGGTAATATAAGTGCTTCTTTCCACACATCAGGGAAACTACTGAAGACGTTAATGGAGAGATTAAATATTATGGATAGCGGTAAGGCTAAATTGTTAGCACACTTATTTAAAAAAATCGGTGGGATTCCATCACTGCCAGCTCCCTTATTAGTTTTTAAAGCAATTTACGAACCTCATATACACTTATAGTAATTTTGCAAATGGTTTCATTATGATTCAAGTTTAGAGAACTTGGTTCATCGTACGAGTTTGCTGGTTTTACAAAGATGCTCTCAAAGTATTGACTGAATCCATTACAAACTGAAGTTTCACCTGTGTAAGTACTATTACCAAGTGAAAGCTTAGTGGGGTATCCTTGTTCGCTGTTTCTAAGGGATTTAGTATAAGAGAAGAGAAGTTTAGGATCTTTACGAATGAAGTATTGCATACTTATAGCATAGCATATTGCGTAATTATAGCAGTAAATTCATTGATTTAAAATTTTAAATACAGGAGCTATCGATATACGTCTACTCTGTTAAATGTCAGATGACAGATATGTTCCTTTACCCTACTTTTCCATAAAAAATAGATTACTACGTAGTCAATTTCTTGTAGTCAGGAGCTTTTCAAACTTTAAACTTTTTCAAACATTAACAAAAAAACAACCGTCATAAAAAAAACTATTCCAAAAATTGTTTTGTTAAATATCTATTGAGATATAACATGCACTAAAAAGAAAATAATAATTCGGTATTTTTATACAGACTTATTAATTAATCTAATTCTAGTTATTGTTAATTTTAGAATCGGTGTCCTGCCGCGGTGGGGCCGCGGCCTCTGGCCTCTCGCTTTATCACATTGCGCGTGCGATACAAACACATCTCACCTACAAGTTTTTTTTATGCAAATAAGGGACGAGATGAGCAGGACGTTCAGCTGATGGTAAAAGATACGCCCTGCCCATTACAATGCAGTACTGCTCATTATTTTTAAAAAACCCCAAAAATTCTGAACGGCACTACAACTGCGCTCGTAACCTTGAGACATAATGCGGTTAAGAAAATCAGACTGTTAACTGACATAGATACGGCGAGATTAGTATACTTTAGTTATTTTCATAGTATTATGTTCTATGGTATATTGTTATGGGGCAGTGCGGCCGATATTAATACTATCTTTGTGCTGCAGAAGAGGGCTATTCGCGCGATTTATAACCTAGGTCCTAAAGAATCATTAAGAGAAAAATTTAAAGAAATAAACATTTCGACTGTTGCTTCTCAATACATTTTTGATAATGTTTTGTATGTTCATAAGCACATTGAGGAATTTTCTAGAAACTATGACATTCATAATGTTAACACGAGGAACAAACATAAACTTGTTATGCCTACTACTCGGTTGGGTCCAGTTAGTAAGTCTTTTGTTGGGCGATGTATATGCTTCTACAATATGATCCCAGAAAATGTACAAAACAAATGTGTTACGAAATTTAAAAGAATTTTTAAAAAACGTTTGTGTGGGAAAGGTTATTATAGCATAAACGATTTTCTTAATGACACCACGGACTGGGATTAAAGCGAACACCCTCAGGCTCTTTAATTATTAATGTTTATTGTACGATATTACATTGTAATCCATACTTTATAAAAAAAAAAACCCGCTGAGTTTCTTGCGCCCATTCTTCTCAGGTCTGAGGCAGTCTCTTTTGAATGGGTAGTAGACTTTGACGTTCAATAAGTGATTATAAATCCTATTTTGAATAAAAATATTTGAATTTGAATTTGAATAAGATGTAAAGTCTCATTTGCCCAGTAATTTCACTAGCTACGGCGCCCTTTAGACCGAAACACAGTAATGCTTACACATTAGATTTTAGATTTAGATTTACATAGAAATAGGGGCCATTGTGGTACCCATAATCTAGCCGGCATCCTGTGCAAAGGAGCCTCCTACTGCTAAATTTATAGTAACACCTGTATATGGTTACACCCCTACCTCTGCTGACACAGACTGGGACCACAGCTAAGCACCATATTTAAAAAAAAGATTTATCAAGATCGGTTCACCCAGACAAAAGTTCTTAGGTAACAAACATAAAAAAACGACGAATTGAGAACCTCCTCCATTTTTGAAGACGGTTAAAAAGTATTGACAATTTTTATTTAAGACCAAGAAAAGCTGGTGGTCACAGCTAGTAGATAATTTAATATCGGTACTTGTCAGATAAGGTATTTATTATGACACATTGACAGCTCACATTTAAGTTACGGCCGTGAATTAAGTTTGATATCAGAAAAGCGCATGCTCATAAATATGGCTGGTTTGTTGGTCAGGCTAACAAGTAGGTCATCGAGTTGATTCCCACTGAGATCTACTTTTATTGAAATTCAAATATTTTTATTCAAAATAGGATGTGATGTGAAAACTACCACCCATTCCAAAAAGTATGCCTCAGTCCTGAGAAGAACGGACGCAACAATCTCAGCGGGCTTCTTTTTTTTTCTTAAAAAATGTGGTTACAAAGTAATATCGTACAATTAAACTTATTATTTAATAGCCTGAGGGTGGTCGCTCCATTCCAATCTGTGGTACGATTGAGGAAGTCATTTATGTTATAGTAACCACACAAACGTTTTTTAACAATTCTTTTGAATTCGTTTTGAACATTTTCTGGGATCTTGTTGTAAAAACATATACATCGCCCCACAAACGACTTACTAACTCGACATAACCGAGAAGTAGGCATTATAAGAAAGATACCTATATTCGTATCTGGTGGGAGATTTTTAGAAAACGGACTAATGCGATTCCGACCAACGCACTTACAGTTCTGTGCAGATGCTTTGAAGAACAATTCTAAATAATATTAGGTAAAAATTTAATCGAATTGAGAACCTCCTCCTTTTTTGATATCGGTTAAGAAAAGTAGTAATATCATATTAAATAAATCAATAATCAATTAAGCTGTTAAATATTTGCAAGATATTATATGATAATTGTTAAAATTATTATTACAATAAATCTTAATTTTTCACAAATCTGTACATAAGCTCAGAATTCTTGGCATGTTCAGAATTATTTTAATAATAAAAAAAAACAGTATTTTACTTATTATGTACAGAACAACGTCTGTCGGGTCAGATAGTGTAATATAATATATATAAATTACGTGACACGTTGTTTGTCCTCGATGGACTCCTAAACTAATGAACGGATTTTAATGGAGATTACTTCATGGAGTGCAGTTTGGTCCAACTTGAGAGATAGGGTAGTTTTTATTTCGATTTGGGACCCATAAATACTTTTATTTTCAATATTTCTTTTGTATAGACATATTTTCGATGAGAGAATTTAGTGACGCACGGTTTGACAGTTCCGCTGTGAAACAATTTCATTATAACAACAGGAAGCATTATTTACGAAATAATTCTTGATATTTTTAAATATTATTGGCAAATTCCTACAAAACAGTTTTTTTTTTATTATCTACAGAACAACGTCTGTGGGGGCAGCTAGTAGATATATATATATATGTTCCATAAGAGTCCAAAACGTTGATAACCTGTCAAAAATCATCTTGTAGTGTCCGGCCGGGCGACGCGCGCGATCCCGTCCGCTTCGAAGGAACAGGTAACTCGTTCCAGGAACATCATTGTTTCACGCCTACCTTCGAGCACCCATCCCTTGGTCTTAACTAGTCCGATAAAAACGGACAACCATTAAAATATACGAGCCGTGGCTTCAAACAATAAGATACATAATAGCTTCAAGAGTAAATGCTTACACTAAATTATATCGACTTTAGATTTTAACTGTGGTAATAATGACCGCAAAGTAAAGTTATTCCTAGATTAAAACTTTATCTAACATTTGTCACTATTATATTATACTAGCTGATTTAGTAAACATTGTATTGCTGATATGAAAATCGCGATACAAAAGTAACTGTTGATCGTAGATGGGTGAAAATTTGAAGTTGTATGTATTTTTTAATGCTGACTCATAATCAAACAAATTTAAAAAAAATCCACCCTTAACATTTAGGGGGATGAAAAATAGATGTTGTCCGATTCCCAGACCTACCCAATATGCACTAAAAATTTCATGAGAATCGGTCAAGTCGTTTCGAAGGAGTTTAACTACAAACACCGCGAATTTTATATATTATATTATCACACAAACGTATTCAAAGAATTTTGAATCTTTAGCACATTTGTCTTATAATTTTTTCTGGGAATATGTTGTAAAAGCATATACATCGCCGTGCCTTTCTGCCTTTAAAGCCTTTCTAACTCGAATTAGCAGAGAAGTAGGCATAACAAGTTTATGTTTGTTCCTCGTGTCAAATCAAATAAATTTTATTATAATTGGGCTTAAAGTAAGCGCCTTTGAATTGTCACTATAACTATTTCTTTTAAATTACTGAATTTACCATAATTATGTTCAGAAAAAATTGAGCTCGTGAGGAGTACATACAAGAAACTCAACGACCACTCTTTTCAATCAAATAGAGTATTTTACCATGTAACTGTACTGTAACATTAACATAACAAATTAGTTTGTAAGATGCTGCATCCAATATATATGTCGTGTTTAAATAATATCAATTATTTGATAAAAAGTAATAAAAAATTAATTAAATTATTTAAATTATCCTATATTGGATGCATCAACCTTTAGATCTTGAATTCATTGTTTGTGTAAGGATGCTTCGTGAACACGATGGTTGTGATTACTTATTCATTAATAATTATTAATTAGTTACTGCATCCAGCAAATACAATTGTATAGGTAAATTATATTAAAATATGAAATAATAAATCAAATGGGGAGAGTTTCCTGCGCTGTGATTCTATCTCAAGAGTTTGTCCCGAATTCAGTAGAATTGGTTGCACTAGAATTGAAATCAACAAGAATTCCTGCATAATTAATTTTGATAAAATAGACGCCTTGCTTTTTTACAATTATTATATGCTAATTCAAGCAATACCGTTATTTATTCTAATAATAAGTTTATTCATGGTATTAAATAGTTGTTGTGTAAATACACATATAAACGAAATGTGTCTAGCTAAATTCAAATATGTTTTTTATTTACTTTTTTATGTAGCATAAGAGCTGTACATACATATATCTAAGATATTCTGTTCGTAATATTTCATATTATATAATGAAAATTCTTTATTGAAATAATAATATTACAATTCCCACAGACTTATGGTAGCATGATTAGGACACCTTATAGCTAATCAGCGATCTCTTCCAAATAACCTAGATATGTAAGAGATTTTATGTCTAGTAACTTTTTTTTTATGAAAATAAGGGACGAAACGAGCAGGACATCCAGATTCTTGAAGAACCCCAAAAATTCTGAGCGGCACTAAAACTGAGCTCGTCACCTTGATACACAATATGTTAAGTCTCATTTGCCCACTAATTTACTAGCTACGGCGCCCTTCAGGCCTAAACACAGTAATGCTTACACATTACTGCTTCACGGCAGAAATAGGCGCCGTTGTGGTACCCATAATCTAGTCGGTATCCTGTGCAAAGGAGCCTCCCACTGGTAAACCTTACTAGTAACTTGACTAGACAATATATAACTTACCTATTAGATATACAGATATTTTTGTTCTTAAAATTTAATTTTATATAGAACTTTTAATGCATAAAAACAACGTTGTAGGCCTTTTAAATAATTATTTATGTTTACGACTTATCGTTCTAAGACTTTTGAGAATATAATATACTATAACAATTAAAGCTGATGTTATTATAGAATTTTAAACCAGTTTGCAACAAAACGGTTTACGACAAAGTAAGAAAATAATGGCTGCCAAAAGCTGTCATTATTGTGGGTTTGTGTAGAGTCATCAATGCTACCAGCAATCAAATAACTAGAACTATGATAATTTGACACTCAACGACAATCATTGTGTGGCGTTGTATTCAAAGCGCGGTCGAAACACAACTGAACGAAAACTCTACGAGTTTTGTACTTCAATAATAGCGTATAAATATAGCGTCCAATTCTAAATGAATTACGTATTCCCCTACTAGAATACAGAAATATTTATATGGGTATTCCTATAGAGTATTTTAGAAGACATGATTTTTAATAAAATGTTTATTAGAAAGAACCTTACCAACTAATAGTAGCTCTTATCAATAAAGACTCATATTATCGATGCTGATGTGCTCGTATTTAAACAAATTTGAATAAATATAATATTTACATAATTTTAGTGGAATGATCTTGTCTCAATAATGCCTTTATCAGTAATGATTTCATCGGAATCTTCATTATTTTAAGTAGTTAATTGATAAAATCTGTAATATTGCTTTGAAATGGAGTAGGCAAATTTTGTTTCCATGCTGTTTTTCTTGCTAGTTCAGTGCTTCTTTAGGTGCGCTGGGCACTTTGTTAGAGCAGAAATTCCATATTGTTTTTCCAGGAAATACGTGTTTTTGAGTAATACTTATAAATTTGTCAGATTAATGTTTACCATATAGAATATTTACTACAGCGAGGTTTCAACTTTCGTCAAGTTCAGGAAAAAATTTCTTCAAAAAGCAGTTAATTAGAGGGTTATACTGAATTTATATATGTCTTGAAATTTGTATTTTCTGCTTCGATATAAAACTTAATTTCTGGCGTTCAATAAACTGATTGAATATACAATTTTGAATTTGAATAGCTCTCCTTTAAAAGTGCTAGCGTTGATTGTGCGGATTTTTGATTTTACCAACTGCTGTCTCTCTATTTACCGATCACAATGATCCATTTCAGTAATGGACATATTATAAGAACAGTTATACATAGTCTATATAATTAATATTGTAAGTAATAGTTGTAAGGTCAAACAATACTATTACGGCCTTACAAATAAACTTGGTATAAAATTATACCTGAATATACCAAGATTAGGCAAAATGTTTACAAATAGGCATTTTGCTTATGATTGGTTTATTCGTACGTACCTATAACGTTGCCTGCGTTTATTTGCAAGGCTGCTTGACGTTCGGAAAACTTCAGAATTATCATTGTATTGACAGTGTTGTCAACGATATAGTCAACATTTTGGATATTCTAGCTTATTCACAGGTGTCTTACAGGCACTTTATAGCAAGTTTATTTGTAAGGCCGTATGACTTAAATGACATGCCAAATGCCTATTTATTATCTTTAGAAGAAATTGATTACTAGTTTGTCTTTTTGCTAATTCACCGCTTAAATATTGAATATTATGAATAATCTATCATATTCGTAAATAGAAAGAATAATAAAACGAAGATATATATTGGTCAATACTAAACATTATCTTAAAATATCTTAACTTTATACATTGTAGGAAAACATCTTTTGCTTAAACATTTAAATGCTCATTAATAATTGCCTCTAACGAATTGTGGTAAATTTTACATTTACTTACCTACGTATGTAAGTATAAGTTAATGTAAGTAAGTAGTAGGAAAACATCTGTTTTCAATTATCTTCAGCTTAAACATTTAAACGATCACTAAGAACCATTGCCTATATATTACAAATTGTGGTAAATTTTCCATTAACGTCCAATCCCTACTAATATTATAAATGTGAATGTAAGTTTGTTTGTTACGCTTTAACGCCTAAACCACTGAACCGATTTTGATAAAATTTAGTACAGAGATAAACTATATTTTATTGCAAAAAAATTAATGGAAATGAAATAGGGGATGGCAGTTTGTATGGAAATTTATTACTATCGAAGATATGAGCTTTGTGTTTATAAGAAATCATTTATAAACATTTGTTCGAACACTTTTGAAACTTTGCCCTACATGGGGATGAAATACGAGATTAAAGTTCACAGAGAAATATTATTAAAGAGACTGTCCACATTTACAAGGGATATGCGTTGTATCATACAAGAGTGCTGCCAGCAGCGGAAAGTTTGTAAGTGTATTATTGAAAAGTATCCTAAAAGATAAAAAAATGCCCAAAGTAACTATTCAACGCGGACGAAGTCGCGGGTAAAAGCTAGTGAGTTATAAAAACTGCGCGAAATCAAATCAACGTTATGTGAATACTAAAGTCGTAAATATTGGAATGTGCATTACGAGAGTCGGTTTCAGAATGTCAATCTCCGAAACCGGAGTTAAATTGAAGTTGCGATCCGCTTGTTGGTGATGAGGGCAGGGGATGCTGTGGTCTTCACCTCCAGACACGTGAGCAATGACAAACAGAAAGTGGTAACGAGTTTCTTGCCACTTCTTCTCGTTAAAGCTCAACCTTTTCCGAAGTGGTGGTTATTGGTAAATCAAAAAAGACTTTCAACATTCATATGTGTTCCTAGATTTAAATGAATAAAGTGATTTTGATTTTTGAGCCCTTTCATTCGAACAAAACAGGGTCGTGAGTTAGTCAGCCCTAGGCTGAGTGAGATCTATAGACCGTACTTAGATATTCCTTATATTTTACTTACGTAAAATTAAGCTCAGTGTAAGCTTAGCATAATCTTTGATTTCGTTTTAATAGTCATTTGACATCTGAAATTTTCCATTTGCATTTTAAAATACTCAGATAATTTCTATGTAAGTAAAGTCTGAGCAAAGTTTAAGTACGCTCTGTAGATCTCAGCTTTGGTTTTTTAATCTCGAGTCAAGGTCTTGTCGAACACAGAGATAGGTAACGGTGATCACCTATGTCCAAGTGATCTAAAGCTTAAAAATTTAATATGAACTTATCATTATTAAATTACATTAAATATTTATATTAATACGTGGTGCCAAAACTTTAGATCCTTCTTAATAATGTTTTCGAGTTTCGAAAGTTTCCATTGAAACGAAATTCAAAGAGCTAAAATAATGTTTTGTATATATTAAATGTATAAGAAATAAATTTAATAAAATAATTCAATCTATGTTTACTTGCCATTTACAATGTCAATCAAGAGTTATTCGTCAACTTGTGGCAATAAGTTTCTTGCCAATTCTTCTCATTAAAGCTCAACTAGGTAAAAAACAAACTTGAAATGTATAAGTGTCATTTCCTTGACCTATTTTAATAAAATAATTTTGATTTGATTCGAGTGTCAGAACTATGACAAAATTCAATATTAAACATCTACAGGTGTTAGTTTTCTCAGCTATTGCTAAAGCTCATTCAAGTTTATATGTCTTAAAAAATGTTTGAATTATTGTACGATGATACGAGGTATGACTTTCAGTATTTGAAATGTCAATGAAGAAGTAAAACGTATATCTATATTAAAACTCTACATTTTTTTTTTATTACAAGTAAGTCTCATACGAACCAGGTTTATGATGCCGGTGCTTTTTCCCCTTGCCATCCGCGTGGATGACCACCAACAATAACAGTAAGTACCGCCACATTTTCACTACATAACATCACAACACATTCAATATAACAGCAAGCGATTCACATTTTTAAAACCACCGAAAAAGTCAACACGCAAAAGTTCGAACGAAAGTTTACGAACGATATTTGAAATAATGCCGCGAACGTTATTTCGGCTTCGAACAGGCGTGACACAAACGTTTCGTTCCGAATCCCGCGAGCAACTAAAAACTTGTCTGAACTTTAAAGCTTTTGGACGAGAGCTTTAGTGACGATATCTCAGAATTCACATAATACTTTTTGTACATCTCGATGTCATGTTTATAACAATTCGGTTTATTAAAAGACTTTTAGTAATACTTGCTTAAATCATCAGCATCAGCTTTAAAAAAATAAATATAGACTAAAATTAAAAGCTTCAATAAAACCTCGTGCGCTAAAATGTAGATGGCGCTTGACTAAAATATTAGATTTTATAAAAATTATTTATGTTTTAGGAGATAAAAGAACAATTTACTTGAAAAAAATTATTAATAGTGAATAATTTTATTGCTGTAAATGAACACAAACCAAAAACCGCTGCAATTACTCGTGTTAATATTATATTTTGTTTAAATATACAAACATGAACTATAATTTTGTCTTAGAATAAAAAAATATACTTGTTCATGAACATAATATTATTCTTTTTATTTTATTTATTTATTTATTTCATATAGGAAGACCAACAGCGTACAATAGTTTTAAATAAAATCGAATAGTGACAAAAAGCCAATTAAAGGTCCTCACGGATAGCAACATATTAGAATAGTTACGAACACTTCAGTTAATACTGTCAACGATAGTGATAGATATACTTATATAATAAATTACATACTTATACTTATGCTCTAACAATTCAATGAAAGAATTCGTTACTCAACATGTGTCTAGCCGATGCTACGCTTGTGCAGAATAGGTCTCAGCCTACTCGCTTATCGAGTTTATTAAAGTTACTGCTCACTCGCCACAAGTAGGACTCGCCCGATAAATAAGCATCGCGGAGCTGCAGGCCCTCGCCCGCAAGATCAGGGAAGTTCAGAGCGACGCTCAAGCCGTTCTCGAACTAATGTGTGAGAACATCGACATGTTCACAGCGTTGTCCGACTTTCTGTATCGTAAATAACATTCGCGATGGCTATCAGCGGACGGCTTAAACCTCACACGCTCCGTATAGCGTACTTTAACGCTTACGGACTCAAACCGCAACTAGACTTGGTCAGGGATTTCGTTATCGAACATCAGTTAGACCTTTTATTGATTCAGGAGACGCTCCTGAAACCGAACGTTCGCGATCCGCGAATCGCAAATTACAATCTAGTTAGGAATGATGCAGCGCGGTGGTGGCACCCTTATATACTTCAGGAGGTCCCTTCACTGTATTCCTATTGACCCTCCAGCACTCACCTACATTTAGGCGTCCGCCATCCGAGTCAGCATGGCGAATCACCGTGATATCAGCTTACTTACCACCTTGTAAATTAATTCTAGAATCAGATATCAATTCTCTACTCAGCCACGGGGCTGCTGTTATTGTAGGTGGCGATCTTAACGCCAAACACGCCAGCTGGAACAGCAGATTCCCTAACAGAAACGGCAGACTGCTAGACTCACTGACAGACACACTACACTTCTCAGTAATGGCTCCCTTTGAGCCAACTCGATACCCACATAACGTAGAACACAGACCCGGCATACTTGATGTTGCTTTATTTAAAAATGTAACACTTAATGTAAATTCAATAGAAGTAGTTCACGATCTAGCCTCAGACCACCAGCTGGTCATTGTAAACCTAGGCCCGCCCGTTAACTACCAGCCACCCACTAATACAGTGATCGACTGGCAACGGTTGGAGAAGGAACTCGAGACCACAACGTCCGAGCACCTTGATTCAATACCTGACGTCATTGACTCGGTTGACGTAGCCCAGAGTGCCATCTCCTATGTGATATCCCACATCCACAACAAGATGGATGCCTGCACCAAGCAGGTGCCTACAATGCAACCGCATCGGCTAATACTGCCACCAGAAGTCAGAGAGCTGCTCACTGAGAAGCGCAGAGTCACTAGAGCATATGATAGGTACCCAACACTCGAGAATAGGCGTCACCTCCGCTATCTACAGCGAGTGGTAAAGGAACGGATTGCGGAACTCCGCGGCGATCGTTGGGACCGCTTGCTCAGCGACCTGAAGCCAACGCACGTGGCGTTCTGGAAGCTGCCTCGCGCGTTCAAACAGGAACCGCCTACAGTAATGCCTCCTTTGGACTGACCGGGACTGCTGCCGGCCCTCGATGACGAGGACAAGGCGGAGTGCCTTGCCGACAGTCTCGAGAGTCAGTGCACCCCGAACGCAGCTACCGACCCAGCCCATGTTAATGAAGTAAACTCTGAAGTTGAACGTCGCATCTCTATTAGCCCAATAGGTGAGCCAATACAACCCACCTCTAGTATAGAGGTGAAAGGAATTATTAGAGAGCTTCACTCCAAAAGGGCCCGACTCTATAAATAACAGGGTTCTTAAAATCCTGCCTCCCACACTCATTAATTTATTAGTAACCGTTTTTAATATACTGCTATTACATTGCGCGTTTCCCGAACAATGGAAGGAATCCATTGTTATCGGTATTCCCAAGCCTGGTAAACGTAAAACTTGTCCCAGTAGTTATAGACCCATTAGTTTAATTAACTCTTTAGGTAAACTATACGAACGTCTGATTCTCGCGCGCCTCAAATATTATATCGCAGAGCAGAACATGATACCCGACCATCAGTTTGGTTTCAGGACTGCTCACTCGTGTCCCCAACAAGTCCACCGACTCACTGAGTATATTCTCAAACGAATCCAATACCGTACAGTTACAGCGGCCGTATTTCTCGATGTCGCGAAAGCTTTCGACAAGGTATGGCATAACGGCTTAATCTTTAAGCTGTATGAACTGGGTATGCCAGACAGGCTCGTGCGCATCATACAAGCCTACCTTACTGATCGAAGCTTCCGCTATCGAGTAGAAGGCACGTTATCCACGCCCCGACCCATCAGGTCGGGAGTGCCTCAGGGCTCAGTTCTGTCCCCGACCCTCTTCTCACTCTTCACGAGTGACCTTCCGAAGCCTCAGAAAGTGCAAATTGCACAATATGCGGACGACACGGCTCTTTATTATGGCGCCACTCGGGGGCGCCTCGCGACTCATATAAGAGTGCTTCAGGCCGCCGTTAATGAACTAGGAGACTGGTTCAGAAAATGGCGGATTGAAGTCAATCCCTCAAAGAGTGCAGCGGTACCCTTTGGTAATACTAATAAAATAAAATCTTTGGCCCCTATACCTATTGTTAAATTATATGGGACCCCTATTCCGTGGGCCCAACATTATAAATATTTAGGTGTTACGTTTAACAGTAACATGAACTTCGCAAAACATATCAGCACGGTTTGCAATAGAGCCCGGTTTGTCCTTAGCCACCTGTATCCACTTGTGTGCAAGCGAAGCAAACTACCGCTCAGACACAAGGTGACATTGTACAAGACCATCGTACGTCCCATTATGTCATACGGAAGCATCGTGTTTGCCCACGCGCCGCCGAGCCACTTGCGGCGTTTGCAAGTGGTTCAGAATAGATTCACGCGCTCGGCCACCGGAGCGCCGTGGTTCGTTCGTAACGTAGATCTCCATCGCGATCTTGAGCTGCCGACCATCGCTCAACATTTCAAGGAGATATCGCGACGCTACTGTGATAAGGTGGCCGAGCACCACAGTCTGAACAAACAGAGGCGACACGTACTAGTCGACCCGGACGACTATATTACGATCGCGAACGCGACACCAACACCATCACCAACACCGACACCAAACCAACCACACCGCCCTCGAAGACGTAGGCGCGGCCGTGTACATCAAACCGCTGCCACTAGTCACTTTGACGATTTCCAGCGGCCACAACCTAATATAATACGATTCACACACTTTGATAGAAGCCCGACGAGATAGTCCTCGTCCTGTAATCGTTTAACACCACTCACACTCACATCACAAATCACACACCTACAATAACACTACACACAAATAGTCACACCCTTACATACACTTACACATACTTACATACATATATCACCGCACTCGCCGGCGAGTGCGAAGTCTCTTCAAACCTAGAGTCCACTGGACTAACAGATATATTAGATCGTTAGTGATCTTCACTCCATCCAGCCTAGTGAGCAGGCGGTCCGAGGTTCGAGTCTCCTTCCGAGACGCCCCGCGCCTGTGAGCTACATTTTCGGCCTCCAAGGCCCTCGCCCGGCTTCGCTGTAAAAGCCTTCAGGGCTTCGGAAAAAAAAAAAAAGCCCATCAGCACTGAGGAGGTTTTTAGTCGGTAGGGGGTGTTTACACCCGAGCCCGACATATGGGCCCCGTTTCGGGGTCTTCAATACGTAAATGTATTTTACTCCTCTCGGAAAAAAAAAAAAGGCACAAGTAGGAATTTTATTCTAAAATATCTTGAGTCGAAAGGTACTATCGACAAGATTGAATCGTGACCCACCTTAATGTTATTTTAAATCAGTCATAATAAACAAGTTGGTCGAAATTCGAAAACATTCATTTTCTAAGCAACTGTTATCATTTTATTACACCTGACAGTCCATCAATGGTTATACAATCTTTTTCGAGCAACCATGAACTTGTTTTAATGATTTAAATAAAACACTTTACGGTAAATAATCACGACCGCCCGTACTTTCTTGCAACAATAGAGGAATCACAGGAGCGTTCTCGACCTGAGAGAATAGAGTACGGGCGGCGGTGATTATTCCGAAGCGAAGGTAGTAGTATCGAGTATATTAGAAATGACATGAAAGCATTCTAAAGGAATCAATTTTGAGAAAATAAATGCCTTTTATGCCTTTTATTTAACGTAAAGTGAGCCATAAACTTCCACTTTCATAAAAAAAATTGGGACTGTAATTACTAATATAATTAAGGAAAGAAAACTCATCAAATGAAATATGGCAAATGTTAGTACGATAAATAAAATAAAATTAAAAGCTACAAAATAATTAACCACATTAAAAACAAATACCATATAAATATTATACTACATGAAACACACTAAGAGCTAGTTCAGACATGGCGGATTCCGCGCGGATGCAAATCGCGCGGTTGAACCGCGCGGATCCTAATTACATTAGCGCCTTACAAATCGTTCATACCTGTCCGCACGGATTGACAATCCGCGCGGCTCAACCGCTAAAAATGAATTCGCGCGGTCGCCGCTCGGTTTTATTTACTTGACGTACCTAGAGGGCGTTCAGTTGCTCCGCGGAAGCCGCGCGTATCGGACGGTGACAATGGATCGCTTCGACACCGAGCTATTCATCGATGAGGTGGAAAAAAGACCTGCTTTGTGGAACATCCAATGTGCAGAATATTCTAACAAAACGATTAAAAACGGAGCTTGGCAGGAGCTGGTGGAGATTTTTGGAGAAAATGAGGATTCTTTGGAAAAGAAGGTTCTTTTTGGTCAGTAGACATTTAATTATACATTTTACTAGGGTAGTTTACATGTTTTGTAATAGACAGTCCACCCCAAATAACTGAAATGTGTATAACGTTGTTTGGCGGTACGTAACGAGCGCGGGAAAACTATCACGTTACCACAGTAACGTATAGCTATTAACTGTAATATGTACAACCCACCAACGCGACGCGCCATCTTGAGTTTAGTTATTTGGCGCGAACTGTAACAATTTTAATTTCATATTTTCGTGTCTTGCCATTCTACACGACCCTCATTCACAAAGTAATTAGCATATTTGTCTCTAATGTTTAATGATGATGGTGTACCCCTTCCTGCATGTAATGTAATAAGATTACTCATTGGCGCAGTATGTAAAGTATCTTCATACTGTATACCATCTCTAGTTCTAACAAAATTGTGTAGCACGCAACAGGCCTTTATTATGTCTTCGGCAAAGTCTATATTCACGTTTATAGGCCTATGAAAAATGCGCCACTTGTTTGCCAGAATTCCGAAAGTGCATTCAATAAAACGTCGAGCTCTTGATAACCTGTAATTAAATATTTTTTTTTCATATGATAGCCCTTTACCTGCATAGGGTCGCATTACATTTTCGGATAAACCAAACGCTTCATCGCCAACTATGACGTATGGCAATGGTTTAGGATCTGTTTCAGATATTGGTTTAGGTTTTGGTATGTGTAATGACTTTTCTATTAACCTTTTATAAAATGCTGAATTTTTAAAAATTGCAGAATCACTACTTTTTCCGTAAGATCCGATATCTATGAAAGTAAAACAATAGTTACTATCACAAAGTGCCAACAGTACTATGGAAAAAAAAGTTTTGTAATTATAATACAAAGAACCCGAATCTTTGGGTTTTGTAATCCTTATATGCTTGCCATCTATGGCGCCTATGCAATTGGGAAAATTTGCATATTTTTCAAAATCTTTAGCTATTTTCTTCCATATATCTTCGCTGGGTTCAGGCATGACGTTTTTTGTGACTTTTTCCCACAGAGTTTCACATACTTCACGGACAATTCCTGTGATTGTAGATTTGCCAAGACGAAAGTTGTAATGTAGTTCTCCAAAGGAACAACCAGTACCCAGATATCTGAAAAATAAAATATTAATCTGTATCGTTTTGAAAGTCTGCCGGGTCCGCTAGTTAAAGCATAATGAGTGTCTTGAATTACCTAACCGCTACTGTATTTATATTTGTTAAAGATAGTGATTTCTGTTCCAGGTGTATCATTACAAAAAAAATGGAAGAACATCCGTGATGCTTATAATAAGGAATTCAAGAAAGGCAAATCAATTCCTTCTGGTTCTGGTGCATGTAAAGGTTCAAAATACATGTATTTCGACCGGCTTTCTTTTCTTCAGAAGACGATAGAAAACAAAGAAACTATCACAAACATAGATGAAGCCAAAAATGAAGAAATTCGGAACATTGACCAAAAGCTAGATAATTTTGTAAATGCACGTGAAATACAACCGGTACCCAATAAAAGGAAGAAAACTAAAATTACTTCAGAAGAGCGATTGGCTAACATATTAGAAAATAGTATTGAATCAAGAGATAAAATACAAAGACAAATACAAGAAAGTATGTCAAAGCAAGATGATGATGATAAACTTTTTTGCATGTCATTGTATAAAGAGTTAAAGAAAGTTCCAGAAAATAAACGATTGGCTACTAAAATTGAATTGCTCCAGGTAATACAGAAAGGGCAGAAATTACCATCGCCTATTCATATCACGAGCCAGCAAAACACGCATAATGCAGTATTTTGGCAAAACCAACAATATTCAAACCCACAAGGATATTTCACTGGATATTCTACAATAGTACCAGGAGAGTCTCCATCGCCTTTATCATGCAATAGCACTGACGATTCACAGTCTTCTATAGTACAAAATATATATTCTGACGTATAAAATAAATATCTTACCTTAATGTGATCACGAGTTTTTCTTCTGGGGACACGCTTGACCTCATATGGGTATCATTAGATTCAATTTGTTTACTCATCATTTCTAATAATTCATCAAATGAATTTATCGACATTCTCAAATAATTGAAGAATTTTGGTTCAAAACTTCTTAATTTTGGATATAAAGTCTGAAACTGACCATGAGTAAACCGATCGCGTAATATTGGATGCACCCAATACTGCCGTTTCTTCTTTCTTTCTTTTTTACGGAGCAACAAGTACACACATATTGCTTCTTCGACTTCCATGATTGGACTGTCACCCTATGCGAATAACGGCACTCCGCATGTACATCCGCGCCTGTCTGAACACTTGCGTTTAGAACCGCGCGATTTGCATCCGCGCGGAATCCGCCATGTCTGAACTAGCTCTAAAAGTTTTGCACTTCTAGCTAATCGGAACTATTTGAATTTCGAATGTTATATTTTTTGAAATGTTGCAACCTTCTTAGTAATAAAAAACACAATTGGCGGGAAATCATTTGTCAATTGTTTTTATCACACATCAGAGTTCTACGTACCGAAAATGGAATTAAGTCGAAAAGATTTTAGAGTGATGATTTTTTATGATTTTAAAAGTTCTCTCTCTCCGCAAGACTGTGCCGCTCGTCTTCAAAATGCTTTTGGGAGAGAAGCACCTTGCTTGAGCACCGTGAAGCGATGGTTTGCTGAATTTGAGTGAGGGGTTCTTTTCATGACAAATTTCGTGAGGGGCGGCCTTCAACTGCCGTCAACGATAATAATGTGGCTACTGTTAAGCGGCTAATTGAAGAAAATTATTAGGATTAGCTATGAGACAATTCGAGGACTGTTGGGGATTGGTAGGATTCAGAAAATTTTACACTAAGAATCGAAAGTTCGGAAGATTTGTTGTCGTTGGATCCCTCATGAACTGACAGCGTGAGCAGAAGTGGGCTCGCGTGGAATGGTGCTCACAGATGCTTATGAAGTACTACCACGGACATTCTAATGCTGTTTATGACATTGTCACAGGAGACGAAACTTGGATTTATTGTTTTGAACCCGAAAAAAAACAGCAATCTTGTGAACGGATGTTTGATACTGAGAACAGGCCATCAAAAGTGAGGCAGGCGAGAAACGTTGATAAAAAAATTATCGCACTTTTTACCTTAGCTACGGGTCCCATATGCACAATTCCACTTGAAGATGAAAAGAGTGTTTATGCCGAGTGGTATTCTACCATTTGTTTACCCAGGATGTTAATAAAAGTTCACGAAAGACAACCAAAAAGCCGCGTTCTCCTACATCATGACTGCGCTTCTTCACAAACGGCCAACAAAACTAAGTCATTTTTAGCTTCCGAAAAAGGACAGCTAGTCACCCATCCTGCACATAGCCCCGACCTAGCACCCTGTGATTTTTGTATTTTCACCAAATCAACCTTTTTACCTGCGCTATCTATGTATCAATTTATGTTTTATTTGAAACTAGGACCATATTATGAATATTATGTAGTATTAGCAATGACATCGTACAATATTGTATAATTTGTATTTCTTGAACGTTTGGGTAAAATTATGAGGGTTAATTCTCACATCTAATCTATTTGCCATGTGCTTCCCTGGGGCGTAAAAAGAATAGGGTAGTTCTAAGCCCAAGGGTGTAAGAGGCGACTAAGCGCTTATTGAAAGTGGGAGAGTCACGCTACCGTCTTTTGACGTCAGCACAATTGGGCCAGACTCGTCCGGGTCACTTACCACACTCGCACAGAATACCGGCGTGAAGTAGCGGCCTAGTACCGCTATGTTTCGCATAGGTTAATGTCAAGGACCGGAAGCCATTCCCCCCGTCCCACGTCCCACGTCCCCCCAACAAAACATGAGAGCGGTATTAAAACAGAAATTACCTCAGGAGGGTACCGGCTCTAGTAGAGCCGGATAATCCCTCCCCGAGAATTTGCTCTCGGGCTGCGCCTTGTATTCTAGGGAGGGCACAGTACCGCGTATGTCACAGGACAAACAGGGCAGCAACACCACGGCACCCCGCTCCACGCATAATGTGGACTTTTGTAACATCAGGGGAATTCACCCCAACTTAAACGCCGTCCACCACCACCTTGAGACGGCGCAGCCGGCCTTGTGTTTCCTTACGGAGACGCAGATATCTCGACCTAGCGATACGTCATATTTAACGTACCCCGGGTACAAAATTGAGCACAATTTTTTGCCTCATGCCAGGGTATGTGTGTACGTTAGGGAGGATATCTGCTGTCGCCGTCTCAACAATTTTGAGGAGAGGGACCTGTCTACTCTCTGGCTCCGCGTAGAGGACCGCGTCCGCATCTATGCGTGTGTTTACAGGTCCCATAGTGGTAACGCAGAAACCGACCATCTCATGGGCTGCGTTTAAGCGGAAATTGACGACGTGCTTGCACAGATCCCCTCTGCTGAAATCGTAGTCTTGGGTGATTTCAACGGGCACAATGCCGAATGGCTTGGATCACGTACTTAACACTACGCAGGGCGTTCTGTGCATAATTTTGCATTGGCGTATGGTCTGTCCCAATTCGTTGAGTCGCCAACGCGGATCCCGGATGTGGATAGCCACATGCCCTTCACATTAGATCTTCTGCTGACTACACATCCCCATAGTTACCAGGTCTCTGTCGACGACCGACCATTGCCTGGTCAGGAGTGTAGTGCCCATCCGACGCCAACGTCGCAGATTGGGATAGGATGCGTTCCTTTTTTGCATCCTACCCTTGGGGCAAGGTTGTTTCCCTTCGGATGATCCAAGTGCCTGCGCTGTTGTAGTAGCCGATGTGATACTGCAGGGCATGAATATTTTTATACCAAGCTCTGTAGTACCGATCGGTGGCAGATCACAGCCCTGGTTCGATGCGTCAGTTAAAGCAACATCTGACTGCAAAAAACAAGCGTATCGAACTTGGGTTGCGGCGCTGGACTCAAAGGATCCGAACTGCAAAGTTCTTAAGAGGAAATATAACCGTGCCTCCAGATTTTTTAAGCGGCAAATCACCCGTGCGAAGTCAAAGCACGTCGTCAAAATCGGCAAGCAACTTGTCAGTTACCCGACCGGAACACGCAAGTTCTGGTCGTTGTCGAAAGCTGCTCTTGGTAACTTAAACCAGCCGTCCATGCCGCCGTTGCACATGAGGAATGGAACCCTGACCAATACGGCAAAAGAGAAAGCCGATCTCCTGTGCGCTCTTTTCGCCTCCAACTCGACGACAGCGGAAAAACACCGCCGACCATCTCGCGGTGTCAGAGCTCTATGCCTGATGTATAGTTCAGACAGAAAACTGTTAGGCGAGCTCTGTTTTCGTTGGACGTCAGGAAATCGAGCGGGCCGGATGGCATTTCTCTAATCGTGTATAGAACGTGTTCACCTGAGTTGACGCCGGTGCTAACGCGTTTATTCCAGCACTCTTATTCCAAAGGCGTAGTTCCTGACTCATGGAAGCCAGCCCTTGTCCATCCGATCTAAAAAAAGGAGACAGTGCGGATCCAGCAAACTACAGGCCTATTGCTATTACCTCCATGCTCTCCAAAATCATGGAGAGCATAATTAGCCGCCAGCTTTTGGTATACCTAGAGGGTCACCAGTTGATCAACGACCGACAATACGGCTTTCGCCATGTTCGGTCGGCAGGTGATCTTCTGGTATACCTAACACATAGATGGGCGGCGGTTATTGAAAGCAAGGGGGAAGGCCTGGCAGTTAGCCTGGATATAGCGAAGGCCTTAGATTGTGCACGGCACAAGGCGCTCCTAGCTAAACTTCCGTCATTTGGGCTTTCCGAGATCTTAAGCAAGTGGACCACCAGCTTCCACACTGGGCACATCATACAAGTCGTTGTCGACGGTTTTTGCTCGAATCCCAAGCCCGTGAACGCTGGAGTGCCCCAAGGCTGTGTGCTATCTCCGACGCTGTTTCTTCTGCATACCAATGATGTGTTGGACACCTCCAACATACATTGCTATGCAGGCGACAGCACTGGTGATGCCGTATACACGGGCCATGCAGGTCTCTCTAGGGAAATCGTCGACCAGTGCCGGGAGAAACTTGTGTCTTCTATCGAGTCCTCTCTCGAGAAGGTCGCGAAATGTGGTAAATTATACCTTGTCCAATTTAGCCCCGAGAAGACTCAAGTTTGCGCGTTTAACACAAAAAAAACCATTTGTCGTATCACCGCTATTCGACAACACTTCCCTCAAAGCCTCGAAAGCCGATACTAGGTATCGGAATACTGGGTCTCGAAATTTCGAGCGATTGCCACTCCCGTGGTCATCCGGAGGGCAAAGCCAAATTGGCTTCAAACAAGCTGGGTGTCATCAACAAAACACGGTAATACTTCAAGCCGGCCCACATTCTAGCGCTCCACAAAGCGCAGGTCCGGCCACACATGGAGTATTGCTGTCATCTCTGGTCTGGCGCACCCCAGTCGATCCATTTGACCGCGTGCAACGCAGAGCAGCTCGAATTGTCGGTGACCCAGTGCTCTGTGAATGGCTGGATCACTTGGCGTTTCGTAGAGACGTCGCTTCATTGTGCTTCAAAGAGCTGTTTAACCTGATTCCTGCCGCCGAATTCCACCTTCGCACGACACGCCACAAGTTAGGATATCATCACCACCATCTGGATGTGTGGCGGTCCTTCACAGTGCGGTTTTCAAGGAGTCTTCTTGCACGTACTACAAAGCTGTGGAATGACCTTCCTTGTGCGGTGTTTCCGGGACGATACGACATGGCTACCTTCAAAAAAAGCGCGTATACCTTCCTTAAGGGCCGGCAACGCTCTTGTGATTCTTCTGGTGTTGCAAAAGAATGTGGCGGTGATCATTTAGGTGACCCGTACGCTCGTTTGTCCTCCTATTCCATAAAAAAAAATCTAAAAATGACAGAATGAAGTTGGTTTCTAAATGTCGCTTAATTTATTTTGGCAATATTGTGAAGACTTTATACACACATTTGTGGAGTTCCTTAATAACCGTACTATTGGTACTATATGGACGCCATACCAGTGGGAGGCTCCTTTGCACAGGATGCCGGCTAGATTGTTGGTACCACAACGGCGCCTATTTCTGCCGTCATACATGTGTAAGTCGTAAGCATTATTGTGTTAAGTGTAGGTAGTTAAATTACTGGGTAAATGAGACTTAACATCTTATGTCTGAAAGTGACGAGCGCAATTGTAGTAACGCTCAGAAAATTTTGGGTTTTTGAAGAGTCCTGAGCGGCACTGCATTGTTACGGGCAGGTCGTATTATTTTCATTAATTACCATCAGTTCAACATCATGCTCGCAGCGTCCCGTAATGTCATAAAAAAACATCCAGGTGGTTATGGTGTGTGGCGTTTGCTACGACGCCTGAAATCCGAGCGGGAATCAAGGTGAAGTTTCCAGAGTACTGGATCCGGACTAATCATATCAACTCTGCGTTTCACTAATTCAAATGGTTGGAGCTGATATGGGGATCTAGGCCAGAGATTATAGCTAAGATGAAAATAAAACACTAAAATACGAACAGTAAGCCCAAAATTGTTTAATGTCATAATAAATTTACATTGCATCCATCAACATGGTATAATGTGACGTCACTCTCGCATCCACTAATCGTCACAGGCACAGATACATCTAAACATTGTCACCAAGATAAGTATTACATGCAAGTATGCTAAGAGTAATAGCGAAAATACTCAAAAGACTTATGATAAATGTTAATATTACATTCTATAATATTACGCGCTTTCTACCATCAGCAGATGGATGATAAGATCATTGAGTGTCTTTGATCACAGAGTTCAACGACAACCAGATAATCAAAGAAAATGTAATCGATGTGGTCGTATATAAGAATTTGAGTGTGGGCTATAATTCGATGGAATTATCAAAATACTCATAGGCCTCAAAGATACAACCGTCCCGAAAGAAGCAGAAAAGAAGCAAAATAGAAAGAAATGTTTTTGACGCCAGATTTTCACAGAGACGATCTTCAGTAATGAAGTTCTTGATTCAGAAGAAGCTTCTGAAGGCGTTGATGATAAACGTAGCCTTCCAGCATTTGCTTATTACTTTACTAGTATATTATGTAGTAATGATAGAAATGATGATTATTTAGCGAACGTTTTTTTATTTGTTGGTATTATAATACAGTTTTATTATTCTTAAGTGAAAGGCTCAGTATAAGACACGACGCCTGATGGCGCATCTGTCGTGTATATACTAAATATTGGGGCTGACAAATGCTAAGAAAGAAGCAATTCTACATTTCAGTCAGATCATAACATATAGAGAGGTAACTGTAATGTCCCCGTCCATAGAATATTATCTCATTTTAACATCACAGTCCCAAATAATTACTAACGTGTACTGTACAATCTATATTGTTTGTGATATACTTTCCATGTTAGTCCACTACCAATATATCAGAATGCAAAGGAATATTATCGTAGTCCTTTGCCGATATATTTAAAAAAAAAATTTCTTCTCCAGTTTTGTCGTAAGTTGCTGCAAAAGAACTCAGTAAAAAAAATTGAAGACTGATTTGTTTTATGTCATGTGTGGCAAAATATTTAATTTTATAATATTATTACCTATTACAAAGTTGAATCTATCTACTATTCAATGACATACTTGTATCGATGTAAGTATTAAGTCTTTCGAGAATTTTCGCTGTCTCTCGTAGTGCTAATTCAATATCCAACCCCTTTGATCCCTGGATACAGACCCACATCATCCAGATATCCTTATAAGGAAGTATTATTCAAACATGGCGGAACATGATCTATATAAAATAACACGCGTCATCAGTCATGACAAGATAGGACACACCTTAGCTATAATATAATATTCTAAACATATTTTATACATACATAGATTTTCTATTCTATGACTATACCATGATTATGTATATTGTAATTTATGCAAAATATTAGGAAACGTATAAAAACTCCCGATCCTATGTTAAATAGTTATAATAAATTTATCTTATAATGTTTCAACTTAATTACAGTGTTCGCATTGTTATGTGAAGCGTGGATTTAGAATATTCCATAGTATTTGAATATCAAAGAATGAAAATACTATTACTTATTTTGAAATTTCCAAAATATGGTTTGATTTAAATGTAAATTCCGTGAGAATAATTAACCAAACGTGAGCCATGGTTTTTTTTCGGAATTGCTTTCAGTATTCTAGTAATATACTACCAAGTCGTTTTTGTGACACATTACGACTGGGACCATTATTATTATTATATACGTCACGCATAAGCAAAATCATGCTTACAGTTTAAATGATAACGATATTTAGAATATATTATGCTTGTCCCATCCCTAGTTATAAAGGTTGATAATTTATCAAAGACTAGATTGTTCTTAATACAACTGGTTACATTTATGTATTTGGAAAGAAGAATTAACATTTTGCATCCATACACAATTTTTAACACATTTACACAATAATTTATTAAATTTACATTTATGAAAGCATCCCACTTCTGACTAGCATTCAATTCGTACATATCTTGCCAGAATTAAGAATAAGATAGAGCACCAGTAATAAAAGATTACATCTAAACATTTTTCCACGCTGCACATTACAATTAACTAAATCGTAGATATGTTTAATCAGGTGTTACACTACAGTATGTAGACATATACTGGAACTGTACAATATGACGTCACAATATGTTATTCTATTATGTGTCGGAGGATGTCTGTCATCAACAAGACCTTTCGATGTTTTGGCTTTACGATTTGGGTTTACAACAAGCACTTGAATACTGTAAGCCATGACTTATAACCGTTGGGTTCTAAAGACCCATTATTTGGTAAGACTACCAAGGAAAACTATACCTATTAGTCTAAATTACTGCTAAAATATATAACTCATTCTCTAGATAATGTAGAAATTAATTTACCAAACACAAATTGACGAAAATTTAAATAAAAATTTGAGTTTGTAGTTAATTGAGTTAATAAATATTCTCTAAATAAATCAATTTCAAGAAAATATTATTTCATCTTTTATTATAAATGAAATTTATATAAATATCTACGCAGTGTATTCTTTAATGAACTCAATTGCTCTGAAAATCTAGTGTAGTCTAAATATTCTAGAGTCTCTCCATAATTTAGCCGAATTACATTTTGAACTCTGAACAGAGCAATGCGTGTGGTTTGTGCATTGTTATGTTTCAGAGTAAAATCTGTAATTGCAGTGGTATCTATTACTAAGATTTATATAGTGCCATTTTATAGGAAATAACCATTGGACTTACATTTGAAATTCATTCTTTATAATACGGCATCAATTTCTAAAATTTGATAAGTTATGAGAAATAAAGACAACATTAGCGAATGTATTTAAAATTCTACTGAGACATAGTTTCTACAAATATTGTTTAATTTCTAGACATGACGTAAGAATGAGTTGGGTATTTCAAGAAGAAGTTCTGATCAGAAATGACTTTATTTTTTCTGCTATTGTATTAAATATTGATGCAGCTATCACAATATTAGGGTTAATGGGTAAATGGAAGGTCCATTAAAGAGTAAACATCTAAAATACATTATTGAAAGTCCAATTACAACATACCTTCCGTTTAAGGTGTTTAGCTAATTTTGTTTAGTCATAATTCAGCCCAAAATTATCCTGACCTGACCCGACTATTGCAAACTTTTCCTAAATATCATTACGAATTATTTCCCAAATCAAAATTAAATTATCCTTCGACACATAACAAATACTTGTTTTAATATAAAAGACATATTAATTTATTTATTATAATCATATACACATGATGGATCAAAAGGCTTCCCGCGATTTATTTCAACTTTGTCTTCCGAGTATGAGATTTGATAGTTATAAATGATTTTAAATCAATCACACTCACAAATAAACATTTTTTATAAATATTTTCTTGTATTTGTTGTTATTAGTATACAGAATGTAAGCGTTAATTGTGATTATTCCATAACTATTACACATATCAAAAAACTTTACACTGATAATATCGATATCAATAACCTTTTAAAATCAACCGAGAAGTATCTGAAATTTTGATATTTAACACTCAGACTTAACGAAAAAGTCTTATTTTATTCTCATAGTTTACAAGTCTCAAAAAGTCTTATTTAAAAAGAAACAATTGGTTACATTTTCTTAAAAATTGTATGATCTGTATCGGTTGACACACTCGTAATGGTAATCAATCTGAGTGCCAAATGTGAGATTTTTTACCTATTTGATCGGGTAAACGTTAACATAACTAACGTCTATGATATTTTCCTCTACTTTCACTAGATGGCGCTCTTTCGGCGCCATAAAAATCGTAGTTAACTTTAACGCGATCGAATAAGTAAAAAATCTCACACTTGGAACTCTGGGCAAAATACATATTTTTTAATATTACAGTCAAATTAAGAATAATACTTAATAATGTGTTATAGAAATGCTTTAAAAAAGAAACGGCAATATATTCGCAATATCAAAACTCACACTCTTTATTTCACGCTTTAGTTGACTGAAAGATTGACAATTAAAAATATTTTAGATTTATTCAATTTACTTACAAGAGCAAGGATATGTTTGGATATATTCGTAAATACAGTTGCGGGATTAAAAAAATCTTGTAAGTAAAGAGACGGTTTTATAATTTAATTTACATTATAAAACAATGGGACATAATTATGTATATTATTGCTACTTTATTCTGGTCCTGACTAATATGATTTTCAAGTTATATCACATTTACCTGGTATATTACGGTCACAAGATTGGCATCGTTTTTATTTAAAAAATTTATATAAATTAAGTATTGTCAGAAGTCTTTATCTTTATAATATGAAGTATAATTATAAAATAGCGCCATCTATTGTAGAATATAACAGTGTCATAGGATTACTGGAAGAGATCATAATATTAACAGGATCAAACGCATAAGATTTTGTTCAAATGGTTTTTTACGATTTTAATTAGTAAGTTTTATAAACGTCAATACTTCATTGATACAAGTTTACAAATAGTGTCTTGTTTATTTCCAATCTTTATCTTTCAAACTGTCTTACAAACTTATTATTGATACATAATTTTATTAATAAATAGTGGATATTGTTCGTTTAATATACCTACTACTTCGTCTAGATTTTACATCTTTATCATTAAACTCTTAGAATATCGAGGTGTTTACAACAGATGGCGCTGATATCGAAACCCAGTGTTATAAAAACCGATGCCAATCAGAGGTGAAACGCAAAAGCGTTTTACAATACAAAGTGTGCGTGTGTGTGATCTGATCTGCCGGGAGCCATGTGGTAGTTGCCGGGGGCCGGTACTGGGCCCCCGCCCTGCGAGCCCGACCGGACCGCCTCAGACGAACCACTCGTCCTTGTGCGGAGCGCCGGCGCCGCTCAGCGCAGCGCCGCCGCTCGCAGGCGGCCCGGGTGCGCCAACTTGTACCTGCAGCAGGTCGCACGACCTACTCCTTACTACTAATACCGAGTACACACCACTACTTACTACTTACTATACTACATCTCTAGGATAGGCGGAAACAAGGACATTGTCACAAATAATTACGTGAAATTATATCTATCCGTATACTTATCGTGAAGACTTCGAGGTGTGGTGAACATCGAGGAGTTGAACGCAGTTCAATCACTTCCGCCACTATGTAATAGGCAAAAGAGCAGTGTACTTGTTTTATCAGTGGGAGGCTCCTTTGCACAGGATGCTGGCTAGATTATGGGTACCACAACGGCGCCTATTCCTGCCGTGAAGCAGTTATGTGTAAGCATTACTGTGTTTCGGTCTGAAGGGCGCCGTAGCTAGTGAAATTACTGGGCAAATGAGACTTAACATCTTATATGTCAAGGTGACGAGCGCAATTGTAGTGCCGCTCAGAATGTTTGGGTTTTTCAAGAATCCTGAGCGGCACTGCATTGTAATGACGTCCTGAGACGACCTGCTCGTCTCTTCCCTTATTTTCATTAAAGCACTGTTGTGTCGGGTTTGAATGAGATAGGTGTACTGCAGTACGCAGCGCCATAGGTCGTTTTGTAATAACGACTCAGGTAAAGTTGTCAGTGTTGTGAAAGATACAACTTAGCATCAAGAGGAAAACGTACTTTTAAAATAATAGATTAAATCTTAACTTATTAATATCCTTTCTATTACCACCTCACCAGCCGAACTTTCGGCGTTTCTGGACAGTGCGGTTTCAAGGAATTGTCTTACCCATATAACCAAACTATGGAATAGGTTTTGTTGTGTGGTGTTTCCAGATCAATACGACATAGTTTCCTTCAATAATAACGCGTAGATCTAATTAGCCCTTAATGTCTTATAATAGCGCCTTTTTCTGCCGGGAAGCAGCAAGGTGCACACATTATTGTGTTTTGGTTTGAAGCATGATTGCTAGAGCTAGTGAAATTACTGGCTAATGAGACTTAACATCTTGTGTCTTAAGTAGCGAGCCCAATTGCAATGCCGTTCTGATCTTTGGGTTCAATGAGGAATCCTGAGCGACAATTCATTGCGTTGCTCGTGTCTCCACTTTTTCTTATAAAGCCCCGGCGCAAACGATGAAGGACCCTTGTGAAAATGATGATTTTCGACGTATCTGCCTGGAGAAGACGTCTCTGAGTTGACAGCCTGAACGACCGGAGTTTTTTTTTATGAAAATAAGGGATGAGACGAGCAGGACGTTCAGCTGATGATGTCCATTACAATGCAGTGCCGCTCAAGATTCTTGATAACTCATAAATTCTGAGCGGCACAACAATTGCGCTCGTCACCTTGACATATAAGATGTTAAGTCTCATTTGCCCAGTAATTTCACTAGCTACGCCGCTAAGAAAAAAAGTTAGGTTTTAAAAGAACTAACCCGCGCGGGCCCGCAGGGTGCGCCCAGTTTCCCGGAAGCAGTGTTGTAGTGCCGGGCGAGCCTCCAGCCGCCGCGGTCTTTCCGCTGGCTCCGTTACTGCTCGCCATTTGGTCTACTGTAATTTAAAAAAGAAGTTTATTTAAAATCTCTGATTTCCAAATACTATTAGTTTAATGTTCTTCAACAGCAGTAGAACAGCCTGTCTGGAGCGGTACTGCTACCACGTCTACTTCTAACGCAACACAGCCGTGCAATGGTATTGTTCAGTTTTGGTTAAAAGCATGAGAGCATATTTAAAGATAATACCGACAGTATTATCTTTAAATGCCGTTATTTAATACTAGATGATGCCCGCGACTTCAACCGCGTAGATAAAGGGTTATTAAAAATAATAAGCATGTTTGGAATTGAAAATTATCTCATGTCCTATTCCAGTTCCGGTTCCCATTCCCAATATATTACATGAATCTTATTTCGAGGAAGATTGCTATGGCAAAATCAACCTACTATTGGTATAGTTATAACTCATCCATGAATTTTTCCGGAATAAAATGTAGCCTATGTCCATTCCCAAGTTCTAGTTTATCGCTGTACCAAATTTCATCAAATCGGTTCAGTAGCTCCGGCGTAAAACTTACATTCACATTTAGAATATTAGTAGGGAGACCTATCCATAGATACCTACCCCGTACACGTAAGGGTTTGATAAAAACAAATGAGTTTCAGTGCTAAGTATGGGGAACCCGTAAATTTATGGGTTTTTTATTCTATTTTTGTGTGAAAATCTTAATGCGGTTCACAGAATACATTTACTTACCAAGTTTCAACAGTATAGTTTTTATTATTTCGGAAAAAAGTAGCGTAACATACGGACGGACGGACAGACAGACAGACAGACAGACAGGCATAACGAATCATACGAATGAAACGTTTACTTTGCATGTGATTATAGGAGGCGGCTATCACTTCATGGGTATTTACAAGAGACGGAAGATGTGAAGGAGATATTGAAAGGAGAGTGAATGCGGGTAACTTTGTGAATGGATCGCTGCATGCCTTTATGAACGTCCAGGCTGTGCTAAAAGAGTTGCAAATGCCGCCATTTGCGACGGAAGTGAGAGTATGCCAGAAGAAGCATAAAAACAGAATTAACGCAGTGGAGACCACTGCGTAGCATATGCACTATGAGTATGATAAGAGCGCGGTGTGGTCTGAAAGAAGATGTCGTGACAAGGATTGAGAAAGGAATGCTGAAATGGTTTGGACACGTGGAGTGAATGAGTGAAGAAACATTGACAAATCAAAAATATATGGCAAGTGTGTATGGGCAAATCGGTCGCGGGAGACCTCTTAGGACATTCGTCGACCAAGTCTAGGACGTTTTAAAATAAATAGTAGTTGAAAAAAAAAAAAACAAATAATACGCTTTTTAAAGAAAATCGAACTAAAAAATAGAAAATATTCTTTTTATTTTTTAAACTATTATTTGCATTGTTGCATTCAAAATTCTCTTTGGCATTCGAAAATTTCCTAATATTAGAAATTTAAAATTAACATCATTTCCTGCCTTATAGACAATATATCAATGTTATATAAATTAACAAAAATCTTATTTTGCAAATAAAAAAATGGAATAATTTTATCAACTGTATTGTCATCGGTCCTCGATAAATCTAAGAAGTTTGAACGAAATCTAGCCTTTTAAAGTGGATCAAAATCACAGAACAGTTTAAAAAAATCGTGCCCAAATGAGTCAGTTACAAACAAACATACATACAGATGAAGCTAATAAAAAGTGTAAAAGGAAAGGTCCGAAGCACCCGGAACCGGCGAGCATGTATGAAAACAGTAATTAATGTAGAGGAAGCGCGTGAGGTTTGTAAGTGGCATTCTGTTGTCTCTTCCTACCCCCACGGGAGGAATGTGTGTGTGGTTATCACTTACTTATAAAAACCTTAGATACATAGGTAAGAGCTGTGTTAAAAGTCGCTTTGAGGAAACCGATTAGATACCCAACGAATGGTTCGTACAGCGACGCTCAGGTACTCAGTGTTCGAAAGCTGTACCTGATAAGAGTGGCGATGAATGTCCACAAAACAGCTCTGAACTCAAAAGAATACAACACATTGCTTAAAAACCGATTTTACAAATTGCCTGTTACTAATGTCAAAACTGCATTTGCATGTCGCTTTCCAACCTTTTTGTACCCCCGGATTTATAATAAACTGGTCCAGCTATGTAAATTTAAAGAACACTCCATCTTCAAGGCTAAAGAGCTTCTATCAAAATATTTAATACAACTATCCTATATGGAAACTGAAAATCTTCTTAAGGTACAATCCTAAAAAATACACACAACACATACACAATTAATACTTGTATAGTTATTACTGTTAGTTTATTTCTTTATATGATTAGTTAAATTTTAGTAATCAGCTTGTTGTCACCAGCCGCTTGTATATCTTTATTTTCTGTTAATTCTACTATTTCCCCCACGAGTCAGGCAACGCCTAGTGTGAACCCCAGTATAAAATGTTAATTTGTATATGAAAAGTGCGAAATAAATGATTTTGATTTTGATTTTTTTGAGGTACTTACAATGTAAGTGGGTGCGTCTATTGGGCGCTCGCTGACGACAGTAGCAGCAGACCAGCACCAGTATGATGATGATCATAAGCGCCGCGACCCCGGCAGCCACCGCCAGCCAGGCACCGTTGGTGCTCCCTTCACCATTCTCTAAAGATTCATCATTATTAAATCAAATATTTTTTTAATGAAAAATAAGGGACGAGACGGGCAGTTCAGTTGATGGTAACTGATACACCTTGCCCATTACAATGCAGTGCCGCTCGGAAATTCTTGAAAAACCCAAAAATTCTGAGTGGCAATAAATTTGCACTTGTCACTTTGAGACATAAGATGTTAAGTCTCATTTGCCCAGTAATTTCACTAGCTATGGCCCCCCATAGACCGAAACACAATAATGTTTACACATAACTACTTCACGGCAGAAATAGGCGCCGTTGTGGTGCCCATAATCTAGCCCGTATCCTGTAAAAGGCCTCCCACTGGTAAAAAAATTATTCAAAGAATTACACTATACTATATTTACTTACATAATGCTTTGGCTAAGTCAAGTTAATGATTTTAATACCATTTAAAGCTATTGACGTAAATTAGACAAATGTTTTGACTTGACTCTAATATATCGTGTGTACTTCATTTCAACCAATTGATTAACAAATAATTTAATTGAAGTAATTAACCGAAATTTATACATTAACTAGCTGACCCAGCAAACGTTGTTTGCCATATGAAGTAACAAAAAAAAATTCAATAGTAAAAAAATTTGGGGTATAAAATATAGATGACGACCGATTCTCAGACCTACCAAATATATCATGCATAAAATTTATCGTACTACAATAATCATTATAATATTCGGTTGCCATCTTGCAGCTCAGTTGCGTATCTGTGGATGGAATAGAATAATATTTTTTTTAATCCTGAATCATAATGAAATAAAGGTAGTGACCATTTAGGGGTACGAAAAATAGATGTTGGCCGATTCTCAGACCTACCCGATATACACACAAATTTTCAAACAAATTGGTTTATCCCTTTCGGAGGAGTTTGGTAACAAACACGGGTCACGAGAATTTTATATATAAGACTAGCTGACCCAGGAAAAGTTGTATTGCCGAAAATCGTGATACAAAAGTAACTGTTGATCGTAGATGGGTGAAAATTTGAAGTTGTATGTATGCTGACTTATAATCAAACAAATTAAAAAAAAAAACGTGAGGACCACCCTTAACATTTAGGGGGATTAAAAATAGGTGTTGTCCGATTCTCAGACCTATCCAATATGCACTCAAAATTTCATGAGAATCGGTCAAGCCGTTTCGGAGGAGTTCAAAGTTTAACACCATGACACGATAATTTTATATATTAGATATTACCCAGGCATTCAGTATTCCACAAGTTGCACACTAATAAAATGTTTACATAACCTGTCATTAATTTACGAGCGCGGAGCTTAAATTATAGTTGATTGTTGATTAGTGCTGACTGGCGAAGTGGGAAATTATAATATGGCCACTAGAAAGCAATAATCCAAATTTATTATTTTGAACTAGAAACAAGAGATCAACTAATGATTTGTTTAGAAAATGTGAAATATATTATTTTTTTATTAATTTCTCTTACATAATCAAACGCAAAGAGTCAGCGATCAAGTAATCCCTGATCATCTTGATTTTTGGCGTTGTGATGTAGTCTCTCTACATTTTTTATGGCATATATGAAAGGGAGTGTTTTGTGGAATTGTTCAGCTCAATAAGCAGCCGAATCCCACCACAGAACATCACATCAAAATGACAAATTTCACGAGCTTTTAACTTTTATTGTTAAACATTTATTGCTGATTTTATTTACAAAAAGTTAAAACTTATAGAACCAATACGGTTAACTGACATAGATACGGCGAGATTAGTATACTTTAGTTATTATCATAGTATTATGTCCTATGGTATATTGTTATGGGGCAGTGCGGCCGATATTAATACTATCTTTGTGCTGCAGAAGAGGGCTATTCGCGCGATTTATAACCTAGGTCCTAAAGAATCATTGAGAGAAAATTTTAAAGAAATAAACATTTTGACTGTTGCTTCTCAATACATTTTCGATAATGTTTTGTATGTTCATAAGCACATTGAGGAATTTTCTAGAAACTGTGACATTCATAATGTTAACACGAGGAACAAACATAAACTTGTTATGCCTACTACTCGGTTGGGTCGAGTTAGTAAGTCTTTTGTTGGGCGATGTATATGCTTCTACAATACGATCCCAGAAAATGTACAAAACAAATGTGTTACGAAATTTAAAAGAATTGTTAAAAAACGTTTGTGTGGGAAAGGTTATTATAGCATAAACGATTTTCTTAATGACACCACGGACTGGGAATAAAGCGAACACCCTCAGGCTCTTTAATTATAAATGTTTATTGTACGATATTACATTGTAATCCATATTTTATATTTAAAAAAAAAACCCGCTGAGTTTCTTGCGCCCATTCTTCTCAGGTCTGAGGCAGTCTCTTTTGAATGGGTGGTAGATTTTGACGTTCAATAAGTGATTTTAAATCCTATTTTGAATAAAAATATTTGAATTTGAATATTTCTTATGCATTTTGGTTCCCAATCAGCGCGTCCTCTGTCGCATAGAAGTTCTCCATGTGTCTTCTCATGTCACGGTTCTGTGCCAGTCTTGGCCATAGCATTATGGTGAATAGTGCAATGTCGTCAGCCCAGCGCTTTTTCTGTCTCCCTTTTTTGCGAGAACCATCTCTAACGACCCGTTCGGTTATGGTTTTAGTCAATTTATTTTTATTATCTCGAACCTATCCATCTGCATCTCTGTTTTTTTTGTAAATGTGACAGCATCCTAAATTTTCATAATTTTTCTTACTTCTTTACACTTTTTTCTATCTCCTGAAAGAGAATGGCTTAGAGCATAATCCTCACCTCAAAAGCCGGTAATGCATCAGACTTCCGGTATTACGCATGTTCAAGGGCAACCGGTTATTTACCATCCATTATCTTAACTTGCTGATTTCTAGAGAAAGACCTTTTATGTACTAAATTACCTGGGCAGAGAGCGGCAGTATCTTCGTCGGAGCCATCAGCGCAGTGGTCGACACCATCGCAGGTGAGGTCAGCACTCACACAGAACTCTCTCTGTTTACACCTGAACTCCTTGCAACCGTGCTCTGTAAGGAATACTAGATCATATGAGATTTGCATTTATCTGAAAAATACAAAGTAGTGACTTGATTTCTGAAATCATGTTTGACGGAATGTGAGTATGAACGAGTATCGTAGATTTTATTAATCCTAATTTCTGAAGATTTGGAATACATTACAAAAATTTAAACAATATTTGATTTCAGATAGTCTTATTATAAATGTGAGTATTAATTTTGTTTCATTTTCGAAATATTATTTGTTAAGTTTTTGTAAGTAGGTTTTAGTAGTAGTATAATTGAGTATCTCACAAACATATCATAACATACTTGTGAAACATTAAAATTGAAATACTACTTTTTAAATACCTACTTTTGTGAAAGAATCACATCATAATATTCGCAAATAGCCAGGTTTTCCCATCTTACTGGATTTTCCCCAAAAACGAGGTGTAAATTAGTTAAAGGCATAATAAACTTCTTATCCTCCAATATGTAGATAGGGTTGTAGAAAAGGGTTGTTTGATACCTACGTTTCAGGATAAAATTATGTTCTCGATTAATTTATAAGTCAAATACTAACTTACAATATACTACCGTATAGATCAACAAAGCGTGCGAAAGTGAATCTCTCTAACGGAGATAGAAAGGGTAAGCGAATATTTTTATCTGTAACCGATTTTGATTGACAGGTCGTAAAAAGTCAGCCACGTTTGGCATTAGTTCAGCAGAATCCTAGCTACTATAACGTCAGTTTTATCGAAGAGATAATGAGCGTTTTAGCTCTATTATGCGATTTTCAATACTAATTTTAACAAGCGTTTATTTGAAATGTCAATAACCTCCGATAAGTCATTGTGATTATATAGTATAATAAATGTATGTTCAAAACCACGGACTAGTAAAAAAAGAAGGACTCCGCGCCGTGATATTAGCAAGTGAAGCACCGTTATGCTAGTGTGTTACGGGGCTGCGGGAGATACTAGTTAAACAATTTTTTCTCCCTTAAATAATCATATATGGCCACAAATACTTATATAGTATCGTTTTTATACTATATAAAAACGCACGATGGCATTTTTAAAATATTTTATTGAGACGCAAACAGATCTGTCACAGTCGATGACAATTCTCATAATGGCCGACTATCGGCCTGTAGTAGTGTGTGTGCGTGGGGCTATGTATTTACACGTTAATCGGCTTGTTTTGGTGCTACATTTGGTGCTACACTGATTTTTCATTTTTACAATCTGTACTAGTGAGGGGCTGCTTTGCACAGGATGCCGGCTAGATAGTGGATACCAAAACGGCCGCGGCGCCTTTTCCTGCCGTGAAGCAGAAATGTGTAAGCATTATTGTGTTTCGGTCTGAAGGGCGCCGTAGCTAGTGAAATTAAGGTGACACAATTATGTAAGGTGACACGGAGACCTTATTTTTTACTAGTCCGTGGGTCAAAACATAAATGATTCCTCGTTTAAAATTATATGCGGTAATATGTTTGAAAGTTTGTTGCAAGAACTGCATAGTCAGCTGATTGCGACTCACTGAACTGAGGCTTATAACGACTGAACTATGTTTTAATGGACAAAGTTACTTAAAGTTGAACACACACTATTACCGCGGTCTAGCTGCATGCTATTGATAAAGTTACCGCCATTAAACATAAATATTCACCGAAACTATTCCGCATGTATAATGAGAAATTGTCAACATTGCATTTATAATCAATCCAATTTATTTTTATGACAGTAAGGGATGAGACGAGCTAGCGACGATGATAATTGATACGTCCCACCCATTACAATGCAGTGCCGCTCAGGATTCAAGAACTACATACACAAAAATTCCCACAAGCACACAGTGTGTCCGATGTTCGAGTCTCCATAAGACACGCCCCGCGACTGTTGTTGCGTAGTATTTGCGGCCTCCACAGTCCACGTATTATGTCGCTGTTAAAGCCTTTAAGGCTGTCAGCATAGAGGAGGCTTAGGAGGAGTGGTGGCTCTCCAAAATACCGTTGACGAGTGAGGGCGTTAATTTTGAAGTTGTCTATAATAGAGCCACCAGTGGGCAGCTTCTTTGCACCTGATGCCGGCTAGATTATGGGTACCACAACGGCGCCTATTTCTGCCGTGAAGCAGTAATGTGTAAACATTATTATGTTTGGGTCTGAAGGGTGGCGTAGCTCGTGAAATTACTGGGCAAATGAGACCTAACATTACGTCTCGAGGTGACGAGCGCAATTGTAAAGCCGCTCAGAATTTTTGATATTTTCAAGAATCCTGAGCGGCACTGCAATGTAATAGGCAGGGCGTATCAATTACCGTCAGCTGAACGTCCTGCTCATCTCGTCCGTTGCTTTCATAAAAAAGCCACAGACTTACTTATGTAGTGAATTAACTTATAATAAATTATTTTCAGTGTGTTACCGCTTAGCCAATCATCCCATACCTACATGGTTCGTAAATCTTGGCATAGATGTAACTCTCCACTGGATAATAATCTTAATAATCAATTAAAAATAACAAAAAGTTTAGGTCCTATTAATAATATACGTTTCCTAAAACCGGGTTATAATTAAGGATTTTCATTGCGACCCTGCGTTTTAATTAAAAAAGAAGAGCCGTATTATCTACATAAACCGCTATTGGGCAGCGACGTGGAACAACAAGGGCAAAGGGTACAGAATATTAAATTGATTTCGTACAGGAGTGTTTTGGGGGAAATATAAAGACCAGTATTTATTACGCTAGGCAGACGTGTTTCTGTGTAGATTCATTACAAATTTGTTATTTAAATGAATACAAAATTGAATAATCAGAAGATTATAATAATGTTAAAAAAAATACAAGATTTAATTAATTTCTAATGCTCTTGCGTGAAACTGATTGCTACCGGGAACTTTAAGAACTATTCTGAATGCTTTTTACTAAGGTAGTACTTATACTGATCACAATGAAGGATCTCCGAACAGTCCGAAATTGGTCAATTCAAACACCGATGAACCATGAGTAAGGCTTATTTGATTAAATGATGTTAATAATGTCTAATAAAAGTTTTAGTAATGTAATCTGAAAGCAACACAAAAGGATATGATTTTGGAGAAACAGAGACAAGACGAGCAAGAGCGATATACACTCAAAATTCTCCACAATTGGGCTCATAACTTTTAGACAAAATGTTAATAGTAATAATCACTAACGACGGCACACATGTAATCGAAATAAACTTATGCTTTCACATTTCTTTTATATAAGAGGAGGCAAAGTGGTGAGGCAACGCACGCACATGGAGATCCGCATAACCAGGGTTTATATTAATGAAAATAAGGGACGAGACGAGCAGGACGTTCATTTAATGGTAACTGTTTCGCCTTGCCCATAACAATGCAGTGCCACTCACGATTCTTAGAAAACTCAAAAATTCTGAACGGCACTACAAATGCGCTCGTCTGCTTGAGACAAAAGATGTTAAGTCTCATTTGCCCAGTAATTTCACTTGCTACGGCGCCCTTCAGACTGAAACACAATAATGCTTACACATTACTGCTTTACGACAGAAATAGGCGCCGTGGTACCCATAATCTAGCTGGCATCCTGTGCAAAGGAGCCTGGTTCTTTGTGTAATCAAGAGATACGTTGCCATCCTTAAAGTTGGTAGTATGCTCTAAGCTTAAGGTCCCTAAGCCGTCTCGGTTCGGGACAACTGCAGCTGGTAATTGAATCCACCAAGTGGCTGTGCTAGGCAAGAAGTTCCTAGGGATTTCGCATTTTGGAATGAATTTGGCTACTGGTATCAACCCAAACAACTCCACTGAGCACTGCCCGTGATCTACTGTTCTACTGCATATATCACGGGATGCAGAAATAACCCACATTTCTACGCAACGCTAAAGAATAAAGCGGATCGGAATTTACTTGATCGTCAGTGATTCAAGCCACTCTTCGTTGTATGCAATCAAATAAAAGAAGCTGGTACTGGTAAGCGCCCACCCAAAAGGGAGAACGGTACTCAATGTGAGGCCGAATTCTATATTTGCAGGCGGTATTTACTGCTTCTTGGTAGAAAAACATGATAGAAAAGAGTTAAATTGATTCGCAATTCATCGCATTCACTTATACCAAGCCTTAACAACAACCGCGGGAAACAGGGAGTATTTTAAGCATAAGTTAATACGTGTTAAATTCGCTACATTAACTTAGAACACAATATTTCAACACAATTTCAAGTATCCGTTACCCCAGCCACATAATGAGAGCGTAGAGCAAAAGCTCTCGTGAGAGTAAACTTTACAAAGCAAATATGATATTCCGCAACCCACAAGAATCCTAAGTCCCGGTGAAAGTTACGAAATCCCTAACGCTACTGTATGTACAAAGGCACAAAATATAATTGACGTCCCTACGCTGCGGAACACGGTTGCAAATTTTTCAGGATAAGCGTTTTATAAAGTTATTTGTTGATACCTGTTACAGATATAAAGTTTTTGTACAGAAGCATTTTTTGTAATGTGTTTTGATTTTTTATAGTTTCTTCTGTTGGTTGTACTTATACACTAATCACATCGATCTAATTCAATTTACCTATTATCGTGCGCAAAGTTCGATTTTGCGCATGCATTTGCGTTCGCAAAGTACCACTTTCCCACACGTTGACAAGAGCGTGCGGGAATGTAGCTGACCGTGCGGGAATGTAGTGAGCGTGCGGGAATGTGTGAAAATAATTATAGTGGTCGAACTTTGCGCAACTTAATAGGAAAAATAGTATACGATACTCGTGCGCACTTGTATCGTAATGTACTATTATGTCGGTCGGTCTGGTTCTATTTATGTCTTTATACTATGTATTAGGTAATATTCTGGGAAACCATCGTTCTCTGGCAAGCAGAGAGTTCATATCTACGTTATTTATTGCATCCATTAATGTTCATCGTTGCAACTGTATTGGTGATTTGGTTGATATTTCATTCATTCATTCATCTATTAAAATTTATATTCATTCAAGTGATGGAATCGGAGAAGAAACAAGTCTTACCTAAAAATAACTTAGTTATGGATTATTAGATCATTTGTTTTGTGGATCAAGTCCACGGGAATATAGTCCACATTATAAAAATGTCTAGTTACTACTATACTAGATATTGGCATGTCTAAAGATCTTACAAAAGCCAGCTTACAGCCAGATACAGAATAATAATTAAGGTTTTTCATGAATGAAAGGGTCCTGTAAACCAGATGCCAAATTACATTTTCTTTTACAAAAAGTTCGTTCAATCCTTCAACGAAATTGAAGTAGCAAAAAGATATCTAAACGAAATCACAAAATACCTCCTAAAACATCCCTGGAAATGTTAGTAATTCCAGGGAAGCGGTTAAATGAAAGAGGGACAAAGAGGGTCGACCTCCGAGGTACCGATACTATGTTATACACGTGTAAATGCTAATGTACGTGTATATTTATCGCTTTTCAGATTTAAGACATTCATTCCACTGGCATTCATAATCAGATTGAACACGGCTTCAATTTATGTGCTAACTAAACTAACAAAATATTTTCGCTCTCATTGCGATTCAGGTCTAATTATCTATGTAGATTTTTTTATAGATTATAGAAAAGAATAATTCATAAAAAATACAATAGTACCTTTCTCAAATAAACACACAATTATTAATAAGAATTCAAAAGTCACATTCAGTGAATGTCCTTGCAGACCCGACTTGCAGCTTTTGCCATATTTATTTATCACCAACTATATGAGAAGGAAGAGAAAAAAGAATAAGAATAATAAATTAGAACATGAAATATATGAATAAGGAAATCAAACTAGAATTTCTGTGCCACATTCTCTGCTAAATAAAGTAAATTCTATTGTATCTTAAGAAATGGAAATGGGAAGGAAGACGTAGTAGAAAAGGAAGAACAAAATGTACGACATTGGTTTGAATGTGATGGTCAAGAGTGATGATGAGAATTGCAAGAGATATATAGGAGAGGAACAGCAATAAGAAGAAGATTTATAAATCAGAAAGGTGACACGATTACGTTAGAAGAGAACGTGGAAGAGATTACACAAATTAAATTTGAAAACAAAATTTATGAACGATGAAAGACTCGAACCCTCGAACTCTCGCGTTCCGTGCGAGCTACCTTCCGCTCAGCCAACCGTTCATGTGAGGTAACAATCATAAATCTTGATCATGTCTTGTTCAATTCTTAGGTTGCGGTTTCATCTACAGGATCTACTTTACAGTTGTTATCAACTGTATCAGGTTATCCTGCTGAACCCCAATATTTGCATTTTAGGTAATTGATTTGAGATGTCGCTCTTTCAAATCTAAAGAATTTGTAATTTTTTAATTTTTTTTAAATTTAATTTGTGTTATTAATTAATATGTAAGAAGGTGAGGGGAGGGTTATCACTTTCAAAATATCAAATTGTGAAAGAGAAAAATTGTTGTTTATCAACCATTGAAATTTTTCCTTTCGGCGCGTACTTACTGGGGTCTTTTACGGCGGTGATGATCAGCCTAAAGCCGTTGGCGTCAGTGCCCCAGTTGTCGGTCACGTACTTGAGTGTCAAGAAGTTGTTTCTGGTGAAGAGAGCGCCAACCTGCTCCTTTGTGTTGCGGCAGGAGAGATCCGCCTGAAAATTTATCAGTTTTCTATTAGTAATTTATCGAATTTTTTATATGAAAATAAGAGACGAGACGATCAGGACGTTCAGCTGATGGTAATACATACGCCCTGCCCATTACAAAAATCCAAAAATCCTGATAAGTCTCATTTGCCCAATTTCACTAGCTACGGCGCCCTTCAGACCGAAACACAGTAATGTTTACTCATTACTGCCTCACGGCAGAAATTGGCGCCGTTTTGGTACCTATAATCTAGCCGGCATCCTGTGCAAAGGAGCCTCCCACTGGTGAAAAAAATAAAAAATAAATATCTTTATTAAATATGGTTAAAAATTACAGAAATGGTTTGGACATGTGGTATAAGCGAAGAGAGAATGACTAATTAAATATATAAGGCAAGTATGTGTAGCCAAGTAAGTCGCGGAAGAATTCGTAGAACATTCGTCCACCAAATTGGAGACGTTAAAAAAAAGGTCCGAAGCACCTGCAACCGGCGAGCATGTATGAAAAGAGTAATGAATGTAGAGGAAGCGCGTGAGGTTTGTACGAATAGAAGCAAGTGGCATTCTGTTGTCAATCATCAATAACGTTACAAGAAACAGGCAAGCGATTTTCTCAGAGAAAATACTGTATAAAGTTCAGATCTCTTAATTCCTCAGTCTCAAGAAGCAAGATAGATAGGAACAAATGTTTAACAATTGACGCACTTCAAAACAAATTAGCTAACCCTAAATTTGGCTTATTAGGCAGCGATATATTTAATACAGTTTACATACAAGAATTATAATGACTCAAATGCAAACATTCACATTTATGATCATAATAAATAAAAATTCCTTTTATACTAAATTACATAGTTAAATTGAAATTACATAAATAAATTAAAAAAAATTAAATTATTGTTAGTAAACTTAACTTAAGCCTAATATTAAAAGAATAAAAATAAGAGAAAAAGTTTTATGTTAGTAAGTTTTTGATCTATTTCTTAATAATTAATGTTTTAATTAGTAGTATGGGCCCCTCTTTGGGTGAAGGCCTCCTCCATTTTCTTCCACACTATACGGTCTTTGCCTAATATTAGCCTGTCTTTTCCAGGGTATTCAATCAAATCATCAGCCCACCTCTTACACGGTCTTCCAACTTTTCTAATGCCCACCGGCCCTTTCACTTTCGTTGTCTGTACCGTCCATCTCTTGTGTGTGAGTCGTGATATATGACCGGCCCATTGCCATTTTACTTTCAATGCGTGGGTTAGTGCATGTTTTATTCCTGTTTTTTGTCTGATTAGAACATTTCATATCATTTGAATTTTTCTTATTTTTATTATGCTTCTTTCTATTGCTTTCTGTGTCGTTCCATTTTTTTTATTCTATTTGTGAAAGTCCATGTTTGACATCCATATATACAACAATAATGGAAATATGAACCACTGCGGCGCCTTTTTCTGTAGTGAAGCAGTTATCAGTGAGTCGTATTGTGTGTCGGTTATAAGAATGCCGTAGCTAGTGAAATTATTGGGCTATATTATATCTTAAAGTGAATGAAACTGTGATAATCATAATGTTAACACCATGAATAAACATAAACTTGTTATACCTACTGCTCGGTTAAGTCGAATTAGTAAGTCTTATGTTAGGCGATATATATGCTTCTAACATGATCCCATAAAATAACCAAAACAAATGTATTACAAAACTGTTAAAAGATATTTATGTGACAAACCACCGCAGGGCGACCGACAGGCTATTTTAAATTGTACATTAATCATCGAACGTTTCGTAATTTCAGGTCTGAGGCATTTCCGAACGGGTGGTAGTTTTTGACTTTCAATAAGTGTTTTCATATCCTATTTTGAATGTAAATATTTATATTTGAATTATGTATCAAGTGACGAGCGAAACTGCTTTGGATTGGGCAGGGCGTATCACTAACTAAAAGGTGAACGTTTTGTTTGTCTCGTAACTTTAAAAAAAGAAACTATCATTCCTTTTTTATTGAAGCCACACAGTTAGTATATCTATTTAAACATTGTATCACAGATGATAAACATAGTAAACTTCTCAAGAGCTATACAGCTTAAAGAGCTATCACAGAACTGAAAAGCAAGTGATAAATAACCGTTTGAAGCACTTTATACCTTTCAGTTAATATAGCAATATCTCCACCATCGAGTGGGGCTTAGTGAATGATGCTCGCATTATATCTTTGTCATATTTCCGGGAACGATCGCAAGGATGTGACCGCCCGGGATTACTCGACCCCATATTTCACCCCGCCTTGCTTCGTCTTGCATTTCAAGCAGACTTGGAATAAATTAGACGGAGCGCACCAGTAATACCAATTCGAAGAAATTTTTAAAGAATTCATACATGATTTTAACGAACAGACCATAAAGGATTGTTACTTCTTCTTCAACTCGATGTGAAAAAAAAATTGTCAGCTTTATTGAAAGTACTGTGAAGTTTCATGATATCAAAAGCTGTTATCTTAAAATGATTACTTCAGTTTAGTTTTATCTCGGTGGCTTTATTTAAAAATATTTGTTAGTAAATGCGGAGATCTAAACAGGATTTCATACAATCAAAGATGATTACCACTGACATTATTATAATTGCAAAATATCCCTTTCTTACATAATAAATAAATAAATGCATTATTTTTTTATAAGTTAATTCATTGACTTTTAGACGTATTCTTAAATTACCCGCACTGAAAGTTTCATCAGCAGGTGGGTTGACCTGTATAAGAATGTGTCAATCGAGGTACAGCTGCCCGAAATTCTGTAATTTTATTCACATTGGAAAAAAATGTGTTATATATTTTCATGAGGTAGAATGTCAAAAATCTTAGCGACATATCAATTGCTCTTGATACTTTGAGACATAAGTAATAATGTTGAGTCTCTTTTTCGCCGAGTAATTTTACTAGCTAGGGCGCCCTTTATAATGAAATATAACACAATAATAAATAAATAAATATCGTTAATTTCAGACGTTTTCATCCATTATTTATTAGTATATTAGTAACAATTTTTCCTAAATTACTAAGTTAATATTCTTAGTGATTGTTCAGTTTACGTTATACAATTATATTACCCTACTAATAGCTTCATCAACACAAAGCGTAGTATGGAGTAGTCAGGTCTATCAGGTCATGAAAAGGTAATTTAGCATGCCATTGTCGGTGGTACTGCACTTCACTACTGATTCACGAAAAACTTCACTTGTATACACTAGCCGCCATCTTGTGCTAAGAACGACTCACAACAAACGTAGTGCAATATGCGTTGCACGTTTTGGAAAAATATCTTTAGTGTTTTTTTTTATCAATTAAAATTATGAAGACCTTCCTCAAAGAGCTATTTTATTTTGACACTCTGTCTGTTTTACTACATCGGTCTGTATTATAGAAGCGTTCGTTTTACTTTCCGTGTGCCTTCCAGTTTAATAAAGTCTGCATTAAGATTCCAGGCAGGAGTTTATGTTAGTGTCTGATATGTTTTAATTAGTTTTTTATGTAGTATAATATACCGGGACGGACTCTTATTATTTGCTCGTAGTTTTGATAATATTATGGTTTGATAAACTGAGATTATTTTTTATGCATTTTGTGAACCAAGTGATACCATTTTTTACGGTTATATACCGGCCAAAAGCTGTGTTTTGGGCCTATTAGTAGATACATGTAAGTGTAAGTATGGATATTCATTGAAATTGAACAAATATTACCGTAGTCTAATACTTACTTACTAATAAAATTACAATCAAAGTATCTTAGCGCCGTAGCTAGTGAAATTACTGGGCAAATGAGACTTAACATCTTATGTCTCAAGGTGACGAGCGCAGTTGTAGTAACGTTCAGAATTTTTGGGTTTTTCCATAATCCTGAGGGGCACTGCACTGAACGTCCTGTTAGTCCAAAAGGAATCGAATCAAAATCAAGGGATGACCCTTATTTTTAAAAAAAAAAAGTTTCGTTTAAAATTATCAGTAGTTAAGTAGGTAAGTAATACTTTCCTGCCAATAAACAAATTAATTAAAATAAACAAAATACAATTAAATTAAACATAAGAGTAAATATATCGTAAAATAATCGAAGGTTTAACGTTTAATTTAAAACTTTTTTATTGGTCCACTTTGCTTTGTGACGTTTGCCAAAGTGTGTATTCTGAAACACATAGATATATCGCTTGTGGAAGCCGCTCAAATGGTAGCGTTGATTGATTTTGGGCTTAGCGTGCGCGTTGTGACTAGGAGATTGTATCTAAGCCTTGTCATCTGTACGTTGAGTGTACAGGGGCCCTATTACCAAAATCGAAATACGAAATTTCAGTACGGATCGTACATTTTCCTATTTCTAAAGTGTTTCGGATCCGAAGATCGATACGAAGTTCGCGATTAGACATTTTGTCTTTCGTTTATCTTATTCCCAAATTCTCTTGACATTTAATTTTTGTTGTTTGAGATTAATAAGATACCATTACCTCCTGATACCATTGTAAGATTATTGGTTCAGACACTGTCAAGGTTCTGGTAGGAATCAGGTTATTACTGTGCGAGATGGTCAGATTATGACAACAGTTTCTTTTAAATAAAAGACCCTTTTCAAGGATTAAAACGATTGCAATTGTAACTGTTTTTACATTAGACTATGCGTAAAAGTTTGTTATTTTTATTTTAGTTAACCCGGCGTTTCAAGACCTTTCCAGATCTCGTTTTCAGGGGATTTCACTACAATTACACGCGTTTTAATACTTTAAAAGTGTTTTATTTAAATGTCTAACACTCTTGTTAATCAACGAAAATACCGCCACCTCTCACATCCCGTGCGGATTGAACAAAAAAAAATTGTTCCCAAATTTTATTTGTGTAATTAATCCCAGAAGTGAGAGTTATCACTTTAAAACATAATAAACTGTTTTAATCTGTTATTTATTTGTTTAACTCCCTCGTATAAGTCGTTAAGTGTTTTTGTTTCATCACTTTATATAGATTTTAATTAAAATAATAATTGTAAAAAATAAAACTTTTATCTCATGCGTTGCGACGCACTCCACGCAAGCCAAGCGCCTGCAGATATTTCACTAGAGGACAAACAACGTCCAATATTGTGGGTACACTGTCATGTACTGATAATTTATTCTACATGAATATAGTTCAAAAAGGATACGATATCACTTATTGATAATTCAAAAACTACCACCCATTCGAAATAGTGTGACTCAGACGTGAGAAGAACGGGCGTAAGAATCTCAGCGGTTTTCTTGTTTTTTTCATAAAAAATATGCTTACAATGTAATATCGTACCGCGTACGGTAAGTAAGGTTTACTACCTTATTATTAATTAGCCTGAGGGCAGTCGCTCCATTCCCAACCTGTATCATTAAGAAAGTAATGTATGTCATAGTAACTTTTACCACACAAATTTTTTTACGATTCTTTTGAATTTCGTAATACATTTGTTTTGAACATTTTCTGGGATTTTGTTGTAAAGCATATACATCGCCCCACAAAAGTTTTCTAATTCGACTTAGCCGAGTAGTAGGCATGATAAGTTAATGTCTAATCCTGGTGTTGACATCATGGTTATGACAGTTTCTAGCAAATTAACTTATGTGACTTTGTACAAACATAACATTATCAAGAATATATTGAGAAACGTCAAGAGATAACAGTTAAGACGTTTATTTCTTTAATATGCTCTCAATGATTAGTTACTTTTTTTTATGAAAATAAGGGACGAGACGAGCAGGACGTTCACCTTTCATTACAATGCAGCACCGCTCAGAATTCTTGAAAAGCCCATATATTCTAAGCGGCACTACAATAGCGCTCGTCACCTTAAGATGTTAAGTCTCATTTGCCCAGTAATTACACTAGCTACGCGCCCTTCAGACCGAAACACAGTAATGCTTACAATTTACTGCTTCACGGCAGAAATAGGCGCCGTTGTAGTACCCATAATCTAGCCGGCATCCTGTGCAAAGGAGCCTCCCACTCTAGTAACTAATAAGTATTGCAATAAGCATTTTTTTGTTGTAAACAAATTGTTTAATAGCGCAATATAATAACAATGCATCATTAAAATAAAGTCTTCCAGCCGTTGCTGGTTGAACATTTATTTAAGCCGGCATTTGGCTCGGAACGCGCTCACCAATTTGGATCTGAATTAAGATTGTTTCAGATTCAGACCACGTGTCTTCTTTGACACTTTACATCATCAAAACTTGTTGGCCGCAGTTCTTCATGGATAGCATTTTAGTTTATTTCTATATTATCACGGAAATAGCACTTAATTTTTACAATATTTGTATAAAAACCTTCCATTTATGTTTGACTGTTTATCTGCTGATGATTAATATTATTTATTTATTAATAATGACGACCCATATAGCCCAGTGGTCAGTGATCCTGCCTACTGAGCTAGAGGTCCCGAGTTCGAATCCCGGTAGGAGCAAACATTTATATAATGAACATATATGTTTGTTTCCGAGTCATGGATGTTTATATGTATATTAAAGTGAGTATATTGTATTAAATAATATATCGTTGTCTTGTACACAGTATAAAGTACAGGCAATTTTGGGGCCTAGTTTGGGTCAAGATAATTTAATAATGTTACTATTATTATTACTCGTTAGATAGAATAGTACCTTTATGTTATTGAGCCGCAAAATGTACCTTAATTTTGTTTAATTTGTTAATATTAAGCTTAAATTATTAATAATAAGTAGGAAAATAATATTATTTTTATGTTATTTGAGATCGTATTTTGCACCTAATCTTTCTTTAGTATTCTAAATACAAAAAAAATTAGTGATAATAAAGCCTCTATATTTTCTTGTAGTAACAGTGATGTTTAAAGTTAAAATCAACAACTTTTTAGGATTTTCTAGGATTTTCTTCCTTTTGCTTTCATTGTCCATTTTCAGCATTTTTTTAATTTCGTCGACCTACGGTGAACGCTAATCTCGGTCAAGCGTAGCTATAACAATGAAAACATAAAAACGCATCTGTACGCGTTTATCGTAGTAGTTCATCAGCGCTGGACTATTCCAGCGCTGATGAACTGCTACGTGCGTACAGCTACAGCTACAGTTACAGAATCGTAGGAACTGAACGCATATTTATCGCAATAGCGCTTCATCGGTCCTACGTACGCTGGACCGACGAGCTCGACCGATTCTCGTCTTGTCATATGTATATATCTAGTTTATCTATCCACTTAGCTAAAAGTGACCATATTTCATCACTCAGTCGTACATGGCCATGCAGGCCAAGCCACTTTCACATCAACTTTTTCGTATTTTGTAGAGCACCTACCAGATTGTTTTTATCCTTATGTTTTCTTATTTTATTCTATCCTTTACCCTAATATTGAGGATGCTTCTTTCTATAACACGCTGAGTGTTTTGTATTCTGTCTGTCGTGTTTTTTTTTATAAATCCAGGCTTGTGTATGATGGCACGGTAGTAAACATTATCTACTAACATCTTTTTAATTTTAAAGGTAGTTTAGATTTAAATATTTTTTTCAAGCTTCGGCATTTACTCCGTGTCCTGTTAATTGTCCTCTCTAAATAAATATACTTTCAAATAAATAAAATCACATTATTTATTTTAGTAGTATTAGTAATCCCCGACTGTTGATGATTGGTTTCCGCTTTTGTCAACATTCCCTTCATTTGAAAAGAAATAAATAACCTTATAATCAATATGGATAATACTTTATATTTAGTACTTGTTAAACGACAAGATTGACTTCCGTTGTTGGCACCAATCCCAAAATAAACGAGACTTTACCAGTTGATAGAGATTGAAACTCAATAAAATAATCTAAATTTAAGAACCTCCACGTGTAACGAAATTCTTTAAGTGTAGAGAGCTGTTCGTGCTATATATCAGCTTGGATATAGACAGTCACTCAAAGATTAAAAAATATTATGACTGTTCATTGTCAGTACATTCATTCACAAAAATCGTCGTTTTGGTCTTAATAGTGATTTTTATTTTTATAACACTAGAAATAAGGGATTGCTTGTAACTAATTCTAGTAGGCTTCATAATATACACAATAGATTTAAAGGTAAATGGATACACTTTTATAATAAAGTCCCAGCCCACTGTTAAGGCATTATCTATCAATAAATTTAAATGTTTTATTAAAAAATGGCTCTGTCGTAAGTACTACTACTCCTAACCTCCTACTATCTAATTGATCGGACAGCCTGGGACAAAATTATGATTATTTTATACCAATAACAAAGACAGTACAATATTGTATATTTTATTAAGAAGAGCACAAAAATGAAAGCTGGGAGAATTTCTTGCGCCGGTTCTTCTCTCTCAGAGCGCCGTTTGTTTCCGAAGCGGTAGTTTTTTTTATGAAAATAAGGGTGAGACGAGCAGGACGTTCAACTGTTGGTAATTGATACGCCCTACCCATTACAATGCAGTGCCGCTCAGGATTCTTGAAAACCCAAAAATTCTGAGCGGCACTACAATTGCACTTGTCACCTTGAGACATAAGATGTTAAGTCTCATTTTCCCAGTAATTTCACTAGCTACGGCGCCCTTCAGACTGAAACACAGTAATGTTTACACATTACTGTTTCACGGCAGAAATAGGCGCCGTTGTGGTAGCAGTGTCTAGTATATTAGAAATGACATCAAAAAGAATTCTAAAGGAATTAAATTTTAGAAAATAAATGCATGTTTTGCTTTTAACTCCAAAGTAATTTCAAATGAATATTTTTTTTTATATACGATTAGGCAAATAGGCAAGAGACTCACCCATCATCATAAGATCACTACCAGAGGTCAAAAGATTCTTTGCCGGCTTTTTAGATTTCGATACTGTCTCGGCAGAAAAAGGCGCCGTTGTAGTACCCATAATCTATCCGGCATTATGTGCAAAGGAGCCTCCAACTGTATTACCTCATACTACAGTCCTCAACTTTAAATGAATATTATTTTGAAGATTTTTTTATGAGTACCTATATCTTGTCCTCATTTCTTATCACTTCGAAAACTTACATAAGAAAAATATTTGCAAACACATCTGCTGAAGGTAATAAAAGGGTCATTTTATTAGTGAAGGAACTTTTCAAATGTTCGTAAAGAGTATGTTTTTCATTCACCCATGTGTTACATATTACTGAAATAAAATACTTTTTAACTGACTTCAAAAAAGGAGGAGGTTCTCAATTCGTCGGTATTTTTTTTATGTATGTTACCTCAAAACTTTCGACTGGGTGAACCGATTTTTATATATTTTTTTTTTAAAGCTGGTGCGTCCCATGTGATCTGACAATGGCATCAATGAGAAAACCATTAAAGTCATACATTTTTAAAGGATTAAAACCCAAGTAACTGTAATCGTATTTCAACATTAGGTTTTTCCGTTATTGTGACATTTTTGGTCTGCGTTTGACAGGAGTCAAGATAATAGTTGCCATATATATATATACATGGTCACGCGCAAACCTAATGTAAAAGTACAGTTATAACTTAGATTAAGCATTCATCTCCGCTGCGCTCCAACTAGATACCGCAGGCTTAGTCGCAGCGGCAACTAATACTAATACTACGCCTAAGTGGTCGTACTCGAGCCAGTCTCGAACAATGTATGACGTTGACGTGCCACATGTTCAGTTAAACTTTGCTAATAATTGAAACTAAAATGCAGGGATGCACAATAAAATTTTGTAAATATAAATACTACAAGAAATAAGAAAGACACTGGGATCACATATCATCAGTAAATATTCTGTATTTTACTAATTTCAATGTAAAATAACACGAAGCCTATGTTACAAAATGTGAAAGATGCCACGCACACAAGCATCTAATAGTTTCCGTAATCCGCTATCTAATTGGACACCAATCCTTTATTGAAAAAAATACATTTATAATGAATTATTAATTTCACGCGATTTAATCATTTAAAATTATTTAATTTTAATGAACGTTTCTATAGGCTGTATTCAAATTACTATTTCAAACCGATAGTTCCATTGTAAGTTTCGCATAACTCACGCAGTAATTCGAAGCGTAGGAGTTGTTGATAAAGTTAAGGTTGCGGTATTTGCTGAAGTCGAAATAGTTCGCAGCTCAGGTGATCCCATAACTTTGCCTTTGAATACGTTGCTGAACTAAAACTATTTTCTGTGCGGTTAATTGTATGTTTGTGTTTATATATGTTTTACATTTCAACTTTCTTCAGAGGTTACCTGAAGGGGGCGATTGTATTGATAGGTCTAAGATATCCATTGGATAGTAGATCGGTTTTTTTTTTATGGAATAGGAGGACAAACGGGTCACCTGGTGTTAAGTGATCACCGCCGCCCACATTCTCTTGCAACACCAGAGGAATCACAAGAGAGTTGCCGGCCTTTAAAAAGCTCCTTGAAAACCGCACTGTGGAGGACCGCTACACATCCAGATTGTATTGATAAGTCTAAGATATCCATTGGATAGTAGATCGGATGTTATCTACGAAATTGTAATGAAGTCAAGATTTACAGATGCATTTTACACACCTGCTGTTTTTTCTCCAAAATACTTTTGTATGTATGTCGTAGAAATCTGCGAAAGAAAAGCTGCGAGTGCCCGCACGTGAATAAATGTATATATATTTAGTTATAGTAGACGCGGACGAGTAAAGAAAGAAGGACTCCACGCCGTGATATTAGCAAGTGAAGCACCGTTATGCTAGTGTGTTACGGGGCTACGGGAGATACTAGTTAAACAATTTTTTCTCCCTTAAATAATCATATATGGCCACAAATACTTATATAGTATCGTTTTTACACTTTTTCACAACGCACGGCGGCATTTTTAAAATATTTTATTGAGACGCAAACTGATCTGTCACAGACGATGACAATTCTCATAATGGCCGCCTATCGGCCTGTTGTAGTGTAAGTGTGTGAGTGAGGCTATGTATTTACACGTTGATCGGCTTGTTTTGGTGCTACACTGTTATGAAAGGTGACACGGAGTCCTTATTTTTTAATAGTCCGTGATAGTAGTCTAGTAAAAGAGAACATATTAATATCAAACTAAGATATTCTTACACAAATTCAATTTGAAAACAAAATGTGTCACTCTAACGGAAGAGCGCTTGCAGCGAACGCGATAGGTCGTGGGTTTGAGTCCAGCATCGTTCAAAAATTTTGTTTTTAAAATTTAATTTGTGTTATTAATCCCAGAAGTTAAGGATATCATTTAATTTTAGGATATACATAAAGTAAACAACAAATTCTTTAGATATTTTTGTGACTTTAGGTCAGCTTTGTTAATTTTACAATATATTATGAAAATGTTTCATGAATTGTAAAAATAATTTTTTTCCGGTGTACCCATTCTCCAAAAACATATAATTTTCTCTTATATTTTCATATAATTTAGTTTAATAGTAAGGCAAAGTCCACGAAAACTTTAGCGAGCCCTAATTTAGATGGATGGATGGAAACTAGGAAAGCTAACTCAGTTTGACAAATTGTTTTACTCCATTATGGACTTTGTTCGATCATGCCCAGATGCTTCTGTATACATTAATATATTTTTTTTTGTTGTGTTACGTTACACATATTGTACTTAAAATGATTTGTAAAACGATGAAGCAGTAAATCCATGGGTGTAAATACTATGTAATAAGAGGTGGGAATTAATTGAAGCCACAATCTGAGAGTCGAACAAAGACTTATCAAGATTTATGAACTTTAGGTCACTCGAACGGTTGGCCTAGTAGGAGAGCGCGCACACGGATCGCAAGAGGACGCGGGTTCGAGTCTCGCATCGTTCATAAGATTTGTTTTTTTATTTGTGTAGCTGTCATGTTCACTATAGTTATAAAACCTGGTCTGTTGTAATGCGTTGCAACAGCTCTATCTACACGTATAAATTTCACATCGAATGGTGGTAGTTTCATGTCGATAAAGAGCCTCAAACAAAGACCATTTTCATTATATATATATATATAGATATATATAAGAAGATTTCAGATTTCCGCACACTGCCTAATGTTCTGCGTAGATAGTACTTTTAGCAGTGGGAGGCTGATTTATACAGGATTCCAACTATCCTTAGCGGCGCTGCATTGTAATGGGCAGGGCGTATCAATTACTATCAGCTGAACTTCCTGCTCATCTCGTCCCTTTCTTTCTTTGAAAAAAAACCTAGATAGATTATTAGTTAGAACTAGACAGATTATTATTACATAGTTGCGCCTTTTCTGTGGTGAGAACCACTTTAAGGGCGCTGTAGCAAGTGGAATGATTTTGCTAGCGAGATCTTCCATCTTATTACAATCCACGGACTAACTACAAAACCAGGTCTAAATAATATTTAAGCCATGGTATAACTAAAAGCTTTAATTCAAAATGTGTTTTACCGTTAAACCATGGCTTTATAGTCTGAGTTTAAACGTAAATTATAAGACGGTATATGTCACAGAATGACGCACGTAATTGCGATGCCGTTCAGTTTAGGGTTGAATCAAGAACTCTTAGCGGCACTGTGTTGGTAATAGACAGTGTGTATCACAAAATATCAGGTCTTCATGCAAATCTTATCATAATTAAATTTTTAAGAACAGTAAACGTTCCTTTATAGGAGCGGGAGAGTTTTCTTCCGCTTCTTCTCTCTCAGAGCGCCATTTGTTTCCGCAGCGGTAGTAGTGTCTAGTATATTAGAAATGACATCAAAAAGAATTCTAAAGAAATCAATTTTGAGAAAATAAGTGCCTTTTATGCCTTTTTAAGGACTGCAAATAAAATTTTAAGGAATGTTATAAATTAAAACTAATTCACAACCACACACAGACACACACAAACACACGCGTGCGCGTGCACGACCACACTCATACAAGTTGCAAAATATTGTAAATAAATTAAAAGAAGTAAGGTCTACAATAATATTATTACAGTCTAACTAAAGTTTTGTGAATTTTGTGATGTAATAAATAAATAGTTCAATAAATAAAAAATATACCTATATATAGATAGTATATAGAGAATATATAGATAGAGAAACTGAGAGAAATACTAAAACTTTATGCAAATCACTTCATTGAATGCAAGTCCTAATAAAAACTAGAAACGATCAAAAGGATCACAAACTTGTGCATTAACTGGAACTCTAAGCCCCGTTTGATCCATTACCGGGAAGCACAAACGTTTACTTAACGCGAACTTAGCGGCTGCAATTACAAAACTCACTTAAGTAGAGTTGCTTGACGTTGCCGAAGTAAGCCGATAGCGCCGATAAAACGTCAAGGGTGAAATCCAATTTGTACAATTACAAATCGCCATTAAAATGCTCTCAAACTGTCTGTTCACTGTACCTACCACCTTGTATTAACTTAACTAAAATTACATACAGAAAATATTTGGTTTTGTCTGTGCGTGATGGATAAACACAAAATCTACTAAACCCTCCAACATCACGTTCATATTTTCTATCTCTCGTAAAAAATCTTCCCAAACATAAAAGCTCTGTCACCATAATTTATATTATTTTATTCTGTTATAGTTATGTTTTTGAATACGTTAGTACCTGAGGTCAAGTCATCACCACCTCCCACACTCTCCTGCAATGCCAAAAGAATCACAAGAACATTACCAGCCTTTCAAGGAAGTGTCCACTCTTCTTTTGATGGTACCTATGTCTTATCGTACTAAAATCAAATCGTCTCATCTTGTTCTCTACACGTACGATTTTGAGACTGTCCCACTGAACTCAATGTCTTCCAAAACAACTTACTGTTGCCTTAGATGTTGTCAGATAATCTTGTATTTCATCGTTTTACTTAATTTTTGCTGCTTTATACTTTTCCTTCTTTTTTTCTCTTCGTTCGCTTCTAACTTATTAATATGACTAATCTTATTCATACCAGCAATAAGTACTTTCGTCACTCGTCGCATCATGTCCTTCCAATGATTTGGCAAGATTTTGAATCATTAATTCTTAATAACAACTTAACATAAGTACATAATATGTATATTTGTTAAAAGGCTAGATTTTATTTTGCAATTTTCAAATATCCTAATAGATGAACTAGAAATGGAGTTATAGTAATTTAAAACATTCTTTATAATTTTCAATTAAACTCATGTATGTAACACTTTGCTTGTTACAAATTTTTGTTATTTAATTAAATTTCTATTACTCCAGGCTTAATACTTAAAAACTCGCTGTAATCAATGTATAATTGTGGCCAGAATAACATACAAAATGCTTTTCCGAGAAAAAACCATTTTCATTAAAACACGGCACAGATAAAGGAATTATGAAAAATGTCCCATTAAACCGAATATCATGATTTGATGCAGCGTCGGGCTTGAGAATGATAGACAGGACGCGGTCATTACGCTAGCAAGGAGCTCTAACTAATATTTTACACAACTACTGTTTTATTAATTGTTATTTTGTAAGTTTGTGTACAAAATACCAATACAATAGAGCCCAGAGTCGCGGAAAATATACAAAGTACTATCTACGCGCCTCAATAGGGCAACTAGAAACGGATCAACGTATCCAATGCAGAAATTCTGCCAGTATTCTATGTACACTTCTTGGTAGTGATTATTTTAAATTCATGTATTGTAAATAATAGGCATTGTTTTGTTTTCAATAAATTTCTTTTGATGTTACTTAATATCACATAATATAAATTAATCTAATAATTATGTACCTTTTAAGGTCATTTGTTTACATTTGAAGTCATCCTCGCTACATTGCAATGTCTTAAAAGCGACCCTTTAAGCAAAGCATTTTCTGCAGTCCAGTTAATAGTAATTGCTTCCAAGCCCAAACCTAGTGAAATCACTGGGAAAATGCGACTTAACGTCTTCTGTCTCAAGGTGACGAGCGCAATTATAGTCCTGCTTAGATTTTTTTGGTTTTTCAAGAATCCTGAGCGGTACAAAGCATTGTAATCGGCAGGCCATATTAATTTCAATCAGCTAAACATCCTGCTCGTCTCGTCCCTTATTGTCATAAAAAAAACTGCTTAAGCAAAGTTGATATTGAAAATGATATACAAATATTGTCAGTCCAGCACATGGAATGTCTTCATGTTAGGCTGAATTTGTGCCGTGTGCTGTTACAGCTACAAGCGGTGGTTTAAAAATCTGGTGTGCTTTTTTCCTTCCGATGTCGAAGGTAAGTATGCAGATATAGGCTGTGTCAGGTAGGAGAGAGTCAAGTCGATGGTTATGACAAAGAGACTTAGCAGTGAACGTACAAACCTTGGTCTTCTTAGAATGAAACTGGTGGACTGGGCTAAATTTTACTGGCTTCATTCCAAGACATGACACAGCATAGTCTTTATTCAAAAGCAACCTTTTGCAATATTCTTTACATGTGGTAATAACCAATGCCGATGTACATACAGGCACATAAGATATTTCATCTTCTAGTCTCAACATGACGAACCTAAATTAAAGTAAGTTCCAGTAACCATTGGTTATTAGGCAAGCATACAAAAGATCCTTTTGTGAGTTACAAATGACTGCTTCGTCTGTTCTCTTTCAAATAATAATGTATTTATAGGCTCCTTCTATTCTAACATGTTACTCTGTGTTTGAAATATCATCGGGGAGACTAAGTACATAAAGTATTCATATTTAAATCGTTGAAAGACCGCTGAATAGCAAATTAGAGAGAGAAAAACGTACCTACGCTTAACGCTTTCATGTTACGTAGGGATTACACAGCCAAGCATGTGTGTTTAGGATAAGGGAAAATAAATAAAGAGACGGGCTTGATGAGTCGCTGGTTTGTTGGTAAGGTAACTGGTTACCTGAAAGTAGTGTTAATAAAAGGCCAGTTTCATCTATCAAAATTAAATAACTATATATAGAGAGTTTTTACCTTAATAAATACGGACTCAATACTAATTTGTTATAAAAACATGAGAATTATTTATATTTTCACAATTTAAATCATAGTTTTATTATTTGTATGTCACGTGACCGATTTTTTTGTCATTTTGTGACGTCCCTAAGGCAGAAACAACGCAACACACCAACGATACGCACTATGAAAGGTCACGATACGCACACAAATTACATACAGAAAATATTTGGTTTTGTCTGTGCGTGATGGATAAACACAAAATCTACTAAACCCTCCAACATCACGTTCATATTTTCTATCTCTCGTAAAAAATCTTCCCAAACATAAAAGCTCTGTCACCATAATTTATATTATTTTATTCTGTTATAGTTATGTTTTTGAATACGTTAGTACCTGAGGTCAAGTCATCACCACCTCCCACACTCTCCTGCAATGCCAAAAGAATCACAAGAACATTACCAGCCTTTCAAGGAAGTGTCCACTCTTCTTTTGATGGTACCTATGTCTTATCGTACTAAAATCAAATCGTCTCATCTTGTTCTCTACACGTACGATTTTGAGACTGTCCCACTGAACTCAATGTCTTCCAAAACAACTTACTGTTGCCTTAGATGTTGTCAGATAATCTTGTATTTCATCGTTTTACTTAATTTTTGCTGCTTTATACTTTTCCTTCTTTTTTTCTCTTCGTTCGCTTCTAACTTATTAATATGACTAATCTTATTCATACCAGCAATAAGTACTTTCGTCACTCGTCGCATCATGTCCTTCCAATGATTTGGCAAGATTTTGAATCATTAATTCTTAATAACAACTTAACATAAGTACATAATATGTATATTTGTTAAAAGGCTAGATTTTATTTTGCAATTTTCAAATATCCTAATAGATGAACTAGAAATGGAGTTATAGTAATTTAAAACATTCTTTATAATTTTCAATTAAACTCATGTATGTAACACTTTGCTTGTTACAAATTTTTGTTATTTAATTAAATTTCTATTACTCCAGGCTTAATACTTAAAAACTCGCTGTAATCAATGTATAATTGTGGCCAGAATAACATACAAAATGCTTTTCCGAGAAAAAACCATTTTCATTAAAACACGGCACAGATAAAGGAATTATGAAAAATGTCCCATTAAACCGAATATCATGATTTGATGCAGCGTCGGGCTTGAGAATGATAGACAGGACGCGGTCATTACGCTAGCAAGGAGCTCTAACTAATATTTTACACAACTACTGTTTTATTAATTGTTATTTTGTAAGTTTGTGTACAAAATACCAATACAATAGAGCCCAGAGTCGCGGAAAATATACAAAGTACTATCTACGCGCCTCAATAGGGCAACTAGAAACGGATCAACGTATCCAATGCAGAAATTCTGCCAGTATTCTATGTACACTTCTTGGTAGTGATTATTTTAAATTCATGTATTGTAAATAATAGGCATTGTTTTGTTTTCAATAAATTTCTTTTGATGTTACTTAATATCACATAATATAAATTAATCTAATAATTATGTACCTTTTAAGGTCATTTGTTTACATTTGAAGTCATCCTCGCTACATTGCAATGTCTTAAAAGCGACCCTTTAAGCAAAGCATTTTCTGCAGTCCAGTTAATAGTAATTGCTTCCAAGCCCAAACCTAGTGAAATCACTGGGAAAATGCGACTTAACGTCTTCTGTCTCAAGGTGACGAGCGCAATTATAGTCCTGCTTAGATTTTTTTGGTTTTTCAAGAATCCTGAGCGGTACAAAGCATTGTAATCGGCAGGCCATATTAATTTCAATCAGCTAAACATCCTGCTCGTCTCGTCCCTTATTGTCATAAAAAAAACTGCTTAAGCTGTCGCTGGTTTGTTGGTAAGGTAACTGGTTACCTGAAAGTAGTGTTAATAAAAGGCCAGTTTCATCTATCAAAATTAAATAACTATATATAGAGAGTTTTTACCTTAATAAATACGGACTCAATACTAATTTGTTATAAAAACATGAGAATTATTTATATTTTCACAATTTAAATCATAGTTTTATTATTTGTATGTCACGTGACCGATTTTTTTGTCATTTTGTGACGTCCCTAAGGCAGAAACAACGCAACACACCAACGATACGCACTATGAAAGGTCATTTCTATATTTATAAGAATCAATGAGAATTACACTGGACATTGGACGTTTCTTTGTTTACGTTATTATGACGTCACGATCATGCCGGCTCCCTTTTTGGCGCGAGTATTGATCGTTTTAATTAAAAACAATTTTTTTGGAATTATTTTAAGGAATTAAAAATACCAGTTGTCGAATCTTTCTTTACGATCATATTTGAATATATTTTAAAAATTCGAAGAATAGCGAATTGTGGTCTTAGAATAATGATTTATTGAATATTACTTTTAGCACAAGACGCTGTTTAAAAGACGACTATTTAAGCAACAATATCGTTCATAACTAAATCTATGCCTGTATGGTGCAACTTATGCTTGGAATTTGAGGGTATTTACAAAAAAAATACCTTATTTGTTGTTGCTATTCGCAAAAGAGAAATTCTTAGCCCATTGTTAGCTCAAGTCCAAGCTGTTGATATTTGAATTTTAAATTGGCGAAGTTGTCTTTGGCGACTTGTTAATTATTTAGTTTGCAAGACACCTGCCCGCTGCCGTCCGTTGCTAGTTGCCACCTCATTAACATATCGTCGCTTACTGAACCGGCGCTGTCAGAGATTTGCGCAAAATACCTTCTTATATTTAAATTTTATTAAGACATCACGGTGGTTACGTCAATGATATGCTGATGATAAAGATTATTTTTACTTTAAGCAATAGATATGATAAGATGAGATCTAATAGAGCAGTCGACGCTTGAAAGCCTTTGCATTTGCGGTCAATTGCACAGCATTCAGTGGGAGTTTATTATTATACTATTGAGTCGTAAGGTGTTTTACCACGATCAAATTAACCTGAGTGTGGGGTTCATTAATGGAACATAGCACTGCTTCAAGCCGGCCCACATTCTAGTGTTCTACAAAATGCAGGTCCGGCCACATATGTAGTATTGCTGTCATCTCTGGTCTAGCGCACCCCACGAACTTACTTCCACGTTAAACCAAACTATGGAATCAGCTTCCTTGTTCGGTGTTTTCATTTAGACGCAATAAATTTTTCACTGATCATCATAGACTTATTTAATATATTTCGTAGACCCTTCATTTTTTTTAACATTTATAATAACTTAATACTAATAACTTTTATACACATATTTTCCTTGTAGATTGAGCAACAGCCACATTTAGCTTAAAAGCTAGTCGGAATCTGTGTTTACCTATTCTGTGAGCCTAAATTTAAAAATACAACGAAAAACAACAAGACCTTGTTGCAGTTGGTGAAAAAGTGAACATACTTTTCACAGAAAAGTTAAAACTTTGACTTACAATTATATAATTTAAAGTAAAATACATTTGGAACGTAGTCAAGTAAGAGGGACTTGAACAAATCTTAGCGCTAGTTTTGCGATAATTTCAAATAATACGTTAATTCAAATGAGTTTTAATTAAAGACAATTGGGAGCGGCATCCCGTGCGCTCATTAGCATCCCAGGAATCCTTAATAAATTAGAGACGAGATACGATTACATTGATCGAGAATAATCGGGAACAATCGACATCTCCCCGTAATTGCTCGCGACGCGGCGTGGCGTCTTGGAATGCCTCCAAATTGGATATGATATCAATAAAACTCTCGTTATATGAAATATTGAAAGGGACTTGCGTTATGAAAGGTATTTCATTCCTACAGCGTCTGGGGACATCGCCGGCGAAATTGATTTTGAATTAAATTAAAAGCTCAGCTTGGTTCTACGTTGCATGGGGTAGTTACTGCAGCTAGGCAATTAGGTGCTATGCGTGCTACTACTATAACATGAACTTACTTGATACTGCGATTTTAACACTTGTGTTTATCTCTTACGTAATTTTTGAAACAATTATATTTCTCTTGTTCAAAGAAGCTATCTTGTAGAGATATCGAAACAGAATTATTGAACATTTTCAAAATAGGACTTGAAAATAACGACAAAAACAAGCGCTCATTTGAAAATTCATGCCTCAAACATGAGAAGAACGGTCGCAAGAAACTCTTCTTTTTTTAATAAAATTTTGTCACAATTTAATTTCGTACAATAAAATTTACTATTAAATAGCCTGTTAGCTGTCGCTCCATTCGCAATCTGTATTATTATGAAAGTCTTTTTTGTCATGCCTTTACCACATAAACGTTTTTAATTATTCTTTTGAATTTCGTAACACTTTGTTTTGTACATTTTCGGGGATCATGTTGTAAAAGCATATTCATCGCCAAATAAAAGACTTACTAAATCGACTTAACCCAATAGTAGGCATAACAAGTCTATAATTGTTGGTTTAGTTAACATGATGATGATCACAGTTTCTAGCAAAATCGCTAATGTGCCAAAAGTACCCAAATTTGAGATTTTTTAGAACCTTTAAAAATTCATATCTCTAACATTAACTTAATCGTGAATAGTCATAGGACCTGGCATGGGGAAGAGGATCGCATAAAAAATTGAGGTGGATTCGTTTCTATACATTACATACTAAAACTCTCTCCGAAACACGCTGCGTTATTATTAAGTATTATTCCGATCGGTGCAGTAGTTTCCGCAGTATAACCAAAGGAAAGAATGACTCTCCATTTATTAGTATAAATAAGGTAGGTTATAATTCTTGTATGTAAATAGTAAATACTGCGTTAGTTGCTAATAAAAATATTTATTTCTTACAACCTTTTTAAAATGGCAATTGTTAATTAAAAGTTACCTTTGGAGGTGCAGTAGCGTGTGCACCATCGTACACGTAGAGATGATCATTGCAGTCGAGCTGCAGCAGATCGAAGTGCAGCATAAACCGCTGCAGAATGCTGTGGGTCTGGAAGGTGACAGTACAGTCCAGGTTACGCTCGTTGCGAGACCAGAGCACTCCTCCGTCAAGCCTGCGGTACTGTCTCTGCAAGAAGTGATCCTTGCACAGCGAGTCCATGTAATCTGTAGAAGAAAGAAAGAGGATATTATACGCCTGCTGACAGACAGGAAAGATCTTTTAGAGACCTTGGGACCCATAGAGAATCTTAATAAGGAAACCTTATAGGACCGCTGTTTGTCCGTTGGTCGAAACTCATTTTCTTAGGTATGCGTAACGTATAACACGTTGATATTGAAAGGACATACTTAGGACTACTTTTCTGACGACCAGAAAAAAATCTAGAGGTTTATTCCCAATAATAAGGTAACAGACGATCAGAAACGTAAAAATCGGCAACACTTGATTTTCCCCATCTCCCGTAAAATTTTTGGCAGAATGTCCATGGTAGGAATTAATTCGCTTTTTATTATTTATTGTTTAAATTTGTGTTAGTTTTGTTAGTTCTTCATTACGAAAACGGTCTCGATTAGCGAACCACACTTAAACTAATCTCCTTTTTTAACATATCTATAAGGCATTGACTTATCGTACTGTTAATTAGAGTTTTAAGAGCTTAATGAAAATATTTTATAAGAAATGAAATTATTTATTTTGCTATGAAATAGGGTACGTCCAGATATTAAATATTACAATGTGTCCTCTATCCAGCTTAAATTAAAAGCATGCAAAAACTTAACACTTATTTAAATATTCATTAATACTATAAAAAAATATTTTCAAGTAGTCATTAAAAGAGTCTTGGTATAATCATTATTAAGTATTTTCAAGTCCTTAGGCTTGTAATATAATTTTGGCACATGTTATGGCTATTTTTGAGAAAAAGTGTTGTTTTAGGACAATGTTTCAAAACCAGTCTATGCGGCTGTCTTATTACTCTAGCATTCGCAGCTGACGTGAAAAGAGGGGGGATTTTAAGGGATTATAAATATACTTCACACAATTTCATAATTTTTCACAAATCTATCATCATACATTTTGGTAGTATGGTCTAAAATTATTTCTATATTGAATAGCCAACCAGGATCCTATTAAAACTGTATATCTATATCATATGATATATATATATATATGTATATATATACATATGTATATATATATATATATATATACTAGCTGACCCAGCAAACGTTGTATTGCCGATATTAAAATCGCGATACAAAAGTAACTGTTGATCGTAGATGGGTGAAAATTTGAAGTTGTATGTATTTTTTAATGCTGACTCATAATCAAAACAAATTTAAAAAAAAAATAAAAAAATTCGTGTGGACCACCCTTAACATTTAGGGGGATGAAAAATAGTAGTTGTCCGATTCTCAGACCTACCCAATATGCACTCAAAATTTTTTTCGTTTCGGAGGAGTTCAATGTTTAACACCATGACACGAGAATTTTATATATTAGATATATATATATATATATATATATATATATATCATATCATATGATACACATTATAATGTATACATCTAAGACTAGATCATTGAATGAGATAAGCATATGACACACGCAGACAAATATAACTTTAAGAACTCATCTTTTGTGCTACTGTGCTCTCAATCCCCAAGTTTGAGGAATGTTCACAATGGCCACTAAATCAGGAACAATGCAAATAAACATAAAAGTGCTCCATTGCCGCGTGTCTAAGCGAAATACAAAGAATCCGAGTTTGAATAAGGAAGTCAATAAGTTTTATTTGATTCTAGTGTTACTTTGAAGACATTTCGCAGAGAGGTCGCGGCGTGAAGAACGAGCAATTTCCTCCAAGGCAATGGATTCTAGAGTCAGAGTAACACTCTCAATATATCAAAGGCCAAGTTATTGCAATTTATTCTTATTTAAAACCATTTTATGTAACTATAAGAGTTTTGCAGCAGCACAAAGTATTATTCTATTTCAACATTAAATGTATTCAATTTTAATTCTATCGGTGTGTTTTACAACTGTTACTGTAAATTTCGATTACTATTATTTTATATTTTTATTTTATTTTACTTTATTTGATAAACCAACAATATTTATGCACAAAATGTAAAAATATGAACAGGGAGACTTAAAACTAAAAGAAACATACCAAAAATATCAATAATAACCTTGCAGTGGGGCCCCCATATTGAAGGATTGGCGAATAGGCTTAGTTTTGCAGCATATGCGGTTAAGAAAATTAGACGGTTAACTGACATAGATACGGCGCGATTAGTATACATTCATTATTTTCATAGTATGATGTCCTATGGTATATTGTTATGGGGCTGTGCGGCCGATATTAATACTATCTTTGTGCTGCAGAAGAGGGCTATTCGCGCGATTTATAACCTAGGTCCTAAAGAAGAAGAAGTCCTAGGCCATTAAGAGAAATATTTAAAGAAATAAACATTTTGACTGTTGCTTCTCAATACATTTTTGATAATGTTCTGTATGTTCATAAGCACGATGAGGAATTCTCTAGAAACTGTGACATTCATAATGTTAACACGAGGAACAAACATAAACTTGTTATGCCTACTACTCGGTTGGGTCGAGTTAGTAAGTCTTTTGTTGGGCGATGTATATGCTTCTACAATATGATCACAGAAAATGTACAAAACAAATGCGTTACGAAATTTAAAAGAATTGTTAAAAAACGTTTGTGTGGGTTATTATAGCATAAACGATTTTCTTAATGACACCACGGACTGGGAATAAAGCGAACACCCTCAGGCTCTTTCATTATAAATGTTTATATAAACGATATTACATTGTAATCCATATTTTATATTTAAAAAAAAAGCCCGCTGAGTTTCTTGCGCCCATTCTTCTCAGGTCTGAGGCAGTCTCTTTTGAATGGGTGGTAGTTTTTGACGTTCAATAAGTGATTTTGAATCCTATTTTGAATAAAAATATTTGAATTTGAAATTTGAATAACTGGCATGTACAAATGATTTAGAGACATGCAGATTATATAAAGTAGTGTAGCAAAATTATAGTAATTTCTACAAATTAGCTCCCTTACGCAGGGAGTCAATGACATTATGACGAAAGCAGGTTGATGTGGAATTAAATAAATTGAGTTGCTGATTATTTTGAGAAAGTGTATTAAATTGGCGACAAATACGATCGATGCAGGAGTGATATGCTAGGTTAGTATGGCTACGATTATCTTTAAGTATGTTGTTGGTACAGACGTTAAGGGATTTTACAATTGAAAATTTATTTTTGATAATAATGAAATATCCGTTTGATTTTTAATTATTTGATGAAGTAGCATCGTGTCAAGCAGCACACGACGCAAGCATAGAGGATCAAGTTTAAAAAAAATTAAGTTTATCTTCATAAGAGTAATTGACAAGTTTTCTGTTTAATTTAAATAAGTCTTCGCAGGAATCGTCTTTTTCTCATATATCGTACTATCACAAAATTTCTCTTGAATCTGTTATCAATTTATCAATATGTTCCCATACGAACGTGGCCGAAAGCTGATTAGATAGAATATAATATCACTTTGATATCACATCTCACTTCGGCAGGATCTCAAGTTTGTGACCGTGTTCAAAAAACAAGTGCCTACGCGGAAACAGCCATGTAAGTTTTATACAATAAATACAGCCTAATTTGCAGTCATATAAGAACATTAAAATATATATATATATATATTTGCAAAGTCGATGCCAAGTTTAAGTATAACGTTCTGATTATATCCGAAATATATTCTTATATGGGCCTATATATAGTGGCAAGGTATGTATAGTAAATTCTTGGCATTGTCAAAATCTTAGATTAAGGATTGGTCTCCGCTTCGCTCCAACTAGATCCCGCGCTACCTAAGAACATTATATATTTTATTACGGCAACTATTAGATGCTTGTGTGCGTGGCATCTTACCACTCAATGGCATCGTCAAATTTTGTAACATACTCTTCGTGTTATTTAATAATTATAAAATACTAATAAATATAATAATTAATAAATTTAATGTGTATATTATTTTTACAAAGTTTTACTGCGCAACAATTTTAGTTTCAATTATTAGCAAAGTTTAACAGAACATGTGGCTCGTGAACGTCACACATTGTTCAAGACTGACTCGAGTACGCCCATTTGGGCGTAGAATTAGTTGCCTTACTTTGCGAGTACACCTTAATCTAAGGTCAAAATATATATTTTTACACTGAGTATCATGTCTTAAAATATGTAGTTAAAGTTGACTTAAATTATATTCGTGGATTACGTTAAGGTATGTAGGTATGTAGAATGTCCAGAAGAACTAAAAGCGAAAATTTACTGTAAACATAATATCGACGCGTTACTGCATTTTTATGAAAATAAGGGATGAGACGAGCAGGATTTAGTTGATGGTAACTGATACGCCTTGCCCATGACAACAAGGATTCTTGAAAAACCCAAAAATTTAATTTTGAAAAGGGGCGCTACAAATGCGCTTGTCACCTTGAGACAAGATGTTAAGCCTCATTTACCCAGTAATTTCATTAGCTACGGCGTTCAGACCGATACACAATAATGTTTATACATTACTGCCTCGCGGCAGAAATAGGCGCCGTTGTGGTACCCATAATCTAGCCTGCATTCTGTGCATAGGAGCCTCCCATTTGTATTAGCTAACTCGCTGTAGCGAGAAAATTGCAATTCACGCGTTTATCAGAGAGGAGTTGACAAATCTGAATTTATCGTTATAATTTATTATTCATTGGTATTATTGTAACTTATTTTTAAAATAGAAATTCATTTTTCTTTATTTTGTTATATAAAATAGGCTAGCGGCAAATGCCCCATTTTAAAAGGTATTGTAAGGTATCATTACAACGTTTTTTATTCATTATTTTTATCTGAACCATGTATATTTTCTAGAACTTTTCAATACTTCGTACTAGTAGTAATTTCTTAGAAAATGGATACAATTTCTTACGCTGAAGGTCCGGTTAAAGATTTATAAATTCATTAAAATTCTTACAATAAAATAAAAACGATACCAACTCAGTTCTAGACAAAGCCAGCTTTAGGAACTATCCATTTCATTTTACCACGGAACCGCAGAGTCTCTCTGAGTCTGAAGAGACCTTGCCATCTTAATGCTTGATTACAAATTCGAATATATTTTGTCTTTCTCTTAGAATTTATAGTGGAAATATACATACATAACGTTATAGTTAAGGTTAAGAGGGAGTTAGTGATCGCATAAATTTGAATCGGGTAACATATTAAAGTAATATAGTATTGATATTATTTTAGATTTTACATATTATATTGTAATTTGAAATGATTTGTAAATCGATGTACTTAAATGTAAATCTTGATATAAAAGAGTGACAATGAGTTTCTTGCTATTTCTTCTTATTAGCTCAAGCCTTTACGAAGTAGCGGTAGATTCAATAAGATTTTTTTTTACATTCATAAGTATCATTTCCGTGACCTACGTGAATAAACTGATTTTGATTTGATTTGATTTGATAAGTAGATATTAAGTGTTCGATCGTTGTCTAGGACATCATTTCTTTTCAAATAAAAAAGGTTCAATGCCCATATCAAAATGACAAGAGGTATTTATTGATATCATTTATTTCTGCGAAATGAACTATATCTCCTAAGACTAGCCTTGTTCTAAGCTGTAATTATTATAGCACTGTGATTTCATGTAATGTTTTAAGAATGAAAGGCATACAAGGCATTTATTTTCTCAAAATTGATTCCTTTAGAATTCTTTTTAATGTCATTTCTAACACTACCGCGGCTTCGGAAACAAATGGTGCTCTGAGAGAGAAGAAGAGGCGCAAGAAAATCTCCCAGCATTCATTTTTGCGATCTTTTTGATAAAATATACAATATTATACTGTTATTATTATTGTAATATAATAATATTAATCTAGTCCCAGGCTGTCCGATCACTTAGATATTCAGCTGTGGAGTGGTAGGATTGACGGCAGTGCCATTTTTGAATGATTAATCTTCATGTCATTTTTAATTGCAATCAAAAATATAATTCCCATTACAGGTTTGGCTGCAGCGTATTGGCTCCAATACTCCTGCTTCTGCTAGCCACCTCATCAGCTGCACCAATTATGACACGTAATCCCATAGAGCAAATTACTGGTGAAACTAGAGGCTTAGAAATACCCATGGATCTTATCGCCGCAGTTGGAGTAGGAACCGGAGCTATGCAACTCGTGGTTAACATACATACAGATAGTCACGGGAACATCGAAGTACAGACTAATTAAGGCAATAGTATGGCAACTTGTAATTTAAAAATTTCATTCATGAAAATCCAATAGAAACGAAAAATGAAGAAAAAGAAAAGAAAGAAGATGAATTATTAAATATGTATATTGTTAATTAAATTTAAAACACAGTTGCTAAATAACGAATAATCTCGAAAAAGTAACTAGCAAAGATTGTTTAACATAGATGTGAAAAGATGAAAATAAGGCGCAATGTAAAGAATTATATGAAAGACACTGAAGAAAGTATTTCACATGAAAGTACGACATATAATGTATCAAGAGTAAACATGGTGAAATGGGAGCAAATTGTGAAATGAGAACGGGTCTATATCAAAACACAATAATGCGCCGTTTCACGTTTCGCATCTCAAAGATATCAGCTTATCGACAAAGAGGACGATAAAGGAGACATTTCATTGCGATATTGCTCACGACACGTTCATTCGAATGTGTCCATGAGCGAATCTGGGACCCAATTCAGCTAACGCAAATATTGTAACTGTAACTAATACTGATCGAACTATTGCTTTAAAACTGTAGCTGTTGAAAACTTTAGATAAGATAATTTAAAATGATTACAACGAGAAATTTTACTGTTGAAGAAACTTATTTTAATGGCTTAATGTAAATCAATGAAAAGCATATCTATTGTTCACAGTCAGCAATAACGGAACTGGGTCCAGTTTATCTACTTCCATTTTTACACCTAGCTGCGTAAAAATGACAAGAAATGATATTTACAACATTCAAATTTCTGGGTGTTATTAACATTAATGTTAGAAGTGATTTAAGCTGAAATTAAAACAGTGCACGGCATTTGCTCGTTTTCCAAGATAAAACCTGCACGAAGAGCTAAGGCATGAGCGAGAGATGATGATTAAATAGAGGCTCAGACTGAAACCTGAAAATTGTTTTTAAGTGTTTTAGTTGATGTTTTGATGTTGCAACACTGTACATCGAGACGCTCAGGTGATGCTGCTTCTATTTAAAACACGATAAGCAATAGTTATCGAATTATCTGTAATGTCATCGTAACATGTTGCTTACCAACGATAAAATTAATCTAAACGAAGGTATGTTGGATTTAAATATTCCAACCATAGATAGGAATGAAAAAATATACGTTAACTTTACCAAATTTTAAGCAATCGATACTAGAGGAAAAGTAGATCTTCTCTCTGGAACTCTATATAGCTATACTTCTGTTATTTACGTCTCTTGCCTTAAACAAGCAGTTACAAGCCATATTTAACGAATAATTAATTAATTTTTGTTTTTACATAAGATGTAAGTTTTAGCTAGTTCAATTAATTTTATTTGTACATCTTCATACTTTTATAAAATAAAGTTTTAAAGTTATTTCTGGCTATTATTGATAATTGGTTGACTTCACTTAGCACGAAAGTGAAATTTTAAAGTTTGTTTTCAGAGATAGCCTAAAGAGATAATGTCAAAGCGTGGAAACCCAGAAAAAAATCGAACCGTTTAACATTTTAATTAAAAATGGTTACTAATCTTACAACATATTAGAGAGTGAAACACTTTTTTTTAATTATTATTATTGGAAATATACTATGTGCTGTTAAGCCGTATAAGACAGCCAACGTTGACAGTATTATGCAATAATACATTCTCCTTACTTTGTGAAGACGAGCAAATATCATTCAGTGATGTAGAAACACACTATAGTGAATAACATTGAGCCGGAAATGAAACGCAAGAGCTAAGCAGTTAACTAACGACAGCCGACAATTTACGGAACCCCCTAAAACCCCCTCTAACCCCACACAGCCCCGGTGCGCTGATTAAAACCCACCCACAGTAATAGCTCCTTGGGATTATATTTTCCCGTTACTTTTAATTCGTTCACATTTTCGTCATCGCGATAAAACAGAGCCTACGTTGCTTTATGATTTGCCTTTGGGCAAACTGCCATTATATTGGCTACCTATTGATAAACATTCAAAATGAAAATAACATAGATTTTCAGAGCATCTTTATCTAATATATAAAATTCTCGTATCCCGGTTTTTGTTAACAAACTCCTTCGAAACGGCTGAACCGATTTGTATGAAATTATGTGTGCTTTTGGGGTAGATCTGAGAATCGGCCAGCATCTATTTTTCGTGCCCCTAAATTATAATGGTGACCCACCCCCGATAAACCCCTTTTTTTTAATTTATTTGACAATTTTTAAATTTTTATTTTATTATGATTCAGCGTTGAAAAATACAACTAAAAATATTCGCCCATATACATTCTACAACTATTTTTGTATCGCGATTTGTATATCCATCCACTAATCCACATAGGGTTGCAAGATGGCAATCGAATATAATAATTGTGATATATTTCGTAGGTCTAAGAATCGGTTGCATCAATTTTTTATACCCCAAAAATTTTAATTATTGAATATTTATTACTTTATATGGCAATACAACGTTTTCTGGGTCATCTAGTACTCTATAAAATTATCTGCCATTTCTCTTATTTGTCAGGCTTCTAGTTTTCTTTGGAATGGACACACAAACTTGTTCACTTCTATGTTATCTGGGAATTATCTGGGACATCCTGATCGCGCTTCTTTTTAAAATTCCCTTACAATATAGAGGAATGACGAAACAAGCAAAACGATAACGTCATGTCTGTATTAAGTGGTTTGCCCTACCAATTATAAAGCAGTGCCGGGATATGAAAATTCCAAAACTCTGAACACTTCATCTTCTCTTCATTCTTCCAAAGTTCTGCAGCATACGCGGTTAAAAGGATTAGACAATTAACTGACATAGATACGGCGCGACTTGTATCTTTAGTAACTTCCATAGTATTATGTCCTATGGTATATTGCTGTGGGGCAGCGCTGCCGACATTAATACAATGTTTGTGCTGCAGAAGAGGGCTATTCGCGCTATTTGTAACCTAGGCCCCAAGGAATCATTGAGAGCAAAATTCAAAGAAATTAACATCTTGACTGTTGTTTCTCAATATATTCTTGATAATGTAATGTATGTTCATAGGCGCATAAGTGAATTTGCCAGAAACTGTCATAACCATAATGTTAACACCAGGAACACACATAAACTGATGATGCCTACTACTCGGCTAAGTCGAGTTAGTAAGTCTTTTGTGGGGCGATGTATATGCTTTTACAACAAGATCCCAGAAAATGTTCAAAACAAAAGTATTACGTTATTCAAAAGAATTGTTAAAAAACGTTTGTGTGGTAAAGGTTACTATAACATAAATTACTTTCTTAATGATATGGAATGGAGCGACCGCCCTCAGGCTATTAAATAATAAATTTAATTGTACGATGTTACTTTGTTACTTTGTAAATGTTACTTTAATTGTAAAACATATTTTTGATGAAAAAAAAACCCGCTGAGTTTGTTGCGCCCATTCTTCTCAGGCCTGAGGCATTCTTTAGAATGGGTGGTAGTTTTTTGACTTTCAATAAGTGATTTCACATCCTATTTTGAATAAAAATATTTGAATTCTAATTTGATTGTGCTCGTCACCTTGAGTCATAATTATGATTTTAAGTCTTATTAGCCAGTAATTTCACATACCGTTCTTCGCCATTTTCTTTTCATTTCCGTATCATCAATGTTTTTTGTAGTTTACGAACAAATTTCAGTTTTCTAGAACATATGCTGAACAAAGTTCTCTATCCCACAGCAGATACATGAGTCTAGAAGAGACTAGAAGCTTCTTCCGGCACCGGTGCTGCAGACCTGGATGGTTTGTGTAAGCGGCATCTGAAGTCTTATCGTCGTCATCACAATGCAAATTGGAGGCATTGCGCATATAATCATTAATACGAGAACAGTGTAGGGGAGACAGCCTTGGTAACTTATTAGAAGATACAGATAAATTAGTAGTAATTCCTTTATTCTTTTAATCTATATATAAAGTTAAACTTATAAGCAAAAAAAAAGATATGAACTTATAAGCAAAGTGTAACCATTACTGTTTATAACGTATCTCTGTCAACTGCTTTGTAAAACTAGCCAAGAATTTTTGTAATCCCGTCCCTAATGGTGGGTGCGGGGAAGTTTGTTTAATTTGATCACAGATTAAGCCCATTTCTGTCCTTATCTAAGATTAGGTACTTGACAAAAACAGTAATAGTCTTAATCTACGATTAATGTTGATCCTATTTTGATTCCTGTTGGTGAAATGAGTAAGAAAAACATTATTTTTTTTTTTCATTTATTTCCTTCTAAATTAAGGGATCTAAAGAAGAATGCCCTATATTATAATACTGAAAGGTTTTTTAGGGTAAATATTACAACCGAGCCTAAAAAACCCAATAACTGTGAGCGGCACTACAATTGCGCTCGTCATCTTGCGACATAAGATGTTAAGTCTCATTGCCCAGTAATTTCACTAGCTACGGCGCCCTTCAGACCGAAACACAATACTTACCCATGGTTTAGCCAGCATCCTGTGCAAAGGAGCCTCCCACTGGTAAAAGTACTAGCCTATGAATTGACAGTGTCCAAGAGAGAAGAATATCTCTAATACAGATACAGCAAGATAAGAAAGGGAAACGAATCTATTGATACTGTTACCGATTTTGTTGATAAACAGTCAGCCACTTGGAATTACCACCTAAGTATTTTGAATATAAAACTTGTATACCTAGTGGTGTCAATGTGTGAGTTAACAGTAGCTAATAAATAAAAATTGGTCACACATATACAGAAAGAAACTTTGATGCCAACTAAGTGACGATCGCAATTGTTAGAACACTCAGAATTTAGGGTTCAATCAAGAACAGGACGTATCATTAACCGTTAAGTGAACGTATAAAGAAGAATGTTTTCTCGTAAAAAAATCACAGAATCTACAAACAAGATCTCTTCTAAAATTGTGATTGATAGATTGACAGATTGATAGAATAAATACGTATTATATAAACATAATAGAGAAAGCAGATAATAGTCGTTAACAGAAGCGAATAACATTTCACATTGTTCCAATACAGGCAGATATAGATAGCTCTATAGACAATGTTATTGTTTCATTTGATGGGACTACAGAGAGATCATTTACATATGGGTAATTGCTTCGGCAGAATGTAATAACAGCCAATTAAATATTCGATTAATTCCCAGTTTCCGATTAAAGGATCAATCGAAATTATCATTTTCATAAGACTTTTCATTTGTGAATTAAAACAGGTATGGCTATTTATCTATAAGGCTTCATAAAATTGTTAAATCTTTAAAAATGGATTGAGTTATTGGATTGAAATATACTCCCAAATTATATTAAAATTTGACCAATTAATTTTTTTTTAATTGTATCGTAAAAAATAAATTAATATCTAAGGCCTATTATAATGTGATAGACTATTTGAATGATAAAGATAGTTGGTATTAATGTTTCTAAATTTATTGTTAATGAATATTGTTAAACTCATTTGAATGCTATTGTAACTTTTGAACTTCATCCTAAACTAGACTAAATAACTTATAAAGATTTTTTGAATTGAAATTGAATTGAATATATAAGGTAGAAGACCAAAGAAACAACACAAAATGCTTTGTGGCCAACTGCTCAGTTACTTACAGTATACCAAATAATAAAAATCATGTCTTTAAAGACGGCTTCAGCCTTCTAATTGATTGTAAACTTCATTGCAATCTTAAGGCTTTTTACTCTTTATAATTATGTGTTTTACTAATAGTGTTTTCAGTTTTATTATTGTCACAAATAAATAGGATTATAGGAATAGGGATTATTTAGAAAATTTTATGTTTATCAATTTCAAATCATCGTTGTAGTTTCAAAACAATATTTGAATCATCCAAATCACCTCTCATCTGCCCTCTCATTGCAGTCCTTGCTAAGTCGACCAAGCCTGATTAAGGCTGGTTAAAAAATCATTAATTATTCTTTACATAAGTATTGATTTTTAGGGTTCCGTTTTTGGTGTAGCGAAATGGTAAAAAACGGAACCCTTATGGATTCGTCATGTCTGTCTGTCTGTCCGTGTATGTCACAGCCACTTTTTTCCAAAACTATAAGAACTATTCTGTAAGTAAGTAGATGTATTCTGTGAACTGCATTAACATTTTCACACAAAAATAGAAAATTTTGAGGGATTCCCATACTTAGAACTGAAACACAATTTTTTTTTTCATTAAACCCATACTAAACTGAATAGTTTGCGCGAGAGACAATTCCAAAGTGGTACAACGCGTGTCTCCCTTCCATGAAGTACATTACCATGCAAACTTCCACCTAAAATTGGTTTGAACGAGATTTAATAAGTAGTTTTTTTTAATACGTATGAAATGAAATGATGAGACCTTAAATGATGGACTGTATGATTTTGAGCAAAGATTTTTTGCCTTTTCGATTTAAATATCATATCATTTTCCTATCTATACAACTTTATGTTACTTGCTGCTACGGAACCCTTCATGGGCGAGTCCGACTCGCACTTGGCCACTTTTTATTGATTAGGAACATAAACTAGATTTACCGTCTACTCTCTTGTACCACGAGAATGTCGGTGACGCGTATACTGGTTTGTTATTAAAAAATATATAAAATATATTTTTTTTTATGTATTTGTCAATAATATATCAAAACATCAAGAAATATTTCGAAACGTATGCTCCCTGTTGTTATAATGAAATTGCTTCACAGCAGAACTGTCAAACCGTGCGTCAATGACAATAAATTCTCTCATAGAAAATATGTCCATACAAAACAAATAATGGAATTAAAAATAATAATGGGTCTCAAATCAAAATAAAAACTATCCTATCTCTCAAGTTGCAACCTAACTGCACTCCATGAAGTAATCCCCATTTAAATCCGTTCATTAGTTTAGGAGTCCATAGCGGACAAACAACGTGTCACATAATTTATATATACTAAGATAAGATATGTTCATAATACTGCCATCGCGTTCAGCATTCTCCTCAAACTTTGAATACTTTTTACCATAATATGTGCCATTAATATTTTACGATGGGTCACAATTGTACTTTTATCGGACCATAAAACGAGCTATTCGACGGATAAATGAATTTACTTTAAAGGGTAATAAATACTCCATATTCAGATTTCGATACTTAGATATAACCCTACTTGGGTGTTAATAATGTTCATCTTTATAAATTATATAACTATAGATTAATGTTTGGTCTGCTACTCTGTGTATGTCTGTGGTAAAAGAAGCACTGTTGTACTGTCATTGTTATTGCTATAAAATAATCATAATATAGTCCCAGGTTGTCCGATCACTTAGATATTCAGCTGTGGAGTAGTAAGATTTAAGACTGAGCCATTTTTTAATAAAACATTTAAATTTATTTATAGATAATGCCTAAACAGTGGCTGGGACTTTATTATAAAATTGTTTACATTTACCCTTAAAGCTATTATGTATCTTATGAAGCCAATTAGAATTAGTTACAAGCAATCCTTTATTTCAAGTGTTATTAAAATTAAAATCACTATTTAGTTAGTTATGTTTTAGTCAAAAGGTCAAGAGTAATATTTATAATTATTGTAAAGTGATGCAAAAAGCCTTACACGAGTAAGTTGCCACAAGTAGCACCCTTTCACTGTCATTTTATTATTATTTAACTTAACTGCCAATATAAGCACTATAGCAATTTTATATTAATTACTTTAATATTAAAAAATAAATAAAAAACTCAAATATAATCTAAGATATGAAAAATCTATGTAACTGTACGATGATGTACAGTATATGTTTCAATATTCAGTATGGTTGTTATTTTTAAATGATTGCTCAAATATACAAATGTAATTTATATAATTACAAACTCTCTAGTTGGGGAAAGTATATACTCGCCCCAACTAGAGAGGTAATGCGTAATTCGGATGGTTGGTGTAGTGGTTAAAGCGCTAGGGCGAATCCTGAGAGGCCGTCATTATCTATAAAATTTGGTTTATAACAGTATTTCTTAGCAAGTGCACACGTGACGTAGTCCCTTCTCCAATGCTTAGACTTTAGATGCAACTGCAAAATAAATTCACAACTCTGAACCCGAACTATTTTTCTTTATAATAAGATGAAAAGACTTATCTAGTATAATCCAGAAACGCTAGGATCAATTTAATATTTCGAAAGAGACTAAATTTCTAAGTAAATGCGTTTTTTCAACGTCATAAAGACCAGAAGCGCTTTTTCATTTTAGTGATGCCACCCATGTTTCTACAGATGTGCCCTTTTTCGCAGTGCGTTTTATGGACTTTTTGTTGTAATAGAAGAAATTAAAAAAAATATCAGTAGATGCGCCTTTTCTTACTGATTCCGAATATATATGTAACTCAATTTTCAGAAAAATGTTAGATGCACCTTTTTTTCTTATGACGGTAGAACTGTTGTTTTATTCAATCTAATTTAACGTTATTGTTACAATTATACTAATATAAGTTTACGATTTTGAACTTGTTCTAATTCTTGTTTCATATTAATAATTAATAGTGTGTAGACTGTGGCAAATCTCACACACAAAATACTTAAACTTTGAGAAACGTGAAGATAACTGCTTTAATTTACATATTTATTGCTTGGCATGTGAAGGTGTCTTTGAAGTCTGCAAAGAACAGACTATTCCTTAAAAACACTCAAGAAATCTTTTGAGATGCCCCTTTGTTAAGAGGTAACCTTTCATATCAATTACAGTAATAATTTTGTGAAATATTAATAAAATACTATAAGGTCCGATATTGTATACACGCCTAAAATTAAATAACAAACAAGCCATAGCCGTACGAGTCACGCCCTCGGGACTCCACGGTAATTATGCCCCTAATAACTTATTGCGATAACGTAATGGCCATGAGATACAAGTAATATTTTCTTTAATATTGTAGTTTTAATGAATTAGTGTTGATGTTATTGTACATTTTGATATATACATTTAATTTGTACCTTAATTTAGAGACGATGCTATATTCAAATCGGCGCCTGATCGAACGCTAAGCTGGTATAATAATATGCAAATGACATATTTTCCATAAAGCTTCGTATGTTCGCCCTCACTTGGAGTACTGTTGTCACCTCGAGGCAGGCGCTTCCCGGTAATTCCTTCTTCCATTTGATAGCATACAATAAAGAGCGGCTCGAATCATCGACAATCAAGTCATCTCCGATCGGCTGGAATTAAGAAAAGGTGTCTATGATGTTTTGAGTTGGAGGTTTGGGTTTCGTACTCAATAGCAGAAAATATTATTAACTGTCCAGTGGTAACTATATAGTCCCTACCGTTAAAACCTGCTATAGTAGAGTAACAGGAATTCATCATGCCTAATATTTTTTATCACATTTGAGTTTAATTAATAAAATTTTTTCCTATACCAAGATTTGCTTTTACAACAAGAAGTTTTGCTTTTACAACATTTTCCCTGAAAATGTAAGTAAACAAATGTATTACGAAAATGAAAATAATTGCTTAAAATCATTAAATGGTAAAGGTTTCCATAACATAAATGACTATCATAATGATACTACACATTGGGAATGGCGAAACTGCCCCCAGGCTTTTTAATATATAAATTGTTAAGAAATTCTATTCGAATATAAGAAGCTCAATGAGTTTCTTTCGCCCTTTCTTCTCAAAGGTTAAGGCACACATATAGGTACTATGAATAAAATTTTTAATAACAATCCACACACAATGCAAAATACACTTTGTAACTAAATGAAATTTGTAACCAAAACTTATTTACGATGCGGGACTCGAACCCGCGACCTCTCGGGTTCCGTATTGTAACTATTTATTTTATAGCACCAACTTTGGAAACGTTGGACTGAAAAAACACCCACGAAACCATTAAAAATATTATACATAAAATAGGCAGATGTCTCTTGAGTCAAGTTTTCGAGAATATTGTACAAAAGTACTAAGACGTAAGCAGACTAAGTTTGCACAATATGTATTGTACTGGTCTCGGTACAAGCGGTGCATTCTTGGGAAATTCTTCACTCCGCTTTGAATATTGTGCGTTTGTTCTGCAGAGCTTTTGTTAAGGACTTGAGGACCACCACAGCACAATAGACGGATTTTACTAAAAGTATTGTTGTATAAAAGTGTAATCAATGGTACTACTTTGAAATTTTTTATTAAATTCGAGTAATTATTCTTTTTGTAAACATATATGGAATCTTAGATAATTTATATGTCTAGATAGAATCTCTTGCTGATATAAACAGGACAGGAATATTAGTTTAGTGTGCGTGAACTGCTCAAAATAGAGGTTAGTTGTTCTAAAATATATTTTATTCGATGTTACAAAAATAATTTTGTATTAATTTGTTTAAAAATACAATAATAATGTGACACTTTTCTGTTCCGTTAAAATGATTAAGTTAATGGTCTCTTTTGTGATGTCTAACGACCGTTCCCAATATTCAGACTATGTCTTACTTGAGATAAAAATCGTAACTATCGTTGACTTTTCTGTCCCAATAAATTTATCGACGGTAACTCACCTTATCTGTACACACTGTCTATCAATGGGAGGACGTATAGCTTACCAGCGATAAAAGTTTGTATGGAAATTGCAATTCACTCATCCCAATATAAGGCGATAAGAATGACTTATCGGGTATATTGGGACAGCTTCAGATTATTGACAGCTAATTACTAACAGTAGAAGGTAGTAATTTATCTCTATCTGTATATAGTATATTGGGAATGGCCGTAAGTGAATGTTTTACATTTATAAAAATAAAACAATATAACTTTAACTTCTAACGGCCGTTAAGAGATAGACTGAATGTTAGGAACGGCCGTAAGTATGTGATTTTTATATCAACTCGATAACTCCACGTGTTCCCGAGATATAGGATCTGGACAGACAGACAGACAACAAAGTTATTCTTTAAGGGTTCTGTTTCCTTTTGAGGTACGGAACCCTAAAAATAAGTTTTTAGAGTTAAGGCTCCCCAAGCTCAAGGAGTGTTATCATTTTAAACTATCAATTGGAATTTATGGGCTACGGTCTCGATTAAATGCTTTTTAATGCCAGACATAAAATAAAAAGATTTCTTATAATTTTATATTTTAATCGCAATGATTATTTCGTAATTTGTTTGTTCTTTTTGTTGCGTATCATATTTTGTTTTTATCTTTTGCATATTTTGTAACTTTTTATGTAGGTAATTTTTTCTTTCTGTATTGTATTCTTTATGTATATGTTATTTGTGCAGGTTTTCAGTTTTAAGTATATGTGTTATTCTGTAAGTATCTAAAAATGACGTAGTTCCTGAAAAACGTTCCAAGCCACAAACATCACATTTTAAGGAATTCGTGTTTAAGGTTTAATCAATATTAGTGTATTCCATACATGTGGGTTGGGCTACTAAGTCATAATGTCATTTAAAGAGTGACAGTAGGGCTGCATTTTTTGTAAGTCCGTTAATATGAATCACATTAACCAGTTTTATGTTAACTCAATTTTGACATGATTGTGGTTTGGAATGTTTTCTGGAATTACGTCCAAATATTCAAACGTTTCTAAACCACAGCGCAAGTTGTATCGTAATGGGCTATACTTAAAGCCAGCTCTGTAGCTCTTGCTAAGCGGTGTCCATTTATACATCACTCTTGTTTGTACCTATTATAATATATGTTTATAAATACTACTTTACTTTAAGCGACATTTCTATAATTTGCTTCTATGTACACTTAAATTCCTTTGTTTAACTTTTTTTGATAAAATAATTATTTGTGTGATGTGAAATAAAAATATGTATCTATAATCTTGCTATTAAAATATACGGGTGTTTTTCAGGCGAAGATATAATAATGATGGTCTAACACAGTTTACAAAATATGTACCTACCATGGATTGCTACTTTTCTTATGATGATGTAAGGATAAAAAGAACTCTGTATAAAATTTCAATATCTCAATTGTCACAAAAGCAATTTTACTAACATGAAAAAAGATAATTTGTATTACTAACATTAGATCTATCATAAAACCTTCAACATTGAGGTATTTACATTTAAACATGAGTGGTACTACGGGTATGTCAAGTAATTACAATGTTAATACACAAAATAAACGTTTATAATTATGATTTTAGCTAATTTTAAGGCTATCGTTCTCCAGTCTAGAGATATTATCGACAAACGACTTTTTATGTGTTGCTATTAGGCATGTACGTCATCATTTCACCTTACTTCTCTAGGGGGAGCATGTACGAGTGGAACATCGCACATCACGTTGCGCCCTGTCAGCAGTTGCGCTGGCGCGTGCCGTGTTTCCACATTTTCCCCAGTTCACGTTCGAGCATCAATCGGTTCGCGTGTGCTCATAACCATTTACCATTATAACCATTTAGACTAAGTTCAATAAACTAATTGTTCTTAAGTCTAGTTTAATTTATGAACCAAACATAAATTAATCTGTACGGCAACCAGAACACCGTACAAGGCATATATAAGACAATGACAGCTTACCAAGGCATCTTTCTCTTCAATAAACAAGGCTAAAAAAGAGCTATTGTGTACTTCTACCAAGAGATAATATTCCAAGCTATTCATTTAATTCATTAGCAAGCTTTAGAATATAAGCATATCATTTATTCGTTGTCAATAATCTGATTGTTCATCAGTGAGTCTTTCTGTAATATAAGTGAAGATTTGGATCTTCAAATATTTGGATATAACCATAACAGAAAGCCATTGAAAACACCTCAAGCGAAATCGAAAGAGATGCGCAACCAAACTAAAATATTTTATTTCGTAGGTAAATTGCATTACACAAATGATTTAAGTTTTCTTTAGTGTTTATTTCGCCAATACTTGTCCTTAAACAATTCGACACGTGTTTCGCCTCTACACGAGACATCCTCAGGACGTGTTGTCTCGCCAAAATCTGGCACGAGACTAGTCTTAGTTCGCTCGGAAGGCAGATTTCCTTAGAGAAGAACGAGCAAAAAACTCTAAGGTTGCTCTTATCAAAACAGAGTGGCATTACAAGTTCTTATTTCATTCAATTACTAAATGCCTTATACGAGTAAGTCAAATAATGTAAATTAATGAGTAAAAACATAGTTATAATTATTGAGTACATACTTAAACTACAAAACAGTAGATGCATCAATCCACACATACCGTAAATAAAATGAAGGTTTTATGCGAGCAGTTTATTAGCTATTATTTAAAACAAAATGCGCAGTAACGTTCACAGTGGTGAACCACTGATGTGTCACTCTACTCCAGCTTAACCAGAAACGTCAATAAAACTTCTTTTAATTTCATTATAAATATCATGTATTACATAAATCTCGAGAAAGATGTAATAGAGCGGTCTGTAGGTAACATTATCCGTGATGTGATCGTAGTATCGACCGCTACGAGAAAGCTTTGCCGCGCGGTCGTCGACCCCGCCGTAGCGTAGCGTAGCCAGCAGCGTAACTGAAATCCTATATCTTAGCCGGTCTGCGACGCGCCATTTTGTATGTCGTGTTATGCTAAATAAAACACTAGATAGATCTGTAGTTTATGAAGTTATTCTATTTTTATTGGATTTGTTTAGTAACCGTTACCTACTTATGTCTTCGAGTAATTTACATATTGACAAAAAAAACTAAATTGTTGCTTGAAATATTAATATTAAATCATAGTATATATTATTTTATATATTATTGTATATTATATTGATAATCTTTTGTAACACCCGAGGACTCTCAAGAGATTTTGCAGGATTTTAACGTAAGTGTTAGCGTTTTTTAACGGTACTTCACACCTATTCGACTTGAAGCTCAAAAGGAAGTTTAGTAGAAGTAGTACTTTGAAGAAACTTCCTTGATTATTCTCATACTCGCTAAAGTATTGTTGCCTGCGGCGGTTTTGTTCCCCTACCTGAATATGTCCGACGGAAACGATATCTGGTATATGTGCTTGTTTAACTATAATTAATACATTTTGAGATATTTAATGCTATTATTGTCAAAATTTAAAATGCTTCTCATGTTCAGGCTGCTGCTTAAAAAAAAAAAAGACGGCACACGTCACAATATGTCGATCTTAGTGAGTTAGTATTTTTATAGCGTTTGGTGCAGAGATACTTAAAGCAAGGAAACGACATCTTTTTCAGTCAATTTTTTTATGACAAAAAGGGATGAGATGAGCAGGGTGTTCAGCTGATGGTAATTGATACACCCTGCCCATAACAAGGCAGTGCCGCTCAGGATTCTGAAAAACCCAAAAATTCTGAGCGGCGCTACAATTGCGCTTGTCACCTTGAGACATAAAAAATTAAGTCTTATTTGCCTAATAATTTCAAATCGAATCAAATCAAAATCAGTTTATTCACATAGGTCACGGAAACTTTTTGAATCTACCGTAAAGGGTTGAGCTAATGAGAAGAAATAGCAAGAAACTCATTGCCACTCTTTTATATCAAGATTTACATTTAAGTACATCGATTTACAAATCATTTCAAATTACAATATAATATGTAAAATGTAAAATGTAAAATGATGCAACAGACACACTCAAACGTCAAATAGTCAATGTCTTACACGAGTAAGTCAAAAAAGTAAATGTAAATAAATTGAGTACAGTAGCTGCATCATCTACGGTGACTTGTTTGCTACTACGGTTTGACTATATACGGTGCCCTTCTGATCCATACACAATAATTCTTACACATTACTGCTTCACGGCAGAAAAAGACGCCGTTGTGGTACCCATAATCTAGCCGGCATCTTGTGCGAAACACTTTTACTGGTTAAAAAGTGGAAATGCTGCAAGTATACTCCCTAAAAAAGCTTCGCATAATCCTATTCGAGAAAACATTATTGGAGTTTTATTTTGATAACGATACTTAGTTTAATATTAAAGCCATTAAAGTTATTTATCGTTTGAGTTTGAGTCGTTATAGTGAATATCGTTACTTTGTGGTGACTTGATGGCGAAGCATAGGTTTGAGATGTGTTCTCGCTGTGCTTTATGTATAGGTATAGGTATTCACGGGCTACTTTCCGCAACTCGACGTCTGCTATGCGCCTATTTTGCGTCATAGGGTTGTGTTGCTAATCTTGCCATCCCAACTCCTCAAGGAAGTTACTCAAACCTCTGATGTCACCCATGACTTCGGGGAGAGTCCTCGGTGACCCCAGGTGTTTAGCCCGGTATGTTGCCACACTACGGCACTCCAGGATGAGGTGTGTGGCCGTTTCTTCTGTCTCCATGCAAGCCCTGCACAGGGGACTGTCAGTGACACCTATATTAAACAGATGCTTGTTAAAGGGGCCGTGGCCCGTTATTACATGAGTTATCTTACGTAATCTTGATCATGTGAGTTTCACCAGCTTGCGAGAGAGCCTCTGATCTATGCAAGGTAGAGCCTTTTTTGCCTGTCTGCATCCACTCATCTCCGTCCAGTATTTATTATGTAGCTCCTTGGTGTGCTGCCTTATGACTGATGCGGGCCAACCAGAGGGGAGAGGGACTATTGGTTCCGGTTCAATGGCTATCATCTCTGAGGCCCTCCTTGCTAATTCGTCAGCGGCATCATTACCTCTGGAGCCACTGTGACCCTTGATCCATTGCAGAATCACGCGATTGTTATTATCACATTCTTCCGTCAGGGAACAGTAACAATTGTATATAAGCTTTGAGGTGGTAATATTGCTTTGTAGGGCTTATAGTACTGATTTGCTGTCCGTAAGGATCCGGGTGGAGTAATCCTTTACCTGACGTGTCAGAGTCGCCGTAGCCGCTTCGATAATTCCCATGCATTCCGCTTGGAGGACAGAATTATGAGCTCCAAGTGTGTTATCCAGCTATGTTTATGTTTAGATCTTCCGAAAAAAAATTGTGCTTTATGTAATATCTAGTACACAAAAATATTTAGTACTTCATTGTATGTCTGCTACCGCAATTATCATGGGGAGTGTTCCGAAGAGCTGTTTCACCCGATTTCTGCTGCCAAATTCCACGCGACACGCCCAGCATCTGGATGCGTAGCATTCCTCCACGATGCGATTTTCAAGGAACTTTCTTCCACACACAACAAAACTGTGGAACGATTTCCCATGTGTGGTGTTTCCGAGACGATAAGACATTGATAGCTTCAAAAAAAGCGCGCACACCTTCCTTAACGGCTAGCAACGCCGCTGTGATTCCTCTGATGTTACAAGAATACGTGGGCGGCGGTGATCACTTAACACCATGAGACCCGTACGCTCGTTTGGTCTCCTTTTCCATCAAAAAATACTTTTAAACCACATACATGTAACACAACAGAATACATTCACGTGGTAATTGGATGCATGGAAACTCAATTGCTCTGTTCAACAAATCATTAATTTATGAGTACCTGTGACGAGTCCTTTTGTCAAGCTGGTTCGATTTCTGATACATTACATTTTTATCCGCGTTTGGTTGTTTGTGTATTTGTGTAATTAATAATTTCCGAAAGGACAACGAACCACTGTTAACAGATGAAAACTGTTCACGAATTGCACGTTTAAGCTCTTGTTTGTGAATCTTCCAAGTTCTCTCTAAATAGTGTATTCTATAGTTTTAATTATTATTACACTAGAAATAAGGGAATGCTTCTAATTGATTCTAGCAGCGTCATAAGATACACGATTTACCCTAAAAGCTGTTAAGCTGTTACCCTAAAAGGTGTTAAGCTTTCAGGGTAAATGTATACACTTTTATTATTCAGTTATTATCGATAAATAAATTTAAATGTTTTACTAAAAAAAGTGATCGTGTAGCCTGGGAATAGATTATGATTATTTTATTATCTCTGGTGAGTGGTTTTATTTACACTCCATGGAATGGCAAAGGTCTACCGATACAGCCAACGCCGGAAATGTGATAATTACATAATGTACCTACCAGTATCTTGGGATTATATGATTTTTTTCTTAAGGTGACAATTAAATGTTAAGACAAATCATTTAAACATGGAATTAATATGTATGTAATAGAGTATGTATTACGTATTACCTAATATTTCTATGAACCACTATACCTAACCTAGATTTAGTTGTTAGTGGCACCAAAAAATCTGTGCGTTTTTGCGCTAAACAATGCTTTATTAAGCGATAGAGTATAAACTTTTTGAAAGACTCAATAAAGTAAATATATTAGTGATTGTAACTCTATAAATGACATATAAAGTAGAGGAGTAGAAAAAATACTTAAAATAATAAATACCTACTTCAGTTGTAAATACAAAAACACGAATAAATAATTAAATTTGAAAAAGCAACTTACAAAAATACAAATTTAAAGTAAAACTTGAAAAGCGAAGGTTCTGTAATGTAATATTAAAGCAAGCGGTACCAGTAATGACCACATCCGGTCGAGGAGGCTTCTAAATTTTACATTACGTCAGAGTTTAGGGGACACGTGCCAAAGTGATAATAATGCTTCAAAACATGGCCGTTCCAAAGCTTTTAACGCCCTATAAATTATTACTTGTTTCTGTTTATTTGCAAATCGGTGACGATTCCATTTTATTTATTATCTTTGTAATATTTCGAGCGTGCTTATTAGCTAGCTTACGGTACGCAAACGTGGTCAAAGCTCATGGTCCCTCAGAGGGCAATTGAGAGGGCTATGCTCAGAGTTTCCCTGAGAGATCGAATCAGAAATGAGAAGATTCGTACGAGAACCAAATTAATAATATAAATAATTAGTCCAAACGATTGCAAAACTGGAGTGGTAGTGGGCAGGGCACATAGTTCGACGGACACATGGCCGTTGGGGCAGTAAAGTCCTCGAATGGCGACCACGTACCGGAAGACGCAGTGGTCAAGATCGCTGGAATACGTTGGTTGAGAGCAGCGCAGGACCGATTGTGGTGGAAATCTTTGGGGGAGGCCTTTGTCCAGCAGTGGACGTCTTCCGGCTGATGATGATTCAGAGCGTAATAGTTATCAGGAAACTATAATGATTCTCAACAAAGAGTAATTTGGCTTGTGCAGTTTGTTAAGAAATAGTAATCAACCTTTTGACAGTTTATTTCTTTTCAATGCGAATCTCTTCTGCACAATATACTAATAACTTTATTGGCAACACAAACACACAGCTAAACATAGGTTATAAAGAAAACAATTTGATAAGAAAACTTAACTCTTATAGATAAATGAGAATTCTTGAAACTGTACTCTAAAATAAAATAAGCTATTTCTTGTTATATTATGGAAAAAAATATGTAAACCCACTATGACATCCCTATGACAAACTATTATATTATATTCTAAAATAACAAAAACATATTTATAACAAAAACCTAAAATCTGTTATTTCTCGTTATTCAATTGCTAGTAATGATATTTTGCGTAAGTACGATTAAAAATTCTAAGATATGTCATAAATCATGTAACTGACACAGAACAAAACTCGGTCTTCCTAATCATTTCAAAGATTCTCAGCCCCCAATTATGTCATTGAAGTGAAAAAAGGCTTTATGCATTTTTGTGAATAGTGAGTAGATCTTTAACACGTAGGAATTTATGTAATATAACATTTCTACTGTAGAAAACCCAGAAAATAGAAATATAAAAAACCACAATATAAGATAACGCATTTAACATTTACGTAACAAGACACAGTCGTATAAGGGTCCAAACACATAAGCTCATTTAGACGCGCTGACTACTCGCGTTTTTAGTGAATGTGGCCTCCGCGTGGTTTAAACGTGCATTCATATATTATATGCTTTTGCTAGATTCAAACATACATGAATCAAGCATGAAACGAACTTCAAACGCTTATTTCTAATAACTGGGATGTATTCATTCCGCAACCAGTGGAAGACTGCTTTGCACGAGATGCCGTCTAGATTATGGATACCACAACGGCACCATTTCTGCCGTGATACAGTAATGTGTAAACACTATTGTGTTTCGTTCTGAAGGGCGCCGCAGCTAGTGAAATTACTGGGCAAATGAGACTTAGCCTCTTATGTCTCAAGGTGACGAGCACAATTGTAATCAGAATTTTTGAGTTTTTCAAGAATCCTGAGCGGCACTGCATTGTAATGGGCATGTTGTATAAATGACCATCAGCTGAATGTCCTTCTCGTCAAGTCCCTTATTTTTATTAAAAAAAACTCTCTACCAAATGAGTTCCTATAAATATTTTGTCCTATCTCCTCATCTAGATACGTTTCGTTACGCATTTTAAAGTTTGTGCCAAAATGATACATACGGAAGAAAAGTGTGTAGTAGTAAAACTGTAAACTGCTTTGCGTTTGCTAATCCGAATCTATACGTCCGTCCTCCGCCCGTCGTGTGCATGCACCCTAAGAATTCGTAGTAAATGCTGCTTGTTTTAGAATTTCCGAGCATTACATTAATACAACGCTTAAGAATGCTTTGTACTTAGCAACATACAGTTTTGTGGAATTTCATGTTCAACACAGACTGTAATATTTACGAAACTGTATTATTAATTTAACTTATGTGAAAATGTCACAATTATTCATGAACCGTTACATAATATTCATATATAAGATGATATATTTTAACACCTTTTCTCTTTGCAACATAGAAATATTAGTGGTATTTGGTTTGGTTTAGTTGAATGTATATTGTGGCTACATAATCTATACTTATACTATAAAAGGGTAAAGTTTGATGATTTTTCAGTCATGGTTTATTTCCGAAACAACCAGTAGGAGGCTCCTCCGCATAGGATGCCGGCTAGATTATGGGTAACACAACGGTGCCTATTTCTGCTGTGAAGCAGTAATGTGCAAGCATTATTGTGCTTAGGTCTAAGGGGAGCCGTATACTCATTTTTTTCGATGTTTTCAAACCTATCAGTAGTCTATATAGACGTATAAATGATCTAAGTGTAGCAATCTGTCCCGAATTTTATCCAAAATAACAATAAGATTATGTTTATTCATGGAAACCCAATATTATAATTATAGTTAAATAAGTTATATATAATTATAATTATATTTATTATAATTATAGTTAAATAAGTTATATATAATTATAATAATTATAATTATATTAAAATAAGTTAATAAGTTATATATAAAATAGTTAAAAAAGAGTTAAATTAAAAAATTAGATCTATACTGCATTTATTTATTTATATTCATAATTATAATTTAAAAATTACTAGTCGCTGCTACTCCCAGACTCAATAATGTTGGGGCTACTGAAAACCAGTGCTACATTGGCACCACGCTATTGCAGCTTTTTACTGAGTTAGCTCCATTTGGTGACATTCACTGCCGCACAGTACCTTTTTCGTTTTAAGCTATAAATTATATTATTTAAATTGTTTTATTTGTTAGTTCTAAGAAATTATTACTTATTTTGGTTTGTATCATTTTAATAATTGTGTGGTGGTGGTTTTTGTTATCAATAAATTTTTATTCTATTTATTCTATTCTATTCTACTACTACTTGAAACATGAGCTCATTTTGTCATCATCAACCAGAAAGTCTAGAATTTTTATATTATGAGTTATTCATTACAACCCTATCGATACGCATGGATTCAAACTTTGATATATTTAATAATTATTTATCACTTGTATTTGAGGGTTTTGGACTTATGGGTGAAAAGAAATCTCTTCTCAAGCTACACTACAGACTAGGCTTCCATTTTTAACACGTTTCTATAGAGCAAGACAGCAAAATCCATCGTTTCCGCGGAGTTCCATACGTTATTACAATAAGAGCGCGACTGTCAGCTGGGGAAGCTAAATTCGGTGAGATATGTTCCGTCGATCATATACGCGGCGCGTCTGCCCCGCCCACAAGGCCATTCTAATCTCTTTAAACTGTTCTGTGTTTATTCCTATCCGTGCCTATAAAATATGTATCATCTTTTAGCTTACTAACTGACCTGACAGACACTTTCTTCTGTCTAATAGAAAAAAAAGTAATCGGGAATACTGTTATCTAAAGCCATCGGAAATATGTAATCAAAGTTATTGAGTTAAAAATGAAACAAAAACGTATTTCTGAATGATTTTATAATATGAAGGTACGTAGTAAAATGATAAGGACGTATATCGTATTTGTGTAAATAGCTTTTCTATAACCGCTTTATAATAGACAATATTTAAAAGTATAAGTATGGATATAGTACTAACGTTATCCTTAAGAGACATATACTATCGCGGACTTTTCTATAATCCTGTATAAGATACACAATTCCATAAAACATTATTATGTTATATTTCAAAGGGTTTTGACAGCAATTTCGTTGAAAGCTCCCAGACGGCTTATTTTTTCCGAAACCTACAACAAATATCGTTGAAATATACAAAATGTATACAAAAACTTAACAAATCGTACACTAAAACTTTTCTCAAGCACGTTATCCATTGATAAAAATAGCATGAAAAAGTAGTTTTTGAGTTTATCGCGCATAGATAGACAGACGCGGCGGAAGACTTTATTTTATAATATGTAGTGACGTATATGACGAGAGTTGTCAAACTTCATATCGTGCAGCAACGTACATGACGAGAGTTGTCAAACTTCAAGACATTGTTTATTTCAACAGCTCCGTCAGCAATACTCGTAGCTCAGCGGAAAAGTGTTTACTTTAGACGCTGTAGACCCGGGTTCGATACACCTACCAGTGAATGGAATATTTTGGATTTTGTAAAGTTAATGGAAATTTCTAGTAAGTTCAAGTAAGCAGGATAAAAATAGTTAAAAGAATCTTCTAGTACAATTTAAATTTAAAGACGGAATGGGAGAATCATTTTGAAAATAGAACAGATCCGGGGGTATATAAGCCGTACTAAGCGTGGCCTACGGCAGTTCTACTTCTGACTCGAAAGTGTAAAGGAAGAAGAAGAAGAAAAGAAGAAGTAGTGAAAAGTGCCAACTGATACAGGTGAAGAAGAAGATAGAAGAGACTTAGTGTTCGGTGCGGTGTGAAGCGTTGAAGGTACCGCCGCCCACAAGAGGAACAGCGGCAGACCGGCGAAGTGCAAGTTCAGAAAAAGTGAACGCAAATAAAGACTCATTCAAGTATTATTTCCAATCCCTGACCCACTCTCGTATCAATATATTATAGTACTTCTCAAGACAGAATAATACTATAGGGTATAGAAGACATGACAGCCCGGTAATACGTGACCAATTTTGATTTGTCAATGAGTGCGTAAGCCATGAGTGGTTTATTATTTAAAATACTAATAACTCTAACAGCCGTTCCCAATATACTATATACAGATAGAGATAAATTAATACCTTCTACTGTCAGTAATTAGCTGTCAATAATCTGAAGCTGTCGCAATATACCCGATAAGTCATTCTTATCGCCTTATATTGGGACGCATGAATTGCAAATTCCATACAAACTTAATATCGCTGGTAAGCTATACGTCGTCCCATTGACAGACAGCGTGCACGGATAAGGTGAGTTACCGTCGATCAGTTTATTGGAACAGAAAAGTCAACGATAGTTACGATTTTTATTCTCAAGTAAGAGATACGCTGAATATTGGGAACGGCCATAAGGAGGTAATGTCAAGCGTGGCTAACTGACTGTCTACGACTTGTCAATCAAAATCGGTTACAGTTATAATTGATTCGCTTATCTTTTATCTTGCTGTATCTCCGTTAGAGATGTTTTTCTATCTCGCTCGCTATATCTATGAGCTAGCTGTATATTCTAAGTCAATGGTACTTCTTTTATATTATTTGAAAAAATATTATTCTTTAAACAAATTTAATTCACACAAATAAGCGTTCTCCCAACTGAGCCAACCGTTCGAGTGACGTATCGTTAGTAAATTTGGTTCACAAATTTAATGTGTGTATTTAATCCCAAAAGTGAGGGTTATCACTTTGAAACATAGTACATTGTTTAGATTTGCAACAGCGACATCTAAAATGAATTTCCTTATATTATGCAAATATTGGGGTTGAGCAGGTTATCAACTGTAAAGTATAACATTAAGCCACAGCCTGAGAGTTGAACAAAGCACACAAGATAATCAACAATACGTCACTCGAACGGTTGGCTCAGTTGGTAGAGCGCACGCACGGAACGCGAAAGGTCGCTCTTTCAAGTCCCGCATCGTTCATAAATTTTGAAAACAATCAAATTTTATTTGTGTTATTTATTAATCCCAGAAGTGAGCTATATCAATTTAAAACATAACATATTGCTTTAATTTAATTTGTACCAAAATTCATGCACGCTGCGGGTGAAGTGAACCCGCGCCTCTCGAGTTGCGTCCGAGTGGTCTTACCAACTGAGCCAACCGTGCGAATCACCCATCTACTGAAATCTTGGTATGTCTTATTTAACTGTCAGGCCGTGGCTCCATCTACAGGATCTACTTAACAGTTGATAATCTGCTCAACCCCATTATTTGCATTTTAGGAAATTTACTTGAGATGTCGCTCTTGCAAATTTAAATTGTTTATTTTAAACTGGTTTATCAGTTTCAGTAATTTCGTAGTATTGTCAGACGGTCAAACTGAATCAAGCTCTAATTGGTTATGATGCTGCCTCGATGGATCTGACATCGCCGTCAATGACGACATGACTTGCTTGATTGAAACTTCATTCGCTGACATTTCCTATTAATCCAATCAATTTCGTGATTGCAATATTCTATAGTATTGTCAGTGATAGTAGTAGAAGCGACAACATTCCTAGGCATTACATTAGACTTTAAGCTACAATGGGGTGCTCTGCAGTATTTGCGATAAAAAAAATTAGGCAGCTGACAGATGTTGAAACGGCTAGACTTGTATATTTCAGCCTCTTACGGAATTATGTTGTGGGGTAGGGCTGCAGATATTAAAAACATATTTGTGCTGCAGAAAAGAGCAATTCGAGCAGTCTATAAAATGTGTTCAAGGATTCATTGAGAGAAAAGTTTAGTGGAATAAATATTATGACAGTACACTGCCAGTACATATACGAGAACCTCCTATACGCTCATAAAAATATTAGCCAACTAGCTGACCCGGCAAACGTTGTTTTGCCATATAAAGTATAATTCATGCGATAGTTTTATAAGTAATAAAATATTGCCTATATTATAGCCTGTACATCATTTTGTTCTATTGTCAATAGTTTTTGCAGCGCACGCATAAATAGGTTTTCGATTTTACACTTTGTGTTACAAAATAGCAATTTTATTACGGATCCCTAATTTTGAAAAAAAAACATAGCCTTCCTCGATAAATGGACTACCCAACACTGAAAGAATCATTCAAATCGGACCAGTAGTACCAGAGATTAGCGCGTTCAAACAAACAAACAAACAAACACTGCAGCTTTATAATATTAGTATAGATTTAATAAGAATAGTGATGTACACAGTGTCAATGCTCGAAACAAACATAAACTCGCAATTCCATCTACTAGTCTTCGTAAAAATCTTTTAAAGTGGATTGTGTTATATTTTATAATAAACTCCCAAATGAAATTAAAAAATTACTTATTAAAAAATTTAAATGTGTCGTAAAAAATAAATTAACATCTAAGGACTATTATAATGTGAAACATTATTTGAATGATAAAGATAGTTGGAATTAATGTTTCTAAATTTATTGTTAATGAATATTGTTATACTCATTTGAATGCTATTGTAACTTTTGTACTTCATCCTGACTTGCACTAAATAACTTATAAAGTTTTACAGTGAATAAAGATTTACAGTGACAACTTATGTCTTAAGATGACGAGCGCAGTAGTGGCACTGCATTGTAATGGGCAGGTCGTATTATTATCATTAATTACCATCAGCTGAACGTCCTGTTCGTCTCGCCCCTTATTTTCATAAAAAAAAAACTTTGAAATTTTCTTTGGTTAATGCGAATGTTACAAATTTAAATAAAATACCTTTTAAAAGATTAAAACTCATGTAATTTAAACTGTATTTTTACATTATGTTTTAACGTAATAGTTACATTTTCAATATTGTTTTATTTAAACCGACGTTTCGTGATGCAATGCAAAAATACAGCTACAATTACACGCGTCTTAATCCTTTAAATAGTTTTTTATTTAAATTTACTTCTGATTTAATACTCACGAAATATAGTAGACGACCCATATAGCCGAACGGTTAGTGACACTGACTACTAAGCTAGAGGTCCCGGGTTCGAATCCCGGTAGGTGCAATCATTTATATGATGAATATTATGGATGTTTGTTTCCGAGTCATGGATGTTTATATGTATTTATGTATGTTTAAGTAAGTATATTTTTTTAATTTTATCGTTGTCTTTGTACCCATAGTACAGGCTATGCCTAGTTTAGGGCAAGATAATTTGTGTAAAAGTATGTCAATTATTTATTATTATAGTTCTCACTGCGCCTAAAGTAGTTTTAACTTCAAAAACCCTTGTATATTTTTAACATTATGAAATACAAATTAAATTTGAAAACAAAATTTATGAACGATGCGGGACTCGAACCCGCGACCTCTCACGTTCCGTGCGAGCACTCTTTCACTGAGCCAACAGTTCGAGAAACGTAAGCTTCATAAATCTTGATATGTTTTGTTCAACTGTCTTCACATACAGGATCTTCTTTACAGTTGATAACCTGCTCAACCCCAATGTTTACATATTAAGTCAAAGTCAAATTCAAAAAATCTTTATTCACTGTAAAACTTTATAAGTTATTTAGTGCTAGTAAGGATGAAGTACAAAAGTTACAATAGCATTAGAAAAAATCATTTGAAATTTGGCTAAAGATGTCGCTCTTTTGAAATCTAAACAATTTATTTATTAATTTTGATAACCCTCACTTCTGGGATTAATTACAATACGAATAATACTCGTGACGCGAGAGGTCGCGGGTTCGAGTACCGCATCGTTCATAAATTTTGTTTTAATGTTCAATTTGTGTAATTAATCCCAAAAGTGAAGGTTATCACTTTAAAAAATAAAAAATTGCTTACATTTTGAAATGGTAAAGAGACAATCTATGCTGTAAGCTTAGTAAGAGGGTCCCGTAAGACCATTTTAGATAGCCTTAAAAATTATTGACTTCGGAGAGGAGGGCTAATTCTGTGTAAATGTCGGAGCGATCGGGGTCAGAGCCTGGCCTGCTATCGACAGCAGACACCAACCCTCGCTGTGATTAATTAGGTGAGCCGTGATTAATGTTTCCCAAAAAATACAACCTAAATCAATTTTCCCTTTTTACGTTCGCACTTCAAGTGAAGGGCCATTTTTGCGTTCTCACGATAATTATCAGTTTTTCGACAGGACTGCGGTAATATTCAGTGGTACGTTCGCTAATTCGGATTTTTTGTTATTGATTCGACGTCTTTTTTTTTCGGTTGAAAGGCTTTGTCACCGTTATTGCAAACATCTTCTCTGTCTGTTTCTCAGTAGAATCACTAATCTCTGTTTAGCTAAAAATGGTCTAATAGTCCTTATATTATGACGATGTTTCAACTGCCACAGATTTATCTACTTTTTATTTCAATCAAATAACCGTTCTTAACAGGAAAAGGTAAAATTGGTGTTATTTGCTTATAATTATTAGGTGTTCTAATCAAACCTATAACGCATGCAAACTTATGAAATTGGAGTACACAATAAGTCTATTTTTAAATTCTATTACAATTCTCAATAAAATAATGTGATATTATCAAGTATTCGCTGTATTAAAACAGATAGAGACTTTAAACCAAAATTAAATTTACGTCAATCACACAATAATTATAGTGTCATATGCAAGGAATCTATCTCATCTTTCTCATCATTTAGGTTGCTACTTAGTGTCTATTGTATGCATGTGTTTATTTAAACTACAAAATTTACAATAAACCTCCAAACTGCATATGAAGTCCTGATACATGTTGCTCGGAAGACACATGACTTCAACTGAAGGACATTACTATCACCACTATCATACTTATGTTCTCCTAGTGTCTATGTAGTAATACGTCGTGCGCTTGACGTCAGAATATATTAAGGTATACTCGCGTCATCCATAAGATAATCTCTTCTTCAACTATGATTGCCTGGTACCAAAACTTTGTATAATGCTTCCTATCTCGTTTTCTCCCACCAAATCTTATGAATTTATGTGTCTGTCACTTTTTACTGTCTCGCTTTTTCGTTTCACCGACTTTGAAATCACAACGATGCCACAGAAGATTTCACTTCAAAAAAATATCTTTATCTAAAGCAGTAGCATCTAAAGGCATTATACTAAATGTCGTGACAAGAGCGATTATATGGCAATCAGAAAAACCATAATGAGGTTATCTTTTGTTGACACAAGATTTCTGAATATCTAATTGCGTACTGTAAGCTTGATGTAAATATAAATATATGTAAAAATATTAGTACTCCACATTCTTTATTAACTACCTACACGTCGTTAGTAAAATATATTATAAGATGATGTGTCTTAGCGGATATTGTCCAATCATTACTAATTTACTCTTCCCGGATGATCCCTTGTTACTATCAGTTACCAGATATCATTTTTCATGACTAATCAACTATGATTTTTAACCGACTTCTAAAAAGGAGAAGGTCTCAATTTGAGTGTATTTTTTATATTTGTTACCTCAGAACTTTCGACTGGGTGAACCGATTTTGATGATTATTTTTTTGTTTGTAAGCTGGATTGGATATTTTCATTAAATAGCTTCTTTATAACAAACAATATTGTTTTTTCTACAAACGTAAAATAGCACTCGGAATAACAAAAATTAAGGATTTTATTGATTTTGATTCGATATACATTCAATTTAACCATTATAACTGCATTCTGGCATCACAACAATATGATTTCCAAACTTAAACAATGCACCAAAAGATGTATAGCTTCAAAACTTGAAAAGAAAACTTAAATAAGAATCTACTATTAAAAAAAGGAATCAAAGGCATTTATTTTCTCAAAATTGATTACCTTCTCAAACCCAATATCAATCAACTGTAAAGTAGATCCTGTAGATGAAGCCACAACTTGAGAGTTGAACATGGCATAGAAAATTTATCAACGATACTCTCGTCACTCGAACGGTTGGCTCAGTTAGGAGAGCACTCACACGGAACGCAAGAGGTCGCGGATTAAAATCCCGCATCGTTCATAAATTTTGTTTTCAAATTTCATTTGTGTAATTAATCCCAGAAGTGAGGGTTATCAGTTTAAAAAAATAACAAACTCTCCCAAAAGCATTCTTATTTGCGCTCTTTTCAATAAAATATACAATATTGTGCTGTGTACTTGTCCCAGGCTGTCCGATCACTTAGATATTCAGCTGTGATTTAGTAGGATTTACGACAGAGCCATTGCTTAATAAAACATTTAAATTTATTTATAGATAATGCCTGAATAGAGGCTGGGACTTTATAATAAAAGTGTACATATCTACCCTTAAAGCTATTATGTATCTTATAACATGATAAGCACAGCCCACTTCTGTTACAGACAATATTATACAATATAGATAATGTACAGTGATTTGTTATTGTGTATCAAATAAAGTACGTAATAATTGTTTTACTACCCGACGCTATTAGAAGTGTATATTTCAGTGTTCTGCCACTTTGTTGCACCAATCATCAGTAAGTTTGTAATACAAAATGGGTGATTTATTAACATCGTGTATTTTAAAAGTCAAAGTCAAAGTTTTTATTTGCATAAGCATGTTAGATTGATGTTACATAAATATTATAAAGTACATGTTTGCCACATATATGACGTGCAAATTTTCAAAATACATTTCTTAATCATTAGTTACAATAATATCAACTTAACGAAAGATTAGTAGCAGTGTTATCTGTAAATATTAAATTATTTTAAAAAAATGACAATATTTTAATTGAAAATTTTCGTGTTATGTATGTAAGCAGTTTTTAATAAGGTATATTTTCAATTTAGATGAGAAATTCCTATTTGACGATACCTCTCTTATTATCTTTGGGATGTGTTTATAGATTTTTATGCACATACAAAAACAGTTTCTGTGAAATAATGTAGTTCTACAACAAGGTACTTGTAGTTTGGTGGGGTCTCTGGATGGGAAACCTTGGGATTTAACCGACTTCAAAAAAAAGGAGGAGGTTCTCAATTCGTCGGTATGTTTTTTTATGTTTGTTACCTCAAAACTTTCGACTGGGTGAACCAATTTTGATAATCCTTTTTTTATTTGAAAGCAGGTGCTTCCCGTGTAGTCATATTGTAGTTTGGTCCAGATCTGACAATGGCATCCATGAGAAAACCATAAAAGTCTTAAATTTGCTGTATGTTTGTGCGCGACAAATTTACGAATGACTCAATATCGCTCCAACTAATTTTGATGATTGATTGTTTGATATTCTTCAAAGGTAGTTTGGTGAGAGTTTGATTAGGTTCTAATTTTGGGATCCATGACAAAATAACGGAACTCTTCAATTCTTAGGAGCAAATAAACGATACTCGGCCGAATCTTTCTTATGCTACCCAGATATTTGAGTAAACGTAACGTAACGTAACGCAAACCGTAACGTCGTTATGGTCAAGTAATTTTCGTAGTTAAATACGATGATCAATGGAACTCCTTATTGAGTAAGAAGATATTATACAGTAAGGGTGCAATCTTTTTTTAATGAAAATAAGGGACGAAACGAGCAGAATGGTCAGCTGATGGTAATTTATGCGTCCTGCTCATTACAATGCACTGCCGCTCAGGATTCTTGAAAAACCTCAAAAATTCTGAGTGGCACTACAACTGCGTCATCTTGAGACATAAGATGTTATGTCTCATTTGCCCAGTAATTTCACTAGCTACGGCGCCCTTAAGACCGAAACACAGTAATGCTTACACATTACTGCTTCACTACCCATAATCTAGCCGGCATCCTGTGCAAAGGAGCCTCCCACTGGTGCAAAATTTCTAACTGTCTGTAATCAAATTGCAATGCGCTTACGTGCAAAATGTAGTAGATATACACATATTTAGACAAACTATTAGTTAGTGTACTTTAGATTCACTAAAAATCAAAATAAAAATTAACAAAAAAAGCAACTGACACCAAAAACACTATTCCAAAACAGTAGATATAATATGCACTGAAAAGTATAAAAATAATTGCGTATTCTTAGACAATCTAATTATTTAATCCAATTCTAGTTACGATTATTGTTATTTTTGGAGCATGTTTGGAGTTTGGTCAGCCAAGGTAGGTTTGTAACTACATACGTAGTTATAGTTGAGATGTGCTTGAGTCGCACGCCCGACGTGACCGGCGAAAGCGGGTCCGCGGCGGGAGGACACCGATTATTTTTACCGCAATTATTGTTATACTTTTTAGTGCATAGTATATCTATTATTTTGGAATAGTATTGTGTTTTGGAATTATTAAAATAGGTCGTAAAATGAACTTATTGAAATAAAACTTCTTTAGGCAACTACGCAATTTTGGGTCTAATTTTAAAAATAACACACTACTGCCAATATGCTTAGAAAGAAAACGTCATGGGATGCGTTGAGTACATACTTTCCTCAAGGAAAATACAGTTATGGACATCATCAATGCATAACCTAGACATGTTAATGTAAAGACGCTATATGATTCCAATAAAATTATGTACTATTTATTTATAATATAAATTCCAATATCCATTGTGATTATATTTAGTGTGTTCAGATGTTTTTTGGAATAAATTTAAGAACCAACTATAACAAAAGTGTAACTGTTACTTATGATTTAAACAAATTTACAATAACTTATTAATTAGCTATTTAGAATATAAACTATGTATTTTAAAAATATATATGTTTGCCGGGGTGTGTGTACACGTCTATGGTTAAATATGGCAATAGATATATATAAAATATGGCAACAAAATTTAAAAGATAAAATTGTTTTCAATAAGAAATTCTTTAGTACACTACTGTCAATTGCTTCATAAATATTTTGAAAATAGATATCACTTCAGCAAGGCATCCCTTTCAAACCTGTTGTTTCAGATGTCCATATGCCTCACCACTCCCCATCCCATGAACCTCTTGCCGGTTTGTCCCATCTTATATAAAAAAAAATACTTTTGCCATTCATAAGTATTTACCTTAAACTTGACCGAATGAATAAAGTGATTTTGATTTGATTTATACTGCCAATATAGTTCATAAATGTTGTCTGATCTGAAATGGATTTTAGTGCTACACAAAATTTATACAACATTGAAAATTTGAAACACCCTGTCGAAGTATACACCAATTGAGATAGTGGTAATGCTAGTTAATTTCGCGAAGTGACGCCGCGCGCGTACGTTCAGTGTCAGTCATGACTTCCACCGCTAAAGTGTTGGCCGTCACTGCTATTGTAGTGCTCGGAATAGGTCTCATTGCAGGTAAATAAAGATACTATATAGAGAATACATTTATATATTGATCTAAGTGGCTCCATTTACACACCATCAATCATATAGCTCTCAGAAAAAAAAAGTTTTAACTCACCGTAAAATTTTATTTTGATTATTGACAAAATTGAAAATTGATAAAATTGACAATTTTAAAGAAGTTAAAATAAAACGTTGAATATAAAAAGAAAAGAAAAATTGTACGATTTCGTTACGGCGAATAATTTACCATAAGTTTTCTTGGCGCCTATTTCTGGCGTGAAACAGTAATGTGTAATTATACGGTCCGAAGACCGAAATACTATAATATTTCTTCTATTTCTATAACTACCTTCAGGGTGCTGTAGCTAATAAAATTACTGGGCAATTGAGACTTAACATCTAATGCCTCAAGGTGATGAGCCCAATTGAAGTGCCGCTCAGAATTTTTGAAGTTTTTCAAGAATACAGAACGGCACTACATTTTAATGGGCAGAGCGTATCAATTACCACCAGTTTAACGTCCTGCTCGTCTCGTCCCTTATTTTCATAAAAAAAAACCTTTCATCAAAGCACGAGATACATTCGCTTATATTTACGATGCGTTTCACAGTTCATTTTCCAGTCATCTCTTGCAACAATAAAACAAACCTGTACGATATAGTTTATCGAAAACTTTCAGTTTCGTCGGAACAACAAAACGTTGGGCTTGTTGTTAGTATAAAATACTTTTTGACGTTTATACTACTACGCTTAGATTAAGGATTGGTCTCCGCTGCGCTCCAACTAGATACCGTACTACCTAAGAACAACAGCATTTTTATTACGGCAACTTAAATGGATCTAAATATGGAAACTTAAATGGCTTATATAAAAGCTAATCTGTAATAACTTTTTTTTATATATAACTAAGCTGTATGTTTTTCTAAATTCATATTGTAGTGTGTGGGCTATTTCTAAGAATGCTTGTGTGAGTGTCAAGACACTCAATGGCAAATTTCAAATTTTGAAACTTATATAGGCACCCTTCGTGTTATTTTACAATGAAACTAATAAAATACAAAATACTTACTGATGAAATGTGTTCCCAGTGTCTTTCTAATTTCTTTTAGTATTATTTTTACAAAATTTAACTACGCAACCTGGAATTTAAATTACAATTATTAGAAATGAACAGAACATGTGGCACGTCAATGTCACACATTGTTCGAGACTAGTTCGAGTACGCCCACTTGGGTGTAGTATTAGTTGCCGCACTTTTCCACTACGCCTGCGGTATCTACATAGTTGGAGTTAATCTAAACTACTACTCTAAGCAAAAATACTGTATGATATACACTTCAAAAACCTGTATTTAAGCATAATATTGTACTCTCTTTAATTTGGATCACCTACACGTAATGTATCACCAGTTCAGAACAAAAACATAAGCTAATTGTTGTCATAGTTAAAGGCAAACACGACCTACATGAGACTAGAACACAAACATGAGACACACTGAATACAAACAAACTATAAACTAGAATTTCTAAGTTCTATCTATCTACAGATCCCGGCAGAAATTACTCGTAATATGACCTAAGTTTTAATAAGTTTAAAGGAGCTTAAAATTTATTTAAGTAAATCACTTAATTATTGTTTGTTACTTAATTATAATAAGTTTATCGTGTGCTTCATTTTTTTTTTGAAAATAAAGGACTGGTAGGTGGTAATTGATACGCCGTGCCCATTACAATGCAGGGCAGCTCAGGATTATTGAAATACCCAAAAATTCTGAGCGGCACTACAATTATTGCGCTCGTCACCTTTAGACATAAGATGTCAAGTCTCATTTGCCTAGTAATTTCACTAGTTACGGCGCCCTTCAGACTGCATCACAATAATGCTTACACATTACTGCTTCACGGCAAAAATAGGCGCCGTTGTGGTGTCCATTCATAATCTAGTCCCATACTGTCGGATCACTTAGATATTCATCTGTGAAGAAGTAGGATTTACGACAGAGACATTTTTTTTAAAAAACATTTAAATTTATTTATAGATAATGCCTGAACAGTGGCTGGAACTTTATTATAAAAGTGTATACATTTACTTGTAAAGCTATTATGTATCTTATGAAGCCGAGGGGAATCCCTTATTTCTACTGTTATAAATAATGTAAATTAAACTATTAAGAGTAAAAAAGTGACGATTTTTGTGAACGTATATTAAATGTACTGACAATGAACAGTCATAATATTTATTTCTTCAAATTATTATCTGTATTCATAAAATCTTGACCAAATTTCCAGGTGGAATAACTTGGGCAGTACTGACTTCGCGTAACAATGAAGTTAGAATTGAAGAGCCTCCTGACCTGCAGACCATGGATTGGTGGCAACATAGCGTCCTCTATCAGATCTACCCGAGGTCTTTCAAAGACAGCGACAACGATGGAATAGGAGATCTAAGAGGTTGTATTTAAGTGTACTGAATTATTTACAAATATTTTAATATATTTATACGACTAGATAGGGCCTGTAGCTCATAGAAAATTGATAAAAACAGGCTAGTCTTATTACTTTAGTGTGCGTGACAAACTACGACTTACACTCGCGATTTGTATGTCACTTTGAGTTAGTGTGAGTGCATTGCTCAAAATAGAGGTTAACTGTCAACCTGTCACAGTCTATCTCGACGCATAAATTATCAAATATCAAATCATACAAGAGTCATAATTTTAAAATAATGCGTTCAAATTGTCATCATTATCTCGTTTCAATTTTAGTTAAAATAGACACAAAACTGGCGAGGAATTCCGGAAATATAGACGAATTTTCTATCCCATGTGTAACTGTCAGCCACGGACTAGTAAAGAAATAAGGACTCCGTGTCGCCTTACATAACAGTGTAGCACCAAAACAAGCTGATTAACGTGTAAATACATAGCCCCACGCACACACACACGCTACAGGCGGCCATTATGAGAATTGTCATCGTCTGTGACAGATCAGTTTGCGTCCCAATAAAATATTTTAAAAATGCCGTCGTGCGTTGTGAAATAGTGTAAAAAGTAAATATAAGTATTTGTGGCCATATATAATTATATATAATTATATATAATAGTATAATATAATTATTTTAGGGAGAAAAAATTGTGTAACTAGTATCCCCCGTAACCGCACACACACTAGCATAACGGTGCTTCACTTGCTAATATCACGATGCGGAGTCCTTCTTTTTTTACTCGTCCGTTTTGTCAGCATCAATTTTTTTGACGTTTTCACAGCTATCTAGTTTTAGTTTTTGGCTTTAGTATATTACTGAGCACTTTAGTCTACAACTTTATAATACTGAACTGGACTGTGAACTGAATATGAAATCATGCCTTTTTTTAATTTATTGTGAAAAATATACTTCTTATGGCATATTGAGCAAAATTTTTGAGAGTGATATACTTACACGATTTCTGAAACATAGTATAGTGTGAAGTGATATTTATATTCATCATATTTACAAAGCAAGTGACGTCGCCACTAAATAAAAAATAACGGGTTGCACTCCGGGAGTGCCGGCAGAAGCGAATACTTGAACATAATAATAATAATAATAATAATATAGCCTTTATTCAGATCCTTACTAACATAGAGAACTAACAATACTCAAACATAAAACATTAGAAACAAAATAACTTATTCTAGTATTTGTATTTTTTTTATTTTTTGTGAACCTGTTTGCCAATCGGCAAAGGCCTCCTCCAACCGTTTCCATTCGTGTCTTTCTTGAGCCACTCTGTTCCAAGTTACTCCTGCCACTTCCCTGATATCGTCCTCCCATCTTTTCTGGGGTCTACCTCTTTTCCTTTTCCCTTCCCTGGGATACCATCTTGTCACTTTCTTACTCCATTTGTCATGTCCTCTTACCATGTGCCCAGCCCATCTCCATTTGAGTCTTCTAATTTTGGATTTGACGTCAATGACTTTTGTTTTACTTCTGATGACGCGGTTTTTTAGTCTGTCTGATCTTTTAACGTTCGAATACTTGAACATAACGGTGTGCATTTTTGAATATTTTGGAATGGTTAGGTAATGGTTATGGAATTATTTCGCACGAATTGCTTTATTTACCAGTATAAAATTACTATCATTTATGTGGTTAAATACAATATTAATTTATTGCGCTAACGTACACAAAAATGACAATTTATTTTACATAAAAAATTTAACACTTCAGAACATTTAACATTTAAAAGTTTGTCTCTCAGTAAAATCAACTTTTATCCATAATTACAACGACTGTCTCAAGAATTTTCGATCAGGCCACGTGTCCTGACGCGAGTTGAACATTTTATACCTACCCATCCTAAGAAAAGTGCTCAACGCCGTTAAAAAAAATTTCATTTCAACAGTAGGCGGCTTTGATATGGTATGACAGAATACTACAAAGCTTTTTATTAAAAAAAGTTTTATTGTATAATATGTATTATTTGTTTAAATTACTTATTAGTTATTAATGCAACTGTTGTGTAATAAGGGGCATTAAAACACAAATGTGGGTTTATCACACGACGGGCGAAGCCGAGAGAGATCACATGAGTGTTTTAATATCTAATTATCAACAGTTGCATACAAGACCAATAATATGAATCCTCTATAAAAGATTCTAAAACAGCTTACTGCTAACATTAAAAAAACCAGTCCTACATCATCCAAATGAGTGTTGTAATGTTGTACTGAATTTCATTACAACACTCGTTTGGATGATGTAATGATTATTAGGACATTGGGTGTTTTAATATTGGCAATAAGCAAACTGTTTTAGAATCTTCATTTGAGGATTTAAAGCATAGGTGTAGATAAAAATTTAATATGTTAGCTGCGTTATATCTGTTTTGTAATGCTTTAGTAACTTCTTTACTCGCTCTTTTGTTTGAATGAAATGCTAAAGTCAAAGTCAAATAAACTTTATACAATTAGGCTTCTCCTAAGAGCTTTTGATCTACAATTTTTTCAATTACTGAATTTACCATATTATGTTCGTAAAAAGTTGAGTTCGTGAGATGAACATACAACAAACTCGATGGCTACTCGTTTCAATCAAATAGAATATTTTATAATATACAAAATAAATTAGTTTGTAATGTTCTGCATCCAACATATGGGTCGTGTTTAAATAGTTTAAATTATTTCATAAAAAGTAATAAATAATAAAGTGTATAAATATAAATTATCATATACCTATTGGATGCATCAACCTTTAGAGCTTGATCGTGAGATTATACAATCTTAATATGAAGAATTATTATTAGGTGGACCAGGAGCATCTATTTTCCATACTTCTTTATCTTCTATATTTTTTCTTTATCTATATATTCTTTAATGTTTTCGACTAACGGCCGTTTTCAATAAAGTTTCTCTAGTTACGGATATATTGATATCACCGTTTAATGACAAGATCTTACCTATCCATGGTTATGTCCAATATAGTTATGTCTGTCGATAGGTTATTGAAATGTAAGTAAGCGTAATAGGATGGATTTTTCTACCTCTAGTAAGATAAACTAAGGATAGAGAGGTTATTGAAAGTGGCCGTACATGTACATTACATATGTGGCTACTACTCAATTATATATATGTGGCTACTAATCAGTAAATAATTTACAAAAACTGTCCGTCAAGTCCGCATGTAGATAACATAGTTATTGATGGCTCATATCCTTCGATACAAAGGCATTGTCACAATAATATGTTACTTTGTATATCTTGCATTGTGTATAGATTAACCTATAGGAGTGGCTTAGAGGTCAGAATAACTATCGTATTAGTATTTTTTCCCAACTGGTCAATATTCCATGGGAGAGAATGACCTACGCGTAATAAACTATTTTAATGTTAGTCCGTCGACGGCGCCAATGGGCAGACTGTGATTTCATTAGAATATAATATTATTTATGTTTAATATTTATATAATACTAGTTGACCCGGCAAACTTCGTACTGCCTCAAGGGATAAATAAAAGACCTAAACTTTTGTATAAAATAAACTTTAACCAAACAAAATCAATCCCTTTTTACTAAAACAAATAAAAAAAATGCTCGCTATGAATGAAATTTATTATTATTTTTGGTTAATTACACATGATGTTGCTTACTTACAAAACAGAGTTTTCCTGAGATACTGGCTATTTATAGGGTTTCAATTTGATATTCACAGACACACACAGTTATGATACAGTCTGTTAATCACTTTAAAGTTTTCTGATAAACTATATTTTTTGTTTTGTTTTGTGGTGCGGTTAGGTTCTGCAATTTTATTTTTTGACAAAACTTAAGATTTATCACATCTACATAATATAGGTTGTTGTCAAATGTCAAATAAAATTGTTTGCGTTCAGAAATTTAATTTGCGACAAAGCTTAATAATTATCAATCTATATAAAAATAATCTGATAGATAGTTAACAACTGTAGTTAGTCTACCAACTATAGTTAGCTAAAATTAAGTTTTTTTTTACCTCCTGAGAAATTTAGAAAGATATAAAAATTCTAATTAGTTATTCATTTTAAACTATTCTTTCAATTTGATTTCTCAACGACGCGGACGGGGGACACACAAAAGGAAAAACAAAATTGTTGTTTTTATTTAATTCCGAGTATTTTCATATTTATTCAACCTTTTAAACCTTCTCTGGACTTCCACAAATAATTCAACACTAAAATAAGCCAAATCGGTCCAGCCGTTCTCGAGTTTTAGCGAGACTATAGAACAGCAATAGATTTTTATATATAGAGATAATAATAACTATGATATTCTGGTTATTCTCGTGTTAGAAAAGCATAAATTGAAGCGTGAAATTATTAAATTACACCAGTCTAAAACAGTGCCGTACTCATTTGTATAAATATATACACATCTACTAAACACACACGTACGCATTCACACCCACACACAAACATACACACAGAGAATAAGAAACACACGAGGCAGCTGTTGTAACACTATTGTAAAACAATATTGTCAATATGAGTAGTCTGTAATGGCCATTTGAATTATGTTTTATATTATTGTTTATATAATTACTGTAACGCTGTTGATTACCAATAAACAAATAAATAAAACATGGAAATGACAAATAAATATCAAACTTTCTGCAACAAGTCAAGAATCAAGTGTTGATTAACTTGATTGCGAATTCACAACGATAATACCACTTACTCATGCAATAAGTACTCACGATAATAAACAATTTAGTAGGGCTTTCGAAGATTCTTATCTCCAATTATGACTTATACCTGCTGCTAAAACAACGCGATTTTCCTATACTCCATGCATAAACGAAGTTCCTATAGTGGCATCGACAGCCCTAGGCGACATGCTTGACTCGTACTTTCAATACAGACAAGATTCAGCTGACTCTCATTGAATCCTTTATTTACCAGTCGGAGGATTCTATGCACAGGATCCCACCTAGAGGTACCAGAGTGGTGCCTTTTTCAGCCATCAAGCAGAAGTGTGCAAGCACTATTTATGTTTCGTAATGAAGAGCGCCGTAACTTGTAAAATTACTAGTCCAATGAGACTTCTGTCCCAAAGTCACGAGCAAAATTGCAATTCTGCTCGGAAATTTTGGGTTTATCCAGAATCCTGGGATGCAATTTAGGTACTTTCAAAATTGTTAAGTTCCGATCCTATCCACTTTTTGCTCAAGAATTGTATTCCCTTACCATTTCCCTAGAAGGTTATTATTATATTATTCTATCTAATCTAAAAGTAAAAGACTTATCATAAATATTTACGAACACAAACAAAATATTAAGATAAGAGTAAGTTGTCAACTCAATGAAATATTAAAATTTTGCAGAATACGCATATCCTAACAATTGACGTTCAATCTTATGAAAAAACGCATCACAATCGGATTTGAAACGTCAATTTGTGTTACAAGAATACAAACAACTTTTTTACATAAAGTTGTTTTGATCCTTATTACGATTTGACACTTCATTGAAATTGGCAGGCTTTGTCACTTACCATTAGGTGAACACCTTGCTGGTGTCGTCAGTTATTCTCATAAAAAAGTATCTTAAACTATCGTAGCGTGCGAATACTCGTAATACCTCCCGTGAACATGGTGGGAAGCACGATTGCTGGCGTAGACGCAATATTTTGATATTGACAGCAAAAAATGTTATTCACCAGAATTTATTAACGACATTATAATGATCGACATCCTCTACGTGATTACAAGCGAATCATTACAACGTAAAACATTGTATTTAATCGCGAATTTATATAAATGCCTGTTGACAAACGCAATAATGGGCGAGTAATTTATCTCGGTTGTGGAAAATTATACACAGTGTTTTTGTATTTACACTACGTTTATAGACAAATGTGTATTTACATCATATTATTTACATTAACAAAAATGTAAAACAGTACACCTTCCTTAAAGGCCGGCAACGCTCTTGTGATTCCTCTGGTGTTGCAAGAGAATGTGGGCGGCGGTGATCACTTAACACCAGGTGACCCGTACGCTCGTTTCTCCTCCTATTCCATAAAAAAAAAAAAAAACAGAGTCTGGTGATCATTAAGGTACCATGGACCAACTCAATCATCTGAAACTGACGCACATCAGACCAGATGTAAGATAAATACTAGAACTGTTATATGCATCTTTCAAAGCCAATTTGACTTTGCTTTCCAGTTTTTTTTTTATGAAAATAAGAGATGAGACGAGCAGGACGTCCAGCTGATGGTAACAGATACGCCCTGCCCATTAAAATGCAGTGCCGCTCAGGATTATTGAAAAACCCAAAAATTCTGAGCGGCACTACAACTGCGCTCGTCACCTTGAGACATAAGGTGTTAACTTTCATTTTCTCAGTACTTTCACTAGCTTAGGCGCCCTTCAGACCGAAACACAGTAATGTTTACACATTACTGCTTCACGGCAGAAATAGGTGACTTGTTTATGAAAGAGTACCGGGCGAGAGAGAAGAACAGGGTGTATCGAATCTTGAGAGCTTGTACAAATTAAATCGACAATGATTAAAATAACAGAAAACCATAATTAATAAAATTAAGAATAATATAAAGAATAAAAATTAATAATAGTGTGATAAATACACTAGAAGCCCAGTTAGGTTACCGTGTTAAATCAACTAAAATAATTAGGACAAAATAAAATGAATTATAAATCACATGAAAATTAACGAACTTCGAAACTTTCAATAATTATTGATTAGCGGCCGTTTTCAATAACGTATCTCAGTAACAGATATATTGCTATCACCGTTTAATGACAAGATCTTATCTATCCATAGTTATGTCCAATATAGTTATAGTATTATTAATGTCCAATGCTATCTTTCGATAGGTTATTAAAATGTACGCTAAAAGGATACATTTGTTTACCTCTAGTAAGTTAAATTCAAATTCAAATTGAAATATTTTTATTCAAAATAGGATTTAAAATCATTGAACGTCAAAAACTACCACCCATTCAAAAGAGACTGCCTCGGACCTGAGAAGAATGGGCGCAAGAAACTCAGCGGACTTTTTTTTTAAATATAAAATATGGATTACAATGTGATATCGTACAATAAACATTTATAATTAAAGAGCCTGAGGGTGTTCGCTGTATTCCCATTCCATGGTGTCATTAAGAAAATCGTTTATGCTATTGTAACCTTTCCCACACAAACGTTTCTTAACAATTCTTTTAAATGTCGTAACACATTTGTTTTGTACATTTTCTGGGATCATATTGTAGAAGCATATACATCGCCCAACAAAAGTCTTACTAACTCGACCCAACCGAGTAGTAGGCATAACGAGTTTATGTTTGTTCCTCGTGTTAACATTATGAATGTCACAAACTAAGGATAGATATGTTATTGAAAACGGCCGTAGAATAATATTAGACTAATAGAAGTCGCATTAAATAATATCTCAAGCACCGAGTAACTTCAAAGCTTATAATCTGAGCAAATCCTATTCGTTGTCTAAGCACTGATTTTGATATTCAACGTCTACGAGCCACAGTCCAAGCTTCTACAGCATAGGCTTATTATTATCGATTCAACGTGACCTGGTTCTACATCAAACACGGGCTCGAAAAATATTCAGGCAAATAAACCAAATCCCCGTTTAATTCAGTTGTAAAACTTTGTATAATGTACGAGACTAATAAGATATTTTGTAACATTATAATATATTTATTTATTTAAGGACAATCAACGGATTACAATAAATCATTATTAAACTAAACACAATGAGGTATTTACATATTATTGTTAAATTGTAGACCAACTTAGGGATTGCCACAGCTTGCAAAAGAGATACTAGTTAGAAGCAGTAAAAACGAAAAAGAAAAGCGACAAGATATAATAAGATCCAACAAGCTGTAACAGTCAACTATCTGGTTCTAGTACAAAGAACAAATAACACACAATCAGAGCTAACTTAAAAATAAAATAAAAAAAAAACCTAATAATAAAATTTTCAAAAAACCAAATACGAATAAAATAAAATAATATTAAAATAACTATAATCTTAGATTAAGGATTGGTCTTCGCTGTGCTCCAACTAGATACCGCAGGCGTAGTCGCAAAGAGCGGCAACTAATACTACGCACAAGTGGGCGTACTCGAGCCCGCCTCGAACAATGTTTGACGTTGACGTTGCCACATGTTCTGTTAAACTTTGCTAATAATTGAAACTAAAATACCGAGTGTCGTAGTTAAACTTTGTAAAAATAATACTACAAGAAATACGAAAGACACTGGGATCACATATCATTATTAAGCATTATATATTTTATTAATTTCAATGTAATTAACACAAAGCATATGTGACAATATTTGAAAGATGCCACTTCGTGTCAAGATGCACGCAGACAAGCAACTAACAGTTGCCGTAATATAAAGCTATTGTTCTTAGGTAGTGCGGTATCTAGTTGGAGCACATCGGAGACCAATCCTTAATCTAAGATTATAATCATCACATTTACAATAGTTACTCTCAGTCTGTATATTTTTTTCACAACAAAACAATGGTAAAACTTTTAAACAGTATGACTAAGAGGATGTGTACCAAGAATACTGGCACCTTCGCGTTGGATAGCTAAGCTGATTGGTCTAAATGACTGCTAGCACTTGGGTTCCCAGTTGCCCTATAAGACACGTAAATAGTATTTTATGCATTATCCACGCCTATACGGAACGAGACGAGCAGGACGTTCTGCTGAAGATGATTGATACACCCTGCCCATTACAATGAAGTGCCGCTCCGGATTCTTGAAAAGCTCAAAACTTCTGAGCGGCACTACAATTGCGCTCGTCACCCTAAGACATAAGATGTTAGGTCTCATTTGCCCAGTAATTTCACTAGTTACGGCGCCCTTCAGACCGAAACACAGTAATGTTTACACATTACTGCTTCACGGCAGAAATAGGCGCCGTTGTGATACCCATAATCTAGCTGGTATCCTGTGCAAAGGAGCCTCCCACTGGTGTGACGCTTAATATTTTTTTATTTCTCTATCTCCTATGTAACATATAAAAAAGCAGATAATGGTGAATAGAAAACTGAACTCCCGTAAATTTCCAACAATGTTGTTTGATGAAATAAAAATAGTATCAAAAAATATATTGGGCTGGTTTTATTAGATAAGAAGCGTAGTTAGTAAGACTCAAATAAGTTTTATATGCTTAATAATTAAATGGTTCTGTTTTCAGTGTCATGTAATAACTATAATCTTATCATAAATATACATTGTAACCAAGAATGACAAATGTAAGGACCGTTAAGTAAAATTTGCACGATTTCATTTTATTTATCTCTTGCAATGACGTTCTATACATATGGAAATATCATTCGCAGTCTGATAATGGAACGGCAAAAGTGTGCTTAAAGCCATTGTAAGCACACTTTTCTCCTTAAGGCGACACTAAATGCCAGCGACCTTGAGCGATATGAGTTCACGGCTGCCGGCCCGCCATATATGTAACAAAGATAATATTTTCAGAATTCTTGGGTGGAAAACAGTTTATATGCATACAATCCTCGTTATTCACTACTAATCTGAATAAATGAACCTACACAAAAAAGTACAAGCTATAAGAATAACTTTTCTGAGAGAAGTACCAAAAAAATGCGTCACGACATGCCAAAAAACTTGTTTAACTTGAAAGAAAAGTGGTAGTTCAAAAAGGCTCGGCTGTGTTAACTATAACCAACAGCAAGCATTAGCAACCTACAATTAATTGTAGGTATTATTTGTTGACTTAAGGATATGTGTAACAGGATTAAGTAGTGTTCATAGCTCGAAATGCTATACTTTCACCACAAAACTTGTCTAAAAACACCATGTTTGCGTGTTTTCTTGTTACTCTTCGCCTTAATCGTGTGACAATCAACAAGCCTAAGTGTGCTATAAAAAGTTCTTAAGTTTAACATTAACGATTCAAAAAAAGATGGTGTGACTTATCATCGGTAAGGTTATTTTATTATATAAGATTGAGATGCAAAAATCGGAAGTAATTTAATAAAACGTAATATATATATATACTAGCTGACCCAGCAAACGTTATATTGCCGATATTAAAATCGCGATACAAAAGTAACTGTTGATCGTAGATGTGTGAAAATTTGAAGTTGTATGTATTTTTTAATGCCGACTCATAATCAAACAAATTTAAAAAAAAATGTCAAAAAAAATTCGTGTGGACCACCCTTAACATTTAGGGGGATGAAAAATAGATGTTGTCGGATTCTCAGATCTACCCAATATGCACTCAAAATTTCATGAGAATCGGTCAAGCCGTTTCGGAGGAGTTCAATGTTTAACACCATGACACGAGAATTTTATATATTAGATATATATATGCAAGAATTGCTCGTTTAAAGGGTTTTGAATAAGATTGAGCTATCACGCTCGGCTGTGAAACACTTCTTCGGGTAAAGCTGCCTAAAGGCGAACATGGGCGCAATCAGACAAAGCAAATTTACCAGAGAAATTTATACACCATTATAATTATACAATATATTGTATATGTAATTATTTTTAAACAAAGTGGCGAAATTAACCTTTGTATTCTAATGTAATGTAAATGATTCTCATTAAAACACGGATAAAACTACATATTTTCAAATTGAAACCCAGCTATATCAATTTATCGCCCCCGAAATCTCCTGTATACTAAATTTTATAAAAATCGTTGGAGCCGTTTCCGAGATTCAGATTATATATACAAGAATTGCTCGTTTAAAGATATAAAATATTTTTTCTATTATTGTTCTAAATTTTGTGTTCAAATTCTCTTTGTATTTCAATTTTAAAAATAATGTTCGTAATTAATATTTTGTTTCAAGCAATACAACCAAAGAATTTCCTTCACAATTTTAACTACTCATACTCATAATACCTCAGGTTTAAATTATTACTTAAACAACTTGTGGAACAATTCACCTACACATATCAATATTTGAAAAATGTTCGAGATAAAATTTTCTCACATAGAAAGGAACATTTTACGGCCTTCGCACGACACGCCACAAGTTAGGATATCATCCCCATCATCTGAATGTGTGGCGGTCCTCCACAGTGCGGTTTTCAAGGAGCTTTCTCCCTCGTACTTCAAAGCTGTGGAATGAGCTTCCTTGTGCGGTGTTTCCGGGACGATACGACATGGGTAGCTTCAAAAAAAGCGCGTACACCTTCCTTAAAGGCCGGCAACGCTCTTGTGTTTCCTCTGGTGTTGCAAGAGAATGTGGGCGGCAGTGATCACTTAACACCAGGTGACCCGTACGCTCGTCCCATAAAAAAAAAGAGCTACTGCTGGCCACTATTTCTTAGCTTTATTGAAGGCTAATCCACTAACAGTCAAATTAACTATGATAAGATTGATAGATGGTAAGAAGATCAGCTTTTACGAGCGATGACAACTCCCCTAGCTCCCAATTTTTGATTTGCTATCTTGACTCGCTTGGCAATAATAAGTTGCATGGGAGATAGGAGTAAGTGGATTGGAAAGAGTTGCCAACCGCTCATTCTAATCTGTTAAGTACCATTGACAGTAGCTGATTTAAAGTCTTAGATTAAGGATTGGTCTCCGCTTCGCTGCATCTAGATACCGCACTACCTTAGAAGAATAGCTTTTTTATTACGGCAACTATTAGATGCTTATGTCCGTTGCATCTTGACACTCAATGGCATCTTTCAAATTTTGTAACATACGCTTCGTGTTATTTTAGATTGAAATTAATAAAGTAAAAAATACTGATGATACGTTATCCCAGTGTCTTTTTTATTTCTTGTAGTGTTGTATCTACAAAACCCGGCATTTTAGTTTCAATTATTAGCAAAGATTAGCTGAACATGTGGCAAATCAATGTCACACATTGTTCGAGAGTGTCTCGAGTGAGACACCCACTTAGGCGTAGTATTAGCTGCCGCACTTTGCGACTACGCCTGCGGTATCACCTTTACCAGTGGGAAGCTCCTTTGCACAGGATGCCGGCTAGATTATGGGTAGCACAACGGCGCCTATTTCTGCCGTGAAACAGTAATGTGTAAGCATTGCTGTGTTTCGGTCTGAAGGGCGCCGTAGCTAGTGAAATTACTGGGCAAATGAGACTTAACATCTTATGTCTCAAGTGACGAGCGCAATTGTAGTGCCACTCAGAATTTTTGAGTTTTTCAAGAATCCTGAGTGGCACTGCATTGTAATGGGCAGAGCGTATCAATTACCATCAGCTGAACGTCCTGCTCGTCTCGTCCCTTATTATCATAAAAAAAAAATCTAGTTGGGGCGCACCGGAAACCAATCCTTAATCTAAGTTTAAAGCAAATCATTTATGACAAAATAAAATATTTTTATTTTAAACATTTCAGGAATAATCAGTGAATTAGAACACTTTGTGGATGCTGGAGTCGATGCGATATGGATGTCACCAATATTCAAATCCCCGATGGTTGATTTCGGATACGACATCAGCGACTTCTACGAAATTCACGAAGAGTACGGCACTATGGAAGATTTTGAACTGCTATTGGAGACAGCTCATGGATTAGGTATTTATTGATCTACAACATCAACAATAATTTTCTGTCTCTGTTTAAATATAAACGACAGTACCCCAAAAATACTTTATTTTAATTTATATTTCGCCGGTCTCATATTTAAATCTCTTTCTAAACATATACACCGATTTTCACAGGCTTCTAGCCAATTCAAAAGTAGTAATTTAGGATACTTATAAACATTATTGAATAAAATTTTGCCCTGTGCTGCCTCGGGGCGTAAAAAGAATAGGGTAGTCCCAGGTCCAAGGGTGTCGTAAGAGGCGACTACGGGCTTTTTGAAAGTGGGAGAGTCACGCTGCTGTCTTATGACGTCAGCACAATCGGGCCAGACTCGTCCGGGTTACTTACCACACTCGCACAAAATACCGGCGTGAAGTAGCGGCCTAGTGCCGCTATGTTTCGCATAGGTTAGTGTCGAGGACCGGAGGCCATTCCCCCCCGTCCTTTCCCCCCCCCCCCCCCCCAACAAAATATGAGAGCGGTCCTAAAAAATAAATTACCCCAGGAGGGTACCGGCTCTTGTAGAGCCGGAGAATCCCTCCCCGAGCATTCGCGCTCGGGCTGCCCCTCGTATTCTGGGGAGGGCACAGTACCGCGTATGTCACAGGACAAACAGGGCAGCAACACCACGGCACCCCGCTCCACGCTTAATGTGGACTTTTGTAACATCCGGGGAATTCACTCCAACTTAAACGCCGTCCACCACCACCTTGAGACGGCGCAGCCGGCCTTGTGTTTCCTTACGGAGACGCAGATATCTCGACCTAGCGATACGTCATATTTAACGTACCCCGGGTACAAAATTGAGCATAATTTCATGCCTCATGCCGGGGTATGTGTGTACGTTAGGGAGGATATCTGCTGTCGCCGTCTCGGCAATTTTGAGGGTAGGGGCCTGTCTACTCTCTGGCTCCGCGTAGATTTAGAGGACCGCGTCCGCATCTATGCGTGTGTCTACAGGTCCCATAGTGGTAACGCAGAAACGGATCACCTCATGGGCTGCGTTCAAGCGGCATTTGATGACGTGCTTGCTCAGATCCCCTCCGCTGAAATCGTAGTCTTGGGTGATTTCAACGGGCACAATGCCGAATGGCTTGGATCACGTACCACAGACTACGCAGGGCGATCTGTGCATAATTTTGCATTGGCGTATGGTCTGTCCCAATTGGTTGAGTCGCCGACGCGGCTCCCGGATGTGGATAGCCACATGCCGTCCTTATTAGATCTTCTGCTGACTACACATCCCGATGGTTACCAGGTCTCTGTCGACGCCCCTCTCGGAACGTCCGACCATTGCCTGGTCAGGAGTGTAGTGCCTATCCGACGCCAACGTCGCAGACCACCAGCGACCCGCCGCGTTTGGCACTACAAGTCAGCAGATTGGGATAGGATGCGTTCCTTTTTTGCATCCTACCCTTGGGGCAGGGTTTGTTTCCTTTCAGATGATCCTAGTGCCTGCGCCGTTGCAGTAGCCGATGTGATACTGCAGGGCATGGATATTTTTATACCAAGCTCTGTAGTACCTATCGGTGGCAGATCACAGCCCTGGTTCGATGCGTCAGTTAAAGCAGCATCTGACTGCAAAAAACAGGCGTATCGAACTTGGGTTGCGGCGCTGGGCTCAAAGGATCCGAACTGCAAAGTTCTGAAGAGGAAATATAACCGTGCCTCCAGATTTTTTAAGCGGCAAATCGCCCGTGCGAAATCGAAGCACGTCGTCAAAATTGGCGAGCAGCTTTCCAGTTACCCGACCGGAACACGCAAGTTCTGGTCGTTGTCGAAAGCTGCTCTTGGTAACTTCAACCAGCCGTCCATGCCGCCGTTGCACATGAGGAATGACACCCTGGCCCATACGGCAAAAGAGAAAGCCGATCTCCTGTGCACTCTTTTTTCCTCCAACTCGACTCTTGACGACAACGGAAAAACACCGCCGACCATCCCGCGGTGTCAGAGCTCCATGCCTGAAGTACAGTTCCGACAGAAAACTGTTAGGCGAGCTCTGTTTTCGTTGGACGTCAGGAAGTCGAGCGGGCCGGATGGCATTTCTCCAATCGTGCTTAGAACGTGTGCCCCTGAGTTGACGCCGGTGCTAACGCGTTTATTCCGGCACTCTTATTCAAAAGGCGTAGTCCCTGATTCATGGAAGTCAGCCCTTGTCCATCCGATCCCAAAAAAAGGAGACAGTTCGGATCCGGCAAACTACAGGCCTATTGCTATTACCTCCCTACTCTCCAAAATTATGGAGAGCATAATTAACCGCCAGCTCTTGGTATACCTTGAGGGTCACCAGTTGATCAACGACCGGCAGTACGGCTTTCGCCATGGTCGGTCGACTGGCGATCTTCTGGTATACCTAACACACGCCTGGCAGTTGGTCTGGATATAGCGAAGGCCTTTGATCGTGTATGGCACAAGGCGCTCCTCGCAAAACTTCCATCATTTGGGCTTCCCGAGAGCTTATGCAAGTGGACCTCCAGCTTCCTCACTGGGCGCAGCATACAGGTCGTTATCGACGGTTATTGCTCGAATCCCAAGCCCGTGAACGCTGGAGTGCCCCAAGGCTGTGTGCTATCTCCCACGCTGTTTCTTCTGCATATCAATGATATGTTGGACACCGCCAACATGCATTGCTATGCAGACGACAGCACTGGTGATGCCGTATACACGGGCCATGCAGGTCTCTCTCGGGAAAACGTCGACCAGTGCCGGGTGAAACTTGTGTCTTCTATCGAGTCCTCTCTCGAGAAGGTCGCGGAATGGGGTAAGTTGAACCTTGTCCAATTTAACCCCCAGAAGACTCAAGTTTGCGCGTTTACCACTAAAAAAACCCCATTTGCCGTATCACCGCTCTTCGAGAACACTTCCCTTAAAGCCTCGCCTAGTATCGGAATACTGGGTCTCGAAATCTCGAGCAATTGCCAATTCCGTGGCCATCTGGAGGGCAAAGCCAAACTGGCTTCAAAGAAACTGGGCGTCATAAATAGAGCACGGCAATACTTCAAGCCGGCCCACATTCTAGCGCTCTACAAAGCGCAGGTCCGGCCTCACATGGAGTATTGCTGTCATCTCTGGTCTGGCGCACCCCAGTATCAGCTCGATCCATTTGACCGCGTGCAACGCAGAGCAGCTCGAATTGTCGGGGACCCAGTACTCTGTGAACGGCTGGATCACTTGGCGTTGCGTAGAGACGTCGCTTCATTGTGTGTCTTCTACCGCATTTATCACGGGGAGTGTTCCGAAGAGCTATTCAACCTGATTCCTGCCGCCGAATTTCACCTTCGCACGACACGCCACAAGTTACGATATCATCCCCACCATCTGGATGTGTGGCGGTCCTCCACAGTGCGGTTTTCAAGGAGCTTTCTTCCTCGTACCACGAAGCTGTGGAATGAGCTTCCTTGTGCGGTGTTTCCGGGACGATACGACATGGGTACCTTCAAGAAAAGCGCGTACACCTTCCTTAAAGGCCGGCAACGCTCTTGTGATTCCTCTGGTGTTGCAGGAGAGTGTGGGCGGCGGTGATCACTTAACACCAGGTGACCCGTACGCTCGTTTGTCCTCCTATTCCATAAAAAAAAAAAAAAAAAAAAAGTTAAAATAATGGTTTTGTAAGCTAATCCGATTCAAGGGTCAGATCAAAAACGATACCCTTAAAGTTTACAATCGTTTCCTTTTATTGTGAAGGGCTTCCAACAACTCGGCAGTCAGGCGATAGTGGTGTGGTAACTTACTTAAGGTTATACTCTAGTCATACCTTCTAATTGCTTATGAGGATATTTATGTATTACAAATCAACTATCGCCTTCGGTATTATTAATCAAAGTCAGGCCAAGATATATCCTACTAAAATCGGCGAACTTTTTAGGTTTTTTAATTTTTGTATAACATGTGTAACAACAAAATAAACTACTTTGAACTATCATCATCATCTACCAGAAGACGTCAAGGGCTGGACAAAAGCCCCCCCCCCCCCCCCCCAACAATCGGTCCTGCGCTACCCTCATCCAACCAATTCCGGCGATCTTGACTAGAAGGTCGGTCCATCTTATGAGGGGGCTACCAACACTACGTCTTCCGTTACGTACGTACTTTGGACCCACCGGCCATCTGTACGTCGAACTACGTGCCCTGCTAGTGGCCACTTCAGTATCGCAATCTAATTGGGCTTTGTCGGTGACTTTGGTTCTCCTACGGATCTCCTCATTTCTACTCCCTAAACTATGAGTTCATGATATTAGAGTTCCGATTAAACGCAAAAACAAAATCATTTTATCTCCCAATAACTAACTCTACTTACTGCCCAGAATTCGATGGTCTTCCGTGTTCCTATAAGCTATAATAAAAATTATGACCTTAAAAGGATCACCGAAAACAGCTCTTTTTAGAGGAGTGTTCACCAACAACCACTATGATATGGCACATATAGAAGATTTATTCTTGGTAATCTTCACTTGTACCCAATACAGTACCGATCGTGTAGTGTAAGTCTAGGTCCCAAGTTTAACCCCAACACTTTCTTTCACATTTACCCCATAAACTTTAACAATAAATCTACCTTCATGCCTTCTCCAAATCTCCTTAACAAGAACTGTCATCACCTCCTCTTTCACTCAACATCGCTCTCCGTTCTTATTTAAAGGTGTGTTCTTCTTTGAAGGTTTAAAAGTTTTGCTCGATTTCGTTCCAAACCACGCCAGCAAGGAGTCCGAATATTTTGTAAAATCTGAAGCACGGGAGCCGGGATTCGAAGACTACTTCGTATGGGCAGACGGTATCGAAGATCCTAACAATACGAATAATAAACTGCCACCTTCCAATTGGGTATGCTATTAGTACTTTTTATCTATGTACTTTGAAACATATATGCATATTTCTTAAGCAAAATTATTAAATGGTTTTAGACTTTGACTTGCAATAAAACAGAAGCCAGCTTGATTTCAGAAGGATATGATATGGATACTTTTATTATCAGTGGGAGGCTCCTTTGCACAGGACGCCGGCTAGATTATGGGCACCACAACGGTGCCTATTTCTGCCGTGAAGAAGTAATGTGTAAACATTACTGTGTTTCGGTCTGAAGGGCGCCGTAGCTAGTGAAATAACTGGGCAAATAAGACTTAACATCTTATGTCTCAAGGTGACGAGCGCTATTGTAGTGCCGCTCAGAATTTTTGGGCTTTTCAATAATCCTGAGCGGCACTACATTGTAATGGGCAGGGCGTATCAATTACCATCAGCTTAACGTCCTGCTCGTCTCGTAACGTATTATCATAAAAAAAATAAAAGAAAATTAACAAAAGAACAACCGACTTCAAAAACACTATTCCAGAACAATAGATATAATATGCATTAAAAAGTATAAAAATAATTGCGTATTTTTATACAATATAATTAATTAATCTAATTCTTGTTACGATTATTGTTATTTTTGGAATCGGTGTCATTCCGCCCGCTCTCGCCTCTTCAAGACTCAAGCACATCTCACCTATAACTTTTATGTAGTTACAAACCTATCTTGGACGACACCGGCTTTGGCTCTTTAAATCAAAAATTTTAATGTTACTAAATTTCAATTTCAAATTCAAACACAAATAAACTTTCTTCAAGTAGGCTAAAACTAAGCGCTTTTGAATAGTCACTATAAATATTTTTTAATTAGGTACTACATGTTCGAAAAAATATGAGCTCGTGAAAAGAACATACAAGAAACTCAACGGCCACTCTTTTCAATCAAATAGAGTATTTTACAATGGCTGTAATACACATAACAAATTAGTTTGTAAGGTTCTGCATCCAATATATGAATAGTGTTTAAATAATATAAATTATTTCAAAACTAATAAAGAATACAAAAAAAAACACGCTGAGATTCTTGCATCCGTTCTTCTCAGGTCTGAGGCATAAATTTTCGAATGGGTGGGAGTATATGACGTTCAATTAGTGATTTCTTATACTATTTGATATTTGAATTTCATATGATCATCAGGGGATTTAATAACTATCCAATACTTTCTCAGAATCCTACGGCATTGCGTAGAGAGAGACAGGGAGAGCAGAGAGTGAAGAGAGACAGAGAGGAGAGAGAGAGAGTAGAGACTGTGTGAACCCCGACAATTCAAGCAGCTCTACCAATAAATTGCCATGCTATTCTTCTTGAGAAGTTGAAGTTCTTCATTTTTGGTGGAAATTTTGTTACAAATGTTATTGTTAATTTAGTTCGACTGGTCAATGCCTAGGTTAGCCAGTTCGGCGGTTCAGCCTGGGAGTGGAGTGGCATTCGTCAGCAGTACTACTTGCATCAGTTCGCCGTCCAACAAGTGGACTTCAACTACCGGAACAAGGCTGTAAAAGATGAAATGCTTAACATTATGAGCTTCTGGCTAGACAAAGGTAACCATTCCTACTCACCATCAACACATAGTTAGGATAGAATTTTAATATTAATGTTATTACATTTCTTTATGAAAGGGACGAAACGAATAGGACGTTCAGCTGATGGTAATTGATCGCCCTGCCCATTACAACGCACGGCGGTCAGCATTCTTGGAAACCTCAAAAATTCTGAGCGGCACTGCAATTGCGCTCGTCACCTTGGGACATAAGATGTTAAGTGTCATTTGCCCAGTAATTTCACTAGCTACGGCGCCCTCCAGACTGAAACACAATAATGCTTACATTACTGCTTCACGGCAGAAATAGGCGCCGTTGTGGTAACCATAATCTAGCCGGCATCCTGTGCAAGGGAGCCTCCCACTAGTAATTTGATCTTAGTAGTAGTAGTAGTAGATAGAGCCTCTTGCTGCTAGACAACCGATGAAAACAGGCCAGTTTTATTACTTTAGTGTGCTTGACAAGCTATGTCTTACACTCGCGATTTGTATGTCATGTTGTGTTAGTGTGCGATCATTGCTCAAAATAGAGGTTAACTCATTTTTTTTCGATGTTTTCACAGCTGTCACAGTCTATCTATACGTATAAATTTTCGTAGAGATTATACAAAATAATGTAATAATATGGTACTAAAAGATTGTACTGGATCATTTAAATGCAGTTTTATATATATTTATATATAGAACGTCATTGTACGTAGTGGTTTTTAATGATATTTTTGTTGGTAACTTCAAAACCATCCGACCTTTGTGACTCACCACGTACTACTCACCCATAACTATTGTCAGTCTGTCGTTACTCCTATTAAAAAAAAAGAAAAATCATATTTTTCGCCTCATTCGGTCTGAAGGTCTGTATTTTTATACATTGTGACCTTGCTGGTTCATTATAATATGATTCATTTAGTAAAAAACTAATTTCTTTAAAATTAAAATGTCAACATTTCAAATATATAGCAATTAATGAAATAATAATGTATGAAAAATTATTACTTTTATCATTTGGAAATGAGGAATGTTCTTAATTTGTATTACACGAAAAATAAGTAAAGGAAATCAAAATAAAAACCATTTTAATGCTTACTTAAGCTTACACTACATTTTACATTTTTAATACATAGTGCAAATAATGCTATTACAGAATTAAATATAATCAAATGAAAATACTGCAATTATCAACAAATAAGTCGTTCATAAAATTTTGTTTTAAAATTGCAGTTATATTAATTTATACTGCAATTATGTTGACTGTTGCTTCTCAATATATTCTTGATAATGTAATGTATATTCATAGGCACATAAGTGAATTTGCCAGAAACTGTCATAACCATAATGTTAACACCAGGAACAGTTAAAATCAGCTTATAATGACTACTACTTGGCTAAGTCGAGTTAGTAAGTCTTTTGTGAGGCGATGTATACGCTTTCACAACAAGATCCCAGAAAATGTTCAAAACAAAAGTATTACGTTATTCAAAAGAATTGTTAAAAAAGGTTTGTCTAGTAAAGGTTACTATGACATAAATGACTTTCTTAATGATACCACAGATTGGGAATGGAGCGACCGCCCTCAGGCTATTAAATAAAAAGTTTAATTGTACAATATTACTTTGTAAACATATATTTTGATGAAAAAAAAGCCCGCAGAGTTTGTTGCGACCGTCCTTCTCAGGCCTGAGGCATTCATTTTGGAATGGGTGGTAGTTTTTCTTTGACTTTCAATAAGTGATGTCACATCCTATTTTGAATAAAAATATTTGAATTTGAATGTGAATTTATGATTATAAAGTTAATTAATTATAATAATAAAGAACAATAACTATAAAAACCGTTGCGTATTCTGAATCTGATCCTTATGTTTGTATATTAATGCTTTTATAATAGGATCCCAGAAAATGTTCAAAAAAAATTTTACCAGTGACGTAATTCAAAAGAATTGCTAAAAACGTGTATGTGGTAAAGTTATAACATAAATGACTTTTTTGATACCACAATAAAAAAAAAGAAGGCTGCTGAGTTCGTACAAGCCCGTTCTTCTGAGGTGTAAGGCATAAATTTTCGAATAGTTTTTGACGTTCAATCAATGATTCTAAATCCAATTTTGTATAGTAATATTTTAAATTGAATTTGAATGGAGTTCTAATTTCTTTAATAATAATAATATCATTTATTTCAGGCCATAGCCCATATCATGTTAATAGAATGTTATTCTAGGGTTAGTAACACATTAAATAAATTTATTTGAACACTTTAATTTTAACAGCCAATGTCTATTCATTATATTTTCAAATTTATTCATTACATTTAAAATAACATTGGAACTTTTACTAATGCGATCTCTAATCGAAAAAATCTTTTTTCTAATTACTGCATAAAAATCATTACAATGCAAACATTAAGGAAGTGCTAAAATAACGCGGCAGGCCCATAAACATTCTAAATGCGTTGGTATATTGAACTCTTAAGATGTTCATGTCCTTACGCGTATAATTAACCCAAAGATGGCTTGCATAAAAAGACTGACAATATGAGGTAAACAGAAGCTTTTTAACATTTTTACTACACTGCTTAAATCTTCTTATAATCATATTAGATCTTACGGCATAACTTCGCCTTTCCCTTTAAGGTGCTGATGGATTTCGAATCGATGCTCTACCATTTCTGATGGAAGCAAATCCTGCAAACTACGGCGGTAGATACCCCAACGACCCACTAAGTGGACTTGTACAATTCGAATCCCACCAACTTGGATACACAATACCATTGTACACTAAAGACCTCATTGAATTGTACGACGTTGTGTATGAATGGAGAGAGTTTGTAGATCGTTATGTGCAGGACAAAGGAGGCGACACTCGGTAAGAAAATAAGTCTTGAATGAGCATGTTGGGATATATTCAAGAGAAGTTTTAACGAGATGTGTTGTACTGGATATATTTTACGCTCTTTTTAATTTGAGATATCATGCAAACGAGATTTACCGTATTATTCATTGGTTTAGATATAATAACACAAATATAATCATTTATATGTTTTAGTGTACATATAGGGTACGTATACGAAAATTAATTTGTTCATTTAGGTCAGAGAAATACCAATTATGAATTTTCAAATCCCTACTTAATAATTTAAATGTGAATGTAATTTTGTATTTAATTTAATATAACGCTTTCACGCCTAAAACACCGAACTGATTTTGATAAAATTTAGTATAGAGATAGACTAGAGCTTGAAAAAGGACAAAAAGCTACCATTTATTGCAAAAAAATAAATGGAGGGGTTGAAATAAGGGATGGAAATTTGTATGGAAAATCGTCATTATCAAAGATAAAACCATGAAACATTGTATTTAGACACTTAAAACATTTGTTAGAGCATTTTTGAGACTTTGACTTATGAAATAGGAGATAAAAGTTCACAGGGAAATACTATTAAAGAGACTGTCCACAATGACAAGGGATATACGCTGTATCATAGAAAAGTGACGCAGCGGAAAGAGTAAATTGTATTTGTATTATTTGAAAATATCCTAAAAAATAAATTGCCAAAAGTAACTATTCAACGCGCATAAAGTCGCGGGTAAAAGCTAGCATTATATATTTTAGCCTTAGGTTATATACAGCCGTTTTCAATAACGTGTCTCTAGTTTCGGTTACATAGCTGTCACCGTTTAAGGCGATACTAAATGCCAGCGACCTTGAGCGATATGAGTTCACGGCTTCCGGCCCGCCATCTATGTAACAAAGCCAATATTTTCAAAATTCTTGCGTGGAAAACAGTTTATATGCTTACAATCCTCGTTATCCACTACCAAATCTGAATAAATGAACCTACACAAAAATGTACAACCAATAAGAATAACTTTTCTGAGAGAAGTACCAAAAAAATGCGTCACGCCATGCCAAAAAACTTGTTTAACTTCAAAGAAATGTGGTAGTTCAAAAAGGCTCGGCAGTGTTAACTATAACCAACAGCAAGCATTAGCAACCTACAAATAAGACTTAAGGATATGTGTAACAGGATTAAGTAGTCTTCATAGCTCGAAATGATATACTTTACCACAAAACTTGTCGAAAAACACCATGTTTACGTGTTTTCTGCTTACTCTTCGCCTTAATGACAAGATCTTATCTATCCAGAGCTATGTCCAATATAGTAATAGTCCAATGCTTTATGTCGATAGGTTATAGAAATATAAGAAAGTGTAAAAGGATAGATTGCATCATTTTAGCTGTTATAGTAAAGGTTTAAGTAAAATTTAACGTTGACAGTAACGCTGACTTTAACGTAGACTGTGGAATGTATTGCACCATCGTATTCCTTGGCAATTGGCATAGTTAAAGTTAAAAAGTGAAATATCAAGTCAATATCGAATATTCATCTGAATATTTTGACAGGTCGCTATGTAGCTATAAACTATTAACAATAGCTTTAACCAGCGAAGATTGGATGGTTACGGTTAACAGTTAAAGTTATGACGTCATCTAAAAATTGTAAAATGGAGCAACAAATTTTTTGCTTAACCGGTACTTTACCATGTTTGTTTGTTTGTTTGACGAGAGGAGAAGGACGTTCAGCTGATGGTAATTGATACACCCTACCCATTACAATACACTGCCGCTCAGATTTCTTGAAAAACCCAAAGAGTCTGAGCGACACTACAATTGCGCTCGTCACCTTGAGACATGTGATGTTAAGTCTCATTTGCTCAGTAATTTCACTAGCTACGTCGCCCTTCAGACCGACACATAGTAATGTTTACGCATAACTGCTTCACAACCGAAATAGGCGCCGTTGTGGTACCCATAATCTAGCCGGCTTCCTGTGCAAAGGAGCCTCCCACTGGTAGTTGGTTCAATTCAGCCTTAAAGTAATTACGACACAATTATAATTATAAGTTTGGGTATTGCATGATAAGCATCTCAATGTAGGATAATTTTCCAGGGTTCTATTCTCAGAAGGGTATGCCAATGTGACAATGACAATGTTATATTATGGAAATGAGCGCGGTGCTACCGGGACACATTTCCCATTCAATTTCGACTTTATAACAGATTTATCAGTAAAGTCGAATGCGCGAGATTTTGTATATGTCATACTTAGATGGCTCACATACATGCCGTATGGAGGTACTCCGAACTGGGTAGTAAGTAACGTTTTATGTCATTACATTACAATTCACAGCGGTACCATTGCGATACTGCTCACAATTTTAACGTTCAATCAATGATTGGCGCACCCCAGCTCGATCCATTTGACCGCGTGCAACGTAGAGCAGTTTGAATTGTGGGGGACCCAGTGCTCTGTGAACGGCTGCATCACTTGGCGTTGCGTAGAGAAGTCGCTTCATTGTGTGTCTTCTACCGCATTTATCACGGGGAGTGTTCCGAAGAGCTGTTTAACCTTATTCCTGCCGCCGAATTCCACCTTCGCACGACACGCCACAAGTTAGGATATCATCCTCACCATCTGGATGTGTGGCGGTCCTCCACAGTGCGGTTTTCAAGGAGCTCTCTTCCACCTACCACAAAGCTGTGGAATGAACTTCCTTGTGCGGTGTTTCCGGGACGATACGACATGGGTACCTTCAAAAAAAGCGCGTACACTTTCCTTAAAGGCCGGCAACGCTCCTGTGATTCCTCTGGTGTTGCAAGAGATTGTGGGCGGCGGTGATCACTTAACAACAAGTGACCCGTACGCTCGTTTGTCCTCCTCTTCCATAAAAAAAAATTATCCTGAGCGGCACTGCATTGTAGTGGGAAAGATGAAAGATTCTCAAAAAAAAAAATCCAACCCCCCATACTAAGCGTTGCCAGTCCCATACCATCCCATAAGAAGATATTATAACATAGGAAATAAATATGAAATGTTAAAAAAAAATTAGCGCCTGCCACGAAGCTATGGCAATGTTGGTCGTTATTGCAGGCAACACTTTTCTATTTATTATATCTTTTATTTAATATTTAAACCAGATAAGTTTGCGTTAAATAATTCTGTTATGCATTATTAATTTCGAAGGCTCATTCAATGTCCAAACTTAAAAATTTAACAACTTTTAAAATTTGTCAAGTCAATATCATATTTTTCGGAGGGAGAACAAAACAATGATTTGGTCCTAACGTTAATTATCACAAGTTTTAGAATGATGCTTTCATTAGATTTAATGATTTACAAAATAAAATTAAAGCTATTATATTTTAATGTAACAAAGCATAAAATTTCGTCATGATAATTTTTAGTTTGGGAATCATGACAACAGCAGAATGCCAAGTCGTTTCCGTGACTCAATGGTGGATGGTCTCAACGCTCTCAATATGCTGCTTCCTGGAGTGGCCGTCACCTACCAAGGTGAAGAAATTGGAATGAAAGATGGCTACGTCAGCTGGGAAGACACTGTAGATGTTGAAGCGTGCAACCGTGGTGATCAAGATACCTACCATCTATATTCCAGAGACCCCGCCAGAACACCGTACCATTGGAATAATTCCACCAATGCTGGATTCAGTGACGCTGAAAGAACATGGCTGCCAGTCGCAGAAGATTACCCAGAACTAAACCTTGCTAAACAAAAGAAAGACACTCGGAGCCACTTTAAGGTAGGATTTATTTTATTTAGCCTTTACGTGTTTTATTAAATCATGAAAAATACGGACTACTGGATCTAGTGACGTTACATTTCAGTACAATTCAGAATAAACAGCGTAAAGAGTTAAAATTGAAAGAGGAAATAGAACCTTATCTAGTGTATATAATTATTGAGATTTCGGTAAACTATATGTCTTAGTACTTTGTTTCCAAGACTATGGACCACACTGAATAATTATTTCTGAAGTTTTAACAGAAGTATTAGTAATTTTCGCCACATGTAATGTGTAATGATATTTGTAGAGAGACAAAAAATTAGTAATTGAGATTTAGGAAAAAGGAGACAGTTCGGATCCGGCGAACTACAGGCCTATTGCTATCACCTCCCTGCTCTCTAAAATCATGGAGAGCATAATTAGCCGCCAGCTTTTAGTATACCTAGAGGGTCACCAGTTGATCAACGACCGACAGTACGGCTTTCGCCATGGACGGTCGGCAGGTGATCTTCTAGTATACCTAACACATAGATGGGCGGCGGCTATTAAAAGCAAGGGGGAAGGCCTGGCAGTTAGCCTGGATATAGCGAAGGCCTTTGATCGTGTATGGCACAAGGCGCTTCTCTCAAAACTTCCATCATTTGGGCTTCCCGAGAGCTTGTGCAAGTGGACCTCCAGCTTCTTCACTGGGCGTGGCATACAGGTCGTTGTCGACGGATATTGCTCGAACCCGAAGCCCGTGAATGCTGGAGTGCCCCAAGGCTGTGTGCTATCTCCTACGCTGTTTCTTCTGCATATCAATGATATGTTGGACACCTCCAACATACATTGCTATGTGGACGACAGCACTGGTGATGCCGTATACACGGGCCATGCAGGTCTCTCTCGGGAAACCGTCGACCAGTGCCGGGAGAAACTTGTGTCTTCTATCGAGTCCTCTCTCGAGAAGGTCGCGGAATGGGGTAAATTGAACCTTGTCCAATTTAACCCCCAGAAGACTCAAGTTTGCGCGTTTACCACTAAAAAAAACCCCATTTGTCGTATCACCGCTCTTCGAGAACACTTCTCTTAAAGCCGCGCCTAGTATCGGAATACTGGGTCTCGAAATCTCGAGCGATTGCCAATTCCGTGGCCATCTGAAGGGCAAAGCCAAATTGGCTTCGAAGAAGCTGGGCGTCATCAATAGAGCACGGCAATACTTCAAGCCGGCCCACATTCTAGCGCTCTACAAAGCGCAGGTCCGGCCACACATGGAGTATTGCTGTCATCTCTGGTCTGGCGCACCACAGTATCTGCTCGATCCATTTGACCGCGTGCAACGTAGAGCAATTCGAATTGTCGGGGACTCAGTGCTCTGTGAACGGCTGGATCTCTTGGCGTTGCGTAGAGACGTCGCATCATTGTGTGTCTTCTACCGCATTTATCACGGGGAGTGTTCCGAAGAGCTGTTTAACCTGATTCCTGCCGCCGAATCCCACCTTCGCACGACACGCCACAAGTTAGGATTTCATCCCCACCATCTGGATGTGTGGCGGTCCTCCACAGTGCGGTTTTCAAGGAGCTTTCTCCCTCGTACTACAAAGCTATGCAATCAGCTTCCTTGTGCGGTGTTTCCGGGACAATACGACATGGGTACCTTCAAAAAAAGCGCGTACACCTTCCTTAAAGGCCGGCAACGCTCTTGTGATTCCTCTGGTGTTGCAAGAGAATGTGGGCGGCGGTGATCACTTAACACCAGGTGACCCGTACGCTCGTTTGTCCCCCTATTCCATAAAAAAAAGGAATGTAACAAAGTGACTGCTTATTCATTAAGTATATTGAGAAAAATTAAAAAAATAAACATTTTAAGTTTTGCCTCTTAATCTATTCTTGAAATGTACATTCTTGTTATGTATATACATAAGCACATAAACGATTTTTTAGAAACTCTGATAATCATAATATTGACACCAGGATCAAATATAAACTTGTTATGCATCTAGTATTTGGTATTGATATTTATAAATGGACCTATTAATTGTGATATATGATTGATAAAAAAAAATCATTTCCTAGGTTTACCAATCTCTAACAACGTTACGAAAGCAAGAGCAATCACTATCCCATGGTGACTACTCCATCAGAGCTCTATCTAGCAGCTGCTTCTATCTGGTGAGGTACCTGAGGACTTTTGATACTATTGTTCTGCTCTTCAACGTGGCGGAGACGGAAGACCACATAGACTTGAGCCAAGTGGACCATTTGAAGTTGCCAGCTACTGTCTATGTAGCAAGCGTATTTTCTTCGAGAGCTAAAGGGTATGATTTACTTAAATTTAATAGAATAATTGATGTTCTTTGCAATTATATACTAAGCAAAAGTAACAAGGGTGAATACAAAACTCCGATACATTGAAATTTAGAAATAATAGTAACACAACAGTTAGAGATCCATTGAAAATTGTTCTATTTGGTCATTTATTCTGCAATGGTTGAAACGAGATTCTAAATCAGATAATTCAACAAAACCTTAACAATGAATTTAAATAACCAAAAACTATAAGATGTTAGTTAGATTTCTCTATCTACTTATGCTGAGAATAAGTTTCGATTACCAAGGTTCGTTACTAAGTATTTTAATTAATTTTTTTCAGGGATCAAATCGAAAGCCAACTATTAAGATTATTGCCGGGAGAGGCTGTAGTCCTCAAATCAAAACCAGTATAAATGGGGAATTGCGACTCGATTGTAAATACTGTAAATATTATTTTATTTTAAATTAGTAAAAATATATTTATTTTTCTGATACTATGTTTTTAATTCTACGCGTTTTATGAAACTCACATACAAGATTTTGAATATGGATGCGTGATATACTACATTCAAAGTGATCCTCAAGGAAATTTTATTTATTATTTTCATAGTAATGAACTGTAATACGATACGGTACGACTATCTATGAAAAGAAAAGTTTTCTCCTTATGATGATTGTAATTTGATATAATAAGAATATAATAAGTACATACTTCTTATTGGCCGATAGCGCACTAGCATTTCTTCTGATGTTGCAAGTGAAAATAAGAAGGCTAATTAAACATCTTTAATTCAATAGAAATCACGTAAACACGTCATTTATCCCGATTCTTCGCGACTAAAAACAAAAGAGATTGTGATCAAACTTGGCTACTCTGTTGGTGATTTTTGTTACAAAGTATATTTGGGTACTATCTCGACACTATCTGAGTTGGAGCAAGTTCTTCTACAATCTAATAACCTATTACAACAAAGAAGAAGAGTAGATCATCAATATAAACAAATATTAATATGAATGGACCAAGTGTAGATCCTTGGTATACCTGCTTTAGTCACGCGCCACGGAAACTGATTTCAATTAAAGTTAATTGTTTGTATTTTAATTGCTTAGTCTTAGATGTAGAAAATCGTAATAAAACGCAATGTTTCGTGAAAAATTAACTTTTCTATTTAGTGATTCATTGTGTACGCGCTCAAATGCCTTGTCTAAAGCAACTTGCGACTTTTCAAATGACTTGTCTTGTTTTACACATGCGATAGAAATTAAACTGCAGCATCAATAGTGGCATAATACCTGGCATAAGCACAAACCTTGTTAATATACAAGGCAGATGATGAATTAATTTAAAATAAAATAGATTAAATTCTCCGACGAATCCATCCACGTTCTCATTACATTTAAAAAAAATAATATCATATGTGCTCCTAATCATCTTGAATCAAATTTGTGCAGATCCAGTATAAGTCGTTTGGGATTGATTAAAAATTTCACATTTATAGCATACGTATAGTCCACTTCCTAGGTCCACTATAACTAAATAATGTTATCAATATTTAATTCAAACATATTATTAACAAATATATGAATGACATAACATGCACCAATAAAGTGATAACTCTGTTGACAAAAGAAGAAGAGTTGATGTAGTCTATACAAACTTTAGCAAGGCATTTGACCTGGTTCCCATTTCAGTTCTCCTTATATTTTTTTTTTTTTTTTTTTTTTTATGGAATAGGAGGACAAACGAACGTACGGGTCACCTGGTGTTAAGTGATCACCGCCGCCCACACTCTCCTGCAACACCAGAGGAATCACAAGAGCGTTGCCGGCCTTTAAGGAAGGTGTACGCGCTTTTCTTGAAGGTACCCATGTCGTATCGTCCCGGAAACACCGCACAAGGAAGCTCATTCCACAGCTTCGTGGTACGAGGAAGAAAGCTCCTTGAAAACCGCACTGTGGAGGACCGCCACACATCCAGATGGTGGGGATGATATCGTAACTTGTGGCGTGTCGTGCGAAGGTGAAATTCGGCGGCAGGAATCAGGTTGAACAGCTCTTCGGAACACTCCCCGTGATAAATGCGGTAGAAGACACACAATGAAGCGAAGTCTCTACGCAACGCCAAGTGATCCAGCCGTTCACAGAGTACTGGGTCCCCGACAATTCGAGCTGCTCTGCGTTGCACGCGGTCAAATGGATCGAGCTGATACTGGGGTGCGCCAGACCAGAGATGACAGCAATACTCCATGTGAGGCCGGACCTGCGCTTTGTAGAGCGCTAGAATGTGGGCCGGCTTGAAGTATTGCCGTGCTCTATTTATGACGCCCAGTTTCTTTGAAGCCAGTTTGGCTTTGCCCTCCAGATGGCCACGGAATTGGCAATTGCTCGAGATTTCGAGACCCAGTATTCCGATACTAGGCGAGGCTTTAAGTGTTCTCGAAGAGCGGTGATACGGCAAATGGGGTTTTTTTAGTGGTAAACGCGCAAACTTGAGTCCTTATAAAATTATCAGCATATGGTATAGCTGGATCTATATTGGACTGGTTAAAATCTTACTTCAATAATCGGTGTTTCTATGTTGTTGCAAATGGTTATGACTCTATAAAGTTTAACATTACATCTGGAGTTCCTCAAGGCTCGCACCTAGGCCCTTTACTTTTTAATACCTTCATTAATGACCTGCCAAATAGTTTTCAACACTCAACACCCTTCATGTTTGCTGATGACCTTAAGCTCCTTAAGATCATTGAGGACTTTGAAGACGCTAAACTCTTACAGGAAGATCTAAATCGATTGTATCATTGGTGTAAGGTTAACGGAATGGTACTTAACACAGAAAAATGTTCTTGTATATCGTTCACTCGGAATAATCCTGAAGTTAAACCCAATTATTACCAAATATTATCAGGGATCTTGGTGTGGTCTTTGACGAGAAGCTAACATTTATTCCACACATAAATAATATAGTCAGTAAAGCTTCAAAGATGTTGGGTTTTGTCCTGAGGCACAGCAAAGTATTCCGAAATGTACACACCAAAATACTTTTATATAACAGCTTGGTAAGAAGTGTACTAGAGTATGGTAGTGTCATATGGAGGCCACATTATTCAACACACTGCCTTAGAATTGAGAGGATACAAAGGCGTTTTCTCTATCATCTAGCTTTCTCTCAAAGAAAAGCTAAAGAACTTTTTTCGTATAAAGAAAGGCTAACATATTTTAATATACATAGCTTGAGCCAAAGAAGAGATTTGTTGGATTTGATGTTTCTATATAAGAGCCTTAACAACATCTATGATAATCCTGATTTAGTTTCCAAGATTAAATTTAATGTTCCCTTTCGATATCCCCGCAAAGCAATAACACTTCTTCAAAGACCTTTCCGAAAAACTGTTCTCGGCAATAACTCACCAATTTCCAGGATGTCTAAAATACTAAACGATAGTTGCAAATATTTAGAACCTTTCGGGGACTCACTCAAAACATTCCGAAGTAAAATTTTATTATGTGATAAATTAAATAATTTGTAATATTAACGAGATATATTTTATATTTAACTGATTTCAATTTAGCGTACTACCTAGAACTATTTCTCTGTGTTTTTTTTTTCGGTAATGAGTTAATACGTTTTTTAAATTATGTATAAGTACTTCATTTGATATAAATATTTGTAAGCTTTATATTAATTGCGTGCTGTATCTACCTTAAACGATAAGGCATTTAGAATTAACTTTAGATTAAATATTTTATTGTTGCTTGAATTAATGTAATTATCACTGGTGGATCGAATAAATAAATAAATAAATAATAATATGATCGGTTCTATTTCGGACCAACAATACTACTATGAGTATTCTAGTTTTACAAGAGTCTCGCAATTCCGCTTTTATTATTTAAAATAATGGTAATATTGTGAAATGTCGAATAGAGTATTATATTGGTGTGGAACGGATGTACAGGCGTCGGGCAGGGTGCCGAGAGCAGTTGGCAAGGATTCGATATATGTTACCACAATTTCAAATTGCATTTTAAACGAAAAATCACGATGGAACTCGTGATACTGTGAAAATTATTGTTGAATTTTAAATTAATATCAAAATGCTATATAATACTTAAATTGAAAACATTTTTTGGATCTTATCGAGAAATTTTAGCATCAACATTTAAAGAAATCCAAAATATAAAAATAGTAGCCACAATAAAGAAGGTATTCTTCTTAGGTAGTGCGGTATGTAAAACATTAATTTTAGTTCTTCTGTACTACAAATAACCGAAATCAACAAGCTGTAATTAAAGGTAAAATTATGTGCTTGTGTTTTCAATTTACCACGAACAACATCGATTATATTATGATTTGCATGTAATTGTGGATTAACTACTGACATACAACATGACAAAGCATTTTATATAATTCTAACGTTAATACCGGTCTGCATATCCGACACAATAGTGATGTGCGAGTAACAAAGCCCGGGGAATTATGATTAATTGTTATTTATTCCTGAACAAGCCATGATTTCGAATATTATTTTTTTACAATTGCTAGTCAAAAGTAAGTCCATCTATATGTAATTAGTAGGTACCACTAGTAAATATATTATTCAATGATACAATTGTATAAATATAAAACACTTTTTGAAAGATTAAAACGCGTGTAATTATAACTATGTTTTTACATTAGATTTATGCCTAAAAGTTATATTTTTATTATTATTTTAGTTAACCCGTTTCCAGACCTTTCCAGATCTCGTTTTAAGTCAAGATAGTATTCGTCATAGGTAGTTTTCATTGTGAAGTTTAGCGCCATTTATTGCCTCGGAGGTTGTATTTGCTATAGACAGGTGGTTTTTATAATGAATAAAAAACTTTTTTTTTATGACAATAAGGGACGAGACGAGCAGGACGTTCAGCTGATGGGAATTGATACGACCTGCCCATTACAATGCAGTGCCGCTCGGGATTCTTGAAAAATCCAATAACTCTCAGCGACACTACTATTGCGCTCGTCGCCTTGAGACTAAAGGTGTTAAGTCTCGTTTACCCATTAATTTCACTAGTTACGGTGCCCTTCTGACCGAAACACAAAAATGCTAACACATTACTGCTTCAGAAATAGGCGCCGTTGTGGTTCCCATAATGAAGCCGGCATCCGGTGCAAAGGAGTCTCCCACTGGTATACGTAACTGTTACGCATTGTTTCACCGCAATTGAAAAATTAGAATAGTGAAATATAAGAGTTATACGAAATCTGGAACACTCATTGTACTAATTATTTACTACAAGAACGCTCGCATACGACGCAATCCTTTACACTATATATTGCTACAATAGCAATGGTTGATTAGAAATGTCTTCTCTACGTATAATATAAAATGTAGTTTTATTTTATTCGTAAGAGCTTAAAGAGACGAAGTTGGCTCTTTTCTATCTTATTAAACAATTAATTACCTTTTTTTTATTTTGAATCTGTATACAATAATAGAACATGATTATGTATATTTAAAAAATTATAAGTAAACTACTTACAAAGTACTAATCAGAGATATGGATGGATACATATCTATCTCAAGCCGTATCATTAAAAAATTATCAAGATGTTGAGAAGAAATTCAGAAATGAATTCAACTAAGCTGGAATAAATACTGAAGTTCAAAGTTCATTTTTAAAAACAAAGGTAAAGCTAGAAAGACTTCAAAAGCTGTGTCACGCCGACTCTAATGTACGAGTATTATTATCACATTTTGCATTGAATTTACAACATTTTATAAATAGTACAACATAATATGGAATGATTTTTTCAAACTTGAGGTTGATGGACAAAATATTTATTACCAAGATATAAGAGTAATAACTACAAAATGAAAAACGCAAACAGAGAAAAATAAAACTGGACAAGACGTAAAACGATAGCTGAAGTCGTATCATGGTATCCGAGAGATTCAGAACCAAACAACCTGGTAACGACCTGGTCAAACGAAATAATCACTTTTGAAAGAGTTTTTCAGACCGATCAACGAAAAACAATTAAAGTTAAAGATGTTTGCGCTGCAGTGGAATATCCAAGAATTTTTACACTAGAACTCTTTAGACTGCGTCTAAATTTCATTCTTGGCCAAAAATATTACAAAAATGTTCTCCTATTTATGAACTGTAAGGATCAACAACCTTGCAGGTCATCTGGTGATAAGTCACCACCATCACTCCTCATCATCATTATCATCAGCCGGAAGACGTCCACTGCTGGACAAAGGCAACCCCTTAAGATTTCCACGACGATCGGTCCTGTGCTGCCCCCATACAACGTATTCCGGCGATCTTGACCAGATCGTCGGTCCATCTTGTGGGGCCTACCAACACTGCGTCTTCCGGTGCGTGGTCCCCATAATCAAGCCGGCAGGGGCGTGCATTAGTTTCCTAGCAAGGTAGGCACTGTGGATCTCACTAGTCGTAGTTGAGCTTAAGGATATGCAAAAATTGATTACCGTAGGTATATAGTATTTAGTGTAAGAAAAAAATTTATAAGTGGGTGTTCAATAGAAGTTTGGTTATAAAATAACGCAACCAAATTAAACTAGGTATGTCTTTGTTCAACTCTCAGGTTGTGGATTCATCTTTAGGATCTACTTTTCTGTTGATAACCTGATCAACCCCAATAACTGTTTAATAGGAAATTGACTTGAGATGTCGCTCTTTCAAATATAAACAATTAAAATTAAACTAAATCAACATTAACTAACTAACATCAACACTAGTGCTATATTTATTTCGGTTTATAAGGACGTGGGCACTGCCTACTGACTGATGGTAACAGGGAAGGAGGAGGGAAGAAGACCAAGAGGAAGGAGCCCCATGTGATGGACCGATCAGATTCACATTGTCCACGACGCTCTACACTCTGCTTCCGATAGGGGCAGATGGCGGGAAATAATACGCAACAAAGTACTCTGTCGAGATGATCACGACCCTCAGCACTGAGGAAACCGATGCGAGGAGGAGAGGCACTGCCTAATTGCCTATATGATATGCACGTCCCTGCTAGCCGGCCCTCCCTCCTAGGCCTAAATGTGTCAAGGTCTCAGGCTAATAAACACGGACTATTTCCCTTATTGCCTTCGTACTCGTATTAAACTATCGATAGTGTATTTGTGTTCTTTTGGAGTTAATTTCCACAAACATCTCGTACCTCGGCCCCTCTCTAATAAGGTACGTTTAATTACCTGCTCCATTGCACCGTGTCATGTGGCTAGCGACGCTCGTGTCTCTCCTGACCGCCGCAGCGGCACGCTCGGAGGTGACAAGATCATTAGAAAATAACACAATATACTACAGAATACTCGTGGACTCCTTTAAAGATTCAGATGGTGATGGTCTGGGTGATCTACAAGGTATCGTATTTTTTTCTTTTAATATATTTCACTATATATATGAAAATGGTCTATGTTGAGGCTCAATAACGCCTAAACCACTGATCGTATCGACATAAAACTATCACCATTCGATGCGAAATTTATCCTCAATAATTTATGGCTACCTATTTTACGAATTTCAACGATCCTTCCTTTTAAAATTCGCCCTGTAAAAGGCTGGAACTGCTAGTTTCATATAAACAGAAAAGTTACGCAACTTTTTAGAACCAAAATAACCATATTAAATCAATTATATTAGTGATTACTGAATGAGAAATTATAAAACGGATGATAATAAATATTCATTGATTTCTGTAATTTATTATTGTCGGCTAAATCTAATATATAAAATTCTCATGTCGCGGTGTTTGTAGTTAAACTCCTTCGAAACGGCTTGACCAATTCTCATGAAATTTGAGTGCATATTGGGTAGGTCTGAGAATCGGAGAACATCTATTTTTCATCCCTCTAAATGTTAAGGACCACCCTTAACATTTAGAGTTTTTTTCACGCCATTTTTTTTTAATTGTTTTGATATTAAAAAATACATACAACTTCAAATTTTCACCCATCTACCATCAACAGTTACTTTTGTATCGCGATTTTAATATCGGCAATACAACGTTTGCTGGGTCAGCTAGTAAATATATAAAATCCAGTCTTTATAATAAATATAAAAAAGGGGTGTGTGAGAACTAATGCACGCACGCAAGATGTTATTCGTCTTTTGGGTAATAAATTAAAAATCCTTAAAAATTTCTATTCCTCGTGCTATATTATGTTTGTAGAAGAAACAATATTCTAATAAATAAGGTTTTCAATAGAACCAACGAAAATATTATTATATCGCATAATTTAGTTAAATAACGTATATATTTTTAAACTTGTATATAAATTTATTTAATTCTCGTTCATTAATTGTGGTTCAGTAGACATATATAATACAAATGGTCTCGTTAACCAGCTAACATCAGGGTGTCGAATTTGCGTGACGGTGTGCGCGCATCGTAAAAATTCACTCTGATAATTTTTCCTTAACGCGTCAAAAGAAGTAAAATTAAAAAACATCTTCAAAAATTATGACCTAAATGTTAAGCTCAATGATAGCTTTTTGGTGTCGGTCACTTAGATGCTTCTTAGATATAAATGGAACTGAAAATGACGCTATAGTAGACATCTTAGAAACATAAATATCATCTGTTTTAGTTTTTTATATTCATTAATATTACCAATTAGAAGATATAATTACTTACCTGTTTTTAAATAAAATGTTATTCGAAGTCTTTGACAACAATTCCAAATGTTTTTGGCATAACCAGGGGTAGAACTAGGCATGTTCTACAATAGAAAAAACAAAGAGCAAAATATATTTATTGACGTTACATTTATGGAGACACAAAGAATAAACTCAACAACAGTAAGCTTACGATATCATCATCATCAACCCCAAGACGTCCACTGCTGGACAAAGGCCTACCCCAAAGATTTCTACGACGATCAGTCCTGCGCTGCCCTCATCCTACGTATTCCGGTGATCTTGGCCGGATAGTCGGTCCATCTTGTGGGGGTCCATCCTACCAACACTGCGTCTTCCGGTTCGTGGTCGCCATTCAAGGACTTTACTGTCCCAATGGCTATCTGTCCGTATGTATGTGCTCTAACCACTGCCACTTCAGTTTCGCAACCATCTCGGCGACGTCAGTGGCTTTGGTTCTCCTACGGATCTCCTCATTTCAGATTCGATCTCGGAGAGATGCTCCGAGCATAGCCCTCTCCATTGCCCTCTGAGCGACCATGAGCTATCTCATCAGCCCCATAGTTACCGACCTCGATATGAGTTTTCGATATGGTTTGTAATATTTAAAAGAGGAAAAAAAATATTCAGGTGTAACAAAACAGCTTAGCTACGTACGGGCTTTGGGCGCTGATGCTGTAATCCTGTCACCTATTTTGGCCCGGAGTACAGACTGCTCACAGCCTGGGACTCTACATTTTACAGAGATCGACTCTAGATATGGCAACGAAGAGTCATTTAACAATTTGGTCCAAAAAGCGAAGAAACTAGGTAAGTTTAGAAGTTTCTATATTCAAGGGGATGCTAAGCACTGTAATTACTATAAATATTTTTGAACGTACGTGGTTGTTAAGGTGGAAGTTAAAATAACATTATACTAATTTACATTACTACAGATTATAAATCAAAGTCCTCCGCCACGTCTGTCTGTTCGCGATAAACTTAACTACTGCACCGATTTTCATGATGTTTGCACTAATTGATAGCCTGGTTCTTGAGGAGTGTTTTAGTATATAATTTACAGTTTTTGTGTACATTATTGCATACATTGAGGATATTTGTTGAAGTTGTCGGAAAAAAAGCCGTCTGGGAGCTTTTAACGAAAACGCAGTCTAAACCCTATGAGATATAGAAAAATAATGTATGGTGGAATTGTGTATAGTATGTAGGTCTATAGAAAAGTCTTCGATGTCATATGTCTATCTCTTAAGGATAACATATGATGAAGAAAGAACCTTTGTATTGTTTTTAAAAGGTGTGACGTCATTACTGTTGACATCACAATTGCTATCTTGCTGAAGATCACTCATTGATTCTTCTAAAGAAAACTACACGAGTAGGTATTTTATTACTTTCTTATATTCAACGGGCGGCATTAGGTTGTCCCAGAGAGGTCCGTACCGTACGACAGCCCGAGCACGACTGACCGAAGTGTCTACCGTGCGGCTGTATTTATAGGACCCGGCGCACGTGCTATAACCACGTGTTTTGAAATGCGGCCGTATTTATGAGGCTCGGTGCACGTGCACGTGTTTTCAATTCGTGTTGTAGTATTTGCGCCGATACATGCTATATCCATTTTAATACTTAAAATATCACAATGATAAAGAGGTCATGTAAAATCTGTTTACACAAACACGATATTAATCTTTATCATTTTTTATTACTACAATAACAAAATCATTCAAAACACGTTTTTGTTTCATTTTCAACACATTTACTTTGATTACACGTTTCCGATGACTTTAGACTACTATTGACAGAACAGCGTCTGCTGGGTCAGCTAGTATAGCATAAATATGATTTGGAAACGAAATTTCACGAGAGATCATTCAATAACTATTATTATGAAAAGTAATAATTAAATGAAGATATTTGCTGCCATAATAATTCTTAACACGCTTTTGTGAGCTTGGTATACAGTATCTGTGTATGGTATCTATGGGATATAATATGGTTAATATTTTCAGTACATTTATGAAAATTTAATATACGTTCACAAAAATCGTCACCTTTTTTCTTTTAATAGTGATTTTCATTATTATAACACTAGAAATAAGGGATTGCTTGTAACTAATTCTAATTAAGGGTAAATGTATACACTTCTATAATAAAGTCCCAGCCACTGTTCAGGCATTATATATAAATAAATTCAAATGTTTTATAAAAAAATGGCTCTGTCGTAAATCCAATTACTCCACTGCTGAATATCTAAATGATCGGACAGCCTGGGACTAGATTGTGATTATTTTATAGCAATAGAAATTACTGTACAATATTGTATATTTTTATTGAAAAGAGCGCAAAAAAAGAATGCTGGGAGAGTTTCTTGCGCCGCTTAGCCGCCGGTAGTAGTATCTAGTAGTTATTAGAAATGACATCAAAAATAATTCTAAAGGAATCAATTTTGAAAAAATAAATGCCTATTATGCCTTTTTCGTTGTTCAATAACCATGAATACGTCCGCTCAACTGACTTATTTGTGAAGAGAGGAGACCACGTCTCATACTCACAGAATACGAAAGCGTTGCCAACCCTATAAAGCGTCGAATATACGGTAATATCAGCGAAGAACGTGTCGGAGGCACTGTGGGGAGCGTCAACGGTTCTTACCTATCACGCCACCAACGCCTACATTTCATGACAAATTCTGTCTGCCTGTTAAAATTCAACATGGGCATAAAAAGAATAGAGTCCCAGGCCCAAGGGTGGCTTAAGATGCGATTAAGGGCATTTACCAGTGGGAGGTTCCTTTGCACAGGATGTCGTCTAGATGGGTACCACAACAGCGCGTATTTCTACCGTGAAGAAGTATTGAAGCATTGTTGTGTTTCGGTGTAAGTAGTTAGAAATTACTGGGCAAATAAGACTTAACATTTCTTATCTTAGTAATGTCTCAAGGTGACGAGGGCATTATTGTAGTACCGCTCAGAATTTGTGAGTATTTCAATAATTCTAACTGCGTCGTAATGGGCAGAATGTGATTAACAAAATATTTATTTGATCTATGCAAAAGCATTATATGATGTGTGAACATATAAGGTATATATGTTTGACATTTATACAACGAAAGTGCATATCAGCAGCAATCGTGATACTCCTTTTTTTGGGGTTAACAAATATTATAGGCTTAGAAAAAGAAGTTATTAACACGTAGGTTACTTATTCGTAAGTTATGAACAAAGTTGTAAATAATATTCTAGAATTGAAACTGCTGGTAACATTGCCACTTCAAACAGTCAGCATCACATCAGATTGGTTTAACTTGAGCGCTAACAGAACCACTGGCTTTGAAGATTTTGTGCATTGGAGAGACGGTAACAAGAATGATCCCCCGCTGGTAAGGAAAATTATCTACATATTATACTTTTTAATAAATACTCCAATGACGCTGGTGGCTTGGGTGCTGGTATGTGACGTTACTTGCGTCGACACTCTGGCACCTTCTCATGTCCAAGTTACGTCAGTTGGTGCTGGGGCTGCTGCTTCGACTGTCGAAGACAGTAAGCGACGCAAATATGTTGGTCTCAGTGAGTCATACATCTTTGTGCCGTTTGGTGTACTTTGTATACTTGGCCCGTGGAGCCCAGAGGCGCGGAGAATGTTCAAAATACTATGTTCGCGCCTCGATAAGGCTACTGTAAACCCAAGCGCTGGCAGCTTTTTTTTTTTTTATGGAATTGGAGGACCAACGAGCGTACGGGTCACCTGTTGTTAAGTGATCACCGCCGCCCATACTCTCTTGCAACACGAGAGGAATCACAGGAGCGTTGCCGGCCTTTAAGGAAGGTGTACGCGCTTTTTTTGAAGGTACCCATGTCGTATCGTCCCGGAAACACCGCACAAGGAAGTTCATTCCACAGCTTTGTAGTACGTGGAAGAAAGCTCCTTGTAAACCGCACTGTGGAGGACCGCCACACATCCAGATGGTGAGGATGATATCCTAACTTGTGGCGTGTCGTGCGAAGGTGGAATTCGGCGGCAGGAATTAGGTAAAACAGCTCTTCGGAACACTCCCCGTGATAAATGCGGTAGAAGACACACAATGAAGCGACGTCTCTACGCAACGCCAAGTGATCCAGCCGTTCACAGAGTACTGGGTCCCCGACAATTCGAGCTGCTCTGCGTTGCACGCGGTCAAATGGATCGAGCTGATACTGGGGTGCGCCAGACCAGAGATGACAGCAATACTCCATGTGTGGCCGGACCTGCGCTTTGTACAGCGCTAGAATGTGGGCCGGCTTGAAGTATTGCCGTGCTCTATTAATGACGCCCAGTTTCTTTGAAGCCAATTTGGCTTTGCCCTCCAGATGGCCACGGAATTGGCAATTGCTCGAGATTTCGAGACCCAGTATTCCGATACTAGGCGAGGCTTTTAGGGAAGTGTTGTCGAAGAACGGTGATGCGACAAATGGGGTTTTTTTAGTGGTAAACGCGCAAACTTGAGTCTTCTGGGGGTTAAATTGGACAAGGTTCAATTTACCCCATTCCGCGACCTTCTCAAGAGAGGACTCGATAGAAGACACAAGTTTCTCCCGGCACTGGTCGACGATTTCCCGAGAGAGACGTGCATGGCCCGTGTATACGGCATCACCAGAGCTGTTATCTGCATAGCGATGAATGTTGGAGGTGTCCAACATATCAATTTCGGTCAACAGATCAGCCTTGCTATCCAACGCGGTAATGCTGCCAGTATTCTTGGTACGCTTCCACGTAATGATAGTTTTAATTTTATGTAGTCGTAGTATTGTAAATATAGTTATAATATTTGTTTGTGTTGGAATAATAAATAAAAAATAAATACTCTATTAAATTTATTAACAATATAATAAAGCCTTTTATTTCTTACAGCCTATAAAACATGAAGTTATATTATATTATGTTAGTTTACCTATATACGATTATTAGTTTTGTTAGTAATTAACTTTGGTTCCTAAAATTTACTTGTGTTAGTTTTTCCTTAATCCTATATTATTATTCTTCATTCCGTAAGAACTCCTCTGTAGGTGAAGGCCTCCTCCAAAGATAGCCAGTCCTCTCTAGATTGGGCTACTTGAATCCAGTTGGTGCCAGCTGTTTTTTTGATGTCATCTTCCCAACTAGCTACAGGTCTACCTCTCTTTCTTTTTCCCTGTGGACCCGCCCATGTGGTCACCGTTTTTGTCCATCTCTTGTCACGTAGACGCGCCACATGTCCGGCCCACCTCCATTTTAGTGACCGAGCGTGTTCTAATCCATCTCTTGCCTTGGTTATATTTCTAATTTTGGTGTGCCTTATTTTTTGCATTTTTCTAATATTTAGCATACTGCGTTCTATACCCCGCTGACATGCAATTATTTTGTCCTTTGTTTTTTTGTTGAATTTCCATGTTTGGCAAGCATACGTGAGGCACGGTATTAGGCACGTGTTTAGAACTTTGGTTTTAATTTTGATCGGCATGCTGCTTTTGAATATGTCCTTCAAAGACCAGTATTTGTTCCAGGTAAGCTGTGTCCTGCGTTCAACTTCTTGATCGTTACTATTGTGGTGTAAGCTAATTTGTTTACCCAGGTATATGTAGTTGTCTGTATATTTAAGAGGCTCGGTACCAACATATACTGCTCTCTTTTCACTGTTAGTCATCAACATTGTTTTGGACAAGTTCATTTCCAAACCTACTAGTTTACTGGCATTATTAAGTGATTGTATCATATATTGGATTTCTTGTCCTGTTTCAGATAAGAGAACCAAGTCATCTGCAAACCTTAGGTGACTTAGGTAGGCATCTTTAATCTTAATACCCCGGCCTTTCCAATTGAGTTGACTAATTATTGATTCCAGTGTTGCTAGAAACAGCAATGGTGAAAGAGGGTCGCCCTGTCTTACTCCTCTTTTTATCGGGAACCAAGGCCCAGCTGTCTCTAGTTTGATTCTGCTCTTGCTGTTATTGTATATAGCCTTGATTACAGAAATGTATTCTTTTTCTATCCCTTGTGTTGTTAGGCTTTCCCATATGCTTTTATGTGACACGCAATCAAATGCTTTACTGTAATCAATGTATGTAATATAGAGTGGTCTTTTTTTGTCGCGGTATTTCTCAATCAGAAGTTCCAATGTGTGTATGTGGTCGATCGTTGAGTATCCCTTTCTAAACCCAGCTTGCTCGACAGGTTGACGCGCTTCTAATGTTGAGTATATTCTGTTATTTATTATTGATGAGAAGAGCTTGTAGATGCTAGGTAGCAGGCTTATTGGTCTGTAGTTACCTATATCATTGGGGTCACCTTTTTTGTAGATAAGGATAATGTCAGATTCTGACCACTGGGTGGGTGTTTCTCCAGTTTCAAGAATGAGGTTAAACAGATCGGTCAGGTGAATTATAAGAGTTGCGGAATCGGTTTTTAGTATCTCATTCGTGATGCCATCAGAGCCTGGGCTTTTCTCTTGTTTAAGGTTTTTTGTTGCTGTTAGGACTTCGCTTATTTCAATCAGATGTATAAGTGGATTTCTATTGTTAGGAATTAGGTACTGATCTCTTCCAACCATGCTTGTTGTTTCTCTGGTGCTGTATAATTTTTTATAAAATTGTGTTGCTACAGTGATGATGTCTTTACGGTTGTTGTGTATATTTTTGCCCTGCTTCAAACCTTTGATCCATGTTTTATGTGTTCGCAGCTCTTTAAAAGCTTTCTTTGTACCTCCGGTTTCAATTATGTGTTTTTCGATAGTGTTATATCTGTGGTTTGAGTAATCATTCCTAATATACTTACTTATAAGCTTGGAAAGGGCAGAGATCTCATTTTTAGTTGCTTGTGATTTGGGTTTTGTCTTCTGGCATTCCTTCCGTCTCTCCATAAGCTGTAACGTGCGCTCTGACAGAATTTTATGTTCCTTATTTTTGTTTTGAATTGCTTGTAGGCTTCTGGTTATGGCTTTGACAATATAGTCATAATAGCTTTGGACTGTTTTATTTAACGGTGCTTTCAGTGTCTTATTTATGCATTCGTTGAATTTAGAGATATCGCCTTCCTTAGTTATTATTTTATTTTGATGGTTATTGTATTTTGTTCGGCTTTTCTTTGACTGTATATGTAATATCGTTACTCTGACGGGCCTATGGTCTGAGGGGAAGTTTATATTCAGTACTTCTATATTTTGAAATAACTGGGGACGGTTTGATAGAACAAGATCGATTTCATTTTTGTATTTTTTATCAGGTGAAAGCCATGTCCATCTGCGTTTTAATTTTTTCTTATAAAATGTATTTACTATTGACAGTTTGTTTTCCATAGCAAATTCTATCAATCGCTGTCCCCTCTTATTCCTCTCGCCATATCCGTTCGGTTTCGTCACTAGATATTCTTCCTTTTTTGGTTTACCAATTTTCGCATTCCAGTCTCCCATCAGTATGAAATCTTCATCTGATATTTCAATCGCTTTGTTTAGTGTACAGTAGAAATTGTCAATCTCGTCTTTGTTAGCTTTTTCAGTAGGGGCATAAACTTGTATAATTGACAATCGCGTATCTTCGAATGCCAAGTTTAAAATAGCAACTCTTTCTGATAGGCCAATGTAGCTCTCTATTTTGTTTTTGTGGCATTTTCTTATTATAAAGCCTACACCATACAAGCCAGGCGTTTGTCCCGTGTAGCATAATATAAAATTGTCATACTCTTATATTCTGTCTCCCATGCGTCTAGTTTCAGACAGTCCTATTATGTCATATTTGATGTTTGATAAGGATTCATTTAATTCAATTAAGCGTTCGTATGTTGAGAGTGTTTTAACATTATATGTTAAAATGTAGAGTTTTCCAGATGTTCTAGTCTTAGGTGTGGTGCTGTGAGGCATTTTGGTTGCTAATTTTAATTTTGTTTGATCCTTTGGAGGGTTTTGGTCATAATCTTCCACGGTGACCAGCCGGCTTGGAAGATGTGTATTATTTTTTGACATTATTTATTATTATTATTATATATATATATATATATATATATAGGTGAGGGTAATGATAAGAAATTGAAATATTTTACTTTATTCATCAAGTAAATATTGCTCTTATCGCCCCTTTTAGTCGATTAAAGTAGAGTCTAACTGAAAGAGCGCTACATAATCGAGTGTGACAGCTTATACACTTAGACAATAAATTACGTGGCATGTTGTGTTGGTTGTGTGTAAAAGACGTGAAACATTCAGAGGTGCAGATAGAAATTCTATTAAAGTAAAAAAACTACCTCATTTAAAAACTACATATGACGTAACGGTCAATCAAGAAACCTTTACGTAAAAATGTGAGTAACGATATATCATTGTTACGAATAGAGTTGTCAAAACTATTGAATATGTTTGTCTTATCTTCCTATTCCGGTAATCTCCGAAACGCCTAGAACATTTTAAAAATTTGAACGAAAATCTAAAATTGTAAATAAAATTCAATGTTGTTTAAGGATCGCCTTAACCAATGAAATTTCAGGTGGACGATAATATAGGAACCTGGGTTTGGGACGACAAACGTAATGGATATTACAGATCACTGAACAATGCTAGCTTCTTGAACTTGTGCTCAGAAACAATAGCGGCGGCTTTCAAAACCATTATGTGCTACTGGACAAAGCTTGATGTGGCCGGGTTTCTCCTGAAGCCCGACTATCCGATTAGTTATGAGTGCGGGATTGAGCTGGTTCAAAGAATATCGGTTCATGCTGCAAGTTGTTCTCGAGATGCAAATGGAGATACTCCGTAAGTAATGTTCTTGTACCAAAACCAACTAACCTACATTGCGCGGAGTTTCCAGGACGATACGACATGGGTACCTTAAAAAAAAGCGTGAACTGCTTCCTGTGGTTCTTCAGGAATTTCAGGAGAATGTGGCGGCGGTGATCACTTATAATCACGTCACGCTCGTTTGTCCTCCTCTTCGATAACTTAAAACATTAATGTTTTTATAATATCGAGGAGCTATTCTAAAGTTTTATTTAATGTCAAAGAATGATACCTTTGTAATTTCTAATAATTGCGTCTTATAGTCGAATTAATATAGAGTAATTTTAAAACCTCCCAAATTTATTAATAAGTTTTAAAAACATTTCGACTGTTTTTAAAACTAAAAATAAATTTATTTTTTGTGTTGTGTAGCAAGGAAAGTTGTACAACTATACAAATTAACTAACAGCTACCAGTTTACCAGTGGGACTGGGCACACTGTGTTCTTTACACAGGGTGCCACATTTTCTGCCATGAAGCAGTAATGAACAAACTAACAAAAACAAAATAATATGTTCTATGGCAGAAACATTTTTGTACTCTGCAATGGATTAAAGGACACAGCAACTCACTGGGCAATGATGCCGTAGATGAACTATCCAAAAGGGGATCCGAAGCCGTAGCATATGGACCGTAGGCACAACTACCCATACCTCAGGCCCAAATAAAAAAAGGCTACGAGAAAAAACGAAACAGTCCCACCTAACAGAATGGAGAAACAGCAAAGGTTGTAGGCAAACAAAGAATGTGGTTCCGGTGCCCCCAAAGAGGTTCGCCCGCAACCTGATGAGACTACACAGGGACAATATACGCACAATTGTAGGTGTAGTCACCGGTCACTGTCCCTTGAACAAGCATCTGTCTATCACTATAAATTTTCTCGCAATTGTGTTGCCACTCAGAATCTTGGGTTCAATCTAAGAACCTGGCCAGCACTGCATTGTAATGGGCAGGTTATCACTTACAATCAGATGAAATTTTTGCTAGTCTCGTCATTTTCTCTCATAAAAAAGTTCCTTACAAAGTCCTTTTCAGCTGTAAATATTAAGAGTGAAAATATGAAAAACTGTATAATGGTGCCTTGCATCATGGTGATGACAACACCTTTAAAGCCTTTGCAAATTATTATTCCAAATGTTACAAACAGAAGTATATACAAGTCATGATAACAGATAGAGGCTAGACCATTTTAAAGTAGTCATTAAATTTGTATATAGTTTAATACATGTAGTATTTTCATAATCGATAATTTTATTTACAGGGTTTGTGGAATGATTATTAATTCTCAATAACTCTTGTGTATTTATCTATTAATTTACATTTTTATTTTGTACTTACTCATGTAATGAATTGAGTCTTTGATTTGAGCATTTTTGTTACATCACTTTACATATACTATGAAATATAATTGATACATAAAATAATAAAATGACTTGTAAAAAAAATAATCTGAAAATGTTGATTAAAATCAGTGGCAATGAGTTTCTTTCAACTTCATCTCATTAAAAAACAAGGTAGCTTTTTTTATGGAAACCGACTTCAAAAACCGACAAGTACAAAATAACTTAATAAAGATAAATTATATTATCTTTAATATTAATACAATACTACCTATTGATAGAGTTTTAGTCGATGCCTGCCCGCTTGGGTTGTTTTGTTCTAGACAAAGCTATCAAAGTCACAAGTGGCGAGTGTAGGTACTTGCAAGTGGAATTATATTTGGCTTGGCACCAAGCAAGAATCTTTGAAATTATGCAATATGCATAAAGATATCATGATACAATTCAAACAAAATAAAATAATTTATTGCGGCAAAAGCGAAACATCAGGATAAATAAATAAATACAATTGATATGGAATCATTATGACATTAAAATAAACTTATTATAAAATAATCCATTATTATTTCAGCATTATCTTAGTCGATACAAAAGCGAATATATCAGTAGCGATGCGGTACTACGGCGAGGGGTCACCAGGTGCCAACAGCGTAATAAGTAACGCTCTAACATCGTCCTCGAGGAAAACCGCACCAGATTTAGCGCTGGACATACATGCCGCTCTCTTGTACGGTCCACAAGATACAACTCCCGCTTGGCTGGTAAGTTATGAGATCTGCACACATTTTGAATAAGCTTTTATAGTACTTTGCTTTTACTTACGACTTATTTACGACAGCATTATTTATTAAGTACTGTGATTAATACATTTTTGTAACCTAAACTATTAAACTTTCCTTCCATTCATCATCATTCATCCCCACATTGGGTTGATTTTAAAGATGCTAGAACAAATATTTATTTATTTTTATCATGTGCCGAATTACAAAGTTTCATGATGTTATCTTCGATAATGACGAACAACCATACACACAAACTTTCATCCCCTATGTCAATCCCGCCAATAAGAGGTTGCCTATGTCCTTTGCCAAGGTCTTGTCTATCTCTGTACTAAATTTCATGAAAATTGTTTCAGTGCTTTAGGCATGAAAGTGTAACAAAAAAACTTACATTCACATTACATGAATAGCGCCCACGTAAGGGTAATTAATTTCGGAATTCCTGTGAGTAATCTAGTAGCCGCGAGCTAGTGTAGGCACTTACTTGCGCCACACCGCGCCGTAGCCGTCAAAACTTGTAGGCGAATAGCGCCCACGTAAGGGTTATTAATTTCGGAACATCCTGTAAGTAATCTAGAAACCGCGATCTAGCGTAGGCACTTACTTCTGCCACACCGTGCCATAGCCGTCAGAACTCGTAGGCAAATAGCGCCCACGTAAGGGTAATTAATTTCGGAACATCTGTAAGTAATCTTGTAGCCGCGAGCTAGCGTAGGCACTTACTTCTGCCACACCACGCCGTAGCCGTCAGAACTCGTAGGCGAATAGCGACCACGTAAGGGTAATTAATTTCGGAACATCCTGTAAGTAATCTTGTAGCCGCGAGCTAGCGTAGGCACTTACTTCTGCCACACCGCGCCGTAGCCGTCAGAACTTATAGGTAAATAGCGCCCACGTAAGGGTGATTAAAATATTGTTTTCTAAATATATAATTTATTTATATATAATAGTTTATGTGTGTGTGTATGATTGACGACGATGATGTTTATGCATTTCAGACAAGTTCGCATGAAGATAGCCGAATTGTGAGTAGACTTGGAAGTGACATGGTGGATGCTATCAACATGCTATCCCTGATCCTGCCTGGAGCAACCATCATACAGCAAGGGGACGAATTAGCAGCTGCAGACACCCTCTTAGAATGGGCTACTCAGACCAAATGCTGGCCAAATCCTATGATACCTTCTGCTGCGCCGTTTCCCTGGGATGACTCAGTCAGTGGCGGCTTCACGACTGCTGAAGCCTGGGTTCCACTCGCGCCCAACTATAGATATGCAAATGCTAAGACGGAGTATGGGAATGAGTTGAGTCACCTTGGAGTTGTGAGGGTGTTGGCAGATACTAAGAAAAATACGGTGGGCTTCCATACGGAGGTTAGTTTATAAAGTTACTTGATATGAAGGAAAACTTAGTTTAGAAAACTTAGGAAAGGTTACTTGAATTGAAGGAACTGACTTAACAGCTGATTAATTGATAGCTAATCACTGATGCCTTTTGACAAATATATTGACAATATCTTAGATATCTAATATATAACTCTAGATAGACTGTGACAGCTGTGAACAGGTCGAAAAGAAAAAGCGCCGATTCAAAAGTGACTGAGGTATCGCGTGTGTAAAACGTAGCTGTCATGCACACTATATTAGTAAAACTGGCCTGTTGTTATGCGTTGACTAACAGCAACAGGCTTTATCTGGACGTATAAATTATCTAAGGATAAAATGCTAGATAAATATATTTAAAAGTAACGCCTAGAGTTTATAGTGAAATGTTTACAAACAGAAAATTTGCTTAGGATAGGTTTATTCGTGTGATAACGTTTCCCGCGTTTATTTGCAAGGATGCTTGACATTCAGAAAACTCCAGAATTATCATTGACAGTGTTGTCAGCGATATTCAAATTCAAAATAGGATGTGACATCACTTATTGAAAGTCAAAAACTACCACCCATTCCCAAAAGAATGCCTCAGACCTGAGAAGAATGGGCGCAACAAACTCAGCGGGCTTTTATATATATATATATATAGTATTAGTAGTATTTATACTAGTTCTTTTTTATTTATAGATATAGTCAACATTTGGCATATTCTTGGTTTAGTCTCAGGTATATACCAAGTTTATTTGTAAGCCCGTTGAACTTTATATTTCAGATAAAAAGGTTGAATGACGTATTAGCAGTACTAAGATGGGGCGGGCCGGCTTCTGTAATTGTCGTCTCCAACATTGGGCCAAAAAGCTCAGAAAGTCAACTATGAATGATACCAGGTCTGCCTGGAGACATGACTGTTGCTGCCACTTCAAGCGGATCACGATTCTCGCCAGGGGTTCATATCAATGTGGAGAAGACTTTGAAGCTATCGCCAGGGGAGACGGTACTTCTTGTTGGTGCTCCAAGACATTGTGGTGGTCCCGGGCCAGTTGACAAGATTGCTAGCAAACTGTCTGAGGGTTGGCAGAAACTTAATAAATATTTTAGTAACATTTAATATTTGGTGAATGACGATTGATAATACACCATATGCTATTCTTAATTTTTTTTTTAAATATATTCTAAAAAGTTCGGAAAGATTCGATAGCCAACTGGTATTTTTAATTCTTCAAAATGATTCCACGTTATGCTAAGAAAAATTGTTTTAAATTTAAATGAATAATGGCCGCGCCAAAAAGGAAGCCGCCATGATCGTGACGCCGTAATAACACTTAGATTAATGATTGGTCTTCGCTGCGCTCCAGCTAGATACCACAGGCGTAGTCGTAAAGTGCGGCAACTAATGCCCAAGTGGGCCAACTCAAGCCCGTCTCGAACAATGTGTGACGTTGACGAGCCACATGTTCTATTAAACTTTACTAATAAATGGAACTTAAATGCCGGGTTGCGTAGTAAAACTTTGTAAAAATAATACTTCTAGAAATAAGACAGACACAGGGATCACATATCATCAGTAAGCATTTGTATTTTATTAATTTCAATGTAAAATTACAAGGAAGATTATAAGTTACAAAATTTGATCACGCAATGCATGAGATAGTTGCATTCAATAGTTTATTACATTACGGTGAGCTCTTAGCCTTATAATTACAACAAATACAATAAATAATGAACTTCTAGTCTACTTTGGACTTATTGTGTAAAATAAGTTAGATCCTAAAAGGGTAAGTAATCAATTAAATCCTTTAATTCTTCCTTGTATACGTATCGGAAATAATAATTATCTATCATACATGACATACATAGACAAATGCATAACAAACTTAATCGTAGTTACCAGAAAAACCACCCAAACTAGCTTGAGTTGAAGAGTAAGGCTAAAATGAAATAAAACTTCACACTTAAAATGTGTAACAGAAATCCTATTACTGCGAGAAAATCCTGAGAATTCTTGACACAGTTCTAAAGGTTGTGCCGAGCGCTTCGTAACTTAGCGCAGGTCGTAGACATATTTAGAGCTGTGTCACTTAGAATTGCTTGGAGTCAACTTAACATAATTACGAGTTATTGTATTGATATAATATGACATATCAATTTTATTTTACGACAATAAGATACGAGACGAGCAGGACGTTCAGCTGATGGTAATTGATACGCCCTGCCCATTACAATGCAATGGCGCTAAGGACTCTTGAAAAAGCCAAAAAATTCTAAAAAGTTATAAAATTTGCGCTCGTTGCCTTGAGACATAAGATGTCAAGTCTTATTTGCCCAGTAATTTCACTAGCTGCGGCGCCCTTCACACCAAAACAAACACATGGATACATTATTGCTTCACGTTACATATATACGCCATTGTGGTACCCATAATTAGCCGGCATCCTGTGCAAAGGACCCTCCCACCAAAGATATAAATACAATAAAACTGTTTTGTTTCCCCATAGATTCCAAAACAGCTGGATTGATTTAAATCAAATTCTCAAGCAACTTACAAGAAAGCTCAACGTGTGTAACGTCGTTAGCATTTTTTTATTGTGTCTTATTTAATAAAGATATGCTATTTCTTGGATCTAATTCAAACAAAATTATATATAATTAAAAGGCAGTCTTTGGTTAATGTCGATAGAAGTGGAAACTAAGTAACTTGTGAATTGTACCGTCGAGATATTAGATTATTATTTTTTATTTTATTTTTTATTATAATCTAGAGAAATATACTCTTTGTACATATATTATAATAGGGCACGGAGGTATATCTATGTACATATATACACCGTATACAAATAGCTCATGGAAAGCTTTCGGTGACGATGACGTCATGATTTTACACGCTTTTTATCAGCTTCACCTGTATGTACGTTTGTTTGTAACCGACTGATTTGGGCGCGATTATGACCTATTTGAAACGGCCAGATTTCGTTCAAACTTCGTAGATTTATCAAGGACCGATGACAATACATTAAATTTATGAAATTGTTCTATTTCTCAATTTTCAAAATAAGATTTTTGATAAATTTATATAATTTTCATCACTCTTTTTTTTGCTAGATTTTCTATAAATAGCGTGTTTTTTACTTTCTATTTGACTACTATTTATTGTTCACCTAAAAAATGCTCAACGTGCCTAAGAAGTATTCACCTCAATAACTGGTTAACGGATGTCGTAAATATTTTGCCATAACGGTTACAACTCAGACTAACGGGAAGGGCTCAATATATCGTATGTTTTTCCACGCATACTTAGCAGGTGAAATTATCAAATATATATTATACTAGCTGACCCAGCAAACGTTGCATTGCCATATAAAGTAATTAAAAAAAATTGGGGTATAAAAAGTTCTCAGGCCTACCTTTATCGTACTATCATATTATTGTATTCGATTGCCATCTTGCAACCCTTTAGCGGATTTGTGGATAGAACTTCTGTTTTAATATAAAAATCGCGATACAAAAATAGTTGTAGATCGTAGAAGGGCAAAAATTTTAAGTTGTATCTATTTTTAAATGCTGAATCATAATAAAAAAAAATAAAAAAAAATAAAAAAAAAATATCAAAAAAATAAAAAAATAATGGGGTGGACTACCCTTAACATTTAGGGGGATGAAAAATAGATGTTGTTCGATTCTCAAACCTACCCAATATGCACACAAAATTTCATGAGAATCGGTCAAGCCGTTTCGGAGGAGTTTAACTACAAACACCGCGACACGAGAATTTTATATATTAGACTAGCTGACCCAGCAAACGTTGTATTGCCGATATTAAAATCGCGATACAAAAGTAACTGTTGATCGTAGATGGGTGAAAATTTGAAGTTGTATGTATTTTTTACTGCTGACTCATAATACAACAAATTTAAAAAAAAAATGTCAAAAAAATAAAAAAATAAATCGTGTGGACCACCCTTAACATTTAGGGGTATGAAAAATTCCGATTCCGCCGATTCTCAGACCTACTCAATATGCTCACAAAATTTCATGAGAATCGGTCAAGCCGTTTCGGAGGAGTACGGGAACGAACATTGTGACACGAGAATTTTATATATAAGATTTACACATACATGTTTACAATGCAGTTTTCTTATCCATAAGTGTTTATTGCTCACATCATGATTGCGTGCCATAATGGCGTACCAGAAACTTGAGAGATTTTAATCGTGTATGCTGTGATATTAGGACCACTTTGGTTAGTTGCAAATAGAGATGGAATGAAGCCTGTTACGTCCTCCACGGTAAAGAAATAATAATCATAATGTAAACAAAATTTTCGCAGGCAACAAACATATGTAATACATTAATAATTAACCCTTTCTTTGTTGCTTCATTTCATATATTTTCAAATTTAAATTCAAATATTTTTATTCAAAATAGGATTTAAAATCACTTATTGAACGTCAAAAACCACCACCCATTCAAAAGAGACTGCCTCAGATCTGAGAATTAATGGGCGCAAGAAACTCAGCGGGCTTTTTTTTTTTAATATAAAATATGGATTACAATGTGATATCGTACAATAAACATTTATAATTAAAGAGCCTGAGGGTGTTCGCTTTATTCCCAGTCCGTGGTGTCATTAAGAAAATCGTTAATCTATACTTAATATTATAAAGCTGCAGTGTTTGTTTGTTTGTTTGTTTGAACGCGCTAATCTCTGGTACTACTGGTCCGATTTGAATGATTCTTTCAGTGTTGGGTAGTCCATTTATCGAGGAAGGCTATAGGCTATGTTTTTTTTTTTCAAAATTAGGGATCCGTAATAAAATTGCTATTTTGTAACACAAGGTGTAAAATCGAAAACCTATTTTTGCGTGCGCTGCAAAAACTATTGACAATAGAACAAAATGATGTACAGGCTATAATATAGGCAATATTTTATTACTTATAAAACTATCGCGTGAATTATACTTTATATGGCAAAACAACGTTTGCCGGGTCAGCTAGTGCTATAATAACCTTTCCCACACAAACGTTTTTTTAACAATTCTTTTAAATTTCGTAACACATTTGTTTTGTACATTTTCTGGGATCATATTGTAGAAGCATATACATCGCCCAACAAAAAACTTACTAACTCGACCCAACCGAGTAGTAGGCATAACAAGTTTATGTTTGTTCCTCGTGTTAACATTATGAATATCACATATAATTCATTCACAGTGGAAATGCAAATTAATTATAATTTTAAAATCAAATGATAAATTATGTCGAATTGGTTATGTTAGTTACTACTTGATAATTCTTAACATATAAATGAATTTTTTCTTCTTTCACCATTCTGAAAATTCCTTAATGCACTAATGTTAATGTTACAATTTGTACATTAGAGTTAAAGGAGATTTTATATATTAGAATCAGTTGTCTGCCCTATAGCTTTCATATTTCGCGATTTAAAGCCGCCACAGCACAGGAATTCTGCCGTAAAACGCGAGGAATTCCCACAAACATATTTCTGTACTGTGAAATATAAACAGTTCATAATTAGCTTCGCGTACCTTTGCACGTGTGTCAATAGTGCTATAACAAAATTGATAAATTTTATGTATGTGTATTAAAAACCTTAATAAAATAGTAAAACTAGGCAAACAATTGGAAATACTTGTTACGAATTGTGATAAATTATTACTTACGAATTACGATGTCATAAAAACGCGTTATATATCAATACATTACATATTTCTTGCGCCGCTTCTTCTCTCTCAGAGCGCCATTTGTTTCCGAAGCGGTAATAGTATCTAGTATAATATCTATTTATTATATGACATCAAAAAGAATTCTAAAGGAATCAATTTTGAGAAAATAAATGCATTTTATGCCTTTATAACGAATTTCCTATAACGCGGTACCACTCTACCGCGTTATAGGGAGTATATGTTGTTATTTTCATACATGTAACTTACATTCACACCTTTACACTGTTAAATATACGCACAAAAGAGAAGAAAGATTCAAACTACAAAAATAATAATAAAAAAGATAACACTTTCAGACGATGACTTGTTCCGATAAATAGTTTTTTATCAAGTTTGAAAATGCATGAGCGTCTGAGGTTTTTACATATTATAATGACACAGGCTTTCGCCTAAACTACAAATGAATTCAATAAAAAGGTCGTAGTGTGATGAGAAACACATAAAACTCGATTAGCTTGAGACCGCAATTTATCATAATAGGTGCAGTACATACTTATTTCTTTTAATTAAAGTAAACATAATTATGAAATTGTCATTATCACAGTTGAAAATTAATTATTTTCTCATGACCCATAAACCTGTAGATAGCCTCTAGTGCTGGCGGACAAAATGGAGTCTCGGTAAAAGTAACCGCGAAATCTTCACGTTTCTTACGGAAATACAAACCACCAGAGGGCGTTATTGCAACGCCGGTGTGTATTATGTTCAAATTGTGTCACACAGTTCAATAACACGCGGAATTTTAAAATATTACTGGTATTTGGTAGTAATGCTAGAAATAAAGTTCCAGGTTGGTATTTTGTTTTTTTTTAGTATTCACGCTAACAATTATAATTCTTAACGTTTATAACAATAAATACTGACATAAATTTGATATCTAATGATAAATGACTATAAAATTCACATATTATAATGATATACGTGTAAATTGTATCGTAGACAACTTATAACTAATATTCCAGTTATTTTAATAAGTTAGGTATAGTAGTAAGTGAATGGTTGGGGTTAAATTTTATAGTAATACTTACAGAACTTGCTTTTTTCGGCTTTGGCCGTCGTAGCTAACAGGATGGCAATAAGCGCGGTAAACATAGCGCGCGCCAACATGGCGGCGCGGCCTGTCAGAAACCCGGCGCGGCGGGTACTGTCCCGAACACGACTCACTACTCTTATCGACCACTGATGGACCCCACGCGCATGCGCCACACTACCACGCTATGGGGTTGCCAGCCGGGAAATTGTTAAATAAACATTCTGGTTTACGAAGTTGTCAAACTTTTTTCACTTTTTTACAATCAGAATACTAATGATTCGATTAAATAACTGCATAAGCAAACTATGATTGATTTTTATGCTCGTTTTTATATTACTTGTTTTTGTTTTCGGTCTGAAGGGCGCCGTAGCTAGTGAAATTACTGGGCAAATGAGACTTAACATCTTACGTCTCAAGGTGACGCGGAAGCGCAGTTGTGGTACCGCTCAGAATTTTTGGTCTTTCAAGAATGCTGAGCGGCACTGCATCAGCTCCACGTCCGGTTCGTCTCGTCCCTTATTTAGATAAAAAAAATTATAAAAGTTACGATTTTTATAGTTACAGGGTTATTCTCTATTCATTTTATAGTAAAATTAGATCACGTTCCTCTCAGGAGCATGAATCAGAAAGTGAAGAACGAAATGCTAGTAGCTTAGATAATTTATACGTCTAGATAGAGCCTCTTGCTTCTAGACAACCGATGAAAACAGGCCAGGCTTAATACTTTAGTGTGAGGGACACTCGCGATTTGTATGTTACATAGAGTTGGTGCATTGGTCAAAATAGAGGTTAACTGCCAACCTCAATTTTTTGCCACTTTTTCACAGCTGTCACGGTCTATCTAGATGTATAAATGATCTAAGGCAAGAAGTATGATCACAATTTTTTTTTTTAATTTCTTTCCATGTCAAAAGAGTCACTTCATGATTGGTGATCTCACCCACTCAAAGAATCAAAGGTAATCAACGTAAATCATTACTTAAATCTGCCGCTGATATTATAACCGTTTCTTTTTAAGTTGTAAAAAAATATAGTTAGTAAAAAGTACATCGTTTTATAATAAACTCTTAAAAAAGACGACGTTTCTATAACTTTTCGGTTAAACCTCGTCACTTTTATTTGTTATTGAAATTTAAATTCATTTAAATGTTACTGCTTTTCATACATATTTAACTAAATATAATTTATAAAATTATTACGTTGCCTTCCTTTTCCACTTACATTTCACCATTAACATTTGCTAATATATAATATTTGTACAAGTAATTTAACTCCAATTTAAAATCAACGAAACATTTAAGTTGCAACAGATACCCCTCATATTTATTATACTTCACAAATGACCCTATGATGCACTTGAAGACTTGTGAAAAATAATTAGAAAAACCTTTTCTAAAAGGTGTCCAAGTTATTAGAAAAACAAGTGCAGCAGTTTTTCCCGAAGTGCCTGCATGATCCTGTGAGAACCGCCCATTTCACCACCCCTTCTTAATTGGAGAAAAAACAGTTGAAAACCTCTGGATTGTCCAAGATATCTCCAAGCACCCGGGGACAACTGGGTGGAAATAGTACTTCGAGTAGTGAAAAATCTGTAGAGACAGTACCCCACGTAAAGTTTTTGTATCTTCTACCGCATATATCACGGGGTATGGTCAGATATGTTCTTATGTCTTTAGTCCTTATAATAGCAATAAAATAACAGCCAAGCGCGAGTTGGACTCGCCCATGAAGGGTTTCGTAGCAGCAAGTAACATAATATAAAAGTTATATAGAATGGAAAATGATATTAAATTATCTTAAGGGAAAAGCCAAAAAATCTTTGCTCAAAATCATACAGCGCAAATGAGCACTCATCATTTATATATATTAAAAAAGACTACTTACTAGATCTCGTTCAAACCAATTTGTGGTGGAAGTTTTCCTGGTAATGTACATCATATATTTTTTTAGTTTTACCGACACAATGATCTCTTATTTTAGAACACACACATTTTACAACTTCAGAAGTGTCTCTCGCGCAGACTATTCAGTTTAGAAAAAAGTGATTTTTGCAAACCTATCAATACATAGCTCATATGGTTTGATGAAAAAAAATTTAGAGTTTCAGTTCTAAGTATGGGTACAACCAAAATGTATTAATTATTATTTTTGTATAAAAATGTTAATGCGATTCACAGAATACATCTACTTAGCAAGTTTCAACAGTAGAGTTATTATACTTTTGGAAAAAAGTGGCTGTGACATATGGACGGACAGACAGACAGACATGATGAATCTATAAGGGTTCCGTTTTCTGCCATTTGTCTTCGGAACCCTAACAAACACAAACAAAGGATGTTTCAGTGACAATAAGGAAACGGGGCATAAGAGGACGAGAGAAATGGTGTAAAACTATAATGTAGGTACTGGTATCCGAGAGACAGAACAAGAAACCGAGGTAAACCACTGGACCAGGAGATGGGTGGACGAGATTAAAACAGTTTTGGGCAGCAGTTGGTGGAGGTCTATGACTATACTATGTATTACCAGTGAGAGACTCCTTTGCACAGGATGCCGGCTAGATTATGGGTACCACAACGGCGCCTATTTCTGCCGTGAAACAGTAATGTGTAAACATTACTCAGTTTCGGTCTGAAGAGGCGCCGTAGCTAGTGAAATTACTGCGCAAATGAGACTTAACATTTTATGTCTCAAGGTGACGAGCGCAAGTGTAGTACCGCTAAGAATTATTGGGTTTTTCAATAATCCTGAGCGGCACTGCATTGTAATGGGTAATGCGTATCAATTACCATCAGCTGAACGTCCTGCTCGTCGCGTCCCTTATTTTCATTAAAAAAAAAACCAAAAGTAGAATGTATTATTACGATAAGATACGTAATTCCGCGTCACGTTGCTGTTAAGCTCTCCACAACCGCGTTTTAATAGAAACTTTTTGCTACACACGCCCACTCTGTAGAATCATTCCTCTCTCTATTCCCGAACCAATACGACTAAGGGACCTTCTAGTCTAGAACTATCGTGCCTGCTTACCCCATCTAAAATAAAAAGAATATCTGGTCTGATTTCACTTCAATATGATTTCTTTATTTAAGAGGAGACAAATAGACATGTAGCAAATCAAACGATGTAAAAACTGTCGCTCATGGAATGTCTGCAATATTAGAGGCTACCTTCACGAGCGCATGAGTCAAGACAAGTCTGCGCTTCTAAGTTCTATTTTTTTTTATGGAATAGGAGGACAAACGAGCGTACGGATCACCTGGTGTTAAGTGATCACCGCCACCCACATTCTTTTGCAACACCAGAGGAATCACCAAAGCGTTGCCAGCCTTTAAGGAAGGTGTACGCGCTTTTTTTGAAGGTGCCCATGTCGTTTCGTCCCAGAAACACCGCACAAGGAAGCTCATTCCACAGCTTCGTAGTACAAGGAAGAAAGCTCCTTGAAAACCGCACTGTGGAAGACCGCCACACATCCAGATGGTAGGGGTGATATCCTAACTTGTGGAGGGTGGAATTCGGCGGCAGGAATCAGATTAAAAATTGGTTCTATCATTGGTGTTTAGTGTTTTTTTCCTTTTCTATCTCAATTTTACCACTAGATATGCGATAAGGAGAGAGTATGCCCTAAACTTAATTGTCCCTTATCAACAAGGCCCAATGGTCTTCATTTCACAACATATCGTCGGAACGTCCATTTGACTGTTAATGATTCCTGAGCTTACTGCTCAAGAGCATAAATTAACATTTCCATAGACAAATATTGTACAAAGAAAAAGCTTTATGAAAGTTCAATGTAATTGATTCGTAAGACATTTTTAGAAACTCTTGTTACAGATGAAAAATCGCTAGAAGATCTTTATTATATCCACACGAATTTCCCTGAAACAACATTCTAAAAGGAGCTGCCTATTAATAATTCACGAGCTAGGGAGCCTGCCTCCTGGCAACACTGTTCTCATTCTTCTATTCACACAAAAATCCTACAACTTTAAACTTATATGCTTTATTTTGAATTTTAAACGCGTGCTTTAAAGTCAATATTCGCTTGAAGTCCATCTTTACTGTAGACAGTAAGCGGTACGCCGAAGGCTACTAATAGTACGAGCTATCTTAATAAAAGCTGCACTGAAAATTGAGCCTAGAGTGCCTGAATTGCAGTAACTAGTTGAAAGCATAGATTGCTTGTATTGCTACCGTGAAAAACAACATCTGAGAACACAGCCAGGAATGTATTACGAAGTTGTCCGTATAAACACATACTGCGTTATACTCCAAGTACGGAAATATTTGAATGGAAGTTGACAATTTTCATAGAGTGAGTGCTGTAAAATATGAAAAAAAAACGATGCTAAATGCGTTAAAACAAACGGCATTGGTATGTTCACAGTTATTGTTTTTCATTTAAAAACTAAACGGTTCACATGTATTCCGTGACTATAAATATATTTTAAGAGCAATGGTATTTATTTGAGACTAGTTTTGGTGCGGTGAGCACTTTATTCAATAAAGTTTATGGTGTGGGTATTGAATTTACCAGTGGGAGGCTCCTTTGCACAGAATGCCGGCTAGATTGTGGGTACCACAACGGCGCCTATTGCTGCCGTGAAGCAATGTGTAAAGAAGTAATGTGTAAGCATTATTGTGTTTCGGTCTGAAGGGCGCCGTAGCTAGTGAAATTACTGGGCAAATGAGACTTAACATCTTATGTCTCAAGGTGACGAGTGCAGTTGTAGTGCGGCTCAGAAGAATTGGGTTTTTAAAAAACCTGAGCGGCACTGCATGCCACAAATTAAGATATCATCCACACCATCGGTATGTCCTCTACAGTGCGGTTTTCAAGTAGCTTTCTTCCACGTACTACAAAGCTGTGGAATGAGCTTCCTTGTGCGGTGTTTCCGGGAGGATACACATGGGTACCTTCAAAAAAAGCGCGAACACCTTCCTTAAAGGCTGGCAACGCTACTGTGATTCCACTGGTGTTGCAAGAGATTATGGGCGGCGGTGATCACTTAAAAACAGGTGACCCGCACGCTCGTTTATCCTCCTATTCCATCAAAAAAAAAATCTGAGTACTTCAATTGCGCTCGTCACCTTGAGACATAAGATGTTAAGTCTCATTTTTCCCAGTAATTTCATTAGCTACAGAGCTCTTCCGGCCGAAACACAGCCGGCACCTGTGTATTTGTATTAAAGGTAACCTTGTCGGGTCATCCTGGAAACACCCCGCAAGGAAAATCATTCCATAGTTCAGTTGTACGTGGCAGAAACTTCCTAGAAAATCGCACTTTTTCCGAAAACCGGCAGAAACTATACTATTAGTCATATGGAGAGTACGTAACTACTAAGTAAGTCATTATTGGCTAGGAGCTGATCTTTATATTATGTTAGAAAGGTTAAAAGCTAAAACAATAATTAATTAATTAATCGTAAATTTATACGGCCTTACATATAAACTATAAACTATATTTATGTAAAATTCGCATGTATGTGATTTTATGTTAAAACTTATAGGAGTAAATGTCTTTAAACTGAACTTGGTATAAAGTTATACCTGAGAATAAACCAAGAATATGCAAAATGTTGACTATATCGCCGACAACAATGTAAATACAATGATAATTCTGAAGTTTTCCTAATGTCAAGCAGGCTTGCAAATAAACGCGGGTAACGTTATACGTCCGAATAAAAAAAACATAAGAAAAATGTCGATTTGAAAACAATTTGCATATTCTTGGTTTATTCTCAAGAATAACTTTATACCACGTTTATTTATTATTACAATGACAGTCCACGTATATCTTACATAACTACATAAAATATTGTATTTTTGAATAAAAATAGCGCAAAAAAAATGCTGGAAGAGTTTCTTGCGTCGCTTCTTCTCTCTCAGAGCACCATTTGTTTCCGAAGCGGTAGTAGTGTAAGTATATTAGAAATGACATCAAAAAGAATTCATATAAATCAAATTTTAGAAAATAAATGCCTTTTATGCCATTTAACTCTATCAAACTTAATCAAATTTAAAAAATATCCCGCCAATAATATAAAATAAACTGAAGTGCGATAAAAAATACATAAACTCCATTGAACAATGAACGCAAACAGAAACAGTGCAAAATTACTTGTGGAATAAAATAAATTATGGAATATGATTGTACGTTTTAAACAAGTTCAATTATTCTGGTAATGCACATCATAACATAGTATCTAAAAAAATATAAGTAATAAAAAAAGACATTTGAAAAAAATAAAAAAAAAAGTGAGACCTAAGATAAGAGCTGGGGACTGCCTTAAAGGCGGTATCAGTCTCGAAGACACATGTTTCATCGGCACCAATACCGACTTTTCAAGTAGCCTGTATAAAGGCAAGCCTTGCTGAGTTCGAACCCCTCCCTCACCCCTGAAACCCGCTCGACACCTCGCAACACTTGAAACCACTTCATTGTAGAGAGGCTCTTCACGCAACTCAAGTATGTACAAGCAAAGGTATTTTTGAACTTGAAAACGGTTCAAAGGACCAAAATTCTTTGAGTGAGGCTCGAGAATTTGGTTGCGGCTTGTCAGCTACTAAGAGAGAAGAAAATCAGGTTATTTAATTGCAATTCAAGGAGACCAAATATTAATTTAATTGTGAAAACAATAAATTATTCATACTTAGATTATAAAAATATTTTTTAACTTTTTGGATATGATATGTATTTAAATAGTGTTATCCTAAAATACATAGCTGATATTTCAACATTAAAGGCTACTTTAAAAACTCTAAATATCCGAAAGTTGATTGGAATATCGTCAAATTTTCAGAGTGTGGTAAAATTTGGTTACTAGTGGCTTAGATTTTCGTTAGTTGAGTCTTTATTTGGTACTTTATGAGCATTTATTTAAACGCCATTGCTTGTTGCGGCGTCGTGTAGCTCTAGAAGTATTTGTCACTAATTATTATTCTGATAAGTAGTAGTTTCATTGAGATCAACTAGAAATCTTTCAGAAAATTTATTGAAGTAAATTAAGTAAATTATAAAAGTAACTTTGCGGAAATCCATAATTATACAAATGATTTAAGTTTTCTTTAGTGTTAATTCCGCCAATATTTATTTTTAAACAATTCGACACAACACGTCCTGAGGATGCCTGGTGTAGAGGCGAAACACGTGTCGAATTGTTTAAAAACAAATATTGGCGGAATTAACACTAAAGAAAACTTAAATCCTTTATAGAAATCTTTCAGTTTACTATCGAGTAAAAATCATTGTTTTTATATACTTACAGAAATGATCGTGATACAAATCATCACTTCATTAACAGTGAATTCAAAGTCATAAAGGTATATGACGTCACTAAACGATAGTTTTCGGAGCTTAAATACAGTTGGATGCAAGTCTTACTTACTAAGATGAAAAGATAAAATTCCCAACGAATTTCTTGTAAATTCTTCTCATCGACTAAATGATATTAATCGACTATTAAATTCATAAGACACTTCAATATCGTTTTAAAGTGTCTATTTTACTTTACTGAAGTTGATTTAATAGATAAATAAACATCCTTTATGACACTTAAAAAACTTTCAAATATATGTCTAATGTTTGTGTAAATATTTAATGTAATAGTATAATTACATTCTTAAGACGCGATGTTAACAAATACTTTATCTACATAGTAGAATACCTAAAACTCCCTTAATCTTCATCCAGCGATTAATTACAAATCAATCAAGATATAATAAAAAAACTTAAGATAAAAAACATTAATGTACAGGATCAGCAGAGGTCTCGAATACCACCCAGCCTGGGTAAGGTTGATGAGGCTGCTCACAGGTACCCCAGACCACCGCTGATATTACGTGACCGCCGAAATTACGAACACTATCTGCTTTGTTTTGTCCCTTATCACCAGGTATCTGATATAATGACGTGAACGAATGATAAAAAGCGATTATCATAATTATTGTCGTGACGATTGCCGTCGTCCTCATTTCAGCGATATAGATTTTCCAATTAGTCATAATAGTAGATTGTTAACCGAGGGTCGAAAGAATCAATTGCCGAGGTATTTAGACTATAGACCGAGTAGAAATTGATTCTTTTACCCGTGTTAAACACTCTACTTTTCATTTCCAATATGAGGAAAATAAAACTAGTTGTTTATCTAAACTATTTAGTATTAATATATAATAATATTAGTAGTACCTATTTTAAATTAATTGTCAAATTACGACAATTTACGTCGACTTTTTAAATTTTATATATGGAACTCACCGCGTAATTGTTGCGGCTTATTCCGCTCAAAGAAGTTTGCGCTAAGTTCACACTGGCTGTTTAGAAAGTCACATGGCCGCAGATTCCTTTTAATTTGTATTTTTTTCATAAAACTCTTCACAGCTGACAGCAGTTCTATTTTTAAGTTCAATCCGGCCCTTAGGTGGTAAGTAATTTGTATTAGTTTTTCCCTCTCTATGTAGGGAAACAGCATTTTCCACCCAATAATCAGATCAAAACAACATTACTTTCCGAGTATGAGAAATGAAAAAAATATATTATCATACTTAGCGATTGTCCTGACGATTGCGACATCTTCATTTTAGTGATAGAGGTTTGCCATAGATTCGTTGATTTCACTTTCCTTTAGCAACGGTAGTTGACGTACGGTCAGAATCCATAACTTTAACCTTTCTGTTCAATTATAAGCCAGAAAATTCAAGTTTAAGGCTGGGCCGCTGACCTTAATATAGACTGCTTATGTATGCGCACCATCGTATTCTTTGGCATAGTTAAAGTTAAACAGTGAAATTATTCAATATTGACTTGATATATCACTGTTTAACTTTAACTATGCCAAGGAATACGATGATCAATTATTATAACAGCGTTACTGTTATAATAATTGATATATTATACTTCCGCTACAGCGTTTATACTTCCTGTATAGAATTAATATTTGACGAGTCCAGATAATAACATTTTTTTTATCTCTCTAGATCTTCGTATATGAGTATTTATATATTGAATTATTATTATGAGATATATGAATATGGGAAGATGAAATTGAAAAATTTGTCGGGAAAGCTTGGATTAGACTTAGAAGAAACAGAAAAAATGGAGAAGGCCTTCGCCAACTTGGGCAAACAGATGAGGTTGTTGACGTCGTCTTACTTTTCAGCGAAAACAATTAATATTTATTTAAAAAAAAACATTATACTGTAATTACTTTTCTGAAATAAAGGTTAATATTATTATTACTATATTGAATTATTAATGTCATTCGATCGTGAACTTGCCTTGACAAAATTGTCCTGGTTTCCAAAATAAAAGTGTTACTATACAGTTTTATTATAACTACCATTTTACCTTTTTATGCATAAATAACATATTATCTTCGCGATACACCTTTATTCAAAGGCATAAAAGGCATTCATTTTCTCAAAATTGATTCCCTTACTATTCTTTTTGATTTCATTTCTAATATACTAGATACTACTTCTTCGTCGGATTACTCTTGACAGAGCAGTCGTGGTCACGTCGAACGACGAACGATTCTACGCCAGTTATCCCTGGCTGTTGCTTCTCTGGCACATGTGTTGAGGAGAGTATTGGTTAGGGCTTTGATCTGGTCTGTCCAGCGCATAGGGGAGCGTCCTTTTGACCTACTGCCGTTGACCCTTCCCTGAACAACAAGTCTCTCTATGGCATGCTCTCCACGTCGCGTGATATGTCCGAAGTATCTGAGATACTACTACCGCTTCGGAAATAAATGGCGATCTGAAAGAGAAGAAGCGGCGCAAGAAACACTCTCAGCATTCTTTTTTTGCGCTCTTGTTAATTAAATATGCAATATTGTGCTGTCATTGCTATTGCTATAAAATAATCATAACCAGGCTGTCGGATCACTTAGATATTCAGCTGTGGAGTAGTAGTAGGATTTACGGCAGCGCCATTTTTTAACAAAACATAATATTTAACACAAAGTATGTAGACATAGTCTAATTAAGATATTCGCGTATTAGATATTTAACTCAAACATTGATACTTAAACTTGTTATGCTTACTCGTTTCGTCAACTATAAAATAAATGACTTTCTTAATGATACCACAACTTGGAAATGTGTTAACTACCCTCTGGCTTAGATAATTTATACGTCTAGATAGAGTCTCTTGCTTTTAGACAACTGATGAAAACAGACCAGGAATATTAGTTTAGTGTGCGTGACAAAGCTACGTCTCACATTCGCGATTTGTATGACACTTTGTGTTCGTGTGCGTGAATTGCTCAAAATAGAGGTTCTATTTTGAGCAATTTCAAGTTCTAAAGTCTATTGCGACGTTTTCACAGCTGTTATAGTCTATCTAGAGGTATAAATAATCTAGGCTTGCAGGAATTTTAGTGTAAAGAAATTTTACTTAAAAAAGGGGGTCCGCTAAATTTCTTGCGCCCGTTCTTGTCAGATCTAAGGCCTATTATTTTCAATTGGTGGTAGATTATACGAACATGCGAGCGATTTAAAATCCAACTTTGAATAAAAACAGATTAGGTTCAATTTGGATAATGCCAGTTGCCACGTTCAAGATGCCTTTACTAAATCTACTGAATTGCCTATCTGAAGACCTTTGAATTAGCAATGAATTGTGGTCTGTGGTAACTGGTAGCCTAGTGTAAGCTAATTAACGCATAGTTTACACAACGTTGAAGCTGGAATGTCCTCGCCAAATTAATTAATATTAAGCACAACAATACACACTCCGTTTATGAAATTATTCAAAACATATGGGTGCGCGCGTATTTACCCATACAGCGTACGTTTTAAGTTACCTTATTTGTTTGTGAACCAATTGAATTAAAGTTCACATAAAATGCTACCTTAAATCTAAAAAAAATATTTAAATTAGTTAAGTATTTTAATTATTTATTAAAGACGCCTAAGCGTTAAAAATAGTTATATGTTGAATTTAATGTTGTATGCTTCTTCTTCTTTATCAGCCGGAAGATGTCCACTGCTTGATAAAGGCCCTCCCCCAAAGATTTCCATGACGATCGGCCCTGCGCTGCCCTTGTTCAACGTATTCCGGCGATCTTGACCATGTATGTTGTATACAATTACACTAAATTGTTAATAACTAAAGTAGGTATAGATTTTCGTCAGCGAACATTAGGTAATTAGAGTTCCGAAAACATCTATATCGTTGATGAAACATATGAATAACAAGGGTCCGAGAAGAAAGCCTTGTGGAACACCCAATGACGTTCTATATATAGATCGTCATTGGGAACACCCAATGGACTAGTAGCCCAAGAGGAGTCGAACCCACTCAGAACCCACTCAATAGCTTGTGTGTAATCATCTATACAGGTCACCTCTTATACTAAGACCGAGTAATTTGTAAACACTTTTTCCTGCAAATTATTATCCTGTAAATTGTATCTTGTAAGTACGCCGCCAATCTAGTTCATATTTTACTAGATTCTCTTATTTATTCAAACAAAACAAATCTTATAACTGTATTTACAATACTATGACTACATAAAGTTAAAACTATCATTACGTGGAAGCTTACCAAGAATACTGGCAGTATTTCCGCGTTGGATAGCTAGGCTGATCCGTTGACCGAGATAGCTGTCAGCGCTTGGGTTTCCAGTAGCCTTATTGAGGCGCGAAGATAGTATTTTATACATTGTCCGCACCTCTGGGCCCCACGGGCCAAGTGACTCGACACCAAATGGCACAAATATGTATGACTCACTGAGACCAACATATTTGCGACGCATGCCGTCTTCGGGAGTCTAATCAGCAGCCCCACTGACGTAACTTGGACATGAGACATTACTAGATTGATATTCATATCCAGAATACAATGCTATCATAATAAATGACACCAAGCATATAGAATTGGGCAAGCAAAGATGCAGTCCACATAAAGTCACCGCATAAATAAGCAGGAAGTGTTTCGCGATGCGAAACGTTTGTAGCCGTGTTATGTTACTGTCGTTACGTGGTCATTGTGTGTTTGTTATATGTGTGTGTGTTATTTCATATCATTAATGAATTACTTATGCAATTCATAACATTATTTTATTCTTAAGTAACTAAAATCTTTACTGACAATAGTTCTGAGCTCCTGTTTAGCTAATTTTGTAATAGGTGGCAATATATATTTTGTTATTTTCAAACGATGTCGGTAGTGATTTCGGACATTTTGCAAGTGCATTTGACGAGGTTTGATTGGCTAATGCGCGAGGATGTAAATTTATCTTGTAAATTAGAAAAATCTCTGTATACACTTTATCTTAGTTTGCTCCGTTTTAAAGCGTATTAAAATTCGAACTCGAATTAAAATCACGACAGAACACCGTAAAAAGCAAAGCATTAATCTTTCTCACTTTATCTTTATATCGCATTTTTGTGATTATTTCGAGAAATCGTAATGGTGCATGCATTTTCTTACTTATAAATTGCGCTGAGTAATTTGAGTATGATAAAATATTCCAGTTATTTATTTTAATTATTTATCAATGAAAGGGTTTTTGACATGACTATTGCTACTAACGAAACCTTCTGAGGTGACAAGATGTTATGGTTATTTCACTAGACTATGGTGTTTATTTTTTTTTTTGTCGTTTTTTTTTTATGTCGTTAGTCACAAGATGGACTAACGATCAGGTCAAGATCGTGGGAATACGTTGGATAAGGGCAGTGCAGGACCGATAATCCTGGAAATCTTTGGGGTGGCAGTGGAAGCCTTCCTGCTGATGATGATGATGATGGTGTTCACCTAAAACGTCGTCAAGCACAACATAAGCTGAAGTGTAGGGGAACAATAAAATGGACGGAACCAAACTTTGACAGCTGCTATCTATCTGTCATCATATATTCTAATATTCAGTCTATCTCTTACTTGAGATAAAAATCTCAACTATCGTTGACATTTCTGTCCCAATAAACTTATCGATGGTAACTCACCTTATCCGTACACGCTGTCTGTCAATGGAACGACGAATAGCTTACCAGCGATAGAAGTTTGTATGGAAATTGCAATTCACGCCTTCTCATATAAGGCGATAAGAATGACTTATCGGGTATATTGAGACAGCTTCAGATTATTGGCAGCTAAACTGAGAGTAGAAGGTAGTAATTTATCCCTATCTGTAGATAATATATTGGGAACGGCTGTAAATGTTGCATATGAATATGATCTATTCGTTAGACGCACCTTAGAAAAGCTTCTACTCGTGTTTAAATATACTTAAGCATTGTCTAAAGATTGTTGAATCCTGAACAACAGAAAGATACAGATTTGCCATATAACTCTAGTTAAACAAGTGTTCAACACATATTTAACTTTTTTGTAATGACACAGTAACCGTGTTACTTATAATCGTGATGTAACGTAATTCCAAGTTTAAAACTTTTTGACTTTTCTTACCTTTGTCACATTACAGCTAATTTTAAACTTGGAGTAACTTTACTTTGAGTTTATTAGTAAGACAGTAAATATATGTATAATAAAAATCATCAATCACGTGATTTTCTTCCACTAAAACGCTATAACCAAGCTGAACCACAGCAGTCGACCGCAATGCATACAAGTAGTACTAATAATACGTTTCTTATTACTATCATAATGAGATCACACTTTATAAAATCTTTAAGTTAAATATAAATCCTCCATTTGATACACTGGCTAGTTATTTTGTTATTATACCTTCTAATATATTCATTTATTCAAAGTCAAAGTCAAATAAACTTTATTCAATAAGGCTTACGCTTAGCACTTTTGAAATATTTTTTTTGAAATATTACTAAATTTACCATTTGTTCGCAAAAGTAGGTAGAGCTCGTGAAAACAAAACACAAGAAACTAAACGGCCACTCAAATACAATGAAATCGTAACAAATTAAAAACTAAAAACTGTACATTGTCTTTTTTAAAATACTGAATAGATTTAATTCAAATTTTTCATGATAAATACTAAGGGACGACATATTATAGGCTACATACCCTAGCGTAAGATGCATCGTAGTATTTTTGGTTATAGCGTCCATGCGGATGAAGTGGCGTGTGGTAGCTAGTATTTTACTTCTAACAATACTATTTAGAGATCTAACATATTTCAAAAATAATGTTTCGTTCTGTTGAAAATTATTTCCAACAAACGCAATCCCCCCAAGTCAAAGCCAAATTCATTTCGAAGAAAGTAGGGGATCATAAATAGAGCAAAAAGACCACCTTCGCACGACACGCCACAAGTTAGGATATCATCCCCACCATCTGGATGTGTGGCGTTCCTCCACAGTGCGGTTTTCAAGGAGCTTTCTTCCTCGTACTACTAAGCTGTGGAATGAACTTCCTTGTGCGGTGTTTCCGGGACGATACGACATGGGTACCTTCAAAAAAAGCGCGTATACCTTCCTAAAAGGCCGGCAACGCTCCTGTGATTCCTCTGGTTTTGCAAGAGATTGTAGGCGGCGGTGATCACTTAACAACAGGTGACCCGTACGCTCGTTTTTCCTCCTATTCCATAAAAAAAAAACAAAAGGTAATACTTCAAATAGGCCCGAACCAGTACGAAGTGATTCTACCGCTCTTTTGACCGTGAACAATGCAGAGCTGATAGAATTGTCGGGGATTCAGTACTCTGTCATCGGGTAGATGGCTTAGCGTAGCGTACAAGCATCGCTTGATTTTATGTCATCTACCGCATTTATCACGAGGTGTGTTCCATTGAGCTGTTTTACTTGATTCCCTCCCTATCTAGCATATTTCAAATTCAAATATTTTTATTCAAAATAGGATTCAAAATCATTTATTGAACGTCAAAAACTACCACCTATTCAAAATAGACAGCCTCAGACCTGAGAAGAACGGGCGCAAAAACTCAGCGGGCTTTTTTTTTAAATATAGTTAACAATGTAATATTATCGTACAATAAACATTTATAATTATATCACCTGAGGGTGTTCTCTTCATTTCTAGTCTGTGGTATAATTAAGAAAATCGTTTATGCTATAGTAAACTTTCCCACACAAACGTTTTTTAACAATTCTTAGAAATTTCGTAATACATTTGTTTTGTACATTTTCTGGGATCATATTGTAGAAGCATATACATCGTCCAATAAAAGATTTACTAACTCGACTAAACCGAGTAGTAGGCATAACAGGTTTATGTTTGTTTCTCGTGTTAACATTATGATTGTTACTGTTTCTAGCAAATTCCTCAATGTGCTTATGAACATATATAACATTATCAGGAATTTATTGAGAAGCAACAAGAACTTTTTTGAAGGAACTCTTTGCAGGTTCAATCAAACTACGGAAAGAGTTTCTTTGTGTGGTATTTCCATTACGATATGCACTAAAAGGATGACAACGCTATTGTCATGCCTCTAGTGTTGCAGTGATCACTTTAAATCAAGTGACCCGTACGCTCATTTTGTCATCCCCAAATCGTGTTTTGGGGTCGATTTCCAGTTCTTCATTTTTGTTGTAACTAATAATATTATGTTACTCCACTTTTTAGAAAATCGCGTTGATATTTTTATCCGTAATATGGCAGACAGTACGAAGTGCATCATTGATTTCAAAAGGTAAGTAAGAAAAACAAATGAAAATATAGTTGAAATCAACGTTATACTAATTTGTTAAAAGCTTTTTAATGTTGTCTGTATCGGCCAGATATAAATAGTACAGTCAAAGAGATTTTATTACAAGTATATAGGTACATGCTTCATGCGTGAAGACTTTACTCGACCTATTCGAAAACATAAAAGGCATTTATTTTCTGAAAATTTATTCCATTAGAATTATTTTTGATGTCATTTCTAATACTTCTACCGCTTCGGAAACAAATGGCGCTCTGAGAGAGAAGTAGCGGTGCAAGAATCTCTCCCAGTATTCATTTTTTGTGCTCTTTTTAATGAAAAATTTCACTGTCATTGTTATTGCTACGTAGGTCACACCAAAAGTTTTGCGTAACTTAAAAAATTAACATGTTATAACCAAAATATTATGTTTATTGCTTTTCAAAATACTCTCCTTCACATTTTAAATATTTTTTAATGTGATCGAAGCATTTTTTAAAACAGGAGGACCACAGATCTGAAGGCATGTTTTCTACGTGCTGATTGAACGCTATCACTGCCTCTTCGGAATTGGTAAAAGTGAAACCTCTCATCAAATCTTTGATTTTGGGGAAAATACAAAAATCACGCGGTGCTAGGTCGAGGCTATGTGCAGGAAGGGTGACGAGTTGAAGTTTTTTGGAAGCTAAAAATGACTTAGTTTTGTAGGCCGTGTGTGAAGAAGCGTTGTCATGATGTAAGAGAACGCGGCTTTTTGGTCGTCTTTCGCAAACTTTTTTTAACAACCTGGGTAAAAAATGATAGAATACCATTCGGCATTAACACTCTATTGATCTTCAAGTGGAATTGTGCAGATGGGACCCGTAGCTACAAAAATGCGATAATTTTTTTACAAACGTTTCTCGCTTGCCTCACTTTTGTTGGCCTGTTCTTATTTTCAAACACGCATTCACAAGATTGCTGGTTTTTTTTTGGTTCAAAACAATAAATCCACGTTTCGTCTCCTGTAATAATTTCATAAACAGCATTAAAATGTCCGTGGTCGTACTTCATTAGCATTTGTGAGCACCATTCCAACCGAGCCCGCATCTGCTCCGCTGTCAGTTCATGAGGGATCCAACGACAACAAAGTTTCCGTACTTTCAATCCTTCGTGCAAAATTTTCTGAATTTGGCTCCCGATAGTCCTCGAATTGTCTCATAGGTAATCTGCGGGTTTTCTTCAATTAGCCGCATAACAGCAGTTACATTATTTTCGTTGACGGCAGTTGAAGGCCGCCATGTAACGAACCGACCACTCTCAAATTGAGCAAACCCCCGCCTCACGGTGCTCAAGCAACGTGCTTCTCTCCCAAAACCATTTTGAAGACGAGCGGCACAGTCTTACGGAGAGAGTGAGAACTTTTGAAATCAAAAAAATCTAAAATCTTTTCGACTTAATTCCATTTTCGTTGCGTACTTAGAACTTTGATGTGTGATAAAAAACAATTGACAAATGATTTCCCTCCAATCGTTTTTTTTTTATTACTAAGAAGGTTGCAACGTTCAAAAAATATAACATTCTAAATTCAAATAGTTCCGATTAGCTAGAAGTGCTATTTAGTTTGCCCCATGTATAATGGGCCTAAGCATAGAAGAATACCAGGACTATATGTTATGTTATATAGGGAAAACAAAAGGTACACATGGAGGATTCCTCGTTAAAAAGGAGCACAAAAACAAAATAACTAAATTCATGGGAATCTCTGAAAGAGTAGCACTCTTACAACTGGAATTTGATAACTTTCCAATCTCTCTGATACAGGCTTATGCGCCAACAGAGAAAGCAAACGAGGACGAGATTAGTCAATTTTACGAAGATCTATATCAAGCTCACACCCAAATAGATGGCAAAGTTCTGGTCATCGGAGACTTCAACGCAAAAATTGGCCGACGACAAAAATGTGAAAGAAACAAAAGAGGCGAGCGGCTTATTAGCCGTTAGTATTCAGTGGCATATTCTATTGAATATGCCACTGAATACAAATTGGCGATAATGAATACTTTCTTTAAAAAGAACAGAAAAAGAAAATGGACTTGGATATCTCCGGATAGAAAAACTTTAAATGAAATCGATTTTATATTGACTAATATTCCACAAATGGTAACGAATGTTGAAGTTATTAACAACAGAAGTAAAAACACATAAAATATTCAGTAAGGAAACAGAAACACTAATCAACAGACGAACAGAACTAATGAAAACCAAAAACAAGAACACTGATATGAAAAAAGAACTAAGTAGATTGTACAAAACTACAAATAAATCAATAAAAAAAGATTACGCCAGCTACAGATACAACATAATAACAAAAAATTTAGAAAAATTCAGAAGTAGAAAAAGAGCATACAAGGAATTAACCACTCACAAAAAATGGGTACATAACCTTAACCATATATCAGAGGAAACAAAAACAAGGAAAAACGTGATTGAACATGCAACAAACTTCTATAAAAATCTGTACATGAAGAATGAAAATGTGAACGATTTCACTAAAAACCAAACTTACTGTGAAATAAAATCTAACAGTGTGGAATTATTCGATGAAAAGGAAGTGCATACACACATAATGCAATTAAAAAATAAAAAGAGCCCTGGCCCAGATGGTATCAGCAATGAAGCTATAAATACGGGAGCACCAGTCCTACTACAACACCTTACTAAATTATTTAATATGATCCTAAACACAGAGACTGTTCCCAAAGGTTGGTGTTCGTCAGACATAACTCTTATTTTTAAAAAAGGTAATCCGCAAGATTTTGACAACTATAGGCCAATTAGTCTTCTATCAAGCACATATAAACTCTTTGCTTCAATAATACTGAAACGAATATCTAAGGAAATTGACAACGCACAACCTACAGAGCAAGCAGGCTTCCGCTCAGGTTTCAGCACTATTGATCACATACAGACAATTGAACAAGTAATAGAAAAACACAGAGAATTTAACAGACCACTCTATGTGGCGTTTATAGATTTTAGAAAAGCATTCGATAGCATCAGTCACATCTCCATCTGGAACGCGCTTTACTCTTTAAATATCGACCAGAAATATATCAACATTATAAAAAACGTGTATGAAAATAGTACAAGCAAAGTTAGACTGGAGACCAGCGGAGAATCCTTCAAAATCAAAAAAGGTGTAAGACAAGGTGACCCATTGTCACCTAAGCTTTTTATAGCGGTTCTTCAAGACATTTTCAGTAAAATATATTGGACACGCAAAGGAATTCTGTTAAATGGTAAATACCTCAATCCTCTGCGATTTGCAGATGACATTGCGATACTGGCTGAATCACCTAAAGACTTAGAGGAAATGGTAATAACACTCGACCAAGAAAGTAAAAAAGTTGGTCTTGCAATGAACACAAACAAGACAAAATTAATGACTAACCATTACAAAAGGCCAATACAAGTAAACGGACACACAATAGAATATGTTGACTTGTTTACATCTATTTGGGGAAACACATCTCATTCAATATAAACAGCAACTTAGAAGAAGTAAAGAGGAGAATAACATTAGCGTGGAAAAAATTCTGGTCTCTTAAACAAATATTAAAAGGCAACTATAGCCTGCAGTTGTATTATGCCATGCCTGCTATATGGCTGTCAAACCTGGGCATTCACAAAAGGAATAGAACAAAAAATAGAAAAGACACAAAAAGCAATGGAGAGAAGCATATTGCGGATCAGAAAACTACAAAAAGTACGTAGTGAGGACATTAGCAAGAAAACCAAGCTTACCGATGCACTAAGACACGCGCTAACATTGAAATGGCAATGGGCTGGCCACATTGCACTCTTCACAGACAGAAGGTGGACAATAGCGACCACCAAATGGAAAGGACCACCAGGTAAAAGATGCACTGGTAGACCAAAGCAGAGATGGGCAGATGACATCGTGCAGTCGGTGGGGAGAAACTGGATCGATCAGGCCAAGGATAGGGAATAATGGAAAAAGTTGGGGGAGGCCTATACCCAAAATGGGGTCCATAACCAAAGTTATATAGAATAAATAATTAAACTGGTCACTCTAAATAAAATTAACACTAGATTTTAAGAACTTTAAATTACTAACATTTGTTTGTATTATGTATTTTTTATTTGTCATTATTGTATTATGGGTTATGGAATAAGTTATGGAATAAATGGCTTATAATTATTATAATGGGCTTATATATTGGGCTAATTGACAAATTATAATATCAGAGGATTACTAACGTGACGTAAACCTTCTTACTATAACAATATTTTTCTTTTCTCATTTTAAATAAATTGCACATGTTTGCATTAAACGAATTATCTGCACCTGTTTTGAAAACGGGTCGCGTAACCGGTTTCAAACTACTAAATTGACGATAACAATTGCACGTCCCACCGGTAATACAATTAGTAAACACACGAATAATACGTAATGATAATTTTGATTTAATGTAATCATAGTATTGCAAATAAAGTTTTAGAATTTATTTTATACGTAAACTATTATCGCTATTATTACATTAATACTTGTTGTTTACAATCGCCGATATGATTGGAAATGTCTCATTAGAAGCCTTTATCAATGAAAAATTATTTTATTAGATTATGTACAACATAACTGATTAAAATACTGACTGCAAACATTCATATACCTTAAGACAAGTTGCTACATATTAAAAAAACCCTACAGCATTTTGAAATTCGTGCCAGTCAAGATATAACATGGAAATAAAATAATGTTACGAAATATAGGTCTCAGGTTTTTTTATGGAAAAGGAGGATAAACGACCGTACGGGTCACCTGGTGTTAAGTGATCACCGCCGCCCACATTACCTTACAACACCATAGAAATCACAGGATCGATGCCAGCCTTTAAGCGCGTACACCATGTACGCGCTTTTTTTGAACCCATGTTGTATCGTACCGGAAATACCGCACAAGGAAGTTCATTCCACAGCTTTGTAGTACGTGGAAGAAAGCTCCTTGAAATCCGCACTGTGGAGGACATACAGATGGTGGGGATGATATCTTAATTTAAGGCGTGTCGTGCGAAGGTGGAATTCAGCGGCAGGAATCAGTTGAAACAGCTCTTATATGTTATACTTTAACATAACTGATAAAAATAGCGACTGCAAACATTCTTAAACCTTAATACAGGGTACCTACATATTAAAAAATCCCTACAACATTTTGAAGTTGATGCCAGCCAAGATATAACATGAAAATAAAATAATGTTACTAAATAATGGTCTCAGGTAGTAATTAGTAACTTCAAATGATGTACAGAATTTTTTTTACCTTGTACCTTAGGATAACAATATCCTATAATTATATATATAAGTACTAGCGACACGACTACAGACGGTATTCTGTAGATAATAAAAAATATTGTTTTATAGGAATTTGCCAATAATATTTCATAACATCAAGACTTATTTCGTGAAAAATGCTCCCTGTTGTTATAATGAAATTGTTTCACAGTGGAACTGTCAAACCGTGCGTCACTAAATTCTCTCATAGAAAATATGTCCATACAAAACAAATATTGAAAATAAAAATAATTATAGGTTCCAAATCGAAATAAAAACTATCTCTCAAGTTGAACTAAACTGCATGAAGTAATCCCCATTAAAATCCGTTCATTAGTTTAGGAGTCCATCGCGGACAAACAACATGTCACGTAATTTATATATATTAAGATATATATCATTCAGTATATGCACATTTGCTACACAGTAGTGTATGTATACTTCAAACGAATTTGTAGTGGCCTGCGGTGGATATTCGGCGACAGATATGTCTAGATAGACAGATAGCGATAAATACGGTTGAAAACACTCTATGAAGCGACGTCTCTATGCAACGCCAAGTGATCTAGCTGTTCACAGAGTCTATCTATTCAGAGTCTCCTAGGAACACATTTTTCTTCTGTGTAAATTACATTTTTTTCTGTTATATTAATATCATATCTTTTAGTATATCGAATGTATCATTGGCCTCCGGTATATTACTGGCAGTCTATCATCATACCAGAAAAATTAGTTTATTGTATTATTATGTATAAGTGAGTAAGTTATAGTTAGCAACCAACCGTTTCTACTCAGAGCTAGTCAGTCTGTACCACTCGATGTGAAACAAGCAGTTACATAGACGCGCGATTGGCAATTACCGCGACTAGACTTACGAACATTAATAGACGGAGTCGAACTAGCAACAATAAAAGCAATATTATTTTATTTGAATATAAATTTTAATTTCCGCAAAATAAACGCCTATATCAATAAATTTTCATTTGTTAAAGGGTATAAGTATATGTATGAAGTAGCCGGATGGGTCCTCCATTACCCCTGGGAACATTTCATATTTTTATATATCTGAGTGTGTGTGATGTTATTTAAATAAACATACGTGTATGTAAATAATCCCGAGCGTCCTACCAATCACTTTACAGTTATATATAGATTGTGAAGTGAAGTTTGTATGTTTCGGCCTCAATTTATGGATTTTCCTAGTACTCGAAATTGTAATAAATTCTCAATCGGCGGCGCATTATGAACCGTATAATATGCAGGTTAATCACCTACCATTGAGTGAGCTCATCTGATGATGACTGTCCTTAAATTAGCCTTTCTCAGAACTTTTTTTATTTATAATAGCTCTACTTATCAATATATCAATATTATCGATACGTCTTTCAGACACCTTTGCTTTGGAAACAAAGGCGCCCTAAAAGAGAAAAAAGACGTATTAAAACTCGCCGCTTTATATATCAAATTCCGGGAATTTTCTCTTGCCTACATTTTTGCATCAGGTTAACCGACATTTAATACCGAAATGGGTGTCAAGTCCATCTGCCCACATAACCAATAAATTTGCTACTGCTATTTATAAAAAATAACTTACTAAACTAATCAAATTAAAAAATGTGATCAAAATGTGATCGTGTAATAAATACATTGTATTTTAAAAATATTGTATAATAAATAAATACAAATTAATATCAACGACAAGGGCCGTCAATATATCTTTGATATTTTATTTTATTTTCAGTTTAACACAGAGCCCATGGTCCGTGTTAAATTCATGTATTATAGCTGAATTTATTAAATAAGTAATTCTAAAACTCGTTATTCGAGACCTATCAATTATAATAAATAATATAGACGTTCTGTCTATATTATTGCTAGATCAATGTATCCGACTCGTTCATCTGTATCGACGCATTACTGGCATTACTAAGTATTCACACAAGGCGAAGTATCGAAATAGTGATATCGTGCGTGCGGCCGCTTTCGCGATCCAGTCAGTGAGTCCGCGCGCGCCGGCGAAGCGCGACATGAACCTGCTCCCGCCACGCGAGCGCACGACCGACATCGTTGTGGTGGAGTCGGACCTCCACCACTGTTCCAACGAACCTGTCCTTCCCGAAGACAACGTCAACCACTGCAACTACAGTTCATATATACCAACAGGTGATATAGATACGGAAAAAGGCAAAACCATCTTACCTCAAAGAACAAGAATCCTGGAACTCCTGCGACCTGAGGATCCAGGGCGGGAAGAGCTGGAGGCGATAGTCCGGCCAGTCCCGCGACGGGGTCTTACTAAACCTTACGATGAAGACACTTGGAGGTTTCTACAAAGAGCATTACAAACTCCTAGTCCACATAGCATATCAACTCCCGTAACCCCTGAGTCACAAACATACACTAAGTCGTCATTAAGTCCAAAAACTGAAAGATCTCTTGCTGATGAACTGCGGGAAGCTGAAGAAGAAGAGAGCAACGGCAGTCACATGCGCAGAGAGCTGCTCAGAGAATTTCAAAAACGTGGAGGAGGGATTAGGGAGGCTTTGGAGAGAGATAGATTGGCGAAGTTGGCGCTTTCTGTAGAAGATGATGAAGAAGAATACGATGACGAGAGTGGATTGACAGCAGCGGCGAGGCGGCTGGACGCTCTGCTAGCAGAGTCTCGGAACCTGCATGAGGAGTTGGCGGAGATCCACGAAGACATCCAGGTGCTATCCCGACGCGTGTCCCGCCGCGACCCTTGACGCGTTCGTACCAACACCCTATGGCGATAGCATCCCATAATCACATTTCCCTGGTGTTTGGTGCTTTGTAAATGGCATACTCCTAGCACAGTGTAGTTCCTCAACTAGGCACCCGCCTTTGACGGTGTGCAGGTTTTTGCTCTGCTGTGTTGGATGTGATGATGTGTTGTGTTGAGTTGAGAGTCAGTGTTGTTCTGAAGTGGAATACCACTAAGAAACTAATAAGTTTTCACTCCTGCTGATTCGACAAGATTGAGATCAGTGAGGCATTCGTTTAAGTACCTATTCCAGTAATATTTTATTCTATTACTAGCTGTCCCCCGCCCGCTTCGTGGCATAAAATACGACCCAACCCTCCTTGCGGGTGAAATTTCTTATAATCCGGTCTTAGTTGACCTCTACTCGCGAAAGGTATACTCCAACCGAATTTCAAATCTCTGGACCTAATGGTTCCGGAAATATCAGGATTCACTACACAGGTGGAAATCTCTTATGATCTTATGTAATTTTATTATATTCACTATCGACGTGTGTCTTTTAGATGAATTTACTGGAGGTGATGCATATACCAAGTATTAGGAGGATTAACCTAGGCGTAATTTTCACGTTCCGTGCGGAGATGTGCTAGCCAGGTCGATAGTACAAAGAGTAAGACAGCATGTAAGAAAGAGGTGAAGAGAATGAAAGAAGCCAGAGTAGTGTATCGAGACCATGTTCAATGGAAGTCCTTAATCTCTGCCTACCCCTTTGGGCTGATGCCATTTTTTTATAAAAATAATAGTTTGTTAATAATATATATATTTTTGTACAAAAGCGCGCAAATGGGCAAGAGACCCACGTGGTGGGAAGCAGTGAGACATCCAACAGCCCGTAAACATCAGTAGAACCTGTGGTTAAGAGATGCGTTTCCGGCCCTTATGGGAATATGCTCTATTCTTGAAGGTCCCTTAGTCTTATCGATTCTGGGAAACAGCTGCATATATATTTTTTTATATTATCTAAAATACTATTATTATTATTATTCTTGTCAGTGTTGGCATATTATATATAATCCTTTATGATTTTTTATTTGCAACCAAAATATATTGCAATTAACCATACATTGTGCAATATTTTCATCAAAGACATAACCTGTTAAGGGTATGAATTTGCAACCAATGTAAGACAACTCGTTGTTGTGCAATAGCAGAAGTGTTTTAAAACTGTGATTCTTTGAAGTTTAAAGTTATACGCGCTGTTTTAATATTAGTCCAGTCAATTTAGACATTCGAAGTTACATAAAGTCCCAACAATCTGAAAATCAGTGAAATTATTCAAAACATAATTATAAACAATGTTCAAAAGTTCCCCATAATTCCCGTGCATGGATTTTTTTTATTCAAGGTCAAAGTTCAAAAAAATGAATTTTTCGCGTTTTTCAGCAAAACGGTAAGTTTTATCATAAAAGGACCTATGACGAAAATTGTAGATCATAAAATTATCTATAAAAAATGTATGGATACATGTACAAAAAATGTATGAATTTTTTTCTTAGGAGCCACCGTTTCTGAGAAATAACGATTTAATAAGTTATAAAAGTTGTTATCGTCATAATATGCACACGTTTCCACGCGACCAGGTAGTGTACTTAGCGCGTTTTTTTATAACTTTTTGAATCGTTATATCTCAGAAACGGTGGCACGTAAGAAAAAAAGTATTGATACATTTTTATAGATAATTTTATGATCTACAATTTTTGTATGAGGTACTTTTATGATAAAACTTACCGTTTTGCTGAAAATCGTGAAAAACTATTTTTTTTTACCTTTGACCTTGAATAAAAATTTTTCCATACACGGGAATGATGGGGAACTTTTAAACATTGTTTATAATTATGTTTTGAACAATTTCACTGATTTTCAGCTTGTTGGGACTTTATGTAACTTCACTCTCATTTTTTGGTCTAAATTGACCGGACTATATTCAGTCAAATGATTTATGTATTTGAAATTTTTAATGAGAGTGTTTCGCCTAAGTGTATGAAGAAATCTACCAGTGTCGTTGTGTCAGCTCTATATATGTATATTAAATATATAGAGCTGAATAAAAAATTACCATGTAGGAAAAGCATCGTAAATCCGATATGTTTTTAGTAACACACTTCACAAGTATCACTCATGCTTATCTTATTTATAAGCTAGTTACAGCTTACGATATTCAATACAATGCATCTGAATTTCCCTTTCCGTAGACGTAATTTTGCTATTCGCAATATAATAACTTTACAGTTAGTAATATTTAGATTAAAAATATATTGATTGAGTTGCAAAAATATATCAAAATATAAATGTTTATAATATTCATTTATTATATATGTTCCGTAGGCGACTTTTTTGCACTTCAGTGTTACAAATTGATGTGAGTGAAAACTCAAAAAAAAAACTATACGAAGCCATCATCTTTAAGCACCAAAAATACCTATAATAAATTAGAAGTTTTAAATATTTATAAATTACTGTGTTTAATTAAGTGTACAAAAACAACAATTACAACATTAAGCAAACGTTTATCTCAATTGCGAAAAGAACGCGTAAAATACCAACCCAATAACTTATTTACATACCTGAACTGCATTGCAATTCTAACAAATTAAAGTTACTAAGTTTATTGGATTCTGTGAGTCTTCAATTTAATAGTTTAAAAAGGGCTTTGACAGACAGACGGACTTTTTCACTGGTATTTTTCCTTTAGGGGCCCAAATCTTTGTAAAATTATGTAGTAGGTATATATTATTTAAACTCATGAATTTTTTTATTATTGCCAATTGTAATTGTTTTGACACTTTTGTTTTTATCTCTCATTAAATCGTACCGAATCAGGGCGAATATCATAAGTGTTATTAGTTAAATGATTACCGCCTTCCTATTAACTGCAAGTATTCATTACCAAAGTGGGCCACAAAGTTTACCTATTTTTCATTATATCAATTAACGTTTTAAAAAAATATTTTAATTTTTTTTATCACTAAGTATTTGAGTATTGTGCTGGTGAATGAATTTTTAAAATAATAAGTTGACTTAATTAGACAAGATAAGTTTCTACAAGATTTTTTTTTTTATAGAATAGGAGGACAAACGAGCGTACGGGTCACCTGTTGTTAAGTGATCACCGCCGCCCACAATCTCTTGCAACACCAGAGAAATCTCAGGAGCGTTGCCGGCCTTTAAGAAAGGTGTCATGCGCGGTTCTGTGCCCTCCCCAGAATACGAAGGGCAGCCTGAGCTAGAGTGCCCGGGGAGGAATTCTCCAACTCTGTTAATATTTTTTAAATTTTTACCACCGCGGAGCTTTAACATCGTATCCAATAATTACAATCCTGTAAATATTAAAGAACTTCTTAACTGTCCTCAAAGTATGGCTAAAATAATTTGTTTGAAAATATATCGGGTAGGTCTGAAAATCAACATGTATTTTTCATATCCCAAAATGATAAGGACCACCCCTTAATATTTTTTCTTGACATTTTCTTTATTTTTCTTTTATTATGATTCAGCATTAAAAAATACATACAATTTCAAATTTTTACCCGTCTACGATTAACAGCGATTTTTATATTATTTTGTTCCATCCACAGATCCGCTATAGGATTGCAAGATGGCAATCGAATATAATAATTATTGTAGTACGGTATATTTGATAGGTCTGAGAATAGGTCGTCATCTATTTTTTATACCCCAAAAATTTTCATTATTAATTTTTTTAATTACTTTAATTAGCAATAACAACGTTTGCTGCGTCAGCTAGTAATTATATAAAAACTAGCTGACCCAGCAAACGTTGTATTGCCGATATTAAAAACGTGATACAAAAGTAACTGTTGATCGTAGATGGGTAAAACTTTGAAGTTATATGTATTTTTTAATGCTAACTCATAGTCAAACAAATTTAAACAAAATGTCAAAAATATTAAAAAAAAATTAGCGTGGACCACCCTTAACATTTAGGGGGATGAAAAATAGATGTTGTCCGGTTCTCAGACCTACCCAATATGCACTCAAAATTTCATGAGAATCGGTCAAGCCGCTTCGAAGGAACTAACTACAAACACCGCGACATGAGAATTTTATAAATTAGATAGATCTCTATCAACAGATGTTCTAGGGAAAGAAATCTCACGATTGTCTAGAAACCGGTCATATTCATTTAATTAATTAACATAACAACGAAAATACAGTTTATCAAACGAATCACCGTGTGAATTTCCTTATAAAAATAACATTAATACTATTAAAGACTCTACCATTGTAGAGTCATGCTCTCATAATATGAATCATCATTTTTTTCAAATCAAATGCTTCGAATAAATATACATATTATTATAAAACATTATAAGCACTTTACATAATATTGGAATGGTGAAATTAGCACTTTAATTGCTCTTAAAAAAATGATTAAATTTTCAAACGGCTCTTTTTAACGCTTTTTCATTATCTTACAACTAGAAATCTTAGTACTTAAAATCACGAAACTAAACAATATTTTAATATATCACTTGTCTACTCTTTCAAAGTAACATTTAAATTAAAATTAATTTTGTATTTGTATTAAGAACAATGTTTGAAAGCCAATGAGTCTTAAATAAAGAAAAGAAAGTAATATCATTTATTCTGCAACTTAAACAAGTAGACTTATTTACTAATTTATATGAACATGCAAAATTGGAGTTCACCTCAGCATAATACTGATCATACCCACAGGTGATATGATATCAGCGCTGGTCTTCCGGAGAACCCCAGGTGGTCTAGGGGATTGTCAAACTACTTAGAGGTTATACATATTAAATGAAAGGTTACCATTCTAAAATAATAATATCACTATAAAAAAGTATTTCCAATAAAATAAAAATTACATAAAATTTCGTGACCTGAAATCTTAGATAATTCAAACGAGACATATATATATGTTTTTAAACTCTTATAGTCCAGTCAATTTAGACATTCGAAGTTACATAAAGTCCCAACAATCTGAAAATCACTGAAATTGTTCAAAACATAATTATAAACAATGTTCAAAAGTTCCCCATAATTCCCGTGTATGGATTTTTTTTTATTCAAGGTCAAAGTTCAAAAAAATGAATTTTTCGCGTTTTTCAGCAAAACGGTAAGTTTTATCATGAAAGGACCTATGACAAAAATTGTAGATCATAAAATTATCTATAAAAAATGTATGGATACTTTTTTTCTTAGGAGCCACCGTTTCTGAGATATAACGATTTAATAAGTTATAAAAGTTGTTATCGTCATAATATGCACACGTTTCCACGCGACCAGGTAGTGTACTTAGCGCGTTTTTTTATAACTTTTTGAATCGTTATATCTCAGAAACGGTGGCTCGTAAGAAAAAAAGTATTGATACATTTTTATAGATAATTTTATGATCTACAATTTTTGTATGAGGTACTTTCATGATAAAACTTACCGTTTTGCTGAAAATCGCGAAAAACTATTTTTTTTACCTTTGACCTTGAATAAAAAATTTTCCATACACGGGAATGATGGGGAACTTTTAAACATTGTTTATAATTATGCTTTGAACAATTTCACTGATTTTCAGCTTGTTGGGACTTTATGTAACTTCACTCTCATTTTTTGGTCTAAATTGACCGGACTATTATGATTGTGGAATTTTAACATAGTAATTATTATGACGGGTACTCACGAGAAATATTTCATTTATTTGAAGTTTCAATGACGTTCTATACACATACGTCATTGTTTGAAGCCGATATTTCGATCCAATTGCATGAATTATTTATACGATTAATTAATTAGTTGAAATAAAATATATAAATTTATTAACAGACAAAATGTCTGACCTCAAATGTTCTCTTCCAAATAAGAGTTTATTTAGTTTTAGGTCTTTGTCCAGCAGTGGACGTCTTCCGGCTGATGATGATCGAAGTCTTTAAGCTGTAACAATGTTTGATTATTACCAGATAAGTTAGCTTATATTAGGAGTATCTTATGCCTAATGTCTAAAAGAATAAAATGTAGTTATAACATATTTCTCTGAACTCATGCTTGGAAAAACACTTGTTCAGAGCTTTTTAATTTTTGAGGAGTGAATTTGTTTAATGATAGATCAATATAAAATCCTTAGCTAAGAATAGAAAGCCTTATTATTATTTTATAACAATTGGAGATAGCATTCGTAGAAAATTTATTGAAGTAGGCGTTACTTTGCGGAAATCCATAATTATCCATGTGTTTTGAGTTTTCTTTAGCGTTAGTGCTCGTGCCAGAGTTTGGTGAGTCAACATCGCCTGAGGATGCCTCGTGTAGAGGCGAAACACGTGTCAAATTGTTTAAGGACAAATATTGGCGGAATTAACACTAAAGAAAACTCAAAGCACTTGGATGATAGCATTCGTATTTAAAAAACATTAGAACCATGTCGGTGCTATTATCACTATCGGTCAATAGAAGATAAGATTATAAGCAAATTATTGTACTAAATTAAATATTAATTCTGTCTCGAGATTATCAGGGTTCCGTAATAGATTGTACGTTTGGACATGGGAAAACACGCAAAATTCAAGTACGACAGAACCCGCAATCCCCAGCGCTCATACCAATTGTCATAAGACCCTGAAACTTTCACGGTTGTTGTATGATCGATCGAAAAGATGTCATTTGATATGATAGAATCATTAGTCACCTGGAGTACCTATAAAAATATAATTACTTTCTTTTTATTTGCTCTGATTTAGATGGTAGGTTCAAATTTTGGTTCTATCCCAAAATGTAGATGGTGCTGCCACTGCTCCACCAAAATTACCTTCCTAACAAGTCACATCCATCAATTAAGACCGTTTTTTTAATGATAAAAAGGGACGATACTAGCAGGAAGTTCAGCTGATGGTAATTGATAGGCCCTACCCATTACAATGCAGTGCCGCTCAGAATTCTTGAAAAGCCCAAAAATGCTGAGCGGCAATACAATTGCGCTCGTGACCTTGAGACATAAGATGTAAAGTCTCATTTGCCCAGTAATTTCACTAGCTAAGGCGCCTTCAGACCGAAACACAGTAATGTTAACACATTACTGCTTCAAGGCAGAAATAGGCGCCGTTGTGGTACCCATAATCTAGCCGGCTTCCTGTGCAAAGGAGCCTCCTACTTGTGACTAGACCGTGACTAAACCTAAAAAAAAAAACTCTTAGAATACAGACCTGACAAGGTCCACTGAGTATAACAACTAATCTGTTAACGGATTTTGGTATACTAATTACATGAAATGGATTAGGATTAATGACCACATACGTCGAATGACATTAGAAACTTTATCGCTATCTATTAAAAAAACAATCGATGTTGGTATTCTTCTAGAAGGTAGGCAAATATTAGCGTTGGAGCTCTTGGATCTAGAATGGTTTTTGAATTCACATGTTTCTTTATTAAACTGTTTATAAGGTCCGAGATTCCTCTAGTGTTACAAAAGGGGGGAATGGTGGGCACCCGCATGGGCCGCGGTGATCGAAACCTTCATGAGACCCGAATGTGTCATTGATTGCCCAATATCTTTTATAAAAAAAGGTGACGAATATTTCGATTCTTTTCATCAATAAGACTTCGCCAATCTAATCTATACTTCAGCCTAGACGAAATATTAACACATTAGGACTTTTTTTCAACTGTATACTTCTTTGAAGTAAGAACACAAACACATTAAATCTTATAACGAAGTCGCCAAATATATTATTATGTCTAATGATTGGTCTATTTTGATGTAACAGGCAATTTAAACGTTTTTATAGATACAATCCACAACTTGTAAGTTAATCAACTATTAAAAAAATATCTTCCAGATCCATCGATAAAAAGTAATTAATCTTTAACAACCACCGCAAAAACCATGGCTGGTCCAATCTCTAGCAGAGCTTCTCGTCTCATACATATTATTAAACCAGTTACGGTGGCCTTGAAATTGTGTGATTTGTTTTTTCTAAGAATCGATCTCGTTATTTTGAATAATATAAACTTGTTATAAGTTAACGTTTTAATTTTAAAGTACTTCCTCAATGGCGACATTCTTTCATTGTAGTAGGTTATTTGAGTTAACATTACCATATACCTTTTTTTATAAGAATAAGAAACGAGACGAGCAGGACGGTTAGCTGATGGTAATTAATACGCCCTGCAATTACAATGCAGTGTCACTCACTATTCTCGATAAACTCAAAAATTCCGAGTGGCACTACAATTGCGCTCGTCACCTTGAGACTCAAGTCTCATTTGCCCAATAATTTCACTAGCTACGGCGTCCTTCAAACTGAAACGCAGTCATGTTTACACATTACAGCTTCATAGCAGAAAACGGTTGTGTCCATAATCTAGCCGGCATCCTGTGAAAAGAATTCTCCCAGTGGCAGATTCCCTAAATCGCTTCTTACGACACCCTTGGGCCTGGGTCTTCCCTATTCTTTTTTTGCCCCGGGAAGAACAGGGCAATATTTTTTTGTTTGCAAGCAGTGGGAGGTTTTTGGTTGACCCCAGCAGCATAATTTTCCACCGTCAAGCAGGAATTTGCGACCATTATTGTATTTTTGTAATGGTAATATGCCTATGTCTGCCGTGAAGCAGTAATGTGTAAACATTACTGTGTATCGGTCTGAAGGGCGCCGTAGCTAATGAAATTACTGCCAAATGAGAATTAACATATTATGTCTCAAGGTGACGAGCGCAATTGTAGTGCCGCTACTAATTTTTGGGTTTTTCAAGAATCCTGAGCAGCACAGCATTGTAATTAGTAGCGCGTATAAATTACCATCAACTAAACGTCCTGCTCGTCTCGTCCCTCATTTTCATAAAAGAAGCCCTAAGTGCACTCAAGTCGACTTTACCCGAACCAGCATTACATAATCACCCACAAAATAATTACCAAATGCCTAAAGATATTTTCTCTTTAAAAACTCCGTGATTATTGACATAAAAAATATACATGTTGATTATTAGTGTCGGCATCTCTCGACCTAAACGATAAATCAATAGGCTATCGGCATGCCATTTACCTCTTGTGATGATAACGCAATGTTAATGAGCCCAGATTGATTAAACTACGATTCTTTTATAATTATACTTGCTGATGCCCGCAACTTCGTCCGCGTAAATAAAGGGTTTTTAAAAATAATAAGCAAGTTTGGAATTCAACATTATCTCATGTCCTATTCCAGTTTTCATTCCCGTTCCCAACATGAATCTTATTTCGACGAAGATTGCTATGGCAAATTAAGCCTACTATGGGTATAGTTTCAGTTCTTCAGTTTTTCACAAATCCCGCGGGAACCATGGATTTATCCGGGGTGAAATGTAGCCTATGTCCTTTCCCAAACTCCAGTATACCACTGTACCGAATTTCATCAAAATCGGTTCAGTAGCTTCGGCGTAAAAGCATAACAAACATACATTCACATTTATAAAATTAGTAGGGATTTTTAATGTATATAACAAGACCTTTGTAATTGGTATTTTTTACCTAAAATGGAATATTCATTTCGTTTTTATTTCATCTTATAATAAGATTTTCACTTGTATTAAATTGTATGTATAAATGATTTCAGTTTTCTTTAGTGTTAATTCCGCCAATATTTGTCTTTAACCATTTCGACACGTCTTTCGCCTCTACACGAGGCATCCTCAGGACGTGTTGTCTCGCCAAAATCTGACATGAGACTCATGCCAGATTTTGACTGAGGACTTTTATTATAACCAATTGTTCATACATTTTTACACGTTTTTATTAGCTTCACCTTATGTATATTTGTTTGTAACCAACTCGTTTGGGCGCGACTTAGACCCACTTTAAGCAGATTTCGTTCAAGCTTCGTATTTTTAACGATGACCATATTCTATTTTTATATTGCCGAAATAGATTTTTGTTAATTGATACAATTTTTAACTACCGTCCATAAGGCAGGAAATGATGTTAATTTTAAATTTCAACCATTACCTCTAATATTAGAATATTTTCGAATACCAAAGATAATTTTGTGCCTTTTTGCGTATCTTTTTGTTTGTTTTTTTTAAACTTTTAATAATATTATTCTTATTGACAACAGATCCGAACGCTACATAATAATTTCCTAAAATAACACTAAAAAAAACAACTTAAAAATAAGAATTTATAAATATGTACCTGTAAAATAAAAGAATGCATGTATTCTTCTATTCTAAATAATTTATTATTTTTTGATTTTAAACAAAATCGTTTTTTTTTTTCATTGAAGAGACAAACAAGCATATAATAAGACAAGAAAAATTATGTTCTGTGGTCGCTCATATAAAGTATCGAATTAATGTACATACATAAATTTGACAACCGATTGAATTTGTACGTAGCAGGCGAGGATCGAACCGAAGGCTACGTGGTGAAAGTCGAAGGTTCTACTTTTTACACCACCGGCACTTTATAAAGTTATATTATAAATTCAAGGAAAACCACGAGAACGGTCTAGCGAATGCCATGGCTTATTAATGTGACTTGTTTTCACTTCTCCACACTGACTTATTAATGTTTAGATAGAGCACAAATAAAAATTTGCGAACTGTTAATTTCAATGTCAATGGTTTATTACTTTAAGGCATATAATACCTAATCATTTATCGTTTTTTTTTAAAAAAAATTCAGAGAGTTGAAGCATTGATACTCGATAATATGTTTGCTGTGTTTTTTGTCACTAATTACAAAATAGTATTAAACTAAACGATTCTTGGCAAACGATTGCCTGCTTTTAACATCTGAAGACTCTGCTGATCAGTTGGTATACTTGTGTGTTTCTCGCGGAGAATATCGAATATATAACCACGTCTGGGTTGATTTGTTGTTAAATGAGTATATATAGGCTTTCTGGCATGTCTTCCCAACCAACCAAACAAGGCAACCCATCCAAAAATCACAAATTAAAAGGTATTCAAGTAATCATAACAAGTTTTGGCCCAAGTCTGCGCATCTCCCCAAACTACTACAACCACATGATGGGGGCGGATTGATCACCTTCCATCAAGAAAACAATTATCCTTTAATGATTAACATAATAAGTCGTATGGTTTTTTAATTAATGTAAATTTAAATTTAATGGTAAAGGTAAATTAATTTACAAAAGTTGATAGTAAAATATTTTTTTTGCAGATTTGATTGCAAGTCATTATTTTCTTTTAAGCTTAGTAAAAAAGGATACACCTTCGTAAAGGAAATCTGTTCGGCTACAATTTTTTTTTATTTTAGTCCCAATTTTATTAATTTCGTAGTTATAAAATAACGCTTCATTATTTACAGAATACTTAGATAAACCAATGCATACACATTAATAATAAAAGGCATAAAAAGGCATTTATTTTCTCAAAATTGATTCCTTTAGAATTCTTTTTGATGTCATTTCTACTATACTAGATACTTCTACCGCTTTTGAAACAAATGGCGCTCTGAGAGAGAAGAAGCGGCGCAAAAAACTCTAAACTAAAAAAACATTAAAATCTTCAAGTGATTTTCAAGCAACGCTCAGTCTGTTTGTGTTTAGATCTGTGTTTCCTGCTTAAGCGAAGCCCCTCGTGCGGACGTAAGTGGTTACGCTAATTTTTTACGACTCCACACCACCGCCTGTCGTCCATATACGTGTGTGTGTGACCCAAAAACCTACAATACTGATTGAAACCTGTACAATCTTGCGAAACCCTACCTATTCAAAATTGATATGCACTTTAAATACATTGCATATTTTAAAACTGGAATCCTTGCAATTTCTAACAATTCCAACAATGTATTCATTGGACCGTAGTTGCAAAATATTATGACATAGTACCATTCTGCAAAAAATAACGTTTTATTAAATGAATAATAATTTCTGTATCCATGAAATGACATTGGTACAACCTTAAGATTACGTAACAATTAAGTATCTCTGCGTTGTTTTTAACTGGCCGCTTAATTCCCGAAAATTTTATAAATCGGAAAGTTATTGGTTTTACCCCGTTTTTCGAAAATAGAGGTTTCATCATGTCTCGACGTTTTAAGGTCCTAGGAAGCTTCCCTGACTATTCCCGCGATGGTGTCCGTACGTCTGTATGTATGTATCTTCCGGTACGTGGTCACATTCAAGGACTTTACTGCCCCTCCGGCCATCTGTCCGTCGAACTATGTGCAACGCCCACTGCCACTTCAGTTCCGCAATCATTTGGGCTATCTCAGTGACTTTGGATCTCCTACGGATCTGCTCATTTCTGATTCGATCTCGCAGGGAAACTCCAAGCATAGCCCTCTCCATTGCCCTCTGATTGTATTGTTTGAATGTAATTTAAAGATGTATAAATCTACACACACAGGAAATAAATAAATGTATATATATGCGTATATGCGAGCAGTATATTATCGGTTATAAACATCTCATTGTTTATATTCACATGGCAGAAATAAGTTGTTGCACTTGTTTCGCAATGTTTGGTTCTTTGAGACAAATCCTTTAGAGTTCTATAATTCTATATCTTAATGTATATATAAATTACGTGACACGTTGTTTGTCTGCGATTAATTACTTCGTGGAGTGCAGTTTAGCCTAACTTGAGAGATAAGATACTTTTTATTTCGATTTAGGACCCATAATTATTTATATTTTCAATATTTGTTTTGTATGGACATATTTTCTATGAGATAATTTAGTGACGCACGGTTTGACAGTTCCACTGTGAAACAATTTCATTATGACAACAGGGAGCATTTTTTACGAAATGCTTCATGATGTTTTAAAATATTATTGGCGAATTCCTATAAAACAGTATTTTTTTATTGGAACGAAGTTCCTTACGGCAGGCTTGGAGGGCATAGGGATTTTGCTGCGCGACCGAACTGAAAAAAAATGTGATAGTAAAACCATAAGAAAAATCCGTGGAAATAAGTGCGTGGAATAAAACCGTTAAATGAGACGTGCGCAGGCGCGACAGTCGCATACACAAGCGAGTAGTGTATAATACCTAATTGAGCACGATTTTTTTTGCAATTTGTGTCGATTCTACATTAGCCGAAGGAACTTCGTTCCTACCTGGTGTCCCACGACACCACATCATTTTTCTATTATCAACAGAACAACGTCTGTCGGGTAAGCTAGTATTCTATAAAAACGTCAAATAGACACAAGAGTAAATGACGATTCTGTGTACTCCAGGCGGAGTCAGCGCGTGCTATCCGGTGCGCGGCGGCAGCAAGGGCCCTCACCGCCCAGACCCAGGCCGTGCAATACCTGGACGATGTGGTAGCTCTGCTCCGGGGGAACCTCACCGCTGCTCCCAGGGTCAAGAGCTGGCCCTTCGCCCTCGGCGGCCGCCATCCAGAGCGCAACTACGTCGTGTGATATTAGGTGAGTTTTTAACAAGTATCTGTTTAACATAGGGGTAACCGACAGTCCCACTTTGATCCTGCATGGAGGCAGAAGAGACAACCGCACACATCGTTCTGTAATGAAGGAATGTGGTCAGATATCGGACCCCATACCTGAGGTCACCGAGGACTCTCTTCGAGGTCATGGGTGATATCAGAGGTTTGATAAACTACCTTGAGTAGCTTGGATAGCAGGATTAGTCGCCCACGGCGCCCCGCTATATTATTATTATTTATTTTATGAAAATAAGGGATGAGACGAGCAGGACGTTCAGCTGATGGTAATTGATACGCTTGCCCATTACAACTTAGTGCCACTCAGGATTATTGAAAAACCCTAAATAATAGCGCTGTAGTCGACGAGTAGCCTGTGATTACCTGTTAGGTGTGTTTTATCATGTAAAATGAGGATAAATGAGGTTTTTATCATCAGCTGGAAGACGTCCACTGCCGGACATAGGCCTCCCCCAAAGATTTCCGTAACAATCGGTCCTCCGCCGCCCTCATCCAACGTATTCCGGCGATCTTGACCAGATCGTCGGTCCATCTTGTGGGGGGTCTACCAACACTGCGTCTTCCGGTAATGAAATGTTAAAAAATTGCCTATGGTGAACTTGAGGATTCCCAACAACGTTTCTAGTATTAACCCGTTACACGAATTTATTAGATGTCCAACGCCCATATCAAATCGAAGTGAGCGCTACAGTAAAGGAACTTCCAGCTGCCGCCAAGGTTAAGGCTGGCCAAAGTTCTCGCTTTCATGATCACGTTGTCTTCCTTTTAGGGGGTGACGAGCTTTCTTAGACCGATGTACTATCGATGAAGAAGCATCGTTCAGGGAATCGACTGTATCGACTGGTGTAGAAGAAGCTTCATTAGCACCTCCACTTTGAAAACTCCAGCCATTTTGCCATTTAATATTAGCCCAATAATTAACTGGGCTAATAATTCATTGCCTCAATACTTAATTACTTGGTAAAACGTAGTATTTATAACTCATGTCCAATCTATCAAAATGGTCAATTTGATGAGCATAAAATGTAGCGCGAATATTTATTTAAAAGGAATTCGTCGAAACAGTGTTGTGTTTAGAATTAAAGCTAAATTATTATTAGATATATTTCTAGGTTACTTTGTACGAATTGTTGATAGCAAGGTCGTTGGATTAATTATTATCGGAAGTGATTCAAAGTCCTTGATAACTTTATAACACGTAAGTAATGAATAACGAGCCGTGAAATTACTTCTCACACCTAAACTGGATCTTTATTAAAAACAGTGTGAGTGGATAAAACCATCTGGATGAGTGGCGGTCCTCCACAGTGCGGTTTTCAAGGAGCTTTCTTCCACGTATTACAAAGCTGTGGAATGAACTTCCTTGTGCGGTATTTCCGGGACGATACGACATGGGTACCTCCAAAAAAAGCACCTTCCTTAAAGGCCGGCAACGCTCCTGTGATTCCTCTGGTGTTGCAAGAGATTGTAGGCGGCGGTGATCACTTAACAACAGGTGACCCGTACGCTCGTTTGGTCTCCTATTCCATAAAAGAAAAAAACAGTGTGAGTACGATAACCCTATTCTCAAAACCTCAACGAGCTATGTTGGCCCTTTGTCCAGGTGTAGTGGGCACAAACAGACCTACAACTCACATACTCCAAAATTAACATTGGTCTTATCTTATACTTTCTTTGGTTTTGTAAGGGCACAAGGGCCGTGATGATGACTTCCCATCAGGCAAGTGAACAAACTATGAAAAAAAAATCGGAACGGTTACTATTCCTAAGTACAAAGGTATAGTAAGGGTGTGTACCCATTCGGATTCGTCATGTTCACTGAAATGGCAATGTTCTCGGCGACGTCGTGTGCTGAGTCGTCTCCTTCTCTCAAATGTGTGCCAAGGGAATGATGGCTGGTGCATGCGTCAACTCGTGAACGGGTGCTGCTTGTGGAACTAGGTGCTGTTATAGTTAATAAATCATTCTATCATCAGTTTTCGCATCCAACAAACGCGATTACTAATTATGACAGTAGTCACGACCGACTTGCTCGCGAAGCATCCTTACACAAACAATGAGTTCAAGCCCTAAAGGTTGATGCATCCAATAAACTATAATTAATATTATTATTCAGTTTATTATTTATTACTTTTAATGAAATATTTAATATCATATTAATGCGATTAATTGGATGCAGTACCTTTCAAACTAACCCTGATATGTATAATGGCTCTACAATTGCAATATACTATTTTCAATAAATTCAGTTTCTTGTATGTTCTTTTCACGAGCTCTACTTTTTCCGAACGTATGGTAAAGGGAATATTTATACTGACGATTCAAAAGCACTAAGTTAAAACCTAATTGAATAAAGTTTACTTGACTTTGAAGAGATCTTTTTTTCGGTTTAATTCTAGCTTTATCCACTATTCTATGGTTTTTTATTTTTTATTTATTTTAAGTTTTGTTCAGATTAGAACAGTTTTTTCCACTTTCATTCATTGCCGAGTCATTTTCCAGAGCAAAGTTCAAATTTTATTGATATTTACTCACAACTTCGTTAAAACGCTCTCGCGGATTGTACCGAACACTCCATAACCGATTGAAGATACAAAGCAGTTTTAACCCAACCATTAAAATTTACATTATTTATATTTTAAGAGTAGTTTTTTTAGCAATTATAAAAATATATTTTATATCGTGGAGACCTTTGTCCAGCTGTGAACGTCTTCTGGCTGAAATGATGACTAAACTACTTAAAGTATTATAGAGTTATAAATACAAGGGTGTTCACTTTTGAGTCCAAGGAAAAAACACCGCTCAAGTCTAGTTCCACGATTATATACACTATTATGATAGCAGTATGTTTAGAACGGCAGACCGACCACAAGCAACCATTTAGAGAGCGAGCTCTGTCTAATTTCGGCGACAATTAACTGTAAATTAGGAACTGGCTCTGAACCAAACTCCGATACATACAAACCATAGCTCCAACTCATTAGTTAGAAAACAGCTGCTACCAGCTCAATAGCTTGTTACTCGCTGATGGAAAATATCTTTTAAAAACTATTATTACAGTTAACGTAAATTGTAGAATAATTACAGAATGCGAAGGCTGCTCTATGGGTCATGCTTGTGAACGAGCGCTGCTTGTGGTGACTTGTCATCGCAAACTGATGTTATATCGTTTTGATATAAAAATTTAACTGAATATATTTCTTAAAAATTAATTTAATATATTTTTTTTACAATATTTACATAATTTCTGCCATTATTTATTTACAATTATTAGTATAGATTGTTGCACTTGTTGAAGTCTAAACATTTGAGGTTTGGTATGATTTATTTACTTTTTTAACTAAGTAAGTTCAAACGTCCGAGTATCCCATCTTGTTTAAATATTTTGTGAAATTCTGAAATTGTAATAGATACTTTAAAAGACTGGCAACAACATCTTGCCACTTCTTCTCTACTTTGCCAAAGTAATGCTAAATGGGAAAATGTTTAACTTTTGACCGTCATAAGTGCCATTAATGTTCTAAATGAATTAATGCTATTTGATTTGATAATATTTATTCAGTTGAAGATAATTAAAATTAAGATAGGTATGGTAGGTATAGATGGTTGCAAAACTGAAGTGGCAGTGGGCAAGGCACATAGCTCGACGGATAGATAGGGGCAGTAAAGTCCTCGAATGGCGACCGCGTCCCGAAAGACGTAGAGTTGGTAGGCCTCCCACTAGATGGACCGACGATCTGGTCAAGATCGCCGAAATACGTTGGTTTCCCTAATCTAGAGGTAAGCGCCCTCGCGCAGAACCCATCGTTATGGAGATCTTTAGGGGAGGCTTTGACCAGCAGTGGACGTCTTCCGGCTGAAATGATGGTGATTATGATGATGATGTGTCTTTTACACACACTACATTAACTTATGAATGTTTTACAACCAGACTATCAAAGTTAATTCGGGACCAAGTGTTATTATCACCAGAGCCCCCGCTTAAAATACGTGAATAATATAATAACAGAGACTGCCCAGGAAAGGGTCATGTAGAGCCGCCCGACTAACAGTGCCACAGTTTAAAAATTCCGTCAGTTATTCAAATTACAACAAAATTCTAATGTATTGTTGATGGATCCTCCAGGGTTCCTTGTAATTCACTACTATTAGGCATTATTATTTTATCAGTGACTTGATTTACTTGACGTGAGTTCCTGTATCCCCCATAGGCATCCACATTGCATCTCAATCCTGATCAATCCTTAGCATCTCTTTTAATTTCCCTCCACATCTTTCCAATGGTCTTCGCTTCGTCAATGACAGTTCGTCGCAGGTGCCGTTATCTTCGGGGAGCCTGGTATATGCCTAGTCTTGTTCCGGTAGATATATGGTTGGAATCCCTTCCCAATGTGAAGCCTAGTAATAATTTGAATGATTGACGCATGACAGCTTTCTCAAAAATGATCGCTGGAAATTATGTTGGGCCAGTTAATACCGAAGATATTGCAAAGCTATTGGTTAACGAAGACCTGGAGTTGATAAGAGCTGGACTTGGTGACAGAATTATGTTCTTTGAGACCGTCCAGAAGTTCCTCGTGCCTGAGCGATATTGTCGGTAATAGCTGAAAAATACATGCAGTATTATGAAAAACCTATTTGAAATTTCCCTTACAACACCAGAATAACAGTAGAGAGTCAAGAAATTATTTCCAAATTAATATGTGAGTTTTGAACACAACCTAATGTTGTAGTGAATGTTGAGTAAGTTATGTATTTCTTTTAAGGAATTAGATGCAACAATACCTACTTAAATATAAAAATATCAAGACATTACAAATATTAAGACATGGTTGCTAAAAATAACGACCATGCAACCACATGAGCAGAAAAGTGTTAGATATAGTAACTAAACCTCGAGGACAAGGAATACCCCGAATCACATGGATATCTATAGTAAATAAGAACCTGAAAGAAGCCCACATAAACAAAGAGACGACCCAGGACCGAGCCACCTGGAGACACATGATGCGGAGGGCCGACCCCAAATAAAATGGGAAAAGGCCAGACAAAGAAGGTTGCTAATATTATAAAAATAAATAAAGAGGGAGGCTGCTTTGACCATAATACCGGTTAGGTGTTTTAGGTTAGAGCCTTCTTCTGCAGTCAAGCAGTAGTGTGCAAGAAATGCTTGTGAAATTTCTGGGTTAATAAGACTTCAGATCCCACGTCTCAAAGTGAAGAGTGGTGTTTGGTTTTTCATAAATCTTAAGCGACACTGCAGGCCGTATCTCTTACCATCAGAGGAACGGTATATATATATATATATATATATATATATATAATATGAGTACAAAAACTGAACAACTTATTTTATTTTAAAGCGATGACCCTCAGTTCTGGGATTAATTACCCAAATTAAATTGACATATACAAGATTTATCAACGGTACGTCACTCGAACGGTTGCCTCAGTGGGAGAGCACTCGCAAAGAACGCGGGTTGGATTCCCGCATCGTTTGTAATATATATATATATATGTTTGTATATATATATATATAATATATATATATATATATATAATATATATATATATATATATAATATGAGTACAAAAACTGAACAACTTATTTTATTTTAAAGCGATAACCCTCAGTTCTGGGATTAATTACCCAAATTAAATTGACATATACAAGATTTATCAACGGTACGTCACTCGAACGGTTGCCTCAGTGGGAGAGCACTCGCAAAGAACGCGGGTTGGATTCCCGCATCGTTTGTAAATTTTGTTAATAAATTTAATTTGCGTAATTAATCCCAGAAGTGAGGGTTATCACTTTAAAATATAACAAATTATTTAGATTTACAAGATATATACAAGATTTATGAACGGTTCGTCCCTCGAACGGTTGCCTTATTGGAAGAGCACTCGCACGGAACGCGAGGTTCGAGTCCCGCATTGTTCATAAACTTAATTTGTGTACAAAAACTGTTCGCTTAAGGATAATGATAATGGAGTCGCAAATTGAATTTGTCATATGTTAACTTATCTCGTTACTTTTTTATTTTTTTTTATAATTTCATGAATGTTAACAGCATTGACTAGATCAAAATTATTTTTTATTTTTTATGTTGAACTGTGTACGTTTCTGCTCTGTGGCCCGATCCATTGGTGTCGCGTCAGCTAATTACCAATTTACGATTACATCGCGAGTTTAATGAGAGCTTTATTCAATGAAAGGTATTCTGTTGTGTATCGCGCGATTATCCGACGTTTTGTTTCGGTGTTTCGGATGATTGAATTCGAGGTAACATTTTAGGGGATTTGTATATTTATGCATTTCGTATTGATTTATTATGGGTTTTCTATGTCTTAGTCTATAGATTCTAAAGAACTATAATTGATAAGACGCTAGAAATTTAGGCAAAGGGATTTTCTTATATGAACAGTTTATTTTGTGAATTGAATGACCTTGAACTGTTACGCTCGGCTATGTACTTTAAGAGAAAAAAAAGTACCAGAATAATTTGTACAGAATTTTAATTTTATGCATCGTTAACGCTATTAGCTTTTTTTTTATTACAGACTCAAACCACTCAACTAACTTGTACTATGTTTTAAATCACATAAATTAAGATCAGAAATTGATTTCAAAAACAGTAATAAATTTTACATTTATTGTATCACTTGATTGTACCACCAATACGCAAAGATGTGCCTCATACATGAGAAGAACGAGCGCAAGTAATTCGGGAAAATGTCGTGAAATACGCTATTGCCTAGCGTGGCTTTTTTCATAAAAAAAAGTATCGATACGAGCAGTGTGCCTGATAGTAAATGATAGACACTGTCCATTGCAATGTAATTAATGCATTCCAAGAGTCTTACTGGCATTGCAATTACGCTCGTCACGTTAAGACATAGGATATTAATTGGACGTAGTTAAGTAGAAAGGACTCAAGTGGAAAGGACCACACAAACGCAGAGTTCTGATTTATAGGCATATGAAGTTTCAACTCTGAATAATCTTCCATATATATAAATATCCTATATAAAAATCCAAAAAAAAAAACAGTTTCCGTGTACATTTAAAAATAGGGTTTTCACTACATGAAAGATTCGACCTTCAGGAATACGATGGCATACTTAACTCTATTTTGACCAAAGCGTGGTTTGAGTCCTTTATACTTAACTACGTCCAACTATACAAATTAAAATTGTAACCAGAATTTATGAACGATGCGGAACTCGAACCGGACTTTAACTAAAGTTGTGATGAAGATGGTGGGGATGATATAAAGTTAAAGGTTTTAACGTTATAATCTTCCATATATATAAATATCCTATATAAAAATCCAAAAAAAAAAACAGTTTCCGTGTACATATAAAAATAGGGTTTTCACTACATGACAGATTCGACCTTCAGGAATACGATGGCATACTTAACTCTATTTTGACCAAAGCGTGGTTTGAGTCCTTTATACTTAACTACATCCAACTATACAAATTAAAATTGTAACCAGAATTTATGAACGATGCGGAACTCGAACCGGACTTTAACTAAAGTTGTGATGAAGAACGTTTTAACGTTTAACTTTATATCATCCCCACCATCTGGATGTGTGGCGGTCCTCCACAGTGCGGTTTTCAAGGAGCTTTCTTCCTCGTACCACGAAGCTGTGGAATGAGCTTCCTTGTGCGGTGTTTCCGGGACGATACGACATGGGTACCTTCAAGAAAAGAGCGTACACCTTCCTTAAAGGCCGACAACGCTCTTGTGATTCCTCTGGTGTTGCAGGAGAGTGTGGGCGGCGGTGATCACTTAACACCAGGTGACCCGTACGCTCGTTTGTCCTCCTATTCCATTAAAAAAAAAAAACCCCAACCGCGACCTCTCTGGTTCCGTCCGAGCGCTCTTACCAACTGAGTCAACCGTTCGACGCGCGTCGTTCGTAAATCTTGGTATGTCTTCTTCAACTCTCAGGTTGTGGCTCCATCTACAGGATTACAGTTACAGTTTAACCTGCTCAACCCTAATATTTGCTTATTAATTAGGAAATTGACTTAGATCACTTATACGTCTAGATAGACTGTGACAGCTGTGAAAAAGTCGAAAAAATTTGAGTTTAGAACTAACCTCTATTTCGAGCAATTCACGCACACTAACACAAAATGTCATACAAATCGCGAGTGTTAGACGTAGCTTGTCACGCACACTAAAGTATTATTCCTGGCCTGTCTTTATCAGTTATCTAACAGCAAGAGATTCTATCTAGACGTATAAATTATCTAAGGAAATTGACTCTAAACAATTTGTTATTTAAAGTTTATTTGAGTCCCGAATCGTTCATCAATTTTGGTTACAAATTTTATTTGTATAATAATCCTAGAAGTGAGAGATATCGCTTTAAAAATAACAACTTGCATAAGATATAGAGTCTCATTAGCCCAATAATGCATAACGGTGGAGACATACACCATGTGGTTCCCACTGGAATAAAAATGAAACTTACAAAAGACTTAGACCAAACAAACAATCTACCGTTAAAGTAAACATTTCGATTGTTCGCTTAAACGTTCGCGCGAACAATGCCGATGTTATAAATAGTTGGGCGGTGATAGATTTCAAAGTGCTACAATATGTATTTGTGCAGTGTGTATGCAGAGTTCAATGAACCGATTATATTGCCAACATTCATTATGCACGCTTGTTATAAATACGTACTTACTATTTGAATCTATTATTTCAGTTCACGTTTCATTCGTAGCATGTGAACTACCTGTATATACTTATGGGCTTGTGGGCTGGGCCTAAAGTACTTCAATTATGACTAGAGACCGGATTATATGCTAATGCATATTACATATGCTTCTGCATATTTAGGACCTTTTCAGCGTTAGTTGCATATTTAAGAAAAAAATAATAATTATGCATATTTACGCTCGATCTCGCTCATCGTTGGATGCTTTTTTTAGTAAGCCCAAACATTGCACCCAAATTTAAATTCCACCCAGTAACCTCAGTAGACGTAGAACGCTCCTTTTCCGCTTACGAAAAATTTACTAAGCGATCGTAGACACAATTTTGTCTACAGAACATTTAGAACAGTTCTTAGTAGCACATATTTTTAAAGGTGAATCTTAACTTACATTGTTACCTAAGTAGGTATATCTTATAATAGTTTTTTTCACATATACGATTGTCAGTACAAGCCTTTATAAAATAAAACAAAAATATTTAAAAATACGATTTTATTTTTTCCTGATTAATTTGTATGCATATTTTGGCTCTTTTTATGGATTTTCGTGCATATTTTAGCTAATTTACTTGCATATTTGCATGCATATTTTGAGCAGTTTTTGTAGCATATAATCCGGTCTCTAATTATGACAATGCACTTCAGACAAGAATATTGAAATAAAAAAATGCTTGCCTACGAAGTACACATGTCAGAAATGAATCCTGAATTGCGCATGAACCTCTAAACTGCATATGAAGTCCTAGTACATGTTGCTAGGATGACATATGGTTTCAACCGCTATGAAAGACATTACTATCACCGCTACCATATTTATGTTCTCCTGGTGTCTATGTAGCAATCCGTCAGAATATAATATTAAGGTATATACTCGCCTCATACGTAAGACAATCTTTTCTTCAACTATGATTGCCTAGTAACAAAACACTGTATTTCCTATCTCATTTTCTCCCACGTTAAATCTTATGAATTTATTATGTGTCTCTTTTTCCTATCCCCCTTTTTCGGTTCATCGAATTTCAAATCACAACAATGCTAAAGAAGTTTTCACTTCAATATGGCGCAATTGGTTACCACGCCCGCCACGTACCAATTTGATTTCGGTTTTTGAATTCATATCATTTGCGTTTATGAGACGCTTTATAAGGTCGGTAACCGCGTTCTTCTGATTCCTCTAGTGTTACAAGAGAGAATGGGCCGCGGTTATTACATACCATCAGGTGACCCGTTTGTTACTATAGGTATTTTAGTAACAAATTTTCTTTTAATTAGTAGTGTTAGATGTACTTATTTAAATAAAACACTTTTTAAAGGACTAAAACGTGTGTTATTATAGTACCTTACTGTGTTTTTACATTAGATTTTGCGTACAAGTTACACTTTTATTAATATTTTGGTTTATCCGACGTTTCGACACCTTTCTAGATCACGTTTTCAGGGGGACTGTGGTTGAAATGATAATAATTAGTACATATCTTTTATAAGCCCAGTGGCAGTACTGCCCTATAAAGCGTTGGATTAAGATCTAACGCTTTATAGAGCAGTCCCATCTGGCAGCAATCATTTTCAGGATGCTGTTGCCACTGTTCCTTAGACCCTGTAATACGCTGAAGCTTAGCGTTTTGCTCGGGGGAAGTTCTTTTCCCCTACTCAGGTATATTTGGGTCCTCGACTTCACCATGCGTCTATAACCTGCACCCTGGGAGAAATCCCTAACATTTGATGAATATAAGGAACTCAAAAGTGGCTGTGTTAGGCAAAAAGTTTCGCAAATCGCGCATTCATTAAAATGCTGTACATCAACATATTACGGGTGAAATTTTGCTTAAAACGTGACCTCCTGTTTTATAACTTACTTGCCTGTATTAATCCAAACATTTTCTCTTAATATTCCAATAATCTGCTCGTATTTCCTTGATGTGCTTGTTTGCAACAACTTCAAGATGGCCGGCAAAGATGAAAACTAATTTAAACTTGTAACGTGAATATAGTTAGCCGTGATTAAAAATGTTATGGTATAATAACTAAAAATTAAGTTTTATAAACGCATTAAGAAAATATTCGTTTAAAAAATGTACAAATACACGTTTTAATATCAAGCCGATAATTGGAATACATTGAGTTACCTGAGCTGTTGTATAACATTAAAAAGTTTATTATATTGAATAATGAGAAATAAAATATGAATGATACATGTACCTAGCTAAGTTGATTGTCGGGGCGCTTGTCATCAAATATTGCAAATAAATAGCTCTTAGTGATGAATACAGGGAATTTATATTATTTTTCATGAATACCAATGAAACCAATAAAACAAAATAAAAAAAAATGCGTTTATTTCAAACATTACATATACATTTTTTAGTAGTTGAGACTTTCCAGTAAGTTGTCTTCAAATCAAATCAAATCAAAATATTTTATTGCAAGTCACATTTTACAGTAGGATGGTTGGTACATTAATGGGTAGACAATATGTGACGCCCTGCAAGGGCACAGCAACGTTATACATAAAATAAATAAGTCTTATACATTTTTTACATTCTTATACTATATTGTAACTAATTCTCACACTTGTAATTAAAAAATTCGGGTAAATCGTAGAAGCATTTTGAAACTTAAAAATTTTTAAGATGTCTTTTAAATAGAGAAGGCTTCTCTTTATTTTTAATTTCGTTTGGGATGTGATTATAAATTTTAATTGCCATGTGGTGAGGGCTCGATGACACTAATGACATACTTGTTTGGGGAATTTTTAATTTGTTTAAATTTCTATTATTTCACTTGTTATTTGGTAGTGTTGAGTATAAGTCCGAATGTTTTTTAACAAATTTACATGCCTAGGACACTTGTATTGGGAATAAATATCTCGCAACCTCCTTAGCAGTTACATTTTATTTAGTAAACAATATAGAAATAAACAGAAATGATTAAAAACCAAATTTTACAATTTACAATTAATTGTGTGTGTGTGTGTGTGTGTGTGTGCGTGTGTGTGCGTGGGTTTGAATTGGACCTTTAATTGGGTCCATCTATACAATGCGTGTGTTTGTCATGTCAGTCTGATCAGAAGATTTTCCACTTCATCATAAGCAAGACAAGTTAGCCAATTATTTAAAGCTTTTCTGTGATGTATTGTGATAGCTACTTTTAACTATAGATTACTGCTAAGATTGATTATTTTCTTGAATGAATCTTATTATATCTTTTGTAGTGAGCTGACGTATCTCAAGTATTGATTTGATTTGATTGGTTTGAATATTTGAAACTCTGAGGGGCAACGTGATAGGAAATTCAACGAACAACACAAAAATCTCCCTTCTCTTTCAGTCCACGCTACCGTTTTTTCGCCCAAATCGTTATATGTGACCCACCTAATAGCCTAAACACATGGTCGGATTTAGTACGGCTTGACCATCCGACGGTGCGGTGGGCGCCTCGTACCAATTGGTCCGGTGTCGAACTAGGTATTCGAGGGCGGCACTGAAAATTTCGGGAATCAAGGAAGTGACACAACATAACTATTTAAAAATGTATTTATTGCTTTTCGAAGTATTCTCCGCGAAATTTGACACATTTTTCCATACGATGGAACCAATTATTGAAGCAATTCATGCAAGCAATGCATTCCATTCGGAAGTTGGGGTCTCCAAAATGGCCGTTTTGTAGGAGTCCACAGCTTCTTCAGGTGATGAAAATCTCTGACCACGCAATTTATTCTATATTTTAGGGAAAGTATAGAAATCATTAGGACTTAGGTCGGGGCTGTACGGCGGATGGTCTAATAATTCTATGTTTTCTTGCTCTAAAAACTCTTTTGTTCTGTGCGCGGTGTGAGAACTCGCATTATCGTGATGGAGGATGATGCGACGGTTGCAGTTCTCTTTACGGAGTTCAGAAACGACCATTCTGCATTAACCGTTCTCTGTCCCTCAAGAGGAATAGTCGCAACATGGCCGGTTTTGGAGACAAACGTGGCCTACACTATTTTTTACGTTTCATTTCACTGTTTTTCATACAATTTATGGCTGTATGGGCTTAAACCTTTTGCATGTCCAAATATTTTACGAAGAAACCAAAATCATTTCATGACAGTTTTTAGCCTCCCGCCGCGATGTCAGTAGTGTTTATTTACGTGATTTATCTGTTTTAGGTTAGAATTTTTTTCGTTATTTTCTTGAAAACGGTGCATTACCTTGTAATAAGAGTGGTATCATTGTAATCGTGGACTAAAGCTCTATCAACTACATTATTTTTTACATTCAAATTCGTGCTAAGGGATACTAAGTTTTAACCCGCGCTGCTTTTTGCTCTTCACAGAGCAAATGCGGTATCCATTGGGAAAACATCTTTTTTACACCTAATTGTTCATGCAAGATTATTTGTATTTGACTCATGCCAATGTCTAAAGTTGCCTGAATTTCGTGGTATGTCACATGTCGATCTTCCTCAATCAGCTTACGCACAGCATCAACGTTTTCTTTGGTGACTGCAGTTTTTGGACGACCTTGGCGGGGATCATGACTGAGCTTGACACGTCCACGTTGAAATTCAGCAAACCAGCGATAAATTGTGGTTTTGAATGGGGCTTCATCACCAAATGCAGAAGTCATCCGGTCAACACACTGTTTTTGTGTTAAACCACTTCGAAAGTCATAATAAATCATCGCTCTAGAATTTTTTTGAGTCAATTCCATTTTCTCAACGACTAAACAAGTTTGACAAGGCCTTGTGACAAGACTGAGAATCTTTTTTTAAATAAATAAATCGTATTAGATATAAATTTTATAATTTTTTTTATAAAAAACTAAGGAGTTTTCAATTAAAAAGATTTTAATATGACAGGAATAGTGGAAATATTCCATTCCCGATACTTTTAGTGCAGCCTATGTAGTCGGGATGGTAATAATAATAAGAAATTCAATGGACAATGCGACACACCATCGAATATGATCGGCATCCGATGGTTCGGCCGTACCAAATCCGATTATGTGTTTAGTCTAAAGACGTAACCCTCAGTAGCGATTATTTCACTACCAACACGCCCTTCAATTTAAAACCACACTTTAGTACCACAGCAAAAAAAGTCACGATAAATAATCCTCCCAACCATTAACCTTCGAGTCTATGGCCTTGATTAACTTCAAATAACTTTGACAAAACATTACTTTGATATCTATTAAGTTAATTATCAATTTTACGTTACCCACGGGTAGGTCAGGATCACGTAGGGTTACCACCCGTACCTCAAAATTTAAAATATACTCTTATCATTATCTACAACTCTAATAGAGATCGCTAAAATACTATTATTATATAAACTGACGTTTTTAGCAGATACATCATTCATCATTTCAGAAGGAAGACGTCCACTGCTGTACAAAGGTCTCTCCCAAAGATCGCCATGACGATCGGTCTTGCGCTGTCCTCATCCAAACTTTTCCGGCGATCTTGATCAGATCGTCGGTCCATCTTGTGGGGGGCTTATCAACACTACGTCTTCCGGTACATGGCCACCATTCGAGGACATTACTGCCCCAACGGCCATCGTGGAGCTATGTGACTGCCCACTGCCACTTAGGTTTTGCAACCATCTGGGCTATGTCGGTAACTTTGGTTCTCCTACGGATCTGCTCATTTCTGATTCGATCTCACAGGGAAACTTCCAGCATAGCCCATTGCCCTCTGAGCGACCATGAGCTTCTTGATAAGGCCCATAGTTAGCGACCATGTTTGCGTTCCGTATGTCATCACTGGCAACACACACTGGTAAAAACCTTCCTCTTCAGACACTGTGGTATTATATACTAGCATTATATATATTTCCTGAATTTAATATCTGGATTGTACACAAAGCCATAAAACTCGGTTTTCTGTTTCGCAGCCATAACCAGTGACGAAAAAATTACCAACTAACAACAAGCTGTAGGTGGAAAAACGTATCCAAAAATCTAAATAACTGATATTCTTTTTTCGCCCTTTCCGAAATCAGACATAGTACTAATCAGGACGAAGAATTTACTGAAGCGACGGCTAAATGAGCGAAATCAGACATACTCTTCTTCCAGATGATGTTGACAGCCCTAGGATCACAAGTATTGATAGCGATTTGTTTTGTTTCAGATAGCGGCAGTACTTGAATTGAGTGAACTGTGTGCGTCGGACGTGCCCGACGTAACCCACGCAATGACACTGGATTTGATACCATTTTGTTTTTATTATTTTAAGTTGATATCTCTTTTATATAATGCATCCCATGTGGCTAAGTCTTTAAACACTAAACTCGGCCACTTCACAACAATACTATAGGGTTGCATACCATTAGATAATTAATATTGTTTTATTATATAAGAAAGTGTTACTATAAGATGTGTGTGTATTTGGCATCGGCAGAATATTAATATACATTGGACAAGCTGCCGATTCCAAAGATACCATTACTTTCTTGTAGAAGGAAAGGTGGATGTGAATGAAACAATTTTGAACTTACATTTATAATACTACACGAATTTTTTTTTCTGTTGATGTTCTGAGATTGTACTGAACAACAAATGAAATCTTAGATCATTTATACGTCTAGATAGACTATGACAGCTGTGAACACGTCGAAAAAAATAGAGCTTAGAAGTAACCTCTATTCTGAGCTGTTCACGCCCATTAACACAAAATGTCATAAATATTGCGATTGTAAGACGTAGCTTGTCACGCCCACAAAAGTAATATTTCTGGCCTGTTTTTATCTGTTGTCTAAGAGCAAGACACTATCTAGAAGTACAAATAATCTAAGAATGAAATATTAAAATTTATTTAAAGTGATAGCCTGCCCGGAAGCTATACCTACCTGATGCTATCTAGAGGGAATAGACGAGATGCTTTTTGACAGGACTAAACATTAATTATAAAAGACTAAATTAAAAATTTGACAATATAAAAAACAAGATGGCGTTTGTTTCGGTTTCGATGTGGATGTGTGCATGCCACTTTATATGATTTTATTTTCGGATCTACGATATTTTTAGATATAAATAATTAAAAAATGTGCAGTAAGTAACATTTCAGATGTCGAATGTTGGTAGTAATTACTTCTATCAAAACCAGTCAAACTTGAGCATTATTGGAATGAAAGTAAAATAAAACACAAAATTACAAATCACTTTGCATTATGCCCGAGTTTCTCTTTATTCTTAATTTACGATTTTTAATTCAAATGTTCTCCAAAAGTAAACTTAGGGTAGCATTAAATTAAATTATTTCGTTGATGGCACAGCGAAATCTTATTGCTTGTAACTAAGCGAAGAAGAAAGAAAGAAGGATTTTTTTTATTTATTCACTACACTACACTGAACACTACAATAAACCTTAAAATGAATTAAATTAATCTACATAATTACACTGATAAGCAAATTAAAAAAAAATATATAGTAAATTTATTGAAATAGGCGTTACTTTGTGGAAATACATAATTATACAAATTATTTAAGTTTTGTGTTAATTCCGTCAATATTTGTTTTTAAAACAATTCGACACGTGTTTCTCAACTGGACTGGCTTGAGTCTCGTGCCAGATTTTGGCGAGACAACACGTCCTGAGGATGCCTCGTGTAGAGGCGAAACACGCCACAAGTTAGGATATCATCCTCACCATCTGGATGTGTGGCGGTCCTCCACAGTGCGGTTTTCAAGGAGCTTTCTTCTACGTACTACAAAACAGTGGAATGAGCTTCCTTGTGCGGTGTTTCAGGGACGATACGACATGGGTACCTTCAAAAAAAGCGCATACACCTTCCACCACAACGCTCCTGTGATTCCTCTGGTGTTGCAAGAGATTGTGGGCGGCAGTGACCCGTACGCTCGTTTGTCCTCCTATTCCATAAAAAAAACACGTGTCGAATTGTTTAAAAACAAATATTGGCGGAATTAACACTAAAGAAAACTTAAATCATTTGTATTACTAAATATAGTGTCACGTGTAACCAAATATAGGTCTTCCACTCCAGCATCATGCTGCAGCAATCTCCATGTACGGTACAGAGCTGGTTTTCAGTGGAAGCCTTAAAAAGTGAAGTCACGGACAATAAGGTATTTACCTACCACAGTATATTATAAAGTAAAATACGCAGATAAGGATTAAACAAATAATTCAAAAAAAAGACTAACAATATCAGAAAACTTAGACGGGACATAAAATAAAATAAAAAAACATGAGAAGAGGTTAAACGGAATTATTAAGACAGTCAAAGTATGAGAGTGATATTGAAAGAAGAGTGAATGCAGGAAACATGGTGAATGGAGCTTTGCACTCCTTTATGAACGGGCAGAAGGTGTCTAATAAGGCTCGTTTGGCTGTGCATGAGGGGGTGTTGGTTCCAACACTCAAGTACGGAAGTTGGGTATGGGAGAAGAAACATGAAAGCAGAATAAATGCAGTTTAGATGAGAGCGTTGAGAAGTATGATAGGAGTTAAGCTGAGTGACAGAATAAGAAATAGTGAGATAAGGAAACGTTGTGGTCTGGAAGAAGATGTTGTGACAAAAATTAAGAAAGGTATGCTGAGATGGTTTGGACATGTCGAGAGAATGAATGAAGAACGATTGACGAAGAAAGTGTATGAGGCCAGTGTGAATGAAAGTGTTGGAAGGGGTAGACCTAGGCGGACGTTTCGAGACCAAATCAGGGACGTCTTGAAAAAAGGCCAGGTCAAGAGTACCCTAAACCGGAGAGCATGTATGAAAGGAATAATGAAAGTGGACGAAGCGAAACAAGTATGTAAGGATCGTAGCAAGTGGAAAGAAGTGGTCTCTGCCTACCCCTACGGGAAAGAGGCGTGATTTTATGTATGTATGTATGTATCATTGTAAAAAGTATAAGTGCAAGATAATATGCGGCTTAAGTACTGAAACCAAAGGTGCTGATCCGAATAACATAAAATGATTAAGTAATTAATTTTAACTTGTAATTTTTTGTAAGATAGTTTCAAGAAACCTACTTCTTTCTAAAAAGCATCTCGACTAGGACATCAAGAAGCAAACCCGGTGTGTTTTTTCCGAGTGACCCAACGTATTCTTAAGCATGCCTGCGGCCACCGCAGACATTATGTAGATTTTAAACTTTAAGACTGATTGTTATGGTTAGTGATCTCTTGTTTAGATGTAACTATCGTTTAATTATTACTTCTTTAGTAGCATTAAGATGCGAATTATACACTTGGAGAGTATAACCAATCAGAGATGAGTCATGTTTGTTTACCGTCTCCCCGATCTAGAAGAGCAATTATCTCGGTCAATTGCTCAGACACGGTATTATATTGGTAGAATAATGCAAAAGGCTAGAAGGCAATAAGATTAGTATCAGAAATTTACCAAATAGAGCGACCGATTGATGGTAATATACCTTCTTCAGCGGTTTTTCTTCGACAGACTTTTTAACTTTGAAAAGTCGTACCATAAGTTTTCAAGAGAAACAAGTTTTTTTTTTGGTAGATTACATCATTTCTGAGCATATTCAACTCATTTTCCTCTTATTCCGACGTATCTATAACCACCGTCCCGTTTTCTTTGTCAGCTCGGAGTACTAATATTTATTCTAATTGGCCCTTATTTGCACTATAGCAGTAGATTCTGCGAAAGATAGGTTAGGTTTCGGCGGTTTTCTGTGTACTACGGTCGGAGCTGAAATGTCGAATATACTCAGGAAAGATGCAATCTATCAAAAAGTTGAAAAAGACACCAAAACAAAGATAATTAAAAAAACGGCGAACCTGGGGATATACAGGGTGCAGATGTGCAGAGAAGAAGACTCATCATCGATGGTGTGATGATGATGACCCCATGATTCATTTCATCATAATCATTTTTTAGTTTTACCTACCCTGTTTGGACGTCCAGGTTGGGAAAGAAAATTTGTCTATACTTGTGGAATTCCTCGCCAGGCTTGTTTCCATTTTCACTTAAATTAAAACGAGATAAGGATGACAATTTGAAAGCATTATTTTAAAATAATGACTCTTGTATGATTTGATATTAGATCATTTATACGTCGAGATAGACTGTGACTGCAGTAAAAATGTCAGAAAATATTGAGGTCGACAGTTAATCTCTATTTTGAGCAATGCAAACACTAACACGAAGTGACGTACAAATAGTGAGTGTAAGACGTAGCCTGTCACACACACAAAAGTATTAAAGCTGGCCTGTTTTTATTGGTTGTCTAACAACAAAAGACTCTATCTAGACGTATAAATTACCTAAGAATTTAATACATAAAATCTTCAAGTTAAGCCAATAATTAGTTTTAATGAATATTGTACTGTTGATTCCATACTTATTGGTCAAGATACATTATCGACCAGTTATTAAAAAAACGTTATAATATATAATAAAATATAATCGATACTTCATCTATGTATGTATGTATATAATATATTCTGTAGTTTGTATCATAATTATGAAATAATTATTATGCATTGAACTGTTTCAGTTGTTTCATTGATTCCAATTATTTTTATATGTATTTGTTACAGATAATTTTCAAATTTTCAAGTTCCCATCTCACGAAGAGCATATATTATAGTGAAACCTAAAAAAAATAGTGTGTACTTATGTCTGACGCAAGACGTTATACTTCTTTGGTCTAACGAAGCAAAAATCATTAAAATGATTTATTCCTCGTGGTATTCTATGTTTTTAGAAAGAAGAATTTTGTTAAAATTTTGCAAAGATGGCTTTGACAATTAGTTTTTAATAATAATAATAATAATAGTCTTTCTTAAAAGGTATATACCCAATACAACGTATGTTACTTAAAAATTAAATAAAAGTAAAAATTAATAATTAAAAATTGCCGATGGCTTGAAAAGCTTATCATAATAAACATTTTGTGGTCACTCTTAATGCAAATTGGTCGTACCTGTTTGGTACCTGTCGTACCTGTTTGGTACCTGTCGTATCAGGGCTATTTTTTGTTCGCCTCCCGGTGCACTGAGAGCCAGTGCCTGAAAATGGAACAGTTCAAATCCTCTCTGAGACTGAGAATCTCGTTACTAGAAGGACGGAGACGACTCCAAAAAGATGCTGTTTGTGATCTTATGATCGCGAAGAAGTCTGGTACTCCGGCCTTAGCGAACATGTCCGACGCGCTGCAGTACCGTGGCAATTTCATCAGGATACGATACGCGTCATTGTATTGCACCCTGATATTGTTGACAGCACGCCTGGTGAACTTGACCCAAAGTTGACATGTATAGAAACATAAACAATATGCTCTAAACAATGTCACCTTTACTTCGTCACTGCACTTTGCGAAGCGACGTGCGAGCATGTTGCATCTAACAGCCAGAGCACGACGTTCCCTCTCTATATCTTCATCGTCGACGAGATCCTGCGTTACTATATGTCCGAGGTATCAGAACCGATTGACCCTTTCTAGTACATCTCCGTCGAGAAATACCGCTGGAATCGTCTCCGGACCAATGCCCGAACGGTACACCATCGTAACTGTTTTCTTAACATTATACTTAATGCCATGTTCTGTGGCGTAACGCTCACATGTTGCTACAAGCTTACGAAGCCCTCTGATTGAGGGGCTGAGAAGCACCATGTCATCTGCATAGCTGAAATTATTCATGCATGTGGACCCTATGTGACAACCGACCTTGGTGCTCCTCAGCTCCGCAATCAGGTCGTTCACGTACAGGCTAAAGAGGTCCGGAGAGGTCAATCCACCCTGACGGACACCGCATTCTAGCATGTACTCACTAGATGTCGCGTCGCCCCATCTTACACTGTTAGTTTGGTTTCCGTACCAATATCTCAACAGATTCACCGTTTTTTTAGGCACATTAGTGGCGTCCAGTTTCTCCCAAAGTAAATTATAATTTACAAGGTCAAAAGGACGACTTAAGTCCAGAAAACAGGCACAGACCGACGTACCTCTGCTGAAGTAGTGGTTTACGGTTGCCTTTAAACTAAAAATCGCAGAATCTGTCGAAAGTCCTGGACGGAAACCAAACTGTGCGTCATTCAACTTAATATTTTCATTTAAACTTGGATGTATCAACCTTTCCAGTATCTTACCTAATACAGTGCCTAACGAGATCGGTCGATAGTTCTTAAGACTGGAAAGGTCACCCGTTTTATTCTTTGGTATTGGAACTACCAGTGACAGTTTTCATAAGTTGTTTTGGCAGGTAGCAAAAATTTATGCAGGCATTGTGTAAGGTGGCTAAAGTCTCATATATTGCCTCCCCCGCATACAAAACATGTTCTAAGCTTAAGCCGTCTATTCCTGGAGATTTTCCCCTTTTCATTTTAAGTACTACTGTAGCCACGTCATCAGCAGTAAGTTTTACATTGTCAGTTACATCTGTCTTTGTTAAGTTAAGCATACATGTAGGACGTGCTGGCAACGGATTGACCCTAAAGTGGTGTGAAAATAAGTCGGCAATCTTTTCTCTGTCGCTGACGCCTTGCACGGTCACCGGTACACTCGTTTTATAATTTAAAGAGTTCGTGGTACGCCAAAATTTAATAAAATTATTGTGGGATCTGTGCACTGCTAAAACATCCAATTTTATTTTGTCCTCATTATTCTGACACCACTTCAGTTTATTTTTAAAAGCCTTACGGCTTGCAATCATGTTGTCGTACAGATCACCAGTACTAGGCCGACCACAGCAACTCCACCACTTATAATACATTTTTACCTTTTGATGAAAATCCCTTACGTGGTATTCAGTGCACCATTCAAAGCGGCTGCGCTATTTCTAGCACCAGTCTGTAGAATATTTACAAGTTCGTCATAAAAATCACCAATTAAATATAAATATTCATTACATTAAATAATGAATACGGCTGTATGGCCTTGAATCCTTTGCCTGTCCTAATAATGGACGAAGAAACCAAAAAAATAACGAATGACGCAAACTACAGAAAATTTTAGGAACCAACTTGAACCTGTTACTTATGTGTTACAGTTATGCACACGCATCTTAACATTTCACTCTCATCATTTTTCCATAACGCCCCTAAAGAAGTATAACTTCAAAAACATTATTTTAAAACCACACCACAGAAGTGAGAACTTCATCAAAGTAGTATGAAATACAACTATGTTCAACGAGCAGGAAACCCTTGATGGACTCGAACAAAGCGCCCAGTCCTATTTAATACCCAAAAAACAAAGTGTTTTCACTTCTAAAAATATTTCTTAAAAAAACTAATTGAGTGATAATATACTGGGAATTAAATAATTTGACATAATATCTATTCCCGCGCGTTGATATGGGCTTCGGCCGCCATGTTAGTGACGTCAATTCAAGGCAAATGTTTAAAAATTACCTATTGGAAGTAGATAAATATCAACATGTTCAATTAATAGTTATTTTTTTAATAATATAAAGAGCTGTAAGTAGCTTTCGTTTAATTTTTACTGGATTGGACTGAATTATATCCTTCAGTACCTATAACCTAATACGTAATTCATCCTTACTGTGTGGTAGAGTCATACCGTATGACTCATAAAAATATTTTTCATTTCTCATACTCGGAAAGTAATGTTGTCTTGATCTGATTATTGGGTGGAAAATGCTGCTTCTCTCCATAGAGAGGGAAAAACTCGAACAAATTACTTTCCACCTAAGGGCCGGAATGAACTTTAAAAATAGAACTGCTGTGAAGAGTTTTATGTAAAAAAGAACTAATTAAAAAAAATGCTGCGGCCATGTGACTTTCTAAACAGCCAGTGTGAACTTAGCGCAAACTCCTTTGAGCGGAATAAACCGCAACAATTACGCGGTAAGTTCCATATTTGAAATTTAAAAAGTCTACATAAATTGGCGGGATACTAATCTGTGCTTAGATAAACAACTAGTTTTATTTTCCTCATATTCAAAATGAAAAGTGTTTAACACGGGTAAAAGTATCAATCCCTACTCGGGCTATAGACGCCCGAGCGCAACAATCTACTATTCTATTGTGTATACAAACCACTTACAATTAAAAAAAATCTATGAAATACTATTAATTCGTAAAATGAATCCCCAGTTGTTGAATATCAAGCTCCAGTTGTGGCTTCTGGTGGTCTTGAATTAAAATACCTTGTTTCACAAAAGGACTGTATTACGTAATTAATATAAATATAAGATGTAAGTTAATAGAATGCTAGCGTTAATGCATGTGCGCGCGGGTCAAGTTCTTAAGGCGACTGGTTCCGCCGTCGGCCTCGGTGCGAGCGCTGCTCCGCCACGAACGCAAGCCCCCACTCTCGCCGATGAGACGACAGGAACACCAGTTCGTAAACTTCAATAGTCAAACTCAAAGTCAAATAAACTATTTTAAATTAGGTTTAAACTAAGCGCTTTTGAAACGTCACTTAATATTTCTATTAAATTAATGAATCTACCATATGATCGGAAACAGTAGAGCTCGTGAGAAGAACACACAAAAAACTCAACGGCCACTCTTTTCAATCAATAGTGTATTTTACAATAGTTGTAAATATACAAAACAAATTAGTTTGTAAAAAAAAAAAAAACAATATATGATTCGTGTTCCAAGGTAAAGGCGTTTTAAATATCAAATATATTATTAAAATTAATAAAAAATAAAGTATATAAATATAGATTGTCGTATATTTGATGCATCAACCTTTAGAGCTTGAATTCATTGTATTGTGTCGTGAACATGATGGTCGTGATTACTGTCACAATTACAAATCGTATCCAACAAAACCGACCTGGCACCACAAGCAGCTTTCACAAGTTCATGCATGGACTAGCCATCGTTCCCTTCGCACATATTTTAGGGATAGAGATGACCTGACACATACGCCGCCGAAAGGAATGTGATTTAAGTAAGCAAGACGAACCATGCGAATAAAAACATCAATATACAAATGATATAAGTTTTCTTTAGTGTTAATTCCGCCAATAAACAATTCGACACGTTTTTCGCCTCTACACGAGGCATCCTCAGGACGTGTTGTCTCGCCAAAATCTGGCACGAGACTGGAATCTGAAATCAGTCTTGTAGAGGCGAAACACGTGTCGAATTGTTTAAAAACAAATATTGGCGGAATTAACACTAAAGAAAACTATTATGTATTTCCGCAAAGTAACGCCTACTTCAATAAATTTCCTAAAAACATCAATGAAACATGAAAAATAATCAATCAATGATAATTGATCCCAGTAATTTGGTATAAGTTTGTGTCGTGGACAGTACAAGAGGCATGTAAACAATAATTTATCCCGGAATAAGCTACCACACATCCCGGATACTGTAATTTGGTTCCGGCAGTGTGATTAATGTCCGGGGTATGGTCCGGGGTTGGCGAAGCAATCTCTGTTAGTGACGCCCGCCGCCGCCCGCTGATGAGACGAGAAAGCCGCGCTTGTCCACTCATTACGGCCCCTTGTAATTAGCTGTCGCACCATACTTGTTTTGTTTGATTACAATATAATAGAACAAGTTATAATATACCAATAGTGTATGGCCATCGACTATGGCTGATATCTATAGAGCGTACTCGGACTTTACTTACGTCATATAAATGATTTGAGTTTTTTTTTGTGTTAATGCCGCCAATATTTGTCTATAAACAATTCGACACGTGTTTAGCCTCTACACGAGGCATCCTCAGCACGTGCTGTCTCGCCAAAATTGAGTCTCGTGCCATATTTTGGCGAGACAAACGTCCTGAGGATGCCTCGTGTAGAGGCGAAGCACGTGTCGAATTGTTTAAAGACAAATATTGGCGGAATTAACACTAATCACTAATCAACTTACGGCCATTTTCAATAACGTATCTCCAGTTACGGATAAATTGCTATCACCGTTTAATGACAAGATCTTATCTACCCATAGTTATGTCAAATATATATTTATTAGTTATAGTCCAAAGCTATCTGTCGATAGATAATTGAAATGTATGTAAGCGTAAAAGGATAGATTTGTCTACCTCTAGTAAGTTAATCTTAGGATAGATAGGTGACAATTAGGGACTAGACGAGCAGGACGTTCAGCTGATGGTAATGGATACGCCCTGCCCATTACAATGCAGCAATATATATTTGATATTATGTTGTTATATAGTGTGCAATATATTATATACACTTGAGTGGTATATAGTGCTTCGAGCTTTGCAACAATTCTCCTATTTGGGTTATTAGAGGCCCTCGGCTTCATCTCATTCTTAAAAGCACCTACGAAGAAATCAATTGATGTCTCCCTTAGGTTAAAAATTTATTATATTGCCTAAATTTAAAACAAAGACATTACAATTTCTATATATCTATTACAATCTCAACTAAAACACGCCGCGGGCGTACAGAATTTTGGGTTCAATCAAAAATCATACAAACCAAATAAGCATTACAACATTTAGAATAATTTGAAATAAATAATAATAGATTTTCAATTGTTTTAATACAATTTATTTATCTTTTGAAAAAACAAATCATCAATCAGAAATCCATAATTATCCAAATGTTGTGAGTTTTCTGAGACTAAAGTCTACGAGTCTCGTGCGGAAATTCGGTGAGTCAACATCTCCTGACGATGCATCGTCTACAGGTGAAACACGTGTTGAACCATTTGAAGACAATTCTTAGCGGAATTTACACACAAGATTCAAGATTTCATAACCCTACCAGCCTAGAGGATTGGTCTTGGCTGCGCTCAACTAGAAAGTCGAAGCACTAGTCGTAAATTGAGGCAACTAATACTACGCCCAAGTGGGCGTACCCAGTCTCGAACAATCTGTGACGTTCACGTGCCACATGTTCTTTTAAACTTTGCTAGTAATTGAAACTAAAATGCTGGGATGCATAGTAAAACTTTGTAAAGAAACAAGAAATAAAAAAGACACTGGGATCACATATCATCAATAAGTATTTTGTATTTTATTAATTTCAATGTAAAATTATAGGACGCGTATGTTACAAAATTTGAAAGATGCCATTGAGTGTCAAGATGCCACGCACACGAGCATCTAAAAGTTGCCGTAATAAAAAAGCTATTGTTCTCAGGTGGTGCAGTATCTAGTTGAATCAAAACAGCCACGCAGCGGGAATAGAAACCGCAACCGTTAATATTCTGGCTGAATGACAGCGGGGTCTTTGCTATTAAATTCATTACGATACAACATGAAACCCCTGGGCATAAACACGACATCAACATTATTGACTGTATAAAATTACGAGAATAACTTAAATAAACCGTACCGTACAATGATCGCGTGTATATAAGCTAATTGGTGGCGCACTCGGTGGGGTACTGAACCCCAGTACAGTTCGGTCCACGATGCGGGCTTCATGCTTGCAAAGCGCCGACAAAGTGCTTTACCATCCGCGTTCGGAAACGGAAGCGATGGGAATATTGCCAAACTGAATTGTACATTTCTGATTGTACTGGAATCAACTGATCTTTTACTAATAATAAAATAGACAGTTTTAAATTCTAAAATTGTACAATTCTTGTATCAGATATAAATAAAAAGTTTGTTGACAATTTGAATTCTCATTCGAACTTTATATCGGAAAACTTATTCAACTTTGATTTTAAATATTAAATAGAACTTAGTATTTTTTTTGATTAGCGCGAGTGTTACACATTTAAATAAAACACTTTCTAATTGATTCAAACGCGTGAATAGTAACTGTGTTTTTACGTTCAATTTTTGCGTTAAGGTTACATTTTGTTTGAGATCTGGTAAGGTCTTGCAACGTCGGGTTAACTAAAATATAAATGTATTTTTTTCGCAAAAATCTAATGTAAAAAAACACAGTTACAATTACACACGTTTTAATCCTTTAAAAGTGTCTTATATAAATTAATTAGAACTGCTGATAGCCATAGCTACCTTCAAAAAAGGTATAAGGCGTAAAAGTCCTGAAAAAATTATAATCTAACCATCAATTCTAACTTTAGTTTTTCGGCACAGTTGCAAGCTATTATACTGAAGAACGTTCCATTTTCCTTAAAATAACGTTTGAGTTTGTGTAAAGTGTGAAGAAGGCCTATTGCTAAAATAACTAAAAAAAGGATATGAGAGTGGGGTGCAGTGTTATTATAGACATCTCTATCTGAGCTAAGAGGACAGCTGCTCATCTGTATCGCAACATGCGCTTATCACGTCAGTATATAATAATCTATACATCTATACATATAAATAAAATTGGAGTAGATATGGAGAGTACATATACAAAAATAACATTTTTTTTACAATTTTGTCTGTCTCTCTGTCTGTCTGTCTGTTTGTTCCTGCTAATCTCTGAAATGGCTGGACCGATTTTGACAGGACTTTTATTGGCAGGTAGCTGATGTAATAAGGAGTAATATTTAAAAAAATCTTTTATTTTTAGAAAAATAAAATAATGTTGCAATGTCCAAGAAACCTTCTAATCTAAAAATAATTTATATGGCAAAAAGAACCTTATTACATAATAAGGAGTAACTTAGGCTACGTTTATTTTAGAAAAATTCTTTTATTTTAGAAAAATAAAGTAATGTCACAATGTCCAAGAAACGGTTTAACTCTAAAAATAATTTATATGGCAAAACAACGTTTGTCGGGTCAGCTAGTAATATATATAAATCCAGTGTCCTGATGTTTGCTTCCAGTGAATCTCTAAATTGATGAACGGATTTTAATGGGAATTACTTCATGGTGTGCGTTTTACTCCAATTTGAGATATAGGATAGTTATAGGACCCATAATTATTTTTATTTCCAATATTTGTTTTGTATGGACATATTTTAAATGAGACAATTTAATGAACGGACGGTTTGACAGTTCTGCTGTGAAACAATTTCATTATAACAACAATATTTTACGAAATAATTCTTGGTGTTATGAAGTATTACTGACAAATTCATAAAAAACAGTATTTTATTTATTATGTACAGAACAACGTCCGTCGGGTCAGCTAATATTTATTAATTATTCACCTAATAGAACCAGCTCAACAGATCCATATGTTCAGATGGTTTATTTATGTAGACAGTAATTAATAGAGTGGGCCTCCGATTTTTATTTATTTATTTATTCAATGGACAAAATTATCTTAATATATATAATAATAAAGACATACTCGCAAAACCTCTAAGGTTTATGTGCGAGCGGTAAGTTCGCATTACAATAATTATTTTAATTACTTAAGACTTAATAACATATAGTATTTCTTGGCATTACTCTTGATTCCAAATTGCAGTGGGGCCCCCATATTGAAGGATTGGCGAATAGGCTTAGTTCTGCAGCATATGCGGTTAAGAAATCTACAATATGATCCCAGAAAATGTACAAAACAAATGTGTTACGAAATTTAAAAGAATTGTTAAAAAACGTTTGTGTGGGAAAGGTTATTATAGCATAAACGATTTTCTTAATGACACCACGGACTGGTCTTAAAGCGAACACCCTCAGGCTCTTTAATTATTAATGTTTATTGTACGATATTACATTGTAATCCATATTTTATATAAAAAAAAAGCCCGCTGAGTTTCTTGCGCCCATTCTTCTCAGGTCTGAGGCAGTCTCTTTTGAATGGGTGGTAGATTTTGACGTTCAATAAGTGATTATCCTATTTTGAATAAAAATATTTGAATTTGAATTTGAGTAGTACCTAATATTAAAAATATACATCATAGGTATTCCTGGATATTAGCTTCTAGATAGTATTTTTTTAGCTTTACTTTGAAATTTTTCTTTTGCAGATATATATCTATTAGATCATCAGTATTTACAGGTTCTTTTACCATATACATTGTTATATTAAGGTAGGCTAGTTTCCTCATATTTTGTTTGACAACACTAAAGTGATTGCACTGCTCCTAAATGTTATTGTTCTCATTTCTTTTTAAATTTCACAAGGTCTGTTTTAATTATTTTTTATTATAACAAATTATGTTGAAGTTACATATTTTGTTATAGGTTCCTTTTTCTTATTATAAATTATGACATTTACTCAGTAGTGTAACTATACTGCTAATAAAGTATATTATTATTATCTATATAATGTCTTCTCACAGCTTCTCACCATTTTCTGCACTTCATTTGCTGAAACAGAGTTTTTCAACTATTCCGGGACAGAACCAATCTGGCACGAGACTGCTGGAGACTGATTTTGGCGAGACAACACGTCTTGAGGATGACTCGTGTAGAGGCGAAACACGTGTCGAATTGTTTTAAAAACTAATATTGGCACAATTAACACTAAAGAAAACTTAAATCATTTGTATAATTATGGATTTCCACAAAGTAACGCCTAATTCAATAAATTTTCAGAACCAATTAATTATTATGGAAGACGGCAGCGAGAAAAAACGAGCGTTTGGATCACCTGATGTTAAGGGATCACCGTCACTCACATTCTCTTGCAACACCAGAGGAATCACAGGAGCGTTGCTGGTATTTTAGAAAAGTGTACGCGCTTTTTTTAAGTTACCCATGTCGTATCGTCCTGGAAACAAAGCACACAGACACTGATTCTACGACTTATTTGTACGTCGAAGAAAGTTTCTTGAAAACCGCACTATTGAGGACTGCCACGTGTCGCGCACAGGTGGATTCCGCGGCAGGAATCAGGTCAAACAGGTCCTCGGAACACTCCCTGGTTATATTGGCGTAACTATTATTCAAAATAGCCATAATAATGATATCATATTTAGTATCCACAGTACAAGATTGAAAACCGCAGTGGAGTGCCCACTTGATGCCGTCATTGTTAATTCACACTCTATACCCGCGTCCATTACATTTGATTACCATCAACAGCGAGTATCTCGTGTACGTATTGCAAACTTTTTCAAATTCAAATATTTTTATTCATAAGATCAAAAATCATATATTGAACGAAAACTACCACCCATTCAAAATAGTGTGTTTCAGACCTGAGAACAGCGGGCGCAACAAACTCAGCGGGGTTTTTTTAAAAATATGGATTACAATGTAATATTGTCGCACAATAAAAAATTATAGTTAAAGAGCATGAGGGTGTTCGCTTTATTCCCAGTCTGTTCCCATCATTATGAAAATAATTTATGTTTTAATAACCTTTACCACACAAACGTTTTTTAACAAAAAGTGATATATATAGTATAGAGTGATTATAAAGCAATGGGTCATAGAAAATTCTTAAAGCACTCCCTGATATGAGTCAAATTCAAATCAAATTCAAATTAACATCAATCTAGCTCCCAATATAATTTAAATATTGATTATTAATTCAACAAACTACGGAACGGCACAAATCTGTGTTCGTGAGGAACGGAAACAAGCAACGCTCTGTCATGCAAATCTACAATTTAGGAAAAAATAGCGATATTAGAAACGGTCCTAATGACAACATGAACATAAAACCTCGAAACATTTTAGTTCACGGGCTTTTGTTAATGTTTGCCTTCAACATGGGACACGTGGATAGTGTCCATACTGTTGTTACTCTTTTGAGAGTTTTAGCCGACTTTAAAAAAGGAAGAGGTTCTCAATTCGTCGGTATTTTTGAAGTTATACTTCTTTTGTCGCGATTGAGAAAAATGATGAGAGTGAATTTTTACGATGCGCGCGCACACCGACATCTGAATTCTACATCGTGAAGTTAGTTCATGAAAATCGATAACTATGTTCAAGTTGTATATTCTAGTATTTTTATATTTAGAACACGTGTTTCGTAACAGTACAAGTAAACAGTGTGAATAAATAAATATTATTTTGGTTTTTTATTAAGTAAATCAATTTTCGAAAAATCAGGACGGTGATAGTATTTACTAATAATTTATTAGTATATCTATATATATTGAATATTAGTGATAAAACTGATTTGAATAAACTGTTTTGAGTGCATTTATAGATTCGAGGTTAATTGTCGGTATGTATAATTTATTTACATCGTTAATGAAAAATTATTCCATTATTATCTAAAAAATATTTTTTTTTCGTTTTGTTTTATTTGGTATAATAACAAATTTTATGTATAAATAAAAAAAAACTATACTTGTTTATATTAACCTTAAATGCTGAGTCTTTATACAATCTTTGATCTTAACTATTTGTTAAAATTTGATTTATTTTTCCATACGCCAAAGAAGTATAACTTCTAACGCGTGTACATAAGTACACACACTCTTTTTTTACGTTTGTCCTTTACCTCTTAACTTTCAACTGAGTTAACAGATTTTGATAATTCTTTTTTTATTTGAAAACTGGTGCTGGCCGCCGTGTATTCCGCTATATCTCTCTCAATTCTTAGGACCCACGTCAAGTAATTGTCGTTGTCGAATATGATTATCAATGCTTCTCCTTAACGACTTTCTGTCTGTCTGTAATCAAATTGCAATGTGCGTGCGTTCATTGTTGCATTGCAAAATTTTGTAGGTTTACACATATTCAGAAAAATTATTAGTCAGTCTACTTTAGTGTACACTTTCTTTTTTTTTTACTAACACAAGTAAGTCAATTTTAGTATTTTTTTCTCTCTTCTAGAGTCTTATCAAGGGGTCACAAAGGTTCTTTTATGTGGAAAAGGAAAGCAGACTTAAGTCAAAGTGAATCAATATATCGTCATAAAACCTCTCAGCAAAATACTTTGTTTTTAAATATGTACCTACCGTGGTTTTTACTACAACTGAAACACAGACTAGCCTGGCACGAAGCCAACGATCTGTATTGTAAGCAGAAAACGACCCCTTGTCTGTTCCCTAGATCGGAACACCTTAGGGCTTAGACAAATTATGAACAGTTTTAGAGGACATGAGTTGCTCTAAAGACTAAACGATAGGCCGTTTTGAGTCTATTAAGAAATTTATAGAGACAGCAGTGGCTTATTATTTGAATGAAAATTTCTCATGAGATCTGTGCGATAATACATAGAATCCTTGCCAAATACATTAAAGGCCTGTATCAAAGCCAAAAGTTGGTAGAACCATTTCGAATAGTTAAGGTATTTTTTATTTATTGCCGATACTTCAATAAATATATAAGTAAGTACTTACCTACCTACAAATAACTTTTGTTCCCATCAAAACGCTTGATGTTTGAAGATGCATTTAATTCTTAATTTAAAATAGATATAATGATAATAAAATTTCCCAGAATTTATAACATTAACAATGTACATAATTCTTGTTTATTTTACTGTCAACTATAACAGTCGTTCATTTGAAGTTTTATTAATGCGACATCTGTTAGCGTTGTTGTGAAATATATCGTAAGTTAAAAAAGTCGGCATACGTAAACTACGCTGGTATGAAGTAAAATTGAGAGAGGGCGCTTTTTGCAATTTTCACATGTTAACCACTGAAAATTTTAATTAAGTTTTACGTTTTTTGGTCCCGCGAATTCATATTTCAAATTCCGCGAAATCAAGTCTTGAAATAAACTTTAATTTTAAAAGTATTATAAAAACGGCAATCAGTTTTATATCCGACTAGCAATGCCCCGCGATTACACTCGCTTAGATACCGATCTCGTGGAAGTGGAAAGTCTACTAAGTCGGTTAGCATAAAAGTTTTATTACACTATGTTATTATTATATTCTGTAGATTAATATTTTTAAATTAATTATATCTTTGGTTGAATATTTTTTTTATTTACATTTAATGGGATAAGATGGAGATAAGGATTAATATAGAGATATGAATAATATGTTTTATTATTGTCAGCACATAAATAAACTTTTAAAATATAAAAATATAGTTATAGTGGTATAACTACAGTAGTTGAATATATGGTATCACCGACTTTTTTGTAGATATTGATACGTTTTATAATACTGTAAAACATTTTTTGTTCTATCATCATTATTACAGTAGACATTGTCTACTGTGTCAATAGTTTGCGGCTAATAAGATGCAGCTTTCTAATGGTGAAAGAATTTTTGAAATTGGTCCAGCAGTTGCTGTGTGACATCATTACAAATATACATAGAAAAACGCTTTATAATATAAGTTTAGATATCGGATTGCAATGAAACAAGAAGCTCGCTATATAATTGTAAATCAGTGTTTTTCAATCTGTGGGTCACCAGCATAAGGAAAAAGGCAAGGTAGTCTATAATAAAAACACAATTTAAGTGAGAATGCCTTGCAAAAAATTTTGAAAAATCTGCTCTTTATTAAATGTTAAATATCCAATCACGTTCTAATCGGCCCACATTCTAGCGCTCTACAAAGCGCAGGTCCGGCTATAAATGGAGTATTGCTGTCACCTCTGGTCTGGCGCACCCCAGTATCAGTTCAGCTCCATCCATTTGACGGCTTGCAACGCAAAGCAGCTCGAATTGTCGGGGGCCCAGTGCTCTGTGAACGGTTGAATCACTTGGCGTCACTTTATAGTGTGTCTTCTACCGGATTTATCACGGGGAGTGTTACGAAGAGCTGTTTCACCTGATTACTGCCGCCAAATTCCACCTTCGCACAACACGCCTAAAATTAGGATATCATCCCCACCATCTGGATGTGTGGCGTTCCTCCGCAATGCCGTTTTCTTTCTTTCACTTACTACAAAGATGTGGAAGCAGCTTATTTGTACGGTTTTTTCCGGGACGATACGACATGGGTATCTTCAAAAAAAGTGCGTAGGTACACCTTCCTTAAAGACCGGCAACGCTCCTGTGATTCTTCTGGTATTGTAAGAGAATGTGAGCAGCGGTGATCACTTAACAGGTGACTAGTTTGTCCTCCTTTTCTATAAGAAAAAGTCTCTACTTATTAGCCAAATGTGTTTCCGATATGACGGGGCTGCGCCAAATTTTTCGCGCGCCGTTCAGGAATATCAGTTCAGGAAACATAAAAGATTTGACACTGAGGAGGATATGAGCGCCAAAATCGTTACTGTTTTTGATACCATTGAGTCTTACACAACGGTGCCAAAACTGGTCCGTGCCAATCTCGTGAAACCTTGCACGAAGAGTAGGTAAGTTTATGGCGGTCACGTCGAACACAACCTATTGAGAGACGCACAGCAATTGAACATAAATATGAACTAAGTGTTATTAATACAAAATACAAAAAAACTGTCGCGCTATCGCCGCCCGCCCTCTCCACAGTGGTCTTAACTGGTAACATGAATGAAGAAAGCCTTAATATAAAAAAAATAATAGCCGCACTAGTGACAGCCGATCAGATAAGAAAAAAAAGTGTGTGTATCAGCTCCGACGCACGACTGGAGTTTACTCCTCAAGAACGATTGTCTTTGAACAGGTACTAAACAAAATCAAGTCCAATGGAGTCGGTTACAAACAGACATACAGCAGAAGCTAATAAAAGCGAATTAATTTAAAAAAATTGTAGATATTAAAAAAATAAAATAATAGGTTAGGTTAAAAATTGTCTATTTGGCGTGAAATGCGCGATATAATATACTCTCCATATTAATTTAAACATTTAATTATGTGCATAGCTCAAATAAATTTGTATCAACTATATTGATAATTCAATATTAAATAAATACAAAGCACACATGTTTATAATATATACAATAGGTACATGTCATATTAATGTATGAATTGTAACATACTATGAAAGTATAATAATAAATCAATTTAAATAATATAATAAAGCTTCAAAATACAAGAAAGCGAAAGGTGCGCGAGAAATTATGCGCACCAAAAACGTTACTATGATATTTTGATGAGCAGATTTTACTCTCCATATTTTTCTCATACCGGGCGCCTTATATGAAAATCGATTCTTAAGGAGTAAACTCCAAAAAAAGTTGTGCCTTTATACAAGAAAGCGTGCTTCGGTTTAAAGGGTGCTGTGGCTAGTAGAATTACCTATGGGATATATGTATATATAGACCTATATACTGGCTAGTGCCAGTAGGTACTAAGCTATTGAAACTTAACATTTTATGTCTCGAGTGACGTAAAGTGACGAGAACAATTGCAATGGCGCACAGAAATTTGTACAATTTCACATTATTTGATACAAATCAAATTATGGATTAGGATAATCATGACATAACCCTTTAATACTTTACATTGGGAATCTTTTAAGATGAAAGCCATCGATCCGAATATATCGTGAGTCTTTTGAAAGGTAGCTTTGTTGGCATTCACAGTAGGTATACTTATATATTTTAAAAACTTGACAAGCTCTAGAAAATTCTTCCAATAATCGGCGAATTAATCATATTCCTCCGCAGAGATACGTGGACAATAAGGTGCAGGCAAACTGACGAGCCCTTTTGTATATCTCTGTTATTTTTATTTAAATTTATGAATGCCCGTGGACGAGTCCTTAACTCGAGAATCTAGTAATCTGTCAAAATGAAGTCTGCCTCCATAATGTTCGAGTGATCCCCCAACAACAATATTTTAATATGATTTTTATTAATGTTATATAATTATCATCTGGAAAAATGTTTTTTTCTTTCCTAAGCATTCAAAACTTTTAAATAAAAATGTAATATTAGTCAATCATGTTCTAAAATTTACATTATTTATTAACATTTCGTTTACTTTAAAATCAACATGGTGACGGGCGGTTCATAATTAATGTTGGAATTCATTTATTTCATGGTTTCCATGATCATCTGATATACAATGGTTGGTGTTAATATTCTTCCATACACACACGTCTCCGGTGCGCTGTTCGTCACGTACGTTCTTCCCGTCACTCCACGTCACTCCGCGGCACTCACCGCGATGTCGATCACGTGTGCGGTCGCGAATGCCGCCGCTGCCGCTGCTGCCGCCGCCGGGGCAGGCAAGAAAGCTGCCCAGGTGCAGCTACAGGCAGAACTCAACAACGACGATGACTGGAACAAGTTTCTTGCCAAGGACGGGCTGTTGGGTAATCTTTCATGTCTTTCTGCCTATTTAGTGTGCAAATAATAGATAGATAGAACAAAGATGTGTTTAATTTTTTTTTAGTTTCGTCAAGGAAGGTAATTTAAAAAATACCAACCTACCTAAAAATACTTTCATACATTATTTTCTTAAGTACTTATAGCACAATATTTTCAATATTTATTTGACCCTGCCTGAGCTAGAGGTCCCGGGTTCGAATCCTTTATAAGGTGCAATCATTTATATGATGAATATGGATGTTTGTTTCCGAGTCATGGATGTTTATATGTATGTTTAAGTATGTATATTGTATTAAATATATCGTTGTCTTGTACCCATAGTACAGGCTATATATGCTTAACTTGGGGCAAGATAATTTGTGTAAAAGTATGTCAATATTAGTACTGTTATTATTTACTAAAGTGATATTGAAATTTAAAACTTAAATAAGTAATACTTCTTTTATTAATGCTAATAGCCGATAAACTAGGGTTAAAAGGGAGATAAAAAAGTTATTTTTTATAATATGTGGAATATACGTAAAGACCATACCACGATAATAACTTTAAGAAAGGAGATTCACTAACGAAGAAATGATTTTTTGAGAGTTATTCTTGCAAGTTTTAAAAAATTTGTAAATATGAAGTAAGTGGTATAAATTCCTGCATCAGACTTGTCTTGGGTTTGAGGGCGCCCTCCGTCACTACTATCACTGGACCAATGATACTTGCAATGCTGGTTAAAATTTTGGATCTTTCAAGAATCCTGAGCGGCGTTGCAAAATGATTGCCAACCCCTTCGTAGTTTTTTTTATGAAAAAAGGGACGAGATGAGGAGGACGTTGAGTTGATGGTAATTGATACGCCCTGCCCATTACAATGCAGTACCTCTGAGGATTATTGAAAAACCCAATAATTCTGAGCGGCTCTACAATTGCTCTCGTCACCTTGAGACATACGATGTTAAGTCTTATTTGCCCAGTAATTTCACTAACTACGGCACCCTTCTGACCGAAACACAATAATGTTTACACATGACTGCTTCACGGCAGAAATAGGCGCCGTTGTGGTACCCATAATCTAGCCGGCATTCTGTGCAAAGGAGCCTCCCACTGGTAGTGTGTCTACCCATCGGCATTTTCAATGTTTGATTTGTTGTTCAATCACGCTTTTATCACAGCGTTTCTTAGTAGCTCGTAGACAATATCTGTGGGACGGTTAATGATGGGGGCAAGTATAAAAGATTTCACGAGCGTCTATACAGGATGTTATCGTTAAGTGTGACCAGGCGATTATTCCATAATTATTACAGATATCAAACTACTACACTAAATGAATCTCCCTCGCGTCGTATTCCTCATTGCTGAGGGTCGTGATTTCTCCGAGGATTCAACTTTTTGACAATAGTTCACCATCTTTATCTCTCTTTGGCTATGTGCAGAGATTTGCGGATTTGGTCAGACCATCTTATAGGGCTGCGACCTCTGGGGCGTAGTCCCTCTATCTTCCCAGTAACTATCAGTTGTTCGAGGTTGTGGCCATCTTTTTTGCCGATATATCCAAAGAACTCTAGGATTCTAAATGTATGGGAGTGTTAAATATCAAAATTGATGTCATTTACTTACTGATTAAGTAACGTACATCGATATCTCTTTAAAGTTTTTTGATATCTGTAATAGTTACGGATCGCCTGGTCACACTTAACGATTACAGCCTGTATCATCATTATCATCATCAGCCGGAAGACGTCCACTGCGGGACAAATGCCTCCCCCAAAGACTTCTACTACGATCGGTACTGTGCTGCCCTCATCCAACGTATTCCGGCGATCTTGACCAGTTCGTCGGTCCTACTTATATAAATTAAATCGTGTATAAATTAAATCATTTATTCATTAATTATTGTCACATTTGCCACTTTGTTACCAAACATGCCAGGTTAGTAGTATGTCTAATATGTTTTCTTTACTTCTAAATAATTAATAAATAATTAATGGAACTTCTAGGTGTGTTTGAATTATATACTATGTAATTATGCTCGATAATGACAGTGTGTGTTTCCTGAAATAAACAAACAAATCATTTCTGTCTAGTTCTAGATGTTTACACCGAATGGTGCGGCCCCTGCATCGGCATGGTCGGCAACTTGAAGAAGATCAAGGTGGAGATCGGCGGTGATAACTTACACCTTGCTATTGTAAGAAATTATGTATCAACATAAGTATATAATACCATATTAACCTAAATAGTTTGCTTTCATCGTGATTAAATTACTTGTACTATATTTTGTTTTAGGCAAAGGCAGACACTATACAAAGTTTGAAAAGATTCAGAAACCGAAGTGAGCCAACGTGGATGTTAATTGCGGTTAGTGTTTTTTAATATTACAAAACTAACATCTTCTAAGCAACAAGAACTTATATATTGTAATTATAACCGTAAAACTCGCAATGAGGTGTTCCTCCACAGTATTTTTCTATGAACCTTTTTCCACGTACAACCAAATTTTGAGATGAATATCTTTGTCAGATTGGCTCTGTGGAATGTTGCTTAGGTACCTTCAAATATTTATTTTATTTTATTCAGAAAACTTACAGCTTACACCAATACAGTTTTCACTTATATGTATTAACAATAGCAATTATTATTGTAATATACAGTAAAGTAAAATACAACAAGAATTCTATAAAACTATTTAAATCTATTTAAGGAAATACTTAATTAAAATTAGATAGTATTTCTTACTAAACTACTAAAGAACATAAAGTAAGGACATGAACATACAATAATATTAATGGTCAAAATTCAAACATACATTAAATTTATTACATTATAATTTTCGCCAGACCTTTGCAAAGGTCTGGCAACACTCCTGTGAATTCTTTTGCAACAGGGTATGGGTGTGCGAAAGTGGTGACCACTTATCAGGTAACGGGTTACGCGTAAGCCTAGTGTTGCTCTCTGCCCTTCGCAAAAAGGGAGAGGCGAATCTATACAATCATACGATCGTCAAATTAGTTTTAACATTACAGAGTTATAATTTCAGAAGTCAGAAAAATAAATTTCTATCTATGATTAAGTAAAGACAATTAACCATCATTAGATAAACCGGAACTTGCCTAAACGATACCATAACGACATCCAGAACAAAACTTTACGAATCAACAAAGTAATTAATTTTAACGCTGCTTGCAATAAATAGCAAAAATAGTCAGTATGTCAGCTGCATTAGGTCTACTTTAGTTTGTATTTGGTTGAACTATTGTTATCGTATGTGATATAGGAAAGAGCTTGCGGTGAAATGGCACGGGTGTGGACGATATTGATCAAACATGAAATAAAAATACCTACGAGTTTGCAAAACAGCAATATACCAACTTATAACGAAGTACAACTGGCGAAAGTTTAACTTAAGGTAGAAAACCGTCGAACTGAGCTAAGCAAATGTGAGCTTGGGGGTTTAGGGTCAGAAACTTAAAGGAAAACTTAGTGTTTAAAATTATCAGGTCAAAGGGAAGAAAAACTTGTAGATTCCACAGTATAAAATGCTTACACTGATGAACCGCGCGTTTTGCAAGAAATTTCTTGCCTCGCACAGCCACTTTGTGGAATCAATTACCGGTTGCGGTTTTCCCGAACAGCTACGACTTAGGAGCCTTTAAGAAAAAAGTATACTCCCACCTTAAAGGCCGGCAACGCATTTCTTGACACCTGTTGTTGCGGATGTCCATGGGCGGTTGCCTCACCTCTCCCCATCCCGTGATCCTCTTGCCCGTTTGCCCCCTCTTATATAAAAAAAAATTTGAAGCTATGTTACAAGTTGAACGCATGGTGTGTGCTTCAGGGTGGTCAATTATTAAACGTGGTGTTCGGAGCTGACGCCCCCCGCCTGACCCGGACCATAGAGCAAGAACTAAAAAATGAAGAAATGGTGCGCAAGGGCGAAAGAGAGCGACCAGTGAGGGCCCCGCATGAACTAACCCCGCAGGAGCAGGTAAACAATTATCAAACGGTGAAAAGACCGTTACATGAATACTATTCATGTTTTTGCATTAAAGGGTAGGTAATGATTTTTTTATGAAAATACGAGACGAGACGAGTTGGACGTTCAGATGATGGTAATTAATACGCCCTGCCCATTACAGTGCAATGCCGCTCAGGATTCTTGAAAAGCCCAAAATTTCTGAGTGGCACTACAATTGCGCTCATCACCTTGAGACATAAGATGTCAAGTCTCATTTGCCCAGTTATTTCACTAGCTACGGCGCCCTTCAAACCAAAAAACAGTAATGTTTACACATAACTGCTTCACGGCAGAAATAGGCGCCGTTGTGGTACCCATAATCTAGCCGGCATCCTGTGCAAAGGAGAATCCCACTGGTATGATAATGTGCTAAAGTACTACAAAAGTAAGGGGCATCGCTAGCAACTTCTTAGCATTAGCCTTTTTTGGAAACAGCTGTAGTTATCTTGAACGATACGATTTAGAGATCTTTAAGCGTAGAGCACACTCCCCAATTAAAGACAGGTGACGCCTCTCGACTTGACCCCTGACGTTGCGAATTTCCATGGAGGGTGAACCTCTTGCCCCCTCTTATATAAAAAAACAATAGCATTAGCAAATTATATCATGCAGCAGATATGCATTAGATTTACGATTTTTCGCTCATTACCTCGCTCAATACAGTAACAGTTGATGCGGTGGAAGAAACCAGGGAGGCCAATGCATCGCGTCTGGTAGTCGAAGGGGGGATATATTTCTATTCAAATAGGATTTTAATACACTTATTAAACCTCAAAAACTAGGTGCTGGGTGCACCTAGTTTTCGAAAATGTATGCCTTAAGCCTGAAAACGGGCGCAAGTCTCAGTCTCGATCGTGCATCGGTGCAAAACAGCCGCGCACGTATTAACTTTAACTCGCGCGGTGCTCGCGTTATTATATATCAAAGTGATTATATGCAAATTTAGACACTAAATTCATAGCAATAGAGTACATATTCAACTGAGTGCTTTGCCTGTTCTTAAAATGCCTACCTGCGTTGCTTGTGCATCTGTGCTTGAATTAAAAGAATTAATGAAATGTTCGCTGTGCGCCTCGACCTATCATTTTCAATGCGTTGGTATGACGAATAATAATTATAATAAGCTATCATCGTCTTATAAATCGTCATGGAAATGCCCTGCGTGTAAAATGGCCAGCAAAAGAGGAACGCATATCTCAGACTCCACTCCTGTTAAAGGATCTGATCCTGTCAACGTCTCGGACAGCAGTGGTAACATCCAGCATCAGGACTTTAAGTCCTTTAAAAACGATGTGTTGAATGCCATGTCTAAGCAGGAGGCACACGGACAGACCTTACTGAAGCTGATAGAGGAGAAATTTCAGGCTGTACAAGGGTCCCTGGATATCTTTACTGACGGCCTAAATACGGTGAAGAAGGATGTTGCTGACTTAAAAAAGGCTTTCTCAGCGAAAATTGAAGGCCTCGACAGTCGCATCACCGACGTCGAGTTTCAAATATCATCATATCAAATTAGTGATATTAAGACTGCATACGAAGGTTTGAAGATGGAGATGGCATGCATTATAGAAGCTAACACAAAGAACGAGCAGTGGGTGCGACGCTCTAATATTCAAATTAATGGCATTCCACAAAAAAAGGATGAGGACCTTATCAAGGTTATAACCACTCTGGCGGAAAAAAGCGGGTATAACTTGGAGCCGTCTCGAGACATAGATTTTGTCACACGCGTTGCAGTAAAGAATGATGTTGATAGCTCCTATCCCAAGCCTATAATTCTAAAGTTACTATCCAGATATAAGAAAGATGACTTCTTAGCGTGCTTACGTCGCCTGAAGGAGTTGAGAGCATCGGATATTGGATTCCCTGGTAACTATAAATGATCACTTATCTAGTTACAACAAGATGCTCCTACAGAAAGCGAAGCTGCGTGCTAAAGAGAAACATTACAGCTATTGTTGGGTCCGTAACTGTACAGTGATGGTGCGGCAAAACGATAAATCAAAAATTATTCATATCACCTCTGAAGATTCGCTAAAAAAAATAGTTTAGGTAATAGCTATAAAATTACAAATTGCATAGAAACCAAAGTACAATATACATCGAATCATGTTCTCAATTGTAATAAGAAGTTTACTCGAACTCACAGTGAATTGTTAATTAACCTATCTATCAACCCATTCTGCTTAACCTATTGCTTACGTAAATTATTTAAATGTTTGATGTACATTGCTCGCCTAGTTAATAAATACAATATGTACACATACTCAGACGCTTCATTCCCCGCAATTAAATTTGTCTTAAGAAATGTGAACTATTGCATCTTTAACTTGTGTGCTACTTGCGGTATCATAATATTAACTTTGATTAATCTCTGTCAATGTAAGTATGCAACTTGTTACTCGCTTTTATTACTAACTATTTCTTATGGTATTATACTGATTCGGATGGTAAATATTTCACCAATTAAATTCGTAGTATTCAGAGAATTTGTAACGAGTTCAATTTACCAAAGGCTGTGGCCCAGACGGCCTTCATCCCCTCTTTCTAAAAAAATGTAGTAAACAATTATCCATACCTCTAACGCTTCTATTTCAGAGCTCCCTCAGATCAGGCATCTTACCTAAGATTTGGAAAAGATCCATTATTGTCCCTATTCACAAAAGCGGCGATAAGCACAATATAAGGAATTACCGTGGGATCTCAAAGTTATCAGTCATTCCAAAATTGTTTGAAAAAATTGTACATGATGCCTTATTTTCAGCAGTGCGACCATTATTAACACCGTTTCAACATGGCTTTATTAATAAGCGTTCCACGGAAACAAATCTTTGTGAGATGCTAGATATGATTTTCGATGCTATGGACAAGGGGTTTCGCGTTGATGCCGTGTATACCGATTACTCGAAGGCGTTCGACAAAATTTCCCACAGATTATTAATTGCAAAAGTGGAAGCAATAGGTATTCACGGTGACCTTTTGAGATGGCTCACATCGTATCTCCGTGATAGGACCCAAGCTGTAACTGTCAAGGGATACACTACATCATTTGTACCCATAAGATCTGGCGTACCACAAGGCTCCCACCTCGGACCATTACTCTTTAATATATTCATCAACGATGTGGTCAACTGTATAAAAAAATCTCAGTTATTAATGTATGCTGATGATACTAAATTATTAAAAGTTATTAAAACGGAATTAGATTGTAACAGTTTGCAGGAAGATTTAGATCGTCTCACTGACTATTGCTCAAATAATGGTTTACACTTGAACGTTGACAAATGTTGCACCATATCATTTACAAGAAAGAAGACAGTGTCAACGCAAAATTATTATTTATTGGGTAATAAACTCCGCAGAGTTGACGAGGTGAGAGACCTTGGTATAATGTTGGACAAACAACTATATTTTGAATCACACATTAATAAAATTAAAAACAAAGCCTACAAGATGCTTGGATTTGTCCTTCGCCAAACAACTGATTTTAAAAACCCAAAATCTCTTATTTTACTTTATAACTCCCTGGTGAGATCCCAGTTGGAATACGCTTCCACCGCTTGGAACCCACAGTATGCCTGTCACGTAGATATGATTGAGGGAATCCAGCGTAAGTTTCATAAGTGCATCTATAAAAGATTTGGTTTCTCGGCTAATGGTTTAACTTCCTTAGAATTAAGACGAGAACATAAGGATCAATTTTTTTTATATAAATTAGTCAATGGGTTGATCGATAGTCCTTATTTATTGAATAAAATCAAATATATAGCACGAAAACCTTTAAAGCGAAATTGTCGGCAGCAGTACACATTTGATCTTCCACGAGTTAATAGTAACTACTGCAGAAATAAATTTCTCCAAAGGTCATGCGATAGGTATAACAATAAATACCAACAAATTGATATTTTCTTTCATAAGTACGGTAGGTTTGTATCTGAGATCAGGAAATGTGTCTAACTCGTTCCCTGATTGCAGCTGCAACCCTTACTTTTATCTATAACTTTAGTGTTGTATGCGAACCTAGTTGTACCCGATCGAGTAATTAATCTAGCAATTATGAAATTATGAATCTACACGTTTGTGAAAACTTTGCTGGCTTATTGTATTTTTCTAAATTAAGGCTAAAACTATGTATAATATATAGCTGTTTGTTTTCCAAAAAAAAAAAAAAAAAAAAAAAAAAAAGATACTCGGCGGTCTTCTTTCTATTGAATAAAATTACGTTACAAGAATTATTAATAAGTATTAATTGAATAACCTAAGGGCGGTAAGGTTATTTTTACCACATAGCATTTCTTAACAACTTAATTGTTATGAAATTAACTATTTAATTTATTTAACTAAGAAATTAATTTTGAATTTCACATACACAATATTTAATACATTTTCTAGGATCATGTTGTAAAAGCATAACTACCTAGTGCGTCGGACAACACCGGACTTACTATCTCGACTTAATCGAGTAGTAGGCATAATAAGTTTATGTTTCTTCCTGGCTTCAGCATTATGATTTTCAGTTTCTAGAAAATTCACTCATTTTCCTATTATATGCATAAATCATCATAATAATCAATAATATATTTAGAGGCAAAAAATAAAATGTTTATTTCTTTAATTTAATTACAATTCCATGAAATTGAAACGGTCTTTAATGTGTAAGCTAATATTTATTCAGATTTAAATGACTCTTTGTCTCATAATAATTATTATACTATATAAGGCGCAAATTCGGCTTCACATGGAGTACTGTTCTCACCTCTGGGTGTGCGCTCCCCAGTAGGTAGCTTCTTCAATTTCAGCTTCTTCCATTCGACGCATACAACCGACAACGAAGAGCGGCTCGAATCATCGACGATAAAGTCATCCCCGATCGGCTTCTTTGGCGTTGCGTAGAGATGTGGGTTCTCTCTGCATCTTCTACCGCATTTATCACGGGGAGTGCTCAGAGGTTTGTCTCAGTGCTGTTTGGGTTGATTCCAGCGGTCGACCACCCGCATCACATTGACGTCTGGCATTCCACAACCGCGTATTTTGCAAGAAATTTCTTGCCTCGCACAGCCACTTTGTGGAATCAATTACCGGCTGCTATTATCCCGTACAGATACGACTTACGGACCTTCAGGAAAAAAGGCAGAGAGAGAGAGACCACAAAGGCCGGCAACGCATCCCGTGAGCCTCTTGCCAGTTTTCGGTCTTTTATATAAAAAAATATTATAGGAAGTAGCGTTGGTACAAGAGAAACTACAGGAAGCGCGTCGAGCTAAGGAAGCTGCAGCCGCTTCTGAAGCGAGGTTGGCGAGACGAGAAGAGCGAGCGAGGAAGTTGGACGTGCACTTTATGGACGTGTGCCCTGGATTGATGATGCCCCACGCCCAGAAGCACTTACGTAAAGTGTCTGATGCACTGGAGCCATATGGTAATAAATGCGGCGTTATTTTTTTAAATTAATTGCAATTATAATAAATGAATTAACAATTTTAATTTTATATAATATAATCACAGAGTAGGGATGTTTACTTACGATATAATATAATATTGACACACTTTTATACAAGTTCAATTCCCTTGACTCGTTACATATTTTTATAGAAGCTTTCCTTTTCTTCTTGATGTATCGCCGCTAAAAAATTTCTCTCTCGTACACTTTATTTTTCTATACGCTAATATATTGCATTTAACCCCTCACCAAGAGTTCGGAAAAGTTGAGCTCAATTGAATCATAAAGCCTCTATATCATCAATTGGGTTTTATACTGGTTGACAAAGTATATACATATTTAGTATCTACACACATTTTAAAAATTCCAGGCGTAATAGTAGCAGACAAGTGTCCTGTGGTGTTAGGCAAAGAAAATGCCAGAATACTAGCTATGGAAGACCCAGAACTTTCTACCGAGGAGACCGCTGCTGTCCTTGCCGAGCGACCTTCTCTTGCTTTGCTGCTCAAGAAGCTGCCAGATAAAGAAGGGAATGTTATTGGTAAGTTTCGGTTTGTAGCTCGTTGCATGTGTCTTCTTGTTTTGGTGCAAGATGGCGGCCAAAATGAACCTTTAGAGAGAAAAAAGAGTGAGGTTGGCTGCAGTACAGCAAAGACATCCATAGATTTCTTTCTTTCCTTTCCATATTTAAACGACATTCGATCATAAAGAACCGACCACAGGAGAAGAAAGTCTTAATTATACAGAATATATTATGTACAAATTACATGTTTTGACTTACTAAGCCATGGGTTCCATTTTTTGACTTCAATGAGCGACAGACATTGGAGAAAATCACATGAATTTACAAAATGTGTACAATATGTTGTAGTCACCCTTTTTAACCAACTTAAAAAAGGAGGTTCTTAATTCGATTGTATTTTTTTATGTTATTTACTTCAGAGCTTCCGACGAGGTGAACCGATGTTGATGATTCTTTTTTATTTTAAAAAGCTGGCGCTTCCCATGTCGTACCATTTTAATTTGGTCCAGTACTGACAGTGGCATCCATGAGAAAAGTCTTAAATTTGCATTAAGTATGTACGCGACAATAACTCATTATCACACAAACCGATTTCGATGATTATTTTTTTGTTGGAAATGATATACTTCAAAGGTAGTTAGATGGGTTTGGATAGGTTCTGATTATTTGATCCATGAGAAAGTAACGGAACTCTTAAATTCATAGAAGAAAATTAAGGAAACTCGGCCGAATCTTTTATATACTATCCGGATATTTGAGATACCTACCATAACGTCGCATTGGTCAAGTAATTGATACTCGAATATGATGATCGATGGAACTCCTTATTGTCTGTAATCAAATTGCAATGCGCTTACGTTCATTGTGACATTGCAATACGACGCAAGGGTTCTATTTATTTTTGCGCTCTTCGCAAGCCTCTGTTGAAATTGGCCTCGAAGTAGATTTCCTCTCTTGAGATAGGAGTTTCTCCCTGATTTCGTTTATTTCATTTAAATTGAGAGGAAAAGGTTCCAAGTAAGTACATTTTTACTTATACTGAAACTAGCTAATTCTTTTTAATTTCTTATAGAATTATGTCGAAAGGCGCTATTTGGAGATGGAATAGAATTGCAGGATGGTGAAACGAAAAAGTTTTTATCTGACGAGCTCAGGGCAAATACTGTGCCTGGACTGTTTGTGCCTGCAGATTCACATCAAAAGGCTGCAGCATTGGATGTTCTCTTTCCAAAGGTAAAAGAGTATTTTTTTAAACGTTTGAGTAAATTGGTGTATCACTTTACATTCATTGTATAAAATATAATGCAAATACTGAAGCTGTAAATAAAGATTATACAGAGTAACAACGAGATTCTTCCCACTTCTTCTCCTTAATCTCATTCTGCATTTCTGCTCATTAAACTCAACTTTTCCGAAGTGGTGGTAAAGTCTATGAAATTCCACAAGTGTCATTTTGACCTCAGTGAATAAATGATTTTTCTTTCTTTATTTCTTTCAATAGATCGCTATCTTATCTTATCCTCTTTTGAGTGAGTTTGCTAATTATATATAATAATGCCTTTCGGAAGGACCTCTGCAACTCAAAGTATCCTACCGCCTCTGCGGTACCCTCTGGTAGGGCACAAAACATTCTGTACGACATATTATTAGTCTTGAATAAATTATTATCATTATAGGTAAAAATAAAAGGCAAAAGTTAGTTCAAATTTCTCTTAAGATGAACATTATACATTTTGTTTGCTCAATTATAGTTGAAAAGACCCAACATGGTAGAATTTCAATATTTATATTTAAATATTTAGCCTTTTTCATCCGAATTGCATCTTCGCACGACAAGCGATAAAATAGGATAATTATCATCCCTACCATCTGGATGTGTGGCGTTCCTCCACGTGCAACAAAGCTGTGGAATGTGCTTCCTTGTGCGGTGTTTCCAAGACGATACGACATGGGTAAAAGGCCGGTAACGCTCCTGTGATTCCTCTGGTGTTGTAAGGAATGTGGGCTCTTCCATAAAAAATAGCAATAATTTTGGAATAGATTCTCTGATCACACTGGTAATCTTCAGATGGTCGGTGGGTTAGTGGATCCACCCACTCCAGCAGAACCACCACATTTGCTGATGCTCTTCGGCGCCTGGCAGAGACGTGCGTTACTAGCAATTGCGGCAACGCCCAAACTTGCTGGCAGAGTGCTCAGATACGGTTTCTTTGCAGACTCCAACCTGGCCGAGCCTAAGCTCTTAGCTAAAAATATCGACAAGTATGAAGAGAGACCAGAGAAGGATTAGTAAGTTTGATTAGTTTTGATCGCTCATTATAATACAGTAAATGCTCTTTATTCGCGGGGTATATGTTCCGTAAAAATGCCGTACCGTGAATACGGAATGATAATTTATATGGGCTTATAGGGGATACATTCCTAGGTGACAAAATAAAAAACAAACATATAAAAAAAAAAACAATTTAATTGAAGCTATGACCATACTTATTAATTATTATCTTCAGGCTTAGGCAACGGTTTATCAAACTGATATTCAGCACTGGCATTAGCAATTTGCCTCTTAAAAATAAGACTTCGTTCCATAGACGGATCAATTTTCATAAAGAAATCACAAAGCTCATTTGCCATTTTTAAGCCTTGACTAAGATTAATCAGAAATAAATATCACATTCCTAGTGCTTGTTGAAGCCTCTTCTTCAATGGGCTGTGAATTTAACATTTCTAACATTTCGATTTCAGTCAAATCTTCATCTTGCAATTTAAGCAACTCCTGTATGTCACTTGATCCTATCTGCTCCAACCCATCACGTCCTATTCCATTCGCAATTTCGGCTATGTTGGATTCCATTCTTTTTATTAATATGTACTATGTACAGATTACATCCGCGAATAAAGAAATCTTTAGCCGCGAATATAGGAATTAGGTCACAATTTTTTTATCCGCGAATAGTGAAAACGCGAATGAAAGAAGCGCGAATAAGGAGCTTTTACTGTATATGAAAAATTCGAACAAATCTTGGAAGACTCTAATGTATTTTAAACTTTATTTGGTGACATCCATTACCTGAAAAGGGGTGCACTTAGGGGTAGATATATATATTGGTTTTATGGTAAGAGTATGTATTTACTTAAGATACCAAACTTATCTGTGACATTTGCTAAATAATTATAATTAATGGTTCTACTGGCGAGTACGCGGATCTCTACTATTAATTGGTTAAAACGGTTACTCGTCCAGTCCTGTAATGGTTATAGGAAAATAGTTAATGGTAACTAGGACCGGACCAATCAATGGTTACTCGCGTACTGCATCTCTACTATACATTGGTAATAAATAATAATAAAATAAAATTTAAGTAATAACCTAAGCATTTCTCAAGTTAAACAATTTTAATATTAAATAGTTCAACTTAGATTAGTTTAAGTTATTTACTTTTTTTACTATACCTTTATCACAGCTCCGAGACAATAGCTCTTATGGTAGCCGTTGGTGTAGCCGAGCCAGCTCTAGTAGACCCTCAGGACATACCGCCGGAGGGGCCACCAGAAGAACTGCTAACGCTGGGGCCTCTCCACGTGAGCGAGGACGCGGTCGTCGGCGCTGAGGAGTGCAGCAGATTCTTCCCACCTGGATACAGCGAACCAGAGAACAAACCCAAACAGAAGTCGAAGAAGAAGAAGAAGGTCTGTTCTAAATAGATTTTGAAAACTAATAGGATATCATACTTACATAGGATATTTTAGGGTATTTTGAAAAATACTAGGTAGAGGTTACTTCAACATAAAAGACTTTCTTAATGATAGATAGGGAATGAAGCGACCGCACTCAAGGTATTAAATAACAAGTTTTATTGTACGATATAACACTGTAACCATACTTTTAATGAAAAAAAAAATAGATCGAAAATGTAGTTCGGGGTTTAATTCTATTTCTACTTGCCTACTTGATCTAAACCCGATTTTGTTGAGTTTTTCTTGCTGATCGTACTTCCTAGAACTGTCGTTTGAGCCTGGTCTCGAATTAGGTTGACCGCGTTATATGTTGTTATGAACTATGACGTCATAGTCATGGCAGGCCTTTAAAATATCAGCGTATTTTCATTTTTAGTCAGTTACATTATGGTAACAATATTTTTACACAATTTTTGTAGAAGCGTCACGAAGCGCGCGAGGAAGGCGAGATTTCTCCAGAGGCATCGACGGAGGTGACTGAGGAGGGTGAAGTCGGCGCGGAGGGAGGGGGGGAGATGGAAGGGGACGAGGACGAGCCGGACGACGACATCAGAGCAGACAAGGCTACGTCCCCCGCACCTCCTACTGCCCCAAGCCCCGCCCACTCCGCATCTGCCGACATCTAGTCACGTTGTGTCTCCAAACAACCTAGCGCTACCTTAGTTACCAAGATAGTAGTGAACATTTGAACGGCTCAAATGTCAAATATTAGTATTAATTGAATAGAATTGATAGAATTTCGATTAACTTAGGGCTATATTTCACTGGGACACTATGGCGGCGCAACCAGTCGCCGCTACCATCAAAATATATACAGCTCTATAGAGAGTTCATTTCGCCTGATTGGTTGCGCGACCATTGTTGACCCGGCTTAATGACACGATGTACGGTGTTATGGTTGCCGTACAGACTCATTTACGTGTAGTTCATAAGTTAAACGAGACTTACGAACAATTGGTTTATTGAACTAAGCCTAAATGGTTATGGTTATGGTAAAATGGTTATGAGCACACGCGATTGATGCTCGAACGTGAACTGGGGGAAAATGTAGAAATACGGCACGCACCAGCGCAATCGCTGTACGCAACGTGATGTGCGATATTCGACTCGTACTAGTCGCGCGACCGGTTCAGACGCGTGCACAGAATGTTACCGGTCACGCTACCACTAATTACTATAGAGCTCACTCACTCAGCCGCCAGTGACGCCCCCACCTCATGAAATGCAACACGTGTGCACTGTTTTTTTGTTTTTTAATTGCAAAAGGGGGCGTCTATAAATTACATGAGATGTTTAAGGGGGGGAGGGGGTCGAGTCAAATCTCATCTAATCTTACGTTGCAGAGAGGGGGGTCTCGGCAAATATCACGGATTTTTTTTTCTAATTGAAACAAAAAAAATATATTATTTTGATCCATTATATCCATATCATATGGACATGTTGGATCCAATAGTCTCTCTTGAGACCGTGCATGATTCTCCATGGACTGAATTAGAGTAGATATTCTTTCTTTAATCACAGTAGTTACGATTTAAGTAAGTATTCTATTGTTAAATTTTTATTACACTTATAACTCTCAGCAATATTGATTACTAGTCTTAACTAGTCGTAAATAAAAGCACGAAACAAATTTTCTTTTTCTTTTTACAATAACAATCCAACGCGTTTACGTAAGAAACCCCCATTTTGAAAAATCTCACGTGAGATTGGGGGATGGGGGAGGGGGTTGAATAAAATCTCACGACACCTCACTAGGGGGGAGGGAGGGGCAGAAATTTCAAAAATACACCTCACGTAATTTATGAACGCCCCCAAATATGGATAATTTGGATACAGAAAGGTTTATTATCAAAATTCAGAGAAGACCATCAATTTAAGATAATTCCTCATCAGATTATTCCGATAGAGATTTAAAAATGAAATGCCTAAGGCTGAATAAGAATTTTTCACATCACCACTGTATCTTTTTTTTAACTTTCTTTTCCTACTCATATATTAGTAGGTGTTATCTCTTCGAGGTACATTTTGTTACCGTCTCAGTGTGGTGTGGTGACACACCACGGTGGCCTGACTGGTTGCGCATCCATGGCGTCCCAGTGAAACATAGCCCTTAATTATTTTTAAGTTTTTCTCTCTGTATCAATCATAGTTATATTTTTATGAAAGGGATACAAAATATATTGTAATGATCATTTAGCTGTTATTACGTTTAAAATGTAAGACGTAATGCAAATTAACGCTACACAGAGTTTCACAATATTTATTCGTGCTAAAAAACATCACTTTTAGCTTGTAAAATATTTCTTAAACTTAACATTATAATTAATCGTACTATACAGCTCTGTACATTTAGTTTTAAATTATGATACACTTATCTATAGACACCAGAAAAAATACTGAATACTCGTAATATGTTTAAAAATGGAATGACTCAATATATATTATAAACACAACAATTCTTAATAATTATCACGTACCATTCTGAACAAGTTGAAGTCAATAAAACTCTTACATAATTTAATATCTAAAATTTATATCTCCATTTATTTATAAATATTTCATTATCATAGATTTAACAATAAAATAAAATGAGTAACGACTTAACATAATATCGATGTGGCGATGTTGTTTCACACCACCGAGTCTTTCCTGTTCCTGGAACAAACAGAAACTCATCAATAACCTGGCTGGCCATAAAATATATTGTTACAACTTAATTTTTTTTTAAATATGTCGGCTCCATACCATTTTGCACAAAGCTGGTATGGAGACGTATATGAATAGCACTACATCAATCAATATTACTTAATGTACTCTCATAGCTCTTAAAAAGCTTAACAGGTGGTTTTTTTTATGGACAAGGACGACAAACGAGCTTTCTGGTCAACGGATGTTAAGTGGTCATACAAGTGTACACGCTTATTTTACGGTATCGTCCTAGAAACACCGCACAAGGAAACTCATCCCACAGCTTGGTTGTACGTACCTACTTTTCGGCCTCCAAGGCCCCCGCCCGAAAAGCCTTTAGGGCTATCAGTACAGAGGTAGTTTTTAGTCGGTAGGGGTCTTTACATCCGAGCCCGAAATATTGACCTCGTTTTGGGGTCTACAATGTATTTTCCTCCTCCAAAAAAAAACCTACGTAGAAGAAACCTTGAATACCGTACTGTAGACGAACGCCACACCCCCCGATAGTGGGAAGGAAATCCTCATTTGTGGTGTCTCGTGCGAAAAAATGAAATTCGGGAATCAGGCGAATCAGGAATCAGGCGAATCAGCTCGCTTCGGAACAATCCCCGTGATAAATGCGGTAGAAGACAAACAAACAACACCAAGTTATCAAGCACACACTTCACAGAGCACTGGGTCGTCGACACTTCGAGCAGCTCTGCTTCGCACGCGGTCAAAAGGTTCGAGCTGAAACTGAGGCGTGCCAGACCTGAGATGACAGCAATACTCCATTTAAATAAAACACTTATAGTCCATTCGTGATAAGAAAATAGTGACTCATCGTTGTCCGCCGGCCTAGCCACGCCCCCCAGCCTATTAGAATGCAGTAATTATTAATAAATATTGGAATTAGTAATAAAGTCGAATTCACAGTGACCAGTTGAAGTCAGATCTTGTTGTGTATTTTGCGCGTGTTACTTACACGTTAAAATTTTTGAAAATGAATACCTCGTCCATTCAAAAAAATTATAGGTGGATCAATAATTCATAGTGGAGAGAGACGCATTATTTACAATTTTTAAAAGGACTTTAAACTGAGTGATTTAAATGCGACGGTGGATTGCACAGTAATAAAAACGGCAAGTGCGTGCGGTGTGTCCGAAAATAGTGTTTATAAAATTATTAAAGAACAAGAAGATACTAACACATTCAAATCACCATCACAATTACATTATAAATTGTTTTTACATTAGTGTTTTGCGTAAAAGTTAAATTTTTTATTTTATTATATAACGTTGTTATTGAATATTAACGAATATGGCTCTATGAGCTCGGACCTTTTGCCTGTAAGATGGACGAAGAACAATTTAAGAATGTCGCAAACGTGAGACTGAGAACTTTTATTTATTATTTAATACAAAGTAGTCATAAATGAACAAACACACTTGGAGATTTTCAGAGAATATTACTGAGCAATTTGAAACATTTTTTAAACCATTCACCACGTTACTTCCGTCAGAAAAATATTCTGAGTTACCCCGAAGTCACGCCTAAAGAAGTTTTACTTCAAAAATACTATGAGCAATACTCCATATGTGGCCGTGGTGAATTAGTCAGCTGCTCGCAAGGTACAAAATGTGATTACCATATATAGTGATTGTCATGGTGCGGAGCGCGCATCACACCCACTCCGCCTCCAAGTCGCCGGTAGTTCATGGCACCACACAGCCGCCACTGGTTCGACTCCGGGTCGTACACCTGAGACATAGTACAATACAAATACAGACATCACGATCAAGACAAACCTGAGGGTTTCGCATAACAGTTGCTTAAAACGTAGTTGATTTCGGCTATCTCCGTTTTTTACAAGATTGTAGCCGTCATCTGTCAATATATCAATGTCTGCACGTTTCATACAATCGAGTGAATCTTTTTTTTTTAGAGTTTCGCTAGGCTATTTCTGCCGTGCAGAAGTAATGTTTAAACATGCTATGTTTCGGTCTGAAGGGCGCCGTAGCTAGTGAAATTACTGGGCATATGAGACTTAACATGTTATGTCTCAAGGTGGCGAGCGCAATTGCAGTGACGCTCAGAATTTTTGAGTTTTTCAGAATCCTGAGCGGCACTGCATTGTAATGGGCTAGGCGTATCAGTTACCATCAGCTGATCGTCTCGTCCCTTATTGTCATAAAAAAAGGCCGATAGTATTATAGATGAATGTGGTTGCTATGGCAACCCGTGCATTTTGAAAATAAAAAGAACAGTCATACGTCATTTCAGACAGACATAAACTAATATGATGACATCTTTTGTATTACTCATACGGGAAAAAAGTATCTTTGCGCTCTCTGTTTCGGCTGAAAAAGAGCCGTTTGCATTTTAAAATTACGCGAGTTTTATCGTTAATGAAACTGTTATTTGAGTGCGAAAAGTTTACTTGTCGCACGCAAATTATAGTTGGCACACGCAAATTTAGATAAAATTGCTAAAATAAACACAATCGAAATATCAAAACTGAATTGAGCTTGACGCGTCTGACAGTTTAATTTAATAAATAAAATTATAATATAAGTTACCAAAATTTACGAATATGGAGTCGGAAATAATACATAACTCGTCGCTTTTGTAATATAAAATTGTACTTGCAACTCGTGCGGCGTTGTCGATTGCCAACGAAAGCGAAGTTGAATGCACGAGCGAAGCGAGTTCGGTCATTCGCTTGAGTTGAGTTGCACAATATACTATTGTAATTCACAGTCATAATTTTTGTTGTTATTTTCGTACCTTCATGAATATATGATGTTTGTTGAAACTACAAAAAGTACGTAGCGAAGATATAAGAAAACTAAGTTTAACGATGCACTAACTCACGCGCTAACATTGAAGTGGCAATAGGCTGGCCACGCTACACAGCCAGAAGATGGACAATAGAGACCACCAAATGGAAAGGACCACCAGGTAAAAGAAGCACTGGTAGACCAAAGCAGCGATGGGCAGATGACATCGTGCAGGCGGTGGGGAGAAACTGGATCGATCAGGGCAAGGATAGGGAAAAATGGAAAAAATTATTAATTTTGTATGCTGCGCCCAGTGAGGAAGCTGGAGGTCCACTTGCACAAGCTCTCGGGAAGCCCAAATGATGGAAGTTTGGAGAGGAGCGCCTTGTGCCACACACGATCAAAGGCCTTCGCTATATCCAGGCTAACTGCCAGGCCTTCCCCCTTGCTTTCGATAGCCGCCGCCCATCTGTGTTAGGTATACCAGAAGATCACCTGCCGGCCGACCATGGCGAAACTCGTATTGTCGGTCGTCTATCAACTGGTGACCCTCTAGATATACCAAGAGCTGACGGCTAATTATGCTCTCCATGATTTTGGAGAGCAGGGAGGTAATAGCAATAGGCCTGTAGTTTGCCGGATCCGAACTGTCTCCTTTTTTTTTGGATCGGATGGACAGGGGCTGACTTCCATGAGTCAGGGACTACGCCTTTAGAATAAGAGTGCCGGAATAAACGCGTTAGCACCGGCGTCAACTCATATTATTATTATTTGAATAAATAAGCGATCGTACCTCGATAGACTTGAGGTAGGCGGTACCGTCGAAGCCCCCCACGGCGTACAGCTGTCCGTTGAGCACCGCCAGACCCACCCCGCTGCGCCGTGACGTCATCGCCACCACCGGCGACCACGTGTCCGTCGATGGCTCGTATCTTTAATTTACAAACAATTTTACATTACAAATTACAGTTAGCACCTTTTCTAGCACAGTTTGCGCAAGGGTTGTCATAGTTACAGTTCACAACTAAAATTTGAAAACAAAATTTCTATGAACGATGCGAGACTCGAACTCACGAGTTCGCGCGTTCCGTGCGAGTGCTCTTCTAACTGAGTAAACCGTTCGAGTGACGTATCGTCATAAAATCTTGTATGCTTTGTTCAACTCCCAGGTTGTGGCTTCAAAGGAGAACACAAAATACCAAATTTATGTGTAATACGTACACAAAGTCAAGTGTAAGTTGACGCTTCAACGGCCACTTCAGAAGTTAGAAACTTATTAAACTATCTTAATAATACCTTCATAGATTAAAAAAAGTATATTTCATATCTCACACATAACGCCCAATAGATGGATAATTATGTAAAGTAAAACGATGTAAAGTTACTCCAAGGTCACAATTACTTCTCTTACGTCAATTGCTTGTGGTTCAGTAGATATATTGAGCTACAAGAGGCTTGGTAACTGAAGTTTAATACGGATGGTCTAATAACTAGTTGACCAGCTAACGTCAGGGTGTCGAATTTGCGTGACGGTGTGCGCGCGCATCGAAAAAATTCACACCGATAATTTTTCCCTAACGCGTCAAAGTACAAAAATATATATTTGTTTAATAGTGTTTACCTTTAGTATAGAAATATTATGTAAGTATTTTAAGCTATAAATCTGAAACACGGTGCACACTGAAAATCAGTGTCGAGGCTTAGATGGCTCGACGTATACTGAGTGGGCCTCCTATTGGCACCAATAAAGTGATTGCACTGCTTCTCAATGTTTTTTCATATTCCTTTTTAAATTCCACTGGGTCTGTATTAATTATTATTCTTTATTATTGTTACACATTATGTTAAAATTATTTATTTTGTTAAAGATTCCTTTTTTTATTCCGTCACTGGCTAAGCTGCCACAAAGCACGTGGCACATGCCCGTCTTAAGCCGCCGCGCGCTATCGACGCCAATTTCAACGGGCTCGTGTTGTAACACAAACTTGTGAAGTGTTTCGTCTTGTTTATAAAAACGAACGTCAATGCTTTTGTTATTAAACAAACTAGCGCTTTGTTAGATTACATAAACAATAGATACTGCGTAATTTGAACAAATTTCGTTTAAAGTAGGGCTAAACGGCTGACCGCATTTTGACGGCTTGTCGTATCTACACAGAAAAAGTTTTAAAATTAAATATTCTTACTTTAATAGTCTGTTAAATTACCTTTCTTGTGGTATATCGTGTAGCTTGTCTTACTCTGAGTATAATTAACGAAAAAATATCTGCTACCGTTGTGTGCCAAGCTGACGTACGACGTCTGGTTTGGCACTCAACGGTAGTTTTGATAGCAGATGTCAGACGTTTGATTGGCACCTCGCGGGTTATGTTATAAATTTTGACCTATGTCCTGCAGTATAATTATGTTGCTAATAAGTTTATTATTATGCTCTCATTAGTCATTTTCATTATTATAACACTAGAAATAAAGGATTGCTTGTAACTAATTCTAGTAGGCTTCATAAGATACATAATAGCTTTAAGGGTAAATGTATACACTTTTATAATAAGGTCCCAGCCACTGTTCAGGCATTATCTATAAATAAATTTAAATGTTTTATTAGAAAATGGCTCTGTCGTAAATCCTATTACTCCACAGCTGAATATCTAAGTGATCGGACAGCCTGGGACTAGATTATGATTATTGTATAGCAATAGCAATGACAGCACAATATTGTATAATTTTATTAAGAAGAGCGCAAAAAAAGAATGCTGGGAGAGTTTCTTGCGCCGCTTCTTCTCTCTCGGAGCGCCATTTGCTTCCGAAGCGGTAGTTGTATCTAGTATATTAGAAATGACATCAAAAAGAATTCTAAAGGAATCATATTGAAAAATAAATGCCTTTTATACATTTGACTTACTCGTGTAAGACATTGACTATTTGAAGTTTGAGTGTGTTTGTTGCATCATTTTACATATTATATTGTAATTGAAATGATCTGTTAATCTTGATATAAAAGAGTGGCAATGAGTTTCTTGCTACTTCTCCTCATTAGCTCAACCCTTTACGAAGTAGCGGTACATTCAATAAGAAAAATATTTTTTAATTGACATACATAAGTGTCATTTCCGTGACCTACGTGAATAAAACTGATTTTGATTTGATTTGATTTGATAGATTTGTTTACCGTTCGGCGGAGGATAGTTCGGTGCAGTCGTCGCGTCCGCCCACTGCGTAGATCTGTCCGTCGAACACGGCGCAGCCAAGGTGTTTGCGTCGCGTCGACATAGACGCTACCGACGTCCATTTGTTCGCGCGGGGGTCGTAACGCTCCACCTGTGACACGATTCATCTTGTATATTTATCGAGTCTTAAAAGATATTTGTTATTTTTTAAAGTGATAACCCATCTGGCATTAATCGCACAAATTAAATTCGAAAACGAAATTTATGAACGATGCGGTACTCGAACCCGCTACCTCTCGCGTTCTGTGCGAGCGCTCTTCCAGTGAGCCAAGCGTTCTAGTGACGTATCGTAGATAAATCTTATATGTCACTCGCACTGGTGGCTCAAGAGCTAAACGAATTTTTTTTTTTCAAATTTAATTTGTCTTAAAAGAGATGTTTCTGTGGCCCTATCTATTGTTTAGACTACGTCTGGTGTACAAACCACGCAAAAATATGATGAAATAAATACAGAACCGTACTGTATTTGTTATTTAGATTAACTTTACTGAGATTTTGGCTAGGAACCTGATCATTTCTAAATTAATACCAACCCTCATTAGTTACACAAAATGGCGGCTACTTTTGACACTGACATTGTTATGATTGGGTACTTATTTTTGATAGGTTACTATGTATCACGCACACTAACACAAAGTGTCATACAAATCGCAAGTGTAAGACGTAGCTTGCCTAGCAAAGTATTAAACCTGGCCAGTTTTCATCGATTGTCTAACAGCGAGAGATTATCTAGACGTATAAATCATCTAAGCGTTCATGATACGGGAGTTCTCAATACTACTAAATGTTTGATGCTCTAACTTGGTTACTGTTTCTGTTTTATTTACAGCACGGTAATACTGTCATATTTGTTACTAATAGGTTATAAATTTAGCTAATAGGCATAGCTACTCAAATTTAATCTTCACATTACAATTATTAGAACCGATGAATAGGAATAATTAATTACACTTTATATATGTCGGAGAATAATAAAATGCCCGCGCCGGTCGTGCGCACTGATAAATCTTAAACAACAACAACGATATATTTAATACAATATACTTACTTAAACATACATAAATACATATAAACATACATGACTCAAAAACAAACATTCATATTCATCATATAAATGAGTGCACCTGCCGGGATTAGAAACCGAGACCTGTAGCTCAGTAGGCAGGGTCATTAACCACTGGGCTATAGGGGTCGACAATCAATTTTTAATCTATGTACATATAACAAAGGTGTCTACTACCGAGCGACTTCTGTAAGTACAACAGTGACGTTATTATGTAGAGTAGGAGTCGTTTGTACCGTGTTGAGCGGCGACTGTCCGTCGGAGCCCCCCACGGCATACAGGTAGCCTCCCAGTACCGCTACGGCCACACCGAGCCGCCGGGTCGTCATAGCTGCCACCTGTTACATAACAATTCATTTTAATATTTATTACGATAACTTATTATACGTCATAGTCATCAATAACAGTTATCATAATATTATATTTATCTAAGGTTTTTGATTGTGTTCAACATTCAACGCTGGTCAGGAAGCTATATCACTATGGTATAAGAGGATCTGCACTCGATCTTCTGATCTCATATTTGAATGATAAAATTCAGAGGGTCGAGGTGAATGGCTGGAAATTTCCTGGGACTCCTCTCGGTATGGGGGTACCACAAGGGTGTATTCTTGGACCCTACCTCTTCCTAATTTATATAAATGATCTACCTAACCTTGTAGAAAAATATTTGAATTTGAATATTGTAGCGCGTGAGTCCTTCCTCACACGCGGGTTCATCGTTGTATAATAAAATAATGTTATATTATTTATTATATTAAATATTAGACTAAAGGCTGACCGTTTTCACTTCTCATCATTTCTATTCTGTCTTATTCGATTATCTTCTCATCCACGTCAATATTTTAAATTTTAAAATTTAAAATAATATTCTATTATTTAGCTTGACGGCCAACCACAGAACAATGAGTTCTTATATGCGGATAAGAACTCCTTGTTACAATATCATACAGCTTATACTAATCATCATACAGTTATTTACAAATGTCAAAGTACCGATCCGAACCGACACGACTCACGGCCGTTCCCAATATACAGTCTATCTCTTACTTGAGATAAAAATCTTAACTATCGTTGACTTTTCTGTTCCAATAAACTCATCGACGGTAACTCACCTTATCCGTACACGCTGTCTGACAATGGGAGGACGTATAGCTTACCAGCGATAGAAGTTTGTATGGAAATAACAATTCAGCGTCCCAATATAAGGAATTTCAAGCTAAGAGCATACTCATAACTTAAAGGCTGGCAACACCTCTGTTGACCCCTGCTGTTGCGGATCCATGGGCCATTCCCTGAGCATGATGCCCGTTTGCCCCCTCTTATGTAAAAAAAAGGTACCTCTGTGGGAAAATAATTTAGAAGAATAAAGTTATAATTGTTAGGTAGTCAAGCTATATTTAAACTGATTATGCCTTTAACCATTAGTGGTTATTTACTTTTTAATAGTTTATTTATGGTTATCGAGCTTGTTTTTGAATTAGTTAATATTATACGCTGAGACTACTTCATCTAGTGTATGTTATTCTAATCTGTGATAATTCTGTTTGTTAGGAAATGTTTATGGAGGCTTTTGTTTGCGAATCTGGACGATTTTCAGCGGTATCGTCTCAGTGTGGTTCGCACTAAGCCATGTCTCGACCACAAATACAACTTTATCACACTTTTAAAATATGTTTGGCTTTGCCTAAAGTGGCAATAACTATGCGCATCATTATTATTTATTTTTATATTTTAAATTAAATAATTTTTAAAGGATCAAAATGCATGTAAGTGTAACTTTGTTATTACATTATTTTTCATAAAAGTTAAATTTTTATTATAATTTTACGTTACCTACCAACGTTTCGTAAAATTTTCAGAGGGACTGATGGTTTAGCTAAAATAATAATAAAAATGTAACTTTTACGCAAAAATAATGTTAAAACACAATTGCAATTACACAAAAATTCAATTCAAAAAGTGTTTTAATTAAATGTGTAACATCACCTTTCATCGAAAATTCTTTGGTCTTTTAATCTTTTTTTATGTAATAGAAGGACAAACGAGCGTACGGGTCACCTGTTGTTAAGTGATCACCGCCGCCCACAATCTCTTGCAACACCAGAGGAATCACAGGAGCGTTGCCGGCCTTTAAGGAAGGTGTACGCGCTTTTTTTGAAGGTGGTACCATGTCGTATCGTCCCGGAAACACCGCACAAGGAAGTTCATTCCACAGCTTTGTAGTAGTTGGAAGAAAGCTCCTTGAAAACCGCACTGTGGAGGATCGCCATACATCCAGATGGTGGGGATGATATCCTAACTTGTGGCGCACGACAGAAGTTATAAGAATACGGCGGCAAGAATCAGGTTAAGCAGCTCTTCTCTCCCCGTGATAAATGCGGTTAATATTAAGATCTGGGTTGAGTATTTCAGTGGTATATTTTACCTTGGTCCAGCGGTTGTCCTTGGGATCATATCGCTCCACGTGGTTGAGGCACTGCACGCCATCTTGTCCCCCCACCGCGTACAGAGCCCCCTCCAGTACGGCCACGCCCACCGACGTGCGGCACGACGATGTGGGAGCGACCGCGCCGCACCACTGCAACAAACAAACAAAGATAAAACCTAGTAGCATTACATCAAGATTTATTTATTTATTACATAACCATGTCCTTACAAAAATACAAGTCGCAGAATTAAACAATCCATATAACATCACAAAATTTATACATCAAAATGGACTAGAGCAATAACCGAATGGTGCCCCAGAGGAGATAAGAGGAATAGAGGAAGACATGTCATACGATGGGAGAATAAACTGAAACAGATAGGAGGACCACTATGGACTAGAGTAACAAGGAACCGGAAAGAATGGAAGATCTTGGAGGAGTCCTTTGTCGAAGGACATACAGTTAACAGAAAGAGGACACAGACTGTTTAAAAGTTACTGCAAATAATTAAGTTAATAATATAGTTATGTATGTGTATTAGCTAGTAAGTAAATTTTTGTTTTGTTAACTGTAATAAAGACTTTATTATTATTATTATAACATCACAAAACTTATACATAGACCGCACTACTCTACAATCCGCTCGTGCGTTGTGACTAACAGTGTTAATATGTTTTTGGGACCTACTAGTGAACAAGGGCCGATTCGCTTAGATTACAATTAGTTGATTACAATAATGCATGACAAAAAATAATGACTACAATAAACACAAGAAACAGGCCAATCAGGGATAGCTTCATAAACAAACGAATAGTAAAATTGTCAAAATATGTGATATTATAATGTCATTAAATCGGTAGATTTAATGACTAAGTGGTAACTTAGGGTATGTTCCGATATGCACTGCGAGCATTGTAGAAAAATTCGTTCCATTATGAACTGCCAGTATACTGCTACCCTAGGGAAATATATGACGTCATAAATCGCCGCCATATTCTACTGTGACCACTGGCGTTTTCGAGGTAAGGTACTCGCGGTACTTTGATCACGTGATCAGTCAAAACCACTCGAGTGTCTTACGTTTTATAAGCAATACCTACAGTAATCCCAAATATTTTTAATTTGACAGTACGCCAATTTTTTTAATAAACTAGAAAACTTTAATACACTCATTTGAATGCTGCGTCAAAAAATGCGGCTGACAGTATACGGGATTGCGTTCCGTTTTAAATAGTAACCAACTTAACTGGCTATAAAGGAACGGCTTCACAGTATACTAAATTGACGTCACACTGTACAGTGGTCGCAGTGCATATCGGAACATACCCTTAATTATTACATCACTACTGAAATTGTTATATTACTGTTTTGACAATACACCTGCGACATTTCACAAATATAAATGTAAGCGACACACCAAGCCACTCCTTACTGATCCGGTTTCTGTATGATCCTATAATAATATAGGATGTCGCAAGCAATAAAACACTTCTCTCTTTTATTTATTTACACACCATAAATCTCATTTTTATTAGCTTTATAGTGGGAAGTGGCAGAGCATATTACCTACCTATTTAGCGTCATTATCTACCGAAAACAACGATGGTATTACTGGTGTTTCATTAGCAAAAACGTCTTATAAATGCAAACGGTACCATAACGGTTTGGTATGGTGCAGGGTGTACCCTGAAAAGAACTATACCCGTAGAGGTGTACCTCTACGGGTATAGTTCTTTTTACAAATTGAGCCTTCCTTAAGGTTGGTGTGCAGGTCGAACCATTCGATACAAAAACTCTCGGGAACCGCATATGATTGATTTTCCGTGAGCTTAAGTGGCGCAATAAATAGTGACGTATCCTTTCATACGACAAGTGGTTCTCATACCTGCCTGCCACCTATGTGTTTTCGGTTTTCCGAATCCATAAGTTTTTCGACGCTCTCACGATGAAAGAAAACTAAGTGAGGAAAGCCTCTGAAGATATTCAGAGGTAGTGTGTAAAACTGATCAACTGAAGCTGGGGTGTTTTCACCATAAAAGGCAAACAGTAGACATAGAGTTGCTGAAAATAACTCGTCAACTCTTTTATCTATTCACCTTCGGCGGACATTCCTAGCAGCGTTATTCGATATAGATCACAGACACAACATAGATTCACTAGTGGGAGGCTCCATTGTACAGAAAACCGGCTAGATTATGGGTACCACAACGGCGCCTATTTCTGCCGTGAAGCCATAATGTGTAAACATTACTGTGTTTCGGTCTGAAAGGCAAATGAGACTTAACATCTTATGGCTCAAGGTGACGAGCGCAATTGTAATGCCGCTCAGAGTTTATGGGTTTTTCAAGAATCCTGAGCGGCACTGCATTGTAATGGGTAGGCCGTATCAATTACCATCTGAGCTGAACGTCCAGCTCATCTCGTCCCTTACTGCGCTTTTAATCATGTTATGTAGACAGTACCTGATTGGTCTGCGGGTCATACCGCTCGATGCTGTTGAGGTAGCTTTGTCCGTCGTGGCCTCCCACCGCGTACAGCAGCTCCTGCAGCACGGCCACGCCTACTCCACACCGCCGTTTGGACATGGGAGCCACCATCTTCCACTCGCCCGTACTGGGCTCGAAGCGCTCCACGCTGGCGATGGCGTCTCCGGAGCACCAACCTCCCACCGCGAATAACACCTCTCCTGGGGATAATGCAATGAAGTCAACTTTAGCAGAGGCAATATACCTTCAGAGCTGTTGACTTTTTTTATGTTTAATGAGGGGTAATTTGCAGTGTAATAGAGATTCTTGCGCAGTTTCTTATCTCTCAGAGCTCCATTTGTTTCCCAAGTGGTAATAGCAACTTAGCTGTTAACTTCAAATAGAAAATAAATTACTTACAAGGTTTAAGAAAATTTATTGAAGTAGGCGTTACTTTGCGGAAATCCATAGTAATCCAAATTATTTGAGTTTTCTTTAGGGTTAATTCCGCCAATATTTGTATTTAAACAATTCCACACGTGTTTCGTCTCTAAACGAGGCATCCTCAGGAAATATTGACTCGCCAAACTCTCGTGACCAGAGTGTGACTTGTCGACTTTTTTAAAGACAAATATTGGCAGAATTAACAATAAAGAAAACTCAAAACAATTGGATAACAAGGTTTAATTTAAATCCAAAGTTGGCCATGCTGACACCAAAACGGCAAAATTATACTTAACCCATTTTTTGTACAACTAACTAAGTGACTGACATACCTATTGTCAGAAACTCTTTAGTTAACGTCAAACAATTAAAAATGCGTTTTAACTATCAGATACTCATGTGGGTTTACCTCTTCTGGTGGGTTTTCTGGGTCGCGTCCGGGGTCCTTGCATGAGCGGCCTTTCTTGTGGAAGTAGCAGGTAGTTTTTGGCTTCATCTAACAGATCCCGGCAGGCATCATCGGATCTGATGAGGAGTTCCGAGGACACTGTGCCCACCAGGAACTTGGGACTAAGCAACGGTAGACGGACATGCTGAAGAACCTAAACAAAAATTAACCAAATATAAGTTCCAAGTTACGAACAGAAGACTGCTCCAGACTTAGAATATAGATGACCTGAGGGCCTACCATCAACTTTTATAAACAATGCGAATCCGATGCAGTTCAGTTTAGGTATCCAAACTGAATCACTAAAATTCGATTCACCATGAAGTGCCTTTTACTGAATGGCGTTTGGATCGCTTATGAAGAATGAACGAAATAAAATTACGTTTCGAAACCTAAAATGATATGATTTTAGCGGTTTTCTTGCGTAGAAAATACTAAAAATACATTTTAAAATTGCGCAATTGCGTCAAATTATAAACCATTAAGCCCTTTTTATACTTATTAAATAATAGTAATATAAATAAATATGAGTCTTCGAATTACAAATTAAATGTTTGCTTTGAAAACACCTAAGTGTTTTCGAAAAATAACGAGTTATGAACGCACCTCCATTGATGTTTGATTTGACAGGAACATAGACTACATTTTTTTTAAATGAGTTCTTGCGAACAGGCTACAGCCCGGGCCCTTACTGCCTCGCCTCGTCTTTTGTATTTTAATTTTAGGTATTTATTTTCAGTATTTTGTTTTACAAAACAGTCCAATAAAGTATTCTAATCTTATCTTTCATCAATAAAATTTTTCTTTCCTGTTTGGTTTCACTATTTTTTAAAAGTTATCTATTAATAACAGGATTCACTTTCCTTTTAGGAAGTAGCAACTTTTGTCGAATCGCTCACTTTGACACATAAGCTATCGAGTTTAGGTTGAAATAGTACCTCATGGTAGGTACGAATGAATGAACGAACTAAATCAGTTTGCGATTCAATTTCTTGATTTGACGTCAACCTAAAATGGATAGCTCTAATGACGGCGTGGTACGAAATAGCAAAGCAGTTTCTTTTAGGTTGTCAATTGAATCGCAATAAGAGTTCATGGTAGGCCCGTTGGTGTCCTGTGTTGTTTTATTTTACTTGTCTGATACGATAACACATTCATGATAGGTTTAACTGCCCTCTATCATGGGCAGCAGCATTTAGTTACAATATAATATCGTACATTTTTTTTTATTAAATAGCCCGAGGACGGTCGCTTCATTCCCAATGTGGCATCATTTAAAAAGACGGATTAGGATCGTAACAGATTTATTAGGTATTTTTCTTGGATCAAATTTTGTGTTTTCGTAAAAATAACGAGTTATGAACGCACCTCCATTGATGTTCGATTTGACAGGAACACAGACTACATTTTTTTAAATGAGTTCTTGCGAACAGGCTACAGCCCGGGCCCTTACTGCCTCGACTTTAGTATTTTCATTTTTGGTATTTATTTTCAGTATTTTGTTTTACAAAAAAGTCCAATAAAGTATTCTCATCTCATCTTTAATCAATAAAAATTTTATTTTCTATGTTTTCACTATTTTTAAATGTTATTAACAACACGATTCACTTTCCTATAAGGAAGTAGCAACTTTTTTCGAATCGGTCACTTTGACATATAAGCTATCCAGTTTAGGTTGAAATAACACCTCATGGTACGAATGAATGAACGAACTAAATCAGTTTGCGATTCAGTTGATATCATTTTTGACATTCAATTGACATCATTGCGATTTAATCAGTTTAATCAGTTGATTTGACGTCAACCTAAATTAGATAGCTCTAATCACGTCGTGGTACGAAATAGCAAAGCACTTCATGTCTGGTTGTCAATTGAATCGCAATAAGAGTTCATGGTAGGCCCGCTGGCAAACCGACAATGCGTGAAATATCTTGACGACCAATATAGCCGAATGGTTACTGACCTTGACTACTAAGCTAGAGGTCCCGGGTTCGACTCCCGGTAGGTGCAATCATTTATATGATGAATATGGATGTTTGTTTCCGAGTCATAGATGTTTTATATGTATTCATGTATGTTTAAGTAAGTATATTCTATTAAATACATCGTTGTCTTGTACCCATAGCACAGGCTATGCCTAGTTTGGGGCAAGATAATTTGTGTAAAAGTGTGTCAGCATTATTATTATTATTTATCAATGGGTGTCTTAGCTAGTTTAATATATAAGGAGCTAATTTCAAACGTGGCTGATATTTTACGACCTGTCAATCAAAATCTTTAACAGCAAAAATATATTCACTTTCCTTTTCAATCTTTCTGTAATACCGTTAGAAATATTTTCCTGTCTTGCACATTTCGTATACACATGTATATTTATTTATTTATTATAGACACTAACAAGCTATTCGAAACTAAACAAAAATAAAAAAAATATAAAACGAACATTATGAACAGAATAGCTTTCTTACAGGTATGTACAGCTCTGTTGTATTATTGAAAATAATGTTAGTACAAAAAACGCAAAGTTCTTTAAAAGTTAATTAATGTTAAAAATATAAATTATTTCTTATATTGAATATGAGTAAAACAAAGCATATATATATAATAAAACACTATTATAAATAACACTGTTGCAAAAACTTATAAATTGTAGCACCGACATCCCAAACACATCCATTGAGTCAAAATTTTTACTAAGGAGCTCATTAAATAATCTCAGAGCGCTGCAGTGGAGAGTGGAGACCAATATTAGTTATCGGAATAGCAAGATGAAAGAATTCACGAGTAATCTTTTTTGTAAATCTATCGATATCTCTAGTAAATACGGCCACTTCTTTGTCTTTTTTATGGTTAAACTTGAAAGCCTTTTTAGCAGTGGAGGCTTCTTTGCACAGGATGCCGGTAGGTGGGTAAGTACCACAGCGGCGGCCATTCTGTCATGACGCAGAAATGTGCAATATTGGGTTCTGGCTTAAAGGCCACCATAGGTAGGGAAATTACTGGGCTCACTAGCCCTGTCATACGTTTCATTAGATGTAAAATCTTATGTCTCAAAGTGATTCCGCTCAGCATTTTGCGTTTAAACGAGAATCATAGCGGCACTGCACTGCAATAACCTTGCCTGTCTTGCCAATTTTTCTGATGACAAGTCCATTAATTTATACAATGCTAGTGATAGATGATTTCATAGTGATGGATAATTTAAATCAAAAAAAACATGCCATTGAGTAAAAATGGGTGATATATTCTGACAAATAAGTGATTATTAAATTTAACATTATAATAAAAATATTTATTTATTTATAGAATTAAAAATCAAAACCAAAGCTTGAAATTAGAATCATCAAAATTTTAGTGTACTTGGTCTAAAAGTTGTCTCAAACAAAAAACAATTCTACCACAATATACACACCTACAGAACCACTATCTACTCACCTGAGCGAGATGCTGCCGCCGTTCGGCGACATTGTACTTGACCCAGGACATGACTGCCTGGAAGGTCTGCTCCTCCGAGCGCACGTTGAGCTCATCCGAGGACACTATGTCTATCAGCTGCGACGCGGGCAGCAGTAGGAACTCTTCACTCTCCATGACCTGCAAGTTTTAATATATGTATTCAGTTTGTATCAAATCAAACATAATTACTGACTGATTAAGGTGACTCATAAGAACCATGCCATTTTTGCACTAGCTGCAATACAATTTAATCTCACCAGCTTTGTTCCTGCACTTCGACTTGTTTCGGACGTTATTTCATTCATCTTACCATCAAAAAACATACACTTGACTATACTTTTTCCTAAACTCCTAAACTTATGAGGGTAGAAATAACATTTATTATATTATTACCTCTGGAAAGTTCTGTTGCGTGAACTTGTCCGCGATCCTGAGCAGTTCTCGGCAAGAGTGTGTGTCGGCAAAGGCGCGGATACCAAGACAATTGGAACAGTCCAGTTGCCGCTTGAGGAACTCGCAGCAAACGTCTTGGATCTCCTGCAGTTGTAGCAAGCACGCGGCAGGAAGCAGCGCCTGTCAATACAACAACTGTCAGCACCAGTAAATACACAATATTAATCGAACCTTCCGTAAAACCAAACTTTATAGTTACATAATACTTAGAATCGCAGATGTGCCTGAAAACTAAACCTATTAGAGAAGGAATACACGGCATGATCGCCGCAATAAACTAGAAGATAGACCAACATAATTTTTTATGACAATAAGGGACGAGACGAGCAGGACGTTCAGCTGACCATTACAATGCAATTCCACTCTGGATTCTTGAAAAACCCAAAAATTCTGAGCGGCACCACAAGATGTTAAGTCCCATTTGCCCAGTAGTTAATTAATTTGATGGACATTGCCAACTAAACATACACATAATGAATACCACTAAAAAAATACAGAAGATTCTCAAACTTGACTCACCAAAGACAACCATGCATGTTATCTGAATGGTTCCAATAATTGAACAACCGGGTAGGTCTAAGAAGCTGGGTCAGACGATCTTTTTTTTAAGTCCAATATTTTTACTTTAGTTGCAAAATAATTCTTTTTACACACTACATGCAGAGGTTAAGTTATAAATTGAAAAAAAATCATATACTGAGTTTTTGTCAACCAACCTGCACATTGCTCTCCTCCACGATAATGTGAGCAGTGTAACAGAACTCGATGAGCTGCTCCATTGCGTGCTCATCCACGTCGCGAATTGTGACCTCGGTGGCACGCGACTCCGCCAGCTCGCCAGTAAACATCGCTCGAAAGTATGGACTGCATGCTGACAGGATAACTCTGACGGAAACAGAGTCACACTAATGACCAATTGCCATGTAGTCCACGATACTATCGGGATATTTTGGGGCATCAAAATGATGTTGTGAATATTTAATTATTGCTTGATTTCTATGGAAAAAGCATTTATTTTTCTCAAATATGATTCCTTTAGAATTCTTTTTTATGTCATTTATATACTAGAAACTAATACCGCTTCGGAAACATGTGTGAGAGCGAAGAAGCAACGCTATTAACTCTCCCAGCATTCTTTTTTTACGCTCTTTTTAATAAAATATACAATACTGTACTATCATTGCTATTACTATACAATAATCATAATCTAGTCCCAGGCTGTCCAATCACTTAGATATTCAGCTGTGGAGTAGTAGGATTTATGATAGAGCCATTTTTTAATAAAACATTTAAATTTAGAGCAAAAAGAACATGAACCTACTCAAAATTTTAACTCCAACTCCTTCAAAACTTCTTTTACTTTAAAGATTTGTATTATTATGAAGTAAGAATATCACAATCATTTTTAAGATCGCAAGATCTGTTTTCTGCATTGAGTGAATTAATTTAAACCTTGAATGCGGTAATTTTATGTAGTAGCGGGTGATTGGTAATTAAAACTGACAGTTTGATTACCTGTGAGCAAAGAGTTTCCTGTTCGCAACATTGAGCACAACATCACAGAGCTCTCTATGTCGCCTCAGAGCAGAGAGCTCACCGAGAATTGCTCGGGGGTGCTTTTCTGATGTGTGGGAGAGGCGGGCACCGCCGCCGCCACCGACCCCGCCTGGTGACGCTCCCTCGCCCATTCTGTTTAGTTTCATAATATTTAGTCAAAACTTGACTAACGGCCGCTCCCAATATACTATCTACAGATAGAGATAAATTACTACCTTCTACTGTCAGTAATTACGGTCCCAATATACCCGATAAGTCATTCTTATCACCTTATATTGGGACGCGTGAATTACAATTTCCATACAAAACTTCTATCGCTGGTAAGCTATGCGTCGTCCCATTGACAGACAGCGCGTATGGATAAGGTGAGTTACGGTTGATAAGTTTATTGGGACAGAAATTTTATTATCTCAAAATTGTTTTATTTAGAATAATTTATGATTGTTTTCAATGCTAACAATTTTTGTTAAATATCTAGGTACTATTTAACAAAAATTGTAGTAGGCAGTAACACAAGACAAATTAATACTAGACAACACAGAGTGATCATATGAATTTTTAATACCTTTAATCATCTTAAAATGTATTCTATATTTTCATATAAAAATCTATCATTGCAATAGTATACATATATACCTAGAAAAATAGTGGATGCTCATAGAACATATATGTATCACAGAGGAAACTTTTCATATTATTTTTACTTTCTGACATAGTACAAAAAAAACTAAGATATATCTAACAGGAACTAGACACTCAGTAATTAGATACAAGGTAAACCAACTCAGGTATAGACTTTTATTCTACTAACTAATTAACATTACTATCATATTATTTCCTGATGGTGTCTGCATACTTTAAATAAAATCGAATATAGAGTATGAGTGCAGTAATAAATGCCATCCGGCCCGCTCGACTTCTTTACGTCCAACACCCAGCGCCGTAACCCAAGCAAAATCAGGTGTATCACGGAGATTGGAGGAGACATGGCAAGAGGCTCACCTAGTGGAAACAAAATACTGGCATATCGTCTGTTTTTTGCAGTCAGATGCTGCTTTAACTGGCTGATCGAACCAGGGCTGTGATCTGCTGCCGATCGGTACTACAGAGCTTGGTATAATATATCCATGTATGATGTGGTACACATCCCCCACTGCAAGAGCACAGGCACTGTGATCTCCTAACAGGAAACAAACATTGCACCAAGGGGAGGATGCAAAAAAGGAATGCATCCTATCCCAATCTGCTGACTTGTAGTGGCAAAAGCGGAGGGTCGCTGGTGGTCTGCTATGTGGCAGATAGTGGATAGGTAATACACTCCTGACCAGGAAATGGATGGACAATCAGTGAGTGTTGTCAATATAGACTTGATAACTATTGCAATGTGTAGTCAGCAGAAGACAATAATGATGCCATGTAGCTGTCCACATCTGGGAGCCCTACCGGTGACTCAACCAATTATTACAGACCATACTCCAATTCAAAATTATGCACAGATCACCCTACATCTGTGGTGTGTTACCCAAGCCATACCCAGCTTTTTGCCCGCTGAAATCACCTAAGACTATGATTTCAGAGGAGGGGATCTATGCAAGCACATCATCAATTGCCATTTGAATACAGCCCATGAGATGATCTTACATATACAATTACAGTAAATATGTTCCATTTTTTTTCTTTCAGTGAGCTTGTGTGGCACCCAATTCTTCCTACCTAGTATACTTAGCTGCAAATGGGTCAAAATGGTTTTGTGGTCTTTGGCTATATCATAAGTACTAAGATTTCAGTCCTTTTCCACTTTTTCAAAAATGCCATCCATTCTACATAACAGGGCCACCTGAGTGAGGTTCATTACGAATTTTTGTTGCTGCTGGTGTTGCAATCTGTCATCATCATATCATCCAAATCAGCCACATACTAATAATATTATAGCCAAAAAGTTAATATTACAAGTATAGACATCCTATATCCTACAGACGTTTTTCCCAAACCAATTTGTAAAAATAGTTTTAATATAATTTTCAGTTAAAATTATCTTAAAAACTAATAAAATTAATTGGTTACATATGTCTTGCAGCCATATCTATTTTTAGGAAATAGTTGGACAAAATTATCATGGGTGTAACAAACAACTATCCTCAAAAACACCATAGGAGTCATGCAATGCCAGCTGTTCCGGATATTTTACAAGATATAGTATTTTTATATTATGAGGGGGCAAATGGCAAGAGGCTCATCTAGTGGAAAATAAACAAAATAGAAGACTTCAATAATTTAATATTGCATGGAAGGTTCTTGATATCCATGCTACAGATAAATGTCTGTTGGCTTTGAATTCCAGTGAACAATCCAAACAATATTGCACATGCATTGATCATCATTTAAGAAACATTTTTGCAGCCGTGGATGCTTGGCAACTTCTACAATATTTGTATACTTAATAACTATGACCTTATTCTGTTATGACATTGGTGCATCACCAATAAAGTAATAGTCAGCAGGTAACATGAATACTTTCACACAACTTCAATAACAAATGATCAAGGTCATAATTTTTGAGTTACCTTTTATGAGCACGCACGTTTCCCAGCTGCAGACGCAGCGGGGGCGAAGCCCAACCCCACACGGAGTCAATCTGTGACCATGTAAATACCAAATAAACCTTACATCAATATGGTTTTGTCATTAGGTATGCTGTATAATTTTACATAATACGAAATACAGCAAATTTAAAATAAGTTAATATGCAGTGCGGTGTTGCAAGAGGAGTTCCAAGTATTTTTCTTAACCCTGCTGTTTCGTAAACACTGATAGCATTTCATAAAACTCGATAATATATGCGGAATGCGAACGTCAAGGCACTTGTAATTTCAACTTACCTTTGAAGTTTCCTTTGCACTTTACAAATAAAACCTCCCCCGGGGAGCGCAAACTTCAAGGAATGCGCTCTGGAGATTATTTAATCAACGAAACGGATTCTGCATGGATGTTTATTCACAAAAATTTATAATTTGTTTATTTTAAACACATACAAGACTTGGCCAAAGGCTCATTCATAATCTGCCAAATGTCAAATATTAAACAGTCAAATGTCATCCATGAATCATGATCTTGACAGATAATATTAAAAAAATATATCCTAGTACGTTATTTTTATTATCCCGACTGAAGTTCTAGCTTCCATGGTCATGAATTAAATAAAAAGAATAATCTGACTTTTGACTTTTGACTCAAGGGCAGCTAAGAGAAACATGGACATTTAAGTCAAAAAGTCGATTTCCAATTATACTTAGAATAGGAGAATGTTTGAAAGAGTGCTACGACCTCAATATTAACATAGTTTTAGTATGGATTCCAGGTCATTCAGGCATCCTTGGTAATGAAAATGCGGATTTCTGTGCGAGGTCATCTACTCAAACGGGTTCTCTACAATATTCAGAAATTTTCTCTCATGACATGCGCACCATCCTGAAACCCAATATGCATGAGACTTGGTCCAACATATGGCAAGTGTCCAAAACTTCTGAGGACAAATTAATTAATAATTAATCCCTCAAAAACCTTGTAAATTTAAGATCCCCAATAAAACTGTTATTTCAACTATTTGTTGTTTACGCCTTAACCACGCGTGTACCCCAGTTTTCTTTGCTAAACTTAGTATAGAGACAATTCCCTTTGTGAATGTGGCCTAGACGAGGGTAACGTGGATCATCTGTTCTTCAATTGTCCCTTAATGCAACCTTTTTGTACTATTTTATACCTGCTGAAGCGGGGTACTTCATCAGGTCCAACTTCCTTTAAATGTCTCCTCTCCCTAGTTTTCACTCCTTTTGTAAATATATTGTGTATAATATTAAATACTTGTAATAATTTATGTAATTATATTTGTATATGTCCTTTTTAATCTAACAGCATGTATATTTGTTTCAGGTATAAAATAAGAAAATAAAACATTTTTCAATCTTTAGCACCGATCACTATCAATCAAATTAGAATACAAAAATTCTCTTAGAGCAATTAATATTAAAATGTTATTGTTTTTTTTTGTGGTTAACAGTTTTATAACGTTAATATATTAACGATTTAATTTTTAACACAATAAGCGATAGCATCACACTTCGCAGTCACCGTTGCACGTGTCATTGCACTCCAAAATATTTGAGGTATTCTCTTGCTGTTATATTTTCTTTATTACATAAAATGATAAGTTTTTGTTTAAATAAAATACTGTTTAATGGAGTACCTTTTAAAAGTTTTGTTGTCATTGTTACGTTTGATTTCTTCTTGAAACAGCTTTTTGTAATATGACAATGATAGCAATATCGTCGAATACAAAAATATGAATTTCTATTTTTTATATCCCTGTAAATTGAATCACAACTATAAGTTACTACCTAAAACCGCTACATCTATGTAATTTTTATTCGTTTTCGTGTGAGTGAAAGTGGAATGGAAAAAATAACTTATTTGCACACTGTACTTGGACCAATGACATTTGAGCAGGTGTCAATTGTCATGTTAATTTGATTCGCCTGAGTTGTAGTAGATTAATTTTTTATTTACAAAATATTAAGTTCAGCTAGCTTTATACTTGTGATAATTTAATAAATGAGTGGTTTGTTAATAATATTTTTGATATATATTAGCTTAAAAAATTTACAATAATTCTGGGATTCTAAATACAATAGCAAGGCTTAAAAATAGATTATCAGTTAACGCATATATATTGCAGTATTACTGTTCAAAATAAGAATGTCCATAGCATTGCTTTTAGAAAAGTACGATGTGTCCAATGCAGACGGTCTTCAAATGGCTCTTAACGAAATAGAAACAGAAGAGGTAATCATGTTATATTATCACTTCATAAACCCTTTGAAATGAAATTGATTAACATATTTTGTTTCATTTTCATTGTAATGGAATAAATTTGTACAAACAGAAGGAAGTGAATGATGCCCTAACCAATGCTTTATCAAAAGCCTGCAGTCTGGAAGGTCGACTACGTTCTGCCAGTCAGGCTTATACTAAGTTGGGTGAAGTAAAGAGTGACGCACAAGTGGCTGCTGACATGGTAGAGAGAACTGCAACATTAGCACGAGATGTTAGTGCAAAAGTTCGCCAGCTAGATCTTGCGAGGGTAAATATTTTTAATGTTTTATGAAATTATGAAAAAATTATTATTGTTGTATGACAATTGTAAATGGGGAGTGTACTGAACAGCTAATTGACCATGCAACAAGGCACCACACATGACAATCTCTCTGATCATCACCATCTGGATGAGCTTGTAGCTCTTGTCCTCAGTGTGGAGCTTTTTCCATGTACTTACAAATTGTAAAACAAACTTCTTTCTGGGTAATTTCAGGTTGGTAAGCTTCTTATGAGTTCTCTGATAGTGCATGGGTAATGGTGGCTACATACCGCCAGGGTACTCTTATGTTTGTGTGTCTATTTGTGTACTGCTTTAACATATAAATTAAATGAGAGTTTAGAAAAAATGTATGTATTGTATATGCATGTAGATCTTTTTATATTAGAGGGGGGCAAACAGGCAACTGGTCTACCTGATGGAAAGCAAAGCTAGCTACCCTTAGACAACAGCAATACCAGAGTACAAGACATCTGTTGTCAGCCTTTCACATAGAAGTGATTCATTCTCTAGACTTTAAGGACTAAATTAAGGGATAATACAGCAGCAGGTGATGTAGTGAAGTTGAATGGACAACAACTTAACATATCTTTTAAAAAGTTTGAATATTAATAATGTTCAATGAGTACCAAACACTTGAACATGTTGAAACCCTTTTTGCCATACTTATAAGGTCTCATTGAACTACAAACAATGTGGAGCGCATAAAATTCTCTAAAAGTGTTTGAGATAATCTCAAAAAAATGTTTGATATTATCTCAAATTAATGTTATTCAAAACAATTTGTTATGTTTTTAAAGTGATAACCCTCACTTCTAGGCTTAATACACAAATAAAATTTGAAAAAGCTTAAGCCTAGCATCATTCATAAAATTTTGTTTTTCAAATTTTATTTGTGTAATGTTATTCAGTTTTATTTTTACTATACCTTAATATCTCCATGAGCCTTTGAGAAAAGATGTCTTGACATATAGTCAAAGTCTGCAGTAGAGAAGAACAGAATAAATAGAGATACAGCAAGATAAAAAAGGAAAGCAAATCTATTGTTACTGTAACCAATTTTTATTGACAGCTTATAAGTAGTCAGCCACACTTGGTATTAGCACCCTAGATTATTTTTTTTTGAATTAGGCATTACTTTGCGGAAATCCATAACTGCACAAATGATTTAAGTCTTCTTTAGTATTAATTCCGCTAATATTTGTCTTTAAAACAATTCGACACTTGTTTCGCCTCTACACAAGGCATCCTCAGGATGTGTTGTCTCGCCAAAATCTGGCATGAGACTGTCTGTGTGAGTTTTAAAGACAAATATTGGAGGAATTATAGGAGTAACTGGCCATTACTGCACGCAAAATAGACCCATGCTAGTGGTTTCATTGCGGAAACAGGAGCCCCTATACCATACCATACCATACCAAGCACCCTAGTATTTTGAATATTAAAACCACTAGCTAAAGAACACATTGACAAATCAAAATTGGCCACCTATTACTTGCTGTCAAGTGGTCTATACACTAGCAATTCTGTGTCAATGGTGTCAAACTAAATATTAGACTTTTATGTTTTGCCCATATAAATCTGTATTCTCTTACAATATGCTTTTAAAACAATATTATTATTACTACAAGACTATTTTCCAATTTGATGGTGTGGTGTGTCATTATTTAGTCTTTATAAATTTAGACGATGGTTGTAATAGATTCTGCTGGTCACATATATTAACTGCACACTATGACTGTTTCTTTTATTTCAGTCAAGAGTTGCGGAATGTCAAAGAAGGGCTGATGATCTGATAGAACTAAAGGTCTGCAGTGCTGGAGTTGAAGCAGCTATCAAGGCTCATGATTATGAAACTGGTAAATATTAACACACTACTTATATTGTGACTGAACAAAAATTATAATTACCACAATTAGTAGGATACCATCTTCAAGGTACTCAGAATAGTAGAGAACTACTTTGGGATCACATTGGAATTCCAAAAGTATGAATAATAATATTCATGGTATTTGTCATAGTAGAGAACAAATTTAGAATGTTTTCTTTTTTTCCAAGATGGCCGCTGCTCAAAATTATTATAACATCAATATAATAATAATATTGACACACTTTTTACACAAATTATCTTGCCCCAAGTTAAGCATATATAGCCTGTGTTATGGGTTACAAGACAATGATATATTTAATACAATATACTTCATACATATATTCATATAAACATACATAAATACATTTAAACATCCATGACTTGGAAACAAACATCTATATTCATCATATAAATGCTTGCACCTACCGGGATTCGAACCCGGGACCTCTAGCTTAGTAGGTAGGACCTCTAACCACTCGGCTATACAGGCTATACAATATGGATATTGTTTCCAAGATTCTTTTGCTTAGATTAGATTCAGATGTCTCAGATCCTTCTCACACATCATAACATATTTTATTAATACTTCCTGAGAAAGCAAGATATTCATAACAAAGTTGTGGCACTAAATCTGATTTTTTTTATGGAAAATGGAGGACAAACGAGTGTACGGGTCACCTGGTGTCAGAGAGGAATCACAGGAGCGTTGCCGGCCTTTAAAATATAATGAATATAATTTAATGTAATTATAATTATGGTAAAATCTGAATATTAAATTATTGGTTATAATGGTACTCCGCTCATAAGACACTTTAAACACTACAGGATAGGCTGTTAGAAAATTCCATTACCCTCCTTATTTTTACTACGGACAAAAAAATGTGTTCGCAATATTATGTAGATTATAGAGCCCAGACCCACAAAATTTTATCGAAAAAGTACAAAAATAATCTTTATTATTAGCTGGCAGAATGGAGAAAATACAAAAAAAACTCCCCTTTATCTTCTTCTATATTTGGAATTGAAAATTTCATTATTTAACAATTAATTAAAATATTAATGTTAATATTGAAGTAACATAGATCTAACTGTTTTCAGCTGCAGGTCATATATCACGTTTTCTGAGCATGGAACCAGCTTCAGTGGCGGCCGCGCGGGCGAGAGGTGACACAGACCCCAGACTAAATATTACTTCAGCTGCGAGCACATTGAGGGATCACCTCGTCAAAAAGTAATTCTAAAACAAAATAGTCTTTCTTAAACCTAAAAGTGCCTGGTGGACTATGTGTGGGGTTATATTTTGATTGGGTTTCTTAGAGTACCATGGTCTTACGAATGCCTTAGTGAAATTATTGGTTTTGAAGATATTGGGATCATCATTAAAGTTTTTTTTTTAATCAAAATAAGGGACGAGACGAGCAGGACGTTCAGCTGATGATAATTGATACACCATACGCATTACAATGAAGTGCCGCTCAGGATTCTTGAAAAACCCAAAAATTCTGAACTGCACTCAATTGCGCTCGTCACCTTGAAACATAGGATGAAGTCTCATTTGCTCAGTAATTTTACTAGCTACGGCGCCATACCATACGGTACCCATAATCTAGCCGGCTTCCTGTGCAAAGGAGCCTCACACTGGTGAATAGAAATCAATAAAGTTCCGAAACACAAATAAATCCTTTAACTAATTTGTTTTTAGGTTCGAAGAAGCGTCTAGAAAAGAAGATGATGAGTCAATAGAGCGACTGTTCAAGCTGTTCCCACAGATTGGTTACGCTGAGCAAGGAGTGGACTTGCTAGCCAAATATGTTGCCTCACAGGTAAACACAATGAGATTTCATATAGAAACCAATAAATTCTAAACTTGAAACAGTAGACAAAACTGTGTCACAGGTTTAAGGGAAAGTGCTCTTCAAGGAGAGTTTAAGACAAAAATTTTAATCACCTTGTATCTCATCTCATCATCACATCGGGGAGGATGCATCCGTATTTCTTCCTCTATCAATACAGCGATAAGTGCGGTATTATAATCAATACGATTTCGCGACGAATACTTATCGTGCGAGCTCATTAACATTCACAACAACCTCCTTATTATATTAAAGATATACGTAATTAATTTGCTATGTTTTAAAGTGATAAACCTCCTATACACAAATAAAAATTGAACGATGCGGGACTCGAACCCGAAAGAATCCGAGAGTTGAACAAAGCATACAAGATTTTATCAACGATACGTCACTCGAACGGTTGGCTCAGTTGGAAAGAGCGCTCAAACGGAACGCGAGTGGTCACGGGTTCGAGTCCCGCATTGTTCATGAAATTTTATTTATATACGTAACTCGCCGTTCCCGACCGCTTCGCTGTTCGAATTTTAAAAGGAAATAAATTAATGAAGGAACGTTGGAATTCGAAAAATAAGTAGCAATAAACCTAAATTTCGCATCGAATGGTGGTAGTTTCATGTCGATACGATCAGTGGTTTAGGCGTGATTGAGCCTCAAACAAAGACCATTTTCATTATATATATACCTAATTTATAAACACTATCTTTCATTTGACTATCGTATTGTAGCAACAGCTCGTACAGCAAGATAGAAAATGAAACTGAATCTATTGTAATTGTAGGTAGTCGAATAATATTCAAGTAGCCAACGCACACATTGAAACTGAACAAAAATTGAAGAAAAAAATTGGACTCACATTAATTATAAGGCTGCCAGGTTTGTCTATGGTAGAACTAAACTGGTGGGATGAAAACAAAAATCATGTAGAGGTTCTATGCAATAAGAACTCTTTCATTTTACCAGCTTCCTATCAACAGGCAAATGTTGAAATACTATTGGCATGCAAAGCCTTCATTTTACAAAAGTACTAATTTTATGTATAGTAAAAAAAAGTAGTTTCCAAGCTTCTACGTTACAAATGTCAAATGTTATCAATATTGAAAAGATTCTCAAATTTTATTCACATAAAAACAACGAAATAACGAACCATAGTTAAAAACTATTAAAAATAATATTACATGAAACTTACTATATTGAACTTCAGGAAATTAAACATGTGCCAGCTTTCAATGGAGCGAAGCATGATTGGGATCAAGAAAATGAACCGAGTTAGGTTAGAAGTTCAAAAGAAGCACAAATGTTCGAGACATTGGATAAATTATCAGGAAACTGAAGTGGAAATGGGCTGGGCATATCAGTAGAGGGAAGGAGAAGTGGAACAAAAAGGTCATAGAATGGCATAAAAAACAGGGGAAGACCCCGCCAAAAATGTGAGGACAGATTTACCAGTGGGACAGGCTCCTTTGCAAAGGATGCCGGCTAGATTATGGGTACCACAACGGCGCCTATTTCTGCCGTGAAGCAGTCATGTGTAAACATTACTGTGTTTATGTGTTTCGGTCTGAAGGTCGCCGTAGCTACTGAAATTACTGGGCAAATGAGACTTAACATCTTATGTCTCAAGGTGACAAGCGCAGTTGTTGTGCCGCTCAAAATTTTTGGGTTTTTCAAGAATCCGTAGCGACACTGTATTGTAATGGGCAGGGCGTATTATTTACCATCAGCTGAACGTCCTGCTCGTCTCGTCCCTTATTCTCATTAAAAAAATAACAGAAAGGAGTGGAAAAAGTTGGAGGAAGCCTATGCCAATTGGCAAACAGCTGAAGACTAACTGGATTTTATATAAGTTCGATATAAGAAATTGTATTCTTTTTGTAAGTGAATATAAGGCTTTATCTATTTATCTTATTTAAATATTTAGCTAGAGATGAAGGTGCGTCGCGCTAGCGTGGTGACTGGCAATCCAGCAGAGGGCGCCGTGTACGCAGATGCGCTTACGCGGGCTTTAGAAGCGGCGGCGGAGCGAATTGAGCGTGTTCGCTTGTTGTGCACGCCCGCTCCGCTTACATTTCCCCGCGCTCTCGGCGTCCTACAGACCGCTGTAAGATTTATTTTTAAGCCAGTTATCCATGGATAAGCACAGAAATGACAAGTAGTGTTAATAATAAACGCGGAGTAAAGTTATTCCAATTTTAGAACTGTTTGTCTTTATCTTGCCTTTGTCACTACAGAATTGCAGGATAGGGTATTGCGTTTATTAATGAGACAAATTTTACATCACATGTTTATAAAATTTCATATTTATATACATAACATTTAGGTAATAACCTAAGTTTTGCTCAAGTTGAACAAGTTAGATTAGTTTAAGTTATCACTCCTGTCGGGCGTCCCGAGACGCACATTTTTTAATTTTTAGATTTGAACTAAACTGTTTTTTTACATTCTTCTGTGATGTGTGCTTATAATAGACTACCGATATTCGGTACTGTTTCAAGCGTGCAATATGTAAATTTCGCTATTGTTATTGGGATGCCTTTAAAGATTATGATTCGACGGTATTTTAATGAGCTTTAAATATTATTAGCATCAATATTAAATTTATTCAAAAATTTTTTTATTTTTTTTTTCATATATCTTTAAAAAAGTACTTATAGTATTATTGTTGCCCACTTTATAAAATGTATATATGATATATAATAGTATCACATGAATGTTTTAATGCCTAATTATCAACAGTTGCATACAAGACTTTATCTACACCCAGAAAATGAATCCTCTAAAAGATTCTGGAACAGAACTTACTGCTAACATTAAAACACCAGTCCTAGTAGTAACCTTATATCATTCATTACTGATTATATACAAATAAAGTAAGTACACAGTGAAACAGTTATTTATTTTAGTAGTAATTTACATTTTGTATAGTGCAATAATTAAAATTCACTCGAATATAATGTTCTTTTGCAGCGTTTAAAATTAATCGCTCATTTTTTGTAAACAAAACAATAAAAATATCGAAGAAGAATGGCGGGGATTCGAATAACCTACTTTTTTTTTACGGTGCGCGACGTTCTGGTGTGGAACGCGCGTAAACGAAAATTTTCTTTTTTTGAAATTCATACAGATACCACGCATCGAGCAATAAGAATGTGGCTGTTTGTTGAAACTCTTTGCGCATGAAGGGATAAAAAAAATATAAGAGTGTTGTTATGAAATTCAGTACAACATTACAACACTCTTTTGGATGATGTAATGGTTATTAGAACATTGGGTGTTTTAATGTTGGCAATAAGCCAACTGTTTCAGAATCTTTAATAGAGGATTTAAAGCATGGGTATAGATAAAATAATTTTATAACTACTTAATAACTTACAATGTGACTGCTTTGTTATAAATAAAATATGTAATATGTTTTTAAATGCAAATAAAGTGATAAAATATAAAACTTATAAAATACAAAACTTAATATATTACGATATGAAAATAAAATAGAAAGATTTACTTAAGCTACTCATGGTTAGACATGGCTTCTTTAATCATAATTTTGCAAACGGCAAGTGAAAAATATCTAAATTTCCAAATATTTCGTTAAAAAAGTTTACAAGCTCGTCTGGTATAACTATTACTAGTGTGACATGTATGTGCTCTTATCGTTTTCTCTGTAAACACATCTTTTTGAAGAGTGCGTGTTTCAGGTCTGCAAGGAACTCTAAAATATGATATATGTCCTAACAGATATGACTGCAATGCTCTTAATAATATGTTGCACTACTGGGTTTCACCCAACACACATAGTTGTAGATCGATGTTGGAAAACGATCACCCATTCTTCGACTGCTACCTGTAATAACAATTTTACTCATATTGATATCTTTGCTTCTCGTGTGGGATCATTTAAAAAGATGTCAGTATCTGCCTTAAAAACGCTATAAATATTACTGTTAAGCTACTTGATTATTTTATCTTAGAATTTTTAATTATCTTTCTTTATCACCATTATTGAACATTTTATGACAATGTAATGTAACACGTGGCTAACGGTGCTGGTGACACAATTACTCTTAACTTACATCTAATATATAAAATTCTCGTGTCATGGTGTTAAACTTTGAACTCCTACGATACGGATTGACGGATTCTCATGAAATTTTCAGTGCATATTGGGTAGGTCTGAGAATCGGACAACATCTATTTTTCATCCCCCTAAATGTTAAGGGTTTACACGAAATTTTATTTTTTTTGACATTTTTTTTTAAATTTGTTTGATCATGAGTCAGCATTAAAAATACATACAACTTAAAATTTTCACCCATCTACGATCAACAGTTCCTTTTGTATCGCGATTTTAATATCGGCAATACAACGTTTGCTGGGTCAGCTAGTTAATACTATATTATAAGTACTATTGTGAGCACTGTTTGTTGACCCTAATAAATAAATAAACTATAACAGGTGAGTAACGGCGCGCGCGCAGTGTGTCGCGAGGTGGTGACGGCGCGGGGCGGGGCGATGACGTCACGCGGCTCGGGGGCGGGGCCTCGCGCTGTGGAGCCAGCTCTTGCGGAGCTCGCTCTTGCGCACTCTCGCGTGCAAATGTATTTCAATTTCTTGCGGCGCCGAGTTGACGTAAGTATACTCATACCAGTGGGAGGCTCCTTTGTACAGCTTGTACAGCGGAAGCCGGCTAGATTATGGGTACTAACAACGGCGCCTATTTCTGCCGTCAAGCAGTAATGTGTAAACTAATGTTTACGGCTGTATTGTAGTGCCGTTCGGTATTTTGGCATTTTTCAAAAAGCAAGATCAGCTGAACATCCTGCTCGTCTCGTCCCTTATTTTCATAAAAAAACCTGAAAATATTTACAAGTCGTGTTCTTATAACGCGTATTATAAATTTCAATCAAACTACCTACAGTGGGTGAATTACTCAAATGGAGAATAATTTCTGTTGGCTTAGCTTATTAGATTCATTAAATTTGATGAAGTATTGTGGAAGTTATGGTGTTCCCCTAAAAACACACCTTTGTGAAATAATATTTAAGGATGACTGATTGATGTATATCTCATATATTACCAGCTCAACACTTATCCGGACGAGGCATCCAAGACCTCATGCACGAACGCCGTAGAAAAGATAATATCAGATTGTGAGCTCACGCGAGCCGCTCAGGACATACTCACACAATACTTGACTCTGGAAAGGTATTTATATACACACTAAATATTATTACCGGAACTTTAAAAAATATATTTTTACCGACTTCAAAAAAGGAGGAGGCTCTCAATTCGTCGGTATGTTTTTTTTAATTCTTTTTGTGTACATGGGTAGAACTACTTAACCGATTAATAATTAATAGCGAGTATTGAACTGCTAGGGCTCGGTGTGGGGCAAGTAGGTGTTAGTGCCTATGGTCCTACTACTGGATTACTTACAAGTTGTTATTATTGTAAATTCCAAGAAAATTACGCGAGATTATATTATTGTAAATTCATTTCTTTAGGTGAATTATGTATTTTTTATGATCAAAGGCAGAAAAGGCATTTATTTTCTCAAAATTGATAAGTTTAGAATTATTTTTGATGTCACTTCTAAAACTACTACCTTTTCGAAAACAAAGGGCGCTCTGAGAGAAAAAGGGGCGCAAGAAACTCTCCTAGCACTGTTTTTGCGCTCTTTTTAATAAAATATACAATATTGTACCTAATGTCATTGTAATTGCTATAAAATAATCATAATCTAGTCCCAGTCTGTCCGATAACTTAGATTTTCAGCTGTGGAGTAGTATTTAAATTTATTTATAGATAATGCCTGAATTATCTTATGAAGCCTACTTAGTTGCAAGCAACCTCTTATTTCTAGTGTTATGATAATGAAAATCACTTTTATGAGCAAAATGGTGACGATTTTTAGTGATATGAACGTATATTAAATTTACAGACAATGAACAGTCATAATATTAATTTCTTTAAATTTTTCTTTTATTGATACTTAACCATTAGGTTAAGTAGCTCTATCCGTTCGTTCACTTAATGTCGCCATTGTAGGACGTTGTATATTTCTTCATACTTTATTGCTAATCTAATAATAAAATGATGAATTGATAGATATGTTTCTATTTTATACTTATTCATTGTTATTTCTTTTTGGATCTTAGGTATTGATATAATTTAAAGAAAATATTGTGCTTAGGATTAAAACGCGTAAATCTCCTAAAATTTCCGATGCCATACACCGATGTGATGCAGAAAGAATTTATCATTTTGACGTAATGTCCGGTTTTAAGTAAGGCTACCGGAACAACTCCTATGAGATGATATCATCTAACGCATCTCTTGACCTCTGGTATTGCGGATGGTTTGTTATTTTCCTTTATGAGAGGTACTTGCCCGTTTGCACCCTCTAATATTAATTCTCTAATACTAATTAATTGTAACAGAATCTTCCTCTCAAACCCATCACTTCTGAAAGGCTCCCGTAATTCCTCTGGTGATGCAAGATAATGTAGGCGATCACTTTACACCAGGTGATCCTAACGCGCTTTTTTTCTAGTCTTCCAAAAAGAAAAATCACGAAACGTAAAACAATGAATGAAAATGTATGCTAAAATTACTCAATTCTAAACGCAGAAAATAATAAATTGATTTGCATATTAGAAGAAAATAGATACTTCCACGTAGTTGCTGATATATTATCTGCTGTAGCTGAGTCAATGATACGTGTTCTTTAGTATTATATTATTTCACTTATGCAATACATATATATTTATGATCTGTGCAAACAAAATAATATTCATAGGTCGCTGGTTAAAATCCGGCTCGAAGGACCATGAACGAATTGGGATGCTTTGCTATTAAAACTACGTTATGAGTTCTAATATTAAGTTTATTTGCGAGGTCGCGCGACGCGGTTGACGTTTAATTGTACAGTCGCTGATCGAGTTGATCGCGCATCGTAACAATAACAATGAAACAGCGATTATGTTCATTATGTTCGAACAATTCAACTGAAAAATTAATATAGGTAATAGTATTTTAGTTACATATATCTAACTGAATCTTTTCTTTTGTAAATCAGATACTACCTGGAAGAGAGTGTTAATAAAGCGCTGAAACTGTCGAACCAGCAGCCAGGAGAGACCAGCTCTAGTCTAGTGGATGATGTTTTCTTTATTGTACGGAAGGTAATAAGGTATGTGCGCAAAAAGAAAAAAAAGGCACTTGTAGGGACTGCCCATAGAAGTGAAAGCATAGAATTATTAATTTTAAATTTTACTATATTTTGTGAAAAACTGTTGATTTCCTAAACAAAAAAAAGGATCGTGTGGTTTTATGAAACCACGGTAAAAGTGATTTTTTTTTCACATTATACACATTTAAAAAAAATTTTTGGAATAATATTCCATTAAGGGTATACAAATCGCTTTATCAATCTTACTTTTATGTTTGGAAAATCGGAATGATAATGGGAAATATTAAAAACAAACAAAATAGCGTGAAGGACTGGCACAAATGAGTAATAGTCTACATACTACACGGTCAGCTGCCGCTAACTATAGGCGCCGCCCGACCGTCACGCGACATGCAACACACAGACGAAAAAGTTTGAGACGATGTTATAAAAGTTTCACTTTAAGAATGAAAACGTGTGCAGGCGTGGCGTGACGACGGGCAGCGTGGAAGGTGCGTGCTGCGCCGTGAACGAGGCGGGGGCTCAGCTGGAGCGGGCGGCGGCGGCGCTGGCCCGGCGCCTGGCGCGGCCGCCACCCGACCCGCTGCCGCTGCCGCCGCCGCCACGGTCGCGCTACACTCGGGACGCCACGCCGCTGCATCTGTCCGCAGAGCACGACGCGCACCGCGCACTCTACTTTGTAACTATTAAACAATTTGTACATTTGAAATAAAAAAACAATTGCGTTTCGTATTCGCCCACTATGGGCACCATAATTTCTGGCATCCCTAGCGAAATTTATCTATATGACAATGTTGCTAATACTGGCAAAGAAATATGCAACCTATTTGCCTCGCATTTTTCGTCAGTCTATTCACCTAATGTAGTAACGCAATCTCTGTACCCAAAATATTACTCTCCCCAATGTTTATTAATATCTGTCGAAATAAGACAACAAAATGTTTTAATGCCTTGAAATATTTAAACGAAAGCAAAAGTCCTGATGGTATTCTTCCCATATTTATTTAAAAAAAATCCAACCAATTAACCCTTCCCTTAAAAATTTTATTTACAAAAACTTAACAGTCTTTTACTTAAAAACTTAAAAGGTCTATTCACTTTGATAAAGAACAACAACAAAAATTCAAACCAACTAATTGATAGGGCAAAACGTTACATATCTTGTTAGCGCGAAGTAAACAACTACTAGCGCCATCTATAAATTTTTATACAAACTTTATATGAGTAACATCGAAAATCAGTTAACGCAGACATTCCGCCCACCAAGGATTTATCCTTTAAAAACTAAGAGCCTTCTAAACATTTTAACAACATATAATTTTACAGAAAACATAGAACAGCTGGTTCATAATAAATAACTGAACCGCCCACCGTGAACATCTCACAGAATTAAATACAAAATCCAAAAAAAATTAAACAGTTTGTGATGAATTGAACTACTCAGACAATCTAATATACTTAAACTATAAAATTAAACCTAACTAAATACCACAATCATTTTCAAGTACACTTATTTTGCTTAAGGGTCTTTTTATAAAACCATTTTTACACTTAAGAGTAACAACCCTAGTTACATTGTCAGGTCCAACATGTTTCTGTGTAATTTTGACTAAAATCCATTTAGATGGTGGAATGTTATCATCTCTTACAATGCAAACATCATTAAGTTTTGGTTCATACAATTTTGACTGCCACTTATATCTTTGATTTAAATTACATAAATATTCTTTAGACCACCTTTGCCAAAAGTCTCTAACTATTTTTTGAATTAACTTCCATCTATCTAATCTACTAGTATTACAGTCAATATAACTCTCATCACTAACATTTAATAAAGACTCACCTACCAAAAAATGACCAGGAGTCAATGGGAGAAGGTCATCTGCTTCATTACTAATTACGGAAATAGGACGCGAGTTTAAGCATGCTTCTATTTGTGATAGTACAGTAGCTAGCTCTTCGTATGTAAGAGTACTATCCCCGATAACTTTCTTCAAATGATTTTTAGCGCACCGTACTCCAGCTTCCCATAAGCCTCCAAAATTTGGTGACTGTGGTGGTATAAAATGCCACGTTGTAGATTCCAATGTTAATAGCTCGGCTATTTCATCTGGGAGGTTCGATTTAGCTCGATCGAACATGTCGCGTAATTAATTATCAGCACCAACAAAATTTGTGCCATTGTCGCTATATAGATCTTGACAATGCCCACGTCTAGATGTGAATCTTCTAAATGCTGCAATGAATCCCTTAGATGTTAAATCCGTCACAGCCTCAATGTGTATAGCACGTGTCACCATACAGACAAATACACAAATATATCCTTTGTAGGATTTCGCACCACGTCCTGGCGAAAACTTGATATTAACTGGTCCTGCATAATCTACCCCTGTTGCCTTGAATGGCTTGCATGGCTTTAACCTTGCTTCAGGAAGTTGTCCCATTAGCTGCACTCTATTCGCTTTTGAATGTCTTAAACAAGCAATACATCTCCTGAAATGCTTTTTGACCTGATCTCTAGCCCGTATTATCCAATATTTGGAACGAATGAAATTTAACATAACTTGTGGTCCCCCGTGAAGCGTTTTGCTATGCGCATCCGATACTAATAACTGTGTAAGATGAGACTTAGTCGGTATAATAATCGGATGCCGCGCGTCATAGCTTACGTTGGCCAAATCAATACGTCCACCTACCCTTAATAACCCCTTTTGATCCAAAATTGGGCAAAGAGTATGAAGAATGCTTCGTTTCGGTATTTCCTTTCCGTTCGCTAGTAACGTAATCTCTTCATTAAAAGCAACTTTCTGAGCTTGTTTAATGCACTTGTCTAATGTCTGATTCATTTCCTTTACAGTAATAAATCTAGGTAAAGCTTCTCTCTCAGTCTTTGGTAGTATTATTCTCCAACAGTACGAAATCACTCTTAACAATTTCGTTAAACTTGAAAATCTCATCCATTCAAAATCTTCTTTACTCTCTGTAACTTTCATTGAAATTATTCTTTCTTCTTCATGTGTCTCGTCTAGTTGTAGGTTAGGTACATTAATATCAATTTCTCTCAGCCACTGATGTCCATGCCACCATAAATCATGTGATACCATTTCTGATGGATTTAATCCTCTTGAAGCGCAGTCTGAAGGGTTGGTCTCGGTCGAGACATGTCTCCATTGATCGTAGTCCATTATAGATAGAATTTCTGACACACGATTACTAACAAACGTTGACCATTTACTTGATCCCCCCTTCAGCCAAGCTAATACTATTGTCGAATCAGTCCAACCATATAGATTTTCCTTTGATGTAGGGATCACTTGAGATATTTCATTTAATAATTTCGCTGCAAGAACTGCGCCACACAATTCCAAACGCGGAATTGAAACTTCCTTCTCTATCGGCGCAACCTTAGTCTTAGCCGACACTAAATTCACATGCACAGATTTATCCTGATCAATGACCCGAATAAATACTGCTGCTGCATAAGCTGCCCTCGATGCGTCTGAAAACGCATGAAGTTCAACTCTGCTATCGCGTGAGCAACACATCCATCGAGGTATTCTAATTCTTTGAATTTCTACCAACTCCTTCCGAAGCAATGTTTGATAAAACTTGTCTTTTTGTGATTGGATATTTTACTTCTGGAATGTTGACAACGTACTCAAAATTGTCGGATTCTCGATTCCATTGAATACCCAAAACCTTCACCATATTATCTGGTTTAATAGGTAATGTGCTGCATTTATCGTTCTTATGATTGTCATCTCTGATATACTGCAACAGCTCTTGACTATTACTGCTCCACTTTTGTAATTCAAAACCACCAGACGTCATAAGTGCATTCATCTCTTCATAGATAATTTTACCTTCTTGAATCGTTTCACATCCAGTCATAAGATCGTCGATGTAGTAGTCATTTTTTGCAATTTCTGAAGCTACAGGAAACTTACTTTTCTCGTCTTCGGCCAAACGTTGTAAGCTTTTAACCGCAAGGTACGGTGCACATGCTGTTCCAAATGTCAATGTAAGTAGCTTGTAATGTTGGACGGGCATGTCTCGGCTTGGCCTCCATAAAATTCTCTGAAAATTGACATGTTTCGGATGAACAAGCACTTGCCTGTACATTTTTACCAGATCGGCAACGATGCAAATGGGATGTGTGCGCCACCTCATCAATATCCTTTCCGGATCGGCGCGCTCCGGATCTCGCTGTACACTGTAGATCGGCAAGCTTCCGGCATTTTCGCGGCATTTTCCCCGTGTGTATTATTTTACGTGTAGTTATAAAATGCTTATAACTAGGGTGATTTGAGTGACTGTCACTGAAAGCTATTGAAACAAGCTATAAGACCATGTATAAATTATTCATATTGTCTTTCTTTTTTATTTCACACAGACTTTTCATTCGAAAAAAAGTGTAAAAATAGGTATATTTTAAAATAAATATTGTTATTATTGTTAATTACTTGTTTTATTTATTTCCTTTTATGTTTTTGTAATGAATAGTATATGTTAATTATAAAATAAAGCTTAAATCTCCACAAAGAACGATCTTCGTGTAAAGTCTTGATAACGAACGCTCGCTGCGCGGGCCGGGAACAAGTGGACACATAAGTGCTTTGTCCGTAAAGCTATGTCGTCGAATATTGGTGGCCTTGAATCGTAACGGATCGAAATGTGTTTGGGAATTCACTCGTTCATAACTGCGTAGGCAAATAAACCATCTTGTACACCTAATAAGGGTGAAAACTGGATGAGGTAAAAGAGTGCCCCGCGGCACAGCCGCTCTCATTGTTTTTTGAATTACCAGTGCCCGCGGGCACGTCCGATGCGGAAAGGATATGTGTCTTAAGTCCTGCTGTATCTTGGGTCCAACCATAAGATTGTCATTTAGCGACACATCATTAACACCTTTGCTCGACGCGTTAAAAACAACACGAACTTTTGTTGTTTCCTTGTCATCTCTAACTACAGCGTGATGTGGCAAATAGACAGCTTTAGGATTGTCCACATCATCTGCTTCGACTAGAGCCATGTGATTAAGAGTAACATACTCACGTAATACTTTTCTGTATTCTTCATACAGCCTCGGATTTTTGTTTAGTCTTCTTTCTAAAGCCAGTAGTTTTCTCATTGCTATATCCTTTTGATTGTCCGTACTGACATTCAGGATCCTCATTAGTAAACGGTAGTGTAACAATGAACCTTCCATCCTTGTCCCTTATAGTTGTAGCTTCATAGAGCGTTTCGCACATTTGCTCCTCCTTAGACAATCTTTTCTGAATTTTATCTGGTTCAGCTTTTAACTCCCAAAAATGCTTGAGATATTCGTCGTTGTCCGTGATTTGCAAATGCAAGCTTGTTATTTTAGTCTTAGCCAAAGATGAATTGGACACTTGTCCCGATAAAACCCAACCAAAGGCCGTATTTGGCGCGATGAGATTTCCTTTAGGGTGTTTTATCATGCCCTCTAACAAAATATTTGCGTAAACTTCAGCTCCTAGTAAGATATCAATCTTACCCGGGGTTGCGTAATTCGGATCAGCTAACTCCAAGTCCTCAATCTCTAACCAATCAGGTGAATCTAGCTTTTCACATGGAAGCATTGATGTAAGCGAATCTAAAACATATGCGTTTACTTGAATATAAAATTCTGGATTGTGGCGTGACTCTAAATATAACATAACTAAATGTTTAATATGCATTTGACCATCTCCCAGACCTGATACGAACCCATTAACAGAAGTACGTTTTAAGCCAAGTAATTGAACCGCAGATTCTGTAACGAATGAGGCTTGCGAGCCTTGATCTAACAAACCACGCACTAAAAGTCTTTCACCATTACTTGATCGAGCCTTAAGAAGTGTTGTCGCCAGTAGAACATTATTACTCTGATTTTCACGCTTCGAGAAATTAGCCACGATTCTTGGTTCTGCTGTTGACGTACGTGCTTGAATAGTATTCTCAATCCCTGTTTTGGTGACTTCTTGTAAATTATGAGTGTTCTCTATGGATCCTTCTTTATCAAAGTGCAGCATCGTGTGGTGTCTTCTCCCACATTTCTTGCAGCATGTGGATTGTCGACATTTATTAACCACATGAGTGGGCTGCATGCAGTTGAAGCACAGACCCTTAGCTTGTACTAATTCTCTTCTCTGTTGTGTTGTCTGTTTTCCAAACTGCTGTGTGAAATGATTTAGTTTTAGTGATTTGCTTTTTAGGTTGAAAACTTTTTTAACTGTTTGCTTTCCGGAATCAATCATCTCCAAACAACGAAATCTAGCTTCAAGAAAGTCCACTAACTGAGACCAGGTAGGCAATTCCTCTGTTAGCATGCTTACTTGATTTTCCCACTGTTTGTGAGACTCTACGTCCAATCTAGAAACCACTATGTAAATCACTATTGTATCCCACGACCTTGTGTCGATACCCATATTGTTAAACGCCTTTAAGCAAGCGGTAGTTGTGTCCAGTAGTTGCTTGATAGAATGCGAAGACTCTGAAGTCGTTTGTTTTTGTGCGAATAATACTTTCACTATGGCATTTGTATTGTAACGTTTGTTGTTGTAACGTTTAGTCAGTTGCTTCCAAGCCTCTTCATAATTTCTTTCAGTGGTCGGAAAATTACGCAGCAAGCTTTCCGGTTCTCCAGATATACTACTCTTAAGATAGTGTAGTTTTTGCACTGCAGATAATTTCTCGTTTCTGTGTATTAGCGACACAAACATATCGTGAAATGTTTGTCACTCCTCATATTTGCCAGAGAAAGACGGTAATTGTATTCTTGGAAGTTTGACTTCATCATATATCGGATTATTAGTTACTGAACTAGGTTTCTCTTGAAACATGTCTAATTTTTCTTTAAGTTCTGACACATATTCGGTATATAATTCCTCAAAAGTATCAAAGTCATCATTCTTGAAATACGATAAGCCATCTACTTGTTCAGTTGTAGCAATCTGAATAAGCTCTCTATGATTATTCTTAAATTCCGTATATAAATCTTCTAAAATTGTAATTCTTGTCTCTACATATGATTTGGTAACTCTTGATTTTGGGCTCTTCTTAAAGTTCGTCAATGATTTTTCTAATCTCGCAATTAATTCTGCTTGACTTTTAATTAATTTAGCAGCCATGTCTGCGTTCAAAATCACCAATAATCAAAGAATTAAATCAATCACTTATTAAATTTATAAATGATTACAAGTCCAAAATCGATCGAAACTTTTCTAAGTTGATGATCTACTTGTATATTCTGTAAAATATTACAAGTCCCAAATTGATCAAAACTTTTCTAAGTCTTTGAAATACACAAGAGTCCAAAGTCCATTCTCTCACTTTACAATTATCCCGGGTTTCGGTTTTCATAAGATACATAAGAACTTTAAGGGTAAATGTATACAATTTTATGATAAGGTCTCAGCCACTGTTCAGGCATCTATAAATAAATTTAAATATTTAAAAAAAAATGGCTCTGTCGTAAATCCTATTACTCCACAGCTGAATATCTAAGTGATCGGACAGCCTAGGACTAGATTATAATTATTTTATAGCGATAGAAATGACTGTATAATATTGTATATTTTTATTGAAAAGAGCGCAAAAAAATAAATGCTGGGAGAATTTGTTGCGCCGCTCTCTCTCAGAGCGCCATTTGTATCCGAAGCGGTAGTAGTATCTAGTATATTAGAAATGACATCAAAAAGAATTCCAAAGGAATCAATTTTGAGAAAATAAATCCTTATAAAGTCATTAAGTGAGAGTATATGTATAGTCGCAAGCGACGGAGGCTGAGAGTGGTGCTGAGTGGAGCGAGCGCGTGTCGCTAGAGGCGTGCGAGCTGGGTGAGGCGCTGTGCCGCGGCGAGGCGGAGCGCGGCAAGCTGCGGTCGTGCGCCAGCCAGCTGTCGGCCGCCGCCAGCGCCTTCCGCGACGCCGCGCGCCTGGCCCGCGCCGCGCTGCTGGCCGCCATGCACGACGCGCTGGCCGACTGGGCGCGCCACCTGGCGGACTCACGCGCCGACCCCGGTGAGTACATTATATTACTGAACATGTGCGAGGAGAGCGCGGCAAGCTGCGGTCGTGCGCCAGCCAGCTGTCGGCCGCCGCCAGCGCCTTCCGCGACGCCGCGCGCCTGGCCCGCGCCGCGCTGCTGGCCGCCATGCACGACGCGCTGGCCGACTGGGCGCGCCACCTGGCGGACTCACGCGCCGACCCCGGTGAGTACATTATATTACTGAACATGTGCGAGGAGAGCGCGGCAAGCTGCGGTCGTGCGCCAGCCAGCTGTCGGCCGCCGCCAGCGCCTTCCGCGACGCCGCGCGCCTGGCCCGCGCCGCGCTGCTGGCCGCCATGCACGACGCGCTGGCCGACTGGGCGCGCCACCTGGCGGACTCACGCGCCGACCCCGGTGAGTACATTATATTACTGAACATGTGCGAGGAGAGCGCGGCAAGCTGCGGTCGTGCGCCAGCCAGCTGTCGGCCGCCGCCAGCGCCTTCCGCGACGCCGCGCGCCTGGCCCGCGCCGCGCTGCTGGCCGCCATGCACGACGCGCTGGCCGACTGGGCGCGCCACCTGGCGGACTCACGCGCCGACCCCGGTGAGTACATTATATTACTGAACATGTGCGAGGAGAGCGCGGCAAGCTGCGGTCGTGCGCCAGCCAGCTGTCGGCCGCCGCCAGCGCCTTCCGCGACGCCGCGCGCCTGGCCCGCGCCGCGCTGCTGGCCGCCATGCACGACGCGCTGGCCGACTGGGCGCGCCACCTGGCGGACTCACGCGCCGACCCCGGTGAGTACATTATATTACTGAACATGTGCGAGGAGAGCGCGGCAAGCTGCGGTCGTGCGCCAGCCAGCTGTCGGCCGCCGCCAGCGCCTTCCGCGACGCCGCGCGCCTGGCCCGCGCCGCGCTGCTGGCCGCCATGCACGACGCGCTGGCCGACTGGGCGCGCCACCTGGCGGACTCACGCGCCGACCCCGGTGAGTACATTATATTACTGAACATGTGCGAGGAGAGCGCGGCAAGCTGCGGTCGTGCGCCAGCCAGCTGTCGGCCGCCGCCAGCGCCTTCCGCGACGCCGCGCGCCTGGCCCGCGCCGCGCTGCTGGCCGCCATGCACGACGCGCTGGCCGACTGGGCGCGCCACCTGGCGGACTCACGCGCCGACCCCGGTGAGTACATTATATTACTGAACATGTGCGAGGAGAGCGCGGCAAGCTGCGGTCGTGCGCCAGCCAGCTGTCGGCCGCCGCCAGCGCCTTCCGCGACGCCGCGCGCCTGGCCCGCGCCGCGCTGCTGGCCGCCATGCACGACGCGCTGGCCGACTGGGCGCGCCACCTGGCGGACTCACGCGCCGACCCCGGTGAGTACATTATATTACTGAACATGTGCGAGGAGAGCGCGGCAAGCTGCGGTCGTGCGCCAGCCAGCTGTCGGCCGCCGCCAGCGCCTTCCGCGACGCCGCGCGCCTGGCCCGCGCCGCGCTGCTGGCCGCCATGCACGACGCGCTGGCCGACTGGGCGCGCCACCTGGCGGACTCACGCGCCGACCCCGGTGAGTACATTATATTACTGAACATGTGCGAGGAGAGCGCGGCAAGCTGCGGTCGTGCGCCAGACTGTGTTCATCAATCGACTCGCTGTGAGGGAGATTTTCTTACGCTGGGCCCGCCATTTTGTTCACGCCCCGCGTCCCACTCTTAAACTGGCCTGTAACAAGTTCATTACCTAGTACTTTTAGTATACGTAGTATCTACGCTTGCGAGAAATATTCGGATGCTGACCTATATCGACTGAGATAACGATTTGATGAATTTTATTTTATTGTATAACGATTTTATTAAAAAAAAAACTAAGAGGCCCGCCGAGTTTCTTACACTCCTCAGGTCAGGCGTATCCTTTAGAATGGGTTTGACTGTAAAGGTATGCCAAAAATAACAGAGACAAGCGATGATCCGATTATCTCGATCCCACTTATTAATTTTTTAACTGGAAAACAGGCGAACAGTGAACCTGAGCCTAAATTTAATTTAACAACACTTATTTATCGAGGAGGTCGCGAAAAGTATTGATGGAGGTAAGGAAATGCATGTTATACATACCGATTTTAGTAAAGCTTTCGACCTCATTAACCATGACTTATTGTTACTGTTTATTATACAGGTGGTGCCAATCATATCTCAAAAATAGAACTCAAATCGTTAAAATCCAAGGCTATGTATCGAGAGCACAGTCAATACCCATGGGGGTACCTCAAGGATCTCACTTGAGTCCACTATTCTTTATCATATTTATAAATGATTTAGCGTTTGACTTAAAATGTGATTTGAAAATGTATGCTGACGATTTAAAATTGTACAAGAAAATACAGCAGGATGATGACAACATAATATTACAGGAGGAACTGAACAAAGTAAACAACTGGTGCAGACTTAACAAAATGTTGTTAAATGAAAATAAGTGCTATTGCATATGCTTCTCAAAGAAGAAAAAATCGTCCAATATGAATTACTACTTGAGGGATCACAGACTAAAGGAAGTTCAGAGCATAAGAAACATAGGAGTAATAATTGATATGTCATTAACTTTCAGAGTACATTTTGAAAGCATTATTAAAATACCTTCCAAGCTTTCTGATTTCATATCCAGGCCTTAACCTTAACCTTTTTAAAGACCCGCAGCTCTTAACCTCAATCTTTTCAAGCAAGTACAATAGTTGTATATGGTCTCCAAAATACTTCGTTCACTCTGCAAGACTGGAAAATATTCAAAAGAAATTCTTGTACCAGCTGTCTTTTGCAAATAATAAATGTAGAAGTTTACCAAAGTACGAAAACAGATTAGTATATTTTAAAATCGAATCGCTAAGCACTTGTCGGAATATCTTGGATTTAATATACTTATTTACACTAATGCATGGCTTAGTGGATTGTCCTGAATTGTTGGCCCTTGTGCCGATATTCCACGCGACAGCTGCCGGCTCATGAACCGGAAGACCTTTCATTTACCGTATCGTCGAACATCAATGGATCTTAGCTCAATCCTGCATGTTCAAATTGTATATTTAAGCTTTCTTTCATAAGACTTACATAATACACTTAAATTAACATTAACTTTAACTATAGAGAATCGATGCCGACATCTTCCTGTGTTTGCCCTTTCCTGGCAAAAGCTACCACTAATTATTGACAAATTCCTCGTGACTCTGACTCACGTTCACAGTTGACTTTTTAAATTCCAACCTATCATACAAATAATGTAAAAAATATTTTTTTTACACGCTCATGTGATGTTTATAATAAAAATTTAATAAATGTTGACATATTCTCACTAAGTATTAGTTTATTAAAAGAAAAGTAAGTGAAGTGATGTTTATTTAAGATGGTTTTTCTTCATTTTTGCAAAGTTTTCTATTTTTGTTTGTTTTCGATTTGCTTTATTCTTCACTTTCACTATTTTTCTTTTTCCAACATGCTTCATTCCGTTCCGCAGATTTTCGGATTTCTATTTTTTTTAAGGTGAGCTTTTGTCTGATAATTTTTTTAACAGCCCAGGATTGGCATCCATAAGTTAACACGGGAAGAATACAAGTATTATATTAAACAGCTTCCTCTTGTAGAATATTTTCACTAATTTGTTTTTCATAATTTTTTTGAATGACCAGTATCGTTTCCATGGGTTTCCTGTTCTCTTGTGTATTCCTTATGAAGTCCAAATAGACTTGAAGTTGCGCTAGTTTGTCATACATTTAAGGCAAATAAAAAAAGATTGAGGAAAGACGAACGTAATTTTGCTTTTTATCACACAAAGTTACAGGAAAACATTTCAATTACTTGCTCTATCAACTATATTTATATAGCCATATGGCTATTTTAACGGAAATACTAACTAAAATTGATTCCAATTAAAACAATTTAGCTGGACTAGCAATATAGCAGTCCGAGAATCGAACCGCAATTGGTTATATATTTTTTTATTTTCAAAAGACTATAGTATTGTTGCAATCGATCTTGACGCGTCGAGCCAAGGAACAGCGCTTCAATTGAAAGTGAACTTATAATAAAAAACATAAACTAATGGTTATTACTAGGTGGCACTATTGTATTGGACACTTTCATAAACATTCCTATGCAAACTTGAACAGTTAATGTCGATTTTATGCCTGTCCGTCCCTTGTGTCCCAGAAGAAAATCCTGGATCCCTTGCTCAAAATTTTAGATCTGATTGAACAAACTATGGTATTACATTGTTAACCTATATTTTAATAATATAGGGGATTATTTATGAAAATATATGCCGTTAAAACAGTTTTGTACCGCCGTTTGTTGTTCTGTGTGTCGATGAGACCCACGTTTAGAAAGGTATAGACGATTAAACTTCATTATTTCGGATGAATTCTGTAGTTTCTGGATATAAAACTCGTTATCGTTAAAACTCATTCCTCTAAAAGTTATGAAAAGATTTTTTAAATTCTGTTACTCAACCAACCACTATGAATAAGAACTATACAGTAATTTAATATCTATCGTCATCTAGCAGTAGAGGCATACTTCATTTAATTTAATTTTTGCTTAATATTAATTCAATTTGTATAATTTTATGTGCTGTTTTAATATACAAATAAAATTAGAAAAACAAAATTTTGATGATTTGAAATTTTATGAACGATGCGGGACTGGAACCCACGACCTCCAGCGTTCCGTGCCGATGCTCTAACCAACTGAGCTAACCGTTCGAGTGACGTATCATTATAAAATCTTGTATGCTTTGTTCAACTCTCAGGTTGTGGCTTCATCTACAGGATCTACTTTACAGTTGATGACCTGCTCAACAACAATATTTTGCATAATAGGAAATTGACTTGATATGTCGCTCATGTAAATCTAAACAATTTGTTATGTTTTTAAAGTGATAACCCTCACTTCTAGGATTAATACACTAATAAAATTTGAAAACAAAATTTTATGAACGATGCGGGCCTCGAATCAACGACCTCCGGCGTTCCGTGCCGGTGCTCTAACCAACTGAGCTAACATCATAGCATATCGCATCGCAAAGTAGAAATAATTTTGTTGCTAGAGGAGCGTATACGCGACCAAAAGGATGCTTTCCGTAATCTAAAAACATAACAAATTGTTTTAATATGTAAGATGACAGTCAGTAGGAGGGGGAGTCTCACAAATGAGACCAGCAGTGACAAGGACGGAGGAGGGGTCAAAAATCGATGGCCCCTTTATATTATAAAATTGTATAGGTTCGTTAACAATCATTGTAACCGTAATTGCAGTACTATGAGTTTTAGACGTGTATACCGTATAATTTTAAGAATTATTGACATTATTGTTCTGTGTTAGTGTCCCGTACATAAATAAACCATAATCTTAACAAAAACTTGTACTGCCACAGTACGTTTTCCCACAGTATAAAGTAATTAATTCAATTATTATTCAGAGGAACTGGAAGAGGATGCGAATGCATTGCCCTCGGCGTTGGACGTGCTCGCGGAAGAGGTCCGCAATCAGATGCCAAACTCTGCGGACGCGTTCTTGGCCGATGTTGTAAACGATATCGTGACGCGAGCTGAAAAATATATGGCGAAAAACCACTATGATAGAGTGAGTGCTTACTATTTTACCCACAAATTATTTTATCTGCGTAGATGTTTTACTTATGGGACCATTATATATTTTTTGTTAATTTGTATTAATTTGGTAGTATTCCACTTGTTAAAACTAACTACTAAACTAACAACTTGTTAAAATCTTCGTATTCAGACACTGGTCTGAATACGAAGATTTTAACAAGTTGTGATGCCAGTGCGACCACATCTGTGCTCCCGGAGATGTGGTCTAACGTGGATGACTATAGGCCTCATGGTCGCTCAGAGGGCAATGATGTAGGCTATGCTCGGAGTTCCCCTACGAGATCGAATATCTCAGACGATTGCGAAACTGGTGTGGTAGTGGACGGGCACATAGTTCGACGGATAGGTGGCCGTTGGGCCAATTAAGTCATCGAGTGTCGTTCATGTACCAGAAGATGCGGTGTTGGTAGGCGGATGATCTGGTCAAGATCGCCGGAACATGTTGGATGTGATAGGACCGATCGCCGGGTAGATCTTTGGGAGAGGCCTCTGTCCAGCAGTGGAAGTCTTCCGGCTGAAATGATGATAGTATTCTCGATGTGAGGTCATCAAAATCGCAAAATACGGTCGGGTCTGCGTCGTTCTTGTTAATAGTTATTTCTTGCTCGACGGTCTTTCTAGCGTAGTTTAACACATACCCTGCTGTTCGTTCGGTTGCGCAATTAATTTAGTGGCGCGACCAAATTGGACGCGTGCACACCTGAATGTTACTGCGCTGATTAGTATAGAGCTGTATGGTGTCTCACTCACTCGGCCGCCAGCGACACTACCACCTCATTGCATAGAACACGTATGCGCTGTTTTGTTTTTTAATTGCAAAAGATGGATATGCCTTATATCGATATTCGATGTGTTAGACCATCAATTTAGGATAATTCCTCATCAGATAATTCCGATAGAGATTAAAAAATGATAAGGTTGAATCCGTCACTGTTTCCTTTTTCTCTTTGCAAGTATACATATAGCAGTAGTAATGTCTTGTAGGTCCATTTTCATACCTGTCGGAGTGTTGTGTCGTGAATCTCATGTCTAGTTTGGTAGCGTTCCTACGGACACCTCGGTGATGCGCTGGTTGCGCCGCTATGGTGTCCCGGTGAAATATCATTCATGATGAATTATGATGTCATTTTACCCGGAAGACGTCCACTGCTGAACAAAGGTGCCCCCCCCCTCCCTCCCTCCGCTGCCCTCATCCACGTCTTCCGGTACGTGGTCGCCATTCGAAGACTTTACTGCCCCAAACGGCCAGTTCTCCGTTGAGCTATGTCCACTGCCACTTCAGTTTCGCAACCACTCCTACCGATCTCCTCAGAGGAGACCGAGTGAAATATAGCCCTTAGGTACTAATATGTTTTGAGGTATTGCAATGTTGGTTTGCAGGACAGCGCAGCGTGCGTGGAGCGACGCTGCCGGCGACTGTCCGCGTGGGTCGGGTGGAGCGCAGCGGGCGCGCGGGAGGCGTGCGCCAACCTGACGCGAGCTGCGTGCCGGGCGTACCTCGACGACCGGTAGCTACACTTAAAAGTGGAGACGTCTCCGATATACAGAACTACCGTCCGATCTCTTTATTCAGTTCCTGTAGCAAGGTGTTCGAATCAATCTTGTGCCCCTTTCTCTCAAATCACCTGAAAAGGGGTGCACTTAGGGGTAGATATATTTATTGGTTTTATGGTAAAAGTATTTATTTACTTAAGATATGATATTGCTAAATTAATATAATTAATGGTTCTACTGGTGAGTACGCGGATCTCTACTATTAATTGATTAAAATGGTTACTCGGACCAGTCCTGTAATGGTTATAGGCAAATGGTTAATGGTAACTAGGACCGGACCGATCAATGGTTACTCGCGTACTTCCTTACTAAAGGCAACACATAGTTATAAGTAATTAATATTATCTACTAAGCAATATTTGTAATATAATGCTGTTCGATGGGTTTACTTCGAACACCACCTAAAACCAATTTTAACTCCTCATCAGCATGGCTTTCGTAGTGGTATGTCTACCTTATCGAACCTTGCTGTTTACGTGTCCTATCTCACTGACAAGGTAGAAAAAGGTCGACACCGTCTATACAGATATCAGCAAAACTTTCGACAAAGTTGACCTTGGCCTACTTTTTCATAAATTATACCATCTTAGCCTTCACAGAAGCTTGCTGAATTAGTTTGATTCGTATCTGTCTTCTAGAAGCCACAAAGTTACGGTTTGTGGTTTCAACTCCGATACTTTTGTCGTCACGTCAGGAGTTCCACAAGATTCTCACTTGGGTCCAATACTTTTCTTGGTGTTTCTAAATGATCTCTCTGAGGTTATGTTACATTCTCAGCACTCACTTTTTGCGGACGACTTAAAACTGTTTCGTGTGGTCAACTGTCCTGCCGATGTGACCTTACTGCATGAAGACTTAAATCGGATTGATAAATGGTCGATTGACAATCTTAATATCAAAAAATGCAAACATATAAAATTTACCAAGAAATCTTCAGTGATTGATTCTCCGTATCAATTGCAAGACACAGTCCTCGAGGAAGTGGACAAGATAAAAGATCTTGGCGTATTTTTTGATCGTAAAGTAAAAGTTGTTTGCCACATAGACTATATAGGGAATAGGTCATACCGATTGCTGGGATTTTTATGGCGAAATTATCAAAAACCGTCTGAAGACGGTGTACAATGCGCTAGTCCGATGTATTTTGGCTATTTTGTTGCAGTATATGGAATCCCCAGTATAAAACTCATATTAACAGAATCGAAAAAGTCCAAAAACGCTTTATGTTTTTTCTTACTGTCCATGCAAAGAGAAATTGTCTACTCTTAAATCATATCCGGAGATATTACAACACTTTAAATTTTTAATCTCTTGAGGAACGCCGTGATGTATCAGATCATATCCTGCTGTTTAAAATTGTAAGTCTTCATGGATTGCCCTTGCTTGTTTACACAGATATCCTTGGTTGTCCCCAGACCTAATTATAGATTAAGTAATTATAGGCCCTTCTATGTAATGAATACCAGGACCAACTCGGTACAACACGGCTTGCTGTCCTACTAGAATAGATATTTTTTCTGATTCCTTAACTGGATTTAAAAGTAATTTGTATTCAAAATTTTCGAAATTATTATTAATCTTCCATATTTTTATTAATATTTAATCCGTATCCATACCGAGCGATATTGTTTTAACGCAAGCTGTGTTTGCCTGTAATTGGGCCTGCATCTCTACTTATAATATGAATGTGAATTCTGGACGTAACTAAGATAACTAAGTAACTAAACCTGTTGGCAAACCTTATAAATAAAAAAAAACCTTTTTTATTACAATGCAAACATAAACTAGCATGAGAAATAAAAAATAATTTGGATTTTTGTTTTCTTACACCAAAGAAGTATAAGTTCTTGTGTGTAATTACAGCCAAAATAATCGTTAAAACAATGTGACCAGTAGTCGATGAATTCGAGTTCTTGTCTCTCAAAAATCGCCTAACGAATTATCCAAAACATTTGATGCTAACTAGGTTGCCAAAGGAGACAGTTTTTTTTGTTCGACTATTAGGCCCACCTCGAAATGTGGCGTATAGTATTGAAACATACATTGATTTATTCCTTATAATCTCTATATTACAACTGTATACTTCGTTAGAAATGGTCTAACTGGAATACTGAGAACTTCAACAAAATAGTGAACGTCAAAATAACCTAAAAATCATATAGTAATGTTAATAATAAACTATAATATCTTGAGAAAACAGGAACGACAATAATTTAGAAGAGGTGGTACTATCTGATATAAAAATAAACAGGAAGAGTAAGGATACAGCTGATAAAAGAAAGTTTACAATGGTGCACAGAACAGAAATGTTCTACACGTAAGAATATTAATAGTTCCAGGCGTGTGTACACCAACACACCAATACTTCAGTTTAACAGTCAGGGCACTAACCATAACCACTAAACCAGAAAATTAGTTAAAAATACTTAATAACCATCATTATAATTTCAAAGTCTAATCTTCATAAAATAAGTATTTCATATAAATACTATTGAGGTTAAGGTCTTATACACTGTTTATTATAGGAAGAAAATAAAACACATTGTTTATATAGTATAAATATTTATTAGTTATTATTTTGTTATCGTCATTTACAAAATCATCTTTTATAGTTAGATCTCATCCAGAAACGATGCAGGTGGCTCAATCTAATCTTGATGCCCTGCCCCATATACCCCACAACCGACATTTCATTTACATAGCAACCAACAGAATGTCTACCCACCAAACGTATGCAACAGTATCCGGCAAGAGCAGCTCTATACTAGGGAGAGAAATTGACGGGTCAACCAGTAGATAAGTTTTTCTACTTGTGTGCCTTGATTGTATCCTACCCCGTAGAAGATATTTATTTTGACCAAAGTCATGGTTAGGTTGCTAGAATTATTCATTTTTGTATTCTCCGGAGGCACAGTTCAAGTCTCCAGGTATCTCAGACACTAATTAATATTTTCGCATATTACGATGAAATCGTACTGAAAAATTTACACAACGACTCTCTGGAGTATAATATGCTGTAGATGCGATATTAAAATCTTTTTTGAAAAGTAAAATATATCTATTGGATCCATGAACCTAATTTTAATTATAATAGCAATATGAAATAAACCAAATAATTCAAAATAAACTATCACGCAACTCGAAAGAAACTTTTGTTTTGAGAACATAAAAATCAAAATGGCATATGCACAGATAACATAATATATATATATAGACTTTGTCTATGTTACTTTATTCCATTGCACGGTAATATTAAAATATGTACATATTGCTAAATTAGTTTTACCTCTAAACAATAATTAAAATTAGGTTCATGGATCCAATAGATATTTTTAACTTTTCAAAAGCCGGTAATCACTGTTACAATCATGTTTTGTAATATTTTTATTTTCTCACATGAATGTATCAAATGTTTCGTTATACGCATTTTTTTGCCATGGCGACCACAACTGGATACAGGAAATGTATCAAGTGTTTGCCTTTTTATTATAATTTCATGAACCCGGTTGGATTTTATAATCAAATATGTCCTGTTGACAATAATAAATTAGTTACAAATATTACTAGCATAAAACGATTTATAAACATCACCAAATTCAGTGGGCCCAAAAAAACCTTCTCCTTTTTTTCTTTTAAACTTTCCCAATCTATTAATGTTTTTACGAGTAACCCTTACATTTGTTAAAATAATATTTATACTTGTGGCTAGTTATACATGTAGGTTCCATTAAATATTCGATTTATTTTAGGATATATGAGATTTAATAATTTCATACTTAAAGTACATAAGTACTAGGTACTTTCTAAAATGTTTATGTCCAAGTCTACAAATTCAGTTTTTTCAGTGGTTTTGAATAAAACTGGATCCATTACTTTCTCGTACACATGGTGGTCTCAATGACGTATAAAAATTGTTTGAAGCAATACTCTGTCTACTCGTACAGCATTCGTTCAGTTGTTTCGACCGCGCTTTATATACAACGCCACGCATTGACACAGAGTTCAGTGAAAAGCTGTCAAAAAAACAGCATATCCAAACTTAAAAAGATCGAGTGTCGTATTTCAGGTATTTGCCTCTTTAAATTAAAAAAAAATGTGTGAATAACTTGACATTTTTAATAATTTTGCCAAATAATTTCATTTCAATTGTTGAATCAAAATGTTCTTGCCTCATGTTCGCTGCGCGTTTCTCTAACGCGTGATGTAGTGTCCCTACTTCGAGCTTCTAATGAGCGTATACAATACACTTTGAACATTACTGCCACGAAATAGGGTGTTAATTTGAAGGAATTTTTTAATGTTATCTGTATAAGTTCAAGAACATTTTTGACGACCTTTAATAGGCGATTGGGACTAGTTGTTTAGTGTAACATCAATAGGTCTATATTAATAAACCATGTTATAAGTACATTCTAACAAACAGAAAAGAAGCTGAATATAATATGGTAAAAAACATATTTTATTTTCTTCCAGGAGCGACACCACATTCTAAACGCCGTTGCTGTCAATTTTATGGCCTTTCATCATACAATCAATAAATATGACTATTTATTATAGATAATATTGTTACATAATAATGTATTAAATTTTATTATAACTAATTAACTGTTGTTTATATTTTTGGCTGAAATAGTAGATTAAACATCGAGGAAGTATTGTTGTATTTCGTCATATGGCGAAGGACTGACCATAAACGACCCAATTTACAACATTAATTAGCAAAACTGGGAAAGATTATACAAGAACGGTTTTCCTGGTTGGGTATATCTCATAATGAAAAGATAAATAAAACCAATTAATTTTATTTAATCATATAACAAAAGAAAAAATATTATGTTAATACATATTAGTTGCAGTATAAAAATATAATTATATTAATTAAAAATATACAATTTATAGTAAATCCACTTCATTAAGGCACATTAATTGAATGTAGGTACGTTATTCAGATTCAAGTTATGACTCAATAAATTTATCTAATTTTAACATAATATTTTAGGAGTGATGGTATGGATACATTTTATTTAAATTTCACTATACAGTGGGACATAATAAAAGTACTATGAGACAAGGCACAGTCTTAAAATGTCAATCAGATTACAAATTAAGGATAATATATCTATCCATAAATGACGTCACATGTAATACGTAACAGTATTACAACACTAAATTTTAACTAGACTAAACTACGTATCTAATAAACTTGCAAATTGAGTATATTTTTTTATATGTTGTCGATTTTCATGCCTTTGTTTAGATTTTATCAAAACATAACCAAAAAAAATAATCAAAATTCGTGTGACATAATAATTTATGGATGGCGGCACCTTAGGCTTGGGTTTACATTTGAACAAATTAATGTGAATATATATTCTACCAAACCCGTTGCGTTACCCGCTGACCTTAATCAGAATAATGCAGACATCGAACAAGTTTGTTCCTTGGAACTATTAACACACTTGGCGGTTTGATTTTTAGGTCTAAACACAATTAACAATAAATTTCATTGAATAAAAAATTTAATTTGTTTTTTATTTCTTGAGTCTGATCTATTAAGTCTGCTTGTCAGGTGTTCAAACTGCATGAAAATATTGTTTCATTGTCTGTCATTAAAAATGTATTCTTGTAATGATTTTTTCATTAATTATTTGTGCAGATTATGTAGATATGTCATTGGATAAAATATGCAAAAATTTAAACAAAAAATTATATTGAATTCGGGAGTTATTTTGCGGAAATCCATAATTATACAAATGTGAGTTTTATTGAGTGTGAATGTCGACTTTGTATTAGGTAAGTATGTATAACTAATACAATAAATAACACTTCAATTAAATACCATTTAAAGGGTTTTAAAATATATAAGCGAACGAAAGATCCATTTATAACCAATAGTTGAATTTCTACATATTATTTTTTATTCGAACAACTTGTCATAACAGATAACACGATTAAAATGCATAAAATAAGTCAATAAGTAAGTCCTAATAGTAATAACGACAATTTCAATAATAATAATAACAGCAAAAATCAAACATTTCTATCAAAAATGTAAAAAAAATAATTAAATTCATGATTAAGTTAATAAAACTGTTGATATCAATATGCACAGTCGAAATTCATTTAAAAAGATGTAAAGAAGTAATCAAAGTTCCTGCTACATAGTTACTATGGCAAAATTATTTTATAGTTAGAAAAAGCATATAATATATAGATAAAGCCAATGATGTTCTATTCATATAGACAATGGACCTCATACAAAATCAAAGCCGAAATATGGTACATGCCACAAATGACACCATAATAACCTTCGACTATTATGTCCTAGATACATTTCTGTTTGTGTCCTTTCAACTGTCCCATTCTGACAAGCGGGTTTTGTCTGGGGACTTGTCAATAATTAATACCACATTTAATGAAAAAATATTCGTTTAATTAAATTACTTACACTTTTTGCATATCAATCTTATATATTGAAGTTATCTTACCGATGATAAGTCGCACCATCTTTTTTTGAGTCGTTAATGTATTATTAAAACACTTTTTATAGCACACTTGGGCTTGTTGATTGACACACAGTTGACACACAACTAAGGAGAAAAGTGTGCTTACATTGGCTTTAAGCACACTTTTGCCGTTCCATTTTTAGACTGCTATGATATGTCCATATGTATAGAACATCATTGGATAAAGCATAACAACAAAACATAGCTCTTATATACTAAGTGCATTATATTATACAGGTACATTGTAATAACATTAATCTTAATTAATCTTAATATAATAAGAAGCATTTTTATTAATACATAATATATTAAAAATATTTTAAAATTAATCATACACACCTAACGTCATGTTATTTTTGTATAGATTCTAGTTTGAGCTCTTAATACCTTGTTAATGTTTAAATTATTAAATCATATTTTATAATTAAATTATAAATATAAAAAAAAACACGGGTTTCACTCCAGGAGTGCCGGCAGAAGTGAAAACTTGAACAGTAACATTGTGCATTTTTGGATAGTTTGGAATGGTTAGGGAATAATTTCGAACGAATTGCTTTATTTATCTGTAAAAAAAGTAGTAGCATTTATGTTGTTAAATACCATATTAATTTATTGCGGTATGGTACACTAAAATAACAATTTATATTACATAAAAAATTAACACTTAATTGAACCTCGAACATTAAAAAGTTTACCTCTCAGAAAAATCATCTTTCATCCATAATTTCAACTACTGTCGTTACGACTTTTCGATCAGGTCACCTGTCCTGACGCGAGTTTGACATTTTATACCCGAACCAAGAATGTTCAACGTTGCTAAAGTTTTCACTTCAAAATTTTTATTATTTATTTGTTAGGTTTTTTCTGTAATGATAATCTAAGATAATATAACCTGTTTAGTTTCAGGTCCTGTGTAGGCAGGTGTTTAAATACTTATCGGTACTAGTTAGAATAAAATTAAGTACAATAATATGTTCACTTAAAAATATTAAAGGTACAAACAAAATATTAATAAAAATAACCATCAACATATTAACATAATAACTAACAGTAAATATGCGTTTGAGTTGTAACAGTGTTATATTGTTAAAGGTGTAGGACTAGAGAAAAAAATTCTGTACAATGTGTTCAACTAAGATCCGCGTGGAATGCGACTCACATGTCGTCACACGCCACTACATGTAATTTACAAACTTCTGTGGCCACGGCGTTAGCAAGTCCAGGTTTCAAATTATTGTGAATTCGAATAAAGTGCATATGAATGGATTTTTTCAGTTCCGTAAAGTTATTTGAATTTACAATAATTATGGCTAATTTGTTACGTGCATAAGGTAATAGGATTACCACCGTATCGTTTAAGGAATACTTAATTAATGAATTATAGGAGATTGTTATTGGACTTCAGACATTGTCACAATAAAAAAATAAGCAGTTAATTTATTTTATTCGTTGTTTTCAGAAAATTAAAGTTTCCTGCTATTCAATTTTGAACTCAAAATAATTGTTTTTTTAATCAAAAAATAAGTGTTTATGAATAAATTTCGGTGCTAAGAAATTAACTTGCCTTATTATTTATTATAGAACTGGTATCACAAATAATTTATCGATAATCGATATCCTGTCGATAGTGAAAGTTCAGCTATATGCTTACTTAAATGTTTACTTAGATAAGGAAATCAAAAGCGACGTCTCTGGGATAGAACTCTCCTTAGTAGATTAATGTATACTTAGCTAAGTATTCCTTAACACTAAGATAAGGAACGACTATGAGTGCGGCCATATGTAAATAAATTATGAAAATGACAGGAAGCACCTTACTTACTAAGAAACATCTGTCAATGTCATTTGCGTACATTCTTAAAGTAAGCGTCATTGTCATTGAGTTTGACCTACTGTTTTTTTTTTTTTTCAAATTATTCTACGCCCACATTTTTAATTTTGTTTCAAGTTTAACATACAGTTTAGTGACATTATACCCAGATTGCGTGCGTCTACAATTGTAGTGTATAGTATCATTATTGTGTTCGTATAAAAGTGTATGAGGTATATGTGGTTGGTCGTGTGCGGTTAGAATCTGGGCGTAGCGGCTGTCACCTCGGTGGTCTGTGTGGAGATGACGCGGGTGCCCTGAGCCAGACCGCCCGCTTGTACACCACGCAGCTTTATGTACGCGTCAATACCGTAAGCAACGGTCACTACAAAGGCGAAAACCTAGAACATAAATTACTAGTTGAAGTTAAAAGGCACTTATTTTCTCATAATTGATTCCTTTAGAATTCTTTTTGATGTCATTTCTAATATACTACTACCGCTTCAGAAACAAATGTCACTCTGAGAAACAAGAAGCGGCGCAAGAAACTCTCCCAGCATCATTAACCTTGTTGTACGGTGGCATTTATTTAACGCTATTAGCAAGATAAGTGCTGTGGCCCACATAATGACGGGAGTTGAACAGAATTTTGTCAAACTTTTGTACAGCTAACGTGTAATTTGATGACGCTAGTTTGTTGTCGGAACAGTAGTAGGTAACTGGATATCGAAACGCGAGTTTAGAGTTTAACATCCGCATAAATACATGCATGATGTATTTATTTTAAGTATGGTCGGTTGTAGATATTAGGAATATTTAATAAAATAATTATATTACTGGTATACTAAATCTTTCCTGTTTTTTTCTACGTTTTAGTTTCTTGAGTAATGTTATAAATATTTTTTGCCCTAAAGTGCATAGTTTCCGAGATATCGGCCAAAAACTTTTTGCAAGGGCTTCGCCTGGATCTAGCAACATTTTGTCTCTCAGTAAGTGACCCTAAGCCTTACGAAAAAAATTGGACAGAAATTTAGTGCGAGCTTAAATTCTATTTTTATATGTGAACCGCTTTTGTTCAGTTTTTCTTGCTGACCGTACTTTCTAGAACTGTCATTCGAGCCTGGTGTCGAGTTAAGTTGACGGACTTATAGATCGGTAAATAAAAGTACTCACCGCACCAGCTATGTGCGCGTCATCACTCACGGTGACGGCCAGGATCGCAGCTACGAGGATGAGCAGCGTCCATGCCGACGTGAGCACGAACTCCATTTTGAGCCACGGTATCTTGTAGAACTTCTCCACAATGTGGAACAGGTAGAACACGAGAAGGATAGCCGTGAACCAAAACGCCAGCATTGTTGTCCAGATGAAGTAGCCATCTCTGCCTGGGTTAGACAACCTCGAACTAACGATACATATAACTCCAACTACACACAGTACCTGAAACAAATGACATGTCTATATACCTAGGTATACCGTAAAATATCGAAAAAAACACAGAGACGAATGATTGAATAAATCACACAAAATATCCTGCTAAAAATTAAAGTCAGCCCAAGTTTTTTTTATTTTTATAAGATTTCTCAGAGGAACAATTATTGACAAAAATTAATAGTAAAAGATCCGATTAGTGAGCGACCTTCACAATTTATGACACATTGTTCAAATTTTTAAGGCAACTCTCTCGCAACTTGTTTTTTAACATCTGAAATTTAATATAATTAAAACAATTTCATCTAATTAAATGACATATTATATTAGTGTAGCATTTCTTGGAGAGAATAATTTAATTTAATAGCACTGAAATAAAGTTCAAATTGTTAATTTGAATAACCAAAAATAGTTAATAACATTTTATAAGTTATTATCTTAACGATTCATTCATTTTTGAACCATCCCCAAAAGTTTTTTTCTTACATATTATGGAGGGCAAGAGACAAGAGGCTCATGTGATCAAAAATGAAAAACCAATAGCCCTTGGACATCTGCAAGATAATACAAGAGGACATGTGTGACCAGCCTGTAATGTTCTGGTTGGAACCAGCCCTGAATTGAATCTGTTTGGGAATACTAAAGCCGGAAATTCCACATAATGCACATCAATGTACAGGTCAAAAACTTTCATGCAAAAATATGGTTATGAAAGACCTTTCATGGGACTATAGAAATGAACGTCACTCTTTATATCAATGCCAACTAGGAATGATCCTCAATAGAATAGAATTATATTATTTACCATAGAAAGTGACACTAACATTTTGCAACAGTACTTGGTAAACATCGTGAAGCTGCATTAGTTTGTGAAGGAGCATGTCAAATGTGGAGAGAAGAACTGATAGGAATTTCCCGGCTCATCTTTCAAATCATTTAATAACAAAACTGCTTAACCTACTTACTACAATACTATACAATTTATTTATTATTTTTTTATTTAAGGAAAACCAACGGCTAATACAATTTCTGTAGAAACTTAAATAGTAACAGATATTGGCAGAATTAACACTAAAGAAGACTTAAATCATTTGTATGATTATGGATTTCCGCAAAGTAACGCGTAATTCAATAAATTTAACTTAAATAGTAACAGATAGCCAATTACAGGTTTTCACTAATAGAAGTAATATAAAATATATACATGAACACTATTTTTCGGCTCAAATTCATGACAATAAAGATACTTTTAAACAGATAACAAAAAACAATACTTAATTAAAAAATTTGAGAGTTATGCACTGCTTTGCCTTGGAAATGCTTATTAAGTTCTACACACTCGCACCATATATGAGTTTTGGCTATAGTTGCTACTAACAGCAGGAACACAAAGTGGAGGGCTATATCTAAGAGTTTTTTGAGGTACATTAAAATTAACTTTATGCAGCAGATCTGGGCAATCAACATGATTGCTTATAATTTTTAACATAAATAAAAAGTCAGTTATATTTCGCCATTCTTTCAGTGGTAATAAGTGAAACTTTTTACACAAATCAACATAGCTGTAAATCAAGTTTAAGAGGTCTGAGCAGAATCAGTCAAAAACCATGTATCATCTTCTATCATATTGTATGCTATACTATTTGCCTTCTTTGTCAAACAAGCGTTAATAAATGAGTTCTAGTATACTGTCTGGTATTTAAGTGTTAAACTTAACCCTAGCTAACCTATTATATGGTAACATACAGGTTATTCTTTATTCCTGAATTGAAGGAATTCTTGAATCAAGGAGAGAAAAGAGTCTTTTTAGTGGTGAACAAGAAAACTTGTGTAATCTTAGGGCTTATATTTAAATAAACACATAAATTGTTATGTCTTATGTATTTATTTATTAGCATCGCCAACACAATAATCACTAACCAATTACATTAAATATAATTCTAAATAAGTCTAATCTAAGTGTAATTGCACTTACAGGCAACACTACCACATGCAAGAAAAACATAATTAATTTTTCTAATCTTACAATGAACTTGTATCTTCAAAATTCGTGCATAAAGTTTAATGTCACCTGGTTGTTCCCTGTGTTAACACAAATTTGTTTAGTTCCTTGTGGTGAATTCAAACACTGGATTTGCTCACTCTTATGTTCACTGGTAAAAGTTAACACTTGAGTACAAAATAAACTATAATTTTAATAAGAATTGCTTTGCGAGCGCGCGCGATCTCATGCATTTTTCATTTTTTGCTATAAAATTAATTTTCTTAATATAAAATTATATATATGACCAATGTGCGTTTCGTTCACAACATTAAAATCATTTGACCTGTATGACCTGACCTGACCTGTTTCATGTATCTGTGATTTCATCAACACCCTTCAAACCAGAACATGACAGTACAAGTGGACTGCTAATTGCAACATAAATAAGTGTAATGGCTGAACTGAGCTAGACTAAACAATTTGTTATGTTTTTAAAGTGATAACCCTCACTTCTAGGATTTATACACAAATAAAATTTGAAAAACAAAATTTTATGAACGATGCGGGATTCGAACCCACGACCTCCTCTAAACCACTGAGCTAACCGTTCAACGGTTGGTTAGAGTGGTCGGTGGTTTAGAGCAGCGGCACGGAACGCCGGAGGTCGTTTATAAAATTTTGTTTTTCTAATTCTATTTGTATATTAAAACAGCACATAAAATTATACAAATTGAATTAATATTAAGCAAATATAAAATTGATTGAAGTATGCCTCTTTAGTGCTAGATGACGATAAATATTAAATTACTGTATAGTTCTTTCATATTGGTTGGTTGAGGTAGTATTTGTGAGCTAGACTAAAGCTGCATAAATGCTGCTGAAATAAAGAAGAGTAAACAAAAACTTACTGTTTGTACAACTTTTAACACACCAGGCATGGTCTTCAAGTAGGATGGATCAAATCTCAGTCGAGTGTTCACCATTGTGTTGGATGTTACTGTTGTAGTGGTTGTGTGCTGACCAGGGAACCCTGCTTCCGCCATACTGCTTATTTATCTGTTGACAACATCAATTCAGAGTAATGTTACCTGTGTAAAGCACCTCTGTTTCCATGTCGAAATGGAATGGTGACTATTTACAATGAGCCAACTTCTTTCTTATAGGCTGGCAGTGCCCTTGAGTCATTGAGCTGTGGTGAACACCTGCCATTTGATTTTGAAAAAGCGGCAAGCTTTTTCTAGTATAATAGCCAAAGAATTTGGTGTAAGTTGGCGAGTTAAAGTGCCTTTTGTAAATCCAATAAAAATCAACCAGTTTCTCATTTTCATTAGGGATCAGTTGTTACTTATATAGTTATTATGTTACAGTTGTATTTCATAAGAAATATAAAGTACTTAATGCTATAAATAAAGGCTATTTAATATGTTTCTAATTTAAATGTCACAGAAAAGACACACTACATATATCACAACACATACCATTCAGATTGCGGTTTTAATTTTGTGAAAGGTATTTATTTTTATTTTGACAAAAAATTATGATGAAGTGACACTCTTTCCTATCTGCAGAGACTAGCACTTTTTACTATTAAGCTTAGCTCCTAGGGATATTCTCCTAAGGGTCCTTAAAAATTATTGTTTGAAAAGCTTGTTTGCATGATCTCTTGACATAATTGTTTACACATAACATTGGTAAAGGAGCAACAAACTTAAAAAAATATTTAAAAAAAAATAATAATATGTAAATTCTATGCATACTTGACACCAATTGATAAGTATGGACAAACAAAAACATTTACATATGTCATAAAGGCTTTTTTTTCTAAGAACGAGTGAAAATACAAGCAAGATGTTCATTTTTTTTTGGCCAATACTAACAATAAATACATTTTTATAAAATAAGTACCATGAAAACCTCACAGGTTTATCTGATGGTAAATGTTCGAACACATTGCTACTTAGGGTTCTTGAAAACTTTAAGTATTATTTGTGAAATTCAGGCATAAGATGTTAAGTCACATTTACTCAGTAATTTAGCACAATAATACTTGATGGTAGAAGAAGGTGCCACTGTGGTGCCCACCTAACCGGCATTCTGAGCAATCAACTGGTTATTTATGCAATAGAAGGACAAAATATAAGCTTGTAAATCACCAGATTGTAAGTGATCACCACCAGCAAAGATCCCAGACCAAAAGAATTTGTGTTCTCAATTGGACCATTAATAAATTTACTACATATTAATCAGAATATAGCACATTTAAAAAAAAAAAATGTTTTTATATAACAATAATTCAGTATAAAACTTAGCAGTACATAAAAACATATTTTTTTAATTAAAGAAAATCGCAATATCCAGTCAGTTAACACTAGTTGAATAACCTTTGTTCAGAAAGGCTTTTCAAGGCACTTTAAGCCAAATTCACATACATTACATTTTACATTGAGGCACATTACATATTTTTAAAGGATTAGAACATCTAAATTTAAATATATTTTATTTATTTATCCTATAGTATTATTTTCACAGGCATGGGAAAAATAAAATTAACATAATTACCTACCTATCTAAAATATTCTAATAATTCCAATGAAGTGGTCCCTTATAAATAATTTAAATATTATAATTTATGTATAGTTAATAAATCAAACAATAATATTTATGTTTATATTTAATAGGAATATAAAACAATAATATTATATTCCAGTTTATCAATCACACTCAGAATTCCGCCCACTTAACAGAACCGATTATGATATCTTAATTATAAATTCATTGTAATCAAATGAATAATACGGATTTTACAATAATATACTCTAAAAATAATATATTATCTTACGTGAGCCCACTAGTTAGTCGTCATAACTTAAAATAGCGCTAGTTGGGTAATATATGATTATGAAAACGCAAAGGAATATTATTATGGACATCACTTTCCCAATGTATTAAGAAAAAAATACAGTTATTTATACCTTATAAAGTGAATTTCTCAAAACTAGCAACGAAAAAGCACTAAAACTACAAGATAAAATGTTTTAATTTACAAATATTTCGTAGTTTTTTAGAAAATAACTACATAATACACTACACTACATCACACATCCGCTACAATTCCGCGAAACACAAAAATTAGCTGACAACTGACATTTTTTTTTTTTTTCTTCTTTTGGCAATAGCGTTTACTTTTTGCCAATAACGTAAATTAAAAGATTGGGAAACTAAGTTAAAAAAGGATACGGAACACGGGAAAGGATCAGATAAGTAGAAAGAGGATTGAAACGGATATTAAAAATTTCATAAATATACATATATACTTGCTACTTACACAACATTACAAATATTTAAACTTTGATATGATTCTGAAGAATGAAAGATGACAATATTTTATAAAATTTACATGGATACATAATTAGAGAGGATATACAGGTAGGAAAAGGAACATTAAGAGATATTAGATCATTCAGGAATGAGGAGCGGTCGTATAGAGAACATGAAAAGAAAATGTGATCTAGATCACATTTATCGGATTCACATTCACACATGTCAGTAGATACAATGCCTAATCTGTTAAGATGAACAGGAGTGCAAACATGACCCAAACGCATTCTTATGATAGAAGAACATACTAACTTATTGCATTTGGCACGGAAAAACCATGGTTTAAATGAAATAAGTGGCTGAAGGTTAAAATATTTCCTGCCTTTTGATTGACCAGTTTCAGTCCAAAGTCTATTCCAACAATCCTGAAGGTGAACTATAGGAAGAGCACCTAGATCCTGGCAAAAAACTTTATAAGGGAAAATGTCGCCATCGACCACGGCTTCATTAGCTAGTTGGTCTGCTTTTATATTACCAGGAATGTCGCTATGGCTGGGGATCCATACAAACAACACAGAAAGACCAAAGTGATTGCATTTATTTAATAGATTTCTTAATTCTATGACAACAGAAGAAATGTTTTTTGATTTAAATGGGAACCTATTGAGAGACTGTAAGGCACTTTTTGAATCAGAGAAAATTATTGTTTTTGGAAGTTTAAATAGAATAATATATTCAATAGCCTTAAAAATACCATAACATTCCCCAGTAAACACCGATGTTTCCGGAGGTAGTTTAATTTTCTGTGATATTTTAAATTGAGCGTGATAGACACCTACACCAACGGGATCCGAGGAGGAATGTTTAGACGCGTCTGTGTAAATATGATGGTAATCAACCCAAACAGTATTTTTAAGAAGATTAAACGAAAAATTTGTACTAATATCGTGCTTATTTAAATCTGAGTTAAAATTAATTTCTGGAAGCAACATTAATGCTTCAAAGCTAGTACTGAAAAGAGGATAATTAATGGATCGATGAATAGGAGCTTTTATGTTGATAAATTTCTTAAAACTATTGATTAGACAAGGTGGTTTTTTATTTGACCAATATGCAGATGAATCTATATAATGAGAAAGTTTCTGAAGTTTGTTATAAAGAGAGTGGTTAAGAAACTGAAAAGATCGGAATATAAATTTGTCTGCTAAATATTGACGACGTAGATGTAGTGGAGGATCACCACATTCTACTTGAAGAGCATTGATAGGACTTGACCGCATAGCACCAGAAACTACTCGTAAAGCTTTGTACTGTATGAGATCTAGTTTTTTAAATGTCTTAACACTACCAAGCTCCAGCAAGAATGTACCAAAATACTTCTTATAAGAGCATTATATAACAATTTTATGCAAAAAGGGTGCGCACCCCACCAAACACCTGACAGACATCTTAAAATATTAAGAGTACGCTCACATTTAGCATTTAGGTAATCACAATGTGGGATACCAGTTAGTTTCGAATCTAAGACAATTCCCAAAAACTTAACATTATCTTTAACTGGAATCTGATAACCCTCATAAAATATAGAAATAGGAGGAGGAGTTCTTGATCTCGTGAATAAAACTATTGTACTTTTTTCAGGTGATAGATCAAGGCCATTTAAGTCCAACCAAGTTTTTAAATTTATCAGCGGTTGTGTTATAGAAGAACTAGCTTTTTCAATAGAAATATCACGACAGTAAATTAATAGATCATCAGCATACTGAAGAACATTTACACAATTAAGTGATGATTTTAAATCGTGTGTATAAATATTATACAATATTGGGCTAAGTACTGATCCCTGGGGGAGGCCCTTTGAAACAAGTCGACTTCCTGTCATCTAGTTTCAGGATTATGTATCTTTCGGAAAGCATGTTTATGATAAAATTTGTTAATAGCAGAGGTATATTAAGTTGTAAAAGCTTGCTCTTTAAAATACTTATTACGACATTATCATAGGAACAATTTATATCTAAGAACGCAGCTATTACTGATTTATTATTTGAAAATGATAATTGAATATCAGAAATGAATATACTTAAGCTATCAATAGTACTTTTCCCACGTCTGAAACCGAATTGGGATTCACATAATAGACCGTTATGCTCAACAAACCATTCTAAACGATTTTTTATAAGATGTTCTGTAATTTTCATCAAAACAGAAGAAAGTGCGATTGGGCGATAGGCAGAATGGTCTGCAGAACACCTATTAGGTTTCAGTACGGGAATTATTTCTTGACGTTTCCACGCGGAGGGGATGTTACCAGATGTCACTATGGAATTTATAAGAGATAAATAATAAAATAAAGCATCATCATCTAAATGAGAGATAAAGGAATACGGAATACCGTCCAGTCCAGGAGCAGAATCCTTAACATGAGACAATACACCTTTTAGTTCAGTGAGAGAAAATATACTGTTTAAACCAAAACAGTTATCATTATTTATATTTATTACAGGGTAACCAATTATTAAGTCTTCAGGAACGAAAGGTGGAGCCAATTTATCTAAAAAGCTATTAACTAAATGAAAAGGGATTGATTTTGGAGATGAATCTTTGTATGCAGATCTAAACCTTCTTATATTTTGCCATACAAGAGATGGTTTGACATCAGGTGATATTGAATAGCAGAAATTTTTCCAGCCATCAAATTTCTTTTTCTTTAGAAATTTTGAAGTTTCTGACATACTCTTTGTAAGAATTTCAAAATTCTCATCAGTGGAACATTGACAGTATGTAATTTCAGCATATTTTCTTCTCTTTACTGCCTCAGTACATTCGTTATCCCACCAAGGAGGAGAAGGAATAAAACCCAAAGAGCTATTTTTACTTGGAAATATCTCATTGGCAACCTCAATAAAGATTCTTGCTAAAGAATCTGCACACTGAGATTCTGTACCTGGATTAATTTTTGGAAGTGTAATAATTTTGTTTTTTATTAGATCTTTATATAAATCCCAATCAACATCATTAAGCTTATATTTTAAACGAGGAGAATAAGTATTATGTAATACTTTATTGTTATTATTGCAGGTTGGAAATGATAATAATAGTGGGAAGTGATCACTACCAAAAGTAGATCGTAATGGATCCCAGGACAAAGAAGAAGCAAGATTAGGTGTAGTGACTGTTAAATCTGGAGCACTTGGGCCCTCGTCAGGATGAGAACGTCGTGTAGGACGACCATCATTTAATATACACAAATTCACTGAATCAAATATATCTATTAATGTGTTACCATAACTATTAGAAGATAAGTAACCCCAGGATTCATGGCGACAGTTAAAATCACCAAGGATCATAAAAGGCTTCGGAAGAATGGAAATGATATCTTTAATTTCATTTAAGATTGCAGAAGAAGGATGAGGTATATAAATAGATACATAACAGATATTTTCAACTAAAGCAGCAATAATAGAAAAATCATTACTGTGAGAAGGAATAGAGAAGAGAGAAAAGGAAAGAGGGTGTTTCACAAGCATGGCTACTCCGCCATGCCCATCCACACGATCTTCTCTGAGACATGAATAACCACGAATCTTAAATAAAGATCCTGGTTTCAACCATGTCTCTTGAAGAGCACAGATATAAGGTTTATATTTATTTAATAAATAAATAAGATCACTTTTTTTAGGAGTGATGCTTTGACAATTCCATTGAAGAACTTTGTCCATTATTTGGTTTATAAATTTGAGTAATTGCAGAAACTAATAAGGCAGCGTTGGACGGTGAAAATTCATTCGATTGACTAAGAGATTTTATAAGAGAAATAATTAAATCAATTACTGAGGATTCCAAAGGATTTTCATTTTCTTTGTTAATTAATGCACATCCATTAGAGGGTTGGGGAATATTAAAATCCCTTAAAATTTCTTGGTGAGCAGATTTGTCATATCCTTTGCTAAGTGTAGGTGGAGGCTTTGGTTTAACAAAAACAGTTTTTTTATATGAAGTATTGTTTATAGCTTTAGGTGTTGAATGTTGATGCTGGGTTGGAAAAGTATTAGGAGTGATGTTAGGTGATGAGAGTAATGTATCTGCATATGAAATTCGAGAGACAGATGGATGTATCTTTGAAGCTTCTGAATAGGAAATACAGTTTTTAGCCATTGATTCCTTTATAGCTCTTTGTCTTTCATATTCTAAACATTTTTTATCAGTTGCAATATGGGAACCTTTACATAAACAACAAGATATAAAATCATCTTGAACAGAGCAGTTATCACCACTATGTCCTTGACCACATCTAAAACATCTTGGTTTAGATCTGCATTGAGATTTCACATGACCAAACCGACAACAATTGTAGCATTGAATAGTAGGATATATATACAAGTCTACAGTAAGAGAAGTGTAGCACATATATACTCGTTTAGGCAAAAACTGTCCATCAAAAGTAAATACCACAGACTCAGTACATTTAAGATGGTTTTGTCCATCAATCATCATCTTTCGTTTTATTCTCCTAATTTTTATGATTGGACCACAGCCAATAGGAACAGAAACATTATCTTTTATTTCCTCTTCAGACCACTCAGCTGGTACTCCTCTGACTATTCCTATTCTACTCACAGAAAATGATGGAATAAAATCATCCGGAGGGTCCATCATATTATAGAAAAGTGAAGAAAAGAAGACTTACCAATAGGATGAAATTTACACAAATTAACACTTTAATAAAAACTAACGTGCGGAAAAAGGGCGGGAAACTTAAGATCGGTCGCACGTAATTTTAATAATTTTTCATTTTATTTTTAAATTTCATGTAAATATTTAGATATTTTGATCAGATAAGTTGTAGTTTGTATATATTTTAGTAGTTAGTTTTTATTAAAGTGTTAATTTGTGTAAATTTCATCCTATTGGTAAGTCTTCTTTTCTTCACTTTTCTATATGATGGACCCCCCGGATGATCCTGGGGGGACAGCCCCTGATATAGGTCATGTAGTGACAATTTCTCATAATGACGAAGGTAGCACGATGGATACAGATGGTTCTGTGTCTCAGACATCTAGTGGCCGTAAAAGAGTGTCAGCTCGACCCAGAATATGCAGACACTGTAATAAAAGACGACGAAAACACCGTGGTGATAAGAAGGATATTAAGGAAAGTGATTGCAAATGTGTAGACATTAATGATAAACAAATTCTTTTCAAAGTCGATTCCTGCAATAATTCTTCTATAGTAGTAGAGAACATACAAAAAAATAACACAGACACTCCACAACACCCACAGCCCCCTGTTGCAAGGCTGTTATATAACTCATTAGATGCTGCTCCTTTTGTTGTACACATTCAGAAACAGTATTCATCTCCCGATGATAATGTTACTTTACATCCAGTTACATTTGGTCGTTTTCTCAAAAGAAATTCTATTAAAAATATTGTGAATGGAAGTTTAAAAAGGATAGGCCGGAATAGGTTATCTATTTCTTTTTCTAAGTACCAAGATGCAAATGACTTTGTTGAAAACAAAAATTTAGAAAATGAAAAATATAAGGCTTTTATTCCATCATTTTCTGTGAGTAGAATAGGAATAGTCAGAGGAGTACCAGCTGAGTGGTCTGAAGAGGAAATAAAAGATAATGTTTCTGTTCCTATTGGCTGTGGCCCAATCATAAAAATTAGGAGAATAAAACGAAAGATGATGATTGATGGACAAAACCATCTTAAATGTACTGAGTCTGTGGTATTTACTTTTGATGGACAGTTTTTGCCTAAACGAGTATATATGTGCTACACTTCTCTTACTGTAGACTTGTATATATATCCTACTATTCAATGCTACAATTGTTGTCGGTTTGGTCATGTGAAATCTCAATGCAGATCTAAACCAAGATGTTTTAGATGTGGTCAAGGACATAGTGGTGATAACTGCTCTGTTCAAGATGATTTTATATCTTGTTGTTTATGTAAAGGTTCCCATATTGCAACTGATAAAAAATGTTTAGAATATGAAAGACAAAGAGCTATAAAGGAATCAATGGCTAAAAACTGTATTTCCTATTCAGAAGCTTCAAAGATACATCCATCTGTCTCTCGAATTTCATATGCAGATACATTACTCTCATCACCTAACATCACTCCTAATACTTTTCCAACCCAGCATCAACATTCAACACATAAAGCTATAAACAATACTTCATATAAAAAAACTGTTTTTGTTAAACCAAAGCCTCCACCTACACTTAGCAAAGGATATGACAAATCTGCTCACCAAGAAATTTTAAGGGATTTTAATATTTTCCAACCCTCTAATGGATGTGCATTAATTAACAAAGTAAATGAAAATCCTTTGGAATCCTCAGTAATTGATTTAATTATTTCTCTTATAAAATCTCTTAGTCAATCGAATGAATTTTCACCGTCCAACGCTGCCTTATTAGTTTCTGCAATTACTCAAATTTAACTTCTTGTGTCAAGTGATTAGTGAAGTGTCAAATGAAAGCAAACACATAAATAAACAAATATTAACGCAGCGTAATTCGAATTCCTTAAATGCACTTGAAAACAAAACCCATGTTTTGCGCAAAAAATACTGTGATATTTGTGAAGTGGGTGGCTTGGAGAAGAAAATATTTTGTTCGCTTCGCAGTATACAAGTGAATTCAATCGTGTGTTGTCCTTATTGAGCAATTATTTAAAATGACTGCAACTGGAAGACAGCTTTTCAATGAAGCCGAAAATATTTGTCTGCAGGAGTTAGTGATCAAATACAAATTAAATTCGTTAGCCACTATGGGGAGCGCAGTGGCTAAAAAAATCCCTGGCTTAGCCGAACAGAGGAGTACAATGCCATAGAAACGAATTCAAAAGTAAGTACTTACTGTAGTTGAAAATATATTTTATTCTATTATATTCACTTAAGGCAAACTTTACGAAACATTTGAGCAATTATTTCTTTATCACTTTACTTTTAGAGTACTGAAGCTCAACTTAAAAATGTTGGGATCAGGCGTAAAAGTATGTTGGCCTTAGAGAAAAGGGAAAGGATGAGGACCGGTCGTGGTGCCTCTAATGCTTACATACCTAGTACCTGTACTGGAGGATGCTCTCGCTGAACAGACAGATGTGGAGTTGGCAGATGTAATCGACAGTGATAACATACCTTGTAATGCAGGTAAATAACATTAAAGTACTTCTGGTACTTACTGCTTTAAGTTTATTGCCATTTGTGATTTTTTATGACTGTTTTTCTGTTTGGCAGTAATCCAAATTGATGATGTGATGTTGTTAGACATGTCATCTCAAGTACCAGCAGTTGAACATGTGTCAGAAATAGGTAAAATAACCAACCTTTTTAAAATTATAAAAAATAATATTATGTTATTATATATTATGTTTATTGTTAAGTATTAATGTTATACGTAATTTTACAGAAAACATTATAAACACTCCTCCACATTTGACAGAGTCCCGGTAGACTGATTATAGTGCAGCTCCATCACAAGGTAGTTATAAAAATATTTTGTCAAAGTTTAAAATGAATGTACATTCAATTAAATTAAAAAAATGTTATACCTGAACACATTATAATAGGCAAAATAGTTGCCATAATCAACCACTTAATTAATGTCTGACTGTTCATCACTGGTGTCTTTTCTTATTATTTGAAGATAGGGGATATAGAGCCTCAACTCGCCATGCTGATTAAATACTGGTTGATGGGCTTAGATAACTTATTGCAACTCTTTACATTTATTATCAGTTGTTAGTGGTAGTGACTGGGTCGACAGTTTAACTTGTTCTCTATTGATGGTATGGTTAGAGAGACGGAGACCACAGGCCTATTGTTATTATTTAAAAAAAAAATCAATAAATGTCTGAAATTGTTGTTTTACTTTTACAATATAGGTCTTATTATATGATTTACATTTCAGAGTCAAGAAATATACGGACCAGAGTGATTCAAGAAGAATTTCATATCCGTCAACAAACATATGGAAAATCTCAGAAAAGGGAAGAGGAGCTGCATAAGCTCTCGCAGAATAGCTGAGAAGGAGTGGATGGTGAAGGCAGCAGAGGAGATTTTTCTCAAAGCCAAAACTGAGAGAGAAGCTGCAGAGGAACTTCTCCTCTGCAATAGAGCCAAAAGAGAAGAGGCTGAATTAAGTTTAAGAATATTTAAAAATAAAAATTTTGAAAATTAATTTAGTATTAGGTTGTATGTATATGTTTATTTCAATTCTATTGTGTAATAAAAAACTTTATTGCTTAGTATTCATTCATTTATAAATCATCCAAAAATTTAGTTGTGAACAGTATTTAACAAACTTATTAATATAACAATAATAGTAAAGATTAATATTTAAATTTTCCTTAAAGTAACATTTAAAAAAATAAAGTAACATATAAAAAAATGTATGTATAAAAACATAATAAGATGTAGGTGTTAACTAAAATGTCTTGCTATAAATGCAGCCCTTATAACACTACCTTGTGCTGTATCACCAGTGTGAGGTACTGGAACTACAGCAAGATTGGTTAAGGGTTCAATCATTTCTTGATTGGTCTCAATACTAATATTATATAGCACAGCACATGCCACTATAATATTACATGTATTTGCCAGATTATTTTGCAGTTTTCTATTCAAACATGCAAATTTTCTTTTCCATACACCATTAAACCTTTCTATAATATTTCTAGTACTGATATGGGCCCTATTATATTTGAATTCAGGTTGTGATTGAGGATTATGGACTAGTGTATACATGTATGGTGACTGTGCATAACCACTATCACCAATCAGTAAACCTGCAATTTCCCCTTCTTCAAATCTCATATAACACCTGCTATTATTAAATATTCTAGAGTCATGGACAGATCCAGGCCAGCGTGCTACGATATCATATATTTCCATCCGAGGGCCACATACTATTTGCACATTAATTGAAAACCAACCTTTACGATTGCGAAATACTTCGCCGTTTTGTCGGTTTGGATTTTTTATTGGAATATGGGTACAATCAATGCATCCAATAACCCCAGGAAATCCAGCAACACGATGAAATTGAATCTTCACATTAGCTTGCTCAGGGACGTCAGGAAATTTAATGAAGCGCCTTATTTTTAAAGCTAAAGCTTTCGATACATTGGCCACAATCTTTGAAACGACTGATTGACTTATTTGGTGCAAGTCGCCGCAAACAATCTGTAAAAATACCGATTAAAGTAAAAATGTATACATACAAAGCTTTGTATTGCAATTTTATGAATGTAGACAAGTTATAAGAACACTTACTTGAAAGTTTCCAGTTGCGTAAAATCGTAAGGCTGCTAGCATTTGGATCACTGGTGGAATCGGCAATCCACGCTTGCTGTCTCCAGTATTTTGGAAGAGCAGGGGTAACAAAAAGCTTGCCACAATATTTTTGGTGAAGCGGAATCTTATTCGAAATTCATTTTCATCATAAATTTCCATCGGATTTTCTGCATCTCGTAAATATCGTCGCGATAAGTAGTCGTAAGGACTATCGTACATATATTCAATAAAACTTTCGAAAGACATTATAAAAAATTAATGAAATAATGTCTTTTGTAGCTAACAATTACTTATAAACTTCCTCAAGGTAGATGGCGATCAACCTTACATTTGACAGTTGGTTCCTCGACTCAAACTCACCTCGAGTGAGGAAGGTGTTTGAGGTAAGGACAAAAATTACAACTGTGAATATGAAAACCCCTCAGTGAGGTTGAGTCGAGTCGAGGAAATCATGAGTTTACGACTTAGAATATGGGTGTTAATAATTGGTTACCCTGTAATAAATATAAATAATGATAACTGTTTTGGTTTAAACAGTATATTTTCTCTCACTGAACTAAAAGGTGTATTGTCTCATGTTAAGGATTCTGCTCCTGGACTGGACGGTATTCCGTATTCCTTTATCTCTCATTTAGATGATGATGCTTTATTTTATTATTTATCTCTTATAAATTCCATAGTGACATCTGGTAACATCCCCTCCGCGTGGAAACGTCAAGAAATAATTCCCGTACTGAAACCTAATAGGTGTTCTGCAGACCATTCTGCCTATCGCCCAATCGCACTTTCTTCTGTTTTGATGAAAATTACAGAACATCTTATAAAAAATCGTTTAGAATGGTTTGTTGAGCATAACGGTCTATTATGTGAATCCCAATTCGGTTTCAGACGTGGGAAAAGTACTATTGATAGCTTAAGTATATTCATTTCTGATATTCAATTATCATTTTCAAATAATAAATCAGTAATAGCTGCGTTCTTAGATATAAATTGTTCCTATGATAATGTCGTAATAAGTATTTTAAAGAGCAAGCTTTTACAACTTAATATACCTCTGCTATTAACAAATTTTATCATAAACATGCTTTCCGAAAGATACATAATCCTGAAACTAGATGACAGGAAGTCGACTTGTTTCAAAGGGCCTCCCCCAGGGATCAGTACTTAGCCCAATATTGTATAATATTTATACACACGATTTAAAATCATCACTTAATTGTGTAAATGTTCTTCAGTATGCTGATGATCTATTAATTTACTGTCGTGATATTTCTATTGAAAAAGCTAGTTCTTCTATAACACAACCGCTGATAAATTTAAAAACTTGGTTGGACTTAAATGGCCTTGATCTATCACCTGAAAAAAGTACAATAGTTTTATTCACGAGATCAAGAACTCCTCCTCCTATTTCTATATTTTATGAGGGTTATCAGATTCCAGTTAAAGATAATGTTAAGTTTTTGGGAATTGTCTTAGATTCGAAACTAACTGGTATCCCACATTGTGATTACCTAAATGCTAAATGTGAGCGTACTCTTAATATTTTAAGATGTCTGTCAGGTGTTTGGTGGGGTGCGCACCCTTTTTGCATAAAATTGTTATATAATGCTCTTATAAGAAGTATTTTGGTACATTCTTGCTGGAGCTTGGTAGTGTTAAGACATTTAAAAAACTAGATCTCATACAGTACAAAGCTTTACGAGTAGTTTCTGGTGCTATGCGGTCAAGTCCTATCAATGCTCTTCAAGTAGAATGTGGTGATCCTCCACTACATCTACGTCGTCAATATTTAGCAGACAAATTTATATTCCGATCTTTTCAGTTTCTTAACCACTCTCTTTATAACAAACTTCAGAAACTTTCTCATTATATAGATTCATCTGCATATTGGTCAAATAAAAAACCACCTTGTCTAATCAATAGTTTTAAGAAATTTATCAACATAAAAGCTCCTATTCATCGATCCATTAATTATCCTCTTTTCAGTACTAGCTTTGAAGCATTAATGTTGCTTCCAGAAATTAATTTTAACTCAGATTTAAATAAGCACGATATTAGTACAAATTTTTCGTTTAATCTTCTTAAAATACTGTTTGGGTTGATTACCATCATATTTACACAGACGCGTCTAAACATTCCTCCTCGGATCCCGTTGGTGTAGGTGTCTATCACGCTCAATTTAAAATATCACAGAAAATTAAACTACCTCCGGAAACATCGGTGTTTACTGGGGAATGTTATGGTATTTTTAAGGCTATTGAATATATTATTCTATTTAAACTTCCAAAAACAATAATTTTCTCTGATTCAAAAAGTGCCTCTCTCAATAGGTTCCCATTTAAATCAAAAAACATTTCTTCTGTTGTCATAGAATTAAGAAATCTATTAAATAAATGCAATCACTTTGGTCTTTCTGTGTTGTTTGTATGGATCCCCAGCCATAGCGACAATCCTGGTAATATAAAAGCAGACCAACTAGCTAATGAAGCCGTGGTCGATGGCGACATTTTCCCTTATAAAGTTTTTTGCCAGGATCTAGGTGCTCTTCCTATAGTTCACCTTCAGGATTGTTGGAATAGACTTTGGACTGAAACTGGTCAATCAAAAGGCAGGAAATATTTTAACCTTCAGCCACTTATTTCATTTAAACCATGGTTTTTCCGTGCCAAATGCAATAAGTTAGTATGTTCTTCTATCATAAGAATGCGTTTGGGTCATGTTTGCACTCCTGTTCATCTTAATAGATTAGGCATTGTATCTACTGACATGTGTGAATGTGAATCCGATAAATGTGATCTAGATCACATTTTCTTTTCATGTTCTCTATACGACCGCTCCTCATTCCTGAATGATCTAATATCTCTTAATGTTCCTTTTCCTACCTGTATATCCTGTCTAATTATGTATCCATGTAAATTTTATAAAATATTGTCATCTTTCATTCTTCAGAATCATATTAAAGTTTAAATATTTGTAATGTTGTGTAAGTAGCAAGTATATATGTATATTTATGAAATTTTTAATATCCGTTTCAATCCTCTTTCTACTTATCTGATCCTTTCCCGTGTTCCGTATCCTTTTTTAACTTAGTTTCCCAATCTTTTAATTTACGTTATTGGCAAAAAGTAAACGCTATTGCCAAAAGAAGAAAAAAAAAAAAATTACGTGCGACCGATCTTAAGTTTCCCGCCCTTTCCCAACTGACATTTATGATTTTCTATCAGAATTCGGAGCGGATGGGGGATTACAGGGTTATCAGTTATCACGATTAACCATAGAACAATAATAAACCTAACTATATAAAAAAGAACTCATGAGTACATAATTTTATGGATATAAAAATAAATAAATACTCTAATCAAATAAAAAGATATATGATCAGTCAAAACCACTCGAGTGCCTAACGTTTTATAAACAATACCTATTCTATTCTATTCTTCCTACTATGGCTCCTGTGGAAGGTATACCACAAGTTTGCCAATGTCACGTTAAGGTAGACCACCAAGCTTAGAGTATTCTTTTACTAATTTTAATGGTATTGATCGGTGCTTAAGATTGAAACAAGTTTTATTTTCTTATACCTGAAACAAATATACATGCTGTTAGGACTATAGACAAACACAAATATAATTACTTAAATTATTTGATATAAGTACTTAGTGCTATTTACAACTTAATCTTATTTATTTTAATATATTTACACAAAATATATACAAAAGGAGTGAAAACTAGGGAGAGGAGACATTTAAAGGAAGTTGGGCGGGGAATTTCAGGAGGTATAAAATTGTATAAAGAAGGTTGTGTTAAAGGGCAATTGAAGAATAAATGATCCACGTTTCCCTCATCTAGACCACATTCACACAAGGAATTGTCCCTAATTCTTATTTTAGCCAAAAATACTGGGGTACAAGCATGATTAAAACGTAGACGACAAATAGTTGAAATCACTGACTTGTTGGGAATTTTAAATTTCGAGAACCAAGGTTTCTGAGGAATTACGGGTTGTAGATCTCCATAAAATTTGCCTTTAGAGTTTTTGGAAACTTGCCAAATGCTGGACCAATTCTCATGCAATGTGGGTTTCAGGATGGTGCGCAAGTCATGGGAGAAAATTTTTGAGTATTGGAGGGAACCTGTTGCAATAGCTGTCTTCGCACAGGCATCTGCATTTTCGTTCCAAGAATGCCTGAATGACCTGGAATCCATGCTAAAACGATGTTAATATTGAGGTCATAGTATTCTTTCAAAGATTCCCTTATTTTAAATATAATTGGAAAATGACTTTTAGACCTAAATGGATTTGACAGTATTGATTGAAGGCAACTTTTGGAGTCTGAAAGAATAATAGAGTTGTTCATGCCATGAGCCTTAACAAATAAAATTGCTTCAAGAATGGCAATTGATTCCCCAGTGAAAACAGAAGTGATAGATGGGCAGCTGTAACTGAGTATAATTCTTGTTGAAGGAATCCATGCTGCAGCACCAACAGGGCTCATGTCTGTTTTTGAAGCATCAGTGTAGATTTTATGCCAATTTTGAAAATCAGAGTACATTATCTGAGAAAAAGTTTTATTGGCTTCTATGGAAAACTTATCTATACCTAAGTTTAAAATTACAGATGGTTGGAAAGTGAGTGCACTAAAAGGCATAGTAAATAGAGGCAATTTAGAATATTGGAAGAGGGGGTAAGAGAGGTGAGAGAATAATAAGTAACTGTGGAGAATGCAGGGTCTTTTGTCTTCAGGAATATTATTATTATTGTATAAAGCAAATAGTTGGTCTAATTTTGGAAGCAAGGGATGTCCACAACATTCAGCTAATTTGAGAAAAAATTTATTGGCAAGAAATTGACGGCGAAGTGAAAGGGGGGGTTCCAGACACTCTACTTGCATGGCATTAATCGGGCTAGATTTCATGGCTCCTAATATTATGAGCAAGCATTTAGCCTGAATTTTGTCCAGTTTATTCAGACCTGCTTTATTTCCTGGGATCAAAAACATAGTGCCGTAATCCATGTGGCTGCGAATGATTGCATTGTACAATAATTTTTGGGTGAAGGGGTGAGCTCCCCACCAGACACCAGATACAGAGCGCAGGATATTAATGTTTTTCTCACATTTCTGTGAGACATAATCAAAGTGCTTTATGCCTGATAATTTTTGATCTAACCAAATCCCTAGAAATTTAACATTGGTAACAACAGGTAACTCAACATTATAAATTTTAATTTTAATATGAGGAAAAAGTCTTTTATTTGTAAATAAAACTACTTTGCTTTTAGCAGTTAATAGTGACAACCCATGTTGCATTAAATAATCAGCAAGATATTCAAGTGCACTATTTAACTGATTGGATGAATCCTGTATGGACTTGTTGGAAGTATACAGAACAATATCATCTGCATATTGCAGTATTTGGCAGAAGGGGGATACAGAGCTATTGAGGTCATATGTATACAGATTGTAGAGAAGGGGACTAAGGACTGAGCCTTGAGGTAAGCCTTTCCAAACTGACTTAGGAGGGAGGTAAGAGGATGGACCTTTGATAGTGATTGTTCTTTCCATTAACATATTACATATGAAACGAGATAGCTTCACGGGGATACTCAGCTGGTTGAGTTTACTCCTGAGTAGAGGAAGTGATACGTTATCATATGCAGATTCTATGTCAAGGAAAACTCCCAAAAGGTGTTCTTTACTGAGGAGTGCTATTCTTATGTCAGTTGTAAGGATGCCTAAGCTATCTAGGCAACTCTTGCCCTTTCTGAAACCATATTGAGAGTTGGAAAGGAGATTATTGTTTTCAACAAACCACTCAAGTCTGTGTTTTATCATGATTTCAGAAACTTTTGCAAGAGTAGAAGAGAGGGCAATTGGTCTATAACTTGTGGCTTCAGATGGATTCTGACCAGGTTTAAGAATTGGTATTATTACTTGATTTTTCCAGGGTGGAGGGATGACCCCAAAATCAAAAAGGTTATTTATAATATCTAGGTAATATTTCTTGGATGTAGTTGATGAGTTTTTGATGAAAGAATAGGGGATTCCATCTGCTCCAGGAGCAGAATCAGCTAGACCGTCTAAAGCGAGAAGGAGTTCAGAAAAAGAGAAAGGAGACTCTAAACTATGAGTAGAGGCAAGAGGGCCTGGAGGGGATGGAAAATAGTCCATGTTTGGAGCTGAAGGGGGGGACATTCTATCTGAAAAGTATTCAAGCCACAAAGATGAATCCACACTTAAATCAAGCTCTTGAGCACAAAATGAACCTCTAAATTTTTTAATTTGTTTCCAAACCATTGAGGATGAAGTGCTTGGAGACAAATTTTGGCAAAAGTTAATCCATCCTTGCTTTTTCTTTTTTTTAAATAAATATATAGCTTTAGCTGCAACTTTTTTACAGTGAATAAAGTTAGAAAGTGACATGTTTCTGTTATAATTTTTTTCCGCTAACTTCCTTTCTTTGGCAGCAGCAGTGCACTCAGCATCCCACCAAGGAGTTGAAATTTTATTTAAAATAGGTTTCTTCAAAGGGAAGTTATTGTCAGCACAAGTAATCATAGCGGTTGTAAATTTCATATAGTTATCTACTACATTAAGATGGTTAGTGACTGGCAACTCTGCAATTTTTTTATCTAGAAAAGAAGAGTAATAAGGCCAATTTGCATCTACTAATTTATATTTAAAGGATGAGGAAGGGTTTTCGGGGGGAATTACTTTGTCAGGGATAGATATGGTTATAGGGAAATGGTCACTGCCATAGGAATTTTGTAAAATGTTCCAAGAAAGGAGAGGAGCCAGACATGGAGAACACAAGGTGAGGTCAACTGCACTTTTGGGATTTTGAGAAGGTGAAATCCTGCGGGTAGGAGAGCCATCATTGATAATACACAGATCACACTCATCAAATATGTCAGAGAGAGGGCAAAATAATCACTGTGGCTTGAGCCCCATGAAGTGTGATGAGCATAAAAGTCTCCCATAATTATAATAGGAGGGGGAATAGATGAAATTAAAAAGAGGATATCAGCAATCATGGTTGACTGAGGTTGAGGTACATAGATTGAGACAAGAGAGATGTTCATAACCTTTGCTGCAACAATATTTATACCTGGATGAGGACTAGGAAGGGTAATCGAGGAGAAGGGAAGGGTGCGTCTTATTAATAAGGCGCAACCCGCACCAACACTTTCTGCTCGATCATCTCTAAGGCATACATAGCCGGGGACCCTGAAGTGTGAACCAGGGACCAGCCATGTCTCAGAGATGGCGATGGCAGAAGGAAGGTATTTATTTATGAGATGTGTAAGACTGGGTTTTTTAGGACGTAGGCTTCTGGTGTTCCATTGCAGAATGGACACTGGGGCCATGGTTATTGACTAAGGACAGAATTTGTGAAAGTTGATGGGCAACGTTGGACGGTAAGCTTAGACTGTTTTTAGTTATCAGGGATAGAATGATGGACAGGAGAGCCTCCAAGAGGTAATCATCCTGCGCTGATGATGAAAAATTGGATTGATGGGATAGTGCAGAACCATTCGGGAAGGATGAAGGAACATCGGCAATGATGGCCTGATGAGCAGCACGATCATAGGACTTACTTAAAATGGGTCTGGAGCGTGAAGGGAGTGTTACAGTTTTCCTGTAACTGACAGTAGGAAAAATGGATGGCTGAGTGGTATGAGCTGGTTGAGAGGAAGAGGGGGGTAATTCATTATGGGGTAATGAGGGATTAAGGAGAATTTCAGAGTAAGGCTTTACTGATTTCGGGCAACGGTTTGCTGCCTCCTCATAAGATAAGTTTTCCTGAGACATGATTGCTTTAATGGATTTTTGTCTACCATGATCAGGACAAGCTTTGTTGGTGGCAAAATGTTGACCTGAGCAATTTATACAAGAAGCATCTTTATCAGTAACCTCACACGTATCACCAGTATGGGATTGGGCACATTTGAAGCACCTTGGCTTAGATCTACATACTGTTTTTATATGGCCAAAGCGGCAACAGTTCTGGCATTGGATAGTAGGGAACAGGTATGTTTCTATGGGGAGGGAATTGTGGAAGAGGAAGATTTTTCCCGGAAGCAATTGGCCTTGAAATGTTAATAGAATGGTTTGGGTTGGTACCCAAGTCACTCTACCCTCCTCAATTACTTTCCTATTGAGTCTGCGAGCCTTTAAAATCTTTCCACAACCAGTGGGAAGATCAACCGACTCCACAAACTCATTCATAGACAGGTCCACTGGGACTTGACGAACGATACCCATCTTAGTGATGTTATAGTTGGGAATTGTTGCGGTATATTTATTAGCAGCTAAAAGTGGGTTATCAAGAAAACTGTTGGCATCTTTGGCTGTTTTAAATACTACTGAAATTTTATTTCTACCTACTTTTTTTATTCCGTCAGGGCAAATATTAGCAATTTTGTGCCTGTGGAGAAGCTGGCCGAATTTAATTGGCTTTATAGTGAGACCTGAGGCAGGGTCTTCTTCCGTGCGGGAGACGTGGATCAAAAAAGGTCCTTTATCAAATGTTGTATACTGTTTGATACCAATTATTAACGATGGATCACTATATACATTTTGGATAGAGGCAAAAGCCATGTCCGTATCGATAATTGTTTTTTTAGGCACTGCGTTTCCTGAAGAACTATCTTCTAGCCGTCGTTTCGAGCCGGTTAGAGCAGGAATATCCGGTGGATCCGGAGGTTCCGGAGGAGAGATCTCCATAGTGTAGAAGTTAGTTGCTGTTAGTTAGGTTAGATGTATTATGAACTAATATCTATATTAAAATGTTAAGACCACTCACCAAAATAAATGTATAATAACAGAAAAGAAAACTGCTGCAATCAATTTTACAATAGGCTGCAGTAGGTAAAGCCTTTTTAAAAAAAAGTGGTAACGAAAACTCGACTCACGCGTGATAGCTACCCGTCAAAAACAATACCTAAAGTTTAATCCCAAATATTTTTAATTTGACAGTACTCCAACAACAGTTTTACAATGAACTAGAAAACTATAACACACTCATTTGAATGCTGCGTCAAAAAATACAGCTGACAGTATACGGGTTTGCGTTTCGTTTTAAATAGTAACCAACTTAACTGGCTATAAAAGAATCACACATAAGTAGAGTGTAACGAACCCCCGCTTTATTTAAGGCGCCAGTTTTTGTCTGATCGTCTATTTTTTCGTGCTTTACAATTTTCAAATAGCCCCTTGATAACCTAATTAAATACTCTCACGGATCTCATTAAATCATCAAGTTATTGGAATAACAAGCCACTCCCTTGTTTGGTAAAAATTTATTTGAGGTATAAATCGATTCATTACCCGATACATCGGTCTCCAAAGCTTGATTTATTTAAATGTAAATATGAAGCCTTATCTACGATTCCGACTGTTCATTATCTTGCAAATATTGAAAAATATAATGCCAATAATTATTTTAATTCTGTTGTTAAAGAAAACTGGCCAGGATGGCATCATATTTATACCGATGCGTCAAAACAAAAGTCAGAAGATTTTGTAGGAGTAGGAGTTTATCATGCCCAATAATAAAATAATAATAAATAATATTGTCCAAAAAATAAAATGCCCATCTAACACGTCAGTTTTTACTGCTGAATGTCTTGGCATCGCCAAAGCATAAGAATGTTTTAGTTTGTAAACTTCATAATAGTTTAATTATATGTGATTCCAAGAGTGCTTTACAGGCTCTTTTGCGATTTCCCTTCAAATCAAAATAATTTTTTCCTATTATAGCAGACATTAGAAGTAAACTTTGAGCGTTCAACAAAATGTCTTTCAGTCACTTTTGTCTGGATACCTAGCCACTGTGGCATAATAGGCAACGAAACAGCCGATACACTTGCAAATGAAGCTGTGGTGTGTGGTGACAAATTCCCCTTTAAATATATATACTCAGGATTTAGCTGTTCTTTCTGGTCTTTATCTCAGGGCCTCCTGGGCTAAAGTCTGGGCAGAAAGTTGCCAATTTGAAGGCAAAAATTATTGCGAAATTCAACAAATAATTCCTAACAAGTCATGGTTCTCTGTCATTAAACATGATAAAATCATTACCACCATATTGATAAGAATGCGCCTAGGACACACCACTTGTCCGGCCCACCTTGCAAGGTTTCATATTATAGATAGTCCACAATGTGAATGCGGACATGACTTTGGGGATCTGGATCACTTATTCTTTTCCTGTCCAAAATATGACCGAACTTCCTTTTTAGATAGTTTGATTTCCATCCGTGTCCCTTTCCCCAGTTCTATAAAAAACCCTCCTGAGTTCTGTTTATCCTATATTGTATAGTATACTTTCTAGATATATTTATAGCAATAATATTAAATTGTAAATAATGTATCATCTATTATATATATAAATAATCGTATATTTTGTTTTGTATATATTTATTTACCTTAACCATATCAAATTTCTCGTGTTGTACATTTTTGTAACGTGATTCGTTTCCCTACCTTAAAATAAATAAAAGCACTGTGAAGTAAAACATACAAGAAAATTTGCAATGTGAATCGATGAAAGAAAACTTGAAGCTGGCGGATGCATGGAATGTGCGAGCCAAAGTCTTCAAAAAGGAGTGAAATTAAAAAAAAATATTTCAAGTGTCAAATCTCAATGAATTGGGGAAATACCTACCTAATTTGTTTATAAAGGCATTGGAAATTGGAATCATACAGTCCAAATTGAAAACAAAGGTTTATGGTATGCTGCACATAATGTTCCTATTGGAACCACGCCTTGGTTTTGTAAAGGTATTACTTACCAAATATATAATAGAAAGTTTTACACCATTCTTTCACGGCTCCGTTTTGGACACTGTCGTTTAAATTATCACCTCTTTCGTCTCAAAATGGTACCAGCGTTCGGAACCGTACGATAATTATCGTACACATACGATAATTTTGTGCCTACGTACGATGTACGATAGCATATTATTATCGTACGCAGATTGTACGATAATTTCTATCATGATGCAAAATTTGAGAATTTATATTATTTCACTCATGCGTTGATAGTCTAAATCGCAGTAGCATGATTTTATTTTGTCCAATAAAATCTTGGGAAAATACCGGGAAATACAAGTTCTCTATTCCTATTGGTCCTTACGATCCGCTCTACTAAGTTTCACCACTGCCGATACTGTAACTTTATCCAGCGCCTGCTGTACACGCTTTCTTATTGGTTAGTATAGCATCTACCAATGCGAACAAGAGAATATAAGTTCGATATTTCGATTATGTTCACACTTCATATGTATCGTATATTTTGTGTAGAAAAGTTGGCAGTTATTTCGTTATATTATTATGATTATATGTCTGTATTCGCTCTGACAAACGGAATTATTCAAATTAAGTGAAGAAAGAAGTAATTTTCAAAAAGATAAAATATAGAGTACTTGCATGCATATCAATATTACAATTTATATGATTTATTTATCTATAATAGACATTATCCTAAAAAATACGATAATTTCGATCCATGTACGATAATTTTACGCCCCTGGTACGATAGTCAGTCCACTTCAAGTTGCTAACGCTGAATGGTACTAGGTCCACATTGTGATCACTGTAACTCCAAAGCAGAGCAAACTCTATGCCACTTATTCTTCGATTGCTCATCCTTTAACATTCAGCGCCTTGTGTTAATGGATGAGCTAATTGAAATATATGGTAATCCTGATTTGGTACCGCGGTCCATCCAGGCTCTGATTGTAAATAGTTCGACATATAAACCTTTGTTTAAATTTATTATTAATACAGTTGGACAAATTTAGCTTGTACATAAATTATATTTCATGTAATAATTATTATATAAAATCTTAAATTTAATATTATAAGTTATATTAAGTTTGTATATTTTTTTATGCCAATATTTATGTTGTATCAATATATTTTTTGTTCTATGATATTTTTTATGTAACTTTAATGTACAATTGTTCAGAATGTTCAGGTTAAATTCTGTCAGTGTTGACAAATGATTAAGGATATGACTATCGGATTTGACTTATAGCATTATATGGCTATTCCAAAATGACTAATGAAAGACATGTATTTGAGGTATTTCTTAAATTTAGTAATTATACTAATGAAATTAGTATCTAACGGACTATACTGAAATAATACTAATGACTTAAACTAATCTATTTACCTATGTAAAATAATACTAATGACTTAAAACTAATCTATTTCACCTATGTAATATAAAACTGATGACTAGGCAGCATGGTCTCTGATCTTAGCCTGTTCTTTGTGGAACAAATAAAAAAATATTAATAATAATTTGTTTATTGATTTTTCCAATAAATTGTAATGATAACATGTTCTTATATATTTTGAACACATACTGATATTGTATACACATACATATGAATTTGAGCTATAATTTTCCATGAATTTGTAAACTATCACAATAAATATAGAAATCCTCAAAACAATAATTATAATCAAAGGAGAATTTACTTTATTCAGTTTCAAATTGAACTCTGGCTTTTGTTGTTATCTTATACTGTTAATGTTTAATTTTTGGAATAATTATAACACATTAACAATGGTAGTGTTGTAAGTGAATAAATTTGTTAAACATAGAAGGTATGTTGAATAATTCAATCTCGGGAGCAAACATGCCAAGCATCGGAAACATCAATCAAGGATCAAATCAATATGTTAATAACCCTTTGCAAAGCCCTCAATTGCAGTCCACATCATCACAAGGTTCACCTGTACAGCATAGTCCTGTAAGCCAATCACAAGTTTCTAATAAAAATAACCAAAGTGGTGATCAAGGGTGGGTCATTTCTTCATATATAATTTAGAAGTAAGTTCCTATACACATCATAGCGACTGCACATACTGCTATAAATTGTATTTGAGATGTCTTATAAAAATGTTGTCTAGTTTCCCGCAGCTATAGCTACTGTAATCCTATTATGATATTTGTATATAACATATATTTTTTGTTAAAAATGTGTTTTAGTTTGTTACTGCAGTATATACACTCAAAGTTTTTTTTTTAATTTTCAGCCTCTAACTAGACCAAGGTTGCAAGAGTTACATGGTCACAATTCAGTAGCTTAACCACTGGCATTTGTAGCATCTCTGTAATTAAAACATTAGCCCAGTACCGCTAGATCTCGTATTTAACAGTCGGTATTATAAGATATTCGTTGATCTAAGTTGATTTTGTAAACCTTGGAGGAGCATTGACTATTGCGGTGCCCACATTATGTTGCTGGCTACACTCCAAAGTTGAATACCATTAGTCCATATCGGTTTTAATATTAAATTGTATAACAATAATTTGTTATCAACGGACAACATTCAGTTACATCCCCATAAGCCATTGCATATTCCGTATTTAAAGTTCACCTTGTTTCTTTTCATTTTTATATGATGTTTCCAGGTCAGGCGCCTGTGTAGATAGATTCCTATATACTTAATGCACATGGTTTGTAGGTCGGATATAGTTGCCAAGTTAAACGCACAGGCAGTTACCCCTTCTCAGAGCAATTGGCAGCTCTGTAGTCACCATTTGCAGAGCCAATTCTAAGTTTCATCTAACTGATGCTGCAGTTTATTACTGGCAATCCCAGGTTCCACATTGACAGATGGAAATGCTATATTAACAGCATATGTCAACTGTAATACCATAGGCTTCTAAGTCACAGGTGAAATTATTGTATAGCACGGGGCCCAGAACGGAGCCTTGTGTCCATCACAGACATTCTGTGACATACAAAGATAAAAGAAGGAATAATGAGTGTGGCAGTTCATTCTTTAATTTAACCACTGGCCCCTTATGCTAAGCTCGGTTGAACAACTGTTGGATGTCGAGAGATGGTGACTTATAAAGAGGGTGAACACACATTTTTTTTTAAGGTACCCATGTAGTATTAGCCTGAAAAATTATGATTATTTGTTGTTTTTGCAATAGTTAAATCTCAATGATCTCTGTCTAAAATTGAGGGTCTTATCACTGAGTGTTATTGGGATATAACCTGATGACACAGTTTGCCATTTGCATAGAGAACTCTAAAAAAAATTTTATTTCCTACCTAAATGTAGTTGAACATCCTTTAACTCCTCAGTAGACACATGTCTGTGTTTAGCAAGACAGCAAGATGCATTTACTGCAACATCCAAAAAGTTATCAGCTAATTCCAGCAAAACTTCTTCAACCTCCTCATCTAGTTGTACTGTTGGGTCAACTTCTCGGACTAACTCTTGCAACCTTGGCCTGGTTAGAGGCTGAAAATTTAAAAAAAACTTTGAGTGTATATACTGCAGTAACAAACTAAAACACGTTTTTAATAAAAAATATATGTTATATACAAATATCATAATAGGATTACAGTGGCTATAGCTGCGGGAAACTGGACAACATTTTTATAAGACATCTCAATTACAATTTATAGCAGTATGTGCAGTAGCTATGATGTGTATAGGAACTTACTTCTAAATTATATATGAAGAAATGACCCACCTGTGACCCTTGATCACCACTTTGGTTATTTTTATTAGAAACTTGTGATTGGCTTACAGGATTATGCTGTACAGGTGAACCTTGTGATGATGTGGACTGTAATTGAGGGCTTTGCAAAGGGTTATTAACATATTGAATTGATCCTTGATTGATGTTTCCGATGCTTGGCATGTTTGCTCCCGAGATTGAATTATTCGACATACCTTCTAGGTTTAACAAATTTATTCACTTACAACACTACCGTTGTTAATGCTTTATAATTATTCAAAAAAAATTAAACATTAACAGTATAAGATAACAACAAAAGCCAGAGTTCAATTTGAAACTGAATAAAGTACATTCTCCTCTGATTATAATTATTGTTTTGAGGATTTCTATATTTATTGTGATAGTTTACAAAATTATGGGAAATTAAAGCTCAAATTCATATGTATGTGTATACAATATCAGTACGTGTTCAAAATATATAAGAATGTTATCATTACAATTTATTGGAAAAATCAATAAACAAGTTATTTCCCCAATTCATTGATATTTGACACTTGAATTTTTTTTTTAATTTCACTCCTTTTTGGAGACTTTGGCTCGCACATTCCATCCACCCGCCAGCTTCAAGTTTTCTTTCATCGATTCACATTGCAAATTTTCTTGTATGTTTTACTTCACAGTGCTTTTATTTATTTTAAGGTAGGGAAACGAATCACGTTACAAAAATGTACAACACGAGAATTTTGATATTTGATATGGTTAAGATAAATGTTAAGGTAAATAAATATATACAAAAAAAATAGATGAATACATTATTTACAATTTAATATTATTGCTATAAATATATCTAGAAAGTATACTATACAATATAGGATAAACAGAACTCAGGAGGGTTTTTTATAGAACTGGGGAAAGGGACACGGATGGAAATCAAACTATCTAAAAAGGAAGTTCGGTCATATTTTGGACAGGAAAAGAATAAGTGATCCAGATCCCCAAAGTCATGTCCGCATTCACATTGTGGACTATCTATAATACCCTTGCAAGCCATACCCACCTTGCAAGGTGGGCCGGACAAGTGGTGTGTCCTAGGCGCATTTTTATCAATATGGTGGTAATGATTTTATCAAGTTTAATGAGAGAGAACCATGACTTGTTAGGAATTATTTGTTGAATTTCGCAATAATTTTTGCCTTCAAATTGGCCACTTTCTGCCCAGACTTTAGCCCAGGAGGCCCTGAGATAAAGACCAGAAAGAATAGCTAAATCCTGAGTATATATTTTAAAGGGGAATTTGTCACCACACACCACAGCTTCATTTGCAAGTGTATCGGCTGTTTCGTTGCCTATTATGCCACAGTGGCTAGGTATCCAGACAAAAGTGACTGAAAGACATTTTGTTGAACACTCAAAGTTTACTTCAAATGTCTGCTATAATAGGAAAAAACTATTTTGATTTGAAGGGAAATCGCAAAAGAGCCTGTAAAGCACTCTTGGAATCACATATAATTAAACTATTATGAAGTTTACAAAGTAAAACATATTCTAATGCTTTGGCGATGCCAAGACATTCAGCAGTAAAAACTGATGTGTTAGATGGGCATTTTATTTTTTGGTCAATATTATATTGGGCATGATAAACTCTTACTCCTACAAAATCTTCTGACTTTTGTTTTGACGCATCGGTATAAATATGATGCCATCCTGGCCAGTTTTCTGTAACAACAGAATTAAAATAATTATTGGCATTATATTTTTAAATATTTGCAAGATAATGAACAGTCGGAATCGTAGAGAAGGCTTCATATTTACATTTAAATAAATCAAGCTTTGGAGACTGATGTATCGGGTAATGAATCGATTTATACCTCAAATAACTTTAACCCAGTATAATATTAAAATACCGTACAACGTTGCATCTATAATCGATATGTTCAACAATCCAGAAACCCTTAAAAATGGCAGTACTTCAAAATATTCTTCAATGGAACTATAGAAGCGCAGTTTCTAAAAAATCTGAAATAATATACTTAATAAACAAGTATAAGGCTTGTTTATTTGCACTCTCTGTGACTTGGCTTAAGCCAGGCTCCCCTTTTAAAATCCACGGATTTTCTTGCTTAAGAGATGATAGGTCTGATGGGTATGGTGGTGCCGCTTTACTTATCAGAAACACTATCTCTTTCTATCCTCTCTCAATTCCTACCTATAGTAATATTTCTATAATGTAGTTTCTATATATATTCCTTCCGCTTCTTCTTCAGCTCTTCACTACTTTAACAGTCTTATCACACGTCTTCCTCGTCCTTTTATAACCATAGGAGATTTCAACTCCCATCATATTTTTTGGGGATGTTCTATCTCTACATATTGTGGTGAAATGTTGTTAGACATACTTGATTCTCATAATATTTGTATACTTAATTCTGGTGCTCCTACCAGACGCACAGGACCAAATGAAAATATTAGTGCAATAGATCTTTCTCTTTCTTCGCCAAGTTTAGCTTCATGTATGGCATACGTTATCAAGTTCATATGGAAGTGAACATTTCCCAATTGTTGTTTCATTTCCGACTAATGATTCGCGTTACTTACAAAATTCTTACAGAAAGCCACGTTTGAAATATAAACTCAAAAATGAAAAATAATGGGATAAATTTAAAAGTGCCGTATACATTAATATTTCGAAGTTACCCAATTTATCGCATGGAGTTAATGATTGTAGCAATGCATTTCCAAGTGCACTTACTACAAGCTGCAGATGAAACATTCCCTTTGAAAAAGTCACCTAGTCGCCATATCCCTTCTCCACCTTGGTGGGATAAAGAATGTACTAAAATAGTTAAATTAAGAAAAGAGGCTGAGAATCGGTACAATAGAGACACGTCAGACGAGAACTTAAGCGCCGTGTCTAATGCTATATCAAGTGCACGCAAACTACTAAAAGAAAAAAAAATGCAGGGATGGAAAAAATTTTGCCTATCCATTTCTCCTCATGTTAATCCATCTATTGTTTGGCAAAATATAAGACGATTTAGAAATGGTATCAGTGATAATCGTATTATATCATTAGCTCCAAATTTAAGCGAAGCATTTCTGGATCGTCTAGCTCCCCCTTCAGTTCCGGAACACAACCATTTTTTAAAGTAATATTGCTTCGTACATCTTCCAAAACCAATGTATCATTAATTCTACCTTCACTATGCAAGAACTACAAAGTGCTTTAACTTCGATCAAAGACTCTGCCCCAGGTGAAGATGGTATTCCATATTCTTTTTTAGCAAACCTTAATGAAGCTTCTCTTCAGTATTACTTGGATTTAATTAATAAAATAATTCTATCGGGCAATGTTCCGCCTTCTTGGAAATCGCAAATTATTGTTCACATTCTTAAACCAGATAAGCCACCGAATCTAGCATCATCATATCGCCCAATAGCATTATCACCTCTAATCGCAATATTTGCTGAGAATTTGGTAAAAAATCGTCTTGAATGCTTCATTGCAAATCGTGGAATACTACCCGAATCACAGTTTGAATTCAGGAAAGGTAGGAGCACTTTGGATAGTGTGGGTACTTTTACGACAGATATACGATTGGCTTTTACACGTAATGAATCAGCTATTGCAGTCTTTTTAGACTTGCAATCAGCTTATGATAATGTCAATCTGCATATTCTTCAATATAAAATGAATAAGTTTGCTATTCCAGATATTCTAACTAACTTTATTATAAACCTTCTGTCAGGTAGAACAATAAAACTTGACCAACAACGGGATCAAAGTAGACTTGTGTGGAAAGGACTTCCACAAGGATCTGTACTCAGTCCGATACGTTTTAACCTATATACTCATGACTTGGAATCTTCACTTCCGAGCTCTATTAACATGATTTAATATGCTGATGATTTAGTAATATAAGCTGTTTGCGCCAGGGAATTTAAAGTGGACTGTATTAATAAAAAGGGCGGTACTCAGGTGAACAGAACAGGAATCATTGGAGTAAAGAGAATAGCCGGTACTCACCTCTTCTGCAAGATCCTGGGTTCTTCTATATTCGCCTGAGTGTGCTGGCGAACCACAAAATATATATCGCGGGACACTTAACGAAGAAATCACTACGATCTCACGGCAGCAAATCAACAGGAATACGAGGATTTCCTGGATTTATACTTAAATGTTGCGGGAGCTCAACCTTCGCGTGCTGTTACTTTACGGAATGTGTGTTTCGCCATACGACCATAGATGTCGCGGCTCGCGGTTTTTTCTTAACTTGTACCGGCTAAGTTGCTAGGATAAAGGTGTAAAGGAAAAGGTTGTGTGATATTTGGACAACTGGCGTTACCATTTCACCCCCCTTTGATGGGTCACCATTAAAAACCCTTCATAAGATAAGATACCTGAGACATGATAGAAGTTGTCAGCCGGAATGTTTTCCGTAATCTGAACAATGCGGTTGGCGACAAATGTTTGCCACTTATGCGGTGAGCTTTTAGTCCAGTATAACGCTACCTTAGAGTCGGTAAAGGCGTATACATCAATCGGACCATAATTGGAATAACTGTCGAGGACAGCGCGGTGTAACTTAACCATTAAAACCATAGCACATAGTTCTAAACGTGCAATTGTGACGGGTTTTGTCGGGCTGACTTTAGATTTAGCACATACTAATCGAACAGTATTGCCTGATGACGCGTTAACATGAGCGTAGATCACTGACCCATAAGCCCGTTCACTAGCGTCAGAAAATCCTAAGAGTGTAACTTTACAACCAATAAATACACCAAAATGTCGCGGTACGCGGAAGTCATTAAGAGACGGCAACTCTAAACAGAATTGTTTCCACTGTTTTATAATATAAGAAGGCAGTTCATCATCCCATTGGAGCCCGAGCTGCCAAAGTTATTTTATCAATAACTTGGCGTTTACAATGGTGGGAGCAACGAAACCCATTATATCCCTTAGGCGGGCACCTGACGACAAGATGGAGCGCTTAGTACACTTCTCATCTGCGGCGGGAGTGGTAACTTTAAAATAGAAAGCATCATCAACGTAATGCCAATGCAAGCCTAATATATTGTGTTGCATGGCTTTGTCAAATTCAACATCACAGGGAATTTTATGAGTGTCAGGAATATGTTTTAAGACAGTTTGACTGTTACTATTCCATTTGATGAGATCCCACTGTGCGCCCTTGAACAAGTAAATAAGTTGACGTGCAGTAGCGACTGCTTCTCGTTCAGTGGGAACCGAGAATGCGTGATCATCCATATATTGAGATGAAAGCGCTATAGCACTCGCGAGCGGGTATTTTTCTCCGTCGTCTTCTATGAGTTGCTTTACTGTACGCAACGCATGGTACGAGGACGACGCTAAGCCGAAACAAACTCTTTGAAAATAATATAAGTGCAACGGTTCGTCAGGATGAAAGCGGTATAAAAAACATTGATAGCGGCGGTCAGATTCGCGCATACCTACCTGCAAGAACTGTAGGCGGCAGTCTGTCGTCATAGCAACGGCATGAAAACGAAAATTCAAAATAATTTTTATTAAGTCGCCTTGCAAGTTCGGCCCTGTATGCAGTATATCATTAAGCGATATCTTACTTCCAGTAGTAGGGGTGGAGGCGTCCATAACAATACGTAAACGAGTGGATATTTTGTCTTCACGGACTACACAAAAATGCGGAATAACGTAAATCGGATCGTGAATATCATAGCGCGGTGCGGGTGCGATGTAATTTCTCGTGATATACTCTCGTATAACATCATCATAAGCCAATCTTAATTTCGGCGATCCTTCTAATTTTCTTTCGAGACACAGAAAGCGCCTACGTGTGATATCGAAAGAGTCACCAAGTGTGTACACATCCCCTTTGAACGGAAGGGCAACTATGTATCTCCCACTACAGGGATCGCGGGTTGTGGTTTCTTTATAAAATATTTCGCATTCAACATCTTCTGGGTGTTGAATGGGCGGCGTGGAGGGAGAATCTTCAAGCTCCCAGAATCGCTTGACTAAGGAGTCAATAGCGACAGGCTCTTGAGCAGCACAACAAGTCAGAACATGTTGTGAATGATATGTAGATATTGTAGGTACGGAACCCATTAACACGTACCCTAAAAACGTGCGGAACGCGGAAGGTCCCGGTGAGCCACGGGGTGCGGATATTATTTCTTTATAGAAATAAATGCGGGTATATAGAAGCACCTATTAAGGCGTCAATATTATTAGATACTCCGAAGGACTCGTCAGCCAGCGGTAATTGCGATAAGCGTGATAACACGGACTGGTCTATCGCAGCGGTAGGTAAGAGATCGGTAATCTGATCAACAACGAGCGGTGAAAAATCAAAATAAATGTTGTTGTCAAAGCGGGAATAAAACCTTAAATTAATAAGCGAATTATGAATTATTTTTTGTACGCCACCGAACCCTTTCACAACAATACGTTCGGTGCTTAGCGGTTGATGCGTGATGAACTGACATTGCGATCCGGAGTCTAAAAGTATTCTATTGACTTGCGGTTTATTATTAATATCGTAAACAATAACTTGAGCGGTTGGTAATAATACAGCGGTGTTTGTTTTCTGAAATTTCTCGCACATAGTGCAACATTGTTACGCACGGCGATATGCTCGTCACCACGGGTGTCCGAATGTCGCGGTGATGGCTGTGATGGTGATATTTCTCTGGTAAAATGTATGATGGTTTGATTTACAAACGCGAGATGATGTACGAGAAGAACAATTACTAACGCGGTGGCTAAGACTTAAGCAGTTTATATAAGCCCGGTTTTCTTTCATTAATTTCAATCGCTCCTGAGGAGACATTTTATTGAGCTCCTGCCATTTGAATAAATGTTGATGAGTAATGTTCTTACACAAACATTTGCGGGAAGCAGCGGCAGTATTGAGATACGTTTGATAAGTCGGGGCGGTGTTATTGGAACGGCGGTTATTATTATTACTTCGCGAAGTACTAACAATCGCCGTAGTACCTTGCGAACGTTCCAACACTTTAACGCGGGACTGTATAAATTCGACCAACCTATCAAAGCTAGTCATCTCGGATCCACACTGGGTCTCGAATACACGCAACGTCTCAAAATCTAGCCTTTTACATGCAATATGTACTAATATTAAATCACTGAGATTTTCTAACTTTAAGTTTTGCAATTACAAAATTATCATTAAATGAATAAAAGTTAAACGCGGAACCTGATTTTATTGCTTTAAATCCTAACATTTGATTTATATAAGCAGAGACGAGCAACCTCTTGTCGTCGTACTTGTCTGTTAGGGTTTTCAAGATTATGTTATAATTCTCAGCGCTCGGAGAAATACTCGAGATCACACTAAGAACCTTTGATGACAGTTTTCCTAACAAATAATATAGCCTTTCAGTATCTGATAAACACGGATTGTCATGCACGGTAGCCTTGAAACTATAATAAAACAAAGGAAAGTCGCGAATATCACCCGAGAAGTTTGGTAATTCTATAGGCGCTAACTTAGGTCTAGACTTATGTATAACGTTCATTAGAACGCGACGCGACGCTCGATTGCACTGTGTATTGAGTCTGTAATCGTTTAACGCGACTATATAAAGATTCAAATGCTACTAGACTACTATAGTCAGGCTTTGCGGATGGCGTTAAATATAATAAGCGGGCGTTATATTTCTTTAACGTTTGTTTATACTCATTACGAAGTTCGTCAATATTCGCGGATTCATCTAGGAATCTTTCCCTAGCGGCGGTATCAATATCAATACTTTTCTGTGATAAATCGTATATATTTTGTACTATTTGAAAGCTTGCTTCGCGTTCAGCTTGTAGCATGACCAATTCCGAATCCATCTCGCCTTCGGAATCCGAAGATATACGAGGATCTTTCTTAGGTGGCATTGTTTATAATCTAAAATAATACAAATCAAATTTGAAGGTAGTTCTAATAATGAGAATGCGACGAAATTAAATATGTCGCTTTCAATCTGTGTTTGCTCTCGACTCCCTTACTCGGGTGGATTATAATGCATGACACTTCAAATGAATGAATTTTGTGCCATGTGTATGCAAATTGCAATTAGGTATTATTTGATATCAATTTATGTAATTACTATTTAATTAGATTAACAATAAACTATATAATATTATGCGGGGTTACGTGCTACTAATTAACACGGCGGGAAGTTAAATATACTATTGCAAACACGTTTGCACGCAGTTGTAACTTTTAAAGAAATCTATGGATATTTAATCAAATTAACTTATTTAAATCACTAATTGAGACCTTATTAATGTACTCAATAGGGCGGTTATAATGTTTTATGCGGAATAATTGCCGATAACTGGCTGTAACGCGGTATGATTTAATGCAGTAGGTACATAACCTTAACTATAAAATTCTAAAAGCCTCAAATCGGGCTCGAAGAACCACAAATATGGTTGCGCCAGGGAATTTAAAGTGGACTGTATTAATAAAAAGGGCGGTACTCAGGTGAACAGAACAGGAATCATTGGAGTAAAGGGAATAGCCGGTACTCACCTCTTCTGCAAGATCCTGGGTTCTTCTTTATTCGCCTGAGTGTGCTGGCGAACCACAATATATATATCGTGGGACACTTAACGAAGAAATCACTAAGATGTCACGGCGGCATTTGCCGGATTTTTCAGATTTCTTATTCGTATTCAACAGGAATACGAGGATTTCCTGAATTTATACTTAAATGTTGCGGGAGCTCAACCTTCGCGTGCGGTTACTTGACGGAATGTGTGTTTCGCCATACGACCATAGATGTCACGGCTCGCGGTTTTTTCTTATCTTGTACCGGCTAAGTTGCTAGGATAAAGGTGTAAGGGGTAAAGGAAAAGGTTGTGCGTTATTTGGACAACTGGCGTTACCAATAAGCCATGGGTAACACATTTAGTTCATTATGTAGCCAAATATCAAATTCCTTAGATTGTTTAAAACTTTGGATGAATGAAAATGGTCTCAGCATTTCACCTCTTAAAAGTCCGGTAGTTATCTTCACGCGTCATCGTTTACATCCTCCAATTTTCATATTTTAAGATAATCGTCGAATACCAACTAATAACCATGTCAAGTTTTTGGCAGTGGTTTTAGATTCAAAATTGACAAAAATGGCTCATTGTGAATACGTAGTTACTAAATGTGAAAAGCTTCTTAATTTAATGCAATGCCTCTCTGGTGTTTGGTGGGGTGCACATCCGTTTTCCCTGAAGCTACTTTACAAGGCTACAAGTACGGAGTATCCTTGATTACGGAACCTTCTTGTTAAAACCCTGTAATTTACCAGGTCTAAGGCAACTAGATTCTATCCAATCAAAAGCTATGAGAATAATAACTGGAGCCATGAAATCTAGTTCTTTGAATGCATAACAAGTAGAGTGTAACGAACCCGCGCTTTATTTAAGGCGCCAGTTTTTGTCTGATCGTCTATTTTTTCGTGTTTTATAATTTTCAAATAGCCCCTTGATAACCAAATTAAATACTCTCACGGATCTCATTGAATCATCAAGTTATTGGAATAACAAGCCACTCCCTTGTTTGGTAAAAAGTTATTTGAGGTATAAATCGATTCATTACCCGATACATCGGTCTCCAAAGCATGATTTATTTAAATGTAAATATGAAGCCTTATCTACGATTCCGACTGTTCATTATCTTGCAAATATTGAAAAATATAATGCCAATAATTATTTTAATTCTGTTGTTAAAGAAAACTGGCCAGGATGGCATCACATTTATACCGATGCGTCAAAACAAAAGTCAGAAGATTTTGTAGGAGTAGGAGTTTATCATGCCCAATATAATATTGTCCAAAAAATAAAATGCCCATCTAACACGTCAGTTTTTACTGCTGAATGTCTTGGCATCGCCAAAGCATTAGAATATGTTTTACTTTGTAAACTTCATAATAGTTTAGTTATATGTGATTCCAAGAGTGCTTTACAGGCTCTTTTGCGATTTCCCTTCAAATCAAAATCATTTTTTCCTATTATAGCAGACATTAGAAGTAAACTTTGAGTGTTCAACAAAATGTCTTTCAGTCACTTTTGTCTGGATACCTAGCCACTGTGGCATAATAGGCAACGAAACAGCCGATACACTTGCAATTGAAGCTGTAGTGTGTGGTGATAAATTCCCCTTTAAAATATATACTCAGGATTTAGCTGTTCTTTCTGGTCTTTATCTCAGGGCCTCCTGGGGTAAAGTCTGGGCAAAAAGTGGCCAATTTAAAGGCAAAAATTATTGCGAAATTCAACAAATAATTCCTAACAAGTTCATGGTTCTCTGTCATAAACTTGATAAAATCATTACCACCATATTGATAAGAATGCGCCTAGGACACACCACTTGTCCAGCCCACCTTGCAAGGTTTCATATTATAGATAGTCCACAATGTGAATGCGGACATGACTTTGGGGATCTGGATCACTTATTCTTTTACTGTCCAAAATATGACCGAACTTCCTTTTTAGATAGTTTGATTTCCATCCGTGTCCCTTTCCCCACTTCTATAAAAACCCTCCTGAGTTCTGTTTATATTGTATAGTATACTTTCTAGATATATTTATAGCAATAATATTAAATTGTAAATAATGTATTCATCTATTTTTTTTTGTATATATTTATTTACCTTAACATTTATCTTAACCATATCAAATATCAAAATTCTCGTGTTGTACATTTTTGTAACGTGATTCGTTTCCCTACCTTAAAATAAATAAAAACACTGTGAAGTAAAACATACAAGAACATTTGCAATGTGAATCGATGAAAGAAAACTTGAAGCTGGCGGGTGCATGGAATTACCAGTGGGAGGCTCCTTTGCACGGGATGCCGGCTAGATTATAGGTACCACAATGGCGCCTATTTCTGCCGTGAAGCAGTAATGTGTAAGCATTACTGTGTTTCGGTCTGAAGGGCGCCGTAGCTAGTGTAATTACTGGGCCTATGAGACTTAACATCTTATGTCTCAAGGTGACGAGCGCAATTGTAGTGCCGCTCAGTTTTTGGGTTTTTCAAGAATCCTGAAAGGCACTGCATTGTAATGGGCAGGGCGTATCAATTACCTTCAGTTGAGCGTCCTGTTCGTCTCGTTCCGTATTGGCATAAAAAAAAATGGAATGTGCGAGCCAAAGTCTCTAAATAGGAGTGAAATTAAAAAAAAAATTTCAAGTGTCAAATCTCAATGAATTGGGGAAATAATTTGTTTATTGATTTTTCCAATAAATTGTAATGATAACATTGTCTTATATATTTTGAACACGTACTGATATTGTATACACATACATATGAATTTGAGCTTTAATTTCCCATAATTTTGTAAACTCAAAACAATAATTATAATCAAAGGAGAATTTACTTTATTCAGTTTCAAATTGAACTCTGGCTTTTGTTGTTATCTTATACTGTTAAATTAAACATTAACAGTATACTGTTAATGTTTTTGGAATAATTATAAAGCATTAACAACGGTAGTGTTGTAAGTGAATAAATTAGTGAAACATAGAAGGTATGTCGAATAATTCAATCTCGGGAGCAAACATGCCAAGCATCGGAAACATAAATCAAGGATCAATTCAATACGCTAATAACCCTTTGCAAAGCCCTCAATTACAGTCGACATCATTACAAGGTTCACCTGTACAGCATAGCCCTGTAAGCCAATCACAAGTTTCTAATAAAAATAACCAAAGTGGTGATCAAGGGTCACAGGTGGGTCATTTCTTCATATATAATTTAGAAGTAAGATCCTATACACATCATAGCGACTGCAGATACTGCTATAAATTGATGAGAGTCTGTCGGAGATGTCTTATTAAAATGTTGTCTAGTTTCCCGCAGCTATAGCCACTATTACAGTGCAGTTATAGCCTATTTTGTTATTTGTATATAACATTTTTTATTAAAAATGTGTTTTAGTTTGTTACTGCAGTATATACACAAGTTTTTTTTTAAATTTTCAGCCTCTAACCAGACCAAGGTTGCAAGAGTTAGTCCGAGAAGTTGACCCAACAGTACAACTAGATGAGGAGGTTGAAGAAGTTTTGCTGGAATTAGCTGATGACTTTTTGGATGTTGCAGTAAATGCATCTTGCTGTCTTGCTAAACACAGACATGCGTCTACTGTGGAGTTAAAGGATGTTCAACTACATTTAGGTAGGAAATATAATTTTTTTTTAGAGTTCTCTCTGCAAATGGCAAACTGTGTCATCAGGTTATATCTCAATAACACTGAGTGATAAGACCGTCAATTTTAGACAGAGATCATTGAGATTCAACTATTGCAAAAACAACAAATAATCATAGTTTTTCAGTTTAATACTACATGGGTACCTTAAAAAAATGTGTGTTCACCCTCCCTATAAGTCACCAGCTCTCAACATCCAACAGGTGTTCAACCTAGTTTAGGATAAGGGGCTAATGGTTAAATTGAAAAATGAACTGCCACACTCATTATTCCTTCTTTCATCTTCGTATGTCACAGAACGCCTGTGATGGACACAAGATGATGCAAGATCAGAGTTACACAAAATTCAAGCTGGAATACCACAAGGCTCGGTTCTGGGACCAGTGCTATAATTATTTCATCTGTAACTTACGAGTAGCCCATGGAATTACATTTGCAAAATATGCTGACAATATAGCATTTGGGCACCGCAATAGTCAACGCTCCTCCATGGTTAACAAAATCAACTTAGATCCATGAATATCTTATAATACCGACTGCTAAATCCGAGATCTAGCGGTACCATGCTAATGTTTTAATTACAGAGATGCTACAAATGCCAGTGGTTAAGCTACTGAAACATTACCACATATTATAAGAAGGAGGCACGGCATTGGACGTTTCACTGTAACGTCATAGTTCCTTCAAATTTTGCTCATGGTCTTGGTGACCAATAGCAGAAACAATTAATCAAAAAAAAAAACCGGTAGGCGATATGACAGATAACTTATCAAGGAGTTTGTTTATCGTCAGTTTAAAACAAAATATAAATTGTAAACTAATATTATTAATTTGTTCAGTATAAATTATTAATTTTTGTTTACAATTCAAGTAAAATTTAAATAAAATCATTATTTCGAACTAACAAAGTAATCTTCTAACAGTTTCTTCTCGCAAGGGGAACCTAAACTCATAATAGACCGTCTCGCGACTACAATCTACATTGAAGTTGGAGGTGACAGTAAATCACGATATAATTACAGTTCACGTTAAATACGTCGATTCCTATCCGCTAACGGACTCCTGACTCAACTCTGCGCGAGGGGCAGAGCATGGTGGCTTATTGTTATGTTAAGAAGTTGTTTAAATTATCCGGACTTTCCCTGTATCCCAAGTTACCCTGATGTACCTTATTATATTCTGGTAATAAGATAAAAAAGGGGTTTTTTGTAACGAATTTTAATACAAATTACTCAAAATTCACAGACAAGCTCAGAACTAAATTATTAATTCTAAACTTAAATACATCGATTCGTTAAGCTTCTAAGAATAATGATAAAACGACAAATTAATATTCGAATAAAAATTGGGCAGAGTAATGCCCTTACTTTTTTTTTAATGGACAAAGGAGGACAAGTGAGCGTACGGGTCACCTGGTGTTAAATCACTGCCGCCCACAGTCTCTTGCAACACCAGAGGAATCACAGGAGCGATGCCGGCCTTTAAGGAAGGTGTACGCGCTTTTTTTTCAAGGTACCCATGTCGTATCGTCCCGGAAACACCGCACAAGGAAGCTCATTCCACAGCTTTGTAGTACGTGGAAGAAAGCTCCTTGAAAACCGCACTGTGGAGGACCGACACACATCCAGATGGTGGGGATGATATCCTAACTTGTGGCATGTGCGAAGGTGGAATTCAGCGGCAAGAATCAGATTACACAGCTCTTCGGAACACTCCCCGTGATAAATGCGGTAGAAGACACACAATGAAGCGACGTCGCTACGCAACGCCAAGTGATCCAGCCGTTCACAGAGCACTGGGTCCCCGACAATTCGAGCTGCTCTACGTTGGACGCGGTCAAATGGATCGAGCTGATACTGGGGTGCGGCAGACCAGAGATGACAGCAATACTCCATGTGTGGCCGGACCTGTGCTTTGTAGAGCGTTAGAATGGACCGGCTTGAAGTATTGCTGTGCTCCATTGATGACGCCCAGCTTCTTTGAAGCCAATTTGGCTTTTCTCTCCAGATGGCCGCGGAGAATTCCGATACTAGACTTGAGTCTTCTGGGGGTTAAATTGGACAAGGTTCAATTTACCCCATTCCGCGACCTTCTCGAGAGAGGACTCGATAGAAGACACATGTTTCTCCCGGCACTGGTCGACGATTTCCCGAGAGTGACCTGCATGGCCCGTGTATATGCATCACCAGTGCTGTCGTCTGCATAGCAATGTATGTTGGAGATGTCCAACATAACATTGATATGCAGAAGAGACAGTGTCGGAGATAGCAGACAGCCTTGGGGCACTCCAGCGTTCACAGGCTTGGGATTCAGCAATAACCGTCGATAACGACCTGTATGCTGCGCCCAGTGAGGAAGCTGGAGTTCCACTTGCAAAAGCTCTCGGGAAGCCTAAATGATGGAAGTTTTGAGAGAAGCGCCTTATGCCATACACAATCAAAGGTATTCGCTATATCCGGGCTAACTGCCAGGCCTTCCCCCTTGCTTTCGATAGCCGCCGTATAGAAACAGTGCCTTTTATAGTCATCTTCACCGTTGACACTTGTCACTTTCTATAGTATAATGGAATATATAATTGCAGAAAGACAATGGAATATGTGGATACCTGGATTCGGTAACGACGAGCTGCGGCCATACAAAAGAGCAGCGGTCACCGAAGCTCACAAACAGCGAATGGCTCTTATCCGGAAGACTATGAAAAAATATTAAATAAGCATTCTTAATATTGTTTTGTTTTAGTTCTATTTCATTATTTAACACAAAAAAATCATCAAAAGCCGTTTAGGAGGTAAATCAATTGTGAAACTTAACCATTGTCGAGTCCACCTGAAGACACACACCAATCTCAAATTCACTGGAACACATAAAAAATCATCAAAATCGGTCCAGCCGTTTAATAGGTAGTTCAATTGTGAATCTAAACCATTCTTGGATCCACCTGAAGACACACGGAAAGTTTCATTAAAATTGGTCCAGCCGTTTAGGAGGAGTTCAGTTACAACAGACGCACAAAAGAAATATATGTAATAAGATATATGGATGGAATTGAGAATCTAAACCAATCTCAAATTCACTGGAACACACAAAAAATAACCAAAATCGGTCCAGCCGCTTAGGACGTAGTTCAATTGTGAATCTAAACCATGTTTGAATCCACTTGAAGAAACATAGAAAGTTTCATCAAAATCGGTCTAGCCGTTTAGGAGTTCAGTTACAACAGATGCACAAAAGAAATATATATATTAAGATTTTCAGGGACCATACAGTCTTTGACAAATGATGTACATGATCTAGTTAAAATTAATATCGACAATGAGTCCCATGCAGGTAAGTTAAGAAAGTTTTTAAAGTATAGACAACTTATACATAGTTTCATCACAACTTTGACAATTATCTGAAAAGAGTACAATATTTTTCATGTACGAGGGAGCACTGAAAATTTCGGGAATCAAGGAAGTGACACAACATTACTATTTAAAAATGTATTTATTGCTTTTCGAAGTATTCTCCGCGAAATTTGACACATTTTTCCATACGATGGAACTAATCATTGAAGCAACCATTCCATTCGGAAGTTGGGGTCTCCAAAATGGCCGTTTTGTAGGCGTCCACAGCTTCTTCAGGTGATGAAAATCTCTGACCACGCAATTTATTCTCTATTTTAGGGAAAGTATAGAAACTTAGGTCGGGGCTGTACGGCGGATGGTTCTAATAATTCTGTTTTCTTGCTCTAAAAACTTTTGTTCTGTGCGCGGTGTGAGAACTCGCATTGTCGTGATGGAGGATGATGCGACGGTTGCAGTTCTCTATACGGAGATCAGAAACGACCTGTGGCAAACAAATGCTAGCATACCATTCTGCATTAACCGTTCTTTGTCCCTCAAGAGGAATAGTCGCAACATGGTCGGTTTTGGAGACAAACGTGGCCACCATTTTTTTTGCAACACTCCGTGAACAAACAATTTTTGTTGGCTTTAACTCATTTTCGAACACCCAAACTCGTGACTGGTTTTTTGTTTCAGGTTCGTACGCATATATCCAGGATTCGTCACCTGATACGATGTTGTATACAGCATTTGAGGATCCTGCGTGGAATCTTTCGAGAGTTCGGACGCACCATGTAACGTGAGCCGCTTTTTGCTCTTCACAGAGCAAATGCGGTACCCATCGGGAAAACAACTTTTTTTACACCTAATTGTTCATGCAAGATTATTTGTATTTGACTCATGCCAATATCTAAAGTTGCCTGAATTTCGCGGTATGTCACATGTCGATCTTCCTCAATCAGATTTCGCACAGCATCAACGTTTTCTTTGGTGACTGCAGTTTTTGGACGACCTTGACGGTGATCATCACTGAGCTTGACACATTCACGTTGAAATTCAGCAAACCAGCGATAAATTGTGGTTTTGGATGGGCGTTCATCACCAAGTGCAGAAATCATCCGGTCAACACACTGTTTTTGTGTTAAACCACTTCGAAAGTCATAATAAATCATCGCTCTAAAATTTTCTCAAGTCAATTCCATTTTCTCAACGACTAAACAAGTTTGAAAAGATCTTTTGACAAGACCGAGAATCTTTTTTTAAATAAAAAAATGGTATTCGATTTTTAAAACCATGGAGTTTTCAATTAAAAAGATTTTAATATGACAGGAACAGTGGAAATATTCCATTCCCGATACTTTTAGTGCAGCCTTCGTATCTTAAATTTTATCAGTTGAAAGATGAAATATATCAACATCTAAAAGAGTGCTGATGTACCTACTATTGTTGTATGACACATATCTATGGAAAATATTGCGGCAACGAGATGATTTGCTTGGAACTCTAATGTTTATTTTATTTATCAGGGAGGGTGAGTCGACAATGTTATTTAATATTTTATATTATGGTGTCTAAATATCTACGCCGACTGTTGAGTGATGGGATATTATGACGTTTGGCAGAAACATGAGAGTCTTTGAATACATTTCCCGTGCGGTAATCAACTTGTTTCAATAATTTATTGAACTTTCTCAAGTGTAGTAACGTAAACCTGATAATGCGGGCTACACACAACTGAACCGAATTCGAGTATGTTTCTTACGTATAAAAAATATAGTATTTTAAGAGTAGAAGGCTGAGTGAAAAATTTTGTGATACGAAATATTATGCCGAGTTGTTTAAACGCTTTTTTAATAATATTATTAATGTCTACCTAGATTATAATCGAAGATTATCTTATTCTGTTTCCTTGTGAATGAGATAACATGACATATTTAAAGGTTAAGGTAGAGGTGAAATGAAATGAAAATGAAAAAAATGAAATATATCATTATTGCACACCACAATAATTAAACATAAGAAAAATCGAGACTACAAAAAGCAATAGGCGGCCTTATCGCTTAAGAGCGATTTCTACCAGGCAACCTGTTATGAAGTAGTTTTAGTTGTAAAGATAACAGAAGGTGGTGTTATTGATATGCATATAATTTAAACATACACATACAGTAAATAATTCGAAGAAAAGAACTAGAAATGAATTTGTCACAGTAAAAAATAATAATGATGGAGCATTGTTTTGAAAGATTGGAGAGTTTGAGCCTTTCTGATTTCAGAGGGAAGGAAATTCCATAGGTTAACAGCTTGCACAGCAAATGAATTGTTGAAAAAGGAAGTTTTATGAACAGGTGTATAAAGCAAGAGATTATAGACAGACCGAAGATATAGTTGGTGAGAACTTAATGCTGAAAATTTTTCCTTGAGATATATAGGAGTTTTAGGATCAAATAGGACACGATAGAGAAGTATAAGTATATGGGAATTTCTACGCAAGCGGATAGGGAGCCATTTGAGCTTTTTGCGAAATTCAGACACGTGATCATACTTACGTAGTCCAAATATAAAACGAATACACATGTTCTGCAATCGTTCAAGCTTATCCAACTGGAGTTCGGTTAAATCGACATATGAAATGTCAGCGTAGTCAAGAATGGACAGGAGAAGGGATTGAGCGAGTAAAGTTTTCGTGGGGATAGGAATAAAGTTTTGGAGTTTTTTTAATGAGTGAGAGGCAGCATAGAGCTTCCTACTAACTTATTTTAACTGATGGTGCCAAGACAAATTATGATCAATGAATACGCCCAAGCTCTTGACAGAGCAGCTAAAAGGAATAAGAGTTCCACCTACACAAATGGGAGGTAGATTACCCCACTCAATTTTATGGGTTAGTTGTGAGCTACCAACAATAATACATTGAGTTTTCGACGGATTCACTTTTATACCATGGGCAGTACTCCATTTCACGATTGTAGTTAAGTCTTTGTTAGTGTTTTTAATAGCTAAAGGCAGACCCTCGAGAAAAGATTGTGAGTATATCTGGAGATCGCCTGCAAATATGATACCAGGAAGTTAAATTTTTAGTTATAGAGTTAATAAAAATTGCAAAAAGAAGAGGACACAGTACACCGCCTTGTGGAACCTCCAGCGGAAAGGTTAGACCAGGTCGAAGTGTTATCATCAATCTTAGTCCTTTGCCGACGCCCACGTAAATAGCTTCGAAACCACCCTATCACTGTTGGAGATACGTTAATGGAACTTAACATGCCCAGCAAAATATCAAAGTCAACAGTGCAGAAGGCATTACTGAAGTCAAGTAGTGTAAGTATTGTGAGCTGTTACTTATCCATGCCAGATCGGATATCATCGGTAAGTTTTATAAGCGCAGTAGTTGTACTATGTCCTGGACGAAAACCAGATTAGAGAGGGTTAAGAGTACTGTGCTTATTAATAAATATAGAGAATTGTTGATGGACTAAGCGTTCAAGAACCTTGGAAGGAAAGTTAGTATAGATATGGGGCGATAGTCAGAAAGATTATGTGGTTTAGAAATTTTTGGTATTGGAATAACATGAGCGTCTTTCCAGGCTACAGACAATTGGCCAGACGTTATGGAAAAATTAAGAATATGAGAGATAATAGGAACTAGGATATCTATGATAGGAAGGATCATATTACGACTAATGCAATCACTACCAACGGCCTTAGATGTATCAGTGAAGGGAGAGAAGTTGAACGGTGGAAAATCAGGGGTTAGGATTAAGCTTTATTGAGCTTAAAAGCTCAAACGCTTTAATCCCTTTCCTTTATTATTTTAACATTAATGTTATTGTCAAGAAAAGATGAATTTTGAGAGAAATGTTGATTAAGTTGTTCAATATTTAGATTATTGGAAATTGTTTGCTGTTGCTTCCCAACTCCTAGCGTTCTTAGGAATTTCCAAACCTTACTGGTTTCGCCGTTCTCAACAGACGAGTAGATGTGGCGTCGCTGCGCGTCCCTGCACATTGTATTGCAACGATTCTTTAGTCTTATATACTTTTCCCGGTTAAGATCAGAGTCATTCTGCTTATAAATAGATTTAGCTCGATTTTTAGAAGTTTGCAGTTTTTTAATATCATCAGTAAGCCAAGGAGCAGGTAAATGCTTTATCTTCACGGGTTTAACTGGCGCATGCTTATCATACAGCTGTAATAGCAAAGAATTAAAAAGATCAACTTTATCATTGATACTATTAGAATTAAAAATGAAATCCCAATCAATAGTTTGTGCGTCTATAGAAAGACGTTGCATATCCATCCCAGAAAAATTCCGCTGCATCAGTATTTGGAGTTTACGTTTAGGGGGGCGTACTTTATAGGAGAGAAAAATGAGATCATGGTAGAAAAAAGCATCCGCAGAGGATTGCCCATACGAGTTTACATACTCGGGCTTAGAGACTATGATGAGGTCAAGAAGGGATGGAGTGGAGTGAGGAAAGAAGTGGGTGGCTGTAAGAGAAAGGATATGGAGATTATAGGAATCAGTAACGGACAAAACCTTTTTTAAACGATGGTGATCTTTAAGAAGACAGGTATTAAAATCACCCATCAAAATCAAGTGATCATATAGTGGTACAAATTTCTCGAGGATATGATCAAAGGAAGTGAAGTAATCGACATTAAGTGATGGACTGTAGAATACTCCAAGAAGGATTTTTGTATGTGAAAGGGTAACTTCAACAAGTAGATACTCAACTTCATTCTGTGACAAGGAATCACTAGAAGAACTTATGATTGTAAACCGAAGTGTGAGATCGAAGATAGATTGCAACGCGACCACCAACTCTACCCATACGATCGTTGCGAAGGAGGTGGTAGCCTGGAAAGTAGTAAGAGGAAGAAGGGAGGCTGGGAGATGATTTGTTGTGCAATAATCATTTAATTTATCTAGATCATATTGTAAATGCTGACAGTCAACTAAGTTTGTAATAATTTCAAAATCTTTGTGTCATCATCGTAAAGCAAATGACAAGATTCATTAAAAACGTGATCAATATCGTTTATATAGAGAGAAAAGTATAGGACCCAAATGGGAGCCCTGAGGAACTCCGGAGTAATATTAAGAAAATTTTCATTTTGCACAAATTTATACGTACTGTGTAGTATTAGTTAACTGGGTCAAGGGTTCAATGAACTTGAATATTTCAATAGTGTCATAAGACGGCCTTGCCGCCAGTGGCGGTTTTCTTTGGCAGCGTACACGTGCCTGCGGTGTCTCTTTGACGGTCGCAAGCAACGATAAGCTCGAAATTCGTACGCGCGGAGTAGTGTAAAGATATATTTTTATTTATTTATTTATTTTATTTTATTAGGAAAACAAACAGTATTACATGACATAAATAGGTTACAAAAAATGTACATCTATTAACCATTTACAGTTTTCGCATATAAGAGACTATAAGCGTGTTACAAATAATTAACAAAAATACAATAAAAAGATCAAAAAGTAATACAATAAAAGTATATAGATATAAATACACGAAGACAAATTGAATGGATATTATAGTATTCAGGTATTTAGCAATCAAGAGAATACACACTCATCCAACGCCTCGTCAATGTACCTCTTAACGCGTTTGGTGACGTATTGAATATATCGAAATCTGGCAAGTCTACTGATATCTGATTTATTCCTTGTGGACACCTTATAAAATATGAACGTTGCCTGTAATTCGTACTGCAATGAGGAACGTATATAGTACATTTTGTCCTGGTGTAGTTATTGGGCGCTTTGATACCAATTTGTGATGTTAATTTAGAAGAGTCTATCTTAGAGTGAAGTAACTTAGAGTAAAAAACAGTATCAGCTATTTGACGTCTTATTTGTAATGGAAGTATGTGATGCCTTTTACATCTTATTATATAATCTGCATCATATGTATTACACTTATATTGTAAATATCTTAAAAAACTTGTTTGAATTTTTTCAAGTCTATTAATGTGAACTTCATATTGAGGGTTCCAAACCTGAGAACAATATTCAAGGGTGCTTCGAACATATGAACAGTATAGTATTTTTATGAGTTTTATGCTAGAGAATTGAGAACATATCCGTTTGATGAAACCAGAAGATTTCTTGGCCTTTTTAACTATGGTATCGATGTGTTTTTCATATGTAAGTTTACTGTCATGTGTAACACCGAGGTCTCTAATTGCATTAACAAATTAAGAACAACGCCCTTTATTTTATATTTGTATTCTATATTATACTTACGAGAAAAAGTAATGGAATGACATTTTAACGCGTTTAGGTCTAGTTTATTAAGAATACAGTATGCCTCAAATCTTTCTAAATCCGCTTGAAGAAGCTGACAATCTGAATCTCTGGTGATATTTGAGAATATTTTCATATCATCAGCATACAGTAAAAAATTGGATGTTTCAAAGCAACCGTCTACATCATTAATAAATATATTAAATAATAGAGGGCCTAGTAATGAGCCTTGTGGCACTCCAGAACATACAGTAATCCAAGAAGAGGCATAGCCTTTTACAACAACTTGTTGAGACCTATTTTCAATGTAAGAGGTGAACCATCTGAATAGATTTCCATGTATTCCAGTAAATTGAAGTTTCTGTAATAGTATGCAGTGATCAATTCGGTCAAATGCTTTACTAAAATCGGTGAAAACAGTATCTACTTGTCCACCTCCGTCCATACCTGCAGTCGTGTAATCAATAAATGATAACAGATTAGTGGTGGTCGACCGATTCTGCATGAAACCATGTTGTTCAGGTATGAACGTAGATTTTAGAGAGCTGTAAACCTGAGTGTGAATAATACGTTCAAAGATTTTGGCAAATATACATAGCTTGGAGATAGGCCTGTAATTTTTAATGTCATTTTTATTTCCATTTTTGTATACAGGAGTAACGAAAGCGGATTTCCAAATTTTAGGTACTATACCTTCATTAATTGATCTGATAAAGAGTATTGTCAATGGTTTAACAAGGCTATTGGAACAAGAGGATATAAATAATGGGTCGATATGATCTGGTCCTGATCCTTTTGTAAGATCAACTGACTTAAGGTATTTCCTAACTGTAGAATCATCAATATATACGGTGCTGATAGTGCTGCTATAAACAGAAGGACAGTGATTAACTGTATGTGAGCTTTGATGAGGCTGTGACGTGGGAATGAGGAAATTAGACTGAAAGTATTGAGAAAAGAGATTACATATTTTAACACCTGTATCAGCTACATGACCCTCTAATGTTAATGTGGATGGTAGGGAATTGGAGCCTTTTTTATTTGATTTTACGTAGGACCAAAATAGTTTAGGATTTGCAGCAATAGAAGTTTCCATAGTTTTAATGTAATTCCTATGACATTCATCCTCCAATTCCTTAGCTCTTTTCCGTAGGATAGAAAAGGAAACATAATCATCGGTATTGCCATATGTGTAATATTTATTTATATATTTAAATTTTTCTTTAAGTATTTTTTTCAGAAGTATAGTGTACCACGGTGGAAAAGATTTCGTATTTATATATTTTTTCGGTATATAGTTATTAATTAAGTTATATAAGTGATTATAGAAACAGTCCACAGCTTCATCCAAGGTCCCACAATTTAGACATACATCCCAATCGATCTCTCTAAGTGACGAATTGATATTTACATAATCACCTGATCGGTACAGATATTTAAACCTAGGGCTAACCTTAAGTAAATCAGTTTCACTAGGAGTTAATGATATAAAGAGAGACTTGTGATGAGCATCTTCCGGTACTAAGGGGTCTAGACAGGTTTTAACGGATAAGGTATTATTACTTAGAATCCAATCTAGTACTCGGTTGTTGATATTATAAAAAGAATTGAACTGCCGCAAGCTTGCTTCTAGTAAAATATCAAAAAAATATATTTGCGCGTCTCCCTTAATACCTGTGGGATCGGGGTGATCATCATTATGGTACGTAGTCCATTGGATATCTTTCATATTGAAGTCCCCCGCAATAATAAAAATGTCATCAGGACAGATATCAACTACTAAGGATAGTTTATCTGTAAAATTTGATAGCTGAGAATTAAAATTGTAGCCAAGATGTTCATCACATAAATAAAGTACACAGAAATGTATTTTGGTCATACCACTCTTAGATTTTATCATCACCGTGACCCACAAGTCTTCGGCAGATGAATTCCATTCAGGCTGAACGACAGCTGTTAATTCACAGCGAACTGCAATTAAAACACCTCCTCCGTATAATTCCTTAGTAGCTGAGTAATTTCTGTCTCGTCTCCATACTGTATAGCGATCATCAAATAATTCGCTATCGCTAATACTCTCTAACAACCAAGTTTCCGTAATAAGTACGATATCATAATTACTTAAAAAAAGGTTCCGTTTAAAAGCACTTGCTTTAGTTCGAAGCCCCCTTGTGTTCTGATAATAAATTTTTAAATTATTAATAGCCATTTGATATTAATAATTTGAAGCACAATTATTACATCTAAGCTTAAGAAACCTACACCCTTTAAAGAACATTTTATAACATTAGTGACTACAGTTTCCAATAAAAAAATTATGATAATAAAATAAGCAATAGGAGTAAGTAAAGGTATTATTGAGCAATACACGTCCTTTAAGAAATTTACAAACGACAATTCACAGTCAATATTCAGAATACGTCTTGAAAATGGGATAAAATATTGATGAATGCAAATATTTAAGCATATAATATATCTGAGAAAATATAAAATAACAAAAATGTATTTGAATAATGCAAAGGTGTAGAAGTTAGTTACTATTATACAAAGATAGTTAATTGGTAATTCAAAAGTACGCACAAATTTAATTATTATAATATAAAGAACAGCACTATCTAAGTAAGATGCAAGCGATAATAGTCCCGAACTATGCAAAGCGCTCGCAAAAATGTGCCATAAAACAACGCTGTGTACAGCGAAACGGTGTGATAAATGCGTGTTACCTGATTGACTTACGTGCCGGATCCGTCTGCACACATCACTTCGACCGGTCTTGCGATAACAAGAACAAAGGACATCGGATCTGTATGCATTTTTCAAGCTTCTTGCAGTGAAATATAAGTGTGTACTAAATATCGTAAAGAAAAAACAAATTAATAAGTGTAATACTAAATACATAAAGTTATTATAAAGAAATACGATATTAATTATTAAATAATTTTCCCTAAATCCTTTTCTTCTTTGATAAAAAACACGGGAGATGTATCGGACTTTCGGGCCATTATCTTACAATGTCTAACCCATATATAACGAAAGTTCTTCTCCTTTGCTAACAATTTTGCTTTACTGAGTAGATTTTTATAAAATGGAGTCAAGTGGTCGTTAAGGTAGAAGTTACCTGGATTGTCTTTGTAACCAAGATCCGATAGCTTGTTTGCTTTTAGTTTACGAGCTGAGGCGATAAGCTCTTCTTTCTTATACCGGTTATTAAACGCAATTAAGATCGGTTTCTCAGTGTTGGGTGACCGGGTCGGTAAACGTGCGATATAGTTGATTTCACTTCTTTCCAAAGGTATGTTGCACAACAGGCCAATCTTTTCCGCTATATCGTATAAATGTTCGTTTCTCTTAAGTGGTATGCCCCGTATCTCCACGTTATTCGCCCTTGCAAACTGATCACGATCATGTAGCTCCTTTGTAAGTCTAACCACCGCCTCCTTTAATGTTGGAACCTCACGAACCACACTCTCAACGTTCACTATTCTGGACTCCAAGCCCTTGATAGTTCCAGAGAAGTCACCGATCAATTGGTGTGCCAGTTCTAATGAGTCCTTTAAGTTATTAACGTCATCTCTGATGGACTTAATATCCACCGCTAAAGAGGACAACGGTGCCAGTTTAACCATAATATTGTTTAGTTGTTCTTGCATACTGTCCAGTTGAGTGGGCTTAGGCGAGCTTCCACCTTTGCAATATGTGCACCTCCATGCAGCTCGACGCTCTGGTCCAAGTTTGCGGTACCCGGTCTCCGATATACCCGCACAGCTATAATCGAAATTACGCTTGCATCCCGCACACTGTACTCCGTCATTTAAATCTTTTTTACAAGTATCACACTTCATCACTTCGACAAAAACTTAAAAATGTTTGTAATAAGAGTATAAATTATAAACAAAATGGTATTGAAGATGAGTTAATGATTGCATAAACAAAGTGATTAACAGAGGAATTGCGACACTATTATTGTATAAATAAGGTTCAGTTTAAGTACACTTCTTAGGACACCGACAATTGTACTTATTAATTGAAGTTCTAGCTAACTAGCGTAGCAAGTAAAAAGTAATTGTATTTGATAATTTAACTTTTAGCTATTAAAATTAATAAATGCAATTAGAGAAATAGACACTTATACCTAGTTAAGGTACTTGACTTTGTGTATGTGTAAATTGTGTTTTTAAGTTAGTTGTTATTGTTATTATTCTGTGAATTTGACATTTATTTTTCGGGACAACATTGTACGGTGATGTAACTTGTGTATTCATCAAGAATGTGGTGGACATTTAGAAAATTTGAAAATTTACGTTTCCATTATTATTCTAATGCGCAATATTCAATTTAAAGTTCAGTTCAGAGAGGTATCCCGAAATAAAAAAGTGTTCCTATAAATGAACATAGTGAATTTAAATTACGTCGCAAATTATCAAACGAATCAAAGGTAAAGCCGACAACTTGCCGCCTTCGCACATCGTTCCGGGGTCAAGGTAAGTTGTCTATATAGACTGTTAAATTTTACTACATTTATTTGAATATTTATTTTGTTTGAAAATTTCACTTTTTCAATTTAAAGTTTTTAATTATATAATTAATTTTGCGATGGTTCTGTGGACTAGTATTCCTTTTATTTTTATTTATTTCATAGGTATGCAGACCATACTGTATATAAATCTCGAATGTTTGTTTGTTCATAATTCTAGTAAGTATCTGATTTCTATATTTTTTTCAAATTATAATTGCTATTATTTATGAATTTATTTAAAAATACATAAATAACAGTATTATTTTTATAATTTGATTTAAAAAATATTAATTTTTTAGTTAAGGTAGGGTTAGCTATTTATATTTAGGTGATTTGCGTGAAGTAAAACAAATACTGTAAGGATGAATTATTCATTTATTATTAATGTTATAATGAAATATTTTTAATCCCCAGAATGAGCTTGATGGAAATATTTCTTACATGGATCAACGCATAATGCAATATTACAAATTTCACATACGTATTTTGAACACTTTTCTTGGTTGCGCGTACTGCAGAATCTGCAACGTTTGAACGTCGTCAATTTTAAAAAATGTTGTCCTCGCCGACTCAACCTTATCCCGTCAGGCACTCCAAAAGCTCCGCCTTTCTTATTTTTGAACAGCACTGGATCTTGTTTTTTTAGTGATAGATGTGCTGACTTCAGACTTCTCGCCAATCGCAATCTAAAATCCCGGTGTATATTTTGTCGGGTTTCATAATTGTACCAAATAATCCTAAACCAAGATTTTTTATTAGACCTGCGACCAATGCTATAGGAGCTGCGGAAGTTATCGAAATGATCTACTCCACCCATGTGTCTGGTGTATTCTGCAATTGCAGATGGGCACATCATGTCCTGTTTTGTCCGTCCTTTTGGGTTCTTTGGATTATTTCAGTCCTTTTAAGATCTACTGCAGTGGTAATTACATAAACGTCTTTTTGTGTCTCCATTTTATAACCACTGAAGGAGGGCAAACGCGGATGTAAATTCACCTGGTGCGAATTTATTTTCTTTGATCTGTTGTCGCTCTTCCGGAGTTCGAACTTTTTGAATAGCCAAATTCTGGGGAGGACCTTTACGCTGCATCCGAACAGTTGCAATCGCGAAAAGTCCTCTGTTTTAAAGGCATTCCATGAGAGCTACGGATGAAAAAAAATTGTCAAATACCAATAGTGTATTTCTTGGTAGCCCTTGACTTAATTTGTTTATGACTCTATAACCCAGCCCTTCTTCGGTGGGTTCCATATCTTTGCCTACGTATATGTCGCTTTGATAGACATACCCAGTGTCAGAATCACAACGGAATCATGCTTTGAACACCCGTTTTATTTGGCATATATTGTTTTTTGCTATCACGTCCCTTGAATTTAATCATGCTTTCGTCTATAGACTGCTTTTGTGAATTGGTTGCATTCTCCTGAAACGTCCTGTTTAGTATGGTCAGCATAGGTCTTATCTTTTGTAGTTTATCGTGATATCTGTGATTACGGGGTAAATGAGTTGTAATATCACATGCGTGTATGTTCTCCTGAAGTTTTTTGAATCGTTTGCAAGTCATGGTACTACTAATTTCAACATTGTTGTAAAACGGATCAGAATTCCAATATAGTTCAATATCTGGCAATGGGTTTAGGCCCATGAGAATAATTATTATAACAAGAAATGCTATAACTTCATTTACGTTAGTGTCCTTCCAAAATTTGCTCCGCTTTACTGCTGCATATTTATTTGTATACAATACAATCATTTCAAAAAGTTCTTCTGGAAATATGTTATTGAAATAATGAATAGGAGTACTTCTATGATCATATTCTTTAGTCACTTCTAAACCTTTGCTGAACTGAGGTTCCGCCCCATTTTCTGCATTGGTGGTCCATATTCTGTTTCGGGATTGTAACTGAGAATATGTTGGAAATACAAAAATATCACGCACTGCTAAATCAGCATTAGCAGACAAAGAAGGCAACATTTCCTCATCAGCAACAGGAGCAAGGATTTGAGAAGGAGTGGCAGAAGCACGGGCTTGAGAAGGACCATGTAAAGGCGGCGGCATCTCTTCATCGGCGGCAGAAACAAGGGCTTGAGAAGGACCAGGTAAAGGCGGCGGCATGTCTTCATCGGCGGCAGAAGCAAGGGCTTGAGAAGGACCAGGTAAAGGCAGCGGCATCTCTTCATCACCGGCAGAAGTAAGGGCTTGAGAAGGACCAGGTAAAGGCGGCGGCATCTCTTCATCGGCGGCAGAAGCAAGGGCTTGAGAAGGACCAGGTAAAGGCGGCGGCATCTTTTCATCGGCGGCAGAAGCAAGGGCTTGACAAGGACCAGGTAAAGGCAGCGGCATCTCTTCATCAACGGCAGAAGCACGGGCTTGAGAAGGACCAGGTGAAGGAGGTGGCATCTCTTTATCAGTACCTTCCAATATACGTAACAATTGGGCGGATGACATACCTTGCATGTCGTCCAACAACATATCTATTGATTTGTGTACATAATCTGAAGTTGCACATTCTTCATCCTCTTCATCATCTTTTCCAGGATATCTTCTATTTCGTTATCTCTAAGCGACGGCAGCCAATGTTGAAAAAAAATAAAGGTGCTCATTTCTGGGTTTCTAGAGAATAGATTTTGCAATAGAATCCCGATTTTAGTATAATTTGTGTAAAATAAATCTTAATCATGGGTAGTTTTCAGTAAAAAAAAAATATTTTGGAAATCACAAACTCCGTCGGGTGAAAAGTCTAGTATAAAAAAGTTGGTAATTTGAACAGGCAATGGATATATTATAGCCCACAAAATAATACGACCCAACAGGCTGTGGTCACATGTTGATGTTCCCCACATTATTTGCCTTATTTAGACAATTTAGCAAGAAATCAACTAGAAATAATGTAAACCTTGATAGAAAAACTCAAAATCTGTAATGTATCAAAAAATTGCACGACTTATCTTTCTTTGTTTCGCCATAATCTAAATAAAACTTGCACAGTCACAAAAAAAGAATGCCGTAACAGACAGTCAAACCTCAAACGGCTGTCAGTGTCAAATACTTTCGGATACACTGAGTTTGCAAAATCGGAACCACAGAGTAAATATTTATGATCAAATTATGATAGATTATGGGCTTTCCGCTACCAAAACCTGGCTACGGCATCGAAAAATCTGTGTGGGAAGCATTCGTCCGCAGCCTGTTAAAGGGTTAAAATAATGCTATCCACTAAAACAATATTGTCATGTATGTGTTTAGGTTGTCTATGCGCCACGAATTAAAAAGTAATTATAGAAATGTCAATCGTCCATGACAGTTGGAGAATAGACTTGTTTGTTGATTGAGCGTTGTCAATTTTACTATGGCTCCTGATCTAGAAATCCTGAAGGTGTACCTGAGGTCTACATATACAACAAACTGACGAGGAGTCGTGATCGAATCGGCATCTTGTGCGAACAGAATTGGTGACAATGTCGGTTGGCAAGATGGACGCGTTCGATCGGCACAAGGACAATTGGTCGACCTATATCGATAGACTGGAGCAGTAAACGACGTGAAAGACGAACGAAAAGTACCGTTACTGATCACGGTAATGGGAGCTGAAAGCTATGATCTACTGGTGACACTATGTACCCCGACTAAACCATCACAGAAAACGTACTCAGAGTTAGTGACGCTCATGCAGGATCATCTGCAGCCTCGGCCGAGCGTGTTAGCAGAAATATATAAGTTTCGGCAACGTAAACAATCTAAAGTCGAAAGTATAGCCGATTTCATAGCGGATTTGCAGAAATTGACAAACTATTGTGAGTTTGGTACGTGGCTGGAGCAAAGTTTACGTGACCAGTTTGTCTGCGGGCTCTATAGCGAGAGCATACGATTACGGGTGTTTACGGAAACAGATTTAAAATTTTCAAAAGCCAAGGATTTGGCAATTGCGATGGAGGCGGCGGAAACAAACGCGGCAGCTGTAGAAAATCGCGGCAGAAGTGACAACATCACCCCGTGCTTCGTGATGAGCAGTGCCTGTAAGAGAGGCCAAGGTTTTAGAAAATGGCCAGAGCAGACGAGAAACGAAGTAAATGGTGCGAGCCTGAGCGAACAACAAAGAAAAAAGGTGTCGTCGGGACCAGCGGATAACAGCCAGCGACCAGGTCAAGGACATACGAAGTGCCGGGCGTGCGGAGGCGGACACGCATCAGAATCGTGTAAATTTCGGTTATATGTGTGCCGTGTTTGTAATCGAGAAGGACACTTGTAGAAAATGTGCCCCAAGCTGACGAACATTACGGAACATAACTATGTGGAGGATGAGTATTCGGAGGAGGAAAAAATATATGATATAGAGGTAAATCTTTCCTTTGTAAAAAATGATAACCTCAGTAAATATAAACCATTTCTAATGACAGTCAATGTTAACAGAAAAGATATTTGTATGGAGGTTGACACGGGTAGTACGATATCTTGCATTAGTTCAGATGTGTATCATAAATACTTTGCAAACTGTGAATTAATACCTAGTAATTTAAGATTAAGGTATTATACAGAGTAGACTGTACTTACACTAGGTAAAATTAAGGCTCTTATTAACTACCAGGGCAAGTTAACTTCACTGGATTTGTATGTTATTGCTAATGGTAAGAGAAATTTACTTGGCAGGCAGTGGCTAGCAGAATTGGAGATAAAGTTGTCTACAGAACTGGAAGTACCAGAAGCGATCAATTATGTTAAAATGACAGAAAATTTTAACATATCCAATTTCAGTTCCAGGTTTAAAGAGGTGTTTGCGGATGGTTTGGGAAGATACAACGGCGGGCTGGTGTCATTGCAGGTACGGCCGGACGCGCGTCCCACTTATCTGCGCGCACGCCCGGCACACGCTTCTCGAGTGCTAAATAGCGCTGAAAAGGTTTACTCGCAAATTGAAAAAGAGGCACTTTCAATAGTGTATGGGGTAAAAAAATTCATTAATACTTGTACGGTCGCAAATTTGTTCTGAGGACCGATCACAAGCCGTTGGTAACAATATTCGGTGACAAGACTGGAATTCCAGTGATGGCGGCCAGTAGGATGCAAAGATGGGCCATCATATTAGGTGGATATCAGTATGATATCGAGTATGTACATACATCAAAGAATGGAGCGGACGCCCTGTCGCGGTTACCACCGCACAGACCGGCCAGTCAGTCACAACAGCAGGAAGAAGTAACATATTTAAATTTTGTACAGGATTTCTTACCAATTACCAGTCAAGAGGTAAGGAAAGCAACAGAAAAGGATACAGTTTTAAGACAAGTTTTAACAAATATTAAGGCTGGTTGGTCATTATATTGTCAACAGGATGAATTGAAACCGTTTTTCGCGCTTAGGCAGGAGCTGTATGTAGAAGGCGGTTGCATCATGTGGGGCTATCGTATGATTATTCCACAAATATTGAGATCAACTATATTGAAAGAACTGCACAGCAGCCATCAGATATTGACCGGGATATAGAATCAGTCAGTCTATTGTGTATGGTTTGTGCAGCGGAGGGCTCAGCGCCTCCACGAGTAACATCTCAGCCCTGGCCATTCTGTTCGGAGCCTTGGTCTAGACTCAATATAGACTTTTTGGGCCCCTATGAAGGCAAAACCTTTTTTGTTCTGATTGACTCCACAACGAAATGGATCGAAGCTTTTTTGATGGCTAGGACAACGGCATCCGCAGTTATCAAGATATTGCGAGAGACTTGCCAGGTTTGGATTGCGAAAAGAAGTCGTCTCTGATAACGGCCCGCTGTTCACAAGTCAAGAGATGGATTATTTCATGAAATTAAATGGAATACTACATACCTTTACACCACCATACCATCCAGCATCGAATGGAGCCGCGGAAGGGGCAGTCAAATTATGTAAGAATGCTATTAAAAAGGCGATCAGAGAAAAGAAAGACGTAGAGGAAACGTTGCAAACTTTCCTTCTAAATTATCGTATCTGCGAACACAGCACTACGGGAGAAACGCCCGCCATGGTCTTACAAATACGCCCCCTTCGGTCGAGGTTGGACTTGTTGAGACCGCACAGTTTAGTAGAAAGAAAAGTGCAGCACAGTCAAAGGAAACAAATCGAATCAGCAAGAGGAAATCAGGCAAAACAGATGATAGAAGGCGACCCCGTATGGATGCAGGAATTTAGCGGAAGGGATAAGTAGGTACCCGAGATGATCTCTAAAGTGACAGGATCTCGAAATTTTCTAGTGACTAGGGAAAACGGTACCACATGTAGTAGGCATTTAGACATATACTGTATTCCAAATGAAGTTCCGTCAGACGACAGACCGGAGGTCTGTCGCCCTCGCGCTCTCCGCGCGCCGCCCGCCCGCGTCCGCAGCCCGACCCCGCCCGAGGTGACACTAGCCCCCGTTCCCATTGTCTCGAAGCGCATAAGGAAACCGTGCGTTACGGTTTCGAATCTGATTAATTAATCGTGGATTGTTATATATGATACACTATTATGTAGTTATAAGTTTATTTTGTTTGTTACTAAAACTAGTTAATGCTTAATAAATGGTCCACTCCTACTAAGCAGATGATGATCATATGTGATCTTACAGAGATAACTTTAGAGCTCGGCGAAACAGTATTTAAATAAATATTATACATAAGTATTAGTTAAGAAGGGGGATGTCATGTATGTGTTTAGGTTGTCTATGCGCCACGAATTAAAAAGTAATTATAGAAATGTCAATCGTCCATGACAGTTGGAGAATAGACTTGTTTGTTGATTGTGCGTTGTCAATTTTATTGTGGCTCCTGATCGAGAAATCCTGAAGGTGTACCTGAGGTCTACATACACAACAAACTGAAGATGAACCATAAAATCCATAGAAAAAACAACTACAATACTATAAAATAAAATGAGAAATATTAGACTACCTTACAGTCAATCAAATTATTAGGACAATATGATGTAGTTACAATAATTATTGTAATTTTTGGAGTCGGTGTCAGCTAAGGTAGGTTCGTAACTACCTACATACATATTTATAAGTGAGATGGCTTGTGTCGCACTTGTGCGACGTGCCGAGGTGAGACCGGTAAAATTATTCACTTAGTTGAATAAATAATAACTACATCTTCAAAGAACTGTTTGTTTACATTTTATGTTATTATTTGTGTCGCATCTAAGTAGATTGAAGAAATTCTCGCATGCTTATTTAGTTCCCATGAATCTTTTGGTCCTGTTGCTTTTATCCATTTTTTTTAGGATCTAAGGAAACCTTAAATAGATAATTCTTCATTGCCAATGTTCTAAATAAACAAAATTGACATATGACATTTCATTGCAGTCTGATGGATGAATATGAACGTAGTGTTTAAATTCTCTTTGGATGAATATTTCAAGTGTCAAATCTCAACGAGCTAAGGAAATAATTTGTTTTTTCAATAAATTTTAATAATAACATATCGTCTTCAATATATTTTGAACACGTACTGATAAGATGTACATATGAATTTGAGTTGAAATATCCCATAATTTTGTAAACTATCACAATAAAATTGAATTTCTCATAATAATAATTATAATCAAAGAAGAATTTACTTTATTCAGTTTCAAATTGAACTCTGAGCCTTTCTTGTTACCTTATACGGTTAGTGTTTAAATTTTTTGTTATAATTATAAAGCATTAACAACGGTGGTATTGTAATTTAATAAATTACTTATACAAAGAAGATATGCCGATTAAATCGATCTCGGCAAGGAAACGACGACAACGAAGACGAGCAAACATGCCAAGCAACGAAACAAGCAAAGAAGAAGGTTCACCTGCACAGCATAGCCCTGTGAGCCAATCACAAGTTTCTAATAAAAATAACCAAAGTGGAGATCAAGGATCACAGGTGGGTCATTTCTATATATATATATATATATTTAGAAGTAAGTTCCTATACACATCATAGAGACTGCAAATACTGCTATAAATTGTATTTGAAATGTCTTATAAAAATGTTGTGTCTAGTTTCCCGCAGCTATATCCACTGTAATCATATTATATTTGTATATAAAATATATTTTTTTTAAAAATGTTTTTTGTTACTGCAGTATATACACTCAAAGAATTTTACTTTTTTAATTTTTAGCCTTTAACCAGCGCAAAGTTGCAAGAGTTAGTCCGAGAAGTTGACCCAACAGTACAACTAGATGAAGAGGTTGAGGAAGTTTTGCTTAATTTAGCTGATGACTTTATGCATGCTGTGGTAAATGCAGCTTGCTCTGTTGCTAAGAAGAGACAAGCATCTGCTGTGGAGTTAAAGGATGTTCTACAACAATTATGTAAGAAATACAATTATTTTTTAGGGTTCTGTATCTAAATGAAAATCTGTGTTATCAGGTTATATCTCAATAATACTGAGTGATAAGGGCCTAAATTTTTGACAGAGACTATTGAGATTTAACTATTGCAAAAACAACAAATAATCATAATATTTCAGGTTAATACTATATGGGTACCTTAAAAAAATGTGTGTTCATCTTTCTAAAAGTCACCTATCTCTCAACATCCAACAGGTGTTCGACCGTGTTTGGCCTAAGGGGCCAACTTAAATAATTAACTGCCACGCTCATTATACCATTTATTATCTTTGTACCTCACAGGTTTTCATTATACAGAGTAGTTTTGTGAGAAGGGCCAAGTCGGAAACTACGAGTCTTAGAGAAAAGTCGTGAAAGGAGTCATGCCCTCGATTTATGAGAAAACAATATCTGACTATTTAGTTTTTTTAATTTCTTGAACTTTTGATGGAAATCGACCTGAATGATTTTTCAAAAAAATTACATCCTGTATTATTGAAGCAATGGACTCTGTTGCTGATAAGGATCAAACTTAGAAAAAATATGTATCGAGCGGTACCGGGTGTAACACAAAGACTGTCTTGAACAACATCCTAATGTTTTACTTACAGAGATGCTACAAAAGCCAGTGGTTAAGCTACTGAAACGTGACCACAATTATAAGATTGAGGGGCGGCATTGACCGCTCCACTCTAACGTCATAGATCCTTCAACAATTCCGCTTATGGTCTTGGTGACCGATTGCAGAAAGACCGTCGCGAGACTACATTGAAGTCGGAGTCGAAAGTCAATTACGATATAATCACAGTCCACGTTAAATACGTGGATGCCGCTTCGTTAGCTGAGTCCTGACTCGAGGGGCAGAGCAAGGTGGCCTATTGCTATGTTTAGAAGTTTTTTAAATTATCCGGACTTACCCTGTCTAATCCAGGGGCTTGCATTCAATATATGCCAAGGAATAGCCTACCTACCATATTTAGAGTCTAATTAATATACCTACACTAGATTCCAAGATAATTCAGATAAATTTAGTTCTTTTATTCTATAATCGAAATTCTATTGAACACCCAACCAGTAAGTTTTTCGTTACGCGATATACTAAATACGTAAAGTAGGCAGTTCCGATAATGCTTACTGAGGGCTAGTAGAATACGTTCACTTTCTATAACAAAATTTATTTGTCAAGGTAATACAACCACAGCAAAAAATATACAATTACTATGTATATTGTTCTTAAATATGACCATCGCAATTTGTCATCTTTAACACATCCGGGGTAGGCAAGATTATGACACTTCGAAATGACAACCGCAGCTGTCACGAAATAAACCAATGAAAGAAATTATACCTACATTATGATTTATGAGTCATATTTCGTCGGGCGCCGTACGTAACACACGGATTGTTAAAGTATCGAGTTATAACAATTATATTTAAATAGTTACCTTGTGATTTAGTGGCTTAAACTTTGAAATTATTAAAGGAAGTGTTAGTTCTGTGTAATTAACAAATAAACAGTGTAAATAAAAGTTTATAACAAGTATTTTACATCGAATAGACATTATTATTTCAATTATAATTTTACGAATACCCTCAATATTCACGCTAAAGTTAATTTTTGGACTTGGCGCGTAGTTATTATATTTAGTTGCCGTCCAGTGATATTTATTCATTCTTATTATCACCACTCGTTTTTATATAAAGTTTTAAACAACATGCTAGATTCACCCAATATCCTGAGCAAAATAACATTAAACATACCGAGATTAGGGTCAAGAAGCAAACACAAACTTTTCTATCTACCCACCGTAAGAACTAACGTTGGCAGCAACGCGCCACTATATCGTGTCTGTCATTCATTAAATAATATTTTGGAGACATCCGGGGCTGATCCACTATGCGATAGCCTCATAGCATTTGAACGTAAGGTATTGCAACTATAGTATAGTGATTCTTTAATTACTTACATCATATTTTTTTATTACCATATATATATTTTTTTACTATCATATTTTTTATATACTGTATAAGTCTCTGTGTTATATAAGTGCCCAATAGAAATGATTCTCATTTATGTTGTGTGCACCTGTAATTGACTCATACACTGGAACTATTTATGTGCAATATTTAAGTTTAAGAGTGTATTGTGTATGTGTTGTTGGAGCACCTTTAAATAAATAAATGAGTAATTATTATTACGTGTCTCGTTCGCTTAGTGTCCGAGTTTCAACCTTATTGCGCTCCCATAAGAGTTTTGACGTGATTCATGATTGTGAGATATAAAATATGACATTTCCGGAAATAAAAATATATTGTTTACTAATCAACAATGACAGCGCCATTTTTAAGTTGTTGTGTTTTCTTCATTCGTGTACTTATACGGGCGTGAATAATTAAGCTAATTACATTAGTTATTAGTTTTGTGTTGATTTGTTTATTGTTAATTATATTTAGTGTTTATATTGGAAAAAGAAGTTGCTGTTTGTTTTGTGTTTAAAATAGGTAACTAGTAAGGAATTAAAACATAATGGAGGAATTCCAGTGCCTGGATTGTGGCGAAAAAACGTTTTGTTTACATAAATTAGGTATGTATCCTTTTGCACAATTTTCGTTCGTAGATAAAATAAAAATTGTTTCTCTTTATAGACCAATGCAAAAATATTAGTTTAACTCAACAAAAAGGTAAAATTATCAATTTATTGATCCCCTGCTGTTTATTTTCTACAACGAAAACTGTGTGGAATGATACTGGTTACGGTGACTTGCATAATTTGACAAAATTGCTAAAAAACACGATCAATCTGACAGAACGGCAGAATAATGTTGGTAAGTGAACTTATATTTATCCTTATACCTAACAGGAACAATTTTTTTTATATTTTCGAGTGCCTACCGCGCTGGAAAACCAATGCACGTCCCTGCCTGTATCCCAAGTTACCCTGATGCATCTTATTATATTCTAGGAAATAAGAGTTTTTTTTTGTATGAAATTTTAATACAACCTACTAAAAATTCACAAACAAGCTAAGAACAAAATAATTAACTCTAAAATTAAATGCATCGATTCGTTAAGCTTCTAATAATAATAATACAGCCACAAATTAATATTCGGATAAAAATTGGGCAGTGTAATGCCCTAACCGCCTAACGGTTAGGGCCTAACTCGTCATTGGTTGCGGCAGAAATGTCGACACCATGCCAGGGAGACGGCGCCTTTTATAGTCATCTTCACCCTCGACACCTGTCACTTTCTACAGTATAATGGAATATATAATTGCAGAAATACAATCGAATGTGTGGATACCTGGATTCGGTAACGACGAGCTGCGGCCATACAAAAGAGCAGCGGTCACCGAAGCTCAAAACAGCGAATTGTGAATGAATCCGGTAGACCATGAAAAAATATTAAATAAACATTCATAATATTCTTTTCGTTTTACTTCTATTTCATTACTTATATGTATAAATGCCAACTAAACTTATGTACCTACCAAGTAGGATAACTACAGCATTATTTTGACGCATCGGTATAAATATGATGCCATCCTGGCCAGTTTTATTTAACAACGGAATTAAAATAATTATTGGCATTAAATTTTTCAATATTTGCAAGATAATGAACAGTCGGAATCGTAAATAAGGCTTCATATTTACATTTAAATAAATCAAGCTTTGGAGACCGATGTATCGGGTAATGAATCGATTTATACCTCAAATAACTTTTTACCAAACAAGGGAGTGGCTTGTTATTCCAATAACTTGATGATTCAATGAGATCCGTGAGAGTATTTAATTTGGTTATCAAGGGGCTTTTTGAAAATTAGAAAAACTCGAAAAAATAGACGATCAGACAAAAACTGGCGCCTTAAATAAAGCGGGGGTTCGTTACACTCTACTTGTAAGGACTAGATTTCATGGCTCCAGTTATTATTCTCATAGCTTTTGATTTGATAGAATCTAGTTTTCTTAGACCTATAAATTACAGGGTTCTAACAAGAAGGTTCCGTAATCAAGGATACTCCGTACTGTAGCATTGTAAAGTAGCTTCAGGGAAAACGGATGTGCACCCCACCAAACACCAGAGAGGCATCTCATTAAATTAAGAAGCTTTTCACATTTAGTAACTACGTATTCACAATGAGCCATTTCTGTCAATTTTGAATCTAAAACCATTGCCAAAAACTTGACATGGTTATTAGTTGGTATTCGACGATTATCTTAAAATATGGAAATTGTATGATGTAAACGTTGACGCGTGAAGATAACTACCGAACTTTTAAGAGATGAAATGCTGAGACCATTTTCATCCATCCAAAGTTTTAAATATTCTAAGGAATTTGATATTCGGCTACATAATGAACTAAATGTGTTATATTACTAAATCATCAGCATATTGAAGCATGTTAATAGAGTTCGGAAGTGAAGATTCCAAGTCATGAGTATATAGGTTAAAACGTATCGGACTAAGTACAGATCCTTGTCGAAGTCCTTTCCACACAAGTCTACTTTGATCCCGTTGTTGGTCAAGTTTTATTGTTCTACCTGACAGAAGGTTTATAATAAAGTTAGTTAGAATATCTGGAATAGCAAGTTTATTCATTTTATATTGAAGAATATGCTTGACATTATCATAAGCTGATTGCAAGTCTAAAAAGACTGCAATAGCATCAGCTATTGCAGTCTTTTTTGACTTGCGACGATTGGCTTTTACACGTAATGAATCATCATTACGTGTAAAAGCCAATCGTATATCTGTCGTAAAAGTACCCACACTATCCAAAGTGCTCCTACCTTTCTTGAATCCAAACTGTGATTCGGGTAGTATTCCACGATTTTCAATGAACCATTCCAGACGATTTTTTACCAAATTCTAAGCAAATTTTGCGATTACAGGTGATAATGCTATTGGGCGATATGATGTAGCATCATCATTCGGTGACTTGTCTGGTTTAAGAATGTGAACAATAATTTGCGATTTCCAAGAAGGCGGAACATTGCCCGATACCATTATTTTATTAATTAAATCCAAGTAATACTGAAGAGAAGCTTCACTAAGGTTTGCTAAAAAAGAATATGGAATACCATCTTCACCTGGGGCAGAGTCTTTGATCGAAGCTAAAGCACTTTGTAGTTCTTGCATAGTGAAGGTAGAATTAATGATACATTGGTTTTGGAAGATGTACGAAGCAATATTACTTTAAAAAAAGGTTGTGTTCCGGAACTGAAGGGCGAGCTATACGATCCAGAAGTGTTTCGCTTAAATTTGGAGCTAATGATATAATACGATTATCACTGATACCATTTCTAAATCGTTTTATATTTTGCCAAACAATAGATGGATTAACATGAGGAGAAATGGATAGGCAATTTTTTTTCCATCCCTGCATTTTTTTTTCTTTTAGTAGTTTGCGTGCACTTGATATAGCATCAGACACGGCGCTTAAGTTCTCGTCTGACATGTCTTTATTGTACCGTTTCTCAGCCTCTTTTCTTAATTTAACTATTTCAGTACATTCTTTATTCCACCAAGGTGGAGTAAGGGATACGGCGACTAGGTGACTTTTTCAAAGAGAATGTTTCATCTGCAGCTTAAAGTAGTGCACTTGTAAATGCATTGCTAAAATCATTAACTCCATGCGATAAATTGGGTAAATTCGAAATATTAAGGTCTACGGCACTTTTAAATTTATCCCATAATTTTTCATTTTTGAGTTTATATTTCAAACGTGGCTTTCTGTAAGAATTTTGTAAGTAACGCGAATCATTAGTCGGAAATGAAACAACAATTGGGAAATGATCACTTCCATATGAGCTTGATAACGTATGCCATACATGAAGTTAAACTTGGCGAAGAAAGAGAAAGATCTATTGCACTAATATTTTCGTTTGGTTATGTGCGTCTGGTAGGAGCACCAGAATAAAGTATACAAATATTATGAGAATCAAGTATGTCTAACAACATTTCACCACAATATGTAGAGATAGAACATCCCCAAGAAATATGATGGGAGTTGAAATCTCCTATGGTTATAAAAGGACGAGGAAGACGTGCGATAAGACTGTTAAAGTAGTGAAGAGGTGAAGAAGAAGCGGAAGAAATATATACATAAACTACACAAATATTATTGATCTGTGCTGCTACCACGGAAAAATTACTATAGGTAGGAAGTGAGAGAGGATAGAAAGAGATAGTGTTTCTGATAAGTAAAGCGGCACCACCATGCCCATCAGACCTATCATCTCTTAAGCAAGAAAATTCGTGGATTTTAAAAGGGGAGCCTGGCTTAAGCCAAGTCTCAGAGAGTGCAAATAAACATGCCTTATACTTGTTTATTAAGTATATTACTTCAGATTTTTTAGAAACTGCACTTCTATAGTTCCATTGTAGAATTTTTTGAAGTACTGCCATTTTTAAGGGTTTCTGGATTGTTGAACATATCGATTATAGATGCAACGTTGTACGGTATTTTAATATTATACTGGGTTAATGTCTGAATGAGAATTTGAATGATATCTGATATTGGACAGTCATCTTGGGCTACAGGAGTGTGAAATTTTTTGATTATATTTTGATAAGCCTCTTGGTCATAACCATTATTTGATTTAGGGGGTGTACGACGATTTCTAAAGATAGTTTTCCTATACTTATGAACTATTTGGCTGTGACTGATGATCTAAATAAAAGCTATGAGAATAATAACTGGAGCGATGAAATCTAGTCCTTTGAATGCATTACAAGTAGAGTGTAACGAACCCCCGCTTTATTTAAGGCGCCAGTTTTTGTCTGATCGTCTATTTTTTCGTGTTTTACAATTTTCAAATAACCAAATTAAATACTCTCTCGGATCTCATTGAATCATCAAGTTATTGGAATAACAAGCCACTCCCTTGTTTGGTAAAAAGTTATTTGAGGTATAAATCGATTCATTACCCGATACATCGGTCTCCAAAGCTTGATTTATTTAAATGTAAATATGAAGCCTTATCTACGATTCCGACTGTTCATTATCTTGCAAATATTGAAAAATATAATGCCAATAATTATTTTAATTCTGTTGTTAAATAAAACTGGCCAGGATGGCATCATATTTATACCGATGCGTCAAAACAAAAGTCAGAAGATTTTGTAGGAGTAAGAGTTTATCATGCCCAATATAATATTGACCAAAAAATAAAATGCCCATCTAACACGTCAGTTTTTACTGCTGAATGTCTTGGCATCGCCAAAGCATTAGAATATGTTTTACTTTGTAAACTTCATAATAGTTTAGTTATATGTGATTCCAAGAGTGCTTTACAGGCTCTTTTGCGATTTCCCTTCAAATCAAAATCATTTTTTCCTATTATAGCAGACATTAGAAGTAAACTTTGAGTGTTCAACAAAATGTCTTTCAGTCACTTTTGTCTGGATACCTAGCCACTGTGGCATTATAGGCAACGAAACAGCCGATACACTTGCAATGAAGCTGTGGTGTGTGGTGACAAATTCCCTTTAAAATATATACTCAGGATTTGGCTGTTCTTTATCTCAGGGACTCCTGGGGTAAAGTCTGGGCAGAAAGTGGCCAATTTTAAGGCAAAAATTATTGCGAAATTCAACAAATAATTCCTAACAAGTCATGGTTCTCTCTTATTAAACTTGATAAAATCATTACCACCATATTGATAAGAATGCGCCTAGGACACACCACTTGTCCGGCCCACCTTGCAAGGTTTCATATTATAGATAGTCCACAATGTGAATGCGGACATGACTTTGGGGATCTGGATCACTTATTCTTTTCCTGTCCAAAATATGACCGAACTTCCTTTTTAGATAGATATTTGATTTCCATCCGTGTCCCTTTCCCCACTTCTATAAAAACCCTCCTGAGTTCTGTTTAGTCTATATTGTATATTGTACATTTCTAGATATATTTATAGCAATAATATTAAATTGTAAATAGTGTATTCATCTATTTTTTTTGTATATATTTATTTACCTTAACATTTATCTTAACCATATCAAAATTCTCGTGTTGTACATTTTTGTAACATGATTCGTTTCCCTACCTTAAAATAAATAAAAACACTGTGAAGTAAAACATACAAGAAAATTTGCAATGTGAATCGATGAAAGAAAACTTGAAGCTGGCGGATGCATGGAATGTGCGAGCCAGTCTCCAAAAAGGAGTGAAATTAAAAAAAATATTGTGTGTAAAAATAAAGTGTCAAATCCCAATGAATTGGGGAAATAATTTGTACTGATTTTTCCAATAAATTGTAATGATATCATTGTATTATATATTTTGAACACGTACTGATATTGTATACACATACATATGAATTTGAGCTTTAATTGTCCATAATTTTGTAAACTATCACAATAAATATAGAAATCCTCAAAACAATAATTATAATCAAAGGAGAATTTACTTTATTCAGTTTTAAATTGAACTCTGGCTTTTGTTGTATACTGTTAATGTTTTTTTTTTTTGAATAATTATAAAGCATTAACAACGGTAGTGTTGTAAGTGAATAAATTAGTTAAACATAGAAGGTATGTCGAATAATTCAATCTAGGGAGCAAACATGCCAAGCATCGGAAACATCAATCAAGGATCAATTCAATACGTTAATAACCCTTTGCAAAGCCCTCAGTTGCAGTCGACATCATTACAAGGTTCACCTGTACAGCATAGCCCTGTAAGCCAATCACAAGTTTCTAATAAAAATAACCAAAGTGGTGATCAAGCGTCACAGGTGGGTCATTTCTTTATATATAATTTAGAAGTAAGATCCTATACACATCATAGCGACTGCAGATACTGCTATAAATTGTATTAGAGATGTCTTATTAAAATGTTGTTTAGTTTCCCGCAGCTATAGCCACTATTACAGTGCAGTTAGAGCCTATTATGATATTTGTATATGTCATATATTATTTATTAAAAATGTGTTTTAGTTTGACTAGATGAGGAGGTTGAAGAAGTTTTGCTGGAATTAGCTGATGACTTTTTGGATGTTGCAGTAAATGCATCTTGCTGTCTTGCTAAACACAGACTTGCGTCTACTGTGGAGTTAAAGGATGTTCAACTACATTTAGGTAGGAAATATAATTTTTTTTAGGGTTCTCTATGCAAATGGCAAACTGTGTCATCAGGTTATATCTCAAAAACACTGAGTGATATTATATATATTATATTGATATATTATATACATATTATATTATATTGATAAGACCATCAATTTTAGACAGAGATCATTGAGATTTATCTATTGCAAAAACAACAAATAATCATAATTTTTCAGTTTAATACTACATGGGTACCTTAAAAAAATGTGTGTACAACCTCTCTATAAGTCACCAGCTCTCGACATCCAACAGGTGTTCAACCTAGTTTAGGATAAGGGGCTAATGGTTAAATTGAAAAATGAACTGCCACACTCATTATTCCTTCTTTTATCTTCGTATGTCACAGAACGCCTGTGATGGACACAAGATGATGCAAGATCAGAGTTACACAAAATTCAAGCTGGAATACCACAAGGCTCGGTTCTGGGACCAGTGCTATAATAATTTCATCTGTAACTTACGAGTAGCCCATGGAATTACATTTGCAAAATATGCTGACAATATAGCATTTGGGCACCGCAATAGTCAACGCTCCTCCATGGTTAACAAAATCAACTTAGATCCATGAATATCTTATAATACCGACTGCTAAATCCGAGATCTAGCGGTACCATGCTAATGTTTTAATTGCAGAGATGCTACAAATGCCAGTGGTTAAGCTACTGAAACATTACCACATATTATAAGAAGGAGGCACGGCATTGGCCGCTTCACTGTAACGTCATAGTTCCTTCAAATTTTGCTTATGGTCTTGGTGACCAATAGCAGAAACAATTAATCAAAAAAAAAACCGGTAGGCGATATGACAGATAACTTATCAAGGAGTTTGTTTATCGTCCGTTTAAAACAAAATATAAATTGTAAACTAATATTATTAATTTGTTCAGTATAAATTATTAATTTTTGTTTACAATTCAAGTAAAATTCAAATAAAATCATTATTTCGAACTAACAAAGTAATCTTCTAACAGTTTCTTCTCGCAAGGGGAACCTAAACTCATAATAGACCGTCTCGCGACTACAATCTACATTGAAGTCGGAGGTGACAGTAAATCACGATATAATTACAGTTCACGTTAAATACGTCGATTCCTCTCCGCTAACGGACTCCTGACTCAACTCTGCGCGAGGGGCAGAGCATGGTGGCTTATCATTATGTTAAGAAGTTGTTTAAATTATCCGGACTTTCCCTGTATCCCAAGTTACCCTGATGTACCTTATTATATTCTGGTAATAAGATAAAAAAGGGGTTTTTTGTAATGAATTTTAATACAACCTACTCAAAATTCACAGACAAGCTCAGAACTAAATTATTAATTCTAAACTTAAACACATCGATTCGTTATGCTTCTAAGAATAATGATCAAACGACAAATTAATATTCGAATAAAAATTGGGCAGAGTAATGCCCTAACCTTTTTTTTTAATGGAAAAGGAGGACAAACGAGCGTACGGGTCACCTGGTGTTAATTGATCACCGCCGCCCACAGTCTCTTGCAACACCAGAGGAATAACAGGAGCGATGCCGGCCTTTAAGGAAGGTGTACGCGCTTTTTTTGAAGGTACCAATGTCGTATCGTCCCGGAAACACCGCACAAGGAAGCTCATTCCACAGCTTTGTAGTACGTGGAAGAAAGCTCCTTGAAAACCGCACTGTGGAGGACCGACACACATCCAGGTGGTGGGGATGATATCCTAAATTGTGGCGTGTCGTGCGAAGGTGGAATTCGGCGGCAGGAATCAGATTAAACAGCTCTTCGGAACACTCCCCGTGATAAATGCGGTAGAAGACACACAATGAAGCGACGTCGCTACGCAACGCCAAGTGATCCAGCCGTTCACAGAGCACTGGGTCCCCGACAATTCGAGCTGCTCTGCGTTGGACGCGGTCAAATGGATCGAGCTGATACTGGGGTGCGCCAGACCAGAGATGACAGCAATACTCCATGTGTGGCCGGACCTGCGCTTTGTAGAGCGTTAGAATGTGGGCCGGCTTGAAGTATTGCCGTGCTCTATTGATGACGCCCAGCTTCTTTGAAGCCAATTTGGCTTTTCTCTCCAGATGGCCGCGGAGAATTCCGATACTAGACTTGAGTCTTCTGTTAGGTATAGAAACAGCGCCTTTTATAGTCATCTTCACCGTTGACACTTGTCACTTTCTATAGTATAATGGAATATATAATTGCAGAAAGACAATGGAATATGTGGATACCTGGATTCGGTAACGACGAGCTGCGGCCATACAAAAGAGCAGCGGTCACCGAAGCTCACAAACAGCGAATGGCTCTTATCCGGAAGACTATGAAAAAATATTAAATAAGCATACTTAATATTGTTTTGTTTTAGTTCCATTTCATTATTTATAACACAAAAAAATCATCAAATGAAATCATTTATTAATAACACCATGTTACAAGTCAAAAAGCAAAAATAGGTCAATTTAAAATTCAAATTATCATTTTACATAGGTAGGGAAGTCCTACCTCACAATAATACAGTACTATGTAATTATAAATTGTTATGTGTATAAAGAAAATAAATATTTTTTACGTATTGTAAAATAAGTTTTACCTAGTCAAATAACTGGCATCTTGTAGAACTCCTCAACTGAGTAAAACGTATGTTCGAGAAGCCATTTTCGGAGTTGTGTCTTAAACAACGTTGTGGAAGTTGCATCTTTCTTGATCGAGTTCGGCAGCCTGTTATATACAGATGGACCCATTATGTATACTGATCTCTCCGATTTACGCAGCTTATGGTCTGGTGTGACCAGTAAATGTGCGAGATTGTTGCTGCGTAAAGATCTAGATGTATTAACACCTTTCTGTCGGAAGAGGTTTATATTATTATACGTGTAGTGCTATTTGATACATCAGCTCGCAAGGTAGAGGTATGATTTTAAGTTGTCTAAACAGCTCTCTACAAGAAACATCGTCCGAGACGCCCACAATGGCGCGCACGGCTCGTTTCTGCATGACAGACTCGCCCAACGTCCGCGGCCCGCGCCCAGAACTCCGCACCCAGAACTCCGCACCGTAGGCGAGATTGCTGTGGACGGTAGCGTGATAGCACTATCACGCTGCGAGATGCGGTGCTGGCGAGCCGGCGTAATGCAAAGCAAGCACGACCAAGTCTAGAGCAGAGCTCATCAATGTGGACGTCCCAGGTGAGGCTACTATCTAAATAAAATCCGAGCAATTTTGTTGATTGTACCATCTCTAGTGGGGCATCGCCCGCGGTGACTGTGATATGCGGCGGTGGTGTACCATTTAGATAGAAGGACATAAAGCAAGTTTTATCTCTATTCAGAGCGAGTCGGAACCACTGCTCAAGTTTTTGAACAACTGAGTTTAGCCTCTGCTGCAACTCGTATGTTGTCGGTGCGGTGACAATAGTGGCGACGTCGTCTGACGACATAAAAACCTCTGCGTCGCCGACCGCCTCGGGCAAGTCGTTTAACAGAAGGCTGAACAGAGTGTTGGACAGACAAGAGCCCTGGGGGACTCCGAGGGTCGTGACCATCTCAGATGACCTTAAACTCCCGTTTTGCCCTACAACAGTCTGAGATCTCTTGGGCAAGAGTGGTTTTGGATGGGCCTTCATCACCAAATGCAGAAATCATCCGGTCAACACACGGTTTTTGTGTTAAACTTCGAAAGTCATAATAAATCATCGCTCTAAAATTTTCTCAAGTCAATTCCATTTTCTCAATGACTAAACAAGTTTGAAAAGATCTTGTGACAAGACCGAGAATCTTTTTTTAAATAAATAAATGGTATTCGATTTTTAAAATCAAGAAGTTTTTAATTAAAAAGATTTTAATATGACAGGAACAGTGGAAATATTCCATTCCCGATACTTTTAGTGCAGCCCTCGTATCTTAAATTTACCAGTTGAAAGATGAAATATATCAACATCTAAAAGAGTGCTGATGTACTATTGTTGTATGACACATATCTATGGAAAATATTGCGGCAACGAGATTATTTGCTTGGAACTCTAAAGCTTATTTTATTTATCAGGGAGGGTGAGTCGACAATGTTATTTAATATTTTATATTATGGTGTCTACGCCGACTGTTGAGTGATGGGATATTATGACGTTTGGTAGAAACATGAGAGTCTTTGAATACATTTCCCGATTTAATCAACTTGTTTCAATAATTTATTGAACTTTCTCAAGTCTAGTAACGCAAACCTGATAATGCGGGCTACAAACAAATTATTTCCCCAATTCATTGGGATTTGACACTTGAAATATTTTTTTTTAAATTTCACTCCTTTTTGGAGACTGGCTCGCACATTCCATGCATCCGCCAGCTTCAAGTTTTCTTTCATCGATTCACATTGCAAATTTTCTTGTATGTTTTACTTCACAGTGTTTTTATTTATTTTAAGGTAGGGAAACGAATCACGTTACAAAAATGTACAACACGAGAATTTTGATATTTGATATGGTTAAGATAAATGTTAAGGTAAATAAATATGTACAAAAAAAATAGATGAATACATTATTTACAATTTAATATTATTGCTATAAATATATCTAGAAATGTACAATATACAATATAGGCTAAACAGAACTCGGGAGGGTTTTTATAGAAGTGGGGAAAGGGACACGGATGGAAATCAAACTATCTAAAAAGGAAGTTCGGTCATATTTTGGACAGGAAAAAAATAAGTGATCCAGATCCCCAAAGTCATGTCCGCATTCACATTGTGGACTATCTATAATATGAAACCTTGCAAGGTGGGCCGGACAAGTGGTGTGTCCTAGGCGCATTCTTATCAATATGGTGGTAATGATTTTATCAAGTTGAATGACAGAGAACCATGACTTGTTAGGAATTATTTGTTGAATTTCGCAATAATTTTTGTTTTTAAATTGGCCACTTTTTGCCCATACTTTACCCCAGGAGGCCCTGAGATAAAGACCAGAAAGAACAGCTAAATCCTGAGTATATATTTTAAAGGGGAATTTGTCACCACACACTACAGCTTCATTTGCAAGTGTATCGGCTGTTTCGTTGCCTATTATGCCACAGTGGCTAGGTATCCAGACAAAAGTGACTGAAAGACATTTTGTTGAACACTTAAAGTTTACTTCTAATGTCTGCTATAATAGGAAAAAAATATTTTGATTTGAAGGGAAATCGCAAAAGAGCCTGTAAAGCACTCTTGGAATCACATATAATTAAACTATTATGAAGTTTACAAAGTAAAACATATTCTAATGCTTTGGCGATGCCAAGACATTCAGCAGTAAAAACTGACGTGTTAGATGGGCATTTTATTTTTTGGTCAATATTATATTGGGCATGATAAACTCTTACTCCTACAAAATCTTCTGACTTTTGTTTTGACGCATCGGTATAAATATGATGCCATCCTGGCCAGTTTTCTTTAACAACAGAATTAAAATAATTATTGGCATTATATTTTTCAATATTTGCAAGATAATGAACAGTCGGAATCGTAGATAAGGCTTCATATTTACATTTAAATAAATCAAGCTTTGGAGACCGATGTATCGGGTAATGAATCGATTTATACCTCAAATAACTTTTTACCAAACAAGGGAGTGGCTTGTTATTCCAATAACTTGATGATTCAATGAGATCCGAGAGAGTATTTAATTTGGTTATTTGAAAATTGTAAAACACGAAAAAATAGACGATCAGACAAAAACTGGCGCCTTAAATAAAGCGGGGGTTCGTTACACTCTACTTGTAATGCATTGAAAGGACTAGATTTCATGGCTCCAGTTATTATTCTCATAGCTTTGGATTGGATCATCAGTCACAGCCAAATAGTTCATATAGGAAAACAATCCTTAGAAATCGTCGTACACCCCCTAAATCAAATAATGGTTATGATCAAGAGGCTTATCAAAATATAATCAAAAAAATTCACACTCCTGTAGCCCAAGATGGCTGTGCATTGGAAAATACTTCCAAATTGACTATATCAGATAATATCATTCAAATAATAAAAAATAATAACCCAGTATAATATTAAAATACCGTACAACATGGCATCTATAATCGATATGTTCAACAATCCAGAAACCCTTAAAAATGGCAGTACTTCAAAAAATTCTACAATGGAACTATAGAAGTGCAGTTTCTAAAAAATCTGAAATAATATACTTAATAAACAAGTATAAGGCATGTTTATTTGCACTCTCTGAGACTTGGCTTAAGCCAGGCTCCCCTTTTAAAATCCACGGATTTTCTTGCTTAAGAGATGATAGGTCTGATGGGCATGGTGGTGCCGCTTTACTTATCAGAAACACTATCTCTTTCTATCCTCTCTCACTTCCTACCTATAGTAATTTTTCCGTGGTAGCAGCACAGATCAATAATATTTGTGTAGTTTATGTATATATTTCTTCCGCTTCTTCTTCACCTCTTCACTACTTTAACAGTCTTATCGCACGTCTTCCTCGTCCTTTTATAACCATAGGAGATTTCAACTCCCATCATATTTCTTGGGGATGTTCTATCTCTACATATTGTGGTGAAATGTTGTTAGACATACTTGATTCTCATAATATTTGTATACTTTATTCTGGTGCTCCTACCAGACGCACATAACCAAACGAAAATATTAGTGCAATAGATCTTTCTCTTTCTTCGCCAAGTTTGACTTCATGTATGGCATACGTTATCAAGCTCATATGGAAGTGATCATTTCCCAATTGTTGTTTCATTTCCGACTAATGATTCGCGTTACTTACAAAATTCTTACAGAAAGCCACGTTTGAAATATAAACTCAAAAATGAAAAATTATGGGATAAATTTAAAAGTGCCGTAGACCTTAATATTTCGAATTTACCCAATTTATCGCATGGAGTTAATGATTTTAGCAATGCATTTACAAGTGCACTACTTTAAGCTGCAGATGAAACATTCTCTTTGAAAAAGTCACCTAGTCGCCGTATCCCTTACTCCACCTTGGTGGGATAAAGAATGTACTAAAATAGTTAAATTAAGAAAAGAAGCTGAGAATCGGTACAATAGAGACACGTCAGACGAGAACTTAAGCGCCGTGTCTGATGCTATATCAAGTGCACGCAAACTACTAAAAGAAAAAAAAATGCAGGGATGGAAAAAATTTTGCCTATCCATTTCTCCTCATGTTAATCCATCTATTGTTTGGCAAAATATAAGACGATTTAGAAATGGTATCAGTGATAATCGTATTATATCATTAGCTCCAAATTTAAGCGAAACATTTCTGGATCGTCTAGCTCCCCCTTCAGTTCCGGAACACAACCTTTTTTTAAAGTAATATTGTTTCGTACATCTTCCAAAACCAATGTATCATTAATTCTACCTTCACTATGCAAGAACTACAAAGTGCTTTAACTTCGATCAAAGACTCTGCCCCAGGTGAAGATGGTATTCCATATTTCTTTTTTAGCACACCTTCGTGAAGCTTCTCTTCAGTATTACTTGGATTTAATTAATAAAATAATTCTATCGGGCAATGTTCCGCCTTCTTGGAAATCGCAAATTATTGTTCACATTCTTAAACCAGACAAGCCACCGAATCTAGCATCATCATATCGCCCAATAGCATTATCACCTGTAATCGCAAAATTTGCTGAGAATTTGGTAAAAAATCGTCTTGAATGCTTCATTGCAAATCGTGGAATACTACCCGAATCACAGTTTGGATTCAGGAAATGTAGGAGCACTTTGGATACTGTGGGTACTTTTACGACAGATATACGATTGGCGTTTACACGTAATGAATCAGCTATTGCAGTCTTTTTAGACTTGCAATCAGCTTATGATAATGTCAATCTGCATATTCTTCAATATAAACTGAATAAACTTGCTATTCCAGATATTCTAACTTTATTAAAAACCTTCTGTCAGGTAGAACAATAAAACTTGACCACCAACGGGATCAAAGTAGACTTGTGTGGAAAGGACTTCCACAAGGATCTGTACTTAGTCCGATACGTTTTAACCTATATACTCATGACTTGGAATCTTCACTTCCGAACTCTATTAACATGCTTCAATATGCTGATGATTTAGTAATATAAGACATGGGTAACACATTTAGTTCATTATGTAGCCGAATATCAAATTCCTTAGAATGTTTAAAACTTTGGATGGATGAAAATGGTCTCAGCATTTCACCTCTTAAAAGTTCGGTAGTTATCTTCACGCATCAACGTTTACATCACACAATTTCCATATTTTAAGATAATCGTCGAATACCAACTAATAACCATGTCAAGTTTTAGGCAATGGTTTTAGATTCAAAATTGACAGAAATGGCTCATTGTGAATACGTAATTACCAAATGTGAAAAGCTTCTTAATTTAATGAGATGCCTCTCTGGTGTTTGGTGGGATGCACATCCGTTTTCCCTGAAGCTACTTAACAATGCTACAGTACGGAGTATCCTTGATTACGGAACCTTCTTGTTAGAACCCTGTAATTTAGCAGGTCTAAGAAAACTAGATTCTATCCAATCAAAAGCTATGAGAATAATAACTGGAGCCATGAAATCTAGTCCTTTGAATGCATTACAAGTAGAGTGTAACGAACCCCCGCTTTATTTAAGGCGCCAGTTTTTGTCTGATCGTCTATTTTTTCGAGTTTTTCTACTTTTCAAAAAGCCCCTTGATAACCAAATTAAATACTCTCACGGATCTCATTGAATCATCAAGTTATTGGAATAACAAGCCACTCCCTTGTTTGGTAAAAAGTTATTTGAGGTATAAATCGATTCATTACCCGATACATCGGTCTCCAAAGCTTGATTTATTTAAATGTAAATATGAAGCCTTATTTACGATTCCGACTGTTCATTATCTTGCAAATATTGAAAAATTTAATGCCAATAATTATTTTAATTCCGTTGTTAAATAAAACTGGCCAGGATGGCATCATATTTATACCGATGCGTCAAAATAATGCTGTAGTTATCCTACTTGGTAGGTACATAAGTTTAGTTGGCATTTATACATATAAGTAATGAAATAGAAGTAAAACGAAAAGAATATTATGAATGTTTATTTAATATTTTTTCATGGTCTACCGGATTCATTCACAATTCGCTGTTTTGAGCTTCGGTGACCGCTGCTCTTTTGTATGGCCGCAGCTCGTCGTTACCGAATCCAGGTATCCACACATTCGATTGTATTTCTGCAATTATATATTCCATTATACTGTAGAAAGTGACAGGTGTCGAGGGTGAAGATGACTATAAAAGGCGCCGTCTCCCTGGCATGGTGTCGACATTTCTGCCGCAACCAATGACGAGTTAGGCCCTAACCGTTAGGCGGTTAGGGCATTACACTGCCCAATTTTTATCCGAATATTAATTTGTGGCTGTATTATTATTATTAGAAGCTTAACGAATCGATGCTTTTAATTTTAGAGTTAATTATTTTGTTCTTAGCTTGTTTGTGAATTTTTAGTAGGTTGTATTAAAATTTCATACAAAAAAAACTCTTATTTCCTAGAATATAATAAGGTGCATCAGGGTAACTTGGGATACAGGCAGGGACGTGCATTAGATTTCCAGCGCGGTAGGCACTCGAAAATATAAAAAAAAATAGTTCCTGTTAGGTATAAGGATAAATATAAGTTCACTTACCAACATTTTTCTGCCGTTCTGTCAGATTCATCGTGTTTTTTAGAAATTTTGTCAAATTATGCAAGTCACCGTAACCAGTATCATTCCACACAGTTTTCGTTGCAGAAAATAAACAGCAGGGGAAGCAGATCAATAAATTGGAATGGCGGCATCTAGCTAGCCAAGTGTATTTTTCGTAATACTTGGTATTGAAATATCTTATAATTTTACCTTTTTGTTGAGTTAAACTAATATTTTTGCATTGGTCTATAAAGAGAAACAATTTTTTTTTTATCTACGAACGAAAATTGTGCAAAAGGATAGATACCTAATGTATGTAAACAAAAAGTATTTTCGCCACAATCTAGACACTGGAATTCCTCCATTATGTTTTAATTCCTTACTAGTTACCTATTTTAAACACAAAACAAACAGCAACTTCTTTTTCCAATATAAACACTAAATATAAATAACAATAAACAAATCAACACAAAACTAATAACTAATGTAATTAGCTTAATTATTCACGCCCGTATAAGTACACGAATGACGAAAACACAACAACTAAAAAAATGGCGCTGTCATTGTTGATAAGTAATCAATATATTTTTTTTTCCGGAAATGTCATATTTTATATCTCACAATCATGAATCACGTCATGTGCGATGTCAAAACTCATATGGGAGCGCAATAAGGTTGAAACTCGGACACTAAGCGAACGAGACACGTCATAATAATTACTCATAAATCATAATGTACGTATAATTTCAGTCGTTGGTTTATTTCGTGACAGCTGCGGTTGTCATTTCGAAGTGTCATAAGCCTGCCTTACCCCGGATGTGTTAAAGATGTCAAATTGCGATGTTCATATTTAAGAACGATATACATAGTAATTGTATATTTTTTGCTGTGGTCGTATTACCTTGACAAATAAATTTTGTTATAGAAAGTGAACGTATTCTACTAGCCCTCAGTAAGCATTATCGGAACTGCCTACTTTACGTATTTAGTATATCGCGTAACGAAAAACTTACTGGTTGGGTGTTCAATAGAAGTTCGATTATAGAATAAAAGAACTAAATTTATCTGAATTATCTTGGAATCTAGTGTAGGTATATTAATAAGACTCTAAATATGGTAGGTAGGCTATTCCCATTGGCATACATTGAATGCAAGCCTCTGGATACAGGGTAAGTCAAGATAATTTAAAAAACTTCTAAACAGCGATAGGCCACCTTGCTCTGCCCCTCGAGAAGGGACTCAGCTAGCGAAGCGACGTATTTAACGTGGACTGTGATTATATCGTAATTCACTTTCGACTTCGACTTCAATGTAGATTGTAGTCTCGCGACGGTCTTTCTTCAATCGGTCACCAAGATCATAAGCGGAATTGTTGAAGGAACTATGACGTTAGAGTTGAGCGGCAAATGCTGTGCCTCATTTTTATAATTGTGGTCATGTTTCAGTAACTTAACCACTGGCATTTGTAGCATCTCTGTAATTAAAACATTAGGATGTTGTTCAAGAGGGTCTTTGTGTTACACCCAGTACCGCTCAATACATTTCTTTGATCCTTATCAGCAACAGAGTCCATTGGTTCAATAATGGATGTAATGTTTTTGAAAAATCATTCTGGTCAATTTCCGTCAAAAGTTCAAGAAATTTATAAAAACTAAATAGTCAGATATTGTTTTCTCATAAATCGAGGGCATGACTCCTTTCACGACTTTTCTCTAAGACTTGTAGTTTCCGACTTGGCCATCACCTCCCTTCTAAAAAAACCACACTGTATAATGAAAACCTGTGAGGTGTTCTGTGAGGTAAAAAGATAATAAATGGTATAATGAGTGTGGCAGTTAATTATTTAATTTAATTGTTGGCCCCTTAGGCCAAACACAGTCGAACACCTGTTGGATGTTGAGAGATAGGTGACTTTTAGAAAGGTGAACACACATTTTTTAAGGTACCCATATAGTATTAACCTGAAATATTATGATTATTTGTTGTTTTTGCAATAGTTAAATCTCAATAGTCTCTGTCAAAAATTTAGGCCCTTATCACTCAGTGTTATTGAGATATAACCTGATAACACAGATTGTCATTTAGATACAGAACCCTAAAAAATAATTGTATTTCTTACATAATTGTTGTAGAACATCCTTTAACTCCACAGCAGATGCTTGTCTCTTCTTAGCAACAGAGCAAGATCCATGTACTACAGCATGCATAAAGTCATCAGCTAAATTAAGCAAAACTTCCTCAACCTCTCCATCTATTTGTACTGTTGGGTCAACTTCTCGGACTAACTCTTGCAACTTTGCTCTGGTTAAAGGCTAAAAATTAAAAAAACAACTAAAATTCTTTGAGTGTATATACTGCAGTAATGAAAACACATTTTTAATAAAATTATATGTTATATACAAATATAATATGATTACAGTGGATATAGCTGCGGGAAACTAGACACAACATTTTTATAAGAAATTTCAAATACAATTTATAGCACTATGTGCAGTCTCTATGATGTGTATAGGAACTTACTTCTAAATATATATATAGAAATGACCCACCTGTGATCCTTGATCTCCACTTTGGTTATTTTTATTAGAAACTTGTGATTGGCTTACAGTGCTATGCTGTGCAGGTGAACCTTCTTCTTTGCTCGTCTTCGTTGTCGTCGTTTGCTTGCCGAGATCGATTTATTCGGCATATCTTCTTTGTATAAGTAATTTATTCAATTACAATACTACCGTTGTTAATACTTTATAAATATAACAAAAAATTTAAACACAAACCGTATAAGGTAACAACAAAAGCTCAGAGTTCAATTTGAAACTGAATAAAGTAAATTCTTCTTTGATTATAATTATTGTTTTGAGAAATTCAATTTTATTGTGATAGTTTACAAAATTATGGGATATTACAACTCAAATTCATATGTACACTATATCAGTACGTGTTCAAAATATATTTAAGACAATATGTTATTATCAAAATTTATTGAAAAAACAAACTATTTCCACAACTCTTTGATGATTTGACACTTGAAAAATTCATCCATCAGACTGCAATGAAATGTCATATGTAATTTTTTTTATTTAGAACATTGGCAATGAAGAATTATCTATTTTAGGTTTCCATTAGATCCAATACTAAAAAAAATGGATAAAAGCAACAGGTCGAACAGATTTATGGTAACCAAATAAGAATTTCTTCAGTCTTCTTTGGTGCGGCACATAATAACATAAAATGTAAACAAACAGATGTTTGAAGGTGCAGTTAAAATTTATTCACCTCGTCACAAGTGCGACACAAGCACATCTCACCTATAACTATGTATGTAGTTACAAATCTACCTTAGCTGACACCGACTCCAAAATTTACAGTAATTATTGTAACTACATCATATTGTCGTAATAATTTGATTGACTATAAGGTAGTCTAATAATTATCATTTTATTTTACTTAGGAGTACTCTAAAAATATTTTTTTAGATACGATTATTAATATGTAGAAGAAAACGCAATATTTTTTTACTTCCTAGTGCCTTTTATATTGTTATATTGTTTTTTAAAGATTATTTTGAAGTCGGTTGTTTTTAGATTTTTAGTGAATCTTAGGAACACCAACTTATTCGTCGGAATAATATACCAAGACCTACTAAATATGCTTCCCATATGAGACAGCGCTGTTTTAATGAAACCAACGAAGTCAGGGAGATTCGCCTATCTCAATAGAGGAAATCTTCCTCGAGGACAATTTCAAATGAACCTGCGAATAACACAAAAATAGATAGTACGTTACGTTATGGTGCAAAGCAGCAACGATACATAAGCGCATTGCAATATGATAGACAGTTAAAAACTCTGCCACAGATAAGGAGTAAAGTAAGCCGTTCAGGGGTTCCATTATATTAATAGCAATATATATATAGCAATCTCCTGCACATACAGTAAAATAAGCGACAACCATAATTTAAACACTATAAATAATTACAAGCTTATATTGCCGCTTAATAGGCTCTGTAAAATAAATAATTCTTTTGCATGCAATGGTATTAACTTTTACAATAAAATGCCAAAAAATGTATATGAATTATCAATAAATAAATCTCTAATTAAGTGCAAACTTATCTCGAAGGCTTATTACAGTATTGAAGATTACGTAAACGATAGTACAATTTGGAATTGAATAGTATTGTAGTTGTTTTTTTATGGATTTTGTATTGTTTTACGGAGATAAATTACAACCTTCTACTGTCAGTAATTAGCTGCCAATAATCTGAAGCTGTCCCAATATACCTGATAAGTCATTGTTATCGCGTTATATTGGGACGCGTGAATTGCAATTTCCATACAAACTTCTATCGGTGGTAAGCTATACGTCGTCCCATTGACAGACAGTGTGTACGGATTTAACTTAATGTAACTTATCGACGGTAACTCACCTTGAGTGTCGGAACTCACTTTTGATGGATACCATAATGAGAACTTAATCAAACTCTTGTGAAAATCCCTTGAAGTTTATCCTTTCGAATAAAAATAATAATCAAAATGGGTTGGCGTGATATTGAATTAATCGTCGCACACATACTTAACGCAAATTTAAGACTGAAATGGGTTTCTCGTGGATGCCATCGTCAGAACTAGACCAAATTAAAATGCGACCAGACCACACGGGAAGCACCAGCTCTCAAATAAAAAAGGGGACCAAAATAATTGGTTCACCCAGACGAAAGTTCAAATACAGATGCCTCTGTCTGAGACCCTGACATAGATAGCTGTGCCCTTGGGTTTGACTCCGCTGCTAGCGGCACTCCAAGTTTATGATATTTTGTTTTTGTATCTATCTCATAATAACGCAACACATAGTTTTTATACATATTTTTAAAACTTAAATTTATGAAAGAAAATAATTAGATTTGAATAGTGTTAGAAATAATAAATAACACAATACATTACCTGATCATTACTGAGTTCTGACTGTTGTATATTATAATAGGCAGTGATAAGTGTTTTTATGAAATTATTTTTATTTATTATGGTCCTATAATAAATAAATAATTATCATTATATTGTTTTCATATGCTTAATTCCGTGAGGGGCAATTTTAGTCATACTACTAATATGACAACACCTAAAACTACTGTCAAAACTATTGCTATCGAAAAGGGGTCACGGGGAACACTTCTATAGTGTCAATATTTTAAGCCATTAAACATTTTTTTTTGGTTCTGTAACCCCATAAACAACAAAACAGTGTGATAAGTATGACATTGATTTGTCAAATGTCAAGAACATGTGCCTAAAATTGTATTTGTAAACAAAAGTTTTATTACGGACCTACTCTTGCAGTTTGATTGTAATAGTAAATTGTAGTTATAAATTAAAATGAATCTTCTACCTAAAAGCCATAAAGAGTTCAGTGATAAAGATTATTGGAATAAGTTTTTCAAGAAACGTGGAAACAAAGCATTTGAATGGTAGGTTAACGGTATTTTTTTTCCCTCAACGGTTGACGATTTAACTAATTTTATTATTCAGGTATGGGGAATATCTGGAATTAAGTGAACATTTACACAAGTACATCAAATCAGCTGATAATGTTTTGATAACTGGTTGTGGTAACTCAAGTCTTAGTGCAGACCTTTACGATATTGGATATAAAAACATAACAAACATTGACGTATCAGAAGTAGTAATAAGGCAGATGAATGCTATAAACTGCAGTAGACACACTATGAAGTTTACCTGCATGGATGCCACAGACATGTCATTTAATAATGAAGAGTTTAGTGTAGTTCTTGATAAAGGTACATTAGATGCATTGATGCCAGATGAATCAGAAGATACTTTAGCCAGGATAGATAAATATTTTAGTGAAATAAAAAGGGTTCTGAAATTGGGTGGTCGGTTTGTTTGTATATCACTTCTACAGAATCACATATTGCGTAAATTGGTTGAGGTTTTAAGTGATAAATCATGGATGCTCAGAATAGTCAGATGCCATGAAGCGGAGCAGAAGAATCTGGAAAATGGTGATGGAATGTCACTACCCGTGTTTGTTGTTATTGCCACAAAGTTTCGTGAAATGCCAAAGCTGGTAAGGGTTACTTGCAACTTACTATTAAAAATAATGCATCAAGTTTGAAAAAATGCCTACCATATTTATTAAACAACTTGCCAGAGGATATCCAACTAGAAACCATTAACAGCCATTCCCAATATTCAGTCTATCTCTGGTTGTGGCCTAGTAGAGATATCTCTGATATAGAGAATCATAACTATTGTTGACTTTTCTGTCCCAATAAAGTTATTAAAAGTCACTCACCTTATCCATACACACTCTCCAATGGGAGGACATATAGCTTACCATCTACCACAACAGAAGTTTGTATATAGAAATTTGTAATTCATCCGTCCCAATATATAGCGATAAGAATGACTTATTGGGTATATTGGGAGAGCTTCAGATTATTGTCAGTAGAAGGTAGTAATTTATCTCTATCTATAGATAGTATATTGGGAAAGGCTGTAAGAGAACATTAACTTTAGAAATATTTATTACCAACACTGCCTTAAAATTAGATTTTTTACTATATTGTTATTGATATCTTTTTGATTACACTCATATAAAATTAATGTTCATAATATAAGCAACAATGTATTACAAGAGACTAGCTACTGCAGACAAGCTGTCCATATAGTTTTGTTGGGCTATTTTCAGCTTAAGATTATTTCTGTAAATGATTAAAAATATAAATAAATAAAATAAAGTGAATTAAATATGTTGCCCTAAATTTTATATTATTACATTTTATTTGTTTTCATATCAGTTATTTTTTTTACAGCTACTTGAAGTTTGCTTGGCAGGTGACAGATTGATTAGACTGGAAACTAAAGAGGAATTACTAGAAAGTGTTAAATCATTGCAGGATACAGCATTCATCACTAATGGTCTTGCCAGAACTAACATAGATGGTGATGATGAGGTAATAAAAATATATTTATATACCTTGTCTTGCTATTAATATTGTTACTAGGAAAATAACTTTTTTTTCTACAATATGAACTGTTTACAGTTGCAGTGCCCAAAAGTTTGTATAAAAATGAAATAGCATTAAAACTATAAAGCTGATTCAAATCGATCTCCATATTAGTCTTTAAACATAGGGGCTGTAAATTGCATCTACAACAGTTACAAATTGAAAGACTTGTTCTCCCTTGAATAATGCTTCACAACCGATCATGTGGTATGTTATATGAAACTATAATATAATTGTATATTCCTTGAAATGATCATGGAGTTTACAGTTATATAATAGATTGGGCAAAGATGACAGTCAGTCTTCAGCTCTAAATTAAATCAGAAACAATTGTTTTCATACACGCTTGAGTGGATAGTCTTGCTGAAAAAAAAACAATTTTGGTAATGGACCATGGCTGAACAAACTTCTACCACACAGCATAATTGTTGCTCACATGCTGTGTCAAAATTCCACTAATTGTATTTCCTATTATGTGGTAAAAGCCATTGTTAGAAAGTTTTGCTCTGAACGTTTAAATTCTATTGATTTGCGAAGAAATGAAATACTGTTTAGTATTTATTATATCCAAGGGCAGATTGTTTAAGACCAATAAACACACATCACAGTATTTACTTAAACTGTGATGTGTGTATTTTATTTTATTTATTTGAAGAGGGTAGCTATTTGATGAGTCATAGTAACACCACATCCAGTATTGAACATATTGTGTTTGCCACTTATAGCTTGTTCTCAAGCCCTGCCGCCTTTACGAACCGCAGTGTCTTCTTAACGCTAGTATTAAAAACAGCATCTGGTGTAGTCGCCTATGATGGTGTTATGCTTATGCATTAACAGGCTGCAATTGCAGAGATGAAGAGGCATTTCATCAGTGTCAAGGCAGAATCTGCAAGTGTGTATTTTGGCATGAGGGAATTTGAAAATCCTACATTTACCTCAATATTTACTTAGTTAAAAATTTATATGTGTATGTCTTCACATTTTTAATGAAATAAGGTAAGAATTTCTTTAATTAAGAATAAATTTAACAATTTGTTCAGGTGTCCATAGATCTGATGACCCCTGGTGAAGACAATCCTCGCTACACTCTGTATGTACTTGATCAGAAGAAATTTTACACAGTCAATAAATATGCAGTCTTCATTGTGCCGCAAGGAAGGTTAGATCTGAAATGTGTTTTCGAAAAATATCATTTTTTTCTTCAAAGATTCACATTTTATGTTCCCCATCAAAAAAAGAAATATGCCTAAATATCTTTTGTTTTACATGTTATATAAAAGTAGGTACATCATTGAATACAGCATGGCTGGTTAAACACTAATAATTCAAATACAGTAATAATAATAATAGTGATACACTTTTACACAAATTACCTCCTGTTCGACCCATTTAAATAATTTCATGTTCATAAATCTCATTTATCTTCCCTCTCTTTCCCGCAAACGCACTATTATATATATATCCGCTTCATTTCTCATGGGACTGAAGATACACGAACACGCGTCGTCGACTAGTTGATTAAACCGATCATTCGATGCCCATCGCCCAATCACCTTTTGGTCGCCAAGGCATACGCAAGTGACATTCGCATCGCACGGCAAATCGTACCCACCTAAATCAACGCACCTCGTGGGTCCTCGACCGCTCGGACAAAATTGCCGCATCACCGCATTTACTTGAGATAGTATGAGATTATGGTAGTAGTGATTCAACTAATATATAGGTACCTATAGTGAGTATGAGGGAACAGTTCCCGGGCAAGAGACGATGAGATTTCATATGCGCACGAGCATACCATCTGCAACCCCTGTGATATTCCAGGTTAGTACACTTGCTCCTTTCGTTATTCCTTAACTCATCCCGCAATCTACAGTCTATTATAAATTATTGCAACAACAGCTGATCCTAGAACCAGATCACCCACCCCCAAATAGGCATAGACTGTGTTATGGGTGCAAGACAATGATATATCTTTATATGCAGGGTGTCCCAGAAAGAATGGATAATCCTTGAAGCCCCCGCACGGGACAGCTCTCCAGCGCTCAGAAAAAAATATCTAAAAGAAATAATTCCAAGTGATACCCAAAATATATTTTTTTTAGAAACACATACATTTTTTTTACTTTACTTCACATTCATGTGCACAGCTGGTACTAGCTGACCCAGCAAACGTTGTATTGCCGATATTAAAATCGCGATGCAAAAGTAGCTGTTGATCGTAGATGGGTGAAAATTTGAAGTTGTATGTATTTTTTAATGCTGACTCATAATCAAACAAATTAAAAAAAAAATGTGTGGACCACCCTTAACATTTAGGGGGATCCATAGAGCGTACTCAGACTTTAGGTACGAACTTAGCTGAGTTTAACCTTAGCATAATCTTGGACTTCGTTTTTATCATAGGTTTTTACTTTTTATAGTCATTTAGCAGCTGATATTATAATGAGCTTAAGCTAAGACCAGGGGCGGGCATCCATATAGGCAATTGGGGAATGCCTACCTAAATTAATAAATACCACTAGTATTAGAGTTCACTTAGTTTCGTTATTCTATAATCAAACTTCTGTTGAGTATTTTACCAGTGGGAGGCTCCTTTGCACAAGATGCCGGCTAGATCAACGGCGCCTATTTCTGCCGTGAAGCAGTAATGTGTAACAATTACTGTGTTCCGTTCTGAAGGGCGCCGTAGCTAGTGAAATTACTGGGCAAATGAGACTTAACATCTTATGTCTCAAGGTGACGAGCGCAATTGTACCTAGTGCCTCTCAGAATTTTTGGGCTTTTCAAGAATCGTGAGCGGCACTGCATTGTAATGGGCAGGGCGTATCAATTACCATCAGCTGTGCGTCCTGCTCGTCTCGTCCCGTATTTTCATAAAAAAAAGAATACCCACTCAGTAAGTTTTAGCTGACGCTAAATACCTACTTAAAACCATTGCCTCGCGAGGTAACGTTAACCTTTTCGCACTATGTGTGCAATATCTCCGGAAACTATATACGAAGCACAAACAACTTCAATACTTTGACCTCAAACACTAGCGCTGTCGGACTAAAGCGCAACCACAACTAGTTAGATAGATAGAATAGAAAACCAATGTACCAGTGGGAGGCTCCTTTGCACAGGAAGCCGGCTAGATTATGGGTACCACAACGGCGCCTATTTCTGCCGTGAAGAGTAATGTGTAAACATTACTGTGTTTTGGTTTGAAGGGCGCCGAAGCTAGTGAAATTACTGGGTAAATGAGACTTAACATCTTATGCCTCAAGGTGACGAGCGCAATTGTAGTGCCGCTCAGAATTTTTGGGTTTTTCAAGAATCCTGAGCGGCAATGCATTGTACTGGGTGGGGCGTATCAATTACCATCAGATGGGCGTCATGCTCGTCTCGTCCCTAATTTTCATAAAAAAAAAACGCCCCTAGCTAAGACAGCCCAATGCAAAAGACAAGTTCGCGTTTTATCACACTCAGTTAAGTACCACCGCTCTTCGACAACACTTCCCTAAAAGCCTCGCCTAGTATCGGAATACTGGGTCTCGAAATCTCGAGCGATTGCCAATTCCGTGGCCATCTGGAGGGCAAAGCCAAATTGGCTTCAAAGAAACTGGGCGTCATTAATAGAGCACGGCAATACTTCAAGCCGGCCCACATTCTAGCGCTGTACAAAGCGCAGGTCCGGCCACACATGGAGTATTGCTGTCATCTCTGGTCTGGCGCACCCCAGTATCAGCTCGATCCATTTGACCGCGTGCAACGCAGAGCAGCTCGAATTGTCGGGGACCCAGTGCTCTGTGAAGGGCTGGATCACTTGGCGTTGCGTAGAGACGTCGCTTCATTGTGTGTCTTCTACCGTATTTATCACGGGGAGTGTTCCGAAGAGCTGTTTAACCTGGTTCCTGCCGCCGAATTCCACCTTCGCACGACACGCCACAAGTTAGGATATCATCCCCACCATCTGGATGTGTGTCGGTCGTCCACAGTGCGGTTTTCAAGGAGTTTTCTTCCACGCACTGCAAAGCTGTGGAATGAGCTTCCTTGTGCGTTGTTTCCGAGACGATACGACATGGGTACCTTCAAAAAAAGCGCGTACACCTTCCTTAAAGGCCGGCAACGCTCCTGTGAGTCCTCTGGTGTTGCAAGAGAGTATGGGCGGCGGTGATCACTTAATAACAGGTGACCCGTACGCTCGTTAGTCCTCCTATTCCATAAAAAAAAAGTACGCTTTTTACATCTCAGCCTTAGAATCACTTGCTACGCTCGTAACTCAATTATAGAGTCGAATTCCATTCCAATTTATTGCAATTCCATACATTCCTTAAATATAACCTTTGGAGTAAATACTATAATTGTACAAGGCAGTATTATGGACACTCAGTTTGGGTGGCGCAATTTAGTCTGAACAGCATTTTGTAGAAGGGAGACCCATATTTTTATTTATTAGTCGTTTGAGTCGTTTAGGAAATCATTAATGGCATAGTAGCACTTTTCTAATAAAAAGTTTTTAATATTTTAATAACTTCATTTTTGTTATCTATGCTTCGAATTTTGTCTGGTAGATTATTATATATTTATATAGACATTACGTAAGGACTCGAGGTATGTAGTACTAATTTTGATTGCGGGAGGTTTAATTTATTTGTATATCTTTCGGGAAATTTCTTGGCATGCTCGGGATTAAAACTCGGCACTCGCAACAAAAATTAACTTTGCTCTCTGGTTGAACAAACAACTATTGAAATAGTCTAGATCGATAAAATTATAGAAGGACTTTACATGTAGGTACATTAATGTACCTACATTGCGTAACGATCAATCTCCTTGGATGAGTGCCCGACTAGGATATCCGTGGAGTGGTTTTGTGGTGAATTAAGTATTTACAGTGCGGCACCTATGGAATAACAGGCTAGCTTGAAACTTTATGATAGTAAAACTATAAAATCGCTAAAAAAGAGTGGAGTCGATTTATCCTTTTTTTAATCTGATAATGATGGATGGACATGTCAAGGTGCTCTTAATCGCATATATTTAAAATTGTTTAAAACGGTACAGGCGTTACTTAACCACGTGGTAAATTCTCTCATGTATAGGTAACCGTAACCGTAAACGACATAGCAAGAGCGCTAAATCGTCCATAAGCAATTTCCGTAATGCATAAGCAACTGCCCTATATTTTTTTAATTTGTGATATGTTTCAATATTTTTTTTTTGGTCAAGAAGAGTACCAAGTTTGATTTTTCTCTAACTTTACTGTTTAATAATAAGTCTGGTTTAGTATTTTTTTCACTATACAATAAATATTTTATAAATCGTGTGTCCTCCCTGTAAAATATAATTTTGATGATATTGTTAAGATACCATTAACTTTCACCGTAGGCCGAGACCGATATAGACGATGCTTAATTTCTAATAATCCCAACATAATAATGATAATGCTATTTGTATAATATGTATCTACAACGTTTTGAATATCTGCTTCGACACAACTGTAAAAATCAATTTAATAATATTATCCGCTCAACAGTTTTCTCTGTTCCAACATGCGTATCCCGCCCATATCCAACTACGTCATATATGTGGAGGTGTGACCATCAAAACAATATGTTTACATCAGTGGCCCGTTTCATTCGAAACGTTGTCTGTAAAGTGAACTGCAGTTTTCCTGGATGAGCAATATTTTAAAGGAATTTTATTTTATTTGCTGACTTGTGATTGAGGTAAAACTTTGCATGATATATCCGTGAATAGATTGTGGGGTTCGTTACCAGGTGTGCCATACGACGTTCAGAATTCAATTATTAGTAAATCTCCTTTGGTGAGAAATAAGAATAAGTGAGAAATTATCAAATTGCAAGTTAAGTCAAGGATCAACATGTTTGTTATGTGATCAATACGTTGTGTATCAGAAAAAAAGCTGTGTAACTTCATATCTTTCCTTGTGCGGTGTTTCCGGGACGATACGACATGGGTACCTTCAAAAAAAGCGCGTATACCTTCCTTAAAGGCCGGCAACGCTCTTGTGATTCCTCTGGTGTTGCAAGAAAATGTGGGCGGCAGTGATCACTTAACACCAGGTGACCCGAAGGCTCGTTTGTCCTCCTATTCCATAAAAAAAAATATCTACGTGTGTCTCAGTAAGTTAATATTTGGAGCTTTCAGAAAAGTAAATAATAGCAATTTGTTTACTGTTAGCATGTAATAAATAATACCAGACGACGCATCCGTAGATCCCACGACCCTTTGGTAAACCAAAATTGGTGCAGTAAACTGTACTTACGTACTTTCCTATTCAAATTTCGAGAACGATCTAATTTCAGACATTTTTATTAAGCACTAGGTGACTCGGCAGACGTCATACTGCCTCAATCTATAAACAAAAGACTTAAAATTTTGTATAAAATAAACTTAAAATAAATAAAATAAGAAGAAGAATCCTATTTTTATTAAAACAAATAAAAAACATGCTCGGTATGAATGGTATGATCTCGATTTTTCCTGAAATACTTGTTGTTAAATTTCAAATAATATTGTTTGCGTTCTGAGATTTAATCTATACTAATATATAAAGCTGCAGTGTTTGTTTGTTTGAACGCGCTAATCTCTGGTACTACTGGTCCGATTTGAATGATTCTTTCAGTGTTGGGTACTCCATTTATCGAGGAAGGCTATAGGCTATGTTTTTTTTTTCAAAATTAGGGATCCGTAATAAAATTGCTATTTTGTAACACAAGGTGTAAAATCGAAAACCTATTTTTGCGTGAGCTGCAAAAACTATTGACAATAGAACAAAATGATGTACAGGCTATAATATAGGCAATATTTTATTACTTATAAAACTATCGCGTGAATTATACTTTATATGGCAAAACAACGTTTGCCGGGTCAGCTAGTTTGTTATAAAATTTAAGATTTATCATAAAATAAATTATACATAAAAGTAATCTGATAGAAAGTTAACACAGTTGTTAATCTACCAACTATAGTTACCTAAAATTAAGTTTATATTTTACCTCCTGATAAAGGTAGAAATCATAATTAGTTATTAAATTTAAATATTTTTTTAATTTGATTTCTGAACGACGGGGGACACAACAAATGAAAAATCAAAGTCGTTGTTTTTATTTAATTACGAGTATTTTCATATATATTCCTTTTAAACCTTCTCTGGACCTCCACAAATAATTCAAGACCAAAATTATCCAAATCGGTTTAGCCGTTCTCGAGTTTTAGCGAAACTAACGAACAGCAATTCATTTTTATATATATAGATAATAAAACACTTATTACTCAAAAGGAATTTTATCTGGTAGATACAATTATATTAATTTATTTATCATATACGGGCGAACCCTCTTTACAAAATTAAAACTATGAAAGTGATACAATATTTACTTAACTAATTAATAATAATATTTAACTAACTAATCAACACATCTTACTTTCTAATTATAAACAGACATGGTTTTAGTGTGTCTGGCCACAGGTAGTAATTCTATTATATATTTATCTCGTAATAAATGATGGATACTAAAAAAAAGTAATAATAATTATTTATTATATTAAAATAAACATTATCAATGACTGACTAAGTAGTAAATTAGAATAGTCCACATTTAACCGTTGGTAGCAAACTAATAATGTTTGTTTTGCTACCAACAGAGTTTCCGTTTTCAGAATAAAAATAAATCGGGAGTTATTATCTATACTTCTATACTATCACTACTAATATTATAAAATGGAAAGATATGATTGTTTGTTTGTTTGCATTGAATAGGCTCCGCAACTACTGAACCGATTTGAATAACTCTTTCACAGTTGGTAAGCTACATTATCCCCGAGTGTTAAAGGTATATTACATTTTCAAAAAATTAGGGAATCCTACTAAAAGTCCAGTAATGTAACCCAAGCTGCTTATTATGCATATGCACATTCTAGATTATCATATGGAATATTAATATGGGAAACTGTAGTGAAATAAAAGATATATTTATTCAACAGAAAAAAATGTATCAGAATTTTAGAAAATATTCAGCAGATGGATTCATGTAGACCATATTTTATTAAACACAAAATTTTAACTCTTACTTCAATTTACATCCTAGAAGCATGTAAGTTTGTTAAAAAACATTCGGACGTATACTCAACACTACCAAATAACAAGCGAAATAATAGAAATTTAAACAAATTAAAAATTCCCCAAACAAGTATGTCATTAGTGTCATCGAGCCCTCACCACATGGCAATAAACATTTATAATCACATCCCAAACGAAATTAAAAATAAAGAGAAGCCTTCTCTATTTAAAAGACATCTTAAAATTTTTTTAGTTTCAAAATGCTTCTACGATGTACCCGAATTTTTTAATTACAAGTGTGAGAATTAGTTACAATATAGTATAAGAATGTATAAGACTTATTTATTTTATGTATAAGTCGTTGCTGTGCCCTTGCAGGGCGTCACATATATGTCTACCCATTAATGTACCAACCATCCTACTGTAAAATGTGACTTGCAATAAAATATTTTGATTTGATTTGATTTGAAGGTGTAAAAATATGTACGCGAACGACGTCGCGGGGTATCAGCTAGTAATTAATAAATAGGGAGATGCTATTTTTATTTGAGTGTTTATGAGATATGAAGATACGCGAAAGTTGTTATATTTAGCCACACCCACGAGAACCTATTTCAGCAACAAACATTAATATTTTGCAGCTTCGAAATAACAAATGTATTTGGCAGATATAAATGCGTGTTTACTAAAGCAACAGTGAACTGCATCGCTAGCCTCATTTCAGGCCGTAAATGTCTGTGAATTTTAATTTACACAAGAACATTAATTTATATGTTAAACAAGCTCAAAACTATTTATTCGACGAAATATAAATAGTTGTATGACTACTATTCATTGAGAGTTGAACAAGGCAAAAATAATTTTATAACGAGGCGGTACTCGAACGGTTAGCTCAGTTGGTTAGAGCACCGGCACGCAACGCCGTAGGTCGTGGGTTCGAATCCGGCATCGTTCATAAAAAAAAAATTGTTTTTCAAATTTTATTTGTGTACTATTCATAGAGTTTCGTTTCCATATGGTAATCAATGGAAAGTATCACTAATCCAAATTTTATTTTTTATTTTATTTTATTTGGGAAACTTACAGCCATTTTTACAAAATTTTACACAACAAATAGATTACTTAATGCTAATTACAAGCTTCCACATATGTTTTTAAATTTGTTAAGTTCAGATTAATATATATAACACAAACAAACGGAAGGGCAGCCTTAGTAATAGTTGAAAAATATATTGAAGTAGGCGTTACTTTGCGGAAATCCATAATTATCCAAATGTTTTTAGTTTTCTTTACTTTTAATTCCGACAATATTCGTCTTAAAACAATTTGACACGTGCTTTGCCTCTACACGATGCATCCTCAGGAGATGTTGACTCGCACCTAGACTCAAGGTCCACCCTAAAATAAAGTTTAAATTGCAATTAGAATCAAACCATTATCTAAACTTTTTGGATGAGTCTCGTGCCCGAGTGCCAAATATTCATAAATATTATTATTATTATAATATAATAAGTAGGCGTTAGTTTGTAGAAATCCATAGATTTCTGCAAAGTAACGCCTACTACAATACATTATTCAACTATTACTCAGGCTGCCCGATTCCGATTTCATGTATTATGAATATCACGCCGGTCGCCGAGCATTGAATGTTGGCAAGAGTTAAAGTACTACATAGGAACTTAAATAAAGATTAAAGCAATCTCAACCTTGACATACCTGGGTGAATCAACTATTTTACCCACACTTTGCTGTCCCCAACCAATGTCTTATTAAAATACGCTTAATTATTATATTAACATACATAATGAGTATACCTATAGTATCCCAGATTATTCGGCACAATGGGAACTTGGTTATGTTCTCGAAAATATATAATTTCCATGAAAATTTATGGTAACTCAGTACACAAAAAACTGGCACCATACAAAATATCCCTGTCCTAAGAGCACATTCACCATTGAACTTTCATTCTAAATTAACTTATACGTCTGATTTCCGGTTAATTTTAATTATACAAAAAGACATTAAGTAACGTTTTAATGTGTTCATAACAAAATAGAGATGGACTACATTACATTTTTATAAAAAAATCTCTAAGCCGTGTCCCTTACTCGAATAATTTTACCTACGTATGCTGAGTTACATTTGTAAATTTTACCCGGAAACACTTAGATGGCACAATTTGCCGTAGGTAATTTCATTTGTGTGTGCTTTTGCCCGCATGGTGCGGCGGTGTCCTTTGTCGATAGAGTCGTCGAGTCGCTAGTCCGCGAAAAACGTTAGCAGGGTGTGCGTGTCTTTTTGTGTCGCCTGCTGAGTGACCGCGATTTCTCGATGTAAGTTTATTATTTGTTTAATATAATCAGATGTATTTGTAGTACCTATCACATGGTTTCGATTAAAGCTAACGTTTAATACCATAATCAAATTATTATGTGCTCTTCTCATAAAAATACGCCGATTGTCTGCGGAGTTACTTGTATACTGAGTTACATTGGTGGTAACTCCATAGAGAATCTTGGTAACTCCTAAGACATTTACGTACTTAGAGAGACTGGCTTGTAGCACATTAAGTAAAATTGATTTTATTTTGTAAATTTTGAGAAAGCTATTTGCATTATCAACTAATATAGGTACAAAGTACCTATCTACCTACACCATGTCAGCTAGATTTGATGAGTCAAATGTACACCATTTAATTTTTAATGAATAATGATATCTTTAATCCTTTGTTTGATTATTAACTGAAAATTAGTAAAAAACTAACTTAAACTATTTTAGTAATTAAAACTAAAAAGATCAAAAAAGGCGATACAGGGAAAGACTCAAAAAGAACCCCGAAAAATACGAAGAGGCTAAAGGAAAACACCGTGAGCACTATTAGACATAGACATAGACATATTTTATTTCACATCATCATCACACAATTTAATTTACAAAGTTTTATTATACACCTTAAAGTAAAACATAACAATATCGCTTAAAGTTAAATAATATTTGTGAACATAATTATATATTTTACAATAGAATCGATAATGATGCGAAAATGGACACCGCTCAGCGTATGCTGTAGCAAATGCTACAGCGCTGGTTTTCAGCGTAGCCCATTACGAGACAAACTCGCGCTGTGGTTTAGAAACGTTTAAAATTTTTTAATTACTTACAGCATAACACATACTTACTTAAAACTGAAAACCTACCCAAATACCTTATACGTAGAAAAACCAACATTAAAGAATAAAGAAAGACAAAAATTACCAATATAAAAGATACAAAATATGCAAAACTTGATAAAAAAATATAGTACACAACAAAAAATACAAACGCTGCGATTACAATATAAAATTAAAATAAAATGAAGCCAGTTCAGAAAATATATATATTATATTATATATATATATATTCAGTTTACCTAAGATAAGTGGGGACTATTTTGCCACCTATTTGTAAATCTATTACAAAGTTCAAAATTACAAAGGCTCACAAAAGACCTAACCAAAACAAAAGAAGCAAGCAAACGTCATCTGGAAATTGAGACAAAGAGCATAAAGAAAGAATAGGAAGAATTTACAATCAGTCTTGGATAAGAAACCACCTAGTTCCCCGGTATGCGAAATCAATCTCTTCAATGATTCACCAGCAGTATCTACGGCATCAAAAGCATCCCGACAAGGTGGACGAAAGAAAGTAAGAAAATATATAAGTAAAGTGTACAGAGAGCGAAGTATAAGAAAAGACTGAATAGAAACAAAATAACAGAAAGGGAATCTAAGGATTAGAAAGAAAATAAAAAGTATAAGCTATTGACAAATTCGATTAAAGAGCGATATGAAATATAATTAAGAGCTAGAAGGAAAAAGGATTGTTTAAGAGACTTTTTAAAAGTGCTGACATAGAAAAATGTAGATAAAAGACACAGTTACTAAGGGAAACATTGGGAATAAACAGACAGTACGACGAAACGAGACTTCACCCTGACGTGCTTAAGAAAAAAATTCATCAGTTTTTCCTACGTGATGATGTCTCCAGAGATACAGATGGGAAAAAGAAACAGTACGAAACCGCGAGAAAGCACAGTAGAGGAGTGGACTCAATGCGAAAACTATACAGAGACTTTAAACAAGAAAACCTTGACATTGCTTGCTCATATTATTATTTTGGAAATCTTTTGGCGAAGCCTTTGTCCAGCAGTGGACGTCTTCCGGCTGATGATGATGATTATTATTATTATTTTACAAAAAAGCGACCGTTTTACGGCAAAAGTGCATCAGTTGATGCTAGAAAAACGTGCTTTTGTAAAACACACGCAACAATCACGTACAAGGCTCAGGCATTGAAAAAACAAGGTGTCCTCAAACTTAACGATTTGGATGCAATAATCAAAAGCACAGTTTGTAGTGACCATTCTAAGGATTGTATGTACAATATTTGTGAGACATGCAAAGGCAAAGAGAGAGAGAGATGTTAAAGAAAAAGTAACCGGTATTGTAAAGTACAGTGAATGAATAAGAATGGAAGAAAATTATGAAAAAGATGGGAAAAATTTAAGTCAATGAAGAATATGAAAGAAGACCAATGTGCCGATGCTGCGCGCTTATTGCAAAGATTTCAGGAAGATAGTATCGGCTTTAAGAAACATATCATTAACATTTAAATCCAGTTTCTCAATTTTTGCAAGTGCCTAAATGATCTACAAAGCTAATGAGTGCGCATTTGTACTCAACACCTATAAAAGAAGACGGCGAAGTAAAAGTCATGTTCCTACGGGTGGTAAGTGACGATGCAAAGACGTCCAGAATTGATACGAATGATATTAGCTATGTCGGATATGAAGACATTATAAAAATCTTTCCAACTCCGGCCTTTTTAGGAAAAGGGCAATGTAAATTTGAAACAACGATTGATGTTTTCGAAATGTGATGTAATATCTGAAATTATTGTTATTGTTGATTTGTTATGATTATTGTAATATTTTATCCCATATTATTGAGTTTAGTTTTTTCATTTATGTGTCGTCCATTAGTTAAACCAATAGCCTAATACTATGTCTCAGACGTAACCCAAATTTGTCTTTGGAGTTACTATTGTCTCCAATATAAATTTTTTATATCCGATCATAATAATCTATTTTTTTCTATTACATTTTTGAACTTACCAGTCCGTCATTCTAACAATTAGCAAGCTTTCATACATAATTCATTTGCATTTGTAACGTTTATGTATTAAGTTTTATTAAGAAATATTTGTAATTATTTGTCTAAAGGTAACGCAAGAGACCAATGTCTATTAGGTTTTTACTTTAACTTAAGAATAATACGTAGACAGATTATGCCAAATTGTTTGATTATGCATCCCAGGGTAAATAAACAAAAAAGATTAATAGTTTAGTGTTTCATTTACTGTTTTTGTAACATTGAATGCATGTAACTCAGGTGACAGTTTTTGAGAGTTTGAGTCGTCGTTTTCTCAAAAAACTATCTAAAATATAAATACACGTCGCTGCTCTTCAAGGCTATTTAAGTAGATGATATTTCTGATATCCTAAGCAAATCAGAATAGGGGAATATTAATGTGATTTTTTTTTCAAAACAATATCTCTGACCTGTCATTTGTGTGGGTAAAATAGTTGATTCACCCACCTAGCAGTTTTGTAAACAACTTGTTTATTCTTTCTAGTTGTTTATTGTAACATTTTCTGACGTCATTAGAGAATAATCCTTCCCGGTATATATAAAGACGCATTTCATACATAGGGTCATTCAGTAATTGAGCGCTAAAGTGAACATTCAGTGCGTTATTTCAGATTGGGAATGGAGCGACCGCCCTCAGGCTATTAAATAAGAAGTTTAAGAATAATAAGGCTATTAAGTACAATTTTACTTTGTAAATATATTTTTTTGATGAAAAAAAAGCCCATTCTGGGCGCAACAAACTCTGCGGTCTCAGGTCAGAGGCATTCTTTTTGGAATGGGTGGTAGTTGTTTTGAATTTCAATAAGTGATGTCACATCCTGTTTTGAATAAAATTATTTGAATTTAAATTTGATAGCTATTGCAAGTAATACAACTATAAGATAAAAAAATATATTTTTGATGGCCAGTACCTCTTACTGATACCTAGTTAGAAGTATATTACTGACTATTGCGATGTGTAATAAATTATTTGCGAAGTCTCGATACAGAATTCCCTACTAAAGTTACGCTTCGAACTGGCCTTAATTGTTATGCTATATATAGAATTGTACTTAAAACTTCTATATCTACATCTTTTCATGCAAATTAAACCTTACCTGCATTAACGGAAGGTTCAATTGAGAAGGTTATTCATAAAAGCTTCGAGCAATGTGATACGCTCTTCGCTCGACACAATCACTTAAAGTGATATAAATAATTATTAATAACCGAAAACAAGAAACTTCGACCATTTTGTTTGTGCTCACTGAAGCTTGTCCGTTCAATACCTTTGCAGAGGACATTATGATTGATGACTTATTAATATAATGGCAAATAATAAAAAACCAATATGGCTGTCATGTATATTTTTTGTTTTACAAAAAGAGGTCAAAAGTCGTGTTATATCTGGTACGAGCCCTTCATGCGTGTTCGATTCGTATACTTGATCTTTCTTATATTTCCGCCTGTCTATGTTCCCAAGTATTATCTGTCTGTATATTAGTCTGATATATATAATCTATCTCAGGATAATGTTTATAGATAATTTGTATGGATTTGAAGTGTACTGAACCTAGGGGCATATGGTTAAAATATCATGAAATGAAAGCCTCGTGAGATTTTATTTTATGAAGAGTCAAGACAATTTTATTTTTGTATTACTATCTTTTACTTCTTATGATAATACATATCGGCATAGCCACTAGTAAAACGTGTTTCTATAAAGTTGTTACATAAGCAACAGACAATGATTGCCACGTGAACTAATGTGTTATAATGAGTGATCTATCCTATGCTGAAAAGAGGCTTATCCTTTCCAGAGAATCCGAGTGGCTATTTGGTACACCAACTGGCCGGCGGCAATTGCAAGATTCGGCAAAGTACGGCCGTTTGGTGATCGCAATCCTCAGGCGTGGTCACCACTTCGGCAGTCTTGACGCTGTGAAGGAGGAGCTAGCGCACTCAGCTAAGATGCTGATACCCCATAACTTCACTGGACAGGTACCTACACATATAAATGTTCAAAGTTAATAAGATATGTTACATTACTAAGATTACATTATATTTAAACTATCTTTACGGGGAAGGGTACCAAGAATACTGGCACCATTTCTACGTTGGATATCTAGACTGATCCGTTGGCCGAAATAGCTGCCAGTGCATGGGTTTCCCCTATTGAGGCAAGTAAATAGTACTTTGTACATTCTCTGTGCCTTTAGGCCCCACGGGCCAAGTTTCTCGACACCAAACAGCACAAAGATGTTCATTGGGACCAACATTTTGGCGACGCTTGCTGTCTTCGGCAGTCGAAGCAGCAGCTCCAGCACCAAGTGAAATAATTTGGACTTGACAAGCAGTCAGAGTCGGCGCAAGTTGCGTCCCACACCAGCACCCTTGCCCAACTTGTAAATTGAACATCAAAATCGTCTATAAGATATCCCTCACACCTGAGAAGAATGGGCGCACAAAATCATCAAATTTTGTTACGATAAAATTTATTCATTACATACATAACCTGGGGACGGCCGTTCCAATCCGATCTGTGGTATCATTAAGAAAGTCAGTTATGTTATAGTAACCTTTAATCACATCAACGTATTTAACAATTCTTTTGAATTTCGCATCACATATTGTGTTTGGAATATTCAGGGGATTGCGTTGTAAAACGTACGTGGGTCATGCATATTTGCTGTTTAATTACAAGACTAAGCTTTTTCTATCTAAGATGATATAATAAATAATATTGCAATATTGCTTATGTATTTTGTGTCTATTTTCTATATGAAATACCTTAACACATTGTTTCATGTGGGGAGTGAAGAGACTTTAAAGAAAGGTTTGTCGAAACATGAATGCCAAAACAAAAAATTTTAATAATTCAAGTTGATTGTTTGCATATAAATAAAGTCAGACAAAACAGCTAATCACTGTTTATACTATTTTATTGAAAAGAGTGGCCGTTGGGTATCTTGTATGTTCTTCTCACGAGCTCTACTTTTTCCGAACACACGGTAGATTCAGTAATTGAATAAGAAATATTTATAGTGACGATTTAAAAGCGTTTAGATTAAGCCTAATTGAATAAAGTTTATTTGACTTTGTTATAATTTTCAGATTCCATTCCTGTCTCTGGGCAGCGACGTGGGAAAACGTGTGAAGGTATACGAGGGCACGTCGAAAGTGTCCGGTGACTTCGTGATCGAGGACGTGGACATCGATGGAGTCACCTACAGGCGGCTGGTGTTCTTGGATAATCAGTTCCTTGTGCAGTCCGAGGCTAAACTTAAAACAGGTGCGTAAAGAGGGTACTTGCCAAAAGTAAATACATCTTGCCTTAGGGTTGATGACTCACTGTAATATCTGGCCAAGTGCTAAGTATAAGTAGCTGATAAATACTTATTACAAACATAGCAATGAAGCAAAGTCGAGTAGACTACGAATACCTATTCTCTCAATGCAAAAAAAAAACAGTATCAATCTGTACCGTTGTGTGTAGCGAAATAAAGCTCTGGAGATGTGGTGCTGGAAGAGAATGCTGGGAGTTTCATGGACCGAGTTTCGCACCAACGTCTCCATTCTCCAAGAACTTGGCATAAAACAACGCCTTTCGGTGTTAATACAGAGTCGCAGACTTAAGTTCTTCGAACACTTCTCCCGTTGCGAGAGATTTCATCGAGCGCCTTGTCGTGCAAGGCAAAGTGGAGGGCACCAGAGGGCGAGGAAGGTCGCCCATGCGATGGACTGGCAAAATTAAATCTGCTGTGGGAGGTCCATTGAACGAGTATACCAGACTGTCGGCCAGCAGGGAAAAGCGGCGAATGCTGGTGGGGCGAATCACATCTGCCCCAGAATATGTCACTACCTGAACTGAACTGAACACGACCGCTCTGCCGAGAGTGTCACGAAGAAGAAGAAGAAATGGCCATTATTTTTACTTAACGAAAAATCGGTGAGCATATTCTGGTGAATAATCACAATAGTTAAGCAGCTTAAACCGATATTTGTTGTGTTTCTGAGTCGTGACAGCGCACAGAGTTTTGTTGAAAGAGATATATGTGTCTATCATTGTGGCCATTTTTCCACCAGTTACATTATCGCGGTCATTACTGGTATCAGTCGCCATTGCTGGGAAAGCGTTTCCCAGCTTGAAAACGATTTTTGATGTTACTGAGCTGTCTACCCTTTTCGGGCGTATAATGGCGGAGACTTCCCGTAGGCAATACTCAGCATTCAATTCTTCTTTTATTTGTGTAGACGTATGTCGGAGAGAAATTGACAGAAGTTATGTGCCTGAGACTAAAGACAGTAAGAAACATTGCACAAAGATTATCTGTTTAACGTTCAAAATGAAAATGGCTTGGACATTACAAATGACGTCGGAACAAACGACGAAAGACCAAAGTAGTAAAGGAACTGGGACGCCAATCATAAGAAACGTAATCGAGACGGTCCTCATAAGAATTGGAGCGATTGTCAAACAACAGCTGCGTGTCCTAAATGGCTTAATTTTATAATAGTAAATCTGTCACAAGATGTGAAACCATCTTTAAGTATTTACTGACGAGTGCTGTAAAATGTCTTGTATCTTTTTATACGACGATAAGAGTCTCGTTCTTCGTGTAGGTCGTTCAGCTGTTGGTAATTGATACGCCTTGCCCATAACAATGCAGTGCCGCTCATGATTCTTGGAAAACAAACAATTTGAGCGTGTTCCTACAATTGCGCTCGTCACCTTAAGACATAAGATGATAAATCTCATTTGCCAAGTAATTTCACTAGTTACGGCGCCCTTCAGGCCGAAAGGCTATAGTACCCACAATCTAGTCGGCATTCGGTGCAGTCTTACTATACGCTTGTTCCTTGGACTTCTCTATTATTTTTATGCCCCGGAGGAGCATCTTCTTTTTTTTATGAAAATAAGGGACGAGACGAGTAGGACGTTCAGCTGATGGTAATTGATACGCCCTGCCCATAACAATGCATTGCTCAGGATTCTTGAAAAACAAAAAATTCTGAGCGTAGCCTACAATAATTGCGCTCGTCACCTTGAGACATAAGATGTTTAGTCTCATTTCTCCAGTAATTTCACTAGCTACGCCGCTCTTCAGACCAAAACACAATAGTATCCATAATCTTGTCGGCATTCTGTGCAAAGTCTTACTATACCCTTGTTCTTCCCTATTCTTTTTATGCCCCGGGGAAGCATAGGGAAAAATCTTCTTGTAATTTTGTCATATTAAATGATTGAAACGTTATGCTTTCCAGTGAAACGTAAGGGTAAAACTAGAGCCGTGGTAGACTTCGGCCACATATCGCAGTACCATACGTTCATGTGTGTGGGTGTGGAGCTAGGGGGGGCCCGTGTGGCAGTCTTGGGTGTGGGGGGAGGGGGGCTCTGCATGTTCCTAAAGAAGTGCTACCCGCTAGCGCAGATAACGGCGGTAGACCTAGACCCCACTATGTTGGAAATCGCTAGAAAACATTTTGAGATGGAAGTGGATGAGAAATGTGTTGTACTTATCAAAGATGCGCTGGATTTCCTGAAGGAAGGTGCTGAGAGAGGTGAGTTGGTAATATAAGTGCCCACAGGAGTTTCATAATTCGCTTTTGGGATTAAATATACAAATTAAATTTGTACCAAAATTCATGGATGATGCGGGACTCGAACCCGCGCCTTTCGGGTTCCGCCAAAGCGCTCTTACCGACTGAGCCAACCGAATGACGCATCGAGCAAAATTTTGGCATATCTTGTTCAACTCTCAGGTTATGGCTCGATCTACTTTACAGTTGATAAAAATAAGTGCAATTCACTGGGACTCTCACAGTCATGTCCCAATCTCAACTGTCACATCTCAAGCTGCTCAACCCCAACAATTTTCTAAAAATTGTTGGGGTTGAGCAGGTTATCAACTGTAAAGTAGATTCAATAGATGGATCCTGATAGTTGAACAAGACATAATAAGATTTACGAAGGATATGTCACTCGAACGGTTGGCCCAGTTGGAAGAGTTTTCGCACGGAACCGAAGAGGTCGTGGGTTCGAGTCCGGCATCGTTCATAAATTTTGGTTACAAATTTAATTTAAGTAACCCCAGATAATAATAATAAATAGATAAGTGACGGATATCACTTAAAAAATAACATATATCGAAAAACATCTCCATATCTATATGTCATATAGATATGGAGATGTTTTTCGATAGCAAGTGGTGATGGAGCTGGTCGTGTTCCAGGGTCACAGTACGACGCAGTGTTGTGCGACGTGGACAGCAAGGAGTGCGGGGCCGGGCTGTCCTGTCCGCCGAAAGGATTCCTGACGCCCGCCGCGCTCGAGCACACCAGTGCGCTGCTCTCTGAACGAGGTGAGACATATTCTCCGTGACAGCTGCAACCTTTTAGAAGTTAAAACTTCTTTTCGCATACACACATAGATAATATGTTAGGCTGATCCGTCACGCTCTGAGGTGAATGGCTGGATCGGTTGAACTCAGGAGCGGTGAGTGTACCCGAGTGAGAAAGATACAGTCAGCTGCTCTTCGCTGCTGAACGGTGAAAGGCTCGATCGGGTGAACTCAGCCGAGTGTAACCGAGCGAGAAAGATACAGTCAGCTGCTCTTCTCCCTAACGTACGTAACACATACCCCGGCATGAGGCAAAAATTGTGCTCAAATTAAATTGAATTGTTACTCTTTGGAACTGATCGATATTATGTATCTATTATTAAATATTTGATACTCGAGGTGATCACGTACTGTACCCTCGTTTTTCGATGTCAAAACATAATTAGTTAATTATTATTTCAGGACACTTCATTCTCAACTTGGTATGTAGGGACACAACACTACGGGACTCCATACTGGAGACTTTGAAAGGTCATTTCAAACACATTGCGTCCTCCAAGCTCTACGAAGATGTAAATGAGATTATATTTGCCACAAACAGTGGAGAGTACACGATTGACATTCTGGAAGCAGCGGCCAAGTCATTGAATGCGGAGGCTAGAGGAAGAAACCTTGTCAACGCTAAGTGTGTGGATTTGAAGGACTTTTTGCAATCTGTTAATATTATTTCGTAATGTTAATATATGTATGTTTTAATTATATAAGTTTTATTATAAATATACAAATGTTTATTGTAGTCTTATTATTACTATACATCCACTAAACCAAAATGTTATGGACAAAAATAACATACAACATAATAATTATGATTTAAGCGTTAAATCTGTGATTTTAAATTATTATAATAGAATATAGTTATAAGAAAGCAAATTTCGTTCTCCTGAGTTCAATATCTATTAATATCAGTTCTATCAATACAATTGTTGAGTTTGAGATCCTTTTTCTTATGGAAGAGAAGGGCAAACGAGCGTACGGGTCACCTGATGTTAAGTGATCACCGCCGCCCTCATTCTCACAGGATTATAACCGGCGTTTTAGAAACGAGTACGCCTTTTTTTAAGGTACTCATGTCGTATCGTCCAAAAAACACCGCACAAGAAAGCTCATTTCAAACCTTGGTCGTACGTGGAAGAAAGTTCTTGGAAAACTGCACTGTAGACGCACGCCACACATCCAGATGGTGGGGATGATATCCTAATTTGCGGCGTGTCGTGCAATAGTAGAATTCGGTGGCAGGAACCAGGTCAAACAGCTCTTTGAAACACTCCCCGAGATAAATGCAATGGAAGACACCTTGAGCCGAAGCCTCTCATCGCAAACGCTAGGTGATCTAGCCGTTCACAGAGGACTGGATCACCGACGATTCGAGCAGCTTTGCGTTGCATGCGGTCAAATGGATCGAGCTGATACTTGGGTTGCTATATTTCATATTCTAGAATTTTGGCCGACTTGAAATGTTGCTCCTTTTATGACACCTAGATTCTTCGAAGCCAATTTGGCTTTGCCTTCAATTCTCCCCAAAAATAATTGTGATGCAAGTGTTTTTTATAAACCCACTTGAATAAAAATATTTGATCTTGACTTTTGGATTCAAATTTTCAAAAGTCGTCACAAGGGGCAATATCTCTCCCAGGTTGTTAGAATAAGTCATGCAACTACAATTTTAGGATGCATTACACAATCAGCATTACCAAATAGCAAATGAAACAACATATTAAAATAAAACGCATTTAATGCCACATTGTATCCAACACTCGATCACTGAACATACACAATTTTAATAATAATTGCAATGGTACTATTATTTCATTTGAAAAATCATAACAATATCATTAGGCATCTTAATTTATCACAATTGGCACCTACACAGCTCTAACATAATCTATATAATAATTTAAAATGATAACACATTAAAATATAACATTCACAATTAAATAAATTACAATAGCCGAATACTTAAAATAAGCAAAAAGATTACAATTTAAATACATAGTATAAAGTCTTTAAAATACTTTTTTAAGAATATTTTTTATGCTTTTCTTCTTTTTGCCACCATTTTCTGTGAAATGTGGGCCATTCTGCGATAGCTCTGTTGAGTTTGACCAAAGACTGCCAGTAGGAGATTCTGATGCAGCCTTCTTACTTATTTTCCCGTTATAGATAGGTTGTAAGGTACTCATCACAGGACTTGGATTGCTTCTTAAACTTTGTCTGTTAAAAGTTCTCAAGAAAGCTGGTGATGACAGACGTCTCGTCTTCAGAGTCTTGTTTTTCAAGTTGTTGAAAAAAGACCCGTTTGACTTTGGTAACTCTTTTCTTTCGACCTCATTGAACACGACAGGATCGGTCACGGGCGCGTAGTACTCCGCTTCGTCTAATGCTATTGTGTTCTCTGCAATATTTCGTATTTCATTATGATTAATATTTACAGTTTCGTCTGGTTCCATACTTTTGTATATTATTGAAGGTTTTCTTCTTCTATTTTTCTTAGCGACTTGCCATTCGCCATCTTCCTTTGCCATTTCTTCCGTAGACTTCCGTGTAATTTGAAATGCTTCCTCACTAGGTCTTCTGACTTTAACGGCTGGTGTTGCGTGCCCCGACACGCCGTCGACTGATCTGCGTCTCACCCTCTCTTGTTTCTTTTTCACCTTTTTCGGTATCGGCAGCACTATATGGTCAGGTTTTCGTCTTTTAGAGAAATAGTATATCAGTGCGTTTATGATAATCGTTTGAAATATAACAAATTTGAAGAAAGTAACGTTTCCCCACCAACTTTCGCGCTCCGATAGTAATACTTCTATATGCGAAGTCATTGTTTTTAGTTGCTCTTGCATATTCGTCACTTGATCAAGATACTTTTGTTCTCTATCACTACTTTTCCGGCGTTCTTCAGTCATTTGCACGATTGTCTTTTCAAATGATTTTTGCATTTCTTCAACTTGTTTTTTATATCGCCTGCTCAGTTCCTCTAAATATTGTCCAGACAATGACATGTTGCGTTCAAGCGTCTGCAATTTCAAAAGGAGTATTATTAAAATTACTACATGAAACGTAGCATAAGGATACGACGATACAACTTAGGGATCATCAAACTTAGAGCATTATAAAAAGGCCTTAAGACCGGCAACGCGTCTATTTACCTCTGGTATATCGTATATCCATCGGCGGTTGGTTTTTCACGTCCCTTCACATGAGGTTTATATTTAAATGTATTTGTTTGTAATGTATAAACTCAAATACTATTAAATTATTTTAACTGTTACTTTCGCCTACAGATATTCTATACTGCAAAAAGAACTCTATTTTGCAATAATAAGCCAAGGAATCAAAAGTGCCGGCTAAAATCACTAGGTATTTGGGAGTGTGCTGCGAAAACTATTTGTGATACATAAAAAGCGAGGTTGAGTTGCTCGTTTTAAATATTAAAGTAAAAGTGAGACAATGCAAATTATCGCGGTGGCATCCATTAACATTCGAAGTCGAATCCCTCAATAATACTTTTTTAATTATTGAGAGTTACTATCTTTTGAGTAAGTAAACGAAAATTATGGGTCAATATACAGAAAACAATTTGAAGTTAAATAACGAAACCAATAGTATATATTATATACACACCTTCACTCTATTTGAAAGTCGTAAAAATACTGATTCTTTTTGTATTGTATTTTGGACTTGGTTGACATTTATAGAGTTCTGTGTTCCAGCCGGTAGCGGATCGACTGCCATTTGTTCAAATTCTGTTATAAAATTGTCGTTGTCGATAACAATATTGGTATCACTTCCATCGTCATTTCCATTATTTATAGACTCTTTGGGCTTTTCTGGTATTATATCAATTTTTCCATTGTTGCTATCTCTTTGAATTGTTTCCTTTTCTTCTTTTTCCGTGTTATCGGAAAGTTTATTATCAATTTTATTTATATTTACGTCTTCTTGTGTATCTATTATTGGAGTGTCTTCAATAAATGTCGTTAAACCGTCGTTGACATCATCTTTTTTTCTATTCTCATCTTTGGGAAAATCTACTAGTTTATTCTCGATATTTTCGTCAGGTACATTATAATTTTCTTCTGATAATTCGGTCTTATTGTTTTCTTCATCAGTAGGGTCATTTTTGGGTATCACTTTAACTTCTTGTTCACTGTTTGTTTCACCATTTATTTTGTGCGTTGAATTATCCTCAGTAATATTAGTGGTAACATTTAACTCAGTCTCATAACTAGTATTCAACACTACTTTCTTCTCTTTGATAGCAAGAATATTACACAAAGCCGCTATATATTTCGGCGGAAATAAAGCATTTAAGTAAGCGTTGCGTTCCTCCGCAAATTCTAATGTTTTTGTACTTTTAAAAGCTAAACCATATTGTTGACATATACCAGTACACTTTAAAGTATCTTTTAGGAACACTTGCCGCACTAAGTTTGATAATTTGTCCGAACTACAACTAAGAAGTTCATACACTTCACTATACAGAGTTTCACTACAGTTATCGCACACAATAATATGGCTGGGAGAGCAACACCGCTTGTACTCCCGCTCTGACAATGTGTCGTTTTGTTCACTGGACGCATTATTAGTAACATCTGTTTTGAAAGCTTGCGCAGCTTTTTTAACAATTGACATTACTGCATCTCTTGCAGAGCCAAACAAGTTCTTAGAAGGTTCAGAATCCGGCGTAAGTATACCAGGAATATCTATTATTTCATCGTCTTCATCTTCATCATTGAGCGCCGAATGCTGCGAGCTCTCTTTTTCTAAAACTTCAAATTCTGAAGTGCCGTAAACTTTGAATAAAGAAATAGGGCAGTAATGTTCTGATCCGTGATGTGAAAGCATTTCAACTCTAATGAATTTTCCAAACAAGTGTGGATATAAATCAAAGCTTTGCACATCTCTCATATCTTGGGCCGTAAACTGCCCGACACTCGCCCATTCACGTGTGGGGAATCTATCACTAAAATATACAGCGATGTCTTTGGGAGTAGAGGAAAATAATTCAAAGTTTGCTAATTCTATTTTTTGAGCTTGGACAGGTTCACATAGCTCGACAACGAACCATATTCTGCTGTTGCATGTATTGAGCATGTATTCGTCTCTGTTAGGAGACAATATTGAACTCGCTGACCCCGACTCGGGGTTGACAGCAATCACTTTTGCACCACACGCGGGCGAAGCGTAATTCTTTGACCGCAGCTTGGTGCTCTTACTACTAAAATTCGTATTGCTATGACTAGGTTGACTCGAGTGGTTTAACACCGTGTCTTTCTTCTCCGCTTCTGCTAATTGTTTTTGTGCCCACTCCGAAAATGACGGGATGTCTTCTTGTGGTTGCGTTTCTGGTTTTAGGGTTATGTCATCTTCAATTATCGTATCAGTTTGAGATTCTGTACTTTCTACTTCCGGCGCATGTGTTGTACTTGGAAATGATTCTTCAACTTGTCTTGTTTCGTGCATGGGTGTTGCTTTTACGATCAATCTTGGCTCGGTGCTTTCTTTGCCTTCATCCTCTTGTTTTTCACTGGTCGATGATGCATCGATGATAGAGAAGCTTTTGGTATCATTGTGTTGCTCAGATTCATTCGCGAACAACAGATCGTCTGCTTTCAAGTCCAATTTCGCATTGTCTGTTAAAGAGATGAGTATTGGAGGCTGTCCTGTTTCAGGTAACCTGGAAAGAGAAACCTTTCATTAATACAGTGTTTATATTTTTTAGTTTATTTGTGTATTTTTTACGTAATACAAAGAACACTAAGGGTAATAGATAGTAACCCGGCTACCCTCCGAAATTCTGTTTAGATTTTGACAGAAATGGCAGATAGCCGGCTAGTATAAAGTATAACTTAGGCTGATTTAAGACAATGCAATTAGGGTTCTTTTATGAAAAAATCATACAGGCAGATTGCCATATGAACGCATGACTACGCGGGCGACGAGTTCGTGTTCATGGATCCATGAACGTTATTACAAATCATGTTATCAAAGCAATCGGGTGTTTTGAATAACTGATCAATGATGTAATTTTATAGATATGACACATCAGTAACATATTATACAACATTCAGGTATTTTGGTAAACTCTGAAAGTTTGAATTATTTTAATTTCTATGAATATTTAATTTTTTTTTAGTTGACTTCATAAAATAAGACAAATTATGCTCTTTGTTGAATAATCAGCTCTTAGCACTATTCTATTATATTTATGTAATGGTTCTGATAAGCTACAAGAAGTAGAAACACAATTTTCATCCACAACTTATAAATATAAATTTGGTTTCTTCTATAATAATACTATAAATTTCGTACAAAAGTTACACTTCAAACACAATTGTTTACATATTATGTACTTATAACTATATTATATACACATATAAAATGCAAATTAAACCTTACCCTGTTTAGTTCAGGGAACCAACAAGCTCTTTTTGAATAGCTATAAAAATATCGGCTGTATTGCACGTGGTTATAGCACCGATACAAAACTCGTTCAATATATCAGCTGATGTTATACTTGTGAACGCAATGCGTACACGTCGTTTATATCAATTGAAACAATCAACTTCAATTGTAGCGAGTGAAGATAATATAGATTTATAGATAATGAACACTAATAGTACTCCTTCTACTATACTACTGATACTAACAATCCTGTGACGTGAAAGATAAAAACCTGACAAGTATGATTCGCATAAGAAGGGACGCACTCCGTATGATCGTACAAGATCTTACTCTCTACTTAGATCATTTACCTACGGCCGTTCCCAATATACTATCTACAGATAGAGATAAATTACTACCTTCTACTGTCAGTAATTAGCTGTCAATAATCTGAAGCTGTCCCAATATACCCGATAAGTCATTTTTATCGCCTTACATTGGAACGCTTAAATTGCAATTTCCATACAAACTTCTATCGCTGGTAAGCTATACGTCGTACCATTGACAGACAGCGTGTACGGATAAGGTGAGTTACCGTGGATAAGTTTATTGCATAAAGTCAACGATAGTTACGATTATTATCTCAAGTAAGAGATAGACTGAATATTGGGAACGGCCGTTATACGTCTAGATAGACTATGACTGCTGTGAAAACGTCGAAAAAAAAATGAATTTAGAACTAACTTCTATTTTGAGCAATTCACGCACACTAACACCAAGTATCATACAAATCGCAAGTGTAAGACGTAGCTTGTCACGCACACTAAACTAATATTACTGGCCTGTTTTTTCGGTATTCTAACAGCAAGAGACCTATCTAGACGTAAAAATTATCAAAGATTAACACGTTTTTTTGAAGTAGTACTTTCATGATTATAGTCACTAAGTCGCATGTTAAGCAATTTATGAATAAATAAATAAGATACTAAATAAATTAATACCTACAGTTTTAGTTTATTAGATTCAGAACATATGACTGAATAAATAACACTTTATATGGTCAAACTTATCCTCTCACAGAATTTATTTAATTTTTAAAATATATACAATTTTTTTTCATGGCGGCCATTTTGGAATTAGCAACCCTGTTGTTTTATTATTTGTTATTATATCAGCAATAGCAAGCAACTAGGACCGTATATAAGTTACAGGAGACTTTATAGAGTCACCGATGGATACGTACCTTTCGGGTTCGGAACCCTAAAACGTCTTAGTGATTTTTAGATAATTTCGATGCAGGCAGATGATTTCCGGCCTTTCACGTAGGAAATTTGCTTAAATAATAGCAAAAAATAGAATAATCTTGTTTTATTGCAAAAAATCTATGCATAAATTTGTGGCCTAGCTCGCTTATCTCTGTTGACGCGAGAGGTCGTGGGTTCGAGTCCCGCATCGTTCATAAATTTTATTTTCAAATTTTATTTGTGTATTAATCGTAGAAGCGAGGGTTATCACTTTCAATCAAAAACATTATCAGTCCAGCGGTTTAGGACTTGCCACAGATGTTCACAGATAAACATAAAAATATATAAAGATATATTGGAAAACGTTATTTTAAACTGTTAACCCAAGCTAGCTAGAGTTTTGCTATCCGACGGACAGTTTTATGAACTAAAACCACGAACATCGTGATACTATTTCGTAGAGATTGTTTGGTTATTGGATATTGATAACTCGATATGTCCAGTCCATCTATATTCTCTATACACTTCTTTATTTACCGATGCAATTTCTGGCCCTTTTGCGGAATATCTATCTATTTTTATAGATCACAGAGTAATAAACTCTTCGCATAATATATTTTTGATTCAGTTTGAATAGTGTAAAATAAGTTAAGCCCTAAACCGACGAGAATATAAAGCCGAGTGTGTAATTGTGTTGCTTACCGTCAATAACATGTACATTGTACGGTCACCCACAGGTGCAGACCGAAATTAATGCTCTAATGTCGTCCAACACTATTTCGAGAAGGGCACACCAACAATAATATATCATACAACATTGATGACGATTTCATAATTTCTGAGCGCATTGACGCACTCCATCTGAATACTGTTCACTACGACTACAATGATATACGTAAGGAGAGCACTCGCAACTCTGCGGTGGGGATCTGCTCCAACACGGAATCTGTAGTCATATTTTGGATGTTTTCAAAGAGTCGTCTCTGCGGAACCGTTATGGGACCTATACAGGAATGCGTAGATTCACGCAGGGGCGTGGATACCATGTAGGCAAATAGGCAATGCCTACCTCGTTAAGTACCTTAATAAATGTAGCACTAATGTTAAAATTCATTTAGTTTAATATGGTTTTGTTATTCCATAACCAAAGGTCTATTCAAAACCCCCTCATTAAGTTTTGTGCCTACCTTGGTTACCGTGTTCTATCCTTCAAGGATACTTAGACATCGAGAACAGACAACTCTCCTGACGTATCTATATACTTACTATACATGATGGGCATGAGGTAGTTAAGTAAGTAAGTGTGAAATTTTACATAAAGAAGTGGTGAGAGCTAAAATTGAAAGATAACAGTTTAGTAACTGATTCTTTTTAACAATGTCCAACAAGATCATAATAGCAGAAGACTAAATTCAATACAAATCATTCCTTGCCCGCTTGTCGAGACCGGATACATCCATAATAATTCCGTGATACTCTGTTTTCATGTATTCAATCTATTCAAACAACTTCTGCCGGTAAGGGAAATAAATCTGTTTAGGCAACGCGATAAGCACAATGCTAACATTTGAAGAACGAGAGAAGAAAACATTTGAAAGTTTTAAATTATTTGCAAAGTTTCGTTATAGCATCAATATTAAAAATTCTAGCTAGCAATCTTATCTCAATATGTAATTGAATTGACAGAGATTCGGTTATCACTGCCATGCCAAGTATATTATTTAATTATATAAAAGCCTAGCAATTATTACTAACATCGTAATAATGTGATAAGACATTTCTAAAGCCTTTTAAATTATGTGAATATTTTGAAATGTTGAAGGTGACATTGACAAGTCGGTCTTAATATACACAATATATTATTAACAGTACATAATAATATATAACTTTTATGTTTATATATAAAATGTCAGTATGTATGCTCGTAAATATTCTACTTTATATAGTCATGGGGGGGGACGTGGGAAAAGGTAGATGACGTCATTGGTCAGAGTTTTATAATAATAGCCTTTAATAACAATCTTTAGATAGTTTTAGATTTACATTTCAGTAGACATCGGCACAGATTGTTTTACTTTCGCATAGGCCTCTATATATGGCCTCTCCAGGCTCTTCCAGTGTTCTCGGTAATGACATGATCTGGTCATACTTCTGATTGCGGACGTATCAAAAACTATTAGTAAACTGAAATGGCAATGGGCAGGACACCTAATACGAGGCAAACAAGAAAAATAGGCCAAAATAGTAACATAATGGTATCCTAGAGAAGGAAAAAGGCCCAGTCGTAGATGGGGCGACGATTTAAAAGATGCCGCTGGCATGACGTGGTCAGAGTTTAATAAAATTGAACAGATTTTGAATGAACTTGATTTAAAAGTGGGACTGACTATCTTTGCTTTGACGCGTCCACTTGTAATCACATCAGCTTCCACACATAATCATTGAAATGATGCCTTTAAGTGGGAATAGCATGGTATGTTGTTGATTTAAAACATCCTTTCCAAATGAGAAATGCTCAACACAACACAACAAAGATCAAAATGTTTAAAAAAGCCAGAATGTCGTAAACAGCGGGTGGTGGAAATAATGTTTACCAATTAAATCATCATCGGAATAATTCACAGAGCCTTCAACCTACAGGCCGTGATATGTAGATTGCACGTTTCGGTCTCTCTTTATCTTATATCTTTAAACGAGCAATTCTTGTATATAGGGTGGTTTTTTCATAAGGGCGGTGATTGCCAAGTCGAAAACTACGAGACTTAGAGAAAAGTGGTGAAGGGAGTCATGCTCTCGTTTTATAAGAAACCCATAACTGCAAATTTAGTTTTTAAAAAAATTCTTGAACTTTTGACGGAAATCGACCCGAATGATTTAAAAAAAAATTACACCTGTATTATTGAACCAATAGAATCCGTTGTAGATAAGGATTAATCTTTGCAAATATATGTTATACTTAAAATGGAAGGAAATAGTAAAACATTACTATTTTTTTTTCATATCTCACTTTTATCTAACTAATAAGTTGCTCAAAATGGTGTCATAAATTCAAGAAATTAAAAAAAAAAAACTAAATATGCAGTTATTGTTTTCTTAAAAATCGATTTTATTCTCAAAAACCCATCCTATATATAATCTGAATCTCGGAAAGGGCTTCAACGATTTTCATTAAATTTAGTATAAAGTATTAAATTTAGTATTCGGGGGCGATAAAAAAAATTTAGTTTTATCCGTGTTTTAATGAGAAACAGCTACAATAACATTAGAATACAAAGGTAAATTTCGCCACTATATACAAGACTGTAATAGCTCAAATGGGACAATGGGTGATCCGGAAAGCAAAAGACCCCGGTTCGAATCCAGATGTCCTATTAGTTTTTTTTGTTAAAGTTTTGTACATTCTTAAAAATCCGAGCAAGGCTCGGTCGTCTGGATATTGAATCTATATTATATATAAAAGAGAATGTATGTTTGTATGTTCCCTAATAACTCCTAAACTATTCACCCGATCTCAATGAAATCTTTTGTAATACATTCGTCGAAGCTCAAGGAAGGCTTACATATTTGTCGTGTCACGATCCCACCCACGCATTTACCATATCTCTCGAACTGTTTATTGACAGAACAACGTCTGTCGGGTCAGCTAGTTAATAATAAAGCCCTCCCCGAAGAGGAGCCACCGTCATTACATCACCATAGCCCATATAACGTCAAAAGACACTAATATCCCCCGAGTAAGTAGACCATCAATACATGAACAGCAATCCACCTAAATAGAGATGTTTCTATGGAAAATGAGCGATCCTTACGTGTAGAATATGGTGAGTCCTTGGTGGCCGCCGTACGACAGCAGTTGGCACAGCAGGAGACTAGCTAGCAGCGCCCGTGCCGGCGACATAGCGCCGACGACGACGCCGCATTGGCGAACACCGCGCACGGAACCCGCCAGAAACCCACCCACCGACCGTCCCACAACGACGAACACTTCACAACTCACAACACAGTCCAAACGCTGCGTGCAACGGAACGCTATCTAACGTTCCAAATTCAGACTTATTTCTTAGCACTTTTCACAGCCGACAGCGCGCGCTTTCCGTTGGCATTTACGACCGATACCTCTGAAGAACTACAATACTCTGGTTAAAGCTGGGCATGTAATACGGTTTTGGCAACTGATTAAATAATTATAGTAAGTTAACTAAGTACTTATCTATTGTTCATTGTTGTCATTAGCTAATTATACCATTATTTATTTATGAAAATAAGGGTCGAGATGAGCAGGACGTTGAGCTGATGATAATTGATACGACCTGCCCATTACAATACAGTGCCGCTCAGGATTCTTGAAAAACCCCAAAAATTCTGAGCGGCACTACAGTTGCGCACGTTAAATAGACATAAGATGTTAAGTCTCATTTGCCCAGTAACTTAAATAGCTACGGCGCCCTTCAGATCGAATCAAACAAAGAAATCAATTTGTATAATTAGTATTCCTAAAGCAGCTGAGGTGAAATGGGAAACACTATATATTATATATAACTAGCTGACCCGGCAAACGTTGTTTTGCCATATAAAGTATAATTCACGCGATAGTTTTATAAGTAATAAAATATTGCCTATATTATAGCCTATACATCATTTTGTTCTATTGTCAATAGCGCACGCAAAAATATGTTTTCGATTTTACACCTTGTGTTACAAAATAGCAATTTTATTACGGATCCCTAATTTTGAAAAAAAAACATAGCCTATAGCCTTCCTCGATAAATGGACTACCCAACACTGAAAGAATCATTCAAATCGGACCAGTAGTACCAGAGATTAGCGCGTTCAAACAAACAAACAAACAAACACTGCAGCTTTATAATATTAGTATAGATGACAAAGGTATGTTCACAGAATATATTTTAGTTCAGTAATATCTTGGGCTATTTACCAATATAAATGTATGATACAATTATCTCCTTGAAACTACGCCTGCATCTCAAAAGCATCTGTCACTGGACATTTGCCATTTTAACATAAAATGTAATAATCTCTGATCGGTTTTGTGTAGGCCGTTTTACGCCGTTCCCAATATACTATCTACAGATAGAGATAAATTACTACCTCCTACTGTCAGTAATTAGCTGTCAATAATGTGAAGCTGTCCCAATATACCCGATAAGTCATTCTTATCGCCTTATATTGGGACGCGTGAATTGCAATATCGATACAAAACTTCTATCGCTGGTAAGCTATTATACCTCCTCCCATTGACAGACAGCATCTACGGATATCTTGAGTTACCGTCGATAAGTTAATTGGGACCGAAAAGTCAACGATAGTTACGATTTTTATGTCAAGTAGGCCTCAACCGGAGATAGACTGAATATGTTACGTTCAGGTCTGAGGCAGTCTCTTTTGAATGGGTGGTAGTTTTTGACGTTCAATAAGTGATTTTAAATCCTATTTTGAATAAACATATTTGAATATCAATTTGAATTTGAATTGGGAACGTCTGTAACAATAACAAGCTCGTAGAAGAAACGTAATTAACCTAAAGAAGCTTATACACTGGCCTGCAAAAGTAAGTATCACACTTTTCAAATTAATTTTTTTTCTTAACTGTAGAAGGTAGAGATTTAAGATTAAAAACGTTTTGTTGCAAATTTTATAGGCTTTAATTCTTAGAAACTAAAATTATACATTAGTAACATTTTTAACTTAAAAAAGATAAAACAATGAAAATAGACATTTTTAGTTTAGTGTAAAAAATTCAACTAAAATGTATTACATGTTATTAAATTTTTAATAACTGGTATTGCCTTCTCGAGCTCTGATTACAGCTTCGAGCCGGTTTGGCATACTGAACACTAGGTTTCGGAGCCGATGTTGGGGAATATTCTCCCATTCTTCTACCAGGGCCTGCTTTAGTGCCCTGAGGGTAGTAGGTGGTGGTCTGCGATTTCTGACTAGCCTCCCAAGCTCATCCCAGGCGTGTTCAATCGGGTTGAGATCAGGACTTCTTGATGGCCAAGCCATCACGCTTATACCGACCTCCTGAATATACTCTTGTACGATATGAGCCGTGTGTGGCCGGGCATTATCATGTATCAGCATCGATCCATCACCCATATTTGCTAAATACGGCCCTGCATACTCATTGAGAATCTCTTGAGCATATCTTTGCCCAGTGAGAGTTCCATTTTCTATGGCTACTAGCTCTGTGCGACCTTCTGAAGATATGCCAGCCCATACATGTACACTGCCTCCACCGTATTGGACTCTTTCTGAGATGCAGGCTTGAAGGTATCGCTCACCAGGTCGCCTGTAAACACTTCGCCTTCCATCAGAAGTGTAAAGGGAGAATCGAGACTTATCTGCAAACAAAATTCTTGACCATTCTTCTTCATGCCACTGCATGTGTTCACGGGCGTATCGCAGTCTCGCTACTCGATGCTGTCTCTCGAGTTTTGGGCCACTCGCTTGTCTTCGAGGTTTCAAATTTGCTTCAGCAAGTCTTCTTCTCACTGTACTGTCACTAATGTAGTCCCTCCGGGTCTGAAGTAGCTGTTGCTGGACTTCAACTTCTCGGGCACTGGTACACCTGGGTCTGCCATCACAAGGTCTCCTCAGATGGTGTCCAGTCTCTTCGTACCTTCGCTTTATCTTCTGGACCGTTCGTACCGTCACACCCACCATTCTTGCAGTGCGACGCATACTGATGCCTAATTCCAGAAAAGCCATGATCCTAGCACATTCTTCAACTGAAAGAGGCATGATAAATAAATGTTATGTGCTTTTTAGCATAAATTTTTAAAACAAGACCCATCGATCATGAAAAATTTAAAACAGAAAGAAAAATGTGAATGGTAAAATTGTAATTCGTAAACGTCCACTTTGAAAAAGGAATGGTTTTGTTTTTGAAGTTTTTTTTCAGCCAATTCTTAAAAGAAGGTTACCGACTACAAAGTTTTTATGTACAAAATTAAATTCTCTTTTGAGTCCTTTTTATTTCGAAAGTATATCTTGTGAACTTAAAACGTTATCTCAATTTTAAAAGTGTGATACTTACTTTTGAAGGCCAGTGTATATACATTCGGCCAAAGTTTTAACGATTTTATTTATTTTGTTACACAGAAACGAGTTTGTTTTTATTATGTTTTTCAACAACAATAAACAGTATTCCAGAGTTTTAAATGTATTATTTCAACGGATAACTATAATTAGTTTATTTTTTTTTTGACAGAGCCTGTCTTATGTGCGACGACTCATATAGCCCAGTGGTTAGTGACCCTGCCTACTGAGCTTAGAGGTCCTGGGCTCGAATCCCGGTAGGTGCAAACGTTTTTATGATAAATGTTTGTTTTCGAGCCATGGGTGTTTATATGTTTTATGTAAGTTTATCGTTGGCTTGCAACAATGCCTAGTTTGGGGCAAGATAATCTGTGTAAAATTGTGTCAATATCTTTATATATAATTCTTCTGTAGGTACGTGCGTTGACAGTGAACTCCTCCTAAGCGGCTTGTCCGATTTGAAAGAAATTTTCTGAGTGTGTTTCGAGGTTTAGATTCACAATTGAACCTCCAAAAAGGCTGGACCGATTTTGATTTTTTTTAGAGTGTTCCAGTGAATTTGAGATTGGTTTAGATTCTCAATACAGTCCACATATAATTCTACTACGTATGATAATGATCTCCTCCTAACGTCTGGGCCGATTTTTCAAATTTAACACATGTGCACAGCACAACGTCTGTCGGGTTCACAAGTTATTTATATAATATCACTGGAGTATGAAATTGCCCGCCGATACAGCACACAGTACTTCACGGCCTGTCATCGTTTAATATAATAAACGATTAATTGTGTTCATGATTGATAAATACCTCGCGTGAGTTGGCACGTGCTGTTTGCGTCACATTTATTGATGCAAAATATAGCTGCTGTATGTACTAGTGGGCCCGACAGAAGACCGGTCCAACCGTTTGACCGGTGAAACGAGTGACAGTCACAGTCCACGTCTTTTTGTGTGTGTGTGTTTTTTATGAGAATAAGGGACGAGAAGGACGTTCAGCTGATGGTTATTGATACGCACTACCCATTGCAATGCAGTGCCGCATCTTGAGACATAAGATGTTAAGTCTCATTTGCGCAGTAATTTTACTAGCACGGCAACCTTTCAGACTGAACCACAGTAATGTTTACACATTACTGCTTCACGGCAGAAATAGGCGCCGTTCTGGTTCCCATAATCTAGCCGACTTCCTGTGCTAAGGAGCCTCCCACTGGTATGTAGGTACTTGAGGGGCCGACAGAAGACCGGTCAAAACGTTCACTAGTAAACCCAAAACATGTATGTACAAAGGTAGGTAAGATTTTTTTTTTGGTATCTTCATTGGGCCTGAATAACAGCTGCGCTGCAAACAGTCCACGTTTTTTTTATGTGGCATTAATACAAGGTACTTAAATAATATATGAAGCCGAACTACAGATTTACACTTGAAGTAGAAGAAACAGTTTAAAAATAATTGATTGCATTTCAAGAGACAAAAAAAAATTTTTTATTTAAAGATTTAATGCGTGTTCTGGTCATGGAAGTCGCTACATTGAAACCTTTTACAGAGTAATGGAATGAATAAATAAGTTCAAAATATTTCGTAACTTTAAAATTACCCTCATACTAACTAGGTGTACCTCGTTTTGTGTATCGACACTACTTTTTGCAACACCCTGTACATACAGGCAATAGAAACATGTAGCATACACTCTCCGAACGACAACAACGTCACTTTTATGATATTTAGAAAGGCAATAATATAATATTATATAACACATAATATCACAGCCATTAAAATATGTTAAAGCCCTTTTCACCTTTCGAGTATGTACTGTAAAAGGTAAACATAATATTATGAGGCAAAATCGAAAGTTCTATCATTAGAGACATATTATTATTTTATTGTAACTTTATACCAAGGACGATACACTAACGGCCTTACAAATAAACTCGGTATAAAGTTATAACTGATGATAAACAAAAAAAAAAAAAAACGCAAAATGTTTACAATATCGTTGACAGCTCTGTCAATACAATGATAATTCTGAAGTTTTCCGAATGACAAGCTGCCTTGCAAATAAACGCGGGAAACGTTATACGTCCGAACAAACCATTCGTAAGCGAAATGTCTATTTGTAAACATTTTACATATTCTTGGTTTGTCCTTAGTTATAACTTTATGCCAATTTTATTTGTAAGGCCGTAATAGTTTAATACCCCATCCCCGCCACCGTCTGCCACCCCGTGCGACGGTCGCGCACGAAGTTGTCGGACTATAGTGGAACAATCCAGACAAGTATGTCAATATTGTGGCACCTGGAGAGCTATTCTGTCTGCTCTACCTCTACTATATATCTACTACTGGACTGGCGGCTGTCAAAGTGCTTTTGTGCATGTTTGATATTCGACATTGTGGCGCTGTTGGCCATGAAGCGAGAGTCTGCGGTACTAAAACTAGTGATGACAACCTAGTGGACAACATAGATGGTGGGAAACTATTAACAAAAAAAAAATTGATTTCTTTATTACACTGATTCTTGATGTATAAATAACAGGAAAAATTAACGAAATAAATTCAAAAATACTTCAGTGTATTGTACGTTCCTTCGCAGCCATTTGTATGATACGTCAAAATTAGTTCTCTGGACGCTCGCGAGTGGCGCTTCAAATAGGCACAAAAATTTGCTGTCAAACATATGGAACAGCCTGTGTGGTGGTATTTATACAGGTCAGTGTTCTACAATTGATTGATTGATGATGAGATTGACAGATGTGTGTATGGGAAATTCTTCGCGTCTCTCTGCTCCCTAGCGATCCGATGCTTTATGGCAACTAATCGTAGCAATAATAAATAGTAGTTAAAAAATATTAAAAATCACGCTATTTATACAAAACCGAACTAAAAAATTTAAAAAAAATATTATGAAATTTTTAATTAACATTATTTCCTGCCGTATACACGATAGATGAAAATTATATATATATGTTTTTAGATATACCTGAATGATTTATCATTCATTATCATTTCATCGGGTTAACTAAAATAAAAATGTAACTTTTACGCAAAAATCGAATGTAAAAATAATTACAATTACACGCGTTTTAATCCTTGAAAAGTGTTTTATTTAGATTTAAAAACCTATTTCAAACAAAAAAATATTAATGATTTTTAATTTGATCGACATTTCACCCGCCTTTTCTTAAGAACTACAACTGTAGTATTCGGCTGCCAAACAACGCGGTAAAAGTAAACTCGGATAATGAATGCTTGAATGGATTAATGATCAACATACATACATCACTTTCCAACATGATAGCACCGCGGCAATCATCGCTGACAGCCCGGGCGAAAGTTGCAATCATCTGCCGAACGCATGAATCAATAAATCAGCAGGCACTCGGGCGAGGCGGTACCATCACTCCACCATACATCAATGTCGCGGTAATGTTGCCGCACTCGGATCAATTATCGACCCGACCCGCTACCAAACTGACCACACGTACGTAGACAGACACAAAGTCTTGCAAAATAACAACGCGTCATTCAACATTACCATTGACATGCCAGATGACCCATAGGCGGTGCAAAAAAAAAATTATCTGGAACTTCAATGGTATATAGAATCTTGCGTAATATACATAAGATGCCTTACAAATAAACTTTGTATAAAGTTATACCAAAGAATATGCAAAATGTTGACTATATCGTTGACAACACTGTCAATACAATGATAATTCTGAAGTTTTCCGAATGTCAAGTAGCCTTGCAAATAAACGCGGGAAACGTTATACGTCCTAATAAACCAATCATAATAAATAAATGTCTATTTGTAAACATTTTGCATATTCTTGGTTTGTTCTGAGGAATAACTTTATACCAAGTGTATTTGGAAGCCGATGATGTGTAATACAATTCAAATATTTTTATTTAAAATAGGACATCACATATTGAAAGTCAAAAACTACCACCCATTGCAAAAATAATGCCACAGACCTAAGAAGAATGGGCGCAACAAACTCAGCGGGCTCTTTTTTTCATCAAAAAATATGTTAAAGTAATATTGTGCAATTAAACTTATTATTTAATAGACTGAGGGCGGTCGTTCCATTTCCAATCTGTGGAATCATTCAGAAAGTCATTTATAAAGATGTTTAATGGATATTATACATGCATACATACAACTGGAATTTGTATTATCCATCTAAGCCGCTTTTAATATTTGAATTTTGATCGATTTTATCTCTACCTTCCATCCCGACCCTGAATCTTCATTTCAATAATATAGCAATCTAATTACAAATCCATATAGTAAATAAAATAAAAAGCTTATCTATTACATTGATACTCATACTAATACCGATCTAAAAAAAACAAACCGTCTTCCGATAGATGATTTTGAAAAACAGAACGGATATTGAAATGCTAAAAACAATATATATAGAATAACATATTAATCCCGGATATCCAATATAGTCAAGCGATAGAATAAAAAATGACCTATTTAATCATAACAATCCTTTATTGAATTAGCAATCATCAACAATGATGATAAGAATTCTCGTGTAGTTCATACTTCCTGAATACAAATTTCATCACGCTGTTTATTAGTAGTAGGAATTCAGAAATTACAACATACTTATTAACCGCTAAACAATAATTTTTCTCTACAATAGATCTGAACCGCTTATTATAATCAAACATTGGTGCTCAGTCTGCTATTCCACATATCTTCGATCGTGGTGCCGCGCTCCGAAACCATACATGCTTGCTTCCTAGAGTAGCGGAAGTGAATGCAATATGCACCAGGGAACGTGACCCACGCTCATTATAATTCGCACCGCCCGGTTCACTCAGAACTAAATCATAATACGGAGGTTCAGTGCTACAGGGAAACGTTACGAGTAATTGTTAAACATAGATGTGGCAATCTGTAGATGGAGCGTTCAATTGAGAGCATTTATGTTAAATTTGATTGCAACAACGAAATTTTAGCATTCCGTATACAATCTGTAACTAGGGGTTACCCTATTACCACTGGTCTTATAACGTTCTCGGTCCATCTTTCTAATTGCTGTACATCTCATAAACCGCATTACACTACACTGCTGAAAGAAACAAGTTGGCGATTTACAAAACAGCCAACATGCAAATTAATGTAACTTTTACAAAAGAACATAGTGTTTTTTGCCCATCAGAAATAAAAAATACAATCAGGTAAGAGTCGAATTAGAAAATTACCATTTGTCCAATTACAATTCGTATCATTTTACAAGACTGTAATATATAAATACATTTGTAAAAGTGACACTTTTTAATTTGCATGGCGAATATTTTGGTATTCAGCATCTTGGCTTTTATTATTTCTTATTTTAACGAAAATGAAAATGGAACCCTAAAAAACATAGTAACATCGGAACTCTGTCTAATAGCGAACAGATTCGGAGTATTTAGCGACGGCAACGCCCGCGGCCCCAGTGAACGCGGGCGCTCACGAGTATAGCACTGTTATGTAAAAGAATTAAGTATTAACCCGGCCTAACCCGCAATTAAACCTCGTAGACGTTTCAGGACCGAACCGACATTTAAACGAAAGGTTGGTTGCTGCAAGAGGTTATCGCGGATCTCAATGGACATTTACTCCAATGTGAAACTGGGTGACTTTTTGCTAGTTAAAAGTGCTTTCGTTCAAAAGGTTTAGGGTTGTTTAGATTTGAAAGAGCGACATCTCAAGTCAATTTCCTAATATGTAATTATTAGGGTTGAGCAGGTTATCAACTGAAAAGTAGACTTTTTACTAAATTTACGATCCATGTGTTCTCGAACAGTTGGAAAGAGCGCTCGGACGGAACCCAAGATGTCGCGAATTCGAGTCCCGCATCGTTAATAAATTTTGGTTATAAATTTAATTTGTATAATTAATCCCAGTAGTGAGGGTTATCCACTTTAAAAATAACAAATTGTTAAGGTATAAAGTTTTCTATGCTATATTCATTAGGCGTTTTTACTGACTAAAATTCATAGATGTGTAACAAGTTCACCTGGTGGTACATGATAATCTCTGCCCAGCACTTTCAATATCTACGGCACCCTTCAAGCCAAAAGCGTCTACAAGCCACTTGTATTAAAAATTCTGCTATGTGTATACAATATTAGAAATTTAACAGAGCTTTCATCAGTCAATTTTAAGTTTTAGAGTTTTATGTATAACTCAATCGGCCTTACAAATAAAATTGGCATAAAGTTATAACTAAGCATAAACCAAGAATATGTAAAATGTTTACAAATAGACATTTCGCTTACGAATTGTTTGGTCGGACGTATAACGTTCCCCGCGTTTATTTGCAAGGCAGCTTGTCATTCGGAAGACTTCAGAATTATCATTGTATTGACAGTGTTGTCAACGATATTGTAAACATTTTGCGTTTTCTTATTGTCAAGTTTATTTGCAAGATGTTTAAGGTGTAAATTGCAACCGAATCTACATAAGTAGAGTACTTCTATTTGCGCTGAGCTGAGCTAGTTAAAATTAAAATCGTTCACTGAATAAATGTCAAAGCTTGGAATAGGTACACCATATTTGACTCCGATCATAATCACCACACAGTATCTCAGCATTTCATTGGACGCCTTAAAAACTAAATCGTCTCATCCGATAGGAATGAGTTACAAAATTAGAAAGTTGTCGATAAAATTCTCTTACATTGGTGAGTGTCCAAATATTCCATTAAACATTATTTAGCTATTTTAGTTTTTATATATTGGAGTTGCTGAAAATTTTTAGCAGCGGCAACGACGAGCACCTAACTATCTCGACCTCGACACTGTAATTAAACAAACTAATTGAGATGAATACAGAGTATATTTAAAACAATCCATTGAATTACAGTTGTTGTGTTGTATTCAGTTCATTACCGGTCATCAGCATCATAACGTTTTACTGAGTTACTATATTTGCAAATTTGCTGAGTTGCAACAGCAATTGTTAAAGTCGCAAGCCACTAGAATTAGACTTTTAGCCGCGCCAGGCCTGTCTCACTCCCCGCGTAGGTATCGAAATCGTATCAGTGAAGTACGCGCGAGCTTTGTTCGTCACGTACTTCACCGATCCGACCGATCTTTTAAAGATGGAGAAACTTAAAAAGAGCAAATCATATTAAAGGTCAATGCTAACCAAATTAAAAATTAAGCTTCCTAAAGACTCTGAAACAAACTTATTTAAGAGTGATAATGACATAATAGCTCCCTATTTATCAGGTAAGGCAAGGCAATTAGGTTCAATGGTGTTGTTACGGTATTTGCTGTATATAGACCAAGAGCCGTCTTGTACTATTATATATTATAACAGCGACTACAAAATCGAACTTGAGAATGGCAAAGCGATCGATTGAATAATTTGATAAACTAGTAGGATGCCCACACGTAATACACAAAATGTTCTGAGCAAACATTGCAAAAACAACTTAAAAATTTTCGTCACCTGTATAAAAGTGGTAGCGGTGCGGCTATTTTAGGCCATTTGTGGGTTAAGGTATTTCTAAATCCACCTGGGATTGCAGCGGTTTTTGATGTACATACAAGAAATACTTAATCATAAGCCAACATGGAAATTAAATATTGGTTGGTAACGTTATTCTGATTGGGTTTTCCTTTTGCACTTAGTGTATTGATATCTTTGTACAAAACAAATTTAGATTAAACTTATGCAGAAATTTATGATAACTTATAAATGGATTACCTGCCGGCTTAAATTTAAAATGTTACATAACATTAAGTGCTTTCACTACAGTAAAATACAATGAATGAAGACTGCGGGTCCGAGATAAGAACCTTGCAAGACGCCATGTAGGAGTTTGCTTTCCCTGATGGTGCAATGTACCACGTGGGCGTACAGCGGTACTGGTGCTTACGTTTTGTAAACAAATTATAACTTGCACAAACCAAAACGCGATAAGATCTTTAAAAACCGGTGTAACTTGTTGGTGCCGCCGTTAATTGCAATGTTTGAAACTGAATCGAATCAAATTTAATCTTCGCTTGCTAAAATATTTTGTTGATGATGATTAGTCTTTGTGTTGCAGTCCTAATTAACATATTTACAGCAGCCTTTATAACATAAAACTTTATAGCTTTAAAGGGGTATATAAATATTTTACGAGCACATAACATAACTAAATGGCGATGTTTAATGTGCTCATTGAAACAACGCCATAAATGACAAAACTAGCATATTTATTTATATTATGATTTTTAGAGGCCACTGGTAAGAAAATTTTTAGGCTCTTGCACAGGATGCGAGCTTGATTATAGGATTTAGATACTACTGCTGCCAATACCAAGCAGTAAGCAGAAGGCAAAAAGCATATTTTTGAGTGTCGCTAGGACGCTATAGTTAGGTAAATTACTGGGCTACTGAGACAGCACTTGTCGTCATTTGATAATAAAATTAATAAGTAGTGACACACTGTGTATGTGTGCGTCACATGCTAAATAAATATTTCGAATATACTAGAGGGACATTCATCGGCTAACTTCACGGCGTCGCTGTGTGCGTAAGAAATTCACTCATACAATTTTATCCCAAACTCGTCATACGAAGTATAACTTCATTAAATATCACATTACGACCAAGTTGCACCGCAACACGAGACAACTTCGATGTACCGTGCCGCACACATGTCGCATGTGCCTAAAATTTATGACAACATTAAAAACACCAATTGATGTAAGCCTTCTTGAGTATAATTCCGAAGATTCTTATTTAATCAATTCGACACGTGTTTCGCCTCTACACGAGGCATCCTCGGGAGATGTTGACACGTCAGAAGACGAATCTTAGCGGAATTCACACTCAAGAAGGCTCACAACACATGGATGATTATCCGCAAAATAAGGCCTAATTCAATAAATTTTATTAAAAATATTGCTAAAGCAGCGTACATTCCTTAATATAATGTCATTGACGACCCATATAGCCGAATGGTTAGTGACCCTGACTACTAAGCTAGATAGAGGTCCCAGGTTCGAATCCCGGTAGGTGCAATCATTTATACATATAGATGTTTGTTTCCGAGTCATGAATGTTTACATTTATTTATGTATGTGTAAGTAAGTATATTCAATATTGTATTAAATATATCATTGTCTTGTACCCATAGTACAGGCTATGCCTAGTTTGTGGCAAGATAATTTGTGTAAAAGTGTGTCAATATTGTTATTATTTTGATTGTGATAATTATTAGACGCGAATTAGAAATCCGAGTAGGTTGGAGCCGGTATTGTGGGCGCAATGTATAATATACTCACGGGCCCTGAGACTTGACAGTTCACAGTCGCAATACGCTGGATATTTACTGTGCAATGTGCATTGTCTCACCGCAGTGTCGTAAGCGGAGCCGGTCTTCGGTTACTTAGAAACCAGATATAATTGAAACAACTTTTACGATATGTTCTCATATATTATTGAAAGCACAATTACTTGTATATCATGTTAATTAATATTAATATGGACAAGCCTTGTCAGAAGTCTCAAAGTAGGCTTTTCTCACCCTACCTCTTAACGTACTAAGTCCAGTTTACCACTGGGACGCACCTTTGCACAGGATGTCGGCAATGATTATGAGGGCGCCTTTATCTGCCGTGAAGCAGTAATGTGTAACCATAATTGTGTTTCGGTCTAAAGAGCGCCGTAGCTAATGATATTACTGGGCAAATGAGACTTAACATCTTGTTTGACTCTTAATTGTAGTGCTGCTCAGAATTTTTGGGTTTTTCATGAATCCTAAAAGGCATTGTATTATAATGGACTGGGCGTATCAATTACCATCAGCTGAACTTCCTGCTCATCTCGTCCTTTATTGTCATAAAAAAGTCAAATTTACTTAAATTATTTCATCTAGAAATATTTTTGCGACCGTTGACTCACTACCGCTGCCCCGAATACGGCTTGGCTTCTCTTCTGATAGATAAAATAGGACAGAAAACACTAACAATGCTCTTATTAAGGCTCTTTAAAAAAACCCTTTTATGGAATGCTTTACATAATTAATTGCGCAGATAGTCATAATGTCTGTGTCCCTGTCTACTACCTTCGAAGCTTCGGCCAATATTATAGTTGTTTTTTTAGAAAGCTATACAATAACGGCCTTACAAATATGTAAAATGTTTACAAATAGACATTTCGCTTACGAATGGTTTGTTCGGACGTATAACGTTTCCCGCGTTTATTTCCAAGGCAGCTTGTCATTCGGAAAACATCAGAATTATCATTGTATTGACAGTATTGTCAACGATATTGTAAACATTTTGCATTTTCTTTGTTTATCATCAGTTATAACTTTATACCAAGTTTATTTGTAAGGCCGTAAGTGTCTAGAAGACATATTTCAATTAACTGGCAACTTGAATGTGACAATACAGTACACGGTAAGACATTCACTACATCAAAAGTTATTTCGGTAATAAGAACATATTTATCCCGCAGGTCCTGCTCTCCTGCAAACCTTGAAATATAACAGGAGCATTGTCATTCACGATGGGTGTAGTACATACATATAGTAGGTAATTACTTATAAATATACTTATATGCTTTTAATTATTATATTACAAGAAATATAGACTCCCAATTAATAATAATAATATTGACAGACCACAAATTATCTTGCCCCAAACTAGGCATAGCCTGTACTATGGGTACAAGAGAACGATAGGTATATTTAATACAATATACTTAAACATACATAAATACATGTAAAAATCCATGGCCCGGAAATAAACATCCGTATTCATCATATAAATGATTGCACCTACTGGGATTCGAACCTCTAGCTTAATAGTTAGGGTCACTAACCATTCGGCTATTTGGAGATTAGAAATGACATCATAAAGAATTCTAAAGGAATCAATTTTGAGAAAATAAAATGCCTTTATGCCTTTAAAGGGTCTAGGTTCACTTGATGGTAGCTGACAAAAAGCCTTGAGGGATATCAGCACAGAGGAGGTTTTTAATCGGTATGGAGTGCCAGAGCCAGACATATGGGCCCCGTTTCAGGGTCTTCAACACGTAAATGTATAATCCTCTGCTCCAAAAATATATATATATATATTATTAATACTATTGCTACTACTAAAAAATACTATTAATTATAACACAAGTATGCAATGTTGCAAACGGCTATTACTTCTGCGTACATAAAATATTAACATTATACCTAAATAGACGATAACTTATAGAATTGATAGTTTATAGTTATAATAATATTACCATATGCTACTCGGTAAACGGATAAGAGATAGAAGAAGAATTGTAATTTCACTTTTAGGCCTTTATAACAATATCATATAAGTTCATTTATATCGTATTGCCACTGCCAAGCCTCTGATTCGATTGCGATGAAACTTGGCCAACTTCTTGCTGGCACTAGCGATAAGGTCGTAGGCATATTCAGGGTGAAAGTCAAAGTCAAAAATTCAATGAAGTTGTCGAAATAACACGCAGGTATGAATTATGTTTTTCGTTGAGAACTTTTTTATTCGCTATGCTATCCATGTTGTCGTAACACAACACCAGATAGCGTTGCACTACATTTTAATGAGGGAAATTAACTAGACGAACAATAATTTTACCTGAGGGAAAGTGATATGACCTGCCCAACATAATATGCCGCTCAGGGGATTTTCTGCTATATTTCGCTCGTCTCTTAAAGACTCCTGCTTCACCGCAGGAAAATGCGCCGTATCCTGTGCGAAGAAAACTTAGTAACGTTCCCAATATTTAGTCTATCTCCGGTTGTGGCCTACTTGAGATAAAAATCGTAACTGTCGTTGAATTTTCTGTCCCAATAGACTTATCGACGGTAACTCACCTTATCCGTACACGCTGTCTGTCAATGGGAGGACGTATAGCTTACCAGCGATAGAAGTCTGTATGGAATTTGCAATTCACGCGTCCCAATATAAGGCGAGAAGAATGACTTATCGGGTATATTGGGACAGCTTCCGATTATTGTCAGCTAATTACTGACAGTAGAAGGTAGTAATTTATCTTTATCTGTAGATAGTATATTGGGAACGGCCGTTAACCATCTTTAAATTTTAACCTTTAAAAAATATTTTTGCCTTCTGCAGTTTACTTTAAACTGTCGTAAAGAGAGGGTTATCATTTAGTAATTTGAAAAGTCCTAACAAAAACCCTAAAATTTCGATAAAAGTCCGGACTTTAAGTTGATCTCGTTTAGATTTCGTTTCTCGTAAAGATTAAAGATTATAATTATGATATTAGTTAATATGTAAGTTATTATAACTATATTCGAAAATCCAAACTAGAGTCTAAAAGTCCGGAAATGTTTGAATTAATCCGGACGAATGGTAACCCTTATTAAAGACTAGCAATACTAGCTGCTATAGGGTTGGGATAAGTAGTGTTGTGGTTGAGCTGAAACGGAATATCGAAATTCAAAATATCTACGAGCGAACTGGTGCACAGATCAATGTAGTTTTGAATATACCCATATACTTACTCAGTAGAAATGATGAAACCTAGCATACCTATATAATTTACGAAAATAACTTTTACACTTCTCATGCTCTGAAATTGCTTATTTGTGCACGATTATAGGCTGCAAACAATCTACTCATAAATGTATCTATATTAAGGCAAAGAAAATGAGGCATACAGCCAAATACAATAAAAGTTCAGAGATAGAATTTGTTATTTTTTAATATTTACTTTAATTTATTTGCCTCGTGTGATTTTTAATACATGAAAGATATTAAAATTTTAATCAAAATACGGTAGGTTATTTAATTAATTAAAAAAATATACATATTACCAAATTAATTCAATAGTAGGCTGTATAGTACTGGAGCCCAAGCCTAATATCAATGTTGTAAGATTTAAAAAAAAGCGGCGGAAAAAAGGTCTTGTTTTTTCGTGCGTTTATTAATTTCTTCAAATTTGCTAAAATTGTTAATAATGTCCATGTTATACTACTGTTTTATTTCCTCGCAATCGAAATGAAAGCAGAGTTTATAACTCGTCCACAAAATCTTTAATTTAATTTAATAATTGGTTCGTTTTGTGCACTCGTTGTAATATCTACTATAGATTGTTGTATAGTGTGGGTACCTATACTATTATAACGCCAATGGGTGGAAGAGTCGTCATGGTAGTCATAAAATACGTATGACAATGAAGTTAAACCTAAAAGATATTTATGATAACATGTATTAAAATTATAAATTAAATGAAATAATTAATTTATAATAATTCTCGTCATACGATATAGTGTCAAACAAACTAAGCCACCTCAATAAATATAATTTTTGTTGCAGTCCTTTTTCATTAAAGGAAATGTTTTTTATGAAATAGGAGGACAAACGAGCGTACGGGTCACCTGGTGTTAAGTGATCACCGCCGCCCACATTCTCTTGCAACACAAGAGGAATCACAAGAGCGTTGCCGGCCTTTAACGAAGGTGTACGCGCTTTTTTTGAAGGTACCCATGTCGTATCGTCCCGGAAACACCGCAAAAGGAAGCTCATTCCACAGCTTTGTAGTACGTGGAAGAAAGCTCCTTGAAAGCCGCACTGTGGAGGACCGCCACACATCCAGATGGATGATATCCTGACTTGTGGACTTGTGTCGTGCGAAGGTGGAATTCGGCGGCAGGAATCAGGTTTAACAGCTCTTCGGAAAGTTTTTGTTAAGTTATAAATATATTTTTAAATTATCGTAAACATAATATAATTTTATTTATTAATTAACTTACTTACATTCAAAATTTGATATTTATTTGAACGGAACGATTTTAATCATCTTGGTAACGATATTACTACAATCAAATATATAAGCACTTATTTACACAGTATTCCGAGTATCAATCATCATTTTAAATGTATACATATATTCGAACTCCTTTATCGTAATCGCACTGGCCTCGATTTAAAAGCAAAACCGAGTGTAACAAAACATTGACCGACATCATCGGAATCTTGCGATAACACCGCAAATGGCACGCAAAAAATCCCATTTCATCAGCTACGATCAATTTCATACGCACTGCTATTTTTTTTTAATGAAAATAAGGGACGAGACGAGCAGGACGTTAAGCTGATGGTAATTGATACGCCCTACCCATTACATTGCAGTGCCGCTCAGGATTCTTGAAAAACCCACAAATTCTGAGCGGCACTAGAATTGCGCTCGTCGCCTTGAGACATAAGATGTTAAGTCTCATTTGCCCAGTAATTTCACTAGCTACGGCGCCCTTCAGAGCGAAATACAGTAATGTTTACACATTACTGCTTCACGGCAGAAATAGGCGCCGTTGTGGTACCCATAATCTGGCTAGATTCCGCCGATTCTGGTAGAAGCCGGCTGGCTTCCTGTGCAAAGAAGCCTCGCACTGGTTCTGTTTGTACCTACTATCGACATTCTGCTACAGTTATAATAAACAACTAATGGCCGTTTTCAATAACGTATCTCTAGTTACGGATACATTGCTATCACCCTTTTAATGACAAGATCTTATCTATCCAAAGTTATGTAATGTTATATAGTTATGTCGATAGGTTAATGAAATGTATGTAAGCGTAAAAGGATAGATTTGTCTACCTCTAGGAAGTTAAACTAAGGATAGTTAGGTTCCTTGTTATCATTTTATTAGACACACAGTCAGACATACACCCCCTTATTCATAATGGTCCGCTAACTTTAAACAGCCGCTAAGGAGTGTCTTTTCTCATTCTGACTTAGGTCAATAGAATAAGACAGAGTGCGAATTAGCAATGCTTTAAGTTAGCAGACTATTATAAATAAGGGGTACATTCTTTTTGGCGCAAATAGAAACCAAATTGTTTTTATGATTTTAAAAGAATCATCACCAAAGTGGGTCATGAAACAATTTTGACGATGGTACTTTCATGCAACAAAATACGCAACAGACAAATCATACTGAAGAGGAAAAAGTTAGCGACATCTGACGAGAGTACAATTTGTGAGAGACGAAGTCAAGAGCCTAAATACACCCGAATAGTGGAATTGCACTTTAAGTTGAGTCACCATAGTGCTTTAAGCTACACCTTTATGATACCAGTGGGTGGCTCCTTTGCCCACTAGATACGGGTAGTTTAGCTACTTCACGGCAGAAATAGACGCCGTTGTGGTGTATTTATGTGTAAGCATTACTGTGTTTCGGTCTGATGGGCGCCGTAGCTAGTGAAATTATTGGGCAAATCAGACTTTTCATGTTATGTCTCACAGTGACGAGCGCAATTGTAGTACCGTTCAGAGTTTTTGGTTTTCAATAATCTTGAGCGGCACTGTATTGTAAAAGGCAGAGCGTATCAATTACCATCAGCTGAACGTCGTGCTCGTTCAGTCCCTTATTGTCATAAAAAAGATTCTACAAACAAATTATTTTAAGGCTCTCTTCTATTGCATTTTTTAATCTTCATACCTAATAGCGACACGTTTTGAAATGAGATATTCACTTAAAGCCTGGTATATGAGAAATAACTACGAATTATAATAAGGAATGCAAACCAGCTAAATCTGCGTACAACGAAACGTGTCGCTTATACAAAATTCCTGAATTTACGTTATTGAAAGTGGATACCGTTTGCCGCTGCCTGCGATTGGTATTTTAACAAATAACATAAATTAAGTTGGGCGTTATTTACGATCAAGTTTCAAAGTTGCAAATTTCTAGCTATTGAATAAACGTGGTGTAGCTAACTTACATCCTGACAAAGTGAATATATACCGTAGGTTCGCATTATCGAGATTAAACAGTAAAATATATCATATTTATTAAAAAAAACGTAAAGGATCGAAAAGGAATTAAAGAGGGAAAAGAAATTTTAAATTAAAATTTATAAAGCTCTACTAATATTATAAATGTGAATGTAAGTTTGCTTGTTACCGGAGCTACTGAACCGATTTTAATGGCATTTAGTACAGCGATAGACTAGAGCTTGGGAAAGGATTAGGCTACATCTTACACTTTATATACATACATTTTATTATCATACACTTTATCCTGGAAAAATCCATGATTCCAGCAATCTTCCTCGAAATAACATTCATATAATATGTTGGGAACGAGAGCGAAAACGGGAAATGGAAATGGTCACCCGAGTAACCATAGCCCGTGGATTTACTAGCATTACGATATTAGTTGGTGTGTCAATGCTGCCACATACATGTTATAAACAAAACAATCATATCAATCCGACCTATGGGTCAAAAGATAAAAATATCTGCCACCAGCGCCACCTAACCGCGCTAAAGTAATTATGTTTGTCGGAGTGGTTATGTCGACCAAAGATTCATCATAACTGTGCAAACTGTTCTCGAATTTTAAGTAAATATATTTAATTTTCATATCAATTTTATTTCAAATTAAATTAATATCAAACGGCCAACGGAAACACAATAGTGTTACGCCAAAGTCACACAATTTACTATATTTATATCGTGGTATTTAATAATAATAATAAAATAAATATTTCACATTTATTTTCAAATATCAAAATAAAATCTAATTCCAATTGTAACAATTTTTTTTTAAATATGGCTCATTATTTTTGGTTCATCAACAAAAGGCTCGCTTTCAAATTACACCGGTACCTACGATAATATATATAAAATTCTCATGTCCCGATGTTTGTTACCAAACTCCACCGAAACGGCTAAACGAATTTGTTTGAAAATTTGCGTGTATATCTGATAGGTAGGTCTGAGATTCGGCCAACATCAATTTTTTCAATTTTTAATTTTTTTTTTTACAAATTTTTATTTTTATTATAATAATAGATACAACGCATTAAAAATTTAAAATCGCGATTTTAATATTATTCTTTTCTATCCACAGACAGAGTTGAAAGATGGCAATCGTTTATAATGATTATTGTAGTACGATAAATTTGGTAGGTCTGAGAATCAGTCGTCAAAAATTTTTTATACTCCAAAAATTTTAATTATTGATTTGTTTAATACTTTATATGGCAATACAACGTTTACTGGGTCAGCTAGTATTTAAATATTATTCCTCTTATCAGTTTCTAGCAATTGTATCGCTTGTACCCGGGGTAACCTTACATTTACACAATGCAAATGTTAGATTGCAAAAATAAATCGTGCATTGCCCCGGTCGGCCGGTCGCTATGGCGCCTTGTTCCCGAATTATATCACATCGGAAATGTCACTAGCTCTTTATATACACCACTTCAGCCACAGTGCGGCTATGAAAGGAACATAGGAATTTTCACCGACGTAAAACAAAATGCGAAATGAATTCTCCACGCGATGATTTCGATCAAGGGTAGGTCCTAGGTCCTAGGTACCTTAAAAAGCTCGTGCACCTTAGGAAACGTAAAGCCAACAGGGCTTCGTTGTTCCACTGGTATTAAAAAGTGTTTGGTTTGTCCTCTCATTCCATTAATCCCGTATCTTAATTGTCAGAAGTTTTATATTACATGCCCTACAAGAGACTTGACCCTATCCGCACCATCATCATCGAACATGGTTCCCTGCTGAAAGTCGGAGCAGCTGGTGGCAGAATATTTTGATACAGAAACAGACACCATTTCACTATCGTTAAGACACCCAATCGGTGACATCTTTGCAAGAAGGAAGGAAGAACAGGATTTTTTTTAAAGGAGATCCTTTCCTAATCTCAGCGGAATTCTCGACGAGAGCTACTTTGGGTACTACTCGCAAGGTTCTGAATATAGTTTAAACGCTTGATAACGATGGACGCAGAAGTAACTGCTGCGACGAGCTTATTATTATCAATGGATTATTCTATCAAGGTGCTATTGCGTTGTTATACGCATCGTGGATTTTTAGTTTATCTTTATAATCTTTAAAACTACATAAAAAAGAACACAGTAATTATGTTACTACTTAACGAAAAAGGAAAACATTTGACAGCCGGGAGGTTTGTAATGTATTGCTTTTTATATTTTCTGTTAAAATATCGAAATTACGTTAGCGTCAAATTTACGAAAATATTGGGCGATATACTTGTATTATTTTCGTTCTTGCCTATTTATTAATTAGAATTATTATTTTTTGAGTAATAAATAAGCAGTAACAGAATTAAATAAATTATTGATTCTAGTGTCTGTAAATTAGTTTTAATTTAAAACGAATGCAATTTTAATTGTTACATAAATATAATAAAAATAATTCACCATTTCGCTAGTCCCCACTGGCTAAACATTTTATTATATAAGATTAATACCTACGTCATATACTAGGACGATATAATAAATAGAGATACTGTTTATTAAAGGCCCAACGGCAAGGAAATATTTATCAATGAAGTCATTATCTAATGCCCGCGGCTAGCAGGCAAGTAAAAAATAACTACTAAAAGTGATAACGTTAGCTGTAATTAAGCAGTAATCAATCATAGTAATATATTCCCAGTTAACGGAAACGAAACTTCGGTATCCTCGGGAAACTTCGCATAATTTCATTTATTTTCACATCACGCCAATGTCATGTAAATATAAAATAAGCCAAGCTTTTGTCATTCTCAGTGAAACGAGAGAAGAATATTCAAATAAACTCGTTAGACACATTATTTAGCTAAACAAACATAGAGACAATATTATACAAGAAGATAAATAAAATAAAAAAATCTTTACAATAATGTTAGTAAAATTAACAGCTAGAAAAGGAACATAAGAAAAGTATGATTTTTCGTATCCAGATTTCAAAAACACAATATTTGCCAGACTCTGAAGTAATTCAAATATCTTATATATATTTTCCGGTAAAGCTTAAGCATCAAGTAATTAAAAGGAAGGAAGCGTAAGGAAAAAATTCTTATTTCTATTAATAAAACGAAAAGGATGAAAAACCAAAATAAAGAAAAGATTAACCACCTTCTCGAAATTTTGTAGCACTAGCAAACGAAATAAAGAGGCATTCAACTTGTGTACAACAAAACAACGTATAAGAATAAACTCTGAACGTAAAGTACAATATCCATAAACGATTTCATCGAGCTCCGCCGCATAAATTTCAAAACCGCATTATTTGAAACTACTAAAGCGTAAACCTTGAGTTTACAACTCTCTTACCGGTAGCCCAGAGTAAGATTTTCAAGAATTAACAACACGCCTCAGTAATGACAAAAAACACTGAAAACCAACCGAGGTTTCGGAAAATTTTGTAAAAAAAAATGTAATTAGATGTAATTTTTTCATTCATTCAAGTGCATTTCTTGAAAAATAGAAGTAGAGTTAAATATCCTGAAAACTTAAGACTCAGCACGCTTTATTCAACACATAGGTACAATAAATGCCAAGAATTTTAACAAATGCCCTTGTCGAAATATCAAAGCAGCAATTAGTTTGATAGCAACACATCTTTTGATTGCCACCAATATAAGTGTGACAAACCGTGTAACATGCCCAACTTGATGACTTGATTGTCCAAAGCGCCATAAAGCAGAAACCATATTATTATATTTAAAAATAACCGAGACAGACACGATAAACTCACAAGCACATACACTGAACACGGTCGGAAAATTTAATTTCAGTCGCGTCTAACGCGCATACTTCACGCTTAATTAACGCGTGCGATCGATGCGCGATCGCTAGCAATACTAAATAATATCCGAACAAGCACTAGGTTCAACTAAGAGCGAAATTGTTTTCCGAACGATAACAACGCAACACCTATTGTGGACTTTCTACGATTCAGTTAGAGTTAGATATCGTTCCCGCAGGTCAGAGTTTGTTCAGTGGAAACTGGAAACAGGTTGGTCGAGAAATCTGCGCGTTACAGGAAGCCGATAAGTCTCCGGCTAGATAAATATTGTGTTCAATTTCTTTTGTATCGTTATAAACAACTAAATGAAATTGATTGCACAATTTCTAGCCTTATTGAATTGTTCATTAAATTAAATGGTATTCAATAACCCCCTACTGTTTGAAGTATCAATAGTACGATCACATTTCTCTCGTAAATAAGATTCAATTTTGTTTTGTGTAAGAATTTTGAAGACTTCAGAAGAATTGTTGTTCATTATCACGAACAATCATAATCTTGATGACATTCCGCTTATTGTGTAATGTTTTGGTTTCAACACTGAAGATGAATCGGAAATATGTGGTTACGTTGGAATTTTGCATATGACAATTGGCAAATGTATTAGTCTGACTATAAGTCTGAAAATTACCCACTTGGGTATGTACGTAGAATGCATCTTTGAATGCATTTTGGAAGCGGGCACGCCCGCAACGAACCCGCTTGTAGAATTGTGTCGAAGGGTCTGACCGACAAGGATGGCTTCATTAAGGTGGAGCGGAAGAAGAGGAGACCTCCTAGTCATAACCAATGTGGCACAGCACCGATAGGACAGAACCAGCTCCTGCGTCCCGTAATCCCAGCGACGTATATCTACGTCTCTCGCTTTCACCACACCACCAAGGCATCCGACATTGTTCAGTACTTGGTGGAGAAGACAAGGTTCCGGTTGGGGGTCAAAAAGTTGGTGGCGCGTCACGCAGTAGACTTCAACTCTTTTGTTGTTCGCGTCCCGACAGAACATATATCAACCTTCCTGGACGTCCAAATATCGCGGACGGCGCCGACCGCCGGAAGCTACCGAACCCGCGCCTCACATCGCCGCGAAAATGTGACGTAGATTTAAGTTATACATCATATGTATGTTAGACTATAAGGTATTTATTTTATGGGCCTTATAGCCTGAAATAAAGGAATTTATTATTATTATTATTATTAGAATTGAATCGACTATTACACTGAAGGGCCGAGATCAAGAGTTGCATTACCTAGTTCCATGATTGTCAGAGCATCGAGAAAGCCTCATTAATTTTGCAACAAACTTGCCTAATGAGCGCGCAATTAAATGTAGCAACCCGCAAGCGTTAGAACAAGAGTTATAAGTTATAACCAATAACTGCAATCTGTTAAGACAATAATAACTATAATAGCGATCTTTATGATAACGATCTTGATATTAATTATTATTTGTTTACTGATTATTTCCGCTTACAGACCATGATGTTTAGTTTTGCTAAATAAATACACCCATTCTCTTCTATTTCCAAAGATACTCAAAGTTTAAAATTACTTCTCCCTGTTGTGTAATTCTGTAGTGACAAAAGTAAGGTAAAGACTATCGATAAAGCAAGAATTTGCAAAATGCTTCCAAATAGACATTTCGCTTATGATTGGTTTATTTAGACGTATAACGCTTCCCGTGTTTGTTAGCAAGGCTGCTTGATATTCGGAAAACTTTAGAATTATCGTTGTACCTGGTGACGTTGTTATCAGCGAGATAGTTAACATTTTGCATATTCTTGGCTTATTCGCAGGTAAAACTTTATATCAACTTTATTTGTAAGGCGGAAAAGTTTTAAATTTGGAATAATTTTACTTTGCGTTATAATACGATCAGGTATAAGTATTATCGAAAGAGAAATTATGAAATTTGATAATTATCATGTCGATTTCCTTATAACCGAGAAAAAATTGAGATAAAAACTACATTTGAGATAAACTTATCATCTCTCATTTACAATTATATAAACCATCTGTTACCCGCAACTACGTCCGGATTCACCAACCATATTTGTTGGTGTTCCAATAATGCTGCGACAAGGATATATACAAAACAATAATAATTATGTGTCTCATCGTTAAAACAGGGTTCGTAACAAACGTTTTCGTTTGACCGTTTTTCTCTGACTTAATTTGCAAATTTGACTAAGTACCACGGAAAAGCCTTTTCATAGAGACTATGACCGTCACAAATTTATGTTCCTAACCATTGGTAACATAATTTTCAAAATCAGTTACCCCTACAACCTCTCAAACTTCGCCTTTTAATTATTATAAAAGCATAGAATATTTATTAATTTTCAAAACCTAAGACAGTAAAGTAGGCGGTATTTATACTGAATTGACAATATCGCCATAAATATCACATAGAAACAATGCCTCGGTTTGTACCATTCGTATACAGTGATTAGACTCTTACGATTCGTATAAAGTGATGAATCTATAAACAAGTGTAGATTAAACTTAGGGCCGGATCCACACAGATAAACACTGTGGATTGTTGACTTGAATTTTGTTGTGATACGGACTTACTAAGAACCACGCGACTAAAAGCGATCGACAGATGTTCTTTCAATTTATTTATGCGAAAATCCTGCATTACTGAAGAGCGCGCCAAGGGAGAGTGGCAGGACCAGGGCTAATAGATGAACGTAATCCTTGCCTTCCTTTCTGGAAGAAAGCATTCAATGCTCCAATCAAAATAGATTTTGCTATTGATTAAACTAAAATAACCCAGGATTTATTTGCACTAACTTTTACATTATTTAGCAAAGGAGGAAAATTAAAAGATTATTATAATGCCGACGATGATTATTACATCACGTCTGTTGCTCATTTCGCGCTAGAACGGCGCTACGCCTAGCAGACTGAATCCGAATCGAATTGCAACTCTAAAGTATGTCGTAAATTATCAACATTTGATGATTTATAATTGAACTTATATCACAGTTTAACTTGCCACGTGAGCGTGTATATCTTCTTATATATAAAAATAAATTGCTGTTCGTTAGACTCGCTAAAACTCGAGAACGGCTGGACCGATTTGGCTAATTTTGGTCTTGAATTATTCGTGGAAGTCTTGAGAAGGTTTAAAAGGTGAATAAATATGAAAATGCTCGGAATTAAATAAAAAAATACCATTTTTGTTTTTCCTTTCATGTGTCCCAAGTCATTCAGATTGCAAATTAAAATAATAGTTTAAAATGAATAACTAATTAGAATTTTTATATCTTTCTAACTTTCTCAGGAGGTTAAAAATAAACTTGATTTTAGGTAACTATAGTTGGTAGATCACCGACAGTTGTTAACTATCTATCAGATTATTTTTATGTAGATTGATAATTCTTAAGTTTTGTCAAAAAATTAAATTACCTATCCACACAAAAAAACAAAACAAAAAATATAGTTTATCGGAAAGCTTTAAATTGATTAACACACTGTATCATAACTGTGTGTGTCTGTCAATATATAATTGAAAACTTTTAAACTTTTTTAGGAAAACTTATTTTAAACGTTTTTAGGAAAAATCTGTTTTGTACTTATTCGTGTGTAATTAATCGAAAATAATAAAAAAAATTCATTGATACCGAGCATTTTTTTTATTTGTTTTAATAAAAAAAGGTTACCGTTTGTTTGTTTTAAGTTTATTTTATACGAAAAGTTTAGGTCTTTTATTCACCCACATCATCCATAGAGTACGAAGTCTGCCGAGTCAACTAGTTTATAATATAAAATTCTCGTGTCCAGGTGTTTGTTAAATTTTTCAAGTTTAGTTAGTTTCAATCTATTTTTCATAACCCTAAATGATAAGGGCCACCCACCCCTAAATATTATTTTTAATTTTTATTTTATTATGATTCAGCATTAAAAAATACATACAACTTCAAATGTTCACCCGTCTACGATCAACGCCTATTTTTGTATCGCGATTTTTATATTATTCTGTTCCATCCACAAATCTGTGATATATATATATAGCAGCTGCAAGATAGCAATCGAATACAATAATTGTACTCGTAGTACGATATATTTGGTAGGTCTGAGAATCGGCCGTCACCTATTTATTATACCGGATTTTTTTTAATTTTTGATTTTTTTATTATTGGGTACTTTAATTGGCAATACAACGTGTGCTGGGTCAGCTAGTACATATAACAAAATCGTGATCGATAATATAGTTCACTTAGTGTTGTAACTATCGATAGCTGCTATTATACAATATTAGTCTTGATATTAGGGTTACTAATGGGAACCCTATATCTAAACCATCACTGTCCGTCCGTCAGTCTGTCTGTATAAGAGTCTGTATTATGTAATTTTTGTAAAAGTGTCAAACAAAAGTTAGAAAATATCGTGCTGTATGTCCGATGTTGCTCTCTCTCGCATGCGTTGTGTATACGCCAGTATATCGTAAGTCTGTACATAAAACTAATAATAAAGTGAATAATAACTAATGGGCCATCCACAACGAGCGCCTTGTACACTCGATACGCTCGTCGCCCTTGAAACAAATTCTGTCGAGCAAAAACTTGATATACATGCGATATTTAACGCTCTAGACTCATAACTATATAGATGATACACCGAACACTGATATTAGCATTATAATAATATGGCGTGCACGCGCCATTAATATAAATTATATTAATATTGAGCGTGTTATACCGACAGATCTATTTAGCACTTCTTCGTTCGAAACAAGGACAATACAAACCCAAGCTGTTATATTTTAAAATGTCTGCTTTAATAAACTGAAAAAACCGGCAAGTTGTGAAAGGGGCGGGCATCCATCTTGATGAAGTGATGTACACATCACCAGTGGGAGGCTCCTTTGTACATAATGCCGGCTAGATTATGGGTACCACAACGGCGCCTCTTTCTGCCGTGAAGCAGTTATGTGTAAACATTACTGTGTGAGTTACTGAAATTAGTGAAATTACTGGGCAAATGAGACTTGACATCTTGAAGTCTCAAGGTGACGAGCGCAGTTGTATAATCTTGAGCGGCACTGCATTGTAATGGGCACGATTGGCTGAAAGTCCTGCTCGTCACATCCCTTATTTTCATTTAAAAAAAGACCCTTCCAAAATCACCAATCAAGAGTCAACTTGTATTGACGACTGTATGCATACGTCCGTTTCTATCCCCAAATTTACCGCGATGAATGCGAAAAAGAAAAATTGTATTCTATATGTATAATATAATGAAAATTGTCTTTTTTTGAGGTGAAAGTCTTTCACGGCTAAACCACTGATCGTATCGACATGAAACTACCACCATTCGATGCGCAATTTATCCTATTGGTTTATGGCAATATATCGAATTCCGACGTTCCTTCATTAATTTATTTCCTTTTTAAATTCGCCCAGCGAAGCGCGGGAACGGCTTGTTAAATAATAAAAATATAAATAACAATTTAAATAGTGTAGAAAAAAACAAATGGGAATATAAAAATTAATGGTAAAAAAGTAAATTATCAATCTACCCACCTAGGTTGAAATGTAAACATTTTTCGGCAGATTAAGTGGAGTAATCATTTATAATTCCGATTATAACGATAACACTGATAGAATATTCTAGATCGTTCATACCGTGACGTTTGACCTGTTTGTACAGCTGATGTTACGACTATAATCAATGCTTATTATATGGACCCACTAACTAAACTATTGTTTCAAAGTGTTTACCAATTAATTAACAAGCTGTTTCCAGTGGATTTGACCCGAAATATTCGGACTATCCTAGTTGTTATGCTTAACAATTATTGTCAATAGTAAAACCTTGAGACGATGAAATAAAGGAATTATTGTGTTGCAATAATCCATTATTGGTTGTCGCGTGACACTGTTTGGAACTTTATAGTTTCAACAATTTTTTTACTTTTTTTATATAAATATATTATGCGAACACAATTGTTCGTTAGAAATTTATCACAGTTTAATTAAACTAATGATTAGGTACTGAAAAAGTACATTTAAAAAAACAACTAATATTACAGAATAAATTATAATCTTCATTATTGTAGATCATGTATTGTACTACTTCTCTTGTTTATTATATTTTTAAAATGTGTTAATTGTAACTGTGTTTTTAGTTTTTACATAAGTTTTTCGTAAAAAGGGTTTAAGTCCCCCTGAAACAGTGATCTGGAAAGGTCACGAAACAACTTTTACACAAAAATTATTTAAAAACACAAGTTACAATTACACGAGTTTGAATCCTTTAAAGAGCGTTTTATATTTAAATGTGTCACACTCGTGATAATGAAAGAAAATACTATGTTAATATAATTTTGCCACGGATGGTATTCAGTAATATTATATTTATACATTCTTTCAACCTATATATAGATTCCGTTTGAAGGCATACAAAAATGTTATCATTCTTTATGAGAGCAGGACAGTTTCCGGCAGAGATTTTTAAGAATTTTCAATATTTGAGTTTTGTGTAGAAATGATCAAATAGGTTACATATCTCCTAAAAGTATAAGAGGTATCGTTTGAACACAACTCGTATTATTAAAGTGAAACTTTTATTACATCGTCTCAAACTTTTTCGTCCGTGTGTTGCATGTCGTGTGACGGTCGGGCGGCGCCTATAGTTCGCAGCAGCTGACCGTGTAGTGTATATACTATTACTCATTTGTGCCAGTGCTACACGCTATTTTGTTTGTTTTTGTCAGTGTTTAATGTAAATGTTGTTTGTCAATGTTTAATGTAATCCTTTTCAATCAATATTTTTAACCAGGGCTAAGACACAGAGTTTAATAAAAATATTAGTTGGAGACTTAATCTACTTTTATTATTATTTCCCACTTTCATTCCAATATTCCAAGTATAAAATTAAGATTGATAAAGCGATTTTTATACCCTTAATGGAATATTATTTCAAAAATTTTTAGTTAAATGTCTATAATGTGAAATAAAGTTTCACTTTTACCGTGGTTTCATAAAACCACACAATCCTTTTTTGTTATTGTGTATTACGTAAAGCGGGAGTAATTTCACGAGCCGTCGCTTCCAGCTCACACACGTACACGGTGTTCAATCCATTCTTCACAAGTACGGTTCACGGATAGCTCGCCGCTAATTAAATTATATCGTAGCGTCATGTCGCACGATAATAAGGAAATGTCAGACTTATGCGATCCTGGTAATGGAAAGGCGCTCGTATAGGTTTAAAGTTAAGTTAAAGAAAGAAAAAGGAAAGAAATAGGAGATTGTTAACCGAGGGTCGAAAGAATCAATTCACGAGATATTTAGACTATAGTCCGAGTAGGAATTGATTTTTTTTACCCGTGTTTAACACTCTACTTTTCATTTCGAATATGAGCAAAATAAAACTATTTATTTATATTTGTTTATCTAAACTATTCATAGATAATATGTAATAATAGTAGTAGTACCTTATTAAAATTAATTGTCAAATTCATGTCGAATTTTTGAATTTTAAATATGGAACTCACCGCGTAATTGTTGCGGCTTATTCCGCTCAAAGAAGTTTGTGCTAAGTTCACACTGGCTGTTTGAGAAAGTCACATGGCCGCAGCAATTTTTTTTTATTAGTTTTTCTTTTACATAAAACTCTACACAGCTGACAGCAGTTCTATTTTTAAAGTTCATTCCGGCCCTTGGGTGGGAAGTAATTTGTATGAGTTTTTCCCTCTCTGTGGAGGGAAGCAACATTTTCTACCCAATAATCAGATCATAACAACAATACTTTCAGAGTATGAGAAATGAAAAAATAATTGCGTCTGTCTTGAAGCTACCGCCATCTATAATTGATTATGAGCGAACGTAGCACCATAATATCTAATATATAAAATTCTCGTGTCATTGTGTTAAGCTTTGAAACGGCTAAACCGATTCTCATGAAATTTTGAGTGCATATTGGGTAGGTCTGACAATCGGACAACATTTTTCATCCCCCAAAATGTTAAGGGTGGTCCACACGATTTTTTTTTTAAATTCTTTTGAATTTTTTTTTAAATTTGTTTGATTATGAGTCAGCTATTTTAATATCGGCAATACAACGTTTGCTGGGTCAGCTAGTAAGTATATAAAATTCTCGTGTTACAATGTTAGTTACCTTACTCCTCCGAAACGGCTGTACTGATTTTTACAAAATTTTATATGCATATTCAGTAGGTCTGAGAATCGGCTACCATCTATTTTTCATCCCCCTAAATGTTAAGGGTTGTTCACCCTTAACACTTTTTTTTTTAATTTTTGGACAAAATCTTTTATTTTTATTTTATTATGATTCAGCATTGAAAAATACAAACAACTTCAAATTTTTGTATCGCTATTTTTACATTATTCTGTTCCATTCACAAAACAGCTATAGGGTTGCAAGGTAGCAGTCGAATTCAATAATTGTATTACGACATATTTGATACGTCTGAGAATCGGTTGCATCTATTTTTTATACCTCAAATATTTTTGTTATTGAATGTTTTTTCATTACTTTATATGGCAATACAACGTTTCCTGAGTCAGCTAGTCATGGTATATATATTTGAAGCTATACTACTTTTATATACACCCAAATTCGACACCTGTCGTTGGTCAACTAGACCATCGTATATTTTTATTGGTTGTTGGTATATGTATTACAATATTGTTCTTTAGACAAACTTCTTGCGTGCGTATTATAGTTTGATTTTTCATCATTTATGTTTATTCCTATATTGTTTATCAAGTATTAAGCTAAGGAAGTTTCGAGGTATTCCCAATACAAATGTCATAAGACAACTTACTGGGGAGTTTATAATCACGCCTCTTTCCCGTAGGGGTAGGCAGAGACCACTTCTTTCCACTTGCAACGATCCTTACATGCTTGTTTCGCTTCGTCCACTTTCATTATTCCTTTCATACATGCTCTTCGGTTTAGGGTACTCTTGGCCTGGCCTTTTTCCAAGACGTCCCTGATTTGATCTTGAAACGTCCGCCTAGGTCTTCCCCTTCTAACACTTTCATTCACACTGGCCTTATACACTTTCTTCGTCAATCGTTCTTCATTCATTCTCTCGACATATCCAAACCGTCTCAGCATTTTTTATTATATAATAAATAAAATTCTTTATTAGTTTTAACAAATTCTCCATAATAAATAGTGGCAAGAACCTCCTTTTAAGCATATAAAGAATGCTTGTGCCAGGAGACTCCGCTCTTTCTTAGCCTTAAAATAACATGTTTAGAGAACTTAATAATATTTTTAATGTGCGTGTGTGTGTGTGTGTGTGTGTGTGTGTGTGTATGTGTGTTTTAGCGTATGTGTCGTAAGAGCAACTCAGTATCATCATAATTTTGTGGTAGTATCCAGGCGATCAGTGCAATTTTACATTCATGGGCGTTTCTATTATATATACGTATTATATTCAGGTATACATACATATATATAGGTTCATAATATTATCAAACGACAGACAGAAAGATTAAATGTGCTATTTTGTGTCACTTTTTCGCTTTTAATGTTAAGCATCCAGAACACATGCTGTTTCATTTTCTTTTGGTTTTATAGCATTTATAAATAACTTGTGGTTGGATTAGGTCTAGCTTGTGGTTGCGACCAAGACTGGCAAACATTCGACCCAAATGTAAGTAAGCCCCATTTAAGTGTTTTAAAATAAAGTTGTAATTATATACGCTAGATATTTGTAGAAGATTGCAGTAAATATCTTTAAATTACTATAACTTCTTTTCAGTTATTCAATTTTAATAAAACAGGAGGTCTACAACGAAAATCGAAAAGCGTAGTTTCGGTCCGAAACGAAAGAACGACGAATTTCGAATTAAATCCTTGCACCAAAGTACTTCGGATCCGAATAGTGCGGATGGATTTCGTTTCGGAACCATACACATAACCATAAAAAGTGAAGTAGTTACGATCATAATAATGTCAAACAACGAAAACGTAAGTATGTCAAAAATGAATTTGGGAATAAGGTAAACGAAAGACAAAATGTCTAATCGCGAACTTCGTATCGATCTTCGGATCCGAAACACTTTCGTAATAGGAAAATGTACGATCCGTGAACCGAAACTTCATATTATTTTATTAATTTACATTTACTTTTTTGACTTACTCGTGTAAGACATTGATTTGACGACCCATATAGCCGAATGGTTAGTAACCCTGACTTCTAAGCTAGAGGTCCCGGGTTCGAATCCCGGTAGGTGCAATCATTTATATGATGAATATGGATGTTTGTTTCCGAGTCATGGATGTTTATATGTATTTATGTATGTTTAAGTAAGTATATTGTATTAAATATATCGTTGTCTTGTATCCATAGTACAGGCTATGCCTAGTTTGGGGCAAGATAATTTGTGTAAAAGTGTGTCAATATTATTAAATTGATTATTTGACGTTTGAGTGTGTTTGTTGCATCATTTTACATATTATATTGTAATTAGAAATGATTTGTAAATCGATGTACTTAAATGTAAATCTTGATGTAAAAGAGTGGCAATGAGTTTCTTGCTACTCCTTCTCATTAGCCTTTCTTCTCATTTAACCCTTTACGCAGTAGCGGTAGATTCAATAAGATTTTTTTTTGACATTCTTAAGTGTCATTTTCGTGACCTACGCGAATAAACTGATTTTGATTTATTTCGATTTTCGTTATAGGTGTCCAGAGAGTATATTATTACGGTTATAGTTATAGTCTGACAAACCGTGAAATATAGTCTAAAAACAGACAGAACACAATTAAAAAATTTGCTGATTTATGGTTTATTGTTCTTCTTTAGCAACTCTCTTTCTTTTTTATAAATTTTTTTCCATTTTTCCGTTTTATTATATGTTTGTATTAAATATTTTCCCTATAGGTATCAGTTAAATCTTGGAAACTCGAACAATCCTCCTGGTCTTTTGACCATTTCAATTTTTCTTAATCTTTTGATCAAAAGACCAGGATGCGGTTCAAAATATTTCACACGAAATCAGAACAATGCTACATCCGAAACTAATAATTATGTATTTCTTGTGATAGAGTCGAGTACATTACAATATGCGGCACACAGTCATCCTAATTTTAATCCCACGAAATTGTTTTTACACATTAAATAATTAAAATTAAAACACCATTTGTTGTATCTGGTCAACAAACGGCACTTATGTATGTCGCAGATATGCATCATTATATCATTTACGGCCGTTGCCAATATTCAGTCTATCTCCGGTTGTGGCCTACTTGAGATAAAAATCGTAACTATCGTTGACTTATCTGTCCCACCTCCGTACACGCTATCTGTCAATGGGAGGACGTATAGCTTACCAGCGATAGAAGTTTGTATGGAAATTGCAATTCACGCGTCCCAATATAAGGCGATAAGAATGACTTATCGGGTATATTGGGACAGCTTCAGATTATTGCCAGCTAATTACTGACAGTAGAAGGTAGTAATTTATCTCTATCTGTAGATAGTATAGTAGTACTTCGGAAAAGTTGAGCTATAATGAGAAATAGCAAGAGACTCATTACTTTAAATCTAATTTACATCTTCAACAATTTTCATCGAAACAATATATGAAAATACCAATCGATTCAATCTATTTATGTTAAAAAAATCAGAAAACCTTATGTTTTGACATTCCTGTTTCTGCAAAACGTGAGCAAATATCTGTATCGCCTCATTGCAAACATCTGGCCGGTCGTTAGTTGAATTTAGTGTTAGTGTATCCAGATCTCGATAGCAATCTGGTAGACCTGTCTGTCCGTATGCAGGCGACGCGGTTATCTGAGGGCGTGGCCGCTTGACGAATTTGTGTAACTGTCTCACAGCTACCATACATTTGCCGCACCGTGGAAAGTTGCCTCGCATAGCAGTTGTAATTATCAATTGCAATATTGGTTGTGGCTTAATTATTATGTATACAACTCTCATAAATTGGGGTATGTTTACAATATTTTAGGTACCTATATTTATTTTCAGGCAGCCCTAAAATTTCGTAATCTACACGAAGACTAAACGAAGATAAACCGTATCTAGTACTTAGCCACGTACACGTCTGCTCGATTGGGTGTAAAAAGTTTTTGGTTTTGTAAAAGCCAAGAGGTCAGTTATAAGTTTTGTGATGCCCAAAATTCAATTATTTTCTCACCACATTGGAAATATTTACTGTCTATAGGGAAGTTAAACTTTTATAAAATACTAGCTGACCCAGCAAACGTTGTATTGCCGATATTAAAATCGCGATACAAAAGTAACTGTTGATCGTAGATGAGTGAAAATTTGAAGTCGTATGTATTTTTTAATGCTGACTCATAATCAAACGAATTTAAAAAAAATGTCAAAAAAATTAAAAAAAAAACAAAATCGTGTGGACCACCCTTAACATTTAGGGGGATGAAAAATAGATGTTGTCCTATTCTATATATTGGACCGGCTATACGCAGAGGGCATACAACGCGCTGCGAGTGCAATATAATGACGCGTTTAGGGTAGTGATGGGGCTGTCTAGGTTTTGTAGTGCATCCGGCATGTTTGCGGAGGCGCGCGTTGATGATTTTTACGCGATCATTAGAAAAAGATGCGCATCATTAATGAACAGGCTCCAGGCTAGCCCCAACACTATCCTAAGCGCGTTGGCATGTAGGTGGGACTCCCCACTGCTGAGGCATTGGATAGGTTTGCATGCGCCTCTAGCTAGGTGCAACTTATTGTGAAAATAACTAACCTTACTAACATAATTTTTAAGAAAAATTGTAACTAACATACAATTACTAACACTACCACTAACATTACTAACTTAGTCTAAGAATAATTGTTACTAACTTAATAACTAATACTTATGGATGTATAGTGTCCGAAATAAATGATTATTATTATTATTATTATTATTATTCTCAGACCTACCCAATATGCATTCAAAATTTCATGAGAATCGGTCAAGCCGTTTCGGAGGAGTTCAAAGTTTAACACCATGACACTACATAATAGATTATAACATTTCTTATCCTACCAGTGGGGAGGCTTCTTTGCAAAAGATTCCGACTATATGGGTACTAAAGCGTCGCCATATACTACCGTCAAGTAGTACATAATTCAAATATTCTTACTCAAAATAGGATATTAAATCACTTTTTGAAAGTCAAAACCTACCGCCCGGGCCCATTCGAAAAAGTATGCCTCAGCCTGAGAAGAACGGGCTCAAGAAGCTCAATTGGCAATTATTTTTTATAAAAATATGGTTACAATGTAATATCGAACAATAAAATTTATTATTTAATAGCCTGTGGGCGGTCGCTCTATTCCCAAACAGTGGTATAACTAAGAAAGTCATTTATGTTATTGTAACCTTTACCACACAAACGCTGTTTAACAATTCTTTTGAATTTGATAACTTACAATCATTATTGTTTCGGTTTGAAGGGCGCCGCAGCGAAAGCTGTCAATGGTAAACAGATGTTTACATTTTTAACCTATTTATGTTATATAATACTGTTTGTTTTCCTAATAAAATAAATAAATTAAAATAGTCCAATAACTGAGTTTTTTTTAAATGATAATTGATACGCCATGCCCATTACAATGCAGTGCCGCTCAGGATTCTCAAAAAATCCAAAAATTCTGAGCGGCACTACAATTGCGCTCGTCACCTTGAGACATAAGATGTCGAGTCTCATTTGCCCAGTAATTTCACTAGCTACGGCGCCCTTCAGACCGAAACACAGTAATGCTTACACATTACTGCTTCACGGCAGAAATAGGCGCCGTTGTGGTACCCACAATCTAGCCGGCTTCCTGTGCAAAGGAGCCTCCCACTGGTAAGTTAATGAGACTTAACATCATATGTCTCTTGATGAGGCTTTACGAGCTCAGTTCTTTTATTACTTTTGCACGATCTCAAATGCATGAAAGGTTATGATGATATGGTATCAAATAAACAAAAGATACCCAAAGTAAAACACAATGAACTCTGTAACAGTATAATGAGAACAAAAGCACGCCCCCGAAAACTCGTTGTCCAGAAACCCAATTCTGAAATAGATCATGAATCATATTATATTTGCAAACCGTAAACGTTTACGCGTCGCCGATACGAAGCACATTATTTATTGGGCTTAGTTATCCACAAAGAACTTTTTCATAACTTAGTCATAATTAAGAATTTACCAGTGGGAGGCTCCTTTGCAAAGGATGCCGGTTAGATTATGAATACCACAACGGCGCCTATTTTTGCCGTGAAGCAATTAATTAAGTAATGTGTAAGCATTATTGTACTTCGGTCTGAAGGGCGCAGTAGCTAGTAAAATTACTGGGCAAATGAGAAGTAACATCTTATGTCTCAAGGTGACGAGGCAATTGTATTGCCGCTCAAAATTTTTGGGGTGGTCACTGCATTGTAATGGGCATTGCGTATCAAATACCATCAGCTGAACGTCCTGCTCGTCTCGTCCCTTATTTTGTTATATGTTTAAGTAACATTTGAGAGATGATTGATTCTTGAGCATTGGTCGTCCTTATATACAATAAAACGACGTGATAGCGTTTGCGGCCATTCTAAAACAATGTCTCCTTTGGAGTACTTTTCATAAATTCCTGCTATATCAATAATATTTCATAACATCAACAAAACTATGAAAATATGCTCCCTGCTGTCATAATGAAATTGTTTGGCAGCAGAACTGTCAAACCGTGCGTCAATAAATTCTCTCATAGAAAATATGTCCATACAAAACAAATAAGTCGATACGAAATAAAAGCTATTCTATCTCCTCAAGTTAGACTACACTGCACTCCACGAAGTAATCCCCATTAAAATCCGTTCATTAGTTTAGGAGTTCACTGGGAACAAACATCAGGACACTGGATTTATTATTTTATGATTTATATATTTTTGAATGAAAATAAGGGACGAGACGAGCAGGACGTTCAACTGATCGTTATTGATACGTCCTGCCCATTTTAAGATAGTTACAAAACCCAAAAATTCTGAGCGGCACTACAACTGCGCTCGTCACCTTGAGACATAAGATGTTAAGTCCCATTTGCCCAGTAATTTCACTAGCTACGGCGCCCTTCAGACCGAAACACAGCAATGCTTACACATTACTGCTGCACGGCATAAATAGGCGCCGTTGTGGTACCCATAATCTAGCCGGCATCCTGTGCAAAGGAGCCTCCCACTGGTAAATATATTAAGATACAAAAGAACAGGATAATCGCCACGCCGCCTGAGACCCAGTGAGTAGATATCTTATATCAGCAGCGGTGGATTAACACCAGGGGCAGTTGGGGCAAGTGCCCAGGGCGGCAAATTTTTTAGTGCGGCAAAATTTTGATAGTAAAAAATTTTTATTAGTCTTATCAAGACTGCTCAATATAATTAATTAATTCTATTTAATCGACCAATTCGCAATTCAAAAAGTCAGACGTGTGACTTAGTGCCAAATTTATAATTGTTAGTAAAAAACAAATATTAATTATACATGTTTTCAGAATATATAACATATAATAAAGTTTCTGCAATAAATTAGTTATTTTAGTTTTGAAAAATAAAATATATAAACTTTAAGTTTATGTAAAACTAGATGACCCGGCAAACGTTGTTTTGCCAAATAAAGTATAATTCACGCGATAGTTTTATAAGTAATAAAATATTGCCTATATTATAGCCTGTACATCATTTTGTTCTATTGTCAATAGTTTTTGCAGCGCACGAAAAAATAGGTTTTCGAATTTACACCTTGTGTTACAAAATAGCAATTTTATTACGGATCCCTAATTTAAAAAAAAAAAACATAGCCTATAGCCTTCCTCGATAAATGGACTACCCAACACTGAAAGAATCATTCAAATCGGACCAGTAGTACCAGAGATTAGCGCGTTCATACAAACAAACAAACAATGCAGCTTTATAATATTAGTATAGATTCCAGTATTGGGGCGGATTTTTTTGCGGTGCCCAGGGGCGGCATTAAGTTTAAATCCGGCCCTGCATATCAGTAGTAGTACAGTAAGCACAACATTAGAAATAAACATTCAAGTGTCGTTATCTCACAGATCAATGCACCCGCTAGCACGGTCATCGTCCACTTATAATTAGAACAAGGTCACTGACACACTTCCGGTACTTAAGTCTCAACAGCACCATCCTCGTAGTGCATTTTTTTATGTTTCCGGCTCTATTTTAGATATTTTACTATTATGAAACTAAGATTCAATATTGAATATTAAATAGGCTTGAAAATATTGTTAATCCTAATGCAAAAATGCTGTTTTCAATGATATTTACAAGAAAAAAGCATGCATATCCTAATGGATTTAATGGAACCCTATTAGTATTTATGTGAAGTTATTACACACATTTTTCAATATTATAACACTAGAAATAAATGATTGTTTGTAACTTATTCTATAAGCCTTGATAAGATAGCTTTAGAGGGAAATGTGTACACTTTTATAATAAAGTCCCAGCCACTGTTCAGGCATTATCTATTTAAATAAATTTACATGTTTTATTAAAAAATAGCTCAGTCTTAAATCCTACTACTCCACAGCTGAATATCTAAGTGATCCGGTAGCCTGGGACTAGATTATAATTATTTTATAGCAATAGCAATGACAGTACATTCTTGTAAATTGTATTAAAAAGAGTGCAAAAAAATAATGCTGGCAGAATTTCTTGCGCCGCTTCTTCTCTCTCAGAGCGCCATTTGTTTCCGAAGCGGTAGTAGTATCCAGTATATTAGAAATGACATCAAAAACAGTTCTATAGGAATCAATTTAAAGTCATTTTATGCCAAATCGTTTTAAAGAAACAGTAACCGGCTTCAAGATACCATGGGTTGCAAATCTTAATTTAATACACAGGTTTAAATAGCACACGTAAACATAATACTTTTAATTGTTACTACTCGTCGTGAAGAAGATAAAAATTACATGACGAGGTAATAACCTCTGTATTGTTTTTAAAATGTGTGACGTCATTACTGTTGACATCACAATAATTGCTATCTTGCTGAAGATCACTCATTGGGTCTTCCAAAGAAAACTACACGAGTAGGTATTTTATTACTTTCGTTTATTCAACGGACAGCGTTACGACGTCCCAGAGATCCATACCGTACGACAGCCCGAGCACGACAGACCCAAGTGTCGATCGTGCGGCTGTATTTATAGGACTCGGTGAACGTGCACGTGTTTTCAATTCGTGTTGTTTTTTACAATAATTTCACGTCACAATGTAATTAGAGGATAAATTATAAACTAATTTTAACTAAAATTAGTTAAACTGAATTATTCTCGTTTTTATAATAGGTGTGTTGTAGTATTTGCGCCGATATACACGATAGTTGACTTATTTCTTTAAATATAGATATCAAACTGTAGCTGTCTTATTAATAAACGCATTGTAAAGTTACTCCAAGCTTAAAATTACTTCTCACTATGTCATGTAGTTCTGTAGTGACAAAGGTAAGGTAAATGAAAAGGTTTTAAAGTTGGGATAGCTTTAATTCGGGTTTATTAATAACACAGTGGGTGTATTAATAGACAACCTGTTAAGCCACAATTAATTACAGGCTGCCTTGATTCAAAGAACTTTAGCACGACATAACACATCCAACGATCCGACCAACGTAACAATAATTATTATTAATAGTAATATTTGTTTTTGTTTAGAACACAATGCAAGAACACGACTCAATCGCGGCCAAAGTCCAAGCACAAATAACCAATGAACAGCTTAGCAATCGTTACCTTGTCGGATGACATATGCAGTGTGTTGAACTTGGCAATGCATCTGTAGTCCCCGCGCAAGGACAATGCAAACGCAATAGTTTGGTATAACAGACAGGTCTGTGATATTATAAAATAACTATGTATTAGCTATTAGTCTGCATGATTTTTTTTTGGGTTGGCGATCGCAGTTGATGGTGGTGCTCTCTTGGAAAGATCCTCCATTCTTTATATCCCTAAAGGGCGCTCCCAATATTCAGTCTATCTCCGGTTGTGGCCTACTTGAGATAAAAATCGTAAGTATCGTTGACTTTTCTGTCCCAATAAACTTATCGACGGTAACTCACCTTATCTATACACACTGTTTGTCAGTGGGAGGACGTCTAGCTTACCAGCGATAGAAGTTTGTATGGAAATTAGAATTCACGTGACCCAATATAAGGCGATAAGAATGACTTATCGGGTATATTGGGACAGCTTCAGATTATTCAAAGCTAATTACTGACAGTAGAACGTAGTAATTTCTCTAGCTGTAGAAAGTATATTGGGAATGGCCGTTAGTTGCCTCTTACGACACCCACGGGAGGAGATGGTGTGGTGGTATTTTGGTGCGACATCGTGTCGTGCGATCGTCGTGGAGATCTTTGGGGATGCCTTTGTCTTTCCTTTTTGAGGAAGCCAGATAAGCTACACATATCGTAATTAATCATTTTGTAGTGCGCAATAAGCAATTGATTTAAGGTAGCTGGCATGTCGTCGCATCGCAGGTTTGTACGGTAGGTACGGCACTACGTAGTGTTGTGACCTTAGCGATAGGCAATTGTATAATTTTAACATTTGGGTTTACTGTTTTTATCTTACTATATTATGGAAACATAATACAGTATAAGTTCATTACCCTCACATGAGGGCGTTGGCATCTGCGACACAGTTGTATCGCCAAATATGAAAACAACTTTTCTTATTTAAAAATGATCATCAATTCTTATCCTCAAAATTGGTATTTTCATGTTATTGTCTTTAAAGTACTATTTTATATGAACATTTAAATTGCAACTCTGCATTCATTCTGTGGTGACTTGTTCACATTAAAATTTTGCTTTTATTGAAGAGGAGGACAAACCCATCGGATCACCGCCGCCCACATTCTCTTGCAGTACCAGAGCTATCACAGGAGCGTTGCCGGCCTTTTAGAAAAGTGTACGCGCTTTTTTTGAAAGAACATATCGAAGCTTATGTACACAGCTTCGTTGTATGTGAAAGAAAGGTGGGGAATTCGGTGGCAAGAATCAAGTCAAACAGCTCTTTGGAACGCCCTAGTCCCCGTGATAGATGCGGTAGAAGACACACACAAAGACGCAACGTCTGTAAGCAACGCGCAGTGATCTAAGCTTTACACAGAGCACTGGAAACTCAAACAATTCAAACAGCTCTGCGCTACAAGCGATCAAATGGTTCAAGCTTATTTTTATGGAAAAGTAGGACAAACGAGCGTACGGGTCACCTGACGTTAAGTGATCACCGCCGCCCACATTCTCTTACAACACCAGCGTTGCCGGCCTTTAAGGAAGGTGTACGCGCTTTTTTTGAAGGTACCCATGTCCCGGAAACACCGCACAAGGAAGCTCATTCCACAGCATTGTAGTACGCGGAAGAAAGCTCCTTAAAAACCGCACTGTGGAGGACCGCCACACATCCAGATGGTGGGGATGATGTCCTAACTTGTAGCTTCTTTCCTTTCTTTACTTCCTTTTAAGCTTATCTTAGGGTTGTGCCAATCCAGATAATATGACATTAATAGTCGTATGGGTGTAAGCTGCGGTCACCATCAGGGGAGCAAGTCAATATAGAATGCATACAATATAAATCTGACTACACGATCAAGTGATAGCAGATCAACTGAACCATACACTCGCTAGTAACATCATACAATCATACAGCAGATAAGCGCGGAACTGCTTGTAAAGCAAACAGATAAAATACACATTTATGTCAGACGCCACGTTTGTGCGAACTTTATGCAATAATTATCAGCTTACGTTGCAACTGGCAACGTAATCTGAAAATAATTAAACGGCTTGTTTATCTCGAGCCAGCGAGGAAACACTTACTGATAGAAAATGACATTAATATGTATTAAGTTTCTTCGTTACATGAAATGATCTTATAATTCCAAGTATCCGTGCACCACGAAACTATTGGTAAAACAGCCCTTAATAAATCAAATAAAATATTGATGTCGCAGATACTAAACCACATTTAGCACCTATACCAATTCGGAAAACATGCAACACGATAAAACAAAAACATTAAGACTAACATCATAGATGTGGATGTAAGTTTGTTTGTTGCGCTTTTACGCCGAAGGTACTGAACTGATTTTGTTGAAATTTGAAACAGCGATAGACTAGAGCTTGGGAGAGGACGTAGGCTATATTATCCCGGAAAAATCAATGGTTCCCGCGGGGAAAACTGAAATAAGATTCATATAAAATGTTGGGAACGGGAGCGAAAATGGGAACTGGAACTGGAATAGGACATGAGATAATATTCAATTTCAAACTTGCTTATTATTATTACAAACCCTTTATCTACGCGGGCAAAGTCGCAGGCATCAGCTAGTGACTTAAAAAAATGTGAGTAAATAAAAAAAAACTTAAGTTAAGAGTTAAAAGTTTATTTAAAGTTATGTATGACAAAAAATATTTTATCAATACTGTGAAGTATTTTAAAAGTCAGGGAGATAAATTTAAATTTAACAATAAAAATGGTATTCTCCCAGCCACCACAATCAGAGCACTTTTATGGCTATGGAAGATGGATCACCGAGTGAAGAAGCCTGCCACAAAAACTCAAACAAATAGCAAAAAATTATGTTTATATTGCACGAATAGAATAATTATAATTATTGTTGTCCTACAGAGGTAAAATCTATATATATATAAAAGAGAATGTATGTTTGTATGTTCCCTAATAACTCCTATACTATTCGACCGATCTCAATGAAATCTTTTGTAATAGATTCGTTGAAGCTCAAGGAAGGTTTACATATATAGTTCATATGGCAAAACAACGTTCGCCAGGTCAGCTAGTTAAATTATAGAATTTTACGACTATTTAATGTCCTTTGTAATATGATTAGATAAGCAAAAGCTATAGCCTAATCTGTTCTACGTTTAAAATGGAAATTAGCTGGACATATACAAAAACAAAAGTCGAAAGATGGTCCCAAGTAGTAATGAACTGGTACCCTATAAATATGAAACGATATCGAGGCAGGTCTGATAAGAGATGGAGCGATGACATAGTAGTAACAGCAGGAAAGTTGTGGACAAGAATTGAAACGTTACAAATTTCCTTTTCCTAAGACAATCCAGGTTAGACACTCGTTAACCGACTATTTAAAATATAGATTAAGGGCTCGTCGATAGATCTATAGCACAAGCAATCCGGCACTGCATATAAATTATCAAATGTTTCTGGCCTTCCATTGGGTTTTCCTTAAAATATTCATCATATAGCACGTATGATTGGCATTCGATACAAACAATCGTTATCAGTTATCGACTGGTGGATCGTGTCTTCAATACGCAACGCCACGTGGTTCGTTCAGGCGTATGTACGCTATCAATTTGTTCTCATTGGACGTGTCAATTCCGTGTGCATGCGATTATGACGCGAGACTACGTATCGCTTACGTCAAACACTGGCAAACAGAGTGCTTTAACTATTTGAATACACAACACTTCATAGAATTAACATGAAAAATCATTTTTGTAGTTTGCTGTGGAATTTTTACAATATAATGCAGCGTCATGGAAGATATTCGTAAACTATTCCTTCTTACATTATAAGCTAATTCAGCATTAGTTAGTTTCCCAGCCACTGTTCAGGCATTATCTATTAATAAATTTTAATGTTTTATAAAAAAATGGCTCTGTCGTAAATCCTCTTACTCCACTGCTGAATATCTAAATGATCGGACAGCCTGGGACTAGATTGTGATTATTTTATAGCGATAGAAATGACTGTACAATTTTGTATATTTTTATTGAAAAGAGCGCAAAAAAAGAATGCTGGGAGTTTCTTACGCCGTTACTTCTCTCTCAGAGCGCCATTTGTTTCCGAAGCGGTAGTAGTATCTAGTAGTTATTAGAAATGATATCAAAAATAATTCTAAAGGAATCAATTTTGAGAAAATAAATGCCTTTTATGCCTGCCTTTTTAGTAGTTTTTGAACATCAAAGAAAAGTTCTATAAAGAATATTAGTATTAGTAGAATAATTAACGGTATAGCCTTTATTATTTTAAGGTCTGGGTGTAGGTAGATGATATTTTTATGACTTTTGAATTGCCTCTCACAACGTGCGAAGATCAAAAAGTACGTACGCGCAGTCTTCGGCCAGGGGGCCCGCTACTGCCACTTATTTCTGCCGCAAATTCGAGAAGAATTTGTTTTAGAGAGTTCCGGCTTGGTTGCATCTTTTCTTGCGTGTGTTTGTTGTTTTAAGCGTTTCTTTCTTGATCAAGTTAATAATTAGTATCAAGTAATTCATAATCTCACCAAGAATATTATTTCCACGAGTCAAGTCAATGCAAATGCGCCACTAAAACATCATTAAATTATTTCTCATTTCACATTCTCCTAAAACACTTCGCACTATAATTATGAGATAAAAAAAAACACAGAATTGTTCAGAACACAGTGCACTTTCACCATGTGCGAATTGTCCGTCTGAAAGCTTCGTTCGAGAAAGTTTTAACAGTTTGAAACCGTCATGTTTAATAGTGTAACAGGCAGTCTAATATTATTACATCCCATGTATGGAGATGAGGACGCATTAATCATTATTGTCTACTCGCTTTGTAACAAATGAATGGAAAGAAACAGCAAGTGCAAAGACATTAATTTATTAACTAGATGCAGTATGATGTGAGACGAGGATTCAAAATTGAAGATTATCTATTAATATTTTATGGTATATCTCCCATGGGGTACAATGCCGTCTATTTTTGACGGTCCCACGTAATGAGAAGATAGCCCAGTGACGTATATGGAGTAAATAATAAGACTTGTGCTACTACTGAGAATTTCCTCACAGAAAAGTCCACCACCACTGCACAATCCTGCGAGTATGCACCTGAGGCTGAGATATATATATATATATATATATATCTCAGCCTCAGGTGCATATATATATATATATATATAGAGAGCGAACTAAGACTGCTCAGAATTTCATCTTCATCATTTCAAGACCGGAAGACGTCCACAGCTGGACAAAGGCCCCCCCAAAGATCGCAACGACGATAGGTCCTGCGCTGCTCTCATTCAACCTATTCCGGCGATCTTGACCAGATCGTCGGTTCATCTTGTGGGGGGCTTACCAACACTACGCCTTCCGGTACGTGGTTACCATTCGACTGCCCCAACAGCCATCTGTCGGTGGAGCTATGTGCCCTGCCCACTGCAACTTTGGTTCATTACAGACTATATTTACGTAAAACTTAAATGAGTGTGATAAAACGCGGACTCGACTTTTGCATTGGGCTGTTTTTTTTTTCATTTTCAGATTTCGATTGAAAATTAAAACGTAAAGTACGTACTCAGGTAAGTTTTACGTAATTAAAGTCTGATTAAAGTATAAGTATGGTCTATAAATATAGATCTCACCCTGAGACCGATATTTATATTTACCAAAACATTTAACGTTTATTCAGCGTTGCTTTGAAACTTTTAAGCGAATATTTTAACTTGTATGCGAAGTTTGATTCCATTTCACTTTTGCAAGATATGACTTGCTCTTGTAAGAGGAATGCGTGAAACCGCGAGAGAAGGTGGTTTATGAAGAAAAGTTTCATTTTGACTTTAGCCATTCAATTTTTGGAACAAGAAAATCCCAATTTTTTTTAAATAGATTAATATCCTGACGATTATATATAAGCTTAATGTTAGTCCATTATTGTAACAAATTTATGATAAAATATGGTTTGAGCTGGACTGGGCTTGTCATACTCCCCAAGGTTGCTGGTCTCAAAGTCAATCTCACACAATCGTTTAGCGTATCCGTTCCGTATTTGGAGTTTGCGGATGCACGCTTTTCATAAATGTGTTTTTTTATGAAAATAAGAGACGAGGCGTGCAGAACGTTCAGCTGATGGTAATTGATAGGCCTTGCCCATTACAATGCAGTGCCGCTCAAATTCTTGAAAAATAATACAATTACAATTGCGCTCGTCATCTTGAGACACAAGATGTTAACTCTCATTTGGCGAGTAATATCACAAGCTAGCCCTTCAGACCGAAAACAGTAATGTGACCGAGTAGCACCAATTCGTCGCCAGCATTTGTGTTTTGGACATTACTGCAAATTCCGTGAACAGAAGAACTGTTACAAGATAAAGATTAGACAAGATAAAAGAAGAAAAAAAATTACAAAATCACCCGAAAAGCTATTGTATGTTATGAGGAAGGAAATCCATTGAAGCAATATTATTGTACGGAATAAATTGCAGCTACAACTCTCTTAATCCATCGCGTATCAAGAAATGCAAACATCCGACGGACAGACAGACGGACAGATAAATAGACAGCATAATGTGACTGATATATATTTGTAATGCGCATTTATATTCAATGCGGTAGGGTAATACGTCGTGTTGGACAAGATTTACGGGATTTTCAAGTGAAATTCGTCATCGATAATCGAACTGTGATCGAGCAGTAATCGAATAGTCGTGAGGAATCGATATTCACCGATTACCTATTGGTTAGTTTATGGTTGAAACCTTTACATATTTATATAGTCACCACATAAAATACAGTACAAAAAAGCTTTACAAGAGTCTTTCATGTTTTTTTTAATATAATGGAAAACTTTAGTTTTCTGTTAAACGAGCACTAATTATTGTACTTATGAATATATTTCACGTGGGTATTTTGGAAATTGCTATAGAGATTTTGATGAAATCTACATACCACAGGTAAATGAGGGGTGAAGCATAGATCCTACCAGGTCTTATTCCTGGGAAAAAAAGCTGACCTGAGATTACGCCCACCCCACTCAAACAGTAATAAGAATCTTAATAAATAAATTCCGACGAGGCAACGGACTACCCATTACAAGTGATACATATTCTGCTTCTACAATATGATCCCAGAAAATTTACAAAGCAAATGTGTTACGAAATTTAAAAGAATTGTTAAAAAACGTCTGTGTGGGAAAGGTTATTAAAGCATAAACGATTTTCTTAATGACACCACGGACTGGGAATAAAGCGAACACCCTCAGGCTCTTTAATTATAAATGTTTATTGTACGATATTACATTGTAATCCATATTTTATATTTAAAAAAAAAAGCCCTCTGAGTTTCTTGCGCCCATTCTTCTCAGGTCTGAGGCAGTCTCTTTTGAATGGGTGGTAGTTTTTGACGTTCAATAAGTGATTTTAAATTCTATTTTGAATAAAAATATTTGACTTTGGATTTGATAAAATCGTGAAATGCGTATTGTACAAGTAGACCACAGTTAATCCCTGCAGTGTTCAGAGCTAAAATAATGTCGATCGACGGGCGAGAGAGCATCAATTATCCGCCAACTGACATGGGACTCTAGTATCAATGAAGCGTTTCCGATTGATTTATCTATAAGCATTGAGGACATAGACAACCTTAGGCCCATAAACTCAATTCGCACAACACCAATAGGTACCTACTTATAGACAGTAGGTACTTGCCTACCGGGTCACCTGAACAAAATTATAAACTATGCGGGACTCAAACCCGAGAACTCTCGGATTCCGCCCGAGTGCTCATACCTACTGAGCCAACCGATCATGTGACACATGGTTTGTAAATCTTGGTATGTCTTGTTCAACTCTCAGGTTGTGGCTCCATCTACAGGATCTACTTTACAGTTGATTACCTGCTCCACGCCAATAATTGCATGTTTCTTAACTGAGTCGTCGCTCTTTCAAACAATTTCGGTGCGGCTTCGAGTCCGGCATCGTTCATAATGGTTACAAATCTAATTTGTATAATTAATCCCAATAGTGAGGGATATTACCAGTGGGAGGCTCCTTTGCACCGGATGCCGGCTAGATTATGGGTACCACAACGGCGCCTATTTCTGCCGTAAAGCAGTAATGTGTAAACATTACTGTGTTTCGGTCTGAAGGGTGTCGTAGCTAGTAAAATTACTGGGCAAATGAGACTTAACATCTTATGTCTCAAGGTGACGAGCGCAATTGTAGTGCCGCTCAGAATTTTGTGTTTTTCAATAATCTTGAGCGGCACTGCATTGTAATGGGCAGGGTGTATCAATTACCACCACCTGAATATCCTGCTCGTCTCGTCCTAATTTTCAATAAAAAAATTCTTTAAATATAACAAATTGTTTAATTTACAACTAATCAGCCAATCAGCGGGCTATTATAAACAGATCACGTCCAGCGAGTCACCCGACTCCGACCACGGTTAGGTCTTAATCAGAACAGGTACGGCTGTGGGAAGTGCAGGGCGGCTGTAAATCAGTGGTTATTGTTTTCCATAAACAGAATAACAAGTGACCGCGCCGCACCGATATCGTTTCACTCGACCCTACTATCTGTGCTCGATCTCATCTATAACTCATCGATCTCGTTAAGAAATCCTTAAATTAACTCCGTATCGGCAACTATTCGATACGCTTCTAGTGAACTAAGTTTTTACTTGAACTAAAAATGTTTGGTCGAATGTATGAAACGTGCAGTCATTGATAAATTGACATATGACGGCTATAATCTTGAAAAAAACCGGAAATTAGCTGAGATCCACTACGTTTTAAGGCGAAGAGTAAGCAGAAAACATGCAAACAAGGTGTTTTTAGAGAAGTTTTGTGGTGAAAATATAGCATTTGGAGCTATAAACACTACTTTATCCTGTTACACATACCCTTAAGTCTTACTTGTACGTTGCAAATGCTTGCTGTTAAACTTAACACTCCAGAGCTATTATGAACTACCAGTTTTGTTTGCAATTATTTTTCTCGGCATGTAGCATTTGTTTAGTATACTGCTCTCATAAAAGTTGTTCTTATAGCTTTTACTTTTTTGTGTTGGTACATTTATTAAGATTAGTAATCAATAATGAGGATTGTAAGCAATTAAACTGTTTGCGCCTGTTAAAATGTTAAATTTTCGACGCAAGAATTTGAAAATATTGGCTTTGTTACATAGGAGCCGTGAACTCATATCGCTCAAGGTCGCCGGCATTTAGTGTCGCCTTAAGTAACTGTTCGCTTTCAAACAGCCGGATTATACTTCGTCGCCAATCGCCATACTGTAATTACTACTATTTCAAACTTATGTTAAACTAGCTGACCCGACAGACGTTGTTCTGTTCATAATAAAAAAAAAAACTCTTGCGGATGGAATTTTGGAAAATCCGTCTTAGCTGACCTCTACTCGGTGAAAAGAATATTCCTACCAAATTTCAAGTCTTTAGCTCAAATGGTTCCAGAGATATCGGTGATGAGTGACTATATACGTGGAAATCTCTTATATATATAGATGACTGCACGTTTCATACTACACTAAATTTCAATTTTGACTTAGGCAGTCCTGCCTCTTACTAAGCAGTATTTAATTTTCTTTGGTCTAAACTAATAATGATAACAATTACGTAACCTTCAAGATTACAACGCAATTTTGTACCTAATAAAAAATTATCTAGTTGTTATGCAATTATATGAGATAAGTACCACTTTTTAACTAATATTGTACAAGTTAAAAGTAGGTAGTAAATTAATTAATTAATTAAAAAGTAAAGTAATACAACATTAATTAAAACAAGCGCGTGCTCTTATATCAGCCCGAATTTCTTCTATTGATCTAAGTCAGAATGAGACAAAACACTCCTTAGCGGCTGTTTTATGTTAGCGGTCCATTATGAATAAGGGGGTTAAAGAATATTTTTAACGATTTTACGTTTACAGAGCACTGAGGAGTAAAGGAAAAATAATGTGTGGCCCCGGCACTGTAAGTACATGAAACAGGGGTACGATCGCGTTCATTGAAATTGCATTGCGCACATACACGCGACAAATGCTGATAGTATGTTGGGGTCAACTTTTAATTTTTTTTATGGAATAGGAGGACAAACGAGCGTAAAGGTCACCTATTGTTAAGTGATCACCGCCGCCCACAATCTCTTGCAACACCAGAGGAATCACAGGAACTTTGCCGGCCTTTAAGGAAGGTGTACGCGCATTTTTTGAAGGTACCCATGTCGTATCGTCCCGGAAACACCGCACAAGGAAGTTCGTTCCACAGCTTTGTAGTACGTGGAAGAAAGCTCCTTGAAAACCGCACTGTGGAGGACACATCCAGATGGTGGGGATGATATCCTTATTTGTAGCGTGTCGTGCGAAGGTTGAATTCAGCGGCAGGAATCAGGTTAAAAAGTTTTTCGGAACACTCCCCGTGATAAATGCGGTAGAAGACACACAATGAAGCGACGACTCTACGCAACGCCAAGTGATCTAGCCGTTCACAGAGCACTGGGTCCCGACAATTCGAGCTGCTCTGCATTGCACGCGGTCAAATGGATCGAGCTGATACTGGGGTGTGCCAGACCAGAGATGACAGCAATACTCCATGTGTGGCCGGACCTGCGCTTTCTACAGCGCTAGAATGTGGGCCGGCTTGAAGTATTGCCGTGCTCTATTAATGACGCCCAGTTTCTTTGAAGCCAATTTCGCTTTGCCCTCCAAATGGCCACGAAATTGGCAATCGCTCGAGATTTCGAGACCCAGTATTCCGATTAAAATTAAAATGTCATAAAGTAGTTATAGTGACGTAACTACAGTAAGTAGTTGGACATATGGTATCGCGGACTTTTTTGTAGATATTGCTGCGATCTATAATACTGTAGAACATATTTTATTCTAAGATCAATAGTTTCCGCAGCGCACGCGGTGACAGAGTTTTTTTCACCAATTTTTTTCACACCTTGGGTTGTAATATTGAATTTTTGAAGGATCCCTATTTTTTTTTTGAAAATGTAATATAGCCTATGTCACTCAGTAAAGATGCCGCTTTCTATTGGTGATAGAATTTTTAAATTGGTCCAGTAGTTTTTGTGTGAAAAATTTATGTATGTATGTATGTACATACAAAAACACAAATGTAGGCAACATTTATTTATTTGGCTTTATAACATTAGTTAAAATTAGAGGGAGCAAGCTGGCAAGTGATGAAGAGTGAAAGCGCCATCCATGAACTTGGATATTATGTGTTGCCAGCCTTAAGAATATGCTCAACATGTTCGCATAAGTTTTTGAGATCGATTGTCTAGATTCGGTTATGCAATATAAATACAGCCACCACATTATACCACAGTGAGAACGTGCGAGGTGAAAATATATATTGGGAATTGGTCAATTTCAGGTGTTGATACTAACACACACAATTCCTTCAAACGCTCCCCCGTCATAAATGCGATAGAAGATCCAGAAGCCATAAAATAAATAATTTTTTCTCAAAATCGATTCCTTGAGAATTCCTTTTATGTCAATATATCACTATAACTATTCACCAGTTCGGAAACAAATTTCGCTCTGAGAGAGAAGACACGGCGCAAGAAGCTTTATTTATATATATACTAGCTGACCCGATAGACGTTGTTCTGTAGTTAATAAAAAAAATACTGTTTTATAGGAATTTGCCAATGACGTTCTATTTACCAATAATATTTCAAGACATCAAGAATTATTTCGTTCAAAAAATGCTCCCTGTTGTTATAATGAAATTGTTTCACAGCGGAACTGTCAAACCGTGCGTCAATAAATTCTCCCACAGAAAATATGTCCATACAAAACAAATATAATTATGGATCCCAAATCGAAATAAAAACTATCCTCTCTCTCAAGTTGGACTAAACTGAACTTCATGCAGTAATCCCCGTTGATTAGTTTACGAGTCCATCGAGGACAAACAACGTGTCACGTAATTTATATATATTTGGATATAGCTTTTGAACTGAATATGTAATATGAAACAGTCCCTTTAACAATCTTTCTGAAAGAATAGGATGAAGCCAAAATTCTCTATTTCTTCTTCTATTTTTATATCTCAATTACGAAATAATATACCGCAATCTCTGTACTTCCATTGCGTGTATTGTACATCGGAAAGTGTACGTCGTGCGCGTTGAGTCTGTGTAATATCTGCCAAAGACATTTTGCAATGCAGACTTTTTGTGTGCCGCAGACTCCATAGTACAAAAAGTGTGTCATCTGCGACAAGCCTTACTCTTATTAATAAAGTTACTTTGTTTATGTTAACAGACATTTGAATAAACATTGATATATTTCAGACGCAACTTTACATTTATTTTCAAGAGTGGGAACGCAATTATACGCATTTAGATTACATTAAGGCGACACTAAATGCCGGCGACCTTGAGAGATATGAGTTCACGGCTCCTATGTAACAAAGCCAATATTTTCAAAATTCTTGCGTCGAATATGTAACATTTTAACAGGCGCAAACAGCTTACAATCCTCATTATTGATAACTAATCTGAATAAGTGTACCTACACAAAAAAAGTAAAAGCTATAAGAACAACTTTTATGAGAGTAGCATACTAAACAAATGCATCATTCCGAGAAAAAACTTGTTTAACTGCAAAGAAAACTGGTATTTCATAATAGCTCTGGAGTATTAACTTTAACCAACAGCAAAACATTAGCAACCTACAAGTAAGACTTAAGGGTATGTGTAACAGGATAAAGTAGTGTTCATAGCTCCAAATGCTATATTTTCACCACCAAACTTGTCTAAAAACACCATGTTTGCGTGTTTTCTGTTTACCCTTCGCCTTAAGTTAGGACGCGGGTAAAAGCTAGTATAATAAATAAAGATGGAAAAAATGTAAAAAAAAATATCATACCCAAATAAGTTACAAGATTCAATTTAGTAGATATTTAGCAACGGTATGTATAAATTCATTAACGACATTCAATAAAACAAAATTTCACATTGGTCGATTCGTAAAATCTAAATTTCGTACACATTTTTTGGAAAATCATATCAATTAAATTAGCTTACTCAACCTTGTTCCGATCACGGCAATGTAATGACACAGCATTTACAAGAGAAATACGCTGTTTATTAATTAGCCTCAATATAATTCCACTCTATAAAAGGAAAATCCGAACACGCCAGTAGCACTGGGCAGTTACAATAATGCCTACATTTTCCTCTCAAATAATAATCAAACTAATGAAGCGAGCGTGCAGACGACAATCGCCACTGGCCAGTGGCCATTCCGACGACAATTCCTTGACATCTGTTCTATTTAAATGCGTCGGCGCGTGTAGCGAGATTTATTATCGCGTCCGTGTCGCAGTTATCGTTTCACTTTCGAGGCGGTGCGGTGTTAGCTTCGAGAAACATGTGGGAGTCGATGGTAAGGTCCGCGCTGATTGTCGGGGGCGCTTTCCCTGACTCTCATAAATATATCATTGATTTCGAATAATATAAACGCCCGGGTTGTTTATGCGCCCGTATTAGATTAAAGATCGGCACTTAAACTTTAATAGGCTCACCTAGGGAGATATAACGGAGTGGCATCGGTTAGCTTCATGTCATTCTACACTTAGAAAGTCGCGTTTCCTCGCCGGCCGCGGCACGGGCGCATTGTGAACGGAAAATCGTGTGTTTAGCCATTTATCGAATTGAAAGCTCAGTCGCACCCAGCTGTCATATTTTAATATAAATTGTATGGAAACATAGAAACGCTCGAGCGAGCCATAATAATGCGCGTTTTATGGATGTTTCCGCGGATTTATAGGTGTCACGGCAAATAAGCTGCTTGTCGGGCGGTGCATGATTTGCAGTTTCAGTTTGTGTAATCAATGTTCGTTTGTTCACTTAGAGAACGAATTGCTAAGTGTTTATTCAAATAAAATTGAATATTTATAGAGCTATACCGTTGATTTAGTTACATCGACATCGAAAATTTTTTGGATAGTAGAAACTGTCAATCAATATGTCAAATGGTTCTATAAAAATATGTGTTGATGACTGTGTCGATTGATACAAAGTTTAAAAGAGCATTTTGAAGTTATTTCCTACAATAAGTGTTTAGGACTCTTGGTGCTCATGAAATTATAGATGGGCTTGTTTCGCCTCCAATTCCCCCGCCCAGCTTCGCTGTAGGGCTAAGCCTTTAGGGCTATTAGCACAGAGGAGGTTTTTAGTCGGGAGGGGATGTTTACACTCGAGCCCGACATAAGGGCCCCGCTTCGGGGTTTTCAACCCGTATATGTATTTTTTTCCTCTCAAAAAAAAAAAACGATGGGCTTGTTGTGTATAATGTAATTTATATGTCACAACGGTCACATTTGCATAGTACTCAGATCGCATGTAGAAGCACACAAAAAGATTCCTTCAATTGTTACAATATAACAAAAACAACGAAGAAAATATTTATGTTATGAAAAGACGAGTCCATGTAATAATAATATATCTACACATATTACATTAACAAAAGCCTCTTCTCTGAGTAACGCAACCTTCTCAATTCCACCTTCGCACGACACGCCACAAGTTAGGATATCATCCCCACCATCTGGATGTGTGGCGGTCCTCCACAGTGCGGTTTCAAGGAGCTTTCTCCTTCGTACTACAAAGCTGTGGAATGAGCTTCCTTGTGCGGTGTTTCCAGGACGATACGACATGGGTACCTTCAAAAAAAGCGCGTACACCTTCCTTAAAGGCCGGCAACGCTCTTGTGATTCCTCTGGTGTTGCAAGAGAATGTGGGCGGCGGTGATCACTTAACACCAGGTGACCCGTACGCTCGTTTGTACTCCTATTCCATAAAAAAAAAACTATATAATAGCATCCTGTGCAAAGAAGCGTTCGGATTGACTAGCTTCTGCTACTCCAATTTCAATCTAACTTCTATGCTGAGTTATTATAATAGTAAGGGTTAATTTAATTCCCTGCACAGAGTATTTACAATAAATTTATCTTAAAAATTCTAAATTATTATCTACGGCTTGTATGCACTTTTGTCTAAAAGCCTCCTCCAAAGAATTCTATTCAGTTCTGTTCATTGCTATCTCTAACCAAATTTGCCCCGCCACTATTATCTGAACCTTGTATTGTACCTTCTTCGAACTTTTTTTATTATCGCCTATACCTACATCAGCTAGATGGCGTCACATAAACCACCACGGAAGCGCGTTAGTGCTACCACTTTCTCCACATCGCCTGCAGACATCTCGGCCGGTATTGATAGCCATATACGTGTAAATAGGATGGTTGTAACGCATACCTGCTCGGCTACTATGCTGCCCTAGTACTACTAAATACATTGCGCTGTTGATTGCGAGATATAAATATTATGATTAATTGGTAATGTTTGTCATCGACGTACGAGTTTGGGGCTCACTTAGCAGTAGGTGATCACCTAGGCCGGAAACAGTACTCAACCAATAGCAACAACTCAATCGATAGCAGATTTCCTAAGTGCGGCACGTGTAGATTTGTTCCGCAAATTTAAATTTATGACGAAATATGAGTAATTAACGACCGTAATAAGTAATTTTAAATTGTATTCTCACAAATAATAATTTGGAACTTCTTAACTGAATTAATTCTTAACTGTTTAATATTATGTTTATTTCAAATTCAAGTTTCAAGACTTTTTGTGACAAGTGGCAAGACAATTTTACTATCAAATATAAGACAAATTCATATATTAAGACCTTAGATTAAGGATTGGTCTCCGCTGCCCTCCACTTAGATACCGCAGGCGTAGTCACAAAGTCCGGCCACTAATACTATGTGTGACGTTGACGTGCCACATGTTCTGTTAAACTTTGCTAATAATTGAAACTAAAATCCCGGCTTGCGTAGTAAAACTTTGTAAAAATAATAATACTACAAGAAATAAGAAAGACACTGGGATCACATATCATCAGTAAGTATTTTGTATTTTATTTATTTCAATGTAAATTAACACGAAGCGTATGTTACAAAATTTGAAAGATGCCACGCACACAAGCATCTAATAGGTGCCGTAATAAAATAGTTATTGTTCTTAGGTAGTGCGGTATTTAGTTGGAGCACAGTGGAGACCAATTGTATTCTAAGATAAAGACATATTTAAAAGGCATATTATGCAGGAAGACTCACTGCAAGCACAAGCACAAGAAAACCTTACGTTGCGCGCCATAGTGGGGGCACCGCGTTACGTACGAAACGCAACAATCTCAAAAGATTTAAAAATTGAAAATATAGACGCCTTCGTAAGAAGGCTTACAACAGATATGTTCCGGCGAACAGACGCCACTTCACACCCTCATCTGGTGGGATTTGCCCCGCTACACGCAAGACCCCCAGATGAGGAGGGTAGAAGAAAAATGAAGGCGTATTCAAGGGACTGTGTAATTGAAGAGGATGATGAAGCTCCACAAGACCCCGAAAAAGACGAAAATTGACAGACTGACAGACTAAGCTACGAGCTAAGGCATAACGAACAAAAAAAAATCTAAAACCAAAAAAAATCGTTGTGCCCCAAGCAAGTAGCGACGACCCCAAACATACCCAATGACTCTCTCGGGGTCAGGGCTCCGCCCTGACACCCTCCTTCCGCCCTCACACAGGGGGTGAAAAGAAAACTTGACAGCAGACTCACTGCAAATGTTTAGTATTACCATTACCTGCGGCCATGTATAATACCTGCCTAACAGAGGAGCCGTCTTTCCAACGCGAACAAGCGTTTCAGTCAGAGATAGGTTATCGCAATAAATCACACCGGCCATTATCATATCAATAGAAATCACTATTCCCACGTTTGTCCCGTGTAGGCAGCGCTGTGCACTAACGCGATTGTCTTGTAAATATACAGAGAAACGGCGCAGCGCTACCAAAAAAGGTGCGATTTGTAGACGATGGACGATAGATCTTTGCAGATAGTGAGTACATCTTTGACTTTATATTAAGGCGAAGAGTAAGCAGAAAACACGCAAACATAGGGTTCTTAGACAAGTTTTGTGGTGAAAGTATAGCATTTCGAGCTATGAACACTACTTAATCCTGTGACACATATCCTTAAGTCTTATTTGTAGGTTGCTAATGCTTGCTGTTGGTTATAGTTAACACTGCCGAGCCTTTTGGAACTACCACATTTCTTTGAAGTTAAACAAGTTTTTTGGCATGACGTGACGCATATTTTTGGTACTTCTCTCAGAAAAGTTATTCTTATAGCTTGTACTTTTTTGTGTAGGTTCATTTATTTAGATTAATAGTGAATAACGAGGATTGTAAGCATATAAACTGTTTTCCACGCACGAATTTTGAAAATATTGGCTTTTTTACGTAGATGGCGGGCCGGCAGCCGTGAACTCATATCGCTCAAGGTCGCTGGCATTTAGTGTCGCCTTAATAGATGAAGCGACGTGGAACAGTGCAACAAGCGGGCGCCCGCGACTTTGCCCGCACAGAATCCTGCGTATTATACATATAAAATGCGGGATTTGAACCCGCGACCTCTCGCGTTCCGTGCGAGTGCTCTTCCAAATGAGCTAACCGTTCGAGTGACGTATCGTCATAAAATCTTGTATGCTTTGTTCAACTCTCAGGTTGTGGCTTCATCTACACGATCTACTTTACATTTAATAACCCGCTCAACCTTAGTATTTGCATATTAGGAAATCGACTTGTTATGTTTTTATAAAGTGATAACCCTCACTTCTAGGATTAATACACAAATAAAATTTGAAACCAAAATTTTATGACGATACATCACTCGAACAGTAAGTTCATTTGGAAGAGCACTCGCAAGGAACGCGAGACGTCCGTCGTGGGTTTGAGTCCCGCATCGTTCATGAAATTTTGTTTTCAATTTTTTTTATTTGTGTATTAATCCTAGAAGTGAATGTTATCAGTAATTGTTTAGATCTGCGTTTTATTTCAACTTACGTGTCTTTGTTTATGAAACTGCTGCCAATCGAATTTAATTTACCGAGCAATAAATGTTTTCAAAATTGGTTTATGGGAGTCATTGACAGGGCGTTAGACGACTTACGTTAGAGCACGTTAAGTGGATATCTTAATATAATATATAAATTACGTGACACGTTGTTTGTCCGCGATGGACTCCTAAACTAATGAACGGATTTTTATGGGGATTACTTCATGGAGTGCAGTTTGGTCCAACTTGAGAGATAGGATTGTTTTTATTTCGATTAGGGACCCATAATTATTTTTATTTTCAATATTTGTTTTGTATGGACATATTTTCTATGATAGAATTTAGTGACGCACGGTTTGACAGTTCTTCTGTGAAACAATTTCATCATAACAAAAGGGAGCATTTTTTACGAAATAATTCTTGATGTTTTGAAATATTATTGGCAAATTTCTATAAAACAGTATTTTTTTTATTATCTACAGAACAACATCTGTCGGGTTAGCTAGTATCTTATAAATGGCAATGTATTCTGTTAATACAGACCGGCGAGGCACGGCGTTATTACAATATAATAGCGTATAGACAAACAAAACTTGCGAAAGAGAAGAATATTTGGAAAAATAAATAAAGAGAGAAAAATCTGTAACCTAGGTACAGCAAGATAGAAAAATAAAAGTAAGCTAATCTATTGTTATTGTAACCGATTTAATTGACAAGTCGTAAAAAGTCAGCCACGCTTGATTAGAGGCTGCCAGGTCATATATATATATATATATATATATTATCCGGATTTTTAAGAATGTACAAAACTTGAACCAAAAAATCTAAAAGGACATCTGGATTCGAACCGGGGTCTTCTATTTTCCGGATCACCCAATGTCCCATCTGAGCTATTAGGGTCTTGTATATAGTGGCGAAATTTACCTTTGTATTCTAATTTTAAACCCAGCTAGATCGATTTATCGCCCCCGAAATCGCCTGTTTACTAAATTTTATGAAAATCGTTGGAGTCGTTTCCGAGATTCACACTATTTTTATTATGACAACTTCATCCTGTAGCAAACGCAGCCACCGGGCATACCTAGCGGAACACTGACAGGACTGTCACTTACGGTGTAGTGTCACGTCAGAGTCCTGTCCAGATTAATTTCAGTCACGTATGCAGCGACCTTCACGGATAATCATTAATCTTAGCAACAGATACTCAACGAGTTTCAACCTGTTTTTGCATCGAGCTCCATAAACAGTTGGTGATGTACACGAATTAATTAATCCTATTTAAACCTATTAGGTAAAACAATATGATAATAAAGACCAAGCTTACGCGTATTACCCGTCCAACGATTTAAAAAGGGTCTTTTTTTTGCCATTGCTTATAGATAAATGTTTTTATTCCATAAATGAAATGTTGACACATCAGATTAAATTAAATTGACTTTAAAATATATATTAATTCTAGTCTTTAAATAATGAAATTTAAAAATAATAATTATAATTAAAATTGACCTAAGTGCTTAAAATATAGAGTTTATTAATGTTAAATCAATTATAATCATAACTAGAATTTTGTAATTAAACGAAAAATGGATTAATAGTTTATAATAATTTTGCATGCCAGAAATGGCCGATAACTTTGATACATTAAAACTATTTTTTACACCCATTGTTACATGTTTTCTAGCAAAATAAAAGATTTACTTATTTATTTATAAGAATGTTTATTCTATACGTATATAAATACACGGGTCTTTGTTTCATTTCAAAATATAAATTAGTTAAGATTTTACACACATCTAAAGTTCCCATGAATAGAAGCCGCCGTGTGACGTCACAGGTCAACACTCACTTCTTTATTTCCTTATTTAGTGGTTATTTTTTTTTATATTTCAGAACAAGACTCGACTTTCTTGTATTTAAAAAAAACATTCCAAACAATATTTGTGTAATCTCCTACTGACCCGTAACGGAGCTCGCAAAGTACTGCGCGAGTGTTGACTTATTACAAAAAATTATTGAAATAGGCGTTATTTTGCGGAAATCCATAATTATCCAAATGTTTTGAGTTTTCTTTAGTGTTAATTCCACCAATATTAGTGTGAAAACAATTCGTCACGTGTTTCGCCTCTATACGAGGCATCCGCAGGAGATGTCCACTCGCCAAACTCTGGCACGAGACACCGAAAGTTGATTTATGACGTCACACGTCGCGAGCACCGGCCTATCTCGGAAACTAATTATTGAAGTATCGAAATAGTATTTAAACACATTTTTTATATTTTCTATAGAGAATACGAAAAGCTAAAAATCACAACGAGTGAACAATCTTAATTGCTGATTATTGAGAAGAGCAAGTTGAGATCGCGCATGTTCTGAAATGGGTCAAGGTATCGTCAACAAGACAGAAAGTCGAATGGAAGTCCATAAGCTCTGCCTTATCAGAGACGAGACAAACGCGTCTGTTTGTATTGACACACTTTTACACAAATTATCTTGCACCAAGTTAAGCATATATAGCCTGTGTTATGGGTTGCAAGACAACGATATATTTAATACAATATACTTACTTAAACATTCATAAATATATTTTGAACATACATTAATACATATAAACATCCATGACTCGGAAACAAACATCAATATTCATCATATAAATGCTTGCACCGACCGGGATTCGAACCCGGGACCTCTAGTATAGTAGGTAGGATCGCTAACCACTCGGCTATACAGGTCGTCAGGTATTAAGTAGACGATGCAAAATGTCGATCAATCATCAATTAACTGCATCGTTTCATTAAACATTTAGTGATGAACAGGATTCGAGCAAAAAGATAAACGGGAATTATGTAAGAAATGTTAGAATGCGCGAGCACGACCCTTACTTGTTGCTCAATTAATATATAAACTATGATTATTTATAGTAAAATAAACAATGCGCAGTTCATTAGACATAAAATTATCAGAAATCAAAACATATTTGTAATTTTCGTAATAATCAGAAATAAATTTCCTTTCAGTTTTTAGAAAATCGAGTGAACGGGTTACCCGATGTTAAGTGATCAGCGCCCGCTATACTCTCTTTTTCTTTTTGAAAGTGTAAACTGAACAATATTTAATTTAACTCTCATTTAAAATTTTTTATTCCGAGACCTTCACAGGAAAGATGCTTCGATAGAAGATACAAGTTTTTACCGGCATTGAATGACACCTGCATGACCGGTTTTAATGGCTTCTCGTGTACGTATTGAGTATACTCGAACTTCTTGAGAATAACTTCCAAGAGTCTGAGACCTCGACTATCAGGAAAATGCCAGAATACACGCATTACCACCGGAGCCAACACTCAGGGGCACACGAGTTGAAAGCACGGTGCGAAAAAGTCATCCAGTCCGCATGAATTCTTAACGTCCTAAGTAAAACAAAGCTCGCCGAATAGTTTTCAGTCTGAACTGTACTTTAGGTAATTAACCATGGTAGTAATTAGGCAATTAATTGACTGTAATGTTTGCTTTCTCAACCCTTAGAATTTATAATGACTTTTTTGTTCAAAACATTGATCAATAATGTTAAATCACCAAGTACTGTAGAAAACCACAATCATAGAAACCGAGGCCCTTTGGTAGAGGGACACTTTTGAACTAATGGACTAAACATTTCCAAAAGGTCTAGCGGAGCTTAACCTATTATGTAATTGGTGACCTAGCCTCGACAGCCAAGTACCCTGCAGATTAATTTCATATCGCAAATCTATTTTACATAATATTACACAACATCACAATAGAACAGTGGGTGTTACTCCAATTAAAGTCTAGACTCGAACGAATGTCGATTACATCTCGATCAATCATCGCGAACTCATGGTAGTGGCAATAAGTAAGTGTAGAGTATTTAACCAAAACAAGACGGCATGCGAATTATGTTTGAAATATGACACACATTTATATGGGAGATGACGACAAACGCCAACAAATAAATATCAGTTAAAAATACAATCACGTAATATTAATTACAATAAAAAAAACACTAAGTATGTGTGTCACTGCAGTACTTGAAAATCTTGAATCCTATAATTGGATTCGGGAAATCACATTTCAGTAGGATTTAATAAAAAATATTATTTTTACTATCCGCCAGACAGTTTTGACAAAACACAGGACGTTTCGAGATCCAATCAGGGACGTCTTGAAAAAAGGCCAGGTCAAGAGTACCCTAAACCGAAGAGCATGTAAGAAAGGAATAATGAAAGGATCGTAGCAAGTGGAAAGAAGTGGTCTCTGCCTACCCCTACGGGAAAGAGGCGTGATTATATGTATCTATGTAAGAGTCATAGTGTACGAACGTGGACGAGTCTCCCTTTTCTTTTCAGTTGCCTCGCAACACAACACTTTTTCTCTCGCCGTCGTTCGTTATTCTTATATCCGGCATTAGAAACCCTAAGCACTTCCGGGAGAGTCCGTTTGATCTTCCGACAGTATTAAAATAATTAAAACATTTGCGTGTAAGAGATGTCATAATAAATGTTTCAACGTTTACAAACAACGAAAATGACACGGCACAAACATAAACCGTAGTACATAAATAGCAGTATTTTTTGACTTTCAGTAAGTGATTTTAAATCGTATTTTGAATAATAATGCATGAATTTGAGCTGCCTTCCAGCACTTTTATGTTATGCGTTATGAAAAAATGATGACAGTGAAATTTTAAGATGCGCGCGCATCACTGTAACACAAAAGTAACGTAGGTTGAAGTTGGTTAGTAAATTTTTTGACGTTTGCGTCATTCGCTATTTTTTTTTTGTTTCTTCGTCCATTATTAAGACAGGCAAAGGGTTCAAGCCCATACAGCCGTATTCATTATTTAATAAGTAATTGTCAAAGCCATCTTTGCAAGATTTTAACAATATTGTCCTTTATAAAAACGTAGAATAGCACGAGGAATAAATAATTTTAATGATTTTTGCTTCGTTAGGCCAAAGAAATATAATTTCTTGTGTGCATACGTAAGTACACAAAAATTCTTTATAAGTAAGAAGAAGTCCCATACCGTCTCTGCTTGATTAAGCGCTCTATGGTTGAGATAGACAGTGAATGACCGATTGCGCGCGATTGGCGAGCGGCACTGAAAGTGAGGGCGCGGCCTGAGTACGAGCGTCTGTCCGTCTGTATAATGTCTGCACGTAACGAGTCGCTGGGCACCACCAACACGGGCTGAGATAACAGCCTATTATAATACCAATTATAAGCAGACACAGCTTCATTTCGCTGCTATTTATAGATTATGTAGCTTTCGACACGTGGCTTTGGTTGTCAAGAATCTTGCTGCATTGCACAATGTTACAAAATAATGCGCTTGCAATACTTAGATTAAGGATTGGTTCTCCGCTGCACTCAAACGAGATACTCCACTACCTAAAAACAATAGCTTTTTATTGCAGTGTGTTTTTGCTATATGTAAAGATCAAGTATCTTTGTGAGTGCCTGACATCTTGACAGTCAATATCATCTTTCAAATTTTGTAACTTATATACGCTTCGTGTTATTTTACATTAAAATATAAAAAAATACAAAATACTTAGTGATATGTGATATTAGTAAAGTTTAATAGAACATGTGGCACGTCAACGTCACACATTGTTCGAGACTAGCTCGAGTACGCCCAATTGGGAGTCGTATTAGTTGCCGCACTTTACGACTACCCCTGCGGTATCTACTTGGAGCGCAGCGGAGACAAATCCTTAATCTATGTTGCAATACAACTTTCTATGTAAAGATCGACCAAAAAGCTGGCAGGATGGCAGTTTCGCTATAAACGCTTTATGCCACACCCGATTGAAGGCCTTGGCTATGCAAACTCACCGCCAACGCCTCTACATTCGACTCAAACGCTTGCACCCATTTATGGGTGAGTTATTCTAGAACATCTGGTGATCTCCCAGCTGAGCGACCCTGACGGAAGCCGTACCGGCAGTCGCTGATCAGCTGCTGCTCCTCTAGGTATCCCAAGAACTTCTTTGTTCTTCTCTTCCTCTATATCTATTCGACTCCATTGGTAAAAATGAAGGTAATGGCAATGGAGCGATAGTTGAACGGATCCGAGCGTACACCTTTCTTATGTATCGGATGCACTAAATAATTTAGGACTCCGCGCATATTATTAAAACCCATGCAATTGCGAACAAAATAAAACCCAGCAAAATTATTAAAATATGCCTTATGTAACATAGTCAAAGCTAATAAATAGCCACAATGTAATGTTGGCTATTAATTACGACGAGAAGAAACAACAGAGTATATATTGTTATTGTTAAACAACGGCCATTAACAATCATGTAACACGAAATTCGAAAGTGTTGTCAGTTCCAAAAAAGAAATCCAGTGCAGGATTTAGCTAGGCTAGGTCTAATTTGAGCAAAAGCTATTTAAATTGGCCCAGGGCGCAATACCGAGCGATAACCCTGGGGCTGGGCCGGCCGCGGCCGTTGTAAAGTTGATTCGTTCGAGAGATACCCAATCAACATCTCGCCGGGTCCTTGTGCAATCTGTCAATTAATTGTTCCTCGGTGAAAACGCATTGTTTGAATAGTCGCCGTCTAATTGTTGGTTACGTGAATACTAAAAATCTAACCCTAGGCTTAGATTATTTCATCGACGAAAATACCCCATATAGGGGGTTAATTCCAAAAACCCTACCAGTCTGCATACCTGTATTTTTATCTTACTAAAATTCACCTTAATTTGTAAAACAACAGCGCGGCGGTTTAAGTTCTACGTCCTGTATAGGTTTAATGAGATTCTTATTTTAAAGGCAAAGGTAAAAGGCATAAAAGGCATTTATTTTCTCAAAATTCGTTCCTTTAGAATTCTTTATGGTGTCATTTCTAATATACTAGATACGACTACCGCGGAAACTCTGAGACGAGAAGCGGCGCAAGAAACTCTCAAAGGTGTAGAGTAACTAATATTATTAAAAAAGCTGGCAAATAACTGAAGGGAGAAAGTTAATTTTTTTACAGTATTTGAACACATGTGGGTGCTTATTTTGAAATTGTGCTAAAACAACATAGTAATATTTGAGTTGCTGGTGATTTAGACATATTAAAAGACACCGGGTTGTGGGTTCCACCGTCCGCGGTTACCACTAACGCCATTGCCGGTAATATACGAGTGTAATATGAAATATCATCCACCACCCACGAGCACTTCCTAGCTGATATGATTTCGAAATACATTATTAATTGCGTTATCAATCAACGGGAATTATTCCAAATTAATTTTTTTTTATTCTTATCTTACCTTTGTCACTACAGAACTACATGACAGGAAGAAGTAATTTTAAACATGGTGTAACATTGGAGTAACTGTCTTATTAAGGCGAAGAGTAAGCAGAAAACACGCAAACATGGTGTTTTAAGACAAGTTTTGTGGTGAAAGTATAGCATTTCGAGATATGAACACTACTTAATCCTGTTACACATATCCTTAAGTCTTATTTGTAGATTGCCAATGCTTGCTGTTGGTTAACACTGCCGAGCCTTTTTCAACTACCACTTTTCTTTGAAGTTAAACAAGTTTTTTTATTGGTTCATATTCAGATTAGTAGTGAATTACGAGGATTGTGAGCATATAAACTGTTTTCCACGCAAGAATTTTGAAAATATTGGATTTGTTAAATAGATGGCGGGCCGGCAGCCGTGAACTCATAACGCTCAAGGTCGCTGGCATTTAGTGTCGCCTTAATCTTAATATATATATTTCTTTTGTTGTAACTGAACTCCTCCTAAACGGCTGGACTGATTTCAATGAAACTTTCTGTGTGTCTTCAGGTGGATTCGAGAATGGTTTAGATTCACAATTGAACGAACTCCTAAACGGCTGGACCGATTTCGATGATTTTTTGTGTGTTCCAGTGAATTAGAGATTGGTTTAGATTCTTAATTCCGTCCATATAATATAATTCTCCTGCTCATGTGTATGTTAGTGAGCACCTCCTAACGGCTGGACCGATTTTTTTAGACATGTGTACAGGACAAGGACTGTCGGGTCCACTAGTATATTATATATTATAAACAATGCGTTTATTAATAACACATTTACAGTTCTAGGCTTTCAATAATGCTATGTTATGCTATTGCTATTTTGAGTAAAGCTTTTATCTGAGATTGCGACGTATGAGAATGGTGGAACGAAATTCAATTATTTTTAAGGCTTAGCTAAAGCGGGCAAATGGCCGAGCGAATTTCCATATCGCATTAAAACAGCTGCTTATATATCTACCTTGAGTAGTGTTTTGAACACGATACAATATGGGTATGTAACACTCGCGCTGGTAACGCTCATGTGATTTCTCTTCTATCTAGCGGCGGTGATCACTTAACATCAGGTAACTCGTAATAGTAGTTAAACTACTACTACTTACTACACTACTAAAAATATACAATGCATGGTCTTGAACATGCAATTCCGGCCCTTGAGGTTACAGTACTATGCTCTTAGCTTGAATAGTCTACCTTAATTGTCAATGTCATAATTAATTTATATTGTTGCCGGTTTCTCTCATCGTACACGTTTCCAATTATATGGTGTGTAAAACAGCTTTAGTATAGTGAAACAGAGTATAATATTGACACACTTTTTACACAAATTATCTTGCCCCAAGTTAAGCATATATAGCCTGTGTTATGTGTTACAAGACAATGATATATTTAATACAATATACTTACTTAAACATACATAAATACATTTAAACATCCATGACTCGGAAACAAACTTTCATATTCATCATATAAATGCTTGCATTCGAACCCGGGACCTCTAGCTTAGTAGGTAGGATCGCTAACCACTCGGCTATACAGGTCGTCAAACAGTGCAACCCTGTTTCACTGCGACATGACATGAAGATATGCATTTTATTGGCATGACCGCCATTTTTAAGATATCCGAAAGCCCTAATGGGAGCGTTGGGTTGGACTTAGTATCCCGTAATACGAATTTGGAGGTAAAAAATATTTTAGTTGATAGAGCTTTAGTCCACGATTATAATGATACCACTCTTATTACAAGGTAATGCACCGTTTACAAGAAAATAACGAAAAAAATTCTATCCTAAAACAGGTATACCACGTAAATAAACACTACATGAGCGCTGACATCGCGGCGAGAGGCTAAAAACTGTCATGAAATGATTTTGATATCTCCGTAAAATATTAGGACATGCAAAGGGTTTAAGCCCATACAGCCATAAATTGTATGAGAAACAATGAAATGAATTGTAAAAAATAGTCTATGACAGATTAGACGGCTTCATCAATAATTATTTTTAGTTAAAAGGAAAACATTTATAAAAAGGTTCATCGTTCACGTTCATCAACCCCCAAAGCTCTATCATCTACAATCTATTAAAATTGGTTAGGTTAGGTTATGTTAGAACAGTTAAAACAACGCACGGGGCGAGCGTAGCGGGCCGCGGCAGCGGCCGGCGAGTGCCAGAAACGAATTCTAGGCGTTTCCCTTTCTTTCCTCCCCATAAAAATGTCCCAATCCTTATCATATATCATAATTTGAGGTTAGGTTATAATATTTATAATGCTTTTTTCTCTGGAACGGTGCATTAGCTTGTAATAAAAGTGGTAGCATTATAATCGTGGACTAAAACTCTATCAATTACAATATTTTTTACCTCATAATTCGTGCTACGGGATACTAAGTTTTAACCGAAGCATTTATTAATTAAAATAATTATAAAAAAATACATATTATTTTCTGTAAGTCGTGCTAGATTTCGGCCCCTACTTTAAAATAAACTACAATCATGTTGGCCATCAAAATATAACGGAGTAATATTAAGATCAATAACATCATTATAATACGTTAGTGAGACCAGTTATTTTACGTTTACTTTCCATTTCTATATATACGTGGCTCACGGTCGAATGATTACGCCGAGAACAACAAAAAACTGTGCCTATTTTTAACGCGCAATTCGACCAGTCCACGGACGGGTAAAAAAAGAAGGACTCCGCGCCGTGATATAAGCAAGTAAAGCACCGTTATGCTAGTGTGTGTGCGGTTACGGGGGATATTAGTTACACAATTTTTTCATCTTTAAATTATCATATATGGCCACAAATACTTATATAGTATCGTTTTTACACTTTTTCACAACGCACGACGGCATTTTTAAAATATATTATTGAGACGCAAACTGATCTGTCACAGACGATGAAAATAATTCTCATAATGGCCGCCTATCGGCCTGTAGTAGTGTAAGTGTGTGCGTGGGGCTATGTATTTACACGTAAATCGGCTTGTTTTGGTGCTACACTGTTATGTAAGGTGACACGGAGTCCTTATTTTTTACTAGTCCGTGGACCAGTCAACATATTATTGAGTTGTATTCGGAGATGTGGCAGTAGAACGAACAGATTTCAATACAGTAAAAATTAAAACAAATATTTGTTGAAATATTTATGGAGTTCCTATAGATAAATATTAAGGCCAGGCCGTTGTACAATCCTTATCGGGGAGCAGGATGCCATTAAACTGGTTCCGTACAAATAGTACTATTCGAAATGATTGCATAAAACGGCGCTCCGATCTACATAACCCGTGCTACAATGACATTCCTGAACAAATTAATTTGACTATTGCTCAATCAAATACCAAAGGTTAATTTCCACTGAAAGTAATCTACAAAAAATTAATTGTATTTTACAAGTCCATCTGACCCCAAATTTCCGCAGTCATTACATATTATATTTTTTAAGTTTTCGTTTATGGATAAAGTCTAAAAAAAAAATTAATAGTATTTCAAATTTCAATATGATTTACTGACTTATTGAATGCATTTTCCACATTTCAACAGCTTTAGGTATAAGTTCGCCCTGGGGTTACTACTCAAAAATTGTAAACAATATATTTACTGTCCTGAGGGCTGAGACCGCAATGCAACGCAACGCAAAACCATAATGCATTACCGCATACCTTTTTTTTATATATAAAGAGGGGCGCAACAACCCTCATGTGATGGGCAGTGGTGAGGCTCATGGACATCCGTAAAACCAGTGGTCAAGAGATGCGTTGTCGCCTTTTAAGTTGGGTGAATGCTCATTCCTTGACGGCCCCTTAGTCGTATCGGTTCGGAAGACAGAGGCCCGTAATTGATTTCACAAAGTGGCTATGTGAGGCAAGAAATTTCTTGAAAAACAAAGCAACATAGCTGTCAAACATTACACATAGTATATAAGTATAAGACGACCTGTATAGCCGAGTGGTTAGCGATCCTACCTACTAAGCTAGAGGTCCCGGGTTCGAATCCCGGTAGGTGCAAGCATTTATATGATGAATATGGATGTTTGTTTCCGAGTTATGGATGTTTATATGTGTTTATGTATGTTTACATAAATTTATGTATGATTAAGTAAGTATATTGTATTAAATATATCATTGTCTTGTAACCCATAACACAGGCTATATATGCTTATCTTGGGGCAAGATAATTTGTGTAAAAAGTGTGTTGGTTGCGCATTATTGTTAAAAAACTTTTATTAATATTTTTTTCCAAGATACACAAAATGTTCTAGTGCTTAGTAATACTTAGACTGGAAATTGAATTACATGAAAAAGATAATAGGAAATTAATTGCTTATGATGACTCTTCGCTCAGTTATACAAGTTCATTCATAAGAATTACAGGGAAGGATCTAGGTATGCATTCCTATTAAAGTGATTGATACGCGGAAGGAAGTTTAATAATACGCACGCGGACATTTGGCACCACGAACAGCTTTAACACCACATCTTTTTTATTGGAAACGGAAAAAATGGAGTCGCACATTACTAAAATCATTTTTTTAACCCCTTCTTTACCTATCGTGTTTATCTAGTCTTGCCATAAATACTGAAACAAAAACTACATTTTAATATCGCAAAATATTGTAAAATGTAGTGGCGCCAAAATGAGAAAACTCAATGAACAATCTTAAAATAATGACAGATTCCAAATTCAAATGTAATATTTTGTTTATTTTTAAATGGATGTAGTTTCTGAAAAATGTTCCAAGCCACAAACATCACATTTTAAGGAATTCGTGTTTAAAGTTTAATAAATATTAATACATATGGGTTGGGCTATTGATTTAAAAGAGTGGCAATGAGTTTCTTGCTTTTTCTCACTAAAGCTCAACTTTTTTCGAAGTTTTTCGTATTTCGACCTGATTGATGAAACCAATGTTGATATAAAAATTCCACCCTATTATAAAAACAATTAATTGTGCAAGTAGGTACTACAATAAATCACTTCATTCAACAAAGCGCTGCATATTCGCGCTCTACGAGATCATTTTCTGATCATTACCACAAAGTCTGGTAATACTAATATAAAGTTAGTAAGATAGTAAGGTAACAATGACAATGCACATTTTTTTTTTATTTAAAAGGAGGACAAACGAGCCTATGAGTCACCTGGTCTCCGCCACCCACATTCTCTTGCAACACCAGAGGAATCACAAGATATTGTTTCGGAAACATTGCACAAGGAAGCTCATTCCAAAGGTTTGTAGTATGTAGAAGAAAGGTCTTTGAGATGATGAGAACCACACTGTGGAGGACCGTCACACATCTAGATGGTGGTCACGATATTGTAGTTGTCCAATGTTACGGAGTACTGTGTAATATCACCTGATATCTCTGGTCTTGTGTAGGGCAGATTTTTGCCAATGAAATTTGAAAATAAATAAAAAACCTGCACGAACATTCAAGACTATTTTGAAAAACAAAAAAGCTATACACTGCTACTTATTAATCTATCTATCTACTTATTATTATAGTGGATCTATCTAGTCGTAGTTGAGCTTTGGAATAAGCAAGGATTGCTTTCCGTAGGTAACTTTATGAGTGGGTGTTCAATAGAAGTTTGGTTATAAAATAATGGAACCAAATTAAACTAAATTAACTTTAACACAAGCACTACATTTATTTAGGTTCTTAATGAGGTAGGCACTGCCTAAATGCCTAAACCTAATGAGCACCCCTGCTAATAACACTAGTCAATCATAGAAATCTTAGGAGCCCTGTACAGTTTGTCATTGCTTTTCTTGATTTAAAAAAAAAACAACCTGTAAGTACCTAGTTAGTAAGTTTTGTTTTTGAATGAATCCCTGATATGTAAACTAGGACCATAACCTCAAAAATCTCAAATCCTACAACAAATTAATGTTTATATATTTATTTATGTACATCACAATGTCTTTTTGTACTATTTAATAGAATTTTAGGTGTTTATATTTAATTAATTGGTTTCTGTTAGTATGAAATACAGAGTTTATTTTAAAAAGTTTAGGACTGGTTCTTTTTTTTTTATATAACTTGCACACTAAGGCTCAGATTTATAGAGCCAACTTAGACTTTGCTCAAACTTTACTTAAATAATAGTTAGCCGAGTTTTAGCTTCACATAATCTTTGATTATGCTTTTAAATTATGAATAACATCTGAAATTATGGTGAGCTTACAGCCCAAGACAGCCCAATGCAAAAAACAAATTTGCATACAGTTTGTTTACACTTAACTAAGTTTTACGTAAGAAAGTAAGGCTGAACAAAGTTTAACTTTGCCCTATAGATCTCAGCCACAAAAAAATATATGCCAGGTAAATAGTATTGCTTAGGATTAGACAGGAGCAAGTTGTATAATCACTTCAGTAGTTATAAATTTTACCATAAATATATTTTGTCAAAATGTAATTGGAATCTCAACAATTCTCTTGAACACATAAATAAGATAAAACTCTAAGAAAAATATTATTTAAAATCAAGGCCAACCAGAGGCTTATCATCAGGATCAAATATGATATAAGAATCAAATTTAATAAAATTTGTTAAACTTTGTGCTATACTTGTTCTATCATAACCATAATAATGTGTGATAAAGACATGTTAATTCAGAATTTAATTAGAATCAATTACTTACCCATCTGTAGTCACAGAGTTCACAGACAGTGTGTCCGGGAAAATCATCTTTTTATCATCTTCCATTGTTTCTTGCGTGGTTGATGTTTCTGGTAATTGCTGCATTTCATATTGAGGCTTTTGTGGATCAGATTTAGCAGTGTCCGGTGACTTGGATACATTACCAAGCCCTGAAAGATCAGCCTTAGAGTCAACATCCTCAGTGTGTAAGGCCTCTGACACTACAAATATGAAGAGGGCACAGCTGAAACAGAAGTTGTTACCTTATGTGTGTTGTGATTTAGGATACAATGTTATCTTACAAAAACTTCTTACGTTATCTTACCTTGACAGCACGGATATTGTCAAAAGAGACGTGTATATAGTACACAGCCCGCCCTTCATCTTACTTTGAAAATATAATCCAGAATCCAGTACATTTTGTGTAATATATTACAATAAACACATAGCTCCTATTTTAACTTTGGAACAATTGGACACAACACACATAACACAACACTAAGCACTTTTCAACATTACTAACACGACAATAGCATGATGAATGGACAGTAATTGCAATATTTAAATAAGAATTCAATTAATTTGTTATTCAGGACAAAAATTCAACTGACGAAAAAATCGCGAACATTTCGAAATGAATTTGTCTGTTTTGACAACCGAATTGAATTTTATCTGTCTGAGGACTTGTCGGTATAAAATATAGATACTTCATTTCCTACCTACAATTGGTCAATTCTGTATAAAAGTGTTCGACATTTTTCCTGTAGCCAATCAAAGCAAAACATTTAATTCTTCACCACACCAGTAATTGGTAGAAAAATAAATATAATCTATACGCGTTATAGACCTAGATAATGTAGTGTGAGAATTTTGACATATTTTAGAAAATGTCATATTAATACCCAAAATAGTACAAGATTCCACCGCTCGATTCTGCAGGTACGTGTTTTATTGATGAAATTAATTAACTAATGCACGTTTAGGGAGTATGCATTATATAGGTTGCCTATAAAAAAATTGGCGGCAAGTACCTATAACTTATTTTAGACTAATTTATATATAATTTTCTGGTGTAAATTGCACTTATATGTTTTTTTTTTAATAAATTATTCATCATTTTGAAGGAAATTATGGGAAAAATTAAAAAAAAATATGGCTGCCACCTCTCAGTCCGCTGCAACATACCTGTTTTTTAAATAATTTTAATACAAAACTGAAGTTTATTATTTACTACCTACGATAAACCACGGTTGCAGAGGCTGCCATGATTTCAATAAACGATTCACGCTTTAGTTAAGTGTGAGCAAGTATATGTTTTTGAACTTTAAAATTATACGTAATTTGCAAAAAGTATTTGCCAGCTCTCAGTCAGCCACAACTTTAGGGCTGCCAGTGGTATTTAGCAGGTATCTATTGTTAATTATCAACAAAAGTTGCGTAATAAGCTTACAAAAGGTAAGCTTATTAAAATTATTAAGTCTAGTGACATCTTAAAGCTATTGAAAAAAAAAGCATTTTAGTATAATGTAAAGACACCTTCATATAAAATTATTTTATTCCTCAAATAATACTTAATAATAATAATATTGTGGGTTTTATCCTCCTTACTTGCTAACATGCCTCCAAAGACTATAATAATATATAGGGATACCTCTAAGGACTCTACTAAAGGTCTTAGTTACAAATTCATAAAATTCCAAAAAAAATATGACAATTTGTCATTGTCACTGTTAGAAATTAATTCGCTTCGGTAACTGACTAACCGGCGTGAAGATCAGACATTTCATTAAATTGTAAACTGAATATTAAAATCGACGTTTATCGTATATTTTTTTTTGTAGCCATTAAATATTCAATAAGATGGAAGCACTTTATGCAATTCCGTTCTCTGTGCTCGAAATACCAAATATAAAAATAAAAAAGCCATCGTGGCTTCAACCGCCATCGGCGATGACAACGTTCTCGCTGGTTTTACTATCATATTTTCTTGTGACAGGGGGTAAGTTATTGTTGGATTCTTATAAGAAACATTAAATTTAATAGGAATTCCACTTTAAGTTATACTATTTACTTAGTACTTAGGTACAATATGCTCTTAGCTGAAATTAAATGACCCATACCTGAAAATGGCTTACAGATTACAGTGTATACTGCACAATCGTGTCATGCACATCATGGTAACTTACAGATTACACAAGATTTGATATACACACTAGAGGCAAATACATATTTTGACAATCTTAGCAAGAGAATCTGTTATCATAATACTGATCTATATGCGTGGGTTACTGATTACCAGGGGCCTGCATATCATATAGACAATTAGGCAGTGCGTACCTAGTTATGAACCTAAATAAATATAGCACTAGTGTAAATAAGTTAATCTGGTTTAATTTGGTTCCGTTTTTTGATTACCAAACTTCTATTCAATTCCCACTCATAAAATATTTCCTTACGAAGCAATATTTGCTTATTCCAAAGCTCAACTGCGATGTCAGATCCACAGAGCCTACCTTGCTAGAAAACCAATGCAGGCCCCTCCAGAATACCTACATTAATATAATTCTTAACTATTTTTACTATACATAATTATTAACTATTTATAATACTCAAAAAGAATATCTTTTCTTACTCTTTGAATAATATTTCATATTTCTGTTTTTCAGGTATTATATATGATGTGATTGTTGAACCACCAAGTGTTGGGTCAACTACTGATGAACATGGACACAGCCGCCCTGTAGCATTTATGCCAAACAGAGTAAATGGGCAGTACATCATGGAAGGACTGGCATCTAGCTTCCTGTTCTCTTTAGGTGGTCTTGGATTTATAATACTAGACCAAACACACAACCCCTCAACACCCAAGCTAAACCGAATTATACTCATTTGTATTGCATTCCTGTGCATTCTTGTTTCTTTTTTCACAACATGGATATTCATGAGGATGAAGCTACCAGGATATTTACAGAATTGATTTTTTTTTATAAAATATAATGTTTCTTTTATTTGAATAGATTATTTTTATACATCAATAAATTTATTTTTTGTATCAATGTTAAATGCAATTAGCACTTTTGTAACCATATCAATGTGCCAATTCTATGCCTACTACTCATTTCTGTTAGTCTAGTATTGTTGAGTGAAATTATGCTTAAAGAACAGGAACAAATGTGGAAAATACAGTGTGCACAATATTAGTATAATAATAATATGCTTGAAACTTCAACTTGCCTTAAATATTTTATTTTTTAAATCTTAATTATCATGTGATCATTTTTAGGTAATTTTTTATTTATTATTTCAACCCATAAAATATTTTGTTATAAGTAGTGAAAAATAAAGGGAGCAAAATTCAAACACAAAACATGTTACTATTGGTGGAAATGAAATGTGACATCAAATGACACATTGTATAATCAGGGTCAATATTCATACTGTTCTATTGGTGTTTGTGAGAGAAATAAATGAAACTATATTCCTGTGGTGATTTCTAGTGAATCTATGTGTCTAGGACATTGACTGAAACAGGTTTTGTCAATGCACAATCGGAAAATCTAGCAAAACTAGATGCATTTATGATGACAGCATACTTTATCTACATTATTATTAGGTACATCTTGATTTAATGGTGGCCATATACGCTACGAGAAATCGTTATGGTCAGACTGTACAGTTCGAACGGTGCACTTTATCGTAGCTGGCATATATGCGTATATAGCGTGTATAGCTTATAAGCTATACACGCTACGAGAAATCGTTGCGATCAGACGGTACAATAAGCGGCGCCGACGCACACGTGTCAGTGATGGCTTCGACGGACGACGGTTTAGCAATTATTGGATTAATATTCGCCCTGAAGGAAAAAAAAGTGAAGCGGAAAAATCGTAGCATCTCGTGTAAAGAATGGCTAATGAAAAGAAGAGTTCATTCTCATATCAATTTGTTGGCGGGATTAAAGCTTTTTCCAAAAGACTGGCAATTTGACTGAATTTTCTAAGAATGGATCACGATACGTACTTACATCTACTGAATTTGGTAGCACCAATTATCGAGAAGCAAGACACTATTATGAGAAATGCTATTCCACCCCACGACAGACTTGTAGCTACTTTGAGGTTTTTATCAACAGTAAGAAATTATGAAGATTTAAAATTCTCTAGCATCATTTCATCTCAAGCCTTGGGTCGCATAATACCGGAAACCTGTGAAGCTATATATAAGGTTCTCCGCAAAGACTATTTTAAGGTAAGAAATAAACAACTACTAATTACTTAGAATGTAATGTTTATTAATTTGTACTTATAATGATGGTGGATAATAAATTGAGTAAAATTAGACAAAAAAGTAGCCGCTGAATTTTGCACTTGTTGGGACTGATCTTGTTGAGAAGTTTGCATTATTGGGGTTTGGAGAATTGTCTGGGAGCCTGGATGTGTTTGGAAATCATAATTTGAATTCTGATAAGGTACTGGGCTAGGATTGTTTCCTACAGGGCTGGGAGTATGTGCAACGGGGCTGGGAACGTTGTAAACATAATTATTAAAACGCACACTGGTTATTCAACCATCATATTCCATCACTTGGTGTGAAATAGTCAAATTTTCCATCTCTGCCAGAAATAATGTTTCGTTAATTATTTTTTCGGCCAAAATACGTTGATGTTTTGTGAGGTCTCTCAGCTTAGCTGCGACGTTTGCTCCATAAATATCAAATCGATCATTAGTAATTGCAGGCCTTTTAAAATGGTTTTGAACAGACTGTAAAAATTGAGTAGTTAGGTTTTCATTTGCATTCCTTTTTGGCCGACTCCTATTAAATAATGTGTTTGTAATTGAACGAGTATCGGGAGTTGACTGTGAAGTTGTTTGTGTGGCTGGAGGTGACTGTTGAGTTGACTGCGTGGCTGGAGGTGACTGTGGAGTTGACTGGGCGGCTGGAGATGCTTCACTTTCAATTTCCTGAAACAATTAATATTTTTACAGTTCCCACGCTCGGAAGAAGAATGGAAGGATGTGGCCAAAGTGTTCGAAAAGAGATGGAACTTTCCGCACTGTCTAGGCGCGATGGATGGAAAGCATATAGCAATTTTTCTTCCTGATGGCTGTGGCTCAGAGTATTTCAACTATAAAAACCACCATAGCATGGTGTTATGTGCAATCGTTGATGGAAATTATCGATTTCTTTTATGTGATTTTGGAACAAATAGAAGAATTTCAGATCGTGGCGTACTCACAAACACTAAGTTTTTTGAAAAATTTGATAATAATCAGTTGTGTATTCCAACCGACACAGTTGTCGCAAATAGCACTAGAAAATTGCCTTATGTGTTTGTGGCTGACGATGCGTTTCTACTTAGAACAGATTTAATTAAGCCATTTCGACAAGCAGACTTGACCACAAATAAAACCAGAATTCTAAAATACCGCGTATCACGAGCAAGGCGCATTGTCGAAAATGCGGGATTTTGGCATCTCGATTTAGAATTTTTCACACAAAAATTAGTCTTGATCCGAAAAGAATAGAGTCTGTCGTGATGGCCAGTTGTGCTTTACATAATTATTTAATGAAGACTTCAGAAAGTTCTTACTGTCAACAAGAATGCTTCGACGTAGAAAATGTTGATGACGGGTCAATAACCCAAGGATATGATACAATGAATTCAGCGATAGTTAATTTGCAACGAAGAAATCTTGGTAATACTTCGATTGCCGCAAAAAAAGTCAGAGAAGAGTACATGGAATATTTTGCAAGTGAAGGCAGCGTTCCGTGGCAAAATAATTTTATACGTTAACTCTTTGAGAATAAACGATTTGATAAAAAAGTTATTTACTTTTATTTATTATTTATTCATGTAATAATATAAATAACTATGAAGCATTCTCAATATGGCCGGATTTACTTATCATATTCACATAACCATATTAGTGCTATTCTACTGCTGGCACCACAGTATAATAACACGCAAATGACTTACCTCGTTGTCTGTTGATTCCTCGTCCATATTAGAGCGTGAACGCCTTGGTTCTTCTTGGTCATCCAAAAACAGCAACATAGAGTAATACCATAGTTTTGGTTTATACACTTCTTGGGTTCCTGCTCCTGATTTTTTTGAATCAGCGATCTTCTTACGCTCTTTTTTGTAAGTAGAGCGAATGTTGTTTATTTTTTTTACAACAGCTTTTTTTTTCAGCCCTAGGGTCTACTGTTTTCAATTTTTCAACCAGCTTAGTATATGCTGAACGTTTTAAGTCACGATTGTGATACTCTTTGCCATTAATATTCCAAAGACAAGGTTCACTACGATATAACTCAATAAATTCTTCAAGCCATTCGCGATAAGTTTGAGACGCCATGACGCGTGCGCACGTCTACCCGAATGTCGATCGACGACAAAACTGAACACGAAAACGGAACGAGCGCATACACGTTTCGATCAGTCGGCACAGTTCGTCCGATTCCGATAAATCAATTGAAATTTTTGTATTGTTCCATTCAACTGCACAGTGCTAAAAAATCGGACAAAACTGCACAGTTTTATAACATACACGTAGTGATTTATCGGTACCGTTCGAACTGCACAGTCTAATCGTAACGATTTCTCGTAGCGTATATGGCCACCATTACTCACAAACAGAACAAACTAATGAAATCTGCAAGGTAATTAATATGTTGATTAATTAAGATTGAGGAGCATAGTGCTCCCTCCAAAATCCATAAAGTAAAGGGAGTGTTTGTTTATTTTGATGACGAGATCATCTTGTGGTAGGGCGTGGTTGCGGCCATGCTACTCATGATCTCCATGAGGTTGACATTCGTCGTTGGTAACTGCAATAATGGCAGCCATTGACCATGGAAAAAATAGCCAAAATTGAGTATTTTAGCTAACTAAATGACTTAATTCTTGATATAAAATTAAATGTGTAAAACTATATGTCTTACGATACCTATGTTGGTAGTGAAATTTAAGAGCCAAGGTGTGATGAATGACTTACAATACTCTGTTTCAAACAGTGACCCTTAAACCTTTATCTAAGGCACAAAGGGAGCAGTCGGTAGGCCCATCTCTAGACACATTTAAATCATTGATTGTAGTTATGTGAAATATTTTCTGAATTAAGTACTGCCTGTCCTCTTGCCTATCAATCTCAGTTGCTCTTTGTTAAATGATTCAAAGGCACATTTTAGTTGTGAAACCCCAAATGAAGAGGTCTTTTTAAAGTTATTGTGACCCTCAATGGTGACAGATACTCAATGAGAGCTCTTACGGGTAATACGACTTATAACTAAGCACATGACTGGTAAGACTGACATCTTAAGGTAATATCTGAGAATCAAATCCCATAGGAAGACGATGTGGAGCCTGTAGAGCAAGACTCCACTGATCCGTTGATACTCTACCACAGTTCATTTCCTTGCTTTATGCTTTTGGTGATGATAATTATTATTTGAAGAGGGTGGCTATTTGTCTAGTCCTAACGATTCCTAGTTATCCCGCGTCCAAAATTCAACTATTGTGTTCCACTTATAGCCATATTCCCACTCATACTTATAGCCCGTCGTCAACCCTGCCCCTGCCGCCTTTACGAACCGCAGAGTTTCTTCTAGACGCGAGTATTACAAACAGCATCTGGGAGCAAGGTGTAGTCACCAAGGATGGTGTTACTTACGCTTATGCTTTTACCAGTGGGGGAGGCTCCTTTGCACAGGATGCCGGCTAGATTATGGGTACCACAACGGCGTATATTTCTGCCGTAAAGCGTTAATGTGTAAGCATTACTATGTTTCGGTCTGAAGGGCGCCGTAGCTAGTGAAATTACTGGGCATATGAGACTTAACATCTTATGTCTCAATACTGAGCGGCACTGCATTGTAATGCGTATCAATTACCATCAGCTGAACGTCCTGCTCGTCTCGTCCCTTATTTTCATAAAAATAAAAGCATTAGTGGGTCGCAATCGCAAAGTAGATGAAGAGGCGTTTCATCAGCCTTTTTTGTGATGGGTAAACGCTGTTGTTTTCTTTCTTGCTATGGTTGGTTGAGTGATAGTGGCAGAGTGTAGTGTAGTTTGATGTGAAATGTGGTAGAGGCAATAATCATTTTTATTTAGCTCTCTTCCGATTGATTTAATTTCAGTCTGGTTATCATCTTAATCAAGTGTCATGCATGAGTTAGAATTGTTAATTTTTTCTGTACTTTGTTGATAATTTATTTTGTAAAGCCGATCTGTGTTAGGAAGACCGAAAGGTTAAATTACTTTCGATGTATATCACTTGTTCCAGAGACATACAAGGACTCATGACTGGTCAGAATGGCCGTGTCGTGGTCAAGCATGTCTAGCCACGAGCGCGTACGAAGATGTTTCGATACTCGTCTTTTAGGGTGTAATTAGCGTGTGGTGCGAGTGTGGTCGAGATCGGTCGCCGAGCAGGTAGTCAGCGAAGAACTAAATTAATAGGTAAAAGATTAAAAAAACATTACAAGATGTTCTGCTAAGACAAATTCCCTCTGAATGTATTTTGAGTGTACCAGGAGCATGCATAAAAAAAGAGCGAAATAAAATGCAGTTCAATTTTGGAATTTTATATTATACTTATTTCTTACAATTTTATTAATATTATTCAATGAAATGAACATCAATAAAAATGTTTGAAATCATTTGGCTATCAACTTAGAATAAAATAATACTAGAAATTATATAGTTACATTGAAAACAAATAAATACAACTTAATGATATAATTTTAGGAAGACAAATATGACTATATATGTATACAGTATGTATGTTCTGTTAGTTAGTTCTGACTTGATACCTACTACCACCTTTGCTGGACCTTTACTTTGTCATAACCCCTAAAGATCAAGTAAATTTGGATTAGGACTATGTAGTGACCACAAAATAATGTTTCCTCGAAGAATACAGCGATTTGCGTAAGACTCGTTTAAAAATGTTACGTTTGATTTAAAAAAAACAAAGAATACCAAAAATACAGTATCTTCTTCACGAAAACACCGTTCCTATAACTAAAGTATCAAAAGTTGCAGAGTTAAAAAAAAAAGATCTGCTCACTCCCACCGGTTTTTGTCGATCAACTGACGGAGTATCAATGGAATGCCCTAATAACAATTAGTTACTACCGAATGGTTTTAAAGTGGTATGCAAGTTGTAATCCTTTCAGAATTGTTATGTAAGTAAATGTTTATATATTTCTTTATCAGACTCAATCATACTTTCGTACACCTTCCTTAAAGGCCGGCAACGCTCCTGTGAATCCTCTGGTGATGCAAGAGAATGTGCCCACATTTGGCGGTGATCACACACCAGTTGCCATAAAAAAAACTAGGTTACACTAAAATAAAATTTTCTTTATGTTTTAGCTTTAAGTTCCTAAGCTGCATCAACTATAATTTGATCCAGGATGTTTCTTAACACTTAACAATAACAAGATGTTGCAAAAAAATAATCATATTTACAAACATATTTTTATGTAGGCATGGGAAATAATTTTTCATTATAATGATAAACTTAACTTCAATGTGTAAAGTGTTCTATTATGTAGAAACCCGTCTATCGCCACCATTTTGTTGATCCACTCCTTAAGTGACATCAGCTACCTACTTAATTTCATGAAATGGAATATACCTACTACGTATGTTCAGTCAATAGTTAAATTGAGTATCTATATCTTAGATTAAGGATTGGTCTCCACTGCCCTTCAACTAGATACCGCAGGCCTAGTCGCAAAGTGCGCCTACTATACTATACTACGCCTAAGTGGGCATACTCGGGCTAGTCTCGGACAATGTGTGACGTTGACGTGCCACATGTTCTGTTAAACTTTGTTAATAGTTGAAACTAAAATCCCGGGTTGCGTACTAAAACTTTGTAAAAATAATACTACAAGAAATAAGAAATTCACTGGGAAATCACATATCATCATTAAGTATTTTGTATTTTATTCATTTCAATGTAAAATAACACGAAGCGTATTAAATTACAAAATTTGAAAGATGCCATTGAGTGTCAAGATACCACGCACACAAGTATCTATAGTTGCCGTAATAAAAAAGCTATTGTTCTTAGGTAGTGCGGTATCTAGTAGGTACGCAGCGGATATCAATCCTTAGTCTAAGATCTATATTATATTAATAAATGTTGCCAATTTCAAAATGAATGAAAAAAAAATTTTACTGATGTATATATATTATGATATTGCGTAAATCTGAAATGATTTAAATACGTACCTACCTAATTAGAATAAATAAATAAAATTTCAAAAAATCTGAAAGTAAGTACCTACCTACAAAAATGTTAATATCTTAACAAAAAAAAACCATAGATCATTTATAAATGAGAGACTTATACGTCTAGATAGACTGCTGTGAAAACGTCGAAAAAAATTCAGTTTAGAACTACCCTCTATTTTGAGCAATGCACGCACACTAACACAAAGTGTCATACAAATCGCGAGTGTTAAACGTAGCTTGTCACGCACACTAAACTAATATTTCTGGTCTGTTTTTATCGGTTGTCTAAAGCAAGAGACTATCTAGACGTATAAATAATCTAAGCAAGAAACATATCACACAGTCACGTGGACTCATATTGTACATAAATCTTATATCTTTAAATGAGCAATTCTTGTATACATATATATATATAATTGGAATCTCGGAATCGGCTCCAACGATTTTCATAAAATTTAGTATATAGGGGGTTTCGGGGGCGATAAATCGATCTAGCTAGGTTTCAATTTAAAAAAAATGTAGTTTTATCCGTTTAAATGAGAAACAGCTACAATAACTTTAGAATACAAAGGTAAATTTCGGCACTATATACAAGACTATAGTAGCTCAGATGGGACATTGGGTGATCCGGAAAGCAGAAGACCCGGTTCGAATCCAGATGTCCTATTAGTTTTTTTTTTAAATTCAATTTTGTACATTCTTAAAAATCCGAGCAAGGCTCGGTTGTCCGGATATTATTTTATTGAATGGTATACTTAATAATCATGAAGCCATTACAATATTATTATTTTAGTTGACCACAAGAAAATGCTTCACAATAAAAATTCATTTATTAAATGGACCTTATCATTTTTCAGTCAGCCATAACAATGTTAACATAATAATAATTATAACATTTATTATCAATCACTTAAGTTTGATGCTTTTTAATTACTTAATAAAAAAATTTAACCTATAAATAAATACTAATATTATAATAATAAAAATATAAAAACTTTTTTGGCACTTAATGGATCAAAACAATTACTTAAACATTATCGGCCTTGAAAATAAAATTGGTATAAAGTTATAACTGAGAAGAAACCAAGAATATGCAAAAACAAATAGATATTTTGCATAGGATTGCTTAATACGGCAGTATCAAGATTCCCGTTTATTTGTAAGACTGCTTGACATTCGGTATACTTCAGAATTTTAATTTTTTTTATTTAGGTATTTAGTGGCACGGGTTGCAATCCATAGGCTCAAAATTACAATTGTATTGACAGTGTTGTCAGTGATATAGTCACCATTTCGCATATTCTCGGTTTATTATCAGGTATAACTTTAGGCTTAGTTTATTTGTAAGGCAGTAAAATTTTAAAATGTAGGTATAGCAAAGTTATATAGTAGTAAAGTTAATATAAGTATTATAAACAACATTGGAAAGCTACTGGCTATATAAATGTAAAAAAGTGCAATATTTAAATAACAACACCCAATAATATTAATATTCATGAAATTTTTGAGTAAAAAGAGATGGCAGTTACTGAATTTTCATTCACAACCTTATCCGGAATGAGCTGAAATAAGACAAGATATAATAATTATTCTATTAGCGGTATAACATTGCAAGTGAGACAGCAGTGGGAGGCTCCTTTGCACAGGATGTAAATTAAATTTGTAAACAAAATTAATGAACAAATTCATGAATGAAATGAAGTGATCACTTAACACCAGGTGACCCATACACTCTTTTGTCCTCCTATTCCATAAAAAAAAAATATATATAAATTCTTTATTATAAAGGAAAATACCACTTAGAGCCTAGCTACTTATCCTCATAATTCAAATTTAATGATAAGTAATACATATTATATGGATCATAGAAAAATGTGTTGTTTTATCTCATTCCCTTCATTAATATTTATTATGGACATGGTCTTAGCGCGACATTTTATTCTCGAATATGTCCACACTCACTATCTGTTACAGCGCAACTGCCTTTGTTATATGTAATCCGCTGGCTAAACGGATATAATATTCGCTCGCTAACCCCAGATGGAATCACGCCCATAATCCAAGGATGATGAAGGTAATATCAATATTTGGTTGACATCTGCAGTCTACATGGATGGCTAAGCTAGGTCACCCCTGATGTGATGCTGGATTACATCCTCCTGAAGCTAAATCTAGACATGTACATAATTCTAAAAGGGTAGCGACACTCCTTTTATTCCTCTGGTGTAGCAAGAAAATATGGGTGGCGGTGATCACTTAACATCATGTGACCCATACATTCATTTGTCCTCCTCAACCACAAAAAATCTAAGGTGCTATAACAAAATAATTACAGTACAATATCACAAGCCCACATCATCCGAGCTCTAGGAGCGACCTCAGCCTACCAAGACTTAGTGCCTGTTGGTCGACCCATACCCTCACATTCTAGGATTATGTGGACTATGGTTATGTTCAGACTATACTATACTTGGCTGCTATTTTACACAGGTTTTCTGTTCAAGTGTGGTAATAAACAGGTGACTGGTTTAATATACTCACTGACAAAAATCTGAACTCTTATCAATTATATGCTCAAACTCTGCAAATGAGAGTGCCCCATCATCATCCAAGTCAGCTTCTTCAAGAACATTTTGCACCAGTTGCTGTATTTCTGAGTCGCTGAGTTTTAACTCAGCTCCGCACAGTCTTTCAATAACCTCCCTTAAATCAGATACTCCAATCATGTCATCTCCATCAAAGTCTGTAAGAAATCACATAAAAGTCAATCAGATTACTTTATTAAAGTGTTTGAAATGATAATATGTAGGTGTTAATGATATTAGAGAGAGATATATTAAAGAGTGGATTTAGTCTTTTAAGATATAGCTTGGCATTAGACATACACATAAAACTGAAGTGTCTGCTTATGATATCAAATGAATGAACATTGTAATATGATAGAATTCCAATAAAAAAGATGGTGGCTCAAAGGCTAGAACTCAGGGTGTACACACAACAGTTATCTCTCAGAAAAATCAGCTTTCATCGGTCATTTCAACAACTGTCTTACGAATTTTCGATCAGGTCATGTATCAAAGAAATATGCTCAACACTGCTAAAGAAGTTTTCTCTTCAAAAAAATATTTCATGACTGCGATTAGATCCCTCCATCCATCCAATATGTTATATTGGATGATAAATTCAAATATTTTTATTCAAAATAGGATGTGACATCACTTATTGAAAGTCAAAAAACTAACACCCGTTCCAAAATGAATGCCTCAGACCTGAGAAGAATGGGCGCAACAAACTCAGCGGGCTTTTTTTTTTTCATCAAATAAATATATTTACAATGTAATATTGTACAATTAAACTTATTATTTAATAGCCTGAGGGCGGTCACTCCATTCCCAATCTGTGGTATCATTAAGAAAGTCATTTATGTTATAGTAACCTTTACCACACAAACATTTTTTAACAATTGTTTTGAATAATGTTATACTTTTATTTTGAACATTTTCTGGGATCTTGTTGTAAAAGCATATACATCGCCCCACAAAAGACTTACTAACTCGACTTAGCCAAGTAGTAGGCATCATAAGTTTATGTCTGTTCCTGGTGTTAACATTATGGTTATGACAGTTTCTGGCAAATTCACTTATGTGCCTATAAACATACATTACATTATCAAGAATATATTGAGAAGCAACAGTCAAGAAGTTAATTTCTTTGAATTTTGCTCTCAATGATTCTTTAGGACCTAGGTTATAAATATCGCGAATAGCCCTCTTCTGCAGCACAAATATTGTATTAATATCGGCAGTGTTGCCCCATAGCAATATATAATAATAATATAATAGATGATGGGTCATAGCTCTTTCAAAAACCTAAGATCTTTAATATACATGTTGCTGACAGTTACCTGTGCAGAACTGGCATGGATGTAAAAGAGACAGCCACTCACATTGGATGGGTGTCTCTTATACCTCCATGCCTCTATACCAAACACTGGGGTCTCCAAGGGCACACCCTGAGGCTAGACATCTGTAGATTACCTTGAGGAGTTAGGATGTCAAAAATAGCCAATTATTGTAATATAGTCCAGGTTGAGTTAGAGAAAGTAGTTTAAATATCAATTTTTGCTCTAATTTGATTTAATCATCAAGTAATACACAAAATATATACATACCAAATATTCTGAATGCATGTTCGGCTTTAACACCTTTAGGAGCACTCTCACTAAACACAGACATCATATCAAGAAAATCTTCAAAAGTACAATCACCATCATTGCTTGAACTAAATACTTTACAGATTCTGTCCCTGAATGGATTCACTCGTAGTTCTGGGTACTGGAGGATTTTTGCCATTGGCAGCTTTGCATTCTTATTGTGGCCAACTTTCTCAGGTGCTAAAGCTTTAAATTTTTGATGAGCACTACAAAATAAATTTTAAGTTCAAATATCTGTACATTTAATCTATCAAACACTAAATAGTATTCGTTGTAATTATTATACTTACTATAGAACTTCTTTTTTAGTGAAGTAGGTAAGGTCCTAGAAGAAACGTACCGAATTATCAATTACTAGTGCAAGTACAAAATAAGACATTTTCAATAATAAATACTTAGGTAGGTACCTCATAATCTTGAAGTTCATCTTCAGTAAATTGACTTTTTCCTTGGCCCATTCTATGAAATATTTTGAAGACAATAATGATATTATGTAGTTTAATATCCAAACGTATTTTATTAAGTATTAAATTTTATCAAATAAAATCACGCCAGAAACACAATTATACTCAATTCTTATTTATAACTTTCAATTATTATTGTCTACTATTACTGTTTTGTTTATTTATATTAACTAGTTTTGGTCTTTGCCCTTTGGAAACACAGAAGAGAAGCTCTATCAACTAACACTCTCTAATCTCTATCAAATTCAGTCTTATGTGTCAGTGTCAAATGTCAGTGAAGTGAATTTATAATTATAAACATAAATTATTAGCATTAGTCTCTCTCAATATTGTAATGTATATTATGATTATATTATCTTATCCTTTACAAAACATTTATAATATTAAACTTTGATTGAGTATGTAGGATGAGTATCTACCTATATTATTACTTCTCTGCTTGGTCATATAATATTATCTATATGATACACGTACCTACTCGGATAAAAATGTAACGCCTTAATTATTTCACTGGCAAACATCACGCCATGCAGACCAGTGGTGCGGGTCATTCGTTTTCCTAAATTATGGTCGAAGGAGGCGATGGCTGGTCCATATGTCATGCTACAGGCGCTACTTGTAGTAGCTGGTTGGATGGTCTTGTCATTAGGAACTCCATGTATAATATCTTTTTAATTGTTAAAACTCGGATAATGCCTTTATTTATTTACTACATGAATGACTACTGTAGTACTCTATAACTAGAGAGGTTTAATTTACTTAATTTAAATTTATTTTTAAACTTACTCGTATTGAGTCATGTCGTTTGATTTTATTAGGCATCACTTTACATAAATTGTAATTAATATTATTATAAAACGATGAAAGTTTTTATTTAATTTTATAACGTGAATTGATTTGGTACTAGAATATCAAACTGAAACTACACACCTACAAGAAAACCTATATAATACTTACTTGAACAAAAAAACAACTTTGGGATTGATGTGATATATTATGCAGACACATAACTGACCCACACCAACGAGTGGGACTAAATAAATATTATGATTAATATTAACTGGCAATAAAATATCTTTACAATCTACTTTACGAGATGCTAACAAATGGGTAACTCATAGAAAAACGGCCATTATTTTACAAATAATTATTATTAATCAATTATATTTTTCAAAGCTACAACTTGCATCAAATTTTTAATAAGTAGGTAAGTATAAATTGTATTTAAAAGTCAGAATTCATATAATTTATTATCCATGGCAAAGGAGATGGCTGCGCGCCAGACCCATTGCTATGTCCCTTCTTGCTGTACAATGACCCTGGTTCATAGGGCCCACCAGGCATAATCTCGCACAATGATGGTAGTGTATCTTCGCAAGCGACAGACCGCCACGTGTGTTGATGAGTTAGAACAACGCAACTATACGACGAGTTCCGTCGAGGGTGACCAGGGGACCATGCGCGGTAGCTAGTACAATCAAGTGGATCACCTAGAAGTGACAGATAAATACATATAAATAAAGGTCACGTAAGTTACTTATTTTCTCAAAATTAATTCCTTAAAGAGGTATCCCCAACCCCAACAAGGTGTCCCCAACGCGTTACTAAGAAATAGAATATTGACGGATACCCAACCGGAAAACGTAGAGAAATGTTTAGTCTTCTGATACTTGAAACCGGATCCTTACCGGTATCTCGTGCACACCGCATTTATTTCAAATTATTTAGGAAAGCAAAGCAAATCATTGGTAACGAAACTATTAAGTCGTATGCTTATAGGTAATAGAACAATGTTGAACTTATGAATACATCATGATAAAAATATTCAATTTTTATTTTTTTTTCGCATGTAAGCATGAAAATGAACCAGCCTACACGATTAGTCCGGCCCCGGTGCGGACACGTTGCGGTGCTAATCCAATCCTTAAAGTGTCTTTTGAGTGTAATATATCGTACCATTTGTTGCATAAAACTTTTGGTCACTCCTCTGCATGCCCACGAACGCACTAGGCACCCCAGCTCCGATCAACAGCTGCGACAGTGCATCAGTTCTGTGCTCGCTGCTAACGTCGGCGAGTACACCGCCCTTATTGCTGCAAGACAGCTGAGACTGCGAGCTGTTGAGCTGTAACTGCAGGAAGTAAAACATGCCAGTTGCTGGAACGCACGTGGCGTTTGCGTCAGCTGAAAATATTCGTAAAATGTTGTGAATATTCTCATATTATTCATTCTTCGGCTCTCGAAATCAAGGCGAAATTAACATCAAATACTTAATTATTCCCGCGGTCCCTTGAAGCTGTAAAGAAATACTAAAACTTATACTAAACCTACCTATTATATCATCATTTTATTTTTTAGCAATACAGCTGGTAAACATAAATTTATAGTGTACTTCCCATCCATACAACATTTCTGAGCGGCATCTTCATGGGGTGTCAAAAGTCTCATGAGCCCAGCAATGATATTTAAAAGTATAGATAGGTTACGTCAACAACATTCGGTGTTTGAAAATGATACACTAACGCACACATGAATAATTTAACATTGCAATAGCACACTACATTACGATTACATGTCAAAGAAGGATAGTAAATGGAATGATCGCAAGCGAAAAAGAGATAACTGTAATTTGCTAATTGTTTCGTATTTGTAAAGAAAAAATACAGTTAATTCATCACATATGATTTGTTACCGTAAACCGTGATTTATGCCTAAATTACGATTCATTTGTAAGTTCATGTTTGTTGAGGGTTTATTACAATAAGGTAATGGGAGAAGAAGAAAATGATCCAGTGATTCTTATGCAGTTAGCAAGGGATATACTGAAAGGGACAGTGTTATTGAAAAAACTCCTACGTTAACAAATAGCACTCACTGTCTACATCCGCTACCCACTCCAAAACTTATTTAGTAGTTTGATAGTTCAGCTACCTATATACGCGCTTGTTTATTAAAAATTATTACATTTCGTATTACATTCACTGCAACAACGACTTTTTAACATCATTTCCTAAAATATTCTACCTCGATCATCCCGCAACAGACAGCATATAATTGTCATTTCTGTACGTTGATCTATGATCGGCTTGGCGGCAATCGGCGTTGTCATGGCGACATATTTATTTTTTTAGATAAATAATGAGATCAAATAAAATTTTATAATTCATTATTTCTTAACTGTGGTATGTGCTATGATTTTTTTTTACTTTCGTAATTAGTGCATCTTCCTATAACTCAAGACGGCATTTTAATGTTTTACCTTTATCAAATTGTAAGCAATTCTGTCAACAAAAACGCGTGTCTACCGTTTTCGTATCGAGAGAGCGACTACGACCAAAGGAACCAATTGACTCAATTTAGGCGATTGATTTTCGGCGCGCTAGTGACCTCATCTGTGATGTATTATAAGTGTTTACCTCTTTTTATACTATAATATCATTGGAGCCCAGTAATGTCATTAGCTACAGCTGCGCGCTTTAAATTGAAACACAATATAGCTTGCACAGAAGAAGAAAGAAACCGTCAACGATGAAAAAGATAGGATATAAAGAAAAGGAAAGGGTTATGAAGAACAGAAGCTTTGCCGGCGAAAAATGCCGAAATGGCCGATTTTACGAAAAACAAGTTGAAGAGAAAATAGAAGTGCTGATATTTTCTCTTAAACTATTTTTCGTAACATAAAAATACGTATATATCAAATTCCTACGTCAAAGACAGACAAGGCATCTCACCTTTGTATTGCAGACGTCTTCCTGAATTTCACTTTTTTTATGACAATAAGGGCCCTGCCCATTACAATGCAGTGCCGCTCAGGATTCTTGAAAAACCCAAAAATTCTGAGCAGCACTACAATTGCTTTCGTTTCCTTGAGACATGATGTTAAGTCACGATTGCCCAGTAATTCCACTAGCTACAGCGCCCTGTCCGAAACACAATAATGCTTACACATTACTGCTTCACGGCAGAAATAGGCGCCGTTGTGGTGCCCATAATCTAGCCAACATCCTGTGCATAGGAGCCTCCCACTTTCTATTAGATAAGCCACTTGCCCGATTTCCCTTTGTTTCCTAAATGAGAAACAACGTGCATACTGAAAATATTATATGAGCAGCTGATATACTCCTCTCTATCCACCATATTATTGTGATTTGCGTTCAGTTTCTCGCAATGTAATCTAATATAATAAAGCTGAAGATTATTTTGTTAGTTTATATGTGCTAATCTCTAGAACTGTTTTTTTTTAGAAAGAGGATTTGATAAACTCTTTTTTTTATAAGGAAATCAAACAGCATACATCAAAATACTTATAATACATCACAGATTACACGATTACTTTTTAAATTTTGCGGGTAAATTGCTTACTAATATTAATTGCGTTAACATCATAAAATTCATAAATAATATGGTACAAATGCACTTGTTTTTTAATGTATAGCATTTTTACCTTTATTTTAATAATTTTATAAATATATTAATAATCATTAATAAAATCTAAATCTTCATACTTTCTATTGTATCAAGTCACAAGATCTTATTAAAAATCTAGTATTAACTTTTGGCAAAACAATAACTTTTATTTTACGCGTAGACAGTCTGGGTACATAGTGTGTAATTTTTGTGCTTGACATTTACGGTTTTTATTTTGTACAAAATAAGACAAATTAACAATAATTATTGGTTCACTTGATGGAAAATGAAAACCTATAGCCAAATTAATAAGGAAGGCTATCTAATTATTAATCCTGCTAAACTGGTAAAGCAAGCTCAAAGAAACAAGCGATCCCGAGCTACTTTGTAGAGTTCCGTATGGCAACTTCATAGTAAATACTGGATGGAGATGAATGCTAGTGCTTTCTCGCAAGGTGGTGAAACTCACGCGAAGGTTACGTGAGAAACTTCATGTGTCCTGTGGGTTCAGCATAATTATAAATTCAGGGTATTTTGTGGCTGTTAATACTGTGTATTGAATAGGAGTCAGCTTAGGAAAGTAAAAACAGCACAGCAAAACATGGAAAGGTTTTTTTAAACATGCTAATAGATAAAATACCAAATAAAAATTTAAGAAAAAAGAGTAAATTGCAAGATGTAGCAAGTATAACGAAAAGAATGAAATGGAACTGGGCAGGACATATAACAAGAAGATCTAGCAATAGCTGGAGTAGTATGTTCACATTATGGTATCCGAGGGACGCAAAACGAAAAAGAGGCAGACTTATCAGGTGGATCGACGAATTAATTGCCTTTGAAGGAGTACTCTGAACCCGAGCAACAGCCGACAAAATATTGTTGAAGAAGGTGGAGGCCTTCGCCCAGCAGTGAGATGCAATATAACTAGAATTTATATTAATTAAAATTATTAATTATGATCTAATTATAGACCAACAGTTTTTTATAATTAATAGTAGTTTAAGGCTTAAATATTAAATAAATACTGTGTAGCGCATTCGAGGATATTTGCCGAAACGTTTGTTTGTACGCAATAATGTGAAAACGTTTCACGTCCTTGATGCGAAGGGTGTGGGGCAAGTATTCTGAATTAATTCGTAAATCTATTTGTCTGCCAGTATTTGAACCATTGTAATATGATCCACCTATTGACTCAAAGAAATACCTGTACAATTTTGATATTGCTGCTACTATTATAGAAATTGACGTAATTATTATTAGAACTTGCTTATTGACTATTTATCTGCTATTAATTTATTCTGCTGTTGTCAATATAATGATAGTAATAGCTGATACTTTAACAGATTACAATTGGCGCTAAAACAACAAATATTGACATGGCGAATTATAAAATTTCCAATTTTGTTTAAACTGTAACCGTAGGAGCTGATAGCTTAAGCATAATATATAATTTTGTAATATAGTTAATTAGGTATATAAGCTTTTGTTACTCACCTATCGGCTTCGCATAAATGCTATAGTAATCATATCTCGAATCATTTGTCAGGGAAGTCGCTCCGCGTACCTCCGGGCACTTTAATACCTCGCAAGTAAACTCATCTTCTTCGAGAGATTTATAAAGGGGGCTAAAATTGAGCGCCAAAGCTTTCTTCTCGATACCAAGTCTGCGACAGCTGGTGAGAGAGATAAAATTCGCTCTTGCTGCGACACTATGCTTAGAACGATGAAACTTTTGCACTAAATGGTATTTGGGGACATGCCGCTTGCTATCCGACGAACACATCGTCGCTGAGGCTGTTATTATTTGCAGAGCAACTGCAGTTGTGATTACCATATTTATTTTAACTGGCCCTATTCTGGACATTTCTTCCATATTCACTTGAGATTCAATGCTTCCGACAAACTAAAATTTGAACAAATTATAAAAAAATGTATAATTTTATCAATTCAATTTTTTTTATTTCGTGCAGTACATACTTCAACGTTACTGAATTTGTTATATGAAAACAAATGAAGGCAGAAAACTCCGCATTTACTGTAAAAAAATTAAGATGACTCAATTCCTAGCGTAATTAAGTAACATACTGTTTGAAACAGCCAGTCGCGGAATACTGTCTTCAGCTTGACATCTTCTGGCACGAGTCTGACTCGCTACCCAGATTGTCCTAAGTGGTTCAACGAGTGTCTTACCTATTCCAAAAATATTTTAACAATTACAGAATTCCGAATGAATATACCTTGGCAGTAGAATTTTTGAGTGAGTAATATAATAAATACTAGTTGACCCGACAGACGTTGTTCTGTTCATAATAAAAAAAACTCTTGCGTATTGCGTAAAATCTTTGCTGACCTCTACTCGGCGAAAGGAATTTTCCTAACAAATTTCTAGTATCTACGCCTTGTGGTTCCAGAGATATCGTGATGAGTCAATATATAGTTGGAAATCTCATATATATATATAATTACTCACTCCACAATAATGTGTTATTTGGCTGTTAGTTAATATCAAATTATTGGTAACCTTTTTGTACGTTCCGTTATTATCGAATTAATGTCCTTTCTATTTTAAACAGCATTCAAACATAATAATGAAACAGCCTAATAAATATTGTGGTATAAAGCGGATACAATTATACCGCAACGGATACGTCCATCTTCTGGACGGACTATTTGCTATGACAGAATAATTGTTGTAAGTATTTTAAACCACACACAAAGCTAGTTAGATAAGGGATCAATTGTTTTTAATGGCCGTGAGTGCTGTTAGTCGTATTATATTATCTATCTTCAGGACTTGAAATAACATGAATTGCATGCAAATAAGTACAAAAAGTTTGAAAGGCACATAGTTTAACGGACAAACGGCCTTTGGGGCAGAAAAGTCCTCGAATGGCGACCACGTACCGGAAGACGCAGTGCTGGTAGGCCCCCCACAAGATAGACCGACGATCTAGTCAAGATGCCGGAATACGTTGGATGAGGGCAGCGCTGGACCTAACGTCGTGGAAATCTTTGGGGGAGGCCTTTATCTAGCAGTGGACGTCTTCCGGCTGATGATGATGATGATCAAAAAAAAAATCAAAAATCAAAATCAAAAATTTATTTATTTAGCATTTTAGTAAATAGTATTTGTAGGACTTCCCTTTTAAGTTCGCAGAACCTGTGTTAGGGAAGACCGCTCTTTCCAACGGATAAGAATGCTTACACATTTAACAAAAACATGAATTATAGTTAAATAAACCAATCTTAGGCATAAAATAAACAAACTAAAAATTATTTCAATATTGAAGAAGTACAAAAAGTGTTTATTATTTATACGCTAACTTCACCATTGTGCCTTTTGTTTGATTGCCATATTGAGTAAGATCTAGAAAAAGGGACCTAAATAAAACCATTGAACAGGTTTAAGGCATTAGGCGCGAAAAAATCGGTATTCGAAAATGATTTTCCAGACTTTGCAGAAGAAATAAAAACGAGTCAGGCAGTACAATAATGAATTAAATTAAACTAGCTATCTGAAAACCAAACTCGAAATCGCATAGAATTAATTTTAATTAGTTCTTAGTTATTAACATAGTATTTACTATGTCCTACTGAAAGGTTTTGTTATACGTCGGCTTTAGAATTGAGAGACTAATAACATTATTAATTTGTCTTTGATCATATCGGTGTATTTTCATAGTTAGGTAGGCTGAGCACGCACTGCGATTAAATGCATGCTTTTAAACGTAAGTCTGAAATCGGAAAAAAATTAACACATAGCTTTCTATACATGCGCACGCATTAGCGACTTTTTTCAGTGACTGATTTTAAAAATGCAACTTGCTACATTTTGATAACGGTTTATAAAGGCGCGTTTTTTTGTGCCCCATAGTATTAGTATAGTGGCGCATTCGGTTTTCTATTCATTCTCGACTGGGCCAGCGCAGAGGATAGATCTTTAGGTGATATTGCCTTATGATTTATGAAATGCAGTGTCTTTATATTGTAGATACTGGCTCACAGATTGTAATCTTCTTCTTCTTTTGCCGTTCTCAACCTCTAAGGTGTAGGCCTCCTTCAGCTTATGCCATCTTTTCTGGTCTTGAGCAGTTTCCAACCACTTTGTTCCCACCAGTCTTTTGGTATCGTCGTACCAACGCATCTGCGGTCTTCCTCTCCGGTGTTTCTCACCCGACGGTCTCTATTCTATCACTGCCTTGCACCACGAGCCATGCTTGCGGGTGACATGGCCAGCCCACTCCCATTTCAATTTCGCAACACGTTTGGTTACATCGCTCACTTTGCTCTGCTCTCTGACCCATTCGTTTCTTTTACGGTCTCTCAGTGTAACTACTACTAGTTTTCTCTCAATTGCCCTCTGAGCCACCTGAAGTTTGTGGAGGATCTCCTTAGTAAAAACCCAAGTCTCAGCCCCATACGTAAGCACTGGCAAAATGCACTGGTCGTGAATACGAGCTTTTTGGTCGGCACTGATTTTCATGTTGAACGCGAACTTGAGTTTGGAGTAAGCTGCCCACGCCAGTTTTATGCGCCTGTCAATTTCGTTAGCCTGATTGTACTTTCCCATTACGACCTCTTGACACACATACTTTTCCACTTTGTCGATGAAAGTGCCATTTACGCTGATGTTTTGCGGTACTCTTTAGCATGTTGGTCATGATCTTGGTTTTGTCGAGGTTCATTTTTAAACCACACTCCTCAGATGCTTGATTGAGATCCTGTATCATAGCTTGAAGGTCGTCCGGGTTGTTCGCAAGCAGTACTATGTCATCCGCAAATTGTAGGTTACTGAGTCTCTTGTCCTCTATATTAATTCCACGTTCTACCCAATCCAACTTCTTGAAAATGTCCTCCAGTACACAGGTGAACAGTTTTGGAGAGAGTGTATCTCCCTGTCTAACTCCTCTCTGAATCTTGACAGGTTGAGTTTCTGGTGGTAAGTTAACCTTTAAAGTTGGATTGTTGTAGATATTTTTTATGAGGTTAGTGTAACGGTGATCAATACGGGCGTTCTGAAGGGACTGAACCACTGCCCCAGTTTCAATGCAATCAAATGCCTTCTTCTAGTCTATAAATGCGACCCACAGTGGTAGTTGATATTCGGTGGCTTTTTCAATAATTACTCTCATAGTTAATATGTGATCCATAGTGCTAAAACCACCCCTGAAACCTGCTTGCTCAACTGGTTGGTAATAGTCGAGTTTCCTAGTCAAACGAATGGTAATAATTTTCGTAAACAATTTATACAGCTGTGATGATAGGCTGATAGGTCGATAATTGTTAAGGTCTAATTTGTTCCCATTTTTGAATAGCAGAATGATCGTTGCACTTTCCCATTTTTCCGGTACTCGGCACTTATTAAAGAGTTTAATAAGGAACTGTAAGACCACATCCCCACCTTCTTTGACCATTTCTACGATGAGATCATCTTCACCAGGGGCCTTGCCATTTGACATCTTGAGTATTGCGGCCCGTATTTCAGCTTTTGTTATCTCCGGTATGTCACATCACATGGACATTCTGTAGTAATTAATATACTCGTCGGGATGCTACAGCACGTCGTTGTACATTTTGCGAAAATACCCTTTCAAATGTCTTTGATCTGTTAATGAGTGTACCCAGTACCTTTGACGGCGCTGTTTTCGTTTTCTTTTTTCTATTTTGAAAACCAAAGCCGCAACACATGCTGCTCGCCAGAAATCCATGGTGATACTGGAATAAAATTAAGCAAAACGCCAACCGCAGTGCGAGGTTGTATGCTGTTTTGTGTTTTCAGCTATTTCTAAACCGCTCGCCTTTAACCGCAGTGCGTGCTAAGCCTTATACAATAAAGACTACTTCTAAATCTAATTCCTAACTCTAATTGCAGCAAGTATAAAAAAGCAAACACACTACTACTGATTGATTGATCCGTTAATTAAATCTAGGCCTCAGGTCTATATTCCAGTTAGTGTCTCTATACGTAATCGTAAACGTATCCGTGATCTAGTGGTTTTGTTACTGTCTTCATATCTATTATAAGATAATACGAACTCAACTATAGCAAGCTGATTCTGGATTAATTTAAAAAGAAATTGCAGATATTATCTGCAAATTCGTTATTTGTGTATAGAAACATCACGAAGAGTTCTTGACTTGGTTCATGTGGGACAAGGTTGCGCATTTACGTTTTGAAGCGTCCTAAAATGTGTACACTACATTAACCCATAAACCCTAGTATATGGGTAAATTTGCGCAATTACATAAATCCGGAATTTGAGCTCTTACGTAAGCAGGTAAGGTATATCATCACCCCATACTTTTGAGCCGTTTCCGTAGAGCGCTTTCATTTATCTTAACTGATATGCAGCTCTTCGTTTACCGAATTAATTTCATTGAAAACTTCATAGATTCTATAACTGGTTATCTGAGACATTTCCAGCCGGGCCTTTCCTAGATCTGGTATTTTCAATACATAATATTCTTAAGCAAAAGTTGCAAATAAAAAAAATCCATATAGGGCAATTGAACGCATTAGCATACTTATACGAACAATTTATGCGGATTATTACCCTTAACCATCAAACAAGAGTTTATCAAAATCGTTGACGATTGGATCATCCTAACTGTTTAATCATTACCATTAGTCACCCTAGATAATATAAAGAAGTACATACGTTAACAAGCTTACAAGCAAATTTTAGTAAAATATCGGATAAAGTTAAGCAAAAACCAATTCAAATAATTCGTGACAAAACAACGTGACGGTGCGAAAGCCACGGAAAAGATACAAGATTTTTAGTTGTAAATTGTTTTTAAAATATTTTGCATGCACACACTAACTGCGTACATTTACCCAACGAGACGATATGCGATTACAGGCTCAACCAAAATCGTAATACATAATTTTCAACAATAAATACTGCTTATCTACTGTATAAAAGAAAAAACGGGCTAAATATGACACCATCAAAAACCGTCATAAATCTAGACGTACCTACCATTTCAAAAAAATTGACATAAATTTGGTAATGCTTTTTGTTTGGATTGAGAATTAATTTACATTATTAGCCTCATAATGGGTTGTTTCTACTCTCGAAGAACGGAGGAAGTAAGTTGTGGTTTTTGGTATGTAATGTATTAGAAATTGTTGCAAAATACTAATGTAGAACAGCATATTTCAATGTTTGCAAATCGAAATAGTGCAACTCTGGGATTAGTCAAGGTAATATTACCTATTTTAAATAATCTGGAGAGGTTCTACTATTCTTTTACGGTAATTTATGAAACTGAAAAGTTTTCCGCAAAGTTTATTTAATTTGTAACTTAGGGCTGAGTCCTACAGCTATGGCTCAACCGTCTTATCTTGTTCATTTATTTCAGAGTTGATTTGACTTAGAATAATATCAAACGGCAAGTTTTTTGTTTTAACAGGAAGATGGATTATACGACATGACACCAATTAAACATCTGCCAGTAATCTTTGTGAACGGCGTGCCAGGTGCCGGCAATCAAACTGTGGCAGAGACCATCTCCAACATCACAGGCTACATGATGATCAGGCCCGGAGAGCTGGTGCGCGCAGAATCTGAGAAAGACACGGCGAGGGGTCGCCTCATTTGTGATAAGTTGCAGGCCCAAGAAGAATTACCAGAGGTATTGAGTAAATTTTAAAAGAATTTTCTTAAACTACACTTATTTTTGTACTTATATGGTGTACTTCTATCGAGGGTTGATTGATTGTTTCGCATTGTTCCATTTTTATATGCGTTACCGGCGTAAGTTGCGAGTATGCTCTGCTTTAAGATCCGTAAGAATTCATCAAAGTTGTTCCAAACAGTTTGAATTTGTTTTCTATGAATTACAAACATGTCCATGTCACTCCAGAGGTACGATTCTATTCATAGGTAGGTGTAGGCACTTTAACTTTGGAAACTTAAAGAAATTATGTTTGAAATTAACTGTAACTATTTCCTCGCAGCAATTAACGGTGGACCTGATCAAAGAAAATATGCTTATGAACAAGGATGCCTCGGGATTCATCCTGGTTGGTTTTCCACGGAATCCTCGCATGTCCAATATATTTAACAGACAAGTCAAATGGCCGGAGAAAATTGTAGCACTTGAAGTGGACAACGAGGTTAGAAATTTTATTTATGTAGCGAGAGCGAGATGCGTAAATACTAAGATATTCCAAAATTATGTGAAATACTGTCAAATGTTCTGAATCAGCAGTGTTCATTTAATTTCTTATTTGTAGCAAGAGAGCAATGGCAGATAATGTTAATAGCTTAGTTAGCTTAGTAATAAGTTGATAGAAAGTCATTAAATGTTTAGGAAAAAGTACGAAGTTAGTACACGATCTAATACGATTTGCATCTGACAAGTTTTCAAAAGTATAGTTGACAAAATAATAATTTGAAGCAGTTACATGCTTAAACTGTAGAAAAACTTAATTTAATAATTTAATTTCCAATTAAAAGGAAATGACAATTTCTTTCAGCTAGCAGCAACAAGACTACAAAACAAGTTATCAGAACTAGGCAGACCAGAATCGGAGATCAATGCAGCTCGGCAGATTGTGAGAGAAGCTGCGCACAAAGTGAAAAGCGTACATAAGAGATTTGGTGGCCACGTTATCAGGGTGGGTATACCGTCTGAGATTTTTACAACGAATGCTTTGCAATTATTTGATGGCAAATAAATTGCGGTGAATATGACTTCTAATATTGTTGCTTTTTGATCGAAATGCCAAAACGAGAGATATGTTATTGACACGCTCAAACTGTCATTTTCGAACAGAGGTAATCTGTAATCCTTCCTCCCAAAGATATATTGATTCTAAAGATTACAATTTTGATCCATGGTTTGTTTATTGTTACACTTAACCAAAGACTTGGATTATATCTTTGATCGAAAAACCGAAGATCAAAGATTAGATTGATTATTAATTTGGGCCGTAAATGATTAACTTTAATTAAGAAATTTCATGTTTTGTTTAAACTTTAAGGGGATCATCAAAAATATTTGGATGAAAAACTGAATAAAACATCGGTCATTCACTAGAAATTTCATTTGTAATTCTAGACAACTTATGCAAACCGATTGTTTATTCATCCGAGTATAATTCCCACAAGTTGAGAGAGGGATAGACAGCCAGCGAAGGTCCAGGACAAAATTTTGGTTGGACAAAAATTACCAACCAAAATTCCCTTTTGCAAACTGATGATTTCGCGGGGTTATAATGTTTATGTGACGTTTTCAGTTGGACAGCAGTGGGAACCCCACAGCCTTGGCCACAGCACTCAAGGAGATCCTTTCCGACACCATAGACAAGAGCCGGAAACAAGAGCACGCCCCCTCATCAGTGTCCGCACCCGCCATGATCCAGCCTCCCGATGAATCGCGAGACACCACCGAGGAGCGTGAAATAGTTTCTACGTGATTTGATATTAATATGTTAATTGTTATGTTTTTAAATTTTATTATATTATGGTTTAAATATTTGGAATATTTTGTCTGATAAGCTCGACTTCTCTTTAACTGTACACTGAACTTGTAATGTCACTAACTACGGCACCCTTCAAAGCAAAACACAATATTGCTTGCACCTTACTGCTTCACAATAGAAAAAAGCGTCGCTGTAGTACTTACGTACCTACCTATGCAAGGAAGACTCCCACTGGTAAACAGCAACTTGGCAACGATTCACTTATTCCTCTGGTGTTGTAGGAGGTATTCTCTGGTTTACTATCAGGGGTGTACGTCGTCATATCCAAAATAATGTGTTGAAAGAAATGAGGTATTACTTTGCAATCAATAACACCACTTAACACCTTATCTGGGTCCTTTACGGGGTCGTAATTTTTGGTGGCACATTATAAAATATTGCAGAATTTATTATACTCACGCAGCTTTTTGACTGTATTGAAATTAACAAAATAATGCCCGCAGAAAAATCATTTAGAAGACTTACAAAATACAACTTCAATCTCATTCAATTTCTACCTTAAACAACTCTTACCATTTTTCTGATAATTCTATAAGCATATAATGTAATACACCTATAATTATACCCTATAATAAATCGCCAGCGATCTTTTTTTTTAATTTGTCTTATATGTGTATTAAATGAGACTTAAAACTTCAGTAGCTTTAGTCTCGTTGTCGCTCTACTGTTAAAAAAACTTAATAGTAACATCAGCCCCACAGAAATATGTGCATAGTGCTTCTGGAATCAAATTCTTCTAGAGTTCAAAAATCCGGCTTAAAGTAAAGCTTGGAATTCTTCGTTTATAGAGTTTTCATTAAAATTCGTTAAAAAATAACGCTTGGTAAACTGAAGTCTCCCAATTTGAACGGCTCCACTTAAGAATGAAGAAAGGAAGAACAATAAGCTGAGGCTAATTATCTGGAAGTCACATTCGGCCAGAAACTCACGTGGAATTCACACATTCGACAAAGCAGTAAAAAAGGTTTAGATGGTATTCGGTGTAAGTCGACGTTTGGTAAGGAGACGGGGGATTGATTGGGGAGTCCGCTCTAAGCTCCTCCTATGGCTATTCATTGTGTACGCCCCTATTGTTTGATGGATGAAAGCCAGCCAGAAAACAACTGCAAACAGATTAAGCAGCTTGCAGAGACTTGCTGTATATGTTGGTAACCGGGGCTATGACGTCCACTCTACGGTTGGTCATTGAGGTGCTACTAAACCTACCACCTCTTCCACTGTTTATACAGCAAGAGGCGAAGACAAGCATGTTGAGAGCAATCCCCCAAGGGGGTCATGTAACTAGATGTCGCAAATGTTTAGGGCTTTAGTAGACTCATACATTAATATGTGCAAAACTGAGTCTGTACCTAATGGCATGAGACCTGGTTTTGATTCCACAATTAATCACTGTCAAATACTATATTGTCAAATAACCTCCTTGGGACGACTTCTAACTACAAAATATCGTAGAAGGGCGTGAGCCTCTTACGGTTCACCGATGCTTAAGGCGACACTAAATGCTAGCGACCTTGAGCGATATGAGTTCACGGCTGCCGGCTTGCCATCTATGTAACAAAGCCAATATTTTCAAAATTCTTGCGTGGAAAACAGTTTATTTGTTTACAATCCTCGTTATTCACTACTAATCTGAATAAATGTACCTACACAAAAAAGTACAGGCTATAAGAATAACTTTTCTGGGAGTAGTACTAAAAAAATACATCCTGCCATGCCAAAAAACTTGTTTAACTGCAAAGAAAAGTGGTAGTTTAAAAAGACTCGGGAGTGTTAACTGGTGGAGTATAACCAACAGCAAGCATTAGCAACCTACAAACAAGACTTAAGGATATGTGTAACAGGATTAAGTAATGTTCATTGCTCGAAATGCTTTATTTTCACCACAAAACTTGTCTAAAAACACCATGTTTGCTTGTTTTCTGCTTACTCTTCGCCTTAACTTGTATTAACATGCAAATAGATAGAACTTTAAGTAGTAGGTTCATTAATAGAACCGTACAAATATTGTCGCTTTAAATTAAATGGATAAAAACAGTACTTAATATATATCAAATTGCTATTATTTTGTATTCTGAGGCAAAACTATTTGAATGGACCTGGTAGATTCTGACATTTTATTAGCAATACTAAATTCTTATTAATATGTAATACAAAATTATTATAATTTTATATTTTATTAAATTGTATCTCTCAAGTTTTTGCTTATCAGTACGGATAATATTGCAAACATGGTGCACCCAACAAGCAACAACTAGCGGGTGAGATAATTTGATGGCTAGTCACATTACATAGCCCACAATATCTTTTATATCCTATCCGTAGATATTCAGAATCTAACATCAAAGATCGTTGGGTGGATATTAAATAATTTTACTTTTACTTTGTTATTTATGTTTTGATAGAAAAATAAAAATTTTACTAATGGTAATCCTTGTATTATTATTACTAATTTTAATTTTATTTTAGAAAGAATAAAGCATAAACTAACATTTAACTTAGGTAAATCTAGTTTAGTAGTCTTGTACTTAGTATCAAAACCTCAGCGTATTCTCCTCATAAAATGTAAATAAATATTTAAAAAATTACATAACTTTAAGTAATTTAATAACATTTATATAATAAAATGATACTAAAAGTTAATTATAATTATGTATGTAATATTATATAATTGGGTTATAATTACTTTACTCATTAAATATTTATAATCATTTTTGTAACCTCATTACAAGCTGAGGATTGAAGCCGCGTTGACGAAAAAGTTACATTAAAACCTCCTTACTTTCAAATCAATGTTAAAAACACTGCTGGCCCCAAAGAATGTATTTTTCGAAATTTCAAATCAAATCGCGACAAGCGACACAAGTCGTTGTCATTTGTCACGAAAATGCATCGAATTTCAAAATAAATAGCCAATCAGTTTGCCGATAATCGCCAGCGGGAAGAGTGGCGAAGAAATTTTTTCCGGCTTCAAGAAAATAATAAAACAAAATCGCCACGCTGCGTAAATCAGTGATAAAAGTTATGAAGATCAGATTGCGTGAGTATCTGTAATGCCATTTTGAGCGCTTTATTAAAATATTCATACGGCAATAGCCTTCACTTGCTATGACAAAAACTAATGACTCAAACTTTTCTGACAATCCAACAACTTCAGAAAGTAAAACGTATTGTGGTACTTCCAGCACGGAGTAAACTTTATATAACTAGACATTATAAAACAAATAAGTTATATTATTGATGTGTTTTTGATCATTAATCCAACGATTATATGCTTAGAAGGACACTTATTTTAGCAGATACGTGAAATCTACGTACTGAGATGCATTAATTGAGGCCGATATGCGCGTCCTCACCTGGGGAGCATTGGTGATATCCTCTGAATTATAGCAGGCAGACTAGACTCTATATTCATTAATAACAGTAACGCCATCTCGGCGGGGCCTATATAAATGGTCATAATATTGTAATATATATTTAAATTGATGAAATTTTAATGAAAAATATTGAATCTATTGATAAATTATATCATCATTAATATAACTGCCGAAAGTTACCAAAAGCACCATTACATAGATAACGGTCCCGTTTCCTTGATTTACAATGGATTAAGTTTGAGAATTAATTTCTTTATAAAGAATTTAGAAAGAAATTAATTCTCAAAATTATATAATACTTGTCAACTCTTTATATTTATGTTTAGCACTGGGTATGTAATTTAACATTGTTCTGTAAGTCTCTCTTTGGTAATAATATAACATTAAAATTGTAATTTTGTGAAATTTTGATGCCAAAAAAATACCGGGCCATAACCTCTTTACACAAGATGTAACACGTTTGTCCGACTCACAGCTCGGGATCGATTTCCATCGACATCGTCAAATGAAGACATTATCGACTCTGGCAACAGCTGGATGAACGATGCGGATGTGCGCCCGATGATGCCCCGGTTACCCCCGCCCCAGGGGATATTGGTGGGAGGTGTAAGGAAGCGGCGGGGCAATCTGCCCAAGAACTCCGTGAGGATCCTCAAGCGATGGCTCTACGATCACCGATTCAACGCGTACCCGAGTGACTCGGAGAAGATGTCGTTGAGTCAGGAAGCCAACCTGACCGTGCTACAGGTTAATATAATAGTTTCTACACTATTACATCACCACTAAATGGGGCCCATATTAGCCCTCCTCCCGATTAAAAACCTCCCCTATGCTGATAGCTCTAAAGCTTTTCCAACCAAGCCGAGCGGGGGCCGTGGTGGCCAAATTTGCCAGACTGCTCGCTGGGCTGGATGAAAAGAAGATCACCAACGATCTAATATATCTGTTAGTCTGTTAGACTCTAGGCTAACACCTATACGTACTTATATAATATTAGTATGAGCGATCATTGAAGGTATGCAACTGGTTCATCAACGCGCGCCGTCGGATCCTGCCCGAGATGATCAGACGCGAAGGTCACGATCCCCTGCAGTACACGATATCGCGGAGGGGTCGGAAGCAGCCACCGGGCATGGGGCCCATGGTGGGCATTCCCTCTACCTCAGGCATGATGGGCATGGGATACCAGTCCGTAGGAAACATCAACGTTGTGCCGTGGAGTGAAGTTCATGTAAGTCGACATAATTTTCTTGGTTGATTTGAAACTATGTACTTACATCTATAAACGTACTCCATCACACAGTGACGTCTCATTCAGCTAGATCATAGGTTCTCAACGTGGGCGATAACGCCCCCTTGTGGGCGTTTGAGACTTTCGGGGGGCAGTAGAAGATCCAGAGAAAATTAGGGGGCATTGAGATGGTGCAGGTGGGGCGTGGGTAGATTAAAAAATATAGTCTAAAAAGGCAAAAAAATACACGAAAATACTCTAGAAAAAAACATATTCTCAAAGTGGGCGGTGAGCAGAAATAAGGTTGAGAAACTATGAGCTAGATCTTCAACTAGAATAAGCAAAGCTTTATTTGATGCCAAACACAATAATGGTTTGCATTAAAATTTAAGTTTTTAAATTTTGTTTTCAGAACATGATGGGCCCTAATCGTTCTCATATAGACTACGGGGAGGGGTTGTTGGTATATCGTGACGTTGATGATTTTGGGGAAGAGGGATACTCCAGTGCAATAAGCGAAGAGGAGATCAAGTACGATCCCTCAGTCTGGCAGAGCACCATTCGTTATGGCTCTGACGATAGAGACATGCATGTGGGCCCCCCCAGAATGTAAGTAACTCATCATTAAACTTAAATAACATGTTACACTTTTCTGCCAATACTTTTCTATCCATCGGTACTTTTAATGAACTACTTAAATTGAACAAAACCTTGATCAAAGACTGTAATTAATAATAATTAACATTTCGTTTTATTCTTATCTGTTTTTTGCCTTGACTCTCAAAATGCTTGCCTTCGGGTCTTGCTTGTTATAAATTACATTGTACTATTCTACGTCAAGGAAATTACATAGGTTATAGCTTACGTGGGTACTAATATCACACGCGTAATAATTTTGTTGTGGTTTCTTTCACATAGGGGCCCAGCTGTGGTGACGGTGAGCACAGAGGAGGTCCCAGAACTTGGTGGCGATGGCGCTGTTTGGACGCAGCTGACGCCCGTTCCTCCACGGAGACAGGTTAGCAGCACTCCACCGCCTCCCGTTGCAGTGGAACTAGAAGTCGCCACCACCGACATGACTTAATGTGATGTGCTCAAACTATAAATTGTGTGACACTTTTCATCGAAGCAGATGGTGCCGGGTTCGTTCTCTGTCAATTTAAGATGCAATGAAACCAAATAGATTTATACCATAAGAGGGCCACTTTGCAATTACCATTTCTGACATAGCTAACCTAACCTAGTTGGGGTAAGTATCTATAAATATAGCTGACCACTGCGGTTATTATTCCCATATATAATGACAGATAATTTGAAGATATTTGCGATTATTTAATTTGGGCACAGATTACGCACGAGTTGAATGCAGAGTTGAGCAATGTTTAAGGTTACATTTTAACCTAATAATTATATCTCAAATTTTCTTCTGCCTTCCTTCAACACACATATCGAAAACATTTTTTGCCATTTCCCGTGCTTGGCGATTAATAAAAACTCGTGTTTTTTGAACAGTCATCACAAATAATATAAAATAACACGTAATAAGCGACGGCTACGGCACTGCACTACACTGAAGGCCCGTGAGGCGAGGCGTGCGGACAGCGGGGGGATATGCTCCTGCTCTTTAGCTCTCTTTCTTTCTTACGGGGGTAGCCCGACTGCATTCAACTCACGCGCTTCTAAAGTTTTGTATAATACTACGACAACATATTGAGCACACGTCTGACTGTTTAGCTTTAGGGAATAGTTACTTAATTCAGAGGCTGAATAACAAAATTAATGATATCGCTATATTAAAGTGCGAGATGGATTTTATTGAAAGTGACCGAAATAGGAACTGACGTCGCCATCTTGTGACACGTACAATTTGATTGTTTTATGTTTGTATTGAGATACCCCAGCTGTAACATCGTACATATATTGTGATAGTGATTTAATTACCATACCCAATTGTAATTAAATTTATAATGAGTTATATATATATAGTGAATTATGTCAGGCGCATGAGATATTTACGTTTGTTTTAGGGCCGTATGCCAGAAGTATTTATTACGTAATGTATGGTTGTCTCCGTCTTCATAACTGTGCATAAAAGAGACAAAAATACACTTGATAGTGGATTTCGTATTGAGACGCCTTCTGGAATGACCGACCCTAGTAAGACATGCGTTGTGGTCGCTATGTGCACATTGACTAATCAGTTTTAGGTGGTTTAAGTTATCATTTTAGGTGGGCATTATTTACAAAAAAACCCATGATAATATAAATTGCACCCATTTTATGTCTTTAGTGTTAACAGTTTTCTTGTCACAATAATGGATTGTTCAGTCATAATGCAATTGCAGTTTTGTCCATTCGGATGTGTAGAAATCATTGACGTTCAATAGATAACTAGACTTCCAATCGCCTATTATTTGCTAATAATAATCGCTTATTATATTGTATATACGTATACAATATAATAAGCGTATACATATACAGATAAGACATTAAAACATTCATTAAAATTAACACCACATTTCATGGCAAAGTTATTGTATACGCTCATTAGATACTTGGACGCGAACACGAGGCATTGGGAGGCTTTGTCATTGCGTGGCTGTGTACTCAAAGCGCGGTCGAAGCAGAACTGAATGAAAACTCTCCCTAATAGACGCGTAGGGTTTTGCTTCAGACAATTTTTATGCGTGATCGTTAGTCTAGTTGTTTATTGTACGTTAATGGTAGCAATTCAAAAGTTAATACATGTTTATGCATTTCGAAGATCCTTGAAACGTTACATGGAAACATATATTATATTGCCTTTATGTCTAACACACTTCAGTTAATATGAATATTAATATAATCACTTCAATGGCTTGAATCCAGAAGCCCATAATTGTATGTTTGGTACATACCAGACATTGTTACGTTATTAACAAAATTAAGCTTTAAATGGTTGTACAGTCCTTGTTTTGTATAAGAAAATATTATGTTATGTTCTTCGAATGGAACTTTAGTTTGCTGTTGAAATAAATTTCTAAAAATATATATTTCTTTTATTGTAGAGTTATCAGTCGGTTCGTCTTTGATATGGTGTATTGATCGTAAAAGGGAATTGTTAACCTGTATCTCGCTTATGTTTTGGATCTTAGGACTTGTTACGCCGGCAACACCTGACCGAAATGGTTCCATGTTTATTTTACTGTATTGCCTTTTACTAAAATGGAACATTTCAATTCAGGTGGTGCCGGCAGAGAGTGAGGACAAGTTCAAATGCTTGTATCTTCTTGTTGAAACAGCGGTGGCTGTTCGGCAGCGAGAAATGGAACAGGAGGAAATGATTTTACCATAAGCAACATATCGTAGGTGATAGCCTGAAAATAATGCATTACTTTGTTCAAAGTATTCAGAGCAAAAATATCATTTAAGAATAAAACAATTTCTACCCTCTTAATTAATGATAGCAAAACACAATGAATCAATAATTTAGGAGTAAGTTTTACATTGAGTAAGTTGTTTTAGATTAGATATCTGCTATTTTACCATTAGATGGTATAAGTATAAATCTTAGTTTTAAAGTATAAGTGATTTTTTCTGAGTCTTAATTGCTCCAAAGATATTAAAGATCATTATTTTGTATTGTCAAGTCGATTCAGCTGTTTTAAGCACGTTAAATTTCTACTCATTTGTTTTCAGTGAATAAAATGTTTTAATGTAAATTTTTGTGTAAATATAGACAATATTTATAAAATTCAGATAGTCTTGTTGATGGCGTGTGATCACGGAACATTGTCGTTAAAAATACTAGACAGGCTTTCAGTCGTGTTTAAAAAAAACGATTAGGTTATAAATGGCAGGTTACTAAAAACAAAAGATCAGCACCTTATTTATCCAACAAGCTATATAATTTTTCTGATGAGAAATGTGATTATTTATTCTATCAATTTAAAAAACGACACATCAACACAAGCAATTTATTCAGATAAATAATGGTTGATGTATAAAAGTTATAATTTGGTAATATGGGGTCCGCGTTTATCTAAAAAAAATAAAAAATGTCCGACTGAAAAATTATCTTCTAGTGAAAAAGTATAATATATATAGTAGTTATGGACCCAATAAAGTACTTCTTGGGAATAGGTTCAGCTGTTTAGTGCTATGACCGCTAACAGAATACTGGTGTTTGTTATTTATAAAAAAAGGCGGTAACACCCAGCTTAACTTTACCATTGTGAAATTTAAAGCTTTTTGAACAAATCAAAAAGATTCGATCCCACACCACATAAGAATAGAATGTGAAAAGTTATCCTCGAAAGTGTTTGTGCATGCCCTTTTACTAGAATAAATTTATTTTTCTGTCTATCAAAGGACAGAAGCGTCGATAGAACTTAGGGCGCAAGTTGCAAAAGAAAGGTTTTGTGTGAGGCAAGTTGATGATTTGGATGAAAGGATATTTTAAAAATGATTAGAAAATATGAGTGAAGTAGTGAGGATTGATTCAAAACCTGAATCTGATCAGTCTGGAATCCAAAAAGTACTAAAAACTAAAATTTCCAAATTATGTAATTTACTTGTATTTAAAAAAGTCTCTATGAGAGCTCTACCACTCCACTTAATTTTGATAAAAACCAAGTGATATACGATATCTATAATAAGATGACCTGTATAGCCGAGTGGTTAGCGATCTTACCTACTATGCTAGAGGTCCCGGGTTCGAATCCCGGTAGGTGCAAGCATTTATATGATGAATATTGATGTTTGTTTCCGAGTCATGGATGTTTATACGTATTTATGTATGCTTAAGTAAGTATATTGTATTAAATATATCGTTGTCTTGCAAACCATAACACAGGCTATATGCTTAATTTGGGGCAAGATAATTTGTGTAAAAGTGTCAATAATACTATAATTACAAGAATTAAACCACATTAAGTCAAACTAGTCCAGTATGGGGATGAACAAAAATGACAAACATAAGCACTGTTTTTTGTAAAGGTAAAACGCCGAGGAAAAGTTGCTTGATGCATGTTCAGCAGACACGATCATATTATAGTGATTATTAAAACACACACAACAACAAATAATATTTATTAGAAGCCGTTATGTGTATGTACAATGTCAGAGGTGTGATCAGTGCGCGACGAGAGGATCCAGAATTTCCTGCACCTGGTTGAAGATGGAATCTACAGTATCTTCTGCGTTTATCTGAAAATAAGATATAATATGTTGGTTGATTTATATCTTTAATAATTGATAAGATTTTTTTAAGTATTTAGAACTATATTTACAATACTATGACTACATTAAATTAAAACTATCTGTACGGTACTTGCTGATTTTATGAGGAATCATGAGGGTAGTTGTACGTGCTCCACTATCCGATGACACAAATCGCGCTTGGGTTGACAAGCGGACAGAGACAATTGATCTTTGCTCGGGCGTGGTCGATAGCACTACATATGTAAACCGTGTTTACCCTGAGTAACCAGTGATCATCAAGTCTAGTGTTGACGTTCAATACTAGTGTCTACATATAAAACTTTGCAAGCTAGCGATCGCCAGTGACGTTCACCTGGAACACCGGAGACCGTTGGAGCTGCTGCGCCGCCGCCATCTGAGTGACGTGGGAGTGTTCAAAGGTTAGTGGATTGCATTTACTCCTTTCCTCATGATTCTTGGTTGATTGCAAGTGCCTACATAAATTCATTTATTTAAAGAGTCAAACCGGCGACTATAGGAAACCTTAATACAGTCCCAGATATTATTCCTGAGCCCGAACACTATCATTACGTGGAAGCGTACCAAGAATACTGGCAGCATTTCCGCGTTGGATAGCTAGGCTGATCCGTTGACCGAAATAGCTGCCAGCGCTTGGGTTTCCAGTAGCCTTATTGAGGCGCGAAGATAGTATTTTGAACATTCTCCGCGCCTCTGGGCCCCACGGGCCAAGTGTCTCGATACCAAACGGCACAAAGATGTACGACTCACTGAGACCAACATATTTGCGACGCTGGCTATTGATAAGCTTTAAGTATAAATTTGGTGTCATCGAATGTTCTACTCATCAGTATATTAGAAATCAATGGGACTGTTCCACACGACATTTTCATTCCTAATTCGTAATTATTAAACTACCATAGAAATTTTCATGTCAACGCATTTCCTTACGCTTTGGGTACATCAATCAACAAGCTGTATCCATAGGCTATCCCCGTCGTCGTAGATACATTAGTTAGTATTTTATAAACAATATTCGGGTTTCTACACGTTGCGATTTCACACTGTAAAGCTTAGTTTTTCGGAAATATTGTACTTATCCATTTATATATCCCAGACCAACATCTTCTATGAGAAGGCATAATGGCATAAAAGGTATTTATTTTCTCAAAATTGATTCCTTAAGAATTATTTTTGATGTCGTTTCTAATATACTAGATACTACTATCGCTTTGGAAACAAATGGCGTTCGGAGAGAGAAGAAGCGGCGCAAGAAACTCTCCCAGCATTCTTTTTTTGCGCTCTTTTCAATAAAAATATACAATATTGTACAGTCATTTCTATCGCTATAAAACAATCATCTAGTCCCAGGCTATCCGATCACTTAGATATTCAGCTGTGGAGTAGTAGGATTGACGACAGAGCCATTTTTTAATAAAACATTTAAATTTATTGATAGATAATGCATGAACAGTGGCTGGGACTTTATTATAAAAGTGTATACATTAACCCTTAAAGCTATTATGTATCTTATGAAGCCTACTAGAATTAGTTACAAGCAATCCCTTATTTCTAGTGTTATAATAATGAAAATCACTATTAAGAGCAAAAAGGTGACGATTTTTGTGAACGTATATTATCCCTACTTATTTTATAAATGGGAATGTAAGTTTGTTTGTAATGCTTTTACGCTGGAGCTACTGAACTGATTTTGATAAAATTTGGTACAGCGATAGCCTAGAACTTGGGACAGGACATAGGCTATATTTTATCCCTGAAAAATCCATGTTTCCCGCGGGATTTGTGAAAAACTGAAATTCATGTCGATGAGCTATAACTATACCAATAGAAGGTATAGTTTGCCATAGCAATCTTCATCGAAATAAGATTCATGTAATATGTTGGGAACGGGAACCGCAACTGGAATAGGACATGAGATAATATTCAATTCCAAAGTAGATTATTATTTTTAAAAACCCTTTATTTACGCGGATGAAGTCGCGGGCATCAGCTAATATTTTCATAAATGTGCTGACGATGAACTGTCATAATAATTATTTCTTTAAATTTTTCTTTGAGAGACTGTCTATAATATGTTAGGAATTCATGTCCTTGGCTCCTTTTAGTGTGGGTTTGTGACTACTGCGTTCGCTTCTGACGCTACAAGGCGATCCATCCTTTTTGCGACAGAATTTTATTCTTTGCACGTACTACCTTTTTTAGTTTGTCCGGATACTGCATCAGGACATGCACGTTGTTATCGTGGAAGGTCTTGAGTCTCAACTTGATTGTCTCCTCATTGTCGTCGGCACGTCCCGAGCTGGCTGCGCGACCCAGCAACCGCTTCGTCAACGTCTCTGTCGACGCCTCGAAATATATTATCACCTGCAAAATTTTAGATATCAACATAAGTTGGGGTGAGCTTCCTTGTTGGTGCCAGCTCACGGCTTTAATAATAACATTAGTATTTTTCATCAAAGAGACATATTTCAGTAAAGAAGAATTTGGTATCACTAATGAAGCTAATTTAAGAAAAACATACTAGGCATAATCGTTAAGTTCATACCTATACCTATAGCAGATCGGCATCTTTCTGACGTTATAGTGATTTTAGATTCAGGTCGCTACAGACCCGTGCTGATACTTCAAAAATCATCCGTCAAAATTACGCAATTTTTGTTGGAAATTATTGTTATGTACTGAAATATTAAACCACTTTTTGTTATGTAAAATATATTTATTCTATCAAAGTATTTATTATTTAAACATGTTTGCCATCTCACGAGAAAGTCATTTATGTCTTTGAAATCTGGGAGTACTTTGAGTTAGCAAATTTTTTAATGGTGTTTTGTATGGATACTTGAGAAGAAAACTTTTATCTTTTTCAAAAATTTTCCAATTTGCAGTAAAATCGTAGTCGGTTGGGGCCAGGTATGGCTACTTCTATTGCTTTTAGTACAGGGGTTCCGTAGAATTAAAATAGTTTCACAAGACGTGTGAGGTGTTGGAGTCTGAGGAGTAACTGTCTCACTGCGAGTTTCGACATTATTGTTCAAATTTTGGGACAATAGAAATATTAATTTGTTGTTATTGTTTGACCGGATCGGAGGAAATTGAATTACACCATGAAGTGACCATGAAACGGTTACTATAACATTTCTATGGGTAAACTTCGCTAAATTGTTGTGGCGTTTGACCCTGAGTCAGCGATTATCGTATAGAGTCCTATGAAACTATTACTATTTATTTTGTAATTTAGGTGTGTTATTATTCTGACAATGACAATGTCCTCTCCCAATATTTATTTAATTAATCCATATTATTTGTTGTGTGGGACCATAGCACACCTTCGTGAGTATCGAGGTCTTCTTCATTTGGTACGAGTTCTTCCTCTTCTACTTTTGGCGTCTAGTAGATACTATTTTGTGATTATACTACCCCATCTTTCGTAACTGATTAATAAAATGAGAATGCTAGCAGAAAAACTCAGCCCATTTCCATCTTCGCACCACACACCACAAATTTAATTATCATCCCATCATGTGGATGTGTGGCTTTCCTTATTGGCTTGATATTTTTTAAGGAACTTCCCATGTGCTACTTATATTTGGAATGAACCTCATTGTGCGGAGTTTCCAGGAGGATACGACATGGGTACCTTCAAAAAAGATGCACCTTTGTAAAATGCCGACAATAATGCTGTGATTCCTCTGGTGCTGCAAGAGCTAGATTAACTGCTAGCTTGTCCTTCTCTTATATAAAAAGTATTGGTAGTAAAAGGTATTGTAAATTATGTTGCATCAACTATACAATTTCTTTACCAAAAAGAAAAACTTTTTATGTAGCTCAATCCTAGAATTATATTCTTTGTCATATAATCTTAGCACTCACACCTTCACATCCCTCAACCTGTGGGAGGCTTCTTTGCACATGATGCGGGCTAGATTATGGGTACTCCAACATCGCCTATTTCTGCCGTGAAGCATGTGGAGGCCTTATTGTGTTTCGTTCTGAAGGGCGTCGTAGCTTGTGAAATTACTGGGCAAATGAGACTTAACATCTTATGTCTCAAGGTGACGAGCGCAATTGTACTACCGCTCAGAAGTTTTGGGGTTTTCAAGAATCCTGAGCGGCACTGCATTATAATAGGCTGGGTTCATCAATTACCATCAGCTGAACGTCCTGCTCGTCTCGTCCCTTATTGTTATAAAAAAAAACCATCATATTGATAAGTCAAGTGGAATGCAAGTCTACAAACATAATATATGAAGCAAGACACAATGTACATAATCTATTTACATTTACACCCGCATTTTCATGGAGAGTTTCATGTTTGTTTGTGTTTGATAGCTGGATTAACTCTGATATCTGATTGGTTGCAATCGGAGTTGTAACGTCGATTATCTCCTCGTTTTAAATTAAGCACTCACATTGACTGGCGCGACAGCTTTCTCGAAGGCGATGCCCTGTGACTTCTCGCGGGGGTACCCGTCTATGAGGAAACCTTTGGCGTCGTTAGCGTGGGCCAGAATAGCCTCCCGCAGCAGATCCAACACAATGTCGTTCGGAACCAACTCACCTGCCCATAATACAAGATATTAGTTTAAAATTATCAATTTAGTTATTGACGCACAATAAATAACTAGACTACCAATCGTATATTAAAAGGTCGTCAAAAAATCTCCGAGCGGCGTTGTATATACGTATACATTAACTTAAACAGATAACATTAAAATATTCATTCAAATTAACACCTTATTTGGTCGAAGTAATGTTCATAGCCTATTGTATACGTTCATAAGTAGCTCGGACGCTAACACGAGGCAATAATATTTTATTTTAGCAATTGAAATGTAATTATTTAGCAAAATAATTGAATACGTCAAGTTATTTACACAATTTTGTACTCTTTATAATATATGTATATCGTTAATTTTTAATCATTTACCAATGCAAGAGGATTAGATTCTGTTTTGTACTTAATAAATAAAGAAGAATCTTTAACAACAACGAAATTTCATTTTTTTTAAATAGTGTTCTGTGGCAACAACCTGTTGAAATAATTGATATGCCAAAAATCCACACGTATGTTTTTACCATCAAAGTTCACGGATTCGCTATGTTGTTCGAACGGCATTTGGCTTATAGGGAAAATAGATGCACATTGGAAAGTCAAAGTAATATAAACTTTATTCAAATAGGCTTAAACCAAGCTTTGGAATCGTCATTATACATTATTTATTTAAATAACTAAATCTACCAGATGTTCGGAAAAAGCTCATAAGAAAAAAAAATCATTCCTTGAACAATTATTTCGCTGTGGTTTTTTGCTTCGACGCACAAAAATATGCTCCAAATGACTAGTACAACTACTAGTACTGGAAATAGTTATAGTGAGCCAAAAAAAAATATGACCACTTTGGCAGGTCGCCATTTTGGTAAACATTGAAGACGAGACTTTGGAATGTTTTAATAAGAACGCCAGCCTTGTCAATCTCAAGAGGGTTACGACAATCTTCTTCTACTAGTCATGCGGATTATTGAATTTTCCAATTTTGACATATACATATTGCATACTGTATGCAATTACATTATTGTGACAGTAATCACGACCATCATGTTCACGAAGCATCCTTACACAAACAATGAATTCAAGCTCTAAAGGTTGGTGCATCTATACTATATAGTTAATTCTTTATAACTTTTTATGAAATAGTTTATAACATTTTAAAGGGGACTATATTGGATGCAGCATCTTACAAACTAATTAGTTATGTATATTACAGCCATTGTAAATTACGCTATTTGATTGAAAAGGGCGGCCGTTGAGTTTCTTGTATGTTCTTCTCACGAGCTTAACTTTTACGAACAAATGGTAAACTCAGTAATTTAAAAGAAATATCTGTAGTGACGATTCATTAGAACTTAGGTTTTTGTTTTTTAAATTAAATGGCTCCGTCGACTGAATGTCGACAATTCGGCCAACGTCAAGGTGGCTAGACATTTTTATTTTAATTTAGCTGATTGAGGTATTAAATTATAGAGCTGATTAAAAGGAAATTATCGGTTGATATAGCTGTGGTTTTTTTTGTGAACTGAAGAATAGGCAACAAGAGTTAGTACGGTTTGTAATAAACACCCATAATATTAACTACCTTATAAGTATCTAATCTAAATTTAAGGGAGAAATGTGTGAATGTAAGTGGGAATATGTGCCTAATTGAAACGTAGAAAGCTCCATTCCCAATCTGTGGTATCATTACTATAACATAAATGACTTTCTTAATGATACCACAGATTGGGAATGGAGCGACCGCCTTCAGGTTATTAAATAATAAGTTTAATTGTACAATGTTACTTTGTTACTTTGTAAATGTTACTTTAATTGTAAAACATATTTTTGATAAAAAAAGCCCGCTGAGTTTGTTGCGCCCATTCTTCTCAGGCCTGAGGCATTCTTTTGGAATGAGTGGTAGCTTTTTGACTTTCAATAAGTGATTTCACATCCTATTTTGAATGAAAATATTTGAATTTGAATTAGAGTATGGAGGATAGAGCTTAATTTAAGCCTAATTGAATAAAATTTATTTGACTTTGACTTAACTTTGACATATGTGGCGATATAATGGCAACATTATAATGACAACACACGGGTAGAGTTATCTAATCTTAATCGTAAAAAAAATGATTCTAAAATTTAAATTAAATAAATGAAATTTTCAAACAAACAAATTATATATTTAGGAAATACAATTTTAATCACCCTTACATGGTCGCATAAGACGGCACGAAATATGTGTCAGAGCCGACGCTAGCGCGCGGCTACTAGATTTCTTACAGATGTTCCGAAATGATAAATATAGAAAATTGATTTATTTAAGATAGACAGTCTCTCAAAGAAAAATTTAAAGACTGACTTTATGACTGTTCATTGTCAGCACATTTATGAAAATTTAATATACGTTCACAAAAATCGTTACCTTTTTGCTCTTAATAGTGATTTTCATTATTATAACACTAGAAATAAGGGATTGCTTGTAACTAATTCTAGTAGGCTTCATAAGATACATAATAGCTTTAAGGGTAAATGTATACACTTCTATAATAAAGTCCCAGCCACTGTTCAGGCATTATCTATAAATAAATTTAAATGTTTTATAAAAAAATGGCTCTGTCGTAAATACTATTACTCTACTGCTGAATATCTAAATGATCGGACAGCCTGGGACTAGATTGTGATTATTTTATAGCGATAGAAATGACTGTACAATAATGTATATTTTTATTGAAAAGAGCGCAAAAAAATAATGCTGGGTGAGTTACTTGCGCCGCTTCTTCTCTCTCAGAGCTCCATTTGTTTCCGAAGTGGTAGTAGTATCTAGTAGTTATTAGAAATGACATCAAAAAGAATTCTAAAGGAATCAACTTTGAGAAAATAAATGCCTTTTATGCCTGTTTCTCGTGCAAGTTCTACTCAGGTCTTGGTGGATTCTAACTTTCAAAATTTATTTTGAATTTGAATTTTGTTCAGAATTTACATGGATTTCAAGGAAATTTCTTCGACGTACAACAAGGATGTGGAATGAGCTTCCTTGTGTGGTGTTTCCAAGACTATACGACTTGGGTACCTTAAAAAAATACACACTTTTCAAAAATGGCAGCACCGCTCCTGTAAATCCTAATGGTGAATGTGGGCGACGGTGATCACTTAACAATAGGTGACCGCTACGCTCGTTTGTTCTCTTCTTCCATAAAATCGTCCCATAAAGTATATAATTCACCTCTCTCCATAATAGTGGTGAGACATTTGGCCCTGTCGGATCCGCTCTTTACTTCGGCCCTGAGGAGATCTCCAGTGGAGAGATGAGTGAACCCGTACTTGGCGATGATCTTGTCGCATTGTGTTCCTTTCCCGGATCCGGGACCTCCCAGCACCCACACGATTGGTGTCTTACTTGTGTCTATTGGTGCCTGAAAAATTTAAAATTCTATTGTTACAAATCACTCCCTGAAATAAGTGATATAATATAAGATATTATTTAAAACGTCAGGTCGAAGGCCCAGCCCGCCCGGTGATCTATTCCTCACGGATCTTCGGATGTGTCCTCTTCCTTATTTACATTTATGAATGACCTTCCGAAGGTGAGGTCCGCTATGCTCAAAGATATAAATTTTATATATCATTAAACAATTTTAACCCATCTCGTAACGGACTAGTAAAGAAATAAGGACTCCGTGTCACCTTACATAACAGTGTAGCACCAAAACAAGCCGATTAACATGTAAATACATAGCTCCACGCACACACTTACACTACTACAGGCCGATAGGCGGCCATTGTGACATCGTCTGTGACAGATCAGTTAGCGTCACAATAAAACATTTTAAAAATGCCGTCGTGCGTTGTGAAAAAGTGTAAAAACGATACAATATAAGTATTTGTGGCCGTATATGATTTTTAAAGGGAGAAAAAATTGTGTAACTAGTATCCCCCATAACCGCACACACACTAGCATAACGTTGTTTCACTTGCTAATATCACGGCGCGGACTCCTTCTTTTTTTACTCGTCCGTGCATGTCGTATCTTCTGCATCGTATGTTTCATATACATTCTACTGATAAAACTTGAAGATGCAAGAGCCGACTTCACTCCATTACAAATATTACGAATTAAGCTAGTAGAAGTTGTATTGCCTATCCATTTTATATTTCCTCCCTAAATACTATAATACCTACTACGTTACGCTTGGTATACGTTTTTTAAATTGCAGAAGTGATCACCTTATATGCTTTACATTTTTGCGACATACACTGTAGGGGACATCCTGGCTTCTTGTCTATTACAGGTTCTTCACACGGGGAGCATGTGTCTTCCATTTTGTGTAAATGTTTTTTATAAAAATTTAAAATAAACTAAACTAAATAATAAAATGGATATAATAGAACTGTCATGATGACATGTTATTTTAATTTTTTTCTGTGTATAACAGCCTAGCGAAACTCTGAGAGACTCTATGAAACGTGCAGTAATTGATATATTGACAGATGACGGATATAATCTTGTTAAAGAACGGATATAGCCGAAATCCACTACGTTTTAAGCGACTGTTCGCTTTCAAACTTAACCGGATTATACTACGTCGCCATATTGTAATTATCAAACTTATGTCAAATTTCACTGCAAGTTTCATACTAAATAAATTTCGTTTTTTACTTAGGCAGTCCCTTAGGTTGGCTTATTAGGTAGTGTTTACATCCTATTTGGTGTATAATATTTCAATCAAAGAGTGAAGATAATAAAGGTAATATTATAGACTCATAATATTATGCTAGCGACTTTTATTAGACAAACAAAGCATGCCACAGACTGGAACACCTCTAACCGTGACACAGCAAGATAGAACAGAGGGTCTACCATCAACTTTTACTAACCGATGCAATTCCGATGCAGTTCAGTTTAGGTACCTAAACTGAATCGCTAAAATTCGTATCACGAAGTGCCTTTTACTGAATGGCGTTTGGATCGCTTATCGATCGCTCGTGGTCCGCGGTGTGAGAAAGAGATGACGCTCTACAGTCGTTGCATAAGTTTGTCTCTCTTACTCGAACCATATGACTATATCATTTTTGACATTCAATTGACATCATTGCGATTTAATCAGTTGATTTGACGTCAACCTAAATTAGATAGCTCTAATCACGTCGTGGTACGAAATAGCAAAGAAGTTCATTTTAGGTTGTGAATTGAATCGCAATAATAGTTCATGGTAGGCCTCCAGGATAGATAGGATAGGATAGAATTTGTTCTTAGCTGTCAGTGTAACAGACATTGATTGAAAAGTCGTAAACAGTCAATTGAACGCAGTGTTTAAATTCTCTTTGTAGTCAATCATGATTGGCATTAGCTTCTCATATGAATTTTGAATATGAAACTAGACAACCATTAGCTAATCATTATTAGATTATCAATGGGGCTGTACGCTTACCTATATTTTAATAGAATAGTAATATTATAAAAGAATTAATATTTGATGTAATAATAATAACAATATGCAATACAGCACATTAAATTATTAATAATAATATTGACACACTTTTTACACAAATTATCTTGCCCCAAGTTAAGCATATATAGCCTGTGTTATGGGTTACAAGATAATGATATATTTCATACAATAATTTAAAAATTCATTCAAACTTAAACATACATATATACATTTAAACATCCATGACTCGGAAACAAACATCCATATTCATCATATAAATGCTTGCACCTACCGGGATTCGAACCTCTAGCTTAGTAGGTAGGATCGCTAACCACTCGGCTATACAGGTCGTCAGGTAATAAACATTATTAGTGCATTTTATAAATCACATTTATATTTAACGGATCCTAAATCTATTTTATCAAATAGCTTTACTTTCGAAACAACCAAACACTAGACCACTTCTCTTTTAAGCTATTCGTTTTACTTTTACAGGATATATAAATTCAAACAAGGGTCTATTTGTAGGTAATTACCACCGCAACCCAATATAACCCATATTGGGACACCAGAGAAATCACAGAAACTCTTAAGCTGGCTTTAAGTTGGCTGTACGCGCTTTTTGAAGATAGCGCCGTGTCATATCCAGCGGTGTATTTACAGTAGAGGCAGTTGGGGCAAGTGCCCGGGGCGGCAAAATATTTAGGGCGGCAAAATTTTGAAAGTGAAAATTTTTTTTTTGTCTTATCAAGATTGCTCATTATAATTAATTAATTTTGTATAATCGACCAATTCGCAATTCAAAAAGTCAGACGTGTTTGCCTGTGAAAAAATTGATGTAATATAATTATGAGTCACCCTTAGTGCCAAATTTATAATTGTTAGAATATATTACATATAATAAAGTTTCTGCAATAAATTAGTTATTTTAGTTTTGAAAAATAAAATATATAAGCTATAAGTTTATGTAAAATTCCAGTATTGGGGCGGATTTTTTTCCGGTGCCCAGTGGCGGCATTAAGTTTAAATCCGGCCCTGGTTATATCGAAGTAGGTATTCAGAAAAAAAAATCAGGCATGAAGCTGATTTCACAGTTTGGAAAAAAGTCTTCTGAAAATAAGACAGTGGAATACCAGAAATCCTGAGGTGATGATGAAATTTAAGTTTGTGACGAGTGGTGCATGATTTGATCAAAGTAAAGAAAACTGCGCGGTGTGAGCGAGATATCCGATTAATTCAATTACCAATGTTCATGCAATCAATACAATTATTAATATAACTGTGGGTTAATGGTAGCGAAAACATGCCAACTGTACGGTTGAATATATGAGTAATAATATTTTTTTGTCAGAATTGTAACATAACCTAATTATGTTACTGCACTCGTCGATGTTACTTTATTTAATCAAATCAAATCAAATCAAAAATATTTTATTTCGTAGGTAAATTGAATTCCACGTGAAATATGACAATTTTTCATACAGCTAATTCGGAAGGCAGATTTCCTTCGAGAAGAACGAGGAAGAAACTCTATGGTCCGAGAGCTGGTACCGATTTTTGAGTAGGTATTTGAGGCAAGCTGAAAACTTGGTCTATACCTCTCCTGATATACACCAACTCGGAACTGCAGAACTGGCTGGTGAGTAGCGGGGCTAGATAAACCCCTAAATTTTTTTAATTTTTTTTTTTCAAATAATATATTTGTGGCAACATGCAATATATATATGTTGTAGTTTTATGTTGAACTCTGAGTGAACTCACAAGGCGTGCAATGTGGGCTATATGTTATTATAGTAATAAATAATAGTAAGATTAGGTTTCTTAAGTATTATATGATTGTAAGATTAAGTGTGTGTCTATATTTTTATTTTTTAATTAATGCTCATTTTAAATGTTACATTATTTTTTAAGGTGAATGTCACACTAGCGCATTAGGAATATTCCTGTAAGGCTAGACATAAGTGTTGTAAACAAATAAATAAAAAAAAAATAAGCCAGACGATTTAGTCGGGGTTTTTACATTGCCAGGCGCGTGTAAAAGTATTTTGCAAAAATATGTAAAAAATGAATTTGAGGTAACTTGAAATTTTTATAGGGCATTATTTATGACAAAATAATAATATTCCCAAAAAGATTTATTAGACGATTACACGATTTATAAGACGTTATCACATCCAAAATCTTTTTTTTTAATGAAAAAAAGAGACGAGACGTTCAGCTGATGGTAATTGATGCGCCCTGCCCATTATGCATATAATGCAGTGCCACTCAGTACTCTTTAAAACCCCAAATATTCTGAGCGGCACTACAATTGAGCTCGTCAACTTGAGACGTAAGATGTAAAGGCTCATTTGCCCAATAATTTCACTAGCTACGGCGCTCTGCAGACGAAAACACACTAATGCTTACACATTACTGCTTCACGGGATGTGTGTACCCGTTTATGTGGTAAATATTACTATAATATCTTTCTTAATAATACCCCAGATTGGGAACGGAGCAACCGATATCAGTTACCTACGTAATATTAAATTTAGAGACCCGGTAGTTTCTTGAGCCCAATCTTTTCAGGTCTGACCCATATATTTTCGAAAGGGTGGTAGATTCTATATGCAATCAAAAATAATCAAATTTTAAATAAAAAACACGAATTTCAATGTATTTGTGTTCAGCTTCGTAGATTTTTTAAAATTGACCTTTTGAACTATCAATCCTTTCTAAAATAATAATAATCACGAAAAAATAATTATGCAAGAATAATATCTTCACAGTCTAATATATTCTTATAGGAGTGATCCACTGAACACGAAAATAGTCACCATTAACATTGAAGTTTGTAACGATACGTTTATTTTTGTATTTGACAATGACCGCCATATTACAACCGCCACAAAACAAGAACATCACAAGAACACAAACATTTGAGCGTTGTGTTCGACGCTTTTTAAAAACCGTACAAAAATTTACAAATTCTGTCACTATGTCGTGGTCTTCCAACGCATACATTACTATCTGCAACCATTGTAGGTTTGACAACGAAAGAATATCGATTTATAATCTAGAAAATTTATATTATAGAAAAAACTGAGCCATTTTTTTAAGATGACCTTATGCTGGGTAGGTATAGTTTAAGGTAAAGAAGTCAACCCTAATGTCGTCAGAAGAGGTAAGAGTCACGCGATAGAAAGAGAGGCAACTTCAAGGTGAATAAAAATGTAGGTTAATAGCGCTTTCGATGTGAATTACACCTTATTGTATGGCCCCAATTTCTTTAATTGATTTTGCGGAGTGAGACTTCCGTTCTTATACTATTATATATTCTTAGATTCTGTATAGAAGATGTGGAAGAAAAATTACTAGTATCTAGACAAACAAAGCGTGCGAGAGAGAAGAACATATCTAATGGAGATACAGCAAGATAGAGGAGGAAAGCGAATCAATTGTTACTATAACCGATCTTGATTGAAAAGTCATAAACAGTCAGCAACGCTTGACATTGGAGTCTTAGTAGTTTGAATACTAAACCATTAGCTTTTTTAGTGGCTATAATTTAAATCGCAATACTGCTCGTGAAATAACGAATTATCTGTGAGAGTTTCACATCAATTACATATTATACTTTTTGAGTGCCAATGCTTGATTTGTTGATGAAAATACCCAAATTTATATACAGTGTGGCGATACAATGACGACATTAAAATATAAATACACGGGTAGAACTTTTTTTTTTTTTATGGAATAGGAGGACAAAGGAGCGTACGGGTCACCTGGTGTTAAGTGATCACCGCCGCCCACACTCTCCTGCAACACCAGAGGAACCACAGGAGCGTTGCCGGCCTTTAAGGAAGGTGTACGCGCTTTTCTTGAAGGTTCCCATGTCGTATCGTCCCGGAAACACCGCACAAGGAAGCTCATTCCACAGCTTCGTAGTGCGAGGAAGAAAGCTCCTTGAAAACCGCACTGTGGAGGACCACCACACATCCAGATGGTGGGGATGATATCGTAACTTGTGGCGTGTCGTGCGAAGGTGAAATTCGGCGGCAGGAATCAGGTTGAACAGCTCTTCGGAACACTCCCCGTGATAAATGCGGTAGAAGACACACAAGGAAGCGACGTCTCTACGCAACGTCAAGTGATCCAGCCGTTCACAGAGCGCTAGGTCCCCAACAATTCGAGCTGCTCTGCGTTGTACGCGGTCAAATGGATCGAGCTGATACTGGGGTGCGCCAGACCAGAGATGACAGCAATACTCCATGTGAGGCCGGACCTGCGCTTTGTAGAGCGCTAGAATGTGGGCCGGCTTGAAGTATTGCCGTGCTCTATTTATGACGCCCAGTTTCTTCGAAGCCAATTTGGCTTTGCCCTCCAGATGGCCACGGAATTGGCAATCGCTCGAGATTTCGAGACCCAGTATTCCGATACTAGGCAAGGCTGTCAGGGAAGCGTTCTCGAAGAGCGGTGATACGGCAAATGGGGTTTTTTTAGTGGTAAACGCGCAAACTTGAGTCTTCTGGGGGTTAAATTGGACAAGGTTAATTATTATTTTTTTTTTTTTTTTATGGAATAGGAGGACAAACGAGCGTACAGGTCACCTGGTGTTAAGTGATCACCGCCGCCCACACTCTCCTGCAACACCAGAGGAATCACAAGAGCGTTGCCGGCCTTTAAGGAAGGTGTACGCGCTTTTCTTGAAGGTACCCATGTCGTATCGTCCCGGAAACACCGCACAAGGAAGCTCATTCCACAGCTTCGTGGTACGAGGAAGAAAGCTCCTTGAAAACCGCACTGTGGAGGACCGCCACACATCCAGATGGTGGGGTTGATATCGTAACTTGTGGCGTGTCGTGCGAAGGTGAAATTCGGCGGCAGGAATCAGGTTGAACAGCTCTTCGGAACACTCCCCGTGATAAATGCGGTAGAAGACACACAATGAAGCGACGTCTCTACGCAACGCCAAGTGATCCAGCCGTTCATAGAGTACTGGGTCCCCGACAATTCGAGCTGCTCTGCGTTGCACGCGGTCAAATGGATCGAGCTGATTCTGGGGTGCGCCAGACCAGAGATGACAGCAATACTCCATGTGAGGCCGGACCTGCGCTTTGTAGAGCGCTAGAATGTGGGCCGGCTTGAAGTATAGCCGTGCTCTATTTATGACGCCCAGTTTCTTTGAAGCCAGATTGGCTTTGCCCTCCAGATGGCCACGGAATTGGCAATTGCTCGAGATTTCGAGACCCAGTATTCCGATACTAGGCGAGGCTTTAAGGGAAGTGTTCTCGAAGAGCGGTGATACGGCAAATGGGGTTTTTTTAGTGGTAAACGCGCAAACTTGAGTCTTCTGGGGGTTAAATTGGACAAGGTTCAACTTACCCCATTCCGCGACCTTCTCGAGAGAGGACTCGATAGAAGACACAAGTTTCACCCGGCACTGGTCGACGTTTTCCCGAGAGAGACCTGCATGGCCCGTGTATACGGCATCACCAGTGCTGTCGTCTGCATAGCAATGCATGTTGGCGGTGTCCAACATATCATTGATATGCAGAAGAAACAGCGTGGGAGATAGTACACAGCCTTGGGGCACTCCAGCGTTCACGGGCTTGGGATTCGAGCAATAACCGTCGATAACGACCTGTATGCTGCGCCCAGTGAGGAAGCTGGAGGTCCACTTGCATAAGCTCTCGGGAAGCCCAAATGATGGAAGTTTTGCGAGCAGCGCCTTGTGCCATACACGATCAAAGGCCTTCGCTATATCCAGACCAACTGCCAGGCCTTCCCCCTTGCTTTCAATAGCCGCCGCCCATCTGTGTGTTAGGTATACCAGAAGATCGCCAGTCGACCGACCATGGCGAAAGCCGTACTGCCGGTCGTTGATCAACTGGTGACCCTCAAGGTATACCAAGAGCTGGCGGTTAATTATGCTCTCCATAATTTTGGAGAGTAGGGAGGTAATAGCAATAGGCCTGTAGTTTGCCGGATACGAACTGTCTCCTTTTTTTGGGATCGGATGGACAAGGGCTGACTTCCATGAATCAGGGACTACGCCTTTTGAATAAGAGTGCCGGAATAAACGCGTTAGCACCGGCGTCAACTCAGGGGCACACGTTCTAAGCACGATTGGAGAAATGCCATCCGGCCCGCTCGACTTCCTGACGTCCAACGAAAACAGAGCTCGCCTAACAGTTTTCTGTCGGAACTGTACTTCAGGCATGGAGCTCTGACACCGCGGGATGGTCGGCGGTGTTTTTCCGTTGTCGTCAAGAGTCGAGTTGGAGGAAAAAAGAGTGCACAGGAGATCGGCTTTCTCTTTTGCCGTATGGGCCAGGGTGTCATTCCTCATGTGCAACGGCGGCATGGACGGCTGGTTGAAGTTACCAAGAGCAGCTTTCGACAACGACCAGAACTTGCGTGTCCCGGTCGGATAGCTGGAAAGCTGCTCGCCAATTTTGACGACGTGCTTCGATGTCGCACGGGCGATTTGCCGCTTAAAAAATCTGGAGGCACGGTTATATTTCCTCTTCAGAACTTTGCAGTTCGGATCCTTTGAGCCCAGCGCCGCAACCCAAGTTCGATACGCCCGTTTTTGCAGTCAGATGCTGCTTTAACTGACGCATCGAACCAGGGCTGTGATCTGCCACCGATCGGTACTACAGAGCTTGGTATAAAAATATCCATGCCCTGCAGTATCACATCGGCTACTGCAACGGCGCAGGCACTAGGATCATCCGAAGGGAAACAAACCCTGCCCCAAGGGTAGAATGCAAAAAAGGAACGCATCCTATCCCAATCTGCTGACTTGTTGTGCCATACGCGGCGGGTCGCTGGTGGTCTGCGACGTTGGCGTCGGATAGGCACTACACTCCTGACCAGGCAATGGTTGGACGTTCCAAGAGGGGCGTCGACAGAGACCTGGTAACCATCGGGATGTGTAGTCAGCAGAAGATCCAATAAGGACGGCATGTGGCTATCCACATCCGGGAGCCGCGTTGGCGACTCAACCAATTGGGACAGACCATACGCCAATGCAAAATTATGCACAGATCGCCCTGCGTAGTCTGTAGTACGTTATCCAAGCCATTCAGCATTGTGCCCGTTGAAATCACCCAAGAGTACGATTTCAGCGGAGGGGATCTGGGCAAGCACGTCGTCAATTGCCGCTTGAACGCAGCCCATGAGATGATCGGTTTCTGCGTTACCACTATGAGACCTGTAGACACACGCATAGATACGGACGCGGTCCTCTAAATCTACGCGGAGCCAGAGAGTAGACAGGTTCCTACCCTCAAAATTGCCGAGACGGCGACAGCAGATATCCTCCCTAACGTGCACACATATAACTTAACTAACGTAACGTAACTTTTCCCGGCATGAGGCATGAAATTATGCTCAATTTTGTACCCGGGGTACGTTAAATATGACGTATCGCTAGGTCGAGATATCTGCGTCTCCGTAAGGAAACACAAGGCCGGCTGCGCCTTCTCAAGGTGGTGGTGGACGACATACGCGGTACTGTGCCCTCCCCAGAATACGAGGGGCAGCCCGAGCGCGAATTCTCTTTCAATACCGCTCTCATATTTTCTTGGGGGGGGGGGGGGGAGGGGGTAATGGCCACCGGTCCTCGACACTAACCTATGCGAAACATAGCAGCACTAGGCCGCTACTTCACGCCGGTATTCTGTGCGAGTGTGGTAAGTAGCCCGGACGAGTCTGGCCCGATTGTGCTGACGTCATAAGACGGCAGCCCTATTCTTTTTACAAAAAAGACTTTTTACTTTTTAAAAAAAGACATGTAGTCTTAATATTGTGAATATAATTATAAGATTTGTTTTGTTTGAATAAAATATATAAGTTCACCTAAATAAATCAATTTTCTATATATAACACTAGCCGTTCCCGTCCGCTTCACTGGGCAAATTTTAAAAGGAAGGAACGTTGGAATTCGAAAAATAAGCAGCCATAAAACATCTAGGATAAATTTCGCATCGAATGGTGGTAGTTTCATCTCGATACGATCAGTGGTTAAGGCGTGATTGAGCCTCAAACCAAGACCATTTTCATTATATTGGGTAGGATCGGTTTGGGTAGTTCTGAGAATCGGACAACATCTATTTTTCATCGCCCTAAATGTTAAGGGTGGTTTACGAAGGGTTATTTTAAACGATTTTTTTTTTTTTTTTTTTTTAATTTTTTCCTAAATTTGTTTGATTATGAGTCAGCTTTAAAAAATACATACAACTTCAAATTTTCACCCATCTACGATCAACAGTTACTTTTGTATCGCGATTTTAATATCGGCAATACAACGTTTGCTGGGTCAGCTAGTAATACATAAAATTCTCGTGTCATGGTGTTAAACATTGAACTCCTCCGAAACGGCTTGACCCATTCTCATGAAATTTTGAGTGCATATTGGGTAGGTCTGAGAATCGGAAAACATCTATTTTTCATCCCCCTAAATGTTAAGGGTGGTCCACACGATTTATTTTTTTGACTTTTTTTTTTAAATTTGTTTGATTATTAGTCAGCATTAAAAAATACATACAACTTCAAATTTTCACCCATCTACGATCAACAGATACTTTTGTATCGCGATTTTAATATCGGTAATACAACGTTTGCTGGGTCAGCTAGTATATATTACATAGATTTCGGAACAAACTGTAAGAAATCTAGTAGCGCGCGCTAGCGTAGGCACTGACACCTACTTTATGCGACCAGGTAAGGGTGATTTAAATTTTGTTTCCTAAATCTATCATTTTTTTGTTTGAAAATTTCAAAGTTTCATTTAATTATTTTAAATTTTGTTGTGTGTTTATTTAATGTCGCCATTATAGCACCACACTGTATATTTAAGTTAATATTGATATAAAATTTGAGGAGTTTCTCAAAATAATACACACAAATTAAATTTTTATATTTGACAAGCTGACCCAGCAAATGTTGCATTGCCGATATTAAAATCGCGATACAAAAGTAACTGTTGATGGGTGAAAATTTGAAGTTGTATTTTTAATGCTGACTCATAATCAAACAAATTTAAAAAAAAACATGTAATAAAAAGAAATTTGGCGTGCACCACCCTTAACATTTAGGGGGATGAAAAATAGATATTGTCCGATTCTCAGACCTACCCAATATGCAGTTAAAATTTCATGAGAATCGGTCAAGCCGTTTCGAAGGAGTTTAACTACAAACACCGCGACATGAGAATTTTATAAATTAGATTACCCTTTGTCAAATGTCGTGTAAATTTAAAGACGACCCCTATAGCCCAGTGGTTAGTGAGCCTGCCTACTGAGCTAGAGGTCCTGGGATCGAATTCCGGTGCAATCATCTATATGATGAATATGAATGTTTGTTTCAGAGTCATGGATGTTTATATGTATTTATGTATGTTTAAGTAAGTATATTGTATTAAATATATCGTTGTCTTGTACCCATAGTACAGGCAATACCTAGTTTGGGGTTAGATAATTTGTGTAAGAGTGTGTCAATATTATTATTATTATTTAAATTTGAACAAATTTATTTTTCGATGAAAAATAAATTGTTACATTTCGCCAACCAGTAACTAATCTCTTTCCGGAAATCTCCATAACATAAAATTCTTTAGTCATGATTTTTATTGATAACCTATTAACTACATTTATTTTTATTTTATTTATTTATTTATACTATTAATCATTTACAGAAAGAATCTTAAAAGCTAACATAGTCCCGCAAAACTGTTTGGACAGTTTGTCTGCAAGATCAAGTCTCTTTTTTAATATAATTTATATTTTTTAATATAATCGCATTAGCAATTTTACCTAGTTTAGTGTAGATTTTTGATTGTATGTTTCTGCTGATAAGGCTGTGTACACAAGTTAGTGGAGATTCAGCTTTTCTTGTGCTTTGTTTTTGTTGGAGCTCGCTTGTTTGAATCAATTACAGCATAGTTTCTCAACCTTATTTTGCTCACCGCCCACTTTGAGAATATGTTTTTTTCTAGTGTATTTTCTGTATTTTTTTGCCTTTTTAGACAATATTTTTTAATCTACCCACGCCCCGTCTGCGCCATCTCAATGCCCCCTAATTTTCTCTGGGTCTTCTACTGCCCCCCCCAAAGTCTCAAACGCCCGCATGGGGGCGTTATCGCCCACGTTAAGAACCTATAATTACAGTAACAGTTATTAAACTTATAAAAGCAGTTTATGTCAGTAATCCGGGTCAAGCCAATCCCCAAGTGATTGCGAGAAACCTTCCTGCTTGCGAAAGTAGGAATATTTTCAATTTGAAATTTTCTGGACCTTTGCGGCCTTTTTAAAATTATACACGGATCCTTAGAACCTAACATAATATCTAACTTAAATTTCTCCATTCCAAGATGTTTACCAAGTCAACCGATTAATAAAATATTTTCAAATAATTACTCTAGAACGAATGTGAAACAATACGGTCCTTATAATAGAATATCTACAACATTCAGTGATATTAACGATCATGACGTTTACATTTTTCACGACACGTTTAAGTTATTTAGAAATAAAGTTTTAAAAAAAAATAACGACCACGGTAGATAATAAATAGTTTGTATTAGATTGTTAATGACTTATTAATTCTTACTTTTATTTTTTGTAATTTCACAATTACCTCTTTATTTATTATTTACATTGTATAGTTTCTAGAATTAAGATTTATTACTAAGTTACTTATTTTTTTCATAATTAAAATGTTGAATGTACCTAATTAGAATAACTAACCTAGAATTAGTATGTAAGTGCAAATAAATTGTAATCTAAATCTTAAATAATAAAAAAAAATAGGCATGTAGTATTGCCAGTCCTAATCACGCCTGACTAGTCTTTTATTCTTATGAAAGAGATAACGAGTCATCCAGAAATTACGTCAAACAAGGTTATGTTTTTTTAAATCCCTTCCCTTGTCCTAGTCACAGGTGGACACACTTTTAAAAACCTTTTGCCTCCTCTTGTTGTGATCGCACATTATTTAAATGTGTTTTTATAAGTAGGAATAAAATACATAGCTATTTCCTAAATTTTTCTTTACATGATGCAGCGAGCGGGTACGAGTATTGACGACTTAAGCCTACGTAAGTCTTATAAGCCAGTAAAGTAGCCTTTAATTGATCAACCTCGCAATAAATTTCCTTAATTAACTTTACGCCCGGTAGTTAAACAAAGCCAAAGATATTATATTTACGTAAAATCAACAGATTTCTAGTTAACGTCAATTACAAAAACTACAATTCAAATGCACGCTAATTATACAAAAGTTTAAGTATATATATGTTAAATAAATTGCAATTCGGTGAAACAATGCAAGGTTGAACCATAAAATCCATAAAAAATAACTACTATTATACTATTCAATTGCACATTAAAATATCGTTTACGTAATCTTCAATATTGTAATAAGCCTTCGACGTAAGTTTAATAAAAGATTTAAATTTATTTATTGATAATTCAGATACACTTTTTGATAATTTATTTGTAAAATTTAATACCATTGCATGCAAAAGAATTGTTTATTTTACAGAGCCTAGTAAGGGGCACTATAAGGTTGAAGTTGACTTCTTTCAAAAGTGTGGACATTAGATTTTTTTTTACAAAAGTTGTAGAAAATAACTTATCTTTAAAAATGAATACATACATTTTATTGATTAATGTAATATTTATTTTAAGAGTTATCGGCCGAGATAGATATAAACAATATATATATAGAAAAACCGGTTCATCAAATGGGTCATAAATCGTTAACTGTAAATTTTGCAACAAACTTTACAACAAATAAAAGATGCAAAAGTTTATGTTCTACAATAATGGTTTGAATAACTTTTGCCCAAACCTGCATAGTTTCCGAAAAATCGGCCAAAACTTTGTTTCAAGATGGCGCTTGAAGCTCCATCTGGATCTGTCAGCATTTTGTGATTATTTTGCTGAGTAAATAACCTAAGTAAATAACCTAAACCTTATAATAAAGATAAATTGTATTGGAAATTTAGTGCAAAGTGACTGTTAGTAGTTAACTATTATTTTTTACTGGCCGAATATAAATAAGGATTGATTTAGTAATATTAATTCAAATATTGATTTAGACACATACAGTATTTTAGATTTTAGCATGTGACGTCACTAAGCTTTTAATTCCCCCTGTCCCTTGTTGCATGTCACAATGTCACGTTTCGTTAGCCCCCTACCTCTTAAAGTGTGACGTTATATCACCGCAGATGAAATTAGAGGACAGTTTTTCTTATAATAAACAAAATATATCACCATACAATACCTCAATATCACTTCGATTCCACTGCAAATAAGACCACTCTACACATATTGTCAGTAAAACACAGTACACTAAATGGCGTTTCTTATCTTCTGTTATTGTTATTTTCATTTAATCGTAAAGAAAGTGGACTGGCAGAGAATATTGGCACGAATGAGATTCAGTGGACGCTCGCCTGCAATAAACTCTGTGACGTATTACGTGAAGACGCAGGTTTATAAATTCAATGTTGAAATTGACGAGAATAGTCATAATATACATACGATTTTACACTAAAATGTTGACTGTATGTTTATAGCAGGTTTGTTTTTCATATTACTCTTCGAGTGAAGACAGACGTACCAAGCAAATTAACCTACATTATGACATAGTTAGACGGATGGCCGTTGGGGCAGTAAAGACCTCGAATGGCGACCATGTACCGGAAGACGCAGTGTCGGTAGGCCCCTCATAAGATGGTCCGACGATCTTGTGAAGATCGCCGGAATACGTTGGATGAGGGCAGCGCAGGACCGATCGCCGTGGAAATCTTTGGGGGAGGCCTTTGTCCAGCAGTGGACATCTTCCGGCTGATGATGATGACATAGTTATTATACCTTGGTATGCCATAAACAATCAAATATTAATGTCATTCTATTCATTTAAGTCATTGTTTTTCAATCGTATTTATTTTGCGACCCCATTACTGCTCGTAAAATTCTGTCGATCCCTTGACAGTCACAGAAATAATTTATAATTTAACTATAAAAGATTCCCAAAGTGATTTTATGCACAAAGTGTCGACGTGTTTTGGATATAAAGAAAATAAGGATATCCAAAGCCTGGAAAGAGAAGATCTAAAGGTACCATTCGCGACTTCATACCTTCATACGGTCATGCTATATTTTTTTAAAGTTAAATTTCGAATAAAATCGAATCACCTGCGTTTTTTTTTTAAAAAACGAGAAGGCCTACAGTAGTGATTTTCGAAAGGAACCTTCTCTGAAAATTGTGAAAAAAAAATTAAGTCTTTTCGTCAAGTCGTTCACGAGATATCCGTACAACGCTGTTTTTTGAATCACAGACTAATGGACGTACACGATATTTTTTTTTAAATGAACTTATTTTTATATTAATACGTATTCGAAAATTACTTAAAAATAGTATCAGGATTATTCATTAGTGTCTCAGCTTTATATTGGTGTGCTTTTTATAATGTGTAAGATTAATAGAAAAAAATTCTTGTGACCTTGACAGGTCGGTTATAAAGCACAATCTTGCCGCTTCGTGTTCGAGGCGTGCAAAAGTGAAATAGACTTCAAGTAGAACATGATTTGTATTTTAACATGTCAATAATAGCAACACGATTTGAAAATTAAACAAGGCCCTTCTTTTCACAAAAATTTTGTTTCTATTGGTAGAATGTACCTTGTCTTTTTCCTTCTAGCTTCACGACTCTCCTAGGGGGCGTTACCCACAGATTGAAAAACACTGATTTAGGTGAAAGAAATGACAATTATGAATGTCTAATGTTGCCTTGCCTGCTTACGATTTACCACAACTTGGCCATTCTTTCGATTGGCATCATAAAAGTAGGGGTGTTTTTTTTTACATTTAAGTCGGTTCGATACCCAGACGAGGCAAGTCATTTTTAGAAAATCTTTGAATGCAGAATTACTAACTTTGAAAAATAACATAAATAGCCTATCTTCGATATTTAAGGTACTTTCCCTTCATGTCCCATAACTTTGGGACACCCTGTATATATATTTCTTGTGTGCGTGTGTAGGTCACTGAACTCCTCCTAGACGGCTGGACCGATTTTTCAAATTTAAGACGTGTGTATCGTCTGACAACGTCTGTCCGGTCCCATTATTAATATATATAATATGTCTTAAACTACAGAAAGTATATTTTACTTACTATGTTTTAAGATGCACGATTGAATACGGTATTTTTTATGTTTATTCTCAATTTAAATACTTATTCTTAATTCTTATTAATATTATTAATTCTAAATTAATATTCTAAAATTAAATTAAGAAATGGTCTTTTTTGACTATTATTATCAATTAAATTCCTAATTATAAATCCTATAAGCTATAACTGTAAAGATTAAGAGATTATTGCATATTTCGAGACAATGTGTTCGATGTCCAAGTATTTTCGCGGATCCAAAAATATATTTGACAAATTTCAGCCGGGTAAAGAATTACATTTGAATCATTGAATTACAAGGCTTTGAAGTACGAATTGTACGTTTCGTCTTCTATTATCTCCCAAGTTGACTGGAGCTTGGGCTGTATTTTAATTCCCCTTTAAAAAAATCGGAGACTCAAAACTGCTGTAATGAGGTGACCACTTACGATCAAGAGAGAATAATCTAGTGTTATGTAAAGGCCACAGTATAGCTGATATCTTTTTTATCATATTATGAATTACTCAAATCATAACACACAATAGAAATATTAATGCAGCATTGATAAATTATTATACTGTAAATATTGCAGCATTATTGATACATAATTGGAGGTCACAAAGTAAAGTGCAGCACAATTGAATCAATACCTACGAGTAAGCTTTTCCATGTATCTCTGACTGAAACTTTTAAATATTTGTTATAAGTACAGTTATCTATAATTACCAAAATGATAGAAGATACAATTACAATATCAACTATTATTGTATCTATGTGACGTAACAATATAACAAAAGTATCATTGCTCTTTGATTTTAAATTTGGAATACGAACTTCTTTCTAATTACAATATTTTATACTATTTATATTTTACTTACCATTATAATTTAAAAACTGCCGCGACGTCCAGATTATTTTAAAATAGAGCGCTCCACAGCCAATCTATGCGAGCTTCTTGGAGCAACTGCGGACTCGTTGTGTCGTCACTCGGTCAAGGCCACGGTAACTGTGCCAAACAGCCAAAGCGCGACCCTTTGCGCGGGAAATATTCAGGCGAAGTGGCGCGTTCTATTATGAGACTTGCATTTTTTATTGGAAATGCGGGCGACGAGCGATAAGCGTACATCTACAATTACTGTAACTGTACAAGGAACAATGCAAAATAATAATTGCAAGACGATGTTTGTCGTGCTATCAAAATCAGTTAGCGATAAGAATTTATTCCTGATATACTTTCGTTTGGTTACAAGAGATTTGCCTCGGTGGAATAAGTAAAGGTCTCTACTACCGCAGCCTTTTAAGTAATTAATACTCACATATTTGAACAGTAAAAAAATTTGGAGACGTGCTCGTTCAAGCATACACCTCACATTAAGAACAACAACGCAACTCTTGACCGTTCATGCACGGTTGCCTCACCAGGTTCCATCACATGAATCTCTTGCCTGTTTGCCTCCTCTTATATTAAATAACAGACCTCCGCCGCCACCCTGTTTTTAGTAAGTCGGGCTCAAATAAAAACTCAGCTTAGCAGCCTAGCGAAACTCTCTAAAAAGCTATTCACTCGATTGTATGAAACGTTTTAACATTGATAGATTGATAGATGAAGGCTATAATCTTGTAAAACACGGAGATAGCCGAAATCCACTACGTTTTAAGCAACTGTCCGTTTTCAAACTTACTCAGATTATACTTCGTCGCCAATCACCACACTGTTATTGCTACTTTTTCAAACTTATGTCAAATCACTGCACGTTTCATACTAAACTAAATTTCAATTTTTACTTAGGCAGTCTCGCCTCTTATTACGTATCTAGTATTTATATCCTCTTTGCAGCTTAGTAGCTTTCCCTGTGCCGTATTAATCCTGGTGTCAGAGGTGCCTACTTTGAACAGATTATTTATGTGTCGAGTATCTTTCAGTAAAGAATTCTAGCTTGAAGGATTCCATTATGGAATTTTGTATTTTTTTGTAAGCTGTGTTAATTCTGCAAAGAAAATTTATCAATGTAAGTTGTCTCGCCACTAATTACTTTTTTCGAATTTATATTTTTATTTTATGAAAATAAGGGACGAGACGAGCGCGGTGTTCAGCTGTTGGTAATTGATACTCCCTGCCGCTTACAATGCAGTGCCGCTTAGGATTAAAGAAAAACCCAAAAGTTCTGAGCGGCACTACAACTGCGCTCGTCACCTTGAGACATAACATGTCAAGTCTCATTTGCCCAGTAGGTAATTTCACTAGCTACCGCGCCCTTCAGACCAAACCATAGTAATGCTTACACATTACTTCTTCACGGCAGAAATAGGCGCCGTTGTGGTACCTACCCACAATCTAGCCGGAATCTGGTGCAATGGAGCCTCCCACTGGTATAAATCGAAATTATATATTACGTATACACTAGTAAACATTATATTGTGCTATTTTCCCAATGAGCGTGTTTTACATTCTGTGCGACAGTTGAATCTGTTTCAGCCTAGCATCCAATAGAGGTTTTATATAATTGGCTGTTTAATAAGTTGAAGCCCGGACAAGTAATGACGTCCGAAGTACCCAGGTACCTGACACTATCTTGTTTTTCCCTAGCAAACACGGGGGGATGTGTGAAGGTTCCTTGCACATCTTTTGCGTGGTTTGGCTTTGGTCCTCCATTTTTTGGAGCTATTTTATTTAGGATTATATTGAACCCTTTTATGAGTATCAGTGAGGTTGTAGCAGAGTGCTTCTTGATCGCCAGTATCACCTGCATTGGTAGCAGTCAGGGTTCCATCTACATCAGACAGGCATGAGGTGTATACCGTACAGAGAATTGGTGCAGTACTGACTATTGACCTGCTTTTTGTTGTATACGTGAGTAACACTGAAAATGTTTAGAACTGGCCAGTTAGAAACATTGCTGATGAAACCTTTTTTTCAGTTTCAAGTATAGAACTCTTTTGTAACCTAATGCATTCATTTGTTATTTGTTTTTGTTAATTAGTGGCAAATCTTAAACTCTTGTTACACGTGAAAATGAACCTAACGCGCGAAAATTTTCGGTAAATGATTTATTATGACTTTCATTTTGGGCTTACTCAACAACAAAGCTATGATAGGCTGCGATTAGCATTTCTTAATGAAGCCCCATCTCGTGCCACTATTTACAATTGGTTTAATGAGTTAAGGCGTGGACGTAGCAATCTCAATGATGATCCGCGTGAGGGACGTCCATTAACAGCGGCTACTGAAGATAACATCAGTGCTGTGCGACGCATGATAGAGGAAGATAAAAGAGTGATCTATCAGCAGATACGGGCAAGCCTAGGCATTGGTATGAGTCAAGTTCAAAACATATTACACGAAAATTAAGGCGTACCAGATGGATTCCCCATACTTTAACCGACGACCGGAAACACCTTCGCATGGACTGGTGTCGCCAAATGTTAGATAAGTTCAACGGAAGTGACTCAAATGCTGTATTTGATATCATCACAGGTGATGAAAGCTGAATATATTGCTACGAACCCAAAACCAAAAGACAATCAGCTCAGTGGGTGTTTCCTTTCGAGGATCGGCCAACTAAGGTAAATAAAGGAAGAATTCAAGGAAAAAAGATTATTGCCTTATTCCTTGGTTGGAAAGGTCATTTCGCGAGAGTTGTGCTAGAAGATGGAAGGACAGTTACTGCAGACTGGTATGTCAATCACTGTTTGCCTGTTGTCTTGGAATAAATTCGACAGCAGCGCCCTCGAAGCAGGATCCTCCTTTACCACGACAATGCTTCAGCGCACTCCGCAAAACTGACTGTTGAATATTTGACTATGGCAGACGTCGAGATAATGAGTCATCCGCCATACAGTCCTGACCTGGCGCCCTGCGACTTTTATATATTACCAAGAACTAAAGATAAAATTCGAGGTATTCGCTTTACAAGCCCTGAAGATGCGGTGAAAGCGTACGAAAATGCCATAGAAGAGAAAAAAGATAAGGAAGAACGGGCCCACTGCTTTTCTCGGTTGTTCCATCGAATGTGACGATGTGTAGACAGAAATGGAGATTACTTGTAAAAAACAATAAAAGTATTGGCAACTTTCTACATTAAGCCGTTTTTCATTTTCTAAACATGTTCAGTGTTACCTAGTTATATTCATATAAGGACATTACATTTGCAGTCTGAAAACGGAACGGCAAGACAATGTATGCACACTTTTCTCCTAAGTCATGTGTCAACTGTCACTAATCGAGTTCTTAATTCAACATACTCAACGTAAACTGATTAAATGTTTTACATTGCTGCTTATCCACCAACAGTAATTTAAACAACTGTAGTAAGTGCGGCAATGTACAGATACAGCAGTCGATGCTTATTATGATGCAAATGCGGCATGTTTTATATTTCGGCTTTGATTTGTTCTGTTTATTAAACGTCGTACATTGTCTATATGCATACAAGTTCATTAGATAATAGAAAAAATTAACGGTGTAGTATCTAATATATAAAATTCTCGTTTCCCGGCGTTTGTTACCAAACTCCTCCGACACCGTTTAACCGATTTGTATGAAATTTTCTTGGGTGTCGGGTGGGTCTGAGAATAGGCCAACATCTATTTTTCATACCCCTAAATGATAAGGTTGAACCAAAGTAAATTTTTTTTTAGTTTTTGACAATTTTTTTTATTTTTATTTTTATGATTCAGCATTGAAAAATGCATACAAATTCAAATTTTCGCTATTCTGCGGTAGAGTTGCAAGATGGCAATCGAATACAATAATTATTTTAGTACGATATATTTGGTATATCTGAGAATCGGTTGCATCTATTTGAAATTTTTAAATTACTTTATATGGCAATACAATGTTTGCTGAGTCAGCAGCTAGTCAAGTAATAAAAAAACCAAGTTAAATGGTGTAGACTGTAATAATTAAAATACAATATATCAAAGGTGCTTTTTTATTCATGGTATAAATAAAGTAATAATAACCTTACAACAAAACCATAGATAATTTATACGTCTAGATTAGGGCTTCCAATCCCGCGGCCTCATCTCATATATATCAATCTCGGCGCAAATGCCGACTAAATGACTAAACAAATGCGGACTACGAATTTTCAATCCCGCGGGATCTCGGTATTTGCGGGATCCCGCATATTGAAAATATGCACATTTTAAAACAATGAATTTATCAACTCCACATTTATTTACGTACATATTACTATTAAAAAGAGATCAATCAAATTATACTGTATTTTTCACAAAAATAAACTATAACATATTCTGAATAAAAAGCAAATCAAAACAAAACAAATCGTTTTCAAAAAATACATAAACTAAAATTAAATAATCAACCAAAAAACACATTTTAAACTGATAAATTATTACATAATTATTAAGTTTGTCAGATTTTAATCTTAACTGAAAATGTTTGCGAAGGAAACACAACATGTCCAAACTGTCGTCTGCCAAACTACTGCGTATTTTAGACGCAATATAGCCTGCAGCAGAAATTGTTAATAACTTGAGCTATTAAGAATAATATTTCACGCAGATTATCCTATTTTGCATCGCAAGCACGCTTATTTTCAGTCCCGCAATTCCCGCGGATCCCGCGCCCGTAATCCCGCATCTCGCGGGATTGGAAAATGGCGCTGGATCCCGCAATATCGAGAGGAAGCCCTAGTCTAGATGCTCTCTTGCTGCTAGACAAACAGGCCAGGTTTATTACATTAGTGTGCATGACACGCTACGTCTTACACTCGCGATTTGTTACTCAGTTTGTTTTAGTGTGCGTGCGATGCTGAAAATAAAGGTTAAGAGTTCGTCGCTATTTTTTCGTAATGTTCACGGTTATTTCAGTATATCTAGACGTATTAATTATCTAAGAACAAGACCTATATTATCTACACTACTGAGAAGTCTATAGTTTATGTACACAGCCGATGTATACGTGGTGTAACCATTAAGTGACCATGCGATTAATCCGTAACTGTGTACGGGAGTGTTTAATATCAAAATTTTGGATACCTCTCGTTTGATTTTACAAATACAACAAAGTAATTGATGCCATTTTATTGATTGGATGATGTTAACTATTAATTTACATCTGTAAGTGTTTATTTTTTACCAGTGGGAGGCTCCATAGCACAAGAAACCGGCTAGATTACGGGTACCACAATGGCGCCTATTTCATTACTGCGTTTCGGTCTGAAGGGCGCCGTAGGTATTGAAATTATTGGGCAAATGAGACTTAACATCTTATGTCTCAAGGTGACGAGTGCAATTGTAGTGCCGCTCAGAATTATTGGGTTTTTTCAAGAATCCTTAGCGGCACTACATTGTAATGGGTAGGGCGTCTGAACTACCATCAGCTGAACGGCCTGCTTGTCCCGTCCATTATTTTATTTAAAAAAGAAGTAGTAGTCACAGAATAATCGCCATATGACCCTTAACGATTACAGTCTGTATAAACCAAAGACTTCTCAGTAGAATAATCGACAATGGTGAAAATATGAGATAAATTAATATTAAATATATCCCAATCTGTTCGCCACTGGCCAAATAATTTTAATTAGTAGGTAAAGTTGACTTAAACATATTTTAATTATTCTTATCAGTATATTGGTCCTTATTCTTATAAATAATAATAAATTAAGTACAATTGGCTACTTGACAGATTTTCGAAAAGTGTTTATAATCTATTTTATATTATGTTCTACAATTATTACTTATTCATATCTATCTTTCTATCATATTTTTCACTATAAATTTAAAATTTTGGACATTAATAGTCACGCGAGGTTTTGATTGATGACGTCACAGTTTTTCAAACATTGCTAAATTTTGTTTGCATATCGGGTAGGTCTGAGAATAGGCCAACATCTATTTTTGATACCCCTAAATCATAAGGGTATGGGGTACTACGAGAGATTACCTCCACGTGTGCTATAGGGCCTTCAGTCCAAGGTGAAATGTTCTATTCTCCCGGAATGAAGACTACTGGCCGGTGCATCCTGGGTATCTGTTAGTGACTTTCTGTAGAAATATGGTCTGTCGCTGGCTGATGGCTAAGAATCTCTGAAAACCCAATCCATGGTGTCATACATACAGTGCCAATGGATGCGTGGCTGAGGGGATGCCCAGTCTTAAACGGTGTCTCTCCGAAACCAGGGCGAATCAGAGTAGTATTTAGCCCTTCGGGTGGCATGCGGGGTTCTGCTGTCTGTGAATTTCCTTTTCCTAGCTATTCTTGGAACTTATATAGATTCACATCCGATTTGAAGGAAACCTTGGAACTTTTAGTCTCAAACCTGGAGCGCTCAATATTGAGGTTGAAGATCTTAAGGCGAGTACACCATATGGAACTCATAGGGAGGGCTGGTGTATGTAGGTATGTATGCCCTACTAATAAGACTGGCACGGGTGAAATGGGCAATTAAATCGTTCCAACCGTAAAAAGCAAGTGGGGAGGATGGCATCCTTCCTGTTTTGCTGCAGAAAGGAATTGACATTCTCCTTCCACATTTACTCAGGATCTACAGAGCGAGTTTTGCATGTATACATATCCCAGAACAGTGGACTTAGGTCAAGGTACTGCTTATTCCCAAGGCTGGCAGCCTTGCCTCATCCTTATTGAAAGGTATGGAGAAGGTGATAGACAGGTACATCAGAGATAAGGTTCTACCTAATAACCCCATCCACCGTACTCAACATGCCTATTGTAGAGGTAAATCTATTGAAACCTGTTACGAAACGGTTACTTACTTACTTTACCATTTAGATATACTCGTATATATTGCAGGGTTGAAAGGGCACTTGAGGACAAACAAATTGCGCTTTGCGCCTTCCTAGACATTGAAGAAGCATTTGATAAACTCCCATAAAGGCCTTAGCCGATAAAATGGCCGACTCTACTACGGTAAAATGGGTTGACTCATTTGGCTCTGTGGTCTGGTGCAGAAAAATTGTCCAAAAGAACGTTATTAATAAATTAGGAAGCCTTCAAAGAACTGCATGCGCGATAACAACAGGAGCCATGACGGCCACGCCGGGAGCAGCTCTAAATACACTTCTGAACCTGCCGCCCTTTAACCTATATCTGAAATCCTATATCTACAAAAGGAGGCGAGGGCCTGCATAGAGTAATGACCCATATGCGGACGAACTGGCTCTCAAACTCGCTGCGGCTATTTGAGCAATCCTTACTGAGAAGTCCTGTATTAGACATGGTGAGTGACGGCATGCTGCCGAAATTTTTTTCATCACCAACTTTAGTATGGAATTCCCCACTAGAGAGGACTCGTTAAACAATCGAATTACTTGGAAAAATGGGAGCCTTAAATGGTATACCGATGGATCCAAGTCGGAATCTGACGTTGGCTGTGGAGTCTTCGGATAGTGCCCCAAATTTGGCAAATCTGTCAACTTAGGAATTCTTGCCTCCGTTTTCCAGTCGGAGGTATACGCCATAATAGAATGTGCGGAAACCATCCAAAATAAAGGCTACGTCGGCAAGTGTATTTATATCCACACATATAGTCAGGCGGCTCTGTCCGCTATAGACTCCAACAGAACAGTCTTAAAGCTTGTAGACAATGCCGGACTATACTGAATACTCTGGGAGGAATAAACAGTGTTACACATCGATGGGTTCCAGGACATGCAGGTATCTAAGGCAATGAATACGCCGACGAACTTGCAAGAATTAGTGCTAAAAGCACTCAATTATGCCCTGAACCCTTCTGTGGTGTCCCAAGGAGTCTTGTTAAATCAACCCTTGATACATCATGTTCACAAGAGTGCATTAAACTCTGGAGCAACACTCCGGGATTAACCCATTCCAAAACCCTAATCCAAGCCTTCAACAAAAAGGCTGTGAATAAGGCACTAGGGCTAAGTAGAGGAAACTTACCAGGACATTAACGGGGCACTATAGATTAAACAAACACCTCTCAATCTTAGGTCTCAGAGATTGCAGAGCGTGTAGATTCTGTAATAGTGCAGATGAAACCCAACTACACATTCCCTCTGAATGTGGTCCTTTAATGCGTAAACGTAGCATGTCTTTGGGAAGTCCAATTCTTCAACAACTTGAGATACGTCAGCTCACTGCAAAATACATAATAAGATTCATGAAAAGAATCAATCTTAGCAGTGAGCTAAAGTTAACAGTGGCTATAACAATAGATCACATTGGTCGCAGTGTAACAGGGCTGAACTGAACTGGATCAAAGCCACTTAACAAACCATAACCATAAGGGTAACCCACGCCTAAATATTTTATTTTTATGTTTTTGACAATTTTTTTATTTTTATTTTATTATGTTTCAGCATTGAAAAATACATACAACTTCAAATTTTCGCCCTTCTACGATATACAACTATTTTTGTATCACGATTTTTATATTATTCTGTTCCATGCACAGATCCGCAATAGGGTTGCAAGATGGCAATCGAATACAATAATTGTGGCTATGGCTATACAAGGTTTGCTAGGTCAGCTAGTATTATATATATTTTATAGTTACAACTGTCAAGTAGCCAAATGCAATCTTATGACTTTTGAGTCTAATATAATTCCCGATTGAAAGCATTTTATTATTCACAGACTTACAATATACCAGCATATAAACAACCAAAGTGCGAGAGAGTCTCGTTCATGCACGGTATTATTACTTCTTTGTCACATCCAGGTATATACTTCATCCTAGACAATAAAGAATTAGGTCTATCGGTTGACATAACTAAGACCCGGAATAAGTGGCTAAATTTAAAACTATCTAATTTCATATTTGACACTATACAGTTTAAACAATATGTTATGTTTTTAAAGTGATAACCCTCACTTCTAGGATTAATACACAAATAAAATTTTAAAAACAAAATTTTATGAACGATGCGGGATTCGAACCCACGACCTCCGGCGTTCCCTGCCGGTGCTCTAACCAACTGAGCTAACCGTTCGAGTACCGCCTCGTTATAAAATTCTGTTTGCTTTTTTCAACTCTCAATTCAGTTCGAGTCCCGCATCGTTCATAAAATTTTGTTTTTCAAATTTTATTACTATACAGTTTGTACTAAATTATTACAGTAATAATAACAATGAGTGAACTCGAAACGACTCTTATATTTAGGTTATTATTATGAGGAGTACCGAATATAACACGAAGTTAAAATAATTGGTTTTAAAACTATAACGATATACAAATTCGGAATCAGGAACTCATTTTTAAAAATAATATTACTCGCACGAAAGATTTTTAATTTCCTAAACAGGTCAAATTAATTGTTATAATTTAAGATAATTTATACGTCTAGATAGAGTCTCTTGCTGTTAGACAACCGATAAAAACAGGCCAGGAATATTAGTCGTCACTCGCGATTTGTATGTCACTGTCTCTGCCACAGTCTTTCTGGACGTATTAATGATCTTAGATTATAATTTTAATTGTAATTAATCAATTAACAATTTGTAGAATAGGTTCCAACCGAACTCTAAAAATACCTATACAATAATAGCTCTAAAACTATTTTTTCGAACAAGGGCAGAACATGTACCCACAAAATCTTACGTCGGTTAAGAAACTCTTAAGCTCTACACTTATCTTTATTTTTTTTTTAATTCAATAAATCAAAAAATGTACATAAGTTATTTTTAAACTATTTGTGCGTGTCTTAAGTATACATTTCGCGATACTTTAATTAAATAAGTTATATAGTACCTACGTAAAAATTAAGAAGCAATTTATAGGTTAAAAAATGTTTAATATTATACAAAAGTGAGGAAATCTCATAGAACATTTCAATAATGTGATTCTTAATATATTTTATACGTTTTAAAAACTCCTATCTAGGATCATTGTGAAATGCCCTCACATAAATATAACCCTACGCGTCTAGTACTAACTTGGCCTCTGGTGATTTATGTGTACAAAAATCTATACTACAATCTTCCTTAGCTACATGTGCACCTAGGGCAAATTTAACATTAAGAGCATACATTCAAAATTAAATGTAGATATATGGGGCGTGTATACGTACCGTATATCTTAATATATATAAATCACGTGACACGTTGTTTGTCCGCGATGGACTCCTAAACTAATGAGCGAATTTTAACGGGGATTACTTCATGGAGTGCAGTTTAAACTAACTTGAGAGATAGGATAGTTTTTATTTCGATTTGGGACCCATATTTTATTTTCAATATTTGTTTTGTATGGACATATTTTTTGTGGGAGAATTTAGTAATTGACAGTTCTGCTGTGAAACAATTTCATTATAACAACAAGGAGCTTGTGTTACGAAATAATTCTTGATGTTTTGAATATTATTGGCAAATTCCTATAAAACAGTATTTTTTTACTATCTACAGAACAACGTCTGTCGGGTCAGCTAGTCTAATATATAAAATTCTCATGTCGCGGTGTTTGTAGTTAAACTCCTTCGAAACGGCTTGACCGATTCTCATGAAATTTTGAGTGCATATTGGGTAGGTCTGAGAATCGGACAACATCTATTTTTCATCCCCCTAAATGTTAAGGGTCCACGCCAATTTCTTTTTTAATTTTTTTTGACATATTTTTTTAAATTTGTTTTTGAGTCAGCACTAAAAAATACATACAACTTCAAATTTTCACACATCTACGATCAACAGTTACTTTTGTATCGCGATTTTAATATCGGCAATAGAAAGTTTGCTGGGTCAGCTAGTCTATCTTTATATGTATAATTCTTGTGTGCGTGTGTATGTCACTGAACTCCTCCTAGACGGCTGGACCGATTTGGATGTAATTTTTTGTGTGAGTTCAAGGGGATTCGAGGATGGTATAGATTCACAATTGAACTACCTCCTAAACGGCTGGACCGATTTCGATGATATTTTTGTGTGTTCCAGTGAATTTGAGATTGGTGTGTGTCTTCAGGTGGATTCGAGAATGGTTTAGATTCACAATTAAACTACCTCCTAAACGGCTGGACCGATTTTGATGATTTTTTTGTTTGTTTCAGTGAATTTGAGATTGGTTTAGATTCTCAATTCCGTCCATATAATATAATTCTCTCCGTCCATATAAATAAGAACTCCTCTTAACGGCTGGACAGATTTTGCAAATTTAAGACGTGTGTACAGGACAACGTCTGTTGGATCCACTAGTATATTATATAATTCTTCTGTACATGTGTTGACAGTGAACTCCTCCTAAACGGCTGGACCGATTTGAATGATTTTTTTTGTGGGTGTTCAAGTGGATTCGAGGATGGTTTAGAGCGACAATTGAAATCTCTTCTAAACGGCTGGACCGATTTTGATGATTTTTTTTTGTGTGTTCTAGTGAATTTAAGAATGGTTTAGATTCTCAATTCAGTCCATATATAATTCCTGCCCATGTTAGTGAATTCATGAAAATTAATGAACTCCTAACGGCTGGACTGATTGTTCAAACTTAAGACGTGTTTACAAGACAACGTCTGTCGGGTTCGCTAGTATATATTTACTTATACCGTACCGGAAGACGCAGTGTTGGTAGACCCCCCACACGATGGACCGACGATCTGGTCAAGATCGCCGGAATACGTTGGATCAGGGCAGCGGAGGATCGATCGCTGTGGAAATCTTTGGAGGATGCCTTTGTCCAGCAGTGGACATCTTCCGGCTGATGATGATGATGATATGGGCGTGGCTTAACAGCATGGTTACCCTGTCACCCTCTCACCCTCTCACCGAGTAACCAGGTAAATAGTTTCACAAAACTGTCTAAACGCGATTTACATAAACAAAATCTAACAATTTTTGAACCAATTTAGTGAAAATATATTTTATTGTAAAGTACAATACAGTACAAATGTACGAACTTAATTTTAACTTCAACTGAGACGGTAAAAAACTTAATTTTTTTTTCTCGTCTATCTTTATATTTAGAAATCATAAAACCAGGCCTTTTAGCTAAAATAATAAAAATATAATCAACAGTGTTTTTATATTTTATTAATCTATGGTTTTTTTGAAAGTATGCCCTCTAAGGTGATTATATTGCAACGCTTACCTACTTTATACTTAAAAAGACATTTTTTTTAAAAATATGAGTCGTGTTAAACAAGGGCTTGGTTATTGCTTCGATCAAAATAAACTCCTTTGCGAAAAAATTGGCACTTTTGATTTATTCGAGTATTTTCGTATTAACAGTAATTGTAAAAGGGATTTGATGCAACTAAGGTTTGTAAGACGAGTAGATCTGGTCAAGATCAATGATATTATAGTGTCAAGATCGCTGGATTAGGATGGACAAAGAGGATGTAAATACTACAGGTGCCTGAGTAAAATTTATTTTAGTATGAAATGTGCAGTAATTTGACGTAAGTTTGAAATAGTAGTAAATACAATATGGCGATTGGCGACGAAGTATATTCCGGCTAAGTTTGAAAGCGAACAGTTTCTTGAAACGTAGTAGATCTCAGCTATCACCGTTTTTTACAAGATTATAGCCGTCATCTGTCGATTTATCAATAACTACATGTTTCATACAATCGAGTGAATCGTTATTTTCTTAGAGAGTTTCGCCAGGCTGAGGTTGGATGAGGGCAGCGCAGGACCGACCGTCATGGAGATCTTTGGGGGAGGCATTTGTCCAGCAGCGGACGTCTTCCGGCTGAAAATAATGATGATGAAAACTTCTTATGTTTGAGATTTCCATTGTTTTTTCCACAGAAAAATTTTGGGTGCCCGTTTTTTTGCAAATGGGTTTATATCGATGCCGATTAGGGTCTAAGTTCGAGCAATATGGCGGATTTTTTCACTTCAAATGAGATGTAGACAAATTCTTGAATGTTAGACCACCGAATAATTCTCTTCTATTTAATTTAATTATTCTATAAACATCTAGCATTAAAGAATACTTAATAGGATAAACAATTACCTAACCTTCGAATTGTTATACAATGACATTAGAATTATTATAAAAATATTAGAGTTAAATATAATTGAGTTTCTTAGGTTTATCATTACTAATATAGTATCTTAAATTTATTATATATTTTTACAATAATTAATTTTATTAATAATTATATCGGCACTTTTCTAATTAGCTAGTCTAACTAATATTACCTACATAGATACATCACTAAATGGCTAAATGGACAAGTTGTTAAGTCCAAATTGAATGAGTCTTTATTGTACAATATTTTTAACGTCATAACTGTTTCTATTGGGGCAATGAAGCCGATATTAATACCACCTGTATGCTCCAGAATTGGGTTATTCTTACTATTTATAACTTAGGTCCTCAAGAATCATTAAGATAATTTTTTTAAAGCTATAAGTACCTACGTCTTTAGGCGCGTTATGAAAAAATGATGAGAGTGAAATTTTCATCATTGTAAAACAAAAGTAACAGGTTGAAGTTGGTTCCTAAAATTACGTGACGTTTGCGTCATTCGTTATTTTTTTTGGTTTCTTAATACATTATTAGGACAGACAAAGAGTTCAAGCCCATACAGCCGTATTCATTATTTAATAATTAATTGTAAAAGCCATCTTTGCAAGATTTTTACAAAATTGTTCTTTCTAAAAACGTAGAATAGCACGAGAAATAAATCATTTTAATGATTTTTGCTTCGTCAGGCCTAAGAAGTATGACTTCTTGCGTGCATACATAAGTACACACACCCTTTTTTTCCTCTCAATTCATTCTTTATAATGGCAAGATGTACATAAGACATTAGAGATTTTTTTAGAAACTGTGATAATCATAATGGAAACAACAGGAACAAACATAAATTTGTTATGTCTACTACGGTATTATAGTCTTTATTTTAATTGTAGTAGAATCTGAAGTAGATTAGCAACTCGGAGGACTTCACACAGAGAGAGTCTACATATGCGTGTTCATGGTGATCTCTCCTGTGCTCTGCTCGTACAGCCTTCTGACGTCATCCTGGGACATTTGCGATATAGTTGCTACTCGCTTCGTGTTATTCATCAACGGTTTAACCTGGAAATAAGATATATTTTGGTAAATAATATTTTTGAAACGAAGTTCCTTAACGTACGGTACAGGATTGGCGGGTGGGGGCTAGGCGAAAAGAAGTGTAAGATTTTTTCGTCACAACCCTTTCTATAGTGCAGACTTTATGTCCAATAATAATATTAATCTTTAATTGCATTTGAATAAGGTCAGTTATACAATAGATCTTATTTTATATTGTAGTGTAGGTTCTCCTTAAGGCCTGGTATCCACCAAAACGAAGGGGAGGGGAGATGCGTTTTGATAACCAATCAGATTTTGTTATTTCCACATCTCCTCTCCGCTTAGCTTCGGTAGAAATGGATCAAGACGTCTTCTTTTTTTTTTATGGAATAGGAGGACAAACGAGCGTACGGGTCACCTGTTGTTAAGTGATCACCGCCGCCCACAATCTCTTGCAACACCAGAGGAATCACAGGAGCGTTGCCGGCCTTTACGCGCCGGTGTACGCGCTTTTTTTTCTTCCTTTCGTAGATATCAGTTGACTGATTTCGAGCTCTCACAGCTCACATCTCCGCTATGCAGAGCTCACATCTCCTCGCTACACATCTCCCCTCCGCTTTGGTGGAAAGAACCTGACCGCTTCGCGGCTAATCTCCTCTCGTCTCCTCTCCTCTCCAACTAGGTAGTCCCGCCTCTTATTCCGTAGTATCCTCTTTGCTAGTTTCCTGACCTAAAATGGTTGCATAATGAATAAGTGCTCATTTTCCGTCAGTTATCAACTACCAGTTGGGGCTTCTTAATAAAGGGTGCCGTCTATAGGTATGTGTACCAGACCGGCGTGTAGAATTCCTTAGATAATTGTAAATAATTAGAAACCTTATTGTGACCCATGCCAATGAATCCGTTTGAGATATTTCCGTTGGGCAACGTTCCGTTGTGCACGTTTCCGTTCACAGGCAAACTGTTTGCGAACCCCGCGCCCATTCGTGAAACGGAACGTGTGAACTGTTCTATTGTTGAATCTGTAAACAAAATTAGTTACAATTTTTAATAATTAATGTTCAAATTAATATATTTTATTCATATATTCATTGTCTTTACATTGAAATGGGGGAAACAATAAGGGAAACCATATAAGGTAGGTAATCGGAAATTCTAGTCGATAAATATTTATTTATTTATTAAGGAAACAAACAGACACATCACTATAGTACAAAATTAAGTTAAATAAATATACAAATTACAATATTGGATATATCCTAGAATAGTTTCACTGAGAACACAAAAGAATACAATTTTACAGACATGACAACAGAACGATAAGATAAGTGAACAATAGAATATTTAGGCGAATACACAGTATTATATAAATCAAGACACAGACAGGGATATAATAATGAATAAAGATACAAGGTTTAAGGTAAGGACAGTAATTGTTGTTTTAACTTAGTCTTAAATGCAGCAGTCGTGGAGTGCGAAAACAGGTCGACATTAATGTAAGAATCCAATGATGAACACATTCTGTGAAGAGGCGCGTGAAACCCAATATTGGTTCGTCATAATTTGTCAAGTAAGCTTTATGCCTCCCCAGTTTCTCGGTTGAGAGGTTAAGAGAGTGATATAAAAATAATAAAATAAATAAAATTCCACCACCGGACATCACGTCAAAATGCGAATTTCCAACCGCATCATGTTGATATGTCATTCCGCGGGTTTACGAGGATTTTCTTGATTCGCACTGTCACTTTGTGGAATCAATTACCGGCTGCATTTTTCCCGAACCGTTACTACTTAGAAACGTTTCAGCTAAGAGCTTTAGATAATTTATTCCTCTAGATAGACTGTGACAGCTGTGAAAAAGTCGAAAAAAATTGAGTTTTGACCGTTAATTTTTCATTTGAGCAATACACACACACTAACACACAGTTAAACAATTTGTTATTTTTTAATGTGACAACCCTCATTTCTGGGATAAATAACAAATTAAATTTGAAAACACTTCTCTCAATAAAAGCTCTTTTTAATCTAAACAACAAATCTAACAGATTTGTTGTTTAATAAGAAAGAATGATAAGAAAATCTTTTGATTTTCTTACCATTTAGACAGCGGAGTCATTAAAAGATTGTCGATTTGCGTTAGACAGGAGGGATCACATTTTGAGCATTTAATTAATAAATTTACAAAAAAATACCCACGTAATTGACTACTTTCTCATATCTACATAATATCATAAAAGTAGAGGTGTTTTTTTTACATTTAAGTCGGTTCGATTCCCAGACGAGGCGAGTAATTGTTAGAAAATCTTTGAATGCAGAATTACTAACTTTTAAAAATAATATAAAGTCTTTTTTCAGTAAAATACCCTATCAACGAATTTTGAGGTACTTGACTTCATGTCCCATAACTTTGGGACACCCTGTATAAATATTGGGGTTGAGCAGGTTATCAACTGTAAAGTAGATCCTGTACATGAAGCCACAACCTGAGAGATGAACAAAGACATATCAAGATATTACGTCACTCGAACGGTTGGCTCAGTTGAAGAGCGCTCGCACGCGTGAGGTCGCCGGTTCGAGTCCCGCATCGTTCATACATTTTGTTTTTAAATTGAATTAGTGTAACACACAAGTACATAAAAATCGCGCGTGTAAAACGTACGCTTTTCACGCACACTACACTAATAAAACTGGCATGTTTCCATCGGTTGTCTAGCAGCAAAAGGCTCTGTCGAGACGTATAAATTATCTAAGCTAAGAGCATATGCCCAACATAGAGGTCGGTAACGCATCACTCTACCCCTGGTGTTGCGGATGTCCATGAGTGATCGCACCATCACTTTCTTCCACGGGAACCTCTTGCCAGTTTGTCTCCTCTTATAAAAAAATATTGATGGAGTCATTATGAAAAGGGAAGGATCTTAAAAATATAATGTAGGGATAATGTTTTTGACAGTAACCAGATCACATTAACTACAACTGACTTGAGTTCGTCCGGGTATGTTGTGGCATCTGGGCGATGGCTTCGGCCTTCGTCATCTCTTCATCCAGCACTCGCGAGAATTCCATCTGCACCTCGTCCGAGTCTGTGTCTCCGTCCACCTGGATGTTAAGATATTACTATATAGGTAGTCAAAGAAAAATGACTCACGAACACGCATTGAAAATACATGCACCACCATACAAAATATCAATAAAAATTCGTAATAAGTACGTCTTTGATACTTAACTCTTGTATCTCTAAGGCTAAAACTAACTTTAGCATTAACAAACATGTTAAAGTACCGTTTAAGCAAAAAAATTTGTTGCACCATTTGACAACATAATTTTAACTGTTAACCGTAACTGACCAATCTTCGCCGCTATTGTTAATATCCTGTCAAAGCTTTAAATAAATATTCGATACTGACTTGATATTTAATTTTTTAACTTTTACAGCTAATATCATGCAACGCAGCCTAAGTGTTGGTGAAAACTAACTGTAGGTTAAGTGTCCCTTAAACAATTTAAGCACAATTATTGAACTAAGAGTCCCGTTAATTTAAATGGTGGAAACTGAAAGAATTGTAGTCTCTAAAATTATATTACAGAACAACCATAATATGCTACTAAGGGAGGTCGAAGAAATGTTATATTTTGCTGTTTTTATACATTCTGGGTAGTAACTTCTACTACCCAGAATGTATAAGCAAGCATATGCAGAATTAATAAATCCGACTAATCAAAAACCTATAGCCTGCCGATGTGAGGCACGTTTAGGTTCACTTCCGTGTTGGGTTTATGTTTCGGCCTCAGTTTGTGAATGATTCAGTTACCAAAAGTTAAAATAAGTTTATTTAAAATGAATTAATTTATTTTTCTTTTAACTGTTTTTTTTGAAATATGTATATGGATATTGGCAGTGGTCTAAAAAACCTCAAGTAGTTGACACATGCCCGGAGCCTTCAATGTTTTTTGGTTTTACGATTATCAAAATATGTTATTGTTACTTGTTAAGAGTTACTCAGTCATAAGCACTATACAAAACGACATCTGTGATTTAATAAAGTTGCCGATGAAAAGCGCGTACACCTTCCTTAAAGGCCGGCAACACTTCTGTGATTCCTCTGGTGTTGCAAGAGACAGCGGGCTGCGGTGATCACTTAACGGGAAGAAAAAGAAAGTCAGTCAGTCTACGAAATCCAAAAATGTTCCTTACAATAACAAGTCTATGGTCTTGGTCCAAGTTTTTCAGCATAGGCAAACTCAGCTCCCGAAACACTTCAAGCCGTCTTCTGAACGCCGCCACAGAGTCGTCTCTTCTTCCACGACCCAGCTGCAGCTTTGAACAGTCCAGTAGAACCATGCGCGGCTGTGAGTGGAACTAAAAGACAAAAGATACCAGTAATAAATTGAACAGTGGGAAGGAAAGGAGACCCTTTGCACAGGATGCCGGCTAGATTATGGGTACTACAACGGCGCCTATTTCTGCCGTGAAGCAGTAATGTGTAAACATTATTGTGTTTCGGTCTGAAGGGCGCCGCAGCTAGTAAAATAACAGCGCAAATGAGACTTAACACCTTTTGTCTCAACGTGACGAGCGCAGTTGTAGTGTTGCTCAGAATTCAAGTATTTCGAGAATCCTAAGCGGCACTGCATTGTAATGGACAGGGTGTATCAATTACCATCAGCTGAACGTCCTGCTCGTCTCGTCCCTTATTTTCATAAAATAAAAATAAGATAGAAATTACTGTTTCTCCAAGTTCCCGCCTTCCAGCTGCAGGGAACAGAGATATTTCGAACCGGAGATATGCTGAGTTAGTTAGTCTGTTAGGTAGTGGTAACATTTTCAATTTTATATTACAACTCAATTCTTCTGTAAAACGTGACTTTATATTTTCATTTGTATAGGCTAAAGTACTACTTACAAAGGTAAAGTTAAAGTAGTAATTTATATTAATTACCAACACAGACAGACGCTATAAAAGGCATAACAGGCATTTATTTTCTCAAAATTGATTACTTTAGAATTCTTTTTGATGTCATTTCTAATGACTACTAGATACTACTACCGCTTCGGAAACAAATGGCGCTCTGAGAGAGAAGAAGCGGCGCAAGAAACTCGCCCAGCATTATTTTTTTGCGCTCTTTTCAATAAAAATATACAATATTGTACAATCATTTCTATCGCTATAAACTAATCATAATCTTGTCCCGGGCTGTCCGATCATTTAGATGTTCAGCAGTGGAGTAATAGGATTTACGACAGAGCCAGTTGAGATACAGAGATTGTAATACGCCATGAATAAAATTAATCTTTACAGTAATAATAATAATAATTAAAGACAAAAGGAATATAACGAGTAGTGGTCAGAGGAGTTGATTAGGTTATTGCGTTACCTAGTTAAGGTTACCTGCATCTGAATACCATAAAAATGCCATGCCAATGCCAATCTTTTGCCTCGCACATCCACTTTGTGGAATCAATTACCGGCTGCAGTATCCTTGAACCGATACGACTCAAGGGTCTTCAAGCTCAGAGCATACTTCCACCTTAAAGGTCAGCAACGTATCTCTTGATGTCTGGTGATGAGGATGTCTAACAGCAATTACTTCTTCACTTAATAAGAATTATTATTAAGATACATTAGTATAGATTTTAATAAAGATATTTTGAAAATGATTAGTTCAGGTCTACGGAGTTCTGTTTGACATTCGCACTATTCTGACTTTTCAATAGTCATGAGTTAACTTTTACCAGTGGGAGGTCTTTCCACAGGATACCAGCCGTAAGTGGTGCTTTAATTTCTGCCGCCACGGAGAAGTGCAAACATTATTTATGTATCGGTTTGCTGTACGCTCCAGTTGTAGAAGAACTGGTCTACTAAGCCTTAGGATATTAGGTCTAACATGAAGAGAGAAATTTTCCTGCTACTCAGATTATTGGCTTCCCTAAAATTCTGAACGGCACTGCATTTTGTTTGGCCAAGTGTAAAGTAAAAAAAAAGGTTAAGGTATATGCAGGGGCGGGCATTGGTTTTCTAGCAAGGTAGGCACTGTAGATCTAACTAGTCGTAGTTGCGCTTTAGGCTAGGGTTAGGCTAGGGTTACTATGGATGCGAGTTCTGACGAAAATTTGTTCTGACGAGTTCTGACGGATTCGTCAGAAGAAACAAACGCCTGGTAACCAATGACAGTGCTTACACTGGCAATGACGAACGCGTCAGAACATGCATGACATCGTCAGAACCACTCGAGCGTTCAAACGAGTTTGATTTTTTCGCACGACCCGCGTCTGCGAATTTCTCAGTCTCGTGTACGAGAACAGGTGTTTGTGGGATATGAGAAACAAAAATGATCACAACGGAGATATTTCTCGGCAAAAGTGGAAGAAAGTTGCTACAGAACTCAATACTAGCAAGAAGTACAATTTTTTATTTTGATATGGGGTTTACATTAATTAGGTACATGAGTAATTAGAATTAATGTTTACATTTTATCGATCAAGAACATGACTTGTAGAGCTATAAATTATTACAGTAGGTTGTATTGAAACGGAATTTCACCTGCTGGACTAACAAAATGATTTTTCAAGGTTTCTCTAGTCTCATTCGCGCTTCTTACGTAGTGATTATATCTCCGTGAAACTGGCACATTGTTGTTGTTGGCTCGGGAATATCAACGGAAGTAAGACCTTCTTTATCGATGTCAAATCAAATTCATCAAATTCGTCCATCTTCACTGGATGAATTTTTTCTGACGAGTACGTCCGAAATCCTCGTCAGAACAAGGCGATTACACTGTGCGCGTTTTCTGTTATTCTGATAGTCAGTTCGTTTCTGCCATCCAGTGAAGATGGACGAATTTGATGAATTTGATTTTCTTGAAAGTCCATTATTTAAAATAAAATATTATTGTTTAATGGTGGAAACACAGAGCATGTCAACGAGCTATTTTCTAGAAGAGACGACAAAGGAGAGTTCCAAATGTAGAGTGTTTGTTCTGTAGCAACTTTCTCCCACTTTTGCCGAGAAATATCTCTGTTGTGATAATTTTTGTCTCTCATATCCCACAAACACCTGTTCTCGTACACGAGACTGATCAATTTATCGTTATCCATGGTGGAAACCAAATCACTCGAAATTTGCAGACGCAGGTCGTGCGAAAAAATCAAACTCGTTTGAACGCTCGAGTGGCTCTGACGACGTCGTGCATGTTCTGACGCATTCGTCGTTGCCAGTGTAAACACTGTCATTGGATACCAGGCGTTTGTTTCTTCTGACGAATCCGTCAGAACTCGTCAGAACAAATTTTCGTCAGAACTCGCATCCATAGTAACCCTAGCCTTAGCCCAACATTACTAAGTTTTGAGGTTGAGTTGAGTTATATATCGAATGACGCAATTTGGAGACTGCCTACGGTAGTATTTAGAGTAAGGTAAAATTTAATGAGTGGGTGTTCAATAAAAGTTTGATTATAGAATAACGGAACCAAATTAAACTAAAACTTTAGCACTATTGCTGTATTTATGTAGGTTCTTAACGAACTAGGCACTGCTTATTGCCTATATGGTATGCACGCCCCTGGATATATGGGCACATAATGCTGATTTGGTATATATATTAGTCACACATACCTCATTCTCATACCACTCCATTTGTTCCAGGTCTCTCGGGTATCCATCCAGTACCAGCCCATGTCCACTCTTCGCAGCGTCAAGCACTGCGGTCTTCACCAGCCTGGAGACTAGGTCTATGGGAGCCAGTTCACCCCCGCTCACTGCAGCACGAGATATCGCACCATCCGACGCTGGGCCGCCTCCAGCGTCCGCCAATGCTCGAAGACGTTGGCCCAAACTGGTATTCAAGTACATTATAAGATAAATCAGTGACTATTAGCGTCTTAAGGTCCTGAAAATATCTTTCAGATGCGACTTTCGTGGTTTTCCATTTGGCTCATATCTATTACTTCCCAGATGTTCACAAAAAAAATAAACATATTTAATAGAGTTCTTATCACCATTCATAGAGTTTGCAATGCCTATACGTGTGCAACAATTCAACTAAGTTTTAAGGCTTTCCCTTTGTTTTGGTGAAGTAATTTTTTCACGCATAAAAAATATTAAATATATTTACATACTAAGCATAACATATCTTATTAACTATATTTACAATACTATGGTTACATGAAACTATCATTACGGGAAAGCGTACCTAGAATACTGGCATTATTTCCACGTTGGATAACTTGGCTGATCTGTTGACAGAAATAGCTGCCAGCGCTTGGGTTTTCAGTAGTCCTGTTGAGGCGAGAAGATAGTACTTTGTACATTCTCCGCGCCTCTGGGCCCCACGGGCCAAGTTTTTTTCTTTTTTATTTCATATTTGTTTATATTTTTAATTAAATTCAAAATGTGACCTGTTTTAAATGACTGTCAAACACAAACTTATAGCACAGTAGACTTTCGTCTAGCGGTATGCTCAAAATGACTTGCCCAGGAAATTAAAAGTCAATGACCTCGTATTTCTTACATTATACGAACCATTTTCAACTTTCGGATATAAGTACTGAGGTACAAAATTGGTTAAACACGTAAGAAAGAATCCATCCCTACATTGTAATAACATTATATTTTGTTCGAATATTGACACGTTTAAATAAAAATCACTTTTTAAAGAATTAAAACAGTAACCATTTTGATTGTAAACTCAATGAAACGTCAATATAATTATTATGATAATAATAATATCAAATAATTAATGTTAAAATTCAGTTATGAGAATAATAAATTTAAAGAATTATTGATTATTCACTGTTTTCAATTATATGTTTGTTGAAAGTCTTGTTTTTGAATATACTATAATGTTTTGACTATTTAAAATACAACAAGAGTCAAAACATAATCAAAATAAATTTTCTCAGCAAAAAAGTCAAGGCTTTTAGTGACGTTTTTTACAGTGTTACTACAAAATAACACAATATTCGCAGTTAATGAATAAATATTACCTACGTAAACTGTTAAGTACGGTATTTGCGACATTGCATCACTTTTTGAATTAAATAATGTTTAGGTACCTGAAGAGCGTCCAGCCCTGTCGCTTGGAGACCGCTCGGTGACAGATCGCTGCCTTGTTGCTGCCTGGACCTCCCACCACCCACAGAGTCGGAGCTGTCGTCCACGCTCCCCGTACTCGCAACACTTCCGGCTGCCAAATATGTATGCAGGATAACCGCAGTGTAACAATTATATTAATTATATTGACTTACGGTACGCAGATGTGGTCGCTAGCTATTATGAGGAATCTCATTGTCGCTCAGAGGGCAACGGGCTGTGCTCGGAGATTCCCTGCGAGATCGAATCAGGAATGAGGAGATCCGCAGGACAACTAAAGTCACCGACATAGCCCAAATGATTGCGAAGCTGAAGTGGCAGTGGGCAGGCCACATAGTTCGACGGACAGATGGCCGTTGGGGCAGAAAAGTCTATTTATATATATATACGTCATATTCAAGATAGTCTTTATATAAATACGAGGTGTGTTCAAAAAGCAACGAGAATTTTTAAATTTCGCGGGTTTGGAGAGTCCGCCTGCATAATTTTTTTTTATTATGTTGGTACACATGCCCCTGAAGTATGATAAAATTTTCAGCAATATTCATTGCTTACTTTTTGAGTGGTAGCCGCTAACGTTAGACGTGTTTTTCGAGCTCGGCGATTTTCGTTTGTGAAAAAAAAATGGATCAATGAATTTGTATTCAATTTTGCGTAAAAACTGAAATATAGTGTAGTGAAGTTTGTAAAATGTTAACAAAGGCATATGGTGAGTCTGCTATGAGTAAAGCAAGGATTTACGAGTGGTATAAGCGTTTCCAAGATGGCCGTGAAAACGTTGAAGATGACGAACGACCCGGACGCCCAAGCACATCAACAACCAATGAAAACGTGAAAAAAGTGAAAGAAATGGTTATGAACGATCAACAAATCACAATCAGAGAAGTCGCTGATGATGTTGGCGTATCAGTTGGCTCATGCCATGAAATTTTTTCGGATGTTTTGGGTATGAAACGTGTGGCAGCAAAATTCGTTCCAAAATTGTTCAATTTCGAACAAAAACAGCGGTTGGAACTTGCTCAGGAGTCGCTAAATGAAATTAATAACGATGCAGAACTACTAAAACGTGTTATAACAGGTGGCGAAACATGGCTTTACGGATATTAATTTATTATTGCATTAAAAGGCCGTCGTTTTACAAGCATAGATGACATTAAAAGCGAATCGCTGAAAGAGCTAAAAGCTATTACAAAGATTGAGTTTCAAAAGTGTTTCGAGGATTGAAAAAAGCGTTGGCACAAGTGTACTATATCCGAGGGGGGTTACTTTGAAGGGGACAAAATAGATATTGATGAATAAATAAAGATTTTTTCATAAAACAAAAATCTCGTTATTTTTTGAACACACCTCTTACTTAAACAAATAACTTAAAATTGTCAGTATATAAATGAAAACCCCCGAAGACAGGACCGACCAGGCACCGTTCACAAGCACGACGCATGGACCAGCCATCGCTTCCCTCGCCCATATCGTATATCGTAGGGAAGGTAATAACCCGCATGGCGCCGCCACAAGCAATGCCATTTAAGCGAGAAACCCTGCTCCGGGAACTTAACTACGCACGTATGTTCTTTTATTATATTATAAATCATTTTAACTACAATATAATATGTAAAGTGATGCAACAAAAATACTCAATCACCAAATAGTCAATGCCTTACACGTAAGTCAAAGAAGTAAATGTAAATTAATACTTAAAAACAAGAGATATTGAGTACAGTAGATACATCAATCCACACACAGCGTAAATTAATGAAGTTTTATTAACGATTGTTTAAAAATATAATATAATGTAACTTTAATATTAAAAAAATAGCAGAGTTTCTGGTAACATTATCATCCTGTCACCACAAGTACCGGCCGTTTACAAACATGACGCATGGGCCAGCCATCGCCTGCCTCGATTATTAAGATTATCGTTAATGTACCTTCTTGGGACTCGGATGCATTTCAACATTTCCGTTCACTGCCATCACTTTAGGTCCTGGCATGGTTGGCACGTTCGGAGCAGCTGGAACGCTTGTAACAACTGGCATGCCAGCTAACGGTGCAGCTGGGATGGCTGGCACGCCATTCAATGGTGCAGTGGACATTTCCTCGGAGTCCGGGTCTATGTCCTGCGTTCTAATAATTGCGGTGCGGTTTCTCGTGGGAGCTGGCTCAACTCCTACTATCTCTCCTGGAATACCTGGACCAATTAATCACTATATGAGTACTATTACTTCTCAAAGATGATTTCTCCGGGAACGCCATACAGTAATAACCCTTTTAAAATTAAGGTTTGCCGTATCGATAAGGCATTAGTAGGTACTTACAATATACTTGAGTACTTATAGACAACGCGTTCGCGAGAGAAGAACGGAGATACAGCAATATGGTTTTCTAGCTTACATTTGGTAAGCGAATCTATTGTTACTCGAATCGATTTTGATTTACAAGCCGTGAGCCATACTAGACATTGATGTGTGCTCCTTGATATTTTATGTAATAACTAGTGGACCCAACAGACGTTGTCCTGTACACACGTCTTGAATTTGCAAAATCTGTCCAGCCGTTAAGAGGAGTTCTTATTTATATGGACGGAGAGAATTATATTATATGGACGGAATTGAGAATCTAAACCAATCTCAAATTCACTGAAACAAACAAAAAAATCATCAAAATCGGTCCAGCCGTTTAGGAAGTAGTTTAATTGTGAATCTAAACCATTCTCAAATCCACCTGAAGACACACACCAATCTCAAATTCACTGGAACACACAAAAATATGATCAAAATCGGTCCAGCCGTATAAGAGGTAGTTCAATTGTGAATCTATACCATCCTCGAATCCCCCTGAACTCACACAAAAAATTTCATCCAAATCGGTCCAGCCGTCTAGGAGGAGTTCAGTGACATACACACGCACACAAGAAATATATATATAAAGATATCCGTACGACCGAGCCTTGCTCGGATGTACGGTTATGTCGGAAAAAAAATTATAGGACATCGGGATTCGAACCGGGGTATTCTACTTTCCGGATCACCCAATCCCCATCTGAGCTATTATAGTCTTGTTTATAGTGGCGAAATTTACCTTTGTATTATAATGTTATTGTAACTGTTTAAAAGTACACTAACTACTACTACTGTTTTAAAATTGAAACCTCTAGATCTAGATCGATTTATCGCCTCCGAAATCCCCTGTTTACTAAATTTGATGAAAATCGTTGGAGCCGTTTCCGAGATTCAGATTATATCATCTTAATATATATAAATCTCGTGTCACAATGTTTGTCCTCAATGGACTCCTAAACTAATGAACGGATTTAAATGGGGATTACTTCATGGAGTGCAGTTTAGTCCAACTTAAGAGATAGGATAGTTTTTATTTCGATTTGGGACCCATAATTATTTTTATTTCCAATATTTGTTTTGTTTGGACATATTTTCTGTGAGAGTATTTTTGACGCGCGGTTTGACAGTTCTGCTGTGAAACAATTTCATTATAACAACAAGGAGCATATTATTATGTTACAATGAAAAATTGTTGACAAATTCATTAAAAACGGTTTTTTATTTATTATGTACAGAACAACGTCTGTCTGGTCAGCTAGTAATATATATAAATTACGTGACACGTTGTTTGTCCGCGATGGACTCCTAAACTAATGAACGGATTTTAATCGGGATTACTTCATGGAGTGCAGTTTGGTCCAACTTGAGAGATAGGATAGTTTTTATTTCGATTTGGGACGCATAATTATTTTTATTTTCAATATTTGTTTTGTATGGACATATTTTCTTTGAGAGAATTTATTGACGCACGGTTTGACAGTTCTACTGTGAAACAATTTCATTATAAAAACAGGGAGCAAGCATATTTTACGAAATAATTCTTGATGTTATGAAATATTATTGACAAATTAATAAAAAATAGTAATTTACTTATTATGTACAGAACAACGTCTGTCGGGTCAGCTAGTATATATATATATTATATATACAAGAATTGCTCGTTTAAAGATATAATATTCACATTGACAAATCAAAATTGGTCATGCATTATCGGACTGTCAACTCGCATTGACAAGTCAACATTGTTTACACATAACCGGACTGTCAGGTTTTCTATACGCTAATATATTCTGAGTGTATGCCAAAAACACTGGCCGGCAACGCTAAATGAAAAAATACCGATAATAATAATCCTATAAGTCGACTAGTCATAAACCATTATTGATATGGAATATCATATTAATACCACACATACGGTATCGATTTTCAATTAAAATGCCACTTCACGAGTTCGAATACATAATATAGGAATAGGAGGACAAACGAGCGTACGGGTCACCTGTTGTTAAGTGATCACCACCGCCCACAATCTCTTGCAACACCAGAGGAATCACAGGAGCGTTGCCGGCTTTTATAATATAGTATGTACTAAACTTTTACTAGCTGAACCAGCAAACGTTGTTTTGCCATATAAGAAAAATACCTGCTGATCTAAGTTGCTTGAAAGAATTATGTGTTTAATTAAGTATTTTTTTTATGCCAACACGGGACGAGACGAGCAGGACGTTCAACTGATGGTAATTGATATGCCCTGCCCATTACAATTCAGTGCCGTTCAGGATTCTTAAAAAACCCAAAAACTTTGAGCGGCAATGTGAGTTGTCAATATAAGACATAAGATGTTAAGACTCATATGCCTAGTAATTTCACTAGCTACGGCGCCCTTCAGAACGAATGTAATAACACAGTAATGCTTACACATTACTGCTTCACGGCAGAAATAGGCGCTGTTGTGGTACCCATAATCTAGCCGGCATCCTGTACAAAGGAGCCTCCCACTTTACAAATTAATCAGTAATCACCAACATATACTGAAACCCTCTCCGAAGCACGTTGTATCTTATGTTATCATTTCAATCGGTTCAGTAGTTTTCGCACAATAACCGACGAAAAAACCGGCACTTAATTTATTAATATAGATTTTGTATATATTAACTATAAAATAAAATAATATACAACACACAAATGCCATAATAATTTGGTGTAGCTAAAATAAAGTTACTTTATGATTACAGTATAAGGGATTTATGAAATCATAATACATCTTTCATAAAGAATCCATGATTTTTTTTACGTACGGACGTACGGATCACTTGATATTTAGTATATAGTTACTCTTTGTAATATAGTAATTCAGACAATAATTCACCACAGCGTAGGGATGTAAACTTACGTATTAAATTTTACGAAAACTGTTTAGTTAAATGGAAACAAGCAATATATTAGATATCGAAGAAAGTATATTATGAAATATATATATATATATATAAAATCTAATAATAAATATATATTTAGATATCATATCATAAAATTAGATTTAGATAATGTATGTTAAAATAATTATCCATTTGGAGTACATTCCTTGCAGTAGAGCTGTTAGATATTTTTACAATTCTCTTCCATCGGCCCATTAGCTCAGTTGGTTAGAGCGTCGTGCTAATAACGCGAAGGTCGCGGGTTCGATCCCCTCATGGGCCATGTAATGTTTTGTAATTTTATTTGTTATTAATTTCTTTTACTATTTTTCATCAGTCAACGATAGCTAGGCTACAGACGTTTTTACGTCTTCATAATATTGCTGTTGTGAAAAGTCAAATTTAAATATTTACATTCCGTGTCGGATTTTTGTATTGCGTATCACTCCAAAATTAAAACACTAATTGTGTTTAATTTACCTCGAAAATAGCAGAGTTATTACATTTTATATCAGTGGTCAGTGACCCCGCCGACTGAGTTAGAGGTCACGGGTTCGAATCCTGGTAGAGGCAAACATTTATAAGATGAATATGTTTGTTTCCGTGTCGTGGATGCTTATCTTATATCTTTGAACGAGCAATTGCGAATCGCGGAAACGGCTCCAACGATTTTAATGAAATTTAGTACACAGGTAGTTTCGGAGGCGAGAAATCGATCTAGCTAGTTTCATCCGTGTTTTGATGAGAAACTGCTACAAGCCACTATATTATATTAATAGCTCAGATGGGACATTGGGCGATCCGGAAAGCAGAAGACCCGGGTTCGAATCCAGATGTCCTATCAGTTTTTTTTGTACAAGTTTTGTACATTTTTAAAAATCCTAGCAAGGCTCGGATGTTAGTATTTATGTATGTTTGAGTATGTATTTCGTATTAAATCTATCATTTCAAAAATCAACATTTCAAAAATCATACCAAAAATTATGATATAACACTCACAAACAACACAAAATATGTCAATGACTTGATATTTTCGTGTAAACGTGTACTTAAAAAATTGTGACTAATAAACCAGTTTTATTTTAAGGTAAATTGAAAATACATAATAATGTATAGATATCATATGTCTCAGACTATTACTCAGATATGTCATATAAGATATAATTGGGCTCAAGAAAGTCAGCGAACCTTTTGTTAAAGTTGAAATTAATTATTATTTATTTTATGAATATAACGAAAATAATGAATGAATGAATGAAAACTTTATTAATAACAAACACAAACCACACAGAATAATACAACTAAAAAGGACTTAGAGGTAAAAAAATAAAAAATAAAAACTTATAGCATAAAAATATACAAATGATAAAAAAAAGAAACAAATGTATGCATAATATTATAGTGATTATCTTAATTTAAAAGTACTGTGTAGCAGTTATTGTTATCAAAAGGAACTGACTCTGCGTCATGCTGCATTGGAATAATACCAACACAGCGCTGATTTTCAGCAGCCCCCAGGTGACCCAAAGAGTAACTACTATTTTTAAAAAATAAATTTAGTTTTATTAGAGGTTCTATAATATTATTTTTAAAGATGGTAATTAAAATAACGAGCTTTATTTTTCTACTTACCACCATTACCGACTCCACCATGCAAGTCGTGGTCTTCAGTAGTCGCCAGGATCTGCAGGATAGCAGCTCGGAAGTCCTTGTACACTTCTTCAGGATTCCGTTCGCCGTTCACCTGAAACCATATAGATTGTTTATAACCTAATAGTAAGTGGTCACTCATTGCTTTAAGCTGTCAGGGTTATTCACACTTCAAAAGTAACTTTTTTTATGAAAATGAGGGACGAGACAGTGCCGCTCAGGATTCTTGAAAAACCCCAAAATTCGAAAAATACTGAGCGGCACTACAACTGTGCTCGTCACCTTGAGACATAAGATGTCAGTAATTTCATTAGCTACGGCGACCTTCCGAACAAAACACAGTAATGCTTACATATTACTGCTTCACGGCAGAAATAGACGCCGTCGTGGTACCCATAATCTAGCCGGCATCCTGTGCAAAGGAGCCTCCCACTGGTAAAACTTAAGGGATATCCATCCATAAGCGTCGTGGAAGAGATTTAACATAAACAGTTTTAACGTATAGTTAGGTTAAGGAGTGGCCGTTGAGTTGCTTGTATGTTCTTCTCACGAACTCAACTTTTCCCGAACATATTGTGATAAATTCAGTAATTTTAAAGAAATATTTATAGTGACTTTTCAAAAGCGCTTAGTTTAAGCGTATTGAATAAAGTTCATTTAAGGGGACCTATAGAAAAAAGGTTACCTCAATACCCGGATAGATTAAATGGTTTTGACATCTTGAAAGTCCGCTACTATACTATAACGAAAGTAGTCATATTTAAGGGGCGAGACGAGCAGGACCTTCAGCTAATGGTCATTAATACGCCCTGCCCATTACATTCCAGTGCCGCTCAGGATTCTCGAAATAATTGAATTCTGAGCAGCACTACAACTGCGCTCGTCAGCTTGAAAAATAAGATGTTACGTCTTATTAGCTACGGGCGCCTTTCAGACCGAAACACAGTAAAGCTTACACAATACTGCTTCACGGCACAAATAGGCGCCGTTGTGGTATCCATAATCTAGCCGGCATCCTGTACAAAGGAGTCTCTCACGGTCTGTCACTGAGGTGTCTGATAACAACTGTCATAAGTGTCCGGCATTGGATGAGGAGACTTCATAAGTTAATTAGCAAATTAGTGAATTTCAGGTACTATTTAATACGCCTTTACTACCTGTTACCTGCCCAAGTAACCGCATACTCTACAGTCGCTGGTCATTCTTACCTGTAAGGAGACATGCACAGAAAAACTTTCAGCTTTTATAAAATAACGAAGGTCTGGCTGTCGTGGGCTCTTGGGCTATTAGGCCAACTACTACTTGGTCTACAGCGGTGCTATTCACGTAATTTCAAAATTTGAGGTTAAGTTCCGACCCTATCCATGTTTTGCTCTATATTTTTAGTCTCCTATCATTTTCCTGGAACGTTTTTTTTTGAGAGGAGGAAATACATTTACGTATTTACTGTTATTTGAAATATGTTGGACTCGACCGTTCGCGTAAGCGGACACCCCATACCGACTCAAACCTCCTCTATGCTCATTTATGCGTTAGCCCTGGCTTCTACAGCGAAGTAGCACGTGGGCCGGCTGTGTGCTTGTGGGAACCTGGAACGTTAACTGTCTCGGAGCCGCACGTCATCTACATTACCAGTGGGAGGCTCCTTTGCACAGGATGCCGGCTAGATTATGGGTACCACAACGGCGCCTATTTCTGCCGTGAAGCAATGCAAAGTAATGTGTAAGCATTACTGTATTTCGGTCTGAAGGTCGCCGTAACTAGTGAAATTACTGGGCAAATGAGACTTAACATCTTGTCTCAAGGTGACGAGCGCAGTTGTAGTGCCGCTCAGAATTTTTGGGGGTTTCAAGAATCCTGAGCGGCACTGCATTGTAATGGACAGGGCGTATCAATTACCATCAGGTGAACGTCCTGCTCGTCTTGTCCCATATTTTCAAAAAAAAAAAAGTAAGAACGACAAGCTCGTACGAAGTTACCAATATTGTTGTACCAAATCTAAAATATTTCTACTTCTATTAAGAGGGTTATCAATGCTCTGTTATCTGATGTTTGAAGTTGTCAACTCAACCAAATGTCAGAATGTTTGCAGAATACCTAGACTCTGTTTCGTGAAAGAAGTCCCGTGAGTATGTCGCAAAATAATGTTACTTGTTTTTTAATATTATTCTATCTTACCTCTTTTTACAGAAACAATATCAGATTAAGATACTATTAGTACATAAAAGGCATTTATTTTCTCAAAATTGATTCCTTTAGAATTCTTTTTGATGTCATTTCTTATACTACTAGATACTACTACCGCTTCGGAAACAGATGGCGCTCTGAGAAAGAAGAAGCGGCGCAAGAAACTCTCCCAGCATTCTTTTTTTGCGCTCTTTTCAATAAAAATATACAAAATTATACAGTCATTTCTATCGCTATAAAATAATCACAATCTAGTCCCAGGCTGTCCGATCATTTAGATATTCAGCAGTGGAGTAATAGGATTTAGGACAGAGCCATTTTTTATAAAACATTTAAAATTATTTATAGATAATGCCTGAACAGTGGCTGTGACTTTATTACTTGTATACATTTACCCTTAAAGCTTTATGTATCTTATGAAGCCTACTAGAATTAGTTGCAAGATTAATTGATTTCCTACTTAAATAGTGTGCTCCTACTTCCAATGTTGATTTTTACCTTTTAGGACACTACCAGCCGCGGGATTTCTTTCATGAAACACAGTCTACGCATCTCCCAACAATTGACGTTCGATCTTGTTACGAGAATATGCATTATACGATTTCCCTAAATCGGAACTTAATTTGATCACGATCAGAACTGAACGGTCAATTTCTGTTACATGAATACGAAATTTATCTTTTTGACATAATGTCGGTTCGACCTTATTCTCGGAATCAAACGAGACAGACAAAACCTCTTCGAAGAACAGTAATTTCTGTGATTTTTGGATGTGACAATTTATGGTTTCAGGTATATACCAGCATAATATGAACATGAGCCAATTTGCGACAGCAATTGTTCAATTTTTAATTATAATATATATGTTTAATTTCATTTATTTTATGTAGGTAGCCGAAAATAAATATTTTTTGCATTATTATTACCAAATTCCTATACAATACATGAAATCGTTGGCACGGCTTACAGCACATATTTATTTAGGTCGGATTATCCTATTTAGAACAAGACACATCTACATTTCACGCGTATTCAGCGCGACTAATAATAAATATTATGTAAAACATTTATAAATAGGCACAACCTATACTAGTTAATGGCGAGATGTTGTATTCCTGCGGTAATACTACGAACCGATCGAAATAATACTATAATAATAGATCATACGATGCCGCGTCTTTCGGTGAAGGTTTTAGTATATGTACCGCCTTCCCACAGCCGTCAATACAGGCCTGTCAACAATCATGTTTAGGGTTGTCGTTGGCAGTGCCTCAAATTCGGCGTATAAGTGAAAGCGTATCAAAGCGTACGCTTTGCACATTATAATAATAATATTGACACACTTTTTACACAAATTATCTTGCCCCAAGTTAAGCATATATAGCCTGTGTTATGGGTTCCAAGACAATGATATATTTAACACAATATACTTACTTAAACATACATAAATTCATATAAACATACATAAATAAATTTAAACATTCATGACTCGGAAACAAACATCCATATTCATCATATAAATGCTTGCACCTACCGGGATTCGAACCCGGGACCTCTAGCATCGCTAACCAGTCTCCACGCTCGCTTCAGCAAACATACCGGAGGCACTGTCACAACGAAATCCAAAGGAATTGCAGGCCCGCTCTGTGTGGTCGGTTAAAACTTTGGTACATAGTAGGATCTGAAGTCTGAACATAGTGACATTTTATTCCCACGCGCACCAACAATACTCCCAGCTCTCTCTCTCAATAGTTGCATCATCATGCATTTTTTTTTCGAAAGGAGTAAAATACATTTACGTATTGAAGACCCCGAAACGGGGCCCATATGTCCGGCTCGGGTGTAAACACCCCCTACCGACTAAAAACCTCTTCTGTGCTGATAGCCCTGAAGGCTTCTATAGCGAAGCCGGACGATGGCCTTGGAGGCCTTAAATGTAGCTCACAGGCGCGGGGCGTCTCGGAAGGAGAATCGAACCTCGGACCGCCTGCTCACTAGGCTGGATGAACATGCATGGTTTCAGTCACAATATTCTCTAGACTAAAATATTCGTGATATGATGATGCTTAGATAAAAATAAGATTTTATTTTACTTGTATAATATTGTTTTTTTTTTGTGTCTGGATTCTGCCAAACTTTTAATTCAGGTAATTCGAATTTGCATTGATAGAGTCACTGGTCAAGCTCCTATAAGGCTATTTAGTAGTAGTTTTCAATTGAGCAACTTTTCGTCATGAGTTTATGGGAAATTAGTTATCTCTGTTTACCTCTTTGAAAGACAATAGTTAACCGTATGTAGGTACTTGCAAAGTTAGCAAAGTAATCAACAATTCTTAGTATGACGTGGTAATACATACTGAAAGTATAATGAAGCTAACAATAACACGTGGGTGTTCATGAATCGCTTGCGGGAATTTCATTAATAACCAATTTTTTCATTAACTGGCTGATTCAGTGAAGCAATATTGATTATGATTTCATGCTGTTGCGGCCGCTTCGTCTGCTCCGAATATTTTATAATAAGTTATATGTGTTATAGGTTTTATGTGACTGCATGATATGCATATGAGCCTGTGGCATCGTAACTCCTAAAGCTATAAACCAATTTTGTAGCAGTTTTTTTGTTTAAAAGCTAATGTGACGGAGATGATGGCAGCTATAATGTATATTTATCAATAACTTGCTGACCCGACAGACGTTGTTCTGTATATAATAAATAAAATAATGTTTTTATATGAATTTGTCAATAATATATCATAACATCAAAAATTACTTCGTAAAATATGCACCCTGCTGTCGTAATGAAATTGTTTCACAGCAGAACTGTCAAACCGTGCGTCAATAAATTCTCTCATAGAAATTATGTATGGACACATCAAAAGAAAAACAAATTTGTTGTTTTATTTAATTTAGCAGCATTTTCCTATTTATTCACCTTTTAAACCTTCTCTGGACTTCAACAAATAATTCAAGACTAAAATAAGCCAAATCTGTCCAGCCGTTCTCGAGTTTTAGTTTATTTAGAAACTAACGAACATCAATTGATTTTATATATGTAGATAGTTCACTACGTTTGATTTATTTAATTATAGAACATTTTGTAACTAAATAGCACATTATGATACAAAACGGCAATGGATTGAAAAAAAAAGATTAATACCAGCGCGTTTGCAATAACCTACACTTCTACAGCATAATATGTTTAATTAAACATAGATATTACATACATAGGTTAATAAAAAATAATCAATTTATTAAACAATTTATTGAACAACAAAAAGTAGTTAAAAAAACTAAAAAACACGCTTTTTATAGAAAACCGAACCAAAAAATGGATAAAAATTATATAAATTAACAAAAATCTAATTTTGCAAATTGAAAAATGGAATAATACTATCAAATTAATGTATTGTCATCGGTCCTCGATAAATCTACGAAATTGAACGAAATCTGGTCGTTTAGAGTGGGTCAAAATCGCACCCAGATGAGTCGGTTACAAACAAACATTATTAGTATTTTTCATACATACAGTCGAAGTTAATAAAAATCATGTAAAAATTTAAATTTACAGGAAATGGCTCTTTTTGCTACTGGACTTTTTTTTACAACGGAACTAGGCGACGTGTACGCAGCCCCTCGATTTTTGACAAATGTTGATGTGAAAATAATTAAAACTGATAAATAAATTTAAAAAGCAGTCATTTACATTTAATTTTCTCAAAATTCTTTTAAGAATTCATTTTTCCTCGTATAAATCTATCCGATTTTATTATTTTTATGAAAAATCCTTACTACTTTAATTTTTAAATTGACTTTTTAATTAGACTTCAAATGAAAAAAAAAATTTGAAACAAAACTGCAAAGTTAATAATCAAGCTCGTAAAAAAAGTCACGAACAGGTAAAAGAAAGATGCCTATGCAAAAGGTTTAATTTTCAAATCATAACTATAGCCTCTGAAAGTACGCCATGTAACAACTGAAAGTGAAAAATTTATTTCTTTGTGAAATCAGTATCAGCTCGATCCATTTGACCGCGTGCAACGCAGAGCAGCTCGAATTGTCGGGGACCCAGTGCTCTGTGAACGGCTGGATCACTTGGCGTTGCGTAGAGACGTCGCTTCATTGTGTGTCTTCTACCGTATTTATCACGGGGAGTGTTAAAAAGAGCTGTTTAACCTGGTTCCTGCCGCCGAATTCCACCTTCGCACGACACGCCACAAGTTAGGATATCATCCCCACCATCTGGATGTGTGTCGGTCGTCCACAGTGCGGTTTTCAAGGAGCTTTCTTCCACGTACTACAAAGCTGTGGAATGAGCTTCCTTGTGCGGTGCTTCCGGGACGATACGACATGGGTACCTTCAAAAAAAGCGCGTACACCTTCCTTAAAGGCCGGCAACGCTCCTGTGATTCCTCTGGTGTTGCAAGAGATTGTGGGTGGCGGTGATCACTTAACAGGTGACCCGTACGCTCGTTTGTCCTCCTATTCCATAAAAAAATGTAGAATAAGAATTAATACAAAAATTATTGTGGCCCATGAGGGGATCGAACCCGCGACCTTCGCGTTATTAGCACGACGCTCTAACCAACTGAGCTAATGGGCCGATGTCGTTATCATATGAATTTTCCTATCACTGCTCTTACAATACGGCGGGTACTTTACGGTAAATAAGGAGTATAATTTATTACGTAAGTATCCATCCCTACTCTGTAGTAAAATGCTTTGATCATTTATACGTCTAGATAGATTATGAAAACGTCGAAAAAAAATTGAGGTTATAACTAATCTCTATTTTCAGCAATTCACGCACACTAACACAGTGTTATACAAATCGCGAGTGTAAGACGTAGCTTGTCCCGCACACTAAACTAATATTCCTGGCCTGTTTTTATCGGTTGTCTAACAGCAAGAGACTCTATCTAGACGAATAATTTATCTAAGGATATTAATCTAATATATAAAATTCACATGTCGCGGTGTTTGTTGTTAAACTCCTTCGAAACGGCTTGACCGATTCTCATGAAATTTTGAGTGCATATTGGGTAGGTCTGAGAATCGGACAACATCTATTTTTCATCCCCCTTAATGTTAAGGGTGGTTCACACGAATTTTTTTTTTGAATTTTTTTGACATTTTATTTTAAATTGAAATGATTATGAGTCAGCATTTAAAAATACATACAATTTCAAATTTTCACCTATCTACGATCAACAGTTACTTTTGTATCGCGATTTTAATATCGGCAATACAAGGTTTGCTGGGTCAGCTAGTAAAATAATATAAATTTAGGGAAATATGGCATATGAATCAGAAAGCTGGAATTGGAATCCAGACCATATTAATTTATGTACGGTGTGTTTAGATTAATGCATCTATTCTACTCAATAACTCTTGTTTTTACGTAATAATTCACATTTACATATTTGACTTACTATTGTAAGGCGTTGAGTGTTTTTGTTGCATCACTTTACATAATATATCGTAATTGAAATGAAACGATGAAAATATGATTCAAATTCAATAATTTAATGTTGGTTTAAAAGAGTGGTAATAAGTTTCTTGCCACTTTTTCATTAGCTCCACCCTTCATGAAGTGGCGGTAAATTCAATAAGAAATGAAATGTTTTTGCATTTATAAGTCATTTCCGCGACCTACAACGGCTGTCTACAGCAAGAAACTTTATAGACATATAAATTATATAAGATACTAGCTGACCCGTCAAACGTTGTTCTGTAAATAATAAAAAAAAAACTGTTTTATAGAAATTTGCCAAAAATATTTCAAAACAACATCAAGAATTATTTCATAAAAAAATGCTCCCTGTTGTTATAATGAAATTGTTTCACAGCAGAACTGTCAAACCGTGTGTCTTACTTAATTCTCTCGTAGAAAATATGCCCATATAAAACAAAAATTGAAAATAAAAATAATTATGGGTCCCAAATCGAAATAAAAACTATCCTATCTCTCAAGTTGGACCAAACTGCACTCCATGAAGTAATCCCCATTAAAATCCGTTCATTAGTTTAGGAGTCCATCGCGGACAAACAACGTGTCACGTAATTTATATATATATACTAGCTGCCCCGACAGACGTTGTTCTGTAGATTATAAAAATAAAACATACAGTTTTATAGGAATTTGCCAATAATATTTCAAAACAACAAGAATTATTTCATAAAAAATGCTCCCTGTTGTTATAATGAAATTGTTTCAAGGGTAGGCAAAGACCACTTCTTTCCACTTGCTACGATCCTTACATACTTGTTTCGCTTCGTCCACTTTCATTATTCCTTTCATACATGCTCTTCGGTTTAGGGTACTCTTGACCTAGCCTTTTTTCAAGACGTCCCTGATTTGATCTTGAAACGTCCGCCTAAGTCTATCTTACATTTTATAGTAACCTTTATCCCATAAACGATTTTTAATAATTCTTTTGAAATCCGTAACAAATTATTTTTGTACATTTTATATGGCGATTTGTACATGCGTACACAATCGCCCAAAGAAATACTAACTCGAGTCTTAATCAAATAGTAGACATAACAAGTGTATGCTTATTCCTGGTGTTAATATTATTGATATCACAGTTTCTAGAGAATTGGCTAATGAGCCTGCCTGTATTTTATGAATAATAATATGTACATTTCATAATTTATTTTTCTTAGTGATGCTACACACTAGGTTATAAATAGCGCGAATAGCCCTCTTTTGCAGTACAAATATGGTATTAATATCGACTTGTGATACATATATGCCCGTTTTCATCTTAAAAATTGTCTTACAATACTACATATTAATTTATCATTAATACATGACTAATACCACACAGTAGGGGTGGATACTTACATATTCACTAATATATACATTATGCTTATTTAGTCAAATACAATTCAAATATTTTTATTCAATGTAGGATAATGGCATCATTAAGGATTGAAAGACGAAATCAAGCCGCAATTGCTAAGGTTTTCTTTAATGAAAAAAAGGGACGAGACGAGCAGGACGTTCAGCTGATGGTAATTGATACGCCCTACCCATTACAATGCAGTGCCGCTCAGGATTCTTGAAAAACCCAAAAATTCTGAGCGGCACTATAATTACGCTCGTCACCTTGAGACATAAGATGTTAAGTCTCATTTGCCCGGTAATTTCACTAGCTACAGCGCCCTTCAGACCGAAACACAGTAATGATTATTAGTGCTTCGCGGCAGAAATAGGCGCCGTTGTGGTACCCATAATCTAGCCAGCTTCCTGTGAAAAGGAGCCTCCCACTGGTAAAAAAAGCTGATGTTCGTAAGCCTTTATAAGAACCAACACAAAAAACTCAGCGGTATATGATGAAAGTACATTAAATAAAATATTTATTTCATAAGACAGCCCGCTGCAGAAATACTGTACTAAAGATGGTAATCTGTGATGAAACGAGCTCCAAGTCTACAATAATGAAAATTGATGATTGCCTGCCGTGTGATATAATGTTTATGGTATCTACTTAAAATAATACAATAGTTATTCAATATCTTTGAGTCCATAAAAGAAGCTATTAATACTGATATTAATAATAATAATATTGACACACTTTTTACACAAATTTAGAATTTTACACAATAATCTATATCTTATAATATATATATTTCTTGTGTGCGTGTGTATGTCACTGAACTCCTCTTAGACAGCTGGACCGATTTTGATGAAACTTTCTGTGTGTCTTCAAGTGGATTCGAGGATGGTTTAGATTCACAATTGAACTACCTCCTAAACGGCTGGACCGATTTTGATGATATTTTTGTGTGTTCCAGTGAATTTGAGATTGGTGTGTGTCTTCAGGTGGAATCGAGAATGGTTTAGATTCACAATTAAACTACATCCTAAATGGCTGGACCAATTTTGATAAATTTTTTGTTTGTTTCAGTGAATTTAAGATTGGTTTAGATTCTCAATTCCGTCCATGTTATATAATTCTCCTGCTCATGTGTATGTTAGTGAACTCCTCCTAACAGCTGGACCGATTTTTCAAATTTAAGACGTGTGTACAGGACAACGTCTGTCGGGTCCACTAGTAATATATAAAAATGAATTGCTGTTCGTTAGTCTCGCTAAAACTCGAGAACGGCTGCACCGATTTGGCTAATTTTGGTCTTGAATTATTTGTGGATGTCCAGGGAAGGTTTAAAAGGTGATTAAATAGGAAAATGCTGCTAAATTAAATAAAAATAACAAATTTGTTTTACTTTTGACGTGTCCATACATAATTTCTATGAGAGAATTTATTGACGCACGGTTTGACAGTTCAGCTGTGAAACAATTTCATTACGACAGCAGGGTGCATATTTTACGAAGTAATTTTTGATGTTATGATATATTATTGACAAATTCATATATAAACATTATTTTATATATTATATACAGTACAACGTCTGTCGGGTCAGCTAGTTATATCTAAATTGTTGCCAATTACTTCATTACTTACATTATAACGTAGTTTTTGACGTTCAATAAGTGATTTTGAATTCTATTTCGAATAAAAATAATTGAATTTGAATATCAATTACTTGACTAACAGCTACAAGGAATGATATTTCAGAGTAGTTTCCGTATAATATCATTGGCTACAGTACATTTTTCCGTAGTCAGCGTATCTTAGGGGTTGCATAATTAAAAATCCGTTTAGATATTACGATTGACTTTCTCGTATTATACAGTACATTGTTGGCCATTCTTTCGATTGGCATAATAAAAGTAGGGGTGTTTTTTTACATTTCAGTCGGTTCGATTCCCAGACGAGATAAGTAATTTTTAGAAAATTTTTGAATGCAGAATTACTAACTTTTAAAAATAACATAAAGTCTTCTTTCAGTAAAATAGCCTATCTTCGATATTTAAGGTACTTTCCTTTCATGTACCATAACTTTGGGACACACTGTATATATATACATACAATAATTGTAATTGTCATAAAAACATACCATAAAAAATTATAATGGTTTGTATACATACCATAATTGTCATTGACATACATACACACCATAATAGTAATTGTCTCACATGTTGACAGATAGATATATTGACACACTTTTTACACAAATTATCTTGCCCCAAGTTAAGCATATATAGCCTGTGTTATGGGTTACAAGACAATGATATATTTAATACAATATACTTACTTAAACATACATAAATTCATATAAACATACACATAAACATACATAAATACATTTAAACATCCATGACTCGGAAACAAACATCCATATTCATCATACAAATGCTTGCACCTACCGGGATTCGAACCCGGGACCTCTAAGCTTAGTAGGTAGGATCACTAACCACTCGGCTATACATGTATGTGGTATGTATACCATAATCGTAATAGTCTTACATACATACCATAATTGTCATTGCCATACATACACTCTATAATTTTAAATGAAATAAATACATTCAACCCATTTAGCTTTAGCTCCATGTATTCATAATCCTCTACAGATATGTATCTTTATAATTTAATATGAACGATATTATATAAAGATTATATGGAGATAAAAAGGAAGCAAAAGGCACTAAAGTTAAAACTAATACTGTTTATCCAAAACGACCTGATAATAAAATTCGCCAAAAGAATGTGGTTTTCAAGAAACTTTCATACATGTATAACCAACCTATGGAATGAGCTTCCTTTCGCGGTGTTTCCAGGACGATACGATATGGATACCTTCAAAAAAAGCTACATTATTCTGATAGGTCGGCAACGCTCCTGTGATTCTTCTGGTGTTGAGAAAATGGGCGGCGGTGATCACTACACATCAGGTGATCCATACGCATATTTTTCCTCTCCTTCCATAAAAACATTGATAAAATAACAAGAACAAAAACTTTAATTTTTTTTTCATTTAGACGTAAGGAAATCTTAAGAAAAGAAAGCTAAAGTAACGGCCAATTATGTGGTAAATTCTCACTCACAATAAGACTTATATTTGTTTTTCAATTTGAATAAATTAATTGCCTTCGACATAGTAACTGATTAAAACATATTGTGTGGCTTGTAAAAATAAAGCATTATTAAATATAAATCTCTATGCAGCGATAAGTCTTTGTAAAATTAATATCATAAAAATAATATTGAACAAAATTATAAAAATAATATAAAAAAATGAAATTATCATAAAAATTAAGTGGCCCATGAGGGGATCGAACCCGCGACCTTCGCGTTATTAGCACGACGCTCTAACCAACTGAGCTAATGGGCCGATGACGATCTTGTTGAAAAGTCTCTATCAACGCTATCTGTGTCCAAGACAGGTTTAACTTTCACAATCAAGACGTATAGGATATCCTTTATAACAAAATCATCTCTCTTTAAACACTTCATTACAAGAAGTTAATTTATAAGACTGACCAGTTTATATACGAGCCGCTGCCCACAACAACGTTCGCGTGAACGCTATAAGTAAAAGTACAATGCCTAGTGCCTACATATTGTACCGTGATATTTAGTCTGTATGTTGTCCCGACCACTTTTTAATATTCAAGTAAATCTATTCAGTGGTTTTGTGTTTTCCCCAGATATATTTATATATATAAATTACGTGACACGTTGTTTGTCCACGATGGACTCCTAAACTAAAGAACGGATTTTAATGGGGATTACTTCATGGAGTGCAGTTTAGTCTACCTTGAGAGATAGGATACTTTTTATTTCGATTCGGGACCCATAATTATTTTTATTTCCAATATTTGTTTTTGCATGGCCTTTTTTTTTAAGAGAGAATTTAGTGACGCACGGTTTGACAGTTCTGCTGTGAAACAATTTCATTATAACAACAAGGAGCATTTGTTACGAAATAATTCTTGATGTTTTGAAATATTATTGGCAATTTCCTATAAAACTGTATTTTTTTTATTATCTACAGAACAACGTCTGTCGGGTCTGCTAGTATTATATATAACTAGCTGACCCGGCAAACGTTGTTTTGCCATATAAAGTATAATTCACGCGATAGTTTTATAAGTAATAAAATATTGCCTATATTATAGCCTGTACATCATTTTGTTCTATTGTCAATAGTTTTTGCAGCGCACGCAAAAATAGGTTTTCGATTTTACACCTTGTGTTACAAAATAGCAATTTTATTACGGATCCCTAATTTTGAAAAAAAAAACATAGCCTATGGCCTTCCTCGATAAATGGACTACCCAACACTGAAAGAATCATTCAAATCGGTCCAGTAGTACCAGAGATTAGCGCGTTCAAATAAACAAACAAACACTGCAGCTTTATAATATTAGTATAGATAATATATTCACGGGTTCGAATCCCGGCAGGTGCAAACATTTATATGATGAATATGGATGTTTGTTTCCGAGTCATGGATGTTTAAATGTATTTATGTATGTTTAAGTAAGTATATTGTATTAAATATATCATTGTCTTGTACCCATAGTACAGGCTATGCAAGTTTGGGACAAGATAATTTGTGTAAAAGTGTGTTAATATTATTATTACATATACGAACAGACAAAAATTCTATAAACTACTTTTTTGGCATCGGTATTGTTTGTAAAACTTAATACGAAAGTATCCATCTCTACTCAGTGGTACAACACACATAATAGAGACCATATCGTGAATCTGTTATGATATATCATGATATAAGAAAAAAAACGAAAAACACTTTTATAGGAAACCAAATTAAAAAGTAGACAATAAATTTTGAATAATCTAATCTAAAACTACGAATAATATGATTAAGTAACAAAAAATTATTGCATATCTTATTATATACATTAAGGTCGCGGGTTCGAGTCCCGCATCGATCATAAATATTGTTTTTTAAATTTAATTTGTGTAATTAATCCCAGAAGTGATTAAAAAGGCACAATAATATAAAAATTAAAAACTATTCAACACTGATTTTGACGCGCTTTATATTAAGATGTTATGTTACTTTTGGTTGGTGAATTTTGTGTCTCCCCTGAACCTTATCATAGACCTCTGCCTACCATAACGTCATGGGTTGGTCACATATCAGGTAAAATCGTCCGACTATAATATATGAGCCGAATTTTGTGTTTCGTGTAGTAGTCGATCGAAATCAGTACCAACCGCACAATATCATGACCGTGCTATGAACGCATTGGGAATAAAATACGATTATAATAAAGATTATAAAAACCAGCGTCTTTTTGTCATATGTTTGCTAAGTAATTCTTAGTTATTGTTGCGATCGGATATTAGTGTTTAGATTTGTGTAGGCTTTGTAAGTTCAGTTACCCTTTTGTATCAATAATCCGTGGGTTAGCGAAGTACGTCATCAAGTCTAGGAACGGAAGTTTCATTCTTTGCGTAAGACATTTGAACTAGTGGGCGATGTAAAGCAATAACTTTAATTATTAAGACTAAAAGCTTGCTTGTAATAGAACATTTTACACAAAAATTCCGTTTCGATTAATTTATACTACAAAAATGTATGGCATTTCAATTCTGCAATATAATAAGGTAGGGTGATATGAGTTTGGGGAGGTTAATCGCTGTTGGAGTAGGGAATAAATCCCGCTTGTGCCCGAGCTCCAGCACAACGCAAAAAGGCGAGTAACATTTCCAGAAGATTTATGATTTGTTGCAGAACGCGATGGATCATGATGCATCTTTTTTGATGGATACGACTTAGAAGAATTTATTAATTATTAACAACGCGTGTTTGTGAAAGATGGATAATGTGAAGGTGTGATTGAGAGAGAAGTAAAAGCGGGTTTACAAATTAACGAAGACGTACACTCGTTATGCACAAACGGTACGGTAACGATTTTTTTTATGACAGTAAGGAACGAGACGAGCAGGACGTTCAGCTGATGGTAAATGATACGCTTTGCCCATAATAATACAATGCCGCGCAGGATTGTTGAAAAAACTAATAATTCTGAGCGGCACTACAATTGCGCTCGTCACCTTGAGACATAAGATGTAAAGTCTCATTCGCCCATTAGTTTTACAAGCTACGGCGCCCTTCAGACCGAAACACAGTAATTCTTAAATATTACTGCTTCACGGCAGAAATAGGCGCCCTTGTGGTACCCATAATCTAGCCGGCATCCTGTGCAAAGGAGCCTCCCACTGGTATAATGGTGATGATAATGTAGTTAAAACCGAACCAAAAGTAACTTAATATATTAAACACTATCACCAACAACGTTATCAAACCAACGTTAGTATTCACTAGTTTTTTTGTACCAAAATTTATAGACGATGCGGTACTCGAAGACACGCTTCTGGGGATACGCCCAAGCGCTTTTACCAAATTACGGATTTACCTATCATGCGTCACGCGGACTGTTTTCTTGGATGATAACAGCGCTGGAGTAATTTAGGTAATCCTAGAAGGAAGGGAGATCTCTTAAAAATAAACTCTAAGAGAGAAGTATTTACAAGTATATTTTTATCGTAGCACGATCGTAAAAAGTTCCAAAATAGCCGCACGTAGCGTCGTTTTTGCCTTCGACTTAATAAATTGTTTTACCGGCTAAATTAGAACATGAAAGTTGCGGAAGTGGCCAACTAAACACCAACACGAAATTCAGTATAATCAAATACCTAAATACATTCTTATAGCAATTTCTATCGCGGTGTAACATGCAATAAGTCACAATGTTCTTTTAATATACATACCAATACGAGCAATTATTTTACATTCTTTTGCAACTGGTAGCTTAGGCACTGTTTTAAGAATATATGTTTTAGAAACATCCATCACTATTATTATTAAGATCTTTATTGATTTGAGTATTAAATATTTGGAAAATATATTTTAGTCAGCAAGAACCACAGATAAACAATTGTTTATTGTTACTTTTGAGTGGTAGAGAAACAAAGTATTGTGTGCGTGAAAATGTATAATATAAAATATTATTTCGTGTAGCAATAATGTGATTGTGTTTGAGAAAAATCTTAGCTTAGGTACTGTTTTAGGAATATATGTTTTAGAAACATCCATCACTATTATTATTAAGATCTTTATTGATTTGTGTATTAAATATTTGGAAAATATATTTTAGTAAGCAGGAACCACAGATAAACAATTGTTTATTGTTACTTTTGAGTGGTAGAGAAACAAAGTATTGTGTTCGTGAAAATGTATAATATAAAATATTATTTCGTGTAGCAATAATGTGATTGTGTTTGAGAAAAATCTTTCCAAAATTGAAGGTACTTCACCACAGATAACCCTAAAAGGTTTCCGTTTAAATGTTCATTTAAGACTATAATATCTGGACTACCGAGCCTTGCTCGGATTTTTAAGAATTTACAAAACTTGTGCTTTCCGTATCACCCATCCAAAGAGTATAAAAATATATAGAGAAAAGAGAGCCCTCTCTACGCATTATAAGCTGTCTATTTGAAAACTAGCGCCATCTGGAGATTGGCCCCAAAAATAACTGTATATAATCTCGAAATTATTAAATTCATTTTTAATGTTGTGCCGCAATTAAATAACTAACTCTACTTTTTAATGTAGGTATTGCAATTTTTACCATGTTGAAATTGTGCTTAGTGTTAGTTATTTCATTTTGTCACAATATAGAACATAAAGGATTGATTGAGAAGTGTGAATATGCAAAATGGAACACGAGAGATACACACATGCACAAACGCTAGGAGTAGCCGCCATTTTATGACCAGTGGGCAAATAAAGAAAAGTTGAAACATTTCAAAGCGAGTGACAGCTGACAAAGCTTTCATTTTCGGGCCAACTAACAGATGGCACTACAGTCTTCTGAAAACGTCACCTTAAGGCGTCTATCCCACCCCTGCACCCATCTGTGCTATTACAGTCTTGTATATAGTGGCGAAATTTACCTTTGTATTCTAATGTTATTGTAGCTGTTTCTCATTAAAACACGGAAAAAACTACATTATTTTAAATTGAAACCTAGCTAGATCGATTTATTGTCCCTGAAATCCCCTGTATACTAAATATAATGAAAGTCGTTGGAGTTGTTTCCGAGTTTCAGTTATATCTTTAAATGAGCAATTCTTGTATATATATATAATTGGAATCTCGGAATCGGCTCCAACGATTTTCATAAAATTTAGTATATAGGGGGTTTCGGGGGCGATAAATCGATCTAGCTAGGAATCATTTTTAGAAAATGTCATTTTATTCGTGTTTTATCGATAATCAACTTAAACATAAACTTGGAAGAAAAATAACAAAAAGGAGGCGTTTGAGTAGTCTCAACTGAAAAATATGACTCTTCCTGACATCTATTGGCGAATAATAATACTATTTTTTGTGAGCAACCAATTGCTTTAACGACACAACAGCAGACTGCGTTGTTAAGTAACACGAAGTCAATGAGATATATAGATATATATACAGATCCAGATATCCCATCTGGATTCGAAAATAAAAAATAAAAAAAACTTAAAGGATATAAATTTCTTTTTCTTCTTCAAGTTTTGCACATTCTTAAAAATCCGAGCAAGGCTCGGTCGTCCGGATATTATTATATATACAAGAATTGCTCGATTAAAGATATAAGATTTAGTTTTCCATTCGGGTTATACTAAGCACTTTTGAATCATCACTACAAATATTTCTTTTAAATTACTGAACCTACCATATATACGGAAAAAGTAGAGCTCTTGAGACGAACATACAAGAAACTCAACGGCCACTCTTTTCAATCAATAGAGTATTTTACAATGGCTGTAATACACATAATAAAAGTATTCAAAGTTAAAAGTGTTATAAATATCAAATCTATATATATAAAAATGAATTGCTGTTCGTTAGTCTCGCTAAAACTCGAGAACGGCTGGACCGATTTGGCTAATTTTGGTCTTGAATTATTTGTGGTTTAAAAGGTGAATAAATAGGAAAATGCTCAGAATTAAATAAAAACAACAATTTTGTTTTTCCTTTGATGAGTCCCCCGTCGTTCAGAAATCAAATAGAAAGAATAGTTTAAAATGAATAACTAATAAGATTTTGTATATCTTACTTTCTCATGTAAAAAATAAACTTAATTTTAGCTAACTATGGTTGGTAGATTAACAACAGTTGTTAAATATCTATCAGATTATTTTTATGTAGACTGATAAGTCATTTAAGTTTGAAAGTGACAATGAAGTTCATAGGTTTAGAATGCAACGAGTTCGTGCAAATCAAACAGCCATAATATTGTCATTCGAGCTGACAAAACACCTGTCGGTGAACACACAAGGAGGTTTAATTCATCCACCATTGACGAAGTGACTGTTGTTATTGTGGGTGAAAATTAACAATCTAAAGCAATTATTCTTATTTCCAATATTTGTTTTGTATAGACATATTTTGACAATTTATTATTGACAAATTCATAAAAAACATTATTCTGTTTATTATATACAGAACAACGTCTGTCGGGTCAACTAGTATTTCATAAAAATTAAAAAGAATAAACTATATAAATATAAATTATCGTATATTGGATGCATCAACCTTTAGAGCTTGAATTCATTGTTTGTGTAATGCTTCGTGAACATGATGGTCGTGATTAGTGTCACAATTAGTAATCGCGTCTAACTAATATAACCCCATAATAAGCCCATTAGAACAAATAAACCAAAAAGAGAATTCCAGTAACTACTGGGAGGCTCCTTTGCACAGTATGCCGGCTAGATTATGCGTACCACAACGGCACCTTTTTCTGCCATGAAGCAGTAATGTGTTAGCATTACTGTGTTTCAGTCCAAAGGGCGCCGTAGTTGTGAAATTACTGGGCAAATGAGACTTGAAATCTTATGTCTCAAGGTGACGAGCGCAATTATTGTAGTGCCGCTCAGAATTTTTGGGTATTTCAAGAACCCTGAGCAGCACTCCATTGTAATGCGCAGGGCGAATCAATTGCCATCAGTTGAACGTCCTGCTCGTCTCGATCCTTGTTTTCATTTAAAAAAAGCATCGAACCAGCACGCCACTAAAGAGTCGTCAACATAATATGACGCATGACATTAGTACGTCGTATTTATGGTGAGAAATCGATGGCAATGAATAAAGCAGGCGGTGAGGCCGTTATCGATTGGCATGAGTCGCCGCGGTCAATAGTGTCAATGTGAGGGCTCATCTATGTTTGGATTGGATTGCCACTCGAAACATGACCGATGACTATTGTGTGCAGATGTTACAGATTAACTCAAAATTACTTCTAATCAAATTCACAGTTCTTGGGTTTTTTTATGACAATGAGGGACAAGACGAGCAGGACGTTCAGCTGGTGGTAGTTTGTAACGCCCTGCCCATTACAATGCAGTGACCCTTGCTCGTTAATTTGGACTCTGCTCACTCCTTTTGTTGTGGATTTCGTCGATATGGCCGAACGTACGCAGAGAACTGTTCTAAACAGTCAGACACGTGATTTCGTTACATGCCTTTGTAACTATTTCGATCGTGAATCTCAAAATGGAGGGCCAATTTTACCTATAACGCCAGTGATTGAAAGCGTAGCTGATGCACTTAATATTTTACAACGAACTGTTAGACGAATAACTAAAGAAAAATATGGCGAGACTGGCTCAAAAGAAAATAAACTTCACACACCAAAAAAGAGAAAACGAGCAAAACCAGTCGTAGGCATCGATAGCTTTGATGCCGATGCCATCCGAAGACATGTGTACGGCTACTATGTACGGAAGGAGTATCCAACATGAAAAAAGTTAGTGCAATCACTGAAGGAAGCTGGATTATACTTCGGTGGGGAAAGTTCTTTAACGAAGATTTTGAAGACCGTTGGATTTCGATACAAACAATGTAGCAAACGCAAAATATTGATGGAAGGATTTGATATACGCAAGATATAGTTTTTTACGGCAAGTGAAAGAAATTGAAAATTGGCAAAATGTTGTGTTTTTGGATAAAACATGGCTGAATGCTAACCATACTGTAAACCGTTCTTGGACCGATGACACTGCAGCATCTACGTCCTGTTGGAAAACGATCGCGACTTTTAATTTGTCACGCCAGAACCATCAACGGGTTTGTCGAAGGTTCTCTCATGGCTTTTGCGTCAAAAACCATTGAATACTATCATGAAGAAATGAATGGAGAAAAGTTTACTGAATGGTTTACCTCAATGTTGTGTAGCCTCCCTAAACCATCTATTTTACCACGATTCCTACAACTATGTTACCACGATTCATACAAATAAATCATTTTATTTCATTATAATTATGGACAATGCCCCATACTACTCGATGCAAATTGACAAGCTACCTGCCCAATCCCAAAATAAAGCTGATATCGTCCCATGGCTTCAAAAAAAGTGGCGTAGATGCAAACATAAATATTTTTAAAGCGGAATTAGTTCATCTTTTAAAAGAAAACAAACCAAACAAGATACGTCATTGACGAAATAGCGTTAGAACATGGGCACAGAGTTATACGGTTACTGCCTTACAATTGTGAATATAATGCAATTGAGTTGATATGGGCTCAAATTAAGGGATATGCTGTAAGACGCAATACAGAACCCCCATTTACCACAACAAAAATGAAAAATATTAGAAGAAGCTTGTGAACATGTGACTAAAGGAGACTGGGAAAGGGTTATGAATAGAACTGTTAAATTAATGGAAGGGAAGATTATGAAAGAGGTGTGAAAATAGATAATATTTTAGAAAACGAACTTATAATTAATGTAGGTGAGGATAGCAGTGACGACAATGAAAATAGCAGTATGGACGAATCTGATTAAATCTGGCCTTTTGTTACACCTTTTTTGGGTCCCTATTTGTATTCATATGTTTCTTATGTGCATATAAAGTACTTATGTATATTCATTTTTAATCAGGTACTACTTGAAACAAAAACTAATAGATTTGATTATATTTTTATCGAGAATAAATTGACATTTCACATCCCTATTATAATATGTCAAAACGGCTATCATAGCGTGCCGCTAGTATAAATAACCGAAACTACAGAACTATTAACAACAAAAGTCAAAACGTAACAATGCAAACTTCATAAACATAGCAGTGATAGCACGAAAATATCACGACACGTTCCTAACGATAGTGAAACTGCACACCTTACTGACGCAACAAGACGAGCACGAGGGGGTGAAGGGGAACGGGAGGGGGCTTCACGTTGCAGGGTAGGTCCAGAGATAATGTGGCCGAGTAGTAGTGTTAAATTATCTTTTTTTTTAATGAAAATAAGGGACGAGACGAGCAGGACGATCACGGCACGCCCTGCCCAATTCAATGCCGCTCAGGACTCTTGAAAAACCGAAAAGCAGCACTACAATTGCGCTCGTCAACGCGAGACATAAGAACATTATTTACCATGACATAGTTTTGTTACTTTTATTAAGAAAATTGTATTATATTTGTAATTTATGAAACCTATCTAAATAAATTCTATCTATCCATGTGTCGTTTCTCTCATGGTCATGAGAGACCATTTGATATTACTTATGTATTCCGTTATGAAATATTTTCGTCAAATTCCAATCACTGTATCTAACAATAAAATTAAATGTACCACATCAATGCCGATATATGGCTTTGCCGGTATATGCTCTTTCACGTTCTTACTTCGTTCGACTTTATGACTTTCAATCTCGATCCTATCTAAACTCGGCAGGTCTTTACAGTGGTCAATCTAGTATCTCTTATATCATTAGCAGCACATAATAAACGAGCTCTCGCTCTCGCCGCGATAATAAGTGTCCAGATCCAGTCCAGTGACCAGTGGGAGGCTCCTTTGTACAGGATGTCAGCTAGATTATGGGTATCACAAAGGCGCCTATTACTGTCGTGAAGCATAAATGTGTAAACATTATTGTGTTTCGGTCTGAAGGGCGCCGTAGCTAGTGAAATTACTGGGCAAATGAGACTTAACATCTTATGTCTCAAGGTGACCAGCGCAATTGTAGTACCGCTCTGAATTTTTTTGGTTTTTCAAGAATCCTGAGCGGCACTGCATAGTAATGGACAGGGCATCAATTACCATCAGCTGAACGTCCTACTTGTCTTGTCCCGTAATGTCATAAAAAAAAATAGATATACTAGACGTTTCTATGGACCGAAGCCCCGGTATATTGAGGCTCAATCTAGTAAATATAGATTTGTCACATTAGTATGACAAAGTAAAGTTTAACTTTAATATTTGATTCGTAAACGACCGTGTTCCAAGTTTGAAGTCTGTACCTCATCCAATATTACCCGCCCGTGCTGTCTTCTACTACATTATTCAAAATGCGAAGCTTTTGTTGGTTCTATTGAACTTGTACCATGACTCAGGCACGCCGTCATCAAAAAGCGTTTACGAATTTTTAATTTTACGATGAGGTATTAGGTGATATTTTTCGGCCGATGATATTAACTTACGGCCGTTTTCAATAACCTTAGTTTAACTTACTAGAGGTAGACAAATCTATCCTTTAACGCTTACTTACATATCAATGACCTATGGACAGATAGCTGTGGATTTTAACTAATAATATAACTATATTGGACATAACTATGAAAAGATAAGATCTTGTCATTTAACGGTGATAGCAATAAATACGTAACTAGAGATCCGTTATTGAAAACGGCCGATACATCATTTATACGTCTAGATGGTGATGTTATAAAGTTAGTACACAAGACATTAATATGCATGCAAGAATCGCTAGTGTCACACTTACTGCAATGAGCATGTTGCTCTGGTCGAAGTAGTCGGCGACGGGCATCACGTTCTTGTAGAAGTTGTTGAGTTCCATCCTGGCCAGACTGAGGACCACGTGGCCCAGCCTCGCACCATACTCGATCTGTTTCTCCAACACTCGCTGTCGCCAGCTGACCAGAACCACGCCGTTCATTGTTTGAATCTGCACAAGTAAATAACTAGTTAATTCCACAACAAGAAATTTCTTGCCTCGTACAGCCACTTTGTGGAATCAACCAGTAATAATCATACCGGGTGCTGTTTCCCCGAACCGATACGACTTAGAGAGTTAGAGACCTTCAAGAAAAGAGCATACTCCCACCTTAAAGGCCGGCATAAAAGGCATAAAGGCATAAAAAGCATTTATTTTCTCAAAATTGATTCCTTTAGAATTCTTTTTGATGTCATTTCTAATAACTACTAGATACTACTACCGCTTCGGTAACAAATGGCGCTCTGAGAGAGAAGAAGCGGCGCAAGAAACTCTCCCAGCATTCTTTTTTTGTACAGTACAGCAGGTGTCCATGGGCGGCTGCCTCACCACTCCCTCTTCTTGACTTTTTACCCATCTTATATAAAAAATGCCAAACGAATCACTTATTTATGCGGATAGTTTCTAGAGAGCCAAGCCGTTTCGAGGAGTTCGGTCCCGCACACCGTTACACGAGAATTTTATATATTAGATATATATTTATAAAACGCGCAGAGATTCATTGAAAAATTACAATGTATTCGGTTGCATGTAGCATCCATATCATAATAGGTATCTAATAAACCACGCCACGCTATTCGCTAACAGCTGAACATTAAATATGCAACCATAAGTGATAGTTAACATTACTTCTAGAATATTCCATATACAATCGATACTATAATTGTAATTATCAAAATAGAGAGCCACTGGTTTTCGAATTCGAAGGCTTTTTCAAATTTCAAATTCATGTATTATTCGACGATCTTATGGTGTGGCTAACGAAAACATCACAGGAAAACCTACACACACATGCAAAGATATTAAAAGGTTGTGTTTATTGTAGATATTTAGGAACTCGCCTTGTGTCAGCGTGGTCTGCAATAGCCTTGTCACCCCTAAGGGTAAGCTCGAGTTCCGCAGTGTATTTGCACAATCATCCCAATGCATTGGAACAGGGAAGAAACCTTGTCATATGGGCACTTTTGTGATAGAAGAATGGGCAAACAGACAAGAGCAATATCAGAGCTCAAGAGGCGCGCTGCCAGCCTTTAAGGTATGTCCTAAACTTGAAGGCCCCTAAGTCGTATCGGTTCGTGAAACTGCAACTGGCAAATGATTGCACAAAGTGGCTGTGCAAGGTAAAAAGATTCTCCTAAGTTGATGCGGTTAGAATTTCGCATTTTGACGTAATATCTGATGGTGGAATTCTGCTGTTGATATCAACTCTCTGAGCACACCCCGTGATACATGCGCTGCAAGATGTAGAGAGAACCCACATCTCTACGCAGCGCCAAATAATCAAGCCGGTTGGAGAAAACTCAGAAAAGCTACCATAAGAATATGATGATGATAACTATATTTTTATAACTAGATGACGTTTTCTATGTTTCAAATGATTGCGAAAGTAAAGTGGCAGTGGGCAGGGCACATTGTTCGACGGACAGATGGCTGTTGGGGCAGTAAAGTCCTCGAATGGTGACCACGTACCACGAAGACGCATGTTGGTAGACCGTCCACAAGATGGACCAACGATCTGGTCAAGATCGCCGGACTACGTTGGATGAGGGCAGCGCAGGACCGGTCCACGTGGAGATCTTTGGGGGAGGCCTTTGTCCAGCAGTGGACGTCTTCCGGCTGATGACGATGAGGTTTTCTTTAACTACATTAAGTTTTATTGATTTGCATAAATTGTAACTAAAAATTTAAATTGCTGAATCTGTAAATATAAAAGAGTGGTTATTGCTATTTCCCATTAAAGCTCGACTTCTCCGAAGTGTTGAAAGAACAATGGCGAACCTCCATACAAATTTTTGTTAACTTCTTCTTGAGCGTATTAGTATGAAAAATATGTAATAATATAGAGCTTGTATTGCTGAGTTGATTGACGCTAAGAATAAGACTGTAGAAAGTCTACAAATAAATATATTTCAGTTTGAAGTTTTTGAGGTTAGCACTGACCAAATAGCATCTTATGAAATAAAACAAAATATACACAGTATTTTTACATGTATAATAATCTATAGAGTATATAGAAGCCACCAGGCGATTTGGAACACCAAAACCTATTGAATAAATCATGTGAGGAATGATATATTGAAATATTCTTGTCTTAGTATTTTGTAATCTCTTTTGAAATATCCATTGCATTGGGTGGTGGAAGTGCCACCACCCATCTGCAAATGGTATCACAACGACTTTGATTGGCTTGAGCTGTTGTCAACTGGTGTTCACCTTATAACAGTGATTCTGGCATAAATGCTCTATAGCCATAGTTTTCTAATAAACTGATACTATCTCTGAATCCCCTATCTAATATAAAAGCGTCACCATTTCTTAAATACAACCTTAGAGCAGAATTCTCATGATAAAATAAATTATTCATAATGACATCATGTCAAAAAATTAACACGGAAAATAACCAGGAAATACACAAAAGAACGCGCGCCAACTATGAACTAACAAACACAAATGACATAAGAGTGACGAGACATTAAGAGATAATATTATTTTTCTTGGTGGTCTGCAGCATAGTGAGTGGTCAGTGGTAGTTTATATGCGTTCGTGCCATTTTTATTGTATTTTTGAAGGCTTATCATATAGGAAATCAAAGCATTAGTATGCAAGACAGACAAAGTAATTTTAAGTAAGTAACAGAATAGATATAATAAGTAAATCTACTTGGTCTAAAGACATAAGTCCAAGCCAAAATAGATAAATACTGACATTTCAATTATAGTCAAATGCTCATTAGAGTAATAGTATTCTGTGGTCAAATGGCTGCTTCTTAAGAAAAAGACATTTGAGATCCTTTTTTTAATTGAGTTTTTTCCCTGACTTAACCAGGATTAAATAGAAGTCTGAAAAATCTTATGAATTTATAATATGTAAATTCGTAATAGTGACCTTTTTATACGCTGAATAATTAACTCAACAATTATTTCGCCATTGTTATTTGAATATTAATATTTGAATTTGATTATTTAAGTTTAATTGATGATTATTTATGATAATAATTGATTTAAAATTTTGTAATAGTAATGTTGAAAATCAAATTCTTTAAAATTTATATGACACACAAATATTAGATACAGTCTACTATTTGTGTTTCATGATAGATAGACCAATAATATTATAAATTAAATAGAAGGTCGAGTAAACAAGTTATAAATAAAACATTAAAAAAAAAAACAAAAATGTACACGCTCTAAAAGAAACCCAAATTTAATGTACAAAATAAGTTTAAATAAGTATTAGTGTGATTAATGAAAAATAATATGTAATTGTAAAAAAATACATACACCTAATAAAAACATACACATACTAATCTAATAAAAGTGGGAGTTAATATTGAAATTATTGCATTGTCATCGTTCTTGATTAGTGTAGAAAGTTTCACTTCAATCCGACGTTTCAAATCAAAGATTCCCTTACATAGATACATAACAAGCTAATAAAAGCATACATACCTGACAGCTGCACAAAACATACAAGATTTATCAACGATACGTCACTCCAACGGTTGGTTCAGTGGAAAGAGCGCTCGCACGGAACGCCGCGGGTTCGAGTCCCACATCGTTCATAAATTTTGTTTTCAAATTTATTTTGTGCAAAAAAAACCAAAATATGAAAAATAACGAATAATATACAGAAATAAAAACCAAACTAATAATCTTTGGACATTAATTAGTGATACATACACCTGCGCGTACACCTTCCTTAAAGGCCGGCAACGCTCCTGTGATTCCTCTGGTGTTGCAAGAGATTGTGGGCGGCGGTGATCACTTAACAGCAGGTGAGCCATACGCTCGTTTGTCCTCCTATTCCATAAAAATAACATAATTCAAGTGACGGTTTTGTTAGCAGTATGTAGACAGTGTGTAGACCTTGTTAATAAAAAAAAACTCAGAGTAAAATGTTACTTAATCCTTGGAAGAAAGGGCGATTGCTCTTCAGAAAATATTGCCAAGCTAGACGTGATGAACAGTATTGCAGTACTTTGGGGAAATGAACATAGAGTGCACACAAATTGAAGTAGTATTCAATTAACATTAGTCGCAGTAAAGAGATGCATTGTGCAGGAGACATTTGTCTTATAATGACACATTGCACTATGTGTGTGCAATTAATTAAATTAAAAAATTAATATGTTATAGTAAAAAAAAGTGTGTTTGTACTTATGTATGCACGCAATAAGTTATACTTCTTTGGCGTAACAAATCCTTAAAATTATTTATTCCTCCTGCTATCCTACGTTTGTAGAAAGAACATTATTGTAAAAATCTTGCAAAGATGGCTTTGACAATTAATTATTAAAAAACGAATACGGCTGTATGGGCTAGAATCCTTTGCCTGTTCTAATAATGGACGAAGAAACCAAAAAAAAAACACGAATGCCGCAAACGTCATAAAATTTTAGGAATCAACTTCACCCTGATACTTTTGTGTTAAAGTGATGCCTGAGCGTCTTAAAATTTCACTCTCATAAATTTTTCAAAACGCGCCTAAAGAAGTATATTTTTTGTTCACATTTTGTAAAATATGTATTTCTATAAATGTATATATATCAAAAAAAGTATAACTTCAAAAGAACTAACAATCACGCTTTAATTGAAAACCAAACTAATAATGAAACTTTCAATCCGCTTAAATGCCACTGCTTGTGGTGGCGACGTGGGGCGGGTCGTTCCCTTCTCTATATGATCGGGAGAGGCGAGAGCCGGAAAGATAATATCAAACTCCAGTGGACAAGAGAACACGGCAAGCCTTCCTATGCTAGAGGGGCACACTGAAATGATCGGGAATAAGAAAAATCACATGCACGGTATAGCTAAATTGTATTTTATTGTTTTTTGAAGTATTCTCCTTTCAACTTAATGCACTTTTCCATTCGTGCAAACCAATCACTAAAACAGTAATTCCAGTCTGAAGTTGATATTGACAAAATGGCTGATTTGTACACTTCCACAGCTGCTTCGGGGTCTTCAAACCGTTGACCAAGTAATAAACCTTTCATTCTAGCGAATGTAAAAAAAATCGTTTTAGCGCAGGTCAGGACTGTACGGAGGATGGCCCATCAGCTCAACGTTTTCCTGCTTCAAAAAATCATTTGTTTTCCGAGCCGAATTTTCGTGATGTAAGATGATGCGACGTTTCGGGTTATTTTTTCGGAGTTCGGCTATCATTACTGGCAAACAAACCGTGATATACCACTCAGCGGTAACCGTTCTGCGATCCTGTAAAGGAATTGTAGCAACATGCTTCGTTTTCGAGACAAACGTAGCGACCATTTTCTTTGACACGCTGCGGGAGCGAAAAGGTCCTAAGAGGCCAGTATTCAAATTCTAAAAAAGGTTTTATTGTAACTCAATCAGAAATATTCTATTCCCGATCATTTCAGGGTGCCCCTCGTACCATGACCCCGTGGACACGGCAAGACAGCCGTCAAAAAACTACCAATATCTACGTATCCCTAATCAGAAACACCAAAATGAATATTTTATCGGATTTACTATTAATTGCTCTTGGTTGTAAGAGCCATAAAGCGCAACGCTTTTGAAAACAGAATATAATTAGTATTTAATTGGCTTGGCGGCGGCCATTTTTGTTTAGGAAAATTTTTTTTGAAAGTCATCTAAAGATCATATTATTATAACGTGTCTACTATAGGAAAAATAATACAAAGAATTTAATTGCAATACTTTTAATTTAACGCGTTTAGCAAAATAGTCACAATTTCTCGTAAAAATTATCCATCAACTGACCCCGAAACTGCATATAGTATTACTAATTAAAAATATTTATATAGTTTTAAGTTACAGTCGGGAATCTTGAAATCGTCTTTTTACTTAAATAGTAGACATGATATTTTTCTGTAGATTTATAGAAGTACACGGACGACTTAATAAAACGAAATTATAACAAAATCCTTCAAAATACAAACACGAAAAGAGCGTCTTTTAATTTGGTGGTTGCCCTTGGCACAGTTCGGTTACCTATATACTATCAGACAATCGATTAATCAAATGGGGAATGATTTGTGAAAAAATCAGTTCATTGAACAACATACCTACTTAATAAGATTTTTAATACAGCTTTAGGTTGTAGAGGTTCCAATCATTTGTTTAACATGATAATACAGTAAACAAAAATGTTGATATAAAATAGTATGTACCTAGTCTTGCCATAAATACTGAAACAAAGAAAAAAAGAATTCTATTGCAGATTTCATCGAATTCTTTTCCTTACTGCATTGACCACCTTTTCCGTATGAACGATACTTGGACGGTAAGATCTTTTTATGTCAGTAACAGAGGTCTCATTGTACCTATTAATAGCCCGGTACACAAACATTTTACTAATACCAAGCATATGGAGAGTTTTAAGAATTGCATTTGGCTGCATACCTACTTTGTGTAATCCAATCATAGCGATTCGGTTCTCTTTATCACCCCATTCCATTTTAATATCGAAAAATTTTTGTACAGTGTATTGGCGTAATTAATGTATTTAAAAATGCCGGTTTCCAAATTCAACTGTAATATTTTGTTTATTTTTAATTGTAGCAGTATTTATGGCCAGACTAAGTATATTGTGTTATAAGGGTGGAAAATAGTTCGTGACATTAAAAACACTCGTCTTCGGCCCGGGCTTGTTAATGACAGCTCGTTTGGATTAACCACAGAACACAGAACTATGACAATAACATATTTATGTAATCATATTAATAATATAATAATTTAACAGTGGCAACTAAAACATACACGCGAATAAATTAAAAGAAAAATAACAAATAATTAATTAAGAACACAAAAAAATCTGATTGTATAATGTGATGTGATGATGTTTGTTGATGTGAGATTAATTAAATTTAAACTACAAATTAAATAAGATAAACAACAATATAAAAAAAAGAATTCTATTTGAAAACGTATTAGTTTTTTCTCGTATTAAATATATCCAATTTTATTCTATGTACGAAAAGTCCTTACTACCACAGAGTAGGGATGGATATCTACGTTTTAATTACTACTTAAAAATTATAAGTTGACTTATAAATTAAAAGTAATGATCGAGCTCGTAAAAGAAAGTTACAGCCACGTAAAAAAAGATACCTATGCAAATGATTTAATTTTCTAATCATAGTTAACCTCCTAGTCTCTGAATTTACGCCATGTAACAACTGTATTGAAAAAAAAACGTGTTGCTCACCGGGAGTGCCGGCTTGAATATTTTAGAATGGTAAGGGAATAATTTCGCACGAATTACTTTATTTATCAGCATAATAGTACTAGCATTACCTACACAAAAATGACCATTTATATTACATAAGAAATGTAACATTTCAAGAACTATTACAATTATTTTACATTAAAAAGTTTATCTCTCAGAAAAATTAACTTTCGTCCATAATTTCAACGACTGTATTACGAATTTCGACGAGTCCCTGACACGAGTTTAATATTTTATACACATCTCAAGAAAAGTGCTCAACGCCGCTAAATAAGTATTCACTTCAAAGATGATTAAGTTGTTAGTTTCAATTTTATAATGATACCGTCGAGAAAGGTGAGCTATCATAAATATGACCTCATTTCCTGCCTGTTAATGTTTTAATTTTTATTATACATAATAATTTGTAGGTTCTTTTAATCTTTAAAGTGGATATCATGGCGTGCCGATGTTATGGTTGCGAGAGGTTTGAGCTAAAGATCATGCTATTGGATAATCTCTTCCTAGATTATTGCAACAACAACATTGTAAATTACGGTAATCTAAGCAAAAAGAAGAGACGAATGTGATGTAGTATCAGACAATCTCTTCCTAGATTATTGCAACAACAACATTGTAAATTACAATAATCTTAGCAGAAAGTACAGACGAATGTGATGTAGCTTTTGATCAATGGGGAATGCGTATTGTTGTTAAATAATCCCAAAAACATTCTTAATTATCAATGATCTTTCTTGTTTTAATACTAAAAATAACAGACCGATGGCTAGCGCAAAGAGTTCTCTTTAAATTTTTTTACGACAATAAGGGACGAGACGAGCAGGACGTTCAGCTGATAGTAATTGATACGCCGTGCCCATTATTGTAATGCAGTGCCGCTTACGATTCTTGAAAGACCCAAAAATTCTAAGCGGCACTACAACTGTGTATTTATAAGTTAATATTAATATTTATTGTAGACGATAATAGTATTTCTTCTAATATGCCGGACAAACCTCTGTGGTTTTTGGCCTGTTATATAATAATAAATTGTAATTCTATTTTTCATAATAAAAAAAAAAACTGCGCTCGTCACATTGAGATATAAGATGTTAAGTCTCATTTACCCAGTAATTTGACTAACTGCGGCGCCCTTCAGACTGAAACACAAGTAATCCTTCTACATTACTGCTTCACTGCTGAAAAAGGCTCCATTGTGGTAGGTATTATAATCTAGCCGGCATTCTGTGCAAAGGAGCCTCCCCCACTGGTAAATGAATGAATAAATGAATCTTAAGTTATCGAAAGTAGGATTCACATCTAACATATGACATGTATTACCTTATCAGAATACTCCGCAACATCCCTCATGGAGCGAGGATAGCCGGAGACCAGATAGGCCTTCGCGCTTGGTGCCATCTTCATCTCCAGCATCAACACTTCAGTGACTGTCTTGCTCGACAATATACCGAAATCTTGCAAATCTACTGACAAAAAATATTATATTAAATGAGCACTTTGGTTAACAACAAACCCCCTTATTCATAATAGTCTGCTAACTTAAAGCATTGCTAATTCTCGCTCTGTCTTCTTCGATTGACCTAAGTCAGAATGAGAAAAAACACTCCTTAGCGGCTGTTTAAAGTTAGCGGACCATTATGAATAAGGGGGAAAGACTTTGGCATCATAAAATAGGGCCAAATACTCGCTGCTAATCAATCAGTGGTTCGTAAGGCTTTTAATTGAATGACTCTTTGGCACCAGAAAAAGTTAACACTGGCTTACAAAGTTGGACAAATAATAATTTCGGTTTTTAAAATTTTAATGCTTTTCTTAATTTAAATATTGTTTGCAGCCTGTGTAGGCTGTTGTCAAAAAATTAATTAGCGCCCAGTATTTCTTAATAAGTTAATAATAAGGTCATTTAAACACCTACAACAGAAGTAACGTAAGAAATGGTTAAAAATGTAACAAAAAAGTATTAGGATGATGTTTAAGTAAAGGATTTTCAAATACGAAGGAAGTTCCTGCAAATTGAAAGAACGCTATTGCTAACCGATGCAGATCTGGGCAGATTTCTTCTTGAGCTGCTTTAGAACTATTGGCATCATGGACAACTTAGATTTACAATATAAAGCAAAACTATACCTGTAATATAAGGCGATTCCTTCGGCGGAAAAAATCATGGACTTTCCAGATGGGACAGGTTTTGAAGACGATAAAGTTTAAACAATAAACAATAATAGTTGCTATGGTGCAACAGTTCTAAATATTGACAGATAGCATTGGACCATAACTATATTGTCTATAACTATGGATTGATAAGATCTTGTCATTAAACGGTGACATTTATCTTTTGTACATGCCAGTTATTGATATTTTTGCTATGTGTCTTTCGTTTTAAGGCTCCTTGTTGATATTTTTACATTAGTGGATAAATATTGTTGGTTTGTCGACTAAAGCAAAATAAAATAAAGTTCTAGACAATTAATATAAACAGTATTTGAGAAATAAACTAAAGATTCTGAAAGCACATAAGAATTTTTTTTTCTGATATATATTATTCTAAAAGGCGACGAATTCGCAAAAATAGTGGATGTTTGTAAAGTCAGTTTACGGACGATAAATTTGCTTGATAAGAAAACATTGATGAAAAATTGCATACTTTTATAAATTAAATTGAATAATTATTATCACTGAAGTATAAATGTTTTGTATAAAGAAGGAGTTAATTGAAAATTACAACCTTTTCGATAAATTTACATTTATTCGCACTCTGAGTGACTCTGAGTGCACGTGACACATTATCACCTCAAATATAACTAAGTTTCTGGTTGAAGTTGGACCAAACTTATATCACTTTTTTTTAAGAATAATCCTCATATTAATCGATACGATAGTGTCGCGATGGTTCTGATGTAGCTCGTAATGCAGCAGGCATAAATACCCACAAAACGTCTGTCTGCCTGAGCTTATTTGGAGCGATCGAATTAAGTATTAAACTTTATTAATTAAGTATTAAGAATTAAACTTTCAAAGTTATGCTGGTATAATAATACATTTCAACTAACTGCTACGCGAAAATCACTGGTATCAGGTATATTTTCCCTTTTTATATGGAAGAGGAGTAAAAACGAGCGTACGGGTCGTTATGTTAAGTGATCACCGCCGCCCACATTATCTTGCAACACCAGAGGAAGAGCGTTGCCGGCCTTTAAGGAAAGTGTACGCGCTTTTTTGAAGGTACCCATGTCGTATCGTCCCGGAAACACCGCACAAGCAAGCCATTTTTTATAGTGCGCGGAAGAAAGTTCCTTGAAAACGCCACACACCCAGATGGTGGGGATAATATCCTAATTTGTGGCGTTTCATGTGAAAGTGCAATTCGGCGACATGAATCAGATGAAACAGCTCTTCAGAACACTCCCCGTGATAAATGAGGCAGAAGAGACACAATGAAGCGACGTCTCTACGCCACGGCAAGTGATCTAGAAATTCACAGAGCACTGGGTCCTCGACAATTCGAGCAGCTCTGCGTTACTCGCGGTCATATACATAACCACGCCAAGTGATCTAGAAATTCACAGAGCACTGGGTCCTCGACAATTCGAGCAGCTCTGCGTTACTCGCGGTCATATACATAAGAAATAATAATCTATTTAATTATTTACAAACGATTTGGTTATTCGGTAGGAGGTGTAGGCTATATAATACAATACAATACTAATGAAAGATGTTGTTTAAAATGTTAATTTCACCGAATACATAAAGCCACGGGCACGCCATCGCTCCGAACGGCTCGTGAACTCTCAAAAAACCGCTTGTGAATGTCAAAATCCCAGCAATCCAAGTAGAGTGTTAAGAAAACATGGAATTCCAAACGATTGAAACTCCATCGGCTCGTCCGGTCGGTGTGGCTTGCTCGCGAGTGTGAAAACCAGGCGGTAGAGCACGCCGAGCCGTTTTTCCCGCTCGTGAATGCGAAAGCCCGCGCGCCATTTGTCTCATACCGCTTCGAGTTGCTGAATAATACGCACGGTTGCACACTGCATCATCAGAGAGTATTATATTCTTTGCTGCATAATGATGAGTAATCGGAAGTTCGTAATTGAGTTTATTTCGAAATTTAGGAAATTACATTTGTGGCTAAATTTTCTCTTTGTGGTTTTTGTTTTATACACAAACAAACAGCTATGGCAGTTGTATTAAACTCATCATCCTTTTTCAAAAGGGAAATTATTGATACGAAATCACCGACCGCTAGTGTCACTGTCTATACGAAATGGCATGGCGCGTTGGCGCGCCCGTGAGTGTGCTAAAATTTTTACATCGCTCCCAATGGCGCCGCCCCAAACGGAGCGGCATCAAATGGCGTGCCCGTGAATGGTCTTAAAACAACCCACCAGAGTAGTAATGAAATGATTCATAATGTCGACGTCAAAGTTTGGGTATTTGTATATCTTAGCAACCATAAAGTTAATTATTTTTTTCCATGGTTAGTTCTAACTTTTGACAGCACAATATGACTGGCGCTACGAGTCACAAAATTGGTTAGTTCTTAGGTATTAAAAGAGAATGTCTTACTTAAATCTATTTATATCTGAGCTGTTAAGATTATATTATGTTGTAAGCGTAATAAGATAATTGCATAATTTAAAACAATCATTAATGTATGTGAATTGATTGTGATTAAGACTTGGTCCATTTACGATATCCTCGAATACCAGCTATTCTCACACTTGTATAATTTTATTACATTAAATATATATGACAGAGCAAATTTAAATTATACAAATAAAATTTAAAAACAAAATTTATGAATGATGCTTTATATTTATGATCGAACCCGCGGCCTCTCGGGTCCCTGCCAGCACTCTTTCAATTGAGCCAACCGTTCGAGTGATGTATCGTTGATAAAATCTTGTATGCTTTGTGCGACTCTCAGGTTGTAGCTTCATGTACAGGACCTACTTTACAGTTGATAACCTGCTCAACTCCAACATTTGCATATTAGGAAATTCACACGAGATGTCGCTCTTGCAATTCTAAACTATGCAATGTTTTTAAAGTGATAACCCTCACTTCTGGGATTAATTACACAAATAAAATATGAAAATAAAATTTTATGAACGATGCGGGACTCGAACCCGCTGCCTTTAATTAATAATGAGTCTTAAAGACCAAAATAGAATACAACAAAATTAACTTGATATCGGTCAATAAATAGAATTAATATTAATTAAATACTAACAAGCGCCACTAAATTAATAAAACAAAGTATATACTCTCGAAACGTTACCAGATGTTCTGGCGAAGGTGGTCCGTCCTCAACACCTGGTCACTTCTCACGCTACCCGCGTATTACTTGTGTATTTACAGTTTTACTTATACAAGGCTGAACTGTCATGGACGAAGAAAGGTATTGTTAATTATTAATGCGGTGCTTTGTGGGTCAAGCCAAGGGTATAGATATAACACTCTCCCGTTGAGGCCGTTATTCCAAGAAAAAAAGCCAAAAAAATGTTTTTGGCTCATAACATCCATGCAATGCCAATTTAAACGCCGTCCACTACCACCTTGAGATGGCGCAACCGGCCTTGTGTTTCCTTACGGAGACCCAGATATCTCGACCTAGAGATACGTCATATTTAGCGTACCCCGGGTACTAAATTGAGCACAATTTTTTGCCTCATGCCGGGGTATGTGTGTACGTTAGGGAGGATATGATATGATCTGCTGTCGGCGTCTCGGCAATTTTGAGGGTAGGGACCTGTCTACTCTCTGGCTTCATGTAGATTTTGAGAACCGCGTCCGTATTTATGCGTGTGTCTACAGGTCCCATAGTGGTAACGCAGGAACGGATCATCTCATGGGCGGAATGTGGGCGGAGGTGATCACTTAACACCAGGTACGCTCGTTTGTCCTCCTTGTCCCTAAAAAAATGCCTATAACACAAAAAATACCTTTTTATTGTAAGATTACATTTTATTTAAAACAAAACAATTCTATAATAATAATATACCAGGTGTTTTAGAGCCAAATGGGTTAATTACCCACCGCGATGGCAAGCGTCCTGATGTAATGACCCTGGTGGCTTGGGCACGGGGAAGGGCGTTGGTATGGGACACGACTTGCTTTGACACTCTGGCTCCCTATCATATCTAAGTTACGTCAGTTGGTGCTGGGGCTGCTGCTTCGACTGCCGAAGACAGCAAACGTCGCAAATATGTCGGTCTCAGTGAGTCATACATTTTTTTTTACCGTTTGGTGTCGAGATACTTGACACGTGGGGCCCAGAAGCGCGGAAAATATACAAGTAATATCTTTGCGCCTCAATAGGGCTATTTGAAACCCAAGCGCTGGCAGCTATTTCGGTCAACGGATCAGCCTAGCTATCCAACGCGGAAATGCTGCCAGTATTCTTGGTACGCTTCCACGTAATGATAGTTTCAATGTAATGTAATCATAGTATTCTAAACATATTTATATATAAGAAGTGCTTTGTTTGAATAAATTGATATCCTTAAACAATACTTCTAACTATAATTGCAATAATATCTAATATGTTAACATAATGTAACATTATTTTTTTGCCACCGTTTGACTTTTAAAACGTTATAGATGTTATTATTCTGATAAGACAACGTACTTTTGATATGAAATAAAGTTTTTTGATATTTGCAATAGTTACGGATTAATCGCCTGGTGACACTTAACTATTACGCCCTGTATATAAATAATAGACATTGTAATCAAATGTAATGGCTAGCTGCTGAGGTAACGGACAACTGACGTGTGTTTGGAGAGGTTTATTTTGATGACAACCAGTTTGCAAATTAATATTTACAATGCGTTTGATATTTTTGTCATTCCGTTTCACTAATTTTGTTTAGTTCACTATAACTCATAGCACGCCCAAGTAGTCGAGCCACTCTCGAACAGTGTGTGACGTTGACGTGCCACATATTCCGTTAAGCTGGAATCACATATCATCAGTAAGTATTTTGTATTTTATTAATTTTTATATAAAATAACACGAAGCGTATGTTTAAAGCAATATTTGAAAGATGCCATTGAGTGTGAAGATGCCACGCACATAAGCATTGAATAGTAGTCGTAATAAAAAAAACTATTGTTTTTGTTGAGACCAATCCTTTATCTAAGGTTCACTAATTTTTAGGATTCATTATCAAGATAAACGTATTCTTTTCACATGTGATACTCGCCTTCACAAACGAAAATACTTTATTCAATCTTATTATAGTTTTCAATAATAGGGTGGTTGTCTATTCCTAGGTTTTGCGTGCGCCCGTTTCACCCTTCGCTATAACTAATTCACAGTTCCTATTTGGGCAGCTTGATTTCAGCTTAGTCTCTTTTTTTACTTACGAATTAAAGTAGATATGTAGCTACAGTTTTTACAAGCTTTCTAGAATATTGAATGAAATTTAAAAACTGAATGAAACTCTGCACCGTTGAATTGCAATACTTCAAGCCGGACCTAGGCCCATGCCTTGCACACATTCACCAGTGAGAGGCTCCTTTGCACAGGATGCCGGCGCCCATTTCTGCCGTGAAGCAGTAATGTGTAAGCATTTCTTTGTTTTTGTCTGAAGGGTGCCGTAACTAGTGAAATTACTGGGCAAATGAGACTTAACATCTTATGTCTCAAGGTGACGAGCGCACTTGTATTGCCGCTCAGAATATTTGTGTTTTTCAAGAATACTGAAAGGCACTCTATTGTAATGGGTAGGGCATATCAATTACCATCAAGTGAACGTCCTCCTCGTCCCTTGTTTTCATAAAAATAAAACATTCTAGCGCTCTACAAAAGGCAGGTCCGATCACATATGGAGTACTCTTCTCATCTCTAACCTCGTGCAACGGAGAGCTGCTCGAATTGTCAGAGATCCAGTACCCTGTGAACTAGATCACTTGGCGTTGCGAAGAGACGTCGCTTCATTGTGTATCATCTTCCGCATCATAGGGACTATTTCGAACAACTGTGTGACCTGATTTCTGCCGCTGAATTCAAACTCCACACGACACGCTTCAAACCTGGATATTATCCCCACCACGGATGTCTGGTGTTCCATGAACTTGTGGTTTTCGAGGCACCTATTCCACGTACAACCAAGCTGTGGAATAAGCTACCTTGTGCAGTGTTTCCAGTACGATATGACATGGGTAACTTCAAAAATTGGCGGGGTGGGGATCACTTAATATTAGGTGACCCGTTTCATTCGTAAAAAAACTGTGTTATAAAAAACTACACAGTTTTCTTAATCTTTCATTGTTTTAAAGGTTCTGTCATGTTGATTTGTATGACTCTCTAACGCTCCTGTTTGCAAATATACTTTTAAATTTAATTTAGTGTAGGACGCTACAAATTTACCATTTCCTATAGCATACTGCTGCAGTAGATCTGTCATGTTGATGTGGACGAGGCCGCGACGCTCCTGCATCAGGTTATCACAGTGCGTCACCTTCCCGCTCCCAGGGCCTCCTGAAACACCCTCATACTAAAAAAACTAGTTTACCGCCGAATGCCTTAAACACTGGTTCCTTTGCTGATTACATTTTTTCACACTTTCAATGTTAGGTTTTATCATCCCTTTCAATGAACGAACTCATTTCGTACAGGATAAAAGGACAAACAAGTATACTGATGCTACCTTCAGCAATTCATACCCATTTAAAATCCCACATGAATCACTGTCTACATTTTTTTTAAAGTTCCTATTTCATATTTATTAATGTCTGCTTCGGACGCTGGTAACCTAAAATAAAGTCCATGCCCTCGAACATTCCCACCGTGATTGGTACAAATAAACTTATAGGGAATTTATCTACAATCAACAGGCGTTTTTATTCAGAATAAAATAACGTCAGAAACGTACTTCTAGATAGAACAATTGGTAAATGTTATAGTAAAATCGTAGAGTATTTATAATCTGTGATTGTGTTTAAAAATATTTACCTATAATAAAGGAGGTTACCAGAGTTTTGGGCAGTTTTTTAGCTTGACCTCAGCTTGGACAACATTGTTGAGAGTCTTGATAAAACGTTTATCGCCAAGTTCTGGTGTTACTAACATTCATAGACTAATTGTGTATGATATATGCAAATGCCTAGAGGCATTCCTGTTTGGGCACGAGAGTTGGGTGGGTGAGGCAACCTTAATCCAATATGCATATAAACAATCTTTACTCGTCTAAATTATTTGCGAGTAAATCCAATTTTTTGAGATAAACATTCTGTGGATTTTGCTTATATATCCCAAACATTTCATCCGGAAGACGTCCACTGCTGGACAAAGGTCTCCCCCAAGGATCGCCATGAAGATAAGTCCTGCGCTGCCCTCACCCAACCTATTCCAGCGATCTTGACCAGATCATCGGTCCATCTTGTGGAGGGCCTACCATCACTGCGTCTTCCAGTACGTGGTCGCCATTCGAGGACTTAACTGCCCCAACAACCATCTGTCCGTCGAGCTATGTGCCCTGCCCACACTGAATATATATGAATGATACTCACCCAGGACAAATATGACTGGCACCGTAGGCGGTTCAAACTTGACGTGGCTCGTGTTCTGCATGGGAAAAGCGGTACCCGAAGCTGAAGCGGGTGGCCAAGTACTCTCGCGGCGACTGGGATCTCCCGACTCCGAATCATCATTATTTTGTTCTGAGGGAAAAATATGAGTTAAAACTAAAAAAATGTGCAATTTCATCAGAAAATTAAGACCTTAGTCTTAAATAGCATTTTCCAATGATTATACGTTATTTTTTTATTATTTTATCAATCAAGGTGTACGTGTTTTTTGGTGGGTATTAATGATTGATATTAAGTTATGGATTAGTATACGGAATTGACATCATGCACGATATGTTAACGCGTAATTTAAAATAGTTTCAATAGTTTCCAAGTTTAGAGTGAAAAGTCTTTCACAACAAAAATATTTGGAAATTTCCATAACGGGCTGTAGCTACAAAGGTAAATAAATTAAGGGACATTTGAAAGAGCCTTTGCCGATAAGAATAAATGATATAGCGTAGCGCAAGGTAAAGAGTACAAAGGGGCCCGTCAGCAAACAGAGAGCTTGTTGGTGTTTGGTTGTGAAGAAATGGCCGCGTGTGTGTTTAGTTAGTAGTTATTGTTTTTAAGTTCGCTGGTATTTTCAGCCGTAGATACCACCACATCGGCCCAAGCCAATTAGTCTGCTTTCGGTGAGAGGCCATTGGTAGGCACTGAGGAGGATGGAATGAAGAGTTGTTTCGGCTAAACTTCAAACCTGCTGGAACATTTAGGGTTAAATGACTTTGCAACTAAATAAATTACCATTAAATTTTATACAATAGATATTTTATACGATAGCGGATTGGATAAACTTAACAAAGCAAAGCTCCTGTGAGTCCTCTCTTGTTACAAAAGAATATGGCCGGCGGTGATGACATCCCGATAGTCCGTGACTAATTTGTCAGTGTGCATTAGCTAGTGATTTTATATTCAGTATACTAAGGAGCTAAGGCCAAGCGTGGCTGACTGTTTACGACTTGTCAATTAAATTCGCTTACAGTCACAATAGATTCGCTGTTCTTTTCTATTTTGCTATATCTCCGCTAGTAATATGTAATTCTATGGTTTGGTGTGCCAAGCAGTTTTTTACATTGAGTCATTATAAGAGGCCATCCATACTAAAAGTTGCTGCACTGGCCATTTGGCCACGAAGTGTTGGAATAATAACCCGCCTCCCATACAGAACTGCGTTAGTTTAGGGCTATTTAAATTAAAATACAAAGGCCGGCAACGCTCCTGTGATTCCTCTGGTGTTGCAAGAGATTGTGGGCGGCGGTGATCACTTAACAACAGGTGACCCGTACGCTCGTTTGTCCTCCTATTCCATAAAAAAAAAATTAAAATACAAGGAATATCTCATGAATGTCCAAAAATCAATGTAAAATATTTAAAAAAAATAAGATTGTGTTGTGTGGCAATGGCAAGTTTAATTCAAGTTTAATTGTATTGTTACGGAAAAAATAAATTAATTGCTTTAGTTTTAATTTTAGATCCTAGTTTCACTATTTTTTGTGCTCTGTTGTCATAGAGAATTAATAGTTTGTAAACCTTCGTGTGATATCACTGCGCGTTAGTAGCGCTCTCTGGGTTTCCACGGAAGACCAGCGTTGTGAATTCTTTCGAAACCACAACTATGCTGAGTTCGGGGCCCATTGGCGTCATTAGATCATAATTAGAATATTATAACTTTAAGAATTGTCGGGGACTCAGTGCTCTGTGAACGGCTGGATCTCTTGGCGTTGCGTAGAGACGTCGCTTCATTGTGTGTGTTCTACCGCATCTATCACGGGGAGTGTTCCGAAGAGCTGTTTAACCTGATTCCTGCCGCCGAATTCCAACTTCGCACGACACGCCACAAGTTAGGATTTCATCCCCACCATCTGGATGTGTGGCGGTTCTCTACAGTGCGGTTTTCAAGGAGCTTTCTCCCTCGTACTACAAAGCTATGGAATGAGCTTCCTTGTGCGGTGTTTCCGGGACAGTACGACATGGGTACCTTCAAAAAAAGCGCGTACACCTTCCTTAAAGGCCGGCAACGCTCTTGTGATTCCTCTGGTGTTGCAAGAGAATGTGGGCGGCGGTGATCACTTAACACCAGGTGACCCGTACGCTCGTTTGTCCTCCTATTCCATAAAAAAAAAAGAACTATAATCAGAATGTATAATAACGTAAATAAATATATTTTTCTTTCTTACTTTCAATTTGTAAGACAATTATTTAAAAAGCAATTAAGGTGTATGAAAATGGAAATCTTATCTTTAGGAAATATTCGTACATTTTTTTTTTCAATTTTCATTGTCACTTAATTCAACAAGAAAGTAGCCTCAGACTTGTCGCCATTGGCACTTGACGTTTTTTTATATAAGTGGCAAGGCTCACGGGATGGCAAATTGTGAGGGAACCACATATTGACATCCGCAACACCAGGAGTCAGGAGATGAGTTGAGTTTGATAATGAACCATAGAGCTTGTACGGTAAATTAAAACTAGCTTACTTATTTATTAAACTAAAGCCGGCTAGATTATGGGTACCACAACGGCGCCAATTTCTGCCGTGAAGCAGTAATGTGTAAGCATTACTGTGTTTCGGTCTGAAGGGCGCGGCAGCTAGTGAAATCACTGGGCAAATGAGGCTTAACATCTTATGTCTCAAGGTGACGAGCGCAATTGTAGTGCCACTCAGAATTTTTCGACTTTTTGAGAATCCTGAGCGACACTGCATTGTAATGGGCATGGCGTATCAATTACCATCAGCTGAACGTCTCGCTCGTCTCGTCCCTTATTATCATAAAAAAAATTAAAACGTAAACAATCTATAATGATTTTCGTGAAGTTCACTGGCGATTCCTGTTACCGAGAAAAATATTGACAGCGTGTTCGTGTACACTGATTGAAACTGATAAAAAATTACATGTCAGCAAGTTATTATTGTATTAGGAATTAGTATTCTGCATGGAAATTCGAAGCATCGGAAGATTTTTTTTATTTAAAATGCAGGGTTTGTACTCTATGGATATTGCATGATTTAACGAATAACCAGAAACAAGTTACTATGTGTAGAGTAGTGTAGTAAGATGATTAAAAAAATATAACGGGGGAGAGTCATTAGATTTATTTATTATTATCACCGGCGAAACCTGTGTATATTGTTTTAAACTTGAATGAATGCCAATCGGCGGAATTGGTCTTTCCTTTTAAAGATTTGCCAACGAAAGAAAATGGTTGCTTCCTTATTCGGCAAATCTGTGCATAACAGTAGCGTTCGGAAACCAAAAGATAGTTATTGCACATTGGTGTGTAAATACGAGCTTGACCAGCAGTCCTAAGCTTTTCTTTATCACGACAACGCATCATCACATTCCGCTAAGGTAACAAATAAGTATTGAAGGCTTCAAACAGAGAACTGATGACGTCTCCATCACTCAGTTTGGACCTGGCATCATATGATTTCTTTTTATTTACCTAACGATATACAAACCCTGAAGAGGTGGTGAATGCCTTCCAAGAAGCCACTCTAGACGTCCCACAGGAAGGCTATGTCATAAATATAATATGTGCCATTAATGCCAGTAAATTTTGGCGCCAAACCTGGTATTACGTACTTACCAGTGTCTAAGCAGATGCCCATATTCCATGAAGAAAGTTTTTGTATAATTCGTCCAATTACGAACTTAATATCTTAATATTGTGAGTTGGCACGTGATAAGTATGGCATATATAAACATAAAAACACAATCGTGACAATATGTGGTCACGTATATAATAATTGTTTATCGATTGAAGGACGTGACCTTGCACCTCTAAAAACAATTCAAACAAAAACTTTAAAAATTAAGAAAATTAACTCATTGTATTAAATTTTTAAATGATAGACACTTTTTCTATTATTCGAAAATTATGCCTCCGAAACAGCATTTCTGCTAATATTTCGTAGAGGACGTGCATTTCGGGACGTCCGGCCACTTGTAATTCTCGCACGCGACTGAGTATTTTCAAACGATAAGCGACAACATATGCTATCACTCTCATTTGCAGTTTAATTGAAAAGGATGGATGACACATTGTACGTAACGCCCCTGAATGAATCAACTGCTCTACCCTACCCAATTATTGTATGCAATTTGGTTTGAGGTATTTGTTTAAGGGCATAAGTTGTGAAACAATTAGGGTCGGGGTGGTTAATTTTAAAGAAGCGAACGAGGCCGATGTGTCATATCTTATTCAACGAAGCGTACCATAATTGGTACGTTCAGAAAACTTAGCTATAAGTATTGTAATAATAACACACCTGTGTTTTAATAATTATGGTGTCCGTTATAAATGTATTACAGGCTGCTTCAAACTAACTTGAAACGTATTTTATCTATAATTAACGCATTTAAGATCTGTTATTAGACATTAGACGTTGCTTTTATCGTTGAATAAAGATACTCACCTTTCTATAATGCTATATCCTATAGCCCAGTGGTTAGTGACCCTGACTACAAGTTAGAGGTTCCGGGTTTGAATCCCGGTAGGTGCAACCATTTATATGACGAATATAGATGTTTGTTTCCGAGTCATGGATGTTTATATGTATTTATGTATGTTTAAGTAAGTATATAATATACATATAATAATAGTGTATTAAATATATTATAGTTGTCTTGTACACATAGAAGTACAGGCTATGCCTAGTTTGGGGCAAGATAATTTGTGTAAAAGTATATCTAAAAATAAAAATAAATATCAATGCTATAAACTTTGATCATTTATACGTCTAGATAGACTATGACAGCTGTGAAAACGTCGAAAAAAAATAGACTTCAGAACTAATCTCTGTTTTAAGTAATTCACGCACACTAACATAAAGTGTCATACAAATTGCTAGTGTAAGACGTAGCTTGTCACGCACACTAAACTAATATTCCTGGCCTGTTTTTATCGGTTGTCTAACAGCAAGAAACTATCCAGACGTATAAATTATCTAAGGCTGTAAGTACCTACACTTAGGTCGATACTTTATACCTTCTAGCAAAAATGTATAAGACTATTTCATTTTTCACTAACTTTTACTTTACGAATTAAACTACTTAATTAAATATTATTAAACATTACCGATGGCTTTAGACTACATTATTCTCGAATACTTCCCTCATATTTTTTTTCTGTTTACAGAACAGTGTCTGTTGGTTCAGCTTGTAAATAAAATCAAATAGAACAAAATGTGCGTTTATTGTTTAATGTATAGGATGCAAATATAGTTGTAGGTACGTTCGAAGGCCCTTACTCAACAGCTGAAAGGGATTGTCGGGTATTTCGTATATAGTTATTAATATTAATTTGTTAATTAATTGTAATTACAAAGTTTCCTGTGAAAGTAGAAAGAAGGAATATTAGCTGTTTTAACATTAATTGTTTGTGTATTACCGTTATAGTATATAGTCCACTGAATGTAATTTAGAATGCATTCGGCCGTTTTCAATAACCTATCTATTCTTAGTTTAACTTACATTGCTGTCACCGTTTAATGACAAGATCTTATCTATCGATAGTTATGTTGTGTGTTAATGCTATCTGTCAATAGGTTATTGAAATTGAAGTTAGCGTAAAAGGATAGATTTGTCTACCTTGATTGAAAACCGCCGTTAAAAGATCTGCAGATGCAGTCCGTTACTTATTTATAATAAGTAGGTAGGTAAGATATTATTTACAATAAGGCCTTAGATGTTTATCATGTTGCATACGGACACTTTTTATAGTAAAATTATATGGAATCTTGTATCAATTATGGTTATTAGATTAAAAATGTAAACATAAACAAACCGAAATAAGGTTTAATAATAACCTGCAAGTCTTGAATATTATTGTGGACAAACAGTATGTCTTACTAGTATAAATGTTTGTTAATAAAGATATAGGTACGGAGATATTTTTGTTTTTTATTAGAAATGTAATCGGTTTTTATGAGATAAGTAATGTAAGTAGCAGATGTTGTTTTAATATTCAGTTCATGACAAGCCAACTCCAAAGTTGTACATAAATTCCAAGATTTTTGGACTATGCGTCATCAAAATGCAAAAAGGCATTTATTTTCTCAAAATTGATTCCTTTAGAATTCTTTTTGATGTCATTTCTAATATACTAAATACTACTATCGCTTCGGAAACAAATGGCGCTCTAAGAGACAAGAAGCGGCGCAAGAAGCTCTTCCAACATTCTTTTTTTGTGCTCATTTTATACAAATGATTTGAGTTTCCTTTAGTGTTAATTCCGCCAATATTTGTCTTTAAACAATTTGACACGTGTTTCGCCTCTACACGAGGCATCCTCAGGACGTGCTGTCTCGCCAAAATCTGGCACGAGACTGAATCAAATGAGCCGGAAGCCGCTCTTTTTTGCGGCTTTGTTTAAATTGGCGGAATTAACACTAAAGAAAACTCAAATCATTTTAATAATTATGGATTTCCGCAAAGTAACGCCTACTTCAATAAATTTTCGCTCTTTTTAATAAAAATCGTACGCGTAAGCAAAACTTAGGGGCTAAAAACGTTGGAGGCGTAATGTCCGGGAATAGTTTATACATTTTGGTACAAATTATACAACAATATGATATGATTCGTGACATAACACAAAACTATATTCACGACTCGTCTTCGACCTAACACCCAAAGACTAGCTAACTTATTAAATTCCTCGTAAGTTCCCAATATTCAGTCTATTTCTTACTTGAGATAAAAATCGGAACTATCGTTGACTTTTCTGTCCCAATAAACTTATCGACGGTAACTCACCTTATCCGTACACGCTGTCTGTCAATGGGAGGACGTATAGCTTTACCAGCGATAGAAGTTTGTATGGAAATTGCAAGTCACTCATCCCAATATAAGGCGATAAGAATGACTTATCGGGTATATTGGGAGAGCTTTAAATTATTGACAGCTAATTAAATACAGTAGAAGGTAGTAATTTATCTCTAACTGTAGATAGTATATTGGGAACGGCCGTTGAATACCAGACATTATACTAGGGCTCACTGAGCACATATTCAAGAATTATATTAAATCTTCTTTGACAAAGAAGGCATAGTGTATAATGATGCATGGTTATTGGCTAGTTCTGCGTAGGCCATTTAAAATTGTAATAATATTATATTAAATAGGCTAAGTTGTTATATGATTTAAAAGATGGTCTGGGAGTTTCTTATCAGTTCTTCTCTCCATGTCAAAACCCCTTTACGAACTGATGTAGCTTCATGTTAACCAAGTGTTGTTGCAATATGTTATGTTATTGTCACTCCCTGTGGTAAATAAATATTTCGATTCTTTCCCCCTTTTAACTTTTTACCGGATTATAGAAGGTCTTGAGGCCTTCATTGTGCTGGTACTAGATTCTGCAGTTAGTTTTAGCGAAATGAAGCATTCTAGGTCCATATAATTAAGGAAAACGGAGACAAAGCAAAAAGCGGATTTCATGGTTGACCAACCTACTCTACTCTGTTGCTCTATGACACATAACCGTCCTTCTTCGTTCTCTTCTTCTCGTATCTTCCCACCCCCGTGCAGAAGTTGTAGTAACACGAGGGCTGCACTAACTAAAAGTATCGGGAATGGAATATTTCCACTAATCCTGTCATATTAAAATCTTTTTAATTGAAAACTCCTTGGTTTTAATAATCGAATACCATTTATTTATTTAAAAAAATATTCTCGGTCTTGTCACAAGGTCTTTTCAAACTTGTTTAGTCGTTGAGAAAATGGAATTGACTTGGGAAAATTCTAGAGCGATGATTTATTATGACTTTCGAAGTGGTTTATCACAAAAACAGTGTGTTGACCGGATGATTTCTGCATTTGGTGATGCCCCATCCAAAACCACAATTTATCGCTGGTTTGCTGAATTTCAACGTGGACGTGTCAAGCTCAGTGATGATCCCGTCAAGGTCGTCCAAAAACTGCAGTCACCAAAGAAAACGTTGATGCTGCGTTACAAAATTTTCGCAAACGGTGAAGGCAGAGGAAATTCCGCTACAGCACTAAATTGTAATAACCCAGTTTTTGTGCAAACGGAGTAGTTTAATCGATGTAGCACAATATGTCCCCACTTTGTAGCAAACGGCGTAGCTAGAACGTAGCACTGCGATACAAGATCCACTTTCCCGGAGAGTCGCAAACGATGCAGTAAAGGTATATAGTTATACGCTACGACGTTGAATAATTATGTAGCATACGCACTGGCACAAACGACTTTAGTATGTACCGCAAAGCCACTAGGTTATATATTTCCACTACATCGCAAACAGCGTAGCCAAAGGCTACGGATACTCCATACTTTCTATCACAGCCAACGGTGAGTGCAACTATAAATCACTAGTAACTTGATATATTTGTATAGGTTATATGCCTAGAACTTCACTTGTTTTTGTTACTATACAATCAAACTAGTTTTAAAGTTTCAATCAAATTTGTTTCCGTATTATTAAATATTTCATACGACGCAAAATGGCCGTGTGACGTAATAACATCGCACGCCGCTGTAAGATCTGCTCTCACTATAGTTGCCCAACTGAAAAATCTAATATTTCTGAATCTATACGTGGTATGCGTACAATAAATACGCACGACACGCCACAAATTAGGATATCATCCCCACCATCTGGTTGTGTAGCGGTCCTCCACAGTGCGATCAAGGAGCTTTCTACCACGTACTACAACGCTGTGGGATATTTCCGCGACGATACGACATGGGTACCTTCAAAAAAGGCGCGTACACCTTCCTTAAAGGCCGGAAACGCTCCAGTAATTCCTCTGGTGTTGCAGGAGAATGTGGGCGACGGTGATCACGTACCTTCAAAAAAAGCGCGTACACCTTCCTTAAAGGCCGGCAACGCTCCTGTCATTCCTCTGGTGTGCAAGAGAATGTAACACTAGGTGACCTGTACGCTCGTTCGTCCTCCTTTTCTATGAAAAATATTTATTTTAATAATAAATACATCAAAATTTGGTGATTGTTTATAAGAAGTCTCAGTTTCATATATATTATTATGTGTTGATTGAACCAAAATTATTTTCCCATCGGTTCTTACTATTTGTGCAAATTTTCAAGAAAATCAGACGTCTAAAAACGGGTGAAAATGAAGTTCGTCGAACATAAACATCCGTGTTTGACGATAATATTATTAAGGCGTAAAAAAACACAAGACTCACATAAAAATGCAATTTTATTAATATAATAAGGATTGCTTGAACAACTAGTGCATAATGTTGGACACAGAGTTTGTTTTGTAACAATAACATGTAATTATCTTAAAGAAAACACAATTCATCTATGTACACACCTAGTTGAGTTAGTTACAGCCTATAAATCTAATTAATACAAATTTTGAACCATTTAACAACTCCATCCATTCTTAAATGAGCAGTTCAGGGAAAAGTTAATAATTTTATAAGCTACTAGCTGACCCAGCAAACGTTGTATTGCCGATATTAAAATCGCGATACAAAAGTAACTGTTAATCGTAGATAGGTGAAAATTTGAGTCATAATCAAATAAATAAAAAAAAAATGTCAAAAAAATTAAAAAAAAAATAGGGGGATGAAAAATATGCATTCAAAATTTCTAAGAATCGGTCAAGCCGTTTCGGAGGAGTTCAATGTTTAACACCATGACACGAGAATTTTATATATTAGATAGAATTTCTAAAGCGGTATTTGATTTAAATTTTGAAACTAAATTTAATAAAGCGGTGTTATTTATAAGCAACCACTCAAGGACATCCGTAATACTAGATTGTAAAGATGCGTTACTGGCCTTAGGGTGAGTGTTCTCTAAGTTCTGTTTACTATGTTTCAATTGTGAAGTTTCAATTTAGGTACATATTTAAATTAAATAAAAATGTCACCAAATTTAAACGCCAATAACAGTAGTCGCAATACAGAAGTTTAGTAGTAATTAATAGATTGCAAGCAATATTAAAACAAATAGAAACTGGTTTTGGACAAACGAGCCAACCTTATGTTAAGTGATTACCGCTGCCCACATTCTCTCATAACAACGGCGTTTTGGGTGTACGGGCTTTTGTGTCATTTTCTTTTTAATTTAACTTTAAAAAATTAAAAAAAAAAAAACAATTTTGAGTATTCATTACAAAGCAGTTAAATTGGCCGAAAGTACCATAAGCCATTCATAAAAAGTACTTTTTTTATTACTATTAGAGATCTAAAAATGCTTCATCTCATGAGATTCTTTATGTATTTATTAAATTCACGACAAATTCACTATTAAAAATTATACTAAAAATAATTCGTAACGAAATTTTCCATGGGTTCAAGTAGGTGTGTACACAGCACTAGGTAATATTAACAATTAAAGCGTAAAATAAGTACATCAGTTCCAATTATGTCTTCATTTATAACATCTATATAAATTTATTACTTAACATGGGAATAACACGTCACTTTTTTAATTATATTTGTTCAGACGTTTCAAATAAATTCTCCTACCATGTGGTCGGTTCTAACTTGCAAACTACTTTGCAACGATCTGTGGAAATAATATTATATATTAACGGCCTTACAAATAAACTTGGTTTCAAGTTATACCTGTGAATAAACCCAGAATATGCGAAATGTTGACTATATCGCTGACACTTTCAATACAATGATAATTCTGAAATTTTCCGAATGACAGGCAGCAAATAAACGCGGGAAACGTTATCCGTTCGAATAATAATAATATTGACACACTTTTTACACAAATTATCTTGCCCCAAATTAGGCATATATAGCCTGTGTTATGGGTTGCAAGACAACGATATATTTAATACAATATACTTACTTAAACATATATAAATACATAAATACATATAAACATCCATGACTCGGAAACAAACATACATATTCATCATATAAATGCTTGCACCTACCGGGATTCGAGCCCGGGACCTCAAGCTTAGTAATTAGGATCGCTAAGCACTCGGCTATACAGGTCGTCAAACCAATCTTAAGTAAAATGTCATGATGAGGACAGCGCAGGACCGATCGGCATGGAAATCTTCGGGGGTGGCCTTTGTCCAGCAGTGGACGTCTTCGGGATGATGATGAAGCAATATCTCTATTTGTATACATATTCTTGGTTTATTCTCAGGCAAAACTTTATACCAAGTTTATTTGTAAGGCCGTGTATGTTTATTTACAATACATAGGTCCTCAACGACTTTATTGAGCGCTTGAAAAACAAAATGTACCGACAGCAAAACACGAACAGGTTCAAGCCCAAAAATTAATGTTAATACTAAAAATACAGACAATATGTTATGTTTTTTTAAAGTGATAACCCTCACTTCTAGGATGAATACACAAATAAAATTTGAAAAACAAAATTTTATGAACGATGCGGGATTCGAACCCACGACCTCCGGCGTTCCGTGCCGGTGCTCTAACCAACTGAGCTAACCGTTCGAGTACCGCCTCGTTATAAAATTTTGTTTGCTTTGTTCAACTCTCAGGTTGTGGCTTCATCTACAGGATCTACTTTACAGTTGATAACCTGCTATCTCAGGGGAATACATGGATCCATTTGCTATTTATTACACAGATCTTAATATAGAGTCATATATTATAAAAGTTCACAAATAATATAATATACGAGAATGTTTATTTACGCTATAGCTTAGCTTATTTCCCATTTCTAACATTGAGCTAACGGCAGTTGTTGAAAATGTATAATGATAAAAATCTGGTGTAGTTAAAAAAACTCATATGATAGACTAGATATTCAAAAGTTTCGTTTATTGGAGATTATCAGGGCGTATCGGCTAGATCATAGGTTCTCTACGTGGGTGTTGACGCCCCCTTGTGGACGTTTGAGACTTTCGGGGGGGCAATAAAAGACCCAGAGAAAATTAGGGGGCATTGAGATGGCGCAGATGGGGCGTGGGTAGATTAAAAAATATAGTCTAAAAAGGCAAAAAAAAAATACACGCTAATCACGCACTAAAGTAAAATAAAGAAACATATTCTCAAAGTTGGCGGTGAGCAAAATAAGGTTGAGAAACTATGGGCTAGATTATGGGTACCACAACGGCGCCTACTTCTGCTGTGAAGCTGTAATGTGTAAGCAGTGTTTCGATCGGAAGGGCGCCGTAGCTAGTGAAATTACTGTGCAAATGAGACTTGACAATATAAGTCTCAAGGTGACGAGCGCAGTTGTAGTGCCGCTCAGAATTTTTGGGTTTTACAATAATCCAGAGCGGCACTGCTCGTCTCGTCCCTTAATCTCATAAAAAATCAAAATTACAAGAAATAGAATTGTCGGCTAGAATTTTAATAACAATACGAAAGCTGAACAATACTATTCCAGTAAAATACTAACAGTATACGGTGTATAAGGACGTCTGTCAACCAATCATATACTTAGAGTTAGAGAGATGTATAAGGGACTACGCGCACTTATTCAGCTCTTTTCAGCTTTTGTCCATAGAAAACAACAATTTTGTATGGACACGTGTACGCCTCGATTCAGCTTTCCGCGTCCATTCTGCTTTCGCGGCAAACCAGCATAAAATGAGGATAAATGTGTTTTTATTATGCGAATGCTATAGAGCGTTCGGCGCTGTTCCGCCGCGTACAGCGCTGTTCGCCGTCGAATGCGGCGTAACAGCTCTTTACAGCGATGGTTCGCGACTCCTTGTCGACAAGTTGCGACCTGTATTGTTCCTGCATTGATTTGACGTAATCATTATGCACGCAAAGATTTCTGCCCTCGTGAAAGACCTCATACGCCGTAATATAATACTTTGACAAATTGTTGCAAAGTAATCTTAATACAATTTGATGTAGTTACTGTAAAAGCCTGCAGTGCATATTTAAGCGGTTGGTTAGTTAAGTTCAGGTAGGAATTAGCCGGTTTGTTACGTAATTTCAGGTATAATTTAACCAGTTAATTATATATTTCTGACACACACATACTCACGCCTTGTTCCCGTCGGGGTAGGCAGAGACAATAGAATGCCATTTGCTTCTATCCTTACAAACCTCACGCGCTTCCTCTACATTCATTACTCTTTTCATACATGCTCGCCGGTTGCGGGTGCTTCGGACCTCTCCTTTTCTCAAAACGTCCCCAATTTGATCGACGAATGTTCTACGAGGTCTCCCGCGACCGGCTTGCCCACACACACTTGCCTTATATATTTGATGCGTCATTCTTTCTTCACTCATTCGCTCCACGTGTCCAAACCATTTAAGCATTCCTTTTTCAGTCCTTGTCACAACATCCTCTTTCAAACCACAGCGCGCTCGTATTACCGCATTCGGAATTCTATCAGTCAGTCTTACCCCACACATACTACGCAGTGATCGCATTTCAACTGCGTTAATTCTGCTTTTATGCTTCTTCTGCCATACCCAACTCTCACTTCCATACATTAACGTGGCGACAAGCACTCCATTATGTACAGCCATTCGCGCTTCTATTGGCACAGTCTTACCGTTTATAAAGGCATGCAGCGCTCCATTCACACAATTTCCCGCAGTCACTCTCCTTTCAATATCACCTTCATATCTTCCGTCTCTTGTAAACATGCTACCCAAATATACGAATTCTGTAACTTGTTCTACCCTTTCATCTTCAATCGTGATAGTACACTCAGTCAACCTTTCATCCTTCTCAAATACCATCACTTTCGTCTTTCTTGCATTTACTTTCAAACCTCTCTCTTTAAAGCTCCCGTTCAAACAGTCAATCATTTACCGATGATGAAAAAATGACTTGATCATCGGCGTACAAGAGGCACTTAACACACAACCCTTCCATATTGATTCCACATTGCATTTCTCTCACATCATTCATGCATCTATCCATGAATAGGTTGAACAACCAAGGCGACGCTACACAACCCTGTCTGACACCTTTGGAGATATCAAACCAGCCCGTATAGGCACCATTAACACGAACACAGGCTTGAGAATCCCTGTACAGAGATTTCAGAGCCCTTATCAGAAAATTGTCCAACCCATACATAGATAAGACCTTCCATAATTCCTTTCTATTCACCCTATCATATGCCTTTTCCAAGTCTATGAACGCGCAATATACTTTCTGGTTTTTTTCCAGACATTTTTCAGTGATGCAGCGATATATTTCTGGTAGGATTAAAACGGTTAATCAGGTGATTTCAGGTAAGATGTATCCGGTTAATAAGGTAATTTGAAGTATGATTTAACCGGTTAATAACTTATTTTAGGTAAAATTAAACTAACTGGTTCATTGACTATAAGACAATTGCTGGAAGGATAACCAGGTTAATAAGGTAATGTAACCGGTTAAATAGGTATTTAAAATCATGTATCCGGTTAATCAGGTAATATCAAGTAGGATTTGACCGGTTAATAAGGTAATACGAAGTACTTGGGATTTAATTGGTTAAGTAGGTAATTTGAGGTAACATTTAACTGGTTAGTTAAGTAGTTTCAGGTATAATTTTACCGTGAATTAGGTAACTTCAAGCAGGCTTTAACCGGTTAATTAGGTAATTTCAGATAAATTCTAAACTTAAGATTGACTAATACAAAGGCTTTTACAGTGACATATACATTTCATAAGGCAAGCACTTTACTTACAAGTCGGCGCTAAGTAAAGGCGCTTCTGACGTACTGGCCTGCTATATTATCAACACCATAATATCTTTTGAGATTAAACTTAACAGGGTTAGGTATAAGCTGTAGCTAATATAAAATATAGACGTTATTAATTATTAAAAATCATTAGTTCATAGTACTAATGTCGGAAATATAAATAGTAATACACCAGTCAGTTTGCAAACTACAACACTAATTTAGTACCTAAAAATATGTAATACAATGTCTTTTAATAAATTAAGATCTTAAAACTATAGGCCATTAGATTCATTAAAAATTGTTAGAACAATTTTAATCTTTAAACTTCTATCATAAATTAATATGTTAGCAAAATATACAAATACGTTAAAAATCGATTAAATAAGTACAAAAAAGGATATTTTATAAATAACAATATTATTAGTAGGTACATCAATATTAACAACCGTTTAAAAACACTTATACAAATAACCAATTAATTAAAACATTAAAATTCAATAAAAACAATACTACAAAAGTAGATTTAAATGGAATGATCATTACACCATACGGCACAGACTAGTAGTAACAGTATGAAGACATAACCCTAGTCTCAAAAAGTCCTAAAAAAAATCAAGTCAGCGAACCACAAACACTTCACATATATTTTCTAATAACGTATAATTTTAAACTAGATAATTCATTATCTATCCACGTACTAGAAAAATTATGAACTCCGCGCACACTACATCAGAATGGAAAGAGCCTTGTCTGCAAAACACTTGGTTCATATCCTCATAATTTTCTTCGCGTTTTAAAGTGTTAATTGAAAGACAATAATACAGTCCATTTTCCTTTATCATGATTGTGAAGCAACTGGCAAAAATAAAAGCTATGCTATCCTTTTTATGGCTTTAATATGCGCGGACTTCATTCTAGTCAAACATACAGTTCTACCATATTTTGAAGGTGAAGGGAAGGTCAATTACACTTAGTATATGGGATGTACGCTGTATTAATAACATTCAATATAAACAAATATTATTTTCTTTTAAAATTTGACAAATAATTGCCATAATATCTTTTTTCTCCTTTAATATACCACAATTTAAAATTTTCTACTAATACATTATCGAAACTGTGGTTTCATCATTTATCAGTTCATTACATTACTATCACCGCACAGCAGAGAAAATAAAATGCTTTAGGGCGTTTTTATACCACAAATTAAATTATCTATGTCTCATAATAGATTACAATTTGAGTTAATTTGATATTTTTCTTATGTCGTAAATAAAGATCGGTATTCGATTATTAAGAATTAATTGATATAATTATATCAAATAGTTCTTTTTTATATATTTATATATAAATTCTTTCTAAAAGATGGCAATCCACGAAAATGGCATAGAGTTAAGCATATATTTTTTTTTTATTATTTAATAAATTTGTCTAGAAAGCGTACAAGAAAATATTGCAGGTACAAATTGTTTGCAATAAGTATTCGTTGGATTCATTTAGGCCGAATCTTCTCATAAAAATATGTCTGGCCAATGCCATCCTTTGCGAGAACTTTCCGTTTTACAAATTTAAAATGCTCATACGCAAACTCGTACAACTCATTCTCCATTTTCCAAATGTCAGACTGTTGTATTTTTTTAACTGTGTCTTGTGTCGGTTCGAGTTTCGAGCTAGTTTGTCTCAAATGCGATTTGTTACTGTTGAGATAATGTTCTGAGGCTCCTTTGAATAACCTAGGCAGTACTGCTTCTAGTACTGATATGAAGTCAGCCATTTCTTCTGTAACACCCACTAACAAGTAATGGTTTACAAGATTGTGCTTCGCTTGTTCTAATGCCCATTTGTTGCCTGGTTTCCTGCAAACATGTTAATTATTGGAGTGTTTTCAATAATATGAGTAATAATCTTTAAAAAAAAATATGCACCTGTTGTGTAATAAGGGGTATATAAACATGAACGTGGGTGGTGGTAATAATAGTATCACATGAGTGATTTAATACCTAATTATCAACAGTTGCATATAAGACTTTATCTACACCCATAATATGAATCCTCTATAAAAGATTCTGAAACAGTTAGCTTACTGCTAACATTAAAAAAGCCAGTCCTAGTAACCATTACATCATCCAAACGAGTGTTGTTATGTTGTACTGAATTTCATTACAACACTCGTTTCGATAATGTAATGGTTATTAGGACATTGGGTGTTTTAATGTTGGCTTTTTAAAAGCATGGGGTGTAATTAAAATCCAACCAATAAAATCAAAACCCATATCAGGAATAAATCGAATTTTGTAACTTTCCTGTGGGATTGATTTAAGTTAAGAGTTATACTGATTGTTATTTCCAAATACACGCCTCGTTTTTATATCACATCGAATACTCTTTCAAATCCTTATATTATTATAAATATTCTAAACTATTGTCTGTTATAAACGTAAACTTATTTATATTTACGCTTCCAACACTGAGCACCCCCTCCGCGTCTGTCTGTCTACTCAAAAAGTATTAAACTAATTATTATTTTTTTGATGTTACTTATTTATTTATTTATTTACGTAATCAATAGCGTACACAACAACTATTTTTACAATCTTAATCTAGGTTTTACATAAAACTACAAAGGATTACATAAATTTTAAATTTTAAAAAGTAATCATATATTAACAGAATAGAGTTAAAAATATACTATTTATACTAACAAATAAAAGATTACAATAGCGCGCGCGCGTGTCTGTGTGTGTGTGTGTGTGTGTGTGTGTGTGTGTGTGTGTGTGTGTGAGTGGGTGGTGTGTGGACTGTGTGTGAGTGCTGCGTTACCTATTATTATTATTTTTTACGATGATGCTATTATTTCTGCTTTTAACTTAATTTTTGATAAGTGAAATACGTCAAATTCAGCGTACTGTTTATTATAAGTTCGTGACAGACGCGGAATTATGGAATTTTAATGCTGTCTTTTAATCGCGAATACACGTCTCGTCAGTTTTAGTTATAAAAAATTAAATGCCATTATTAATTGTTGTATGATTGTGGTAAAAATTATACCTTTGTTTATGTTGTCTTTTGTTAGATACTTTTTTTTTCATTGTGCTGCTTCATTAATAAACAAAGGTTTTTTTTTTGTACTAAGGTACCATACTTTTGTCATTAATACTCATAACAGGTTTTTCTTATCTATCTTACTTCAAGCAATATGTGTATTGTGTTTTATTAAAATCGAATCCCCATGCTCTATACGCTATGCGCTATACAACAAGCTTAAACAACACTGATGTTATACTGTCGTAATTGAGCAATTTGATTGGTCATTTTAAGAGTTAGTTCAAGTTGAGGAAATGAATAACTAACCAGCACTGAGCAGCGTGTCCACAGAAGAATGGCACCTGGAGCCACATGTTGCTCGGGTCACAGTCCGGCTGGCCCTTTTCTACACATTCATCAAATGTCTGCAATGTAACAAATAAATCATATGTGTGAATTATTAAAATTAACAGTTAAGTTTCAGAGAAATATTTAGCACATTTTTTTGAAGTGATAACTTCTTCTTCTACACCTTGGGTTACTGGACTTTTAGTGGGGATCCCTAATTTTTTGAAAATGTAATATAGCCTATAACACCCGGGGATAATGTAGCTTCCCAACAGTGAAAGAATTATTCAAATCGGTTCAGTAGTTGCGAAGCCTATTCAATGCAAACAAACAATCAAATCTTTCCTCTTTATAATATTACTATAGATTAACGCCGGCTGCACGCACGAATAAGTGTCCCAATCAGCCTGAGCCGAGAAAGCGCAGAACAAGAGATAGATTTTTTTGAAGGTGAGAGTCGTTTTCATCAGATTGCAAGGAAGTTTGTTGAGTTCCTCCCTTTAAACATAAGATTTGCTAATATGCGATAGTTTCATATTTTCATACCGAGTTTGTAGTACCAATGAGTGGCAGATCACAGCCATGTAGCTGACTGGGTTGCATCGATGAGCACAAAAGATCCGAACTGCAAAGTTCTAAAGAGGGAATATAACCGTGCATCAAGATTCTTTAAGCGGATAATCACCCGTGCGAAATTTAAGCACGTCGCTCGTCAAAATGGGCGAGCAGCTTTCAAGTTACCGTACTGGAACACACAAATTCTGGGCGTTGTTGAAAGTAACATCAACCAGCCGCTGCACGTCAGAAATGACAACCTGGCCCATACGGAAAAAGAGAAAGCCTTGCTCTTCTCGACAACGGATAAACACCGCCGACCATCCCGCGGTGTTAGAGCTCTATGCCTGAATTACAGTTAAGACAGAAAACTGTTCGGCGAACTCTGTTTTCGTTGGACGTAAGGAAGTCGGGCGGGCCGGATGACATTTTTCCAATTGTGCTTAGAACGTGTGCCCGTCGTGTATGGCACAAGGCTCTTCTGTAAAACATAATTTGGGCTTCCCGAGAGTCCATGCAAGTAGACCACCAGCGTCCTCACTGGGCACAGCATACATGCCGTAGTCCACGGTTATTGCTCAAACCCGAAGCCCGTGAACACTGGAGTTCCCCAAATCTGTGTGCTATCCATATCCAACACTGTTTCTTCTACATATCAATATGGTGGACGACTCCAAAATGCATTTGTATGCGGACAGCACTAGACATGCCGTATCACGGGTAATGAAGAAATTTGTTTCTTCCTTCGAGTCCTCACTTAAATATGTCGCGGAATGGGGTAAAATAAACCTTGTCCAAGTAAACCTTTTCTTGACTGGCTTCGAAGAAACTGGAGGTCATATAAAGAGCACGACAATGCTTCAAGCCAAACAAGCGTAGGTCCGGCCATATATGGAGCATTGCTGTCATCTCTGGTCTGGCACACCCAAAAACAGCTCGAACCATTTGCCCACGTGCAACGCAGAGCTGCTGGGTGCTCGGTAAACGGCTAGATCCCTAGGCGTTGCGTATAGACGTCACTTCATTGTGACTTCTACTGCATTTATCACGGAGAGGGTTCCGAAAAGCTGTTTGATCTGATTTCTACCGGCGAATTCTACCTTCGCACGACACACCACAAGATAGTATATCATCTCCATCACCTGGATCTGTTGCGTTCCTGAAGGAAGACTGTGAACAGTGGACACACTTTTCAAGGAGTTTCTTTTTTTTTTTAAAGTTTCTTCAGTTGTTGGCATAATATTAATGTCCTGATGCAACTTGCAATTAGTAATTTGCTATGGTGCATTGTTTATTGTTAGTAAAACATTGGATTGGAAAGGTTGTATTATATCCTCCAACTCTACTCCATAAGACCATATAGGTCAAGGTCCTAGTACATGATATTCCAAATATATTAAATATATTTTGCTACACTCAGAATTAAATGATCTTTTTCAAAAGTAATGTAACTAGTTCAAGTTCTTACATATGTGAGACAAACTTGCTTAAATTTGGTGGATTAACTGTTTGGGTGCTGGGACATACTTTGGTTGAGCAAGTACTTTTGCTGTACTCTCCCTATCTAGAAGAATTTCAATAGGACTTGAGAGAACCAAACTTCTAAATATTCCAACATGTGATAGAGCAAGCAACGCCAAACAGTGCCCGAGACTTGTGGCTGAGGTGTAGGTCTATCTTTATATATATGTACATCTAATATATAAAATTCTCGTGTTGTGGTGTTTGTTACCAAGCTCCTCCAAAACGACTGAGCATGATGCTCTTACAAGAGCAAGAATTTTATTATTACCTATTTACTAATAATATAGACTGTACAATTGGGATATATTATGACTAATTCTGTAAATACATGAAATAGAGTATAGTAAATTGGATTAATGGGCCTGATTTTTCCATGCTTTTCATTTTTAATACAACATTTCATCACAATTCTTAATCCTTATAAAAATAAAAAATTATTGCAGTGTGGTGTATTTATACAGGATAGTTAAGCACAAAACTATCAAATCCAAAAGAGGTAAGAAATACCATGAATTAAAAAAAAAAAACACATGTATATTTGCACCCCATACCAAAAAGCTAAGTTGTACAAGATATCCAACTTACCATTTTATCACCATGCTTTTTCCTCACTAAATGTGGTCTAAAGTTGTCACCATGCCGTAGAAAGTAATAGTATGAAACAAGCCTGTCTAATGGCTTCCTTATAAGATTAATAAATATTGGTTTAGAGTATGTTCCCAGCCTGTGAAAGATAAAAAGGTTTTACGATTCAAATACAGATAATATATTCATTTTCACAATAATATCTACAAATTATAATTTTGGTTAAGTAAAGGTTTTATAAGTAACATTAATACTGTTAAAATTAAGGAAAATAATAGTAATAGAAATAGTTCATTTCATAATTCATTTATCTAAATTTTGCAAAAGGCGGAAATTCCACCTTCGCACAACACGCCACAAGTTAGAATATCATCCTCATCATCTGGATGTGTGGAGGTCTTCCACAGTGCGGTTTCCAAGGAGCTTTCTTCCACGTACCACGCTGTGGAATGAACTTCCTCGTGCGGTGTTTCCGGGACGACACAACATGGGTACCTTCAAAAAAAGTGTGTACACCTTCCTTAAAGGCCGGCAAACTTCCTGTGATTCCTCCAGTGTTGCAAGAGATTGTGGGCGGCAGTGATCACTTAACAACAGGTGACCCGTACATTCGTTTGTCCTCCTATTCCATAAAAAAAATAGTGTGATTTGATACTTAAATAGTGTGATAATAGTTAAAAGTAATATCCAATGTAATTAAACTTAAAAGTAAGACTGTTATATAAACTTGATCAATAATTTATTCTTAGATATAGCATTCTACATTCGATGCATTTGTAACTTGTTATACTCACCGATCAAAGTTAAGAAATGCCATATGCCCATGATATAAAGCAGGCTTCACCTCTCTCCATTTGGTCACATTTTGAGCAAATTTATACTGGTTACTTAGCGACATAACATGCATGTTTGCTGTTATATTGATATGCAACACTTTGAAATGATTCCTCTTACAAAGATCATATGCAACACCAACAAAACTTGTTGATCCAGTCTTAGGTACCCTATTGTAGATTACAACTAAGTCATCATCATATATCTCTGGCTGTTTTGGATCAAACTGACGAGATTCGGTACGTGCTTGTAAAAGTTTATATTCTAAAACAAATAATAAGACAAAAAATAAGTAGTATGATAAGTGGGAAATACGATGATTTTAAATTTTTATTATCCTTCAAAACTTTGCGGTGTAGAAACGGATTTTGTGCTGCATTTGTTTTGTCAAACATAGGTTTTGAATTTGGAGGAAGGGTTTGAAATTGTATTCTAGCTTACCAAATTTGCGATAATAGTTGTCCTCCAAACGGGCTACTTCGGACTGGAAGTAAAGAACTACAAAAACAATAACACACAGTGAGGAAAAGAGCCATAATTTATGTATGTTCAACATATCGCACTGCTCAATGACGCGCTACGTTGCACAGTAAGTGGCTAGCATAATTAAAATGTAGATCATTATAAATAAAACATTTCGTTCACACTGCTCGCTCAACTCACACTAGTAAAATATAACATTTAGATTGTTTATCAGAACTGTTTAGTTACTATTTTTGTATTGAACACAAAAGTCAAGGAAGCATCAGTGATCAGATGATTATGACATATTTATGTGTATGTATGTGTATTTATATTTACTAGCTGTCATTTGTCAGTTGTCGTAATGACATTTAGCATTTGTCGCAATCCACTAGCTAGCACGAGTGACACTAGATCATACAATATTCGAATCTACTTTGTTAAGTACTTTGCCACATCGAAGAACTTTATATCCTTGAGGTACTTTTCACTATCACAAAAAAGGAGGGTTGGATTTGCAAGCGTTTGGCAGGAGTTTGAGGAAGAAAGGTGTTGTATTTGGTAGAGGTCCCTGACAGCCTAGCGAAGTCTCTAAGATAAAAGCGATTCACTCGATTGTATGAAACGTGAAGTCATTGATAGATTGACAGATGACGGCAATAATCTTGTAAAAATGGAGATAGACAAAATCCACTATGTTCTAAGCAACAGTTCGTTTTCAAACTTATGTGGAATTATTACAAGTTTCATAATAAACTAAATATCAATTTTTACTTAGGCAGCCCCGTCTCATTACGTAGTTTTTACATCTTCTTTGGTTCCTGATTAAAACAATACCATTGGCGTTAAAAGAAAATATACTTCTATAAATAATGCCACTCAAAATGGATAAAATATAGAAAAAAGAATGCAATATTACTATGAGAGCAGGATGGCATACATAATTTTGTTTAAGTGCGATAAGGAAGTAAGATCATTAAATTTCTAGGGTCACTCTATGGTACTTTTATGCTTGGTGGTCTATACTCCCCTTACTTACGTGTTTGATAGTTAAACATTGATCACTCGTCTTTGAAATCGAGAGGTCGACTCTCAAGAATTGACTCCAGGATGCCATTTTCAACATAATATCATGTGTTTACTTTTATAATAACCTACAAATGTGCTCAGAAGAAAGTTAGTGTACTTAGTTATTGTGGGCGTATATTAGACAATACTAGAAAAACTTAGGATGTAAAAGCGAGCTTCAGACTTGAGTCATACACCGACTCGGACAGGTTAGGTTAGGTTAGGGGATGGCGGGACAGGCGCGCCATCCTCTTTCATCGCTAGTCGAGGTGTAGGGGACACTCCCTCCTCAACAACCTACTCCTGCCAAACGATTCTGAATTTTTACCTGTTATGATGCTGCAGATTAGCTCACAAGGAATTAATGGTTGCGTCTGTCTAGACAGAACTAATGTAACAGGAAAACAGAACATAACTAGTTATACGTTTAAATTGAGTAGGTAGTTATATCATACGTTTTAGCACGTAGTTAGGTACTTATGTACTGTATTTTTATTTATTTATAACGTCACATGTCTTGTTGACCATATTTCCACTGTTTTGTAGCTCTATGGGAGTCAGAGTAACTTTGTTTAAACTAGTTTAAAGTCTGAGGAGATGGATTAGAAAATTGAAATATTCGTGTCAATGATGTAGGTACTTAGGTACTAACATCTTTTTCTGCATGAGCATAAATTCATATTTCTGCATTCTAATCTAACAACATCCGCCCATGCGATCTCAATTGAACACTTCTAGCATTTTCAATGCATAAAAACATAATTTTAAAGGTACATACCTAAGCGTTCTGATGATTCTAATCTACAAAAATATATATCTACTTTTGACACTGATTGGATAACGTCCTCCTTTTAAGTAGTATAAAAATATTGTATGAGAGTTTGTCAAGCTATATTATTATTACTTTTTTGTGGCATTAGGTAAGTTATTTACTAGCCGAATACATCTTACCTCCTTGGAGCGCGCGACTGAGTAAGAAGAAGGTTCAGTGCGAGACGCTTGTAGGTAGGAATGATGATGGTTGTTCGTTGCTTTTTTTATGGAAGAGAGGACAAACGAGCGTACCGGTTACCTGATGTTAATCACAAGTTATCAATGTTAAGTGATCACCACCACCCAAATTCTACTGCAACACCAGAGGAATCACAAGAGCGTTGTGATTCTAATGACTTTAAAAAAGTGTACGCACTAGTTTGGAAGGTACCCATGTCGTATCCTCCTGGAAAAACCGCACAAGGACGCTCATTAAGCAACTTGGTTGTACGACGTAGAAAGTTCCTTTAAAATCACACTGTGGACGGACAAATGGTGGGGATGACATCCTGATTTGTGGCTTGTCGTGCAAAGGTGGAATTCGGCAGCAGGAATCAAGTCAAACAGCTCTTTGAAACACTACCCTTGATAAATACGGTAGAAGAAATACAATGAAGCAACGAGCAGCTCTGTGTTGCACGCGGTCAAATGGTTACTGTTCACACCACTTTGCTCGGATAGTTGAGTCTCTTGGAACTAGAAAAATACTCTATCTAGTGCACTTTTCGAAATGTTTTTGCACATAGGCACTAGAAAATACTTATAAGTAAGATTTTTCTTTTAGACATTTTACAAATCACAAAATGTTATTAAATTTAATACGTTTCACCAGAATTATTACAAATTTGTTTATAGAAGACAAGACTAGATTCGGTATCCTAAAGATGCCTCGTGTAGGGGCGAAACACTTGTCGAATTTGTGTAAGACATAACTAAGCAAAATTAACCAGAAGAAAAAAATTCAGGTATTTATTTATATTATCCAAATTTATATCAATGTATAATTTTTATGTGTGTAGCTAACATCAAATCGAATAGACTTACGTAGAATTTTAATACTTTTTCTCTAAGATAATTTATTGTTCTACATAAAGCCTCTTGCTGTTAGGTTTTATCGACGTGTTCAAAACTGTCACATTCTATCTATACGTATATATATTATCTAACGGCCGTTTTCAATAACCTATCAATCCTTAGTTTAACTTACTAGAGGTAGACATATCTATACTTTTACACTTAACTACTTTTCAATAACCTATACATTACGGAAGTGTCTATCTATTGTTGAGAGGGCGAATAGTCTACTAGAGATAGGAAGTCACATACTATGTTCTTACTTGCATTTCAATATCAGTTTCAACGTACTCTCCGATTGACGTTGCTAACACTGGTAACGTCATTAGTTATTTGTCAATATCGGTCGGTTACTCGGCGCGCGGCCAAATAACCTTTCGAAAATAAGTAGCTTTCTAATAAATATTTAATACATAGTTAGATGCATACAGTAACATACGTTTCAAAAGGGAAGAAGATCTCCGTCGTAATTAACAGATAGATAGCACTTGTCCTTGATTGAAAGCTGTTTGAAAGCGGCCGTTTCCAATAACTTATCTATCCTTAGTTTAACTTACTAGAGGTAGACAAATCTATCATTTCTAAGCTTACTTACATTTGAATAACCTATCGAGAGATAGCATTGGACTATCACTTACCGCCGTTCCCAATATACTATCTACAGATAGAGATAAATTAATACCTTCTACTGTCAGTAATTAGCTGTCATTCTTATCGCCTTATATTGGGACGCGTGAATTGCAATTTCCATACAAACTTCTATCGCTGGTAAGCTATACGTCCTCCCATTGACAGACAGCGTGTACGGATAAGATGAGTTATCTTCGATAAGTTTATTGGGACATAAAAGTCAACGATAGTTACGATTTTTATCTTAAGTAGGCCACAACCGGGGATAGACTGAATATTGGGAACGGCCGTAATAGTATCAAAATATTAGACATAACTATGGATAGATAGGATCTTGTAACTAACGGTGATAGCAATCTATCCGTAACTAGAGATACGTTATTGAAAACGGCCGTAAATGGTGATAGCAATCTATCTGTAATTAGAGCTAGTTGTTTAAAACAGCCTTTTCATTGAAAAGTCACCTATGAGTATTATACTTATTGGAATATTATGTATGATATAAGTACCTATCTCTTATTTTACAAAACATTTTGCGCGACAAATTCACACAAACTCGTACATAGAGCAGCTTTTTACCAATGGCTTTTAAAACTACAACTTCTTCACAACTTTATATGTTCCTTTATTAAATTTAGTTCGCCTTGAGAAATCGGTTCAATTCAATAGGGCTTCACCTATGCATCATTCAGCCTCAGCTGTTCGAAATTCAAATCAGTGAGTCCGCTGCGGCCATCATGAATGGACGTTATTTATAACCCACACCGCACTTAATTTAAATGCGCTTTCGCAATGAATTGAAATGGAAATTGATCGTTTGTTGTACATTTTCGGCAGCTTCTCGCGTAAGAAACAAGACAGGCGTAAATCTCTTGAGCAGACTTCGGTGAGCGCTGGTAACAGTCCTATGAAGGTGCCTCGTAATTTACGACCTGACAGTCAGAATTCTCAAGTAGCTCCGAGGACTTCTGCGTATGATGTGCCTCGGGTTGTGGTGAAGGAGTGGGAATGTGGTATCTGTAAGAAGGAGCTGGTAGAGCCAAGGTTGCTAGCGTGCCTCCACAGCTTCTGCACCAGATGTCTGCAGAGCTTGCCGCTGGAAGGAGAGGCTGAGACATGGAGCGATACAGCTGGTAATTACTTATTATTACTGTCTAGATTCTTATAATACCTGTTATACATTTTTCTTAAACAAAAATACATTTTTTTTCGAAAACAGTTCTATTTCAATCAATTTAAGCTTTCTTCACTCTCTCCTAATTTTTTTAAATGAATATAAGGGACAAGATATACGCCCTGCCGGCTGCCCATTACAATGTAGCGCCGCTCAAGATTATTGATAAACCCATAAATCTGAGCGGCACTACAACTGCGCTCGTCACCTTGAGACATAAGATGTAAAGTCTCATTTGCACAGTAATTTCACTAGCTACGGCGCCCTTCAGACCAAAACACAGTAATGCTTACATATTACTGCTTCACGGCAGAAATAGGCGCCAACGTGGTACCCATTATCTAGCCGGACTCCGGTGCAAAGAGGCCTCCCCCAGGTGAAACTCTCTCATAAATTAATATGGAGTTAATGATAACTCCTGGGATGAACCAGCTCGTTAATTATAAATGATGTCAATATGTGAAGACTAGTATTGATAGTCTGACCTAGAGCTTCGTGCTAGAAAAATATCACACAAAACCCTAGTTTTAGGGTTGCCACCCGTACCTACTCTTAAATAGAGTATTGTACTATATACATATATTTCATGTGGTGGACTTAATAATTTATTACACTCGTACAGTACGCCAAAATACTTTTTTTTACATACACTCACTTTTTGGGCATGTGCGTAAACAGGCGAAAACTATATCTACGGTACTTGTTGGTACCCAAAGCCATAAAACTCGCGCGTCTCTGAACACGGGTAGCCCCCAATCTTCACACATCTAAATACAATGTCAATGTGACAATTTTTTGGCAAAAATAACTTTTATTTGCAAATATTTAAAAATAAAATATATGATACTTTTTTTTAATATATACTCTATTTACCCTCTTTGAAGTAAGACATAATTCTTCCAGAAAAAGTTGTCAACCCTACTAGAATTACATAGTAATTCATAGTATTTGTAATTTGTATGCATATAAATGTGTGCAATGTGGAGGTTGCTGTGCTACGTTTAAACACTCGCTGCTCTTGCTGCCTTAAATCGTCAGTTTATTAGTTACCGATAATTGCACACGCATTTTCATTGTTCTTCTTTTTGGCAAGAAGACTCCACCCAGCACAAAACTATCTAGGAGAATGGAGAAGCGTAATGCAAAACGGCCCCGATGACTTAGCACTGCGCTCTTAATGTTTCGTCAAACTTGAAGCGAATTTCTCTTGCCGTCAGGTTTTTTTTTAATGAAAATAAGGACTAGACGAGCAGGACGTTCAGCTGATGGTAATTCATACGCCCTACCCATTACAATGTAGTGCCGCTCAGGATTCTTGAAAAAACCAAAAATTCTGAACTGCACTACGATTGCGCTGGTCACCTTGAGACATATTCAAATTCAAATTCAAATATTTTTATTCAAAATAGGATGTGACATCACTTATTGAAAGTAAAAACTACCACCCATTCCAAAATGAACGCCTCAGACCTGAGAAGAACGGGCGCAAGCTGGCTTTTTATTTTCATCGAAAAAATATGTTAACAAAGTAATATTGTACAATTAAACTGATAGTCATATGATATTTATATGATTACTATCAGTTTATTATATGATGATACTAATAGCCTAAGGGCGTTCACTCCATTCCCAATCTGTGGTATCATTAAGAAAGTCATTTATGTTATAGTAACCACACAAACGTTTTTTAACAATTCTTTTGAATAACGTAATACTTTTAATAATATAATATATAATACATATATGATAGTTTTAATTTTATGTAGTCGTAGTATTGTATAAATAGTTATAAGATTTGTTTTGTTTGAATAATAAATATGATATAATAATTTACATAAGATAAGTCTCATTTGCCCAGTAAAATTACTGGTGAAATCACTAGCTACGGCGCCCTTCAGACCGAGACACACTACTACTTACACACTACTGCTTCACGGCACAAATAGGCGCCGTTGTGGTACCCATCATCTAGCCGACTTCCTGTGCTAAAGAGTCTCCCACTGGTGTCCTCGATTGTCTTGATTCCACAAAGAAAATTAACGAGATAAGGATTTTTCTATAATACACTTGAGATAAATAAAGCTTGGTAATATATTTGCTCTAACACTGTCTTAATAAAACAAAACGTTATAATTTTCTAGAATATATATTTTTTCAAAACTACATTATAATGTAGAACTTTTTTCAAGAAACGAAAAACAGACGATTCAAAATGATCAAATATGATTGCAATGAGTAAAGATCATTTGAATTTGACTTTGACTAAAAGTTCGAACCTTGAACTATAAGCTCTTAAACAGGGCAAGTTTGAGAATAACTCACGTAGCAATGGTTCCGTCTGCACAATTAGGTTCGAACTACAAACTTAGCTATGATAGATAAAGTGGTCATAAAGATATCGACGTTGGAAAGGAAAACAAATGAAATGGATAGCTGACGTTCCTCTACAGAGCGGTTTTCAAGGAACCTTCCACCTGCAACGAAACTATGGAATGAGCTTTCTTGTGCGGTGATTACCTTCAGAAAGAGCGCGTACACTTTTCTAAAAGATCAGCATGTGATGCCTGTGATTCATCTAGTGTTGAAGGTGAGTTTGGGCGGTGGAGATCACTTGATATCAGGTGACCTGTACACGCTGTTTGTCCTCCTCTTAAATAAAAAAAACAAACGGGCACTTTGTTTCGAAAATGGGTTTTGTATACAGTCCGATAGGGTTTTGCATTCCCTATCGATCTGTCAAAAGCCAATTGGAAACACTTTTTGGCGTTCCATTCGCCATCCGCTTCATAATATTCTTGATGAAGCGATGCTAGCGGCGGAACCTTCTGCCAGTCTTATTTGGACCTCGCGCAACACAGATGTAGTCACCGTCACTAGATTTCTTAGGATTGTGTAGTATATCACGGGGACTAGTGAGTGGACTTGTCCAGACTAATACCAGCACCCGAATTCTACCACCGGACATTACCTTCAACCTAACCTCCTTCAAGTCTAGACCATATTGCCATCTCAAATTCAAATATTTTTATGCAAATAGAATATCAGTAAAAAATCACCACCCATTCAAAAAAGTATGCATCAGACCTGAGAAGAACAGGCGTAAGAAACTCAGCGGGCTTCTTTTTTTTTTCATAAAAAATATGGTTACAATGTAATATGGTACACAATTTTTTTTTATATTCTGAGGGCGATCGCTCCACTCCCAATATGCGGTATCATTGAGAAAGGCATTTATGTTATAGTAACCTTTATCACACAAACGTTTTTTAACAATTTTTTAATTTCGTTTACTTAAAACATTTTCTGGGATCATGTTGTAATAGCATATACATTGCCCCACAAAAGACTCACTAACTCGACTTAGTCGAGGAGTAGGCATTATAAGTTTATATCTGTTCCTGGTAGTTCCATTATGGTTATGACAGTTTCTAGCAAATTCACTTATGTGCTTTATAAAGGCCGACAACGCATATCTTGGTCTCTGTTATTGCTCATGTCAATGTACAGCTGGTTTGTTTACTTTCCATCAGAGAAGCCCATTGTCCGTTTGCCCCTCTTATATATAAAAAGTGTGTGTCTTAATTATGGTACTAATTTACGGATGCAAGAAGTTATATTTCTTTGGCGTAACAAAACAAAAATTCCTTAAAATATTTATTCCTCGTGCTATTTACGTTTGTAGAAAAAACAATATTGTAATAAAAAAGTATTAAATACAACTACTGGTTGCGAAACAGAAGTGGCAGTAGGCGGGGCACATAGGTCGACGGACAGATGGCCGTTGGGGCAGTAAAGTCCTAGAATGGCGACTACGTACCGGAAGACGCAGTGTCGGTAGGCCCCCCACAAGATGGACCGACAATCTGGTCGAGATCGCCGGAACTCGTTGCATGAGGGCAGCGCAGGACCGATCGTCATCGTCGTCGGCGATCTTTGGGGGAGGCCTTTGTTCAGCAGTGGACCGGTCTTCCGGCTGAAAACGAAAAAAAAGGACAATCACTTAATGCAAATATATAATAACCGCATAATTTAGATAAATAACATTTATTTAAATACCATTAAATTATTGTAATACAAATAGAACATGTATTGAAATTTATTTGATTCTCGTCGATTGGTTCAGTTGAACTATGAGTTACAAGAGGCTTACGGTAGCTGAAGTATGATACAAATAAGTAACTAACGTCGAATTTTGTATCGGTGTCGGTGTCAGCGCGCGCATCGTTAAAATTCAGTTTTTTTAATTTAACATTTGTACCTAATACAGTCAATTCAAAGTCACTAATATTGGAGTCAATTATATTTGTATAAAAAGCTAAGCTTTTCCAACACATGAAAAGATTAAAACTGTTAACTAGAAATGTGATCCACATTGTTAAATCTTCAAAGTTATTGCCATAATAATTTTAACTAAGTTTCCGCAATTTACGAAGAATTATTAACAGTTCCGTAGTCGGCCTGTTTATATCTCAATGAGACCCTTCTCGAGTTTGGTTACTCAATAAAATATAACTAGTTAGTATCGAGTGTGGAACATCTGGAGGGATCATAAAATATAACCATCTGATAATGGAACATTAAGAAAGTGAACAACAGACTTTATTATGTGTAAATGGGTCACGCTCTTAACAGCCAATGTTCAAAAATATTTGATCTAGAATATTCTCAACGAATAAATTGATGTCGTAATGCGACAGGTGTATTTAATGGTGATATGTGAAAATCGTTGATCTGTCAGATATCTATCACCTTTGTAGAGACATTGAAATTAGATCCTAGACACATTTTTTGCATTGGACTTCGCTTAGGAGCGGTGTTAAGGAAGAGACGAACAGACATTATTCGCCTATGTTGAGATTTTTCATACACAACGGTCTACGAAAGGGTCATTTGCTGCTGCATTAAAAAGGTTTAGCAAATCGGAGAAAGAAAGGTGTTATTGATTCCATAAGGTGGCTATGCAGGGCAAAAATTTTCTCGAAAAATTTGCGGTTGTATCATACCAGACGTAAACATGATGCGCGTGTTTTTTTTAATTTAGAGTATTGTCCGGTGGTGAATTCGGCTTTTAGTATCAACCTGACCAATTTTCTGAGCACTCCACCTGATAGATGGTAAGAGATGCAGAGAGATTCCACGTTTATACGCAACGCAAAAGCAGCCGATCGGAGATGACATGATCGACGGTAATTCCGCTTTTCGTTGTATGTGGTCAAGTAAAAGAAGCTTGTACTGGGTGTGAAGTAGACATTGCGCCTTATACTATTGCAGCTGGCTAGCAGTTAAGTACTATGTCGCCCTACTGACTACACCGAGCTTTTTAAAGGCCAATTTTGCCTACTCTTCCAAACGACCACGGAAATGAACATACTTCGATAAAATATTTAATTATGGACACCAAATATGCCGATACAAGCTGTATCGGATCTGACTCCTTTTCGAATCATTTTTAGAATATTTATTAGATGAAATATATTATTATTTCATTTATTCTATTCCATATTATGTTTGAAGGTTTTCTATTCCATATTATTACATACATTGAATACAATACGGGCCCTACAGTCAAGTCGTTGAGTAAAAGCGAAGCGTCATAGGTAATTTTATCTTCCGTTTATACGAAACAGAAAGAGACAATTTTAAAACACGTTTCTAAGTTATTTCGGTAAGGAATCACTACTAGTGTGAGTCCAAACCACACTTACAAAGAAAATAAGCCAATTAGGGGCAAAGTAGACCACAGATGTGGGGCTTCTCTCCATGACTTCGATTGAATACCTAGAGTCGGGGTCGCCTGCTATTCGCTGTGACTCATTTCAAAAGAGTGGCGCAGTATAATGACGTGTTCACACGGAGCAATATTAGTTGATCAACTACTTTGAACCGTCTCAACAGACGTTAGTTAAAGATAATTTTTACACGCTTTTTACTAGCTTCACCTGTATGTATGTTTGTTTGTTACCGACTCATTTGGGCGCGATTTTGACCCACTTTAAACAGTCAGATTTCGTTCAAACTTCGTAGATTTATCGAGGACCGATGACAGTACATTAATTTAATAAAATTATTCCATTTTTCAATTTGCAAAAAAACAGCAAAAGATTTTTGTTAATAATTTATATAATTTTCATCTATCGTCGATAAGGCCGGATTGGTAATTTTAAATTTCAACCATTATCTTTAACCGATTTATCTAATATTAGAAATTTTCGAATACCAAACAGAGTTTTGTGCTTCTTAGCGTGTTTTTTAGTTTTTTATAAACTATTATATAATTAAATATGGAGAGCTCGTTCGTCGAATTTTAATTATTTACTAGTGACGACCCGCTCGTTTTTCCTGTCTCCTGCCCGTTTATGCATGCCTGGTTAAGCATATGCATTGGTTGATTGGTATTAATTTAGAAAAAATGCATTGTTAAAAAAGCAAGTGAATTTAATGTGAACAAATCAATTTGTTCAAAATGGTAATTTTTGGTATATTCTAGTGGTCAAACCTGATTTTCTTTTCTTTTCTTTTCAAGTTTGAGCCTGAATAACTTTTGATTCCAACCAGCTAGAAACCCAAACTCAAAGATTTAACCTTTCCAAATATACATTATCAGGGTCTGTAACTATTGTGGATGCTGAAGAATAAAATTTCCAAAGGCGTCTATGTACTTTATTTATATATTGATTACTCGCAGTTGCCCGCGACGTCGTCCGCGCATAATTTCTGATTTCCTTTGAGATTATTTTCCTGCTGGAAGGGCAATCAAACTTATCGACAAAAGTCATACCGCTAGTAAAAACCGCACTTCATAGTTCATACCTAAAGAGGTCACAATTTACACCTTTTTTTTTTAAATAAAGAGCTGTCAGTTCTATGTTTTCCAAACTTCCCCGTAAACATCAATTTACACATTCTTATAATATCCACGTAGGTAGGTAAAACTGGTCGTGATAGAAACAATTTCTGAGATGTACACCGGCTGTTTTCTGGCGTGTGTGATTCTGGCTTTATTATTATAATAGGATTATCGAGTAGCATAATTTATTTACTCGAAATTGTTTCTATGTTAAATTGCAATTGGTAATCCGATGGTATGGAAAAAAAATTGACAGCCCTATTTGTTTTAAATTTCCAAAATTCCCTGTGAACAACATTTCTTGTACTTCTTTCGGGTTCAAGAATAATCTGGTGAACTGACTCTGGAGCACGCCATATTCAACTGGCCTTGCAAGAGACAATCATTTCTGAGATCTTTACCGGTTAGTTTCAAAGTTTGGCCCTGTCCTTTATTAATTTTCATCGCGTAGCATAGTTTAACCGTAAATTGCAGACGTTTCAATTCAAATTGGTAATCCGATGGTATCAAGGGAATCCTAGGGATAAAGACTTTTTACCCTTGGTTGACGCTAGTAAAAATGGTGGTTTCGATCACATGTTTAAGCAAGGTCATGACCTGAAGTCTGGTTCCATTGCAAAGTTTAGGTTGCGCATTAAAATAATTGGAGCGCCAACTTTGAGGTATAGGATGTGAGGTGGTATTCCTATTATTATATGCACAGCATCATCAACCTCCAATACAGTGTCTAAAGATTCATATTTTATTTGATCTAACTAAAAAAATATATTACTGTTGGCTGAGTCGTTTCCTGGAGAAAGAATAGCTCTTTCTCTCAGCCATGCAGCGCTATTTACTACAGATTGAACAATATTGGGGTAGATTCTGTCCGTTTAGCTAGTCAGATCTCTCACAACATGACAAAGATTACTGGGAATGTTTATTTTACATCCCTCCTCCAAAATGTTTCCATCACCAATGTCTAGCAACAAATTGGGGAACTCCTCCGCCTTTGAATCATGTTGAAGATACAAACCCATATTTACTTTTAAGGACAAAATATTAATTTTAGGCCATAGAACTGATGACTTAAGGCAAGCCTTCAGTTCATCTGCACGTGTCCCTCGTGAAACAACAGGCAACGTCTGTCTGAAGTCACCAGCCAATAGTACCGTGACGCCGCCCATATGTCGGTTACATTACCTTATATCTTGGAAAGTCCTATTTAGAGCTTCAATGCATTTCTTATGGGCCATAGTACACTCATCCCATACAATAATCTTGGCTTCTCGAAGCACTTGTGCCGTGTTCAGGTTCAGAGGTTATTTGAAATCAGAATGATCTGTCTTGCCTCCACCAAGCACTCCCTCTTCTAAATGACTACGTATAATAATTTTTTTATTTAATAACTTTATCATCGAAAGGCGTAGGTTTCAAAGGTATTTTAATTATATAGGTACCTATATAAAAAATGTGGTATTATCACGGTCGAACTTCATAAGACTTTCATCCAACATTTCAAACCCAATTTCACCCCCTTAGGAGGGTTTTCGTAAAATCTTTTCTTAGCTGATACCTAATCCCTAAAAAGACCTACCAAACTTCAATTTAACAATAATCAAAACTTTCCAAAATAACAGGTAAGGTACAGATTTTCATTATTTATAGCGAGTAACCTAAATTACGATTTTTACGTCTCTAACTTCAAAAACATAGGACTTCATACAACCCCCATTTCACCCCATTTGGGGTGGGGGATTTTCATAGCATCCTTTTTTCTTGCACTTGCCCCCTATAAAGACCCTTTATTTCAAGTTTCAAGTTGAAATAACTATAGTTGCAATTTTTCTATACAAACTTGACCCCCTTAAAAGGAGATTCCCAAAATGACTTACACAGATTTTTATTATTTAAATAGGATTTTCATACAACCTTCGACCCCCCCCCCTTTTTTTTTACCCCCTCACTCCTTTTAGGGAGGAGTCCCAAATCCGTTTCTTAGCTGACACCTACGACCTAGAAAGAACCGACCTTAAAAATTCCAAGTTTGTAGACTTTGTAGTTTTTGAGATTTCGTGATGAGTCAATCATCGGTGGAAATCTCTTACATATATAAAGATATACATATCGTTTTCAAAAGTAATCTTCTGCTGTATTTTTTCAGGCATCACCTGGCATAAAATAAAAAGTCAACCTGTCCATTAGGCGATTACATTAAATAATGCAGTTCAGGATTCATGAAAAATACGAAATTCTTAGTGGCGTCTCAATGGCGCGACATAGATTAAATTAAGTCTCATTAACCCACAAAACATTTCACTAATTACGGCGTCCTTGAAACCGAAACCAGAAACACAATAATGCTTGTAGGTACACTACGGTACTGCTGACAGAATAAATAACGAGTTGCACACTGGGAGTGCCGGCAGTAGTGAAAACTTGAATATTAACAAATAAAGATATATTTGAAAACAAAATTTTATGAAAGAAAGACTCGAACCCACGATCTCTGACGTTCCGTACCGGTGCTCTGCCAACTGAGCTAACCGTTCGAGTGATGTATCGTCATAAAATCTTGTATGCTCTGTTCAACTCGTATGTTGTGGCTTCATCTACAGGATCTACTTTACAATTGATAACCTGCTAAACCACAATATTTGCATATTAGGAAATTAACTTGAGATGTCGCTCTTGTAAATCTAAACAATGTGGTATAATTTTAATCAATTAATTTAAAATTTACTATTTAATAATTCATTTTTATTTGTGTATTAATCCTAGAAGTGAAGGTTATCACTTTAAAATAATAACAAATTGAATATTAACGTTGTGCATTTTTAAATATTTTGGAATGGTTAAGGAATAATTTTGCATGAATTGCTTTATTTATCAGTATAAAATACTAGCATTTATGTGGTTAAATACAATATTCATTTATTGCGCTATCGTACACAAAAATGACAATTTATATTACATAAAAAATTTAACAATTCAGAACTATTACAATTTTTATATTAAAAAGTTTATCTCTTAGAAAAACTTAGTCTTAGTCTTACGAATTTTCGATCAGTTCACGTGTGAGCTGACGCGAGTTTAACATTTCATACGCAACCAAAAAAAAAATGTGAGCCGTCACGGGACGCCTGGCAGATGTTAAACATCGACATTATTTTGTAAAAGTATTATGCAGAAAAGAACATATTGTGATAATAACTAAATATTTCATAATGATAAAATAAAATATTACGATTTTTTTCCAGATAACGATGACTATTTATTGAATAAACATTTATTTTCATTCAATACAAAAATTTACGAATTTATTTCAAATCGTGACTACTTAATTCGTTTATAGTTTCGGTAACTTCCTTCGGTAATAGTTATATTCGGTGTTGCCTCTGAGGACGGTATTACTGTGACATGGCGACGCGTCGCCACGGCATGCGTCACCACGCCAGAAATCGGTTTTACGTGCGGCTATAGATGTTTCACATCAAAAGTGCTCAACGTCGCTAAAAAAGTTTTCACATCAAAATGTTTAAGTCGGTTTCTAAGCTAAGCGGCACCCAGAAAAAGCCTTTTACTGTAACGTATTTGAAGTATTTTTACTACTAACTGTAATTTATTTTATTTATGTACCTATTCAAGCAATACTTAAAGGCTCGCATTCTTTTTATATCGCATAAATGTCAACAGTTTTATAATATCCTGATTAGGATACAAAGCCAACGAAATATAAATATTGTGCTGGAATCCTTTCTGTACGTGTGCAAGTTTTCAAGAAAATCGGACGACTTCGAGTGGTTAAAACTCACATTTTTAATTTCAGTATTGACATACACACCGAAACTGTGTAAAATAATAGTTTTAAAAAAAACTAAAAAATACGCTTTTATAGAAAATCGCACTAAAAAATTAAATTTTTTATTGAATTGAATATTAATCTATATATTATATAAAAGAGATTTCCACGTATATAGTCACTCATCACGATATCTCTGGAACCATAAGCCGTAGAGACTTCAAATTTGGTAGGAATATTCCATTCGCCGAATAGAGGTCAGCTAAGAACGGATTTTACGAAATTCCACCCGCAAGATTTTTTTTTATTATGAACAGAACACCGTCTGTCGGGTCAGCTAGTAATATATAATATTGAATTGTCATCGGTCTCTAATAAGTATGCCAAATTTCGAATTAATCCGACGTTTTGAAGGGGGTCAAAATCATGTTCAGAGATTCTGTTACATACTAACATACATATGAAGCTTATAAAAGCGCATTAAAAATCAATCAACGGAGTATTTATTATTAGTGAATTGATCTTCTGAGAAAAGTAAGATATAATTATTATTGTTTTAATGAGCGCATGGAACTGTATAAGTAATGTAGTCTAAATATAGCTCGCCACCCGGCGTGCCTCGGCCGCGGCCCGGAACCTAAACAATTGTAATATCGATGTTGTTATGACGTTTGCTTATTTATGTTCCACTGACTTCAGTTTTCATTTATGCTCCGTGTTTATACTCGTGCTGTTTCCTATATACGGTACGACAAATATTTCACCAACTTACTCTAGTGATGAAACGATATATTATTTCACGTCTATGCGAATGTTCTGTTAATCAAGTATTTTGCCTATAATTATTTGTTTTTAAGGGTTTTAAAAAGCGGTTGCACGTTCAATCCAAGATATAAAATATAATAAAAACACTTAAATCAGCGGCGCATTTTTATAATATAGCTGCAATGTTCACAGGCCTTTTTTGTAATAATAATGCAATATAGTCCGTATTTTAATCATTTTCTTTAAAATATATTAAAAAAACATGTGTGTAATGCAATTCACACGTGGTAGAAGTGAAACCTTAAGAAAATTTGGCTTCAAGATGGTCAGCACTTGTATAATAATTTTAATGTGCATTTTGCTTTTACCTCTAAGCTGTATATGGAATCCTGGTACATGTTGCTAGGATGACACGTGTTTTCTACCGCTATGAAAGACATTACTATCACCGCTACCATATTTATTCTCTCCTGGTGTCTATGTAGTAATACGTCAGAATATATTAAGGTATACTCGCTTCATACATAAGACAATCTCTTCTTCAATTATGATCGCCTGGTACCCAAACACTGTATAATGCTTTCCTATCTCATTCTCACGCCGGCTAAAACCAATACATTTATTTACCTGTTTGTGTCACCAGCGTCTTGCTTTTTCGTTTCTTTGAGTTTCAAATCACAACGATTCTAAAGAAGTTTCACTTCAAAAAAACCTATGAAAATTAAGAAAAAGTAATGATTCAGTTTTAGGAAGCTCTACTGAACCGTTACGTTTTTGGAGGTTGTCTCGTTTCACCCTGCATAGTCCGTTGGCTGCTACTAAATTAACAATAGTTGTTTTATTCTAAACAAGTGTTCTTTTCAGTATTTGTAGGTTTTACAGTTTCTAATCTATACATATAAATAAAATTTTAGTGTCTGTTTGTAATATTAAAATAACCGTTTTTTACTACATGTTTATGAATTTTATATACGAAAAATAACAAAAAACAAAAATAACACTTTTTACAATATTTATCTGTCTGTCTGTTTGTTCCGGCTAATCTCTGAAATGGCTTGATCGATTTTGACGGGACTCTTATTGGCAGGTAGCTTATGTAATAAGGAGTAACTAAGGCTACGTTTGATTTAGAAAAAAATCTTTTATTTTAGAAAAATAAAGTAATATTGCAATTTCCAAGAAACGGTCTAACTCAACATTTGCCGGGTCAGCTAGTAATATAATATATTTAAATACAGTAGCACTGAAATTTGACCCTTCTTTATTATTATTATTTCTAAAAATTCGTGAAGTAAAAATATCTAACACTTATAAACAAATATAACGAAACTTGACAAACGTAATGAGAAACGTATAGGAACTCTAAAATAAAATTAACCAATAATTTTACAATAAGACATTTTCGACAGTGGCAAAAAATTAACTTATTACCATTAAAATAAAGTTTCAAACCATTACTTAGCAACCATAAAGATCATTCTGTTACATAGATATAAAACAGATATCTTCGAGGTTTATTTCCTTGAATAAGCTTTGAACTCTACGTGAACATTAAACAATTATTCCTTATTATTTAATCAGACAGCTTAGATCAAAGGTTGTATATAATATGCAATATCACTACATAGTAAAGGAAATGTACAGTATATTAAATGGAACAGGTGCTATGCAATTTTGTTTGGTTTTCTGAGAGAGGAGGAAATAATAGAGGAAAGGTCTAAAGTCTAATCCATAATAACGATTGCAGGCGTCGGTGGCTCAAAAGATAGAACCGCTGGCTCTCACCACGCTGTCACTGGTGTGATCCTCGCCCGCCACGTAGGTACCAACGTTGTATCAGGTCTGCCTAATTTAGATGCACATTTAAATTAAATTATGGGTACCACAACGGCGCCTATTTCTGACGTGAAACAGTAATGTGTAAGCATTATTGTGTTTCAGTCTGAAGGGCGCCGTAGCTAGTGAAGTTAATGGCTAAATGAGACTTAACATCTTATGTCTCAAGGATACGAGCGCAAATGTAGGGCTGCTCAGAAATTTTGGGGTTTTCAAGAGTCCTGAGCGGCAGCGAATAGTAATGGGTAGGGCGTATTAATTACCATCTGTGGAACGTACTGCTCGTCTCGTCCCTTATTTTCATAAAAAAAAAGTTTGATTTAGACACCGAATGTAACACAAGTCAGGTTGTTAACCCTACTTGTAACAACGGATCTATTTCATATTGGTGTACTTTGTAATCTACAATCCAATTGTGAATCATAATTGTGTATTTTGCTCCAAGTAATCTTGGAGCAAAATACACTTTAAAAATTTTTAATAACCGATACTCCTTCTTGTTAATCTGTATTCTTTATTTAGTTTCTCTGTTTATAATTTATTATTAGTTGTTTGTGTTTGTTATCGAGTTTGCTGAGCTGATCGAAGTTCGAACCCACTGACAAATTATATTTTTTCAATTTCTAAACCTGTGTTTTTCTCTGACTACTAATTATGTATGTTGTTTTACGATTGGTAGGAATGCTTAATTTGTAAATTAGACTTTGAAATGGAACACCATTCACAAATGTAAGAATGGATTGCACGTTTGTGAATCTCCTTAAAATGTATCAACTCGATATACCACCTGAAACCCGAAAATGCGTGACCAGATTTGATTTTTCATTGTCTGCGTTAGCTAGTATACAAATGAGCTATAAATGCGAAGCGTGGATGACTGTTTACGACATGTCAGTCAAAATTGGTTACAATAACAATAGATTTGCTTTGCTTTTCTTGATTTATATGCGTTCGATATGTTCTTCTCTCTCGAACGATTTTTGTCATTGCTGCAACCAACAGATACAAAACTACTGCTATCATCAAAGCAGCCTGGATTTGAATTGTTCTACTTATGATCTTTTGACATGAGCATAGATAATACACGAGTAACTAGAGAATGACTTATCTAAAAATATAGCCTAAAAACTTAAAAACACGTGCTAATTATCCCACCGATAGCTCTTAATCGGCTCCCAAAGGGGCCGATAAATATAAGCACCCGATATAGTCTTAATTCGTTTGATAATTTCTATCTGCCTGTTGAAAAATTCGAAATTGCGCTATCCGTCGAATTTCTCTTATCTAGTTGTTTAACTGAGGATTGAAAAATCGGCCCTTAGTGTGATTTTAATTGTTTAATGTTTTTTATTTCATTTGTTTGAGATTAATTTTATCTGTTTGATATTATTTATTTATTGTTATGAATATTGGTATGACTGAACTTAATCCATTGTTAATCAAAGTTCAATAAACGTTTTGATTTTTTTTTAATATTTGTTATTTTAGCTAACTTAAATGTCCTACAACTTATAATAACCACAAAATTTAAATGATATTTTCACCATGCAGATCTGCAAAGTACAAAATTAATAATAAAAAGTCATTTATCCACCGTACTGCTATACCAGCCATAAAAAGATAGATACTTTTTTACCTTGCTTACAATGTATTCTTTCTCCCGTGAATCATTCGAGGTCGCCGTTATTTAGAGATCGTTCCACGTCGGATGTAATGAGCAATACACTCGTATCTTCCGCTGATATTAATATCTCGACAATGTTACATATTATGGGAATAGCACCAGTAAATAGTTATAATTAGGCTTCCCCGGGCTCCCTCGTAACTTTTAAATTGTTGAAGTGATGTTAATCCTTGGAATACTAATAAATATGGAATACTGAAAAGACATATTATTCATTAGCAATAGTTTCAGAAGAATTCGATCATATGATCCATTTGCTGGACATCTTATTTTTTTTCAAAAATATATACAGGTTTTTGCATCTATTGTCATTCATTCATTAAATTCCTGTATCCCCTAGCTGGGGCAGAGGGCATCCACAGTGCATCTCCATCGCAATCGGTCCTGAGCATCTCTCTTAATTTCACTCCAGGTCTTTCCGATGTCCTTCGCTTCAATGACAGTCCGCCGCCAGGTTTGCTTTGGACGGCCACGTTTGCGTTTTCCTTGAGGGTTCCAAACTAGGGTTTGCTTCGGTACAAGGTTGGGATCCCTCCGGAGTGTGTGGCCTATCCAGCTCCATTTACGGCGTTTTATTTGTTGGTCGATTGGGACTTCATGACAGCGTAGCCAAAGGTGATCGTTGGAAATTTTGTCGGGCCAGTGAATACCGAGGATATTTCGAAGATCTATCTATCTTTCATCGCTTAACGAGAACCTAAAGTTGATGAGAGATGGGCTTGGTAACCTTCCACGTTTCACACCCATACATCAATACGGTCTTCACGTTGGACCGGAATATTTTGAGCTTAGCTCTCCGCGTGAGTTTCCGTGATTGCCATACGGATCGGAGTCGTGCGAAGGTTGCTCTTGCTTTGGCGATCCATGAAATGATATCTTCTTCAGTCCCTCCAGTCTCTGACACGCAGCTCCCGAGATAAGAAAATTTGTGGATGCGTTCCACTACCTCTATGCCAATGAGCAACGGGCCTGAGCTCGAGCCCCGCACCTCATTTCTTAAGTCCTCCTTATATTTAGTTTAAGTCCCACCTTCACTGCTTCCTCGCACAGTTCGCTCAATTTGGACTGCATATCTGCGCGAGTGTGGCTTAAGAGGCATATATCATAGGCATAATCCAAATCCTCTACAGTATTTGTTATGCCCCATTCTATACCGCGGCGCTTGTTGTGCGTTACTTTTTTTAGAATTCCATCAAGAGCGACAAGGAAAAAAAGAGGTAAAAGAAGGCATCCTTGTCGTATACCGGCATGTACCGCTATTTCATCCGAGATGAGCCCATTATGTGTCACTTTACAACCATAGTTCTTGTATAGAGCTTTAGTGATATTTATTATTTTCTCGGAGACGCCAATTTCTCGTAGGCGAGACCATACACCGGTCCACTTCAACGTGTCAAAGGCTTTTTCAAAATCCACGAATGTAAGGTACATTTTCTTTGCCATTCTGATGCCTGTTCTAGTGTGATACGTAAAGTGTTTATGTGGTCCGTACACGATCGATTGGGGTGGAAACCTGCTTGCTCACTACGGATGAGGGGGTCGATGACTGTCGAAAGCCTATCCAAATATCAGTCTGAATATCAAAATTATAATAAAAATGTTAACGTATTGATTTATTAAGTTTTGTGACACGTACACACACACAAATGCAAAAACGTCTCGAGAGTAATTTACATTATTACAAGTTAATTCAATGTTAAGGACGAATTTTTTGAAAGTAATTACCACTACTTAAACATTTTTTTATTGTTGCAGGATCTCTCCAGCCATCGAGTAGCTCCAGGTCAGGGTCTGGCAGCGGTTCTGCGGGCTCAGGGTATGAGAGCGAGAGGAACTCTGACTCCGACGCCAGCCTCAATCAGAAACCACGCAAGTTTGGAATTTATACCAAGAAGGTACTATTAAATCTTAAGGGATGCTCCTTTGCACAGGATGCCGGTTAGATTATGGGTAGTAGTAAGCAGTAATATGTTAGCATTATTGTGTTTCGGTCAGAAGAGCGCCGTAGCTATTGAAATTACTGGGCAAATGATACTTAACATCTTATGTCTCAAGGTGACCAGCGCAATTGTAGTGCTGCTAACAATTTTTAGGGTTTTCAAGAATCCTGAACGGCACTGCATTATAATGGACGGGGCGTATCAATAACCATCAGCTAAACGTCTTGGTCGTCTCGTCGTTAAAAATATAATTTTCGAAGCATTAAAACGCGTTTTATTGACACTGTATGTTTACATTAGGTTTTTGCGTAAAAGAACATTTATATATCGAATTTTTCTTTATAATTTTATTTAACCCGATGTTTCGTGACCTTTTCAGTGCACGTCTTCAGGGGGACTGACTGACGTAAAAACTTAATGTAAAAACACAACTTCAAGATCACGCGTTTTAATCTGACCATCATTATCAGCTGGAAGATGTCTACTGCTGGACAAAGATCTCCCCCAAAGATTTCCACGACGATCGGTCCTGCGCTGCCCTCATTCAACGTATTCCGTTGATCTTGATCAGATCGTCGGTCCATCTTGTGGGGTTCTTACCAACACTGCGTCTTCCGGTACGTGGTCGCTATTTGAAGAATGTACAGCCCCAACGGCCATCTGTCCGTCGAACTATGTGCCCTTCCCACTGCCACTTCAGTTTCGCAATCCCTTTTAATTGAAATTGAAGTTAATTATGAAAAAAAAAAAACAAAAGGGGGCTAATATCCAGCGGTCATAAGACCTAATTTGATATATCAGTCAAGCTGCTCAAAGAACGAAAATTTCGGCACGCGCACCAGTAATATTTTTTTTATGTCAAAATAGCATTGAAGTAATCGATTTTTTAATAAGTTCAAAAATCATCAGAATTTATCTTTCTAGCGATGTGCTTTTTATATCATTAATATGCACAGTATAGTTGTTATATAGAACAAAACGTTGATATTTTATATAGGCCCTAGTATATATACTCTATTTCTTCTAATAAAAATAGGCAAACCCTAGTCACGTGGAACCCACTCAATGGAATCAAAATCGATTTACTTATAATTAATATGAAGAGATAAGATTGATCCACAGAGTCTAAAAATTAAGTTAGAATCTCATCTTCATCGTATATTTTATTTAGGTACTACAACTACGTATTTTTCAATTCAAGAATATAAGCACTGCAATTGGGCTTTTTATTTTCAGCACCGATTAGTCCATTGAAATGTTACAATTTAAGGACCGAATATTGCATTTATTATTTTTGGGACATATGTGGGGGTCAATAGAAGCTTATCCCCAAGTTTCTGTTGTTGTCCCCCTGCCGCCATCTTGAAAAAAGGGGCGAAAACACTTTTTTCGCGATATCTCGGAAACTATGCGTCCTACAAAAAATTCGTAAGGACATAATTTGTAGCAAATCGCTTTGCCTGTAAATATGTTCTAAAACTATCAGTCCTTAACTTAAAATTAAAGAAGTTACAAGCAAAAAAATTTCTATAACAAATTTATATTTTGCATAACATTTTTTATACTTTCATTTTACAAAAAAATTACCTTAGACCAATCGGGATCGTCAATTCTCATAAACATTGACGATCCCGGTCAATTTTGCAGCGCTGTAACAGCATTTCAAATGAAAGAAATTTAAAAAAAATATACAGAAAAATTTTCCTCAAAAGACTATCTACAAGATTGGTCCGAGGTAATTTTTTTTAAATGTATAAAAAAAATTATAGAGCAAAAAAGAAATTTGTTATAGAAATTTCCTCACTTTTTTGCTTATAACTTCTTTAATTAAAATTTAAAGCAATAAGTACAAAATATGTCTTTACGAATTTTTTGTAGGATGCATAGTTTTCGAGATATCACGAAAAAGGTGTTTGCACCCCTTTTTCCAAGATGGCGGCCGGGGGACAAGGGCGGTAACCCCAAACTTGGGGTTAAGCTTCTATTGACACACATGTTCCAAAAATAAAATTGCGTCCTCTAAAAAATGCAAGGCTCATGTAACATTTCAATGGACTAGATACAATTTTGAATTTATTATCTCCAATGTCAAATTATTATTGCAAGTAAAGATCTTCAGATTGTTTATCTGTGGGCGTGTGTGTAGCATCACATGTAGCACTGTCCTTGGAGCTCCTACTTCATCACACATTAGTGCGATTGTTGTCAGATTGAGCGTTTAAAGTGGTTTAGGCTAATTTATTAATAGTTTAGTAGCTAGTTTATTAATCTTCCCAACTTTCAAAGCTAGAAGAGGGTCTTACTTTTAATTATAACAATTATATTCTAGTACCAGCAAACATCGCAAATATGTCGCTCTAAGTGAGACTTACATCTTTGTGCCGTTTGGTGTCGAGACACTTGGCCCGTGGGGCCCTAAGGCACGGAGAATGTACAAAGTACTATCTACGCGACTCAATAGGTCTACTGGTAACCCAAGCGCTGGCAGCTATTTCGGTCAACGGATCAGCCTAGCTATCCAACGTGGAAATGCTGCCAGTAATATTCTAGGTACGCTTCCCCATAATGATAGTTTTAATTTAATGTAATCATAGTATTGTAAATAATATAGTTATAAGATTTGTTTTGTTGTAAGTACCTACCTACAAATATATTATTTCTAAATCTTCATAGTTAAATGTTTACATTGTTATAGCTGTTTTGAAAATACTCGCATTTAACATCTCTTGAATAGATTTCCGGTAAAAGTATCCACTTTGTGGTGTGCCCTGGGTGCTCAGGGGAGACTCCGCTGCCTCTTGGAGGAATATCAGCTCTGCCGCTCAACTATGTACTGCTGCGAAAAATAGCCAATCAAGATTCATCCAGTGTGTTGTGTGACCTCTGCTCCTCAGACAATAAGGTTTGTTGTTATACAATCAGTATTTTTTAATTACCAAATATGCGTCGGTGAGTTGATAAATATATCAGGTTTTAAAACTAAAACATAACAAAGTTATTAGAAAATATAAAACTTTCTCCAAATCCTGCCTATAATAATGGACCTTCGATAATTTATATATCTAGATCTATTGTGACAGCTGTGAACCCGTTGAATAGCGGCGAACTGTTAGCCTCTATTTAAACGCTCTAACGCTGCGTGAGTTGCTGAAAAAGGACTGCACACTCAGTGTAATAAACCTAGCCTGTTATCATGTGTTGCCTAACAGCAAGACGCTCTTTCTAAACAGAAAAATTATCTAAGCTATGGACATAATACTTATTGATGAATGACTTTTGACAATTATTTGTAAATATAGGTTAAACTTAACCCACTATCCCTACTCTGTAATTCTACCATAAATAAATCTTATATCTTTAAACGAGCAATTCTTGTATATATATATCTATATATAATCTGAATCTCGGAATCGGCTCCAACGATTTTCATAAAATTAAGTATGCAGGGGATTTCGGGGGTGATAAATCGATCTAGCTAGGTTTCAATTAAAAAAAATTGTTTTATCCATGTTTGAATGAGAAACAGCTACAATAACATTAGAATACAAAGGTAAATTTCGCCACTATATACAAGACTATTATAGCTCAGATGGGACATTGGGTGATCCGGAAAGCAGAAGACCCCGGATTTCGAATCCAGATGTCCTTTTAGTTTTTTTTTGTTCAAGTTTTGTACATTCTTAAAAATCCGAGCAAGGCTCGGTCGTCCGGATATTATTAATATAAAAGTGTATCAAGCAATATATTAATATGATTCTGATGTTCTTGTAATTGTGAAACATGTGTTAGGACGCATCTATATTTATATTTTGTATCACTTTCCTATATTGTTCAGTTCTTGTGATGTGGTTGTTATGGTTCCTTGTAATAATAAATAAATAAATTCATAGGAGGTATAATCAACAGTGGCTATTAAAATAGATCACACTGGTTGCATTGAAACAGGGCTATTCTTAACCGTTTTAAAGTCGCTCTACCAACCATAACCATAATGGTGTAAAGACCTTATATAATACTAGCTGACCCAGCAAACGTTGTATTGCCGATATTAAAATCGCGATACAAAAGTAACTGTTGATCGTAGATGGGTGAAAATTTGAAGTTGTACGTATTTTTAATGCTGACTTATAATCAAACAAATTAAAAAAAATGTCAAAGAAAAATTAAAAAAAAAACGTGTGGACCACCCTTAACATTTAGGGGGATGAAAAATAGATGTTGTCCGATTCTCAGACCTACCCAATATGCACTCAAAATTTCATGAGAATCGGTGAAGCCGTTTCCGATGAGTTAAAAGTTTAACACCATGACACGAGAATTTTATATATTAGATTATTGACAACAATGACTTCAATTTATGGTAACCCATGATCCAGCTTAAATCCGACATATTTTCTGGTCAAATATTCAGAATAGTCGCACATATTAATCTGGTTTTGTGCGTTCGTAATAATTCAAAACGTACAAACGACAGTAAATCTCAGCCAATAACGCCCCAAATGTAATTAAATCACAAATAGTTTAATTTAACACGTCATTGTAAATTATATATGGTTCACGCTCCGCTACATACGGAACAAATTCAATTACCTTCATAAACGGAAATATACTACGGTTAGCGTGAAATTCAAGAGCGTATCGCTTCCCGAAAGCGCATAGGTATAGGAAACTTTAGATAGAGTTACTCTGCCGCCTAAAAAAATACAATATTCAGACTAAAATTGAAAATGTATTCATTATTTTTTTTTGCTTTCGTGTTTTGTGCAGTATATATTATATTTTTCGGTATAGTCAAAACTATATGGGATTTTTTCTAATAAATACACAAATAAATTTGAAAGTGTTTAGTATTTACGTTTCTTGTATATTTCTTGAATTTTATATTTTATGATGTGGTATTTATATCTATTAATTAATTAATTACTCAGATCAAATTTTTAAGAGAGCATAAAATCGAAAGTATGGTCGGGTTACGTTATCTATAATACCTATATGAGAGATTGGTAGCTACTGACTCATTGCGATATCTCTGGATTTTACGATATTTCATCCGCTAGGGGGATGTGGGGGCGTCACTGACCTGTACTATATCCACTGGACTGGTGGCTGTCAAAATGCTTTTGTGCCTGTTTGATATTCGCCATTTTGGCGCTGTTGGCCATGTAGCGAGAGTCTGCGGTACTAAAACTATTGAAGACAACCTCAGCAAACATCGATTGATGGTGGGAAACTATTTTATTTTATTTATTTGGAAAACCAACAGCTTTAAAAACTTAAGATAATTACAGAGAGGCAATTATAGGTTTCCACAATTAGTGCTAGAGTAGAAAAATTGAACTGACAACGTGAGCATATGGAATTTGAAAATTACAATTTACATTATTATTAAAGTTAAAGTTAATATATTTTTACAAAAAAAGGTGTACCTTTTTATGTTGCTTCTTGACGTATAAATAACTCGGAAAACGAACGAACTTAATTAAATATGCAAAAATACTTCAGAGTACGTGAAATTTGTACGTTCCTTTGCAGCCATTTGTATTATACGTCAAAATTAGTTCAGTTCAATTAGTATTTATACAGGTCAGTGAGGGGCGTGGAGGCGTTAATACACAATATATAGATCATTCAGACACACGTTTTTGTTTTGTTTATTTTTTCTTTCATGCGTTAAGTTTGTAAAGATTTTTCTTATTATTAACAGAACAACGTCTGTCGGGGTAATACATGTATAACTAGGATAGTACCTCTTTTAAATTCAAATTTTTATATACAGTAAAACATTTCAAATATAATATCTTAAAACGAAGCATTAATTATTATTTATGACTAACTGCACTTTCATTTAATGAAATCAGTCTATATACTACAAAATTTCATTACACACAACCCTAGGATAGGTATTACTTTACCACTGTTAATGATAGTATACAATAAGGGTATTATTTATTTGTTAGCCTGATGTCAGAGATGTATTGACTGATAATCGTTTGATCCAGAGGTAGGCACTTCACTGAACCCTACATAATTTACATGACATGCCAAGCTTCGTCTATATATTAATAGTGAATGTGGAACAAGTATGAACGATTTCACGAGAACCACATTTACAATGTCATGTCACATTTATTTTGATGCGCGTCCTTTGTACGATTTTGGTATTTTTGTAAGAGTTTATTTTAGATTGTTTCACCTCTTGTATTCATAGACATTGATGCAACGAGACTCATATGGAGGTTGGTAGCATCAATGTGGTATTTATTTTAACATTCAACTATTTTGTAACGATCAAGTCTGAAAAGGAAATAAACAGAAAGAAGGACATTTTTATCTTAAAAATAAGAGAAGCCTATTGACGATTTTCATTTTGAATTACTTATGAAAAGCTTATGAGATTTTAGGTTCTTTATTTTTTTCTCATTTATTTAATGAAATTTTTTAAATTATTATAAAATGATTTAATGATTTTTTTAAATTCCTTTCTTCCACGTACTACAAAGCTGTGGAATGAGCTTCCTTGTACGGTGTTTCTGGGACGATACGACATGGGTACCTTCAAAAAAAGCGCGTACACCTTCCCTAAAAGCCGGCTACTGTGATTCCTCTGGTGTTGCAAGAGAATATGGGCGGCGGTGATCACATCCTATTACATAAAAAAATTAACAGAAGTATTAAAGTAATACATACTCCCACAAAAACTCTTTATAAATGAAATAAGAATACATTTTGGGAAAAGATTACTTTTAATTTTTATTAGTACGAAAACACACAAACATTTTCACATTAAACCTCAACATTTTCCGAAGTGGTAATACCTAAATGGTAAAATGTGTTTTTCTTTGATCTAATGATATTTGACCATTTGATTTGATTTGAATGATTTATGAAATTTTCACATTCAAGTACGTTGTGTAGTAAAACAAATAATTTATAATTTCAATGAATGCTTTCGTACCCTTGTTTCATTCATTAATATCTGTACTTATTAGGCACCGTAATGAATAATTTCAGGCGCAATGCAGATGCGAGGAATGTCTGCTGAGCATCTGTAGCTCATGCTGCGAGAGTCACCGCAAACAGAAGGGCACATCGAAGCATGCCCTGCAACCACTCCACACTCCGGCCAGGTTCTGCAGCTTTCACACCAAGTGCGAATTGACGGTCTACTGCGCCACGTGTCAGCAGGTATCCATGCTCACGTATGACTTCACGAAATATATATGAAGGAATATATTCATTCATTTCAGCCGGAAGACGTCCACGGCTGGAAAAAGGCCTTCCCCAAAGATCGTCATGACGATTGGTCCTGCGCTGCCCTCATCCAACTTAATTCTGGCGATCTTGACCAGTTCGTCGGTCCATCTTGTACGGGGCCTACCAACGCTACGTCTTTCGTTACGTGGTCGCCATTCGAGGAATTTACTGCCCCACCGGTCATCTGTCCGTCGAGCTATGTGTACTGCCCTTCACTTCAGTTTCGCAAACATTTGGGCTATGTCGGAGACTTTAGTTAATTTTTTTTGTTTAATTTTAATTGATATACAAATTATTTTTTCCTCCAAACTTAAAATGGAGTCATAACTGAAGAATATAACAAATATTTATAAATGGTACGATGTCGAACGGTTAGCTTCGTGGTAACAACCATTAGCCGTGCCGACCTGTGGAGGCGTTGATCGGAATCCAGCATTGTCCCTTATTTTGGCCCCAATAAAAGTATTTTGGCGTGCGTCATTAGTAGGTACTTCTTCGTGAATCAGTAGGATAAACCTGAAACCGCCTTAGTAGATAAGATGAGTACTGTTGTCAAAGAGACTAAAAAGAAAGAAATGATACTTACACTTGGGTATTTCCATACACTTGCACTTGTTAAAAAATTGTAAACAAACTTAAATCTTTTAAATTCCTCATTGTGACAGCATCTCTCCCTACGCTTCACCAAGCAACAACCCACTTTTATCATTCAGTCACACACCAACTCCTTCCATTTGACCGCAAACAACGAAGAGCGACTATTTCACCCGTATGACATTGATATTGAAACTGTTGTACCGTTGTAGTACCTATTCCTAAACCGATATCATTTATGGACCTTTAACCTTAGAAAGTTATTCCTCCTTAAAGAAGTACATGGGCATTGTTTTACTTACAAGGTCTTTTCAACTCAAGGTCATTAAAATATTCAAACTGACCGTTTTTTAGCGGGCTTTAAATATTGTTATCGGCATTTTATTAAATCTTGCCACTCTTAATCGACTTTAGTCTTCAATTATGATACAGGTAGTATGCCGCGATTGTTGCGTCGTATCGCACTCTGGCCACGCCCTCGCGAACGCCACCCGAGCCGCTACGGAACGCTCGCGGCAGTTGCGGGAGGCCTGCGACCGCGCCAAGCACGTACCGAACAATGTCGAGCGGGCGACGAGGATACTCAACGCACATGCTTTTGAAGTTGAGGTAATTGACCACACCATTTAGATTTTTCATCCACATAATGATGTATTTACATACTTACCTTTCATCTACGTGATTTACTTTCCTCCTCTAGTCCTTTACAGCAGTAATAATAAGTAAGAGTAGAACGTAGTCATTACTCTACGTCCTTTTCTTTCTTCTACGTCTTTTACGTTCCTATAACTCGTTTAATTTCTTCTTATTTACGTTCCTCTATGGCCTTTCCTAAGCAACACCATCAAAACATGATATATTCCAGTTGACTTTTCTGCAATCCCTCAATTAGTTTTGTTAAGAAAGTGGTTTTCATCTCATGTAGTAATATAAAATCCCTGGCAGAGTCAAGCAACCCGCGTGGAAGCCGAAATCAGGAGCTGGACGGAGGAGTACAAACGCGCTGTTGAGGCTCACGGACGAGCACTATGTACTGCAGCAGCTCGCGCCAGGAACACCTATCGCCAGCGACTTGAGGAGAAGACCAAGGATTTAGACGACAGAATCAATTTTGCGCACGAAGCTGTCAACTTTGCTGAAGAGGTATGTAAGATTTCTCCAAAAATCATGATCGTGGTTTCCTTGTTTGTCCGTCTTAGGTAATAGTTACGGCTATCAGCGTATCGTAAGTTCACTCTCTACTCTACGGCACCCTTCAAACCTAAGCAGAAATAGGGCTTGCACATAACTGTTTGGTGGAAGAAAAGGGTGTTCCAGTGGTACGTTACAGTGCAAAGGATCTTAGTAAGTGACCACTGGTGTCTATTCTCTAATATTAAAGATATTAGAAATTAATGTGACACCGGAGTAATTGCTGATACATTAGTGATGTTTCATTATGTATGTTGTGAATTGTGATGGTAACAATAGTTGCTTAAATGGAGTTATACTGATGCGATCTCGGATTTCATGATTTGGTGGAAAACTCCACATATCCGCAACTGTTGTTTTACGAGCCTTGTTCGTCTGTGTGAAGAAGAATTGACACGACGATCCAACAGCTTCTTTCAGAAGGCAAGGATGAGGAACTGTTGTCGCTGAGCGCACCAGTCCTCCGTCGCCTGGAGCGCCTCAAAGAGCTGCAGCGGTTAGCAGAGCCCCCGCGCTGCGAGCTACGCTTCGCCCCCGACGCCGCGCTCCCGGACTCCCATCTTGTGGGCAGGGTGCTCACACAGGCAGCAGACCCTGACAAATGTGTTCTGAATACAGAAGGTGCGAATATTACATTTATTTGTTGCCTCCGTGGTATTATTTTGCAAATATACGAAATACACAATGATATTTATTTGTAGAACTTACTGTTTACATATAATATATAGACCTTTAATACGAATAAAGTAGGTACTTATTTGTACTAGTTATTTTAGATAACAAAAATAATTAATAAACATTTTCGAAAATTCTACGATTTAATTATATTAAAGTATAGAAATATATAATATAGATAAAAAAGATTATTCGATTATTTATGATTTGAATCATTTGGTTAATACAGTAGTTGGCTGTACACCGTAATGGTCATGTATCGTCCAAGAAGCAATAAAAGATGTTTTACATAAAAATAACGACACTTTTTTGTTTTTATAAAATTGGAATATTTATTTCGTTAACAAATTTCATGTAGGTATATGGTACCTACATGAAATTTGGTAACATGGTATCTATAAAAAAACCATGTTGAAAGTGCAATGTACTCGTAGTAGCATCGGCAACAGTATGTAGCTATTAATCCTGAACTAATAGCTCCAACGATACAGGAAAAATAATATGTTGCACTTGCTTATAGGTTTCCAGGATCTGCAAGTCGACTGTCCACATGAAGCTATAATGGAGCTGCGAGACAGCAACGGTGAAAGGATCTGGTGTGGTGGTGAACAGGTAGTTACCAACTTTTATAACTCCATAAAGGTCTACCTAAATTACCTTAGTCCCTATGACTGTGGCTACTCAAGCGTACTATTAGAGCAAATTCCCTTATCTGCTTATCCACAATTCACATACAAATAATGACGGACCAGATAAATGTCAACTTTATCTTTCTCTCGATTCACAACACATACTCTTTCTCTTTCACTCGCCCCACTACAGATACTCTTTTTCTGTCACTCGCAGGGTGTATACAGGGTGTCCCAAAACTCAACGATAACCTGGTACCGGGCGAAAGGCCAAGGTATACCAGTTATGAAAAAAATAAGAAAAAAAATCTATATCACTTAGTCAAGCGATGACAGACATTTTTCGAAAATGTTAAAAATTTGACACCCTTTGTCGCTTTTTTAGGTACTGTGATCGCAATTTTCACAATTTTACAGTGATTTTTTTAATAATGTTATCTCAAATAACAGTGCTATTAATGGAACCCACAAATGAAAGTAATAATCATTGTTAACTAAGTAAAATAAATTAAATTTTGACGAGTTATGGTTTATAAAATTTATGTCAGTCAACTTTGACACTCTACGTTGGGAAAAAAATGTACTACACTACCTATGGCAAGTTTTTTTAAAAGATGGCCCATTTAGTCTAGATTTCAAAATAGTACAACACTTGCCACTTTTCTTGCCAATAAAACTGCTTTTTCGTATTTTTGCGAAAGTTACCCCAGGAGGAGGGTACCGGCTCTTGTAGAGCCGGAGAATCCCTCCCCGAGCATTCGCGCTCGGGCTGCCCCTCGTATTCTGGGGAGAGCACAGTACCGCGTATGTCACAGGACAAACAGGGCAGCAACACCACGGCACCCCGCTCCACGCTTAATGTGGACTTTTGTAACATCCGGGGAATTCACTCCAACTTAAACGCCGTCCACCACCACCTTGAGACGGCGCAGCCGGCCTTGTGTTTCCTTACGGAGACGCAGATATCTCGACCTAGCGATACGTCATATTTAACGTACCCCGGGTACAAAATTGAGCATAATTTCATGCCTCATGCCGGGGTATGTGTGTACGTTAGGGAGGATATCTGCTGTCGCCGTCTCGGCAATTTTGAGGGTAGGGGCCTGTCTACTCTCTGGCTCCGCGTAGATTTAGAGGACCGCGTCCGCATCTATGCGTGTGTCTACAGGTCCCATAGTGGTAACGCAGAAACGGATCACCTCATGGGCTGCGTTCAAGCGGCATTTGATGACGTGCTTGCTCAGATCCCCTCCACTGAAATCGTAGTCTTGGGTGATTTCAACGGGCACAATGCCGAATGGCTTGGATCACGTACCACAGACTACGCAGGGCGATCTGTGCATAATTTTGCATTGGCGTATGGTCTGTCCCAATTGGTTGAGTCGCCGACGCGGCTCCCGGATGTGGATAGCCACATGCCGTCCTTATTAGATCTTCTGCTGACTACACATCCCGATGGTTACCAGGTCTCTGTCGACGCCCCTCTCGGAACGTCCGACCATTGCCTGGTCAGGAGTGTAGTGCCTATCCGACGCCAACGTCGCAGACCACCAGCGACCCGCCGCGTTTGGCACTACAAGTCAGCAGATTGGGATAGGATGCGTTCCTTTTTTGCATCCTACCCTTGGGGCGGGGTTTGTTTCCTTTCAGATGATCCTAGTGCCTGCGCCGTTGCAGTAGCCGATGTGATACTGCAGGGCATGGATATTTTTATACCAAGCTCTGTAGTACCGATCGGTGGCAGATCACAGCCCTGGTTCGATGCGTCAGTTAAAGCAGCATCTGACTGCAAAAAACAGGCGTATCGAACTTGGGTTGCGGCGCTGGGCTCAAAGGATCCGAACTGCAAAGTTCTGAAGGGGAAATATAACCGTGCCTCCAGATTTTTTAAGCGGCAAATCGCCCGTGCGAAATCGAAGCACGTCGTCAAAATTGGCGAGCAGCTTTCCAGTTACCCGACCGGAACACGTAAGTTCTGGTCGTTGTCGAAAGCTGCTCTCGGTAACTTCAACCAGCCGTCCATGCCGCCGTTGCACATGAGGAATGACACCCTGGCCCATACGGCAAAAGAGAAAGCCGATCTCCTGTGCACTCTTTTTTCCTCCAACTCGACTCTTGACGACAACGGAAAAACACCGCCGACCATCCCGCGGTGTCAGAGCTCCATGCCTGAAGTACAGTTCCGACAGAAAACTGTTAGGCGAGCTCTGTTTTCGTTGGACGTCAGGAAGTCGAGCGGGCCGGATGGCATTTCTCCAATCGTGCTTAGAACGTGTGCCCCTGAGTTGACGCCGGTGCTAATGCGTTTATTCCGGCACTCTTATTCAAAAGGCGTAGTCCCTGATTCATGGAAGTCAGCCCTTGTCCATCCGATCCCAAAAAAAGGAGACAGTTCGGATCCGGCAAACTACAGGCCTATTGCTATTACCTCCCTACTCTCCAAAATTATGGAGAGCATAATTAACCGCCAGCTCTTGGTATACCTTGAGGGTCACCAGTTGATCAACGACCGGCAGTACGGCTTTCGCCATGGTCGGTCGACTGGCGATCTTCTGGTATACCTAACACACAGATGGGCGGCGGCTATTGAAAGCAAGGGGGAAGGCCTGGCAGTTGGTCTGGATATAGCGAAGGCCTTTGATCGTGTATGGCACAAGGCGCTCCTCGCAAAACTTCCATCATTTGGGCTTCCCGAGAGCTTATGCAAGTGGACCTCCAGCTTCCTCACTGGGCGCAGCATACAGGTCGTTATCGACGGTTATTGCTCGAATCCCAAGCCCGTGAACGTTGGAGTGCCCCAAGGCTGTGTGCTATCTCCCACGCTGTTTCTTCTGCATATCAATGATATGTTGGACACCGCCAACATGCATTGCTATGCAGACGACAGCACTGGTGATGCCGTATACACGGGCCATGCAGGTCTCTCTCGGGAAAACGTCGACCAGTGCCGGGTGAAACTTGTGTCTTCTATCGAGTCCTCTCTCGAGAAGGTCGCGGAATGGGGTAAGTTGAACCTTGTCCAATTTAACCCCCAGAAGACTCAAGTTTGCGCGTTTACCACTAAAAAAACCCCATTTGCCGTATCACCGCTCTTCGAGAACACTTCCCTTAAAGCCTCGCCTAGTATCGGAATACTGGGTCTCGAAATCTCGAGCAATTGCCAATTCCGTGGCCATCTGGAGGGCAAAGCCAAACTGGCTTCAAAGAAACTGGGCGTCATAAATAGAGCACGGCAATACTTCAAGCCGGCCCACATTCTAGCGCTCTACAAAGCGCAGGTCCGGCCTCACATGGAGTATTGCTGTCATCTCTGGTCTGGCGCACCCCAGTATCAGTTCGATCCATTTGACCGCGTGCAACGCAGAGCAGCTCGAATTGTCGGGGACCCAGTACTCTGTGAACGGCTGGATCACTTGGCGTTGCGTAGAGACGTCGCTTCATTGTGTGTCTTCTACCGCATTTATCACGGGGAGTGTTCCGAAGAGCTGTTCAACCTGATTCCTGCCGCCGAATTTCACCTTCGCACGACACGCCACAAGTTACGATATCATCCCCACCATCTGGATGTGTGGCGGTCCTCCACAGTGCGGTTTTCAAGGAGCTTTCTTCCTCGTACCACGAAGCTGTGGAATGAGCTTCCTTGTTCGGTGTTTTCGGGACGATACGACATGGGTACCTTCAAGAAAAGCGCGTACACCTTCCTTAAAGGCCGGCAACGCTCTTGTGATTCCTCTGGTATTGCAGGAGAGTGTGGGCGGCGGTGATCACTTAACACCAGGTGACCCGTACGCTCGTTTGTCCTCCTATTCCATAAAAAAAAAAAGGAACTCATGGAAAATTTAATCAAAATAAAACGGTAAATTATCGTAACACTTTATTATCCTAAAATTAAAGCAGATGCTCAAATTGTTTCCCTCCAGCACGAATACAAGCTCTGCATCGCCTCAGAAATGACCTGTTCACCAGTCTTGCAAATCTCCTCGCATTGATTTCTTCTGATGCTGCATCAATTTTTGGCGCAATTCTGTTATATTTTGAATTGGTTTTGAGTAGACCTTTTCTTTTATGCATCCCCAGTAAAAAAAATCTACTGGATTCAGGTCTGGGGACCGAGGGGGCCATGAAATTGGTCCAAGGCGTCCGATCCATTTACCGGGATATAATTCGTTTAAATATTCTCTTACAGGCCGGGCATAATGTGCTGGGCAACCATCTTGTTGATACCACATTTCTCTGTAGATGTTGAGTGGTACATCTTCTAGCAATGTCGGCAAATCATTTTGAAGAAAATGCAAGTAGGTGGCGCCATCTAAATTTTCAGTGAATTCAAATGGTCCAATTATTTGACCATTTAATATTCCTGTCCACATGTTGACTTTAAATTGGTATTGGAATCGATCCTCACGCATCAAATGCGGGTTTTCCGTATGCCAACTATGAAGGTTATGTAAGTTTAAATAACCATCTCTTTTAAATGTCGATTCGTCAGTCCACAAAACTTTATTTAGAAAGTCCGGATCTTCACGAATTTTCGCTAACATGGTTCTGCAGAAACCAACTCTGGGTGCGTGATCACGTGGTAACAAGCTCTGCACACGTTGTACATGGTAAGGATGAAAATCGTATCGTTTTAAAATTCGATGTGCGGTACTCTTCGCCACACCCGTTGCAATTTCAATCGAACGTACTGAGGTACTGGGGTCATTTTCAACTTCAGCGTCGTAGTTTCCTTGACGTCTCCCACCAGATGTACGAGCACTGGGTAATCGTCCTTCCGAGTATGATGCGTGCACATTTAGGAAGACACGATAATCTGGGTGCCGCTCCACATTCGGGTACCTCTCCCGATACAGTCGAGCTGCCGCAGAGGCATTACAATGGCATTCACCGTAGATAAGATGCATATTTGCATACTCTTGCGGTGTGTACAAATGCGGCATGTTGTTCACACACAGTTTGCACAGCACAAAGTCCAAAAAACAAAGCCAGAGTCGTCAAGTACGGATAGAGTATCAAGTCCAGGGTAACACAAGCCAAAGTCGATAGTACGAAAGTAACACGATTACGAGAGAAGCGCAGTAAACGAAGAAACGATGCGTACTAAATGTTATTGTTTAAATTTTATTATGAACGACTGATGAGTCGTTGTGAGTGAGACGGATAGTGACGTCTCGTTTTGACAAATACCATAACTACTATCCATTTCTTTTTATCATTTTTGTTCATTACAAACAATGGAGACTTCGAACTTTTCAAACAAAAGAATATCAGGTATTTTTTTTTACTGAGGGATCCCTACGCATATCATACGAAATAGCAGGTTTATTGGCAAGAAAAGTGGCAAGTGTTGTACTATTTTGAAATCTAGACTAAATGGGCCAACTTTTAAAAAAACTTGCCATAGGTAGTGTAGTACATTTTTTTTCCAACGTAGAGTGTCAAAGTTGACTGACATAAATTTTATAAACCATAACTCGTCAAAATTTAATTTATTTTACTTAGTTAACAATGATTATTACTTTCATTTGTGGGTTCCATTAATAGCACTGTTATTTGAGATAACATTATTAAAAAAATTACTGTAAAATTGTGAAAATTGCGATCACAGTACCTAAAAAAAGGGTGTCAAATTTTTAACATTTTCGAAAAATGTCTATCATCGCTTGACTAAGTGACATAGATTTTTTTTCTTATTTTTTTCATAACTGGTATACCTTGGCCTCTCGCCCGGTCCCAGGTTATCGTTGAGTTTTGGGACACCCTGTATAAGATTGACCAAATATTCGTATAGCGCTCTCGCGGGAAGTCTTAAGGATTGATTAAGGGTCCATTTTACTTTTCTATATTCTTGACGTGAGTTCAAAATTATGATCAGTATAGTTAGGCGTGAAAGCATAACTAACATACGATTTCGCATTTTAATATAAGTTAGGACATTATTATTAGTTAGTATTATTTTACATTTTTACCAGTGGCAATCCAGCCGGCATCCTGTGCAAAGGAGCCTCTACTTTGCACAGGATGCCGGCTAGATTATGGATACCACATCGGCGCCTAATTCTGCCATGAAGCAGTAAAGTGTACACATTTCGGTCCGAAGGGCGCCGTAGCTAGTGAAATTACTGGGCAAATAAGACTTAACATCTTATGTCTCAAGGTGACGAGCGCAATTGTAGTGCCGCTCAGAATGTTTGGGCTTTCCAAGAATCCTGAGCGACACTGCATCGTAATAGGTAGGGCGTATCAATTACCATCAGCTGAACGTCCTGCTCGTTTCGTACTTTATTTTCATAAAAAAAAAAAACAAGTTACTTTGTACGCAGGTATGCGGCTACTTCAGACGGCGAGACTCGAGCGCGCGGCCGGCCATAGCGCGCGTGTTGGACCGAGCAGACGGCTCGTATTCGCTCACATTTATCGCGCCCGCTCCCGGCGCTTACCTGCTGGCTGTCACGCTCAACAACACGCCCATCAAGGTACCAGAACAAAAGTTTTTTTTAAATAAATAGTTACCAAAACCGTAATTCAATACCGAAAACTGTTTTCGTTTCGGTATTTGAGAAACGCATACCAACACACCTCTTCACACACATTCAAAAGTGAATGGCGTGGATACATAGAGTAGAGAAAGAGATAGAAATCAACGCTGGCCATGAATACTGACATGAGAGAAAGTGACACAGAAGGCAACGTATCAGTGTGCGTGTATGTACCACATCAGTATGTGGGACCGCGCGACAGCTGTTACTCTTTATACTACTACTTACTATATCGTGTAACGGCGCTAAATCTGACGCTCTCGTGTAACGCTAAAAACTGACGCGTAGCACGGATAGCTTCGCTTTAATAACAGTAAGTGTTCACCCGTGGCAATACTGCCACCACGCCCATTTCTAACAAAAATAACGGTTTGAAGGAGCATGGTACAGAAGCAAATAAAAAATAAAGAATGGATTACTATCTGCAAAATAAGGACAAACTAAACGTATAATAGAAGGTTATATTAAAATTATATTATTATAAAACTATCTATGTAAGTAAAGACAACTGGTATGGTCAGCACAATTCACATGTACCTTCCTGACGTTGCGCTCTCATTGCAGAACAGTCCATTTCCATGCGCCGCACGCGTCGTTAAAGCTCACAGCGGAACATACCACTGCTGCGCGTTCTGCTCGTCGGGGGGGCGGCGTGACGTCACATGCGGGTGCGGATCCTCCATGGGGGGAGGCTACAAAGGTAACTGATAGATACTTACGCATTTCCACCTTTTCTTCATCTACAAAGGCAATTCTTACTAATTATGTACGGGATATCCCCCATGATATGGGGTTCGCATGTTGTAAATGTTCAAACAAAAGTATTACGATATTCAAAAGAATTGTTAAAAAACGTTTGTGTGGTAAAGGTTACTATAGCATAAATGAATTTCTTAATGATGCCACAGATTGGGAATGGAGCGACCGACCACAGGTAAAATAATAAGTTTAATTATACAATATTTCTTTGCAAACAAATTTTTGGATGACAAAAAAAAGCACGCTGAGTTTGTTGATCCCATTCTTCTCAGGTCTGAGGCATTATTTTTTGAAGGGGTGGTAGTTTTTGACTTTCAATAAGTGATGTCACATCCTATTTTGAAAAAAAAAATAAGTATATGAATTTTTTAAACTCTTATTTTAATTATAGGTTGTGGTCACGGCCACGACGGCTGGCCCGGAACCAGGCACTGGTCGTGTTGCGGCAACACCAGGCGGAAGTCGCCCTGTACCAGGCCTTCGCAGCAGCTGTACCAGTTCTCCTTATAACTTACATTATATACACCATTGGTACACGAGGATCTTAATATGTAAATGATAAAAATAAGTTTAGTTACCTAGAAAACTTAAGTCAGGTCAAAACACGAGAGCAAACATTATGCTGTGATGTAGGTAATACAAAGAAACTTGCAAAAAGATCATGCATTTACTTAATTCACATTAAAATTACAGGCACTCATAATTATTTTGGGAGTTAGTACTTACATATTATATTTGTTCCCTTGCCGTAGTGTGGGGCATATTTTTCAATAGGAGTAGGTACAAAGTCTTTGATAGATCGTACCTAAGTGATAATTTGTACTCATTTCCCCGTAAAGATATTAAATGATTAGGTATGTATTGTCTACCGAAATTTTGTTTGAAGGCCTTTTCCACATTACTAGAATTTTGATATTATTTTTTTATTTATGGTCACAAAATATGTTATGGTATTGGTATAGGGGAAACATATACTTATCCGTAAATTAAAATAAAATATTATAGTTAAGTTGTTGTTACGTTCAGTTGCATCACCTAATCTCAAAAGGTTTTTTATAAATTAAATTAACACGTTTTCTTTAAGAAGAAAAATATTACGTTTAAACATTTTACTTGCAACATACTTCATGTTTTTTTAAACAGCTAAAAATTTTTCTTTTATTAAAATATGTAGGTAGGTACATAATATGTTAAATGTATCGCTTTAAAAAATAATATATTATAGGTTAGTTATAATGTTCTTTTAGACTTTTTTTTATAGAAGTAGTGAAATAATATTATATTGTTGAATGTAATTTTTTATTGCCACAGTTTTGTGTGCATTTCTGTGATTAAAATGTTGCTATTAAACGATCTTTTCTTTATTTTATTCTAATGTATGTTAAATAGGTTTCTTTTATTTACTTATAATATTGACTTTTACATTGTCTTGGCCCAAACTAGGCATACGAGGGCGGCACTGAAAATTTCGGGAATCAGGGAAGTGACACAACATTACTATTTAAAAATGTATTTATTGCTTTTCGAAGCATTCTCCGCGAAATTTGGCACATTTTTCCATACGATGGAACCAATCATTGAAGCAAGCCGTTTTGTAGGCGTCCACAGCTTCTTCAGGTGATGAAAATCACTGACCACGCAATTTATTCCTTATTTATTCATACAATTTTTTTTTATGGTATTCGATTTTTAAAAGCAAAGAGTTTTCTATTAAAAAGATTTTAATTGGACAGGAACAGTGGAAATATTCCATTCCCGATAATTTTAGTGCAGCCAGCCCTCGTAGCCTGTACTATGGGTGTTATACGATATACTTACTTAAACATACATAAATACATATAAACATCCATGACTCGGAAACAAACATCCATATCCATCATATAAATATTTGCACCTACTGGGATTCGAACCCGGGACCTCTGTGGGTACTAAATTAACATAATGGAAGAATAAAAGGCGTCACCTACCGGTAAACCGGCGCTACGTCTAAAGCATTCAATTGTTTGTTGACCGTATCAGAGAGAATATCTCCTTTATCAAAAATACAGCAAGATTGAAAAGAAAAGCGAATCTACTGTAACTAATCGGTTGACAAGTCGTAAAGAGCAACGCTTCACTTCGCTTAAATCACTATAGAATTCGAAGATAAACTTAAAGAGAAAATAAAACAACGATACTGAAGTCAAATATAAATTTATTTACAAAAATATAACTTAATTGTAGTTTGCAACATACAAAATTGATTAAAATACTTGTTATAATATTAATAAGACTTTGAGAGCCGCGTACGTTATGGACCAAGGTAATTTCACGATGAGAAAACAGCCTTCACACATTCCATAATTTCACAAAATATTAATTGATTCATATCTAAAATATAATTCACGGCGAAACTTGTTAAGTAATATTGGTTGACATGGAGTATAAACCAACCGAGTAAAAATACCTAACATAAATTAATTTTGAAATTACCTTTATCTGACGTGAAATTTCATAGTAAAACTATTCGATTAATATAAAATTTTCTTGGAACGCTTTTTTCAAGAGTCATGGAGTCATGAAGATAAAATAATTAAGCCTGAACTATTTATTTATATGTAAACAAAGTACTTATTGTTCCAACACTAAGGGCTATATTTCACTGAGACAGTAAAGTAGATCCTGTAGATAATATATACCACTGGACTGTCGGCTGTCAATGTGCTTTTGTGCCTGTTTGATATTCGCCATTTTGGCGCTGTAGATCATAGCGAGAGTCTGCGGAAGTAAAACTATTGATGACAACCTCATCTAAACAAACATCGATAGGAAAACAATTTAAAAAAAGAAATGTGTACTTTATTACGTTCATTCCTGAAGTATAAATAACACGGAAAACGACCGAAATTAATCCAAATGCAAATAATATTACAGAGTACTATACGCTTGTCTCGCAGCCATTTGTATTACACGTCAAAATTAGTTCTCTGGATGCTCGCGAGTGGAGCTTTAAATAGACACAAAAAAATTGCTGTCAAACATATGGAACAGCCTGTCCAGTAGTATTTATAGAGGTCAGTGGGCGCAACCAGTCGCCGCAACCAACAAAATGTATACAGCTCTATAAAGAGTAACTATTCTGGCGTTTGATTGGTGGCGCGACCAGATCGGACGCGTCATTGTCATGAGTGTAGTCTGAATGGTTGAGCCACCGTGGTGTCCCGGTGAAATATAGCCGATCCAAGAATCAGCTATAGAAAATACTTATATAAAATGAAAATATATTAAACCAACATTAACAATAAACCACAAATCAGTGCTCAGAATTGGGAAACACATCACCGTATCACAGTAATTATCACAACAAAAATAAATTTATTTGTTTATTATTTCACCATGCAAACAAAGAATCTAATGAAATAATGTTACCCTCTAATGATGACTCTGCGTCACTATCTATTCGGTTGTGTCTGTTACATTATACATAGGCGGACAGAGACAATACAATAAACAGACACTTTTGAAAAATAAATTCCAGAAACCACTAAAGCGGAGAAAGATGAGAAGTGATGTGTTTTTGTTTCCGCTTTAGTGGGGTCCAGTTGTGTGTATTTCCCTTTGTTCTCAAACCGGGTATCGTGTTATTAACTTGTTGACCAGAAGGCCCACCATCAACTCTTAATTAGCGATTCAATTCTGATGTAGTTCAGTTTAGGTGCCTAAACTGAATTGCTAAGATTCGTACCATGAAGTGCCAATAACTGAATGGCGTTTGAATCGCTTATGGAAGATTGAACGTAATAAATTTGTCTGTGGTCCGCGGCGTGAGAAAGAGATGACGCCATTCATATCCTTTTATGTATGTTTTCAATATTTTTTTAAAGTTATTAACAAAACGATTCACTTTTCGCTAAGAAAGTAGCAACTTTTTTTGAATAGCTCACTTTGATACTTAAGCTATCCAGTTTGGGTTGAAATATTAGGTACGAATGAATGAACAAAGTGAAACAGTTCCGATTCAATTTCCGACTTGATTTGACGTCAACCTAAATTCGCTCACACTAATGACGCCGTGGTATGAAATAGCAAAGCAGTTAATTTTAGGTCGTCAAATGAATCGCAATAACAGTTCATGGTAGGCCCGCAGATCTTAATCGCGGTAAGGCTTGTATAGCAGGTTACAGGCCCAGCGCGGGCACCTGTCGGTAGGGCTGCGGCTCGGGGGCGCAGGCCTGCCTCACGCTCATCTCCCACGCGTTCAGTAGCTCCCCCACCGAACACCTCTTCGGTAATCTGCAATAAAGTAATACGATGTAATGTACCAAGCCGTGGCAATGAGCTAGTAAAAAAAAACCTGGTATGTACATATTCTGATCTATCATATCATTAACAATGGAGATTATTATTTTATTACCGACAGAATATTAAGAAGTCTCGCTAGTCTCATTTCAGCCGGAAAAAAAAGGTCTTCCGGTACGTAGTCGAGAACTTTACTGCCCCAACGGCCATCTGTCCGTCGAGCTATGTGCCCTGCTAATTGCCACTTCAGTATCGCAACCATCTGAGTTATGTCGGTGACTTTGGTACTCCTACGGATCCCCTTATTTCTAATTAGATCTCGTAAGTCGCTTAATAATGTACAGTTATGCTTTTTAGACTGCTAAAAACAACAATGATTTACAAAATTCTAGTACTAGACATTTACAGAAAATAAACCAGATATTTTTATTATTTTACCCTGGATACATCAACTTGTCCTTAGCCTGGAGCAAGCATATCGTTGAATTTTAGGACACATTATACACAATTTATTATTTTTTAAAGTGATAACCCTCACTTCTGGGATTAATTATACAAGGAGACACAACCTGACAGTTGATCAAGATTTACGACCCACGCGTAATCGAACGGGTGGCTCAGTTGGAAAGAGCGCTCGGACGGAACCTGAGAGGTCGCAGAGTCCAACATCGTTTATAAATTTTGTTTACCAATTAAATTTGCACATTATATATTTTATGTAAACACGTTTTTATGGGTACCACAACGGCGCCTTTTTCTGTCGTGAAGCAGTAATGTGTACTCCTACGGCTGCTCTTGAACACTGGATGGATGTTATTTAGAGAACGGTAGACCGTTTCTATATAGACCACAGCGCCTTAAAATGGTTCCTGTCTCTAAATAACCCTACGGGTAGAATAGCTCGCTGGGGTGTTCGACTATCCGCGTTTAACTTTGAACTAAAGCATCGTCGCGGCGTCGACAATGTCATGCCAGATGCCCTTTCAAGAGCTGTTCCTGTCAATGCTATAAATACTTCAGGATCCTATTCCACAACCAAGTCAAAACCAAATCTTGGTACCAAAATATTTATAATAATTGCATTAATGAACCTCAAAATTTCCCTAATTTTTTCATTAAAAATAATAGTTTATTTCGGCTTTCTAAAGATGAAAATAATAATTTAACTTCAGAATTTTCATGGAAAGAGGTAGTTCCGAGTGAGTTGAGAGAACAGGTAATCAACGAAAACCACTCTGACCCTAAGACTGGACATCTTGGTGTCTTCAAAACATATCGTCGACTTGCGTTACGCTATTTCTTACCAGGCATGCATCAGGATGTAGTGAAATTCGTCTGTTCGTGCCTCTCGTACAAAGCTCAGAACCATTTAACATTAGGAGAAATGGGTCGCCCTAAGCAATGTAGCCGACCATTTCAAATGATTTATATTGAACTAATGGGCCCTCTGCCTGTCAGTACAAAACAACATAGTTATATTTTAGTAGACATGTGTTGTTTTTCAAAATTTTGTTTAATCTTACCTTTAAGAGCTGCAACTTCTACTGCTGTCACTAAGATTCTAGAAGACTAAGTTATTTCAGATCACGGAGTCCCTCAAACCATCTTCTTGGAAATGGCAGTCAGTTTATTAGTAAAATCACCGAATCCCTTTTTAAGCAATATAACATTCCCAATATATTTTATACTCCTAAATACACACCTCAAGTGAATAGTGTCGAACGTTACAACCGGACAATTATAACTTGTATTTCCACGTTTGTGGAGGATGACCATCGCACTTGGGACACTTTTATTCCCAAGGTACAGTGCGCTATTGACAATTCGGTGAAAGAAGCAACTGGTTTTACCCTTCCTTTTTAGTATTCGGAAGAGAGTTAGTCACTTGTGGTACACACTACGTTGATAACGACCTGGGAGACGGCATTTTATTTTTACCCAGAGATTTGTATGCTGACAATTTGGGTTGCCTTTCCAACTTATTTTGAATCGTTCAGGCAAAACTCTGGCATGCACCACACCTCAGAAACTCGTATCATTATAATCTTCGTAGAAAACCGTCTGAATTTAACGTAGGGTATATCGTTATGAAACGAGAAAAAAATCTCCCTTTTGTTTTAGCAGATATGTCAAGAAAGAATTTAGGCACCTGGCATATCAAAGATTTAAAATAAATAATTTAATACTTTTTTCTTAAGAGGATTTTAATTTTTTTTTAATAATAAAATCCTTTCGTAACGAGGGGGGTATTGTAACGTTGAAACTACATTACATATGTTATTTTACATAAAACAATCAAATAAAAAAAACCTAATACTTAACATAAAAAGTACTCATTTCTTTCGTTAGTACTTTTGTGCGCGAGCGTAGCTTACAACAGCGAGTTTTTGCTATTCACAAAAATTGCCTCGCTCGCGTCACCCGTCGCCCGGCTATCGCCATACCACAGCTGCGCTCGGTAACAGCAACACGCTATTGTATGTGCATGTACTTATCACGTTTGCGGTACTATACATTACAGGGTCTGTCGTAAATAATGGATAATCCCATAAGTGGAGGTAACCCCGATGTCAGGCTACAATAAAATCTAGTTTTTACGTCAGTTTTACCAACAGTGTAAAAATGATGCATACTTTTAAATTTTTTTCAAAATTTTTGCTCCTTTGATCATTCAATCGGTTGCCATTTCTTTAAAATTAGGTATTTTTGTGTATTTTTTTTGGCATCGTACTCCTAAAGACTTGTTTTATTAAATTTAATTACATTTATAGCCGTTGTTATCGTAAAATATTATTAAAACTAACATTTTAAGTAATTTATTTCCGTTTTTTTGTAATTACTTGTAGATTTGACCCTTGATTGTGAAAAAAAAAATATGGTGCTATAGCTGCCCATTATCTTAAAAACATGGCTAGTATGTGAAGATTCTAAAAAGGTATGATAGTGGGTACCTTAGCAAATAATATTAGCTCCAGGAGCAAAAGAACTAAGCTAGGTCGGGATTTCAATTTCTCAAGTAATGTCATAATTTTCGTGATTCAAGCTATAACACACCAAGACATGATTTTATTCCATTAAGAATGCAATTTTAATCTAAATAGTATCTAATCATCTGTTAATTTGCATTCGTAAAAAATACATGCGACGATGTGTAACCAGTTACTACAAGTTTATTCCAAATTCAAAGGGATCTTCAGGTAAAAAAACAACAAAGACGGTTATACAAAGGCCTCCTAAAGCAAAGTCTTTAGGAGTACGATGCCAAAAAAATACACAAAAATACCTAATTTTAAAGAAATGGCAACCGATTGAATGATCAAAGGAGCAAAAATTTAGAAAAAAACTAAAAGTATGCATCATTTTTACACTGTTGGTAAAACTGACGTAAAAACTAGATTTTATTTTATATATATTTTGATTAGTTGTCGTCTTAACATAATATAAAAAAAAACTCTTTACCCCGATTGGGTAAGTGTTGGACACGTGTTAATATTAATTATCTACACCCATGCTTTAAATCCTCTATTAAAGATTCTAAAACAGTAAGCTTCGCCCGTGCGAAGTCTAAGCAGGTCGTCAAAATCGGCGAGCAGCTTTCCAGTTACCCGACCGGAACACGCAAGTTCTGGTCGTTGTCGAAAGCTGCTCTTGGTAACTTCAGCCAGCCGTCCATGCCGCCGTTGCACATGAGGAATGACACCCTGGCCCATACGGCAAAAGGGAAAGCCGATCTCTTGTGCACTCTTTTCGCCTCCAACTCGACTCTTGACGACAACGGAAAAACACCGCCGACCATCCCGCGGTGTCAGAGCTCTATGCCTGAAGTACAGTTCAGACAGAAAACTGTTAGGCGAGCTCTGTTTTCGTTGGACGTCAGGAAGTCGAGCGGGCCGGATGGCATTTCTCCAATCGTGCTTAGAACATGTGCTCCTGAGTTGCCGCCGGTGCTAACGCATTTATTCCGGCACTCTTATTCCACAAGCGTAGTCCCTGACTCATGGAAGTCAGCCCTTGTCCATCCGATCCAAAAAAAAGGAGACAGTTTGGATCCGGCAAACTACAGGTCTATTGCCATTACCTCCCTGCTCTCCAAAATCATGAATCTATGGAGAGCATAACTAGCCGACAGCTTTTAGTATACCTAGAGGGTCACCAGTTGATCAACGACCGGACCGACAGAACGGCTTTCGCCATGGTCGGTCGGCAGGAGATCTTCTGGTATACCTAACACATAGATGGGCGGCGGCTATCGAAAGCAAGGGGGAAGGCCTGGCAGTTAGCCTGGATATAGCGAAGGCCTTTGATCGTGTATGGCACAAGGCGCTCTCAAAACTCCCACCATTTGGGCTTCCCGAGAGCTTGTGCAAGTAAACCTCCAGCTTCCTCACTGGGCGCAGCATACAGGTCGTTGTCGACGGATATTGCTCGAACCCGAAGCCCGTGAATGCTGGAGTGCCCCAAGGCTGTGTGCTATCTCCCACGCTGTTTCTTCTGCATATCAATGATATGCTGGACACCTCCAACATTCATTGCTATGCAGACGACAGCACTGGTGATTCCGTATACATGGGCCATGCAGGTCTCTCTCGGGAAATCGTAGACCAGTGCCGGGAGAAACTTGTGTCTTCTATCGAGTCCTCTCTTGATAAGGTCGCGGAATGGAGTAAATTGAACCTTGTCCAATTTAACCCCCAGAAGACTCAAGTTTGCGCGTTTACCACTAAAAAAATCCCATTTGTCGTATCACCGCTCTTCGACAACACTTTCCTTAAAGCCGCGCCTAGTATCGGAATACTGGGTCTCGAAATCTTGAGCGATTGCCAATTTCGTCATTTGGAGGGCAAAGCCAAATTGGCTTCGAAGAAACTGGGCGTCATTAATAGAGCACGGCAATACTTCAAACCGGCCCCACATATTAGCGCTCTACAAAGCGCAGGTCCGGCCACACATGGAGTATTGCTTTCATCTCTGGTCTGGCGCACCCCAGTATCATTACCGCATTTATCACGGGGAGTGTTCCGAAGAGCTGTTTAACCTGATTCCTGCCGCCGCATTCCACCTTCGACGACACGCCACAAGTTAGGATATTATCCTCACCATCTGGATGTGTGGCGCTCCTCCACAGTGCGGTTTTCAAGGAGCTTTCTTCCACGTACTACAAAGCTGTGGAATGAGCTTCCTTATAAGGTATGAGGACGATACGACATGGGTACTTTCAAAAAATGCGCGTACACTTTCCTTAAAGGCCGGCAACGGTCCTGTGATTCCTCTGGTGTTGCAAGAGATTGTGGGCGGCGGTGATCACTTAACAACAGGTGACCCGTACGCTCGTTTGTCCTCCTATTCCATAAAAAAAAAATGTAACACTGACCGGGCGCAGCGTGCGTCCATGGCCCGCTCGAGGCGCGCGAGGAAGGCGGGCGCGGTGGCCGCTCGTTGTGGGCGGGGCCGCTGGCGGGGTAGTCGCGCGGCACCGACACGGTCACTGTCGTCTGATACATAATATGTAACACTGACCGGGCGCAGCGTGCGTCCATGGCCCGCTCGAGGCGCGCGAGGAAGGCGGGCGCGGTGGCCGCTCGTTGTGGGCGGGGCCGCTGGCGGGGTAGTCGCGCGGCACCGACACGGTCACTGTCGTATGATACATAATATGTAACACTGACCGGGCGCAGCGTGCGTCCATGGCCCGCTCGAGGCGCGCGAGGAAGGCGGGCGCGGTGGCCGCTCGTTGTGGGCGGGGCCGCTGGCGGGGTAGTCGCGCGGCACCGACACGGTCACTGTCGTATGATACATAATATGTAACACTGACCGGGCGCAGCGTGCGTCCATGGCCCGCTCGAGGCGCGCGAGGAAGGCGGGCGCGGTGGCCGCTCGTTGTGGGCGGGGCCGCTGGCGGGGTAGTCGCGCGGCACCGACACGGTCACTGTCGTCTGATACATAATATGTAACACTGACCGGGCGCAGCGTGCGTCCATGGCCCGCTCGAGGCGCGCGAGGAAGGCGGGCGCGGTGGCCGCTCGTTGTGGACGGGGCCGCAGGCGGGCGGGCGCGCTGGCGGGGTAGTCGCGCGGCACCGACACGGTCACTGTCGTCTGATACATAATATGTAACACTGACCGGGCGCAGCGTGCGTCCATGGCCCGCTCGAGGCGCGCGAGGAAGGCGGGCGCGGTGGCCGCTCGTTGTGGGCGGGGCCGCAGGCGGGGTAGTCGCGCGGCACCGACACGGTCACTGTCGTCTGATACATAATATGTAACACTGACCGGGCGCAGCGTGCGTCCATGGCCCGCTCGAGGCGCGCGAGGAAGGCGGGCGCGGTGGCCGCTCGTTGTGGGCGGGGCCGCAGGCGGGGTAGTCGCGCGGCACCGACACGGTCACTGTCGTCTGATACATAATATGTAACACTGACCGGGCGCAGCGTGCGTCCATGGCCCGCTCGAGGCGCGCGAGGAAGGCGGGCGCGGTGGCCGCTCGTTGTGGACGGGGCCGCAGGCGGGCGGGCGCGCTGGCGGGGTAGTCGCGCGGCACCGACACGGTCACTGTCGTCTGATACATAATATGTAACACTGACCGGGCGCAGCGTGCGTCCATGGCCCGCTCGAGGCGCGCGAGGAAGGCGGGCGCGGTGGCCGCTCGTTGTGGGCGGGGCCGCAGGCGGGGTAGTCGCGCGGCACCGACACGGTCACTGTCGTCTGATACATAATATGTAACACTGACCGGGCGCAGCGTGCGTCCATGGCCCGCTCGAGGCGCGCGAGGAAGGCGGGCGCGGTGGCCGCTCGTTGTGGACGGGGCCGCAGGCGGGGTAGTCGCGCGGCACCGACACGGTCACTGTCGTCTGATACATAATATGTAACACTGACCGGGCGCAGCGTGCGTCCATGGCCCGCTCGAGGCGCGCGAGGAAGGCGGGCGCGGTGGCCGCTCGTTGTGGGCGGGGCCGCAGGCGGGGTAGTCGCGCGGCACCGACACGGTCACTGTCGTCTGATACATAATATGTAACACTGACCGGGCGCAGCGTGCGTCCATGGCCCGCTCGAGGCGCGCGAGGAAGGCGGGCGCGGTGGCCGCTCGTTGTGGGCGGGGCCGCAGGCGGGGTAGTCGCGCGGCACCGACACGGTCACTGTCGTCTGATACATAATATGTAACACTGACCGGGCGCAGCGTGCGTCCATGGCCCGCTCGAGGCGCGCGAGGAAGGCGGGCGCGGTGGCCGCTCGTTGTGGACGGGGCCGCAGGCGGGCGGGCGCGCTGGCGGGGTAGTCGCGCGGCACCGACACGGTCACTGTCGTCTGATACATAATATGTAACACTGACCGGGCGCAGCGTGCGTCCATGGCCCGCTCGAGGCGCGCGAGGAAGGCGGGCGCGGTGGCCGCTCGTTGTGGGCGGGGCCGCAGGCGGGGTAGTCGCGCGGCACCGACACGGTCACTGTCGTCTGATACATAATATGTAACACTGACCGGGCGCAGCGTGCGTCCATGGCCCGCTCGAGGCGCGCGAGGAAGGCGGGCGCGGTGGCCGCTCGTTGTGGGCGGGGCCGCAGGCGGGGTAGTCGCGCGGCACCGACACGGTCACTGTCGTCTGATACATAATATGTAACACTGACCGGGCGCAGCGTGCGTCCATGGCCCGCTCGAGGCGCGCGAGGAAGGCGGGCGCGGTGGCCGCTCGTTGTGGGCGGGGCCGCAGGCGGGCGGGCGCGCTGGCGGGGTAGTCGCGCGGCACCGACACGGTCACTGTCGTCTGATACATAATATGTAACACTGACCGGGCGCAGCGTGCGTCCATGGCCCGCTCGAGGCGCGCGAGGAAGGCGGGCGCGGTGGCCGCTCGTTGTGGGCGGGGCCGCAGGCGGGCGGGCGCGCTGGCGGGGTAGTCGCGCGGCACCGACACGGTCACTGTCGTCTGATACATAATATGTAACACTGACCGGGCGCAGCGTGCGTCCATGGCCCGCTCGAGGCGCGCGAGGAAGGCGGGCGCGGTGGCCGCTCGTTGTGGACGGGGCCGCAGGCGGGCGGGCGCGCTGGCGGGGTAGTCGCGCGGCACCGACACGGTCACTGTCGTCTGATACATAATATGTAACACTGACCGGGCGCAGCGTGCGTCCATGGCCCGCTCGAGGCGCGCGAGGAAGGCGGGCGCGGTGGCCGCTCGTTGTGGGCGGGGCCGCAGGCGGGCGGGCGCGCTGGCGGGGTAGTCGCGCGGCACCGACACGGTCACTGTCGTCTGATACATAATATGTAACACTGACCGGGCGCAGCGTGCGTCCATGGCCCGCTCGAGGCGCGCGAGGAAGGCGGGCGCGGTGGCCGCTCGTTGTGGACGGGGCCGCAGGCGGGCGGGCGCGCTGGCGGGGTAGTCGCGCGGCACCGACACGGTCACTGTCGTCTGATACATAATATGTAACACTGACCGGGCGCAGCGTGCGTCCATGGCCCGCTCGAGGCGCGCGAGGAAGGCGGGCGCGGTGGCCGCTCGTTGTGGGCGGGGCCGCAGGCGGGCGGGCGCGCTGGCGGGGTAGTCGCGCGGCACCGACACGGTCACTGTCGTCTGATACATAATATGTAACACTGACCGGGCGCAGCGTGCGTCCATGGCCCGCTCGAGGCGCGCGAGGAAGGCGGGCGCGGTGGCCGCTCGTTGTGGGCGGGGCCGCAGGCGGGCGGGCGCGCTGGCGGGGTAGTCGCGCGGCACCGACACGGTCACTGTCGTCTGATACATAATATGTAACACTGACCGGGCGCAGCGTGCGTCCATGGCCCGCTCGAGGCGCGCGAGGAAGGCGGGCGCGGTGGCCGCTCGTTGTGGACGGGGCCGCAGGCGGGCGGGCGCGCTGGCGGGGTAGTCGCGCGGCACGGTCACGGTGACGGCGGCCACACACGGCAGGCGGGCGTCGTCCAGCTGCGCCGTCAGCGTGATCGCGCCCGACCCGCCGCTCAGCTGCAGCGGCTCTAGAGACACCTGCCACAACATTATACCTTTAGTTGTCAATCCACTACAACAGCTCCATCTAGACTTGTACGGAGAACGCCAGGACATGCTCTCCATTGCACTCTGAGCGACCATGACCTTTCACATCAGGCCCATAGTTTGCATACCGTAAGTCATCACTGGCACACTAGTTGAAAACCTTCGTCTTCAGACACTATGGTATTTCTCACACACACATACTCACGCCTTGTTCCCGTCGGGGTAGGCAGAGACAATAGAATGCCACTTGCTTCTATCCTTACAGACCTCACTCGCTTTCTCTACATTCATTACTGTTTTCATACATATTCGCCGGTTGCGGACACTTCGGACCTTTCCTTTTCTCAAAACGTCCCCAATTTGTGAACATTGTTGTAAACGGACGTGTCGCTTTGCATTGCTAATTTAAATTCATTCAATTAATTTAATATTTATATTATACTTAATCTGGTAGTGTTAGTAGCTATTCTTCTCTTGTATTCTTTTTGTGGTAAATTCAGTGAATGTGCATTGTGCTTAGTGTAGAAAAAAATTTAAATTATTTATTTCTATCGAGCGTGATTTGATCGCGGAATTCAATAGTCAGGTCTGAGTTACCGCTGCGCCATACTAGCGTGACTGACCCCGGGCGAAACCTCGAACCAGTTTGAACGCACACCCTGTACCGTGATTTCCAGAGACAGTTTAGCGACAGTTACTGCGATATCGATCAATTGCGAGTTATCTTGGTACCGGCCGTCGAACCTAACAGCTCAACATCTTACGACAATTAAGCAATTATCTAGATATTAAGATACCGCAACGTAATTCAAGCTAAAATATTAGTACCTGCTACCGCATACGCTTTGTACTGCACTCCAATTTAATAAGTATTTTTTTTTTAAATAAATAAATTAGTTGTTTTTCGAAAATGAGCCTTTGTGGTGCATGTCAACAAGTTGTGAGCATTACTGACAAGATAACTTGCTCTGTCAACAACTGTTCCAAATCATATCATTACCTTTGTGTAAAATTAGCAAAAGAAAATTATTCCAAGCTATCTCACAGAGCAAAAGCTTCCTGGAAATGTCCTGTATGCAAATTACCTGCGAAAAGGACCGATGAAACTCCGATCAAACATACAGAACTTGTTGATATTGAGGACAAAGTGGGATCTCCAGAGCAGCAGTTAAGGGATAGTCATTTCTATGAGTTTGAAAAAAAAATATCAGCCAAGCTCGACACTATGTTGGCCACGCAGAGAAGCATGGAATCAAATATTGAGACTTGGAAGAATGACTTTAAACGACTTCCACAAGTCATTACATCTGTAGAATTTATGTCTTCTAAGTTCGACGAACTGCTACGTGAGGTAAGCCAGTTGCAATCGGAATCAGTTTATTTGAAAACAGAGAACGCCAAACTACACGAGGCCATCCAAACATTAAACTATAGAGTGGCTGTGATAGAGCAGCAATCTCGCGATTCAAACGTGGAGATTCAGTGCCTGCCGGAATATCCAAGAGAACACCTTATATCAACGGTTATACAACTTGCAAAAGTGGTTAAATGTCCCATAACTGAAAAGGATATACTTGTGTGTACTAGAGTTTCCAAGTCCAACCCTCAATCTGACCGACCTAAGAACTTGATTGTCAAACTTCCCTCTCCGCGTATGCGTGACACTTTGCTGGCTGCCTGCTTGAATTATAACAAGTCGAATCCCGAAAATAAACTTAATACGGCAGATCTAGGAATTGGAGGGAACAAGCAGCAAATTTACGTCGTAGAACACCTGTCCCCTAACAATCGCAATTTACAAGCTCAAGCACGTAAGTTTAAAAGGGACCATCTGTACAAATATCTATGGGTTCGAAATGGTCGGGTATTGCTAAGAAAGGACGACGCTACTCCGGCTATTTGGGTCAAAAACAGTGAAACATTGTCTACACTTAAGGATTGAGCTTCTTCTAATATATTATTCTCTTTATAAACATTAGATTTAAGATTTTTATATCTTTATAATGCCAAACTTAAAGATTTATTATCAGAACTGTAGAAGCATTCGCGGTAAATTGTCAGACCTTCACTTATTAAGTTTAAACTGTGATTACGATATTATAGTTTTGACAGAGACATGGCTCAACGATAGTGTCTATGACTCTGAAATACTGAATGATAATTATAGAATATATCGAAGAGACCGATATTCTGCAAACAGTTCGAAAGTTGATGGCGGAGGGGTCTTAATAGCCGTCTCAAATCAGATTGGCTCATATAGATTGTCATCGTTTGAAGGAAATTGTAATGAGGATTTATGGGTAAAAGTGATACCGCATTCTAGTCAGACTAGGAATAAGAAACTTAATATTTGTGCTGTATATCTTCCACCACCGGTATCATGCGATATGTTGGAAAATGAACTAAATAACATTAGTAATGCAATGGCTTTAATTAGCGATAAGGAGGACACTATTTTGGTAGGAGATTTTAATCTTGAACATTTAATATGGTACCAGAATCCTGATTGCGAAATAAGTGCTCTTCCATTTGAATGCAATCGTCGATTGAGTCAACTGCTTTTTGATTTTCAAGCACTGAACAACCTACTTCAGTTTAATTTAATAAAAAATAAAAATGGTAAGGTCCTCGATCTAGTTCTAAGTAATGCACCGTTTCATATATCAGAACAAATTCCTTCCCTCACGAAAATCGATTCTCACCACCCTCCTTTACTCATATCGTCTATATATTTGCCGATAAAATTTCTTAAAAAATCTACAGTTAGCAGAACCAACTTTTATCTAGCAAAGTATGATGACATCAATCACGATCTGCGTAAAATTGATTGGAACGCTATTTTTCAAAAAGAGCTTGATATAAATGCTATGATAAATAAGTTTTACTTAATTATTAGAGAGATTATTAATAAACATACACCAAAAAGCAAATCACACAATCAGAATTATCCAATTTGGTATACGAGGCAACTTGTACTGTTACTTAAAGAAAAAGAGAAATATCGTTTAAGATTTAAAAAATATAAGAATCCGCTGGATGAATACGAGTTTCATATCGCCAGAGCGAGATGTCACATTCAGATTAATGCATGTTACAATAAATATCTTCGGGCAATAGAAGAATCAGTTCTTAATAACAATTTAAAGTCATTTTGGTCTTTTATCGCATCAAAACGAAAAAATAAAACAAATTTACCCCAGGAAATGCATTTACATACGGCAAAATTCTCTACACCACAGGGTATTTGTAACGCATTCGCTACTCATTTCTCTTCTGTGTATTCGGATAGCACTCAGGTGTCTGTGTCGGATCTGGCTACCTTGAAGGGAGAAACTAATGATACGTTAAATCATATAGTAGTAACAGAAAAACATATTTCAGTTGCAATTAAAAAATTAAACAAAAATCAGGGCGCAGGCCCTGATCTGATACCTGGAATTTTTATTATTAACTGTGCAAATAATCTATCTTATCCTCTTAGTATTATATTCAACGCATCACTTAATCTTGGGGTATTCCCTGCAGCTTGGAAATCAGCCAATGTTGTACCAATTCTAAAAAATACTAGTAATAGTAGTGATATATGTTCATATAGACCAATTTCTATTCTCTCATTGTTTGGAAAGTTATTTGAATCTGTTGTTTGTTCCGTTCTAACAGCTCACGTAAAACCAATTTTGATTAATCATCAGCACGGGTTTAGATCTAAAATGTCTACCGTTACCAATATTGTTTGTCATATAACAGATGTATCTGAGGCAATAGACATGGGGCTACAAGTTGACACAGTATATACAGATATAAGTAAAGCTTTTGATAGAGTCGACCACGGATTAATTATATCAAAACTCGTAAAATGTGGCCTGTATGGCAAACTTTTGTCTTGGTTTTCCTGTTACTTGTCTGTCAGATCCCAAACAGTGGTAGCGTGTGGGCACCAGTCCGATGCTTTTCAAGTAACATCAGGAGTTCCTCAAGGCTCACACCTAGGTCCTATACTTTTTTTAATTTTTATAAACGATTTAGGTAAGATAATCAAAAATTCCAAGTTTTATTTTTTCGCCGATGATTTAAAAATTTCGAGAGTAATTAAGGACGCAAATGATTCCCACCTTTTGCAAGAGGACTTAACAAGAATTTCTCATTGGTCATCTGCAAATAAGTTACCATTAAACATCGATAAATGTAAGCATATAAAATTTACGAGGAAAAAGTCACCATTAGATACTAAATATAGTATAAACGGAGTTGACCTCGAAGAAGTATGGCTTATTAGAGATCTGGGCGTGATATTAGATAGACAACTAAATTTTAAAGCTCATCTTGAACTAATAGTTAATAAATCTTTTAGAATGCTTGGCTTCATTTGGAGAAATGCTAAGAAATTCAAAAATACTCTTGCTTTAAAAACACTATATGTGTCTCTGGTACGTAGCCATTTAGAATATTGTTCAACTGTATGGAGTCCTCACTACAAGTGTGATATGCAAAGACTTGAGAAGATTCAAAAAAGGTTCATGTTTTTTATGTGTGTCCATCAATACAAGCTACATCAATTACAATCATACAATGAGCGCTGTTTCTTTTTTGAATTGACAACTCTCTCGCGTAGACGTTGGAATTCAGATCAGGTTTTTCTTTTTAAAATAGTTAATAATTTGATTGAATGTCCTCAATTACTGGAAAAAATTAACTTCAAGGTTCCTCGTGCTAATGCTAGAGTGAATAACTTTCAGCCTTTTGCAATAGATACTTACCGAACAAATGTAGGGTTCCACAGTCCTTTACCTCGGATATGCCGTCAACATAACGCATGGTTCAACGACATAGATGTTGATCTACATAATATATCTTTAAACAAGTTTAGAAGAGCGTGTTTGGAATACGAGATGGAACACTAATATTTAAATATTTGTTGTGTCTGTAAATTTTAATAGAATATATTTATACATATTCCTTTTTCTTGCAATATCCTTAAGCAATAGCGAAGGAAATATTATATAATGTGTATATTATAATATATGGATAATATCCATAACATGTTCTTCTCTACCTCTGTTTACAACTAGATAACTAATTTGCTGTGTTTACCCATAATTGGATGTTCACTATAGATTTTAAGTTGTGTATATGTATTGTAAATAAGCTTATGTGTACTATCTGTCGGTAAACCTTATTAAATAAATAAATTTGGTTGACGAATGTTTTTTTTTATCTTTGACGTTTATTTATTTATTTATTTCATATAGGAAGGCCAACAGCGTACAATAGTTTTAAATAAAATCTAATAGTGACAAAAAGCCAATTAAAGGTACTCACGGATAGCAACATATTAGTTTAGAATAGTTACGAACACTTCAGTTAATACTGTCAACGATAGTGATAGATATACTTATATAATTAATTACATACTTATACTTATGCTCTTAACAATTCAATGAAAGAATTCGTTAGTCAACATGCGTCTAGCCAATGCTACGCTTGTGCAGAATAGGTCTAAGCCTACTCGCTTATCGATTTTATTAAAGTTACTGCTCAGTCGTCACAAGTTGGAATTTTGCCTGTATTTGGTTTTAACTAATGTTGTATGTATAAGAGGATTGAAACGCAAAAGGCTAACAGGGGTATTAAATTTTATCACAGTTAATAGTCAGTCAATTAAATTGGAAGTAATTTTCAAGAGAAAAAATATATCTGCTATTTCTCTTCTCATGGAGAGAGGGAGTATATGAAATCGTTTGCAAAGATTATAATAGTTTTCTGATTTAAAAGGAATTTTGAGTCGAAAACATAAATACTTAATAAATTTTAATTGTATCCTCTCAATTCGTCTAATATCGTTGTATTGTGGGTTCCACACCTGGGAAGCATATTCGAGTATACTGCGTACGAATGTGCAGTAAAGAATTTTAAATGTTTTGATGTTTTTGAACGAAGCACATGTGCGTTGTACAAATCCCAGGGCGCTTAAAACTTTCTTGACTATATGTTCAATATGATCATCAAATAACAGTTTAGAGTCATATAAAACTCCAAGATCACGCAAGACAGTATTTTTGTTAGTGTTTGACTTTTTAATTTATAATCCGATGGTATAATGTTATATTTACGTGTAAAAGTAACTACAGAGCATTTGGAGGGATTGAGATCAAGCTTATTGGTTTGGCAATAGTTGTCCAGTCGGTCTAGGTCAGCTTGAAGGTTCTCAACATCACTAAGAGTCGCAATGGTATTAAATATCTTCATATCATCAACAAAACAGAGCAAGCGAGTGTTATGAAAGCAGGTGGAAATATCATTTATAAAGATAATAATAAAGGACCAAGTAACGAACCTTGCGGAACCCCACTGGGAATGGTTACCCAGCTCGAGATATAGTTACTGATTACCACAGCTTGTGACCTTCGGTCAATATAAGATGAAAACCACCGATGCAAGTCCCCGACAATGCCGAAAAGTTGAATTTTCGTTAAAAGCGTCTTATGGTCTATTCGGTCAAAGGCTTTGCTATAATCGGTATATACTACATCTACCTGGCTACCATAGTCCATGGCTTCAGTCAGAAATTCACTGAGCAAGATAAGGTTGGATACAGTAGATCTCCCTTTAAGGAATCCATGTTGAGATGGGTGGAAGGAGTTTTTTAATGAGTGGTAGAACTGGGTGTGTATTATCTTCTCAAAGACTTTGGCTATTAGGCATAGCTTAGATATAGGTCTGTAGTTTAATACATCCGTTTTAGAACCTTTTTTGTTCTACGAAGTCTCCCGCGGCCGACCTGCCCACACACACACTTGCCTGATATAATTGATAAGTCATTCTGTCTTTACTCATTCGCTCCACTCCTCCGTGGTATTTCGGATAAGAATATTTTACGAAGTTTGCCAAACGCTGCCTATCCAATTGCGATTCGACGAGTGACTCTTTAATTAATTAATTAAATATAAATGCCAATAATTTATGTCTAATAAATGAGTGTCTTAACTCTGAATGATTAATATTATTATTGGCTTCTATGAGCGCTATGGTGAGCCAGATGATACTATGTCAACGGGATCACACATGCGTCCGACCGCCAATGCGTGGTTGTTTTTGAGGTGTAAATGTTTATGGTGATATGACTATAGCCTGACTGGCGTGTGCAAAGGACATGAATATCGCTTGGCGGGTTATAGATGTATCGAATTAAAGAATTAAAATTATCGAAGCATTAGCCTTAAATTCAATATTAGTGGAAACTCTCTCAGTTCCTACACCTGTAGGTCTGGCAACATAGGCGTCATGTTGTGACACTGTGTACACTACATATACCTTGGTACACAAAATATTCACATACCTTAAATCTTGAGTCTAATCTTGCGATCTCTCCTTGAAGTACATCCGGTATCTCCATTGTGGGCTCTTCCAGTTTCGCTTGTTTCTGTGGCGGTGGAGGGGGTAGGTTCCTGTTAAGAAAATTTAATTTTTTTAAATTTTGTTATCAGGTGTTTAATCACTTATATAGTTATTTTTAAATGTTATTGTGGTTTGTTTAATATACGATATGAAATATTATACTGTCTGTCCTGTAGACATTGGTTAGTGTTGCTATATCCGATAGCTGCCTCATTTTCCAAACGGCGTAGGAAGCTGAACTTAATTTAGATGACAATTTCTCAGTATGGGGGGGGGGCCCATATTGAGTTTGTTGCAATTTAGAATCTAGTGTAACTCCTAGGAACACTGTATCAGTAACTAATCGTATATCGAGTATTCAGATTGGAGTGCAGGAATCCCGCCCGAATACGATTGTGGCTTTTTGCCTTAGAAGGCAAAAGGATATAGATATCATTATATTCTAACTTCTACATCAATATGCTGAGAATGGCGACATTTTCTTTGATTTCCATCGAAGGGTGTGCGAATATATACAACAATATTGTATGACCGAGACAGGATTACGAGAGCCGCCATTTCGATACACTCTCTTTAAATGACAGTTTGTCGTTAGTGGTAGTCGTATCTTCAGTTATGTACATGAACTAACTTGAGTGGCGGTCCGTTGAGAGCGTCGAGCGCCGAACCGAACGTCCGCTTGAGCGTGTGGTTGGCCAGCGGCGACTGCAGGCAGTTGTTGACCACTTCCAGTAGGGGATTGAAGATTTGCTCCTTGGGTACAAAAGAAACAATATTATTGCTTAAATAAAAATTAATCAAGAAAATCGACTACCTCTAAACTGAAAAATGTAAGGAATTAGAGGGTCATAAAGTTTATTTTTAATAAAAATAGGCCGTGTGAGCATGGGTCACCGATTTTTATTACTAGTAACACATTCGGAAGACGCGAAGTGCGCAAGCTCCAGTTATTATATTCGAACGCTAAAACATGAACTAAGCATATAATATAATTATTATACTTCTCTTTTATATATTGGCACTTCTTGCCCAGACTAGGCATAGCCTGTATTATGGGTACTAGACAAAAATATATTTAATAGAATAAACTTCCTTAAACATACATAAATACATATAAACATCCACGACTCCGAAACAAACATCCATATTATCATCCATCATACAAATGTTTGCACCTACCAGGATCCAAACCTGATACCTCTAGCTCAGTAGGCAGGATCACTAACCACTAGGCTATATGGGTTGTCATACCATCAGATACTACAAAAGGACATCAGCATCAGATAAGTATGAACATAACTAAAACTACTTATATTTCAGTATGTTGTTGTGGATATAAATTCTAGCAGACCTTTTAAGACCACTTGATTTCAAGTAAAAAAATCATAAAACCGTGTGGCCAATCCAAGAGGTTTACATGAAGTATGATGTTAAAAATGATAATTATACCTTCCCAGTGGGTGGCAGGCTCAGTCCCACCCCCTCACTCCGCTTGAAATCTAGTTTCTCCAGCACCACCTCACATTTGATGAGAGTCTCCAACGGCATACGTTTGTTGGGATTCGACAAGATGTCCAGCAGGTTCTTCATTTTTGTCAACTTCTCCACATCTTGAATTGAAATAAATATAAAGAATAATAATTATGAAAAATTTTAAAATAGAAAATATAAGAAAGTGTTTCTAAAGTCTACATGAATTTAACTGTGATAAACCATATTATTATTGAAGATATATTACTGATAATGAATAAATACTTTTGTGACATGCCAGATACATACAAACATATTATATTATACTAGTGGAGCCAACAGACGTTGTCCTGTACACATGTTTTAAATTTGAAAAATCGGTCCAGCCGTTAGGAGCAGTTCACTAACATACACATGAGCAGGAGAATTATATTATATGGGCGGAATTGAGAATCTAAACCAATCTCAAATTCACTGAAACAACCAAAAAAGTCATCAAAATCAGTCCAGCCGTTTAGGAGGTAGTTTAATTGTGAATCTAAACCATTTTCGAATCCACCTGAAGACACACACCAATCTCAAATTCACTGGAACACACAAAAATATCATCAAAATCGGTCCAGCCGTTTAGGAGGTAGTTCAATTGTGAATCTAAACCATTCTCGAATCCACCTGAATACACACAGAAAGTTTCATTAGAATCGGTCCAGCCGTCTAGGAGGAGTTCAGTGACATACACACACACACAAGAATTATATATATATAAAGATTATACACTAGCTGACCCGACAGACACTGTTCTGTCAATACAAAAAAAAGTATGAATGATTTGATAATATATAGTAATAAATTGATATGGATAAATAATTGCCAAGTTTAAAGTTTTTTAATGGATATAATATCCTTAAGAGATAGACATATGCCATCACATACACAATTCCACTATACAATATTTTATTATTTCTCAAAGAGTTTTAGATAGTGTTTTCGTTGAAAGCTCCAAGACGGCTTATCTTTTCTGACACATCCAACAAATATAATAATTGTTCCAAAAATGTATGTGTAAAATGTAAATGTTAACAAAATATGATAAACTAAAACATTCATCGGGAATCAGGCTATCCATTGGTGAAAACATGAAAATCGGTGCAGTAGATTTTGAGTTTTATATAGAGACTTATAATATGTAGGACTTTGTTTTATAATATGTAATGATACATTGGTATTTCTTTAAATTTAAAACAATAAAAAAAGTGTGTGTGTACTTATGTCTGCACGCAAGAAGTTATACTTCTTTGCGTTAGGCCAAAGAAGCAAAAATCATAAAAATGATTTATTCCTCGTGCTATTCTACGTTTTTAGAAAGAACAGTTTTGTAAAAATCTTGCAAAGACGGCTTTGAAAATTAATTATTAGATAATGAATACGGCTGTGTGGGCTTGAACCCTTTGCCTGTCCTAATAATGGACGACGGAACCAAAAAAATAACGAATAACGTAAACGACAGAAAATTTTAGGAACCAACAGTGATGCGCACGCATCTTAAAATTTCACTCTCATATTTTTTCATAACACGCCTAAAGAATAACTTAAAAAATTATCTCTTTATTCTTTCTAACTAGTTTCTAGCTGGAAAATTTCCACAAACGGTTGCTCAAAAGGCAGAGGACACATACATACCTACCACATGGCTTCCCAATTTGTTATAATTAAAGTGATATCCCTGACTTCTGGGATTAATTATACGAATTAAATTTGTAACCAACATTTATGAACAATACGAGACTCGAACCCGCGCCTCTTGGGTTCCGACCGAGCGCTCTTACCAAGAGAGTCAACCGTTCTTGGACGCATGCTTCATAAATCCTGGTATGTCTTGTTCAACGCTCAGGTTGTGGCTCCATTGGTAAGAGCGGTCGTACGGAACTTCAGAGGAGCGGGGTCGAGTCCCGCATCGTTCATAAATTTTGGTTAAAAATTTAATGCATATAATTAATCCCATAATATCTCTTTTAAAATAACAAATTGATTAGATTTGAAAGCGCGATATCTCAAGTCAATATGCCAATATTGGGGTTGAGCAGGTTATCAACTGTAAAGTGGATCCTGTAGATAATATCAAGGTTTAATGAAGGTATGGCGCGTGTTCACTGACCTCTACTATATATCACTGGACTGGCGGCTGTCAAAGTGCTTTTGTGCCTGTTTGATATTCGCCATTTTGGCGCTGTTGGCCATGTGGCGAGAGTCTGCGGTACTAAAACTAGTGATGATAAACTCAGCAAACATCGATAGATGGTGGGACACTATTTACATAAAAAAAATTGTATACTTTATTACGTTGATTCTTGAAGTATAAATAACACGCAAAACGAAGGAAATTAATTCAAAATGCAAAAATACTTTATAGTACGTTACACGCAGCCATTTGTATTATACGTCAAAATTAGTTCTCAAGACGCTCGCAAGTGGCGCTTCAAAAAGGCACAAAAAATTAGCTGTCAAACATATGCAACAGCCTGTCCAGTGATATTTTTAAAGGTCAGTGGGCGTGGTACTCACTCTCCCCCTCGTTGACCATCCTCATCACCATGCGGCGCAGCGGCTCGATATACTTGGACAGCTGGCGCACCTTCTCCCGGTAGGCCGCCTCCTCGCCCCCGGGGGAGGCGCCCCCCGCCCCCTGCCCCGCCCCCGCCGGCGTGTTCAGCGAGGACGATGGGGACGCCACCATACCCATGTTCACACTTGAATAACAAATTCAAAATAGCATGTGACATCAGTTATTGAAAGCCAAAAGAAAAACTACGTGAGTGTGTTTGTTGCATCATTTTACATTTTACATATTATATTGTAATTGAAATGATTTGTAAATCGATGGAAATGTAAATCTTGATATATAAAAGTGGCAATGAGTTTCTTGCTATTTCTTCTCATTAGCTCAACCCTTTACGAAGTAGCGGTAGATTCAATAAGAAAAGTAATTTTTTTTGACATTCATAGGTGTCATTTCCGTGACCTACATGAATAAAGTGATTTTGATTTGATTTACCACCCAAATCGAATGTCTCAGATCTGAGAAGAACGGGCGCAACAAACTCAGCGGGCTTTTTTTTTCATCAAAAAAATATGTTTACGAAGTAAAATTGTACAATTATTAAACTTATTATTTAATAGCTCGAGGGTGGTCGCTTCATAACCAAGCTGTGGTATCATTAAGAAAGTCATTTATGTTATAGTAACCTTTACCACAACAACGTTTTTTAACAATTCTTTTGAATAACGTAATACTTTTGTTTTGAACATTTTCTGGGATCTTGTTGTAAAAGCATATACATCGCCCCACAAAAGACTTACTAACTCGACTTAGCCGAGTAGTAGGCAATATAAACTTATGCCTGTTCCTGGTGTTTACGTTATGTTTATGACAGTTTCTAACAAATTCACTTATGTGCCTATGAAGATACATTACATTATCAAGAATATATTGAGAAGCAGCAGTCAAGATGTTAATTTCTTTGAATTTTGCTCTCAATGAAAAATAATCTCAGTATTGTAACAATAAATAATTCACATTGTTTTATTTATAACCTGCTGCAAATTATATAAAAATTGATAGATTTTAAAATAAATGTGGTTATATTATTTTCAAAATAGATAGCCATCTGTTATTTATTATTATTATTAGTCCTAACAGCATGTATATTTGTTTCAGGTATAAGAAAATAAAACTTGTTTCAATCTTAAGCACCAATCAATACCATTAAAATTAGTAAAAGAATACTCTAAGCTTGGTGGTCTACCTTAACGTGACATTGGCAAACTTGTGGTATACCTTCCACAGGAGCCATAGTAGGAAGAATAGAATAGAATAGAACGCATTTACCACTAAAAAAACCTGCCATTTATCATATCACTGCTCTTTGACTTCCCCTTAAAGCCTCATCTAGTATCAAAATACTAGGTCCCGAAATTAAATGAAATATTTTATTAATTTAGGTACAACTTGAACACTTATGAAACTCAAGTTTGATGCCATCAATCATCATGTTATCTGAAAGACAAGCCAAATTGGCTTCAAAGAAACTGGGCATATGTGTGTCTTCTACCGCATGTATCACTGGAAGTGTTCCAAAGAGCTGTTTAACCTGATTTCTACCGCCGAATTGCACCTACCAGACGACACGTCACAAATTAAGAAAGAAAGAAAATTATATTATTTGATCACATAGTTTACAAAGAATAAAATAAAATTAACAAAAAAAATATTTACAATAAAACAACACTAAATCTAAAATAAAAGCAACAATAATTGTTGTATGTGATCAAATACAGGTCTCTCGCTCAGCATTGTGCTGCAGCAAGCTGCAGCGCTGGTTGTCAGTGGGAGCCTTACTTGGGTGACATCACGGATACAGCCTGCCCAAATTATCAATCAATTACTAACTAATTACTATATCATCCCTACCATCTGAATGTGTGGCACAGTGTGGCCGTTAGTAATCTGTGTATGTTACCGTTGTTGTTGTGCATGCACACTCATGTGTTGCGGGGCGGAGGGCGACGGACTGCCGGTGCAGCCGCCCAGCGCACCCAGTGAGGACATCGGAGACGCCAGGGCTCCGCTCAGCACCCCTCCACCTGACACAGGCACCCATTAGTCCGAGAATGTGTTTAAAGATCATCATCCTAAGTAGTTCTCGATTATAAAACACTACTGTGTTAACTACGGTGACTGAACTTTAATATAATAACTTTAATGTTTCATGAATCTGAATGCATATAAATTATTTATGGTTTTCTCAAACATATTCCATCACTATTTTCACATTCTTTGCAACCATTATATAGAGCAGATGTACCAGTCTTCCTGAGGAATATCTTGATTGGCCTCTTGGAATGCATTGACCAATTATTCAGGGCTAATAAGCCATATGATCTTAGTGTATTCTTAGCTTATCTTCGTATATTTCGTTTCGAAGTGTTAGTATTTCTTTTTACATTTAGTTGAATGGGTCGGTTTATTTTTACGAAATCAAATGGCAAAATGAGCCAAAGCTACAAAATAATAAAATTTAAGAAACTTACCCATAGAAACTGGACTGGGGCCACCCATATTAGGTGACGAAGCAGACGGAGATGGGCTCTGTCGCAGAAACTGATTAGGGGGTGGACCCCTGGCCGCGTAGCCCGGACCCATCATTCCCACATCAGGCTTTCCCTGCGCGCGTCCGTGCATTTGAAGCATGTTCATATTCACCATCTGATTTCCACCCATACCACCAACTAAAAATACTTGACAGTTTACAATAGATATGGGAAAAATAAGGTCAAGTTTCTGATGGTAACTAAATCTTAACATTATAATCTACAAATGCTAGTAAACATAACTAATGAAAAAGTTTTTTTAACTTTATTTAATTTAAAACATAATACTAACACCGTTATTCATAATAGTCTGCTAACTTAAAGCATAGCTAATTCTCACACTGTCTTCTTCTATTGACCTAAGTCAGAATGAGAAAAAACACTTCTTAGCGCCTGTTTTAAGTTAAAGAAATATTATGAATAAGAGGGTTACAAAATAACAATGAGTAAATTATTATCATGAGAACTAACAGCAAAATATGAAACATTCTGCAACTTCATAGGATGTGTGACACAGTAAGATAAGCATAAATTGAGATTTAAACTAAATAATTATATATTATAACGAGATGAAATGCTCTGTGATTTTAGTGCATCAGTGTTGTATCCATGACATATTCTTTGGTCAGGGTTTTTTGTAATATAGATTGTGTAGCCAATTTTTTTTAATGTTTATAGAGCTATTGACAAAATGTAACATATTTATTCAAACCTAATATATAAAAGACAAACTTCCTCACCCATTTGATTTTGCATCTGTCCTTGCATGTTATTTGGCACCATTTGCCCACTCATTCCTCCTACTTGGTTACACTGCATTTGCCCCACCATAGTACTAGAGCCTGTCATAGGAACCTGCATTGCATTGGACATTGACATATTGGGCATCATCTGTCCTTGCATCCCAGACCCTGCTAACTGGCTTTGTAGTTGGGAACTCATTGGATTTCCCATTCCCATACCGCCAACCATATTATTACCCATCTGACCTTGATTTGGAACCATTCCCATAGATCCTCCAAGCTTGTTCTGAAGTTGCATATTCAATTGAGGTCTGTTTAAAGTTTGAAGTAGGTTTGTTGCAGTTTGTGATTGTTGGCCTTGTTGAACAATTGGACCTTGTTGCCCCAACTGTCCTTGCATTGTCATTCCAGGATTAGGCCCCATGACACCTTGTTGCATTTGACTCTGTGCCATGTTCATCATTTGGTTTCTTGTGCCTTGTGACGCCATGTTTTGTAGAGCATTAATAGGATCTGTAGCCATGCCTGGTTGACTGTTTGGCCCCTGAGGCTGCTGTCCACCTTGGTTTGGAACTTGATTTCCTGGACCAGGCTGATTTTGATTTTGCACTTGCATGTTTGGGCCTCCTTGATTCTGTTTGGGTTGTGCTGTAAACATTATTTGTGAATAAAAATAAAATAACTATTAAATATTTAAACCAAATCGAATGCATTAATCACATAATATTAGGATTAAGTAGATATAATTCATAAAGGTTTTAAACGAATTAAAAAATGTATATACAATGAAAAAAAAAATTAAGAACTTTTAATTGCCTCGGTATACAGGCTGTCCCAGAGTTATGGGACATGAAGGGAAAGTACCTTAAATATTGAAGATAAGCTATTTTACTGAAAGAAGACTTTATGTTATTATTAAAAGTTAGTACTTCTGCATTCAAAGATTTTCTAAAAATTACTTGCATCGTTTGGGAATCGAACCGACTGAAATGTAAAAAAAAAAACACCCTTACTTTTATGATGCCAATTGAAAGAATGGCCAAAAACTAATAACTCTTCTTATGTAACATAGTATATATAATAATGATGTACATACATAAAATATTTGACTTTCATAACTCTACTCATAATGGGTCTGTTATAAATATGCAATGAATATTTTTTCAAAATTTCAAGTGAACAACTTACACATTTCCCTAACATGTAAAATCAATTTGGCTATCATATTCATGTATTCCTCCCGTGTCTTGGCCTTCATAAAGACATGGTTCTCCATTTCACTGCTGTTTCTGGCAACCTGCATTCCCGAACGTTGAATAACTTCTTCACTGAAATGAAAATTTATATATTTTTTATTTAACATAAGCTTATACATGTTTTCGTAGATGTTCAAATATAAGTATGTATATAATATATATACATATTATAATATTTTTCTTCATCAAAATTAAATTTATTTAAGTATTGTCATTTGTAATAATTAAAATTTTGTATCAGTGAAATGTAAATGCTAAATATACACACAATACAGCCAGATCCTAAAATGGGTTTAATGCTCAGACATATTACTTTATATAAAAATATATATATTTCTTAAAACTGCTCTTATTAAAGCATAGCGGGCACAAAGATCTATTTTAAAGGTAATATTTCGTAAACACTTCAATTTTTCCTACTTATTCGCTATACAAAGAGGCCATAAAACCTACCATAAAACATTTCAAAAAATTTTTTTATGCCGAAATAATACTAGACAAATTAAAATCCCTCATTATCTTGTAAAAACCAGTTTGGCTCAACATTTTCTTGCATTTGCCTTTCCTTACTTATTTAGTCAAGTAAATAATCTCCAAAATATTACTAATTAGTCTAAATACTAATTTAAAAAGACAACTCAGGATATACTGCACTCCCTAGACTACGACTCTACCCAAGCCTTGCTTAAAATAACCCACTAAGATTTTTCAAAACGCACACTCACACAAACACATCACACACACACACTCACACATACTCTGCCAGTACACTGCTAAAATATAAATAAATATTATGTATGTGCTTAAACACATAGATAATGGTTACTTATAACATATTATATTAATTTAAGAAACAAGTACTTTACTTCTATCAAATATTTTCAGAACTCATTTAAAAATTTAATTTGAAGCTCGCTCATGAACCAGTTTTGTAACTTATTGTATGTTCACTTGTTTTCCGCGATACAAGCATGCCTAGTGCGGAAACTGCTACTAATTTTGTATTTTTATGTATCCATTTTGTCAATATATATATTTTATTTCTTTCTTTCTGCTAAAACTACAAATCAGTAATATCCTTATTGCCTAGTATTGACTTCAATTATTAATGCTAAATCAGAAGACAATAATTTGCACCTTAAAGCCTAATCTTCAAGTTTTGCACATTAGTTAGTTGTCCCAACAGAATATGCCTCGAACTAAGGGAATCTCTACTATGTCATTATTATTCATTTAATTATTTTAGTTTCACAAATTATAAACAATGGATACTTTAAAATTTTGAGTTCTTTTATTGAAGAAAATCTTAGCTCAATTTATCAAAAGTTTTTTTGTTGACCGTGTTTATCCCTTAATTTTGTATATTAAAGATATTTAGTTCTGCAAGTCCTATTTCAAAATATGGAATCCATAATAAATTATTTATCAGTATGAAATATATACCTCATAATAATGCATAATTATTTAGACAGTGAACAGTTTATAATTAGAAAATATTTGTATTAAATTATGCATTTTACTAACCTATAATAAATATAGATATGAAAATATAATAAAACCATTATAATTAGTGAGATTACACAATAATTCAATTCTTACATTTTTGCAACCATTGTTTGCCTGGCACTTTGCGTCCTCCAATTATTATCATCTGCTGCCATCGTATTGAACTTCGTATTATCCATGTTGCGCAGAATAATATTTAACACAAAAACTCTTCACTGAATAATAATTATAACCAATCTCATAGACTACTTTATTCGCTACCTCAATTATTATTATGTTTCAATCCCAAATCCCGATTCCATTTTCCAAGGACAAGGAAGGCCGAAGGACTGGAAAGTAGTCAAAGTAGAAAGAGCAAAATATTGGAGTAGGTTGTATCTACTTTGACCTTGATATCACACAATGACAAATGGACTTATCATACAAACAGGATAGAGTGTAAGTACTATTGTGTCAAGTTACTTGACTCAAGTAGTTATGAGCCAAGAAGGGTAGCCACAAGAGCCCTGTGATTTACGAGTAGTTAACATTCAAGGGAAATGATAAGACTCTATAGTTAACTGGATCGGTGCCATGCGTCAACGATATTTGAAGCTCGCCCGAAGTTACCAATATTGTTGTATCAATGCAAAAATATTTATAGAAATTGTGTTACTACTAAAGGGTTTTATCCAATTTTTTTATTCTTATTTTTATATTCTTCCTACCGCGGCTTCAGTGGAAGACACCATTTTGCCAGTGTCACGCTAAAGTACACTACCACGCTTTGAGTATTTGATTTCTAAGATTATCGGTAATAATTGGTGCCAAGGTTAAACAAAGTTTTATTTTATTAAAATACCTGAAACAAATATACATGCTGATAGCCAATACAATTTTTGACACCCGTATAGTAAACATGGCACAAAGTACATGAATTGAATAATTTGCTTTGTTCTTCCATAGGTATTACATAAAGTTACCAGAATCGTTTCCATGTTTAACAATTAATATATATGAAATGGCGAAAATCTGAATTGCCTACGTTTAAGGCGTTTCGATGCCTTAAATTTATATCGAAAACGAGCAGAGAATTTCTGCAGTGGATCAAAACCTACAGCAGGAAGTTGGACGGCGAATTTCAGGGTGTGTAAAATTGTACGAAGAAGAATGTGTAGCTGTATATGTGTGCCTACAACCAATAATATCAATTAATACAAATGTCTAATATCTAACTTGTAACGTAATACCTTCGTAGCATTATAGATCGTAGAAATATAATCGTGTATATTAACTGTAATAAGCGTATGCCGAAAGATTCGTTCTGAAAAGAACATTTTATTTTATATACCGTAATAGCTTTTATAAGAACCATTTCATAATGCTGTACATCAAGTCATAGAATCATACAGATCACCAGTAGTCTTCTAATCGAAGTACAAGCATCGTCACGTTCTCTCGAAGACCGCAGATATACTCACGTGATCAGTCATATGCTCCACGTTGCACAACCTCACAGCAAGGCCAAGCGTACTCGACTGAAGCGTCGCGGCGTCGATCACTATTCATTCAATTTTAATCAATGAGCGACAGAGTAGGTGTTCAATGCTCATTGAAATCGGATGATCGAGGTTCGACGCGAGTTTACACAAGCGCGCGCTCGCTGGCTGGTTTACTGCGATATCATTAGTTTTAGAGCGAGATAGAACACATAATATTATTCTCAATTCTTATTCAATGAAACGTTTAACTATTGGTCAAAATGTAAGCTTTAGTATTGGTGTGTATTTTCTAAACTTGTAAATATTTTTTAAGTAAAAATTGTAATTGGTTTTAAGGATTTTTTATATATATCACGTAACTGAAGTAAAATAAATCATCTTCCACATATTCCTCACAGTCTTCATACTACTCAAGCAGTTGTTTTATTTAATCTCCAAACGCTCAATCTCTAAAAATGGATTGAAGAGCAGCTGAAGAATAGATTATTTATATGTGTGGTTCTGGGGAGATTATCATTCCAGTGGCAGAGCTCATTGCCACCACACGCATCGCAGGTTGCGGATAACGAACGGCCTTCAGATATGGAGGTTAGCGAATAACCAATAAGCTGTCGCGGTCATCGGAGGGGTCTATCTTAGAGGCGTCGGGGAGCCAGTGGCTGGGTGTACCCCAACAAATGGCGCGCAATCTCATAAGTGGTAGATGACAGTGGCGAGTTGGAGGTGCCCCTTTAATATAAGCACCACGGTTCGGGGAGATGGGCCTCGTCAGCCATGGTAGGCAGCTCGTCTAGGAGAAGGAAAACTCTGATTTCAAACCACAACGGGCCTGATCAGCCAATCGGTCAGAAGAGGTGACAGCGGCCTCGGAGTTTAAATAACTTCTGAAATGCCTGATGCAGAAGGCAACCGGAAGCCACTGCATTATTTTCCCATGAAAGTAGTCATGTCAGTACAAGTAAAGAACAATAAATAAGTGGCCATGCGACCCGCTTAGCAACCGGTGCCGTGCTGCGTCCGGGGCAGTCAGTGGGAAATGGGCTACCGGCCATGTGGATGTAGGAAACCAGGCAACACATGGAAAATGGACTACTGGAAACTCAGTAAAGTTGTGCCACATCCAAACGATAGGTACTTGGAACGTGCGCGGATTACTCCAACATGGAAAGCTTGACATTCTTGTCTGGGTGAAACCCACTGGAAAGGAAATGATCATTTCACAATGGACACCTATGCTCCTACTAGCACTGCGAGTGAAGAAGATCTGGAGAATTTTATACAAAACTGGAATCGGCTATATCTCAGATACCCAAAAGAGAACTTCTGCTTATACTGGGAGACTTTAACTCAAAGATAGATTTTATGGTGAATACACGATATGATATGGCATAATTCTGTTTGTAACTCGGCCACGTTCTTGTATCGTTTTTTGTATAGCATATCTTTCACATATCCCCACAAGAAGAAATCTAATGGTGTAAGGTCCGGGGATCCAAGTAGGAAAACATTCATCTTACGTTGTTCCTTTCTTTTAAAATACTATGTTACATAAGAAGAGTTATTAGTTTTTGGCCATTCTTTCGATTGGCATTATAAAAGTAGGGGTGTTTTTTTTACATTTCAGTCGGTTCGATTCCCAGACGTGGCAAATAATTTTTAGAAAATCTTTGAATGCAGAAGCACTAACTTTTAAAAATAACATAAAGTCTTCTTTCAGTAAAATAGCCTATCTTTGATATTTTCGGTACTTGGCATGAAGATGCCCCATAACTTTAGGAGACCCTGTATATATATTAGTATATACAAAGGTACTCTGTGATATACATTGTGTCAATCCTAAAATAATGATATTAAATTGTATAGTCTATGGTTTCATGGCTGTATGGGCTTTTGACTCCTTTGCCGGTCCAGATGGACGAACAGAACCAAAAAAAAAAGTCTATGGTTTCATTGGCTGTATGGGCTTTTAACTCCTTTGCCTATCCAGATGGACGAACAGAACCAAAAAAAAAAGTCTATGGTTTCGATTGTCAATTCATGACATTTGACAAATTAAACCAAAAAAAAAAACAACAAATACAACAAATTTCGAATAGAGCACATGAAATGATGAAAATAGCAAACATTACAAGTTGAGCATTGAAGAGTCAAGACTATTCATTAATCATTTATTTAATTTATAATCAGCAAATAATCAGTATAAATATAATTTGTGCTCACTACCATAATGTCGTCTACAGTTTTACGAGTCAAACGAAGACTTGAAGATAACCCTCAAGATGCATTAATTCTTCTCTGCAAACGAAAGAAAGTAGACACCGAAGAAATATCTCCGTCACTTTTTGTATTTAGAGGGACTGTAGATAGTCAGGTAGGTATATAAATTTATCAATTTACCTACATCGAAGTTACACCAGAAAATTTTAGTGATTTCCATCGTAATTTGTAATTCCAGGAGAATGTATGTGTGAAAAACATACTACCCAAAAATGATATCAAATTAAAGCAAAATCTGAATGTTAAAGATGTCCTTAACAAAGCACGTAAAAAAAAGAAGGAGATATCAGTACAGAAGCGTTACGAAGTAGTAAACTCTAGCAGAGGTCTTGAGGATGACTTCCATTTGGTAGATGTACATCCAACTGGGCTTGAAATGGAAGAGATTATGTTTACTTATGATTTGTATACTTCAGCAGTTGAAGAGTTTGATATAAACATGCTTGATGATCTTATAAGGTGTGTGCTCTTTTGAAAAATAAACAATTCTCAAATAATTCTTCAATGTTTTTGATAGGTAGTTTTTACAGGATTCTTGGGTGGATCAATGATAATTGTAGGCATATCCATAAACAGTAGAGGGTCAATTATCCAGTCTATTTCATTTTATGATCATAACTGGATCTACTGTATATTTAAATATTTCAATTTAGTGACATAACTTCTACACTTATATATATATATATATATTATTGAAGGTTTGGGTTGTTACCCACCAGAACTGCCTAGCCAGGCATGTTATTATGTGCAGCCAACACCATAGTGTTGCCCACCTTTTACGAAAGTTTTTTTTAGTTTAGTTCCTAGTAGGAAAGGTTTTACTTACAACCCATAACAAGAATTGAGTAAAGTAAATGGCAATGTGTAGATATACCAGAAAATTCTTAGTCATTAATCCATTGTGAAAGCACTATCAAAAACTGGTGGTTAATAATGCTCTCTATGAATTTGTGGAGCCCAGAGGCTAATTAGCCAGATCTGAGCTATCACCTATTTTTGTGATTGGATAGACAAAGGCTGACTTACATGAGTCTGGGCCTTATTATTTATAAATGCAGAAATTTTAACATCATGGAGCTGTTTTTAAAACTTAGAAGTGCCTCTTGAACTAGCAGTCTCGCGCCAGATTTTGGTGAGACAACACATCCTGATGATGCCTCGTGTAGAGGCGAAATACATGTCAATTTGTCTAGTGAAAAATATTGGCGGAATTAACACTAAAGAAAACTCAAATCATTTGTATAATTATGGATTTCCGCAAAGTAACACCTACTTCAATAAATTTTCTTGAACCAAAGTAAATCATTATTTTCAATCATCTTTTTTTTTATGATTAAGAAACAATATATTCCTATGCATAATATGTAAAATGTCATAATATGATTGTTTAATTTATCTAAAATTCAAAAAATATTCCAGTATTGAACACTGTGAATCAGATCTTATAATGGGCACAAAAAAAGAGAATGGGCAGCAGTCATCTGATGAAGCAGATGATGATGATGACTCAAATGATGAAAACAATTGGAGGAATGACTATCCCGATTCAGAAAAAAGCAGTATAGATGAGAATGATATGGTGGCTGCTATGAATAGGTGTGACTTAGGTAAATTAAATTTTATCATTAAATTAATAATATTAAGGGGAAGAGTAGTCATTATATTTTTAATACATAGTTTCTCAAGCTTATTTTGCTCACTTTGAAAATATGTTTTTTTCTAGAGTATTTTTTTGCCTTTTTAGACTATATTTTTTTATCTACCCATGCCCCATCTGCGCCATAATGCCCCCTAATTTTCTCTGGGTCTTCTACTGCCCCCCGAAAGTCTCAAACGCCTACAAGGGTGTTATTGCCTATGAGAGTTGAGATGTTTTAATAAGTATATATATATATATTGACGACCTGTATAGCCGAGTGGTTAGCGATCCTGCCTACTAAGCTAGAGGTCCCAGGTTCGAATCCCGAATAGGTGCAAGCATTTATATGATGAATATGGATGTTTGTTTCCGAGTCATGGATGTTTAAATGTATTTATGTATGTTTATAATATGTATTTTTTTTTCATACAATATATATTACATGAAAAAAAAAAATTATTGAATTACGCGTTACTTTGCGGAAATCCATAATTATACAAATGATTTAAGTTTTCTTTAGTGTTAATTCGCTCCAATATTTGTTTTTAAAACAATTCGACACGTGTTTCGCCTCTACACGAGGCATCGTCAGGATGTGTTGTCTCGCCAAAACCTCACATGAGCCTCGTGGAAACTTAAATCATTTCTATTCTGTCAAAGTTATTGTTAGCTAATGTATATAAATAATATGTGTACTTTAGGCTGTATGTGTATGCATGTATCTATTGACTAACATAACATTTTTCAGATGATCTATCAAGTGATGATGGGGAAGATAAGATATATGATTGTCCACCAGATATATCACAGGAAGATGTGAAACTGTATGGTGCTGCATATGCAAAGTATAAAGCTAGAGTTATTGCGGAGGAATCTGATGTAATGGATGAAAAAAATTTGGTACATTCTAGAGCAATGAAGGATTTAGATGAGGAATCTGTCGATGGGTACAAAGATGACAGTGATGATGGGTTTTATTATGGGCAAGAGGAGGACTCCAAGCAGTTCTGTGAACAATATGGTACAGTTGATGAAGTATATAATCCAGACTGAGATAGTTATGTAGCATTAGGTGGGATTATCTTTAAAGAGCTCTAAATATTATATTTTCAAAGTACCTACATTTCAAAATTTTAAGACCTTTGCCAGTTCAAAATTTTCATATCAATGTATTATTTCTAAATAATATGTGCCTTCAATAATGTATAAGATTAGAAAATATTTTCGCAATTTTTTAAATTCTTAATTGAATGTGCTTTTTATATTCAAACATACATACATATAAACAGATAAAGCCATCTTGTATCTATTTATTATGAATGGAGTGTTTAAAAAAGAAAATATATAAACAATAAAATTTAAAACATCATTTTGCTTTTAAATTTTCTGACTTCTTGAAATCGTAGATCATTTATACGCCTAGAATCTAGATAGACTATGACAACTGTGACAAAACATCGAATAAAATTGAATTTAGAACTAACCTCCTATTTTGAGTATCTCATGCACAATAACACATAGTGTCATACAAATAATTCCAGAAGCCCAACCATCAACTTTTACAACAGGCTATCGCCAGGGGCCTTTAGTATTTTAATTTTTGGTATTTATTTCAGTATTTTGTTTTACAAAAAGTCCAATAAAGTATTCTCATCTCGTCTTTCATCAATTAAATTTTTCTTCTCTGTATGTTTTGACTACTTTTTAAAACTTATTAACAACACTATTCACTTTTCGCTGAGAAAGTAGCAACTTTATTTGAATCACTCACTTTGACACATAAGCTATCTAGTTTAGGTTGAAATATTACCTCATGGTACAAATGAATGTACGAACTAAAACATTTTGCGATTTAATTTCCGACTTGATTTGACGTCAGCCTAAATTGGATAGCTTTAATAACGTCGCTGTATGAAATAGCTAAGCAGTTCATTTTAGGTCGTCAATTGAATCGCAATAACAGTTAATGGTAGGCCCGCAGTCCTGTTTTCATCGGTTGTCTAACAGCAAGAGACTATCTAGACATAAATTATCTAAGATTGAAATGGTATTTATCTTTTTGGAATATAATAAAGCGATTATTGTTGCTTTGGGCTTACTTATTCCTGTTTAAGGTTTACCAGCCCTATCATGATATAATGCTCTGTAGTCTATAGATATATATCTTGGCACAGTGCTTTTGTATGTTATCGTTTAAAAAACGTATTTTTTTTATGGAATAGGAGGAGAAACGAGCGTACGGGTCACCTGTTGTTAAGTGATCACCGCCGCCCACAATCTCTTGCAACACCAGAGGAATCACAGGAGCGTTGCCGGCCTTTAAGGAAGGTGTACGCGCTTTTTTTAAAGGTACCCATGTCCGAAACCCGAAAACACCGCACGAGGAAGTTAATTCCACAGCTTTGTAGTACGTGGAAGAAAGCTCCTTGAAAATATTATTGAATTGTATTGAATACAAAACAAAACTAAATAAATTCTATTAGCTTATTTTTATTTAAGTGTACTTTTAACTGAATGATATTAATATTACGAACACTTTGGTGTTTGATCTTTGATGTACTGGCCATCAGTTTAAGAAAAATTTAAATTCGATGTTATTCTAATATATTGCTTTGATTGTCTTCTTAGCTTGTATCACTTTTAATTGATTAATTATAATCTCGCGTTAATCTTACCACCAATATGAAGGTACATGGATACTATTACTGCATTACAATGATTCAAAATGGGATGTTACATCGTAAAAGCGTCGTTACAGCAAAGCTGTCAAAAATGCATTTAACCGCTTCCAAGAGACCAGCAGTGTTGCCGGATGACCTGGTTAAGAAAGAGTCCAGTTAAGTGCTCGTCGGCATCGTACCTACAGTAACCGCTCGTAAGTTACAACACCACCTCCAGCTAATATCAAGACGACGAGTTGTTAGAATTCCTCTGACCAGGGTTCAACGAGGAAACCGTTTAAGATTCTACCATCAGTATTTGTACTGGGCGATTAATAAGAGGAGCAAGGTGGTTTTACAGACGAGTGCATTAATTTTTTTATATTATTATCGGCGTATTAGGGTGTGGAGTCGACTTGACGAGCGCGTTTTCAGAGTCCTGCATCCACGGAGTTGACCGTTTCGTTGGTCCCAATCTAATGGTTTGTGGTTGGATTAGCTTAAGTAAACGATAAAACTGACAGTGAGCTCAATTTTACCGTTTACATAAAAACGCTAAAACTGAGCTCACCATTTTAAATGCGGGTACCGTAACTGCAGAACATTACGCTCAGATCTCAATATTTCCATTTGCACAGACAGTTGGTCCTGGATTCATCCTGATGCAAGACAATGCCCGTGCAAACACAGCTCGAGCAACCCAAGCTGTACTGGAAATCCTTATATTGAGGTATTACCGTCGTCCGCTATAAGTCCGGACTTAAATCCAATCGAGCATATGTGTTCCAATTGAAACGAAGGGTTAGAGAGGATGAGGTGTGAGGTCTACAACCAAGAGCAACTGATTGACGCTTTATACGTGTCTGGAAGAAGATTTCAGATGAAAACGTGAGGAATTTGATCAAGATTCGCAAATAACACATTTGTTATCATTTTCATCTTCCACCATCATTTCGTTATTACTGTCATCGTCGCAAAGGTGCTCTTCATCTTCACTCTGAAGAACTTTCTTGTAAAAAAAAATATCCTGTTAGATTTTTGTTTCATTATATGCTTGTTCTTCTTTTCTTTTGACAACTTTTTTTGGTCTTGATTTATCATCTTTTCTTTATCCTCCAAAATAATTTAGTAGGAGTTGCAGTTAATACGGTAGCTGGTAGCATGTTGTTTCCTCTTTCTTTGACCTAGCTTAGAAGTTGGTGCAATAGTTGGTGTTGTTGCTATAGCAGCAAAGGATGCCGGAGTTCTTTCCTCATAATCCAGTTCTTGGTCACAAGCAACTGCCAAAACAGATTCAGAGCATCGATCCTTATTTGATGGTCCAAAGAAGATGTTGTATGTCCTGAAATTATGGCCATACTATCAGACTCAGATCATCGGATTCAAAATTCTGGAAATTTGGGTCTTGGTCTTCAGCGATTTGATCCGATCCTTGTGCTATCAGCGACGGTGTCCTAAAATTCAATGGGTAAATTCCCGTGGCTCGAAATCCAGATTCTGGTTTTCTTATATTCGCAACTTATAACTATCCTATGCTTTTTTTAAAAGACACAATAAAAAAATAAGTTACTAAGGTGTAATGGCGTTCAGATGAGCGGTATAGGTAATCCCAAAGTGTCGCTTTGCAATTAATTGAAAATTAAAAAAAAAACATACACAATATGTGGTTCAAAATATGCACTTTTCAATCGTCACTATAAATATTTCTATTAAATTACTGAATATACCATAATATGTTCGGTAAAAGCAGAGCACGTGAGAAGAACTTACAAGAAACTCAATGGCCACTCTTTTTTCAATCCAATGGAGTGTTTTTCAATGGCTGTATTAGACTTACTTACAAAACAAAGTAATTTGTAAGGTGCTGCCTCCTACATATGAATCGTGTTCAAAGTATTAAGTATTTCATAAAAAGTAATGAAGTACAAGTTGTATCACCATGTACAAGTTAGATCCTTTGGTCAAGTTAGATACGTTGGATGAGGACCGATCGTCGTAGAGATCTTTGGAAGAGGTCTTTGTCCAGCTGTGGACGTCATCTGGTTGATGATGATGATGCATGCGAGGCTTCAGGAGTGCATTGATAAGAGAGGAGGACATAGGACTCGTTACTATAAAGAAGAAACAAAAGTAACAAAAGAAACAGAATTCTCTTTTGTTCATGTTTTCAATTCAAAATGGCGAATTTCTCTAAGAAGTAAAAAAAAAGCAATTTGTAACCATTATTTTAAACAATACTTGTTAGCCAAAATTGTAAGCAGTAACATTATTTCGTAGTTGCATAGGTTAAACAATGTATCTAATGTCTTTACTGTATTCGTGCTACAGCAACAAATATTAGTGGCCCTTATTTTGTTTTGAGTAAGTAGTATATCTAATATATAAAATTCTTATGTCGCGGTGTTTGCAGTTAAACTCCTTCGAAACGGCTTGACCAATTCTCATGAAATTTTGAGTGCATATTGGGTAGGTCTGAGAATCGGACAACATCTATTTTTCATCCCCCCTAAATGTTAAGGGTGGTCAACACGAATTTTTTTTTTAATTTTTTTGTCATTTTTTTTAAATTTGTTTGATTATGAGTCAGCATTAAAAAATACATACAACTTCAAATTTTCACTCATCTACGATCAACAGTTACTTTTGCATCGCGATTTTAATATCGGCAATACAACGTTTGCTGGGTCAGCTAGTCTAATATATAAAATTCTCGTGTCGCGGTGTTTGTTAAACTCCTCAGAAACGCCTTGGCCGATTCTCATTAAATTTTGTGTGCATATTGGGTAGATCTGAGAATCGGACAAAATCTATTTTTCATCCCCATAAATGTTAAGGGTAGTCCGCCCCTATTTTTTTTCATATTTTTGTCAATTTTTGTCAATTTTATTTATTATGATTCAGCATTAAAAAATAGAAATTAACTTAAAATTTTCGCCCTTCTACGATCAACAACTATTTTTGTATCGCGATTTTTATATTATTTATATAGCTGTTCCATCCACAAATCCGCTATAGGGTTGCAAGATGGCAATCGAATACAATAATTGTAATACGATAAATTTGGTAGGTCTGAGAATCGGTTGCATCTACTTTTTATTCTCCAAATTTGTTTTTTAATTACAATACATGGCTTTTAATATGGCAATACAACGTTTGCTGGGTCAGCTAGTTATATATACTAGCTGCCCCTATTAAAATCCGTTCATTAGTTTAGGAGTCCATCGCGGACAAACAACGTGACACGTAATTTTTATATATTAAGATATATATATTATTAAGGTACGGCAGGTAAGGTAAGGAACTTGGAGAGCAGAAACTGATTCCACTTAGTGCAGCATGCTTGTTATATATTCCAATGAACTGAAAAGATATGAATGGAATTTATTAATTAAAACACAGTTATTAATATCAGATAAATAATTTATTGTCTGCCGTAATTTAATTTACATTATCCGTATTAAACGTTACATTTAAATGTAGCACTGATGTTAAAGATGGACTTGATTTCATTACAAACATACAAGTTACGAGTCAATGGTTTCTAAATGCCAATATTTGTTTACAATTCATCACTAATGCTCTATTTACGTGTTAGGAGAGATATAGGTAGCTTGTATTAATCTACGTCCATTTAGTTCCATTATTTGTACAAATTTTGGAGTACTTATATCAATACATAATAATATTATGTTGGTAAAAGCGGGAAAATGAGGCATTGACATTAATTTCTAGATCTGCACATTGTCAAATAATAACCACAGAGCCACTTTGTATTTTTTTTTGGTTTATGGCTCCGCGCGATGAACGTTCGAGCCATTGTCAATTTTTTTTGAAGGAAACATTACAAAAATCGGTTCCGCTAAATTAGAAATTTCCACAGCCGCGTTTTCTCATACTGTTTTGTTATTGTACAATGTGCGATTGTGTGGGTATTGACTATTAACTATTTCTGCGTTCATTGTCAATGGCTAGGTTAACTTTATTGTGGTTTTGGATACAAGTCCTTAAAGCCATCTAGGTTATCTATGCTGTGTTCGCACAGACTAACTAGAGAATGGTAACTTTGTGTAGTAAACGACAGCGGTGCTACAGTCTGTGCAGTTCATACAAATATTTGGCGTAGAGTTGAATTACTTATAACTTGTATGTGTAATCGTAATGTTTGCATGAAATTCAAGTCGACTTTTATTCGAGATTTTCTTTGATAAATATGGCATGCCTTGGGATGTTGGCAAGTTCCGTTATTCTACATTTTACTAATATACGTATACATTATATAAAGCATGACAAATGTAGTTGCAATTGGCCTCTATCTCAAAAAATCTCTTTATAGTATTCAAGTACAAGGACTAGATAATTATACCTTTAAGTTCGATCTAAATACATCATAAAAAATTGTATATCATGTACTGTTCTTCCCAGATCTGAGGCATTTCTTTTCCAAATATTTTTTTTGAATTAAGTAATTTAAATTTGAAAATATCCTTGTTGCATATGTTTAAGTTTGTCTCAAATGTGGTCTCAAAAAACTGATTATTATAGGTAATTGTTTTGAGATTGCATTGAGGTCTCATAATTTCAGCCTGAAGATGTCCACTACTTGTCCAATGGCTCCCCCAAGTGGAAATTAAAGTTATTGAGGTCCAGCCTCTCTAAATTGGCAACAAATAAGTACCCCCAAGAGATTTTTTGTTCAACAATTGCAAATATATTTACCATGAGGTTTCAAAAATTCTAGTCAATTTAATAATAAATTGAACGAGAAAGTATGTTAAACCAGTAGGGAAGTCACACCCCATGGCCAATGCCATATCGAGACGACTTATTCCATTAAAGACGAGCACAAATGAATACACGGAGGTTTATCTAAGGAATAAGTCTTGTTCATCTTAAAACTAGGATTATAATTAATGAGATACCTATAAATGCATTAGGATTAACCTAGCGAATGCTTTGGCATAGACAAAACAAGGTATTGGAGTGAAACTGTCAATTTATAGAACATGGCTAACATAGAGGCTTCTAAAGCGAATTTAAACTTAGATGGAATTGAAAACAAGTACGAATATTGGTGATAATATCAAGATTGTTACTAATTATATGTAATTTGCTGAACACAAAGATTGGCATATATCAAAAGGAAGACTTGTTAGAGGCCCTGTGACTCTATTTTAGAATATTGTTGTAAAATTAAATCTTTATAATCTAGTCATATAATTATTTCTGACTATAGAAAACTTCTATTTTATAACCTGAATGAACTTTACTGTTAGAATTATTTCTTAAAAATATATTAATTGAAATATTTGAACCAACAATCAAAATTTACCTTAGTTAGTTTGCGGTTGGGAATGTAAATAATAAGTGAAACGCTGAACTGAGCATCTTGATTGGCAGAGTAATGTGAAGAGCAATTCAAAGTCTACTTGAATGCAATAATTGAGAAAATTCTCCCTGTGAGCTTTAGTAATATGAAAAAATCTTGCCTTATTAGGTCGTATAGATTTCTACTATATTTTATATTTTTGTTGTATAACTTATAGGCTTAGATAATTAATACGTCTAGATAGTCTCTTGCTGTTGTAGACAACTGATAAAAACAGGCCAGGAATAATACTTTAGTGTGCGTGACAAGCTACGTCTTACACTCGCGATTTGTATGACACTTTGTGTTAGTGTGCGTGCATTCCTCAAAATAGAGGTTAGTTCTAATATAAGTTTCAATTTTTTTCGACGTTTCCACAACTGTCACAGTCTATTTAGACGTATAAATGATCTTAGCTTAAAGGTTACTATGGTTGTTGTTGAAAAAAAAAAAACAATTGAATTGTATCGAAATTTTCAGAATCGAATTATTTTATTTGCAGTGAAATCGTTATGGATTTAATTGATTTGAATTGTACTTTTCACAATCGAATTCAAGAAAAATGTAAAATCTGTTAAATATAAATAATTTGTCTGATTATCTCGCTCTTACTACTTATTGTTATATTCAGTAGATGCCGAACTGGCCATAGAATTTGACTACGGATAAAGTGTCTCGGAGAGTTACTAAAAAAATAACAACAAATAAAGAACAACCTTAGAAACGAATGGTAATAAATTTAGTTACAATGCGATAATATCTTTACAATTATTTACAATTTTGGTTTATAACGTAGGTACTACTAATAAGATAAAGGGTTAACTTCTAAACAAATACATTTACATAACAATAACGGACGAACACCTAGTTATGTACAATACGAGATTTCATTCTTCAGTCTGACACCGAATGAAGATTATATCGATTATTTTATCAGTTATGATATGCTGAAAATCGATTATGATCTTATTTTAAATAATTATTGCACATATAATTCCAATATAATGATAATGAATATAATTAAAGCGAAGCGGTTTTAGTATAATTTAGATTTTAGCACATTTCATATACAAAAGTCGAATATTATATCGTGTAATTAAACTTACATAGTCAAGCTAATGTAGATTTTAGAATTAAGAGAGTAATATTTAAATTCGGATGGCTAGACAACGGGCGTATCAGTGACGCGTGCGGGTAGATTGTTATTGGCCGCGGCGTCCTGATTGGCTGCGGTGCAGTAGAACTGTTTGTGCGCTTTGTAAGTGTTGACGTATTTGAAGGAGATGTTGCACGACTTGCAGTAGTTGGGGGTCTCCTCGTCGAGCTCGGGCTCCTTCTTGACGAGAGCGGGCGGGGCCACGGGCGCGGGCGCGGGGGACATCCGCTCGGGTTCCGGGTCGTCGGCGGCGTGCACGAGGCGCGCGTGGCGTACAACGTTGCCGCGGTACGTGGACGTGTACGCACAGCTGCCGCAGCGGTGTACGCGCTCGCCGCCGGCCGGGCTCGGAGACGAAGCTTCACGACTGTCGTCCTCCACCACGCACGAGATAAAGCTCTCCTCCTGAAATTTATTAACACTATTTTTACTAAGTATACTGTTTTCGTTTGTGTTTAGATGACATAGTTTTTTTTTAATGAAAATAAGGAACGAGACGAGCAGGACGTTCAGCTTATGATAATTGAAACGCCATGCCCATTACAATGCAGTGCCGCTCAGGATTCTCGAAAAAACCCCAAAAATTCTGAGCGGCACTACAATTGCGCTCGTCACTTTGAGATATAAGATGTTAGGTCTCATTTGCCCAGTAATTTCACCAAATAGCTACGGCGCCCTTCAAACCCAAACACAGTTATTACTGTATAATACGCATTGTGCAGTGTATTTTTGCCATAATTTGGCGGTGCGTGGTCCCTACGTGTATTATATGGGCAAATGTCGAAATTAACATTAGAAAGATTAGTCTCAGTTACATAACGTTCCTCGCACAGAAAAAAACTCTATGGATAGGTACTTATCTATCCATAGAGTTTTATCTGCTTTTTAGTACCTGCTAATTGTGCCAATTGAATGAAGATAATGTTCTAATCAAAGTTTACTAAGAAAAAAGTGGCGAAAAGTATCTCCTCATCGTAGGTCAAACCTTAAAAGTTTGACTTCAATATTAATTTTTAATTCAAATCCAGAGTTTTCTGCGTGCAAGGTGCCGACTACCATAATGGTGCCGTTTTCTGCGGTGAAGCAGTTATGTTTTTCGTCTTGAAAGGCGCCATAGCTAACGAAATTACTGGACTAACTGAGACTTCATAAAAACTTCTGTCTAAGGCTGCGATCTACAGAGCGTACTGAGACTTTGCTCAGTCTTTACTTACGTATAACTTAGCTGAGTGTACTTAAGCTTAATTTCTAATCTTTGATTTCGTTTTTATAGTCAATTTACAGCTGAAATTATGCTGAGCTTAAGTTAAAACAGCCCAATGCAAAACCCAAGTTCGCGTTTTACCACTCTCAGTACTCTCTAAGTAGTAGTACATCTTAGCCTCAGATTTTTGGTATCAATCATAAATCCTTGGCGGCACTGCATTGTTACGGGCATGGCGTACCTAAAGCTCACTACTAGGTGAACGCTTTGCTGTTTCTCATAAAAAAAAGGTTATAATAAGAGAGAAAGGCGAGAAAGCCATCAAATCACCAGCCAGTAACTCAATAACCTTAAGAGTCTGTATTATATATTATAGTATATAAGAAACAACCATTATACTATACCTAATCTATGTACTAGTCTTTGAATAAGTATGCTGTAGGTACGTGTCAGTATTTATTAGTTACATTACTATAATAATTACTCTGTGTTTTCAGTGTTAGAAATGCAGTAATCTATTGAACTAACTCAAATGAGTTAGTTAGGTTAAGAAGGTGATTCGGGTGTGATGGTTGTACAATTATTTCCCTTGTTTGTTAACGATAAATTTCTCTCAAAATCTCTTAGAGTTTCATAAAGTTTTGAAATAATTTCGGGCTAGATTGGCTTTTGTTAATATTATAAAGTAAGTCTCTCACACCAACTAGTAATTAATCATTTGCCAGTTTAGTGTGACGATTATTAATATTATTTATGTGAACTGTGATATATTAAATGTGAACATTAAAATAGTTGCATGTTTGGCAAGACGAAACATGTCTATAGTTTTAAATCTGTAAAATCTTTACAAATGAATGTTTATTTCTAATAAATAACTTTGACTTTGACGTACCTGCAGATCTGCAGGCTTGTCCCGGAAGTGCATGCGTATGTGGGTCCGCATTCCTCTCAGCGTGTTGCCCCGGTATCGACAGATTGTGCACCGGAATGCTTTTACTGCACCATGGCCTTCCACGTGTCTCTGTGCTGCGGCTGCAGTAGGGGAAACGACATCGCAGCAAGGACATTTCCATCCTCCCTCAGAATTCGAGGCCGGTCTCGCCACTTCTGGCAAACTTCTCGGAGAACGCGTGTCTCTCTTCGTGCAATAGAACGATTGGTGTGTGGTGAGATTATCTAAGGAACTAAAATGTATGCCGCACGCTAGACATATCAGTTGGCGGTACTGCGGCGGAGGCCCGGGCTCCGGGGGCGCAGGACTTGCGCGTTCTTCACCACCTCGAGCAGAGCAGTAGTTCCGCTTGTGAATGCGATAGTTTTCATACTTGTAGAATACAATATTGCACTCTTTGCATTTGGATACACCTTGTTTGACCAAAACTTGAGGTGATGACGTGGTAACGGGCAATTCTGTTGCGAGTCGTAGGGCCAGAGCTGGTGGTATTATCGATTGAGGAACCAAACCTGAAAATTTATCATCATGAGGCGATGGTATTAGTGGCTTTGGAGTAGGATCCCTTGAGTTTCGCCGTCTTCGCTTAGGTGAACTCTCACCGCTTGGTGAAGATGATCTTCTTGACGGTGAGGGTGTGGCAGGTGACCCGGGTAATGACGGAGCACAGACTATCTGTTCTGGTGTCGTTGACCGAAGTCTGTTTTCTTTCTCGTGTTCATCAGTTGTGACTGATTCAGGTGTGCGGCGCACGCTCAGATCTAATGGTGTGGTGGTGTCCCTTGACGGTTCACGAGGCCGGTTTGCAGACTTTAACACTTCGGCTTCTTTACCCTCTGTGTTTGAATTTGCCAACGCTCGACTTATTGGTTGGAATGTGCCATTCGGCAACAGAAAGCACGGCGTGTCGGGATCTGGTAAAGTTGTACCAGGCAAGGTGCTGGCACTCCGAAACAATGAATATGGTACGATGAGAATTGGATTGGTTGGTAACGCGAGGGCGTACTGATTCTGCGCCGGTGGACTAGTTCCTGGTGATGGAGGGGCGGAGCCTGAAGTTACTGAACCTGTTCTAGCAGCCAATGCTGGCTTGACAACTTGCCTAGTGTTGCAGTAGTAGTCTTTGTGTGCGCGGTACGTTTTTACCGAACTAAAGTGAATGTCGCAGTCGACGCAGTGTCTGTCTTGGGTTGGAGAGCTCTCTGTTGCTTCACCATTTGAGGTAGGTGCTGGTACGGGCGTTCCACTGCTTAATGGTGACGATGAATGCATTCGCATGTGACGATTTAAACTAACTTTTTTATCAGCACTATAGGAACAGTATGTACACGCGTATTGTTTTCTTGAGGCTTCTGGAGGTCTTGAACATTTAGCATCGCCACTTGAATCGTCAGCCGCTTGCTCCGTAGAAGAGTCGTTGTTTTCGGCCTTAGTTTTTCGTTTGGAGCAGTAATGTTGCTGATGAGCTTGGAGTGTGCTCAGAGAAGAGTATCTTATACCGCAGGGTGTGCACGTATAGCCCGGCGGGGCAACAGTAGGGAATAAAGCTGGGAAGTTATTTACGGTAATCGGTATAAAGTCTTTCGGCTGTTGTGTTGCCGGTGGCGGCGGCGAAGGGGATGGCGATTCACGCTTCAGTAACGTCGCTTGTGGTGCAAGCGCCGGGTCGGTAGCCAGGCTGGTATTCAGCCGCAGGCGCGGAGGCGAGGCAGCGGGAGAACTCCCCGAAGTAGGAGAAGCGGCGCCGCTCGACGCTCGCTCGCCCCCTGAACTCGGCGTGCGAGGTTCTCCCGGCATCGCCTCGTTCTCGTTTCCCCATTCCTCGTCCTCACCTGTAAAGAAGCCCTGATTTAAAAACTCATACGCAAATAGGATTAAAGTGTTCAAATAAAAATACGTCGATATCGGGTCCTATTAGTGTTGTTAATAGCTGAGCGATGCCAACTTGGCATTGGTTTTCTCGCGATAGCCGGCACTCGTCACGTTTCGCTCCCTATCTGTCTACGTCAGTCAGATCAGGGCTTCGGTCGAGGCATACATTAGTGCTCCTAATTGAGACGTGCTCGCGCTATGTAAATTTCTCTGCGTGGGTGGGTTTTGAGAAACTTTATAAATGTTGTACTAGGTATTCATACATGGTTGTTTGGAATGTATCTATCAATCCTATTCGGCCGAGATATTGTACGATCACAAAGCGCCTGAGATTGACCACTCACAAAACAATATAAAAGTCGAGAGGCCCTCTTGTAATTGGATCAGATTTCCAGAAAATGTCCGCTCACCTTCCTTTTTGAACGACAACGATCTCTACCGAGCGAGGAATTAACCTATCTTTCGCTGAGCGATCTCAACTCAAAACGCCAATTAATGAGAGGCTCAACTTCATTCTCCTGGCCCTGTGAAGATCATTATATGGGCACGACAGCGAGATGGACGCGACGATTGGCGTGCGCGCCGACCGCCATCTCCCGGTAACGAATGCTACTTCAATCGGATTGCGTTCGGGTCACGCTATCCTAGCCGCCGCTTCCGATTGGCCGTTACGATCCATAGTGACACGGGATTGGTCTGACTAATGCTCGTTTTATCGAGCATTTAATGTTGTTGTCATACCGAATGCGAGTTTATCGTTGTTTGTTAGTTCTGTTAGTGCGCCCGTTTCCACTAAGTAAGTTATAAGTAGTGATTGTTTGAGTTCAATGTTAAATTAGATAGATGGCGTGACTGGGTGTCGTTTAAGCGACGTTCGCGAGCCGAATGTCGATTCGTTATGTGATATTCATCGGAGCTTTTGTCTTTATAAACATGTCAAATGTAATATATAAACGTATAGCAACTGCTTTTATTTCGCGTAGAGCACCTTAAAGCATAACTGTTGAATTATTTTGTTTGAAACATCAAGTACCCGCATCGCTTTGATAAAAGGCTAGTCATAGTACCCGGCTAGTCTTTGAATAGCTTACGATTTATTTAATTAATATTCCCATGAGAACAGCTGCAGACTTGTAAATGCAATTGGTATTGTAAATGAAGGTTTGCTTTACACTTTAAAAAAATAATATCGAATACTAATTTTATAGAGAAAACGTGAAATGGGTATTAAAATTATTACATTAAAATTATACCTAAGTATAATTAAAGGCGCTTTATGACAATAATAAATAAGGTATCTTATAATTTAGTTGCAATTAAAATTAAAAATGATCAAGTGGTTATAGGTAAGTAAATACTTTTAGCATAACTATTGTAGAAAAAATAATTTTTCTTTTTGAGGCAGTTTATAACATCAAAATATTCTATTCATAAAAGTTACTGAAAAATATTATGTAAGTATTAATAATTATGAGGCTTTGAATTGTTTTATACCTATATATTGCTTTATTTTGCATACATAGATTGTATTTAAAATAGTTTGTATAATGACGGCTTAATTACAAATGACACTTTAAATATTAATTAAAAAGTTTTATATAGTTATATATTACTATGTTGGTTATTATTTTAAAAAATAAGCCGACTATGTAAATATTAAAAACTAGCTGTGCCCCGCGGTTTCACCCGCGTTTGTCTCGTTTCCGTGGAAATACCGAGATAAAATATTGCCTATATTATAGCCTGTACATCATTTTGTTCTATTGTCAATAGTTTTTGCAGCGCACGCAAAAATATGTTTTCGATTTTACACCTTGTGTTACAAAATAGCAATTTTATTACGGATCCCTAATTTTGAAAAAAAAACATAGCCTCCTCCATTCCTCGATAAATGGACTACCCAACACTGAAAGAATCATTCAAATCGGACCAGTAGTACCAGAGATTAGCGCGTTCAAACAAACAAACAAACACTGCAGCTTTATAATATTAGTATAGTATTAAAAATAAATTAATTGACTTTTAAAAATCTGTTCACAACGGCTTTAGATATCGTTATATAGGTTTATATATAAATTCGTTCCACGTTTCTTCACAGTTAGTATTAGTATCAGGAATACCAAGGGAGAAAAAATTGTATCACGTTTAACCATTAACCGGTACTGAAGATATATTATGTAGATATAGGTACTGTTACGCCACACACTATAAAATTACGTCGAGACTCACGACACCCCCATTCTCTGCCAGAATTTCAGAAAAACCACACATTTCCGTGCGCCACGGAATACGACTTCCACGCCAGACCAGCGGAGCCGTAGGTACGTCCTCCAGTTAACAGTACACGTACAAGAACAAGTTTAATGATTCACAGAAAAATCAATCATCCAATCCATCCAGAATTCTTTTCAAATACATTTAATACACTACCACTACTTCTAATATATTACTCTCATAACATACACATTGAGAAGTGTACTAATGTAAATACACAAGAAGTTATATTTATTTGGCGTTACAAGGACATACAATTAATGGTTTAGTTGACCAACTAACTCAATATTGTATATTTTATAATAAGTGCGCAAAAAGAATGCTGGGAGAGTTTCTTGCGCCGCTTCTCTCTCAGAGCGCCATTTGTTTCGGAAGCGGTAGTAGTATTAGAAATGAAGCCAAAAAGAATTCTAAAGGAGCCAATTTTGAGAAAATAAATGGCTTTTATGCCTTATAACGTCAGGGTGACCAATTTGGATGACGGTGTGCGCGCGCATCGTAAAAATTCACTCTTATATTTTTTTTCCTATCTCGCTAGTAGAAGTTTATCTTTAAAATCAGCAGACTTTATCCTTTTAAGAATTCGATTGGAAAGTAAGTGAATGTGAAATCTGTGACCTGTTAATAAACAAAATAAACGCCACAACGCTTCCATAGAAACAAATGTATTAAACTCATACAAGAGACAGGCAGCCAACACGTGCCTACAACATCTTGTCCTTAAATTTATCAGATCAAAGATCAGACTCCAATTAAAATAGTCGTGCATCGAGTCGGTCACAATCGGAACGATAACGATCTGTGACGGGGCGAGGCGGTGACTGATCACCTAGTTATTCGATATCTGATACCAACTACCTGTGATATTATGTGCCTTTATACACATAGTTACACACTCGGACGCTGTTCATGTTTTGTTTCGTCGAATCCGAACTGATAACCATCGACTATTATAGAATGAGACACCTTTGTCTTGTTCAAGTTGTTCTCGTCATTCAATACGCCATTGCAAATGGCTGCGTCGGACATCGTTACAGTTAAATTTGTTGTGACAGGAAGGTATGACTGCCACCGCCGGCGATGAACGAGTAGCGAGCAGAACAAGAAATTGGAAAAGAGTTATGAGCTTGAAGCGAGTTTGTTTCCGATAGTTTTATCACTAAGCTAATGGTTGTTCAGGCGCGAAAGACTATGTAAAAAATGACCGTTAGGTGTCTCAGTATAACTACGTCTACCTTGGAGAAAAGATCCAGTTAGGCAGGTACAATTTCGCGAAAGAGGCCATTCGTCGAATCCAAGTTCCGTAAAAATCTTCTCGTCCCAAATACCACAGTGTCTAAAGACAAAGATTTTTTACCAGTGTGTGTTGCCAGTTGTGACGGTACACAGACATGGTCGCTCAGGAGTTACAGAGAGGGCTATGCACGGAGTTTCCCTGCGAGATCGAATCAGAAATGAGGAGATCCGTAGGAGAACCAAAGTCACTTACATAGCCCAAATGATTGCTGTGGGTAAGGCACATAGTCCGACGGACAGATGGCCGTTGGGGCAGCAAAGTCCGTGTATGGCGACCACGTACCGGAAGACGCAGTGTTGACCACAAGACCGCCGGAATAGGTTGGATGAGGATACCGCAGGATCGAACGTCGCGGAGATCTTTGGGGAAGACTTTGTGATCGTCTTCCGGCTGATATGATAGAAGCAATATAAAATGATCAGCCTATTATATATAAGCCTTAATCTAAGGAAAGGTGCTATCAAAGTTAGACTTTGTATCTCTGGAAGAAAATGTTTATAAATTCATTGGATGTCGTCGAATGATATCGTTGAAACGTTTTCAACATTATAAATAAATACAATATAATCATAAGTTTGATCATGAGTGAGCATTCTCGACGGAAAGCCGTCGTGGTTCACGATCTGTGTGTATTTACATATCGGTGCAGGGTGTACCTACCACTCCGCAGACCGCGGACCGCGCGCGATTCACAGCTGTGATTGCCTTTCGATTGGGAAGTGTTAGCCTCTATGTAAAGTTACGATTACTCCTGTATCGCGCTGACTTTAATGATTTTCATTAATACCAGTTCAAATGGAGTTATCGCACGCAACGGATGCTACTTGTGGTGAGGTCGACCTGTATAGTAAATAAATCATTGGATTACTAATTATGACAGTTATAACAACCATCGTAGCATCCTTACACAAATAATTAATTCAAGCTCTAAAGGTTGATGCATCCAATATTCGAGAATTTATACAATTTGTTCTTTATTACTTTTTATGAAATATTTGATATTTATAACACTTTGAACTTTGAACACACTTCATATATTGGATGCAGCACCTTACAAACTATTTTTTTTGTACATTACAGCCATTGTAAGATACTCTATTTTTTGAAAAGAGTAGCCGTTGAGTTTCTTGTATGTTCATCTCACGAACTCTACTTTTTCCGAGCATATAATAGACTAGCTGACCCGGCAAACGTTGTTTTGCCATATAAAGTATAATTCACGCGATAGTTTTATAAGTAATAAAATATTGCCTATATTATAGCCTGTACATCATTTTGTTCTATTGTCAATAGTTTTTGCAGCGCACGCAAAAATAGGTTTTCGATTTTACACCTTGTGTTACAAAATAGCAATTTTATTACGGATCCCTAATTTTGAAAAAAAAAACATAGCCTATAGCCTTCCTCGATAAATGGACTACCCAACACTGAAAGAATCATTCAAATCGGACCAGTAGTACCAGAGATTAGCGCGTTCAAACAAACAAATACTGCAGCTTTATAATATTAGTAATAGATTAAGACATTTAAAAGAAATATTTATAGTGATGATTCAAAAGTGCTTACTTTAAGCCTAAATCAATACTTTTGTTTTAATTTGACAATGCTGGTGATTATGTACGTAAGTAATTCAGCAAAATGATTAGCTTTGTAACAATGTAAATAGTAGTAATAGAATTAGTGTATATATTCTGGTTTAAAGTAATATCTACGATAAAAAAAACGAAGCTTTTTTAAAAAAAGTTCTTTTGAATACACCTCATAGTGTAAATACTAACTTAAAAACTTCTAAGACAAGTAAGTGTGTAAGAATGGAAAGAATAAATAAATAAATCTTTTATTTTGCTAGAAAACATGTAACAATGGGTGTAAATAGTTTTAATGTATCAATGTTATCGGCCATTTCTGGCATGCAAAATGATTATTAACAAAACTCTAGTTATTATTATAATTAACATTAACAAACTCTACATTTTAAGCACTTAAATTTAAATTATAATTATTATTTTTAAATGATAAACTAGTCATTTATTTTTTTAAATGATTCCTTCAGAACCAATGACGCCTAAAGGTATACTATATGTCCTAATAACCGCAGTGTAAAGTTACTCCCAGTTTAAAATACCTCTCCCTGTCCTGTAACTCTGTAGTGACAAAGATCAAGACAAAAAAAAAATTAAACTTGTAATAACTGTACTTGTTATGACTTCAAACAAAAAAGGTAATGCCATAGGAACATGAGGTGGTATATTTATACAATCGAGGCACTATAATAAAGTAATACGCGCCTTAATATAGTTATAAGTAATATTTATAATGCACATGTAATGTAGGTGTAGGACTATTGTCCTTCTATGCTATTTTATTGTTATACTGTGGAAGTAGTACCACAATATTGGCAGTATTGCCGCGTTGGACTAACTGATACATGGTGTCAAAATTGACACCTCTTGATATCCACCTACTTTTAATAATATCTTAATAAATTATAGCCTATCCGTTATTCTGATGTGTAAGCTATATTATTGTAAAATTTCATCAAAATCCATTCGGTAGTTTTTACGTGAAAGAGTAACAATCATCTATAAATTCTTACAAACTTTCACGTTTATAATATTAGCGGGATATATTTTTCTTATTATAATTATGCTAATCTTACTATCAATTTTAAGTATTTAAGATTTTAAAATGGTTTTCGCCAAAATTATCTTTACAACCGTTCACGTACAAGATCTTTTTATCCAGTTACCGACGATTACGAAGATTAAAGAATGTTCTAGAATTTAGACTATGGAAATATTAAAGGTAACTAATTTGATTTGCCTGTGTGTACGTTATCTTGGGGACACGCCATCAAGATTTATACACAACAGGACGTGCCAGGAAGCGCTTATCTAGCGCGGTGTTTTTGCGGTTCGCCATTTCTTGCTACGGTTGGCTTTTTATGTTTTCAAATTTGATGTTGGGACGTACTGGCATGTTTGTTGTAGACTCTGTGATTACATAAATAATTGTTTAGATTAAACTATTATGGCTATTAATTTGATTTTAAGGAATGCCGCATTCCTTCGGAAATAAGCGCCATTGACGACCTGTATAGCTAAGTGGTTAGCGATCCTACCTACAAAGCTAGAGGTCCCGGGTTCGAATTCCGTTAGTTGCAAGCATTTATATGATGAATATTAATGTTTGTTTCCGAGTCATGGATGTTTAAATGTATTTATGTATGTTTATATGAATTTATGTATGTTTAAGTAAGTATATTGTATTAAATATATCATTGTCTTGTAACCCATAACACAGGCTATATATGCTTAACTTGGGGCAAGATAATTTGTGTAAAAAGTGTGTCAATATTATTATTATTATATTATTAAGGAATATTGTCCATTCTGCTTGATATTTTTAAGTTCAGTCTCTGTAAGTCAACTAACCAATTAGGGCCAATAAGAGAGACACAAAGTACATAGATTGCATTATCATTCAATATCTTTAACGATGTTATAAAATCTTCTGAAGTATTATAAATATATTAAATAAATGCTTTTGAATCGTAACTATAAATATTTCTTATAAATTACTGGATCTACCATACTATGGAAACAGTAGAGTTCGTGAGAAGAACGTACAAGACACTCAACGGCCACTCTTTTCAATCAATGGAGTATTTTTTTAATGGCTGTAATATACAAAACAAATTAGTTTGTCAGGTGCTACATCCATTACAATAATTGTGTTAATTGTTTAGGCAATTTATTCTGTTAACTTATTAAATTAGGCGTTATTTTGCGGAAATCCATAACTATATAAATGTTTTGAGTTTTCTTGAGTGTAAATTCCTTCAGTATTTGTCTTCAACACTTCGACGAAGGTTCTAAGTTTACAGAAATCGATACCATTTCAAATCACATTTGTTTCAAATCCCCTACGTATACCAAATTTTGTGAAATTTAACTGCAACAGTCAATATATTTAATTACGGAGCAATTGAAATCATGAGCGAGGAGTTAGATAATATATATACTTACTCAAAGTTTTCGAGTATTATGTCGAAAACAAATCACGAATTCATCTCATGAAATTATTCGCGAACTCGATACCTTATCAACAGATAGGTTATATCATCGAGTACACTCGATGCGTATAATTAAATCGAGATGGATTCGATTGGACGCCGACTCCGTTACGTCGCCCGTCACTACCCACGCCCACTTTTGACGCCTCCAGCGCCGCGCAACTGGCAACATTTGTATCGAGCGATCGATGTTATCATCGATTCATCATTAATTAACAGAATCGATTCTTGTTATAAAAAACATCGAAAAGTTACTATTGAAGAATCAAAGAGGAAATTCCTAAAAGAGAACCAAATAAAACTTTGTTAGAGTACCCTGAGCTTTTATTTTGTTTGACACTGTTTTATTTCACTTCAATAATATTTTTGTGTTAAACAACATTCGCAAATAATATATTATATGAGAACTTCATAAATAATGACATAGTCTAGAAAGACTATGACAGCTATGAAAACGTCGAAAAAAGAAAGTAAGACTTCAGAACTAACCTCTATTTTGGGCAATTCAAGCACATTAAGACGAAGTGTTATACAAATAGCGAGTGTAAAACGTAGCTTGTCACGCAAACTAAACTAATATACCTGGCCTGTTTTTATCGGTTGTCTAAGAGCAAGAAACTCTATAAATTATCTAAGAATACAGTATCATTCAAGAATGATTTCAAACGCGATTTCGTTTCCTTGTTTTTTTTCTACCCTGTATTTCACAATGCATGGCACGAATGTAATGGCCGTATTAGCCTCATTGGCTGGTAGGTAACACTGAATATTAAGCAGGTAACTGTGGTTTATTATAGGCGCATTAAATCTCACATTTTTATGAATTTGTAAAAAAATATTTCATAACATCAAGAATTATTTCGTAAAATATGCTCCCTGTTCTTATAATGAAATTGTTTCATAGCAGAACTGTCAAACAGTGCTTCAATAAATTCTCTCATAGAAAATATGTCGACACAAAACAAATATTGGAAATCAAAATAATTATGGGTTCCAAATCGAAAAACTATCCTATCTCTCAAGTTGGACCAAACTGCACTCCATGAAGTAATTAATCCCTATTAAAATCCGTTCATTAGTTTTGGAGTTCACTGGAAACAAACATCAGGACACTGGATTTATATATATTAACTAGCTGACTCGACAGACGTTGTACTGTACATAATAAGTAAAATACTGTTTTTTTTTACAAATTAACAAAAATAATGCACCCTGTTGTTAAAATCAAATTGTTTCACAACGGAACTGCCAACCCTTGCGTCACTAAATTCTCTCATAGAAAATATGTCTATACAAAACAAATAATGAAAATAAAATTTATTTTGGTTCCCAAATGGAAATAGAAAGTAACCTATCTCTCAAGTTGGACTAAACTGCACTCCATGAAGTAATCCCCATTAAAATCCGTTCATTAGTTTAGGAGTCCATCGCGGACAAACAACGTGTCACGTAATTTATATATATTAAGATTATCATCATTCTTGAAAAGTTGCATTCAACTTTTCAAGAATGATCTCAATCGCCATTTCATTTTGCTTCTTATTTTTTTCTACCCTGTATTTCACAATGCATGTCACGAACGTAATGGCCGTATTAGCTTCATTGGCTGGTAGGTAAAACTGAATATTAAATAGGTAATTGTGGTTTATTATAGGTGCATTAAATCTCACGTTTGAGCGAGAATCGCTCGTGAGTCGGAGTGCCGTATCGCGTTTTGCATAGATTTAAAAACTCGATAGCTATGCTAATGTCACTGTGTTTGCTCGTTTCTGAGCCGTAAGGTTGTATTCAGAAGGGTAACTTAACTTGGAATCGAGTCTCGAGGAACATGATTTGACTATGGTTTTCCTACTGGCAAACTAGGGCAATGATGGTCCGTGATCAATTTCTACGCCGCTCAAACAAACTATCATAATATGTTATAGCACAAAAATACATACTTTAATATTAATCAATATATCAATTTAATAAAATGTACTCAACGTTATACTTTTATATAATTTATGTCTAGATAGAGTCTCTTGCTGTTAGAAAACCGATAAATACAGGCCAGGAATATTAGTTTAGTGTGCGTGACAAGTTACGTCTTAAACTCGCGATTTGTATCGCACTTTGTGTTAATGTGCGTGAATTGATCTCACAGCGCTTTCGCACTACGGCCGATTCGAATCCGATCCGTACCCGTGAGAACTATTTCTAACCGTTGACGGAAAGAAATCGGATGACGGAAGCCAGACCTAGTGCGTAAACTACCATAGCATTAGTTCTACGACTATTTCGGACCGTGTTTTCACGGGTACGGATCGGACGTAGTACGAAAGCGTTCTTAATAGAGTTTAGTTCTTAACATATGTTTTTTCGACGTTTTCACAGCTGTCATAGTCTATCTAGACGTATAACGGCTGTTCCCAATATTCAGTCTATCTCCGGTTGTGACTTACTTGAGATAAAAATCGTTACTATCGTTGACTTTTCTGTCCCTATAAACTAATCGACGATAACTCACCTTATCCGTGCACGCTGTCTGTGTCAATGGGGCGACGTATAGCTTACCAGCGATAGAAATTTGTACGGAAATTGCAATTCACGCGTCCCAATATAAGGCGATAAGAATGACTTATCGGGTATATTGGGACAGCTTCAGATTATTGACAGCTAATTACTGACAGTAGAAGGTAGTAATTTATCTCTATCTGTAGATAGTATATTGGGAACGGGCGTAAATAATCTAAGGTATACTGTATTGTGACATTAAGTGTTCCGCAAGTTTTTCCACTATGCGCCGACATGTAATTTTTAAGTGCTTTTTTAAAAGAAACATCTATTTCATTACATTAATCTCTGGACCCCTGGTGTTGTGGATGTCCATAGGAGGTTGCTTTACCACTCTCCATCACCTGCGCTCTATGCTTTACCCCCTATTATATAAAAAAAATGCGACCTTTTTGGAATTTATCTTCTTAGTTTTTATTCATTGTTATTCTAGTGTCAACACTGTCAAAATTTCAGCTGCAAATTGTGGTTAATCTAATATATAAAATTCTCGTGTCGCGGTGTTTGTAGTTAAACTCCTCCGAAACGGCTTGACCGATTCTCATGAAATTTTAAGTGCATATTGGGTAGGTCTGAGAATCGGCCAACATCTATTTTTCATACCCCTAAATATCAAGGGTGGTCCACACGATTTCTTTTTTTTTATTTTTTTTTAAATTTGTTTGATTATGAGTCAGCATTAAAAAATACATACAACTTTTCACCCATGTACGATCAACAGTTACTTTTGTATTACGATTTTAATATCGGCAATACAACGTTTGCTGGGTCAGCTAGTTATATATATATATATATATATATATAAATCAAACACAGTCTGACAAATAGACTATCTGTTCAAGATTTTCGCGGTGCAGTAGGGTTCTATATAATACCTAGATACCATTTCCTATTATTTTGTGAATCTAAAATCGGTATCGCGTAAATATATGAAATATCATATCATATATAATCATTCCTATTGGCAGATATCTGTACACTTAATAAAAGCTCTCTTAAAATCTATTTCTACAAAAAATCAACGAAAATAAAAACTATAACCCACGTAGACACTTTTAGAAATAAATGAAGATTAGAAATAGTGACGTAGGTGCTTACGTCATTTTGTGCAGAGCGCATGTTCTATCTACAACGAATTTCATTTAAATGTTAGTAAAAGGACTAGGTATTTCGCGTTAATCCTAATCGTGTTACAATCTCACATGTAGAACCTCCGTGTACATTTTTTCTTTTAATTACGTTCAAGAGGCAAAGAAAATTATAACAAAAACTAGGAAATTTGAATCTGGAAATGGATGCGGCAATTTTATTCTATGAAATAAGATTGGAAGTGTTATACAGCTGATATTCTTTACTTACGAGGAACCTTTAATAATTTAAGATCTAAAATTTAGACTAAAAATCTTACCTAAGTGCCCCCAGTTTTTAACCAGGGCAAATCGCCAATAATTTTATACAATATTTTTCAACTGATAAATAGATGTGGACTTTACTTTATGTATCTTAATGGACAGCATTTATCATACAGCATCATCATTTCAGCCGGAAGACGTCCACTGTTGGACAAAGGCCTCCCCCAAAGATCGCCATGACGATCGGTTCTGCGCTGCCCTCATCCAACCGACTCCGGTGATCTTGACCAGATCGTCGGTCCATCTTGTGGGGGACCTACCAAAACTACGTCTTCCAATATGTATTACATCCTTTTGTTTCATCCTTAAAACTAAATTAAGTTTTAACTTTATATTTACATTCAAGCTAATAGCCGGTTTTAAATGTTTTTGATAATGTTAATGTAAATAAATAAACTGGTCTTTGTTTCAGTTTAGATTTTACACACATCTTCACATTCCCATAAACAAAAGCCGCCGTTGTGATGTCACAGGTCACTCATTCCTTTATTTCCTTATTAAGTGGTTGTCCTTTTATATTTCGGCACAACGTTCTATACTTAAATTAAACATTTCAAACAATTTCTTATACTTAAATTAAACATTTCAAACAATATTTGCGTAATCTCCTAGTGACCCGTACCGGAGCGCGCAAGGTGTGCCAGTGTTGACTTATGACGTCACATGTAGCGAGCACTGGCCTATCTCGGAAACTAATAAAAAATAAAAAAAACTAAGTATCGAAATATATTTTCACACGAGAATATGACAAGCTAAAATCAAAATGAGTGAACATTCTTCGATTGCTGCCGATTGCAAATCGCAATGGCAGCTGAGAACACTTTTTCACTGAATACACGTATGTCGGGGTGGTAATGCCACTGTATTCAATATAACACGTTATTATCCAGTTATAAGGTGAGCTAAGCTATTATTCATCCTACATGGTCAGTTTTTTCAAAGAAAGCCACATCCATTTTTAGCAAATCCATAAACAAAATTACATGTGGCAACACCTTATGAATATTAACTTGCATTCTACATCAATCACAGAGGTCGTAGAGATGCTTGATGCCGATTACGTACTCGTTTGTGAACGAAAGGGTTGACTTGGCGGTTTTTGTATCGGCTCTACCTACGATAGAAATATAATTAATTGTTAATGAGCGTTTATGGGCTAATTATGTGGTCATTTATTATTAAATGGAAATGAATAATTCTATGCGTTGATACCAAGTACCTTTTTTACAAACCAATCCTTTATGTTCCAAAATTAAAATGATCTACTATGGTACAGTGTCCAATCACGGTAACAAAATAAAGGTAATTTTAAAATTATTTACACAGAATCTGTTCGGTACCTATATGAAAAGAAGGATTTAATACGAAGAAATACCTAACTATTAAGATTACATTATTTTTATATATTGGACCTAAAAATCAAAATAAAATTATATATCATGTCGGTTAAAAATGACTTATGAATTCTAGCATTTACAATCACTTCTTACCAGTTCAGCTTTATTTAGAGGAAGTGGAAAGGAACTCATTACAACTCTTTTAAATCAATTGCACCTTCATCTAATTACAATCATTTTAAATACAATCTACCTATGCAAAGTAATGTTACAATAAATGTTTTGAGTTCTTCATCATAAGGGTAGATATTTTCTGCTACTGTCAATAAAACGTGTGTGATTTCAATGAATTTAATAATACTCCAAAGTATAAATCACTTTACATAAAAAATCACAATTGAATATGTTAATAGTTATTGTAAAGTCACGGAATTATTGACATAAAGCAATTTTTAACCGATTTCAGAAAAGGAGGAGGTTCTCAATTCATCGGTGTATTTTTTCTTTTTTTATGTTTGTTACCTCAGAACTTTTTTTATTTGTAAGCTGGTGCTTCCCGTGTGGTCCCATAACAATTTTGTCTAGATCTGACAATGGCTATGTATATAGTTACTAATCTACCTTGGCTGACTCCGACTCCAAAAATAACAATAATTCTAACTAGAATTAGATTTTTAGTGCATATTATATCTATTGTTTTGTGAATAGTGTTTTTGAAGTCGGTTGTTTTTTTGTTATTTTTTTTATAGATTTTGTGTTATAGGTACATATGTTACAAAATATATACTTGTTTACAACTTTAAATCAGGTCTGTTATTAGATTTAAAGATCGTCACTTTCAACTCGAATATTACTTGATGTTATTCACCGATTATGTTAAGTACATCACTATATAAGTATATAATAATAGGTAAGTATATTCAAGTCGATACCCGGAACACAATCGCTTCAAGTCAATCTCTATAACAAGGCCCCAACACTAGATAAACGATAGCGTCGTAAGAAAATAATTAAACCGATACACATCCTAACATCATGTTCGACAACCGCTACTCGATACCAATTACTAGTATTGATAAAATGGTACATCACTCGGAAAAAACTCGATTTGTTAACGAGGCCTTGATGGATCGAGGCTCGATTATGCAGTGGAAGGATTAACGCTCGATACAAATTGGAAATGGCGGCAATAAAGTTGCTTAATTGCTCTTTCTATTGCTCTAGGATTTGTTGAAAGAAAATGTTTTGCTCCGGAATTGGAGTGAAAACTTCTTTAGACGCGTTGGCCGCTTTTTTGTAGCGGAAAATCATATGGGTTCGCGTCACCGACATGCTCATGACTTGCGCACGCTATAAATAAATAATTAATAAAATTAATATAGATATAGTTAGACACTTTTTGGATTCTTTTCTATGAAAATAAGGGATGAGAAAAGCAGGACGTTCAACTGATGGTAATTGATTACAATGCAGTGCCGCTCAGGATTCTTGACAAATATAAAAGTCCTGTGCGGCACTACAATTGCACTCGTCACCTTAAGACGTAAGATGTTAAGTCTCATTTGCCCAGTTATTTTATTAGCTCCGGCGCACTTCAGACCGAAACAGGAAGGGTGAAATCACGTGAGTTCGCGACACCGAAATGCTAAAAGCAGTATATCTATACAGCTGACGTATTGCGCAACATTAGTGCTGTGTATAACTTGTAACTGAAATTGAATGGATTTGGTGAAAAATTGAATGTGTATATACAATGGATAATCTTATGGGTTCGCATCACCGACATGCACATTACTAGCGCATGCTATAAATAAATAATTAATAAAATTAATATATATATATATATATAGTTAGACACTTTTTGGATTTTTTTCTATGAAAATAAGGGATGAGACGAGCAGGACGTTCAACTGATAGTAATTGATTTTACAATGCAGTGCCGCTCAGGATTCTTGACAAATATAAAAATCCTGAGCGGCACTACAATTGCCCTCGTCACCTTGAGACGTAAGATGTTAAGTCTTATTTGCCCAGTTATTTTATCAGCTCCGGCGCCCTTCAGACCGAAACAGGACGGGTGTCGTGAGTTCGCGTCGCCGAAATGCTTAAAGCAGTATATCTGTAGCTATACAGCTGACGTATTGTGCAACATTAGTGCTGTGTGTGTATCTTATACGTAAAATTGAATGGTCTAAAGTTTCGTGTGTATATACTGTGCATTGTTGACATAATGTTTATGTTTGATGAAATTTCAAATATTAACACTAAAAGTTATAAGTTTTCACTTATATCGGCATTCTCTACAACTGCCAATTTTTTTATTCATATGCACCAGGGTTACTTACAATAATTCAGACGTCATACAATCAATTGATTGAATCCTTATGCGTTTAAATAGAATCTTTAAATCAAATACAACACTGATCTTCTTCTAAATAAATCCGCAAACCCGGTCTGTATGTTCTTTTGTAACTCAAAAACGGCTTGACCGATTTCAAATTTATTAATGAAGTATGGTGTGTAGTTTGAATACCTACCTAATTTAATTGCGGGAAGTAAAGGTTATAGTAAAAATGCTAGCTGTAGCGGTTTTACTATTTAGCCAAGACTGGTTATTAGTCACTAATAAGCGTACCAACGATAACAGTGCAAAAAAGGACTAAATTATTTAAACCTTACAATATTATAAATGTGTACCATACCCGTGGGAGGCTCCTTTGCACAGGAAGCCGGCTAGATTATGGGTACCACAGCGGCGCCTTTTTCTGCCGTGAGGCAGTAATGTGTAAGCATTACTGTGTTTCGGTCTGAAGGGCACCGTAGCTAGTGAAATTACTGGGCAAATGAGGCTTAACATCTTATGTCTCAAGATGACGCAATTGTAGTGCCGCTCAGAATTTTTGGGTTTTTAGAGAATCCTGAGCGGCACTGCATTGTAATGGGCATGGCGTATCAATTACCATCAGCTGAACGTCCTGCTCTTCTCGTCCCTTATTATCATAAAAACATGAAAAAAAAAGTGTATTGAGTGAAATTTTATTCCGATAATTTTAAGAAAACCGGATTTTTTAATAGCAGCTCATTCAAATTACTGGTTATTAATAATTCCATAAATTAATAATGAACAATACAGAATGACTACTTTTAATACTGGTAGCATTATATGCCATTGTCAATAATATAATGACGAAAACATACTATAATTATTGATAATTGGCCATTTTTAACTTAAAATATTTTAAATATAATATGATAGGTACTTACCTATTATAATAATTGATATTTAGTCTTTATGCGTTGGTTGGTTTGTTGCGTCACACATTACTTCCGACTAAATTAAATAGGCTGAGTCTATTGATAATTATTATTCGTACAGAAGTCGGACGAATAATTTTATTTTAGGCTGTTGCTATTCGTCCGACAACTGGACGAATGAATTTAATTAGCCGTCCGATTATCGGATTGGAGAGAAAAAAGACATCATTGAATGAAATTTATCTGTTCTAACATAACCTAACCTAACCAATTTTTATAAACCATTGTGATAGAGATTTGGTCCATGTTTATAGTGTTACTAATCTTATTAAAATACACAATTTTAAAAATAACGAAAAAAAAATTATAACCTGAACGGGTAAACACGTAAATAAAACACAGATCATACATTTGAATAGCTAATTAAAAAATCAGACAAATGTGTTATGATAAGTTTTTTAATACATAAAAAAGGAATCATAAAATTAAACAAAACCACTTTCCGACTGAGCTAGGTTATGAAATAAGTAAATAAAAATTCACAGAAATGTTGAAAAAGTTTTACGTTTTAATTTTAAAAAAATGTATAAATGTACAAATAAATATAATTTATTCGTCCAGTACCCGTACAAATAATCACTTTGAATTAAATATTCTAATTTCATTATTACCGACTTTTTGAATTGTTAGTTTTATTTAAAAAGCGTTGCTAAGTAAATAAGTTATAAAATTATTGACTTCTAAATAGAATTCAGAAATAAATACCAACTCCATGTTATGACATATGAAGTAGCGTATTATAAAAAGTAGATAATAAGCAGGAAATTTTCTCATTAATCATTAATGTGGTAGGAATACATTATGGCAGTTGTAAAAAGCAAACTTTTTTTTATCAACATGTAACTTAACACTTGCATTTACACGATAAACAGACAGATTGTACAGATACATAAACAATTTAGAATATATGAATGCAGTTAACTCCGCCTCGTGGTATATATTACAGCATATTGTTGAGCAAAAAGATTTTATGCATTATTTATTCTTATACAAATTCAAAATTCGAATTTAATCGACTCGGATGCCAGGACTTTATCTTTGAAATTGGTTGCGTTCGAGAGATGGCGCTGATAGCTCGTTCCTTCACGATAAATAATTTGTATGTAATTATTACAGAAAATTGCCCGATTGCGATCGTATAGCCAGCGATTTTAATCATTGAATATGAAATTTATTTAAAACGCGTAATAACGGTAGATGCATGAAAATGTCATCGATAGTGTTTTATCGTTTTACGTAGTATAAATGTAAATTTTAAATTAAAATATTTTACATATAATATTATAGGTATATATAGGTATATTATAGGTACCTACTATAATTACTATTTATGCTCAAGTTGCGTCAAACATTACTTCCGACTAAATTAAGTATTCTAATTTCATTATTACAGACTTTTTCAATTACTAGTTTTATAAATCGTTACTTAATAAATCAAATTTTTAAAAATGATCACGTGGCATTATAAATCTAATATATAAAATTCTTGTGTCATGGTGTTAAAGATTGAACTCCTCCGAAACGGCTTGACCGATTCTCATGACATTTTGGGTAGGTCTGAGAATCGGACAACACCTATTTTTCATCCCCCTAAATGTTAAGGGTGGTCCACACGATTTTTTTTTAATTTTTTTGATTGAGTCAGCATTAAAAATACATACAACTTCAAATTTTCACCCATCTACGATCAAGTTACTTTTGTATCGCGATTTTAATATCGGCAATACAACGTTTGCTGGGTCAGCTAGTACAGTTATAAAAAAGGACGAGGCTTCAGTAAACTAAAAACCATTAAGTGTTATATTATAATTTTCAATACTTTTTGTTTTGATGCTGCTTTCTGGATATTCCAAGAACCAGATTATTTCAGAACATATTATATAGAGTAAGTATTAGTTATTATCTATTTACATTTATTATGTGGTACTGTAAGTCGTAGTGATGTTCACTTATCGCAACTTGGTACTGTTGTAAACATTAGCACGTACGTACGCATGAATCTTTTTTGTACGTACGCATGAATCTTTTTTGTACGTACGTATGAATCTTTTTTGTATTCAATTGAATTACACGACAATACCCACCGTAAGATTATATAGTTGTAAATTTAATTTAAGGCGCGGACTGACTAGGATTGTAAACGCTACAACCAATAGTACAATATTTGTGGCTAAGCTGCCAATGGGCATTTATTTTACTGGTTTTCTTTTGTTTATTCAAAATATCCATATTAAATTGAATAATTGTTCGGTTTAAGTTTTAGAAAAATACTAATTCTATTAAATTCCTTCAAAAAAAAAAAGAACACTGTTATCGCTGAAAATTCAGAGATTCTTAAGTCCAAAGTTTTTGGGTAGCAACTTCCAAATTTTTTATTGGATATTTCAAATTATATATAAATATTCTATTCGGTTCAACTTTTTCTTTAAGTCCTTCTTTTTGTACTGTATTTTTTGCGTCGGAATATTTTCATTGCGTCTTCTTGTTTTATCGACTCTGTAAGAAACCAATTTTTGTGGATATTGAGGTATGACCGCGCCTTAATTGCTTGGACTATACACTAATTTTGTAACTGCTTTTAGTTTTTGATCCAGAAATTTTGTGAATACAAATGCCTTCTTATATGTTATGATTATAATAATACATATACTAATAATAAATAGCTGTAAATATCATGTAGGTACCTAACTGTAAACAATGAACTATGAATTAGTGTTGTGATCAGAGGATAAACATCGAATTGTATAAAAAGTCAAGCCGTCTCGATAGTAGAATGGGTACTAGAGTTCGAGATTTGAAAATTAGCATTTTTGTCGAATAACTTTGCGGTGGTGTCTCGGTAAGCGCCCGATACGAGCCGCGCCGGTTGGCGGTTTTTTCGCCGTTTTTTAAACGGATTGGACTTTAAAATATTTCTCTATTCTCTGACACGGTCTTTAGCATTTGAAAAAGATTACAGTTACTATTTTTTCTGCAATTCCTTTTGATTAATTACTAATTTATTTCAACAAAGTGAAGCTTTTAAATTTATTAGAAACTATAATATTTTCGTTTCATTAAATAGTTATTATAATATAGCAAATTCTCGTTTACATTACTAAGTAATAAGTAGATAAAATATAGTTAAGAAAAAATTTACTGCCTACTTAGAGCTTTTTTGAATTTTTTTGCAAAAAATCTTTATAATTTCTTTCAATATATAGGACTTGAAATATATATATCTAAAACTTGAAATGCCATAGAATTTAAAGTGTTTAAAACGCAGCATTGAATAATATTCAATATGGTATACCTGCCTATACTGCAATTTACACCTAGATTGCAGTATAGACAGATGACTTACCTTAATACCTTTTAAAAGACCAATCTTCTTTACTTACTACTTTTTATGTGAGTATATATATATCAAATAAATAGTTTAAAAGAAACTCGTGACCGTAAGAAACAACAAACATAAAACTAAATTTACAGAGCCATAATCAAGAAAATAAATTACACGTTTGTAATAAACCATTAAAATAGTCTATTAGATGGTATTATCGATAACACATTAACATCCCTAATTGACTGACGTGGGAAGAGCCAATCACGCAAAAACGTAGCTCTAAAATCCGTTGACCCTATCTCCAACTCGCTCATTGGGCCAGAGCCGAATTTATGTCGCCGAGTAATCCAAGCCCATTTGTATAGATAATTTTTATTATTGCCATCTCTTCGAAGCCGGCCGCACCCGATAAGACACGAACGAAAGAGTTCGTAATGACTATTTAAGTAAGGAAGATGTATTCGTTTCGACTGTCGATAACTTTAAGAATTTGTGGTCGGAATTCGATTTTAGAATTATGAAACTAGGGTTACTCCATCATAATTTCTTTTTGAATATAAGTCCATTAACCAATAATTAATGTATCTAATCAAGTAACACTAATAGGCTAAAACCAAAGAACTTCATTTTCGATGATGAAAATGCTGTTTAGGTGCTTTAGCTTCTGTATAGGATGGCATAAATAAAAAAAAAAATACAACATACATGAAACTTTAATTTAAATGAGTGTTTTATGTATTTTTTAATAAATTTCATATGGAAATGTTCAATTAAAGCTAAGCTTAAAATTTTAGGAACTTTATATCTACTTTTTGTTTAGTTCATAAAGTCGCTATATAATATATTATACATACGAATCAAGAATGGTTTATTTACAGCATCTTAACGGTTACAGTTCTTATTTAAATTATTTAACATCTTATTAAATATTAAAGATTGCAACCCTACCATAGACAAGCATGCGTGTAAACTATTTTTAACATGGCCACACTGAGTTTATCTGCTCCCGCTCTTATGTTCGTGTTATCTCAGCCAGTGCATTAGTCTTCGATAATAGAACGATAAAACAGATCGGTCGGCGGCGCCATGTTCGATTTCGATTATACTCGATATAAAAAAAGAATCGATTCCTCCCGATAATAATGTCATGCCACGCTGTCGACTGTCGTTATTAAGTGTCTTAATTGTGGATTCCTATGTAATGCTTTTTTTATTGATTACAAATTAAATATTAAAAACACGACACTATTTCAACCAAACTCAATTTTAAATCCATTATGTCATTGAATTGCCCTTTTGTATGATTAAGAATTGTACCTTGCTAATATTATTATAACGTTTTAACTGTGGAATATATATTATTAAAAAAAACTCAAAGTAAATAAAGTGTTAACTTAAGCAATCATGCCCAATGTTGTTTTTTTGAAGTTATACTTCTTTAGGCGCGTTATGAAAAAATTATGATAGTGATCATCGCGCATCGCTGTAGCACAAAAGTAACTGGGTGAAGTTGGTTCCTAAAATTTTCTGAAGTTAGCGTCAATCGCCATTTTTTTTTGGTTTCTTCGTCCATTATTAGAATAGGCAAAGGGTTCAAACCCGTACAGCCATATTCGTTATTTAATAAGTAATTGTCAAAGTAATAAATTGTCATTTTTACAATATTGTTCTTTATACAAACGTAGAATAGCACGAGGAATAAAATAATTTAAGGATTTTTGCTTTGTTAGGCCAGAGAAGTATAACTTCTTGCGTGCATACATAAGTACGCACACACTTTTTGAAGTGAAACTTCTTTATAATTGTTGTGATTTCAAACCGGATGCAACGGAAAAGCGACAGGTAAGAGACACAAATACAAAAATGTGTGGGATGAAGCCGGCAAAGAATGAGACAGAAATATGCATACCTACTATTGAAGTGAAAACTTGTTTATCAACGTTGTGTGATATGAAAGTCGATGAAACGAAAAAGCGACAGTAAAAAGAGCAGTCATTCATAATATTTAACATGGGAGATAATGAGATAGGAAGCATAATACAACGTTTTGGTACCAGGCGATCATAGTTAAAGAAGAGATTGTCTTAAGTATGGCGCGAGTATACCTTTTTATATTATGACTCCAAGCGCACGACGCTAATATATAGACACCAGGAAAACATATTATTATATATGTTAGTGGTGGTAGGAATGTCTTTCAGTTTAGAGGTTCATGCACCATGCAGGTTTCACTTCTTACATGTGTACTTTGTACGCACGCAATGTTTTTTTTTAAATTTTACTCTTAATTCCAAATTATTTCATTTGAAAATTTTTTCCTACAGCTGCTACCTACCTATCTAACTTACAACCGTTGAATCAGAAAGATTTATAACCTTTACACTTACCCCTTTTGTTTTAGTTAAATCATGTTATTTTATCGCGTCCCCGGAAAATATCCTTTACATGACGCTCATTATGCCATGAAAAGACTGACATTTTGTCTATTCGACAAAATAGTGCGATAAACGTGCTAATGATGGTGTTATGTCCGCCATTTTGTAAATATTTGTTTACTCAGAGAGCGGCTTTTGTTACAGGTTGGGTAAAATATGAGCGATATTTAGCGGAACTATATTATATAAAACGACCCCATGTTTAATTTTGCCCACGTCTTTTGATTACATTATAAAATTTATGTTGTTTATATATTTTGCGCTGTAATGAAACTGTGCAAACATAAAAGGTTTCTATTTTGAAATGAGGCTCTATGCGGGAAGCAAGCGTCTACATAATATGCTAAAAATAATAACTTTTCTCATATTTCCTTTATACTTTTATGGTACCTACCGTTCAAATTTTACCTTATCTTAGACCAAATATTATCTTCTTAATAAATATAAATCCAGTGTCCTGATGTTTGTTCCCAGTGAACTCCTAAACTAATGAACGGATTTTAATGGAGAGTAATTACTTCATGGAGTACAGTTTCAATTCAGCTCGAGAGATAGTATATTTTTTATTTCGATTTGGGACCCATAATTATTTTTATTTCCAATATTTGTTTTGTATGGACATATTTTCTATGAGAGACTTTATTGACGCACAGTTTGACAGTTTTGCTGAAACAATTTCATTATTATAACAGGGATTATATTATATTACGAAATAATTCTTGATGTTATGAAGTAATAATGACAAATTCATAAAAAGGAGTATTTTATTTATTATGTTCAGAACAAAGTGTGTCGGGTCAGCTAGTAAATATATTTTTTTAAAGATTGCTACAGTAACTTGGTACTTGTTTATACTTATCACAGGATACAAATTCATTTGTTGGTAAGGTGCGAATAATTTCAATACAATGATGCCTTTCCATTAATCAAATGATTGATAAAATTCTTAAAGAATTAATCCCTAATAGAAGTCTAGAATAGATATGCAAAGGTTTAACAGCCATAAATAAACCTCTGTGAACTGTGATTCCTCTCGAGAATAGGTGAAATTATTTTCTCCATCTGATTGCGCTCCCTTATCGACTCCAGCCGACTTTAACGTTACATGGCCAAACTAGACGGCTCAGTGTCATTCAATGCCCAAAAAACAAAGTTGTAAAGGGATTCACAGTTTTTTATTTTTATTAAAGCTTTATTATGTTATAAAATACACAAAATTTAATTTGAGCCACTACTCGGGAGTTTAACAGACATACCAAGATTTGCGGACAATGCGGCATGCGGACGATTAGCTTAGTTGGTAGAGGGCTGGGACGTAGTCCCTGAGGCGCGGGTTCGAATCCCGTGTCGTCCATTAATTATGGTACAAATTAATTTTTTATATTTCAAAGTATTCACTTCAAAAATGTTCCTAATTGAGGTACTTGGAGTGTAATCTAACCGCCCATAGACATCCGCAACAACAGGTGTCAAAAGATGCGTTGCCGGCTTTTTAGGGGAGTATGCTCTTCTCTTGAAGTACGATTTGTGCGATTTTGATGCTATCCTTGACCCATCTTTTGTGGTGCCTTACAAAGCTTGTTTAAAACAGTACTTTCTGTGTTGCAACAGCAATATGGGTGTCGTTGATCAAGTATGCGATGAAAAAATAAGCCAGTAATTTAATAAATATAAGATGCATCTGGAGTTGATAAGCAAAATATCGAAGAAAATATAAAGAGAGCAGCATACAGGGCGATCTCGATCGCAGCTATCGGCATCTCAGTTTGTTCTCACATCATTACCCGCGCCGACGGCTACAAATTTACATCCAACACAATGGCTATCCGACATCGAGGCATCATTAAGGTGATCCCGATAGCGCCACCGCAACAACATCCAAACAGCGTATCCTTTATAACAAATATATTAAATTCAATCGTATTTACTTTTAACAAAGTTCATATTTTATTGGATGGTATTTGGCGTTTAAGTAAATTAAATTTTATATTGACGTCAGCGATTCATAAATGATTGTCTGCAAGGCATTTGGAGTTCAATGCTAATGTAATAAGACATATAATATAATATCAGCGGCTCTGGATCATGGCTGGCCATTGGTATTACAATGGGTCTTAACTCTTACAATAGGCGATTGTCGAACGCACGCAAACATACGTAAATAGGAGGTTAATACATCTTAAATAATATTCAAAGTCACTTTTAATAACGGAGAAATTCAACACGCACTAAATATATTGCTATTGATGCAAACAATTAAAATTTTATGCCTAATAAGCAATTACAATATTCAAGGTTAATGGTCCGATCTGTTAGGATAAGAAATCTATTAAAAATACCATTTTTGGTAAAATTTTGCATACAATACAAGCGCGGGCGGTTCGTTACAGAAACGATAAGGTGGGCGGGTTTGACGCGAGTCTCGGACGTATCATCCGATCTGCGCCTAATTTGCTTCGTGTGTTATTCATCCACCTCGTTATCGATTGAATCTAGAATACTACAATAATACAAAAATGTTTATAAGCTTTTGAAATTCATATGATTCTTATTCGTACCGTGTGCGGTGGGTTTATATAATAGGGTTCACTTCACTCTCTTTAGTTAAAGCCTAATGGTTAGTATTATCTTATTACCGATTATCTTTAACAAGCAAACTATTTAAACATCTTTTTAGCAAGACAACAGACACAGATTTTGTATTTAAACAAATTGGAAATTTACATATCAACATGATTTAATGAAGTAGTCGTGCAGCTTAAGTTTTGGGGTACTTCCCCAAAAAGGTGAAGATTACATATAATAATACAATAATACTCTTAAGTCAACCGGTGAAGAATGGCCTCGAAATATGGCAGTTTAAGTTAAATACGTGTTTGTTGCTGTATGTCTAAATGCGTGTTATGGCTCTTATGAAACACTCACGAGTCACGACTGTTAATGGCGTTGTGACGCCTACAACGCGTTGTGGCAATGAAGAAATTTGTGTGGCTTTCATAAAACCCATCTATACGAAATTTCAGGATTTCTAACGTCGTATGACTGTTTTGTATATAATATATAATTGATTAAATATAATTGTACTTATATCATTTAATAAATGTTTATTCTGCGAACTTAAAGAGATGGCAAATATCATGCAGATGTTCACTTTCCGCAGATTATAACCGCACATAATTAAAACGCGCCAAACACGCTTATCTTCGAATCTTGAATCGGTATCAACGCCCGCGCCGTACACAGACAATACAAGATGACGTAAACGGTGAAAACAATTGGCTCTATTCGTGTACAGATAAGTGAAAACACGGCATCCGAACAAAAATACAACAGATAAGTAACAGATTGGATCTGTAAACAATGGTTTTGGTATCCACGCTCTCATTAACTGGCCTCGTAATACAGTATGGCGCGAATTAATCGCTTGTTTTTTTTTTCGTAGAGGTAGGGCAAAGGAGCGTGTGGACGTTCAGGTTATCTGAAATCTACAAAACCGAATGTGGGTTGTCCAATAATTATCTCCTAAGAAAACAAACTTAATAAAAATATGTTCAAATTAATGCTAGGTCTAAAATAATATGTATTTTAAAAGAATTTATCAAGTTATTTATTATCAAGAAACAAAACAGTGTTTGCGGTGTTTCCGGGACGATACGACATGAGTACTTCAAAAAAAGCGCGTAGACCTTCCTTAAAGGCCGGCAACGCTCCTGTGATTCCTCTGGTGTTGCAAGAGATTGTGGGCGGCGGTGATCACTTAACAACAGGTGACCCGTACGCTCGTTTGACGACGGGCCACGTCTGTTAAATTAATTGTATAATACTTCTCAATATTATATTAACTCATAGTATGCATAAAGGTTTTGAAACTTTCTGATATTGTAATTTTTATTAATCGATTTATGTCAACAATAAGACTGTAAAAAATATGTTGACTTTTAATGGCCATCATACCTGAAAATCACATGGTTCTGATGGTAAATCACGAGGGGAGATGCATTATTCACTTTGTATAAGCATATTCCTCATAGAAAAACGGACTCTTTGTCTTATAGACAGACGCTGCATAACTATATGTAAATAGGCCGATAAATTACGGCTTTAAGCATTCAAGATATAACTAACCTAAACAATGCCACAGAAATTTTAAATATATTTAATGGCAATTTCAAGCCACAGTATAAAAACGCTTTATTCACGATACAGATGATTTTGACACATAGCGTTTACGTAGCGGGCCGCAAGATGGCGCGATAAACCATTGACGACAATAAGAAGACGGGCCACGGATGTCGCGATATAGCTTTTTACTCGATGCGCGATTGTATTGTTATGAAATGACATTTATTTTGGCTGTCTTGTAAGCGTGTTTTATTCGCATCAATAATATCCAATGTGTTTTGTTGCAAAAAAAATTTTCGCGTTCTTATAATATTAACAACACTACCTGCCACAAAGACCACTTTTTACATTTATGAAATATTATAATATATTACTGAAGATTGGATCTGTTTGTCTTAGCAATAACAGAGAGATTGACATTTTTATGGCTTAAGGATATGTATGTACGTCTCATATCAAAACTTCTGTAATGTAATATTGCTGTTTCGTCTGAAGAAAACAAAATATATTTAATAAAGGAGAACATTTTCTGCAACTGAAACTATTTATGATTATCATGATAATTTACTAATATTAAATTAAAATAAAAAACTATATCGATGTCCTTGATGAAAGGGATTAATCTCATATTTGTGTGCCACAAGAAAATATACAAGGAACTTTTGTATGCAACATTTAATTACAATCGGAATAAAGGAATGCATAGAGAACAAACTACAAACACGGACGAGTAAAAAAAGAAGGACTCTGCGCCGTGATATTAGCATGTGAAGCAACGTTATGCTAGTGTGTGTGCGGTTACGGGGGATACTAGTTAGACAATTTTTTCTCCCTTAAACAATCATATATGGCCACAAATGCTTATATAGAATCGTTTTTACACTTTTTACAATGCACAACGGCATTTTTAAAATATTTTATTGAGACGCAAACTGATCTGTCACAGACGATGACGATTCTCATAATTCGCCGCCTATCGGCCTGTAGTAAGTGTGTGCATGGGGCTATGTTTTTACACGTGAATCGGCTTGTTTTGGTGCTACACTGTTATGTAAGGTGACACGGAGTCCTTATTTTTTTACTAGTCCGTCACTGCAAACTATGATTTTATTTACATAAATATAACATGCATAAGATATTATGTTAGTAATTGAATGATAGATAATCTTTTGAACCGAGAATGTTGGAAAGCGAGAGGTTTTTTAAAGTTATGTCCCTTAAATATCTGAAAGTCTTAATATATATTAATTACGTGACACGTTGTTTGTCCGCGATTGACTCCTAAACTAATGAACGGATTTAAATGGCGATTACTTCATAGAGTGCACCTCAGTCCAACTTGAGAGATAGGATAGTTTTTATTTCTATTTGGGACCCATAATTATTTTGATTTCCTATATTTGTTTTGTATGGACATATTTTCCATGAGAGAATTTATTGACGCGCTGTTTTACAATTCTGCTGAGAAACAATTTCATTATAACAGCATGGAGCATACTTTACATATTTTACAACTTTACAATTCTTAAAGTTATTAATATTCTTGTATAATTCATTACAGAACAACGTCTTTCGCGTCTGCTAGTAATGTATATATTCGAATGTATACATACTAGCTTTCACTCGAAACTCGTCACATAACATTTGTGTATCGAATGCATGTTTATGGTCATCGGTGAATTTTAAACGCATTTTGTAGTCGTTAGGGAAGTTAGCCGGATGTCTTACCAGCTCATGATGGCTCACGACAACATCCTCGTCTCAACTTACCTGAAAATAAATATTATAGGTTAAAAATAAATTTACAATACAAAATCATTATACGTATTACTATATACCCACTTACTCAATGTATATTTCTTATTTGTTTTATCTTTTTCTCTTAGGTACATCAAATCAGGGCCACCATTTTGAATTGTTATGATTTAATAAATGTTTGTTGTTCAGAGTCATGGATGTTTATTTGTATTTATGTATGTTTAAGTTAGTGCTAAATATATCGTTGTTTTGCACCCAAAGTACAGCCTAGTTTGGGGCATGATAATTCGTGTAAGAGTGTGTTAATATTATTATTAATTAAGTTAACATTGAAACCATTCAAACCCATTTTACATAAGATTGACACAATCTTCAAGTTATTATAAATTAATATTTAATATACTCATTTTGAGTTTTATAAACTTACATATTAGATTGCCATATTCAATTAAAATAGTAAAAACCAAGTTAATTTTAAAATTGATCAACATTAAAATAATTCGCGACATTTTACGTAGACAAAACAAAACATGTGTGTTATGCCATTTTTGCGGGCACTGTCTCATATATTTCTAAGGGTGTTTAGTAAATTGTAATAGTCATAATGGTGACCCAATTCGTGTTGAGTGCCACACGTGCGGCGATGTATACCGTGTACCAGTATGTGCGTATATCCAGATCGTAATCGAGGGAACACACGCACCCAGCAAAATGCCTTTTGTCATCGCCCTTCACAGTGCTATCAATTTATTACTACGACTGGCAACAAATGATAACACGTTCTTTCAATCAAGCGGAATCGTGTGCATGTTTTGAAACACTTCCTCATTCCTGTGGAGTTTACTTGACACTAAATGATCAGCAAATCATGAATGGATAAAGAAAGAAGCAATAGTTTAGGTGTGACCACCAGCCGCTGTCTCTTAAACAAGCATCTATTTACGATTGGTGTGACAGATAGCCCTTTATGTAGCCAATGCATGGATACAGAAGAAACGCCAGAACACGTGCTTACAGAGTGCAGAAGGGGACCCGAACAATGGGCATTAGTCCTCCTATCTCCAGCATCACTTCCTGATGCCTGTAGCTATATGAAAATGACGCTAGACTACTGGGATGGTCTGTGTTCGCTGACATAAAAAATAGACACATATAGCCATATAAAGGCAATATAAGAGCAGAGATTTTTGAGATGTTAACTGATACGCTATGCCCATTACAATGCAGTGCCGCTCAGGATTCTTGAAAACCCCAAATATTTAGAGCGGCACTAGAAATGCGCTCGTCACTTTGACACAAGATGTTAAGTCTCATTTGCCCAGTAATTTAACTAGGTAGATAAGGTTTTCTCTGATTTGTTTATATTAATCTTGTAATTAGGTAAACATAATCTACGTTCTATACTTACTCGGTACGCACACAATAACCGAAACTGTACAAAACAAATCGCTTTACAATATAAAGTTTCTGAACAGTAGAAGGCACTGTTGTTAGTAAATATGTGTTACTCCTTACTCACATTCATCTGTATATATTCCCGAAATAAACATAGTAAAAATACAGGCGTAGTGTTGTAGTGTCCCGCATCACGCTAACATCGCGTGACAGGATGACACGCAAGCCGTAATATGACGCAGTTATTGTCACAATACTGACGTGTCACGTGACAAGTGCCGGTCCCCATGCGACTTCGCGTATATAGGGTAAATTAAACATTACAACGAATTAATTGTTCCATTAAGAGACCCCGCAAACTGCAGACTTTTGATCGGCCAATAGTTTGGTTGGTTTCTTAATCAGTATGAAGATGTATGAGAGTGCGCACATTATAACGATTCGGTATTCGCCGAGAAAAAAGTTTGATGGGCTACACGATTGCCTTCAAACTGAACCGTCAGCAAACTATCGGCCGACTGTTAAATCAGTACAGCGCTCTTCTAGGCGCGCACACCACCGATTGTTTAGTCGGCCGGACTCATCAATAGCTGATTTAAAACTAATAGCGAACCGTCCCTAAAACTGTCGGCTGATAGTTGTCTAGTGTGCGCCACTCATCACAGACCCATCTGTTTAGTCGGGCCAGTGTGCGCACTTAACAGCCGAACTCAACCAAACTATCGGCCGATCGAAAGACTGCAGTTTGCGGGGTCTCTTAAACAAAATCTTAGTATCTAGTGAATTGAAAAAATACACTGACTACAATAACTCGTATATTGGAATTGGAAAAAGATTGTTTGGGGCAAAAATAGACTTTTGATAGGATGTTAAGTCTCATTTGCCCAGTAATTTCACTAGCTACGGCACCCTTCTGTCCGAAACACAGTAATGCGTACACTAATGTAATCATGCTTCAAGGCAGAAATAGACGTCGTTGTGTTACCCATAATCTAGTCGGCATCCTGTTGAAAGGAGCCTCCCAGTAGATGACCTACATTTTTATTTATTATAAAAAGGAAACCTAAGTGTTATCTAAATGAAATCAACATAAATATAATTTGTGAACGTAATGGATGTAATAATCGATTTGCCGGCAATAAATAGCAAGAACAACACCGGGCTCGGGACAAGGTAGATACGGGAATCTATTAACTGAACTCCAGACCTACGACTTAGCTAGGGCTGTCACGCGTAACTTTCTTGGCTTGGGTATATAAATTACTAGCTGACCCAGCAAACGTTGTATTGCCGATATTAAAATTGCGATACATAAGTAACTGTTTATCGTAGATGGGTTAAAATTTGAAGTTGTATGTATTTTTTAATGCTGACTCACAATCAAACAAATTTAAAAAAAAATGTCAAAAAAATTCAAAAAAAAAAATTCGTGTGGACCCTTAACATTTAGGGTGTTAAAAATAGATGTTTTCCGATTCTCAGATCTACCAATCAATGTGCACTCAAAATTTCATGAGAATCGATCAAACCGTTTCGGAGGAGTTCAATGTTTAACACCATGACACGAGAATTTTATATATTAGAAGATTAATGACATAACTACATCACAATTTAAGATACTGAAACATATTATAAAACCTTTTAGATTGTAGACGTTTATAACTATTATGTTTAAAGTATTTTTTTTGTTTATTTGCATACTATATATGAATTTTATCAAAGATATTTAACGTATAACGTTTTAATGTCCGAATTCCTATATTTATTATACTATTGCAAATAAAGGCATAAAAGGCATTTATTTTCTCAAAATTGATTCCTTTAGATGTCTTTTTTAACATACTAGACACTACAACTGCTACGGAAACAAATGATGCTCTGAGAGAGAAGAAGCTAATAATACAATAATTTAATAATACATGTGAAATCCACGGTGCTACACTGAAGACAAATTCATTTATGTTTAAGTTATAATTCATAAAGGTAAAGGTTACTATAACTTAAATGACTTTCTTAATGATACCACAGATTGGGAATGGAGTGACCGCCCTCAGGCTATTAAATAATAAGTTTGATTATACAATATTACTTTGTAAACATATTTATTCGATGAAAAAAAAGACCGCTGACTTTGTTGCGCCCATTCTTCTCAGGTCTGAGGCATTCATTTTGGAATGGGTGTAGTTTGACTTTCAATAAGTGATGTCACATCCTATTTTGAATAAAAATATTTGAATTTGAAATTCATTCAAATATCACTTCTCCATTAAATTCGACGTGAAAACATTTCAAAATCAAATCTATGCAACCATATTTTGAACAAAAAAAGGTCTATAAAGACTAATTTAATACAACCATATGTTGAACAAATTTAATGTAATAATTAATTGTTTGAGGAATTAAAATATCTTAGTGCCAACCCTAAGGGTGCGTTGACAATACCTAGATGGATATCGAAAACGCCTACGTCCTGAGCTCGCCAGCCTTCCTGACTGACTCGGTATTATGAATAATTCTATATGATGTATACAATTTTGTTTATTTATTCACATGGGCAGACCTCTCGCTAAAAGAAAATACTTCAAGTTACACTTGGTTGCTATGATATCTTATGTTCGTTACTAATTTAAATATTTTTTTGTGAAAAATTTATGTAAAAGTTACTGAAAGTTAGTTTCTACCACGCATCTAATCCGGACTTTTTTTTAAGGCGACAATAAATGCCAGCGACCTTGAGCGATATGAGTTTACGGCTGCCGGCCCGCCATCTATGTAACAAAGCCAATATTTTCAAAATTGTTGCGTGGAAAACAGTTTATATGCTTACAATCCTCGTTATTCACTACTAATCTGAATAAATGAACCTACACAAAAAAGTACAAGCTATAAGAATAACTTTTCTGAGAGAAGTACCAAAAAAATGCGTCACGCCATGCCAAAAAACTTGTTTAACTTCAAAGAAAAGTGGTAGTTCAAAAAGGCTCGGCAGTGTGTTAGTTATATAACCAACAGCAAGCACTAGCAACCTACAAATAAGACTTAAGGATATGTGTAACAGGATTAAGTAGTGTTCATAGCTCGAAATGCTATACTTCCACCACAAAACTTGTGTAAAAACACCATGTTTGCGTGTTTTCTGCTCACTCTACTAATCATATTTTAGTACATCTTATGAAACTAATAGTGACGATGACTATTTTCCCATGTATCAGTGTTTTTAAAGTTATTTATTTTATAGTAACCTTTACCACACAAAAGTTGTTTAACAATTATTTTGAATTAAGTAACACATTTTTGTATATTTTCTGGGATCGTATTCTATATTTTTTATGGAAAAGGAGCACAAACGAGCTTACGGGTCACCTGGTGTTAAGTGATCACCGCCGCCAACATTCTCTTGCAACACCAGAGGAATCACAGAAGCATTTCCGGCAATTCTTTGATCATATATTTCGCATATTGAAATTAGGTAAAAAAGCGATGCCCTTTTTGCTTTTTTCATTATAAAGTTAATAGTTATTATCAAAATATTTTGCCACAAGGAACGGAGTGCAGGTTTCAGAAGACACAGGCGTTGTAAATGTAAATGTTGCATTCAAACATGATGCGTAGGCGCAATCTGCGGATCTACCTCGTATGGTATCTGTGGGGAACCCATCTGTCCCGTGGGCGGTGTATTATACTAGCTGTAAGGTTGTGCCTTAATATTCCTGCTAAATACTGACGCCAAAATCTACTCATCTCGGTTATAGCTTCATCCGACAATAAGTCATAAGTTAGTGAGGGAAAGTTGAGTTTCCATTAAAGAAAAATGAACTCATCAATGTCTCTGTCGCGACACAGAACAGCTGATATACAACTTACTAGTTAGTACAGAGTTGACGTCTATAGACCGTACTATATAAATAATGCCGGGGCAGTTTCTTCCGCCGCTTCTTCTCGGATGCGGAGGTAGTGTTAGAAATGACATGAAAAAGAATTCTAAAGGAATTTGAGAAAATAAATGCCAGTTCAAAGGACCTGACTAAGACTAACAGGAATTAAAAAGAGTTTTCTATAATAAAAGAATTAACACCAATGACAGAAGACAGGGGATTTATTTATATACATATTATTTATATAATATTGACACACTTTTTACACCAATTATCTTGCCCCAAATTAGGCATATATATAGCCTATGTTATGAGTTGCAAGACAACTATATATTTAATACAATATACTTACTTAAACATAGATAAATACATATAAACATCCATGACTCGGAAACAAACATCCATATTCATCATATAAATGCTTGCACCTACCGGGATTCGAACCCGGGACCTCTAGCTTAGTAGGTAGGATCGCTAACCACTCGGCTATACAGTCGTCAATTATTTCTCAATACCATTTATAAGTAGATAGTGATAAACTGAAATCCATAACCTTTGCCTATCTCTACGGATAGATTGTCGAATAAGCCGTTATTTTCTAAAGTTATATATTTTTTATTTAAATATACTAAGGAAATAATGAAGATATACACTGCCTCTGCGTTGGGAATAGATATATGCTACAGATTGACAAACGGACTCTACATAGAGATAGAGAGACATACTTTTTTTTATGCCAATACGGGACGAGACGAGCAGGACGTTCAAGTGATGGTAATTGATACGCCCTGCCCATTACAATGCAGTACCTTTCAGGATTCTTGAAAAACCCAAAAACTCTGAGCGGCACTACAATTGCGCTCGTCACCTTGAGACATAAGATGTTAAGTATCATTTGCCCAGTAATGACACTAGCTACAGCACCTTTCAGACCGAAACACAGTAATGCTTACACATTACTGCTTCACGGCAGAAATAGGCGCCGTACCATAATCTAGTCGGCATCCTGTGCAAAGGAGCCTCACACGGGTACATTATACTTTGGAGTCTAAGTACCGAATGGACACAGACATATTGGTATTTGAACATAGACAACAAAACATGAAGTCATAACCAATAATATATCAATCCTATGATAACGCAGACGTAAATATATTGGAGTGGCTGAGATAAACAGACGGACAGACGTGTTATCGCTAATGTGCGCCTAATCGATGCGCCTTATCGCCGCTAAATATAAAACTGAATGCATCTTATCTTAACTTTTGAGAGATCGCGTTTCCATTGCTCATACCTACGATTTCCTCAAAGTCAAAAGCTTTTTTGATTTTTGACTTAATGATAATTAAGCTGGTAATTTCCAAAGACTCGGCTTAAATAGGTCCTAGTGTTCGATATTAACTTAATCTCGCTCATAAGAAAAGTTTTACTCGATTGACTGATAAAAATGTTTTGATGGTATGATAATTTCTGAAATTTGAAATATTTATGGAAAAGTTTGAAGAAGGTACTCTTTGTTATCTTAAGAATATTAATATCAAGGATGGAAAAAAGAAAAATATTATATAGCTTATAATATATTAATAAACTACGAGCTAATTGATATGGCAAAACAACGTTTGCCGCGTCCGCCCATCTTATGTGCCCATCATCAGTGCGGGTTTCAAGGAATTTTCTTCCTCGTACTACGAAGCTGTGGAATGAGCTTCCTTGTGCGGTGTTTCCGGGACGATACGACGTGGGTAACTTCAAAAAAAGCGCGTACACCTTCCTTAAAGGCCGGCAACGCTCTTGTGATTCCTCTGGTGTTGCAAGAGATTGTGGGCGGCGATGATCACTTAACAACGCTCGTTTGTCCTCCTATTCCATAAAAAAAAAATATATGGAAAAGATTGAAGACGGTACTCTTTGTTATCTTAAGAATATTAATATCAAGGATTGAAAAAAGAAAAATGTATCGCTTACCATAATATATTATTATACTATACTAGCTAATTTATATGGAAAACTTTGATTTGCCATATAAATTACTTGTACAGCACGCCCACTTATCACATAATTTTTTTGCTTGAATGAAATATTTGTATTGTGAATATATAGGTATTTCTGTGTCAAAATATATATATCCTATCTGGAGGCCTACATATCAATGTTATATTGACCGCCTTGAAAAAATACAAAAGATATTTATAAAAAAATTTAATTTTAAATCTCAATTCATTCCTATAGACTACAAAGAAGCCTGTAATTATCATAAAATTGATACCTTGGAAGATAGAAGAGATATAATTGATATGTTAGTCCTTTATGATATATTACATAATAAATTTGACTGTCCAGATATCTTAAATAAAATATCATTCCAAGTACCAACATTACGTACTAGGCATACTAATTTATTTAACATTCCCTTTGCTTCTACTATCTTAAATATTTGGTTCAAAAAACTGATATTAAACTGTTTAAATTGCAGGAGTTAATCATCAGTATATTCAGGATAAATTATTAGTCTACCATCGTAATTTAAACATTATATTCGAACACTCACATTCACTCACATTCACTCACTTCACTCACATTCACTCACTTCACTCACATTCACTCACACTACTCACATTCACTCACACTACTCACACCACACAACCTACTCACCGTTTTAGTTACTCAATAAACTACTTTGTCACATACTTATTGTACCGTTAATAGTATTCCTTTTAATTGGCGTATCTATTCTGTATAATTTTTAATATACTCTTTTCATTTTGTTAGCTGTAAGGAATCATAAATAAATAAAATAAAATAAAAATATATATGTTCCGGATTCGTAACCATATACTGAAACCATCTCCGAAGCACGCTGCATCTTAAAGTATAAGTATTACTCCGATCGGTTAAGTAGTTTTCGCAGTATAAAAGAAAAAAAAAACCTACTCTCAATTTATTAGTAAAGATTACTATATATTATATATAACTAGCTGACCAATCAAACGTTGTATTGCCATCATAGTTAACAACTGTAGTTAATCTACCAACTATAGTTAGCTAAAATTAAGTTTGTTTTTTACATCCTGAGAAAGTTATAAAGATACAAAGATTCTAATTAGTTATTCATTTTAAACCATTCTTTCACTTTGATTTCTGAACGACGAGGGATACATCAAATGAAAATCAAAATTGTTGTTTTTATTTAATTCCGAAAATTTTCATATTTATTCACCTTTTAAACCTTCTCTGGACTTCTACAAATAATTCAAGACCGAAATTAGCCAAATCGGTACAGCAATTAATTTTTCTATATATAGATTAGTTCCATTGTCAGCTTTGGTTGAATTATTATGAGCGGAATGTTCTATAATAATTTCTATAACTATTGTTTGAAAAATAAATAAATTAAATCTAAATTAGTTTTATTATGTCTTTCATTTAATGTTAACTTAACATATTATACAACCAGAAGTAATCATAAATGCATCTTAGCTTTTATCTAGCATTAGTTCGTTTGTAAAAGTTGAGTGTAAAATCGGCAGGCTAAGTAAAATATGTAAACATTCCACACGGCTTATCAAAGTCTTCTCTAAGTGAATTCTATTTGGCAAAGACATTTCACGATTATTGATATCGTGTTCAACTAAAATTGTGCATTAAGTTTACTTCCCACGATGCCAATTTCCTTCGCGTGACGCTATATCGCTTTATTATGAATAATTTTCTATATTGATGTTACGTTTCAAAAGCATTTTAAGTTAAATCTTTCCCTTAACTGTATATTGTTGATATCCATACTATTTACTACGACTTTTGGAACGAAGTTCCTTACGCCAGGCTTGGACGGGACAGGGATTTTGCTGCGCGACCGAACTGAAAAAAATGTGATAGTAAAACCGTAAGAAAAAATCCATGGAAAAAAGTGCGTGAAATAAAACCGTAAAATGAGACGTGCGCAGGCGCGACAGTCGCATACACAAGCGAGTAGTGTATATATTATCAATATTATTATATTAATATATGATAACGATTATAGCAATATTAGAACGATTTTTTTTGCAATTTGTGTCGATTCTACATATGCCGAAGGAATTTCGTTCCTACCTGGTGTCCCACGACACCACATTTAGTTTAATAAATTTTTGTAAGCAATTAATGTTGCCACTAAAAAGGAACAATAAATAATATATATAATCACAATGTTTGTTTACTCATAATTAGTATATGATTTTATACTTAACTAGATGACCCGGCAGAATTATTTTTAGAGATAGGCCGTTTCTTGGACATTGCAACATTACTTTATTTGTTTTAAATAAAAGTAGCCTAAGTTACTCCTAATTACATCGGCTACCTGCCAATAAAAGACCCGTGAAAGTCGGTCCAGCCATTTCAGAGATTAGCCGGAACAAACAGACAGACAAAAATTGTAAAAAATGTTATTTTGGCGTATGTACCGTATATACATTCATATACATATAGTAAAAACAGTTATAGTTCAATATTACAAACAGACACTTCAATTTTATTTATATGTAAAGATTAATGGTTTTAGACATTTTATAGGTACAGTACCTACTCAGTGAGTACTCTGAGTACACACGCTATTATTACATTTACACATGAGGCCGATACATAATTCACTTCCATGGATCATGGTCACGAAAATTCATGACATATTGACACTAATAATTCTATTATACTCTAATTGCTTTGGCATTTTATGCACTAACAAGACGCGATAAGTATCGTGGGTTGTGAACTTTGTAGCTGAGACACAATACAGTAACAGTGCACTACTTTAAATTCATACTAGAGCGCCTGACGCACGCACACATACTCACGATATACACGGCCGCTAAGCAATCTTGGGAAGATAAACCTATTGAGTGCCACGCCGTACGCCGCCGAGACTGATCGCTGTCCGAATTAAAGTCAATATTTTTGTATGTACCAACCCTAGCGCTCCACCCAGACGTAGGTATAAATTTCAAGGAGACCGCTGAGCTAAGCTACTGTTCTATTAGTTGTACTGTGTCAGAGAGCCGAAAGAGCCCAACCTTTTTTTTGTTACGGGTGTAACCACTGGATTTCCGGGCGTGCTGATGTAAACCTATCCTCCTTGTTAAAATGATTCCAATGATCTCTGTAGTTTCTCTTACTTACCCTTGAATACATTGACATTCAGTTGAGACCACCTGTGAATTATGTTTATCTTTATGAAAATAAGGGACAAGACGAGCACGACGTTCAGCTGATGGTAATTGATACGCCCTGCCCATTACAATGCAGTGCCACTCAGGATCTGCTTTCCTCACCATGAGACATCAGATATTATGTCTCATTTGCCAAGTAATATCACTAGCTACGGCACCCTTCAGACTGAAACACAGTAATGCTTACACATTACTGCTTAACGGTAAAAATAGGCGCCGTTGTGGTACCCATAATCTCACCGTCATCCTGTGCAAAGGAGCGTCCCACTGGTTAATCTATGTATTCGATTCCACTAGAACTAATGTTCGTATCATCTTTAAGTGTCAGCCGTCGCCTACCGCGGTCTTTTCATGAAAATACTGTTGTTCATGAATTTTTAATTGCTTCAAAGACTGGATAGAAGCGACTTAGACCCCAATTGGGTAGTCTGAACAGTCAAGGTACTAAAATCAGTGTCAACCTATTATTGGATTATATTTTCAAATGTAAAATATGCTGAATATAAACATATAAATTATCAATTAAGCACCTAATTTAAGCATTATGCGATTTTTACGTTTAAATACCAATAAAAAACAAACTTGAATTTTATTATGATGAGATCAATATTCAAATTACCAGGGGGAGTAATTAAATATTGAGTAAAGACCAAGTCTATTTTGTGATTTAGCAATGACTTTTTTAAAAAACTTACGAGAATCGTATCGAATATGAAACAATGGAACCGCGCAATAACCGAGCTTTCGCGAACGAATCTAAATTTTTCTTGAAATCTTTCATATCTTTTTGAGATATTTATGGCCTAATTACAGAGCCGTATTGTTGCCATTTATTATATTATTATTTAGTAATGTATAGCGCCAGTATCGGGTTTTATTGAGAGCGATAAAGTTCGCTTTTTAATGGTGTATGGACCGGTTATTTTATTAGCTGTACCTTTGGATTGGTTACGCTAATAATCTGTGCGCAATCAATAAAATCGTCATTATATTTAGGACCTAAACAGAATGGCGGCTGATATTCAGTGCTATGTTTATTCTTTTTTACAAGGCCTCGAAACACATTATATAAATACGGGAACATAACTTAAACTCGCAAATACAATTTCATATACTAAAAACATATTGCTTCTCTATGTCTCTCTTGAGGGCTTGTAACAAAACATTTCAAATGAAAATCACGGATCCATTTGACAGATGTCAGAAGCCGAACGGGTTTGACCAAATAAGTTCTTAATATCTTACGTTACCGTTATTAGGCGGCAAGAAACCGTGGTGATAGCAAAATATCAAAAGATATTATGATTATAAGATCTTTCATATCTAATTACGATTTTTAGTTAATAATACTACTTACTTTGTAAAAAGATTGATAGAATGAGTTACGTTATAAAGAATTCTACAAGAAAGAAAGAATGTTTAAAAATGTTTATTATCATCACCATAATCAGTAGTATTTTCTTATTCTTGCAAAAAATGCCAAGTTTATTCACAATGTTTTACGGCGTTTTTTATTTGTCCGGGTTTTAGAACGCGCATGGCAAATCAATTTGATCTTCATCTTTGGTTGCTGCTAACACCAATCAGTCAAACATGAAATTAATAATTAAAGAAAAAAGCCTATCAGCCTTTCTTGCAATCACTTACATTGAAAAATATTGTTTTTAAATAATATTTTTCTCATACAAATGTTTTTTGAAGGATTCGATTGCCTCCTTGCCAATGCTCTAAATAATTTAAAAAAAAAACGATTAATAGCGAGTCTGTAAAAGACTCTTGATACAACTGGTGTTTAAATTAGACCAGCCTAGTGAAACTCTTTAAGAAAAAGCGATTCACTCGATTGTATGAAACGTGCAGGCAATTGATAGATAACGGCTGTAATCTTCTCTACTTCGTCGCTTTAATATAATTGTTATGTAAAAATTATGTCAAATCACTGCTAAATCTTATACTAAACAAAATGAAATTTTTACTTAGGCAGTCTCTCCCGCCTCTCTTATAACGTAGTATTTAGATCATAGTTTTTCAACCTTATTTTGCTCACCGCCCACTTTGAGAATATATTTTTTTCTAGAGTATTTTCGTGTATTTTTTTGCCTTTTTAGACTATATTTTTTAATCTACCCACGCTCCATCTGCGCCATCTCAATACCCCCTAATTTTCTCTGGGTCTTCTACTGCCCCCCCGAAAGTCTCAAACGCCCACAAGGGGTCGTTATCGCCCATGTTGAGAACCTATGATTTAGATCCTCTTTGAACCAGACTAGATTAGTTTTGAGTGTAAAAGTTACAGAGAACTATCAAAATTTAAATATTGAACACTGAGCAAAGCGAATCCACTACAGGGTGGAAAAATAAAAGCTGTGTGGTGTGTCGCGATAAGGCGGGCTCCGTGTTGCAATGATGGATGCATGCTGTAGATTATACCTTTGACTTACGCGCCAGAAGGTACACTGGCAAGGTGAGATAGCTGTAATTGAAAACTGAAAGACAATTGTTTTCTACAAAACAGGCGACTCTTACTGGAGAAAATTCCTGCAATGTTTATCACATGAACCCTTGTGTTTTAAAAATGGCTTTCGTTAGGCCCATTAGAGGTATAATGAATATTGTAAAGAGTTTAATGTATGTATTTTTGTTTGCAAATCAACATGAAAATCACTTGGCTTATTTAATAATTATTTCAGTAATGTCTCCATTTTATACAGAAGACCCGTAGGCAAATTGGAATACAATTAAGTTAGGTAGGTAACCTTGTAGCCAATTTAGGTTCAACAAGTTTTCTTTACAAGACTAAATATTTTCTCATACCAAAAGTTGAGCACTAAATTTTCAGGAATTTTGTTGATAACTTACTATATATATGTAACCTACTTACAGATACTATTAGATAATTGAACAGTGGCAATCAAGGGATGGTTATAGGAATAAAATACGTAGCAATGTTCACATTTTTTTCCAATAAAAGTTAATTTTGGTAATTGATGAATCTGCAACCACTACCTCACCTATATGTTTTAAGGCTTTACGTCAAGGATTCATAATTTGAAATAACTTTCCTACATCTTGGATGAAGCCAAAATAATTGCTATAAATCTAATATAAATTTACAGAATCGTTAATTTTCAAATCACCATGAGATACCCAGACAATTATTTATATAACTCAAAACAGGTCGCTAGACTTAACGTTAGTGTTAAACCATTAAAACATCTATTTAGCATAGCCAACAGATAACTGCAATTTGAATCATACACAGATCCGTCCATATCTCTAAAAGCACTCGGAGTTATCTGGTTTTATCTGGATATTAGGGCGGCCACATGCGGCGCGGCCCTGTCCAAATACAGTTGTCTTACACGCATACATTTACCGCAGCTTGTTCAAACAAATTGGTAGACTGGTTTTGTTTGGTGCTGATGTTTACATTTTCTGTTACATAGACTACTTCAAATGTACATCAATAATGGATGAGCAATATATATGGGCTCATGAGGGAAGGTAGTTGTGTTTATTTGTTTTTTAACCTGACGTGTTGGTTATTTAGTAATTAATAATAATAATTATTATAATTAATTTAAAAATTTCATGCAAGAGAATTAGATCTACTTTCTCTTGACAATGCATTTTTGTGAACAGAAACGACGTATAGTATTAGAATCACGTAAATAAACTTTTCATTCGACAACAGTGCAGATATGAGATATTGTGTATGGATTAATCCCATCAAAGCGATGGAGACAGGGCTACTAGGGTGCTCAAGATTGGATCCCCATGAAGGAACTCCTCAATAATTAACAGCAAACATAGCAAAAGAAAGGGTTTAATATTTTATGAAACAAAAAAAATTGCGTAAAATTAGAATAAGTTAAAATAAATTAAATTCGAACCACTAAGTAACTACATTTTCCTATTCGTGATACTAAAGTCTTATTTACTTACACTAAGTAAAACTATGATATATGTAAAACATAGTATATTTTCAGTATTTCGCTCAAATAGTTTAATAATACGAAATCTCTACATTAATGTTCCTAACAGCAATGGCTATACCTTGACAGAGAGAAATCACCTATCAAATGACTCTCACGTTATCACCAAATGCTTTATTTGTATATCAGTTAATAACAAGTCTCGAAATAATATGTCCTAATTTAAATCCAACTCCAGCTTTCACATGATATGAAATTAATTAATTAAGGACATTGCATTAAAAGTCACCATATTGAATCATACACTGATTTCATCCACACGACTCGCTGTATCTTTGAAAGCACTCACACCTTATCTCTTCTGTCTTTATCTTGGCTGTAAGGCTGGCTACAGACGCAGCGGTTATGGCAACGAGATAATGTAGAACCAATTGATATTACGATTAATTAATGCATCCATAATAAATACTATGGTCTATTTACATATCAAACAAAGAGCTCTATTTATAGCATATAATGTTTTGTGGCTGTGTAAGGGTATATATTACGTACGTAAAAAAATATTCTTGAATGTTTTATGGTTGACTTAAAAATCTAAGATTTCTAACCTCTTGTATTTTATTGAAGTGAAACTTATTTATCGACGTATGAGAGAAATTTTATAGCAATCGTCACGATTTTCGGCTACGCGCCATGTTGTTTTTTTATGAAAGTTTAGTACAGTGACGTAAAGAATAATATATTAGTTTGAAAGTGATAAAATTAAAAGACTTATTTGTATGCATGTCTATAATATTAAATAGCTTTCATTTAATACCTACGAAAAATGAGTGATGAGTTTTATTTTACTTTATTTTATTCAACTTAACTAGACTTAAAAAAAACATGGTTATTTAAATATTTATATTCAAGCGTTGCTTAGATTTTGAAGAATCGATATGAATTAATTCAAATTCAAAATTTCAAATTCAAATTCAATTTTTATTCAAAATAGGATTTAAAATCAGTTATTGAACGTCAAAATCTACCACCCATTCAAAAAAAACTGCCTCAGACCTGAGAAGTATGGGCGCAAGAAACTCAGCGGGCTTTTTTTTTTAATATAAAATATGGATTACAATGTAATATCGTACAATAAACATTTATAATTAAAGAGCCTGAGGGTGTTCGCTTTATTCCCAGTCCGTGGTGTCATTAAGAAAATCGTTTATGCTATAATAACCTTTCCCACACAAACGTTTTTTAACAATTCTTTCATCTTTTTGTAGAATGACTTCCACGCATCGTGAAGTATGCATCCGGGTCCGTTGTTAAACCGTCCCACGTGTAATCAGCCTAAGTTTATAAAGCAAAGTGATTCATTTGTCTCTCAGCTATCCGAATGTTTTAAGCTTATCCAGAGATAGCGCGCCCTGAGGCAGGAATGAATGTTCCTGAGTTAACCAGATAGCCGACCATTAGGTGCTATACGAGAATGCTGTTGATAATTAATACGAAAAATGCTGTTCGACGCTTAAGATAATGCCTGCCTACGGTGTAAGGTAAGTAGTTAGCATACGTGTACTTGCTACGTTAATGGGGGGTTAACATACAAATTTTTCTCTTTTAATTTGCCTGTTTAGGGTAATATTACTGTTTTAAGAATTGTAACCAATTTAATACTATGTTTTCTATAGATTTATTACAGTTACTTGCACTTTTATTTACAGTGCTATCGAAAATGATACACTAAATAAACTGTATTTTTCGATTTCGCTACTTCACCGCAATTAATAAATTACAAGCTATTATTTTGACACAAAAGTTCATTGTAAAGTAAGTAGTTCTGTTAATATTTTAATTTCTGCGTTACTTAGGTTAAACATTCTGATTAATGTATATTTAAATATTTTTCGCATTTATATAAAAATTAACGAAACGTTATTTCTGAAATAAAATATTGAACTACCCTACATAACGTTTAAAAAATCGTAATATTTTTAAGGTTTATGTCGAAATACTTTTTGATGTCGATTAAATCAAAACCCGCGCTTCAGAAATATATAGCGCTATGAGAGAGAAAACGGTCCTATATAATATCATCGCCAGCGAAATTAAACAAAAAAAATCTATCTCAAAATACCTCAACAGAACTTGTTATTGCAAGTTTTATGCAGGATTTTATAACTAATAGGTTCAAAACGAAACTTTCCCAGCAATATAGAATTGTTTTACTGAGCTCTACATTTTTTTTATGGAATAGGGGGACAAACCAGGGTCACCTGGTGTTAAGTGATCACTGCTGCCCACATTCTCTTGCAACACCAACACAAGAGGAATGACAAGAGCGTTGCCGGCCTTTAAGGAAGGTGTACGCGCTTTTTTTGAAGGTACCCATGTCGTATCGTCCCGGAAACACCGCACAAGGAAGCTCATTCCACAGCTTTGTAGTACGTGGAAGAAAGCTTCTTGAAAACCTCGTAAAAACATTCTTTTCCAGAAATGGGATAAATCCTAGAGCTATATCCCACAGGTTTCCCTCCGAAAAATCGCCACGTAGTAAATTTCATCCAAAACGCTAGATGCCATTAAATATTTATACAATATGTAAAGACGAGAATTCCCTAGCTTAGATTTGATAGGAAAGAAAATGAAGGTACTACATTTTCTCACTCACCATACATACCCAGAGAGGAAGGCAGTGATAGCGAACCTTAATACGTAGGCTTCTTCCATCGCATCAACTTCATATCCTGGTACCTCTAAAGTACATGATCATTGGCGAGTTGTATGTTGAAAGCGTTCTAAGCAAGCATCTCATCGGCGCCTCGAAGTCAAAGTCAAATAAACTTTATTCATTTAGGCTTAAATTAAGCGCTTTTGAATCTTCACTATAAATATTTCTTTTAAATTACTGAATGTACCATATGTTCGGAAAAAGTGAAGTTCGTGAAAAGAACATCTTACGGCCACTCTTTTCAATCAAATAGAGTATTTTATATATATATTTCTTTCTTTCATTCGTGTTCATTAAAAGCATTTTAAATATCAAACACTCAACTAAAATCAATAAAGAATGAACTGTATAAATATAAAATATCGTATATTGAATGCATTAACATCAAGAGGTGGAATTCATTGTTTGTGAAAGGATGCTTCGTGAAAATGATGGTCGTGATTACAATCATAATTAGTAATCACATCCAACAAATACACTGGTTTTTTAACTAATACAGGTCGGCGGCCATTTATAATAAGTTTGAAATACATTAACTAATGCAAGATAAAATAAGCAAACCTGTATTTCCAGTTATCTATATACCAATCACAGTCCGATTAGTAAATTTTGCTAATCAACTCTATTCTGTACGTAGGTGCATATTTATTTACACAATTTTGAAACCTCGTGCCTCTAGACATGTGCCTAGTTTACCAGGTTACCGGCTAGATTATAGGTACCACAACAACGCCTATTTCTGCCGTGAAGCAGTAATGTGTAAACATTACTGTGTTTCGGTCTGAAGGGCGCCGTAGCTAGTGAAATTACTGGGCAAATGAGACATCTTATATGTCTGAAGATGACGAGCGCAATTGTAGTGCCACTCAGAATTTTTAGTTTTTTCTAAAATCCTGAGCGGTACCGCATTTTAGGCAGGGCGTATTAATTACCATTAGCTGAACGTCCTGCTCGTCTCGTCCCGTATTTTCATAAAAAAAATATCAAACCACGTATACATTCTCTTCTGAATAACTTTTGCCGTCTTACATTAAATGTTTTATTCATATAATGTAGGTAATTATTGCTGAAGTACAGTGGTAACTAATATGAAACTATTGTGTTATCTGGGCAGACATTGGCGGAACATTTGTAAGACATTCTCGCGACATTGCACGTACTAACACTCGTACCAACTAACATAACAGTTTAATTAGATGCATCTAAAGCGTATTAGTTGTTGTGGGGCGTCAGTTTGTAAGACATGAGCTTAAGCGAGTTTAAAAGTTATTTAATGAAAGGGCAGTGAGTACATATCTAATTGAAGGCTTAAATTATAAATCGTGTCAATATTTTTAGTGGTGGATTTACTTTGAACTTACTAAGGTGAGCAAAATTGAATACTATTGAATTTTTTATAAATGAAATGAAATGAAACTATCAACTTGGCATTTGATTGATTTGATCGATTGAAAGAATTGATTAATCATTATATATTTTTCTCTGTTCTCTGTCATTATATTTTTGCCTATATTTCTGTAATGTATAACAAAATTGTTATTTTTCGTAACTGTTAATGAATGCATCCGTTATTAATTTCATTTTTCATCATCGGAAGAATTTTTAATAAGGAGATATTCTTCTAAATAGACTGTATGATGTATGTATGGCGAAATTTTTTTAAATATAAGGTCTTTAAGTCAAGTAATTGAACACAGTATTAATTATAATCATTATGAAGTAGACAGGTCTATTTATCGAAACAACTAAATCATAATGAATTGGGAACTCTTGTGCCTTGGACCACAACCTATCGAAATAAGTTTCGGTATTCTGTTGTATTGGGTCTTACAAGTTGTTATCGCATCTATCTGTGTAGTAGTCTATTTCTAGTTCGGTTTATACTTTTGAAGTTACGAAGCTTTTCTGATACTTTAATTTATCATCATATATGTTTTTAATTATGTCCTATGGTCCTTTCATTTTTGTTAACACTTTGTTTAATTGAAGCAAACATAGAATTTAAGAATTGAAGATGAAATATCATTAGCATTTGTGCACATTTTGATGATAATAGAATTGCTAATAAAGTTAGTTTTTAATAAAAGCGATCATCGAAAGGGAAAAGGCTATGAGAAAGTCTTTGGTTAGAAGAAAATAGGATGCTGGGGATCATTTTGGTGGGCTTCCTTATCTTGTCTAGTTGTTTTAGAATCTCGGGTTAAATTAGTCAACAAAACCCACATAATATCTTATGTGGGTTTTTTTGACTATTTTTGTTGTATATATTCTATCGAAGAGTTTTGATTTTCATATAATTGTGACATTCTTTGCTAAAAACTATTGGCTTTCAGGATTTATGTTAATTGATATTTTTTCGCATTTAACCGTTAGCTTAAAATCTTATATAAAATTTTAACTATTTATCATGCCCAGTTTCTTCAAAGCCAATTTTGCCTTCCAGATGACCAAATCCAAATTCAAATATTTTTATTCAAAATAGGATGTGACATCACTTATTGAAAGTCAAAAACTACCACCCATTCCATAACGATAACAGCCTCAGACCTGAGAAGAATGGGCGAAACAAACTCAGCGGCCTTTTTTTTCATCAAAAGCATATGTTTACAAAGTTATTACTTTGTAAACTTGTAAATTATCTATATTATTGGCTATATTTTATGAATATTAAAAGGTGTTTAATAGAAAAGTGACCCCCTATTTATAAGATACCATTGAGAGGATATTTAAAGCATCTCAGAGATGTAATCGCGCCACTAGCTAGCCTCTCGCAGTAACTCGAGCTCTCAATATAACAAATTTACGATCGGACGATACAAAAGGCAGTCGGCGGGCGCTAACGGCGTCGTTACGACCGCTAACGGTGGGGCGGCGCCCTATCGCGATACAGGGCGGGCGGAAGGCTACCTGGGCTAACGTGCCACCTTAATGCATCCGTTCTTATTTATAGATGCGTGCGATAGCCCGGATAACACCGAAAACCGGTTAATTAAATGACCGGGTTACCTGCATCCGGAATTATCGTTTTTGAGGCGCTGAAATTATTTTTTATTGACAATAAGGGGCGTATGCGAATCTCATTTATACCGTTAAGAACAGAGGGAACACTTTTGAAAAAAAAAAATAGGTTTGCTATAATATTATTATGGGTGAATAATATCTTGCTTAAAAATTCACCTATTGCACCCATGTAAAATTACAAATTTTATACCTAGATATTTTTTATTTCACCAAAATGCGTTGCCATCTTTTTAAACGATTTTAATTTGTACCAAAACTTATCCAGGACGTTCTTTGAACCCACGCCTTCCGCTATACAGTATTCGTTCGTAGTATATGGGCGTATACGCCCCTGCGCTGTTACCAACTAAGCTAAGTCCGAATAACGCAAGATTCGTTATTTCTGGTATGTTTATTAAATTCTCGGGCCATAGGTTAGTATCAAAAGTGAGGGAGATCACTTAAAACTTGTAAATCGTGTTTAACCGACTTCAAAAAAGTAAGACACAACCAAATCGGCAGGCTAAGTAAAATATGTAAACATTCCACACGGCTTATCAAAGTCTTCTCTTAGTGAATTCTATTTGGCAAAGACATTTCACGATTATTGATATCGTGTTCAACTAAAATTGTGCATTAAGTTTACTTCCCACGATGCCAATTTCCTTCGCGTGACGCTATATCGCTTTATTATGAATAATTTTCTATATTGATGTTACGTTTCAAAAGCATTTTAAGTTAAATCTTTCCCTTAACTGTATATTGTTGATATCCATACTATTTACTACGACTTTTGGAACGAAGTTCCTTACGCCAGGCTTGGACGGGACAGGGATTTTGCTGCGCGACCGAACTGAAAAAAATGTGATAGTAAAACCGTAAGAAAAAATCCATGGAAAAAAGTGCGTGAAATAAAACCGTAAAATGAGACGTGCGCAGGCGCGACAGTCGCATACACAAGCGAGTAGTGTATATATTATCAATATTATTATATTAATATATGATAACGATTATAGCAATATTAGAACGATTTTTTTTGCAATTTGTGTCGATTCTACATATGCCGAAGGAATTTCGTTCCTACCTGGTGTCCCACGACACCACATTTAGTTTAATAAATTTTTGTAAGCAATTAATGTTGCCACTAAAAAGGAACAATAAATAATATATATAATCACAATGTTTGTTTACTCATAATTAGTATATGATTTTATACTTAACTAGATGACCCGGCAGAATTATTTTTAGAGATAGGCCGTTTCTTGGACATTGCAACATTACTTTATTTTTTTTAAATAAAAGTAGCCTAAGTTACTCCTAATTACATCGGCTACCTGCCAATAAAAGACCCGTGAAAATCGGTCCAGCCATTTCAGAGATTAGCCGCAACAAACAGACAGACAAAAATTGTAAAAAATGTTATTTTGGCGTATGTACCGTATATACATTCATATATATATAGTAAAAACAGTTATAGTTCAATATTACAGACACTCCAATTTTATTTATATGTATAGATTAATGGTTTTAGACATTTTATAGGTACAGTACATACTCAGTGAGTACTCTGAGTACACACGCTATTATTACATTTACACATGAGGCCGATACATAATTCACTTCCACGGATCATGGTCACGAAAATTCATGATATATTGACACTAATAATTCTATTATACTCTAATTGCTTTGGCATTTTATGCACTAACAAGACGCGATAAGTATCGTGGGTTGTGAACTTCGTAGCTGAGACACAATACAGTAACAGTGCACTACTTTAAATTCATACTAGAGCGCCTGACGCACGCACACATACTCACGATATACACGGCCGCTAAGCAATCTTGGGAAGATAAACCTATTGAGTGCCACGCCGTACGCCGCCGAGACTGATCGCTGTCCGAATTAAAGTCAATATTTTTGTATGGACCAACCCTAGCGCTCCACCCAGACGTAGGTATAAATTTCAAGGAGACTGCTGAGCTAAGCTACTGTTCTATTACTTGTACTGTGGCAGAGAGCCGAAAGAGCCCAACCTTTTTTTTGTTACGGGTGTAACCACTGGATTTCCAGGCGTGCTGATGTAAACCTATCCTCCTTGTTAAAATGATTCCAATGATCTCTGTAGTTTCTCTTACTTACCCTTGAATACATTGACATTCAGTTGAGACCACCTGTGAATTATGTTTATCTTTATGAAAATAAGGGACAAGACGAGCACGACGTTCAGCTGATGGTAATTGATACGCCCTGCCCATTACAATGCAGTGCCACTCAGGATCTGCTTTCCTCACCATGAGACATCAGATATTATGTCTCATTTGCCAAGTAATATCACTAGCTACGGCACCCTTCAGACTGAAACACAGTAATGCTTACACATTACTGCTTCACGGTAAAAATAGGCGCCGTTGTGGTACCCATAATCTAACCGTCATCCTGTGCAAAGGAGCGTCCCACTGGTTAATCTATGTATTCGATTCCACTAGAACTAATGTTCGTATCATCTTTAAGTGTCAGCCGTCGCCTACCGCGGTCTTTTCATGAAAATACTGTTGTTCATGAATTTTGAATTGCTTCAAAGAATGGATAGAAGCGACTTAGACCCCAATTGGGTAGTCTGAACCCTCAAGGTACTAAAATCAGTGTCAACCTATTATTGGATTATATTTTCAAATGTAAAATATGCTGAATATAAACATATAAATTATCAATTAAGCACCCAATTTAAGCATTATGCGATTTTTACGTTTAAATACCAATAAAAAACAAACTTGAATTTTATTATGATGAGATCAATATTCAAATTACCAGGTGGAGTAATTAAATATTGAGTAAAGACCAAGTCTATTTTGTGAATTAGCAATGACTTTTTTAAAAAACTTACGAGAATCGTATCGAATATGAAACAATGGAACCGCGCAATAACCGAGCTTTCGCGAACGAATCTAAATTTTTCTTGAAATCTTTCATATCTTTTTGAGATATTTATGGCCTAATTACAGAGCCGTTTTGTTGCCATTTATTATATTATTATTTAGTAATGTATAGCGCCAGTATCGGGTTTTATTGAGAGCGATAAAGTTCGCTTTTTAATGGTGTATGGACCGGTTATTTTATTAGCTGTACCTTTGGATTGGTTACGCTAATAATCTGTGCGCAATCAATAAAATCGTCATTATATTTAGGACCTAAACAGAATGGCGGCTGATATTCAGTTCTATGTTTATTCTTTTTTACAAGGCCTCGAAACACATTATATAAATACGGGAACATAACTTAAACTCGCAAATACAATTTCATATACTAAAAACATATTGCTTCTCTATGTCTCTCTTGAGGACTTGTAACAAAACATTTCAAATGAAAATCACGGATCCATTTGACAGATGTCAGAAGCCGAACGGGTTTGACCAAATAAGTTCTTAACATCTTACGTTACCGTTATTAGGCGGCAAAAAACCGTGGTGATAGCAAAATATCAAAAGATATTATGATTATGAGATCTTTCATATCTAATTACGATTTTTAGTTAATAATACTACTTACTGTGTAAAAAGATTGATAGAATGAGTTACGTTATAAAGAATTCTACAAGAAAGAAAGAATGTTTAAAAATGTTTATTATCATCACCATAATCAGTAGTATTTTCTTATTCTTGCAAAAAATGCCAAGTTTATTCACAATGTTTTACGGCGTTTTTTATTTGTCCGGGTTATAGAACGCTCATGGCAAATCAATTTGATCCTTCATCTTTGGTTGCTGCTAACACCAATCAGTCAAACATGAAATTAATAATTAAAGAAAGAAGCCTATCAGCCTTTCTTGCAACACTTACATTGAAAAATATTGTTTTTAAATAATATTTTTCTCATACAAATGTGTTTTGAAGGATTCGATTGCCTCCTTGCCAATGCTCTAAATAATTTAAAAAAAAAAAAACGATTAATAGCGAGTCTGTAAAAGACTCTTGATACAACTGGTGTTTAAATTAGACCAGCATAGCGAAACTCTTTAAGAAAAAGCGATTCACTCGATTGTATGAAACGTGCAGGCAATTGATAGATGACGGCTGTAATCTTCTAAGCAACTGTTAGCTTTCAAACTTAGTCGGATTATACTTCGTCGCTTTAATATAATTGTTATGTAAAAATTATGTCAAATCACTGCACGTTTCATACTAAACAAAATGAAATTTTTACTTAGGCAGTCTCTCCCGCCTCTCTTATAACGTAGTATTTAGATCATAGTTTTTCAACCTTATTTTGCTCACCGCCCACTTTGAGAATATATTTTTTTCTAGAGTATTTTCGTGAATTTTTTTGCCTGTTTAGACTATATTTTTTAATCTACCCACGCTCCATCTGCGCCATCTCAACACCCCCTAATTTTCTCTGGGTCTTCTACAGCCCCCCCGAAAGTCTCAAACGCCCACAAGGGGTCGTTATCGCCCACGTTGAGAACCTATGATTTAGATCCTCTTTGAACCAGACTAGATTAGTTTTGAGTGTAAAAGTTACAGAGAACTATCGAAATTTAAATATTGAACACTGAGCAAAGCGAATCCACTACAGGGTGGAAAAATAAAAGCTGTGTGGTGTGTCGCGATAAGGCGGGCTCCGTGTTGCAATGATGGATGCATGCTGTAGATTATACCTTTGACTTACGCGCCAGAAGGTACACTGGCAAGGTGAGATAGCTGTAATTGAAAACTGAAAGACAATTGTTTTCTGCAAAACAGGCGACTTTTGCTGGAGAAAATTCCTGCAATGTTTATCACATGAACCCTTGTGTTTTAAAAATGGCTTTCGTTAGGCCCATTAGAGGTATGAATATTGTGAAGAGTTTAATGTATGTATTTTTGTTTGCAAATCAACATGAAAATCACTTGGCTTATTTAATAATTATTTCAGTAATGTCTGCATTTTATACAGAAGACTAAAGACCCGTAGGCAAATTAGAATACAATTAAGTTAGGTAGGTAACCTTGTAGCCAATTTAGGTTCAACAAGTTTTCTTTACAAGACTAAATATTTTCTCATACCAAAAGTTGAGCAGTAAATTTTCAGGAATTTTGTTGATAACTTACTATATATATGTAACCTACTTACAGATACTATTAGATAATTGAACAGTGGCAATCAAGGGATGGTTATAGGATTAAAATACGTAGCAATGTTCACATTTTTTTTCCAAAAAAAGTTAATTTTGGTAATTGTTGAATCTGCAACCTATATGTTTTAAGGCTTTACGTCAAGGATGCATAATTTGAAAAACACTTCCTACATCTTGGATGAAGCCAAAATAATTGCTATAAATCTAATATAAATTTACAGAATCGTTAATTTTCGAATCACCATGAGATACCCAGACAATTATTTATACAACTCAAAACAGGTCGCTAGACTTAACGTTAGTGTTAAACCATTAAAACATCTATTTAGCATAGCCAACAGATAACTGCAATTTGAATCATACACAGATCCGTCCATATCTCTAAAAGCACTCGGAGTTATCTGGTTTTATCTGGATATTAGGGCGGCCACATGCGGCGCGGCCCTGTCCAAATACAGTTGTCTTACACGCATACATTTACCGCAGCTTGTTCAAACAAATTGGTAGACTGGTTTTGTTTGGTGCTGATGTTTACATTTTCTGTTACATAGACTACTTTAAATGTATAAGCAATGTATAAGCATGAGGTTCATGAGGGAAGGTAGTTTTGTTTATTAATTTTTTAACCTGACGTGCTTGTTATTTACCAATTAATAATAATAATAATTATAATTAAAAAAATTCATGCAAGAGAATTAGATCTACTTTCTCTTGACATTGCATTTTTATGAACTGAAACGACGTCTAGTCGTAGAATCAAGTAAATAAACTTTTCATAAGACAACACTGCAGATATCAGAAAAATAATCCCATAAAAGCGATGGAGACAGGGTTACGGTGCTCAAGATTGAATCCCCATGAAGAAACTCTTCAATGGTGAACAGCAAACATAGCAAAAAAAGGGTTTAACATTTTATTAAACATTAAAAAAGCGTAAATTAAGAATAAGTTACAATAAATAAAATTCGAATCACTAAGAATTTTCTTATTCGTGATACTTAAGTCTTATTTCAGTGTAAGTAAAGCTGTGTAATACAAGTATATGTAAATCATAGTATATTTTCAGTATTTCGCTCAAATAACAGTAATGGCTATAACTTGACAGAGAGAAATCACCTATCAAACGACTCTCACGTTATCACCAAATGCTTTATTTGTATATCAGTAAATAACAAGTCTCGAAATAATATGTCCTAATTTAAATCCAACTCCAGCTTTCACATGATATGAAATTAATTAATTAAGGACATTGCATTAAAAGTCACCATATTGAATCATACACTGATTTCATCCACACGACTCGCTGTATCTTTGAAAGCACTCACACCTTATCTGTTCTGTCTTTATCTTGGCTGTAAGGCTGGCTACAGACGCAGCGGTTATGGCAACGAGATAATGTAGAACCAATTGATATTGGGATTAATTAATGCATCCATAATAAACACTATGGTCTATTTACATATCAAACAAAGAGCTCTATTTATAGCATATAATGTTTTGTGGCTGTGTAAGGGTATATATTATGTACGTAAAAAAATATTCTTGAGTATTTTATGGTTGACTTAACAATGTAAGATTTCTAACCTCTTGTATTTTATTGAAGTGAAACTTATTTATCGACGTATGTGAAAAATTTTATAGCAATCGTCACGATTTCGGCTACGCACCATGTTTTTTATTTATGAAAGTTCAGTACAGTGAAGTAAATAATATAGTATATATATATATATATATATATATATATATATATATATATATATAATATATATATTAGTTTGAAAGTGATAGAATTAAAAAACTTATTTGTATGCATATCTATAATATTAAATTAATACACAAATAAAATTTGAAAAACAACAAAAGTTTCTCTTCTTACCTGTGCACTCTGGTACACACACATTTTTTATTTACTAAGTTGCGTTTAGTGATGAGATTTATTTTATTTTATTCAACTTAACTTGACCTAAAAAAAACATGGTTATATAAATACTTACATTTCTACGTTGCTTAGATTTTGAAGAATCGATATGAATGAATCTTTTTGTAGAATGACTTTCATGGATCTTGAGGTATGCATCTAGGTCCGCTGTTAAACCGTCCCATGTGTAATCAGCCTAAGTTTATAAAGCAAAGTGATTCATTTGTCTCTCAGCTATCCGAATGTTTTAAGCTTATCCAGAGATAGCGCGCCCTGAGGCAGGAATGAATGTTCCTAAGTTAACCAGATAGCCGACCATTAGGTGCTATACGAGAATGCTGTTGATAATTAATACGAAAAATGCTGTTCGACGCTTAAGATAATGCCTGCCTACGGTGTAAGGTAAGTAGTTAGCATACGTGTTCTTGCTACGTTAATGGGGTTAACATACAAATTTTTCTCTTTTAATTTGCCTGTTTAGGGTAATATTACTGTTTTAAGAATTGTAACCAATTTAATACTATGTTTTCTATAGATTTATTACAGTTACTTGCACTTTTATTTACAGTGCTATCGAAAATGATACACTAAATAAACTGTATTTTTCGATTACGCTACTTCACTGCAATTAATAAATTACAAGCTGTTATTTTGACACAAAAGTTCATTGTAAAGTAAGTAGTTCTGTTAATATTTTAATTTCTGCGTTACTTAGGTTAAACATTCTGATTAATGTATATTTAAATATTTTTCGCATTTATAAGAAAATTAACAAAACGTTATTTCTGAAATAAAATATTGAACTACCCTACATAATGTTTAAAAAATCACTACCCGCGCTTCGGAAATATATAGCGCTATGAGAGAGAAAACGGTCTTATATAATATCATCGCCAGCGAAATTAAACAAAAAAAAATCTATCTCAAAATACCTCAACAGAACTTGTTATTGCAAGTTTTATGCAGGATTTTATAACTAATAGGTTCAAAACGAAACTTTCCCAGCAATATATGTAGAATTGTTTTACTGGGCTCTACATTTTTTTTAATGGAATAGAAGGACAAACCAGGGTCACCTGGTGTTAAGTGATCACCGTTGCCCACATTCTCTTGCAACACCAGAGGAATCACAAGAGCGTTGCCGGCCTTTAAGGAGGGTGTACGCGCTTTTTTTGAAGGTACCCATGTCGTATCGTCCCGGAAACATCGCACAAGGAAGCTCATTCCTTTCATTCCCAGCTTTGTAGTACGTGGAAGAAAGCTTCTTGAAAACCTCGTAAAAACATTCTTTTCCAGAAATGGGATAAATCCTAGAGCTATATCCCACAGGTTTCCCTCCGAAAAATCGCCACGTAGTAAATTTCATCCAAAACGCTAGAGGCCATTAAATATTTATACAATATGTAAAGACGAGAATTCCCTAGCTTAGATTTGATAGGAAAGAAAATGAAGGTACTACATTTTCTCACTCACCATACATACCTAGAGAGGAAGGCAGTGATAGCGAACCTTAATACGTAGGCTTCTTCCATCGCATCAACATATCCTGGTACCTCTAAAGTACATGATCATTGGCGAGTTGTATGTTGAAAGCGTTCTAAGCAAGCATCTCATCGGCGCCTCGAAGTCAAAGTCAAATAAACTTTATTCATTTAGGCTTAAATTAAGCGCTTTTGAATCTTCACTATAAATATTTCTTTTAAATTACTGAATGTACCATATGTTCGGAAAAAGTGAAGTTCGTGAAAAGAACATCTTACGGCCACTCTTTTCAATCAAATAGAGTATTTTATATAAATATTTCTTTCATTCGTGTTCATTAAAAGCATTTTAAATATCAAACACTCCACTAAAATCAATAAAGAATGAACTGTATAAATATAAAATATCGTATATTGAATGCATTAACTTCAAGAGGTGGAATTCATTGTTTGTGAAAGGATGCTTCGTGAAAATGATGGTCGTGATTACAATCATAATTAGTAATCACATCCAACAAATACACTGGTTTTTTAACTAATACAGGTCGGCGGCCATTTATAATAAGTTTGAAATACATTAACTAATGCAAGATAAAATAAGCAAACCTGTATTTCCAGTTATCTATATACCAATCACAGTCCGATTAGTAAATTTTGCTAATCAACTCTATTCTGTACGTAGGTGCATATTTATTTACACAATTTTGAAACCTCGTGCCTCTAGACATGTGCCTAGTTTACCAGGTTACCGGCTAGATTATAGGTACCACAACAACGCCTATTTCTGCCGTGAAGCAGTAATGTGTAAACATTACTGTGTTTCGGTCTGAAGGGCGCCGTAGCTAGTGAAATTACTGGGCAAATGAGACATCTTATATGTCTCAAGGTGACGAGCGCAATTGTAGTGCCGCTCAGAATTTTTGGGTTTTCAAAAATCCTGAGCGGTAGCGCATTTTAGGCAGGGCGTATTAATTACCATTAGCTGAACGTCCTGCTCGTCTCGTCCCGTATTTTTATAAAAAAAATATCAAACCACGTATACATTCTCTTCTGAATAACTTTTGCTTCGCCGTCTTACATTAAATGTTTTATTCATATAATGTAGGTAATTATTGCTGAAGTACAGTGGTAACTAATATGAAACTATTGTGTTATCTGGGCAGACACTGGCGGAACATTTGTAAGACATTCTCGCGACATCGCACGTACTAACACTCGTACCAACTAACATAACAGTTTAATTAGATGCATCTAAAGCGTATTAGTTGTTGTGGGGCGTCAGTTTGTAAGACATGAGCTTAAGCGAGTTTAAAAGTTATTTAATGAAAGGGCAGTGAGTACATACTCATCCCATATCTAATTGAAGGCTTAAATTATAAATCGTATCAATATTTTTAGTGGTGGATTTACTTTGAACTTGCTAAGGTGAGCAAAATTGAATACTATTGTATTTTTTAAAAATGAAATGAAATGAAACTATCAACTTGGCATACAGATTCAGGTGATTAATCATTATATATTTTTCTCTGCTCTCTGTCATTATATTTTTGCCTATATTTCTGTAATGTATAACAAAATTGTTATTTTTTGTAACTGTTAATGAATGCATCCGTTATTAATTTCATTTTTCATCATCGGAAGAATTTTTAATAAGGAGATATTCTTCTAAATAGACTGTATGATGTATGTATGGCGATTTTTTTTAAATATAAGGTCTTTAAGTCAAGTAATTGAACACAGTATTAATTATAATCATTATGAAGTAGACAGGTCTATTTATCGAAACAACTAAATCTTAATGAATTGGGAACTCTTGTGCCTTGGACCACAACCTATCGAAATAAGTTTCGGTATTCTGTTGTATTGGGTCTTACAAGTTGTTATCGCATCTATCTGTGTAGTAGTCTATTTCTAGTTCGGTTTATACTTTTGAAGTTACGAAGCTTTTCTGATACTTTAATTTATCATCATATATGTTTTTAATTATGTCCTATGGTCCTTTCATTTTTGTTAACACTTTGTTTAATTGAAGCAAACATAGAATTTAAGAATTGAAGATGAAATATCATTAGCATTTGTGCACATTTTGATGATAATAGAATTGCTAATAAAGTTAGTTTTTTTAAAAGCGATCATCGAAAGGGAAAAGGCTATGAGAAAGTCTTTGGTTAGAAGAAAATAGGAGGCTGGGGATCATTTTGGTGGGCTTCCTTATCTTGTCTAGTTGTTTTAGAATCTCGGGTTAAATTAGTCAACAAAACCCACATAATATCTTATGTGGGTTTTGTTGACTAATTTTGTTGTATATATTCTATCGAAGAGTTTTGATTTTCATATAATTGTGACATTCTTTGCTAAAAACTATTGGCTTTCAGGATTTATGTTAATTGATATTTTTTCGCATTTAACCGTTAGCTTAAATTCTTATATAAAATTTTAACTATTTATGATGCCCAGTTTCTTCAAAGCCAATTTTGCCTTCCAGATGACCAAATCCAAATTTAAATACTTTTATTCAAAATAGGATGTGACATCACTTATTGAAAGTCAAAAACTACCACCCATTCCATAACGAAAACAGCCTCAGACCTGAGAAGAATGGGCGAAACAAACTCAGCGGCCTTTTTTTTCATCAAAAGCATATGTTTACAAAGTTATTACTTTGTAAACTTGTAAATTATCTATATTATTGGCTATATTTTATGAATATTAAAAGGTGTTTAATAGAAAAGTGACCCCCTATTTATAAGATACCATTGAGAGGATATTTAAAGCATCTCAGAGATGTAATCGCGCCACTAGCTAGCCTCTCGCAGTAACTCGAGCTCTCAATATAACAAATTTACGATCGGACGATCTTCGGATACAAAAGGCAGTCGGCGGGCGCTAACGGCGTCGTTACGACCGCTAACGGTGGGGCGGCGCCCTATCGCGATACAGGGCGGGCGGAAGGCTACCTGGGCTAACGTGCCACCTTAATGCATCCGTTCTTATTTATAGATGCGTGCGATAGCCCGGATAACACCGAAAACCGGTTAATTAAATGACCGGGTTACCTGCATCCGGAATTATCGTTTTTGAGGCGCTGAAATTATTTTTTATTGACAATAAGGGGCGTATGCGAATCTCATTTATACCGTTAAGTACAGAGGGAACACTTTTGAAAAAAAAAATAGGTTTGCTATAATATTATTATGGGTGAATAATATCTTGCTTAAAAATTCACCTATTGCACCCATGTAAAATTACAAATTTTATACCTAGATATTTTTTATTTCACCAAAATGCGTTGCCATCTTTTTAAACGATTTTAATTTGTACCAAAACTTATCCAGGACGTTCTTTGAACCCACGCCTTCCGCTATACAGTATTCGTTCGTAGTATATGGGCGTATACGCCCTTGCGCTGTTACCAACTAAGCTAAGTCCGAATAACGCAAGATTCGTTATTTCTGGTATGTTTATTAAATTCTCGGGCCATAGGTTAGTATCAAAAGTGAGGGAGATCACTTAAAACTTGTAAATCGTGTTTAACCGACTTCAAAAAAGTAAGACACAACCGTTTAAACTGGAAACCCGATAAAATACTGTCAATCATAGACGACAAACTCTTTATATTGTAACAAAGATATTGTAGAGTGCAAAACTTGTTTAGTTAACGTTAGTTCCAAACATTCCCGATAGGGGTCGTATCAGAAACTTTACCGGCCTTGCTTCCAAGATACAAGTGATATATTCTAAAAAGATATCCCAACTTGCGCTGGTTTCTCGCGATTGTTTAAAATAAATACGCTAAAAATTTAGTCTTATCAGCTTCAAGTTCCAACCGTTCACGTAGTATATCTTCCTCTGCATTTCTTACCAACGACTGCTTACTTTGATGCATATATTATACATCTACCTTCAAGTTATTTTCATATTATGTCCTGTAGTTTATTTTTATCGGACAATGCAGCTGATATTAATACGAACGTAAGCTGCAGTAAAGGGCTATTCGAGCTTTTTACCATACGCTCTAAAAATCTTAATAGTTTTTTATGGAACAGTTGTATAAATACAGTATATTAAAATACATTATAGTACTGTAACTAATGCTTTTTAGGGCATAGAGTTATACGGCCTTACAAATAAAATTGGTATACAGTTATATCTGATGATAAACAAAGAAAATGCAAAACGTTTACAATATCGTTGACAACACTGTCAATACAATGATAATTCTGAAGTTCTCCGAATGACAAGCTGCCTTGCAAATAAACGCGGGAAACAAACCATTCGTAAGCAAAATGTCTATTTGTAAACAATTTACATATTCTTGGTTTATGCTTAGTTATAACTTTATGTCAATTTTTTTTTTTTGTAAAGCCGATAGACTTTTTCAGACTCAATAAAGTATGTACTTATTGATCGTGGTTGTATAACTGACAGATAAAAGAAGTAGATAAAAGTAGTAGGAAAAGGAATTAACATATATATATATATATATGTCAGAACGATACAACGGCACGTTTATCAAGCGTATAAAATTAATGTGTAGAAAAATTGCAACACTGGAATTTGGTTGTGACAGGCTCATGCAACACATAGGAGTCTTGTTAGCCTTGTAAAAAGGTGTTCGCGCTTTTTTTGAAGGTGTATTGTATTGTCCTGGAAATACCGCTTCAGAAGGTCATTCCACATCTTTGTTGTAAATGGAAGAATGTCTCTTGAAAACCGCACTGTTGACGAACGCCACTCATACAGATCCAGAACAAACGAGCGTACGGGTGTTAAGTGATCACCGCCGCCCACATTCTCTTGCAATACCAGAGGAACCACAAGAGCGTTGCCGGCCTTTAAGGAAGGTGTATGCGCTTTTTTTGAAGGTACCCATGTCGTATCGTCCCGGAAACACCGCAGAAGGAAGCTCATTCCACAGCTTTGTAGAACGAGGAAAAAATCTCAAGCGGTCAAATGGATCGAGCTGATACTGGGGTGCGCCAGACCAGAGATGGCAGCAATACTCCATGTGTGGCCGGATTTGCGCTTTGTAGAGCGCTAGAATGTGGGCCGGCTTGAAGTATTGCCGTGCTCTATTAATGACACACACCCGGCTTCTTCGAATTTGGCTTTGCCCTCCAGATAGCCACGGAATTGGCAATCGCTCGAGATTTCGAGACCCAGTATTCCGATACTAGGCGAGGCTTTAAGGGAAGTGTTGTCGAAGAGCGGTGATACGACAAATGGGGTTTTTTTAGTGGTATACGTGCAAACTTGAGTCTTCTGGGGGTTAAATTGGACAAGGTTCAATTTACCCCATTCCGCGACCTTCTCGAGGATGGTGGGGATTATATGGTAACGTCGCATCAGGTCAAACAGCTCTTCGGAAGACTCGCAATATCCGAATGCGGCAGAAGACACACAATGAAGCGACATCTGTACGCAACGCTAAGTGATTTAGCCGGCCACAAAGTACTGGATCTCCGACAATTCGAGTAGTTCTGCGTTGCATGTATTTATGTCCACATACTACTCGGATATATAACAACCACATAGTATATCTGATCCATAAAAGTCAAGATGTTTTCCGGTCGACTTTAAGAGTCGACAGAGGATCCAGGGGTAAGAGTGGAGGGTGTGGGGGAAGGAGGGGAGGGGAGGTGCGGTTGGCGGTAGTAACGTGTGGTCTTGGCCGAGCAAACGTCGTTATGGTGCCGCTAAATAAATCGGCAGCAACTTCGCGATACGGCACGAAAACACAAGCCTTTGTCATCTAGAGACGACATTACCGACCTATTACAGTAATATAACTAAAAATAATGCGCAACATATCTTACTCACTAAACTTATATAAAAGACTTACTAAAAAGCAAAACTTATAAAAAAATTGTCGAGAAAATATTGATTATTTTTGATATCTATAATTTTTATTATTAAGTTGGACTGTTCCTTCTAGTATCCTATATCTTTGGTATCTTAGGCCAATCAACTGTATGTTCAAAATTATTATTTTCAATGCGTTAAAAAAAAGTTCTACAATGTTATGATTTCACAGTTCTCAATTAAGTATTCTTATACTTTGATTTTTACTTATAATTTAATTTAAAAAAATAACCATCTCTTGATGGTTAATTTTTATTTATTAAAAGTTGCAGAATGTATTAATAAAATATATAGTTAATCAATGTAGATTTTACCTAGAGGAATTTAACATTATATTATTATACAAATGATTTGAGTTTTCTTTAGGGTTAATTCCGCCAATATTTGTCTTTAAACAATTCGACACGTGTTTCGCCTCTACACGAGGCATCCTCAGGACGTGACTACGCCAAAATCTGGCACGAGAATTAAAACTAAAGAAGACTCAAATCATTTGTATAATTATGGATTTCCGCAAAGTACCGCCTACTTCAATAAATTTTATTATATAATTTTCAATTTTTGTAGACATCAGAAGAGATAAGTTTTATATAATACAAGTGTATTATTATTGTGTTATCTGTGTGTAATTGAGAACACAGCGCACTACAATTACCCTCGGGATTTCTATCAGCTGATTTGTTTCCTAAGATGGCTGGCGGGATTAAATTTTCACTTATTATTATTTAATATATTAATAATAAGGTTACTGACATGTGGGATGTTGATTCAACAATAAGTGTCCCAATAGTCGTTTTCGTTAATGGTCTTACAGCAAAGAGCCTCGACCATCATCTCAAGAGGCTCTCACTTAATAACTGGATAAAGGGTCAGTTACAGAAAGCAGCTGTTTTGGGAACGGCACGCATCGTACGGAAGTTCCTCAGTCTGTCGCCCTAACCACCGGCGGAATTGTCGTGAACTAACGCCGGCGGGACTCTATTTTTTATATTTATATTTGTAATATTGGTTTTTATAAAAATGTTATATATATATAAATGTAGAAAATAAGATGAAATTGTAATAAAGAGAATAATAATATTGACACACTTTTACACAAATCATCTTGCCTCAAATTAAGCATGTAGCATGTATGCATTAGCCTGTGTTATGGGTTAGAAGACAACGTTATATTTAATACAATATTAAATAATCTAATATTGATTTTAGTTCCAGAAGTTTTTTGAAATAGTTGCGTATACAATAATCATAGAAAGGCATAATCGCTCCCCAGCCCGAATACTCCTTAAATATTAGAAAACAGAGTAATTACTGGTAAATGTTGGTATATGCGTAGTTCCATAAAGATTAGGACAGCTCTTGTAAAAGGCATAAAAAGGCATTTATTTTCTCAAATATGATTCCTTTAGATTTCTTTTTGATGTCATTTCTAATAACTACTAGATACTACTACCGCTTCGGAAACAAATGGCGCTCTGAGAGAGAAGAAGCGGCGCAAGAAACTCTCCCAGCATTCTTTTTTTGCGCTCTTTTCAATAAAAATATACAATATTGTATAGTCATTTCTATCGCTATAAAATAATCACAATCTAGTCCCACGCTGTCCGATCATTTAGATATTCAGCAGTGGAGTAATAGGATTTACGACAGACGCATTTTTTTATAAAACATTTGAATTTATTTATAGATAATGCCTGAAAAGTGGCTGGGACTTTATTATAGAAGTGTATACATTTACCCTTAAAGCTATTACGTATCTTATGTCGTCTGGTATCGCATAAAAGCATAGACGATAGTTTAAAATTTACGAATTGTTATAATGGAACGATAGACAGGTCGACCTGTTATTATTAATAAATCATTGTACGTGTTGGATGCAATTACTAATTATGACAGTAATACCGATCATCATATTCACGAAGCATCCTTACACAAACAATGAATTCAAGCTCTAAAGGTTGATGCATCCAATATACGATAATTTATATTTTTATTTACAGTTTAATATTTATTACTTTTTATGAAATAATTTATATTATTTAAACACGATAGAATATCTAAGTGATCGGACGGCCTGGGACAAGATTATGATTATTTTAATGCGATATAAATAGATAAAAGAGTTTCTTGCGCCGCTTCGTCTCTCTCAGAGCGCCATTTGTTTCCGAAGCGGTAGTAGTATATAATATACTAGATATTAGAAATAACATCAAAAAGAATTCTAAAGGAATCAATTTTGAGAAAATAAATGCCTTTTATGCCTTTATTCATATATTGGATGCAGCACCTTACAAACTAATTTGTTATGTATATTACAGCCATTGTGAAATACTACTGTATTTGATTGAAAAGAGTGTCCGTTGAGTTTCTTGAATGTTATTCTCACGAGCTCAATTTATTACGAACATATGGTTAATTCAGTAATTTTAAGGAAATATTTGTAGTGACGATTTAAAAGCGCTTAGTTTAAGCCTTTGAGAATTATAATCTACTAGCTGACCCGACAGACGTTGTTCTGTAAATAATAAAAAAAAAATACTGTTTTATAGGAATTTGCCAATAATATTTTAAAACATCAAGAATTATTTCGTAAAAAATACTCGCTGTTGTTATAATGAAATTGTTTTACAGCGGAACTGTCAAACCGTGCCTCACAAAATTCTCTCATAGAAATATGTCCATACAAAACAATTAATATTGAAAATAAAAATAATTATGGGTCCCAAATCGAAATAAAAACTATCCTATCTCTCAAGTTGGACCAAACTGCACTCCATGAAGTAATCCCCATTTAAAATCCGTTCATTAGTTTAGGAGTACAACGCGGACAAACAACGTGTCCGTAATTTATATATATTAAGATAATTATGGTATTCTAAAGTATGGGCAGTGGTGCTCATTATAATTGCGGAACGCTTGTCAACGTATTGTTAAAAACTCTTCAAAATCAAAGTCAAGTAAACTTTATTCAATTAGGCTTAAGCTGAGCGCTTTTGAATAGTCACTACAAATATTTCTATTAAATTACTGAATTTACCATAAGTTCATAAAAAGTTGAGCTCGAGAGAAGAACTTAATATAAGAATCACAACGGCCACTCTTTTCAATCAAATAGAGTATTTTATAATGGCTGTAATATACATAATAGATTAGTATGTAAGGTGTTGCAACACTTCATAGTATAAAACAAAGTCGCTTTCTCTGTCCCTATATCCCTATGTATGCTTAAATCTTTAAAACTACGCAACGGATTTTGATGCGGTTTGTTTTAATAGATAGAGTGATTGAAGAGGGAGGTTTATATGTATAATAACATCCATTAAAGAGTGGAGGAATGCTGTTATTTTTGAGGTTTCTAATGTGATGTCGTAAATAATTACATTTTTTCCGGTTACATTGCAAACGCAGGCTGAAACCTACGAGATTTATCAAAAAAATGTATTAAGTATTGTACACATTGAAAAGGTCTACAGAAAACTCCGCTATAGTATTTGTCTATCTCTTATGGATATCCCACAATAACATCTTTTTGTCATTTACTTTTTACGACAAATAATGGCTAATTTTAACCAATACAGCATTAATCCTTTTCTAATTAAATACCTTAAATACATTGTTGATTTAATGTAGATATATATGGCCCTTTACGGCATATGGTTTAAATGAATATTTTCGAAGATATTACAGATTTAATAGCACTTTGAATTTAGCAGCGATCGGACGTGTTCTGGACCGATTTTTCAAATTTAACACGTTGTAAAGAACAACGTCTGTCGGGTCCGCTAGTCCGATATACATATGAATCGTGTTAAAATATTATAAAATATATAATAAAAAATAATAAATAATTAACTATATAAGTAAAAATTATCGTATATTGGATGTATCAACCTTTAGAGCTTGAATAACTGTTAACACCAGGAACAGACATAAGCTTATAATGCCTACTACTCGACTAAGTCGAGTTAGCAAGTCTTTTTGGGGCGATGTATATGCTTTTACAACAGGATCCCAGAAAATGTTCAAAACAAAAGTATTACGTTATTCAAAAGAATTGTTAAAAAACGTTTGTGTGGTAAAGGTTACTATAACATAAATGACTTTCTTAATGATACCACAGATTGGGAATGGAGCGACCGCCCTCAGGCTATTAAATAATAAGTTTAATTGTACAATGTTACTTTGTTACGTTGTAAATGTTACTTTAATTGTAAAACATATTTTTGATGAAAAAAAAGTTGAGTTTGTTGCGCCCATGCTTCTCAGGCCTGAGGCATTCATTTTGGAATGGGTGGTAGTTTTTTTTTACTTTCAATAAGTGATTTCACATCCTATTTCCAATAAAAATATTTGAATTTGAATTTATTCTTCAGCTATTTAATGGTATCTTTATGTTCTCAAATATTTATTAAACTTTCCTGAGTTTACAATTTTTTTATTGTAATCAGGAATAAAGCATTTTTATTTTGCTTCCTATGTAACAACTCTATATAAACCCGAGACTTCGACCATATTTTGATTTTTTAAAAAGGGCCATGTGGCTAAGGAATAAAACTTAAACAACTTAATTGAAGCTTTCCCGTGAAATGAAAATCTCTATCAGTTCATTTATATAGACAAGTTTAATTACTAAATTATAATATAAGAGAAAACGAAATTATTCTAAATACATTCAGTTAGTCAGCACAGACTAATAAAAGCTATACGTTCTTTGAATGTCGAATAGTTTTATCTGAGCTCGAACATGGGGCCGCTCACTGCTGCTGCCTGGATAACAGAGGCTGCGGCGCACTGATAAGGCCTGCAACCAACCGCCTGCACTCTATGATTTATTTACTTTTTACAGATATACGACGCTTCAACGGGAACTTATTGATATATTGGGTCCGCCTGGCTGTATGGATTTACTTTTGCCTTACTGTGACAAAAAGTTTGGATCACGTTTCAATATACGAATGGACATGATGACGGATAAATGTGAAAATTTATACATATATGTTTGTAAAGTGACGTATCGATACGTCACTCGAACGGTTAGCTCAGTTGAAAGAGCTCGCACGGAACGCAAGAGGTTGTGGGTTCGAGTCCCGCATCGTTCATAAAAATTTGTTTTCAAATTTTATTTGTGTATTAATCAAGTGAGGGTTATAACTTTAAAAACACGTCAAATTGTTTATGTTTGCAAGAGCGACATCTCATGTTTCCTAATATGCAAATATTAGCAGCTTTCAACTGTCAAGTAGATCCTATAGATGAAGCCACAACCTGAGAGTTGAACAAAGCATACAAGATTTTATGACGATACGTCACTCGAACCGTTAGCTCAGTTGGAAGAGCCCTCGCACGGAACGAGAGATGTCATGGGTTCCAGACTCAAATTTTATATGTGTGAAAATTTATTTAAGCAGTAAAATAAACTGAAACAAATTATTGCATTAATAACAATCTACTTTTCATAAGTTTCGAAAACGCTGGTGACTGATGACGTGATGATTACTGAGCTGTGACGTTATTCGCTCTGATTGGTGTTTCAGTAAGATGGCCGATCGCCATATTTAATACTTTAATTTTATTGAAGATCACATTCATCACTCATTCATCAACAATTTTCTTGAATTCTAATTTATTATACTTATTATTAACTATCTGACATGACAGACGCTGTTCTGGCAACAGAAAAAAATTATATAAGTATTCGGATTCCCGAAATTATGTACATATATATGCATGTATATATCTTTATATATATAATTCATCGTACGTGTGTTGACAGTGAACTCCTCCTAAACGGCTGGACCGATTTGAATTATTTTTTTGTGTGTGTTCAAGTGGACTCGAGGATGGTTTAGATTCACAATTGAACTCCCTCCTAAACGGCTGGACTGATTTTGATCATTTTTTCTGTGTGTTCCAGTGAATTTGAGAATGGTTTGGATTCTCATAATAAAAAAATCCTAAAAAATACTGTTTAATAGGAATTTGCCAATAATATTTCAAAACATCAAGAATTATTTAGTAAAAAATGCTTCCTGTTGTTATAATGAAATTGTGTCACAGCGGAACTGTCAAACCGTGCGTCACTAAATTATCTCTTAGAAAATATGTCCATACAAAACAAATATTGAAAATAAAAATAATTATGGGACCCAAATCGAAATAAAAACTATCCTATCTCTCAAGTTTGACCAAACTGCCCTTCATGAAGTAATCCCCATTAAAATCCGTTCTTTACTTTAGGAGTCCATCGCGGACAAACAACGTGTCACGTAATTTATATATATATATTTAACGCGTGCGTCAGTCATGAGAATGTCGGTGACACGACCTCATAAGATTTTCTCCTAGCAAAAAGTACCTAAAGAAGGTTTTACTTCAAAAATATGGAGAAAGAAGGTAGGTATGTAAAACAGCCGAAAGTTCCTCGGCAGAAGAAAGCTGGTAAGTTGACGATAAGGGAGTGTTTGTGACGATACCGCCGCCCCGTCGCCCTGCATCACTGTGCAGCGATATGGAGCATCGTAAAATTATATTACTTGTCGCCCACCCCTTGTTGGTTACCGTGGCCTTGTAATCACTCCATGATAACTACATTATGATGTGCAAGTTTCATGTGGAAGAGTAAATATTAATAATAGTCTTTTCTATATTAAAATTTGTAACATTTTAAGATTTAAATTGAAATTGTTGTAAAGGAGCGACATATTTAGTCTATTTCCTAATATGCAATTATTGGAAGTTGAGCAGGTTATCAACCGATCCTGTAGATGGAGCCACACCCCGAGAGTTGAACGTACCAAGATTTACGAATCGTGCGGCATGCGGACTGTTGGCTTACTAAGGTAGTTCTTGGCGTTCAATAAGAGATTTTAAATCCTATTTTAAATTAAAATAATTTAATTTGAATATGAAAAAAATACGCGGATGAAACCTGCACGACCACTAATTCAGTAAACACTGTATAATATATATGTTTTTTTTTTTATAAAGGACGAGACGAGCAGTACGTTCAGCTGATGGTAATTGATACACCCTGTCCATAACAATGCAATGCCACTCAGGATTCTCGAAAAACCAGGCACTACAACTGTGCTCTTCTCCTTGAAGCATAAGATGTCAAGTCTCATTGGCCCAGTAATTTGACTAGCTACGGCGCCCTTCTGACAGATACACAATACTGCTTCACGGCAGTAATAATTATCCATAGCCATCTAGCCGGCATCCTGTGCAAAGGAGCCACTGGTAAAAAAGGGCCCCGTTAGGTTCCTGGTTAAGATGCGTAACTTTACCCTACTTATCCCTATAGCTTCATGAGCAGATTTTTTGTTGAAGGCTTGATTTGGGTTTTGAAATGTCTTAAACCTGGAGTGTTGCTCCAGAGTATACTAAACTCTCGTCAACGTGATGTGTCTAGGTTTGATTTAACAAGACTCCTTGGCACTCCACAAAAGGGTCCAGTGCTTAATCGAGTACTAAGCAAGAGGTCCTGGGTTCGAATCCAGGTAGGTGTAAACATTTATATGTTGAATATAGATGTTTGTTTCCGAGTCATGGATATTTATATGTATTTATGTATGTTTAAGTGTGTATATCGTATTAAATATATCGTTGTCTTGCAACCCATAGCATAGGCCATGCCTAATTTTGGGTAAGATAGTTGTGGGTAAAAGTGTGTCCAAATGTTTTGAATTTTTGTCTTTAAACAATTCGACATGTGTTTCGCCTCTACACGAGGCATCCTCAGGACATGTTGACTCGACAAAATCTGGCACGAGACTGAAACTCAAAACATTTGGATATTTATGGATTTCCGCAAAGTAACGCCTACTTGAATAAATTTTCTAAGGGTGTGTCAATAAAAAAAATATAATATAGTATGAGTTAATTAGTAAATTGCTATGTGCTATTTATTAAAGTACTATTATCATAAACCTGGGACAAGTTTCAGGACATTTAAGTCGAGAAGTCACCAAGATCTTGGTAACTTATAATCATTATGCATTTCCCTAATTTATTAGCTATAAAGAGGTACGTGGGAGTGATCTTTATGAGCATGCAGTCAGGAAGTGGTTATTAAATCGCTTTATTAGACATCGTCGTCGCTGCGGTGTGGGGCACGAGCGATCCGCGATTCGATTCTCGTTAGCTCTACTTAAATCTCTTCAATAGTATCTATAATCTTATTTTCTATGTGGCATAAAAGGCATTTATTTTCTCAAAATTGATTCCTTTAGAGTCCTTTTTGATATCACTTCTAACACTACCAAGACTACCACCGCTTGGCAACAAAAACGCTCTGAGAAAGAAGAAGCGAAGAAGAAACTCTCCCGGCATTGTTTTTTGCGCTCCTTTTACTACTTCTCTAATATATAAAATTCTCGTGTCATGGTGTTAAACTTTGAACTCCTCTGAAACGGCTTGACCGATTCTCATGAAATTTTGAGCGCATATTGGGTAGGTCTGAGAATCGGACAACATCTTTTCATCCCCCTAAATGTTAAGGGTGGTCCACACGATTTTTTTTTAAATTTGTTTGATTATGAGTCAGCATTAAAAATACATACAACTTCAAATTTTCACCAATCTACGATCAACAGTTACTTTTGTATCGCGATTTTAATATCGGCAATACAACGTTTGCTGGGTCAGCTAGTATAATATACAATATTGTACTTACACATTGTATATGCGATAAACAATGTGGACTCGGTAATTGGCTTTAGTCTGAATTATAAAGTTAAGGGAAACTTAAAATAAACATAAAAAAGAATAATCTACCTAGCAAGGCTTTCACATATTGTATGCTCGATGGATTTTTTTTGAAAATAATCAAAAATTTATAACATACTGAAGCAGATATATATCGTCTGCGAATCTGGTAATTTTTTTTAATGTTCATTCAATTTCATCATTCATTTTGATAATTTGATTTAGCTTATAACTCGTGGGTAGTTAGTAGTTTGTCTGCGGTGTGAAATATAGAGGGGAGGCTGGGGCTGTTATCAGGCCAGCGCACGCCGTCCTATCAGCCGCGATAACGCTCGTAGGAGACTACCCACGCCTCCCCTTTCTGCCTTCCATACGGGACTTTTAAACATTTACATTTTCAGCTTCGAATTTTCAACTATATTTTCACAGTGGCTGAAATTATCGCTGCTAATCAGTTGAGCTGATAGAAATATGATTGATTCAGAATAAGTAACCACCTATCGCTTTTTTAAATTAACTTTTCATGTAATTTTGTAGAAAATAATTGAATTACTGTATTATAAGCCTTGCCGCTCAAATTTTATTGTTATGCTGTAGATTTCTTCAGTATATGTATATACATAGGTTTTAATGTAAACAATTTGTTTTTTTTTTAAGTAATAATCCTCACTTTTAAGATTAATTACAGAAATTAAAATTGAAAAAGAAAGATCCAGTAGATGAAGCGACGACCTGAGAGTTGAAGAAGACTTACAAGATTTATCAACGATACGTCACTCGAACGGTTGGCTCAGTTGGAAGAGCGTTTGTACGGAACGCGAGAGGTCGCGGGTTCGTGGTTTCCCGCAAAGCTTTTAATGTATATTCTTTGTAAACCATGTTGTAATCTTTAGAAAGTTAGTTTTTTTAATTGTTTTTTGGTTCCCATTAAACTACTTGTTAAATGTTATTATTAAATTAGCTATCAGTAATGATGATTATCTCTATTATTAAATAATAGTCAATTAAAAAGAAATTGATATAATATTCATATTTTTGCAGTAAAATTTGTTTATCTGACAGATCAAAATGCAACAAAGGTGTATTTGAACCTTATTGTAAATAACTTCATGCGGTTACAAAACGAACTGAACACATAAAAGGCGGTAGCACAAAACACAATATATGTAAATGAAAATAATTTAACATTTCTTGTTGAATGCGACAAAATCTCCGCGTCTGGACGTACGCGATATCGCATGACGTATGGCCTGTGTGAGAGCGCCTCAAGGGTGGTCGTAACTCGGAACTTGCAACTCGCAACTCAGCTGCTTACTATAAGCCTTTCTACTGGCTTTGCTTGAGTGTTAATATCCTCATTTACAATACCCATTATGATTTCCAAATTAATTATAATAATATTGACACACTTTTTACACAAATTATCTTGCCCCAAATTAGGCATATTATATAGCCTGTGTTATGAGTTGCAAGACAACGATATATTTAATACAATATACTTACTTAAACATAGATAAATACATATAAACATCCATGACTCGGAAACAAACATCCATATTCATCATATAAATGCTTGCACCTACCGGGATTCGAACCCGGGACCTCTAGCTTAGTAGGTAGGATCGCTAACCACTCGGCTATACAGTCGTCAATTATATCCTCTTAATTTATACTTATTCAACCCAATTGCAATAGGGCCCATCATATAGAAGGATTGGCGTTCTGCAGCATATGCGGTAAAAAACGGTCAAGTGCGAGCCGGACTCGCCCATGAAGGGTTCCGTAGAAGCAAGTAACAGTGAAAATCTTAATACGGTTCACAGAATACTTCTACTTACCACTTGGTAAGTAGAAGTATTCTTGATACTTATCAACAGAATAGTTCTTATAGTTTCGGAAAAAAGTGGCTGTGACATACGGACGGACAGACAGACAGACATGACGAATCTATAAGGGTACCGTTATTTGCCAGTTGGCTACGGAACTCTAATTAGACAGTTAACTGACATAGATACGGAGCGACTAGCTTAATTTAGTTAATTTTATAGTATTATGCCCTAAGGTATATTGTTAGAGGCAGTGCAGCCCATATTAATACCATTTTTGTGCTGCAGTAGAGGGCTATTCGCGCTATTTATAACCTAGGCCCTAAATAATGATTAATAGAAATTTTTTGAGAAATAATCATTTTGACGATTGCATCTCAATTTATTCGTTATACGTTTGTGTAGGAAAGGTTATTATAACATAAATGATTTTCCTAATGATACCACAGACTGGGAATGAAGCGGACACCCTCAGGCTATTCATTCTTCTCGGGTCTGAGGGACATTATTTTGAATGGTTGGTTGGTTAGTTTTTGACGTTATATAAGTGATTTTGGATGCTATTGTGAATGGAAATATTTGAATTTGAATATAGGTTGGAAAACAAAACTACAATTGTCTATGTTATGTGAACAGAGAACTGTCATGAAATTTATAGAGCATAGATAGATACCTTTTAACTAGTTAGATTTCTGGTTATTAACTTAACTACGAATTTCTTAGGAATTACTGCTTTTCTTCCTTGAAAACTATAAGTTTTTAGTGGTATTAAGAGATGTAACTTTTATTGTATGGATATAAAATAATATTTTGCCATAAAACCCATTATAATTAGAGAAGAAAATTGATTAAAATATAATTATTTTAATTTGGGGACCCTATTGGTAAATCACACAAAAAAATACAACACTAATCATATTTTAATTTAAAGCTGGTAGTAATGTGTAATGTGCACTTCACGGCCTGTAGTATACTTGTTAATCTGTGAATAAATGTGGTCTTTTTGGAATTTTTTTGTTAACACTAGGACAAAGACAAATATGCAATAGTCTGCAAAATAGGTCCTAGTCCAATGAGGTTGTACCCTAAGAAAAAATACTTTAGTTCCAATTTTATTACATTTCTCTCTAAGCCAGAATAGCGCCGCAAACAATTAAAATCTACACTAACCGGCATACCAGGCCGCCCTATCGAGCCTAAACAATGACAAGATATCGCGCTGTAATATTTTAAAATCGATGTTTTTATGAATCGATAATTTGTTCGGCTCGTTTTGGTGCGACGTTTCGAGCCAATCGATCCTTATCTATGTCACAACGCTTTGTTTCGATTCGGCCCAACATCGAGTATGTTTCTCGAAACGTATTTCTTGCTAACGTACGAATTGATGCTATCTCACGAGTTGCAAATTTGTTTTTGCAGTTTGTATCGTGTGTGTTTGCAGTTACGACCCTATAGAGTTGCATTAAGGTATATAAATGGAGTGATTTAATATACAGATGGTAAGAGTCAATTTGTAAGTTACCCTGTCGTCCGCTAACATGGCACGTCGTGTGCTTCAGGTGTGTCCGATGGGTAATATTTGATACTTTCTTGTCATTGGAAGAGGAATTCGTGATTGAAATTCGTTTCTTTAGAATCTCGAGCGAAACGAATGAAATAGAGAGATGTGTGACTAGCAAAGTATGTCGTTTTTTCTTGCAAACGTAACAAGGAATTAACATTAAGTATAACCATAGAAATCTTAATAATAAGTATTAAGATTTCTATGAGTATAACATTATTCTAGTAGGCTAGCTGTTTTTTTACTCTACCGTCATTCACCTAATGGTAAGTAAGTAGGAGACCATCCCAACAAGAACGTCAGACATACAGTATCTGTCGCTCTTCTACAGTGCAGTTTTCAAGAAACTATCAATTAACAACCACACTATTTATATAATTCGGCTTCCTTATGCGATGTTTCCGGCATACGACGATACGGCATGGGTACCTTCAAAAACAATGAGTACACTTTTCTAAAAGGCCGGCAAGGCTCCTGTGATACCTTTGGTGTTGCAGGAGAAAATGGATGGAGGTGATCACTTATATAGATACATATCGGTGCACCGGAAGCTCGTTTGTCTACCTCTTCCAAAAAAAATGTAGTAATACACCTTATGCAATCTTATTATGTCGTTCTAGAATGAGCCTTACTTTAACTTTTGTTTTATATTTGAATTAATTAGGATGCCGGCTAGATTATGGGTACCACAATGGCGCATATATCTGCCGTTAACCAGTAATGTATAAACATTACTGTATTTCGGTCTGAAGGGCGCCATAGCTAGTGAAATTACTGGGCAAATGAGACTTAACATCTTATGTCTCAAGTTGACGAGCGTAGTTGTAGTGCCGTTCAGAATTTTTGGGGTCTTTCAAGAATCCTGAGCGATGCATTGCAATGGGCAGGGCGTATCATTTACTATCAGCTGAACGTCCTGCTTGTTTCGTTTTTTGTCCCTTAATTTCATAAAAGAAAATTAGATTAGGCATGTACATTATATTCACATATAGATAGGTTTTCCCAAATTTATTAATATTTTGTAAATGTTAGGCGTAGGATTAAAAACTCTTCAGGAATATATCAAGTGAAATAGATCAGGATCAATAGTATTTAAGCTCCTTGATTAAGCAATTATGACATATTCCAGCAAAAGAAACAATTATAGCTATAACTTAAAAGATTTAAGGATATATACATTAACTTTATAACATCCTACGATTTTTGCAGCCGTCCTATGATCACGACCATCGAAAGTCTTGTGTAAAAAAAGTATCATACTGAATATTTCATTTCAAAATAAAGTTGATAAAATTGTCCTGTTTAAAGTAACAATACAATTTGATAGTAAAGAACCACAAAAAGGGTGAAATGGAATCGATTATAATTACGATAAACAAAGTTTTATAGCAGTAATAAGGAATTTTAATACAAATAACTTCATTATCGGAGGGAATCAGCCATTTCGTGCATCTGTGTGGCGACTGGCGGGGCAGGAAGCGGCCCAAATTATCAAGATCCATTACGGCATCAAAAAGCCGGATATTGTGAATTTATCACCAATGAATCAACTTTATGCTTCATTGATCACCCTCGGTGATATCAACTTTGGTTAGCTGGGTATGTGCGGATATGGAGAACTATGGAATTTGTATCGAATCATGCTTGGTAACCATAAAATTGATAATTATTGCGGCCATTGCTGGAAAACTATTGTTGCACATGTATATCGCATTTGAGAAATATTGAGGGTTATAATTCTGTTAGTTACTTGTAGCAGAGCAAAAGATCCTGGGTCCCACCTTGTCTGAAAATGGAGAATGGAGAGTCCGCAAGAATGCTGAGATAGAAGACCTCGTGGCTGAGCCCAACATTATTTCAGAGGTTAATACCCATCGTCTCCGCTGGCTCGCTGGGGTGAGAATAGCATTCTTGGAACTATAGTAGAGAGCCGACGCACAGTAGGTCGTCCTACTCGTACATACAGGTGGAAAGACCGGGTGAACGCTGACCTGTGCGAGATGCGAATAACGTATTTGCGTGATATCACACAGGAACGCAATATGTGGAGGACTGTAGGAAAGGAAGTAAGTAAGTAATACAACTGTAGATGCAATAGTTGATGTTATACCTTACAAAATATGGGATTACCAGAGGGAGACTTCTTTGCACAGGATGCCCCAGGCAGCGTCTTTTTCTGCCGTGCAGTAGTAATGAACAAACATTCGTTAAACAGTAATGTGTAGACATATTGTTTTGGTTTGAAGGGCGTTATGGCTAATGAAATTTAGCTACTAGAGGCGTATCATGTGTCGGATTGGTAGAGAAGACAAACCTTAATAACTTATAAGATAAATATTTCTATCTATCTATTTGATAAATTTCCTATATATCTGTACAATCGATAAAAAAAAATTGCACTATAAGCTTTGAAATTTATTTATGATGGTACGGATTACAAATATGGCAGATGGGACGAGGTAAAACGGAGAGCATTCTTTATTTACACAGGGAACATTCTACGTAATATTAATTCGTCAAAAGCGTTATATGTTACAAAGATAAATGGCGCGATATTTCACCCGGAGTCAGGACACTGCGGGTGCGAACTTCAGAGATAAACTTTTTACTTTTTAAACACTCAAATTACTAAGGTATATCGCCTGAAAAATTGTGTAGCAAGAGTCCTCTGCCCTGAGGGCTCGCGATAAAGAGGCGAGGGAAAAATCTGGCGTATTTGTAAAGTCATCGTATTTGTCAGGTTGATGTGCTAACTTTGTAATTGCTCGGATTCCGAGTTGATGCTCGCTTTGATGATAAGAGACCTCATTGCAATTATATTCTATATATATACATATTATATATATGTATAAAGCGCAGGCGGGGTTGAAATTTTATTCCTTAGCAACGAGTGGGAGGCTCTTTTACACAGGATGCCGGCTAGATTATGGGTACCACAACGGCGCCTATTTCTGTCGTGAAGCAGTAATGTGAAAAAATTACCGTGTTTCGGTCTGAAGGGCGAAATTAGTGAAATTACTGGGCAAATGAGACTTAAAATCTTATGTCTCAAGGTGACGAGGGCGCTCAGAACCAAGGCGTAACAATTACTGAATTAGCTGAACGTCCTGCTCGTCTCATCCCGTATTTTCATAAAAACACAATAGGCACACTCCCAAAATATAACGTTGGAAAGGAAAAATATTATGAGTTTGTGTTTCTAGGTGGTCGGGATTAAAAGCTATTCAGGTTCAAACATTTCCCATAGAGTTACATTGAAAATGAGGTTTGATGACTAGACTTGTCATCAATGGCAATTTTGAACAAATTGGTTTGTTTACATTGTAAGTCACATGCTAACCTGAACTAATGGGATCACGATAATGAGCATTTTTTCTAAATTTTAATTGACACACGGGTCGTATAAAGTTGACACACTTTTACACAAGTTATCTTGCCACAAAACTAGGCATGGTCTGTATGCTATGGGTGCAAAACAACTATATTCATACTTAAACATACATTTGTCGTAAACAAACATTCACATTCATCACATTTATCTTCATCATCATCTAAATAAAACATAATAAAACTTTGAAAGGATTAAAACGCGTGTATTAGTAAACCCGACGTTTCAAGACCTTTCCAGATCTCGTTTTCAGGGGGAATAAAAATGTAACTTTTACGCAAACATCTAATGTAAAACCGTTATAATTACACGCGTTTTAATCCTTTAAAAGTGTTTTATTTAAATGTGTAACACTCGTGATCATCAAAGACAATACTTCATCATTATCATCATTAAAACCGGTACCTGTATGAGTTGTTAATTATGTGTGCTTATATTCGTTTCGCTGGTATGCTGCTACACATGTTTACTGCATAGTATAAATAGTTTCCGCTATAAAGTAAATAATAAACATTCCATTAAGTATATACAAAGTCACGTTTAAAAAGTTGAGTTCGGGACAATTTTGAATAACTTGATATTAACAATTTGTGTTATGTGAGTAAAATAAAAAATGTAACATTTATATACCACTAATTATAATATTTAAAAAAAAATGTTATTAATTAAATACCAAATTTTGACGGCAATGCAACCTTAACATATAAATATCCGGACGACCGAGCCTTGCTCGGATTTTTAAGAATGTACAAAACTTGAACAAAAAAAAAACTAATAGGACATCTGGATTCGAACCGGGGTCTTCTGCTTTCCGGATCACCCAATGTCCCATCTGAGCTATAATAGTCTTGTATATAGTGGCGAAATTTACCTTTGTATTCTAATGTTATTGTAGCTGTTTCTCATTCAAACATGGATAAAACCATTTTTTTTAATCGAAGCCTAGCTAGATCGATTTATCACCCCCGAAATCCCCTGCATACTTAATTTTATGAAAATCGTTGGAGCCGTTTCCGAGATTCAGATTATATATATATATATATATACAAGAATTGCTCGTTTAAAGATATAAGATATACGGTACTCTAAGTATACATAGAGTCGAATGTCATAAAGGGAATCGAACTAGTTTTAATAGATCTGTTATTATTTTTAAATAGGCTTTCTTATGTCTACTTTGTATAATCTTATATATAAAATTCTCGTGTCCCGGTGTTACCGATTACCAAACTTCTCCGAAACGGCTGAACCAATTTGTTTAAAAATATGTGTGCACATCGGGTAGGTCTGAAAATCGGCCAACATCTATTTTTCATACCCCTAAATGTATATTTTTAAATTTTTACAATTATTTTTTATTTTTATCATATTATGATTCAGCATTGAAAAATACATACTTCAAATTTTCAGCTCTGTACAATGGACACCTATTTTTGTATCGCGATTTTTATTTTATTCTGTTCCATCCACAGATCCGCAATAAGGTTGCAAGATTGCAATCGAATACAATAATTATTTTATTGTAGTACGATAAAATTTATGTACGATATATTTGGTAGGTCTGAGAATCGGTCATCATCTATTTTATATATACACAAACATTTAAATGATTGAATTTTTTTTTATTACTTTATATGACAATACAACGTTTGCTGGGTCAGCTAGTTTGCATGTATAACAAACATGTACTGTTTACAATTCAACATGTTTATGCAAAAATTTTTTTGTAAGTGCACCACTTATCTACAAGTACAACCCGGGTATATCTTGCGGTTTATAAATCTTCTAAACATAAGTTGTTCAGAGAGCGCGCGGGCGAGTGGTGGCGGGCAAATTATGACGATAACTCACGCGGCTAAGCGAGATTTTAATACATTCGAGTACTTAAGTGGAGTTTACTTAGCGGTCGCATCGCTCGAGGCGCTCTCGGATTGACGTTACAATGATAAACATCTCTGAAATTTCAGGCATTCTGCAACACGAAATAAGGGTTACAACCAAACTATGGAATGAGCTCGGTACCTGCAAAAAGCGTATACACTTTTTTTAAAAGGCCGGCAACGCTCCATTGATTCCTCTGGTGTTGCAAGAGAATGTGGGCGGCGGTGATCACTTAACATAAGGTGACCCGCACATTATTCCTCCTCCTCCATAAATTTTGTAATTATACATAAGTACATCAAAATTAGCTAACTGGCAAATGATGACTGCCATATTAAATGGTTAATTGGTAAGTATAGCTTAGCTGTGGAGATTTTTAAGTATTTAATTAATTATATGTTTTTAATTAATAATTATTTTATTTTATGTATGTTTTTATGAAAAAGAATCCCTAAGAAGTGTCACACTCCACAATTCATGTTGCGATCCAGATTTATCGATGGCCTATCTTCGCAAATCTGGATCGTAACATCGAAAAAAACGATTCACTCGATTGTATCATTGATAGATTGAAAGATGACGGCTATAATATTGTAAAAAACGAAATAGCCGAAATCCACTACGTTTTAAGCAACTGTTCGCTTTCAAACTTAGCCGGATTATACTTCATCACCAATCGTTTCATACTAAACTAAATTTCAATTTTTACTGAGGCACTCGATGATGATTTGACATGTGTAAATCAATAAAAACATCACTTCAGTATTATTTTTTTATTTCAAAGAGACAAAGACACGTCCATACAGCATGACGCAACCCACTTAACAGTCCTGTTAAATGATAAAAATAAATTGATAAAAGTATCTATTAAATGATTCATAATTTAAATTAAGTCTGCTACCAAACGCGGCGGCTATAAATCGTACGTGGCTTCGTTATTACGCTTATATTTGTCGCACCGTGAGTGGGACCCTTTATCTATTATTTATGGTTGCATGTTGCATTGATAATGTGTCATTTGTAATATCTTGATACGATACAGCTCGTATATTGACACTGAAATATCTTAAACGCAAGATAACTTGTCTACGTTATAATTATATAGAACAGAAGACGAGTAATGCTATATCCGTGTAACAATTTCTGAAGATTATACAGAATTCATAACTGAGTACAAAACTTTTTGTAGTGAAAACTTGAAAGTTGATGAAACGAAAGAGCGAGACAGTAAAAAGAGACAGACACTTAATTCGTAAGATTTAACGTGGGAGAAAATGAGATAGAAAGCATTATACAGTGTTGTGGTACCAGGCGATCATAGTTGAAGAAGATATTGTTTTATGTTTGACGCGAGTATACCTTAATTATTAAGGCACCAGGAGAACATATTTAAGGTAACAGTGATAGTAATGTATTTCATAGCGGTTGAAATCAAGTGTCATCCTAGCAATATGTACCAGGACTTCATATTCAGTTTAGAGGTTCATGCACAAGGCACCTTTCACCCTTACTAACTTATGTACTTTTTACACAAGCAATTTTTTTATAAAAATCCTATCCCCAGCGAAGACTTTAAAAACAACAAAATTAAATTTATAATACTAGATATTTTAATTTCGACTATAAATTAAAACAGTCTTTCATCGAAACTCAAATGCAAAGAGAAATAATTACTTTTTTATTTAATTTTATTCACGTAACTGATTTCGAAAAAAAAGTTTCGCCTATAGATAGTTTATCATCGAGTACATACACTCATTGGCCATATTTTCAAAGTCAAAGTCAAATAAACTTTATTCAATTAGGCTTAAACTAAGCGCATTTGAATCGTCATCAAGTTTTTCTTATAAATTACTGAATCTACCATTATATGTTCGGAAATAGCAGAGTATTTTAAAAAGAGTTGAGTATTTTATGTAAAAAAAAACTATCAAAACTATGTTATACATTGGAATTTGGAACATACTTAGAAATATGTCGAACTTAGAAATATCTGAATGAAGATAATAATATTATTTAATATTGTCTCGTCGCCAAAACAATGAAGTTGAACGAAAAGTCGATTTGCAATAATTTCGTCTTCCATTTGGTTTTGAATATGTGTTTTCTAACTGAACACAATCTTTTTCGCTCATACATTTAAATATTTAAATACAGAACATTAAAAATACATCGGAGTAATCATTTCAAGCTGGGGTAACATACCGTTTCCTTAATTCATCATATTTTGAAATTAGGCGCGCCACACACGTTGCGACTTGCGACGATACATATGACGAATGGGGACTTACCTGAAATCGAATGAATACATTATGAAAAAATATTCATGGTATTAAATAAAATACAGAACTGAAATAAATTGTATTGCTTAAAAACACATGTCATCAAAAACAAATTACCAGTCATTGGAATCTTTACGTAAAACGTTAAAGAAAGTTACTGAACATTACTTTCTAAGGTGATATATTATATATTATTATACTTAATCTGAAACTAAAAGTCCAGGCATTCAAAAATAAACTGTGTTCAACAATTTATAATCTGTGTATAAAAAATAAAATGGCATGCGTATCCACTTAAGCACCGGAAGACAGGAAATACGTCATCGGTGAGAAGTACTCAAGTGAAGTGGACACACGCCATCACTTGACGGCTTCCGGTGTTAAGATAACCAGGCCCGAAACAAAAACTGTATGACGCCGTTTATAGATTATTAAGAGTGAAAGTTATTCGCAGTTAGCAATTTCTAATAACGTTTAATACTATGTGTTAGAATGATCACAATAATAATCCTAACTAAAGTAAGTATAATAATTAGTTTGGTAGTACCGCCCTAACTTTTAACGGCCGTTTTCAACCTATTTACCCTTAGTTTAACTTACGGATACATTGCTGTCACCGTTTAATGACAAGATCTTATCTATCCATAGATATGTCCAATACAGTTACGGCTGTTCCTAACATTCAGTCTATCTCTTACTTGAGATAAAAATCATAACTATCATTGACTTTTCTGTCCCGATAAACTTATCGACGGTAACTCACCTTATCCGTGCACGCTGTCTGTGAATCGGACGACGTATAGCTTACCAGCGATATAAGGTTTGTATGGAAATTTCAATTCACGCGTCCCAATATAAGGCGATAAGAATTACTTATCGGGTATATTGGGACATTCAGATTACTGACACCTAATTACTGACAGTAGAAGGTAGTAACTTATCTCTATCTGTAGATAGTATATTGGGAACTGCCGTTATAGTCCAATGCTATCTGTCAATAGGTTATTGAAATGTATGTTAGCGTAAAAGGATAGATTTGTCTATGTCTAGTAAGTTAAACTAAGTATATTGAAAACGGCCGTAAAACGATAATATTATGCACACTCATTGTCAGGTGTAGAGAAAGTGATTCCAGTTTTAACTGCGTTTAATAGTTAGTAAAATCAGCGTGAAAAAGGTTAACATATTATGGACATGCTCATAGACAACTAAATGATATTTTTTTTTTCATTTATCTTTAGCCACTTAGTTTATAAAACTAATATATCGGGGAAAAAGTCTTTACGTATGACATGTATAATATTGTAATAAAAACTCTTTGGCTATTATAGGTACTATTTATATCTTTTTTTTTATGAAAATAAGGAACGATGCGAGCATGACGTTCAGGTGTTGGTAACTGACACGCTCTGCCCATTACAATGCAATGCCGCTCAGGATTCTTGAAAAACCCACAAATTCTGAGCGGCACCACAATTGCGCTCGACACCTTGAGACATAAGATGTTAAGTCTCATTTGCCCAGTAATTTCACTAGCTAGGGCGCCCTTCAAACCGAAACACAGTCATGCTTACACATTACTGCTTCACGACAGAAATAGGCGCCGTTGTGGTACCCATAATCTAGCCGGCATCCTGTGCAAAGGAGCCTCCCACTGGTATCTGGCTGGTTTTAGTTATATGTTTGCTGGTATTTTTTTTCCTTTTGTTTTTCTTTCTGTCTAAACTAATCAGCGGGATTTGAAATATCTGAAAATAAAATATTTTTGTATCTGGATCTAAATAAGCCTTGGGACTGAGCTGCTGGGCTGTTACATGTCTGTCTGAGATTGATATATATAAATAAATAAATAAATAAAATAAGCCTTTACTGCTGTTAACAAATATTATAAATGATACTTAACTAAATCTAACTTAAATCTAAATTATATGTTATGTTAAGCTTGTCTTTCGACAAAGGCCTCCTCTAAAGATTTCCACGAAGAGAGTTGAACAAAGCAAACAGAACTTGCTAACGAGGCGGTACTCGAACGGTTAGCTCAGTTGGTTAGAGCACCGGCACGGAACGCCGGAGGTCGTGGGTTCGAATCCCGCATCGTTCATAAAATTTTGTATTAATCCTAGAAGTGAGGGTTATCACTTTAAAAACATAACATATTGTTAAGATTTCCAGGCCTCTCTTTTGCTGTTTGGATCCATTTAGGCCCAGCTACTCTTTTTACTTCATCTTCCCAGCGTTTAGTTTGTCGCCCTTTTCTTCTACTACCATCTCTTGGATACCAGTCGGTTATTATTTTTGTCCATTTTTCTTGTTTTTCTCTTAACATATGTCCTATCCATCGCCATTTTAGGGTTTGCATATTGATTTTGCGTCTTTGAATTTAGTCATACTTTTTATATCTTTCAATTTTACTTTATCTCTTCTTTTAACTCCGATTACGCTTCTTTCTATGCTGTTCTGACAGACATTTATTTGTGATTGATTTGTGATTGATAAATATACTTATAGTTAAATAACAAATTGTAATAATTATTTAGATAATAGCAACATTGCAGTTTCTTGCTCATTTTTGTCTAGGGAAATCTGCTTTCTTAGCGAGATCTAGAATAAATTTTAGATATTTCAAGAGTAATGTGATTTACTTATAAAATAAATATTTTTGATTGAATTATTGATCATTAGAAATGTAAGCGGACTTCCAAAAATACTTGTCGAAGTTTATTTTATCAAAAGTCGTGACATTTTTACAGCAAACTGGATCATGTCACAATCTACAAGATGGCAAAAGGTCATAGAATTAAATTACATATATATACTGTAAATATAAATGAATTCGAAAAATGTTTCTATAAATATAAAGTTATTACCCAACCGAATTTGTCCCATACATACAAGATTCCCATACATGGACACTCTGGGCACATAATATCGGTAATTTGAACTATTTTAAAATAAATAACAACTTATAGTCGATTGAAACAGCGTAATCATAAACCGATCTCGGTAACACAATATCATCCCAAGCCTTCGTAAGCGCAATCGAATAATTCAATGATATCGATAGAAAAAATCGAGTTACGTGTGGCATATTCGTATTCGAACCTATCGATAGATCTACTCCCGTTTATAGTATTTAAGAAGCCGGCTTGATTTAATGACATATGGTTTTTTAATCGAATTCTTGTAGTAATACCTAATCGAATTTTTAATCGAGTGGTATAAATCTGTCGAAATGTGATATATTGGTACATTCGGAAGGAATCTGTAATCGAGTATGCTACTGGTATCGTGGGTATTTGCCGACAAATCCTTTGGTCAGGATGATAACGTATAAGTTATTAGTCTTATGAATTCAGTAGCATTCGTTGTTACCTCTCGACTTTCAAATTCTCCCTTCTAATAAAAATACGTAATAGTTAAAAAAAAGTGTGTGTGTGGCCTAACGAATTGATTCCTACGTTTTTAGAAAGAACAATTTTGTAAAGATCTTGCAAAGGCTTTCACAATTATTTATTAAATAATGGCTGTATGTGGTTGAACCCTTTGCCTGTCCTAATAATGGACGAAGAAACAAAAAAAAAAAAAAATAACGAATGACGCAAACGTCAGAAAATTTTAGGAATCAACTTCAACCTGTTACTTTTGTGTCACAGTGATGCGCGCGCATCTTAAAATTTCACTCTTATTATTTTTTCATAACGCGCCTAAAGAAGTATAACTTCAAAAACCTAATAAAACACTTTTTAATTCAAAACCAAGCGAAAAAGTAGAATTTACAATAAATACATTTTATTTTTAGTTTTGTTGCCTTTTAAAGCGTGTCTTGTTGAAATTATTAATATGTTGCTTTTTTAGTATTAAAGCGATGATAATTTCGTAGAAAAGAATAATTATTACTATAATAATATATAATATAATAATTCTTAGTCTTAGGCTTAGATCTATACAGCGTACTTAGACTTTGCTTAGACTTTTCTTACGTAAAACTTAGCTGAGTGTAAGCTTGGCATTATCTTTGATTTCGTTTTTATAGTCATTTGACAGCTGAAATTATAGTGAGCCTAAGCTAAGACCAGTGCAAGAATCAAGTTCGTGTTTTATCACACTTAGCTAAGTTTTATGTAAGTAAAGTCTGAGCAGATTCTAAGTACACTCTATAGACTATAGCATTTGTAAGCTAAGCTAATACTTGGTAAGCATTTAAAAAACAAGAAATTAACACAGATGCTATAAATTCTAATATTTTTATCTAAAATAGGATATGAAATGATATGATATGAAATCAATTAAGCGTCAAAATCTACCCTCCGTTCGGAAATTTTTGCCTCAGATATGAGAAGAACGGGCTTCTTCTTTTTTTAATTTAAAATTTAGATACAATCATAAATTTAAAGAACCTGGGAGCGGTTACTCTATTCATTTCCCAATCAAAGAAGTTAACACAGATGCTAAAAAAATTAGAATGTCTCTCAATAATCCAGTATTCTTTTATAAATAAAGCTAACAATGATGAAGCCTTATAAATTAATTTGTTATGTAACTATATTAGAACTATTGTAAAATACTTTATTGATTTAAAAGAGGGACCATTGAGTTTCTTGTATGTTCTTCTCACGATCTCTTCTTTTCTAAACAATAGTAGATTTATTACTTAAATATTTTTAATGACTATTCAAAAGCGATTAGTTTAAGCCTTTTTGAATAAAGTTTATTTGTCTTTGCAATAAATTATACTAATAAATAACTATATTATTTATGAAAATATTAATAATTTGAATCTTTTATCTTATTAGCATATGGATTTAACAGAGACACGAGATACGATCTGTCTGTAGATGACATCACATTACTTTCGATATGAATGTGTATAAAGTTACACGCACAGATTAGACGGAGTATGGACATGAAATGTAATCAAGTTTATTTATGCATTTAGGTAAAATTTGTACACTTATGAAAGTAAATTTTTCAAATCAGTTACAGAGACAATCAGAAGAGAAGAACAGGCAAACAACTTAGCAAGTTTTATCCTCCCTTTATAGATACCATACATTTTCATCATTTATATTCCTGAACTATGCTTTCTTCGTTAAAATTTCCTTAATATGAAGCTTAAATTTATGTAACGGAAATTTAGTTACATGATGTTGGAGTTTATTTTATATTTGTATACATTTTCCCATGAATGAGTGACCAGTTTTATGAAGTCTCAAAGTTGGAACAGCTATTTCTACTTCCTGTGTTTATATTGTGACAGTCAATATTCTTCAAAAATGTATCTAGATTTCTATGAACATACATAATGTTGCCATATATTATGTATTGGGAAGATTAAGGATTGGCCTCTGCTGCTCTCCAACTGGATACCGCAGGCGTAGTCGCAATATGCGGCAACTTATACTACGCCCAAGTGGGCGTACTCAAGCCAGTCTCGAACAATGTGTGACGTTTACTTGCCACATGTATTATTAAACTTTGCTAATAATTGAAACTATAATGCCGGGTTGCGTAGTAAATTAAAAAAAAACTACAAGAAAATATAAGAAAGACACTGGGATCCACATACCATCAGTAAGTATAATATGTATGTATGTAAATATGAAATAACACGAAGCGTATGTTACAAAATTTGAAAGATGCCATTGAGTGTCAAAATGCCTAAGAAACACATTAGTTCTAATAGTAGCCGTAATAAAGAAGCTACTGTCGCTGTATTCATAGATTAGAAGAAGTATCGACATGAAATGAAATGAAATTTCTTTATTCATTTATTTATTAAAGTCAATTTTGATGCCATCGGTACAAGAGACCATCAGGAGATCTTGTTCTGAGAAGAACAGGCAAGAAGCTCAGCAAACTTTATCCCTTTACAGTTTTCAAAGTATCCATACATTTTTATGTCTTATTTATTTATTTATTCAAAACATCAAAAAATCCACAGAACTTAAATTAGGTTATAATAATACTATTTTGTAGAACTTAAATCTAATAACGGATTTACAATATTTATAATAAGACATGATATTTGTGCGTGTGGGGTTTGGTGAGAGTGCGTGTGTGTGTGTGCATGTGTGTGTGTGTGTGTGTGTGTGTGTGTGTGTGTGTGTGTGTGTGTGTGTGTGTGTGTGTGTGTATGTTTGTGAATTACTCTAAATTTAATCTTCCTTTAGATTTTTATTAACACTCCTTTTAAAGCAGCCTTTACTGTTATTAAAAGTTCAGTACTGTTGAAATGCTTATTATAGTTGCATAGAGTGCGACAGATTACCAGTCTTAAACTTCTGGTTCGGTACGATAAGCGATGACAAATTGCCAGCAAATATAATATTATTGACATTCAAATATTATTTAAATTTGGAACATCTTAAATGTCAAATATTAAAATGATACAGATTATAAATTGTAATTATCATAAACGGAAGATGTTGATTGATTTTAATCGTTTTTGTCGCGATTTTTATTTAGACTTTTACTGTTATGGACCGGGGTTTCTAATCCTGTTACCAAATATTTCAATATCTCAGATTTTATTAAAAAAAGAGTTAAACTAAGAATAGGTATAATATTATTTTCTTGTGTACGTGTCGATATCTAGAATATATAATCATAATAGATTTTTGAAGTGAAAACTTATATGGACGCGCTGAGAATAGTACCCTGTGGGAGATCGAGTGACGGTCGTCTATGTAACACTTGATGAGGTATAATCGGCTCCAGTGGACATTACCTAGAGATATAAGTAGAACGCGATGACTTAGAGCTAAATATATAATAAGTGTAATTAACTTTTATCTATCTATCTATATATAAGAGATTTCCACGTATATAGTCACTCATCACGATATCTCTGGAACCATAAGCCGTAGAGACTTGAAATTTTACGAAATTTCACCCGCAATTTTTTTTATTATGAACAGAACAACGTCTGTCGGGTCAGCAAGTTTATTATTAAAGGGGGCAACAGCCAAGAGGTTTAAGTGATTGAAAGTGGGGAGGCAGCCTCTCATGGACATCCACAACAACAGGGGTTAAGAGATTGCCTTTAAGTTGGAAGTATTCTCTGAGTTTAAAGGTCCCTAAGTGGTATCGGTTCGAGAAAACTGTAGCCAATAATTGATTCCACAAAGTGGCTTCAATGAATAGTTAATTAATTAATGACTTATGAGTTTTACCTACACTAAAACTAACTAATCACAAAAAACAAAAACTAAATAAAGTAAAATGTTATTCATTAATCTACAGTAACTAATAAAGTAACTACTAAAATAAACTAATAAAATAATATATTATATTATATAAGTAAGCAATGTCTCCAAAGAAATTACTATTAACTAATACAAATAAAATATAGATGTTTATTTGAACACTATGAGGAATTTTTCTGTATCTTCATAGTACATATTTTGAAGTGCTTCATGAAGAGCCTTCTTACAATAATTAATATAATTATGATTACATTAACTTTTGAGAGAACGAAGTCGCTTCATTGTGTGTGTTCTACCGCATTTATCAGGGGGAGTGTTCCGAACAAATGTTTAACCTGATTCCTGCCGCCGAATTCCACCTACGCAACATATCATCCCATCATCTGGATTTGTGGCGGTCCTCCACAGTGCGGTTTTCAAGGAGCTTTCTTCCACGTACTACAAAGCTGTGGAATGAACTTCCATGTGCGGTGTTTCCGGGACGATACGACATGGGTATCTTCAAAAAAAGCCTTCCTAAAAGGCCGGCAACGCTCCTGAAATTCCTCTGGTGTTGCAAGAGATTGTGGGCGGCGGTTATCACTTAACAATAAGTTTGTCCTCCTATTCCATAAAAAAAGAAGTCTTTCCGGGCAGCTAGTAATACATAAAAGGCTAATATAATATAATGTAATTACATAAAGAAATTGACAATCATAGTCCCTATCTTCTGATAACAATAATTATATTTACCAGCCGTTATCTGACAAGATTACATGATATTATTTGTAATTTAGACTGATAATTGATGTTATCTTTTAGATCGCAGTTCTATGTCGACAAGATAGAGTGATAAGAAAGATAAGAATGTTTACGACATTTTGAGTGTTGTGATACACTTTTAAGATATAAAATCGCTTAAACGTGTGAGAAAACAACTCGAATCACAAAATATTTTTATGCTGTGTTTATATGGATACATCATTTGATTTATGTGATGTTAGATGGCTTGTAGATAAATGCTATTTAGCATTTAATGATTATTACAGCGAATAAACGATAATACGATATAAAATAAAATTCCTGTCAAATACTATTACATTTTTTTATAATTATAATTAAAACGTATTACAAAACTTAGTGTTAGCTTAGCATAATCTTTTATTTCATTTGTATAGTAATTTGGCGGTCTTTACTGGTATATGGTACTGTATAGAAATTATACTGAGCTGAAGCTAAGACAGCCAAATACAAAAGTCGAGTTCGCGTTTTATCATACTCAGCTAAGTTTTACTTAAGTAAAGTCTGAGCAGCTTAAAATCAAAAACATTTAACAGCTGTGTCGCTCCCTCGCTAACATATGGCTGTCAAACCTGGGCGCTCAATAAACACCAAGCGAAGAAACTAAAAGTGACGTAAAGAAATATGGAAAGAAACTCAGTATGTATTAGACTAGAAGACAAAATAACAAAGAATGAAATACGGAAAAAAAGTAAACTTAAAGACATAATACGAATCGCAAAAAATGCAAAATGGAATTGGGCAGGCCATATATCAAGGGCAAGTAACGAAAGATTTGGAGCAGTATAGCAACAAACTGGTACCCATTTAGACTCCAAAAGAAGAAGAGGTAGACCTGGTACTAGATGGAGAGACGATCTAGTAAATTACAAAGGAGTGATGTGGTCACGCACAACATACAATAAGGACCAATGGAAAAAGAAGCGAGACGCGTTTGCCCAGCAGTGGGATGATAAATAAAAAATATTGTAAATAAATTAGTAATAGTTTTAATATTGTAATAGGCTTTAATGAATAAATAAATAAATAAAGTCCGAGCAATGTCCGCTCTATATCTGGCCGAGCCACGAACGCCAGAAACAACAGAGGTAACCTATAGTAACTGCTCGATCAATGTAAACATAAAATTTAATAGATAATAGACAAAGAGTAAAGGATTTTGACATTGCATTCTAAGTGGATTATTCTTATCTTGACCTTAATCTTTTTTTATATTATATCAAAATTATAATTATGTTAAAATATAAAATAAATTTATTTATATTGTAATAAAATTTTTGTTTGCATGCTATTGGTAATGGCTGAATAGGACATACTTTAATCTATTGTAAGACCAAATTTGTTCCACCCTTTTTAATAGCAAATAAATTAATATGAATATGAATAAACAATAAATCAAATCGAAATCAAATCAAAATCAGTTTAATCACGTAGGTCACGGAAATGACACTTAAGAATGTCAAAAAAAAATCTTATTGAATCTACCGCTACTTCGTAAAGGGTTGAGCTAATGAGAAGAAGTAGCAAGAAACTCATTGCCACTCTTTTATATCAAGATTTACATTAACATCGATTTACAAATCATTTCAATTACAATATAATATGTAAAATGTAAAATGATGCAACAAACACACTCAAACGTCAAATAGTCAATGTCTTACACGAGTACGTCAAAAAAGTAAATGTAAATTAATGCAAAAGTTATTGAGTACAGTAGCTGCATCATCCACATACACCATAAATAAATAAAGGTATTCTGTGAGCATTTTATAAGCGATTATAGATAAATAAATATGTATATATCCATACATATAATAATACTAGCTGACCCGGCAAACGTTGTTTTGCCATATAAAGTATAATTCACGCCATACTTTTATAAGTAATAAAATATTGCCTATATTATAGCCTGTACATCATTTTGTTCTATTGTCAATAGTTTTTGCAGCGCACGCAAAAATAGGTTTTCGATTTTACACCTTGTGTCACAAAATAGCAATTTTATTACGGATCCCTAATTTTGAAAAAAAAAAAACATAGCCTATAGCCTTCCTCGATAAATGGACTACCCAACACTGAAAGAATCATTCAAATCGGACCAGTAGTACCAGAGATTAGCGCGTTCAAACAAACAAACAAACACTGCAGCTTTATAATATTAGTATAGATTATGTCCTACGACTTCGGATTATCAATAATGAACATGTAAATGAAATAATGCACAGTAGCATGTTATTGATAGAAGGCAGATATTCGATACGCGATAGCATTTCGATAAAATATAATTATCAATGTTTGTTGTTCAACAAAACATCCACATACCGCGTATTACATACTTAACTCAAACTGTCTGCCAAAGAGGATGTAAATACTACGTAATAAGAGGCGGGAATGCTTAAGTAAAAATTGAGATTTAGTTTAGTTTGAAACGTGATTTTACATAAGTTTGATATAGTAGAAATATAGTATGGCGACTAAAGGACTCTACCCACTACAACGTATCATACCATGACCGTGCTATGAACGTGTCAGGAAATAAAATATTATCTGTATTAAAAAGTATGAGACCATGCCCACTAGCCCGTTCCGTTACCGACCAGCACCGTAGCGTGCCATGCACGGAGCGGCAAGTATTGACCGCGAGAATATAGTGGGCATAGTAGAGTGTATGTAGTGTTGCTTGTCGTGTCTGATACGTTCATAGCACGGTCATGGTATGATACGTTGTAGTGGGTAGAGTCCTTAAGTACAATCCGGCTAAGTTTGAAAGCGAGCAGTTGCTTAAAACGTAGTTGATTTCGGCTATCTCCGTTTTTTACATCATTATAGCCGTCATCTGTCAATCTGACAATGACTGCACGTTTGATACAATCGAATGAATAGCTTTTTTCTTAGAGAGTTTCGCTAGGCTGTTGGCTGCATACAACTTTACTTTAGCTCATAGACTAACAGTATACTTGCGTATAGAGGAACAAAACGTGCAAGAGAAAAGAACATATTTAACGGAGATATTGCAAGAATGAAAAGGAGGACGAATACAAAATGTGTGAGAGAGAAGAACGTCTCTAACGGAGATACAACAAGAATGAAAAGGAATGCAAATAAAACACTTTTTATTAGATTAAAACGCGTGTAATTTAAACTGTGTTTTAAAATTAGATGTTTGCGTAAAAGCTACATTTTTACTATTATTTTAGATAAACCGACGTTTCAAGACCTTTCCAGGTCTCGTTTTCAGCCTAATTAAAAAAATGTAACTTTTACTCAAAAATGTAATGCAAAAACAAAGTTACAAATACATGCGTTTTAATCCTTTAAAACTATTTTAGTTAAATGTGTAACACTCGCGTTAATCAAAGAATGTACTAAGGAAAGCGAATCTAATGTTACTGTAACCAATTTTGGTTGTCAAGTCGTAAACAGTCAGCCACGATTGGCATCAGCTCAGTAGTGGTAGTATTTTGAATATTAAACTAAGTAATGCACACATTGACAAATCAAAATTGATCACACATTATCGGACTGTCAAGTCGTGATTGGATTTAAAAGAGTGGTAATAAGTAACATTTAATTTCTTTTGAAAATAATTTAATATTATATTTTTCTATGTATTTATTTGAGTATGAAAAGAAAACTTACTTTATAATAAATACCTATATACCTATTTATTAAAGATGAACAGCTTGATCGTTATATATGCAAATAAATATCCAATTTATGTGTTTAAACTTTACATACCCAATTCAATAACCGGCGCGCACAAATCACAAAACTAAAAACCGTTTGAACCGAATCGCGACCGTTCACTGAACGAGTAGCGTTGTTATCGGCGAAAAGCGATAACATTTAATCAGGCGCGATTTTTACGATTCCTCTTATCAGTGGACACGGTGGATTACACGCGATAGCGATCTTGTGCTACAGCGGTTCATTATTGCTTATCTAGCCTTCGATGGCTTCACGAACATAATGCGGCGAACCTAGGACTCGTGGAACAACTGCATTAGGCCAGGTATCCACCAAAGCGGAGAGGAGAGGAGACAAGAGAAGATAAAACGCATAAAAGGCATTTATTTACTCGAAATTGATTCATGTCATTTCTAATACACTAGATACTACTACCGCTTCGGAAACAAATTGCGCTCTGAGAGAGAAGAAGCGGCGCAAGAAACTCTCCCAGCATTCTTTTTTTGCGCTCTTTTTAATTAAAAATATACAGTATTGTACTGCCTTTGCTATTGCTATAAAATAATCATAATCTATTTCCAGGCTGTCCGATCAGGTAGTAGGATTTACGACAGAGCCATTTATTATTTAAAACATTTAAATTTATTTATAGATAATGCCTGAATAGTGTCTGGGACCTTATTATAAAAGTGTATTATGTATCTTATTATCTCATTTAACCTTTAAGCTATTATGTACCTTATGAAGCCTCCTAGAACTAGTTACAAGCAATCCTTTATTTCTAGTGTTATGATAAGCCGCGAAGTTGTCAGGTTAATTCCAAAAAAAGCGGAGAGGAGATGTGAGCTGTGCATAGCGGAGATGAGAGCTCGAAATCAGTCAACTGATGTCAACGAAAGGAAAAAGTCATCATGCCCACTCAGACGCATTCCGCTTGATCACGCGACGCGGCACAAAATTGGATAGAAAAAGGAGACATCTCCTCTCCTCTTCGCTTGATCCGTTTCCACCGAAGCTAAGCGGAAAGGTGATGAGGAAATATCGAAATCTGACTGGTTATCAAAAAACATCTCCTCTCCTCTCCACTTTGGTGGATACCAAGCATTAAAGTATGATAAAGCTGCAGTAGAACTAACTGCAATGAAACCACTGAATGAGAGAAAATATACTAAAATGGTTTCGCTTATACTTAATTAATTCAAATTCAAATATTTTTATTCAAAATAGAATTCTAATCACTTATTGAATGTCAAAAATTACCACCCATTCAAAAGAGACTGCCTCAGACCTGAGAAGAATGGGCGCAAGAAACTCAGCGGGCTTTTTTATATAAAAATACGGATTACAATGTGATATCGTACAATAAACGTTTATAATTAAAGAGCCTGAGGGTGTTCGCTTTCTTCCCAGTCCTTATCATTAAGAAAATCGTTTATGCTATACTAACCTTTCTCACAATTCTTTTAAATTTCGTAACACATTTGTTTTGTACATTTTCTGGGAATTTATATTATTATATCATCATATTTTTCACTCATACACGCGGCTGTAGTGCTTGCAAAATATCAGTTGTAAAATAATAATTACACATAATCTAGGTAAGCTCATTTGTTTTGAGGGTAAGTAATTCAGTGGCACCAATTCCTATTAGCACCCTGGGTATTAAAATTACTGGTATTCTGAGAGTTAACATCTTACTTCGGAAGATGACACAGTGCAATCACGATACCGCGGCCGCTAAGAATTTTAGGTTTTAAAAAACTAAAAGGCACTGCACTGTAGGTAGGTGTATCACTAACCACTAAGGAGTGTTTTTTCTCATTCTGACTTAGGTCAATAGAAGAAGACAGAGTGAGAATTAGCAATGCTTTAAGTTAGCAGACTATTATGAATAAGGGGGTGAGTTAGCGTCTTTTTCATAAAAACCTCATTCATGGCCACAGTATCAATTTCTTTCGTAAAAATGGTTAAATGTTTTTTTTATGAGAATAAGATTCTTGAAAAATCTAAAAATTCTGCACTACTATTGCGCTCGTTACCTTGAGACATTAGATGTTACGTCTCATTTGCCCAGTAATTTCACTAGCTACGGCGCCCTTCAGACCGAAACACAGTAATGCTTACATATTACTGCTTCACGGCAGAAATAGGCGCCGTTGTGGTACCCATAATCTAGCCGGCATCCGGTACAAAGGAGCCTCCCACTGGTGAAGTAGGTAAGTAAGTGTTCTTTACATCCGTGGTTGTACTAATATTACTTAACATCATATTTTTGAGGAGAATAAATAAATTTGAAGCAAAGTACCTTTATAATATATTTCATATGTAAGTATAGAATGATTATTTTCTCTGTGAGTAAGGGCGGGTGCGAATGAACGCGAACGGGAGTTCAGCAGCGCTATCGAAGCGAACCAACGAAAACTTTTTAACTAGCAAAGCACAAATGGCTTAGAATGAAGGGTGACACACCGTCGGGAAATGTCTTCGCTGGCATTCAAAGATATGTCACTCATACAAGGAATATTTCAATAACTAATAAAAACGTATTTAAAATTGATTCTGCATAAATGAAGCTTACAGAAGTGATTTCACACAGCCAAATCTGCGTAATATTTTAGTGCGTTTATGAGACAGAAAAAATACTATTTAAATAGGCAAAATTTATCGACTGATAAGTTAGATAAAGATTGAATGGTTCAAGACAAAAATGTATAGGTATATATAGTACCTAATCACAAAAAACAAAATAAAGTGGGCGATTATTTTATACCACTAATAAATTTCTAAATTGATTGTAATGTGATGACATGAATTGTAAAACTTTTTATTAATAATTAACTAAACGACATTTATCTTATATCTTTAAACGAGCAATTCTTGTATATATATATAATTTGAATCTCGGAAACGGCTCCAACGACTTTAATGAAATTTAGTATACCGGAAGTTTCGGGGGCGAGAAATCGATCTAGCAAGGTTTCAATTTTAAAAAAAATGTTTTATCCGTGTTTTAATGAGAAACTGCTACAATAATATTAGAATACAATGGTAAATTTCGCCACTATATACCAGACTATAATAGCTGGGCGAACCGGAAAGTAGAAGACCCCGGTTCGAGAATCAAGATATTCTATTAGTTTGTTTTTTGTTATAATTTTGTACTTTCTTAAAAAGCCGAGCAAAGCTCGGTCGTTCAGGTACTTATCTATTATGTTGATTAATATTTTTATATTTATTTAAAAATTCCTGTTCAGTTCCTGGCGAAACATGTGATACTGTACCATCGTAAAATCACTTTTACACGCCACTAAAGAATTTGATTGATTGATTGATTAAAATAGAAGACATTAAAATTCAATTCATTCGAAAAGAGCCTCACCTAAGGTGAACGGCCGCAATATAATTAACGCGCCTGTTATTGAAATTTTATTACTATATTTATTACTAGCTGACCCAACAGACGTTGTGCTGTACATAATAAATAATATGTTTTTATATGATTTTGTCAATAATATATCATAACATCAAAAATTACTTCGTAAAATATGCACCCTGCTGTCGTAATGAAATTGTTTCACAGCAGAACTGTCACACCGTGCGTCAATAAATTCTCTCATAGAAATTATGTATGGACACATCAAAGGAAAATCAAATTTGTTGTTTTAACTTAATTTAGCAGCATTTTCCTATTTATTCACCTTTTAAACCTTCCCTGGACTTCCACAAATAATTCAAGACCAAAATTAGCCAAATCGGTCAAGCCGTTCTCGAGTTTTAGCGAGACTAACGAACAGCAATTCATTTTTATATTTATAGTTAATTAAAATTAATTATTAACTATAAATTTTATTACAATTCGATTATCACTAGAAAGGCTGGCGATGATGGCTCCATACCCAAGATGTGGTATTATTTCAGAAGTTATTGACAATTGAAAGTGAAAAAATTGAAGTCTTTTTTAAAGTTGTAGAAAATAGACACTATTGAAATACGCTTAATATGACGATAACTTTCTCTATTTATAAGATATAGGCTGATGCCCGCGACTTCGTCCGCGTAGATAAAGGGTTTTTAAAAATAATAATCAAGTTTGGTATTGAAGATGATCTCATGTCCTATTCCAGTTCCGGTTCCCGTTTTCGGTTTCCAACATATTATATGAATGTTATTTCGAGGAAGATTGCTATGGCAAACTAAACCTAGTATTGAAATAGTTATAGCTGATCGACGTGAATTTTAGTTTTTCACAAATCCTGCGGGAGCCATGGAATTTTACGGGAAAAATGTCCTTTCCCAAGCTCTAGTCTATTGCTGTACCAAATTTCATCAAAATCGGTGCAGTAACTCCAGCGTAAAAACGTAACAAAGAAACTTACATTCACATTAATAAATTAGGGATAGCTATGTTGTCAACGGCCAGGTTATTTAGGATTTATACCGGGATAAAGATTTATTATTTAAATATGTTTTTATTTTACATGATCTGCCTATTAACTTTAAAATAGTATTTAATATGCGATGCATTGATAATACAGACTCCTACTCGATGGACTTTCATTTCCGTGCACACACGTCTCGCGATAACAAAGAAGTGTTGACATATTTAGAACAAGCCTGAAATCGAGCTGGCAACACTGCTGCGTGACACCCGTCAATTCAGCAAACACAGCGGGGATTTTAATTTTCGAATCCATCCCGCGCCTGACGTGCCGCTTCCCGCGCTTTTGATACAAACGTCAAATTCGAATTGTTCCAATATAATTCCGGGGAAGATTTTTTAACTGGCAAAGTTAGCGATGAGTGACGTGCGACGTTACAATATGACTTTTCGAACTGAAATTGAGGCTTGATTGATTCCTATATCGTATTCAACCAGACGCCAATTTTCATTTTGTGGAGTTTACTCTTGCGTTTGACTTTCCTTGTACTCTACAAATGTTTTTCAGGTTTTGGTATAATACGATTCTACTATTTGTTTGTTTTTTCATAATTTGTTATTAATATTGTTAGTTCTTATATATAATTTAAACTAACAGACCTACGATTCCTTAATACAATGATTAATATATCTCCTTAAATAATTTATACGTCTAGCTCATAGTTTCTCAACCTTATTTTGCTCACCACCCACTTTGAGAATATGTTTTTTTCTAGAGTATTTTCGTGTATTTTTTTGCCTTTTTAGACTATATTTATTAATTTACCCATCTGCGCCATCTCAATGCCCCGTAACTTTCTCTGGGTCTTCTACTGCCCCGAAAGAAGACGAAAGTCTCAAACGCCCACAAGGGGGCGTTATCGCCCACGTTGAGAACCTATGGTCTAGATAGAAGCTCTTGCCGCTAGAGGACCGATGAAAACAGGCCAGGGATACTACTTTAGTGTGCCTGACAAGCTACGACTTACACTCGCAATTTGTATGTCACTTTGTGTTAGTGTGCGTGCATTGCTTAAAATTAAGGTTAACAGTCAACCTCAATTTTTGCAAAGTTTTCACAGCTGTCACAGTCTATCTAGACATATAAATGATGCAATTAAACTGAAAACGGCACACACCTTCGCCTATTTGACAGATCTATGATTTAATAATTCAACAGCATTACAATCTTTTTGAATTTATTTTTATTTAAAAATGGAAATGTATTTTTGAGTTAGCGTCGACTGAGTCGAGTCCAGCGTCCGACACTATCTTAGTTACACACGAGTGCGTCCGATGCCCGCCTTCTCGATACAACGAGTCGATTAAAATAAGAATACATTGAATACATCACTTTTAAATCGGACTGGATGTTGGTGTGTACACAGTTGTTATATGTTTTTATTGCGCATTCATTTAATGTTTACCAATAAATTTAACATGATGTAGAGAGATACAGAGAGAGAGTTTCATCCACATTCCATGTGACAGCGATTCGATTTCGATTTTACGATTCTTGCCGAAGCAATGATGGACATACGAGTAATATTAAGAGCGGTGAATATCTTTTTAGTTAAAGCGCAAACATAAATCTACTCTAGCATAAAACCACGTCTAATTAATTTTTATATATTGCGAAATGGCTAAAGATATATGAGAAATGTTTTTGTATCAAAAACTTTAACTAATTCTTGACCAATAACAAGCTCTCAGGTACCGTATTGGCATTTCTCGATTGAAATAAAGCGAGTGCAGTCCAGATGCAATAATTGTCACGGAGCGGTGCTCGCCCACAGCTCCTGTTTTACTCGATTGCTTGATTCTTGTTTTTTATTTGCGACAGATACTGTACCGACCTGTCATATCGACCTCTTTGTTTTGGCGGGAAAGAGGCGGACAAGATAAAAAGTCTCCCGCGCAAATTGGGCGTCTCTGTTTTAAACTACGGAGCTGGAACATTCGATATCAGACAATAAATGTCCGTTACATTTTTCTATTTTCAATTTGTTGATTGTTTTTAGTCACCCCGCCTGGATAGTTACAGCGTCTGTCGACTTTATTTTTAATGGGCAAAGGTTTCTTTTTGCATCCGTTTTTGATTAAATTCTCATTGTTCCGAGCACAATCGAGTTCGGGTTCAACCTGCACTGTAACGCAGTTTTGACATATCTTATATCTTTAAACAAGCAATTCTTATATATATATATATATATATATAATCGGAATCTCGGAAACGGCTCCTACGATTTTAATGAAATTTAGTATACAGTTTCAGGGGCGTGAAATCGGTCTGGCTAGGTTTCAATTTTAAAAATGTAGTTTTATCCATGTTTTAATGAGAAACTGCTACAATAACATTAGAATACAAAGGTAAATTTTGCCACTATATAAAATACTATAATAGCTCAGATGGAACATTGGGTGATCCGCAAAGCAGAAGACCCCGGTTCGAGTCCAGTTGTCCTATTTGTTGTTTTTTGTATCCTCGGTTTTGTATCTCGGTCATGCAGGAACTTATCATGTAAGTACGATATTAAAACTTTTCAAATAGCGTTAGAAAAACAAATTAATCTGTTCTAATTATAACCAAATCGATCGTAGATCATCCAATTCGAAATTTAATACTTATAAAAGGACATAAATACATTCTATGATTTTACTATTTTCTCAAAATTAATTCCTTTATGCTGCGTACAGATTAGTAAAATGTAACATGAAATGTATCATGCAACGAAAGAATTCGCCGTACAATATTTTACCAGTGCTCCTTTGCACCGGATGCCGGCTAGATTATGGGTAACACAACGGCGCCTACTTCTGCCGTGAAGCAGTAATGTGTAAACATTACTGTTTTTCGGTCTGAAGGGCGCCGTAGCTAGTGAAATTACTCGGCAAATGATACTTGACAACTTGTCTCAAGGTGACGAGTGCAGTTGTAGTGCCGCTCAGGAAGGTTAAGGTTAAGGAAGGTGTACGCGCTTTTCTTGAAGGTACCCATGTCGTATCGTCCCGGAAACACCGCACAAGGAAGCTCATTCCACAGCTTCGTGGTACGAGGAAGAAAGCTCCTTGAAAACCGCACTGTGGAGGACCGCCACACATCCAGATGGTGGGGATGATATCATATATATATAGGTTTTCCAATAATTCTGAGTGGCACTGCATTTTAATGGGCAGGGCGTATCAATTACCATCAGCTGAACGTCCTGCTGGTCTGGTCCCTTATTTTCATAAAAAAAAAACACATTGGTGCAATATATTATGAAATGTAAACACACTTTGTAACAATTTCTCATAGTTTCGACGACTGGTGCGCGCAAAACGAGGATTACAGGCGCACGCTACGAGCATTACAACGATCCTGTGATTCCTCTGGTGTTACAATAGAATGTGGGCGGAAGGGATCACTTAACAATAGGTAACCCGTACGCTCGTTTGTCCCCCTTTTGCATTAAGAAAATGACTACGAATGACACTACATAAGTGTTAATTACCGCGTATGTTAATTTTTTTAATGTGATTTCTTATTTCTTTTTGCATCCATTCCGATTGAATGCTCACTGTTCCGTGCGCTTATCTGAGAGTCGCCAAGTTAGTTATTTATACGTTCGGCGCTCAATGTTGCATCCTTAATAGGTATATCTGGACAGCAAGCCGTTATCTCAAGGTGGGGAATGGAGGTTCGGGTGGCCGATATGAATCACGGGGAGTAATGGCTGCAATAGCACGTAGCGTACTTTGTCAACTAGTTGTAGCCTTACAGCATAGATAATAAATAGAGCGATTGTAGCTTCCGGCCGGAGATAATTCGGCTGCAGTCACTTGCAAGGTTCTTGTATAAAATTGGAGGATACAAATTCAAATTCAAATATTTTTATTCAAAATAGGATGTGAAATCACTTATTGAAAGTCAAAAACTACCACCCATTCCAAAATGAATGCCTCAGGCCTGAGAAGAATGGGCGCAACAAACTCAGCGGGATTTTTTTCATCAAAAATATGCTTTACAATTAAAGTAACATTTACAAAGTAACAAAGTAACATTGTACAATTAAACTTATTATTTAATAGCCTGAGGGCGGTCGCTCCATTCCCAATCTGTGGTATCATTAAGAAAGTCATTTATGTTATAGTAACCTTTACCACACAAACGTTTTATACAATTCTTTTGAATAACGTAATACTTTTGTTTTGAACATTTTCTGGGATCCTGTTGAAAAAGCATATACATCACCCCACAAAAGACTTGCTAACTCGACTTAGTCGAGTAGTAGGCATTATAAGCTTATGTCTGTTCCTGGTGTTAACATTATGGTTATGACAGTTTCTGGCAAATTCACTTATGTGCCTATGAATATACATTACATTATCAAGAATATATTGAGAAGCAACAGTCAAGATGTTAATTTCTTTGAATTTTGCTCTCAATGATTCCTTAGGGCCTAGGTTATAAATAGCGCGAATAGCCCTCTTCTGCAGCACAAATATTGTATTAATATCGGCAGCGCTGCCCCATAGCAATATACCATAGGAAATAATACTATGGAAGTAACTAAAGTATACAAGTCGCGCCAAAACACTTACGGCGTTACAATTAAACTTGGTATAAAGTAGTAATAATAATCCAAGAACATGCAAAATGTTTACAAATAGACATTTTTGAAGTTATACTTGCTTAGGCGCGTTATGAAACAATTATGATAGTGAAATTTGAAGATGCGCGCGCATCACTGTAACACAAAAGTATCAGGGTGAAGTTGGTTCCTAAAATTTTCTGACATTTGCGTCATACGTTTATTTTGGTTTCTTCGTTCATTATTAGAACAGGCAAAGGGTTCAAGCCCATACAGCCGTACTCATTATTAATTAATTAATTGTCAAAGGCATCTTTGCAAGATTTTTACAATATTGTTCTTTTTACAAACGTAGAATTGCAGCAGGAGCAATAAATAATTTTAAGGATTTTTGCTTTGTTACAAAGAAGTATAACTTCTTGCGTGGGTACATAAGTACACACACACTCTTTTTCTTTTGTTTGGTTTTAGGGCGTAAAATGTAAGCGTTTATTGGTAAGGCTACTTTACAGTCGGAAAACTTCCGAATTATCAATGTTTTGACAGCGTTGTTAGCGATATAGTCATATACTTGGTTTATCCTCGGGTATAAATTTATACCAAATGTATTCGTAAGGCCGTTAGAATGTAATAGTACTAACGTATATTATATATATACATATTTTCAAGAATCCTGAGCGGAACTCCATTGTAATGGGTAGGGCGCATCAATTACCATCAACTGAACGTCATGCTCGTCTCGTCCCTTATTTTCATAGCAAAAAACTATCTACGAAATTCAGTATCCATCTGTACTGAATATTAACGTATATCGAATATTATACGACTCTAGAGCACCCCAGTCGAGTGACGTCATCACGGGAAACGAGGAAAAGTGATATCAATTTCAAATCAATTGAGGCTCTCGTAGAGTCAGCATACTTGGCAGTATCAACGTCTGAGCTGTGAAAGGCTACGAGGCGTAGAGAGAGCAAGGCGTTGATAGCATCGAGTGGAGACCGAGTCCGGGTCCTCGAGGGCCCGGGCGAGGCTAATCGCGTTTACTCGCGACTCAAGGGCCGAGTGCCGCTCGGATTGCATTTCAGCTTCTTTAGATTATTTATTATTATTATTATAAGCTTTATATTTATCCTAACTTTTTTTTAATACGAGACGAGACGAGCAGGACGTTCAGCTGATGGTAATTGATGCGCCCTGCCCATTACTATGCAGTGCCGCTCTGGATTATTTAAAAACCCAAAAATTCTGAGTCTCCTTGAGACATAAGTTGTCATGTCTCATTTGCCCAGTAATTTCACTAGCTACGGCGCCTTTTAGACCGTAAAAACAGAAAAACAGTAATGCTTACACATTACTGCTTCATGGCAGAAATAGGCACCGTTGTGGAACCCATAGTCTAGCCGGCACCCGGTGCAAAGGAGCCTCCAACTGGTTGATCTCTTGAATTCATCAGCAATTGGTGATTGGTATGCGCAGAAATGTGGGTTCTCTCTGCATGTGCTACCTTTGCTACCGCTTTCATCACGGAGAATGAAAGGAGAGAGGAGAGAATTAAAAGTTTATTCTTTATTACTTTTGATTAAATATTTGGTTGCATTTTTACGTCACTATTTTGATTGATATAATATTATGTTTAATTGTTTATGAATTACAAAATATTTCTCAATTATAATTGCGTATTATCACTATGTAGCATAGGATGTATTTTATAAAAAAAATTGAGGTCCTATAAAAAATATTAAGAAAACATTGTTGTTAATGTTATTTTGCAACACTTTGCTGTTAAAAAGAGCAAGGCGTTACATATTTACATAAAATATTATAAAATTCTGCCTGAGTGAAGTCGGGAGTGCGATATTTTTGGAGAAGGCAACAAAAAAATTTGCATATCCATTTTGTTGGCTTGAAAGTAAAGTGAGGTACGTCGGGATATCTATCAGGAGTAATATTAATGTGACAGAAACAAACAGAAACTTTAGCAGCGGGAACGGCAATGAATCAAAACAAAACAATGTGATTATCCTCGCGTATTCTATTTGTTGTTTGGTACAAGTTATAAGCTTTATTTCGATCTAAATATATTAAATATTTTTGTTATTTCATTTAAAAAACAACCCTGAAGAAAAAGTTGAAGAAGGAAAAGTAAAATAAATAATAATTATTATTGTTAATTTCTAGAGAGTGATAATATATGATATCTTTTAATAGGTATAACAATGTCTCTAAGAATTCAAGGATGGTGATGAAATTATGCTTCTCGCTAAATTTCATGATTCTAGATTTTAGGTTGATGAGAAGTACCTTAAGGACTTTTTTACCGTTAAATATAAGACACTGGATATTTAACGTGTTAATTTGAGATAAAACTATTGATTATTTTCAAATTGATGCGTTCTTGACGAAAAGGTTTTTGACATGCCCCATTTTTACTTTAGTGGTACGGTATCCTAAAAAGAAAGTACTCGTTTTAAAAAGGGTGTTACTTATTAAAAAACTTGATCGTTTTGTTTCTTTAAAAATAATTTGGAAACATTAAAAAAATTGTAATTATTTTTTGTTAATAATATCATATAGGTATATCACATACACGTCAGTCAGACTAGAGCAACTTAAATCCATGAAGTGATTTAATCTTTATATCCCGCTTTCTCTTGTGGTTTGCGGCAAGTGAACGAGTTCGACAAGAGAGTCGGCGGAAATGAAGCGCGTCCCGGAGCGCGGTGGAGACAGATAAAGTGTCGTGTTAAACAAACAACTCACTTCTTATAACTTTATTAACTAGACTAATTCACTTACACTGCTTAGTGATGATTGTGGCACTTGCATGCGTTAGTTAACTTAGAACATACTTAGCCTTAAACATGGATTTAATTCAGTTTGTGATGCTTGTGATAGAATTAATTACTTTATTGCAATTCTTATTTAAAAGAGAATATTTGGTGGGATTTATTAAGAAATCTACATTTCTTACGATAGTTTATTTTCACACCTGAAGGGTCGGTAACGCATGTCATCGCCTCTGGATTCGCTCATACGTATAGATAGACTGTGATAGCTGTGAAAGATAACCTCTACTTTGAGCGATGCACGCACACTAACACAAAGTGACATACAAATCGCGAGTGTAAGACGTAGCTTGTCACGCACACTAAAGTATAAAACCTGGCCTGTTTTCATCGGTTGTCTAGCAGCCAGAGACTGTATCTAAGAAAAGCGCGTACACCTTCCTTAAAGGCCGGCAACGCTCCTGTGATTCCTCTGGTGTTGCAAGAGATTGTGGGCGGCGGTGATCACTTAACAACAGGTGACCCGTACGCTCGTTTGTCCTCCTATTCCATAAAAAAATCTAGACACATAAATTTTCTAAGGTTTTCACTTTCTATCAGATGAGGTACTAGCCCGATAGTAAAATCTAGTATTTTCTAGATCTAACTAGTTATAACTGCCGACAGTACAACAAAATTAAAATTACAAATGTTAAAGCCACTAAATGCCGTTTGGCTTCAGTTTGTGACACAAAATCTAGTCTGTACTTTAACGACGCTAATAAATCTGTTATTACATTATTATTTAAAAGAGTCTAGCATTTCAAAATGGCTATTAATATGAAATCCAGAAGAACCCCTGCGGAGAGGATCGTGTTTTGTCGACGGAACGTTTAATAAACTTGTGATGCAAATTTGTAAATGATATTTGACCTTTTTATTTATTTTTTATTTAGTATCTTATGATAATCATTTACATTTATCGTGTAATTCTAGAACATTCAGTGATTATAACTTCGCAGTATGTTAATTTTTGTTTGTGGGTGCTAACTGCTAACTAAATATACCGTCAGCTTAGTGCCTTATTTATTTAGCCTTACCAACTTGATACAAATTTTAACATATACGAATAAGATAAACATTAATAAGTGTCACTATTTATATATCTAAATTAAAGGTACCTCGGTAACAGTGAAAATGTATAGAAAACTAGCTGAACCAGCAAACGTTGTATTGCCGATATTAAAATCGCTATACAAAAGTAACTGTTGATCGTAGATGGGTGAAAATTTGAAGTTGTATGTATTTTTAATGCTTACTCATAATCAAACAAATTTAAAAAAAAAACAAAAAATTTAAACTTAACATTTAGGGGACTGAAAAATAGATGTTGTCCGATTCTCAGACCTACCCAATATGCACTCAAAATTTCATGAGAATCGATCAAGGCGTTTCGGAGGAGTTCAAAGTTTAACACCATGACACGAGAATTTTATATATTAGATGTAAAACGGCTTAATGTAGAAAGTTGCCAATAATTTTATTGTATCGAAGTAATCTCCAGTTACCAAAGAGTTCTAAAATTGAAATTCAAAAAAGTTTTCATTATCAATGTTACTAACTGGCCAGTTCTAAACATTTTCAGTGTTGCCCACGTATGCACAACGTTACTAAACCAAATATTAATGCTAAAAATAATGAATTTACTACTAATTACTTACTTATTAATCTATATTCATGCTTTTTAATGACCTGTTCTTTATTCCTTAATACCTAGTCAATAATTACCAGGAAATTGTACCGATTTTAAAAGCTTAAGATTTTCACACACAGTTTAAGGCACTATTTAGTAATTCCTCAGATGTTTCCAGGGGTTTTCCATGTTTTGTAACCTAACAAAAAAATTACTTAAAACAAGTTTGATTTTTTTTATTTAATGTCAACTGGTTCCATTCACGAGTATAAAATTATATTGACATTAGACATAAACTTTAAAACGAGACATCTAATATTAAATTATTTGTAACATTTTGCAGTTGTTGTGGTAACCACTTCTTCTTTCTCAGTCTTATTTATATTTTTTCTTCATAGTAGTAGTACGTAGAATAAATCAAAGAAAAGACTTACAATGGGACTTATCTGGGAAAGAAAATTCAAACGATCCATAAAGGACGGATATAATAGATATATATGAGGTAACAAAAAATAACACATAAATTCTAAACCTCCTTTTAATGAAGTGGAAGAACTAAGTAAGAAAAATAATTTAATGATAAATAGAATTGAATCGTAAGCAACATTAATTTTTTTATCTGTTTGTTAGTTTTTAAAGTTATGTCAATTGAAATTATACGTCAAAATTTACGCCGACAAAAGCTAGGGCCAAAATTTAAAAAAATATGGTCTCAAAAGGCATAAGACTGATTACAGTCTTATAATTAAAAAAAATGGTATTGAAAGCATTATGTGTACGCGATTCAAATATAAAATTTAAATTCTTAACTTAATTCAAAAAATTGATAACTTCTGGAAGGATTTACCTATCAGATAGTTATGTTATTTTAAATTTTAATATTACAAACACCTCGTTTCAGCTATGTTCTTATAAATATTTTTTTTATGGAATTGGAGGACAAACGAGCGTTCGGGTCACCTGGTGTTAAGTGATCACCGCCGCCCACTTTCTCTTGCAACACCAGAGGAATCACAAGAGCGTTGCCGGCCTTTAAGAAAGGTGTACGCGCTTTTTTTAAAGGCACTTATAAATATAAAGTATAAAATAACAATATTATTATAATTAAAAAATATCGTTCATCACAAAGCTTCAATAAATACAAGCCCATTCCTCGCAGGAAATTAGCAAATCCTCCGTTTGGATTATTGCGAAATAAGATATTGTTTACGCGATCTATTCGTTCATTCATTTGTTCATTTTGTTCAGCGAACGGATCACTTGGAGCGAAAACTTGATAGATTGATTTCAATACAATTTAATTAAGATTAGGTTTGTTTCAATACATTTATTTAAATGTGTTACCATTTGGAGTAATAACGAAGATAACTTCATATAATTTTACATTAATGTTTAATTTAACAACAATTTTAAACTATATGTTTGTAGTAAGTAGGTTTGCTTCGCCCTTTCAGAGTTTATTATATTTATATTATAGTCTATTGTTATGGGGCTGTGCGGCCGGTATCAATACCATCTTTGTGCTGCAGAAGAGGGCTATTCGCGCTATTTATAACCTAGGTCCTAAAGAATGATTAAGAGAAAAATTTAAAGAAATAAACATTTTGACTGTTGCTTCTCAATACATTTTTGATAATGTTCTGTATGTTCATAAGCACATTGAGAAATTTTCTAGAAACTGTGACATTCATAATGTTAACACAAGGAATAAACATAAACTTGTTATGCCTACTACTCGGTTGTTCGAGTTAGTAAGTCTTTTGTTGGGCGATGTATATGCTTCTACAATATGATTCTACAAAATTTACAAAACAAATGTGTTACGAAATTTAAAAGAATTGCTAAAATCGTTTGTGTGGGAAGTTTACTATAGCATAAACGATTTTCTTAATGACACCACAGACTGGGAATGAAGCGAACACCCTCAGGCTCTTTAATTTTAAATGTTTATTGTACGATATCGATATTTACGATATAATTCATATTTGTATAAAAAAAAGCCCGCTGAGTTTCTTGCGCCCATTCTTCTCAGGCAGTCCTTTTTGAATGGGTTGTAGTTTTTCAACGTTCAATAAGTAATTTTGAATAAAAATATTTGAATTTTGAATTTAAATTTGAATTGATAGCTTGGCTGTATACAACGAAGAGAGACGATATAAGAGGAACTTATATCGTCAACGGTCTGAACTCTATTAAGCGTTGTAGAGTCCACATCTCTTACAGCCGTAGATGAAGATGAGCACCAGATTCGCTGTCAGCGTATGTATATTAGATAGCAATAGATACATAAGTATCGATCCCTACTTTGTGGCAATAGTCTGTGACGTGTGTTTTGTCTTTCGTTCTGGACGGTTTATACAACGCAATAGACAACAACGTCCCAAATTTTAATAATAAATGAATACACACCAATCAAATCCATCAATCAATTAAAATTTAAAATTTAAATTTAATAGTATTGCACTACGGCAACCATTGTTTGTTGGGTGCCAATAAACTGGGTCCAAAAAAAATTGTATACGCGACAGGGTTATTATCTATTATAGTGTATCTCGCTTACTCTCAATACCAATCTAATTTATATATCTCTGTCACATTAATATTGTTATTTTAGTGACACATCTATTGTTCATCTTCTATCTACGTTTACAGCATATCACTGAGAATATTTTTTTTATGAAAAAGGGGGACAAATGAACTTACAGTTCAAAATAGTATATAATCACCGCCGCCCAAAAGTACTTCTTTATTAACACCAGAGGAATCACAGGAGCGCTGCTGGCGTTTTTAAGGCTTAATTTTTTCGAAGGCCAAAAATCTCAGTTTCAAAATATTAGTATTAAAGCATAGATTTTTCTTTTCCAAGTCCAAAGCTCTGCGCGATAATTGATATAAGGTAAGTGATAAGTGAAAAAGGTACATTAAAATCCATCGCGACGAATACAATAATTAGAAAGATAAGAAACAGCTAAATACTCATAAAAGATACAAATACTCAATAGTTATACAACTATATTCAAATAAAATTTGAAAACAATATATATGAACGATGCGGGGCTCAAACCCACGACCTCTCGCGTTCCGTGCGAGTGCTCTCCCAACTGAGCTAACCATTCGAGTGTCGTATCGTCATGAAATCTTGTATGCTTTGTTCAACTCTCCATAACCTGCTCAACCCCAATATTTAACCGCAATATATAACGCGAGAGGTTGTGGGTTCGAGTCCCGCATCGTTGATAAAATTTTATTTGTGTATTAATCCCAGAAGGTTTCACTTTAAAAAAACATAATACACTGTTAAGCGCTATATTTCTTTTTTAAACTTTGACTATTTAACCCGTTATAAAACTTTTTAATCCCACAAATATATGCAAAAGTGTCACGTGAAATAACTAGTAAAACGTAAATGTTACCGATAGCCATCCGCGGTGATGTGGCAGACAGACAGACAACAGGAAATAGCGGCCAGATCCAATCGACGCACTGTCAACGCATTTCATATTCAATATTATTCAAGAATTTTTTCTACCTACCCGCAGCGCATTAGAATATGGAGTCGTGTAAATTGATATTATATGGCAATTCCCTGTCGTGTTTATTGCTTGGTAATATTAAATTGTCACTGTCTAAATTTGAGATGATAAATACAGAAATATTATTAATAACATTATAACCATAAAAGCTTTTACGCGTAACCTTTGCGCGGTTGAAGTAAAACTTATAGTAGTAAATGAATTCAAACTCAAATATTTTTCTTCAAAGTAGGATATGATATTGTAAGTCAAAAACAACCACCTATACAAGAAAGTATGCCTCCAAAGTTTACCTTAGGAGAATGGTCGCAGGAACTCAGCTGGCTTCTTCTTTTTTCATAATAAAATATGGTTACAAAGTAATTATAATAATAATAATTTTATTTAATAGTTAGTTTTATAGTCACTCCATTCCCAATCTGTGGTATCATTAAGAAAGTCAATTATGGTATAGTAACCATACTACATTATTTTTTTAACAATTCTTTTGAATTTCGTAATACATTTGTTTTGACTCTTTTCTGGGATCCTGTTGTAAAAGCATATACATCGCCCAACAAAAGACTCCCTAGCTCGACTTACGGCCGTCCACAATATTCAGTGTATCTCTTACTTGAGATAAAAATCTTAACTATCGTTGACTTTTCTTTCCCAATAAACTTATCGACGGTAACTCACCTTATCCGTACATGCTGTCTGTCAATGGGACGACGTATAGCTTACCAACGATAAAAGTTTGTTTAGAAATTTCAATTCACGCGTCCCAATATAGACGATAATAATGACTTATCGGGTATATGTGGACAGCTTCAGATTATTGACATCTAATTACTGACAGTAGAAGGTAGTAATTTTTCTCAATCTGTATATTATATTATAAGTTTGTTTGTTCCTTCATGACCGTATTTAAACTTTGCTCAGACTTTACTTACGTAAAACTTTGTTGAGTATGATAAAACGCGATCTTGACATTTGCATTCGACTATCTTAGAGTAATGAATGTAGAAGAAGCGCGTGAGGTTTGTAAGGATAGAAGCAAATGGCATTCTATTGTCTCTGCCTACCCCGACGGGAACAAGGCGTGAGTGTGTGTGTGTGTGTGTCTCTTAGTTTAAGCTCCGTATAATTACAGCTGTCAAATGACTATAAAAACGCAATCAACGATTATTATTATACTATGCTTACACTCAGCTAAGTTTTACGTAAGTAAAGTTTGAGCAAAGTTTAAATACGCTCTATGGATCTCAGCCTTAGTCTTAAAATAAGTCTTTTATTGGGCGAATGTAGAAAACAAATGTGTAACGAAATTGAAAAGAATTGGTAAAAAAGGTTTATGTGGTAAAGGTTACTAGGACGTTAATGACGTTCTTAATGATGCCACAGATTGGAACGCGAGCGACCGCCCTGAGGTTATTGATATTCACTTTTTACGCTGTTTTCCGGGCACGAAAGTGGCACGTTTCGGCCCTGTAACGCATTCTTATTGACGCATGGAAAACATTTTAAAAAGCGATAATTAAATTACATGCTTAGTAATAAATCTTATACACACGGAAGGGAAAAAGGCCATCTTAAACCGCGTTTTTGCCACCATCGTCTTCGGCTCAGGTGGCATCTTGCACGCAGTTAGAAATGACCTTTTTCCCTCCTGTGTTGTGTAATATACTATTATTGTAATGAATACTTTATTTTTTTAAGAAGCCCGTAGAATTTCTTGCGGCGTTCTTCTTAGTTCAATCAATAAGTGATTTAAAACACTGTTTTGAACAATTTGTTATGTTTTTTTAAAGTGTTAATCCTCACTTCTACGGTATAAAATTTGAAAACAAAATTTTATGAACAATGCGGGACTCGAACCCACGACCTCTGGCGTTCCATGCTAGTGTTCCGCCAACTGACCTAACCGTTCGAGTAACGTATCGTCATAAAATCTTGTATGCTTTATTCAAATCTCAGGTTGTGGGTTCATCTACAGGATCTACTTTACAGTTGATAGCCTGCTCAGCCCCAATTTTTATTTGCATATTAGGAGATTGACTTGAGATGTCGCTCTTGTAAATCTAAACAATTTGTTGTTTTTTTAAAGTGATAATTGTATTTCTGTATCTTTATCTAATAAGAAAATAAATAAATATCATATGATAACTCCTTTCAAAGTTGACTTCGATTATATCTTGAAAAGCAAGTTGAGACAAGCGTGTTTATGTCCCACTTAATTACAAGTGTAGTTGGAAGGTCCACAAATTTATGACGTCAGCGAGCCAGTAGGGGGTTCGGTTAGATATTTCAATCCTCGATCGGATATTGGGTGGCGAGGGCATACATCTCGGAGGCAACATCTCGCCTTCCGTGCGGAGAGCGTAGAGCGGACACCAGTGCCCTATCTGTTTATTAAAATCTCATACATGCTGACTTACGATGGTGTCTGAATATCAAATAGTGTGCGGAACTTTTTGAGGTTGCGTATCTGTGAATAATGGGGTTATTACGTTATGATCTTTGCCGCTATTTGAGAAGCCAAAATAAAATCATACAATTTTATAAAGTGTCATATTTATTTTTGTAAATATAATCTTCAATGACCACTATCTGTGGCTTTAACATTGACAAAGATATTAACAAAATGTTTTATTAAATTTCTACCAGTGGGAGGCTCCGTTGCACAGGATGCCGGCTAGATTATGGGTACTTCAACGGCACCTATTTATGCCGTGAAGTAGTCATGTGTAAGCATTATTGTATTTCGGTCTGAAGGGCACCGTAGCTTACATAATGCGCTACCTGCTTGGGTTTCCAGGAAGATACGACATGGGCACCTTAAGAAAAATGCGTACATCTAAAAAGCTGGCAACGCTCCTGTGATTCCTCTGGTGCAAGAGACTCTCGTCGATTGTCCTCCAGTATCGAAAAAATATAAGTCTTCTTGAAAATCCTTTTTTAAGCGACTTCAAAAGGTTAAAAAACGTTCTCAATTCGATTGGATTTTTTTATGTATGTACATCGATGCTGAGATTTGACATTGAATTTTGGCCGAGTAGGTTTCCTTTTATGAACATTTTTAAGCACCGGCTTAAAATCTATCAATAGGTAGCACATACAAATAATAGTATTTTATTGTAGTGTACGGGTGTAGGTGCTTGGTTTAAATAAAGATATTAACTGTTGCCGTGAATATATTCTGAAGATATCATGGACGGATAGAATATCGAATAAAAGAGTTTTGCAGATGATGAACAAAAAGGTAGAGATCTTGAATACTGTCAAGAAACTCAAGCTGCAGTACTTTGGTCACATAATACGTAATGATAAATACGACCTGCTCCAACTCATCATGCAAGGGAAAATCATGGGAAAGCGTCCTCCCGGAAGATGGCGTGCTTCGTGGCTTAAGAATCTCCGGACATGGTTCAACCTTAGCACAAAATAAATAAACTTTCTTCCACGTACCACAAAGCTGTGGAATGAGCTTCCTTGTGCGGTGTTTCCGGGACGATACGACATGGGTACCTTCAAAAAAAGCGCGTACTCCTTCCTTAAAGGCCGGCAACGCTCTTGTGATTCCTCTGGTGTTGCAAGAGAATGTGGGCGGCGGTGATCACTTAACACCAGGTCACCCGTACGCTTGTTTGTCCTCCTATTCCATAAAAAAAAAAGAATCCCTGTTCCGAGCTGCTGTGTCAGAAATAAAAATAGCACTAATGATAGCCGACCTCAGGTAGGAGATGGCACCTCAAGAAGAAGAAGAAGAAGTCAATATATTCTTGATAATGTTATGTATATTCATTGGCACCTTAGTGGATTTTCTAGAAACTGTGATAATCACAGAACAGTCTAAAGAGAAAATCTATTTTACCTGTTCTGTGGTGATATAACGTAAACTTGTTATGCCTAACAACCGGTTAAGTAGAGATAGTAATTTTTTAATTGTTGTGCTATATGCTATAACAACAGGACCCCAGCAAAATGTACAAAATAAAATATATGTTTCAGAAAATGAACAAAATTCAAAATAATAGTATTTGTTACAAAAGCATAAATGACATCATATCTTGAAATGGCGACCGCTAGGGTATTTAATTAAAACATTTGTTTGTTGTGATACTTTATGAAAATTATATTAATTTATAAAGACACCATTAGTCTTTTGCGCGCTTCTACTCAGATCTGTTCTGTAACTTTTCGAAAAGGCGTTAGATTATTACCTTCAAAGTGTTTTAAAATTTGTATTTTGAATAAAAATATATGAAAAAACAAAAAATTGAGTTAGGCGTTACTTTGCGGAAATCCATAATTATACAAATGATTTAAGTTTTCTTTAGTGTTAATTCCGCCAACATTTGTTTTTAAAACAATTCGACACGTGTTTCGCCTCCACACGAGGCATCCTCAGGACTTGGTGTCTCGCCAAAATCTCTCACGTTAGTGTTAAATCATTTGTATAAAAATATATGAATTTGAATATAGTTTTTAATCCATAAAGGTCAGATATGGTACAAAATCAAGCGATCACCTTGTGTCAATGTTACAGTGAATCACTGATAAACACATACAGTCATAATATTGTAGAGCAAATACTGGGAATTAAATAAGATAATGTTATGCGGTTGATGTGATTACTATGTTTTGTTGAAACATATATATAATATAATGATTATTTTAAACTAAATTCTCAATGAAGGCCTTATGAGCAAGCTCATGTCGCTGGCAGGGCACTGGAGAGGGTTATTTCCTGCGAGACTGAATCAGAAGTGAGGAGATCCGTAGGAGAACCAAAGTCATTAACATAGTCCAAATGGTTGCGACACTGAAGTGGCAGCGGGCAGGGCACATAGCTGGGGGGGGGGGGGGGGCTTTGTCCAGCATCGGACGTCTTGCAGCTGAAATGGAATGGAATGAAAATTCTTAAGTAAGCATTGTGAAATGTGTTGGTGACAGAATTAAGTGTTAATGAATACAGTCGGCTCGTCAGCTTAAACAAACACGATATTAGAATTACGGTGGACATCCTAACAGGACACATCAATAAACAAACAGTGCAGTGTGCTGAGGATATCTGATGAAGGATGAAACGATCATGTAATGCCGGAATATACAGGAGTGGCTGACCAACGGGCCAAAAAATTTTGCACATACAAGGTCGCCCCAAGAAGAATGCGAATATGATCCTGAACTTTTGGAAAGAGCTGAGCTTTTTGAAGTAACCAAAATAGATCCAATAAGGGGTCTAACTGCGGAAACAGAAGCCCCCTTACTATACCATACTAATGAGTAAATGAATGATGATTATAATAAGATCGCAACGGAAATCAAACATGGTAATAGATTCTTGATTTGCATTCTATTGAAGCAGATCGGAAAATTATCACCAAGGTAAAGATTACTATGACTTAAATGACTTTTTTTGTGATACCACAGATTGAGAATGGAATCACCTCAGCCTATTAATTAATTTACCAGTGGGAGGCTCCTTGCACACGAAGCCGGCTAGATTATGTATAGGTAACATACCTAACGGCTTCTATATCTGCCGTGAAGCAGTAATATGTAAACATTACTATGTTTTGGTCTGAAGGGCGCCGTACCTAGTGAAATTACTGAGCAAATGAAAGTTAACATCTTATATCTCAAGGTGACAAGCGCAATTATAGTGCCGCTTAGAATTTTTGGTTTTTCAAGTATCATATATCGTACATTTAAAAAAATCTAACGAATTTAAAAAAAAATCCTGCCGAGTTTCTTGCGTCCATTCGTCTCAGGACTGAGGTATAAATTTTAAAATTGGCAGTAAGTTTTTGACGTTGATTAAATGATTTAAAATACTGTTCTGAATAAAATGTTTCAAATTGAAAAAACAAAACAAACAACTTCCAATAAGTATACATATACTTGCGTAATTAGCAATATTCAAGATAATTAAATTGCTGAAATGGTTTGGACATGTCGAGAGAATGAATGAAGAACGATTGACGAAGAAAGTGTATAAGGCCAGTGTGAATGAAAGTGTTGGAAAGGGTAGACCTAGGCGGACGTTTCAAGATCAAATCTGGGACGTCTTGAAAAAAGGCCAGGTCAAGAGTACCCTAAACCGGAGAGCATGTATGAAAGGAATAATGAAAGTGGACGAAGCGAAACAAGTATGTAAGGATCGTAGCAAGTGGAAAGAAGTGGTCTCTGCCTACCCCTACGGGAAAGAGGCGTGATTTTATGTATGAATATATAATTGGATACTATTACAATACTGGTATAATGAAAACTTAAAATTTAAGCAATTTTTATTGATGTTAAAGGTGCTATAATGCTTTATATGTTGATATGTTGCCAAATATTGTAATGGCACAATCTGAAAGAATAGTTACGCTATTAAATTAAAAAAAAAGTAGTCTGCTTAAGATTATTCTCAGCATGAAAGAACTACATCAAAGGGGTGTTAAATTACAAAACAAAACAATAATTTTTGTTATTAAATCATAAAGTAATAATAGTATTTTATTTAATATATTCAATTCTATAATTTGTCTTTAGTTGGCAGGAAATTCATTCAATATTCTCACAATAAATGTTTCAGGTTCACAAACACGGATTTTATAGTACGAAATATAAACTCCTTTTATTAATGTTGGTTAAAATATGACAATGGCAAACAGAATCGTGACAAATTGACACCAGTTCGATGATGTCCATTGATGTCGCGATACAAGAATTCTGTCTGCATTCCTGGTTCCAGCGTCTACAGAATGTCTACCCCGCGCTTCGGCCATAGCGCCCCTTGAAGGCTATCAGCGACTACTTTCGCGCCAACTCCATCACTCGCAAGCTAATACGACGTCAGCCTGTACAAATATAAATCTTATCGCTTTAACACAAAGTATAAACTTGATTGACGTTGATTATTCAATTTGAACCTCTCATTTGGAGATAAAATTACTCCTTAACACAGAACCATAAGGTCCGAAATAGCTTAACATTAAAGTTGCGTGCACAGGAATTTTCATTTCAAACCCGTCATATTAGGATACTGCATTTTGGTGGGCTGTATTAGCGATATTGATCGTTATAACAAGGCAATAAGGTAGTTAATTATGCAATTCAGATATTGCACTTGGAAAAGGCAGTGCACACGTGTTGCGACTTATAATTTGATATCGGCAGTGATCTAGCAGACTTGTGACATAAAAAGTCGCAATAGTTAATTATAAATATTATCACGTGCTTATAAAGAAAAGTCATAATTTCTAGATTGTCTTTGATATTATCGTAACGCCAGACGCAATAAAAGTCTAAAGATAGTGGGTTTACCCGACATCGTAATAAAGAGACTACATCTTCTGATTTTTATAACGAATGCTTTATATGTTACAGGCATTCTGTTCAAGAGTGAGATTTTTTTATTACTACTTAATTAAAAAAAAATTAACCTTAATTTATGGACAATGCCGGACCCGAATCTGCGTTTCTCTGGTTACACCCCAACGACCGTTTTCAATAACCTATCTATCCGTAGTTTAACTTACTAGAGGTAGACAAATATATCTTTTTATTTTTAGTTTTTACTTACATTTCAATAACCTATCGACAGTTAGCATTGGACTATAACTATATTGGACCTAACTATGGATAGCAATTCTAAACTCTTGTAATTAAACGGTGATAGAATTATATCCGTAACTAGAGATACGTTATTTAAAACGGCCGTAAGCCAACTGGCCAAGACACGCATGGTTCGTAAATCTTGGCATGTTTGTTCAACTCACGGGTTGTGGCTCCATCTACAGGATCAACATAATACTTTCAAGTCAGGATGGCCGAGCAGTCCAAGACGCCAGATTTAAGCTCTGGTTCCGCGAAAGAGTATGGGTTCGAACCCACACACCCGATAAAGGTTTTTTTTTATTATATTTTTATTTTATGAACCCACCTGCCACTTAGGAATGTGTGTTCTGTTTTCCAATTCATATGTACGTCTATTCGACGCTTTTTAAGATCGACAACGATCTTGTGATGCCTCTGATATTACAAGGGAGTACCTACGGCATTCGGTGATCACTTACCATCAGGTGACAGCTCGTTTCTCTTTCTCTACCATAGAAATAAAAGAAATCCATGGTGGTGTCATAAAACCACACATTGCTTTTTATTTTATCATAAACTATTTTCTTAATGATACCACAGACTGGGAATGAAGCGAACACCCTCAGGGTACTTAATTATAAATGTTTATTATACGATATTACATTATAATCCATATTTTTATATATAAAAAGCCCGCTGAATTATTCGCGTCCGTTCTTCTCAGGTCTGAGGCAGTCTGTTTTGAATTGGTGGTAGTTTTTGACGTATTTTTAATAAAAATATTTGAATTTGAATTATACCTACATGGTAACGGAGCTTGACAAACCAAGCTAAATGTCAAATAGAAGGAAGGAAACATATTATTTACTTTAAACTGGAATTTGAGCTTCTGACTCAGTGATAAGCCAATGTTATTGTTATTTGGAACCCGGGACCCGCTACCAATGAACCGTTATCGGCACGCTATCGCCTGTTATCGCAATGCTATCGCTTCTCTAGCGCACTAAAGGTACTTAGTTTCCAATACAGATAGTTTCAGATTAAGATGTTATTACTTAAGTACAGTCACGTAAGAATAAGTTTAATTAGTACTTTCTAAAAGATAGCTTATACGTCAGACCAAATTATTTCTATAAAAAAAACGCAACTACATATTTTCTCATATTCTAATCACAACATTGGATTTGAAACTGGCTATCCCAATGGGTGGTAATTATTCACTTATGTTCTAAATGAGACTGGACCAACGAATTGTGGGCTTTTTTTATGAAAATATTTTTTACTGAAAGCGCTTCATATAGCGGCCTTGTCAATGACCCAAAAAAAAATCTCGTGAACCTATCGCTACCAAACTAACGATCACTCACTGGGCTTATATTTCCAACATCAGAAGAATTTCAGATTTTTTAGTAAAAATAGTTATTTTTTTAAAAATGTAATAACAACGCAATTTATCTTCCCTCAAACAATGCATAATATATACTTCGTTTGCAAGACAACGATGTATTAGATAATAGATCGCAAGCGAGCTTCTTTTTTTCTTCTCAACAAGCACACAGCCTGTCCGTTGTTCAAGTCTCCTTAAGAGACGCCCCGCGACTGTTGTTGCGTAGTCTATGTCGCTGTTAAAGCCTTTGGGGCTAACAGCATAGAGGAGGTTTTTAGTCGGTAGGGGGTGTTCACTTACCCAGATAGACGAGTCCATCATATGGGGCCCGTTTCGGGGTCTTCAATACGTAAATGTATTTTCCTCCTCTCAGTCGTAATCAAGTTGCCTAAAAATTAAACCACGGCGGTTTCTTCACCCGTGACATTAGTTTTTTATGAATATCAAAAAGAGCAAATTAAATAATATTATTTATTGAAGAGTTGCAGTTAATAAGGAAGGAAAATAATACATTTAATTGGCACACACAATAAAATATGAGATCCCATTGGCGTTCAACCACAAACTAATCTACTAGTGATGCATTTACTTCAATATCGATATTGCAACAATATTTTTTGGATTTAATTTAAAATCAAGTTTTTAGAAAAGTTCTAAAACTTATGATCCTCATCTAAGTTAAACGTCCCATCACATTTACGCAATATAGTACTTTACAGAAATCTGTCACAAATAAACCAATTACACTCTATTCGAAATATAATAGATATAAGATGTATCATAAAGTGATATATCTTTAGCTATGTAATAAGGTAGTAACGTAATAAATAAGTTGTGTTCCTATAAAACACAAAAAAAAACAATAAATCAATCTTAATGAAACATTAAACTATGTGTCTCCATGAAACCATTAAGTATCGCGGGAATTAAAGTATCGTTTCTGAAAAATCACAGCTTCATTGGGTTAGCGTGCGCGGGCGCAGATCGGCGTGTCGATTGCCCCCGCGCAGGTGCGACCGACCCACCTTCGTGACAATATAATTGTGCCGCATGCCTCATTCCAACTCGCTTAATTTATACCTAATAGTGAGATAATCGCATACTTTTTCGCACGTCTCATTTACATTTTAGGCTTTTATCTCTCGGTAAAGGGATACAATAATGATATTCGCGCGATTGTGAGCCATGATACCCTATAGGGATGGACCTTACTACACGAATAGAAAGTCCAATTAAAGAGAACGAAAACTTAATTTATATTTTATTGACTTACTCACCTCAGTTCTACGAACATAAAACGATGAATATTTAAAAAAGATCACAGTACATAATACCTTTGTTTAATAAGTGAGCAGTCACTAAAACCATTGATTTATTAATAAATATTATGAGTACCAATTTACTATTTCATTGTCACTATGGATATTTTGAAAGTATCGATAGTGCGGCACAGCCCTAGCATATCGTGCAGTATTGTAGTGATGTAGATTCACAAACTTGCGAGTTGGCTAGGCGTGAGGTGTGAGTAGGAAAAGCATCCACATTTAATTGGAGCCCATGCATTGTGAAACTTATCTCGGATAATATTTCTGAAGCTATCTTGCAGAGCTTTGAATAATTTACACTTTCGATAGTTTCATTAATTTATTTATTATTTTTCTTCATCTTGATACTACATTGAACTGAAAGTCCGCGAACAAGGCACATGATAATATGACAAATCTTAAAGTGGCTCCTGAATATTAATTATTCATTTTGGTCAAATTTCATTACGAAAAGCTCATTTTCAGATTAATGCCATACAAATCTGGCTGAGTACAAAAGGTGGAGGTTTTATATATTCCTACCTTAAGGCTAGATTTTAAATGCTTTCTTCTTTTTTGTTCTAAAAAAAATACACTGCACTTAAAGACTGCCTATTGAATATGTTACATTTTATATAATTTTATTCATTAAAACGAACTAAATTCTACTGAACTTTTTTCAAGCTACATAGATGATTTCGTTGTAAATATCACAATAATAATTATGAGGGTGAAAATTAAGGACAGTTAATTATTTGCTGTAAAATGAGCTTGCCTGTGTGGTGTTTCCGGGACTATTCGATATAGGTATACCTTCACAACAAGCGCGTGATTAAAGTCCGGAAAGCCTCCGTGATACCTCTGGTGTTACAGATGTTTGTGGGCAGTTATCACTTAACATCAGGTGGTCTGTTCCTCCTCTTACATAAAAAAATCAATAGGTAGTATCATAACTATATAGCTAAAGTTAAGCTAAATATACTACCTATACCAGTGGGAGGCTCCTTTTCGCAGGATGCCGGCTAGTTTATACCACAACGGCGCCTATTTCTGCCGTGAAGCTGTAATGTGTAAACATTACTGTGTTTTGGTCTCAAGTAGCTAGAGAGTAGCTAGGAAGTAGCTATTAATGGACATGAGAATTAATATCTTATGTCTCAAGGTGACGAGCGCAATTGTAATGCCGCTCAGAATTTTTGGGTTTTTTAAGAATCCTGAGCGGCATTGCATTGTAATGGGTAGGGCATATCAATTACTATCAGCTGAATGTCCTGCTCGTCTCGTTTTTTTATTTTCATAAAAAAAGTATCGTACCCGAAATGTGACCAATGGGAACCCTATTAGGACTCCACTGTTAGTCCATCTGCACGTCTATCTGTGCACCTAATATGAGTGTGTATTATTGATATAATAACGATTAATAAAAACTTTTATGCCGATTTCATAAAGGCCACCAAGCAAATTAAAAATAATGTAAGAATTTAACTTATTAAATTGTACAATGTATATAAATATGTATACTTATATACATTGTACAATGGCTCCGAGCCTTTACTTTGCAGTCCTATTTTCAGTTGTCCAGTTTCTTAACTTGATAATATTAGAAGTGTTGAAATGTGGGGTCACCGGCAACCGAGTTTAAGCTCCGGGCAAAACGTCATGTTGCGAAATGTCATTCGTTCTGTGTTGATTGATGGCTGGCGGACGAAAGTTGTTGCCTCGCACAACAGGACTTATCTATATTCTTAAGCAAAGCATCTCAAATATCTCGTATATTTCAAAAGACATTACGCATCTTTATTCATTTATTATCACTCACTCTATTGAGAAAATTGTAGATCAATCATTCAATTAAATAATTATTGTTATATGTAAGCCTAATACAAATGATGGAAGCAAACATGGCAACCTCAAATCATGTTGATGTCTAGGATGAAGTATACATCAGGATGTGACAAGCAAATAATATCACCGTGTATGAAACAAGATCAACAACAAAAACTGTTAGGAATAAAAGGCGAAAACAATATTGTGTGTCAGAGTTTCTGTTATGTTTTTTGGCCGCAACCTTAATTTGCAATCAACACGTCAGTGATCGTAATTTATTTGTAAATTTTGTGTCGGACAACTTATCTTACGATACGTGGTGATATTTTATATATAAAGCAGCAAAATTCGAGCTAAATGGAAATCAGAAAACTTAACCTTACATACGTAAGTACAATTTTAGTTTATAAATCCTTATTTTACGATTTGTAAAATATTGATGTGTAATAATCACTACACTACACTTATTCTAAGTGTAATAAATACGTGATTAATTAAGGATTCCACAACAAATAATATGTAAAAATTTGATTATTAACATCTTTTAACCCATAAATTATTCAACCAAATCAGTACTAAGTTTTAAATTAACATTCTCGGAAAAAAGTCTAAGATTGCCCACCAGGTTCTACTGCATTATTATTTTACTATCCGTGTTTTGATTTTTTCCTCTTTCGTGTACGCAAATGACAAATCCATTTGATACTTCATCCTAGATGTTGGGTGTGATAGGGCTTACGGTGGGAGCATAGACTATAGAGAGAGCAATCAATCGTGTGTGTAGCTCTGTGGGCGCGCTCACGATCGCCGTGGTGCGGGCGCGCGCTACAATCTCGCTAACAAGCTCGCTACAGACAAGCAGACAAGCGCGATGCGATCTTGCCAATTTGTAACTGTGTCTGTGACGATTTATTGCCCACGCGAACTCACTTGTTTCTAGCGTTGACATGTAGATGGCGCTGTTATAATAATCAAGCTTTGGCTCTACAACATGTCTAGTGTGCTCTATGCGAAGAGTTATTTGGAGTTTGATATCGGGGAAACTGCTTTTGCGGACCGTATATAAAATATAGGTGAATTTTAAAGGTAAATATTCAAGTTAACGTTTCCTTCGTATTGTACTGAGTGTAGTGACTAATTTGGTCGACCAATTCCTAAGTACCATGTCTGATGTCTGGAAAAATACATTGCATTTCTACGTTTGGTGTCTTTTCCAATACATTCCTTACAGCAGAATAACATTTTATAATTGGTAAGTGTTTGAAATGAAATGAAATGATTTGAAATTAACTACTAAATTAACCTATTAAGTACGTAGACAAAACGATTTTGGTACAAACTTTTTCAATGTGACTAGTGTAGTTGAGATATTTATCAATCTGTATTCCCAAAAAAAAATACAATTATAACTGTATTATTATATTTAATATTTAGAAATTGCATTTGTTGATGTCTTTTTATATTAAACTGTATATAATTTGTCTTTGATAAATTACCATTAGAATTATACATAAATAGTGTAAAACCGATGATGCAGCTTATCTGGTGGTGGATCACCAATGCTATCTTACATCAAAGGAATTACAAGACAAGTGATTGAAGAAAGAGTTGCACACTATTAAAAAAAAAAACAATGACCATAAAGACAAGGAAAAAGCTCGGCTGGGTATTTTGCAGTCGAGAGAGCATGTTATCCACATTCTTAATGAACAAGACACCTGGAGTTTTTTTTTTATTTATTGTTCAAAATATACAGGAAACAAACCACTAAACAATTTAAGCCATCCTCATGAAACTTATGGCGCTTATGTGAGGAATAGCCAGTTCACTTATTCTAAACTTAAAATATTTTAATATTACTTAATTACCCAATTAGAGTAATATAAAATACATATAATAATATGACTGAATTAAGGAGACAAAGCAAAATAAAAACAATAGAAATAATTAAAAAATGAGACAGTGAGACAACCAGGCTATGCTCATTAGTAATAGGCATTTCCTAGATGGCCACATAGGCCATGATCAGCGGCACTCATACCCAAGAAATGAGGGCATAAAAGGCATTTATTTTCTCAAAATTGATTCCTTTAGAATTCTTTTTGATGTCATTTCTAATAACTACTAGATACTACTACCGCTTCGGAAACAAATGGCGCTCTGAGAGAGAACAAACGGTGCAAGAAACTCTCCTAGCATTTTCTTTTTGCGCTCTTTTCATTAAAAATATACAATATTGTACAGTCATTTCTATCGCTATAAAATAATCACAATCTAGTCCCAGGCTGTCCGATCATTTAGATATTCAGCAGTGGAGTAATAGGATTTACGACAGAGCCAATTTTTTTATAAAACATTTAAATTGATTTATAGATAATGCCTGAACAGTGGCTGGGAGTTTATTATAGAAGTGTATACATTAACCCTTCAAGCTATTATGTATCTTATGAAGCCTACTAGAATTAGTTACAAGCAATTCCTTATTTCTAGTGTTATAATAATGAAAATCACTATTAAGAGATCACTATTGTCTCTTACATCGCCCTAAAACCAATGTTTTTGTATTACTGGTCTTTTTATTGTTGATTCATGATTTTTGTTGTCTCTCTGTTGGGTTGACCAGTTCACTTCCACGCTTGGATGTCATTTAAAAAGTCATTGGTAAAGCAGCCTTTATTGCATTTTTTTTTTATCTGAGTCATGCTATGTGATGATTGCACCAATAATCTGGTCGGTGAGCTCTTGCGAAAATATTTTAATAATTATAACTCCCGTGGTACTGGGAGAGTAAAAATACTGAAGTTAAAAATCTTAAATAAAAGGCCGGACACACATGAAAAGGGGGAACGCTCAATAACTAACGATGGCTTCTCGCCTTTGTTTCTTGCTGTTTTTTATGGACAAGTGTATAATTTGGATTATCTACCTACATTGTAGAAAATGTAATGCTGGTTAGGTACTGAAGCATACATATAATTATATAAGTTACCTGTTTGTTATTTATACTAATTAAGTATATATAAATTAAGTATTTGTAATTTTAAATTTCTGTAAATAGTTTTTGTAATACAGGCGATATCTGTTAAAAAACGTGTTACTACTCTTATTACTTGTATTTCTAGGTTTTAATGTACACTGGAAACATACAACTGTAATAATTATGATAATAAAGAAATTTCAAATCAATCAATCTATCACTAACTAGTTTGTCTACTTCTTTCATAAAAAAAAGTGATGGAAACGGGATGTCTTTTGAATTACATCTATCCATTAAAAAAACAAATTAACGAATGTCGCAAAAGTCAGAAAAATTCTGATTACTTGGAGATTTTCAAAAAATATTACTGAGCATATTGAAATGTTTTTTTTAAACCATAAAATTTTTAACGGCTTAAAAAATTTTTTCATTTGACTTTATTACTGAGCGTTACTTCCGTTAGAAAAAATTTCTAACTTAACCTCAAGTTGCGCCTAAAGAAGCATTACTTCAAAAATCAAAGCAATTCTGTATTCTATCTGTACACAAAATCACTAACATAATATGATACGACATTAAATCATCGGAATACCATTTCGTACAAAATTATAAACAGAATAATTATTCAATGACCATATTTTTGTTCATGCCATCAAATATGAAATCTACAGCAATATAACTTTATATAGAAACAAGATTTGATTTTTATCAAGCATAAATCTTTACAGATAAAATATTCTCAAATATTTTTGACGATAACCCAGGGTTGTCACGTTTTCGCTTCCGTTGATTAAAATAGAAAGGGATCATGAAAATAGTTCAAAGTTATTTTTTTATTTGTCAATAATATTATGTATTATTTAATTTTGTACTAAAGGTGTAATAAAATATCGAGATGATTTGATATTTATAGTCACGAAACAATTATTATTAAATAAATAACAATTAGTATTTCTGTAATAATTTCAGTATTATTTATAATAAACTAATATTTAGGCTGTGATTTAACAAAATAAACTAATATATAAGCTGTTTCGAATTTTCATTGCATTTATAATGTACTATGTGCGGAAAAGTAAAGCTGGTGGAAAAGCATAATATAAGAAAATCTGTGTCCTTATATGTACTATATAATATAAACTTATTACACGCTAATTCTGAACACAGTAACGGCCGTTGCCAATATACTATTTACAGATAGAGATAAATTACTACCTTCTACTGTCAGTAAATTAGCTGTCAATAATCTGAAGCTGTCCCAATATACCATATATATATATATAGATAAGTCATTCTTATCGCCTTATACTGGGACACGTGAATTGCAATTTCCATACAAACTTTATATTGCTGGCATTGACAGACAGCGTGCACTGATAAGGTGAGTTACCGTCGATAAGTTTATTGGGAGAGAAAAGTCAACGATAGTTACGAATTTTATCGCAAGTAAGAGATAGACTGAATATTGGGAACGGCCGTAAGTTGAGTTGGCCGAGATGGACAAAAAAAATAAATTATTAATTGCTGAAGTGATAGCCCTGGACAGTCAGTAGATGTTTCGCCATTAACCATAAGTGAAAATATATGTAAATCTGTTTTTATCGCTCAGTCTGGTGGCTGTTTCGAATGTTTTATATTTTATTGCTAATATTGAGTTTCAATTTTCTGGTATTTAATATTATAATGTATTTAAAAATTATTTTGTTAAGACACGGGTTGAATATTTAAAAGGTATAACTGTTTAATGAAAGACATACTTTTTTCCGCAACGTCATTTTTAAATACAAAATATAAGGTTTGGTAAAGTTATGTAAGATTTTTTTCAAGAATTATTATAAATAATAACATTTTCTAAATTATAGTATAGTATCCACGCGATTAGATAGGGACATACTGCTATCTTGTGACGTCATAGTGCCTTCTGGAATACAGTTCAAGAACCACCAATCAAAAGTACCGCTGGCAACATAACGAGCTTGCTGCACGGACTAGTAAAAAAAGAAGGACTCCACCCCGTGATATTAGCAAGTGAAGCACCTTTATGCTAGTGTGTGTGCGGTTACGGGGTATACTAGTTACACAATTTTTTCTCCCATAAATACTCATATATCCACAAATACCTTTATAGTTATTGTTTACACTTTTTCACAATACACGACGGCATTTTTAAAATATTTTATTGCGACGCAAACTGATCTGTCACAGACGAAAGGAAATCTCATAATGTCGGCCGATCGGCTTGTATTAGTGTAATTGTATGCGTGGGGCTATGTATTTACGTTTAACGGCTTGTTTTGGTGCTTCACTGTTGTGTAAGGTGACACGGAGTCCTTATTTTTTTACTCGTCCGTGGCTTGCTGACGTCACGCAGACTCTTAAATGACGTTTCGTAACCTTTCCTAACGCGTGAGGGTTATAAGAGATCACAGATGCAATTAAATATGACAATGCCTGGAAGAGTCCTAAAGACAATATCTTAATATATATAAATCCAGTGTCCTAATGTTTGTTCCCAGTGAACTCCTAAACGAATAAACGGATTATAATGGGGATTTCTTCATGGAGTGCAGTTTTTATTTCGATTTGGGACCCAAAAGTATTTAATTTCCAATATTAATTTTGTATGGACATGTTATTTTCTATGACAGCTATGTTGTGAAACAATTTCATTATAACAGCATATTTTACGAAATAAATCTTGATGTTATGAAATATTATTGACAAATTCATAAAAAAAAACAGTATTTTATTTATTATGTACAGAACAAAGTCTGTCGCGTCAGCTAGTTCATATTATTAGGAAAAAATAGAATTGAATTATGGTATCTACATTTTAATTTGTATCAATCAAACACAACGAAATATTATGGTGTAGGGTGTTGGAATGCACACAGGTATCCTAAAACTTAAGTGTCTTATGCATTTAGAAATACTATAAAGCCGACTAATAGAAATATATTTGTTTACCACAGGGAGTGACAATAACATAACACATTGCAACAACACATGGTAAACGTCATGAAGGCACATCAGTTATATAAGGGCGTTTTGACATGGAGAGAAGAACTGAAAAGAAACTCTGAACCCATCTTTTAAAATTAATAACTTTGCTTATTTAAAATAATATTATACAATTTGAGATGGCTTGCGCAAAAACAGACAAGAACCATGCATCATTATCATCTATATAAACTCCAATACTATAGTAATAATATAAGAATTAATAATAGTAATAAATCGAATCAAAGAAATTAACATCTGGACAACAGATACTCTAAACTGGACTGTTGCTTCTCAATATATTCTTGATAATGTAATGTATGTTCATAGGCACATAAGTGAATTTGCTAGAAACTGTCATAACCATAATGTTAACACCAGGAACAGACATAAACTAATAATGCCTACTACTCGGCTAAGTCGAGTTAGTAAGTCTTTTTTGGGGCGATGTATATGCTTTTACATCAAGATCCCAGAAAATGTTCAAAACAAAAGTATTACGTTATTCAAAAGAATTGTTAAAAAACGTTTGTGTGGTAAATGAATGTGAATGAAATTATTCTCTTTCGAACGACTTAGTGAATGATCTTAATAGTATTACGATTACGCTTAAGATTAAATCTTAAGCATGTATAATCTGAATGGACCAAAATAGTATATTTTTTTGTTTTAATCAGAAAAAATTGCGTGATATTTGCCGAGACACCCCCTGACTTCAACGTAAGATTAGATGAGATTTGACTCGACCCCCTCCCCCCCTTAAACATCTCACGTAATTTATGGACGCCCCCTTTGTACACATATTTTTTAGATGAAAAAAAAAAGCCCGCTGAGTTTGTTGCGCCCGTTCTTCTCAGGTCTGAGGCATTCATTTTGGAATGGGTGGTAGTTTTTGACTTTCAATAAGTGATGTCACATCCGATTTTGAACAAAATTTTTGAATTTGCATAGGTTTTAGTCTATGCATCAGGGTTCGATTGCCCGTGTCAATTACGGTGTGGTAAATAGGTTTTCTTTACAACAAAAGAAGTAATTAACGTCATTTGTTATCAACCTTTTTAAAATACGAGCTCTCGGGCGGAGGATCCGTATCACTATCACACGATAGCGCCCCTATGTGCCGCTGATAACACGGAAATTTGCATTTATTTAGGTTGGTTAGTTGAATTTTTAATGTTACACTGTTAGATAGTTAAATTGTTTGCGATAAGAGCGGTGTCTGCTGAGTTTACTATCAGTCGTAGTTTAGTATCAGTATTTAAATGGTTAATACCAGCAGCTGAATTTCATCACCACACACTAAGTACAATTTTCAAGTGATTACTTCTTATGGGAGGGTAAACAGCTTCGTTAGTGCGCTTTCGTATTACGTCCGATCCGAATCTTATCCGCACCCGTGAAAACGCGGTCCGAAGTAGTCGTAGAACTATTTCTATGGTAGTTTAGATCCAGCTTCTGTCATCCGATTTCTTTCCGTCAACAGTTAGAACGGGTACGGATCGGACGCAGTGCAAAAGCGCTCTTACGGAACGCAATATTTCCGTCACAAAAAAATTAACCGTTATAACTTTATAACAGTTGTGTAAGTATATTAGTAGTAGTTAATTGAATATTCAAACTTCTACACATGTTTTTTTTAATGAAGATATGCGACGAAACGAGCTATATATTTACCAAATGGTGAAAACGGATCCTTGATTGAACCCAAAGTCTGAAGCGTCACTTTAAGACAAGACGTTTGGTCTCATTAGCCCTATAATTTCATTCGCTACGGCGCCTTTCATTTCATACCCTAACCATTCGAAATACACATATAAAATAATGTTTGCACATCACTACATCACGGCTGAAAAAGGTGCGGCATCTCAATGATGTCTGCATTTAACAACAACATTCTATTTAGATACACTTACTACTGACAAAATTGTGTTAAGAATGGATAAATTTGTTTTCATACAATAATTAAGTTGCTTGGACAAAGTCGGTGGTATAAACTAGTTTGGTATATTTTGTAAAGTCCCAACAAAAGTAACGCTATCTCGGCTCAGATCTAGATCGATATCGGCCGTAGTAAATCTTCGTCTGCCCATCTCTCCAAGTTCGCTTCCACAACGAACTTATCAAGATACCGCCGTATCGCACGATCGCGCGCTATCAGATTACTATTCACATTCGGTATGACGGTATAATAAACACGGGAAACATAATAAACTAAGTCTACTAACCCTTAGAAAACGTTTTTACATGCCTGGCTGAATATTGGTTATATACAGGTTAATTAATATGCATTTACACATATAAACATTTACGTATTTTTTTTTCACGTTGGTTGGTTGATTTTTTTTCACATTGATTAGAAACTAGTCTTTCTTATAGATGAAAAAAAAATACTGGTAGAGTTAATTCCGCCACTTCATCTCTGAGATCATCGTTTCTGAAAGAGTCTTCAAGATATAAATTTTGAAAAAATAAATAACAATTGAAATACTTTTTATGCCAGTCAAGTCGCCCTGTCAAGTGACGCGTTGTAAGCTCAATTTTGTAGCGCAAGAATTGGCGCGACTGCGCAGTCCTGTTGAAGAACGTCGGATTGGTCTAGTCTCACGCGTTACTCTTCCCCGCAACACCACCCCCCACCCGCTGACATCTTTAGTGCCCCCTCCCCGCCAACGTCTGTCACCCCGTAGGACGGTCGCGCACGAAGTTGCGGACTATAGTAGCTACTAGTTCTAACGTGAGTTAAGCCGATTAAAATAAATAGTGGATAATGTCTCACAAACTCTTGAGTCCTTAAATTTTAACAATAATGTAATAATATCATATTGACACACTTTAACATAGATTATCTTGCCCCAAACTTTTCATAGCCTGTGCTGTTTGTTGCAAGACAATGACATATTCAAAACAATATACTTACTTCAACACACATAAAACAAATAAATACAAAGAAACGTCCATAACTCGGAAACAAACATCCATATCCAGACAGACGAATGAATTTTCAATTGAATCAATCGATCTGTAGGGCCTTTGAGGCGATTTAACCTAAGTCAAAATTGTTTAATCATATCATAACAATAATAATCGTGCAACTCATCACTTTCGATGATGACGTCACAATAGAGATCGCGACAGGCACCGAACCGGCGACCTTTCGCCAGCCCCGCCCGCCGGCACCGTATCAATAACAGTCGTGCTCTGACCTGCCCACTACTATCAATAAAGATCTTTCAACTTAACAACAATTAATTTGTTCTATATTTTCATATTACTTTATTGAGTATGCAACAGCGCTGCCTTATGCTGTACATCTGCTCGTTGGACGGAAAAACTTGACGATTTTTCACTTTTTTTATGAAATTTCTGATATTTAAAACTCTGTTTAACTTTGATCATGATTGCATTCATGCAGCACCTTACAAACAAATTTGTTAGATATATTACAGCTATTGTAAAATACTCATTAAAGAGTGGCCGTTGAGTTTCTTGCATGTTCTTCTCACGAGCTCTACTTTTTCCGTAAATAGAGTATATTCACTAATTAAACCGCTTAGTTAAGCCTATTTCAATTAGGTCTTTTGACTTTGAATTTCACCTGCTCCAAAAAAAACAATCAAGAAAAAAAATCAAGGGATCATTGGATATATAATTTTATGCTATTGAGTGTCATGATGCCACGTACACAAGCATCTCATAATTGCCGTAATAAAAAATCTATTGTTCTTAGGTAGTACGGTGTCTAGTTGGAGGGCAGTTGAGACAAATTCTTAATCTAAGGTAAAATCATTAAAAAAATAGCTTTCAATTTTAACAGCATGAAGTAGAGTTGCGATTGTTTATCCTTAGTTAGCCCTACGCTTGATAACAGTTAAGGCGAAGAGTAAGCAGATAACACGCAAACATGGTGATTTAGACAAGTTTTGTGGTGAAACTATAGCATTTCGAGCTATGAACACTACTTAATCCTGTTACACATATCCTTAAGTCTTATTTGTAGGTTGCTAATACTTGCTATTGGTTATAGTTAACATTGCCGAGCCTTTTTGAACTACTACTTTTCTTTGAAGTTAAACAAGTTTTTTGGCATGGCGTGACGCTTTTTTTTTGGTACTTCTCTCATAAAAGTTATTCTTATAGCTTGTACTTTTTTGTGTAGGTTCATTTATTCAGACTAGTAGTGAATAACGGGGATTGTAAGCATATAAACTGTTTTCCACGCAAGAATTTTGAAAATATTGGCTTTGTTACATAGATGGCGGGCCGGCAGCGGTACAGTCATATCGCTCAAGGTCGCTGGCATTTAGTGTCGCCTTAAAGACGCGATCTAAACTAGTACATATATTTATATTGAATATAATATTAATTCAATTGTTCCATTTCCTACGAAGGGGTCCTTATCGGAACCTTTTTAATTAAATTCGGTTGCCGTTAATTGACAAAGCAACAGTTTACGTATCTGCAATCGAAATAGTGTTGCAATATCCGTCTGTTCGTCCCGATAAGATAACAAACAGTCTATTGTGTTAATGTCAAGTATTTAGCTAAGAACTTTATATGGCTTTAGTCGTGAGCAGAAATAGAAATATATTTATTTACCATAGGGAGTGACAATAACATAAATAAATATTTGTGTACTTATGTATGCACGCAAGAAGTTATAGTTCTTTGGCCTAACGAAGCAAAAATTATTAAAATGATATATTCCTTGTGCTAATCTACGTTTTTAGAAACAACAATTTTGTAAAAATCTTACAAAGATGGATTTGACAATTAATTATTAAATAATGAATACGGCTGTATGGGCTTGAAACCTTTGCCTGTACAATAATGGACGAAGAAACGAAAAAACAATAACAACAAAACAATTTTTAGGCACCAACTTCAACCAGTTACTTTTGTGTTAAAATGATGCGCGCGCATCTTAAAATTTCACTCTCATCATTTTTCATAACGCGCCTAAAGAAGTACCTATAACTTCAATATTTTGCAACAACACTTGGTAAACGTCATGAACCTACATCAGTTCGTACAGGGCCTATGACATGGGGAGAAGAACTGTTAAGAAACTCCCAGCCCATCTTATAAATCATATAGCAAGCTTAACATACTAAATCTAATATATAAAATTCTCGTGTCACGGTGTGCGGGACCGAACTCCTCCGAAACGGCTTAACCGATTATCATGAAATTTTTAATGCATATTGGGTAGGTCTGAGAATCGGACAACATCTATTTTTCATTCCCCTAAATGTTAAGGGTGGTCCACACGATTTTTTTTTTAATTTTTTTGACATTTTTTTTAACTTGTTTGATTCTGAGTCAGCATTAAAAAATACATACAACTTCAAATTTTCACCCATCTACGATCAACAGTTACTTTTGTATCGCGATTTTAATATCGGCAATACAATGTTTGCTGGGTCAGCTAGTAATATTATACAATTTTAGATGGTCTGCGCAGAAAAGCAAGACCCATGCATCATTATAATATATATACACTACTATACTACTTATGTATAATACACCTTCTTAGTCAATTAAACTTTATTTAAGTTAATGATTCATTCTGAGTATCACAGAAGAAACATAGTTATGAAATGAAATGATTTATTTGTATGAATCGTGGTAACATAAGTAGGTATAGGTTAATTGTTAATTAATTGGTGTACAACACAATTCGCCAATATATCGGCATACAAATATTTGATTGTCAATATTGGAATTTTTATATTTATACGTCATTAATACACATTACATAGCTTTAATTCAATAATATAATATAAAATAAACATTAGTTTGTAGGTACCTCTTAAAAAATTACATTTAAATACTATTATTTTTGGATAAAGAATTCTTTTAAACTATAACTTAACAAATACTAAAGATAAAAGCATCTTTAGCATCTTTATAAAGTCCCTGAATCTACGATTTTTATTCTCCCACAACCCGTCAAGATTAAAAAACAAATGAAGTTTCTGAACGAAAAAAAAAAACAAAACGCAAGGTTATTTTTTGTGCCAAAATAAGACGATATTTTTTAATTATTTTGAGTATGAGTCCAAAGCTACGATTATAATATAAGTTTTTCATTAAATAATAGTTTTAGTATACAAAATTCTTTAAAGTAAAAATAGTGTAAGTGGGAGAAATAATACCATCGCCCACTTACACCACAAGGTAGTGGGAAATAAAGTACCTTGGTCCGTTCAAAAAACTCAAACTTTTAACGTAATAATGCGTTAAAATTTAAATTTCTTAAATCATTAAATACCAATTGCATTATTGGAGACATTCGCGGGGAATGTCCCGCTCTTAAAATACCAATGAATTTAGAGCCAAATGGTCTTCCGTCGTGATAGCAAGCGCCTTGATGGAGTTTTATGGATTGGATGGAAGTTCTAGTGGTTTCGACGCGGGCAAGGAAAGTTGCATTTTTGTGCCGTTTGGTGTCGTGACACTTGGCCCGTACAATGTGCGCGGAGAATGTGCTACGTGCTTCAATAGGGCTACTGGAAACCCAAGCGCTGGCAGCTATTTCGGCCAAGGATCAGTTTAAGACATGCAACGCGAAAATGCTCCCAGTATTCTTGGTACACGTCCCCCTATCGATAGTTTTAGCTTCATGTAATCATATTGAGTATTGTAAGAACAGTAATAAACATTATTTTGTTTTAAATAAATATAATATACATATAAGATATTCACCTATATATTGACTCATCACGATATGAACCACAAGCAACCACAACCACTATTATGTACAAAACAACGTCTGTCGGATCGATTAGTAATATATATAAACATATAACTAAATACCGAAGTTTTATGTATTGCATTACATAAAACTATGCGTATGAAAGTGAATAGTCCAACAGTCACTTAACAGTCTATTTATACTTAAAGCCAAATTCCGCAAGACCATTTGCAGCATCATTGGTAATCTTTAATAATGTTATAATTGGAAAATTAATGCAACTCATTTATTAATTTAAAAAAAAACGTAACTTATTCTATATAATACCTAAAATTAATTTCTTCTGTGGATGCTGTGTTTATTTGTTGGTAATCATTACATTTAGTTCCTAGTTTTTAGTTCTACTTTTTATATTTGTGTGTATTATTGAAAGATTGTAAATAAACCTAATAAATAAATAAATAAATTTAAAAAGTTGCATTTTTAATTCAAGAGTTCTACCGTATTGTGGATAACTAAAGGTGTAAGTTAAATAATTATAACCATATTAATAACATAATAATTAACGGCCTTGACTAAATGCTAAATATTTCAATATCTCTCACTGATAAGCCATTGCACGTGTAACTGTTAGAAAGTTATTGATAACGAACTATGGTTTAATAGAGTTTGTTATCGAAATTTCATTCTTTGCACAATTAACGATAACATTTATTGTGTAAATTATTAACCAACAGTTTGTTATCACAAAATAATTTCAACAAGTCTCAAATAATACTAATTATTACTACACCACAGTGATGTAAAATGATTACTAAACATACGAGATAGAATTAAAAATTAACTGAAAGTCATAGTAAACGCGTTAAATGTTTTTATCGTTATTGTACTGTGTTTTAACGATTATTAATTAAAAAATATAACAGTGTCGTGTTCTGTACTAGATTATGTTGTTAATAATCCAACTTCAGAAATATTTCACACTGATTCTTCAATACTACTACATTCGTGATGTTAAGGCGAAGAGTAAGCAGAAAACACGCAAACATGGTGTTTTTAGACAAGTTTGGCGGTGAAACTATAGCATTTCGAGCTATGAACACTACTTAATCCTGTGACACATATCTTTAAGTCTTATTTGTAGGTTGCTAATTCTTGCTGTTGGTTATAGTACTAACTACCACTTTTCTTTGAAGGTAAACAAGTTTTTTGGCATGGCGTGGCGCATTTTTTTGGTACTTCTCTCAGAAAAGTTATTCTTATAGCTTGTACTTTTTTGTGTAGGTTCATTTATTGAGATTAGTAATGAATAACGAGGATTGTAAGCATATAAACTGTTTTCCACCCAAGAATTTTGAAAATATTGGCTTTGTTACATAGATGGCGGGCCGGCAGCCGTGAACTTATATTCAGTGTCGCCTTAATTTTTATAGAACGCATTCACTAAAATACTAAATATTACATTTTATATTCGCAGTAAGCACTCTATTTTCTAAACATTATATTAATTTAAAAAAATATGTGTTCGAAAATAAAATATTGTATACGTGAATATGACGCCGTTTATCGATACATGTCACAGGGATTGTCTAAAAGCAAAATACTACACACTTCAGTAACTCACAAACACATCTGTAAAACTAGCACACATGAACTTTTTAAATTTAGTCTCTCCGTCATGAGGAGAGTGTTTGTCTATTACTCTAGTATACTTACTTTATTAAAGAGCACATTAGCGCATTTTCGAAAAACACCAGCAACATATATAATCTTGTTATGCCTACTACTGGGTAAAGTCAAATAAGTAACTTAAGTAGTTTTTTATGAAAATAAGGGACGAGACGAGCAGGACGTTAAGCTGATGGTTACAGAAACGCCCTGCTAATTACAATGCAGTGCCGCTCAGGATTCGGAAAAACCCAAACCTTCTAAGCGGCACTGTGCCGGAAGGCACAGGCAAGGACCTCCCACTGGTATAACTCTTTTGTTGTGCGATGTATATGCTTTTACAACGTGATTTCAGAAAATTTACAAAATAAATGTGCTGCGAAATTCAAAAGAATTGTCAAAAACGTTTGTGGGGTAAAGGTTTACTATAACATGAATGACTTTCTTAATGATACCACAGATAGGGTATGGAGCGACCACGGTCAGGATATTTTAATTAATAAATAAAGAAAACTGAAATATATTTATCACCATTGGGAGTGACAATAATGTAGCATATTGTAAAAACTCCTTGCAAACGTCAAGAAGCTAGATCAGTTCGGAAAGGGGCTATGACATGGGGACATAAACTATATAAAGGGTTTTCCAATGAGGCCTTGACTTTTTTTCAAAATAAAACGAAAACCATTTGAGATATTTCAAAAACTTTATTATCGGGTTGAAGTACATTCAAAACATTTATGAATGGAACTCGACTTCGCTCATATGGCCACCGCGGGCAAGTTTGCAGCGGTCGATTCGTTGGACTCACATCACACAACGAATATGTAGACTCAAACTTTTTCACTAAACTTGTTACTGCCTGTCTACTAGGGCGAGAATTACGACCGAAAATCGATAATCGGAGTTAACGCTCTTAAAGTAGCGGCCACTGATAATAATAATAATAAATTTCGTTTATTTCAAAGATTACATATACATTTTTAGTGGTTGAGACTTCCCAGTAAGTTGTCTTAGGACACTTGTATTGGGAATATCTCGCAACTTCCTTAGCAGATACATTTTATTTAGTAAAGAATATAGAAATAAACAGAAATGTGTGTGTGTGTGTGTGTGAGTGTGTTTGTGGGTTTGAATTGGACCTTTAAATGGGTCAATCTACACAATGCGTGTGTTTGTCATGTCAGTCTGATCAGAAGATTTTCCACTTCATCATAAGCAAGACAAGTTAGCCAATTATTTAAAGCTGATGATGATTAATGAAAAGGTTATGTCTACTGAATAAACTGACAGCTTGGAAAACCCCATATAATGTTTGTTGGAAAACCCCGTATAACGAAATATTATTGAAAAAACATAAGCCCGCTGTGTTTCGTGCGCCCGTTCTTCTAGGTCTAAATATTTGAATTTGAATTTTATTAGAAGATTCTAGTAGAAACCTAGTTCTGTTAAATGCTTTTATCGGTGCAGATATCGCTACGATATCGTCGCCTCATTCTATTGTTTAGCATAACACAGACACGTTTTATTCCCAAAACACGTGGTTATCGGAGGGAAACATCGCGCCGGGAATCGAACCCCTTATCGCTAGTTCGTATCGGCAGCGCAATGCTTTAAGCGCTATCTCGCATCTCGGGGATTTTTTGTAAAGATGATGACCGAAAATAAATATCGCCTTTTTATGTGAATTGTGAGTCCCGAACAATGAGAGGATGAAGAAAAAATTTATGAGAGGAGTTTCATAGATTTTTTGTTTTGATTTCTGAGTGATATTATGATGGCACAGTCGCGGAGAAATGCGGTAGAGAAACTCAAGTTCTACGAAACACTTCCAAGGTTCCAGATTACTAAAGCAACCTTTCCTTATAAATATTAAAAAAACCCTTCACATTGTGGACATAGGTTTTGAAAATACGATCAAGATTATAACTTCTAAACCTAATAAATGACCTACATGGATAAGCACTATCTTGCTTTTGGGAGAGAGAGAGAGAGAAAAAAAAAAACATTGATTGATCTTAGATATTTTTTAGATACCTAGCATTTGCCAGAATTGAAAAGAAAGTTCTGGGGCTAAATTTAATATGTCCTATATTGCAGTTGCAGACAGAAAAATCACACTCAACTACAATTATTTTTATGGCATTTTTAACATGGTAATAAAAAAAGCTAGAGCACCATTGACCGTTACCTCCCCTTCCGCACTAACCCGCGCTTTGAAAATTAAATGGTATAAAATAAAACACATAAGTACCCGCATACGCAACAATGAAACACCCCAGCTGATAATGAACGTGAAATCTCTTCCAAGATAACGTCTCTCTCCCCCCCCGGGCGCCCCCTCTCGCCCCCAACCTCCTCTGTTATCAGCACATCGGCAGCCGCTCCGACAGACCCTATTCACTCGCGCTCACGTCATTTTTTATCGCGACAGACTAAACTTACCAACTTGTGTTGCCAGTGTGCAGTAATGTATACTACACTAGTACCTAGTAAGAATAGATCTTATTGGGTAAATTTTAATATTACTCGTTAAGCTATGTAAATATTAAAAATATTTATGCCTATTAATATTCCTACATTATACATTAAAAGTGCATTCTGATTTAGGTAAATTTTCTAATTCGCGAAAATACTCTTTATACAGTAGATCGTCTAAAACTAACAATATGCACATAACGTTATATATTATAAAAACACAATTATACAATGGCATATAACGGTATTATTTATAACATACACATGACACAATCCGGTAACAGTGAAGACCGCCAATAAGTATTTGTAAATAGTACTACGGTTATGACATTGACAGCTGTCAGAAATGAAAATACGGCGCCACACGAGGCGCGAATTTCAACGGAATGTCGCAATTCTCAGTTGATAGCTCCACGTCTTAGTAGAAGATGCATTATCTGTACAGCCTACAGATTAAAAAGATATTAATCTTCAGCATACATGTTGAAACATATTTTACGCAATGCATGGTAAAGCAAAAACGATTATATCTCTAGATCTTATTTCCCAAGTGACTTTAATAGCATCTCAACAGCTATCAAGATTGTTTGTAATAACATGAGTATTTTAGTTCTGTCTTGCTTACTTCATAATCATTGCTACAAACTTATTGTTCGCAAAACCTTGGCTTTACAAGATATTGGCATCTACCATGTTAGTCATATATCGTCTAATTCACCAGTTTTGGTATATTATGTAAGTCTTATCAAGGGAAATCGAACAAAAACCGTTGCTTTTTTACTTTGGGTGGAAGATATAAGTTTCGATAAGGCTGCTTTTTGTTGAATGTTAACCTCTGTTGGATGCAAACAGTTTTAATGCATTGAATACTTTTGTAAGTATTCCCTAATTTTAGCATGATTATATTAAATCTGCTAACTTTAATATAGTCACTTAATATTTCACGTAAGAAAATGTATTTTTAATATGAGTTTTGCTCGAAGGCTTTATCGCGGTCGAAACCAACAAGATTTTTGTTAGATAGATGGGTAATAGATGTTTCAGGCTTTAAATAGGTATATAGGTAGATAATTTTATAAGTTTTTGTAGCAATTAGCAAAACAAAAGTGTACCTTACTTCTTCAAATAGATATAATAATAACATAAGTAACACTCAATAATACATATAGAAGTAATATTTCATCAAATGGATATTAAGATACGGATGTTTAATTATTATTGTTGTTGATAACATTTGGTAGGTAAACAAAACTTACACATTGTTTTGAAGTTGAAAGCGCCACCTCTCGGCAACTCAGCCACATTAGCGCACGCCAGCTCCAGCTGTTTCAAGTAACTCAACCACAATAACATCACAAGTGTCGCAAGCACCACAGATTTTTAAATAACAAAAACTTTCTGTTGCGACGTCATTCTTTTGCCGCGTAAATTGAGTGACTGGCTCGTGAGTCGTTCGCCGTTCGCGCGCCCCACCGCACACAGCCATGCGAGAGCGTTCACATACAGCCACGCACACATGCGAAGCCGATCCCTTATCAGGTTGGTTTAACTAGCAATAGCTGCCCCGAGATCCTATCGGCCCCAGCTCGCGGTAACGTTGCATTGAAAGATAACGTCAGCGATCCTATCGTTGTGTTTGAATAAACTTGTATAAAATGTCAAATAAAAAGCTGCCACTGCTATGAAACATACAGGCGTGACCCGAAAATAAATCAGGAAATTCTAGAATTTTTTGAAACCGCCTCATAAAATTGGTGTCTGTTTTCTTGGAACTTACTATGTGCTCTTCCGTCACCTGATAGTTTATCCATCGGTAGAACAAGTACAGCAAATATGAAATGATTAACTTTGAAATTGAGGTTGAAAATAACTATTAACACGTTTACAAAAATTTTTGTTCGATCAGGTTTCTATATTAGACGTGGCAATCGGGCACCGAAATACCAAACATCAAGACGTTGCGTAAATTTGTAACCTGAGGTAGAAGTATGTTTGAAAACGATTCAGGGACCTTCAAGTCTCGAAATGAAGGTCCCTGAATCGTTTTATTTCGGGAATACAGCAACCGACAGATGATGTAGGAAAAAAAATCTAGAGAAACGCACAGCTCTTGAATGCCAAACACCAAAGTGATACGGGTGGAATTTCGCATTTTCACGTAATGTACAGTGGTGGCAGTCAGAGCTAGTATTAACTGGAACAGCTTCTCTGAGAACTTCCCGTGATACATGCGGCAGAAGATGCATACAGGTCTCTACAACTCTACGCCACGCCAAAGAATGAAGCAGATTCGAGACAGCTTGATCGTCGATTATTCGAGCCGCTCTTCGCTTTATATGTTCAAATGGAAGAAGCTGGTACTGTGGAGCTCTTGCTCATGGGTGAAAACGTTTCTTCATCTAAAGCCGAATATTTAATTGCAGGCGGTGGCTTGGAGTCACGTTTAGTTTGTTGCATGTTAGATAAAACATTAAATAAATTACTTTTTTTTATTACATTATAAGCTTGTTATTTCTAGATATATAGAAAAGGTGTTACAATGAAATGCAATTTAAAATATAAATAATTATATCTATATTACTTTTTTAGGAGTAATAAATTTATATATGTATGTCATATGTACATAGTACTTTCTTTGATAAATGAAAGTGCGTACGTAAGTACACATACGTATTATTATAAATGTATTTTTGCATTAGGTTTTTGTGTAAAAGCCAAGTTGTTATTATTATTTATTTAACCTGCCGACTTGTGACTTTTGCAGGATCACTTATTTTTTAATGCAGTTCACAAAATACATCTACTTACCAAGTTTCTACAGTATAGTTCTTATAGTTTCGGAAAAAAGTGGCCACGTGTCTGTGACATACGGTCGGATAGACGGATGAATCTATAAGGGTTCCGTTTTTTGCCATTTGGCTACGGAACCCTAAAAAGTTTTATATCAAGAAAGATTTATGTAAGATTAATTTAATTGTACCTCAATTGTACTGTACACAGCACAAAGAATTTGTGCGAATGTAATGTCGCGTGAAAAATTAAAAAGCAAATAAATACATTTCGCACAATTCCTCGGCCGATCGTAATCTCCGACCGCTACACGAATGAGTTATCGAGAAGAATAATCGACAAATACGAGACTGAGAATCCATTTAGCGGGAAACTAACGATAAGCAGTGTTGCATTGATTTAATCGATACAAAACCGAGTATCGAGTTGCATGACTATTTGATTGATTGTACAAACGTTATACCTTCTAGCTAGGCACGTATTATAATTTTTATTGACTAGGAAAGTAAAAACTCTTTTATACTAGTCATTTTTCTTGAAACGCTTGAATGGGTTAGACCAGGGATTCGAATAAGGAAGTCAGAGTACAGCCATAAACCATCTCAAAAGTTGGCAACGTATTTCTTGACTTTCCCGGCTGATTTGTTTTCTCATCAGATTACCGTAAATTTACTCATTTGCCCCTCTCATTTATAAAAGGAGTGTTATTAAATCTAAAGGTAATTTAAGGTATTGTTCGCACTAATATTAATGAGAGAAACAATGTTACAATCCCTGTACAGTTTCACGTAACTAGGCTTTAGTGTCACGTAAAACAAACAATGACGTAAAATTGTCAGACATACTAAAATCTTGGATCATTTATATGGATACATATGATAATAGACTATGACAGCTGTGAAAAGTTGGAAAATATAGACTTTAGAACTAAACTCTATTGTGAGCAATTCACGCACACTAGCACAAAGTGTCATACAAATCGCGAGTGTAAGACGTAGCTTGTCCAGCACACTAAACTAATAATCCTGGCCTGTTTTTATCGGTTGTCTAACATCAAGAGACATATAAATTATCTAAGACTAAAATATAGATCCACTACAACAGGAAATAGGCAGGGTTCAATAAATTTTAAATTATTCCACAGTCCACACCTTGAAATGTGACCAGTTCACATCAGATAAATCATACCGATTAATCGATAAGTCAAATCGATTGTAGCTGTCAAAGTTGTCAGGTGCGATCGATTATCGAATCGATAAAAATTTTTACAATTGCAGTTAGATCTGTGAATCGGCTATTTGAGGTATATGCTATTATCCTATCATTAATTTACAGCCTTACTTATATCGGATTAAATTTATAACATTAAGAATATTCTCAGATGTTTCAAGACTACACTCAAATTAATAATTTTACATAAAATGTACTTGAAAGTACTAATATGCCCGCAATGACGGCCGTTTTGACAGTTTTGGCATCTCCTCGTGAAGTTTAAGAATAACTAACTAAGATTGAAGGGACAATTTGCATCTGTAAAGACAATTTCATATAGTAAATTTAAATATGCGTCGTCACTATTGAAATTCGTAATAACAATCATGCGTGGTACTAGTTGTTAAAAGAAAATAAGTTATGACCAACGGCCGCGGCGCTTAATTCTACAATCCTTGCAAATGTCCCTTTCATTCACATTCTATGGGGGATCTGATAAGAGCTTTTCAAAGAGCCTAAAAAAGTGTGTGTATTTTGAATATAACTTATTTAAATCGATTCACATATACCGAACGACACAGAAGGAAACCTGCATCTGGCTTTGGTATGACGTCGTTCTAAGCAGGTTGACTAGGTTTTATGCGATATGACCTCATCCCACATCCGATCACATGCTTCTAGCCTGAGATTTAAGATGAAATATCTCATGTGCCGTTTTTTACAGCAGCAGTCACTGCCTTCATACTGGACCGCAATAGTATGAGTCAACTCAGACGGACTATCTGCAGAGGTTAGGGTGCGGTATTAAGGAAGCGGAACCCCTCTGCGACTTACCGGTACGCTCAATTGCGTATCGGTACTCGCTACATAGCTGTGTATCAACATCTGGAAAAGATGTTGAGCTATCAGATGATTTTATTCGGTAGTGGATTACAATCTGAGACCAACATATGGGCCATACCATCACGGCCTAAATAGGCAGATGTGGATATTCTCCTCCTCTCGAAAAAAAATATTTTTGAATTTGCACAGTACATACTATATGTTCTACTGCCACTTAAACGGCAAAAATCTATAGTGCTTAGGTATCGATGAGCAAAAGTAACAGTTTTAAACTTCAGGCGACAACTGTTGTTTGATAATAATTATAATTTTAAATATGCTGCCAGGAATCAACTAAGCTCCCTTCGCTAACTTTAAATAAAGCAGTAATTTTAGTAAAAATGAGGTTCAATTACGTGCAATTTCTCGTTTTACCACAGTCATGAAAGCGGCCACAGAAAATAAAGATGTATCCAAGAAGCACAGATAGTTGTTACTAGATAGCGCAACTCGCAGGTGGTAGAGGCCAGATCTAGTTGATACGGTATCTCAGCATCTATGGCATGTCTCGCTTTACTTTTTCGATTACATTCTATCGTTATCTCTTCTTGTGAAATCTAAAAGTTTCTACATGATATTTTAAAAATAGTAATGCATCTTTAAAGAGTTAACAGAGACAAACGTTTGATGCATAAATATATTTACTTATTTATGGTGTATGTGGATGATGCAGCTACTGTACTCAGACTGTGCAGACATTGACTATTTGACATTTGAGTGTGTTTGTTGCATCATTTTACATTTTACAGATTATATTGCCATTGAAATGATTTGTAAATCGATGTAAATGTAAATCTTGATATAAAAGAGTGGCAATGAGTTTCTTGCTACTTCTTCTCATTAGCTTAACCCTTTACGAAGTAGCGGTAGATTCAATAAGATTTTTTTTTTTAACATTCATAAGTGTCGTCATTTCCGTGACCTACGTGGATAAACTGATTTTGATTTATACAATTACTAATAAAAAAGTTATTTTTGTATTATTCAGTATTTTGTTAAATACAAATTATTAGGTGTATCTGGTGTACTACATCCTCATAATTATCAATGCTTCGATAACTGTATCTTGTTAATATATATTTTGAAATGAAATGAAAATGGATTTTGGAAGAAAAACTGACACATTCACACAAAAAAGTCAATGACAACAAAAAATATGCTTAATCTTAAAACTTAACCTACTTAATAAAAAAGATCAAACCGGTAAGTATCAAACCGGTGGTACTGTGGTCTGCCTGTTATAGTGCCACCAGTTCTTGGTAAGGTTTGATAAAAACTATCAATAAATAAAATCATAATATACTCATACAATTTTCTAAGTCTAATCTATCAAATTCAAATATTTTTATTCAAAATAGGATATGATATCGCTAATAGGAAGTCAAAAACTATCACCAATTCGAAAAAGTATGCCTCAGGCCTGAGAAGAATGGGTGTAAGAAACTCATTTCTTTATTTTCATTACAATATCGTTGAAAATGAAAAAAAAATATTTACGTAAACTTACAAAAAGCATCTGTTAATAGTCATAAAATGTTCACAAGTGCGCAAAAGCGTCAAAAAGTAAAATACGGAAGTAAATAAAAATATGTCAGTGGATGCTACAGGGTCGCAGAGACTCGCGATATGCATGATACCGTACTCCATACTTCCTTGCCTTTCCTTAGCTGCCTCATTTTCCAAACGGCGTAGGAAGCCGAACTTAACTTAGATGACAATTTCTCAATATGGGCCCCCATCGCAATTTAGAATCAAGTGTAACTCCTAGGAACACTGTATCAGAAACTAGGTCTAGAGTTACATTATTAAGTTTAACTATTTGTTCGTTACAATATAATATCGTTCATTTATTACTTAATAGCCTGAGGGCGGTCTCCCATTTACAATCTGTGGTTTGATTAAGAAATTCTTATTTTTTTTATATAAAACTAGCTGACCCAGCAAACGATGTATTGCCGATATTAAAATCGGGATACAAAAGTAACTGTTGATGAAGTTGTATGTATTTTTTAATGCTGACTCATAATCAAACAATTTAAAAAAAAAAATAAAAAAAAATCGTGTTGCCAACCCTTAACATTTAGGGGGATGAAAAATAGATGTTGTCCGATTCTCAGACCTACCCAATATGCACTCAAAATTTCATGAGAATCGGTCAAGCCGTTTCGGAGGAGTTCAATGTTTAACACCATAACACGAGAATTTTATATATTAGATATTGCTGTGCCCTTGCAGGGCGTCACTCATTGTCTACGTATCTAATGTCCCCTTTTGTAATAATTTTGTAAGAGTTGCGATAAAATATTTTGATTTGATTTGAAGTCATTTATGTTATAGTAAAATTTGCACACACAAATATTTTTTAAATTATTTTGAATTTCGTAATACATGAAAATTCTGGGATCTTGCTGTAAAGGCATATAGGTATACATCGATAAACATTTACATCTAAATCTTTGTTTAACTAATTTATATGGTTGAGAAGTATTATTATTAAGTAAAATGATTTTCCCAAAAAATTGCGATACAATCCAAGCAATTTGATTGATGCTATCAATATATTTATTAATATTTTAAACAAAACAAATCTTATAACTATGTTTACATTAAATTAAAATCATCATTACGGGGAAGTTTACCAAGATACTGGCAGCATTTCCGCGTTGGATAGCCAGGCTGATCCGTTGACTGAAATAGCTGCCAGCGCTTGGGTTTCCAGTAGCCCTGTTAAGGCGCGAAGATAGTACTTTGAACATTCTCCGCGCATCTGTGCCCCACTGACCAAGTGTCTCGACACCAAACGGCACAATGAGGCAAGATGCTATGAATATATTATGATATTAGTTAACAATAAATTTGCTTCGCCAACGTCTTAAGATGGTACTTACTTCGAAATATCTTATATATACCACTTTTTGAAACAGGGAGTAAAAAACCCAGAAGTTAGCGCCTCAATCGTAATCAGTGCTCGGAATGTATAAGCGATATGATGGCGCCACCTTCATCTACCACAGATAAACAATATCCCAATATAAATCAACGCGTACTCAAATTGATAAGCGAATGATAAAAATTAATACCGCCCTAATGGACCCTTAATGTGTGAGTCGCGACCAATGTATATCTCTTGTCTTAATACACTCAACTTGAAGATACTATTCTAAAAGATTCAATCATTACACATATTTTTATTTTTGATTGTTTTTTTTTTAAATCAGTTCACCTGCAAGGCTGAGATGTATAGAGCCTACTCACACTTTGCTCAGACGCATTTTATTTTTGTTTATAAGGGACGAGACGAGCAGGAGTTCAGCTGATGCTAATTGATACGCTATGCCCATTACAACGCAGTGCCGCTCAGGATTCTCAAAAAACCCAAAAATTCTGAGCGGCACTAAAATTACGCTCGTCACCTTGAGACAAGATGTTAAGCCTCATTTGCCCAGTAATTTCACTAGCTACGGCGCCCTTCAGACCGATACACATTACTGCTTTACGGCAGAAAAAGGCGCCGTTGTGGTACCCATAATCTAGCCGGCTTCCTGTGCCAAGGAGCCTCCCACTGGTAGTGCATATGTTCTACAAAACTAAACCTCTGAAATGTTTCTTTACTTGGATTGTTACTGTATATAACAACACAATCTAATACAGAACAAGACGCCATTATATTTTTTAATTAATATACGTTGAAACAGAACAATAGCCATGAAAACACTAAAATTAAAACGCGGTCCAATTTGACAGGAGACTAATGGACACTAAATTTCAAAACGGTTTCATGGACTTCATCTATTTAGTCTCTTTTTCACACCTAGGTTTTATGTGATATAGATAGTTATGTCACTTTCACACAGGGTCCGTCTATTACGCTAGAATACTAAGTTTATGGTACTCTCGGTGGAATTATTTATTCAAATAGGTTGTAATAGTAGTAGGTTATAATAAAACCTTATTTGAAACTCGCATTCAAATTCAAATTCAAATATTTTTATTCAAAATAGGATGTGACATTACTTGTTGAAAGTCAAAAACTACCACCCATTCCAAAATGAATGCCTCAAACCTGAGAAGAACGGGCGCAACAAACACATCGGGCTTTTTTTTTCATCGAAAAAATATGTCAACAAAGTAATATTGTATAATTAAACTTATTATTTAATGGCATGAGGGCGGTCACTCCATTCCCAATCTGTGGTATCATTAAGAAAGTCATTAATGTTATAGTAACCTTTACCACACAAACGTTTTTTAACAATTCATTTGAATAACGTGATACTTTTGTTTTGAACATTTTCTGGGATCTTGTTGTAAAAACATATACATCGCCCCACAAAAGACTTACTAACTCGACTTAGCCGAGAAGTAGGCATTATAAGTTTATGTCTGTTCCTGGTGTTAATATTTAACTCCTCTTTCTATATATCCATCAACTATTACCAATCGAAACGAAATAGCTCAACAATCAAACTAAAATCAATAAAACAACACAAGCAGAGTCGACGCATACAAGTACATCAGCCGAAAGCACACAATAGCAGACCAAATGAGTTTTCGTTGATAACATCTGTTATATCGCTCCTGTGATAGCGCGCGGCGATAGCTTATCACATACCCCGTATCCTGCACCCCCGTACCATAATATACCATACGCGACGCGGCCCTCGTGACACAAATAACGGTCTAAGGAGCTTTTAAACTGTTTTCTAGTGTTTTTACGTTTAATTAAAATCGAGTATTTTCTGGGTAACAAGCCACGGTTATTATTATTCGTCTAGAACATAAGTTCTTAACGTGGGCCCCCTTGTGGGCGTTTGAGACTTTCGGGGGGCAGTAGAAGACCCAGAGAAAATTTGGGGGCATTGAGATAGCGCAGATGGGGCGTGGGTAGATTAAAAAATATAGTCTAAAAAGGCAAAAAAACGAACGAAAATACTCTAAAAAAAACATATTCTCAATGTGGGCGGTGAGCAAAATAAGGTTGAGAAACTATGGTCTAGAAAGACTATGTATGACAGCTGTGGAAACGTTGAAAAAAATAAGACTTTAGAACTAAGAACTTTGAGCAATTCTCGCACCACAAATTGTCATATCAATCGCGAGTGTAAGACTTAGCTGGTCACGCACACTTAACTAATATTCCGGGCCTGTTTTTATTGGTTGTCTAACAGCAAGAGACTCTATCTAATAATAAATTATCTAAAGATTTAGTAATAATCAAAATTGTTAAAAGCAAAAAGGGACCGGGCATAGATAGTATTGTGTTATATGAAAGAAAATACTACTATATTTTTTTGGCGAATTAAGGCCTTAATACATGCCAGTGACCATCTTATAATGCGAGGGCGAGTGACCAGGGCGTACGAGTCATATTTAAAGGTTAAAATAATGACATGCTGGGCAATGAGAAAGTGTGACGAACAAAAAATGCATGTCACTGAAATGAAAATGTTGCGTTGGTCTGGGGTTGTTACAGGCACCTTTAAAATTACACCTATACATCATAAGATGCAGGAAGGCCGATTACGCTGGTATGGGCATGTAATGCGTAGGGACGAACACCATATGACGAGACGAGTCATGGATATCAATGAGGCAAAGAGAGGCAGATGCCGCCCACCAAATACCTGGACTAGAACTGTTAACAAAGACATGACGATGCTAGGCCTAATGCCAGTAATGACCCAAGATCGCAGAAGGTGGCGATCTTGTATCAGGAGGGCCGACCCCAAATAGGGAATGTGCCAGGGGAATATATATAATAATTGATGACAAATAAATTAATACTACACCCGATGAAATTTTTGCATTTTTGAAAACAAACGTTAATTACTAATTATGTCAGTAATAACGACCATCATGTTCACAAAGCATCCTTATACAACTAATGAATTCTAGCTCTAAAGGTTGATGCATCCAATATGCGATAATTTAAATTTATACAGTTATTATTAGTTATTCTTTATAACTTTTCATGCATTAATTAATATAATATAAACACGACATACATATTGGATCCAGCACCTTACAAACTAATTTGTTTTGTATATTACAGCTTTTATAAAATATCATTCACTTAAAGAGTGGCCGTTGAGTTTCTTGTATGTTCTTCTCACGAGCTCTACTTTTTACGAACATATGGTAAATTCAGTAATTTCAAAGGAATATTTATATTGACGATTCAAAAGCGGTTAATTTAAGCCTAATGGTCAAGTCAGTTAGTCCTCAAGTCAAGTATTAATGAGTCCTATTAACACCGCGTCCAGAATTTAACTATTGTGACCTTTGTTCATACTTACAGCTCGTCGTCAAGCCTTGCCGCCTTTATGAACCACAGTATCTTCTTGACGCATTACATCTGGGAGTAGGGTATAGTCGCCAAGGATGGTGTTACGCTTATGCATTAGTGGGCCGCAATCGCAGAGGAGATGAATAGGCATTTTATCAGCCTCAAGGGATAATACGCTCTTCCTCATGAATTATTTCGTCTGTTGGTGCATTCCGCATTTTTTTTAAAATAAGGTACGAGAAGAGCAGGACGTTCTGCTGATCGTGATTGATACGCCCTGCCCATTACAGTGCCGCTCAGGATGCGCTCTTCGCATTGACAAGACATAATATGTTAAGTTTAATTTGCCCAGAAATTTCAATAGCTACGGCGCCCTTCAGACCGAAATACAGTTATGTTTACACATTACTGCTTCAAGACTGGAATAGGCGCCGTTGTGGTACCCATAATCTAGCATTCTGTGCAATGGAGCCTTTCACTGGTAAATGGTAAGACAGTTCGCTCAAAAAGACAGACGGGGCGGGGACCAGTGCACGAGTAGATATTACTCGTATGGCATGCTCGGAATAACGAGTTTTCCCAGGGATTTCCAGAAATTTAGCTAGATCAGTTATTCAAATACCAGAGGCTCCTTTACACAGTATGCCAGCAAGATTATGGGTACCACAACGGCACCTATTTCTACCGTGAAGCAGTAATATGTAAGGATTATTGTCTTTCGCATCGGAAAGGCGCCGTGGCTAGTGATATTACTGGGCAAATGAGACTTAACATCTTATGTCTCAAGGTGACGAACGCAATTGTAGTGCCATCATTATCAGTTACCATCAGCTGAACATCCTGCTCGTCTCGTACTGTAATTAAAAAACCATGTGTAGTAAATTACATCCAAATCGTTAAAGCCGATTCACAGATACGTTAAACAGAGATAGAAAAGAAAATAAGATATAGTACGAGAACGCAGAATACTTATATGATAGAGTCACCCACATGTGTTGCCCTATCGCCGAACTTTCATATAAGATATGCAATAAACCAGACCTTATCTATACTTTCTACCAATAAATTGCCAACAGATAGCAAATTTGATTATCATTCTGGTACAAGACAGCTATATTGATGTTTATTTCACAAAATATCTAATCTTGATATAATGAAATAATAATGTCGCCCAAGCGCAAGTGGAAATAGCATACATGTACACTCACGTGGCTTGGCTTCAAGCAATACAGCAAAGCAATAAATTAATGCAGGGGCGTGCATTGGTTACTAGGCGCTTGAGTCCGACAGTACGACATTAGTTGTATGAAACGCTGCTTGCTTCGTATATGCAATCTGTATACTGCCTGCTGTAGGTAGTAAATTAACTTTAACACTCACGGACTAGTAAAAAAAAGGACTCCGTGTCACCTTACATAATAGTGCAGCACCAAAACAAGCCGATTAACGTGTAAATACATAGCCCCACGCACACACACTACTACAGGTCGGTAGGCGGCCATTATGAGAATTGTCATCGTCTGTGACAGATCAGTTCTCAATAAAATATTTTAAAAATGCCGTCGTGCCTTGTGAAAACATGTAAAAACGATACTATATAAGTATTTGTGGCCATATATGATTATTTAATGGAGAAAAAATTGTGTAACTAGTGTCGCCCGTAACCGCACACACACTAGTATAACGCTAATACACGCACACTTGCTAATATCACGACGCGGAGTCCGTCTTTTTTTACTCGTCCGTGCTAGTGCTATATTTATTTAGATTCATAACGCGGTAGGCACTGCCTGATTGCCGATATCATATGCACGCCCCTGAATGAACGTTGTCTACTAGATGCTGCCCGCTATGCCGTCCGCGTGGACGCTATTAGCACCAGAAATACTACGCATGCATCTAGAGTTATATAGCCTACAGCTGACCCGACAGACGTTGTTCTGTACATCTAATATATAAAATTCTCGTGTCATGTTGTTAAACTTTGAACTCCTCCGAAATGGCTTGACCGATTCTCATGAAATTTTGAGTTCATATTGGGGAGGTCTGAGAATCGGATAACATCTATTTTTCATCCCCCTAAATGTTAAGGGTGGTCCACACGAATTTTTTATTTTTTTTATTTTTTTGACATTTTTTTTAAATTTGTTTGATTATGAGTCAGCATTAAAAAATACATGTAACATCAAATTTTCACCCATCTACGATCAACAGTTACTTTTGTATCGCGATTTTAATATCGGCAATACAACGTTTGCTGGGTCAGCTAGTAAAAATACTTGCTTTTTATGTATTTGTCAATAATATTTCATAACATCAAGAATTATTTCGAAAAACATGCACCCTGTTGTAACAATGACATTGTTTCACAGCAGAACTGTCAAACCGTGCGTCAATACAACACAAATATTGGAAATAAAAATAATTATGGATCCCAAATCTGCATAATAACTATCCTATCTCTCAAGTTGGACTAAACTGCACTCCATGAAGTAATCCCCATTTAAATCCGGTCATTAGTTTAGGAATTCAGTGGGAACAAACATCAGGACACTGGATTTATATATATTAAGATGTGTTATCTAGACCTCGTGTAAATATAAATAAAAAATTTTAATTAATCTAATGAATAGTTCCTGTTTTTTGCCCGGACATATACAGGACGTCCCAAAGTTATGGGACATGAAGGGAAAGTACGTTAAATATCGTAGATTCCCAGACGAGGCAAGTATTTTTTTAGAAAATGTTTGAATGCAGAATTACTCACTTTTAAAAATAACATAAAGACTTCTTTCAGTAAAATACTCTATCTACGATATTTAAGGTACTTTCACTTCATGTCCCATAACTTTGGGACGCCCTGTTTACAGATAAAAAAGCACAAAACACAAAAAAATCTATTATTTACTTTTTTCGAATAAACAAGTTATTTTTTCTCTTAACGTGACACTATTTACGTTATAATTATTTATTGTTACTTTTTTATTATTAAACATTTTAAATACAGAATTATATTATTGTATTAACTTTTATTGTTACTTTCATAGATCAGCTTCATGTAAAGGATGGCCGTTCTAACCACGTTGGCACTTGGAAGCTAATTTCGTAGTATAACATTTAATTTCTCAAAATTGATACCTTAAGAATACTTTTTGATGTCTTTTCTAATATACTAGACACTACTACCGCAAGAAACTCTCCCAGCATTCTTCTTTTTCTTCTTCTCTTGCGCTCTTTTTAATGACATATACAATATTGTAGTGTTATTGCTATTGCTATAAAATTATTATAATCTAGTCCCAGGCAGTCGGATATTCAGATATGGAGTAGTAGGATTTACGACAGAGCCATTTCTTAACAAAACATTTTAATTTATTTATAGATAATGCCTGAACAGTGGCTGGGAATAATGCCTGAACAGAAGCTTTGAAACGCACTGTAGATATCCAGGTCAGGAGGATATCCTAGTTTGTGGTCAAATAGCTCTTCGGAAAACTTAACGTGACGGATACTTTATACCACTGGACTGGCGGCTGTCAATGTACTTTCGTGCCTGTTTGATATTCGCCATTTTGGCGCTATTGGCCATGTAGCGAGAGTCTGCGGTACTAAAACTAGTGATGACAACCTCAGCAAACATCGATAGGTAGGAAACTATTTACAAAAAAAGATGTGTACTGTATTATGTTGATTCTTGAAGTATAAATAACACGGAAAACGAACGAAATTAATTAAAAATGCAAAAATACTTCAGAGTATTGTACGTTCCTTCGCAGCCATTTGTATTATACGTCAAAGTTAGATCTCTGGACGCTCGCGAGTGGCGCTTCAAATAGGCACAAAAATAGACGACCGATATAGCCGAATGGTTAGTGACTCTGACTATTAAGCTAGAAGTCCCGGGTTCGAATCCCGGTAGGCGCAATCATTTCAAGTCATGGATGTTTATATGTATTTATGTATGTTTACGTAAGTATATTATATTAAATATATCGTTGTCTTGTACCCACAGTACTGGCAATGCCTAGTGTGGGGCAATAATTTGTCTAAAATTGTGTCAATATTAATATTATTATTATTATTTGCTGTCAAATATATGGTACAGCCTGACCAGTGGTATTTATACAGGTCAGTGGCAGTAAACGACACAGAGTGGAGCGATGCGGACGTCTCTACGCAACGCCAAGTGATCTAGCCGTTCACAGAGTACCCGATAAGTCAACCAGCTCTGCTTGTATAGTCACAGAAACATACACTATATTTAAATGCGAAGAAAAGAATAATAGTTATAATATTTAATACGATATTAGATCGGACGAGCTCATCATACTCGTAGCAGTCGAGACGGCCCATATTGCATTGTAGAGCTAATTGGATAGAGATCGTAATCAGTTCCAGCGATAAAATGAAATAGATAACATTCTGTAGTGACTTATTAAGGCCGTTCCCAGAATAATATTAGATGGTACGATACGCAGCCGTGTGTGTACGGTCAGCAAAAAAACTTTGATAGCGCAAAAAGTGCATGAATATCCATGAAGTTTGATCAATTATTTAAATATATTCATTGAATTTATCAAATTCTATTATCATGTTATTGTGTGATAATTAAAAATGGCTAAATAAGTGTTTAATAAAATTAATTGAAATTGAATTATGCCAACAGAAAAAATGTTTTAATATTGCTTAATTGATGATTTTAGCTGAAATAGAGTAGCAGATGCTATTTCTATTTGCTTTAAATAAATACAATTTGTAACAGAACCTAATCAATTGTTGGCTTATTATGTATGTTACGGTGTATATATAAGTTTTTTTGAATAGATATTTGTATGTAAAGGGAAATTCAAACAGAATTCTTTCGTTTTTTCGACGTTAATCAATAAAATCAATGTGGAAGAAAGATATTTATTATTAATAAAGGATATCAAAGTCAAATAAACTTTAATGAATTAGGCTTACACTAAGCGCTTTGAATCTTCATAAATATTTCTTTTAAATTACTGAATCTCACATATGTTCGGAAAAAGTAGAGCTCGTGATAAGAACATCAACTCGTGATAAGAACATCACAAGAAACTCAACGGTCACTCATTTCAATCAAATAGAGTACCTATTTTACAATAGCTGTTATATACACAACAAATTAGTATGTAAGGTGCTGCGTCCAATATATGAACCGTGTTTGAATAATATCAAATATATCATTACTAGAAGTTTTAAACTGATAATCCTCACTTCTGGGATTACTAGATTTACGTCACTCTAACGCTCAGTTGGTAAGAGCGCTAGGACAGAACCCGATAGGTCAGGGTTCCAGTCCCCGCATCGTTCATAAATTTTGTTTACAAATTTAATTTGTATGATTACCAACGTGTTTTATAACCATATAGGACTGAACATTCTATGCAAGAATTATTATTAAAAATTAAAAAAAAAAACATTAAAATCAGTAGTACTAATAACCTTGATATAACCCTTTTTTTATAAAAATTGAATTTAATTAACTAATCTGCTGACGGTACAGGCTATCAGCGATCAGAACAACGTATCGCGTTGTGTAGTTTTTGCGAAATTGAACGATCGCGTTCAGAATTAGACCCTACGTTTACTTGAATCCGTGAACGATACACAATCTAGGGCCCAATTAACATCCTGTGTACATAAAAAATAGAAAAAATGTCCTTTAATTTAGATTTTAGATTGTATCTGAAATGACAATTCTAAGAATTATTTAAACAAAATACTTTTAAAATGATTGTATAGTGTGTAATTGTAGCAGTGTTTTTGCGAAAAAGTTATATTTTATTTATATCATTTATTTACGGACGGTTACCCCTTAAAACTTGAGCCTGCAAAGGACACGAAACATGGGAAACAACGAAATAAATAATAATGGAAGTGTAACTTTTACGCAAAGATACAGCTAGAACTACACGCCTTTTACAAACTTAAAAAGTATTTTTTAAATAAATGCTAAAAATTATTTTACTATAATATTATGTATTAAAAAAGATGGAACAGCCGTTTACATATTGTATGACCCATGGACCACTATTGCGGTAACCGTGGGCGCTGCTCGTGGTCGCTCATGAAGTAGAGATTGTGATGATCGTGACATCAGAATCTCTACTTCATGTTGTTAAATTAATTAAGAATATCTAATAATTAATTTAACAACATATATAGAATATCTAATAGTTGTACAATAATAATCGTTAATAAAATGTGAGCGTTATTTATTTACCGAGTGTGTCGATTGATGCATCTACTGTCGGTGCTCAATAACTCTCGTAGATAGATTTTTTTATATAACTCGTACAAGCCATTGGATATTTGATGGTTGAGTATTTTTGTCGCATCACCGTACATTTATAATAATACTTAATTAGAATAATTTGTATAACTTTGAAGTTATACAAATTTCTTTGACTTTCTTGCAACATCAGCCAGGCTCAACCTTTTCCGAAGAGGTGGTGAATGGTAAAATTTGATATTCATTCGTGTGTTGATTTGTTTTATTAGATTAGATCCAATTTTTGAAAAAGCGTGACGCCCCAGCCTCATGCAATACCAAATAGAGTGTTTAGCGCGCCTTAAGAAGTTTATCTGTTCAAGCAGCATCGAATACTTGATGTTAACTGTTCTTTGAAGACACCATGTGACGTAATGCCAAGTGTTCCATCAAACATGCGTGTAGGAATGATATCGTATTGTTCCTGAGTGAAAATAAGGCGGACGATCGCAACCGCGAGGTATCGCCGCGTGAATCATTTAGCGCCGATAGAGGGCGGAGGTGACACGTCGCCCACTACGATCGTGGCGCAAGCGAGGAGATTTGAGCGATTATTGTTAAGAGCATTCAATCAAAATTTGATTGAAGCTGTATAGGCATGGCTTAACAGTTTAATCCCTTTTAACAATTTAATTTTAGTAGCGACGTTCCCTGAAAAGATCACGAGACGTCGGGTTAAATAAAATAATAAGTATTGAAAATGTGACTTTTAAGCAAAAACTAATGTAAAAACATTGTTACATATTTTACACACTTTATAATTCTTTAAAAAGTATTTTACTTAAGACTTGAGATAATTTAGTGTCTGTTAATATAATAAAAAAATTGGCAGTTGTTGAGACTGCCGATAGAAGTGAAAACTTAGAAATTTAAGAATTAATTAATTAAGGATTGATTCATAATGTTTAAAAACAATAAAATTAATAATTTCAAATTATTTTTAATAATTATTTTCAATAATATATTAAAATCAAACAAAAACACTATTTCAACAATGCACATTATATACACATTGAACTTTCACTAAATCCATTCAATTTCACTTATAAGATATACACAGATATATATATATATAACCTCCTTTGCACATGATGCCGGCTAGATTATGGATGGGTACCACAACGGCGCCTATTTCTGCCATGAAGCAGTAATGTGTAAACTTGAGTTTCGGTCTGAAGGGCGCCCTAGCTAGTGAAATTACTGGGCAAATGAGACTTAACATTTTATATCTCAAGGTGACGAGCGCAACTGTAGTGCCACTCAGAATTTTTGGGCTTTTCAAGAATCCTGAGCGGCACTGCATTGAAATGGGCAGGGCGTATCCATTACCATCAGCTGAACGCCTTGCTCGTCCCATCCTGTATTTTCATAAAAAAATAAAACAGCACTATTGTTGCACAACACGTCAGCTGTATGTATACCCATCCAAAAACAGCCTAACTATATAGAATTATATTTATTTTTTAATTATTTATTTATCGCGTGCGCCAGTCATGAGCATGTCAGGATTTTCTCATACCAAAAAGTCCCCAACCCGTCTGCAGAAGTTTTCATTTCAAAAATGTCACTTTTCACACTTCCCCCACACGGTGTCACGTAAACTAATAAATTCTTATGAATTGGACCAACGGCACCGGGTCGCATACACGGCCGATTACATCCTTTGTTGTGTGGAAGAAAAATGGCCGTGCACTATCGCAACGCGATACTATTCACTCCGAACAAGATTCGTGACTGACGATATGACCAGCTTCTGTTAATGTATGTTTAGTACACCAGCCCTATTGAATTACACGCCTCGCCTTGTTATAAAACAAACAGAGAGTTGCTATAATTAAATTATTAACTTCACGACTTTGTTGATAATAAGCTATGGTTTGTATGTACTCGGCCACATTATTTCTGGATCTCGCTGGAACGTGAAGTTCCCCTTTCACCCCCTCGCGCTCGTCCTGTTGCGTCAGTGTGGTTTGCAGTTAAAGGTTAAGAAGAGCACAAAAAACTAGTTGACTTCTTTTACATCAACATTGGCAGGTTCGTCTTGAGCTTTTTGCAATCATTAAACTACATCTATGAAAAGTGATGTGTGAAAAAAAATGTACATTTAAATAGTTATGTGAAATATTTTTAAACATGCTCGGCGGCCATTTTGAAACTCACCATGTTGTGTTTTTGTATTATTTGTTGTCATGGCGGTAAAACTAATTAGTACACTCTTGTATATTTTTTCTGCGTGTCCCATAATATTCATATAAAGTCCTCTTAATATGAGCCAATATTAAGGAAGAAAGCTCTAAAGAGTTAAGAGGTATTGTATTATATTGGAGCTAGTGTTGTTGTTATTAAACTAGTCACATATATTTTCTCCTCTCATAAATACCAATCCTGACAAAATTTCACCTCATTCCTGCCGCCGAATTCCATCTTCGCACACACACGCCACTAATTAGGATATCATCCCCACCATCTGGATGTGAGGCGTTCCTCCACAGTGCGGTTTTCAAGGAACTTTCTTCCACGTACAACAAAGCTGTGGAATGATCTTCCTTGTGCGGTGTCTCCGAGACGACATCACATGTGTACCTTCAAAAAAATCGCGTACACTTTCCTTAAGGGCTGGAAACGCTGCTGTAATTCCTCTGGTGTTGCAAGAGAATATGGGTGGCGGTCATAACTTAACTTAGCCTTTTTCCATAAAAAAAAATAACTTAGGGACGGACAGCGGGATCTCAATAATAGGTTATCTTGGGTAAACCGCACAAATTAAAGAACTAAGAAAATTAATCGTTGTAATTCAAAATATAAATTATATTAATTATTGGTGTTACCAACACAAACGATAAGATGTCCCGTGAATATCGTCGTGGTAGCGGGCGCCTTGCTGGGTGGGCAATACCGTCCACCATTTGTCAAGCGCGGCCGCTACCACGATACGCCTCTTTGTTGCCAGATCCGTATCGAACAATGCCCACACTGTTTTATATCCTTTAAACTGTTTAACACATTTGTTACACGCGTTCAAGAGTTAATTTCGTGTATTGTAGTGTCGATAGTTCAGATTTTGATTTCGGAATTAATTTTTTCATAATAATGAAATAATAAACAACAATATTATAGTTTCTTCTATTGTGATTTAGGTTCACTAGTTTACTGCAGTAAAAAAAATTATGGGAAAATGAGACTTAACATCTTACGTCTTAGGGTGACGAGCGCAATTGTATTGCCGCTCAGAGTTTTTGGGTATTTCAAGAATCCTGAGCGGCACTGCATTAAATGGACAGGGCGTATCAATTACCATCAGTTGAACGTCCTGCTCGTGTCGACCCTTATTTTCATTAAAAAATTGTTTATTTCTCAGGTTATAACTTAAATATCTAATGTTACTTTGAATTCAGATAATAAAAGTTGACTTGGACTGCAGTATTTATAAATATATAATAATTATCTTTGACTATATAAATATTATAACTGGTCCTGACTGACTATTTGAGATTTCAACTTTAGTTCATATCTAAAATTTCGCACAGAGGTGCTTTAAGTAACGAAATTTAACAACAAGAGGGGATTTTTGGTTTCAGTTCACCACGAAATGAATAAAATAAGGATAGCTCGTCATTTCCAAAAGAAGGAGTACTAAATACACTAAAGTATCAGCAATTTTCAAAATTTTACCCCTCAGAGGGGTGAATAAGGGTTGAAAGTTTATATTATAAAGTTGTTCAGTTTTAATGGACATATCGTTTTTTATGGAAAAGTGACACATTCTCTTGCGACACCTGAGGAATCGCAGGAGTGTTGCCGGCCTTTTAAAAAGGTGTACACTCTTTTAAGAAGGTAATAACGTCGTATTGTCTTGGAAACACTGCAAATGGAAGCTCATTCCACAGCTTTGTTGTACGTGGAAAAAATCGTGTAGGAACGTCCGTCACACATCCAGATCAAAGAGGATGTAAATACTACTGTATAAGAGGTGGGACTGCCTGAGTAAAAATTGAAATTTACTTTAGTATGAAACGTGCTGTGATTTGACATAACTTTGAAATTGTAGTAATTACAGTATGGCGATTGGCGACGAAGTTTGAAAGCAAACAGTTGCTTAAAACGTAGAGGATTTCAGCTATCTCCGTTTTTAACAAGATTATAGCCGTCATTTGTCAATCTATCAATGACTGCACGTTTCATACAATCGAGTGAATTGCTTTTTTCTTAGAGAATTTCGCCAGGCTGATCCAGATGTTCCAGTGTACTAGTGAAAGGCTCCTCTGCACCAGTGGGAGGCTCCTTTGCACAGGATGCCGACTAGATTATGGGTAAAACAACGGCGCCTATTTTTACCGTGAAGCAGTAATGTGTAAACATTACTGTGTTTTGGTCCAAAAGGCGCCGCAGCTAGTGATATTACTGGGCAAATGAGACTTAACATCTTACGTCTCAAGGTGACGAGCGCAATCATACTGCCGCTCAGAATTTTTAGGTTTTTCAAGAATCCTGAGCGGCACTGCACTACCATCAGCTGTACGTCCTGCTCGTCTCGTGCCTTATTTTCATTAAAAAAAAATGTTGCATAGAAATAGCCACAGAAAAGTGTAATTTTTGAATCGTGGTTTAGTTTCTTTATAATCAGTTATTATTTATTTTTATTATGAAAATAAGGGACGAGACGAGCAGGAAGATCAGCTGATAGTAATTGATACGCCCTCCCATTATAATGCAATGCCGCTCACGATTCTTGAAAAAGCCCAAAAATTCTGAACGGCACTGCAACTGCGCTCGTCACCTTGAGACATAAGATGTTAAGTCTCATTTGCCCAGTAATTTCACTAGTTACGGCGCCCTTCAGATTGAAACACAGTAATGCTTACATATTACTGCTTCACGGCAGAAATAGGCGCCGTTGTGGTACCCATAATCAAGCCGGCATCCTGTGCAAAGGAGCCTCCCAATTGTATTTTATAACGCAGTAGCAACACACAATAAAGAATCAAATATCATCTGATAGTATCAGCCCAAGTACAACACACAGACGGCACATAGGTGGTCAGTTATGGCGCACCCATTTGTAACCCCATTGTGTTCCACTCGTCCCTTTTGTGAATCGGGAGATACCACGATAAGCATCTTTGTGGTGTTACATTTGGAACACTGTTAAACGTAATTGATTTTTATTTCGTTTGTTGTCTGTGGTGTTTGTTGCCAGAACATACAACTATATAAGATGTTTGATTAGTTTTGGACAACTTACTTTTTCTTCTTTAGCAAGCTCTGTTTGTGAAACTCCTCAGAACTACAACATCGTTGCATACATTTAAGATAAACTGAAACAGTAAGGGCCTTACAAATAAACCTGGCATAAAGTTATATCTGAGAAGAAACCTAGAATATGTCATATGTCACTGTCAATACAATGATGATTCTGAAGTTTTCCGAATAATAAGGCAGCCTTGTAAATTAACGCGGGAAACGTCATACGAGTACGTCTGAATAAAGCAATCGTAAGCAAAATGTCTATTTGTTTCTGTAAACATTTTGCATATTCTCGGTTTATTCTTAGGTATAACTTTATGCCAATTTTATTTGTAAGGCCGAAGGAGTTACATTAATCATAGTAGCGTTGCTGGCCTTTTAGTAAGGTGTAAACGCTGTTTTGAAGGTACTCATGTCGTATCGTTATGGAAACACCGTACAAGGAAGCTCATTCAGTACGTGGAAGAAAGCTCCTTGAAAACCGCACTGTGGAGAACCGCCACACATCCAGAAGGTGAAGGATGATGGATTTCTTGTAAACAAAAAACCAGTCCCCTGAAAACAGGCTATGAAAAGAGCTTCCGATTCCATAGTGTGGTTGTAAGTGGCATAAAGTTCTTTGAAAAGCTTACTGTGAAGGAACGCCCCACATCCATATGGCGTGTGGTATTCCTCAGCAGTGGAGTTTTACTTAATCGCGTGTTAATCATTTTGACGGGATAGCAAGTACCGAAAACGGTCAAACGCAGTGAACATAAGCGATATATTTATAATATTAATAAATTGAGTAGACATTTTCTTGTAAGATTTGTATAGCAAATAGCCAGGTTTTCCCAGTTTTCTGGATTTTCCCCTACAAACCATATGTATTAGTTTTTTAAGCATAATAAAGTTTTATCCCTCAACACGTTAGATAGGGTTGTAGAAATAAGTTTTCTGATACCTATAACATTTATAAGGCTTAATTGTAAATTGCTTTAATAAGTAGATTATAAGTAATTTTGTATATATATTTTTACTATCAAATACAGAAATTTGAAATTTGATTTTTTTTTGTAAGATTTAGTGAAATTCAGAACCAGTATTGATAACGTATATAATATTATAGGAAAATATGACAGTAAATTTAATCGTATAACAAGAACTGTCAATATAATGACAATTAGAAAATAAATTGTAGCGATCAGAGGGCAGTCGATTAAATAAAAACATTTATTTACTGGAGTTATTTAGACTTTTACAGTCTAGATTTTGGCAAATATTTGACACTGCAAGTATATATTTTATAAATTACTACACGACACACGTTGTTCTGTACATAATTAATAAAATACTGTTTTTAATAATTAGTCAATAATATTTCATAATATCAATTAGATTTATTTCGTAAAATATGCTCTCTGTTGTTATAATGAAATTGTTTCACAGCAGAACTGTCAAACCGTGTAGTAGTAGTTGGACCTAGCTCCGTGAAGTAATCCCCATTAAAATCCGTTCATTAGTTTCGGAGTTAACTGGAAACAAACAACAGGACACTAGATTTATACATATTAAGATTTTATCATTTTTTTATTAATAATAATTAAACTAACACAAATGGGCTGATTCAACTATGTATTAATATAATAATATATATCCACGATTCGGAAACAAACTTCAATACTCATAATATCAATATTTGCATCTACCGGGATTCAAACCTGGAACCGACCCGCCAATGGTCAGGGTCACTAGCCATAGACAACGATATATTTAATACAATATACTTACTGACACATACATAAACACATATATACGTCCATGACTCTGAAACAAACAGCCATATTCATCGTTTAATGTTTGCACCTACCGGGACTAGAACCCGGGAACTCAGTGGGCAAGGACACTAGCCTCAGGGCTGTATAGGTCGTCGATAATCTAAATAAAACATCAATATTTTATTAAGCTTGTCTCAGTATATGACATAAGTGACTACTTAATCCTTATTAAACAAAACAAACCTATCTATCCGCGAAGCTATCCATCCTCGGTTGAATTACCCGCGCCACGCTGTTCGCGTTATCAGCCGTTCATCTTATCCTCCAATTATCTTATAATGACCGTGCCCCTTATCTCCCCACAATATTTATGCTTATTTAACAGATTTGAAGAAGCAATGATAAGTTCTGCTCATTAACCGACTTAATTATTGACTTAAGTATAGGCCACGCAAACAGAGTGATTGAAGATGGTTTGCTCTGCTCGCAAATAATTAATTAAGCAATGGATTTTTATATTGTATTTAAATATAGACATTACGGGATTTAGAAATAAACATGGCATAAAGTTATACCTGAGAATAAACCAATGCAAAATGTTGACTATATAGCTGACAACACTGTCAATACTATGATAATTCTGAAGTTTTCTGAATGTCAAGCAGCTTTTAGCAAAAAAACCGCTGGAAACGTTATACTTCCGATACTTTGATTAAGGATTGGTCTCCGCTGCACTCCAACTAGATACCGTAGGTGTAATCGCAAAGTGCGGCGACCAATACTACGCCCACTCGACTTTGCTAATAATTGAAACTAAAATGCCGGGTTGCGTTGTTAATCTTTGTAAAAATAATACTACAAGAAATAATAAAGACACTGGGATCACATATCATCAGAAAGTACTTTATATTTTATTAATTTCAATGTAAAATAACACTAAGCGAATGTTATTAAATTTGAGGGATGCCATTGAGTGTCAAAATGCCACGCACACAAGCCGCTAATAGTTGCCGTAATAAAAAAAGCAATTGTTCTTAGGTAGTAGGTAGAGCAGGTTAGGTTACAGCAGGTTAGGTTAGGTTAGTTGGAGCGCAATCCATAATTTATGGTCCGAATATACGAATCGTAAACAAAATGTCTATATGTAAACTTTTTGTATTCTTGGTTTATTCTCAGGTATAACATTATTCCAATTTTATTTGTAACATCCTACATGTTTGATACTATTATTGACCCGCACAATGAGAATATCCATAAATTGATTCAGTTGTAATGACCCACTTTAAGAAATACTTAAAACTTTCTAGAAGGTTCCAGTGAATTAGTTGAGTGATATATCAGTGGGGTAGATATAACCAAACAATGCATATAAATATGGATGAGCTTTTAACAATAGCCATCGGGTTATGAAAAGATCGCGTTGCAATTTTCACATATTGAGTCAAGCAGTCATTTACGTATGCTCCATTTACTGAACAAACGGTTTCAAGAACTTCTTTATTATGTGACCGGGACGTCATTAAGTTACAAGATTTGGCGGAAAGTGCGCCAAATACTAGAACACATTTAAATCAACTCAAATGAACAGATTATACAGAAATTGTATCAAGTTAAGGGGCAGAACACATGCTTTTTATGAATATCGGATATTTCTTAGATTTTTTTTTCATATTGGATATGGATGGGATTCAGAAGAACTGAAAAGAACTTTAGTTTTTTTACTCCCTTACTCTCTAAATTTCCTCAACGACTAAATAAGTTATTAAATCCGCATGGCGTGGACTTCGTGGATTCTTGTCTTTTCTTCTCAAATAAAGGTTTTCTTTATATGTTCTATTCTTAGTTTATGATGTCGATGTGTGTTTCTCGAGTTCAAAAGGGCAGTTTTTGGTGATTTTTAGGTCGAATCGTCTTCTTACGAGTGTCAAATGACCTTTGGGTTTAATGATTTGTATGAAAATTGCATGTATTTTTTTATTTGATATAGTTACACGGTAGTAAAAAAAATTTAACGCCAAAAACTAAAAGTACTGTTATTTCAATTATGTTCATATACTCTTATTATAACTGTAATTATTACCAGTGGGAGGCTTCTTTGCACACGATGCCAACTAGGTTCAGCTAGTCAATCAAAGCGATAGACAAGAATTTTGGTTTCAAGGATCCTGACCGGACTGCATTGCAATGGGCAGGGCATATAATTTACCATCACTTGATTATCTTTTCACTTTTTGTCACAAAATAAATCAAATTTATCCAAGATACATATATAAACATAGATTTATTCGTCCGCTTCCTCGTGTAACTTAAGCCAACATAATAGCGCGTTTTGTTTTAAAACGTAGCAAATTACACGGAAGAAATGTGCAATTTTATTTGTGTATTAACATTTTTATAGCACCATACATCTCTGGGAATTGTAGTCTTTTACAATTGATGGCTACAGCCAATGCAGTTTTAGCTATATGCCATAAAGCCGCGAATATAACAAAGGCGAAAATCTTATATAAGTAGTTGTTGTACTTGGCTTTCAATTTTCAAATAAATAATTTTAAAATATTCCTGTATGTACTTTTAATAAAATAGATGAAAATTGGCCATACGCCTTATCTCCTAAATGACTTAATATTATATTTTAAATAAACTACATTAAAAATCTTTTTTCTTATAGTTTTTATTAAATAATCTTGCCCAACTATACTCTACAGTGTTTTTTATAGAAGAGGAGTGACCGCCACCCACGTTCTCACCGCCACCCACGTTTTTTCCTACAGCAGAGGAATCGCAGGTGAGTTTCCGATCTTAAATGATGGTGTACGCGCTTTTTATAAGGAAACTAGCTGACCCGACAGACGTTGTTCTGTATATAATAAATAAAATAATGTTTTAATATGAATTTGTCAATAATATATCATAACATCAAAAATTACTTCGTAAAATATGCACCCTGCTGTCGTAATGAAATTGTTTCACAGCAGAACTGTCAAACCGTGCGTCAATAAATTCTCTCATCGAAATTATGTATGGACACATCAAAGGAAAAACAAATTTGTTGTTTTTATTTAATTTAGCAGCATTTTCCTATTTATTCACCTTTTAAACCTTCCCTGGACTTCCACAAATAATTCAAGACCAAAATTAGCCAAATCGGTCCAGTCGTTCTCGAGTTTTAGCGAGACTAACGAACAGCAATTCATTTTTATATACATAGATAATGACGTACTCTGGAAACACATTGCAAGCTCATTCCAAAGTTTGGTGTTACGTTGAAAAAAGTACTTTGATTATTGCACTGTGGAGGAATAGGTAAGATTTAACGGCAGGAATCAGCTGAACACTCCCCGTAAATGATGCGGTAGAAGGCACACCATGAAACGACATCTTTATCAGGAGTGTTAATAAAAATCGAAAGGAAGGTATTTATTAAAAGTAATTCACAAAGACACATACACACACACACAGATATACACAAAAACGCACGCACACCAAACCACACACGCACAAATACCACGTCTTATTATAAATATTGTAAATCCATTATTAGAAGTAAATTATACAATTGTATTATTATAACCTAACTTAAGTTCTGTGGATTTTGTGATATAATAAATAAAAATAAAATAAAAATAAAAATCTCTACGCGTCGCCTCTTCATCATCAAAACATCAACTTTTAAACCGTTTAAAAAGCAAAGAAAACGTTTGACATTCATGAGTGTCATTTTTTAACCTATATGAATAAAGTGATTTTGATTTAATTTGATTGGCTTTCTAAAGAATATTCAAAAAAGGAAAAAGGCCTTTATGCGCGGTCATACCTCATTATCCACAAAAATTGATTTCTTGAGTCGATTACAACATATCGCAATGAAAATATTCCGACGCAAAAAAAACAGTGCACAAAGAAGGATATAAAGAAAATTTTGAATCGAATAGAATATTTATATATAATTTAAAATATCCAATAAAAAATTTGGAAATTGCTTCCCGAAAATAAACTATGGAGCCAAATCTCCGAATTTTCAGCCATAACAACATTCTTGTTTTAAAGAATTTAATAGAATTAGTACTTTTCTAAAACTTAAACCGAACAATTTTTAAATTTTATATGTAAATTTTGAATAAACAAAATAAAACCAGTAAAATAAATGTCTATTTGCAGCTTAGCCATATAATCAACACGAATATTGTAGCGTTTACAATCCTAATCAGTCCGCGCCTTAAGGGGTTTTACTAATCTATATTATAGAATTCTTAATAAGTACGTATGACACGTGACGTATTAACCTGAAAACACCGACTGATATAAAATTAAGTCAGATATAATTAAATATAACAATCATATTAACTATATGATAATTATAAAGATATTTTAAGCTTTATCGCGCAACACTTAGAGATAATTTTTAAATAAAGTGTCGCACAACTTCGTAAAACAATGGCTGCTGACTTGATAAGCTTATAAATAATTGTTTCCCGATAAGTGTAATTAGGTACGCTCGATGTAATCGCCTCATATCTCCAAGTTAGCAGGAAGTGATATCGTTGTTTGGGAATACGAGCTTAATTATAACTTGCTATTATTGTAGAGTGCTATAAATTTAAATGACTCATAAAAAATAGTTAGTAACTTTTATCTTCGACTACAAAAATGCAATTTTTCACTGTTATGCTAACTTTTTAATAGATACCTTTGCACAGGATGCCGGCTAGATTATGGGTACCACAACGGCGCCTATTTCTGCCGTGAAGTAGTAATGTGTGAGCATTATTGTGTTTCGATCTGAAGGGCGCCGTAGCTAGTGAAATTACTGGGCAAATGAGAATTAACATCTTATGTCTTAAAGTGACAAGCGCAGTTGTAGTGCCCCTCAGAATTTTTGGGTTTTTCAAGAATCCTGAGCGGCACTGTAGTGTAATGGGCAGGGCGTTACTACTACCATCTGCTGAACGTCCTGTTCGTCTTGTCCCTTATTGTCATAAAAAAAAGCTCAAACAGGCAAAAACTACAAATAAATCAACTCTCACATTTCAAAAGTGGCCGAAATAACATTGTTGGTGTCGCTCCACTGGACAAAGAGATTTTTTTTAAATATAGTAGCATTTGGCTATTTGGAACGGATATAGAAGGTTCTAATCGCACCGGAACTTTTATGCGTTAGAAGTTTTTGAAGGAAAAATTTGTTTAGCCGCGTCAGGCACTTTTTGGATGGGTCAAATCGCGTGGGTTCGCGTCCCCGGAATGCTTATAGCAGTATATCTGTAGCTATACAGCTGACGTATTTAAGATTACGTTTAGTAGTAGTAGATTAATTAGTTTGTATTGTTACTTTAAGATTAAGCGCATAACGATTTTAGGACGTTTTTATAATAACTGTTTTGTTAGATACTTTAGGTCGGTCACTTAGTTCAAGGCGTTTGAAGTAGGTATAGGTTGGCAGGTCATCTTGTCATTAAGTTAAAGAGTTAATGAGCTTATTTAAATATTTTGTCCTCCGAGTCTGTTTTCCGACAGCAATCCAGAAGGGATGAATAAAAAGTCGAGAAACAGAAAACACAAACTCAAGTATATTACAAAGCCATAAACATGAAAACTATATCAAATAATGCTTTCTTCGAAACAAAGTAGTAGGAGAGTCCGATAAGAATCGTCATAGAATTTATGCCGCGCTGATAAGCCAGGGCGGTGCTGATAAGCCGCCGGCGAGGGCGGTGATAACGCCGCCCGCCCAGATGCGATCTGTGATTAAATAGCTGCTCTTATCAGCGGAGACACTGGGGATCTATGACGTGTAGACTAACCAAAATATAGAGAATACATTTTTTTTCAGTCTTGACTGGGGCGATGTATATGCTTTTACAACAAGATCCCAGAAAATGTTCAAAACAAAAGTATTACGTTATTCAAAAGAATTGTTAAAAAAACGTTTGTGTGGTAAAGGTTTTAATCAAAATCAAAATCAGTTTATTCACGTAGGTCACGGAAATGACACTTATGACTGTCAAAAAAAATATTTTTCTTATTGAATCTACCGCTACTTCGTAAAGGGTTGAGCTAATGAGAAGAAGTAGCAAGAAACTCATTGCCACTCTTTTATATCATGATTTACAGATAAAGTGTAAAATGATGCAACAAACACACTCAAACGTCAAATAGTCATGAATGTCTTACACGAGTTACTATAACATAAATGACTTTCTTAATGATACCACAGTTTGGGAATGGAGTGACCGCCCTCAGGCTATTATGTAAAAAGTTTAATTGTAAAATATTACTTTGTAAACATATTTATTCGATGAAAAAAAAGCCCGCTGAGTTTGTTGCGCCCATTCTTCTCAGGTCTGAGGCATTCATTTTGGAATGCGTGGTAGTTTTTTGACTTTCAATAAGTGATGTCACATCCTATTTTGAATAAAAATATTTGAATTTGAATTTGAATGAGCGGCTTTATAGCTATGGTCTTGATGGTACGTTGGGAAACAGGTGACGCAGTTTCATGCAATGTATGCATGTGTGACTCAGACATGCTAGCACTGATCTACGTGCAATCTGTGCATCAACTCATTTTGATCGTCAACTCTCTAAAATCTATTATTTAATATGTTTGTGTAATTAACATGCATCGCTGCATGTGCTCTGTATTAAGTACAATGTTTTAATGATTACTCCAGCGGGGATCGGTACTACAATACAATACAGTAATTAAAACAGTACTTTAACTTCATACTACCTACAGCGCCCGAATCGACGCACGCACACATACACACGATTTATATGGCCGCTAAGCAATCATGGGGAGAGAACACTTTTGAGTGCCACACTGTTCGCCGCTGAGACCGGTCGCTTTCCGAGTTAAATTAGCTGCACCACACCGTCTGCCTCGTCAATCTGTTTGTATTTACCAGCCCTAGTGCGCTGCCGTGGCGTAGGTATAAATTTCAAGGGGACTGCAGACACAGAGACGCTCCTGTAATATAACTTGTATTGTGTTCATCTCATCGTACACATATTGCGTTCAAATAAAAAATAACTTGACAGTCGATCTGAAGAGTAGTGAATGTCATCTTAGACAGTGGTAATAAACACATACAGCCAAATAAAATTTACTCTGTAACATCTTACTCTGTGCTGAAATATGAATGCGTTGTCTGCAGCAATCCGTCAATCAGATGAGATAACGTAAACTTTTGCTATATTTGTATATCTCCTTCACCCTCTCACCATTATTATCCACCCTACAATATGCTATACTAAATATGTATTTTATTAAGAGTTAATATCTCTTGTGATAATTTATATTATAGAGTTTCTGTTAAATGATTTATTGAGTTTGGAGATGTGTGACTGACAATATATATATATATAATGAATATGAATAGCAATGACAGTACAATATTGTATATTTTATTAGAAAGAGCGCAAAAACAGAATGCTGGGAGAGTTTCTTGCGCCGCTTCTTCTCTCTCAGAGACCGATTTGTTTCCGAAGCAGTAGTAGTATCTAGTATATTAGAAATGGCATCAATAAGAATTCTAAAGGAATCAATTTTGAGAAAATAAATGCCTTTATGCCTTTTTAATCATAATTATAAAAATTCGACGAATTTTTATTACATTCGGACTCAGTGTTAGACTATACTATATAAACAGAGGTAAAAGAAATCTAAAGGTTTTCAGAAAAAATATTCAGCTGTTTTGCAGCAAATTGGCAGTTAATGTAAGAAACATAGAATATAACTATTAGGTGGTAACCTATATAATATGTTCAGTATTTTTTGGGTCTCTACCACGTCCTGCTGACATAGGTAAATTGTATCGAAACATCGCGAAAAATCCGGATCTAATCTACACGCTATAAGTGCTATTGGAAAAAACTTATTACTAGTGGAGAGAATTCTATGCACATAATTATGTAATAATATATATATTACTATGGATGAATATTATAAAATGTCTGTACCAGAATAATATATTCCTTTGATAACTTATATGTCGTGGCCAAGGACGTCGAGCAGAAGAAATGAGTACGATAATGGTTTGGTATTCGTCTTAGCTCGGGTGTAATCGCCGTGCAGCGCGAGCGTGGGCGAGAGCGTGCGCCGTGCGAGCACTGAGCAGGCAGTCAAGGAAGAACAATCGAGCGAGGCGGCTGTGTCGCACGCGTATGGCGGGAACACCACGTTCTTATCTATTATTAGCTATGAAGTAATGTAAACTTCTTTCTTCTTTAATATACTTCTTTCCTTTGCTGACCCATTATACCCCTGTTTACTCTTGAAATTTCATTGTTAATAGCTGTCACTGGCTGCCGGTCGAGGGGCTATAGGCATATTTTGTTAATATATATTTATCTGATAACTGGGTTTCGTAATTTATCTGCGTGATCTTTTAACCTTTTCAGTGTAGCGTCGTGTAAGTTCTGTCATAATCATAATGATTTGCAATGTTTATACTTCGTGTTCAATGAGTATAACTATTATTATTATTATTAAAGTCTCCATTAGTAAAAGCTCATAAGTCGGACCTATATAACTATATAACTGACATTGACAGGTGACAGCAAACAATCAAACCTGAGCTTGCACCAGCATATTATTTGATTTTAAATGATTTCTTGAGGTAAATTTATTTCTTACTTACCACCTTTTGAGCTAATATACAAATATATTAGCGCAGTTGAGAACTTAACCAGTACGAACACTTATCCTTAGCAATCTTATTTACATTAACTTACTGACTCTTGCTCCCGAACCCGATAACCTACTTACCTGTAAAAAAAAATATAAATTAAATAACATTATAATATCATTATGGCAAAGAGTCACGACCTGTAATGACTGCAATTGACCTATTCAGAGCTGGCGCAACTTATGAGTGAAAGCGATATTTTTTTAAATTTGTAAATTTTAGACGTCACGAAAAGCAAATTAGATTTTCTGCAAAGAACCTACAATTGCCCTGGTTTTCTGTAATTCAAACCAGGGCATAGCTTCTACAATAAGAGTTAGACAGCAATATATTAGATACAATATATTCTTAAACATACATGTATATACTCAGAAAACATTTATATTATGAAATTTTTTACTGGAATTCAAACTCGGGACCTTTAGATTAAATTTCAGGCATGCTAATCACTAGGCTATGACATGGCAGCTAGTAATAAAAATATGTATTATTCACTCAACTTGATTTTGAACTCCATTTGCCACGACCTTTCGATATAATTTCTATTACTGGGAATATCCTAGGTGTATGAATCGCACTTCTGACAACGTTAATTAATAAAAGACTTACTTTATATTATTGAATTTATTATATATTCAGTAATTGACTAATAATTAACATAAGTAATATGCAAGAGAACAGTGAACTGTATTCTCAGACACGTTGACAGTTAGACAGAGACAATACAAACTAGCGTATAGAATTGGGACGCAACCGTAGTGAGGTGACATTTATAATTCTATCGCTAGGTTACTGAATTGTACAATATATAATATAACTAAGAATTGAAATAAAAATGGTACCAAGTCTTCGCTATTATGTCTTGTGAATGACTAGATTTTAGAAGCTCCTCCATGGTTTTATTGTTGTTGTATCTGGGTAAGGTTGGGTATCGGTTGTAGGTATCTGGGTAAGTTACCCGCTTCCGCTTACAACTTGGCCAGTAAAATCTGCATTCAAATGCTAAATATAGTATTTGATGTAAAAAAATCTGCGGTTTATGTAAATGAGATGGTTACTAGTAGCGTGTACACATAGCACACCACTACAGAACTTTACGTGGTTATGTTTAATTGACACGTGTAATACCAGTCGTATTATCACGGATGGATTACACTGATATCAGAAGTGGGATAAGAATTAGTGCCGATTACTATCATGAAACTGTTCCTCAGAAGTGGTAGTTCAATTTTAATTTATATAAGGTAAATAAGTGTCCAAATGGCAAAAAACGAAACCCTTATGGATTCGTTATGTCTGTCTGTCTGTCCGTCCGTATGTCACAGCCACTTTTTTCCGAAACTAGAAGCACTATACTGTTGAAACTTGGTAAGTAGATGTATTCTGTAAACCGCATTAAGATTTTCACACAAAAATAGAAAAAAAAGCAATAAATTTTGGGGGTTACTTAGAACTGTACCTCAAAATTTCTTTTTTCATCAAACCCTACGTGTGGGTTATTTATGGATAGGTCTTTAAAAATGATATTGAGGTTTCTAATATATTTTTTTCTAAACTGAATAGTTTACGTGAGAGACACTTCCAACGTGATAAAATGTGTGTTCCCCAACCCTGTAACTTCTAAAATAAGAGAATGATAAAACTAAAAAAATATTTGATGTACATTACTATGCAAACTTCTACCGATAATTGGTTTGAACGAGATCTAGAAAACAGTTTTTTTTTAATACAAAATAAATCGTAAACCGCAATTTACCTTTCATTCGATGAACTCATATCATATTTTTATTAGTTGAGAACTTTTATATTATGTTACTTGCTGGTACGGAACGGGTGAGGCCTTAATGGGCGAGTCCGACTCGCACTTGGCCGCTTTTTTTGTTTATCAAGGGCATCCATAGCGCAGTGAACGCGTGTATGAGGCATGACCTTGACGCATGCGCGATGACGGTTGAAAGCGTAGCGCGCGCTACGATACCCGTTTTCGCGCGTTTGCGTCGGGTGCATTTGAGTGCCACAAAGCGTTCAACAACAACGACAGTACTAAATGGCTATATCGGCAATGCATTTGTTAACGTACTCAATTACTGAAAGCGCCCAAACTTTCAAAGATGAATTAGAAAGTTGAAGATGAAAAGGCAATGTGTGCACTAATGGAACTAGTCGGAGTATGTTAAAGACCATGAAAGCTATCCAATGAGATCAGTGCATTCCTACTAACAAATATATAACATAATTAAAAAAATACTATTCCAAAACAATATACTTTGCACCTAAAAGTAAAAAAAAGCGTATTCTTCTACAACTTAATAATACTAATAATAATTTACTACGCAACCCGGCATTTTAGTTTCAATTATTAGCAAAGTGTAACAGAACATGTGGTAAGTTAACGTAACATATTGTTCGAGACTGGCTCGAGTAGCCCACTTGGGCGTAGTATTAGTCGCCGTACTTTGCGACTACGCCTGCGGTATCTAGCTGGAGCGCAGCGGAGACCAATACTTAATCTAAGCTATCACTATTTTCCTATACAATGTTTTTATGGTGGTATACGATAATTTTATCAGTCAATCAACTGATCCTAAATCGCGCGGATTGTACGTTTCGGCGTCATTTTATGAAGTACACGAAACCTAAATAATCTGAATGTTTTTTATGGTAATTCAATTACAAGAACGTGTAATTCTTAATATTATTCAGAAATAGTAAGAACAATGCCTTGGAAAGAATATTCTAGAAATAACAGGAAACATGGAATGTTAGCTGTTACATAGAACGCTAGAAAATATCAAATAGTGGAAAAATGCATGTTTTCTTTGCGCTGCGTTGTAGAGATAATATAGGGCTGCCACTCAAGTAAGAAATATAACTAGGATATTTTCATTCAGATGAGATGATATGAAATTATTTATTTTGCTTTGGAATATGGTGTATCCAGATGTTAAGTATTACAATGTATCCTCTATCCAGCTTATATTAAAAGCATGCAAAAACTTAAGAGAAGTAACAAGGTTTGGAATGTCCCGAAATTAGGATGTTAAATTTAAATCATCATTAAAAAAATTAAAGTTACGGATATCGGTTTATATTAATCCAATTAACGAACTATACACATCGTTTTTTCTAGAAAAGTCCGAATGTATAAAACAGAAAAAAGTTAATAAGTTTATCACTTAACTACCTAAAATAAATATCTAATAAATGTTATTTCCATACTTCATACATTTATGTTTAACTATTATTTGTTTTATAGTCATAAAATTCGGCAACTATATATTTTGTGCAGTTTCGATGACAGAAAATAATATTGTCAATATAATAAATTATATATTACCCTTTATCCTGATGCCAACTAAATTATGTGTACCACAACGGCGCCTATTTCTGCAGTGAAGCAGTAATGTGTAAGCTTATTGTATTTCGGTCTGAAGGGCGCCGTAGCTAGTGAAATTACTGGGCAAATGAGACTTAACATCTTATGTCTGAAGGTAACGAGCGCAATTGTAGTGCCGCTCAGAATTTATGGTCAAGAATTCAGAGCGGCACTGCATTGTAATGGACAGGGCGTATCAATTACCATCAGCTGTCCTACTCGTCTCGTCCCTTATTAACATTTAAAAATACTATAGTATCAGTTCACTTAAAATGAAATAGCTAATATTCGATATGTTAGAAGACTAAGTGACGCAACACCTAATTACACTAATATTATCTTACCAGTGTTGGCTTCATTTACTTATTGAATAAAAATAATGAAATTTTTATTCGGACTTTACTCATCTAAATATTCATTCATGTGGGTAAGCTTAAGTTGAGTAATTTTTAAGCATTTCCCGTAGATATGTATTCAAAATAATAATAGAACATTTTTCAAATGTTGCACTTGGCAACCCTACTTATCTGAGCGTCCACGCGGCCAAACTGTCTTATCGCGGACACTTTTCACGTTTTTCACCGATACACAGCACTAGAATAGGACGGCTAGTGCGCTGATAGTGGCTTTATTGACCCGTTATAAAAGGTTATGTGATCAAGACGTGATACGAGCTTTTATTCGTGAATATGATTCGAGTTTATGGCTACTATCGGTTGCGGGAAATTTTAAAAATCGAATTCATACTTTTGGATTTTGCACAGATTAAAATTGATTTACGACGGCGCCATTTTGTCGGTTCTTTGCATGAAACTGCTTTTTATTAACTTGTTATTACTAGTTTTAATAGATTCCCTATATTATTATTTATTTACTTCCACAGCATTATGAGCTATGGTATCCTTTTATAATGGGGTAATGCTGCTGAGATCAATACGATATTTGTGCTGCAGAAGAGAGCCGTTAGAGCCATTTATAACATGGGATCTAGAATTTCGTTAAAGAATAAGTTTAAAGAAATAGGTATTATGACAGTAGCCTCACAATACATTTACGAGAATTTGATGTTTGTACAAAATAATAAAAATAAGTTCACAAAACTAAGTGACTTACATAGTATTAATACTAGAAATACTTAGACTTGTCATGCCTGCCACAAGACTCCATAAAGTCAGTAATTCTTTTAGGTGTCAGTGTGTTCGCTTCTATAATAAACTCCCCGAACATATAGCAAATATGTCTATAAATAAATTCAAAGCCTGCACAAAAAGTAAATTAAGCAGCAAAGGCTATTACAATATCCAAGATTATTTAAATGATAAATCATCCTGGAATTGAATTGATCTACTTAAAGTATGATTTGTTTTATGTGATTTTAATTGTTTGATGTTATTTATATTACTTATTTGATTTGTTTGATTTTAATTTTATCTGTTTGATATTATTTATTTATTATTATGAAATTAAGTGTATGACTGAACTTAAGCCATTGTAAATCAATGTTATGAGTTCAATAAACGTTTTGATTTTGATTTTTTGATTTTGATTTTATTGTGAGTAGATATTTGTTCTTTTAAATACGCATGAAGTACCCAAGTATTGGAATTAGAGTTATAAGCCTTGATATTATTAAAGAAGATATTCGCTGTGTGCAATAACTAATTCTAATTCGAAAAAAGATTCAATTAGTTTGATCCATTTATTGTTTTAATTGTTTAGGTAATTTATACATATAGATAGAGCCTCATTCTGTTAGGCAGTGCATGACAACAGGCCAGGCTTATTACTTTAGTGTGCGTGACAGCTACGTATTAAAGTCGTGATATGAATGTTACTATGTTTTAATGTACGTGCGGTGCTGAAAAAAAATTTAACTGCTCGCCGTTATTTCTTTCCACGTGTTCCCAGCTATCACAGTATATCCAGACGCATGAATGATCTATATAAATTACGACATAAAAATTAATGTATTTTTATTTAAACAATATGTTATGTTTTTAAAGTGATAACCCTCACTTCTACAGGACCTCCGGCGTTCCGTGCCGGTGCTCTAACCAACTAAGCCAACCGTTCGAGTAGCGCCTCGCTACAAAATTCTGTTTGCTTTGTTCAACTCTCAGGTTGTAGCTTCATCTACAGGATCTACTTTACAGTTGATAACCTGCTCAACCCCAATATTTGCATATTAGGAAATTGACTTGAGATGTCGCTCTTGTAAATCTAAACAATATGTTATGTTTTTAAAGTGATAACCCTCACTTCTAGGATTAATAAACAAATAAAATTTGAAAAACAAAATCTCGCATCGTTCGTAAAATTTTGTTTTTTTTTTTTAAATTTATTTGTGTATTTTTATTTGTAACAGAACAGTTGAACAGTTGATTACAGGTTTATTTTCAATTTCACATTTATTGGCGATTCAGATTAATAAAAAAAAACTACGTTTAAAAAAACCGACTTCAAAAACTGAAAAGTATCAAATAACTAAAAATTTAATTTAATACAACTCTTATGCAAACCTTTACCTTTAATATTAATGAAATACTATTATTTATATGTTCTATTGATAGGTTTTAAGTCAGTGCCAAGCTCTATACAAAATAAAACTTAATATTATAAACTTACTGTTATTTGTTTAGGTTGTCTGGCCACGTGTGTCTGTCCGCTTGGTTCTAGACGTAGCTATCCCGCTCAAAGTCACACGTGGCGAGTGTAGGTACCTTTATTACATTTCGCATGGCACCGACTTCAAAGCTATCAATATATGTAGCAAATACAAATAATAGTATTACAAATAATATAAAAGGTAAAGGTTTGCATAAGAGATGTATTGAATTAAATTTTTAGTTATTTGATACTTTTCAGTTTTTGAAGTCGGTTTTTTTAAACGTAGTTTTTTTTTCTACGTTTTAGTGTCAGTTAGTAATAATATATAATAAACCTGAATGAAAACTCCAAAAAAAGCCGTACATAGAAGAAAATTATGTCATCCAGGTAGACAAAAATATTCATATAAATGTTCATAAAGTCAAAGCTAATGGGCCAAACTATGTAAAATTTTAATGGGACCAAATGGCATCTATTTCGCATCGAACACAAGAATTGCGTAAATCGGATCATAAATCTCAGAGTAATCGGTGTACATACATAAAAAAAATACCGATCGAATTGATAACCTCCTCCTTTTTGAAGTCGGTTAAAAAAGTAAAATATTATTAATTAATTTTATAAATCAACAGATTGGATAGATTTAAAGTCACTTTGCAGGTCTAAATATACCTTATAACCCCCAGCGGTTTCAAAGTGGCACATAACCAACAATTATAATTCGCTTATCAATTCGTTGATATAATAAAAATTAATTAGTCATAGAATTGAAAACAAGAATATTACGGCGGACAGTATCGTAGCTCATTAGCAACTTATCTTGCAGTTGCATTGTTTAACAGAGTGAATAACTATCGGCTAATGAGGCGGATAGCGGGTTCGAACCCGTTGGTGACGCTGATAACACGTCTTATCGGCACCTGCATTACGGTGACCTTACTGTGACCTTAGGAGCTTACACGCCTTCCGTATTGGTTTTTGAAGTGAAAACTTTGTTAGCGGCGTTGAGCACTTTTCTTGGGATGGGTATAAAATGTTAAGCTCGCGTCAGGACAAATGCCTTATCGAAAATTCGTAAGTCAGTCGTTGAAATTATTGATAGGTATTAAATGTTAAATGTTTCACTTTAAAAATAACAAATTGTTTGGATTTGCAAGAACGAAATCGTAAGTAAATGTTTGCAATTATTGGGGTTGAGCAGGTTATCAACTGTAAAGTAGATCCTGTAGATTGTGCCACAACCTGACAGTTGAATAAGATATACAAAAATTTACGAAGCATGCGTTACCGAACGGTTAGCTCAGTTGGTAAGAGCGCTCGGACGGAACCCGAGTGGCGCGGGTTTGAGTGCCGCATCGTTCATAAGTTTTGGTTACATATTTGATTTGAATAAAAATATTGATTGAAGCAAAAACTTCCTTAGCAGCGTTGATCACTTTTCTTCTGATGGGTATAAAATGCTAAACTCGCGTCAGAACACGTGACATGATCGAAAATTCGTAAGACAGTCGCTGAAATTATGGATGCAAGTTGATTTTTCTGAGAGATAGACTTTTTAATGTAAAATAATTGTAATACTACTGAAGTGTTAATTTTTTTATGTAATATAAATTGTCATTATTGTGTACGATAGCGCAATAAATGAATATTGTATTTTACTACAAACTAGTACATAGCGACATATACAAACAGGCGTGAAATTCAGCGAGTGTCATTCCCCCTTATTCATAATGGTCCGCTAACTTTAAACAGCCGCTAAGGAGTGTTTTTTCTCATTCTGACTTATGTAAATAGAAGAAGACAGAGTGCGTATTAGCAATGCATTAAGTTAGCAGACAATTATGAATAAGGGGGATTATGTTTTATTAAAAGTAGTTTGTTAATATTTAGTGAGTAAACACTAATATTGTTCGAAATCACAGATTTTTTCATCTAAAATAATAGATTATAAAAAAAAAACATTTTTAAATTGTTTTAATTACAATTACCTTAGTGTTTCGGATGTTGATGGCTTCACGAAAAATTTAATATTATGTAGAACTTTAGAATTTTGTGTATGTACATTTTAAGTATTATTACTTAATCCAATAAAAATTACAATTGGTTAGAGTGAGAGAACAATTGGAAGAGCCTGCCTACCGCTGCCGTATACGTGAGAAAGAGATGATTTTATCTGTCGACCAATCTATCTATATTCTATTCAGTGGCGGAATCGCTTAAGATCAAACGTACCAAATATGAAACAGTAAACAGAGAGGGTTGTAAAAACCTCTAGTGAGTTAGGATCGTGGCAAGTCTCACATGAAATATATTCAATCTGCGAGTGTGAGATAAGCCTTCCCCCCGGCACCTCCACCCACGACGATGAGGTGCAGGGGGGGGGGGAGGCCGGATGCGATATTTTTGACCGTCTGATGAAAGGTCTGTGTATTATTTTGATTTCTTATACGTTCATAAATCATGGGTTTGTCATCAGCAACCCTGGATTTTATATTTATACTATACTACTATTTAGTAAGTTTTAAAAGAATCACACAACTAGTCGTCATAACTATTGCATTTTTATAATCGTACACCATTTATACGTCTATATGTGAAAACGTCAAAAAAAAATTGACGTTGACGTTTAACCTCTATTTTGAGCAATGATCGCACACTATCACAAAGTGACATACAAATCGCGAGTGTAAGACGTAGTTTGTTACGCAACTAAAGGAAAAAGCGTGGCTGGTGGTCATGCGTTGCCTTACAGCAACCTGCTCTATCTAGACGTATAAATTATCCAAGTTGATAATTATTTATAAGAGAATCGAACCAAAGCCCATACAGTGAAGTGCGGATTGCACGTTTCGGCTACAACTTATGAATCATCCCAGTACTCGAATTCGAATAACACTCTCAATTCATTTATTTATTTTATCCGACAACTCGTGACCTTTCCACTGACTCCCTGGCAACGTGTAACTTTCACGCAAATAACTTATATGCAATTTTTTTTATGACCGTAAGGGACGAGACGAACAAGACGTTCAGCTGATGGAAATTGATACGCCCTGTCGATAACAACGCAGTGCGGCTCGGGATTCTTGAAAATACCCAATAATTCTGAGCGGCATTACAATTGTGCTCGTCACCTTGAGACATAAGATGTTAAGTCTCATTTGCCCAGTAATTTCACTAGCTACGGCGCCCTTCAGACCGAAACACAGTAATGCGTACACACTACTACTTCACGGCAGAAATAGGCGCCGTTTTGGTACCCATAATCTAGCCGGCATCCTGTGCAAAGGAAACCCACTGAAATACAGTGCCATGCGTTTTAATACCTAAAAATTTAGGAACTTAGCTTCATAAATTAATTAATTAAACAAAAGTAAACCAATACTTTTTGTAAAACTTGGATGTTTTACCTTCCAGTGGGTTAACCACCTTATTGCAAATAATGCTGCTAGATAATTACTTTGGTGCCTTTTTCTGCTGTAAAACAGTTATGTGCAGCATTATTGTGTTTCAGTTTTTATTATTGGACAAATGAGACTTAACGTCTTATGTCTCAAACTGACTCTGTTCATTTTCTCTTAAAAAAATCAATCTAATACATTTCGACAAATTATAGAAAAGTATTTATAGGAATTATAATGCTCGTAATTTTCAAGTAAGTAAGAAATGATTTTGTAGCACTTTTGTGCTCAAACTTTGTTTTATCGGAATTGAAATTAAAATAATTAACAGTATTAATATTTTGTGTAAGTTCTTATATTATAATTTATTTTACCATTCGTTCTTTTCTGAATCTATGTTTCTTCTTCTTTGTATATTTATATTTCAAGCCATAAAAAGCTGCCTATAAATACTTGAGCGATAGTGTTTAAAAGTTAATTTGAAAATGATATACGCTCAAACGTTAAGCAATTAAAATGCTTTCCACTCTATTAATTAGCACACATTCTCATATCATGTTTGTATGCGTAATGTCGACTGTGCACAAAGGATAAGAATTGATAAAACGTCCCTTCCCTGAGTCGACAAGTGCGCGCGAAGCCCTAGATCGCGATAATAAAATTATTATTACTCGTAGTATCAGGGCTGCCACCCGCGATCCTATCGTCCTATCTCGTAGCACCAAGCGTCGCTCTTACCCCCTTCTGTGTACCATAGGGATGTGCTATGATATCGATAAATTATACTATAGTGATAGTCGAAAGCTTTCAAGCCTGATAAAATACGATTGTAATAATTTTGAAAATACGTGTATTTAATATTTGAAAACATCAAGGAAACAATTCAAATTATGATTGTATATGTACCTATACTTTATTAAATATAATACATACATACATAAATACTAATTCCTATTAATTACAATAGAATTTTACTTCGAATGTTGAGGTTAAAGTGAAGCTAGCCCACTAATTTTTATATTGGGATGGGTAAATAGGTAACACAAGATCGCGTTATTTTATGTAATTCTTTTATTTACGTTTCTGCCTCACAAATCGAAAAATTAATCGAATATTATTCTTGTTCATAATACACACTATATATACTCATATACAAGCAATTGGCGTTGGGCATTTAAATTCTTATATATTTAATTAAATTTTAATCCTTAAAATTTAATCTACTACCCATTGCCGTAGTTTAACTTAAGTTATTATAATTTGTAATGCATAAAAAATATGTATGTATGTTTATAATTAAACCGTAATTGTATTAAGAAGTTGTTAGTGCATAAATAAATGACGCCAGTGTCAATACATACCCATTTTGTTACAGATTTTATTTAAAATATCGACACGGTGTCGCATCACTGGGGGTGTAACCTGACTCACGGATAAGTATAAATACATCGGGCGGGAATGTGCTAATACATCGCTATCCGGCGGCGCACACATCACTACTCATTTACTCAGAATCTCGTGAGGTCTGCAAACATTTATCAAGTGTTTTAAAGGATTGAAGCGATTGTGCCGACCCGTGCTTCGCCCCCGACACCGTCGTACTTTGTGTATTATTCTATGTATAATCAGCTAAGATTTGCTTGAGATTTTACTCTGCTTACTTTGATCTTCGTGTTCATTGACTAACAAACAGGGATGGAACTTATAATATTCGTGAATTTATAAGATTATAAGTAACTAGCTGACCCAACAGACGTTGTTCTGTACATAATAAATAAAATACATTTTTTTATGAATTATGAATTAAATGTCAAAAATAGTTCAAACAATCAAGGTTTATTTCGTAAAATATGTTCCCTTTTGTTATAATGAAAATATATATAATAATAATAAAATATATATATATACATGACAAATATTGGAAACAAAAATAATTATGGGTTACAAATCGAAATAAAAACTATCCTATCTCTCAAGTTGGACTAAGCTGCACTCCATGAAGTAATCCCCATTAAAATCCGTTCATTAGTTTAGGAGTCCATCGCGGACAAACAACGTGTCACGTAATTTATGTATATTTCTTAATATAATAACTATTTTGATGTGAAGTATGTTTGGTATTGTTTTAAGCATTTATCAGAGGGAGGCTTCTATGCAGAGATGGTTAGTAAGTATCACAGCTACAAGTGTCATTTCCTTGTCTTGAATAAAGCGTGACAGTAACTTGACAGGCGCATTGATCTGATGGAGTTTGAATCACATAACGCTACGTCTTTGGTCGTTTTATGACACGTTAAAAGTCAGATAAAGTAGTCACTGGTATATTTCAAGGGCCTTAAGCAAGTTCCGTTATTTATATAAGAAACTGTGTTTTTACTACATATATACATACATATAATCACGCGTCTTTCCGTTGGAGTAGGCAGAGACCACTTCTTTCCACTTGCTACGATCCTTACATACTTGTTTCGCTTCGTCCACTTTCATTATTCCTTTCATACATGCTCTCCGGTTTAGGGTACTCTTGACCTGGCCTTTTTTCAAGACGTCCCTGATTCGGTCTCGAAACGTCCGCCTAGGTCTACCCCTTCCAACACTTTCATTCACACTCGCCTTATATACTTTTTTCGTCAATCGTTCATCATTCATTCTCTCGACATATTTTTACGGTGGGATTGAATGATTATCTAAAATAATAATAAACATGTGACATTTTCAGAAAAACTCATGTAAAAACACAGTCATAGCACACGCGTTTCAGTCCATTAGATACAATATAACATCCTAGCTATATTACATTACTTAAACAAAGGTTTAGTAAACACATTATAAATTACTGTTGGCTTATTAAGGTTAGGTGTGCATGACGAGGGTAGGCAGACATTTTTACCTATGCTAGGGAATAATTAAAAAGATGATATCGCGGCATGGGCCTGCCACCTCCTGATAACGCCGCACGCTTTGATAACACGTTATTTTTAAGAAAATTAATTATTTGATGGCATGTGTGGAATGAAATGGCTTATCGCGAGGGCGCGGCGAGGTAATTAGTTTTTATATGGATGTAGGCTCAGCTCGGATTATTTGTAGTATGTAGTATAGTTGTAGTCAGCATTCATATGTCTCGGAAATCGGTTTAACTTACTATAGAACTTAATTAAAATAAAATATTGCGTGCGTACAAAGTGCACATGTCAGAAGTGAAACCTGCATTGTGCATGAACCTCTGAACTGCATATGAAATCCTGGTACGTGTCGCTAGGATAACACATGATTTCAACCGCTATGAAAGACCACTACACAAGACACGACACATATATGTTCTCCTGGTATCTATGTAGTAATACGTCGTGCGCATGGCGTCAGAATATATTAAGGTATACTCGCGCCATACATAAGCCGATCTCTTCTTTAACTATGATCGCCTGGTACCAAAACATTGTATAATGCTTCCTATCTCAACATCTCCCGTGTTAAATATGAATTTATGTGTCTGCTCTTTTTACTGTCACTTTTTCGTTTCATCGACTTTTAAAATCACAACGATGCTAAAGAAGTTTTCGGCTGAGGGGTCCCAAATTTTATGACATCACATTTATTCAAAATAGAATATTTCATATCTAAGTTATTGCAACACTAAATTTAAACTACATACCTACAAACATTGCAATTTTTTTTATGTTTTATTAATTTTCTTGCCTTTTTTTGATTTTATTGAAGAAGAATTTGAATGGAATGGATAGAAATAATTTCAGAACTCGACATATGTACTGTTTTAATGTAATAAATTTCTAAATGGAAAATTGCAAAACTATGTACTACATAAAATTAAAACTTCAAAATCATTACGTGGAAGCATACCAAGAATACTGGCAGCATTTCCACGTTGGATAGCTAGACTGATCCGTTGGCCGAAATAGCTGCCAGCACTTGGGTTTCCAGTAGCCCTATTGAAGGGCGTAGATACAGCAGCCCAGCACCAACTGATTTAACTTGGACATGAGAAGGAGCCAGAGTGTTGAGGCAAGTCACGTCCCACACCAGCCTCTTACCCCGTGCCCAAGCCACCAGCTTCATTTCATAAGGACACTTGCCATCAAGGTGGGAAAAATTGCGAAATATGTGACATTACACTGGGTAAGGCGGTCTCACAAATGTGACCAGCTGTGACAAGGACGGGGAGGGGTAAAAAAATACTGATATTCGTGTGAAATAATTTATGGATGGCGTCTAATAGAAATTTTATAAATGATAATTCATTTCGGGTCGAAGAGGAAGACAAACGGGTTGTAGTAGTATGCAATTGGCACTACTGTAGTGCCAATTAACTTACACGAATCTAGTCAACTTAAGATCTGAATATTATATGCTTATAGTTATTTCTAACCATATATATAAATATAGATGAATAGAATAATTATATATAAAAATAGATGTTTGTTTCCGAGTCATGGATGTTTATATGTACTTATGTATGTTTAAGTAAGTATATTGTATTAAATATATCATTGTCTTGTACCCATAGTACAGGCTATGCCTAGTTTGGGGCAAGATAATTTGTGTAAAAGGGTGTTAATATTATTATCTTTATATATATATATAATTCTTGTGTGCGTGTGTATGTCACTGAACTCCTCCTAGACGGCTGGACCGATTTTATTGAAACTTTCTGTGTGTTCCAGTGAATTTGAGATTGATGTGTGTCTTCGGGTGGATTCAAGAATGGTTTACATTCACAATTGAACTACCTCCAAAACGGCTAGACCGATTTTGATGATATTTTTGTGTGTTCCAGTGTATTTGAGATTGGTGTGTGTCTTCAGGTGGATTCGAGAATGGTTTAGATTCCCAATTAAACTACCTCCTAAGCGGCTGGACCGATTTTGATGACTTTTTGTTTGTTTCAGTGAATTTGAGATTGGTTTAGATTCTCAATTACGTCCATATAATATAATTCTCCTGCTCATGTGTATGTTAGTGAACTGCTCCTAACGGCTGGACAGATTTTTCAAATTTAAGACGTGTGTACAGGACAACGTCTGTTGGGTCCACTAGTTATTTATATAAAATAACTTTATTATGACAGTAATGAATAACAACAGTTAAATGAATGTTATTATTAATTGGGATATCTTATGTCTCCATGACGTTGGTAGCACTTGTTAACACATTAACCAATCAATACAACAGCTAACAACAGTTTATGATATACGAACAGTAAAGTTAAACCGTTTGACAATAACGGCTTATTCTAGAATTAATATAGTTTCTTTTTACCCGTTTTATGTAAAGACTAGTTGACCGGTTAAACCGTTTCTTGGACATTGCAACATTATTTTATTTTTCTAAAATAAAAGATTTTTTTTTCTAAATTAACGTAGCCTAAGTTAATCCTTATTACATCAGCTACCTGCTGATAAAAGTCCCGTCAATATCGGTCCAGCCATTTCAGAGATTAGCCGTAACAAACAGAACGACAGACAGACAAAAATTGTAAAAATTGTTATCTTGGTATATGTAACATGTATATAAATTCATGTAGTAATAAACGGTTATTTCAATATTACAAACAGACACTCCAATTTTATTTATATGTATAGATGTATAGAAAAAGTGGTGTAAGGAAAATCGGAAACTATTCAGTGAAATCCATCCGGACATTCAGAAACTGCTAATAGACGACTTAACGTGTAAATAATTAGACATCACGAAAGGTAATTTCCCCAATTATGGGGTGATTCCCTTCTGAGGGAGGCAGTGGGGCGACGGAGTGGATATCCGAAAGCAACAGGCAACAGAAGCCATACAACCTGAAACCTACCTTAAGATTATCACAATACGTTTTAAATTATACTGTTCTGTTTGTTCGTGATATAAATCATTTAATTGTTTATGTTTTTCATTGAGAGAGAAATACTTCTTTTTAAATATTTTGTTGTCAGAAATATAACAATAATTCTATTTGCTTTAAAGTGATTAGTATTGATGTCTAACTAGAAATATTAAACTTTTACTAACATAATCGTACAGAATTCCGAATTTCTTGCATTGGTAAATATAATTGTTACCAATATCTAATATTTAAAATTCTCGTGCCTCGGTGTTTGTTACCAAACTCCGAAACGACTGAACCGATTTGTATGAAATTTTGTGTGCAAATCGTTAAGGTCTGAAAACATTTCATTTCTATTTTTATACCCCTAAATGATATGGGTGATAATATGACCTCTAAATATTTTTTTGTGAATATTTTTATTTATATTTTATTATGATTCAACATTAAAAAATACATACACCTTCAAATTTTCACCCGTCTACGATCAACACCTATTTTTGTATCGCGATTTCAATAATATTCTATTTCATTCACAGATATGCAATAGAGTTGCAAGATGGCAATCGAATATAATGATTATTGTAGTACGAAAAATTTTATGTACGACTAGCTGACCCGGCAAACGTTGTTTTGCCATATAAATTATTTTTAGAGTTAGACTGTTTTAGACATTGTTTTTTTTAAATTTTCAAAATCAGTCCAGCCATTTCAGAGATAAGCCGGGACAAATAGACAGACAGACAGACAGACAAAAATTGTAAAAAAAAAATATTTACTATTTATGTACGGTATATATACATGTTGTAAAAAACAGTTATTTACATATTACAAACAGGCACTCCAATTTTATTTATATGTATAGATGTATAGAAAAAGTGCTGTAAGGAAAATCGAAAGCTATTCAGTGAAATCCATCCGGACTTTCACAAACTGCTAAAGATGTATATGTATGTATATACTCGGTCGTCATCTATTTTTTACGCCCCAAAAATTTTAATTATTGATTTTTTTATAACTTTACATGGCAATACGGTGATACGAAGATATATTAATTTAATTTGTGCCAAAATTTATGGATGGTGTAGGATTCGTACTTGCCCTTGTCAGGATATGCCCTAGCGCTTTTGCCAAATAATCAAAATTTTATCCTAGAAGTGAGCGAGATGACTTAATTAAATTAATATGTTTAAATATCGAAATAGTATTATATAAGTAAAAATATAATAGACATGATAAAGTATAATAAATACTTAGTTTAATAATTTTACAAACTATATTTTAAAATTGAATGAGTTAGTTTCTTTGACTCATCTAAAAATTTTATACATGATGCCCTTCTTAAACGTTTTTATATTTATTTTTAATTAATAATGTTTGCAATCTACACAGCTGTATTTGCGTCAATAAACCGTCTATAAGCTCCAGATAAGAGGCAGATATTGTCACTGAAAAATTCGGTCGAGTGATTTTAAAAAGCTTCGTATTCAGTGAAGGTGTTGGTATCTGCCATCATTACACACAATTTGACGCGAAACTCAACGAAACGGACTAACGACCACGATAACAGACACATGATCGCTAGATTTTCACGATATTTAACACTTTTTCATCATTATATCGTCTTTTCTAATTCTAAATGGAGCCGGCCTTTAAGGAAGGTGTACGCGCTTTTTTTGAAGGAACCTATGTCGTATCGTCCCCGAAACACCGCACAAGTAAGCTCATACCACAGCTTTGTAGTACGTGGAAGAAAGCTCCTTGAAATCCGCACTGTGGAGGACCGCCACACATCCAGATGGTGGAGCTGATATCGTAACTTGTGGTGTGTGGTGCGAAGGTGGAATTCGGTGGCAGGAATCAGGTTAAATAGCTCTTCGGAACACTCGCCGTGATAAATGCGGCAGAAGACTCACAATGAAGCGATGTCTCAGCAATATGGAGTATTGCTGTCATCTCTGGTCTGGCGCACCCCAGTATCAGCTCGATCCATTTGACCTCGTGCAACGCAGAGCTGCTCGAATTGTCGGGATCTAGTGCTCTGTGAACGGCTCGATCACCTGGCGTTGCGTAGAGACGTCGCTTCATTGTGTGTCTTCTACCAGGGAGTGTTCCGAAGAGCTGTTTGGCCTGATTCCTCTCGCCTAATTCCACCTTCGCACGACACGCCACAAATTAGAATATCCCCACCATCTGGATGAAAGGCCTTCCTCTACAGTGCAGTTTTCAAGGAACTTTCTTCCACGTACAAAAAAGCTGGTGGAATGAGCTTCCTGGTGTGGTGTTTCCGGGTTGTTACGACATGGGTACCTTCACATGTACACCTTCATTAAAGGCCGGCAACTCTCCTCTGATTGCAGAGCAATGTGTTGCAAGATAATGTGGGCGGCGGTGATCACTTAACCCCAGATGACCAGGTACGCTCGTCTGTCCTCTTTTTCCTTAAAAATATAAATAAGAAAATAAATGAGGAATTACCTACTCGACTTTTACCAAGCACGTGACTATTATATAGTATTGCATGCCAACAAATACAATATCGCCCACTGCTCGGTGAACTCGAAGTCGTAAGTCTTTTGTTAGGTGATGTAGATGATCGCATGATCCCAGAATATATGCTAAACAAAAAAGTTAAAAGAATTGATAAAAAATGTTAAGGATTTGTTTTGTTTGAATAAATAATGGATTAATACCTACCATAATAATTATATATTAATTGTTTTCAAGCTCGGAGTCAAATAACTATCGATGGGCGAAATTTTCGTATAAAGGCAACGTGAAAATATTTGAAAGTGTTAAATAAACTGTTCTTTAAAACTACTATATAAAATCTATTCTATAAAAGTATGTAATCCAAAATAATATACTCATAAAACCATCACATCGTTCGTTGGTCACTGCATTTGCGTCTGTCTGGTGTACCGAGTGTGTACCGAACTCGAGCCACGTAGGTACAACTTGCGTTCCGACCGTTTGTATGAAGATAGAATACTGATAATAACATTACATGCATTAACGTGCTTTGGTTATTTTATTAATATTTTTTTATGGAATGAAATTCTTAAAACTTTCGTGAGTCATTATTCAATAATCTATTTATAAGGCTTTACTCACGTTTTTTGTCGGTGTCGGTACCGACTAGTTTCGGACCATTCGGAGATCCTTCATCAGGGTGAGTGTGGTGGGTTCGCGATAACATCCCATCTCTGGAGATGGGACTAGTCGGTACCGACACAGACAAAAACGTGAGTAAAGCCGTAATAATACATAATTGAATGAAATTCTATTTAAAAATTTAAGCCTGCCGTTTCTTGCAGCCGTTCTTCTCTAAGGTTGTCTGAGGTCTATATTTTAGAAAGGGTAGAAGATTTTGACGTACAATAAGTGATTTAAAATCTTACTAGATTATTTCAAATTAAATAATTTTGTGTTTATATTTTATGTTTGTTACAATATCTCCATCTTTTATGGACCGGACCGGATAAGACCAATAAAAAAGAAAATCTTATGTCAATAAAAAAGATAATCTTAGACGACCCATATAGCTGAATGGTTAGTGACCCTGACTACTAAGCTAGGGTTCGAATCCCGGTAGGTGCAATCATTTATATGATAAATATGAATGTTTGTTTCCGAGTCATAGATGTTTTTTTATGTATTTATGTATGTATATTCTATTAAATATATCGTTGTCTTGTACCCATAGTACAGGCTATGCCTAGTTTGGGGAAAGATAATTTGTGTAAAAGTATGTTAATATTATTATTATAATCTATAAGTAATTAAGAAAATCTTTATAGATTTCTGATTATTTCAACAATAAATTGAGTATTTCTGTAATATATTCAGAAAGTATCATTTGGTGAAGTGGTACTGTTGCATAAGACACAAATGGCTAACGGAACTTACAAGCACAATATTATATTATTTTATAGAGTGTTGAGCTACAATAGGCTTCATGAGATACATGATAGCTTTAAAGGTAAATGTATACACTTCTATAATAAAGTCCCAGCCACTGTTCAGGCATTATCTATAAATCAATTTAAATGTTTTATAAAAGAAATGGCTCTGTCGTAAAATTATTACTCCACTGCTGAATATCTAAATGATCGGACAGCCTGGGACTAGATTGTGATCATTTTATAGCGATAGAAATGATTGTACAATATTGTATATTTTTATTGAAAAGAGCGCAAAAAAAGAATGCTGGGAGAGTTTCTTGCGCCGCTTCTTCTCTCTCAGAGCGCCATTTGTTTCCGAAGCGGTAGTAGTATCTATTAGTTATTAGAAATGACATCAAAAAGAATTGTAAAGGAATCAATTTTGAGAAAATAAATGCATTTTTATGCCTTTTTTTTAATAGCAACATTAAATAAACGCACGGGTACAGCTATTTCCCGTACTCGTACAAAATAAACAAAAAAAATACTCAATTCGCCTAAATTAATCAATTTTCTAATACAGTTTGAGACCAGTCTTTAAGTAAACTGGTAGCCCCGTAGGCACTGACACCGATAAAAACACACCGCGCCGTAGCGATTCAGAATTCGTAGGTGAGTAGCGCTCACGTAAGTGTGATTAAATTTTGATTTTTTAAATATATTATTTATTTGAATATCAAAATTTCACTCTTAGATCATTTATGCATCTAGATACACTTTGACATTGAGAGTAACAGTTAATCTCTATTTCGACCAATGCACGCACACTTACACAGAGTGACATACAAATCGCGAGTGTAAGAGGTAGCTTGTCACGCACACAAAAGTAGTAAACATGTCCTGTTTTCATTGTCTAGTTGCAAGAGGCTCAATCTATCTAGATGTATAAATTATCTAAGTATTCACCTTAATTTTTATCATTATTTTTATTACGGTACAGTTCTACAAATCTGAGGGCAAACCATCAACTTTTAATAAGCAATGCGATTCCGATGCAGTTCAGTTTAGATACCTAAACTGAATCACGAAAATTCGTACCATGAAGTGCCTTTTACTGAATGGCGTTTGGATCGCTTATGAAGAATGAACGAAATAAATTTGTCTGTGGTCCGCAATGTGAGAAAGAGATGACGTTCTACAGTCGTTGCATTAGTTTGTCGCCCTTGCTCGGACCATATGCGTTGCGTTTCGAAACCTAAAATGATATGGTTTTTTTGCGTAGAAAATACTATAAATACATTTTAAAATTGCGCAATTGCTTCAAATTATAAACCATTAAAGCCCTTTTTTGTACATATTAAATAATAGTAATTTAAATAAATATAGTGCTTTGCATTACTAATTAAAATATGTTTGCTTAGGTGTTTTCGTAAAAATAACGAGTTATGAACCCACCTCCATTGATGTTTGATTTGACCACAGAGTACATTTTTTTAAATTCGTTCTTGCGAAATAAGAAATTTATCTACAAACCTAGCTATAGCTTTTAAGATAAAAAAAAACTGATATAACCAGGTCTGTTGGTATCTCAGTTTTTTTTTTTTTCTCTCATTTCTGCATCATTCTCAACAGAGCGATATCAATAAGGCACAAAGCCCGCTCGACGCCTCGCTGCCGGATATCTGAAAGCTGAAAGGTCCTGATAATGTCCGTACACATGATCAATCTGGCCCTTTTCACTCTAATCTCGAATAAAATATTTCGCGTCTCACCTGCACCTATCATGATACCAGGCCCTGTGATGTAATAAACTTGGATGTGGCAATAATTTACTTTCAATCTTTATTATTATTATAAAATATGTACAATTTGAATAATAAAGTACCCAAGTTTGATTCTAATTTTGTACTGCATTCACGCACATCAAACAAATCATTTTGTCTGAGGGTGATGTTTGTCTCGGGTTAAAGGCATTAATTTATTTTAGAATGGAACAAAATGAAGAAAAACATAATTAGAAAAAAATGACCCATAATATGACAATGGTGGTTAGTAATTCTGCCCTCTGAGCTAGAGGTCCCGGGTTTTGATTCCGGTACATGCAAACATTTATATGTATATAAATATGAATATGGGTGTTTTTTCCGAGTCATGTTTATATGTGTTTATGTATCTCGGATGCAGAAAAATAAAGGAATGGATTCCTCTAGAGAAATTAAGGTGAAGGGATCGCCAAAGAAAAGAATGAGCAGATCTATTCATTAACCCTTATATTCTACTACATTACACTAATAATTTAACATTAAAATTACTACCTTCTACTGTCAGAAATCAGCTGTCAATAATCTGAAGCTAAGTCATTCTTATCGCCTTATATTGGAACGCGTGAATTGCAATATCCATACAAAATTCTATGGCTGGTAAGCTATACGACGTCCCATTGACAGACAGCGTGTACAGATAAGGTGAGTTACCGTCGATAAAGCTTGCAGGTTCTGCCTTGAGTATGATGAAACACCTATTCATCTACTCTGCGACTGCGGCCCACTAATGCATAAGCGTAACACAATCTTTGGTAACTACTTCGTACCACCAGATAGTGTTTGCAACACTCGCGTCAGGGAACTACTGCGGTTCGTAAAGGCGGCAGGGCTTGACGATGAGCTTTAGTATGAGTGGCGAACACAATAGTCCAATTCTGGACGCGGTGTTACTAGGAACCTTTTAGGACCAGGAAATAGCCACCCTCTTCAAATAATAATAATAATAATACCGTCGATAAGTTTATTGGGACAGAAAAGTCAACGATAGTTACGATTTTTATCTCAAGTAAGAGATAGACTGAATATTGGGAACGGCCATAAATGTAGCATGCACTTAACAATTAGTCCTAGTCAAGCTAGCATCACCATTGTGATCCATAAGCAAAATTGCAGTCTACAGCCTTAAGTAACCATTATCTCCAACCCCTAGGAAATTTAAGGGCAGTCGATCGGCTGGGAAGATCATAGGTTTTCCGTTCTATTTGGTAATATAGAAGTGGTCGGGATTGAATATCTCGACGTTCTAGCTAATGTTACTGTTACTGCTAATGTTAATTTTTGCAGGACAAATAAAGAACTACGTACCGAAATTCGTGAGAAACGGCGGGGCAAACTAGCTAAATTTTTTGTTCCATTAAGATAATGCTACTGCTTACAGATTTCTATGGCTCTAATTCGAGATGCTGGCTTTGAAATATGAGAGCATTCTTCATGTCCACTCGAAATATTTATTTTTATTTCTGTCTATTTCCACGGATCAGGAAAGGACAGAAAGAAAAAACCTTAACCAGAATAACCAAGCCCAAATTGTTGCCAATCATTCTGGTGTTTTGGTCGCCTGTTTTAGTGTGCATGACGTATGAAAGTTACATTTGTGAATCTTATAGTAGTAAAGAGTAGTTTTTTAGATTTATTTTCATATATGTTTCTAACAAAATAGTCCCTAATAAATCAGTTTAAACTACATCTCTCCGAATGCGCTAATAGCATAATTAATAGCGGACTGTCAGATCCAAAATTTTCGTGCTCTTATCGGAAAAGCATAAATAATTGAGTATGATCCAGCGCGGTGCGATATTGGATCAGAACAAAGGCCCGAGCTATCGCCTCCGCACCACTCCCGGCCTGTCTCCATTCTCATACGTCACGGTTATTTATGACAAGGTATTAAACAGGGCTACAACAAACATGTTATACATCATCATTGGAAATTTTCAGTTTTTATTTTAGAGTGAATTTCAAATAGAGATAGATATTTTTGGTATTCACAATGCTACAATTTATAATAAATGAATATTCTTTTTATAATATATAAACATATTCTACATCTCTATGAATGTAGAAAAGCATATTTATCGGTCACTAATCATTAACTAGTATACATACATTGGCAATTGCAAACAGCAATGGCTATTGCAAGCAAAACTGAATAAGAATGATTATTTTGTAACGTTTAAGAATGATTCTCTATAATTAATATTTAAATTCATTTAGATTGTATTGCTGAGTTCACCTCAAGTTTGTAAATGATTCTTAAAATAGATAAAGGTACATGATATTTCTGATTTTAAAAGTATTCATTGTTTACAGACCCTTACAGTTTCTTCTATATGAGTTGTTCATATATATGTCGGAGAATTAGAATATAAAAGTAATATGGCCTGTATGATTATATTCTACTCTGTGTATTGGGCTGAACTAATGGCGAACGTCATCTTTCAAAGTGTATTTGAAGTTGACACTGTGTACGTCACTGTCGGTGACGTGATTGAAGTTAGTTATTATTGCCCCTCAGTAGAGCGCTCATTGATCGACTTAAAACATCATGGTGGATACCAACACCGTGACGTCCGATTTTAAATCCAAATAAATCTCCGAGATATATTATAAAGGAATAATCGAAGATGTCTCTAGAAACACGTACCTCAACAAAAAGGATTAAGTCGATTCTAGGTGACGCCTATAGTGACGAGGGTGGGTCGTCACAAAGGTTGGACCTGTGTGTGTAATGTCATGCGTTAGTGTATCGGATTCTTCATTAGAGATGATGAAATTATCAAGATCAGAATACAGTTCACGTCGCGTCATCATAGTATTATTTAATATATTTCTTGTATTGTATTCGAATAATATTCAAATGGTCATCGTTAACAATCGACAATTAAAAAAATAAATGCCGTATCATTTAAGGTAAACATAATAATGACGTAATTGATAATGGAAACATGCCTCATGAGTAAAGCGTGAGGTGTAAACGAGTGTATTATGAAAATGAGACTTATAATAGTAAGAACGTGATTTGCAGATTGATTTTGGTGCTGTAATGACGGTATATCGAAATATATTTCGTTTAACTGTTTGTGATGATGGACTATTCTGCTTCGAATTATGCTTTCCTAGTAGATATAAATTTTCCCACGATTATTTTTGAAGTGGAGTAAAGTAAAATTACGTAAGTATAGAAGCCCACAAACGGGGCCCATATCTCGGGTGTCCACTGATGATCATGAAGATGAAGATAAAATGATGATGATGAAAAATGAGAATGATTATTGTGTAATGCATGTAAGTATGTATGTTTGTATGTTTGTTTGTTTTTATGTATGTAAGTAGTGTAAATGTTTGTGTGCATGTATGTACGTATTTGTGTTTGTTTGTGGTTGTGTATGTGGTGTATGTCAGTCCATCAGTCAGTCCGTGTGCGAGTCTTTCCCACGAATCTAACTAACAGCGCTATTTATCGACATAAATAAATGTGGGGATAATAGTACTTGTTCATTGGTGGGAGAACTAAAGACAGATTATTTAGCTCAATGTTTTTGGTAAATTTAATTAAGATTCTTATTATTCGTTTAAATTGCTATTTTATCTATAGTATTTTTAATTGCATGCATAAATATATTATTATGGACTTTATAACATTGTAGTTAAAGTTAGGCTATAATATTTTAATAAAATATGACATTTATTGAAGTAGGCGTTACTTTGCGGAAATCCATAATTATACAAATGATTTAAGTTTTCTTTAGTGTTAATTCCGCCAATATTTGTTTTTAAACAATTCGAGCTTGTGATATGTCTGACTGATTTTGGAGAGACAACACGTCCTGAGGATGCCTCGTGTAGAGGCGAAACACGTGTCGAATTGTTTAAAAACAAATATTGGCGGAATTAACACTAAAGAAAACTTAAATCATTTGTATAAAAATATGACATTTACACATTTCTTTTTACATTTTTATACATTTCTGCGTTTACTCCAGTTGTTTAAAATATTATTGGTGAATAGGCAGCAATGTAAGCATTTTTCAGTTTAACCTGCGTATTTTGAATTTAGAACCCGATTTGGACAGTGACATCAGTGGAGTAGTATTTGAGGTATTTATTAAACCCAGACAAAAAAGAGGGTTACTGTAAGTTTTACGTTTGTCAGTCTGTCCCTATTTTCTGATCAAGATCTGTTAAGTCGGAGGTTATTTATATTTTTAATCAAAAATCACGCTTACATTACAAAGGTGAAAGTTTGTTGTTTTTTTGTTGGCTTGAGTGTGAATTTATTACTCCTAAAAGCTCCAAATGGATTTGAATCTAATAAATAAGGTATAATGAGAGGAACAAACAAAAAAACACTTCCCCCCTAATTCATAATGGTCCGCTAACTTTAAATAGCCGCTAAGGAGTGTTTTTTCTCATTCTGACTTAGGTCAATAGAAGAAGACAGTGCGAATTAGCAATGCTTTAAGTTAGCAGACTAAGTAAGCCGGTCACATTCATCGACGATGACTTTCTGTATACAATAAATTATGAATGAATTATATAATTTGCAACTTATTAGAATAATTATCTGTAACTCTGGTGTTGCAAGAGAATGTGGGCGGCGGTGATCACTTAACACCAGGTGACCCGTACGCTCGTTTGTCCTCCTATTCCATAAAAAAAAAAAACTAGGACATAAATATTATTACAAATAAAAAAAATATTATTCACTATGTGTTAGTGTGCGTGCATTGCTCAAAATAGAGGTTAACTGTCAACCTTTTTCGACGTTTTCACAGCTGTCGCACTTTATCTAAACGACTAACACCGTTTTCAGTAACCTATCTATCCTTAGTTTAACTTACTAGACGTAGACAAATCTATCCTTTTACGCTTAATTACATTTCAATAACCTATTGACAGATAGCATTGGACTATAAGTATATTGGACATGGATAGATAAGATCTTGTCGTTAAACAGTGATGTATCCGTAAGTTAAACTAAGGGTAGATAGGTTATTGAAAACGGCCGTAAATGTTCCAAGGTATTTATAATTATCACATAAAGAAATTTTAGAGCGAACTAATATACTTAGTATTTAACGAACTAATAATATTCCACAGACAAAAACTAACTTTTTAACTAACCCTCTATTAGTGACCGGGTGGACGTGAGAGGGGCGATGAAGGGTGGCTTAGCCCCCCACTGTTATCAGGGCCTCTCGCACCATTAACTCTGATACAAGCTCTTCATGTAAAGTACGCACTAGCATGATAACACAGGTGGCATCTGATGATCTCTCCTTCGTTTCAACGATGTTTTATGCATTGTCATTTGATTTATCATGTTTACTTGATGACCCCTATAGCCGAATGGTTAGTGACCCTGACTACAAGCTAGAGGTCCCGGGTTCGAATCCCGGTAGGTGCAATTATTAATATGATGAAAATGGATGTTTATGTGTATTTATGTATGTTTAAGTAAGTATATCGTTGTCTTGTACCCATAGTTACAGGTTATGCCTAGTTTGGGGCAAGATAATTTGTGTACAAGTGTGTCAATATTATTATTAAAAACTAACCATTTCCCGTGACATTTACTGCTATTTACAGTTAAACAAATAAAATTACTACATTACAAGTACACAAACGCAAACCTAATGACTTACTAATTGTTTATAACTATGATAGTTTTAAAACATATATAAAACAAATTATTTACTTAAGAAAATACATAAATCGTACAGATAAAAAAGAAATAAAACATAAAGTTAAAATACAAATCTTTAAAATAACTTAGCAATTAATTAACCAGTGGGAGGCTCCTTTGCACAGGATGCCGGCTAGATTATGGGAACCACAACGGCACCCTATTTCTGCCGCGAAGCTTCAACAAAGTTTCAATACAAAACTCAATTTTCCTATAATTCTGGCCCTCCTCCAAAATTCCTTAAACTGTCTGGCCCCCCCATTAAGAAAGTTTGCCCACCATCGCTACAAATAAATAAGATAATTCGGTTTAATGATCATTTATTCTCATTAAATCATTACAAAATGTTAGTTACATGAGAACAATATTCTAAATAATAATTTATGAATCGTCCTTTTGATAAACATATGTAAAAAAACAGGTATTAAACTAAATATAAGTGTGTGCACTAGCAAAAGGAACTATCATCTGTAATACATTTCGCTAAACGAAACTTGAATAAATTAAAAGTGCCTGCATATTTGATATCCTAAGATATAAGCTATATATATATAAAAATGAATTGCTGTTCGTTAGTCTCGCTAAAACTCAAGAATGGCTGAACGGATTTGGCTAATTTTGGTCTAGGATTATTTGTGGATGTCCAAAGAAGGTTTAAAAGGTCTATAAATATGAAAATGCTCGGATTTAAATAAAAAACAATGATTTTAATTTTTCTTTGATGTGTCCCCCGTCACTCAGAAATCAAATTAAAATAATAGTTTAAAATGAATAACTAATTAGAATCTTTATATTATCATTTTAACTCTCACAGGAGGTAAGAAATAAACTTAATTTTAGCTAACTATAGTTGATAGATTAACTACAGCTGTTGTTAACTATCTTTTAGATTATTTTTGTGTAGATGGATAAATTTTAAATATTGATTTTTTTTTTCTTATTACTTTATATGGCAATACAACGTTTGCTGGGTCAGCTAGTTATAAATATAATGTGTATGGTTTTAAGTCCACCAAGTTTATTAAGTTTAAAAAAAAAGGTTGAGGGTGACTCTGCAATTGTTTGATAAACAAGTTTTATCTAGTATTAATTAGGAGGCAATTTAACATTAAATTATATAAAATGTTTATATATAAATTAATTATCTGGACTTGATTTACTTAAACAAACGACTTAAGTAACCTTGCATCTTATCGCAAGAAACAATGCAACTGTATTTAGGCAACATACGTGTCCTATCTGGTCGCCATCTGTACGTATAAATAGATAAACTAACAATATGTTGCTTCAGTTACTTTATCTGTACAACAATGTTACTTAAATCATAATATTGTTTCTACAGTTATAATTAATTTTAATTCTTTTAATGTCGACGACAGGTTGTCAACTTTTTTTTATAAAAATAGGGGACGAGACGTGCAGGACGTTCAGCTGATGATAATAGATACGCCCTGCGAATTCAAAGCAGTGCCGCTCAGGACTTTTGAAAAACCCAAAAAATCTGAGCGTTACCTTGAGACATAAGATGTTAAGTCTCATTTGCCCAGTAATTTCACTAGCTACGGCACCCTTCAGACCGAAACACAGTAATTTTTATACATTTCTGCTTCACGGCGGAAAAAGGCGCCGTTGTGGTACCCATAATCTAGCCGGCATTCGGTGCAAAGGAGCTTCCCACTGGTCAAACCTTCGTATATTACATCATTGATGATGTTTGTGGATCTCCATTTTCCAGTGTCCTATTTAAATTCAAAAATTTTTATTGAAAATAGGATGTGATATAACCTATTGAAAGTCAAAATCTACCACCCATTCCAAAAATTATGCCTCAGACATGAGAAGAACGTGCGCAACAAACTCAGCGGGCTTCTTTTTATTTCATAAAAAATATGGTTACAAGATAATATCGTACAATTAAACTTATTATTTAATAGCCTGAGGGCGGACGCTCCATTCCCAATCTGTGGTATCATTTAGGAGTCATTTATGTTATAGTAACCTTTACCATAAAAAGTTTTTTAGCAATTCTAACAATAAGTTCTACTTAGGTGATCGAAAACTGGTTTTTTCGACCCCAAACTCAAAATAGTATTGCATTCATGACTATTTATAACCTTGGTCCTAAAGAATCTTTAAGAGAAAAATTTAAAGAACTAAACATTTGCTTCTCAATATATTCTTGAAAATGTTCAATATTATGTTCATAAGCACTTTGAGGAGTTTGCTAGAAACTGTGAAAATCATAATGTTAACACGAGGAACAAACATAAACTTGTTATGCCTACTACTCGGGTAAGTCGAGTTAGTAAGTCTTTTATTGGGCGATGTATATGCTTTTACAATATGATCCCAGAAAAATTACAAAAAAAATGTGTTACAAAATAAATAAGAAGCTAGCTTAGGTAAGCAAAACAGTCTTCGGTTATTAGGCACGAACGAAAAAAAAAAATTGTTAATTTCAATTTAATTATTAGTCTTATAATATTTTTTGTACTTTTTTAAGGCTTTTTTATTCACAGCCAGCTATCTACATAATATTATCATTACCTTAAAATAGTTTAAATTAATAAATCCCTTTAAGAAGAAAATTGTATTTTAAATATATTTAAGTCAAACTCTGTGGCAAGTTCTTAATCAGTAAAAGTATATAAACTCATAACAGATTTTTATAGCGATGCATTTATAACAGATTTGTGACCAGAATGGAAAAAAACCGATTTTTTGTTTTTTAGATTCGGTTTTTTCTAGTTACTAGGATTCAAAACTGTACAGATACAAAATACTTTTGGATTCCTATGGACTATAAGTTAGATTAATATTAAACAAAAGTTAAAACATATTAACTTATGCTTACTTAGGTACTTACTTGTTACGAGAATACTCATCATTCAATTTCTTCAATCGGAATGTAACTTGATCACAACGCCAACTGAACGGTCAATTTGTGTTAGGAAAATACGAAATTTACTCTTTGATATAAGGTTCTACTTCACTTCACTTCGATTATATTCTCGTTTTGTTACGAAAATAGGGTATACGAGTATGCAATTTTAAAGGAAAATAAAATATGAGTAATCGAACATACAATTAAATTGACACCTCCTCCTTTTTGAAGTCGGTTGAGAATGAGACTCGGCGGGAGCTGAACTGTCTTCTGGCGAACGGCGAAAACAAAGGCGTCGTGTCTGGCACCTCCACCCCGTTATATTTATTGCAAATTATGACCGCTATCGGATCTCGATAATGAACCTCATACAGACGAAAGATTTGTATGGATATGCTTTTGTAAGGATTTGTCAAACATTGACATTTTTTCGGTTTCGTACCCAAAATGTACAGATGGTATTAATTTAAATGAAAACCATTTAATTAATAGCAAAATCAATTCCTTTTAACCGGAGTATTAGACAAATCGGACGGAAAGACAAAACTATTTTTATTCGAGTTATTTTTTGATCATTCTAGTTACTTAATATTTTTGAATTAATCGGAATCCTCTTTGAATGCTCTAGTATTAGATAATTTATACATCTAGATAGAGCGTCTTGTTGTGAAGCAATGTATGCCAACAGGCCAGGTTTATTGCTTAAGTGTGCGTAAGTTTGGTGAAAACATAGGCTAACATAGCCGACATTTTTTTTCGACGTGTTGACAGCTTTCACAGTCTATCTAGACCTATAAATTATCTAAAGCTCTAGTACCTACCTACAATTTTTATTATATTATATCTCTGTCTGTAAACTATTAAATGAACAATTAAGCAATGGGATTAAATAAGTAAAGTATCGAGTTGCTTGATTAATCGGCAGGAATAATCAGTATCAAGTTTTTCTCTTCTCCGTGATACATGCGGTAGAAGACACACAATAAAATGACATCTATAAGCAATGAGGATTGAAAAATTCACAATTACTCTTTTTATTCTTATACAGTAAATCTTTTGTAGAACACTCTTGCTTCCTCAACATCTGTCATATTTATTTATGACACATGGGTAAAGTTATAAAATCTAGACATATCCACGTTATGCCTATCACCGATCTACCTTACAGCTATTGACAGAGGCAGGCCTTAGCGTTAACTTGATATTCTGATTTATTTGCCATTACACTCGTTCCGGAGTCAAAGATCGTAACGATATTAAAAATTTAAATCTCCTAAAGCCTTGGAACATTTAACAAGAGATAAATGTAATGACGAATAACATTAATACTCGGTAGGTACATTTTACATCAGCCTCAATTTATGGTAAGATATTATATCGTGCATCAACGATGATGATGATATCAAGTTCAATTCTAATTCAAATTCTTATACTAGTAGTACTAGTAAGTATGTATTTTTATTCAAAATAGTATATGTAAATCAATTATTCTAAATCAATCATAATATAATAATAATAATAATAATCCTTTATTCAACTAATAATTAATATGAAATTAATTCTTAGCGGAAATCATACAGTAACCACTTGCTACAAATCTACTAGATCGCCTCGTTGAAATAGTACGAGAGAAATCTATATATTATAAAAGCACAAAGATGGTGTATGAAATTATATTCCTTAACAACCACAATAGGTGCCGACCCCCATAATATTGTTGGAAAGGTCTTTATGAGAGAAGCTTAAAACTGTTGAGATAAGGTTTCTAGGTGAACGGGATCAAAAGATATTCATGTTTAAGCAATTCGTTGAAACTTATTATGTTTTTTTTCTCTCCTCTAGGGAACATAATAATATAGTTATTTTAATGTCGCCCCACTTTCATTACAATCTAGCCTTAACTTAGACTAATAAAGAAATCTACTTTAACTTAAGCTGCTAGATAGATTTAACTAAGAATTAACACATTTCTTAAAGTCTGTATTAAGGGGAAGTCACTTTGTTCATGTGTCTTTTATAATATCACTATTTTTATATTGTACTACACTAATTCACTAGCACTACACTAACTCAAATGGTTTTGTTCGTTTTAGTCTTCTTATCAGTGTTGTTAAGGAGCTGGATTGCCTCGACATTCATGTAATGTTGAATTCTATGTTGATGAGTTTCAGTATATTTTGTATAACTTTGTCAACGAACTCGATGTTTAGGTCTCGATTGAGATCGTTGTTTCGAATATACCTAGATGCATATTTATTATGTGATTTTGATTTATAGATTGATTAGGGGGCAAATTATTATCAAATTATTAAACGAATTTTAAGTGATACTCACTGCTCTAATACTTCTATTATTGTAATGATTGGAGAAGATTGGGATTGGAGAAGAGATAATTTAAATAAAAAAAATCTACAAAAACTATACAGTGAATTAAATAGCTTAAAAATTGCTAATCTTATAATGTACACATTGCCATATATGCCTGATTTGCCACAGGAAAACAAAATACGATACAATTAAAAAAAATTGTTAACCCTATTGTCTAATTCTCATTATTTGACATGTAATAATAATATATTATCTAATAAAATACAGATAATAGACATAATAAAGAAAACTAAATTCATTAAATTTATCGTACCAAATGTCAAAAATGTAAATGCAAATGTTTTGTTAAACGGAGAGGTGATAGAACCGGTGTAATCTGCTATATTTCTTGGCATAACTCTAGATTCCAAATTACAATGGGGCCCCCATATTGAAGGATTGGCGAACAGACTTAGTTCTGCAGCATACGCGGTTAAAAAGACCATTTAATTAGACAATTAACTGACATAGATACGGCGCGACTAGTATACTTTAGTTATTTCCATAGTATTATGTCCTATGGTATATTGCTATGGGGCAACGCTGCCGATATTAATACAATATTTGTGCTGCAGAAGAGGGCTATTCGCGCTATTTATAACCTAGGTCCTAAAGAATCATTGAGAGCAAAATTCAAAGAAATTAACATCTTGACTGTTGCTTCTCAATATATTCTTGATAATGTAATGTATGTTCATAGGCACATAAGTGAATGGGTGGTAGTTTTTTTGACTTTCAATAAGTGATTTCACATCCTATTTTGAATAAAAATATTTGAATTTGAATTTTGAATTTGAATTGAATTGATATTCTGTCAACTGTAACACATTGCTTCATTCTACCGCGTTTCAACGCTTCGGTCAAATTTTCAGTGTAGTCCATGCCTATATGTTATGAGTTGAAACAAAAGCAACCGAATTACTTGTTGTTTGGCTAAGCACGTTTCTAAGAAGCGAACAGCTCTGTAGTCAGCAGATAAGCTCTCGCACGGGTATAATCAACATGGGACCGTTGGCCAGCCGTTGCGAAACTTATCGGAGATAAGCGTTTTAAAAAACCCCTTGTGTGTGTGTGGTCTTATAAGAAACAGTCTGTTGTAACAAATATAACATTCCGGGCTAATTAGTTCATTAAAATTATATTTTTAATGTAATTCTGTCACAAACAGAGGAAGTCTCATTGTACCTATTAATAGCTCAGTATGCAAACATTTTACTAATACCAAGCGTATGAAGAGTTTTAAAAATTGCATTTGACTCCATACCAAATTCTTTATTCTCTTTATCACCCAACTCCATTTTAATATCGCGAAATATTGTATAATGTATTGGCGCCAAAATGAGAAAACTCAATGAACAATCATATAAAAATAACAGATTCCAAATTCAAATGTAATCTTTTGTTTGTTTTTAATTGTAACAGTATTTATGGCCAGACTAATCTGTGATAACGCTGTACACACGTCGAAAAAAACATCGACAAACTGTTAATCTCTATTTACAGCAAACACAAGCACACTGAAACAAAGTGATTAACGTATCGCGAGTGTGAGACGTAGCTGTCATGCAGGCTAAAGTAATAAACCTGGCCTGTTGTCATGCGTTACCTAACAGCAAAAGGTATCTAGAAGTATCAATTATCTAAATATATTTGTACTGTTCCGTGCTCACGCATGGTCGCGTCACTTACTATGTGAGTTTTTATTAAAAATAATTATATATAGTTATATAATATCTGGATGGTCTGCTTTCCTCAAAAATGTACAAAGGGAACGATGGCTGGTCCATGCGTCAACTCGTGAACGGGCCCTGCTTGTAGTGCCAGATCGTCCTGTTATATAAATCACTGTATTTGTTGGATTACGAATTATGACAGTAATCACGACCTTACACAAACAGTGAATTCAAGCTGTAAAGGTTGATGCATCCAATATACGAGAATTTTTATTTTTACAGTAATTCTTTGTAACATTTTATGAAATATTTAAAATGCTTTTGGCTTTAAACGCAATTAATATATTAAATACGTTACCAACTAATTTGTTTTGTATATTACAGCCATTGTAAAATACTCTATTTGATTGAAAAGAGTGGCCGTTGAGTTTCTTGTATGTTCTTCTAACAAACTCTACTCTTTGCAGTGGGGCCCCCATATTGAAGGATTGGCGAATAGGCTTAGTTCTGCAGCATATGCGGTTAAGAAAATCAGATGGTTAACTGACATAGATACGGCGAGATTGGTGTACTTTAGTTATTTTCATAGTGTTATGTCCTATGGTATATTGTTGTGGGGCGGTGCGGCCGATATTAATACTATCTTTGTGCTGCAGAAGAGGGCTATTCACGCGATTTATAACCTAGGTCCTAGGGAATCATTAAGAGAAAAATTTAAAGAAATAAACATTTTGACTGTTGCTTCTCAATACATTTTTGATAATGTTTTGTATGTTCATAAGCACATTGAGGAATTTTCTAGAAACTGTGACATTCATAATGTAACACGAGGAACAAACATAAACTTGTTATGCCTACTACTCGGTTGGGTCGAGTTCGTAAGTCTTTTGTTGGGCGATGTATATGCTTCTACAATATGATCCCAGAAAGTGTACAAAACAAATGTGTTACGAAATTTAAAAGAATTGTTAAAAAACGTTTGTGTGGGAAAGGTTATTATAGCATAAACGATGATCTTAATGACACCACGGACTGGGATTAAAGCGAGCACCCTCAGGCTCTTTAATTATAAATGTTTATTGTACGATATCACATTGTAATCCATATTTTATATAAAAAAAAAAAGCCCGCTGAGTTTCTTGCGCCCATTCTTCTCAGGTCTGAGGCAGTCTCTTTTGAATGAGTGGTAGATTTTGACGTTCAATTAGAGATTATAAATCCTATTTTGAATAAAAATATTTGAATTTGAATTTGAACTTTCTGGACATATAGCAGATTCAGTATCATACAAGAAATTATCGTATAAGTTTTTCTGAATTTCAATTTATATAAGAATAGCTGATGCCTACGACTTCGTCTGCGTAGATAAAGAGTTTTTAAAAATAACAAGCAAGTTTAGAATTGAAGATTATCTTATACATAATATCATATTACTCATGTCCTATTAGAGGAACGGTTCCCGTTTTCGCTCCCGTTCCCAACATATTACATGAATCTTATTTCGAGGAAGATTGCTATGGGAAACTAAACCTACTATTGGTATAGTTATCGATAGTTAGCTCATCGACGTGAATTTCAATATTTCACGATTTTTCCGGGATAGAATGTATGTCCTTTCCCAAGCTCTAGTTTATGCCAAATTTCATCAAAATCGGTTCAGTAGCTCCGGTGTAAAAGCGTAACAAACAAACTTACATTCACATTTAGAATACTAGTAGGGATGTTGTCTCATTGTTTGAGTTGCCCAGTAGTTTTGACTAGCTACGGCGGTCTTCAAACTAAAACACAATAGTACTTGCACGTCATGACTTCTGATGGTGGTGATCACTTAACAGCAGGTGATCGTTAGGTCATTTGTCCTCCTCTTTCATAAAAAAAAAAAAACCACAAAAGCTTAGTGTTCAAATCCAGTAACGATTAGGCGAGTACACAGAATTTTTGATTCCAATTCAGATTCCAAAATTACGTTACGATTGAATAAGTTTTAAGGGAGTTATTATAAGTCGAGAACGAAACATCGATTTTTGGGTTTATGTATTTTTGAATTCGATTTTAGTTTTAAATGATTATAAATATATATAATGTTAATTTTAATCTTAATTTTAACATTACATTTTGATTTTAATGTTATTTAAATTGTGATGTTCATTTGAATTTTGATTTATGTGGGATAAAATGAAAATCTGAAATAAAATTTTATTATTATTATTTATTCGGAATTTAATCTGCATTTCCTATCCCATTATTTGTGAGTGTCATAGGCTATTTTTACCCAAAAAATTAAAAAGACTTTTTGTAATTATCGGATTTGCAAAGTAAGTCCGAGTAAAAACGGTCGAACGAAAACGTTTCTTGACAGCTGCCTAACGGCCATTCCCAATTTTCAATCTATCTCCGGTTGTGGCCTACTTGAGATAAAAAACCGTAACTATCGTTGACTTTTATGTCCCAATAAACTTATCGACGGTAACTCACCTTATCTGTACACACTGTCTGTCAATGGGACGACGTATAGCTTACCAGGGATAGAAGCTTGTATGGAAATGACGACAGTGAACTGGCGATAAGAATGACTTCGGGTATATTGGGACAGCTTCAGATTAATGACAGCTAATTACTGACAGTAGGAGGTAGTAATTTATCTCTATCTGTAGATAGTATATTGGGAACGGCCGTAAACGATGAGAGTTATATGTTTTATGGTTACAGCAGATAAAGTTGCGGGTAACATCTAGTCTTCTTATATGTTAGTACACCTAGGTCACAGTAGACATATGTACCTAGGTTTTCTAACAGCAGAAAATATACTATACTGAACATAAGATATACTCATACTAGACATAATATTTCTTACTTGTAGCAGTTTGAATTGAAAAGGTATAAACAAGCATATTACGTTTTGTAATAAGATAATATATATAGATATATAACATAAAATACATAATAGCTTTAAGGGTAAATGTATACACTTTTATAATAAACTCCCAGCCACTGTTCAGGCATTATCTACAAATAAATTTAAATGTTTTATAAAAAAATGGCTCCGTCGTAAATCCTATTACTCCACAGATGAATATCTAAGTGATCGGACAGTCTGGGACTAGATTATGATTATTTTATAGCGATAGATATGACTGTACTATAATAATTTCTTGCGTCGTTTCTACTCTCTCAGAGCGCCATTTGTTTCCGAAGCGGTAGTAGTATCTAGTATATTCGAAATGAAATCAATAATAATTCTAAAGCAATCAATTTTGAGAAAATAAATGCCTTGTATGCCTTTTTATGCCTAATTCTCTGGTATTGCAAGAGTTTGTCTCCGGTTGTTTTAGTGCTTCAGCCGCGTGCAATTTGTGTAAATGATGTGTCAAAGAGATATTTGTAAGTTCCAACCAATCATAGGGATGTGATCATCGAAAATTTAGGGCAAATAAAGTAATCTTATATCCCAATAACCGCAGAAATATCGATGACATTACGGAGATATGAGGGTCACCTCGCGGCTCTCGTATCATAGTTAATTAAAGAGAGTATTTACAAATAAGATATATCGACTTTCACTTTATCGACAAATAACAACGCTATCGGGGACAATGCACTATCGCAATATAATTACATCGACTTGTCGTAGGGCTGAGACGCCACGATAGAAAGGGGGTTAGATTTGAAAAGTCTTTGTAAGCATTTATCATGTTTGCGTAAACCTTCATTTTTCAGTTCAAAACTGTGCTCAATTTCTTACGTAGAAATTTTACAATACCAGTGATAGTATCAAATCGTATACAATTGTATCGCCAGAATTAAATTGCCTGACCACACATTTTTTTTTGATAATAATGTGTAATACGTAGGAGAAATAATTTTTTCATATAAATTTTCATTTAGTGGATAATATATAATATATACTCAAAACGAAGTAAAAATGGAGAAAGATTGGTAAACTTTGGATTACAAAATAAACTAAGTATCATGAATAGCTTTTACAAAAAGAAAAAGAGTTAGAAATGGACGTGGACTTCTCCAAATGGGCTGCATCGAAATGAAATCGATTATATTATGAACAATAAACCAAGAGTTTTTAAAGATCTCTCAATTATACATAATTTAAATTTTAACTCTGACCATAAGATGATCCGTGCGACATTAAAAGGAACACATATGAAGAAAAGTAGAAGGTTGCAAACGGCGGAAATAAAGAACAACCTTAAACAAATTCTGGATAGAATTGATGGGAAAGATTACAATAAATCAACTCAATCGAAATATTGCCACTTTGTAAATATACTAAAAACTGAAGCCAGTAAAACATATACAAATAATAAAGGAATACTATCTACAGAAACAACTACTTCGAGTAAGAAAATTGCTTATACAAAGCACAAAAAGTAAAACGTAAAGCGATTGCAGTCATAAGTAAAGAAATTAACGAACAAATAAGGAAAGACAGAAAACAAAAAAAGGACAAATATTTTTCAATACCATATTAAGGAAACAGGCGGAATGAAGAAAGTTTGTAAAGAATTTGAAACAAAGAAAAATTAGATACCAAATATGAAAGATAAACGGGGAAAATGCACTAGCAAAAGATCTGAAATATTAAATATTGCTACGGAATATTATAAGGATCTATATATGAACTATGAACATATTATACCACCTGTTCTAGATGAAGAAACACTAAAAGTTATTGGAACGCAGAAGTTAAGAAAAGCGCCCAGTCCCGATCAAATCACTAATGAACTTCTTAGGATATCAATGCCAGTAATTGTACCAAAATTAACCAATTTATTCAACGAAATTATAAAGACAGAATATATTCCAGAAGATTGAGCAAAATCTATGATAGTTTTTTTTACACAAAAAAGGGGACATTGGTAACTACAGACCGATAAGCTTAATGTCGAAATAAGATCTTCTCAAAAATATTACTATTCAGACTTACTAAAATTTTCGATGAAAACCAACCTAAGGAGCAAGCCGGATTTAGGAGTAACTTCTCGACTATAGATCATATTTACGTCCTACGACAGATACTTCAGAAATATAAAGAATACAATAAAGTATAATATCTGGGCTTCGTAGACTTCAACAAAGCTTTCGATTCGTTAGAACATCACTATATATGGGAATCATTAGAGCGACAAGGGGTTAATAGAAAGTACATAAGTATTTTAAAATACATTTACCAGAAAAGGATTCCTTGAAATAAATAAATAAAAGAACAGCACAAATAAACGACAGGCGACGAGTTTCCAATTGAAAGAGGCGTCCGTCAAGGTGACCCTATATCGCCAAAATTATTCTCAGTTGCGTTTGAGACGATCTTTAGGAGACTTGACTGGGATACATTCGGAATTAACGTGAACTGAGAGAGTTATTTGAGATTAGCGGACGATTTGAACTGTTCTACGAATGTCCAAATACCCTGGAAACAATGCTACGACAATTATCAGATGAAAGTGCAAATGCAGGTCTCTCTGTGAATGTAGCGAAAATAAAAACAATGAGCAATTATCCATCAAAAGAGGCTATTACAATAAATAACCAGCAATTAGAATATGCTAACGAATATATTTATTTAGGGCAATTAGTATCATCAACAGAGAACATGCAAAAAGAAATTGAAAGAAGAATAGCTAACACATGATATAGATTTTGGTCGTTAAGTAAAATGATGAAAAACAAACAGATGCAAATGTCAGAGAAACGCAAAGTCTTTAATGCTTGTATCCTAAACGTCCCACATTTTCGTTTCACCTTATTGCGTTTCATCCGTATAATGTTTACCCTCATGGGCGCATAGAGTTTCTTCACTTCAAAAATAGCTTTAATCAACTTATACATTTTAATTAAAGATTTAATATTAAGAGCACAGAGACACAGCGATAGGGAGCCCCGATATTGCCAGTATTGCAACAAAACAACACCCTTTCCCCACCGCGCGTCCACCACAAGACATCCCCCATTGTCTTCTGAGTATTGTGCTATCATTGACTAGAGAAAACTTACACCATTACTCCTTTTACTATTATTATCATTCTGTAGTATTTTATTTAACAATTTTGATGTTATTACAAAAAAAACATGGCTTGTTAAACGTGATATGTTACATAACAGTGATCTAACTGTCGGGCTGCTGTTTAGCGTTCAATTTATATTTAAACATTGCTATTTTATTAGAACTTTTTAAAACAAGTCTTCAACAAATGTTTAAATTTTTTGTAATTAGACAGTTATATTCCAAGAAATTAATTAGTGTTTATGTTATGCCGATTACATATGTATCCAAAATTAAGTTATATAATTACTAGCTGACCCTACAGACGTTGTTCTGTACATAATAATAAACATAATATTGTTTTTTATGAATTTGTCAATAACTTTTTATAACATCAGGAATTTTTTCTTAACGTATGCTCCTTGTTGTTATAATGAAATTGTTTCACAACGGAACTGTCAATCCGTGCGTCAATAAATTCTCTTAAAGAAAATATGTCCATACAAAACAAATATTGGAAATAAAAATAATTATGGGTCCCAAATCGAAATAAAAAGTATCCTATCTCTCAAGTTGGACTAAACTGCACTCGATGAAGTAATCCCCATTTAAATCCGTTCATTAGTTTAGGAGTCCATCGCAGACAAACAACGTGTCACGTAATTTATATTTATAAGAGATTTTATGTGGCCAAATTAAAGAAATACTGGATTCTTTTTTTATGGTAGAGGAGGACAAACGAGCGTAAAGTGAGCGTACACCTGATGTTAATTAAGTGACTCTTGTAGCACCAAAAGTTTTCCCTTTTTTAGTGTCCCCGAAACTACCAGTGGGAGGCTCCTTTGTACAGGATGCCGGCTAGTTTATGGGTACCACAACGGCGCCTATTTCCGCCGTGAAGTTGTAATGCGTTAGTATTATTGTGTTTCGGTCTGAAGGGCGCCGTAGCTAGTGAAATTACTGGGCAAACGAGACTTAACATCTTATGTCACAAGGAGACAAGCGCAAATGTGGTGCCGATCAGAAATTTTGGGATTTTCAAAAATCCCAAGCGCTACTACATTCTAATGGGCAGGGTGTATCAATAACCATCAGATGAACGTCCTGCTCGTCTCGTCCCTTATTGTAATGAAAAAAACTTCGATGTTTGAATTACTAAATTTCTCATGGTTTACTGAAGGCATAAGTGAGTCCTAGTTAGCTATTGGCACATATATCTATGTGTGTTTCTATTAGTGTTTTCCTTAGCATCGCGATTGGTTTGAACTCAAGAAAAGACTGTATTAATAGATAGAAGAAATAAAATGATTACTTGAATAAAAAATCGGATAACAATATTTTGTGCGGAAGTCATCAATTTCATAATACTGATATAAGCATATGATGATCCTTCGAGCTGACCTTACCCAAATGAGCGTTACATAACCGAGTGTAACGACTCAGTCTTATTCGATAGCCACAAATTAAACTCGGCACACTCAAAGAAGTTTTCACTTTATAACCTTGGTTGATATGACATGCAATTTAATAAAAAAATTAAGGATTGTGTGGTTTTATGAAACCACGGTAAAAGTGAAACTTTTATTCACATTTGAAACTTTTATTCACATTATAGACATTTAACTAAATTTTTTTGGAATAATATTTACTTTTAATAGTCTATACACTACACGGTCAGCTGCTGCGAACTATAGGCGCCGCCCGACCGTCATACGACATGCAACACATAGACTAGTTTGAGACGATATAATAAAAGTTTCACTTTAATAAATTTAACCCTTGGTCCATGGGGTCCTAACGCTATACGGCTTTTTAACGAAATGAACGAAGCAAAAATGTTAGTCGAAATCACAGGATACCGAAGAGCTGGCAGCTACCTCGGACAAAAAAATAGTCTAGCTATTCAAAGGGGGAACGCTGCCAATATCTTCGGAACCTTGCCAAAAGGGACTCCCTTTTATAACATACTAGCTGACCCGACAGACCTTGTTGTGTACATAATAAATATTTTAAAAAACTACGTTCAGAAAAACCGACTTCAAAAACCCAAAAGTAAAATAACTTAATAGAGATTTAATTTAATACACCTCTTATGCAACCTTATTATACCATTATACCTTTAATATTAATAAAATACTGTTATTTGTATGTGCTACCTATTGATAGGCTTTAAGTCTATAATATATGTAGAAAAAGTTACAAATATATAAAAATTCTAATAAGTTATTCATATTAAACTATTCTTTCAATTTGATTTCAGAACGACAGGGAACATGTCAAAGGAAAAACAAAATTGTTGTTTTGATTTTATTCCGAGCATTGTCATATTTATTCACCTTTTAAACCTTCTCTGGACACTCACAAATAATTCAAGACCAAAATTAGCAAAATCGGTTCAGCCGTTCTCGAGTTTTAGCGAGACTAACGAACAGCAATTCATTTTTATATAATATATAGACTTTAGTTGTTATATTATATTTTTTAAGATTTTTAATTTTAGTTTCATTGTTCTAGTAGATATTTTTATTTAATACTAATTCCATTCAAAATCATGATGATTTTTTAAAGTAATTCCATACTGCTATTTGCTAAACTGTGGTTTGAATATTCCAGTCACGGGCGCGGGGTTCATTTCCGTGCAACACCAACCTGACACAGGGGTTATGCGGATCGCATTATAAAAATCACACAGACGCGCACGTTTGGTTTCTCATTTAAATTTAATACATAACCTGAGCTGTATAACATAATTTTGATTCAGTTAAGTTATGTTCAGATATAAAAGGCATTTATTTTCTCAAAATTGATTCCTTTAGAATTCTTTTTAATGTCATTTCTAATACACTAGACAGTACTACCGCTTCGGAAACAGATGGCGCTCTTAGAGAGAAGAAGCGGCGCGAGAAACACTCCCAGCGTAATTTTTTGCGCTCTTTTTAATGAAATATATAATATTATAATGTCATTGCTATTGCTATAAAATAATCATAATCTAATCCCAGGCTGTCGGATCACTTAGATATTCAGCTGTGGAGTAGTAGGATTTATATTAAAATAAATTACGATTTAAATAAAAAAATTGGTACGAAAGGGTACTAAAATATCTGAATATCTGGATCTAAATAACCCTTGGGACTGTTCTGCTGGGCTGTTACATGTCTGTCTCAGATTGATAAATATAATTATAGTTAAACAATTCAAATGATAAGAAAGCCTTAACTACTTAAAATTTTAATTGGTCTTGATAAAAAATAATATTAATAATAATTATTTGTTATATTAAGTAAAAAACAAAATGGTCTTATAAGTAAAAGTGTTTGGTGAGTATTGTATAATATTTAGATGAACATTCTATTTTGTTATTTGGTAGAGTTCTTGTGACAGGTATCATCATGCTCGCTTAACGACACTACTTGTGGCGGCGACGTGGGGCGGGTCGTTCCCTTCCCTAAAATATGTTCGAGGGAGGCAATGGCTGGTCCATCCGTCATCCTGATGAATGCGCTTCTTGTGGTGGGATGAATGATCCTGACACCGGAAAGACTGCTTCATGTTTTTTTTTATTTCTTTTATTTTTTTTTTTAATTGAAGATATAAATTTTTAATATATAATAACTAATAAAATTCTCGCATAATGCCTTTATTAATTTGACGCTATGTGTGGATTGATGTATATACTGCACTCAATAACTCTTATGGTTTTACTTATTAATTTACATTTTTTTTCACTTACTCGTGTAAAGAATTTAGAATTTTTATTTGGTTGAATTTTGATCTGATTTGATTTGATTTGTTTTGATTCTATTTGATTAACGGCTGCTGTCAATAGTTGATAAAAAGTTTTCTTCTCATGAAGCAGTACAAAATGCTTTCACACAGTTTGTCGAATCTAGATCGCCCTGTGCTGCCCCGGGGCGTAAAAAGAATAGGGTAGCCCCAGGTCCAAGGGTGTCGTAGGAGGCGACTACGGGCTTTTTGAAAGTGGGAGAGTCACGCTGCCGTCTTATGACGTCAGCACAATCGGGCCAGACTCGTCCGGGTTACTTACCACACTCGCACAGAATACCAGCGTGAAGTAGGGGCCTATTGCCGCTATGTTTCGCATAGGTTAGTGTCGAGGACCGGAGGCCATTCCCCCCCGTACTTCGCCCCCCCCCCCCCCCCCCCCAAAATATGAGAGCGGTATTGAAAGAGAAACTACCCCACGCGGGTACCGGATCTTGTAGAGCCAGAGAATCCCTCCCCGAGCATTCGCACTCGGGCTGCCCCTCGTATTCTGGGGAGGGCATAGTACCGCGTATGTCACAGGACAAACAGGGCAGCAACACCACGGCACCCCGTTCATGCTTAACGTGGACTTTTGTAACATCCGGGGAATTCACTCCAACTTAAACGCCGTCCACCACCACCTTGAGACGGTGCAGCCGGCCTTGTGTTTCCTTACGGAGACACAGATATCTCGACCTAGCGATACGTCATATTTAACGTACCCCGGGTACAAAATTGAGCATAATTTCATGCCTCATGCCGGGGTATGTGTGCACGTTAGGGAGGATATCTGCTGTCGCCGCCTCGGCAATTTTGAGGGTGGGGACCTGTCTACTCTCTGGCTCCGCGTAGATTTAGAGGACCACGTCCGCATCTATGCGTGTGTCTACAGGTCCCATAGTCGTAACGCAGAAACGGATCACCTCATGGGCTGCGTTCAAGCTGCATTTGATGACGTGCTTGCTCAGATCCCCTCCGCTGAAATCGTAGTCTTGGGTGATTTCAACAGGCACAATGCCGAATGGCTTGGATCACGTACTGCAGACTACGCAGGGCGATCTGTGCATAATTTTGCCTTGGCGTATGGTCTGTCCCAATTGGTTGAGTCGCCAACGCGGCTCCAGGATGTGGATAGCCACATGCCGTCCTTATTAGATCTTCTGCTGACTACACATCCCGATGGTTACCAGGTCTCTGTCGACGCCCCTCTCGGAACGTCCGACCATTGCCTGGAGTGTATTGCCTATCCGACGCCAACGTCGCAGACCACCACCGACCCGCCGCGTTTGGCACTACAAGTCAGCAGATTGGGATAAGATGCGTTCCTTTTTTGTATCCTACCCTTGGGGCAGGGTTTGTTTACCTTCCTTAATTTATTAATCTCATATTTGAATAACAGGATACAGTATGTTGAAGTTAATAGTGTAAGGTCTTCAGGCTCCGTGTTAGGAATGGGTGTCCCGCAGGGTTCAATTCTCGGACCATTTCTGTTTTTAGTTTATATCAATGACCTACCCTATCTTATAAAGAACACACATGATATAGTATTGTTTGCGGATGATACATCACTATTATTTAAAGTTAATCGACATGCAACTACTATTGAACATGTAAATAATGCTATTTCTAAGGTAGAACAATGGTTCAAAGTAAACAATCTTCTTTTGAATGGTAAGAAAACGAAATGCTTAAAATTCATATTACCAAATGTAAAAAAGATTAACACACATATTAAATTAAATGGAGAAATGTTGGATCTTGTAAATAAGACAGTGTTCTTGGGTATAACTCTAGATGAGAAGCTTCAGTGGGGTGACCATATATCTGCCTTAGCAAACAGATTAAGCTCTGCAGCATATGCGGTTAAGAAGATAAGAGAACTGACTGACATAGATACGGCCAGAATAGTATATTTTAGTTACTTCCACAGCATTATGAGCTATGGTATCCTTTTATGGGGTAATGCTGCTGAGATCGATACGATATTTGTGCTGCAGAAGAGAGCCGTTAGAGCCATTTATAACATGGGATCTAGAATTTCGTTAAAGAATAAGTTTAAAGAAATAGGTATTATGACAGTGGCCTCACAATACATTTACGAGAATTTGATGTTTGTACAAAAGAATAAAAATAAGTTCACAAAACTAAGTGACTTACATAGTATTAATACTAGAAATAGGGGTAGACTTGTCATGCCTGCCACAAGACTCCATAAAGTCAGTAATTCCTTTAGGTGTCAGTGTGTTCGCTTCTATAATAAACTCCCCGAACATATAGCAAATATGTCTATAAATAAATTCAAAGCCTACACAAAAAGTAAATTAAGCAGCAAAGGCTATTACAATATCCAAGATTATTTAAATGATAAAGCAGCCTGGAATTGAATTGATCTACTTAAAGTGTGATTTTAATTGTTTGATGTTATTTATATTACTTATTTGATTTCTTTGATTTTAATTTTATCTGTTTGATATTATTTATTTATTATTATGAAATTTAGTGTATGACTGAACTTAAGCCATTGTAAATCAATGTTATGAGTTCAATAAACGTTTTGATTTTGATTTTTCGGATGATCCTTGTGCCTGCGCCGTTGCAGTAGCCGATGTGATACTGCAGGGCATGGATATTTTTATACCAAGCTCTGTAGTACCGATCGGTGGCAGATCACAGCCCTGGTTCGATGCATCAGTTAAAGCAGCATCTGACTGCAAAAAACAGGCGTATCGAACTTGGGTTGCGACGCTGGGCTCAAAGGATCCGAACTGCAAAGTTCTGAAGAGGAAATATAACCGTGCCTCCAGATTTAAGCGGCAAATCGCCCGTGCGAAATCGAAGCACGTCGTCAAAATTGGCGAGCAGCTTTCCAGCTACCCGACCGGAACACGCAAGTTCTGGTCGTTGTCGAAAGCTGCTCTTGGTAACTTCAACCAGCCGTTCATGCCGCCGTTGCACATGAGGAATACTGGCAAAAGAGAAAGCCGATCTCCTGTGCACTCTTTTTGCCTCCAACTCGACTTTTGACGACAACGGAAAAACACCGCCGACCATCCCGCGGTGTCAGAGCTCCATGCCTGAAGTACAGTTCCGACAGAAGACTGTTAGACGAGCTCTGTTTTCGTTGGACGTCAGGAAGTCGAGCGGGCCGGATGGCATTTCTCCAATCGTGCTTAGAACGTGTGCCCCTGAATTGACGCCGGTGCTAACGCATTTATTCCGGCACTCTTATTCAAAAGGCGTAGTCCCTGATTCATGGAAGTCAGCCCTTGTCCATCCGATCCCAAAAAAAGGAGACAGTTCGGATCCGGCAAACTACAGGCCTATTGCTATTACTTCCCTACTCTCCAAAATCATGGAGAGCATAACTAACCGCCAGCTCTTGGTATACCTTGAGGGTCACCAGTTGATCGACGACCGGCAGTACGGCTTTCGCCATAGTCGGTCGACTGGCGATCTTCTGGTATACCTAACACATAGATGGGCGGCGGCTATTGAAAGCAAGGGGGAAGGCCTGGCAGTTGGTCTGGATATAGCGAAGGCCTTTGATCGTGTATGGCACAAGGCGCTCCTCGCAAAACTTCCATCATTTGGGCTTCCCGAGAGCTTATGCAAGTGGACCTCCAGTTTCCTCACTGGGCGCAGCATACAGGTCGTTGTCGACGGTTATTAATCGAATCCCAAGCCCGTGAGCGCTGGAGTGCCCCAAGGCTGTGTGCTATCTCCCACGCTGTTTCTTCTGCATATCAATGATATGTTGGACACCGCTAACATGCATTGCTATGCAGGCGACTACACTGGTGATGCCGTATACACGGGCCATGCAGGTCTCTCTCGGAAAAACGTCGAGCAGTGCCGGGAGAAACTTGTGTCTTCTATCGAGTCCTCTCTCGAGAAGGTCGCGGAATGGGGTAAGTTGAACCTTGAATCCAATTTAACCCCCAGAAGACTCAAGTTTGCGCGTTTACCACTAAAAAAACCCCATTTGCCGTATCACCGCTCTTCGAGAACACTTCCCTTAAAGCCTCGCCTAGTATCGGAATACTGGGTCTTGAAATCTCGAGCGATTGCCAATTCCGTGGCCATCTGGAGGGCAAAGCCAAATTGGCTTCGAAGAAACTGGGCGTCATAAATAGAGCACGGCAATACTTCATGCCGGCCCTCATTCTAGCGCTCTACAAAGCGCAGGTCCGGCCTCACATGGAGTATTGCTGTCATCTCTGGTCTGGCGCACCCCAGTATCAGCTCGATCCATTTGACCGCGTGCAAAGCAGCTCGAATTGGCGGGGACCTAGCGCTCTGTGAACGGCTGGATCACTTGGCGTTGCGTAGAGACGTCGCTTCATTGTGTGTCTTCTACCGCATTTATCACGGGAAGTGTTCTGAAGAGCTGTTCAACCTGATTCCTGCCGCCGAATTTCACCTTCGCACGACACGCCACAATTTACGATATCATCCCCACCATCTGGATGTGTGGCGGTCCTCCACAGTGCGGTTTTCAAGGAGAAGAAAGCTCCCTCGCACTACGAAGCTGTGGAATGAGCTTCCTTGTGCGGTGTTTCCTGGACGATACGACATGGGTACCTTCAAGAAAAGCGCGTACACCTTCCTTAAAGGCCGGCAACACTCCTGTGATTCCTCTGGTGTTGCAGGAGAGTGTGGGCGGCGGTGATCACTTAACATCAGGTGACCCGTACGCTCGTTTGCCCTCCTATTCCATTAAAAAAAAAAATCAGCACGGTTCTATCGCAAAGGCCTTGATGACGATGATGGCGATGAGTGACCTTCCTATTAGATGGCAGCAATGTACAGATAATAATTTGTAATTATTTTGATTAATTAAATATGATAATCAAAAAACGAAATATTTTCAGTACAAATTGGGTATTTCATACTTTGACCCTTAGGGCTCCACTCTATTAAGATCACAAATATCAGTTTATTATGCTCAAAGAAATAACACTTAATAATGTCAAAAGTTATTCTTTTTACCCATTTATATGCCTGCCCTTCTGGGCTGCCTCCCAAATCCCAGAGGCAATTTATAATTAAAAAAAACTATGCGTGCACGCCAGAAGCGAATACTTAATTAAAGCGAGGTAAATAATACAAAATACAACAATTTTATTGTTTTTTGTTTAAAAATTCTTACATATACAATATATTGTATAATTATAATGGTGTATAAATTTCTCTGGTAAATTTGCATTGCCTGATTGCGCCCATGTTCGCCTTTAGGCAGCTTTACCCGAAGAAGTGTTTCACAGCCGAGCGTGATAGCCCAATCTTATTCAAAACCCACAAAAAAGTACACTTCATAGATTTTATGACAACTATTTTTAGTGTCACCTACATCAAGAATTATTTTGCCCATACACTTAATGGGGGTTTTTCTAGTGATCCTACTGGATTTACCGGAGTACCTTTAAACGAGCAATTCTTTTATATATATAATCTGAATCTCGGAAACGGCTCCAACGATCTTAACGAATAGATTTAGTATAGAGGTAGTTTCGGGGGCGGGATAACGATCTAGCTAGGTTTCAATTTTAAAAAATGTAGTTTTATCCATGTTTTAATGAGAAACAGCTACAACAACATTAGAATACAAAGGTAAATGATGCGACATTGGGTGATCCGTAAAGAATCCAGATGTGATGTTGATCTTAAAAATACGATCAAGGCTCGGTCGTCCGGATATTATTAAAAAGTTTCGTCTTTTATTGTATTTTGGTTTGAGGTGATGGTCTTGTTACCAATGCTCTAAATAAAACTAACTAACTAACAACTATTTTTAAATTAATATCAGAGTTCACATAATATTGACCAACTTTTCATCTCCAGTTTATAAAGTTTAAACATTACAATACATAATATAATTGTACAGCTTATTCATAGACCGACAAATGTCAGCAACGTACTCCACATTAGCAGTAAAAGCGCTTTAAAGCGGTGTAGATAGCCCACTTGGCTGTTTAAGCCGACGTTCATTGTAGGAACTCAGTAACTCCTATAATACGGTATTCAATTGTGGCCAGATTAAAAAGTTGCCAGTATCCGACTAATACTCCAACGACGTGAAAAGCTGGTGGGATACAAAGAAAATAAACATGTGTTTTATAAAAGTATGTGTTTTCAGTGTTGGTGCAAACCATTGACTATAACATAGAATATCCGTATAGGCGACCTGAAGGGCCAGATAATGCCGGATTAGTTATATTTGTCTAAGGATTACCTAGTTTAATATTCAAAATACCTAGGAACTGATGTCAAGAGTGGACTGTATACGACTTGTCAATCAAAATCAGGTACAGATACAATCACTGACTTTACTATATACCACTAGACTGGCGGCTGTCAAAGTACTTTTGTGCCTATTTGATATTCGCCATTTTGGCACTTTTGGCAATGTAGCGAGAGTCTGCGGTACTAAAACTAGTGATGACAACCTCAGCAAACATCGATAGATGGTAACTTTATTACGTTTATTCTTGAAGTATAAATAACACGGAAAACGAACGAAATTAATTCAAAATGCAAAAATATATAATATATAAATGGAATTAAATTAAAGAATAGAACCTGGTAATAAGGGATTTTCTAACATCGTTGTTTGCACCAAGGTGACTGGAAGGTCATCGAATTGTTTCGCAGCAGCTGACATATGAGATATGTATCGATACAAGAGCCAGCATCTCTCGGTAACCTTCGAAGCCTTGCATCCGTTTCATAAGCTAATGACCACCACTTACCTGAAAAAGAAATTAATATAAAAATAAATATAAATTTATGTTTTCAACAATTTCTATCACTGAGAGCATATATTAGTAATTTTACTAATACATAAGTAAGCATCCCGTAAATAAATAAATAAATAATTTTAAATTAATAAATAAATAATTTTAAATTAATAAATAAATAATTTTAAATTAATAAATAATCATTAAAGGTCCAGTGACGAGATGTTTAGAAATTTGTATGTTAAATAAGAATAGCAACAACCGTTAAGATAGCCATGACATATATAAACATTCAAAAAACAACGAAGAAAATTTTCGTCAGTCAAAACGCCCCTCTTAGCATATCGCTAATTCATTTAATAACTTGTAAGACAATACATAAAAAGCGTACATTTCGCGCCGTTAACAAAATACCAAAAAATATAAATAATTTTATCCTAATGACCGTTTTGGTCCGTCCCATTTTCCCTAAAAGAAATATAAATTCTCAGTTCTTATTCCGGATTAATTAAAAGAAGCTTTTAATTACATTTTTAGCCAACATTAGGAACGTAAGGACATTTTCCTGTAACTTATACGTTGAAAAACATTTCCGCCGACCCTTATTATGGGTTTAACGGCAGTGTTTCAAATAGAATTGCACGTAAAAATTATGAACAAAACCACAAACTTTTACTTTATGCAGTTCTTCGCTTTTTAAATTAAAATGCTGTTAAGGAATGAAAGTTCTGAGAGGATTTCTGGATGATAGGTGATCACCCGGACCTATTGGTTCTACGAAGCAGCAGTTCTTATTTGTTTTTCTTTCTGGTATCGCACACTTACAAAAACTATATCAACATTAGTTGTGTCATTAATAAATGCGAAGTAAAGTTATTCCAAATTCAAATCTTTTTAACGTTAATATTCCTGTGCACATACATCAGATTTTCATAAATATATTGACAAGTCTTATCTGCAGCACTACCCCACAGCAGTATACCATAAGACAGACATAATACTGTGAAAATTCTTTATCTTACCTATTTTCTGTGATGAAACAAACATTATCATTAAAGTTAGTTAATAAATCAAACGATCATCGGAATGGTGTAAACAGCGCAACAACGAAATAACTGTTTAAAATTCCCGCTGACATTTGGCGCGCGATTTGTAAACATGGCGTCAGTTCCGGTGAGGACGCAGCGGAAATAACCCGTCTTTAGGACGAGGGCTACAGATTATAAACGACACAGATACTTGCAAAAACTATACACAGACTACGTATCAAAAAGCTATGAACATTATTAATCTTTGGGTATAAATGGTTGTATGAATTAGCTAAATTTTATAATAAAAACTTTGAGTTGATGCATGAACATGTTATAATTTCATACATACATACCTTTGTGTAATTTCAAAGGAGATGCAATAAAATCCAGTATTCAGTTTTCGGCTTGTGAGAGGGCAAGTTTGTGAATAAATATACGAATTGAACAGGTTTAGGTTAATTTATAGAATCAAGAGTTATGGTATACTCAAATTTTTCGTGTTCATATTGGAAAAAATGTATTAAAATGGGTTTTTAGGAATTACTTATATGGGCTTCAAGATAAATGAACGTAAAAATTATTTGAGTTGTTGTGACTTTAAAAGCAAAAGTTGGGATTTTTTTCTGTGGCTGAAATTGTTTTTTTAATACTTCGTGTAGAGTAAACCGAAATCCGGGAACAGAACTTTGAAATCTTTAAATTTGTGGACTCCAAAACATTTTTTAAAATTCCTTGAACATTCATACTTGCAATCACCCGAATGATTTTTATAAACATTAATATATTATATCATAAAATTATAAACTCATAAATTGCACTTAAAAGTACGTTTCATTTTTATAACAAGTAATAAATCCGGTTAAACTTTCAAATACCTATATGTGGCACTATAACAGAAAATTGATAATATTCCAAAGTACTTGCTCACAGCATCGATATCATGGCCGCGATATTAAAATAAATTTATATAAATTGATTAACTAACTATATTGCGTTGATGTAAAATATTATAATCTATTTGCCAAATAAGATTAAGTTCAACCCTATGTGTTCTTCAATCAAAAAGAGTGTTGGAAGAGTGAAAAATGATAGATTATGTGAAAATCTGTAATTTATATGCGTTGCCGCGGGCAGTAAACGCCCTTCTCCGCAGGGTTGCCACTTTGTGACTACTTATTTACTGTCTTATTTAATACAATTAATACTATTATCAAATCAAAATACAGCGTTTATCATTGCCCATTTTAATAATATAACTAGTGACATTTAATTTGTTTAGACTTTAGAGAGAAAAATACCAATGAAGCAGTAAGGGAACCCATTTTAATAATACAAATAAACTAATTAGGTTTAATTTGTTTAGGGAGAAAAATTACAATGAAGCAGTAAGGGAACGCAGAAATGTTTAAGTCATTAAGAAAATTTGAAGGCCAATTATACACAAATAATAAACATAAAATTTGTATTTTACTTATTTCTTATTACTTTATTTCAAAAAGATAAAAAAATATTAAACAAATATTTGTATGAGTGGCAGCCCTAGCTAGGCTCTAATTTATTTCTTAATAAGATCTCGCGTCTTCCGCGCCGTCCAGACGTTAATTTGTTTGAACAACCAATCGACTATTGATAGATTCTGTGGAGCACTTTTAAACGCTTGTCACGACCGAGCTTTGCCTAATAGAGCTTTTAAATTATTCAAATTGGATGTTACTTGGTTATTTTGTATCTACAATAATAATAATTAAGTTAATTCTTATTTAGAATATTGAATATTATATATTTGTATTTGTATATGTCTCTGCATCGTCAGCATCAACATCTATATCTAATATATATAAAATTCTCATGTCGCGGTGTTTGTAGTTAAACTCCTTCGAAACGGCTTGACCGATTCTCATAAAATTTTGAGTGCATATTGGGTAGGTCTGAGAATTGGACAACATCTATTTTACATCCCCTTAAATGTAAGGTCCACGCCAAATTTTTATTTTTTTTTATAATTGTTTGATGATGATGATTTGTATGTATTTTTTAATGCTGACGCATTAAAAAATACATACAAATTCAAATTTTCACCCATCTATGATCAACAGTTACTTTTGTATCGCGATTTTAATATCGGCAATACAACGTTTGCTGGGTCAGCTAGTATAATATAATACAATTGAAATCTAAATATATAATAAGCCTAAGATAAACTTAAGTTTTTAAACTTAAAAAGTTAAGTTTATCTAAGCATATAACAAAGTAGAAACTATAAATTGAATTTTCAAAAAATAATATGTGTATTCTACAAAAAATACCGAATCCATGAAGTACTTTATAGAATTTTTGTCTATATGTATGTTCGGGAAAAAACACAAAAACTATTGGATAGATTTGACTTAAATTTTGCATGAATATTAATTATAGGTCGGGACAACTGGGGACAACATAATATATGCTACGTATTATCACGCTAGATGCAGTCATAGTATGTTTGTCGCTTTATAGCGTCCATAAGGTAGAGGTCCCGGGTTCGAATCCCGGTAGGTGCAAGCATTTATACGATGAATATAGATGTTTGTTTCCGAGTCATGGATGTTTAAATGTATTTATGTATGTTTATGTAAGTATATTGTATTAAATATATCATTGTCTTGTAACCCATAACACAGGCTGTATATGCTTAACTTGGAGCAAGATAATTTGTGCAAAAAGTGTGTCAATATTATTATTATATTATGTTATAAGGACGACGTCACAGGCAGCAGGTAGCATTAATGTGTACTAATAATTAATAAATGGAAAATACATTAATAAATGGAGAGCCGGTGTGTTTCTACGTTTGTACTGCTGAAACTACTGAACCGATCGGAGTAATACTTATAACATAACATGCAGAGTATTTCGGAGAAGGTTTTAGTATAATATGTTTGTTGGTGATAACTCAGTTGTGTTTTACCTGTAACTACTTTTTTACTATTTTCATTCATTTACGTTCATTATAAACCGGTTTACATTACGAAAAGGTATTTTTGATCGCCAAGTTATAAAAAAATATTGAGTTAAAAATTTTGTGATTTTACTTTATATTTTTAAATACACGCGTAGGTCGCTATCTACTTTTTGATTAGTACGCTCGACTCGTTTGCACTCTTGCGAAGTAAAACATGGCTGTATCACTTGGCGTTGCATAGAGACGTCGCTTCATTGTGTGTCTTCTACCGCATTTATCACCGGGGGTGTTTCGAAGAGCTATTTCACCTGATTCCTCCTGCCGAATTCCACCTTCACACGACACGCCACAAATCATCCCCACCATCTGGATGTGTGGCGGTCCTCCAATGTGCGCCTTTCAAAGAGCTTTCTTCCACGTTCTGCAAGGCTGTGGAATGAACTTCCTTGTGCGGTGTTTCCGGGACGATACGACATGGATACCTTCAAAAAAAGCGCGTACACCTTCCTTAACGGCCGGCAACGCTCCTGTGATTCCTCTGGTGTTGCAAGAGAATGTGGGCCGCGATCCACTATAAGACCGTTTTTTTACTAAAATAATTGAGCTGATGGTCATTGATACTGCCCATGACAATGCACTGCCGCACAGGATTATTGAAAAACCCAAAAATTCTGAGCGGCAATACAACTGCGCACGTCACCTTGAGATATAAGATGTCAAGTCTCATTTGCCCAGTAATTTCACTAGCTACGGTGCCCTTAAGACCGGAACACAAAAATGCTTACACATTACTGCTTCACGGCAGAAATAGGCGCCGTTATGGTATCCATAATCTATCCGGCATCCGGTGCAAAGGAGCCTCCCATTGGGTAACACCATGTCCTCGTGTTCCGTAAAAAAATTAAGTTTCACTTTGACAATGGGCTAGTTTTTGAAGATAGATTTTTTTTTATGCCAACTCGTAAGGCATTAGTATTTTCTTTGATTAACGCGAGTGTTACAAACATATTTAAATATAACACTTATTAATTGTAACTGTAATTGTAAAAACAAAAATGTAACTTTTACGCAAAAACCTAATGTAAAAATACGCGGTGTAAACGTAAGGCATTGTTTTAACTAACATTCAAAACCTACAGGATCTTTCGTGTACCTAACGACCATTTCAAACTACAGATCCCACTTAGAACATTAAAAGTGAATGACCTTATCAGTCAAGCGAAATAAGTTGCGTAAAGAAACAAAAAGTTTCCCACGTCAGAGAGCCAATAAACACGACACAAACACTCGCTTATCTACAACTGGTCTAAACTCTAAAAGGTGTACAACGTTTGACATTTAGCACCTTCCACCAACCTTACCTATTAACCACTTATGTTATGTAATAAAATAGCATATCAATACAATAGTTTACAAAATTCAATTATAATCCACTCCAAACATGACAAATGTAATGAATTTCATGAAGTTTAATTCTTTTTTAATAATATTGACACACTTTTACACGAATTATCTTGTGGCAAACTGGGCATAGACTGTACTATGGGTACAAAACAACGATATATTTAATACAATATACTTACTTAAACCACAGAGTATCCATCCATGATTCGGAAACAAATATAAATATTCAACATATAAATATTTGCACCTACCGGGTTTCAAACCCGGGACCTCTAGCTCAGTAGGCAGGGTCGTTATTGGTACCTGGGCTATATGGATATTCGGAAAGTTGTTGGAAGTGGTTGGAAAGTAGTTAGTCATCATCATCATCAGGCGAAAGACGTCCACTGCTGGACAAAGGCCTCCCCCAAAGATTTCCACGACGATCGGTCCTGTGCTGCCCTCATCATACGTATTCCGGCGATTTTGACCAGATCGTGGGTCCATCTTGTGGGGGAACCAACCTACCAGCACTACGTCTTCCGGTACGGTTGGATATTTAATTGTTATTAAATATTGATACGTTGAAAAACGTATGTCAGGTCAGTATAGAAAAGCCTAATCGAAAAAGATAACTTAATAGTCTGGTTTATAACAAATAATTAAAATTACTCCACAAGTTACTTTTGAGACGTGAGACACACCGTGACAAAAACGCAACGGCAGGCATAAAGGCATTTATTTTCTCAAAATTATTCTTTTTGATGTCATTTCCAATAACTACTAGATACTACTACCGCTTCGGAAACAAATGGCGCTCTGAGAAAGAAGAAGCCGCGCAAGAAACTCTCCCAGCATTCTTTTTTTGCGCTCTTTTCAATAAAAATATACAATATTGTACAGTCATTTTTATCGCTATAAAATAATCACAATCTAGTCCCAGGCTGTCCGATCATTTAGATATTCAGCAGTGGAGTAATAGGATTTACGACAGAGCCATTTTTTTTATAAAACATTTAAATTTGTTTATACATAATGCCTGAACAGCGGCTGGGAATTTATTATATAAGTGTATACATGTACCCTTAAAGCTATTATGTATCTTATGAAACCTACTAGAATTAGTTACAACACTCTGAAATTTCGATTAAATACTCTCTACATTGATAAATATTAACAAAATTAGAAGAGCTAGTGAATAAATGTTTATCTTACTCATCATTAATCATTATAATTTATTTAAAATCATTTCCAATGAATATGTTAAGCAAAGACTATTAACATTTCACAAGGAGTAGCCTCTAAAATCGTTCTTTTAACACAAAAAGATTTTAAAGGCCTGATTTTTATAGCAAATTCATTTCAAAATTCAAAATTCATTTGTACAATAGAAACAATGAAAACAATTTGAGTCGTGAGGCTTAAGTCATTAAAAAAACAATCAAATTTCTATCGTAACTCAACTGAGCAGAAGCCACAAGAAACTCATTGAGCATATTTTTTTTTGTGATTAAATATAATAACAGATTGACACAAAATAAAAATCAACTGAAACACAAATGATCAACAAAAGATTAAGAGTAATCTATTTCTCTGCCCAGCAGCCTTATCATTAATGTTTTAAACTCTAAAAGGCTTATACGGAACTCAAGGGGAATGAAATGTGCACTGAAAAGTTCACGAAACATCGGGCTAAATAAAATAATAATAAAATGTAACTTGTACGCTTAGGTTTTACCTAATGTAAAAACACAGTTACAATTACACGCGTTTTAATCCATATAAAAGTATTTTATTTAAATGTGTAAGATTCGAGTAAATCAAAGAAAACACACAGAAAACTAAATACAAAAAAATATGCTTTGAAAAATAAACCTTTCTTTTATAATCGTCATCATCGTCGATATCTTGAGACTATGACAGATATCCACACAAAACTATCTTTTATTCGATAGGTTATTAATATGTTTAGTAAATTATTTTCTAGCAATTAAATTTCATTGTAAGTCGCTGCTGCACTTAATTCTCCGTCTACTTTGGTTATATTTTCTAATCCATTCTGAAGAAATAACATCTTAAAATTGCAATCATTCATTTTTCACTAAACTTAAATCATTATGACATTTAAATTGGGACGCGTACGAATCTTACTAAATCTCCGGAAGTGGAAGCCGTCAATTCTCAATACAGATCGAAAGATCTCGTCCTAGCCAAAACCGGCTCATGAATTAACATTTTACACGAATAGTATTTTAAAGTTATTGATTATCAAAACAATATTAGTTTTTATCTTATTTTATCTATATCGTGAAAGAAGTTGACAAAAAAACACATTTGCATCATCATCAAAATGTCATCCGTCTGTAGTTATGTTAATTTGAATTTAAAAGCTTTCATCATCTTTAATTTTGTGATAAGATGAACAATTCGATCACATGATGGCAAATGTTACCCTACTCACTTCAATGCAGTTAAATTGTAACCAGTAACGTGATTGCTCTCTTCACCCTGATAAAACTGAAACAGGAATAGTGCTTTTAACACAATAGTTTGACGCAGCACCACCAGAAAATGATAACAAAGTAAACGAGCATCTTTTTAGGGTAAATTTAAAAAGCTGATAATAACATTGACTATTCCTTGACGTTAAAAATATTCTTCATATAAGGGTACATCGTAATGTGAAAGTCAAAATCATTTAGATAGAAAAATAAGAGTACATATTCCTATAAAGTTTTTAGTCGACCAATTATAATCAAAACACAAACTAAGGCCGAATTGTACAATACGCACTTCACAGCCTTTTCAGATGTTAATGATGGTATATAGCCGACCCAGAATTTATTTGTTAAATATTTCTAACATACAGAATATAAACTCTCATCTCAGACGACGGACATATCATGTGACGACCACCTGACCACACGAGGCAGTAAGTGCTGAACATATACCCACAACTGCAGTGACGAAGAAAACTTTAAGAAATATAAACATGAAGGGAAGTGAAGAAGGCTAACATAGCCGAGACAATCCCGGAAAGACATTTTGTAATAATGGTGAAGAAGCGCCAAAAGAACCTACTGGTTGGGAAGAGGCTAGGAAAAGAGAGATATCCAAAAAAAATACACAAATAGAAACACATTCGAAAAAACCATTTATACAATACAATACAATTGAAAGAGTTTAGAATCCTAATTAATATTTTGATTAAATAATAGTTTTGATACAATATGGATGTTGCCGGTACGGCTTGTTTGATAATACAAGGAAAATATGTATGAAGTTTAATCCTACAAAGCTTAAACACTAATCAAAGGAAAACCATATCAATTGTTCAAAACATTAATAATAACAGGGTCTTCAGGAAAATCGTGTATTATTCATAATTAGCTATAGAACTGAGACGATAACTTACATATATACGCCAAACATTGACGCCTTATCTGTTTACCAATTGGAACAACTTGGTACATACTTACGAAATCACCGGCAATGAATTAAAATTTTCAATTATGCCACTTCTGTAGTGTTCTATTAACTTCTTACAAGAATTAAATATCTTTAAAGAATTGTTCTAAGCAACTTAGCTTTGCCTTGCTTAATTGTGTAATTTTAGTTTATTTCTGTTACACGTCAATTTGGCATGGCTGTATGTTTTTCTTGTGAAATTTTTTGCTAAAGTAGATGTATATATCATGTAAAGTATATGAATATATCTGAATTGTGATGCTGATGATAAATAACTAACAAACTAAGCAACCAAACTATATCAGTTGTATGTCACTTTGGATCACAGGACAAATTTTATGCAGATAAAATTCAACGAAATCATTTAAAATATATCTTAAATTTCAAAACTTTATGAATATAGATTAGTTACCAATAAAAACATCGATGAAATAAAAGATCAAGGAGTAATAATAAAGTAATTAATAAGGATTATATACATAAGTTTGGTTTTATTTTTCTAAGCGCTTGAGATTTTTGGTCTACACAGTCGCTGTAAAAAGGTTTAAAAACGGTCGCAAGAAATGAGATATTTCTCTTCATTTTAGGATTCAAATTAAAATGCAAATATTTTTTTCTACATTTCACAAATAATTTGCTCAACGAAAGACTTACTGACTTGGCTTAGCCTAGTAGTAATCATAAAAAGTTTAATTCTAGTCTTATTAATATTACGTTAACCACAATTTCTAGAAAATTTATTGATATGCCTATGTAAAAGGCAACTGTTGATGTTTAATTCTTTAAAAAAAAATCTTAAGGACTTTCTAGGACCAGTCATAAATATAATGAATCACAAAAAATCATTGGATATCATCGGATATATAAAATATAATACTATGAAAGTAACTAAAGTAATTTTACAGAGCTGGTCCATATTGTTTATTTTTCTTATATTTGTAACTGTACATAATTATATCTTTATGTATTTTATTTTGTTTTATTTAGAAAAATAAAATTGTCAATTAAATATTTACTGATTTTTTTTTTACTGAAAACACATCATTTAACTGTTAACTGCTAGCTGCCAATCCTTCAATGTGGGGCGTATTTTAATTCATAACAAACAGTAATATAGTAGTATAGTAAGTAGTATAACTAAAAATATAGTATTGATCTTTTATCTCTACATTTATAATAATAAGTGCAGGTGCAGTGTTTTTTATATTATTGTTTTTTTGTTACAATGCTAAGCCATTTACTAAAATCAGAAGGGGCATTGTTTACTTGGTCATCTGCTAGTAGGTTTTTATTTTCAGTTTGAACATAGGTGAAGTGTTCTCCGCAGACAATACTATCTTAAATATAATTTTAAATTCAATTTAAATTTATTTCACAAATTTAGAGCATTTATATAAATTAAAATGAGTAATGGTCCAAGTGTAGAACCTTGCGGTACTCTCATGTGGAGAGGAGCCCAAGGATAATTCTCGACTTGCATATCGACGAATTTCTAAATTGTATTATTCATAATATATAAAATCAAAAGAACGAGGGCAGTCCCTTTTATGCAATAGTAGCTCAACTGACAGTGTTCTGTGTTAAACACAACCAAAAGTCTTGAATAAATCATAGAAGATTTCTTGTGTTTTGTAATCTGTAGGTTTCAAACATATAAATGATTAGTTCACCACCTATATTTGTACTTCCCATTTAAAGTTCCTTCGTGAAGCCAAACTGTACTGAATAAAACATGTCCAATACCAAAAAACTACTAAGGTAATACTAAAATGGGAAATGAAATTTCATCCGAAATTGTGTGAATACTGAATATGGTCAACATAATCATAATTCACCAGCTGCTTGACTAAAAACTAAAAAGGCATAGCTATTTACTGCTATAATAATTAATACAGCCAACGTCTACGTCACTTATTATCGACAAATATACTCGTAAAAGTAACGTGGAAAAACCGGTCGAACTGTCTCATAACCACAACTGCAGTAATCGAATTACTCAACGTAGATGACGCTAACGCTACAAGTTCTCAATTCTCAACAACAACCAATCTAACATGCTTCGTGTCACGTCGTACGTTAAATAAAGCAAGACTTGACTTGCATCGACAGCATTCCCACTGATAAATCGCACCAGTTATTTAGTTAGCAGATCACCCCATTGTTACTTAGGAGAGGCCACGAAAAAAGCATGGGCGGGGCCCCTATCCAGCCTCACATCTTGCGCGATGGAATAAGCACACTCGAGATACATGCCTCCAACACGACTTCATAAACCCACGCGATTGTATAACATAATACCCGCGCTGTTAAGTCTGTTATTGCGTGATAAAACTCCATGCAGCTTATTAAGGAAAATTAAATTTGCAGCCACGCGAAATCGACACGAAGCCATGAACGCAAAAGGGTAAGACTTACCTGTCATGGAATTGTGTGCCTTAACGCAGACATACTCTTTCAATTGAACGTCGAAGTTCATGATAAGCAGCATAAGATTGCAATGGCGGTTAGCACGTTTTGTTTATTGAGCAACAATGTTTATATAGCAAGGATGTATAAAGGATTATAGATAAGAGGCGAAGGTATATTCATTTTATTGCCAAATTACCGATGGTAAGATTGCGTGTGAGTCGATTGCGCGCCCATATCTGGAACATTTGCCAACAAGTAATTGTCTTGTTTTGTTCTTTTGAAATTCCAACACTTCACGAAGCGAGTATAAGACCTTTTGGAACTTATTTGTTTTACAAGTTTACGGACTCGATTTAAAATTTCGCAACGAAATTGGATCACAATCTTTATCCGTGTGCAGACATGTTTTTGGGGTTAAGGCTTCAATTTCTTTATCTGCTACATATTGCATTTTTAACTTGCCAGCATTTTTAATAGCATCAGTTACATAACTCCCTAGTTAATCCTAATATTGTGAGTTTGTTTTTCTGATTGTAAGTTTTATTTTTTTTTAGTTTGTCTTTTTTTTCATGTCAGGGCTATAGATAACGACACAGGATATATTTTATACTGACTTTTTAATAGCTCCCAAGGAAGTGTAACACAATTTTAATCGCGGTCAGAATCTAGTAAATAATACAGTTAAAATATGTGATGACGTCAAATTACGCCATTCTATGAAGACTACTACTAATACGTAACAATCAATTGTGGAAATTTATTGATTACGGTGAATATTTATAACAATTTTCAAATAATTTTGATTGCTTCGTTGCTTCAATATCTCGATAACTTCCGACATCCGTAAAGCATTCACAAGTCTTAAGGTCTGATCATAGAATGTACGAGAAATCTTAATTCATAGAATTATCAGTAACTTTTAGTCTGTAGGCGGAGAAGGTAGAGCTCGCGAGTTCATAACTTATGTGATGGTTGTTGAACTGAGATCAAATGATAAGAGGTGTGAGAAGGTCGTGTCGATGGCTCGATATACAATTGTAATTAATTTCATTTCTGTTTACAGTTCGCCCGAATATGATTTATTTATCAATATCATTGAATTGTTTCGCGTTTATTTATTGCTTGCTTTTACAACTACTCGCGACTTCGTCTGCGTGGAATAGTTACATTTTGCAGCATTTGCAGCAATCTATTGGGCTATGTAGGTGACTTTGGTTCTCCTACGGATCTCCTCATTTCCGATTCGATCTCGAAGGGAAACTCCGAGCATAGCCCTTTCCAGTGCCCTCTGAGCGACCATGAGCTTTCTCATCAGGCTCATAGTTAGCGATCACGTCTGCGTACCGTAAGTCATCACTGGCAACACACACTGGTAGAAAACCTTCGTCTTCAGAGTTAACGTATAGTAACAACTATTATAGCCAAAGTTATTTAATTGTTACTGTAACGACTTTTTTTATCTATTTTCTAAATTTTGTACACGAACCTGGGTGTAGTTAAGACGTATCAATTCAGGGCCGATATTTCTAAGACCCTTGGCACAAAGACTAAGGCTGAGATCTATAGAGCGTACATACCCTCTTATTCATAATGGTCCGCTAACTTTAAACAGCCGCTTAGGAGTGTTTTTTCTCATTCTGATTTAGGTCAATAGAAGAAGACAGAGTGAGAATTAGCAATGCTTTAAGTTAGCAGACTATTATGAATAAGGGTGTTAGACTTTACTGAAGTAAAACTTAGCTGAGTGTGATATAACGCGAACTTGACTTTTGCATTAGCCTGTCTTAGTTTAAGCTCAGTATAATTTCAACTGTCAAATAGCTATAAAAACTAAATCAAATACTATGCTTAGCTTAGTTTTTTTTCTTTACTCAGCTATGTTTTACTTAAGTAAAGTCTGAGCACAGTCTGAGTACGCTCTCTCAGCCTAAAGGGCAGCCCAAAGACGAAGGCCTGTAAAGAATTAAAGTAAGATTGATTACAGCATATTAAACTTCAAAGGAAAATGGAATAAATAGTATTTAAAAAAAATTAAAAACACGCTTATTATAGAAAGCCGAGCTAAAAAATATAAACTTTATTTTGAAATTTAAAATTAACATCAATTCCTGCCATAAGGCGTCTATAAAGACGATAGATGAAAATGATATAAATTAACAAAAATCTTATTTTGCAAATAGAAAAACGGAATAAGTTTATCATTTTAGTGTATAGTAAGTAGGTCAAAATCGCGCCCAAATGAGTCGGTTACAAACAAACATACATACAGGTGAAGCTAATAAAAAGCGTGTACAAACAGGTCTAGACTTTCAGTTTTTATAAAAAAAAAATAGGATGACAATTTTTTTCCGAAACCATGTTTTCGAATCTGCAATAATTTTGATAAATAAATGAAGATAAACATGTCAAAAAACTGGAACAGTAGTATTTGTAGAAGTATTTTATTGTAGATTTTCAAAAATGTTACTTTTAAGACTATATCGCCTTAATCCAATGATGTTGTAACTACAACAGAGACAGCATTTATACTGAGATCTAAATGGTTATAAAACAAAACAGATCGGCCACCGATAACCTCAAATGTTTTACGTTTGTTTGAATAAAAAAAAAACCTCCGAGTGTGTTATTTAAATAACATTAATCTTTCTATCAACTATAACCATCGGACAGACTTTTAATGGCGTGATAGTTATCTCAGAAATCTCGTAAGCGTGTTGCTTCTTTTCTTACACGGTTCCGTATTCGGGTTTTAATTAGCGAATATTAAAATGTGAACTTAACAACTCATCTAACATATAGATAAAGTTTGTAATATTGAAATAACCGTTTTTACTACATGTATATGAATATATATATACGGTACATACACCAAAATAACATTTTTTACAATTTATGTCAGTAATTCTTTTATTTAAGATAAATAAAGTAATGTTATAATGTCCAAGAAACGGTCTTACTCTAAAAATAATTTGTATAGCAAAACAACGTTTGGTGGGTGAGCTAGCATATTATAACCCCCTTATTCATAATAGTCTGCTAACTTAAAGCATTGCTAATTTTCACTCTATCTTCTTCTATTGACCTGAGTCAGAATGAGAAAACACACTCCTTAGCGGCTGTTTTAAGTTAGTGGACCATTATGAATAAGGGGGCAAGTCAACAATCGTTAAGTACTTAAACTGCATTAATTACTTTAAACCATTGTTTAACATCGATTAAACATATTAATTAAGCATGATTTTATGCTACTTTTTGGGATGTTTAAAATATTCATCATCACCAATAGTTTTTTTTTAATGAAAATAAGGGACGAGACGAGCAGGACGTTCAGCTGATGGAAATTGATACACCTTGCCCATTGACATAAGATGTTAAGTCTCATTTGCCCAGTAACTTCACTAGCTACGGCGCCCTTCAGACCGAAACACAGTAATGGTTACACATTACAGCTTCACGGTAGAAATAGACGCCGTTGTGGTACCCATAAATTAGCCGGCATCCTGTGCAAAGGAGCCTTCCCCTGGTGAGTTACAGCAGAAAGAAATTTACATTATTAAATATTTCTTTTATTATTATCAAAGTGACAGGGAGAGGTTATTCATTTTGTGTGTTTTTTTTTTGTATCTTTATATCCCCGATCAGTTCCTTTAAGTGTTCATTGTTCGGTTCCTTTACCATCTTTCAATTATTGTCTCTATTTCTCTTATGAATTTCTCTAATGCTATTTCCTGGGTTAGAGCACTTTATTTGATCGATCCATAGGTGAGGTACCTGAAACTCCATTTAATCGGAATTTTCTCGAATTCAAGTCAATTAGAAGCCGCAATATTTTTTTTTAATTGGAAATCAAGGGGATTTCCTATAATAGAAGACCAAAAAAATATATATAAGTATAAAATCGTATAAAATTAATGTATGAAAATTTGGGGATAGCAACCGAACGAATTATTAATATGTCTAGTTTTATGTTGTCGCACATTACAAAAGATAGTTTTACATTTATCTTACGGAACCCAAAAATGTGACACTATGACAAGCTACTGTTTATTATAAACAAGGTATAAACAAACTTACACGAGCACTTGTCTAGGTGAAAATAGACCCTATGCTACTCTAAATAGTGTTCCACGCATGACATGTGTACGCAAACGTCACCTGTCACGTTGAGTTTGACATCCGGCGTACGCGCACCGTGACGGCGATTACTTGATAATTTTCGTGATGATAATCTATTTTTGACAACGACATTTCTAAACATTTGACCGGGAGAAATTGTTGTGGAATACTTGTTGTGATTTAACTGTTGACACATTTTGTACGACTATTTGGTCTGTGACTACATAAAAGACATAATAGACTATATGGGTTGTTCAATCAAATAAATTAAAATCCACATTTAGGTTAGGAGATGATATTTTCAATACTTAGTATTAAAATTAAAACAATTTTAAAGGATTAAAACTTGTGTAATTGTAACTGCTCTTACATTAGATATTTGCGTAAAAGTGACATTTTTATTTTAGTTAACCCGACGTTTCAAGACCTTTCCAGATCTCGTTTTCAGGGGGTGAAGTTTACAGACAGACGGACAGTTACAATAACACGCGTTTTAATCCTTTTAAAGTGTTCTATTTAAATGTGTAACTAATAATAAATGTATAAAACCCCAATAATTACTGTTTAGGTATCCATACCATATTCACCAGAATAGAGGTAAAGAGAACCGTCTCATATGGGCATAAATTGAAAAAGTGTTCCGCTGTATACTGACAATAAACCTACTACCATAATAGTGCTAGGTATCGAAAGGTTACGATATGAACGTAGCTGTTGTAAATAAAGGTTGCTAATTTCAACATGACTTGTAAAAAAATCGTTAAATTATAATAATATATGTTATTAGTATGCTCCGATCATATATTTTGAATGAAAAGTTCGCCAAAATGAAGCGGGAATTCGGTTCTTGTTTATTTTTATCTTATTCTAAATACGTTTGCGTAGACTACCGCAGCTCCACCCTTATTGGGCGAGTTTTTACGGACACTTTTTCTTACACAGAGGATATAGAGATGGTTTTACTTACCTCTACCTTTCATAGTTTCGGGATTGCGCGAAGTGACTTCGACACAATCACTCGGCTACTATGGTGAGGCCACTGTATATTCAAGCTGGCTGTTATTCTAGCCTTCTTGTCAGGGATCCAGTGATCTGTGCACTTGCCGTTGCATAGAGAAGTCACTTCACTATGAGTCTTCCACTACTTAAATCAAAACGAGTGCTCTGAAGAGCTGTTTGACCTGATTCCTACCGCCGAGTTCTGAGTGAGTGTCCTCGCACGACATGCCATAAATTTGGATATCAACTTCAGCGTCTGGATTTGTTGAGTCCCTTGACAGTGCGGTTTTCAAGGAACTTAACGCCATGTAAACCCAAACTATGGTAAGTGTTTTATGTGCAATGTCTCCAGGATGAAACAACATGGGTGTCTTCAAAAATAAGTTCTTCTGGTGTTCATCAGGTGAACCCGAATGTTCGTTTGTTGTCCCCTTCCATAAAAAAGTGAGCAAGTTAGGAATTATTCTGAATGTCCAGCAAACACTTCCACCGCTCGCGAAATTAAGGCTGAGATCTATTATAATGCGTACTTAGAGTTTGCTCTGAGTTTACTTGCATTAAACTTAGTTGAGTGTAAGCTTAGCATAATCTTTCATTTCGTTTTTATAGTCATTTGACAACTGATATTCTGCTATGTAAAAGTCAAGTTCGCGTTTTAATAAATATTACAGTAAAAGTAAAGTCTGAGCAAAGTTTAAGTACGCTCTATCTTTATTTTAATGAAAATAAGGGACGAGACGAGCAGGACGTTCAGATGATGGTAATTGATACGCCCGCCCATTACAATGCAGTGCCGATCGGATTTTTGAAAAGCCCAAAAATTCTGAGCGGCACTACAATTGCGCTCGTCACCTTTTGACTAGCTACGGCGCCCTTCAGACCGAAACACAGTAATGTTTACACATTACTGTTTCACTGGAGAAAAAGGCACCGTTGTGGTACCCATAATCTAGCCAGCATCCTGTGCAAAGGAGCCTCCCACTGTTAAAAGATTAGATCTTCCTTCCGAGCCTTGGACCAAACTGCTTCGGCTGCGATTATTTGGCGGTGCTGGGCTTTTGACCTTTGCAGGGTCTAGTTAAAGAATTAAAAAAAAGTACGCGGAGAATGTACAAAGTACTATCTTCTTGCCTCAATTGGGCTTCTGGCAACCCAAGCACTGGCAACTATTAGCCTAGCTATCCAACGTGGAAATGCTGCCAGTATTCTAGGTATGCTTCCCCGTAATGATAGCTTTAATTTAATGTGGTCAGTAATAATATAGTTATAAGATTTGTTTTGTTTGAATAAAAGATAATTGAAGAATTTTTTATCAAATCATTGATTATAGTGCCTAAAAATATCAGGATTTTACAATGATTTGGGCTTATTACCCAGTGCAAAGGACTTTCCGTGGGTATTAATAAAATCATCGTTAAATAATTAAATTAATGTTACTCATGTATTTAACGTTTTATTTTAATAATACGTATTATGTTATTGTAGCTTTCAGAAATTATTTTCCATCTAAACTTTAGTATACCAAAATATAACTTAACCGTAATTACGACATTATAAATAAGGGATAAGAACATTTTCTTTACTTATTAACATAATAAACTTCTTCTAACTTTAAGTAGACGGGCCGTAATAGTTTCTATTAAGACACACTTGGCCAATTAATTTTCATTGTAAACTTCATGCTGCCTTCAGATTCCATAAATCACGGAGCTAGGATGGAGCGCCTTATAGAGTCACCAGAAACTTGTAGGCGAAGAGCTAATAATCTATTTTGTACGGTGTGGAAGACAGAAAGCATATTTTTTGGGTTCCATTGCCAAATGGCAAAAAACGGAATCCTTATAGATTCGTTGTGTCTGTCTGTCTGTCCTTATGTCACAGCCACTTTTTTCCAAAACTATAAAAACTATATTGAAACTTGGTAAGTAGATGTATTCTGTGAACCGCATTAACATTTTCATAGAAAAATAGAATAAAAAACAATTAATTCTGGGAGCCCAAAAGTTAAAACTGAAACTCAAAATTTTTTTCATCGAACCCATACGTGTGGAGTATCTATGGATAGTTCTATAGTTCTTCAATGAGGTTCCTAATATTATCATTTTTTGCGCGAGAGACACTTCCAAAGTGGTAAAAAGTGTGCCCCATTTTACTTTCGAACCCTTCATGGGCGAGTCCGACTCGCACTTGGCCGCTTTTTTTAATATGACAAAGAAGTAAGCTCGCCCTATTTTTCGCCTTTTCCATTTAAATAATTTAATATCATTTTACTTTCGAACCCTTCATGGGCGAGTCCGACTCGCACTTCGCCGCTTTTTTTTTAATATTGCAAAGAAGTAAGCTCGCCCCATTTTTTGCCTTTTCCATTTAAATAATTTAATATCATTTTACTTTCGAACCCTTCCTGGGCGAGTCCGACTCGCACTTGGCCGCTTTTTTTTAATATGACAAAGAAGTGAGCTCGCCCCATTTTTCGCCTTTTCCATTTGAATAATTTTATATCATTTTACTTTCGAACCCTTCATGGGCGAGTCCGACTCGCACTTGGCCGCTTTTTTTTAATATGGCTTTTATGATTTATATGTGTACTGCAGGTATATCCCAATCTTGACTTGGATCTTTTCGCACCTTTAGTTATTTGAACATGTCATAAAGACCTGGAGACATCGTTACAAGGGTTGTAGGTATTATTGATGATGATATCAAAAATTTAGTTTGAGTTTAATACAGAGGAACGTATGGTATAGAGCGCAAAAATGTGTTTGTTGAATTAAGAAATAAATATCTAGCAGCTCTTACACTACAACGTTTTGTTTGCGATGCTATCAGTGCATACAGAATGAGCGTGGTGAGTTTTAAACAATAGTGCGTAGGCGCAGATTAACACAAACATTGGATTCGCTATTCGATACTGCGTGATCCTGCAATCCAAGTATTCAGCAATTGTGAGGTACAGGTATTGTCAACATTTATTGAGCGTTTATTCATTTATTTTTTATGAAAATAAGGGACGAGACGAGCAGGACGTTAAATTGATGGTAATTAATACACCCTGCCCATCACAATGCATCGCCGCTCAGGATTCTTGGAAAACCCCAACAATTCTGATCGGCACTACACCTGCGCTCGTCACCTGGAGACCTAAGATGTTAAGTCTCATTTGCCCAGTAATTTAGTGAAATTAAGTAAGCTGGTGAGCTACGGCGCCCTTCAGACTGAAACACAGTAAAGCTTATACATTACTGCTTCACGGCAGGAATAGGCGCCGTTGTGGTACCCATAATCTAGTCGGCATCCTGTGCAAAGGAGCGACTGGTTCATATGTATTCAATATTCATATTTATTGAAATTAAAACAAAATTCACACCATATGTGTTCAGGCAACTTTTTCCTTAAGCAATCTACCAACAAAAGTGTGCTTGAGACAAAATTATGCAGGGATCGAGTAATAAAGGCAGATATTACTTAAAGGTCGACAAATTAACGAGCAGAATGTCTTCTATACTTTTTCGTTTGGTAACTTATTGTCTATTAGTTTAATAAATTAAAATTCATAAAATTCCTATAAATTTCATTATTTTTTTGAAAACGTAGCGCCCGGTAGAAGTTAAAATTCTTTATAAATTCGGCTAGCATCGTAATACCCATAATATAAGTTCTTATTCACATTCCTGTTAATTAATTAATTAAGCTGCCAATGGTTTACAATTTATGAAACGATAATTGTTATACAATAAGTCAGCATGCACTTGGAATAATTACGAGCCAGATGGAATAGTTAACACCGGTATACTATTGAAGGTTAACAAGATATTCAGCGCGTGGAATGTTATCTAGGTTCTTATTTATACATAACTACTTAACAATTATCTTTAGCTATTAATAAGTAAGCAAAAATTGACAGAAACGGTTCAACACACCTGTATAATAAATAAAAGTAATGTTGTGGTATCTCTCCCATCATATATTATTATTACTATAGTTATCCGAACATGTGTTTAGGGTATTATAGCTTAAACACATGGTCGGATTTGGTACGGCCGGACCATCAAACGGACCGGCCCTAATGATTTTTATACTTTCCCTAAATAAAGAATAAATTGCGTGGTCAGAGATTTTCATCACCTGAAGAAGCTGTGGACGCATACAAAACGGCCATTATGGAGCCCCTAACTTCCGAATGGAATGGTTGCTTCAATGATTGGTTCCATCGTATGGAAAAATGTGTCAAATTTCGCGGAGAATACTTCGAAATGCAATAAATACATTTTAAATAGTAATGTTGTGTCACTTCCTTGATTCCCGAAATTTTCAGTGCCTCCATCGTATGGTCCGCTACAGGACCGCGTCTGATGGTTCGGCCGGACCAATTCCGACCATAAGTTTAAGCTATAATAGCCTAAACACATGGCCTGACTGTCTGGTCAGGTGAAACTTTACGGTATACATATGTACACTAGTGGGAGGCTTCTTTGCACGAGCTGCCTGCTAGATGGATTTCACAGCAGTAACTTTTACTGTACTTAAGCAGTAGTGATTGTAATTGCAAACAGAATTGTGATTCACTTTAATAGGCGCCGTAGCTAGTGAAGGTACCGGGCTAGTGAGAGTTGTAACCTTAACACATGGTCGGATTTGGTACGGCCGGACCATCGGACGGAATTCAATATCTGTCCGTTCGGTTATCTGTCTGGTTAGTTGAAAGTGAAGGTCTTTGACGGCATATGTACACCAGTGGGAGGCTTCTTTGCACGAGCTGCCTGTTAGATGTATTTCACAGTATCACCTTTTTCTGCCGTGAAGCAGTAGTGTGCAAGCAGAATTGTGATGCAGTTTAAAGGGCGCCGTAGCTAGGTAGAAGATAACGGGCTACTGAGACTTACAGCCTAAATACATGGTCGGATTTGACACGGCTGAACCATCGGGCGGTGCAGTGGGCGCCTCGAACCAATTCGTCCGGCGTCGTACTCGGTACGGTCTGGACGGTAATAATAATAATTCTGTGCCATGGACATTACGACATACCATGAAATATGGGCCGCTACCAGGCCACGTCCGATGGTTCGGCAGTACGAAATCCGATCATGTATTTAGGCTTTTACCATCTAGTGGCGAATTCGAAATAGCCGGTGCGCATATAAAAAAATGTATTTTACAAAAGTATTTCCCTTCGTGTATGAGTCCGACTCGTAGTTGATACGTTTTATCATGGCCGACCCCGTGAATAGCAAGAGATCTTGGCGCTCCTTTTCCTCCCTTATATACATAAATGATCTGTACCTAACCTTATAGAAAAAAACACAGCGGTGTATAGTTTGGGGATGACACTTCATTTATATTCAAAGTGACAAGAATCCAAGTTTTATATGACGACGTAAACAATGTTCTATCCGACATCGTGTATTGGTTTGGCGCCAATAACCTAATAAACGAAGTACATAAAATTTACCGCACCAAAATGTAGACGTGAGTGTCTGAGATATGTTACCACATATTGGGTATGGTGCGACCGCTCTAAGACGATATTATAACTTGTATTGTATGAAATTAAATTGTGACGAACATTTATAAAAAAAGAAGAAGCCCCATTGACGCGGCTGTTCGCGAATGTTAGTTCATTCAATTCAGATTCTTCTGTAGAAATAATAGTATCACTCTATTGCCGCGATACTGTCTCTGTGACAGTGACGCCGGAGACGCTCTTATCGGAACTCTGGCTAACTTTACCCGGAAAAGCGTTTCGCGGCAGAACGGGATAGCTGTGCCATTCAATAACCAAAAATTAGATTACTCATCGTACTAACAAGTTTTCAATTCAATAAAAAAAATTACAAAAAAACAACAGACTCAAAAAAAAACTATTCCAAAACAATATATACAAACACTAAAATAAAATAATTTATCTAATTGTAGTTACAATTACTATTATTTTTGTAAAAGGTGTCTTCCAGTCGCGGCTCCACCTTCATCTCTCGCCTTGTCACGTTGCGCGTGCGATACAAGCACATCTTACCTGTAACTATGTATATACATAGTTATAAACCTACCTTGCCTAACACCAACTCCAAAAATAACAACAATTGTAACTTGAATTAGATTAATAAAATTGTATAAAAATACGCAATTATAATTTTTTTTATGAAAATATGGGACGAGACGAGCAGGACGCTCAGCTGATGGTAATTGATACGCCCCACCCAGTACAATCCAGTGTCGCTCAGAATTCTTGGAAAACCCAAAAATCGGAGCGGCACTACAATTGCGCTCGTCACCTTGAAACAGAAGATGTTAACTCTCATTTGCCCAGTAATTTCACTAGCTACGGCGCCCTTCAGACCGTAATACAGTAATGCTTACACATTACTGCTTCACGGCAGAAATAGGCACCGTTGTGGTACCCATAATCTAGCCTGCTTCAAATGTAAATGGTTATATATATATAACCGATATAGTCATTGAGGTCGGTTAATAAGGATATTTACAATAAACTGGTCTCATAAACGCAACAACACTAGGTAGTCATATAAGCTATAAAGCATTAGTCTAGTAACTTGTTCATTACATAAAACGTATATTACAGTATTGTAATTAAACCGAAAACAACTGTAGCCTTATCTTATCTATGCATCAGCCATTAACGGTGTGTACAAAAACATACATACACATTATAGATCAAATAAAACTGTTGTTTAAATCTATTGACACACCGCTTCCGCGTTCGGTCAGCATTTAACAATGTTTGAATTCAATTTTGCGTCGTTTTTCGGTTTATTACCAAAAGATCTGATTTTTGAAACTCTAGCATCGTTCTGACTGTCGATGAAACGAAAAAACGAGACAAATGAGACAGACACATAAATTTATAAGATTTAACGTGGGAGAAAATGAGATAGGAAATATTATACATTGTTTTGGTACCAGGCGATCATAGTGGAAGAAGAGATTGTTATATGTATGACACGAGTATACGTTAAGGTATTCTGACGCCATGCGCACGACGTATTACTACATAGACATCGGTAGAACATAAGTATGGTAGTGGCGATAGTAATATCTTTCAAAGCAGTTGAAATCATCTTTCATCCTAGCAACATGTACCAGGACTTCATATATCCAGTTTAGAGGTTTAATATAAGTTTTGCATCGGATACAGCGATTCCGTTGATTGAGTTTTTGGACTCCAAATTTAATTTTAAGACGTGCAGCAGTCGCACTGTAACAACAAAAAAATCAAAAACAGTGATTTCAAAGATATATCCTGCATCATTTATCGAAAATGTAAGCTCTGACTCTGAATAAATCTATGTAATGTATACGAAGAAAATAATATTTATCAAAATTTGTATCATTACTAAAATTAACGATTACCGAAATTCTACATTCGTCTCTTTATCTTGAACCCAAAATTTTTTAAGGTTTCGCTTCTACCACGTGTAAATTGCACACATATTTATTTATTTCGCCGACTTTCTTTGCAAAACCGATTCGCACCAAACGCCACTAACTAGAATATCATTTCCTGCATTAGATGTGGCATTCCTCCACAGTGCGATTTTCGAGTTACTTTAAAAAGCCGGCAACGCTCTTGTGATTAATTCCTCGTGTGTTGCAAGAGTGTTCGGACGGTTCACGATCACGAACCAATCAAAAAAGTACCAATATTCAACCTACTCTTGGTAGCCGTGTGTTTGCCTCTTATCTGTCAATCTAAAACGCTCACTACAATCGCGCCATCTCAGTCACCGTGCCCATACACGGCCTGTCAAAACAAATAACTGTCCCTCCACAATACACTTAACAAAAAACGTACAACATCACACAACGCCATACAAATCTAAACCCTAATCGAATCAGATAAAGTGCACGGTTGTATAAACTCATCATATCAATTTCAAGTGTAAAATCATAACCAAATTAAAGTGAGGTGGTTTAAAACGTCAATTCTATTCTGACACTAACCGCGGGCTAAATCGAGTGCTACAATCGATACACCGATACAATCGAATCAGAACCGAGTTTTACAATTGATGCTTCTATACTTAAATGTATGGGAATGTGTTGGGTTGAGGAAGATCGTAGGAAATCTATGCTCTTTTCCGTGTTCGTAGAGGCTATAATCGTATATTCATTGTGACATCAGAAATAAAACGTGGGTATAACACCGTTAAAAAATACTAGACTATAATATTACAATGCCTGTCTTACCCCTTAAAATATAAGATTGAGTTACTATTAAATACAAACGTGTGTTAGATCTTATATCTTATACAAAAAATTCTCGTGTCCCGGTGTTTGTTACCATACTCCTCCAAAACGGCTGAACCAATTTGTATGAAAATTTGTGTGTATATCGGTTCTGTCTGAGAATCGGCCAACATCTATTTTTCATAGACCTAAATAATAAGGGTCACCCCTAAATATTTTTTTTGACATTTTTTTTTTTCATTTTTATTTTATTACGATTCAGCATTAAAAATACATAGAACTTCAAATTTTCACCCGTCTACGATCAACACCTATTTTTGTGTCGCGATTTTAATATTATTCTATTCCATCCACAGATACGCAATAGAGTTGCAAGATGGCAATCGAATAAAATGATTTTTGTGGTACCAAGCATTTTATGTACGATATATTTGGTGGGTCTGAGAATCGGTTGTCATCAAATTTTTATACCCCAAAAAAATTAATAATTGATTTTTTTTATTACTTTATATAGCAATACAACGTTTGCTGGGTCAGCTAGTATTTAATAAAATGTCTAGTCTTCTAAGAGAAAAAAAAAACAAAATGGTGTTATTTCCACCTTCTTCATCTTCTATCAATATTAAGTAACTTTTATATACATCTTGTTAGACAAATTACATCGCAGAATAAAAAAAGTGCAGTTAATCCGATAAAAGTTGTTATATTATCTGTTAATACGGATTTACTCACGTTTTTGTCCCACCTCTTATTCAGTAAGAGGTGTAGAGTGTAAACTTTCCAAACTTATTGTCAACGTTTTTGTGATTGTTGAGAGAACATAAATATGGTAGCGGTGATAGTATGTCTTTCGTAGCGGTTGAAATCATGTCTCATCATAGCAATATGTACCAGGACTTCATATGCAGTTTAGAGGTTCATGCAAAATGCAGGTCTCAATTCTGACATAGCACAAGGCTGCAGGAAAATGTGGGCGGCGGTGATCACTTAGCATGTTATGACTCTTATTAATCCTCCTGTCCCATAAAAAATCCTCTGACATGAACTATTATTTAATCTGATTATCATAAGTAACACAAATACCTCCAACAAAGTAATATTGCGCAAAATTTTGATGAAATTACGGATAAGCATACTGTAGCAACCTGCAGATGACGTCATTCTCGTACGACAGGGGTGGTCTTTGCATTGTAAACTATATCATATATCTCTGTTTCAATACATTCCATATCATCATTATTAAGAAACTCTAAGGCCTTGTTCAGATCGTAGACTTTGAATACGTTTTGTTTTGTTTGAATAAATGTTTTTTTTTTATTATTTGGTAATGATATTTTCTTTTTAAAAAAATATTATTCTTTTCAATATCTTGCTCAATCCCCGGTAAGATACATATCAAAATAGGTTATTTTATGGTAGGGCAGGGCAAACGAGCGTACGGGTTACCTAGTTTTAACACAGAGGAATCACAGGAGCGTTGCCTTCTTTTAAAAAAGATGTAAGCACTTTTATTAAGGTACTCATGTCGTGCCGCCATGGAACCACCGCACAAGGAAGCCCTTTCCATAGATTGTTCGTGGAAGAAATTTCTTTGAAAACCGCAGAAGAACGCCAGACAGGTGGTAGGGATGATATTCTAATTCGTAGCATGTCATCATTATCATCATCAGCTGGAAGACGTCCACTGCTGGACAAAGGCCTCCCCCAAAGACTTCCATGATGATCGGTCCTGCGCTACCCTCATCCAAAGAATTCCGGCGATTTTAACCAGATCGACAGTCCATCTTGTGGGGGGGCCTTGTGGGGGGCCTACACCCCCGTGCGTGTCATGCGAAGGTGGAATTCGGCGGCTGCAATCAGGTCAAACAGTTCTTCAGAACGCTACGCATGACAAATTCGGTAGGAGTCATGTACCATACATATTTTAGTGTATATTAAATAAAGAGGTTTTGTTTGCGCAGAGAAATAAGAATGATTTTTCATGAAAATAATATTATTGTGTTAAATTATTCAATAAACATAGTGTATACACCCAAAGCATAATTTACATAAAAATACTCGGAAACCAGGCGGTTAATTGAATCATTAGAAAACTTAGCGATTCCCATTGTTTCACGTGATGTGGAGCCGAGATAGTTGTGAAAACAAATCGTTATAATTAACTCTAAATCCGGCTAACGATCACCAATCTAATTGACAAATTGGCGGTACACTCGTGTGGTCAAGTGATTATGTATTTTATAAACTTATTATTAAATTCACCTTAATGTATTTAACCGAATCTTTAAACTTCATTTTGCACCATCTTCAGGACGTCAGAAATACTTTGGCCTTCGAATGTCACGTCGAACGTCAAATGTTTCGAGAGAATTCATACCATAACCGACGTTTCCGGTCTTTACCGGCCGGCGCACCGGCGTAAAGAAATCGAGCTTAACGTTGCAAGCTGTTTCGTAAACATGTTTAAAAACAAGTTATTTATAATTTCTTGTTACACCTATTACACTGTTCGATATCATTTGAGAATAATCCTTACCAGTATATAATGAAACAATGATATTTATTCAGCACTTAGATTATTCAGCATTTACATTTATTGTTTTATTTATTTATTAATAAAATACAAGTTTGAAATAATGGCTTCAAAGCAATAAAAACCACTGAGGTTTATACCATTGCTAAATTAGTTTACAGAGTTACAACAACAAAATAATAAATAGTTAACAATCTAATTAATTCTACATTAATGGTTACTTTATAACACATTATAATTATAACAAAACAAATAAAAATTAAAGTCACAATTACAATTAACTGTTAACCATTAGGTAATTAAATTTCATTAGGTGGATCGGTGGTCAGCCATGTCTCTGAAAAGTGTTTTTTTTAATTCTATTTTAAATTTGTCTCAGTCAGAGAGTTTGTCAAGTCGCGTGGCACGATACGTCATACACTTGTACTTATAAACTAGCTAAAAATACAATATTATGGTTAGCATAAATGTCAATTATATAAGTTAATGCGCAAGTAAAAATTGAAATTTAGTTTATTGATGGGCCACGCAGTATAATTCGGCTTAGTTTGGAAGCGAACTGTTGGTTTAAACGTAGTGGATATCGGCTATCTCCGTTTTTTACATCATTATACCCGTCACCTGTCAATCTAACAATGACTGCACGTTTCATACAATCGTGTGGATTGCTTTTTTCTTACGGCCGTTCCCAATATAACGTCTATCTCTTACTTGAGATAAAAATCGTAACTATCGTTGACTTTTCTGTCCAAATAAACTTGTCGACGGTTACTCACCTTATCGGCCGTTAGAGAGTTTCGCTGGGCTGCATTTAGTAACATAAGGCGATACCTATAAGAAGCTATACAAGTTCTAGAGTGGTATTGGCGATCAGTAATAGTGTGTGACGAGTTATTTGTATCTAGTAAGAAGTACTGCTGCGACGTAAGGAATTATTTGCAGAATTATTCTGGTGTGTTCCGAACCTTGTATCTGACACGTAACAATAGCATTAAAACATGCTTTGATAATATGTATTTTTAATTACAGTTTAGTTTGTGTAGTTAATTATTAGGACTTCTTGAAGACCGATTATTTCAAAAAAAAATTTGATATTTTTAGAAATAAGATTAAATTGTTTTTTTTCTCATTCTATTTATAATACCCTTCGGCTAGGGTCTTGCTTGCCACCTTTTTTTGATACTAACTCTTTACGTTTTGAGGTTTTCGTCACATTATTTCTAAATTGTCCCTGTAAATAATGAAGAGGTAAAAATAATGAAAATATAAAATAAACTGTTTCAAGGTTTTCGTAATACAAAGAAGATAAACGAAGAGATCTTTTGTTTTAGTTCCACATATGGTACGGTTATCAGTCGAGTGATATGTTAATTTGATGATAGGGGAACTTGAACATGACAATTATTGTGCCGTTCACGAGTACCTACTGTCAGTATCTTTGAAGCAATTAACGGTTATTTACAGGGGCAACAACAATATCGCTCATCAGTGATAATTTTTTTGAACAAATTGTTCGAAACATTTACTGGACTTTTCTGTCAATGCATCTCACTTCACAAATCCGTTTTTATAGTAAAAGGGCTTCCTGGTTACTTCATAAATCCATCCATTTCAGCCGGAAGACGTCCACTGCTTGAAAAAGGCCTCACCCAAATAGGTCTCACGCCATGACGATCGGTCCTGCACTGCACTTTCAAACCTACTCCGGCGATCTTAACCAGATCTTCGGTCCATCTTGTGGAGGTAGGCCCTCCAACATTGCGTCTTCCGGTACGTGGTCGCAATCCGAGGACTTTACTACCCCAACAGCCCTCTGTCCGCCTGTATATACTTCATAAATACTTGAAGATAAAATGACTGTAACATAAATGAGTTTCTAAAGAATACTACAGATTGAGAATGAAGCGTGTTCGTGTGGTCTCAGACTATTTAATTTAAACTTTTAAATAAAATTTCTCTGCAAGCAGTAATTAAAAAACACAATTCATCTGCCACCCGTTCTTTTTAAATATGAGGCTTAAACTATCGAATAAATGGTAGTTTTTTTTGCGTTCATTAATTAATTTAAATTAAAATCCTATTTTGGATAAAAATATTTATATTTGGTTAAGAATACTTAACTTAACTCCTGTGGTTCCTCTGGTTTTGCAAGAGAATGTGGACTGCTGTGACCTCTTAACATCGGGAGACCCGATATTATTAATTTTAAAAATAATGTGTTATTTAAAAAAAACGTACTTGTATTTTTGTTATTTATAAATTCGTATATAACTACAGGACTATTATATATGTTAATAATATAATATATAGAACTGTTTTTCAACACGACTGTACACAGCTAAACTCATACATATGAAGGAAATTATACTTTCGAAGACCTCACCATTGTTTAATGACGCTTGTGACCAAATTACCACACGGACATTAGATCATTAGTCATGTAGAAAAAAAACTGTAGATGAAATTTTATTATAGGCTTACTTTATAGTAGCGTAGAGACAAACGAAGCATGCGAGAGAGAAGCACATCTCTAACTTAAATACAGCAAGCTAAAAATTGAAATCGAGTATAATATTTCTGTAACCGATTTTGATTCAAAAGTCGTAAACAATCAGCCACGCTTGGTGTGAGCTCCTTAATCTGAATATTAAACCACTAATGCATTATCATTTTCATTTTCAAAATGAAAGTGGACGAAGCGAAATAAGTATGTAAGGATCGTAGCAAGTGGAAAGAAGTGGTCTCTGCCTACCCCTACGGGAAAGAGGCATGATTATATGTATGTATGTATGTAACTAATGCATACATTAACAAATTAAACAATTTGTTATGTTTTTAAAGTGATAACCCTCACTTCTGGGATTAATACACGGATAAAATTTAAAAAAACAAAATTTTATGAACATATGAAATGTGATTTACACCATAATTAATACTTATTTAGTTATTTTTTTATATATATATTTTTAAGCTAGTAATAGTGTATATTGTGTTGGTGAACCTAATAAATAAATAAATTCAGTCTATAGTTGCCAGTTGTGATCGTGCACTATATAACATATCATTATATTGTAATGAAAAGATTTGTAAAACGATGAAAATGTAAATCTTGATTTAAAAGAGTGCCAATGAGTTTCTTACTACATCTTCTCATTAGCTCAACCCTTTAGGAAGTAGCGGTAGATTCAATGAGAGTTTTTTTTTTGACATTCAAAAGTATCATTTCCGTAACCTACATGAATAAAGTGATTTTGAGTTGATTTGATATGCTATTAATCATAACCTGACCAATGAGCATTACCCCAGTACCCCACGCCCGCTGACCTCAGTTCGTTGACCGGATTGTTTGCTTTGCTAAAAAGAAAATTCATAATACTTTTTAGTGCATATTTTATCTATAGCTTTGGAATAGTGTTTTTGAAGTCGGTTGTTTTTTTTGTTATTTATTTTTAATTTTTTGGATTTTTGGTCAATTTGAACTAAGAATTTTCCTAAATATGTGTAGATATACAAAATTTTTCAACGTAATGAACGTAAGCGCTTAATTGAAGAGTTCCGTTACTTTGCCATGGATTCCGTTATCAGAACCTAACCAAACTCTCACCAAACTATCTTTGAAGTATTCCAATAAAAAAAGAATCATCGAAATCGGTTGGCGCGATATTGAGGTATTTCGTAAATTTGTCATCCACTTTGCTATACTTATGTATAGAAAATGTAAGACTTTTATGGTTTTCTCATGGATGCCACTGTCAGATCTGGACCACAATGGGACCACACGGGAAGCACCAGCTTTCAAATAAAAAAAGGATTATCAAATTCCAGTCGAAAGTTTTGAGGTAACAAACATAAAAAAAAACAGACCGAATAATTGAGTACCTCCTCCTTTTTTGAAGTCGGTTAAAAAAATTCCAAAAAATAATTTTTTACAAGCAATTTTAATAATCATATTGTAATGGGCTTGAAATGATATATTAATATGGAACACACAGATAATTTTAAAACGGAGATACATTAAGTATTATCTAATCGCTGGAAACTGAGTCCCATTAAGGCGTATCTGTCTGTTATCAGACCTTATCACGCAGATGAGGTGGACATAGGATCGCAATATTACCACTCAATTCATATTTTGTTTAGGAAAATTATTCAATTTCGAACCTACCCTCAGATCCACACACTAAAGCAGATCATGACAATTCAAATACAATTTTACAAATTCGAATGCAAAAAAGCAAATTAAACAAGTTCAGTGATTGACAGTGACTCTAACAATTGACACTTCGAAAATGAATAAGTTACACGTAGCCGTCCTCTTACATTTCTTATTGAAGTGAAGCTTCTCTAGAATTGTTGTGATTTGAAACGAAAAAGCGAGACGATAGAGATACAAATAGGTAATTTACCTGTACATTTGTATAGGATTCAGCCGGCGAGAGAATGAGATAGGAAGCATTTTACAGTGTTTTGGTACCGGGCGATCATAGTTAAAGAAGAGATTGTCTTATGTATGATGCGAGTACCTTAATATATTCTGACATTAATTTTAGTTCAAAGTAAATAAAACTATTATTTTTTTTATATTTATCGTCAACTAAATATTTATATAACAAGTTAACTTCTAGCTATGTACATGAGGTACTAATAACTATAGATAACGATTGATATGTTACCGTTGCTTTGTCATTTCTGATAACACACGTTTCTGTGTTTTGTAAGCTGAGACATAACTTTACTCGCTTAGCCTCTCGGTTTCGTACGGAAGAAACACGTTGATTTTGAACACGACGCATGGACCATTCATCGCCTCCCTCGACTATATTTTTGGGAAGGGACAGACCCGCCCCACATCGCCGCCAGAAGCAGTGGCATTTAAGCGAGCATGATGATGCCTGTCACGACAACTCTACCAAATATAAAAAAGAATGTTCATCTACATATTATGCAATACTGATTAAATGCCTTTACTTACAATTTGATCAATTTGTTTATTACCTTACATTATAACTCATAGTTATTATTAATATAATGTTTTGTTAAAATTAATAAACATATTAAATCCTTTAGGATCCTTTAACCCAATTCTTAGTATTTAAATTATTTAACTATAATGACATTTATCAATCTGATAGATATATAACAGCCCAGCAGCTCAGTCACAAGGGTTATTTAGATCCAGATATTCAGATATTTTATTGTATCCTTTTGTATACAAATTTTTCTTCAAAACTGATTTATATTCGTATAAAGATAAAGATACAAATAACTATACTACAATATTTAGCAGTGGGAGGCTCTTTTGCACAGGATGCCGTCTAGGTTATGGGTACCACAACGGCGCCTATTTTTGCCGTGAAGCAGTAATGTGTAAACATTATTGTGTTTCGGTCTGAAGGGCGCCGTAGCTAGTAAAATTACTGGGCAAATGAGACTTAACATCTTATGTCTCAAGGTGACGAGCGCAAATGTAGTGCCGCTAAGAATTTTTGGGATTTTCAAGAATCCTGAGCGGCACTGCATTTTATAGCGGCGTATCAATAACCATCAGCTGAACGTCCTGCTCGTCTCGTCCCTTATTTTCATAAAAAAAAATACTACAAATGACTTTCTTAATGATAAAAATTTACCAACCTCGGTAATGGAGCAATCACCCGCTGCTATTTAATAAATAAAATTTATTGTAACAAAATTGTATTAAGAATAATTTGGCCCAGCTCTGAGCGTATGTATATTCTCTCTCTAGGCTGTATATATTTTCGAATGGGTGCTAAAATTTGACGTTCTGAATAAGTCATTTAAAATCCTATTTTGAATAAAAATATCTTATTATAAATAACTTTTAGATAAGGTCTATTCTTTGGTAACGTTAGGTTAAGTCTATTCTTTGGAGACGCCTGTTCAAATAGTATATTTCTAAGTGCTGTGATGAAATTTTTGATAAGAGACGCTTTATCAACGGACCAGTCACAAAGTGTTCGCTCCGCGTGAGTGATAACCTCTGAACTTGATAACACTAGTTCAGATAATCTGATTACGATTCTGAATAACTAAAACAGTTTTGAAAATGATAACGGACGCTAACGGCATTAATTCAAAAGTTTTAACGACAGTTAACCGTTACTGCAGATATTTGTATCGAAAATAGTTTTAACTTCCGACTCTGCGGCCACATTTTTGCGATAAGGCAAGTATACAGGTAGTTTTTTTTTATATTTTGCATTTTAATATTAGTTCTGGTAGTATGGTATGGTATAGGGGCTCCTGTTTCCGCAATTAAACCACTAGCATGGGTCCATTTTGCGTGCAGTAATGGCCAGTCACTCCAACCAGCCCAGTTCCTTCCAAAAGTTCAGAACATTCCTGGGGTGTTCGCAGACTTCTTGGAGCGACCTAGTATTGTTTAAGGTTTTTGCCCGTTGGTTGGCCACCCCCGCACATTCCAGGATTACGTGAGCGACCGTTTCGTCTTCGGCCAGACAGCCTCTGCACTTAGGACTGTCCGTTACGCCGATTGTGAAACGGTGTTTGTTTAGCGATGTGTTAGGGTGCCCACCATTATACGGATGTAATTTCTGTTGAGGCTGATAAGTCTACGTGTCAGTTTGGGCGACAGGCAGACGTTCTTTAGTACAATTACACAGTTTGTTTACGGATAAATATCATATATTTCAGTATTGTCAAATAATAAAACAAAATATAGTGACATTTTTATTCTTAAAAAACAATTCTTAAAGTTCCTTAGTTTTTGCACATGCTTAATCTAATGCTAATGAGAAATGGATAGTAAAAACAATGTGAAACACGAAAATTAAAGGTTTTTGTAAGCTAAAGTTATTTTTTATATTATTATGTACCAATTTTACCTATTAAATTATCATTTACTGAATTCCTAATTCCTTTGTTCACAAATCTAACTTCTTCATGTTTACAAACTTTTTTTTCTAATTTCATGGTTATAATATTTAAATTTAATTTAAGCCCGCTAGAACTTCTAATTGGCTAAATAGATTTCAGGGCCGATAAAAATTTATGTTGACTTTAGAGCGTAGAGATAAATATATTATTATGTAGAAAACATGAAGAAAAAAATGCTTTTTTTGTGAATCACCCATCTCGAATAAGTAATATAAAAAACAAACAATTTCTCGATTTATTCGAATTCTGACAATAGATTTAATATTCATTAAAAAGTAAAACATAATTAAATATTTCTATACAATCTTATTAAATAATCTAATTATAGTTATTTTTGGAATCGGTGTCCTCCTGCGGCGGCCCCGCTCTCGCTCCTCGCCTCGTCACTTCGCGCGTGCGAAGCAAGCACATCTCACCTATATCTGTATGTAGTACAAACCTATACCTTGGCTGACACCGACTCCGAAAAATATGACGCTGAAAGTATATTAAGATCACGGACTAGTAAAAAAATAAGGACTCCCTGTCACCTTACATAACAGTATAGCACCAAAACAAGCCGATTAACGTGTAAATACATAGCCCCACGCACACACTTACACTACTACAGGCCGATAGGCGGCCATTATGAGAATTATCATCGTCTGTGACAGATCAGTTTGCGTCTCAATAAAATATTTTAAAAATGCCGTCGTGCGTTGTGAAGAAGTGTAAAAACGACACTATATAAGTATTTGTGGCCATATATTATGATTATTTAAGGGAGAAAAATTGTGTAACTAGTATCCCCCGTAACCGCACACACACTAGCATAGCGGTGCTTCACTTGCTAATATCCAGTCCTTCTCTTTTTACTCGTCCGTGATGACGATATAATTAACGTACGTTACATAGATATTCGAGAGTAATAATTAATATAATCTAATTCAAATTGAGAGCACACAGTTGACACGAGATCTGTTATCGGGGCGATTTGATATCGTAGCGGATGCTGGCCGATAGCTTTATAATAGCCAGTGATAAGGGGGGAAGGGGGGAAGAGGGAGCACGCCTGATATTCGTGATAATCTCAACATTTTTACATCGTGGTCAGTATGAGAATGGAATGACGTCACTTTTTTTTATGAAAAGAAAAGACGAGACGAGCAGGACGTTCAGCTAATGGTAATTGATACGACCTGCCCATTACAATGCAGTGTCAGATTAATGAAAAGCCCAAAAATTCTGAGCGGCACTACAACTGCGCTGGTCATCTTGAGAAATAAGTTATCAAGACTCATTTGCCCAGTATATTTACTAGCTACGGCGCCCTTCAGACCGAAACACAGTAATGCTTGCACATTACTGCTTCACGGCAGAAATAGGCGCCGTTGTGTAGTACCCATAATGTAGCCGGCATCCGGTGCAAAGGAGCCTCCCACTGGTACTTGCTGTTCGACATCGTAGTTGACGCTTTCGAATGGGAAGTCCAGAGATCTAAGACCTATACCTATAGGTCTTAGATCTAAGACCTATACCTTGACTTGACGTCGATGACGTCACATCGTCACACCAAGTCAAAATCACTTTATTAATGTAGTTCAAGAAAATGCCAATTATGAATGTCAAGAGTTTTCTTTTGTTTTTATCTTTACCACTACTTCGGAAAAGGTTGAGGTTTGATGACAAGAAGTGGCAAGAGTTAATATAATATAATAATAATATAGACACACTTTTTACAAAAATTATCTTGCCCCAAGTTAAGCATATATAGCCTGTGTAATGGGTTACAAGACAATGATATATTTAATTCAATATACTTACTTAAACATACATAAATTCATATAAACATACATATAAGCATACATAAATACATTTAAACATCCATGACTCGGAAACAAACATCCATATTCATCATATAAATGCTTGCACCTACCGGGATTCGAACCCGGGACCTCTAGCTCAGTAGGTAGGATCGCTAACCACTCGGCTATACAGGTCGTCAAGAGGTTTATTATTAATTATTATTATTTACTATATTACAGCTATAGTGAAATTAATCGGTAATCATTGGTTCTTCTCACGAGCTCTACTTTTTTCGAACATATGGTAGATTCAGTAATCTAAATGAAATATTTATAATAACCATTCAAAAGCGATTAGTTCAAGCTTGTTTTATAAAGATAATTAAACTTTGACTTCGATACAAGGCTAATAAAAGAAAATATTGTATTGTCATCGGTTTTTGATACGTCTTGTCTAAAAACATGGTGTTTTTAGACAAGTTTTGTGGTGAAAGTATAGCATTTCGAGCTATGAACACTACTTAATCCTGTTACACATATCCTTAAGTCTTTTTTGTAGGTTGCTAATGCTTGCTGTTGGTTAAAGTTACCACTGCCGAGCCTTTTTGAACTACCACATTTCTTTGAAGTTAAACAAGTTTTTTGGCATGGCGTGACGCATTTTTTTGGTACTTCTCTCAGAAAACTTATTCTTATAGCTTGTACTTTTTTGTGTAGGTTAATTTATTCAGATTATTAGTGAATAACGAGGATTGTAAGCATATAAACTGTTTTCCACGCAAGAATTTTCAAAATATTGGCTTTGTTACATAGATGGCGGGCCGGCAGCCGTGAACTCATATCGCTCAAGGTCGCTGACATTTAGTGTCGCCTTAAAGGCCGGCAACGCTCCTGTCATTCCTCTGGTGTCGTAAGATAATGTGGGCGGCGGTGATCACCTAACACTAGGTTATCCGTACGCTTGTTTGTCCTCCTTTTCCATAAAAAATCAGTAGGGGAAAAGGTCTTTTCAAATTTTATATGAAAACTCAAAACATTTTTTCAATTTTATTTATATTTTGCAGTACATATGTATCATTTCGTTCGATGAATTGTTACCATATGGTAGTGACAGAATCCAGTTGCTGTAAAACTTTTGGGAAGTGGTTTTGGTAGTTCTCTCTTGATGTTATAGACATATTAAACTCACTTTTCTGTCTTTTTAGTCTTTCTCTACGTCTTGTTCTACTACCATGATTAGACAGACCCTTGGGCTACTTCTGTCAAAAAGCACTTTGTAGCACCGCTATATGTGCCCTTGCTATGTAACTGACTACGAACGATTTTTGTAAAAAACTGTACCTAATTGGCGTTTTTCTTTTATTTTATATATACTACGAATGTGTAGTTTTTTATATATTTTTTTATGACGGTAATTGATACGCCCTGCCCATTACAATGCAGTGCTGCTCAGGATGTGAAATTGTAGACGTCATAGAATTTTTTACATTTTAAATTCTAAAATCATCTTTATAAAAAAAAAATTATGAATAAAGTATTAAAAAATAGAGTCCCACCGGCGCCGGTTCATTACAATTCCGCTGGTGGTTAGGGTGACAGACTAAAGGAAATTCCGTGCTGTTCTTAAAACAGCTTTCTATAGCCTTCTATACCTGCCCCTTAACCCAGTTATAAAGCGAGAGCCTCTTGAGATGATTATTATTTTTATGCTATTTTTACCAACTTCAAAAAAGGAGGAGGTTCTTAATTCGTCGGTATTTTTTTTATGTTTGTTACAATTAATTTATGTTGTTAAAGCTAGTGTTTCCTGTGTGGTCACATTGCTTCGCAATTTGTCAAAAATTGGTGTCAGCCAAGGTAGGTTTGTAACTACATACATAGATATAGGTGAGATGTGCTTGAGTCGCACGCGCGACGTGAGGAGGTGAGAGGCGAGAGCGGGGCCGCGGCGGGAGGACACCGATTCCAAAAATAAAAATAATCGTTACTAGAATTAGATTAATTAATTAGATTGTATTAAAATACGTAATTATTTTATACTTTATAGTGCATATTATTTCTATTGTTTAGGAATAGCGTTTGTGGAGTCAGTTGTCACTTGTTTTGTTAAAATAAAATTCAAATAATTTAACTGTACATAAAATAATAATATCAAAATATGTTAATGCCTATACAAAGCCATTTAATCAATTTAATTTTCGAAATAAGCCTATAAATACATTTAAATGTTTTATTAAAAATTGCTCTGTCGAAAATCCTACTACTCCACAGATGAATATCTAACAGCCATTCACAATATTCAGTCTATCTCCGGTTGTGGCCTACTTGAGATAAAAAATCGTCGTAAACTATCGTTGACTTTTCTGCCCCAAGAAACTTATCGACGCTCACTCACTCACTCTTTTAAGCAATTTGTATCGTATTGTGTAGGTTTGATTGGTAATTTTTGACGTTCCATGAGAGGCTCCTTTGCACACGATGCCGGCTAGATTATGGGTACCACAACGGCGCCTACTTCTGCCGTGAAGCAGTAATGTGTAAACATTACTGTGTCTCGGTCTGAAGGTCGGCGTAGCTAGTGAAATTACTGAGCAAATGAGACTTAACAGCTTATGTCTCAAGGTGATGAGCGCAATTGTAGTGCCGCTCAGAATTTTTGGGCTTTTCAAGAATCCTGAGGGGGACTGCATTTTTAATGGGCAGGGCGTATCAATTACTGTCCTGCTCGTCTCGTCAAAAAAAAAAAGAGATCATATTTTGAATATCAGTATTTGAATTTGAAAAAATTTTTTTGTTTGTTTTTTTATCAATATTGATTGAGTAACTGATTTTAAAGTACTTCTACGAATTCCTTACAATCAGGATAAGTCAACGTTATCGTGTAAATCCTTATCGATACAACAGTAGCGAATAATCGACACTTATCGCTATATCGATGTTACATCGATTACTTACACGATATTGTTTCGATTGTGCAACTGATATTGATTAGATTCGAAAGCGTTATCACTTGTTATGTAAAGTGTATGTGCATAGATCGTTATATATATATATATATATATATAGATATATATAATAACACATAATTTAACACAATTGGAAGAGCTATGGATAATCTGGCACTTGGATCACTTGGCGTTGCGTAGAGACATCGCTTCATTCTGTGTCTTCTACCGCATTTATCACGGGGAGTGTTCCGAAGAGCTGTTTGACCTGATTCCTGCCGCCGAATTCCATCTTCGCACGACATGCCACAAGTTAGGATATCATCCCCACCATCTGGATGTGTGGCGATCCTCCACAGTGCGGTTTTCTAGGAGCTTTCTTCCACGTTCTACAAAGCTGTGGAATGAACTTCCTTGTGCGGTGTTTCCGGGACGATACGACATGGGTACCTTCAAAAAAAGCGCGCACACCTACCTTGTGATTCCTCAAGTGTTGCAAGGGAATGTGGACGGCGGTGATCACTTAACACCAGGTGACCCGTACGCTCGTTTGTCCTCCTATTCCATAAAAGAATGGGGTCTTCCCCATCATCCATAGCTCTAATAATCGCTTCTGCAAAGTTATTTACAAACAAAAACCATAGTATTTGCCTGTGCTTCCCAGGGGCATACAAAGAATAGGTAAGTCCCAGGCCCAAAGGTGTCTCAAGAGACTAAGAGCATTTACCAGTAGGCTTCTTTGCATAGGATGCTAGCTAGATAATGGGTACCACAACGGTGCCTTTGTCTGTCGAAGCAGTAATGTGTACCTAAGCATTATTGTGTTTCGATCTGAAGGGTGCCGCAGCTAGTAAAATTACTGGGCAAATGAGACTTAACATCTTATGTCACAAGATGACGAGCGCAATTATAATACCACTCAGAATTTTTGAGTTTTTCAAGAATCCTGAGCGGCACTGCATTGTTATGGGTGAGACGTAACAATTACCATTAACTAAACGCGCTGCTCGTCCCGTCTCTTACTGTCATAAAAAAAACACAGATATACACAAAACCTTGTGGTACCACAGTAAGGTACAAAAGCCTTAAAAGGTTAACAAGAGTAAGGTGTCAAGTTTACCAGTCCAGAAATAAGTTTAACTGATTGTTGTCGGGATAAAAAATCTCTGTACAAGATATTTTCTATAGCATTGAAAACGCAGGCACGCAATACAGTTGAATTCCATGTGAATAAATCCCAGTTTGATACCATCTAACGCTTTAATCAGTGAAAAACGTAATAAATTATGCTATCTTTCGATAAGGAATGCGATATTCTAATTAGCAATACTCAATACAGATTTGAGAAGCTGATATCTTTGTGGAGTTTCACATGGGTCTTCTGGGCATTTGTAAGTGCGTGCTATGTCCTAAGCAGCAATTTCCTTAAGCTCAGTGCGAAAATACTTTTGCACGCCTCGAACGCGAAGCGGAGAGGTTGTGCTTTATAACTGACCTGTCAAGGTCACACGACTATCACTGCAATACACTTTAAACTGCACATTTTTATTTTGTAATACTCTTACACATTATAAAAAGCACATCAATATAAAGCTGAAACACTAATGAATTATCCTAATACTTTTTTTAAGTTGTCGAATACGTATTAATATAAAAAAAGTTCATTAATTTTTTTTATCGTAGACGTCCATTAGTCTGTGGTTCTAAAAAACGGCGTGGTACGGATATCTCGAAAACGACTTGACGAAACGACTTAATTTTTTTTTCACAATTTTCAGAATCAAGCAGAGAAGGTTCCTTGCGAAAATCACTACTGCAGGCCTTCCCTGTTTTAAAAAAAAACCGCAGGTGATTCAATTTTCTTTGAAATTTAACTTTTAAAAAAATATAGCATGAGCGTTCGAGGGGTGCACTTTTGGATTTTCCAATTTTTTTTTTACTGCAATCAGATTCTAGTTAGATATATATATGCTAAACTTTTGAGATATGTAGGTATACTATATCCGTTCTTCCTTACAAAACTGAAGCCAAGTCTGAAGATTAAAAGTTGTAATACAAACATTTTTAACAATACTTCAAAATGTCACATATATAGATTTTCTTGGATTCTCTTATAGAAACATATTAAACGAAATACCTACTAACTCAACTGAGCCGCATAGTAGGCACGATAAGTTTATATTTGACTAGTTTATATTTTTAGACAGGTTAATCCAGACAATTGTATGGATAAATGTAAAGCCTTGCTGAATAATTATAAGAGAAATGATGAATAAAGCGAAAATTAAAGTAATCACGTGGCTTTTTCTGTCGCCAACGAGGCCGATGACGTCATCGGATTAGGATTAAAATCAAAATGTTATCTGATAATATCTTTGTGACAGATAAAATATATTTCGATATCAAACCAGTCATATAGATTCAGACCATCGATCAAATTTAATATATCTCATATCTTTGTCATAATCCCTTAACACAATTCAGGAGCGCCCCAGATACACGTACACCACGGTCACACGTACCTACACTTTTCTTATAGGCCGGCAAAGATCCTGTGATTCCTCTGGTGTTCCGTACGCTCTTTAGTCATTATATATGTGTAATTTCACTAGTGTGGTGAGGGACGATTTTGAGGTCGATCCCGCTGTGGATATGACAAAACTTGGACATCTTTCTCACCACCTGGATGCGTGGTATTCCTCTATAGTGAAGTTTTCAAGTAACTTTCTGCCACGTACGACCAAATTATCGTCTTATGACATGAGTACCTTCAAACAAATGCGCGTTCACCTTCCTGAAGGGCCATCGACGCTCCTGTGATTCCTCTGGCGTTGATTGCCAAGATGGCAAATTCCAAAAAAGCATTCAAGTTAAAAATTAGCCGTGATTGAAGTGACGTGACGTGATTGATTTGAATTGAAAAATATTTATTTTTCATAAGTATGATATAAAAGGTATATCGAATAGAATAGAATAAAAATATATTGATAGCCTTAAATACAATAAAATTAATGAAATAACTCAGTTCATTATTTCAAAGGGATAGAAAGAAAAAGGGGTAGTATGAAATTTAAAATTATAAGTAGTCATAATATTAATTTTATATCTAGTTCGTAAGCCTTTTTAATCCCTACTTATATTTTTATTGAAGTAGGCGTTACTTTGCGGAAATCCATAACTGCATGGCAGATTTTGGCGAGACAACACGTCCTGAGGTGCCTCTCGTTTAAAAACAAATATTAGCAGAATTAACACTAAAGAAAACTTAAATTATTTGTATACCTACTTATATTATAAATATGAATGTAAGTTTGTATGTTACGCTTATACGCCGGAGCTAGTGAAACTGATTTTGATGAAAATTGGTACAGCGATAGACAAGAGCTTGGGAAAGGACATGGCTACAGTTTATCCTGGAAAAATCCATGGTTCCCGCGGGATTTGTGAAAAACTGTAATTCACGTCGAAGTGCTATAACTATACCAAAAGAAGGTTTTGTTTTCCATAGTAATCTTCCTTGAAATAAAATTCATAATAAAATATGTTGGGAACGGGATCAATAACGGGAACCGGAACTGGAATAAGACATGAGACCTTTAATTCCAAACTTGCTTATTATTATTAAAAACTCTTTATCTACGCGGACGTAGTCGCGGGCATTAGCTAGTAAATAAATAAATAAGTAACCATGATATTCAAAATTCAAAAACATTTATTCATGTAGGTCACGGAAAAGACACTTATGAATGTCAAAAAAAAAATATTGTTTCTTATAGAATTTACCGCTACTTCGTAAAGGGTTGAGATAATGAGAAGAAGTAGCAAGAAACTCATTGCCACTCTTTATTTAAGTCAAGATTTACTTTTTATGTGTTTTACAAATCATTTCAACTACAATATATGCAAAGTGACAAAACAAAAATACTCAAATGTCAAAAACTGAAAGGCTTACACGTGTAAGTCAAAAAAAGAAAAAAAAGAAAATTAATACTTATAAACACAAGAGTTATTGTACTCAATAACTCTTAACTTAACTATACTAGTATACTAGTAGTACTCTTAACTATACTAGTAGATGCATCAATCCACACATACCGTAAATAAATAGAGGCATTATGTGAGCATTTCATAAAATAAAATATATAACAACATTAACTTTAAAGGAAATAATAATAATAGAAAACAAGATCATCCAGCCACCATGATACATGTAACAATGTCAAAATATTTGTGTCACCTTCCATTAAATATGCAAATCATATTCACGTGACTTTAATAAATATTTTAAAATGTCCAAATATAAGGAAAGTGTATAGATTAAAATCAAGTAGATAAGGTTTAAGCGCATAAGTTATGTAGGATTAGCATCGGTGAACGGTGATATAGATCGGGTGATAAGCCGCTGATAATCTAATTATGTGTATCATTTGTAAAACACAATAATATGTACATAACAAATTATTGTAAATCGGATTTTAATTATTATTGAGAGTATTTTAAATACAGTTTTACTGTTGCATAATTACATAATATATTTTATAATATACTAATTGTGCTCAACGAATTTACTCGTCTGTAATCATATATAGTCATACTAGCTGACCCGACAGACGTTGTTCTGTAGATAGTAGGAAAAATATTGTTTTATACGAATTTGCCAATAATATTTTAAAACATCAAGAATTATTTCGTAAAAAATGCTCCATGTTGTTATGATGAAATTGTTTCACAGCGGAACTGTCAAACCGTGCGTCACTAAATTCTTTCACAGAAAATATGTCCATACAAAACAGATATTGGTATTAAAAATAATTATGGGTTTCAAATCAAAATAAAAACTATCCTATCCTACCTATCAAGTTGGACTAAACTGCACTCGACGAAGTAATCCTCATTCAAATCCGTTCATTAGTTTAGGAGTCCATCGCACAAACAACTTGTCACGTAATTTATATATATTAAGATAAATATCCGGACGACCGAGCCTTGCTCGGATTTTTAAGAATGTACAAAACTTGAACAAAAAAAAAACTAATAGGACATCTGGATTCGAACCGGGGTCTTCTGCTTTCCGGATCACCCAATGTCCCATCTGAGCTATAATAGTCATGTACATAGTGGCGAAATTTACCTTTGTATTCTAATGTTATTGTAGCTGTTTCTCATTCAAACATGGATAAAACCATTTTTTTAAATTGAAACCTAGCTAGATCGATTTATCACCCCCGAAATCCCCTGCATACTTAATTTTATGAAAATCGTTGGGGCCGTTTCCGAGATTTAGATTATATATATATACAAGAATTGCTCGTTTAAAGATATAGGATACCTATTATGGTTTAGAAATGATGATAAATCTCTACATAAATCTTCTTAACATATATAAATCCGAATGTTTGTTTCCAGTGAACTTCTAAACTAATGAACGGATTTTAATGGGGTTTACTTCATGGAGTGCAGTTTATTCCAACTTGAGAGATAGTTTTTATTTCGATTTGGGACCCATAATAATTTTTATTACCAATATTTGTTTTGTATTGACATATTTTCTATGAGATAATTTATTGACGCACCATTTCACAGTTTTGCTGTGAAACAGTTTCATTATAACAACAGGGAGCATATTTTACGAAATAATTCTTCATGTTATAGACAGATTCATAAAAAACAGTATTTTATTTATTATGTACAGAACAACGTCTGTCGGATCAGCTAGTCTATAAAAAATTAGGCAGAGGCAAGAAATTACTTAAAAAACGCGCGGTTGTGGAATGCCAGACTTTAACGTTTAACACGTAATAGTTAATTTAATAAATAATATAGTTTTGACGTCATGTCCGGTTGTGGAATTTGTCCGTTGGTATCGACCCGTGTCGAAGATTATTCTTATACCAGTGGAAGGCTCCTTTGCACAGGATGCCGGCAAGATTATGGGTACCACAACGGCGCCTATTTCTGCCGTGAAGCAGTAATGAGTAACATTACTGTGTTTCGGTCTGAAGGGCGCCGTAAAGCTAGTGAAATTACTGGGCAAATGAGACCCAACATCTTATGTCTCAAGGTGACGAGCGCAATTGTAGTGCCGCTCAAAATTTTTAAGTTTTTCAAGAATCCTGAGCAGCACTGTATTGTTATAGGTATAAATTACCATCAGCTGAACGTCCTGCTCGTCTCGTCCCTTATTAACCTAAGGATAACCCGATGAACCTTTGATTATTTATTTATATTTTATTATATTTTAAAAAGGAAGCCAATGTTGTATGCCATTTTATGCAGTATTAATCCTTATTCTAAAGCACACTCTTAAATTTATATTTTATGCAACAGTACATGCATAATGAACTGAAAAACAATAGAATACCTTTTTTTTTAAAACTTACATTACTAAAAAATATAACAAAAAAACAATACAACGAAATTAACTTAAAAGTAATAAACAACTAAAAAACAATATAATAATATAAATGATAGAATATTTTAATGTGAGAATAAAAAAAAAAACACGAAAAAAAAAACAAATCAAGCCATACCTATTCATACTAAAATTAGTATAACTATTAATACTAAAATAGGCATTTCTATGGGGTGAACATTGTTTTTAAATTGTCGTTTAAAACATGAAGCGGATTGTTTGAAAATATCTAATTGCTAACACATTAAAATCGTATATGGAATACATAAAAAATCATATTGAACTCATCCACAAATAGGGTTAAAGTTGAACCGCAAGTTAACCCTCCCTAACCCATGCTTTCCCACGCTCTTCATGTGCCCATGCTGTGATTTTTAATACTTAGGGTCGCCACGGACCACAGATAATAAATTTGGCTTGTTGATGTGTTAATCTCTCATTGATTCAGAATCAATTATTATCTCAAACAAATCAAAATAAAAATAACTACCATAATTATTGTAGTCTATGTTACAATAAACTTAAATTGTTCTGAGTAATATTATTATAACACTAGAAATAAGAGCTTGCTTGTAACTAATTCTAAGTAGGCTTCATAAGATACATAATAGCTTTAAAGGTAAATGTATACACTTCTATAATAAAGTCCCATCCACTGTTCAGGCATTATCTATAAATAAATTTAAATGATTTACAAAAAATGGCTCTGTCGTAAATCCTATTACTCCACTGCTGAATATCTAAATGATCGGACAGCCTGGGACTAGATTATGATTATTCTATAGCGATAGAAATGACTGTACAATATTGTATATTTTTATTGAAAAGAGCGCACAAAAATAATGCTGGGAGAGTTTCTTGCGCCGCTTCTTCTGTCTCAGAGCGCCATTTGTTTCCGAAGCGGTAGTAGTATCTAGTAGTTATTAGAAATGACATCAAAAAGAATTCTAAAGTAATCAATTTTGAGAAAATAAATGCCTTTTAATACAAACAGTAATTATGCAAATGGAGAAAATAACTAATCTAACATGATTCACTATTTTCTTATTTTCTGTGTTTTATATTATTTTATATATTCCAATATTGGTATAATTTGGTATATATATATATATTTTAATTAATTTTTAATTAATCGGCAGACCTAGAAATAACCTGTCCAATGTGAAAATGTTACCTGTACCTGCCTGTAATTGGTATACTTCCACGTAGTTATATAGACTAGATGAAATTATATTTAATTAAAGAAACTTGTGGTTTTTGAAACAAGTGACTCAACAACTTCTTGTTATTCATAACAAGTATATTATATCTTGTGACGTAAGCTGCAGGGATTTAGGAATTTGTCACGGTAAGTGATTCGCATTTATTCCTGATTTAGCTGCCGGGCAAACTTCACTTCACTCATCTCAAAGGCTAGCAAATAATCAATAACTTCGGGGATAGCAGATGTCAACAGATAACAACGCTCTTGTTTAAAAAAAACGTGTGAGACTCGAGATGCCGGACAGAAGTAATAACTTAAGCTAATCCAAGTTGTAATCTAATCCACTATTTAATATTGAAATTGATAAACTTGAAAAAGGTTAGGTTATTACCTAATTGTTATGTATATTAATATGATAATGTAAAAGATGTATTTACATGTTAGGTATGTACATTATTATTTCAATAAAAGTAACAATTGGTTAGAGTAAGAGAGGAGGAGCCTGCATACCGATGCCGTATCCGTGAGAGAAAGGGAAGCCAGACAGACTGGCGCCGTAACGCGTTACGTTACGAAGCGGTTTAGCCTCCCATAAGAAGTTATCACTTCAAAAAAAATCAAGACTTTTGCTATCGCTATCTAAATAACTGTGTATAAAAGAGACAAACGATTCATGAGATATGCTTTCAGCTTGAGACACCTACAGGATTGCGACCGTACGACAATTCTGACATAAAATACACACAGCAGTCAACAAACATCCACGTTCCATTCAAACTAACTGATAAATGATATAAAAATCAACAATCGACGAAGTTAACATAAATTAAATACCATTTAAGGTCCAAATACAGCAGGAAACATAATCGAATACGCATATTTATCGCACAATGGCGGACCTGCCGTCGTATTTAGCCGTTCACAATACTCCTTTGATCTGCCGCCCTCGCCGCGTTCACAGTTCAGATGTTCAATAACAAGCCACAATTGAGGCTTGTGTCAAGTATTTTGTTTGACTCTTATCTGGGGCTATTTTTGCACCTGAATTGTTGGTCGCTTTTGTCGCCCTGTCAATTTTCCGCTGCACGCGTTTTTCAGACAATTTTAACAAAATAGGCATTTAGCTAGAGCTAAATAAGTTCTGATTTTTTAATTGAATAAGCCAAGGGATTTGGATTGGTTTTTTCTAATTAAGGTGTTTTTTTTTATAAAAGTAAGGGACGAGACCAGCAGGACGTTCAGCTGATGTTAATTGATACACCCTGCCCATTACAATGCAGTGCCGCTCAAGATTATTGAAAAACCCAAAAATTCTGAGCGGCACTACAACTGCGCTCGTCACCTTGAGACATATGATGTCAAGTCTGATTTGCCCAGTAATTTCCCTAGCTACGGCGCCGTTCAGACCAAAACACAGTAATGCTTGCACATTATTGCTTGCCGGCAGAAATAGGCGCCGTTGTGGTACCCATAGCCCAGCCGGCATCTTGTGCAAAGGAGCCTCCCACTGGTGATGGTGTCTTATCAATCAGATGTGTTTTTAGCTATTCAAACATTTCCTGTCACACACTTGTATATGCATATTCAAGACGTACTATGCACTTATTTATCATTTTCCACCTCTGTCAATTTTCATTAGCATTAACAGCGCCACACTAGGATGAGATATATACCTGGTGGTTGGATATTTTTTACGTCAAGAAAGATCCTCTTACTGGTGGACAACCGATGAGAACAGGCCAGGCTTATTACTTTAATGTACGTGACAAGTTACAGTCTTACACTCGGGAATTTTTCGTCACTTTTTGTTAGTGTGCGTACATTGCGCAAAATAGAGCTTCACAGTCAACCTCATATATTTTGTTTGTCACTTTGTGTTAGTGTGAGTGCATTGCTCAAAGTAGAGGTTAACTATCATCCTCAATTTTTTTAGATTTTTTCACAATAATAATAGCGTGCATGTACGAGATCCCAACATACAAAAACTTAAGGAATAAATGTGTCTTTGTCAGACTTTTCGTTTTGTTTGTTGTTCGCAAACTTCACTTGCGATCAACATGTCGGATGTGATCGTAATGTGTTTGTAAATTTATCTTGGTTGACAGTATTTAAGGTGTTGCAAAGTCCGAACTGAGTGGAAATATAAAATTATAGCCTTTCCTCATCATCACCATTTCAACCGGAAGACGTCCACTGCTGGACAAAGGCCTCCCCCAAAGATCGCCATGACAATCGCTCCTGCGCTGCCCTCATCCAACCTATTCCAGCGATCTTAACCAGACCGTCAGTTCATCTTGTGGGGGCCTACTAACACTACGCGTTCCGGTACGTGGTAGCCATTCGAGGACCTTACTGCCCCAACGGCCATCTGTCCGCCGAGCTATGTGCCCTGCCCACTGCCACTTCAGTTTCGCAATCGTTTGGGCTATGTCAGTGACTTTGGTTTTCCTACGGATCTCATTTCAAATTCGATCTCGTTGTAAAATCTCGTAGGGCCCCCGCGCAACATATGATTTCAACAATATGGATATCGTATCCGAAGTTTTCGAGGGTGAATTTGGGATAATTTTTTAAATCGAAAATGGTCGCCGCGCAAAATTATTCCTAAAGTTATTATTAAGTTTTACTTCAACCGCGCGTAAAGATAACACGCACACACTTTTTTTAACTAACTCAGTCAAACACAGAGTAGAGTGTCGCATAAAATTGTATATTTTATATCATCTGTGCAGGTGTGACCTCCTGGCGGCAATTGTCCGCAACACAGTATATCTGTTTTTGTGTGGCATTATCGAAACTTGCATGTACACCGTGAATCATATGCTCTGCCTTAACCTTGATTCATTATCATTAAGTTTTTATACATTGTTTATTGCATTTGTCATACACAGTTGAACTTTGCACGGAAACATTCATTTGGCATTTTCTTTAATTAACGTGATCCGCGATAACACTATTAATTTTTTATTTTACACACAAAAAAAAGTATTTTACAATTTACTTAAATTACCGTGTACTACACTCGTCGTATGTTATAAATAACTAAGAGAAAACTAAGAATATACTATATGACATAATATCAGTACTTCAAACTAATTACAATATGACTTCAAAGTATTTATTACAATTAATAACATTAAACACTTATTCTAATTTTTACAAACTTATTGTATAAAATTACAAACAAACAAACCTAGTTCTTACCGCATACTTATTTACAAGTACCCTGCAATTCACTTACGTTTGTGTATTTTTTTTAAGAAGCAAAACCTGTGTGAACAAACACACCTGAATGTTGACATCTTCTGAGTTTCGACTATGACAGCTGTGAAAATGTCAAAAAAAATAGAGATTAAAACTAACCTCCATATAGAGCAATTCAAACACACTAACACAAAGTGTCACACAAATCGCGAGTGTACGACGTAGCTTCTTGTCACGCACATTAAACTAATATTCCTGGCTTGTTTTTATCGGTTGTCTAACAGCAAAATACTCTATCTAGACGTATAAATTATCTATGGTTAACATCATCTTCTGCAGATCTCATTTTCTCTCTCGCTCAGCCAAGCAACAAAATTTATGCTACCTTCACTGAGTTTGTCAATGCAGTTTTTTTGAAGTCTTCACATCTGTGGTCTGCCTCTTGGTCTCTTTTTGATGGCATCGGTGATTTATGTTCGTCAATATAAGTAAACAATATCTATTCCTCACGACTTAGTGTGCTTTGCTGCCTTTTACATGATGTATGCATGTAATTAATTAGTAGTTAAAGTTTAAACTATCTACTATTAATATATCCCCCAATTGGTTTTCATTATAATTGTGCTCATTCATCATCATCATCATCAGCCGGAAGACGTCCACTGCTGGACAAAGGCCTCTCCCAAAGATTTCCACGACGATCGGTCCTGCGCTGCCCTCATCCAACGTATTCCGGCAATCTTGACCAGATCCTCGGTCCATCTTGTGGGGGGCCTACCTACACTGCATCTTCCGGTACATGGTCGCCATTCGAGGACTTTACTGCCCCAACGGCCATCTGTTCGTCGAACTATGTGCACTGCCCACTGCCACTTCAGTTTCGTAATCATTGGGCTCATTAAAAATTTAAAATTGGGCTACCTAGAACACATTATATTTCGTAAGTGTGGAGTCAGATTTATTGTTATTTGTACAGAAAAATAATAGAATTATTACTTATCAACTATTCAAAGCCTGTCAGCTTCACTAATCCTGACTAACATAACGGAGATTCAGTATTTGAGTATTAACTGAAAGTTTCAATCAATATGAGAATCCTACTGTTGGCGAGAAGTGAGTAGCACAGTGCGACAGTCGCTTTGTGTTTATTTAAAAAAAAAGGTCTGCAGATTTAATATATGTAAGTCTCTATTTAATTTTTCAATGAAGTAAAACTTTCAAAAGTCCATTTTTAGCGAACCGTATCAGAAATAGTTGTAGTACTGCCCTAAACAAATTATACTCCTAATACGGTTATCTTGCCGCTACTTCAAATTTTTGTAATAAAGTTTCAATATGGGATCTCTGATATTAAGATTATTTAGAAATTAGATTTTCATCATCCATCTAGTAGCTCTTTATTCCTGATTCAGTGAAATCAGACATAAACGTAACTGTCTTTGTGATGATGGTCGTGAATTTTTTTTATGAAAGTAAGGGACAAGACGACCAAGAAGTTCGGCTGATGGTAATTGATACACCCTACCCATTACAATGCAGTGCCGCTTAAGATTATTGAAAACCCCAAGATTCTAAGCGGCACTATAATTGCGCTCGTCACCTTGAGACATAAGATGTTAAGTCTCATTTGCCCAGTAACTTCACTAGCTACGGCGCCCTTCAGACCGAAACACAATAATGTTTACACATTACTGCTTCACGGCAGAAATAGGCGCCGTTGTGGTACCCATAATCTAGCCGGCTTTGTGTGCAAAGGACCTGGTAAAAAAGAATGTGAATGCGACTGCTGTTAATAAAACTAAAATTGATACCATACCACAACAGATTGTAACTGATATAAAAATACATGTCAGCAAATTCGTATTGTTTTAGGTATTGGTATAAGTCATAAACCAAATAATTTGCATGTGCACCTGAAGGATGACCAGTGTAGAATGGAATTGAAAAAAAATAAAACGTAGGACAGACATTTCATGTAAATAATAATGTCACCGGTGAATCAATCTGGGTTTAATGCTATGGACCTGAAAGACTCAATCAGCGCAAAGGGTCTTTCTTTTTGAAGATTTGCCAACGAAATTTTAACCAAAACGCTACAAATTTCATTAATTTTCGGCCGTGGTGTACATGAAAGTACAGTAGGGTCAATATTTTTTTTTAAACATCACAATGTGTGCACTAATAGGAATTTTTTTTTTAGGGCCTCATAGCTGTACAATTAGATGCTCCAGGATTATCCAATCTCTCTGGAACTAGTATAGCACTTTTAAAGGGAATCCAGAAACTTATAGTATGATCTAAGTATGAGGACTACAGTGCACGGAGCCCGTAATCTGTTCCTCCTTCGGTAGACAGGCGAGATTGTGTTGATATTTATTTAAAAGACCTCAATCTTGGTCTAGTGAAGTGGGCCGGCGTTTTGTCGTGCAGATAGCACCGTGTAATTGGTTGGTGTAGAGATGTGCTGTGGTAAGATTGCACGGAGTGGCACTCAACTAATGGTAGATAGCGGACACGTTTGCCGGCGCGCACACTTGTTTATTACTGACACGCCTCGCTCACAATGTGACTCCTTCGACAGGGAAGATGCATAGTTATTATTTTGAAGTGAGAACTCAAAACAAAAGAATTACGTTATTCAAAAGAATTGTTAAAAGGTTATTATAACATAAATGACTTTCTTAATGATACCACAAATTGGGAATGGAGCGACCGCCCTCAGGCTATTAAATAATAAGTTTAATTGTACAATGTTACATTGTAAACATATTTTTTGATCAAAAAAAAGGCCGCTGAATTTCTTGCGCCCGTTCTTCTCAGGCCTGAGGCATTCATTTTGGAATGGGTGGTAGTTTTTTGATAAGTGATGTCACATCCTATTTTGAATAAAAATACTTGAATTTGAACTTCTTTAGCCACATTGGGCACTTTTTACATACATACATACATATAATCACGCCTCTTTCCCGTAGGGGTAGGCAGAGACCACTTCTTTCCACTTGTTACGATCCTTACATACTTGTTTCGCTTCGTCCACTTTCATTATTCCTTCCATATATGCGATTCGGTTTAGAGTACTCTTGACCTGACCTTTTTTCAAGACGTCCCTGATTTGGTCTCGACACAGCCGCCTTGGTCTACTCCTGCCAACACTTTCATTCACACTGGCCTTATACACTTTTTTCGTCAATCGTTCTTCATTCATTCTCTCGACAAGGCCAAACCATCTCAATATAACTTTCTCAGTTTTTGTCACAACATCTTCTTTCAGACTACAACGTTTCCTTATCTCACTATTTGTCACTCAGTTTAAGTCCTATCATACTTCTCAACACTCTCATCTCAACTGAATTTATTCTGCTTTCATGTTTCTTCTGCCATACCCAACTTTCACTTCCGTACATGAGTGTTGGAACCAACCCTTCATGCACAGCCAAACGAGCCTTGTTAGACACATTCTGCTTGTTCATAAAGGAGTGCAAAGCTCCATTCACCATGTTTCTTGCATTCACTCTTCCTTCAATCAAAGTGCCCTGTTCTTGAAAGAAGAGGGCATAATTTGGTAGGGCAAAATCTATACAAATATACTATACTATACGAGACTAAGTCTTGAGTCTTGTGCCAGATTTTGGCGAGACAACACGTCCTGAGGATGCCTCGTGTAGAGGTGAAACACGTGTCGGATTATTTTAAAAACAAATATTGGCGGAATTAACACTAAAGAAAACTTAAATCATTTGTATTATTATGGATTTCCGCAAAGTAACGCCAAATTCAATAAATTTTCTAGGGCAAAATCTTATGGGTTATCATCACCGAAATGCTCATGTCCATGGTCTGTCTGGTGGTCTGGTCTATATAGACCATAATAGCATATGCTATTATTTCTTAGTCTATGGGTCCGAGATATATCTTTGTAAACGTAGATTTTGACTTTTATGAAGTGAAAAATATTTGAGTTTGAGTAAATCAGTTCGAAGTGAACCTCATTTATGACCAATAAATAAAGTTTTAATATTATTTACTTTAAATAATCAAAACAATGAGAGAAAGTGACAACAAAAATTATCACAGCGCGATAACGCTGTGCTATCTTTATTTGAATAATTTATCTTAAATTAAATAATCGTTTAAAACACTCCTTAGCCCTAATGAACAATCAAATCAAAGTCATGTACCTACTTGCTTATAACATATTACGGCCGTTCCCAATATTCTATCTACAGATAGACATAAATTACTACCTTCTACTGTCAGTAATTAGCTGTCAATAATCTGAAATATTCCAATATACCCGATAAGTCATTCTTATCGCCTTATATTGGGACGCGTGAATTGCAATTTCCATACAAACTTTATATCGCTGGTAAGCTATACGTCTTCCCATTGACAGACAGCAGCGTGTACGGATAAGGTGAGTTTCCGTCGATAAGTTTATTGGGACAGAAAAGTCAACGATAGTTACGATTTTTATCTCAAGTAGGAGATAGTCTGAATATTGGGAACGGCCGTTAGTTGTACAGCTGATACTATCTACCGATGCGGGACTCGAACCTGCGACCTCTCGGGTTCCGTCCAATCGCTCTTCCACTTAGCCAGCCGTTCGAATAACGTGTCGTTCATAAATCTTGGTATGTCTTGTTCAACTTTCAGGTTGGGGCTTCATATACATAATCTACTGTACAGTTGATAACCTGCTAAACCCCAATATTTGCATATTAGGAAATTGGCTTGAGATGTCGCTCTATCAAATCTTAACAATTTGTTTTTTTTTTTAAGTGATAACCCTCACTTCTGAGATTAATTACAAATTAAAATTATTTTTAAAAAGGGGAAAATATTGAAATTGACAAATTCATGCGTAGTTATTGACAATTGACATTCAGCAAATTTGTTAAATAATTAGGTATTAATAATGATAATACTTGAAATATATCAAACTTTTATCGAAACCAATTTTTTTGGCTTCGATTTTGCTGTATGTCTGTTCAGACAGTTCAATACGCAAGGGAAGCAGTAATTGATCAACAAATTACGGTTAAAACAACACATTTAAAAAAAGATATAATTGGAAGTTATAAAATGGCTGATACGCAAATCAAAATTTATCTTTTACAATTATTAGACACCAGCACAGCTGAGTCACACTACAGATTTACCCCCTTATTGATAATGGTCCGCTAACTTTAAACAGCCGCTTACGAGTGATTATTCTCATTCTGACTTAGGTCAATAGAAGAAGACAGAGTGAGAATTAGCAATGCTTTAAGTTAGCAGACTATTATGAATAAGGGGATTAATTTATATAATGTCAATCCATATAATGGCAATGACCAGTTATTATTGCTAAATCCTTGAAGGACTTGATTATTTGAATCTAATGCAGGTTTCGCAAATATCATAGCTAGCAAGGGTAGGTAAGTTGCCAATCACAATTGTCTCATAACCATTGATTGGCTAATATTGAGGTGATGTTAGGTTAGATGATGTTTCTGACCAATCGGAATAAAGATACGACATATCAACTCTTATATAAGCCATTCAGCATTCAAGGAACCTAGTATTTTCGCAATGATTCAAAAAATTTTAGACAAGAGGATTCACAGGAGTGATGCCGGCATTTTAGGAAGGTATACGCATATTTTATACAAGTAAGACCTCGCAAGGAAGCTAATTAAGCTTGTGGCGTGTCGTGTGAAGGTGGACTTTGGCGAAAATCTGAATTTGATTCCAATTACCTTAGCAAGAAAGGTCTTAAATAATTATAGATAAATCTGAATCTTACGAGTTGTTATAAACTACTGGATGTTTCCACTATGTTATGTTATAATTAAGTGATATCGTCACAGCATTGATAAACAAACAATCAAAGAATACATTTATGAAGATAACAGTTTGTTGAACTCGATATAATATCCAATCGAATCGCTTACAAAAAATTTCTAACGAATAGGGACAGTCAAAACTATATTTAGTCCGATAAATTTGTGCTCAAAAGAACCCCTAGCGGGAATGTTTTGGGGTAGTTTTGATTTCTTCCATTTTGTATGTTTTTTGGGGTGCAGAATCTGAATCTGAGGTTTGCTAACAAAGTTACGTGATAGAACATTGAAGAAAATACAAAAAAAGATAAACAAATCTCTTTTTGGCAGTTTTCTGTTTATAACTCGGAAACTATCAAATTTTCGTGAAAAACCTTTCCATACAAAATGAAAGTACACAAAATTTCCTACAAATCGCACTATTAAGGTTTTCCTGCGACAAACCGTTCTGGCTCAAACTATAGTTGAAAATAGGCGTATTTTATTTAACCAACTTTTTCCACTCCAAAAATCTAATTTATTGTTGACTATCAATTAGTGAATTCCTTCCAGTTATTTGCACATACCTCATTTAAATCAAATATGTAAAGGTACAGGTAATTAAAAAAGACAAGGTTCCAGTTTGATGTAGTTTAATGAAGTCCGAAATTGAACACAAATTCAATCACAAAAAAGTTGAAATTTCGACGATTTTTTTACTACACTTTTTCACAATTAGACAATTGCAATCAATCAATAGAATAAAATCTGTAATATCTTTGTATTTTTTTGAAAATTCAAGTGAAAGTATTTCCTTTGATTCTTATTAATTGATATTGTTGTGTATGTTCTTACAACAAGATGCCAGATAATGTTCAAAACAAATGTATTATGTAATTCAAAAGAATTGTTAAAAAACGTTTGTGTGGTAAAGGTTAATATATCATAAATGAATTTCTTAATGATACCAAAGACCGACCACCCAGATATTTAATAATTCCACATTGTAACCATATTTTTATAAAAAACAGAAGTTTTTTTCCCGATTAGTTTGTTGCGCCTCTTCTTGTCAGATCTGAGGCATACCGTGTGGTAGTATTTGACTTTCAATAAGTGATGTTATATCCTATTAAGATGATATTATTGTCAACTATCCGCTACCGCCACGTCATCTGTATGGATGTTATAAAATAGTATAAAGTACTATCGACGGATCCAGCCTTTTCCTAGCGCTGCATTAACAGTAGTTCACCTTCCTTAACATTTACTTTGCTGTTTTTATTTTGTATCATCATCACCATCAGTCGGAAGCCGTCCTCTGCTGGACAAGGGCACTCAAAGATTTCCACGACGATCGGTCCTGCGCTGCCATCATCCAATGTACTCCGGCGATCTTGACCAGATCGTCAGTCATTTAATTTGTACAATATGTATTAATATATCTATATTTTAAAACTTAATTATACAAAAATATTCCAGGTGACCTAGAATCTTAGTATCAACCTTGGAGGTTTATTCGAGAGAGTACGTTAATAAAGTTGATTTATTGCTTTCGGAAATGTTGAGTGTCATGCACATACTGAATAAGTGGTAATATTATAAAAAGTATTTTAAAGTGATATTGTCTCGAACTGTCTCTGGGAGAAAATATAATTTTCAAAGTTGTTTGTATAATTTTCAGTTAAATAGTTTCCGAAAACGATCATCCGAATGATAATGACACTCGTGCTAACGGCAATGATAAAAGCCGATAAATCAGCTGCTCTTGGCACGTTGAAATCATACAAAAAATATGCTAATAAGAAATAATCAATAACAAAGACACAAATACACATATTAAAAATAATCTATCAATATTAACATATTATCTTTCAGGTAAATGTATTAAAATTTAATTGAAGCATAAAGTAGATAGACTACTATTTTTATATCGGGTTAGTCTCTTACCTTTTATTCGTATAATATTTCGACTAAATTAAAAACCAGCGTTGATAACTAAAGTATTTTTAAATGAAAAATATTTCAGTCTTACGCGCCATGTGATACAAAAATGATTGAGCGTGTCGAATGCTGCACCGAAATCGATTGATGTCTTTGCCGTTTGGAGTTTCGCTTTTAAGGGCGTTGCTTGTGAAATCACTAAGCTAATGAGACCTTTAACATTTTATGTCTCAAACTGACCAGCACACTTGTGTTGCCGCTTATATTTTTCGGTTTAATCAGAAACCCTGAGTGGCACTGCATTATAATGGGTCGGGTGTATCACTTACCATCAAATAAACTTCTTGCTCTTCTCATCATTTATTCTCAAAAAAAAACACATGGCAGTTTACAAGTAAAGCTAAGTATATGCCGCAATGTTTATACTCTGTTCTCGTTGCTAAATTAAAATTAACATTCTGGGTGTAAAAGTACTTGTTTCCATCAAACAATGTAAGAGTATAATTTCCGTCATTATTACCTCATCAATTAACCAAATTGTTTGGTTTTTTCTGCAAGTGCTCTGATTTACTACAATAATGCATTCAGGGTACTGATGCGGCTGCCACTAATGTTTCGCTCATCGGGGATGTTTGTCGGGGCACGGGTGGATTGCTTTTATGCTATGAAGCGAAACTTTATTAGTTCCTGGTGCTGTGCAGGGGAGCAACATCAGTACTATACAATATTATACTACTTTTGCTTTTATTATTATTTAAAGTTATAATAAAGATCATCATGACTTATTTGTAAATTTTGATCAATGTAATCTGCGTTGACACAGGTTGGTCTCATAAATAAATAATAATAATTATTAAAACGTGTTTTATTTACATTCAACATGTGTTTACACGAATACTATAATGTTGGTATTATTGTATTGCTCTGGTTATGCTATAATCTAAAACTTATACATATATAAATAATCGAAATTTGTAGATTTAATTGTTGCTTTTCCTCGTGCGCCCACAGAGGTATAATTCGATTGTGTCATTTCTAGGTTCATTTCCATTGCTAAGTCTAATAATTCGCATTACTTATTACTATATGTAAATGCAGAACGTTGTATGTACTTACTTACATAATATGAAATATATATAAATACTTATTTATAATTTTACTACTCCCGATTCCCAGTTCAGTTTCTAAGACCAACTTAACTGAACTTAATGACATTTCAACGACTTGTATAAATAAGTCTAATCTAGAATATGTACATTTTCAGAACAAGACGAAACACAAACTCAACTTCAAAAGGAGTGCTTATTTATTTATTAGTTGCACATTAAAGTAGTTTAGCAAACTTTTGTAAATAAACACTTCTCTTAATATTATTCACGATTTTTAGGTTTTCCGATATTTCAACGTTGTTACAAACGTTATAAACACGACGCGACTAAAAAAGAGACTCATATTTTCGTTAATATCCAAATATCTGTCTTCAAAACTATTAAAAAAGTTATACTTTTCGTTAGTCAACTCTATGTCACATTTACTAATGTTAAAACTTTTTAACTACTATATGTACAAAATGGACTTACGTTTTAATGGCTTCGGGTTGCTCTGCTTCCTTCGCGACATGACCTATACACCCAACAGCACCATCACACAACACTTGATCACGAAATCCGACAACTTTTGGAGGAAAGACATACAACCGCTCTGAACGGCGGTCAGTTACGTACTGGCGTAGAGGCGGTTGAATTGAATCGCCAATAAGAAGCCTGCCACAAGCCCCGCCTATCTCCTCTCCCGCTTCAAGAGGCTGTAGTTTTCAAAACATCGAAGATGCCTTCGAAATATTAGTGTAAAACCACTGCAAATATATTTTGATTGAAAATTGCATGGTTAACATTATTTAAAATTAAAGTTTATCACGGGGTGAGTAATTTGTAAAGTAAAATGGCAGTGGGCTGGGCACTTAGTTCGACGGACAGATGGTCGTTGGGGCAGTTAAGTCCTCAAATAGGGACCAAGTACTGTGAGACGCAAGGCTTCTGAGGACGAAGTTTTTTAACTAGTGTGTGTTGCCAGTGACGTCATACGGAACGCAGACGTGGTCGCTCACAATGGGCCTTATGAGGAAGCTCATTGTCGCTCCGGGGGCAATGGAGAGGGCTATGATCGGAGTTTCCCTGCGAGATCGAATCAGAAATGAGGCCATCCGTAGGAGAACTAAAGTTACCGACATAGCACAGATGATTGCGGACCTGAAATGGCAGTGGGAAGAGCACATAACTCGACGGACAGATGGGCGTTGGGGCAGTAAAGTCCTCGAATAGCGACCACGTACCGGAAGACGTAATGCCGGAATAGGTTGGATGGTTGGATGAGGGCAGCGTAGGTCCGATCGTCATGACCTCTTCCGGCAGAAATGATCATCATTACAGGAGGTGGTTATAATATTAATTCCAAAATTCAAAGTATTTAAAAAGTCCAAATATTGTGTTATCTGTGGCCAAATTAAAATTTCGTTCGCCAAGTTTGCAGTTTTACCTCCAAATTTCTAAAGTATACTCTTCTCTAAATAAAAATCTATAACATGCCTTGTCATTCTTTTTTTTTTTATTGCTTCAGGTTTATCGTCAGTATTAATTCTTCACCAGTAACATCATCTTTTCCTAGCACTGATGAGTAATTTTTAATTCATAATTTGAAAATGTGTGGAGACGAGCAAGGCGTTAATCTAATGGTAATCGCTGTAACCTACGTATTTTTACCAGTGGGCAGCCTCCTCTGCACAGGATGCCAGCTAGCATATGGGTAACACATCAGCGCCTATTTCTGCCGTGAAGCAGTAATGTGTAAGCATTATTGTGTTTCCGTCTGAAGGGCGCCGTAGCTAGTGTAATTGCTAGGCAAATGAGACTTTGTCGTATGTCTCAAGGTGCCGAATTTTTCAAGGTTTCTCAAGATCCCTGAGCGGAACTGCATTGTAATGGGCGGGCGTAAACAATGACCATCAGCTGAACTTTCTGCTCGTCTCGTCCCTTACTGTCATAAAAAAATGTACTTTTGATTATTGATTAAATCAAATATACTAAGCGGCATTGCTATTGTGCATTGGATTTTAAGACATAAGAAGTTTAAAACAGAAAAGGCGCCGCCGTATCAAAGAAGCCTCCCAATGTTCGGCCTCTAAGGCCCCGCCCGGCTTCGCTGTAAAAGCCTTTGGGGCTATCAGCACAGAGGTTTTTAGTCGCTAGGGGTCCATCCGAGCCGGACATATGGGCCCCGTTTCGGTGTCTTTAATACGTAAATGTATTTTCCTGCTCCCAAAAAAAAATCCACACTATGATAAATACTTTGTCGAGTCTGACAATCCAAGTCCCCGTGGAATCGTGATCTGCAGAGGTCACGAAACGTGGGATTAAATAAAATTATAAAAGAAATTGTAACTTTTATGCAAAAACCTAATGTAAAATACAGATACAATGAAACGCGATTTAATCATTTAAACTTTAAAATAAAAAAGCTCTTGCGGGTGGAATTTCGTTAAATCCGTTCTTGACCTCCACTCGGCGAAATGAATATTCCTACTAAATTTCAAGTCTTTAGCTCTAATGGTTCCAGAGATATCGTGATGAGTGACTATATACGTGGAAGTCTCTTATATATGTATATATATATATATATATATATATATATATGGATTATTGAAACGTATTTATACGTAGTCAAGTACAAAGCACATTCGGCCTTACAAATATACTTGGTATAAAATTTATACCTGAGAATAAACCAAGAATATGCAAAATTTTGCCTATACTGTCAGTACAATGATCATTCTGAAGTTATTCCAAATGTCAAGCAACCTTGCAAATAAACGCGGGAAACGTTACACGTCCTAAAAATCCAATCTTAAGCAAAATGTCTATTTGTAAACATTTTGCGTCAGATAATTTATAGCTCTAGATGGAGTCTCTTGCTGTTATTATACCTAACCAAACTCAAGAAGAATATATCCCTACGAATTCAGATCTACAATATTTGAAGGGGCAGGTGGGTATGCGGCTTAATTGATAGTAACTTAAAACGGTATAGTCCGGTCAATTTAGTTTATTTATAAACAATGGTTAAAAGATCCCCATCATTCCCGTGTATGGAAAAAAAATTATTCAAGGTCAAAGGTCAAAAAAATGAGTTTTTCAGAAAATCCGCAAGTTTTATCATAAAAGTACCTCGGACAAAAATTGTAGATCATAAAATTATCTATAAAAAATGTGTGCTGAAAATCGCGAAAAACTCATTTTTTTTAACTTTGACTTTGAATAATTTTTTTTCCATACACGGGAATGATAGGGAACTTTTAAACATTGTTTATTACATTTATAATTATATTTTGGACAATTTCACTGATTTTCAGCTTGTTGGGACTTTATGTAACTTCACTCTCATTTTTTGGTCTAAATTGACCAGACTAGTAGGCTATAAGACGACCAAGAGAAGCGTGGATTGAAATCGTTCTAGAAACATCAACCAATGTGGTTGTAAGAGCGAGACAAAACGCCGATTCAAATTCTATAGGTACTCTAGCATATTCCTAAAGAGCAGTTCCAGCCACATATAACAGGCATCAGATCGAAACTTTTCAGCCGCGAGCAACGCAAAACTGCTCGAATTGGGTTTTCAGTTATAAGTCCACAGTGAAGGGCTCAATTCAAATTCAAATTCAAAAACACTTTATTCATGTTGGTCACGGAAATGACACTTATGAATGTCAAAAATAAATAAAAATTATTATTGAATTTACCGCTACTCCGTAAAGGGTTGAGCTAATGAGAAGAAGTAGCAAGAAACTCATTGCCACTCTTTTAAGTCAAGATTTACATTTTAATTGTTTTACAAATCATTTCAATTACAATATATGCCAAGTGACGCAACAAAAATACTCAAATGTCAAAAACTGAAAGGCTTACACGAGTAAGTCAAAAAAGAAGAAAACGTAAATTAATACTTATAAACACAAGAGTTATTGCGTATAGTAGATCCATCAATCCACACATACCGTAAATAAATGTCAATCGCTTGGTGTTGTGTAGAGACATCGCTTCATTGTGTGTATTCCATCTGATATCTAGTGCCAAATTCCATCACTCACCATAATTTTAGAATAGAATAGATAATAATATATAAACCCACCATAGCGAGCGACCATAACATATTGCAACAACACTTGGTGAACTTCATGAAGCAACATCAGTCCGTAAATAGGCTTTGACATGGCTGAGAAGAACTGATAAGAAACTACCAACACATCTTTTAAATCATACAACCACTCAGCATGTTAAATATACAACTTAAAATTTCCTACTTTAGTTATTTACATAGTATTATGTCGGACTTACACAAAATTGCAGTTAATTGCGTATCGTGGCGGGTATCGTTGATAGATCATATTTACTCTAAATCAATTTTAGATAATCATTGGCGAATTGTCCTACTTCCTTGATATTCCTGCCACTGAATTCCACCTTCGCACGACACGCCACAAGTTAGGATATCATCCCCACCATCTGGATGTGTGGCGGTCCGCGGCATTGCGGTTTTCAAGGAGCTTTCTTCCACGTACTACAAAGCTGTGGAATGAACTTCCTTGTGCGGTGTTTCCGGGATGATACGACATGGGTACATTAAAAAAAAGCGCATACACCTTCCTTGAAGGCCGGCAACGCTCCTGTGATTCCTCTAGTGTTGCAAGAGAATGTGGGCAGCGGTGACCACTTAACACCAGGTGAGCCGTATGCTCGTTTGTCCTCCTTTACCATAAAAAAAAAATATTTTTAAGTCACAATTTTTTGATACCATTATTTAGCGGTCTCTAAAATGGTTGATAGAACGATAACAGCTAGGAGGAAGGGTGTAGTCAATGTTATATTCTGTCCCAGAAGCTAAATGTGAGTCGTTCGACTGTCTAGAGAACTTGGCAATGTTATAGTCTATTGTTATAGTCTTCTTGATCTTCTCGGGTATCACGTTAGATAAAAAGCTTCAGTGGGGTCCACATATTGCCCATCTAGCAGATAAACTCAGCTCTGCGGCATATGCAGTTAGAAAGATTAGAGAGTACACGAATGTTGCGACCGCTAGATTAGTGTACTTCAGTTATTTTCACAGCATCATGACGTACGGAGTATTACAATGGGGACATGCTGCTGACATTGAGATAGTGTTTGCTCTGCAAAAGAGAGCTGTTCGTGCTATATATCAGCTTGGTTATAGACAGTCTCTCAAAGAAAAATTTAAAGAAATAAATATTATGACTGTTCATTGTCAGTACATTTATGAAAATTTAATATATGTTCACAAAAATCGTCACCTTTTTGCTCTTAATAGTGATTTTCATTATCATAACACTAGAAATAAGGGATTGCTTGTAACTAGTTCTAGTAGGCTTCATAAGATACATAATAGCTTTAAGGGTAAATGTATACACTTCTATAATAAAGTCCCAGCCACTGTTCAGGAATTATCTATAAATAAATTTAAATGTTTTATAAAAAAATGGCTCTGTCGTAAATCCTATTACTCCACTGCTGAATATCTAAATGATCGGACAGCCTGGGACTAGATTGTGATTATTTTATAGCGATAGAAATGACTGTACAATATTGTATATTTTTATTGAAAAGAGCGCAAAAAAGAATGCTGGGTGAGTTTCTTGCGCCGCTTCTTCTCTCTCAGAGCGCCATTTGTTTCCGAAGCGGTAGTAGTATCTAGTAGTATAAGAAAATAGTGACATAGTTAGTGTGATCTTTACATTTAATAGACAGGGATGGGACAGTCGTTCGACCGAAAGCGAACATAACGGAACCTAACACGATGTTAAACTACATAGTGTTTACGTTTTAATTGCAGTTTATTAAATAAATTTTAACGACTTTTTTATTTTCATGTTTAATGGATCCAACGGTGTGCCACTGGCTCGGAGCTCTACAAAGTGGAAACTGCATTTGCTGCTTAACCATGCGTGGAGTTCCAATTTACATACATTACACAGTTGTTCGAACACTTATATCTGGAGATCGGCTGGACTGATTTTCATGATTTTTAATTTGTTGGATTTGTCTCCGTTCCGAATAGCAAAATACATAATATAAAAACATTGAAATGTTGTCGAATTAAAAAAATACTTTCAAATAATGATAATCTCCGGATCTACTGAGACGATTTTAAAAAATTTCTTATTAATATTATAGAAAATTAAATATTATTAATAGAAAGCCACATTTTATGTGAGTGTCTCGTGCTATATTATATAAGCCCGAAAAATTAAAAGACGTTTTTGTGGTCGTGGTTGTCGGCTTTAAAAAGTAAATCTGAGAAAAAACGGTCAAATACTAAAAATAATTTATATGGCAAAACAACGTTTGCCGGGTCAGCTAGTATTACAATATGGTGAGGACAGAGGTCAGCGAGTACTGCGAAGGGGAATGTTACGCAGAAGTTTACGTTGAAGAAATAACCCCCTATGGTGGAGGCTCAGTTATATTTTGGGCAGCGATTAATGTATTGGACCGTACGGAGTTACCGCTAGTCTTCATAAAAAAAAGACGTGTTGCACTCGGGGACTGCCGCGGTAAAGCTATTGCATAGCATTTTTTATCAACTTATGCAATTATAATTATTTATTTATTTTATTTATGCAGTATTGTTTTTTCATTTCAATTTTATCAAATTTCAATTAATTTAAAAAAAAGAAAACGGGTAGTGAGTAAAATTTAACTTGTAAGATTTGATAGCAGACATACAACGGGACAGGTGAAACTAAATAAAAATGCTTGTCATAGTAATAAATATTAAAAAAACGTGATATTAAAATAAAGAAATAAAAAAAAAAACAACGTACCCCAGACTCGAACCTGGGACCTTCTGCTGCTGATCTAGTAAGTAAGTGTTAGGTTATTTTCGTTACGTAATTTCTGGATTCGGTCTCCACGCTCAAGGCCCGCGATAGAAGCTATGCAATAGCTTAAAAATTCTTTTAATGCACACCGGTACAGATCAGAAGTCATAATTCCTTACGTACTACCCGCAATAACGGTTCTTGGAGAAAATTTGATTTTTACGGACGATAACGCTCGCGCTCACCGTTCTGGCGATGTGGAAATGTATATTCAAGAGGTAGCGATTCGTCTTTTGGATTGGCCAGCTCGAAGTCCCGACCTCAATCCCATAGAGCACATTTGGGATGTTCTAAAACCAAGAGTAAGATCGGTGCAGCCCACTCTACAAAACATCAGGGAGCTAAGGAATGTAATTGCTGCGCAGTTATTCCTTAAGAATAGCATCGATAGCATGCCCGAACGAATACCAGCTGTCATTTTAGTAAGGGCGGGCCACACTCACCACACACTAGTCTATGTTGCCGAATGAAGTTCGACTCTGTCAAAGTATCTTTTGTTCATTTCAAAATTTTATATTTGTCATTTTTATCATCAAATAAACTGAAAGATATTTTGGCTATAAGTCTTAAATTCCTTAGTTCTGGTTCGCTTTAGAAATAAAATTTAAATTAAAAAAACGGATTAAATGAAATATTATAGTGTGTGGCGCGGATGAAATGCGAATACAAACTTCGAGTAATATCACTCCAACTAAGTCTGAAATCGTCTTGTATTATCCATAGTCACACAATTTATTACTTTAACCACAGTAGACATATGATGTAACAGTATGGAAACTACCTTCGAACGTTCGAAATGACACACTCACACAGACATGCGCTTTCTTTTCTTCGAGAGGAGTAAAATATGCCGTTATGCCATACCTTGTCGAAAGCTTTCGCGACATCGAGAAATACGGTCGCTGTAACTGTACGGTATTGGATTCGTTTGAGAATATACTCAGTGGGTCGGTGGGCTTGTTGGGGACACGAGTGAGCAGTCCTGAAACCAAACTGATGGTCAGGTATCATGTTCTGCTCCGCGATATAATATATGAGGCGCGCGAGAATCAGACGTTCGTATAGTTTACCTAAAGAGTTAATTAAACTAATGGGTCTATAACTACTGGGACAAGTTTTACGTTTACCAGGCTTGGGAATACCGATAACAATGGATTCCTTCCATTGTTCGGGGAACGCGCAATATAATAGCAGTATATTAAAAACGGTTAATAATAAATTAATGAGTGTGGGAGGCAGGATTTTAAGAACCCTGTTATTTCGTTAGTCGGGCCCCGGGGCCTTTTTGGAGTGTAGCTCCCTAATAATTCCTTTTACCTCTGTACTAGAGGTGGGTTGTATTGGCTTGCCTGATGGGCTAAGAGAGATGCGACGTTCAACTTCACAGTTTACTTCATTAACATGGGCTGGGTCGGTAGCTGCGTTCGGGGTGCACTGACTCTCGAGACTGTCGGCAAGGCACTTCGCCTTGTCCTCGTCATCGAGGGCCAGCAGCAGTCCCGGTCTGTCCAAACAAACATGCGCATCGACGAGGCCCGGGGCACAGGAGAGTGTAGACAAAATATGTACCGGGGTCCCAAAGCGGTTTTCGCGGTGGTGCACTGCGATAACATTTTGGGCGTTTGGCATAGATGGCGCTAGCAGTTGCATTTAGCGCGCTGATAATATTTGTGTCAGTTTTGTAAGGTAGTATTGGTTTTGTCATATGTCCAAACTGTAGTACAAAAACAAACTATATATATTTTTGAAGAGTGATATATATTATATATCACTTACATTATAAGTTAAAATACATAATTTTCTCATGTGAATGAACACTTGTCCATTAATGTTGTATGTATTAATAAACGCCTTCCTCTCGATAAATAGCAAAGTCTTGCGAACCCACTTTGGCTACGGTCTAGCGGTCCTACGATGTTTTATGAAATACAATAAATATATTTTAGGAATCTTAATTTGTATAAATAATACATGCCTTAATGCAAAGTGAATGGATCTGTAAAATCTGTCGAGTATATTTTGAGTGCATTTATTATAAAGGAAAATACGCCTACATACAAATTTATGGTTTTAAAATTATTTTTTAGCACACCAAGTGAACGCATATAAAACAGAGTATACCTGTAAAAAATAATCGCATGCGTCAATAATAATATTAAGTCAGCCGAAAAGTGCCACTATTCTTCCGGTAAACATCGAGTGAAAAATTGAAATTTCCGTTACAGGTGTGTTATAATTTGTATACGCAATACGGAAGGTAAAAGGCCATCTCAAATAGCATGCTTGCCTCACAAGGCACGAACTACCCAAGCTTAGGTAGAAGTAAACTTCCGAACTTTTTAAAACTTTTGAAGACTGGCTCCATCTAGCCTTTTGACTACAAATTCATGTCAGTTTTAGAAGACAATAGACATGGCGTGCTAAAACGTGCTAAACGACAAGCGACGCCGACGAGTCGCAGTCAAATCTAGCTCAAGCAGTGACTTAATTAATAATAAGTAATAACCCATGATATCAATGCATAAAGCCATAGATTCGAGGCCAGACAGATCAAGCGTATACTGTAGAAATAAGTCTACTCAATAGGTTATTTATATTATGTGAGCCCTATTGACCCTTTATCCTAGAAAAATAGCGGTAGGTATCCACTTTATCTACTTCCTCGTTCTAAAGTTGTACAATATTTCTTACATGCAGGATCAACATTTGGTAAAGTCAAATTAATATATATTGTTTCTTTACTATTGAATTAAATAGTAATATTTAATATAAAATAAAATCAAGCGTCAATTCAAACCAATGTATAATTTTAGTAGGAGCATTGTTCATAAACACCGGTTCATTATTATAGCAAGTACCTAATACAACTCTATTTTTTTCTTAACCAATATAGAGGGCGTTAGTCTTTACTAAATTTGTATATCATTAAATGAATTAGCTTAAATTATTACGATTAATTCTTCAGTATTTAATAGTTAATAAAAGAACAAATTCCTAATATTCATAATATAAAATTCTTACGATCATGCTGGAATACAAATAATTATAACCTAAAATCTAAATCACAGAGTACGGATAGATAGTACTTACGCATAAACTTAAATAAAAACAATGAAGCGACATCTATGCTTGTACAGAAGTACGAATGTGCAATGGATAGTGCTAAAAATATATATATAAAAGATGAGCTGTTAGGACGATTACTATGACCAGTTTAATTTTGATTCAAGTCAGTATAAAGCCTAATGATAGATGGCGCGCATCAAATATTGTCAATAAAGTACACGGCAGCACTTGTAAAGTGCCACAGTTAGTGTTTTTTTTATTAATTGACGAACTCATAATAATTATCTTGACAATAGTATCAATTTATTTATAAATTGTAAAATAAAATATTTGCAATTAATTATTGAAACCGAATCCACTTAAAATCATTTGGGTTATAAAGTATTATTAGAAATCCACATTTAAAAAAAATTGTGCAAATAATTTCAACCTAAAATTTTAAATAAGTAAAAAGTGATGTTTCTGCGAAAAGATGAACGACCTTTTACGATACCTACTCGACCAATATTTTTGAAGTTTCCGCTTGACGGCCTCGATGTGTCGTGCGGCGTGCCTGAAGAATATTTGCTATCTTCGTCGTGACATAGATGTCGCTGCCAAATCTGTATTTTCATGGCATTTTCAAATACAATTTTATTAATAGTACAGTAAGTACAGTTCTGTTCCGAGGTTTGAGTCCCTGTGAGCTATAAATTATTGACTGTTGCGTTCTTTCCGCGGCTCCAGGTTTTCTAGAAAGGCTGTAAAGAAAATTGAGCTACCGGGACATGAGTTAATGGAGATGCCATGAAGAGGTTCATAGTCGGCGGAGGATTATATGCGAGTCCTATATTATGGACCCTACCATCTCAACATAAATACGTAGATATAAGGTAGATGTATTAACCTCCTGTCAAAAGAAGATTGCCTCGATTTTGATCTTCTATTGAAACTATTCACACCAAATTTTCTTAAAAGATTATTTTATATTCTATATTTTGACGATATACGAACCAAATTTAATGGTACGCGAAAGAGGCGTGGCGGGAATCTTCATTTATCAGCGAATTCTGACTTTACCAGCCTTTTAGTCCTATCTGCACAAGGACGCTCCGAAATTTTATGGTCTTCGACAAAGGATGTGTTGGTAAATCAATTGATAGTACGATATACGAATACGACTTATATCTAGCTTTTGAAATGTTTAAAAAAATTAGACCGACAGGTGATATAACACTTGATACACGACAATCACTGCAATCCTGTTTTCTTTGACACCGACTCGAAAAATTAATGTAAAATGGCGGCAAAATATCGAAGTTTCTATAACGCATAATAAACGAATTCCAAATTTGAATAGTTTTTTAACTTTAATTTATAACCTTTCAACCATTAGCAATTGTTTTATTATATAATTATTCAACGGTCATAATAATTATTACCACTGTCATTTATGTATTCATTAGTGACGAGCGCAATTGTAATGCCGCTCAGAATTTTTGGGTTTTTCAAAAATCCTGAGCGGCACTGCATTGTTATGGGCATGCCGTATCAATTACCATCAGCAGAACGTCCTGCTAGTCTCGTCCCATGTTTTCATAAAAAAAAACGTTCTAGTGAACTAACCTCGTTTTTGATGTAACCGTATAGAATATATTTGAACCTGAATAGCTTTTGACCACCTACAAATCCAAACTCAACGATATTAAGCTGTTTATTATGTAGAAGGGTACCTGTACCTATTGTGGTTCCTGGGGCATAAATTTTCCAACGCAATCTTTTTGCTTTGTATAATACAAGCTGACCCGATAGACGCTGTTCTGCCGAAAGAAATTGATAAGGATTAATATCGTACTTATGCCAATGGCTTTTACATTACCGCTTTATAATTGTGAAATTGAAAATATTCAAATGGAAATGGTATGTTATCTTTAAGCGGACGTTTCTGTAGAACTATATAAGACAACCGATTCCGACATACATTACTTTGTTATATTTCAAAGGATGTAGACACCGTTTTCTTCAAAGCTCCCAGCCGGCATATTTTTTTCAACATCAACAAATTTCATTAGTATATACATATATAATCAAAAACTTAACAAATTATATACTAAAACCTTCCCCGAGAACCACGCTATCCATGAGTGAAATCAGCGTGAAGATAGGTGCAGTAGCATTTGAGTTATTCGCGAACAGACAGACCGAGGATATATTTCCCAGCTTACGGAAGATTGTTATCAAAATTAAAGAATATATTAAGACATAGAACTTCAATATACTAACGAATAGATGACCTGACAGCCTTATAATGTAATATATATGTATATAATAATTAATAAATAAATATTGCCACAATTTTACACAAATTATCTTGCCCCAAACTAGGCATAGCTATGGGTACAAGACGATATATTTAATACAATATACTTACTAAAACATACACAAATACTTATAAACATCCATGACTCGGAAATAAACATTCATATTCATCATATAAATGTTTGCACCTACCGGGATTCGAACCAGGGACCTCTAGCTCATTAGGCAGGATCACTAACCACTGGGCTATAGGGCACGTCAAAGGACCTAATGTCTAGCGTTACTTCTGTTTACGACTTGTCAATCAAAATCCGTAGCAGTAATAATAGATACGCTCACCTCTTCTATCTTTCTGTATTAGAGATGTAACTACTTCCTTCTCACACGTTGTGTTTATCTATACGATAGTATATTGTACCGGCCGTTCCCAATATTCAGTATATCTCTTACTTGAGATAAAAATTGTAACTATCGTTTCTGTCCCAATAAACTTATCGACGGTAACTCACCTTATCCGTACACGCTGTCTGTCAATGGGACGACGTATAGCTTACCAGCGATAGAAGTTTGTATGAAAATTTCAATTCAGGCGTCCCAATATAAAGCGATAAGAATGACTTATCGGGTATATTGGGACAGCTTCAGATTATTGACATATAATTACTGACAGTAGAAGGTAGTAATTTATCTCTATCTGTAGATAGTTTATTGGGAACGGCCGTAAGATATGCCACCCCTGTACATTTGATTAGTTTTGTTATACCTGTATATTTTTTTTTAGTTTTTTTGCCTTTATATTTAATTTTATAGTATCAAAATGTAGATTTGTAATTATATTTTCTCTTACTTCCTAATTTAAGTGGAAACTTTATTGGCTTACGTATTACAAAGCTGTTGTTTACAACAATAAATAAATTAATAAGCCTGAAACATAAATAAGAAATTAACATCACTTTATTCATTTAGGTCACGGAAATGACACTTATAAATGTCAAAAAAAAAATTTTTTTTCTTTTTGAATCTACCGCTACTTCGTAATTGGTTGAGCTAATGAGAAGAAGTAGCAAGAAACTCATTGCCACTCTTTTATATCAAGATTTACAGTTTCATCGATTTACAAATCATATACATTTCAATATAATATGTAAAGTGATGCAACAAACATTCAACATTATTGAATGGACAAATTTCACAATAATATTATGTAAGTTGTACTACTATGGTTAAGATCGTGACGATACGTAGTCGAAGGAACGCGTGTGGTTACTAATTTAACGTTTTAAAAAATAATAATCAAAGTTATCCTAAGTGTTTAAAAGTGATTTTAAGTGTTTAAAAGTTTATTAAATATGAATGACAAAATTGAAATTATGTTGAACAAGCTAGAAAAGCTTGAAAAAAATTTCGAAGAATTTATAGGTGGCAAAAAACTCTCAAATATAGAAAACGAAAATATCGTATTGAAGTCGGAAGTGGAGAAGTTAAAATTTATTATTAATCGGGACATAAATAGCAAGAAACTCGTCGTTTATGGATTCCCCGAACACATAAACCATCGGTATGATAAACAAAGTCTGTTCGATGACATTGGATACTACATTTACGAGACATATGGGGTGGACATACATGGCTATGTAGAAGATATGTATAGAATAGGAAAATACACACATACCCGTCCAATAGTTGTAGAACTTATCAGCAAAAGGATGGTAAAGCACCTTCTCCAAACATCTCAAAATATTCGTTACCACTATAATAACAGAATACGTCTTAGTGAGTTTTTAACGCCTGAAGCATATAATCAACAGAAAGGAAACCGTTCGAATCTCGCGTACACTGAAGCAGCCCTGACACCTCAATCTAAATTACACAATTCAACAAATACACCACAACCTATTATCAACACTTCTACAGACTTAGAACACAGCACTTCATCGCTAGAGAACGTACAGCATGTTAATATAAACAATAAGAAATGCAATATTACCGATGGCGTGAAATCTAAATCTACCTTCAATAAATCGCCGGGCGAGCATTCAACTCAACGTCTTCCCGCTACAAATATAGGTGAAAATATAAGTAATGTACAACGCCGAACTGATCGTGAATTAAGAAATGAGCGTAAAATGGTAAAAAGATATAACTTTCGTACCTAGTTCTGACATGAACACAGAAAATATTACAAACAGATCGTCAAAGCAGTTAAATATCTTTTATCAAAATATGCAAAGCATCTGCAATAAAATACATCTACTTGACCTTTTAACTGATGAATTACCTAATCTACAAGTTATGTGTATCTCGGAAACCTGGTTATCTATAGAAAAACAAAAAACATTACACATAAATAACTATATTATGGCAGCTTCCTTCTGTCGTGTACATCATGATGGCGGCGGTGTTTGCATATTTGTTAAAAATAATTTAGAATATTTAGAACGTGTTGATATGTCAGTTATCTCTAACGAAATGTTATTTGAAGTATGTGCAATAGAGCTACCTAAAAATAATCTACTACTGATTAATCTGTACTGGCCTAATAGTAGTAGAGAAGTAGAATTGTTTTACAACTTATTAGAAAATCTCCTCATTAACATTAATAAAAAAGAAATGAATAAGAACATTATTATTATGGGAGATATGAATGTTGATTTTCTAGATGCAAAGGAAAAAAGCAGACTCAATAACCTCCTGTTGTGTTATAACTTCCATCAAAAAGTCTCAAAGCCTACTAGAATAACTCCTACAACTAAAAGGTGCATAGACCTAATTTTTACAAATTTCTATCTAGAAGGCTCAACAATTGAAGTATATGACTTTGGATTATCAGATCACAAAGGCATCATTTTCACATTACCTTTTACTTTCCACAATAAACAGTCTTTCGTTAAATTAAAACGTAAATTTAATGCCTTTAATATAAATAAATTTAAAAACGAACTCGCGAATATCAACTGGGATGATCAACTTAAGCCTAACAATAACGTTAACGAAAACTATAAGATATTCCTTAATATAATTGTAACTGCCCTGAATAAATGCATACCTAAATTACTAACAAAATTTACTCTAAACCAAAATAAACCTTATTTAACACTAGGAATTAAAAAATCATGTCAAAATAAAAGATTATTAAAACTCCTTGTAACACAAACCAAAAATAAAGTACTAACAAATTTTTATAAGAGATATTGCAAAGTTTTAAAAAGTTGTATAAATAAATCTAAGAAAATTATAAATATCCGTAAATTCAGCTCAGCTGATAATAAAACACGATGCATGTGGAAAATAATACAAAATGAAACAAATAAAAGTAATATAAGAATAAAGCAAAACATAAGTCTTAAATCTTCAGAGAATAATATTATAGTAGATCCGAAAATTATTGCTAATACATTTAATAGTTTCTATTTATCCATCTCATCAAGCCCTAAAGTAAAAAACGACAATATAGCTATAAATTCTAATAAAATAATTAATTCGTTATTCCTAAATTCGTTTGAACCCAAAGACATCTTCAACATAATAAAAAATCTTAAGAATAAAAACTCTTTCGGAATAGATGAAAGCCCCCCCTTTTTTAATAAAAAAATGTGCTGATATTTTAACCTACCCGTACACTAAACTTATTAATCAATCATTCTGTGAAGGATTATTTCCGGACGATCTAAAGATATCCATAATAAAACCGGTATATAAGAAAGGAAACACATCTGATGTAAACAATTACCGACCTATTGCCCTTCTACCTACATCAGCGAAGATATTTGAAACTGCAATGGCTATACGCCTAAGTAGTTTTCTGGAAAAATATAATATCCTAAATGAAAGCCAACATGGTTTCAGGAAAAACCATTCCACAACTTTAGCGATATACAAATACATACAAAAAATATTTGATTCAATTAATAATAAAAAATATTCAGTTGGCCTACTGCTTGACATGAGCAAAGCATACGATAGAGTCTCTTATGACATCTTATTAGAAAAATTATTTCTCTCAGGAATTCGAGGAATTGCCCACAAATGGTTCAAATCTTACCTTAATAATCGTTTTCAATATGTGGAAATAGAAAATACTAACTTCGAGACTGGAAAGATAGACCACATAAGATCTAATAAAGCTCACTTATCAGGATCGATTCCACAGGGCAGTGTGTTGGGTTGTATATTGTTTCTCATATATATAAATGATCTTCCTAACTTAATAGACGATGATTGTACTCTTTTTGCTGATGACATTTCTATTTTGATCCCATGCTCTAATTTAAAACAACTAGAAGAAAAATTAAATATCACAATGGACAAAATCTTTTGTTGGCTAAATAATAATAATCTTGAACTTAATATTAATAAAACTAAAATTATACCTTTTAAACCTTATCAAAAATCCCCCTTAAATATATCATATTCTTACAGAAATTCACAACTTGAAACAGTTGACACAGCTACACTACTGGGAATTGATTTAGACTCACACTTGACATGGAAGCCATATCTACAGAAATTAAAAAGCAAAATGTCATCTTTTACTTATGCTCTTTACCAACTAAAACGCGTAACAGATTTCAAAACTGCCCTTTCTGCTTATTATGCATATGCACATTCTAGATTATCATATGGAATATTAATATGGGGAAACTGTAGTGAAATAAAAGATATATTTATTCAACAGAAAAAATGTATCAGAATTTTAGAAAATATTCAGCAGATGGATTCATGTAGACCATATTTTATTAAACACAAAATTTTAACTCTTACTTCAATTTACATCCTAGAAGCATGTAAATTTGTTAAAAAACATTCGGACTTATACTCAACACTACCAAATAACAAGCGAAATAATAGAAATTTAAACAAATTAAAAATTCCCCAAACAAGTATGTCATTAGTGTCATCGAGCCCTCACCACATAGCAATAAAAATTTATAATCACATCCCAAACGAAATAAAAAATAAAGAGAAGCCTTCTCTATTTAAAAGACATCTTAAAATTTTTTTAGTTTCAAAATGCTTCTACGATTTACCCGAATTTTTTAATTACAAGTGTGAGAATTAGTTACAATATAGTATAAGAATGTATAAGACTTATTTATTTTATGTATAACGTTGCTGTGCCCTTGCAGGGCGTCACATATATGTCTACCCATTAATGTACCAACCATCCTACTGTAAAATGTGACTTGCAATAAAATATTTTGATTTGATTTGATTTGAAAAAAAAAAAAGATTTGTAAAGTGACTTTGGTACAGTTCAGTGCAGCCCTGTTTCACTGCGACAGATTCGATCTATTGTGATAGCTACTGTTTAAATATAGCTCACTGCTAAGATTGATTCTTTTCATGAATCTTATCATATCTTTTGCAGTAAGATGACGTACCTTGTTGAAGAATTGGATTTCCCAAAGAAATGCTACCATTGCCATTAATGGTGGTCCATTAATTATTCAAAGAGGATGTGTAGCGGAGTTTCATCTGTACTATTACAGAATCTACACGCTCTGCAATCTCTGAGGCCTAAGATTGAGAGGTGTTTGTTTAATCTACTGTGCCCTGTTAGTGTCCTGGTTAGAATGCGTAAGTTTTACCTACTTAGCCCTAGTGCCTCATTTGCAGACTTCTTGTTGAAGGCTTGAATTAAAGTTTTGGAATGGGTTAAACCGGGAGTGTTACTCCAGAATTAATTGCACTCTTGTGAAAATGATGTATCAAGGGTTGATTTAACAAGAGTCCTTGGGATACCACAGAAGGGTTCAGGGCCAAATTGAGTACTTTTAGCAACTATTCTTGCAAGTACGTCAGTGTATTCATTGCCTTCGACACCTGCCACGGACTAGTAAAAAAATAAGGACTCCGTGTCACCTTAACAGTGTAGCACCAAAACAAGCCGATTAACGTATAAATACATAGCCCCACGCGCACACTTACACTACTACAGGCCGATAGGCGGCCATTATGAGAATTGTCATCGTCTGTGACAGATCAGTTTGCGTCTCAATAAAATATTTTAAAAATGCCGTCGTGCGTTGTGAAAAAGTGTAAAAACGATACTATATAAGTATTTGTGGCCATATATGATTATTTAAGGGAGAAAAAATTGTGTAACTAGTATCCTCCATAACCGCACACACACTAGTATAACGGTGCTTCACTCGCTAATATCACGGCGCGGAGTCCTTCTATTCTTACTCGTTCTTGGATTCCTGCATGTCCTGGAACCCATCGAAGTGTAACTCTTTGTGCGGCAGTTGTCTACAAGTTTTAAGACTATTCTTTTTGAGTCTAAAGCGGACAGAGCCGCCAGAGTATCTTTGTGGTTATAAACACACTTGCTGACGTAGCTTTTGTTGTATTACTATCAAAGACGATCAAAGAATACTAATCGTACTCGGTATTTCAAGTATCATAGTCCATACTTACTACTAGAAAATAAATCACGCAATACCTATAAATTAGCTTGCTGTACTTGTTTTAGAAATAACCTTAACAATTACTTTTATCCTTAAATAAAATCAGATCCATATCGCAAATATTAAATCAAATACACCGAAACCAGTGCCGATACGCCAAACTGCAGACTCAAGGATCCATTTCCTACTTCCTGTTTCACAATTAGATGGAAGCAAGTCTTCAAATATTATGATTGGCAACAAGTTTGTAGTTGGGTCATGATTGATGCTGTTTACAACACAGTGACTCAAGATCAGCGAACACACCCGTCACGAGAACCTGTTACTGATTACTCACACAGGGAAACCGCTCACACCAATGAAATTGACACATTCGATGAGTGGTGCAAGAGAAAAGATTAAGGCGATTTGTTGAATTCAGCAAACTCTGGAAAATTCTAAAGGCTGTAAAAAAAATTCAAATTCAAATAAAAATAATAAGTTCAGCAATTGATGTCGTTGCTCGCGACATCTTGCAGTAGTTTTTAATAGTTGTATAAAAAATGGCTCGTTTTCTGACCTTCTAAAATATAAGTAGTAAAGTTACATCAAAACTTTTTTTTTCGCTCTGTCTTCTTCTATTGACCTAAGTCAGCATGAGAAAAAATACACCTTAGCGGCTGTTTAAAGTTAGCGGACCATTATGAATAAGGTAAGGTAAGGTAATAAGTTACTTTATATAAAACAATTTGGCTTTACAAGCGGACGCTCAACTACGGTTGTAGGTGTTGAGCTAATCAGGAATATCCTTGAGGTCTGGGAGGAATCACAGAATGCAGGTATCTTCTGTGATTTATCTAAGGCTTTCCACTGTGTTCAACATTCAACGTTGGTCTGGAAGCTATAAGCTATGTCACTGTGATATAAAAGGACTCAATCTTCTGATCTTATATTTAAATAATATAATTCAAAAGGTCTCGTAAAAAAAAAATTGATTCCTTTCGAATTCTTTTTGATTTCATTTCTTATACTACTAGATACTACTACTGCTTCGGAAACAAATGGCGCTCTGAGAGAGAAGGCGCAAGAAACTCTCCCAACATTCTTTTTTTTGCGCTCTTTTCAATAAAAATATACAATATTGTACAGTCATTTCTATCGCTATAAAATAATCACAATCTAGTCCCAGGCTGTCCGATCATTTAGATATTCAGCAGTGGAGTAATAGGATTTACGACAGAGCCTTTTTTTTATAAAACATTTAAATTTATTTATAGATAATGCCTGAACAGTGGCTGGGGAACAATGGCAGGAGATCTCCTGGGACTTCTCACGAAATGTAGCACAAGGGTCAATTATTGGACCATTCTTATTCTAATTTATATTATGATCTACCTAAACTTGTAGAAAAAAAACACAAGGTTCTTTGCTGACGACACTTCACTAATATCCAAAGTGAAAAGAAGCCATGTTTTATATGACGAAGTGAACAATGCTGTATCTGATATCAATACGATATCAGATACAGCATTGTTCCTACTTAAATTTACCGCACCAAATGTCATAAATGTAGATGCGATTTCGAATGTATGCGAATATAAAACGGAGAGGTGATAAATCCAGTGGAATCTGCTATATTTCTTGGCATCCTATAACTCTGATGAAAATTTAATAAAACTCTATTTTTTAAAATTTCAAACTGCAATAAGATTTGAATGGATGAACCGATTTTCACGCAGTTGGCGGCATACGACGCCTTTTAAGCCTTATAAAGGATGAGTTTGAATTGTTAAATATAGCTATGTAAAACGAAATATAAAACATATATAAGATATTCCTAATTGTATTTTAATAACACAGTATATACTACGGTATACACTCAGTTGAAACTGACAGTGATTATTTTCTTGCCTTCTATGATTTTTGTAGTGAGATACAGTGGGTAGACTTTTAAAATAAAATAACCGCGATAGCTTATGTTTGGGGCGCGCGCCGATCACGCATGCGCAGCGTGGCGACGACTGTACTTTCACGGAGTCAATGTATCTCTACTTACGAGTCACGATACAACGCGCGTATTTTTACACCGACTCGCCGCCTTCTGATTTCGTCATTCTAATTATAAATAACGGTCAAATTACTGACTTTGACGACACTTATATTCGTAACAGTCTAACACATTTGCATTTCAATGTTAATACTGCACTTACTACATAAAATAACTCAATAAAAATATTCCTACTTTATATACTTACTTCTTTGATATTAACCTGAAATAGGTAGTTAAAAATGTAAGCTTACATAGTCTACAAGTAAATAATATGAACTCTACCTAAGTAGAGACGTTATTTTCGTTTGAATTGAAGTTGTTTTATGCAAGTTTCTAGTATCTGTGCAATACTATCTTCAGTTATCAACCATTTTCTATTTATCATGGGGCTATCGAGATTAAAATTGAAACCTTGAACTTAATAAAAATAAAAAGTATCTATAGTTAAAAGTAGGTTACGGAACGCTAACCGTACGCAGTGCTCCCTCGAGTACAATACTGATAACAATACAAGTCGTTCTTTGTAGTAAAATGATTGTTATTTCAAAGTTGAGCTTTTCTAGCGCTCGGTTCGTTGACATTTGCCGAAACTGCAACAAAACAAATGCAGCAGTGGACGCCATGCTCCGGCCGCGGCGACCTTGCTGCCCGCGCGGCCCGCTGACGTCACGCGGGGGCGCGCCGGTGACGTCACTGCGGCCTCGCCGCCGTCACTCGGCGGGCACGTGAACAGCACGCGCGGCCACGAGCTCGCTGCGTGATCGCCGCGCGCTCATTGGTCGGTTGGGGCGAGCCGCTCGCTGTCATTGGCTGCGCGCCCCCCGTACTCCGTGACCGCGCGCGCCTGCTCGCTCGAGCTATCGCGACGCGGTTTATTCGTCTGCCGCTCGTCGACGAAAGCGATCGCTACCTCTGAAAGGAAACGCGTCCCGCCAACGCAACTTTGTGAATTAAAAAGAAAGTTTTCAACGTTGAATGTATATACCGTAATGATGACAACTATGTTAGAAGTTAGCGGTCCACCCTCACCGCCGTCAACGCCGCCGTTGATGGATGATAAAGTGAGTGTTTATTTAATTATTTTTTTTTTCCAAAAATTCCAGAAAATATTTAAAATCTCTATAAATTCATAAAACAAAACTTTTCTTATCTCGTACTTATTGGAAAGCGTACCGCATACCACTAGCTAGAGCACGCAGGCTACGCGTGATCCGCTCCGAGACAGCAGTGAACGCTTACTGATGTGTGTTATCTTTGTCTACAGATCGATCTTCCGCTGAAGAAGTTGGCGCTGAAGCGGGCCCGGGAGTCTCCACCGGCCGGCCTGGTCACCCCTCAGCCGTCGGACTCGGAGGGCGAGGACGAGTTCGCCAAGCGATCCCGATGTGAACTGGCCAGGCTGCTCCTCACCACTCCGCCACCGGAGCCCGGCGTCAGGCCCTCGGTCATCATGAGGGCTCACAAAGACGGCACCTGCAGTCCCGAGCCTCTCCAGCCGCCCCCACAGACCATGAATATACTAAAAACGCTCAAATTTAAAATGAACCGTGGTCACAGTTATTCCCAAACCAAATACATCGCCAGTCAGGCCCAGGCCCCCCCGCCCCCCAGTAGCGAGGTGCACGAGGCCCGCGCGCCGTGTCCGCGCGTGCCGCCGCTGGCGACGTCTCCGGCGGCGGCGCCCGGCCTGGCGACGTCGCCAGGCTGGGTGCCGCTGGCCCCGCGGCCGGCGGCGGCCGTGTTGGTGCCGGGCTCGCTGCTGCCGGCGGCGTCGCTGTGGCTGGTGTCGCCGGCGCCCGCGGCCCGGCGCCGCCTCTACGAGTGCTCGCACCCCGGCTGCGGCAAGAACTACTTCAAGTCGTCGCACCTGAAGGCTCACGCGCGCACGCACACCGGCGAGCGACCGTTCCGCTGCGCGTGGCCCGGCTGCGAGCGACGGTTCTCCCGCTCCGACGAACTGTCCCGCCACAAGCGAACCCACACCGGAGAGAAGAAGTTCGTCTGTCGCGTGTGCAACCGCCGCTTCATGCGCTCCGACCACCTCGCCAAACACGTGAAGCGGCACGCCAAGGAGAGGACGGCCCAGCCGCCGGTCCTCAGGATCCTGCCGACGCCCCGAGCCCTCCCGGTGCAGGCGCAATAACCGAACTGTGATTTGATCTCATGATCCTAGATGTACAACGCTAAAGACTGTCCTACTACTTAAGCTTTACGTAAGAATATAAAGAGATTGTTTTATAAATGTTGTTTGTTTTCACTGAACACAATCACGATTCACTCGACACTGGCGCAGGACGCAGGTATCACTCGATGGTGGGACGGTGATCGTCGGACCGCGGCCCCGCGACTGAAGGCGCTCCCGCCGCCGCCACACGCAACCTCTGATAACAAAGCTACCTGCTGTTATCTCGAACGAGATATCCAATTGTAGAGTTTATTCTCAGATATATGTAATCAGTATGAGTCAATAATCATTTACAATGAGTTCACGTTATAATATATTTATTACAATATAATTAATACAGAAAATAACTTAGAAGTTATATATATATAAAATAACATAGAAATTTAAAAGTTCTAGCCTTTCAACTATGAGATAAAAAGGAATAAGTATACATAAAAACTTCCTCTAATATATTACAGTCTATATATTACTTATTAAGTTGAACCAAAACAAAATAGAATAATATTTAAAAAAATTGGGTTTTACATAATATGTTTTAAAAAATGAAAGATATAGAATACTAGCTGACCCAGCAAACGTTGTATTGCCATATAAAGTAATTAAAAAAAATTTTAGGGATGCAACCGATTCTCAGACCTACCAAATTTATCGTACTACAATAATTGTATTCGATTGCCATCTTGCAACCCTATAGCGGATTTGTGGATGAATTGAGTAACTACATCTACTAATAATATCCCCCGTAACCGCACAACGGTGCTTCACTTGCTAATATCAGGGCGCGGAGTCCTTCTTTTTTTACTCGTCCGTGCCTTAAAGTTAATGTTTCCTTATATCACATGTTATCTTTGACTCTCAAAATGAAAAAGAAAGTAATGGTATTATATTTAATGAAACATTAACTTTAAAGATGCTCTCTGCAACTAGGGGATAAGAAGTTAACTGTCAAAAGATTATTATTTCACTAGCAAATCTTGCAATCATAAAAAGTATGAGTGTACTTATGTATGCACGCAAGAAGTTATACTTCTTTGGCCTAACAAAGCAAAAAAATTGTAAAAATCTTACAACGATGACTTTGACAATTAATTATTAAATAACGAATACGGCTGTACGGGCTTGAACCTTTTTCCTACCCTAATAAGGAACGAAGAAACCAAAAAATAACGAGTGTCGCAAACGTCAGAAAATTTTAGGAACCAACTTCACCCTGTTAATCTTGAGTTACAGTGATGCGCGCGCAAATTAAAATTTCACTCTCATCATTTTTTCATAACGCGCCTAAATAAGTATAACTTCAATAATTTTGTGCGATGGACAATGCGACTTACCGTCCAATATGGTCCAAAGTCAATCATGCACTTATAGGTTAAATAGTAACGTTGTCGATACAATATTTTTACAGCGCTCAAGTTCTCCCAGGAAAAACAGAGCTCTCCTAACAGTTTACTGTGGGAACTGTTATTTCTGGCATAGACTATAGAGCTCTGACACCGCGATATGGTGATGCCTCTATCGTTAAAATCAACTTCGAGGCAAAGGGAGTGCCCAGAATATCAGCCTTTTCCTTTGGTGTATGGGCCAGGGTGTCATTCTAACTAGTATGGCCATAAATAATGTAACTTAATGACTTCTAGTTTTTATTTTTTTATTTTTGACATAAATTTCGATTATTTCCCGCCAGTTCACATAATTTTCTCGGGGTTAATATTAAATCACAATAATGGAATTTGGTTAAATTAAAGTGTAGTGATATTCTTGCACAAAGTGGGTATGGAGCCGTTAGACATTTTCAAGGCTTTTCTAAATTTCATTTGTTCGTATATCGTACTATCTATAGATTTACCAACACATCCTCTATTGAAGCCCACGAAAGATCATGATTAGGATATACAGCGGCCGTACTCTCGTAACAAAACGAGAATAGGATCGAAGCCACCTGATATCAATAAGCTAAATTTCGTATACTTGTTACACAAATTGACAAGCTCCGATATAGAGAAATTGTATGATGCGTATTCTCGCAACAAGTTCAAACGTTAATTATTGTTGGTAGATGTGTATTCTACAACATTTTGACGCTTGGTTGAGTTGACGACTTAAAACATCCTAATATAACTTGGTCCTCTGATTACTTCTTATCATAATCTGATACTATTCCAGCGGATACTCCATAGGAAGTGCCGTTTGGGCCTCTCACTCCCTAAGAAAAGATCGCCTTCGATGAAGGCTCAGAGGGCACTTGCCCTAAACCAACCTCAGGTGGTGTTAAGTGGGTAGGCATTTAGGTTTTACGTGAATCCCACATAACCAACGCAGACTTAGGCTGCGTGGGTATGCATGAGCATTCACCACCTCCCTCCCGTCGTTATCCCGGAGGGTAGCCCTTTACCTTTGTCTGGGCACAAAATAAAATATGAATCTATTTCAGTACTAACTTACAGCTGTATTTGTTATTTTTTTGTTCTTATATTTAAAAGTTTCAGCTTACTTTGGAAAAGAGATATAAAGTTACACATTGGTTCGTAGCCCAGGGTCATTGACAACGTTACTGCAAATATTATAATGAATTTCCCGAAGAAAATATTGAAGAATGATATTCTCTTCTCTTGAATCTTATCTGGAGCATGAAAAGCCTCGTATTTTCAATCGATATTAACTAAACTAGCATTTATTTACTGTCTGTAGATATACAGGTTATAAAATTTATTAACAAAAACGACAGTTAAAATAATATGAAAGACCCGACAAACGTTGTTTTGCCATATACATTATTTTTAGAGTTTGACCGTTTCTTGGGCATGCAACAATGCTTTATTTTTCTAAAATAAATTATTTTTACTAAAATAAACGTAGCTTAAGTTATTCCTTATTACATCAGCTAGCTGCCAATAGAATTCCCGTCAAAATCGGTCCAGCCATTTCAGAGATTAGCCGGAACAAACAAACAGACAGACATACGGACAGACAGACAAAAATTGTAAAAAATGTTATTTTGGTGTATATATATTCATATACATGTTGTAGAATTTCAATATTACAAACAGACACTCCAATTTTATTTATATGTATAGATGTATAGATTCACGTGGCAGTCTCAGAACTGTTGTTATTAAAACTAATAATTTCTATAGCATAATAAAAAATGCCAGGAAAAAGTAAACTGTTTTAGTACTGTATCATTCAATAACAGCGTGCCTAAAATTCGAATCCCCATACACATAGAGTTGAAATTCGCGACAAAATCGAGCAGGTATCACATACGAGACACGCCCGGCGCACGCGTTCATTTGGTGTCCTATACGTCACCATTTCTTGATAATGCCTTTAACTTCCTAAGAACCCGATAACAACTATTTCGGCTGCAATTACTGTATGTTTTGTAACGACAAGGCTGCAATTTCACGTGTTACTCGTTAGCTAGACGATACTGAGACTACCATACCTAAGTCTACAGACATATTTGAAACCACCAACGAAGAACAGGAAAACCGTTGTTGATTGTATTGTCACAGACTAAGTTGATATAGTTAGTTAGTTGAGTCGTTTTTGGAGTGAAAACATTTTATTTATGACAATAAGGGACGAGACGAGTAGGACGTTCAGATCATGGCAATTGTTACGCCCTACCTATAACACTAGAAATAAGGGATTGCTTGTAACTAATTCTAGTAGGCTTCATAAGATACATAATAGCTTTAAGGGTAAATGTATACACTCCTATAATAAAGTCCCAGCCACTGTTCAGGTATTATCTATAAATAAATTTAAATGTTTTATAAAAAAATCGCTCTGTCGTAAATCCTATCACTCCACAGCTGATCGGAGAGCCTGGGACTAGATTATGATGATTTTATAGCCATAGAAATAACTGTACAATATTGTATATTTTTATTGAAAAGAGCGCAAAAAAAATGCTGGGAGAGTTTCTTGCGCCGCTTCTTCTCTCTCAGAGTGCCATTTGTTTCCGAAGCGGTAGTAGTATCTAGTATGTTAGAAATTACATCAAAAACAATAATAAAGGAATCAATTTTGAGAATATAAATGCCTTTTATGCCTACCCAATACAATGCTGTGGCGCTAAAAGTCCCGAGCGGCATATTGCAGTCGTCATCTTGAGACATAAGATGTTAAGTCTCATTTGCCCAGTAATTTGAATAGCTACGGCGCCCTTCAGACCGAAACACAATAATGCTTACACATTACTGCTTCACGGCTGAAAAGGCGCCGTTATGGTTTAATACCCATAATCTAGTCGGCATCCTGTGCAAAGGAGTTTCCCATTGGTGTAGATTGTAGATGACTTCTGGATGCTTTTGTATACTTACTGAAACTTACTTACTTATTGAAAGAAAGGGGAGATTATTATTATTATTACGGATAATAGCACTTAAATCTGTAGATATATCGTGCCTCTACATGTGCTCGGAGAGTTTGTTATTATGAGGTAGTTTGGTAAAGTTTAGAGACATTTATTTTTATTATTGTGCAAGACAATCGGAATTCTTAATTGTATCTAAATCACCTTTAAGAGCATTCTTAGAGGGTACAAGTGGGAAAGGTCCTCTGCCTTAATTTTGAGGGCTTTGAGGTATCCCGCCCTCACTGTGGCGATGGCTTCACACTCCAGATGGATATGTTTAGGGTCTTCGTTGGCCTCTTGGCAAAAGTAGTAGCGTTATTTTGTAATGATTAACACATGTATGTTGTTTGGGAACCATTAAATAATTATATGAAATCTGTATTGAACAGAATCACTGAGGCCTATTTTTGCACAGTGACTTAACTTAACTTTGCAGTGTCCAGAGAAGAAACCTGTGAGTGTTCGTAAAGAATGGAAGAACCTTCAAGAAAAGAGCATACTCCCACCTTAAAGGCCGGCAACGCATCTTTTGACACCTGTTGTTGCGGGTATCCATGGGCGGTTGTCTCATTGCTCCCCATCCCATGAGCCTCTTGCCCGTTTGGGGCTCTTATATAAAAAAAAAAAAAAAAACAAACGTATTAGGGAGAACCTAATACGCTACCAACGCCTTTCCTTGGAAACTATATGCATATATTTTCTTATATATTTGAGGAAGAAAACAATAGCTGTATTTTGTATTCATTTGATAATTACTGTTAACTTTTATCTGATACAAGTCAACATGTTTTATCATTTGATTATTTTACTTACGTCAAAGAAGTCATGTAAGTCTTGGAAGAAATTATTAACACGAGCTATCCATCAATCATCATGAGATTCGAGTCCTTACCTCAAATAATACAAATATTTAAATATTTAAATGCAAATATTTTATTTTATTTATTCGGAAAACATACAGTGAGTTAAAGTTTAAAGTTTAGATTAAGGATTGGTCTCCGCTGCGCTCCAACTAGATACCGCTATGCCGAAGAACAATAGCTTTTTTATTATGGCAACTATTAGATGCTTGAGTGCGTGAACCATCTTGACACTCAATGGCATCTTTCAAATTTTATAACATACGCTTCGTGTTATTTTACATTAAAAATAGTAAAATACAAAATATTTGGTGATGATATGTGATCCCAGTGTTTTTCTTAATTCTTGTAGTATTATTTGTATGAAGTTTTACTACGCAACCCGGCATTTCAGTTTCGATTATTAGCAACGTTTAACAGAATATGGGGCACGTCAACAACACATTGTTCGTGACTGGCTCGAGTACCCCATTGTAATAGTTACTGCAGTTTGCGACTACGCCTGCTTTAGCTAGTTAGAGCGCAGCGGAGGCCAATAATGTTATCACAGATAGGGAATGGAGTGACCACTCTTAAGCTATTAAATAACAACTTTGTACAACGATATGGCATTGTAAAGATATTTTTACGAAAAAAAAGAAGGCCGCTGAGTTTCTTGCGCCCGTTCTTCTCAGGTCTGAGGCATAATATTTCGAATGTGTGATGGTAGTTTTTGACTTCCAATAAGTGATTTCATATACAATTTGGAAAAAAAATTATTTAAATTTGATTGTTATTGGGTTTATGTACTTAGGTACATTAATATTGCTTGCATCTTCACGAACAATGGTAATAATAATAAACTATCATACTAACACTCGAAATCATATATTTATCCACATGTGACGGCCTTTCAAATAAACTTGGTATAAAACAATACCTAATAATAATCCAAGTATATGAAAAATGTTTTTAATACTACCGTTTTATAGAGAAGGATTACAAAATTTGTTGGGAAATATCTTAATAGTTCCTGTATTTTAATGAATGTCTTTTGACCCCTTCCTGTATGTTAATGAATGTCTTTTGACCCCTATTGTTAAATATTTATAAAGATTCCAACTACTTAAACAGTCAAGGACTATAATTTGCGTTTACAACTGATTCACAAAAAGTCTCTTTAACTAACGAAAATGAATATTTATAAGCAATCTAATATCACAGACTTAATTTTTGTTTTTCAATTGAAGATAAATTCGTGGATCACACTATGTAATTTGTGGGGTCCATAATCTAATAAACTATTACATAACCAATTATACCACCAAACCTTGGGATGGAGTTGCAAATGGCTGAATTAGCATGTCGTCCTCAATGAATTCTGGTCAAATAACATATAAGACGCGTTCATTACTAAAAAAGCCCCATTTGTCGTATCACCGCTCTTCGACAATACTTCCCTTAAAGCTTCGCCTAGTATCGGAATTCTGGGTCTCCAAATCTCGAGCGGTCTTTTGGAAGGCAAAGCCGAAAAGGCTTTGAACAAACTGGGCGTCGTAAATAGAGCACGGCAATACTTCAATACTGCCCACATTCTAACGCTCTACAAAGGGCAGATTCGGCCACATATGGAGTATTGCTGTTTTCTTTGATATGGCCCACTCCAGTATCAGCTCGAACCATTTAACCGCGTACAACGTAGAGGACCCAATACTCTATGTATGGCTAGATCACTTGGCGTAGCGTAGAGACTTCGATTAATTGTGGGTCTTCTACCGCATTTATCACAGGGAGTGTTCCCAAGAGCTGTTTGACCTGATTCCTGCCACCGAAAACCAAAGTTCCACCTTTTCACGACACGTTTGGTGATTCCTCTGGTTCTGGTTGCAATAAAACGTGCGCGGTGATCATTTACAACCAAGTGATCACTAACAACTCTCTTTCATAAAAAAACATGTTCCGGGGTTTCTTTAAGACATGTTCAGGCGCCATTTGTATTAAGTGTGCTTTGTATATATGCGCGTCTCTTGGAGACTTCTGGTGAAAAGCTCTTTACCAGGATGCTGGCTGAATGGGAATCGCCATGATGTCTTTTTACATACTGATAATATTATAAATATTTTTTTACCATAGGTATGCAATCGTATAACTATTAGTAAAAGGCTGATTAGCATTATGCCGGCTGGAGAAAACCACCGTGGCGCCTTTTTTCTTACTTACATTACATATTTAAGATTTTAAACACAAAATTCACCCACTCATGACATCGCTGAAGTAATCGAACTGTCTCACAGTCATGTCAATAGCCACTGTCACCATGCTAGTTCTATCATTCTCATCTTACAATAATTAAATCACTTTGACAGTTCAAAGCATATATTATCAATTAAAAGCAACTTCAGAGTGTCGAATTTTGCTGTCGGTATGTGTGCGCTTCGTAAAAATTGATTAGTTTTCCCGCCACGCCGCTAAAAGAAGTATAAAAATAAAGAATAAATCCGGCATTAGCATGCAACGGTAGCGTGGCGGTGCCACGAAAATACGCAAGCAATTCGGACGTAAGCGCAACGTAAGAAGTTGCACGATAGAGGCTCGTGTCTACGTGCGTTCATACTACATATAGATACGATTACTAGCTAACCTAACTATACTTCACTGTGGCTCAGTCTTATAGTACAAGGAAATATGTATATGAAAGTAAACTTGAAAAAAGGTAGAATGAAAGGTTGAAATGAAATGATGACAATAAGGGACGAGACAAGCAAGGAGGTTCTGATGGTAATTGATACACCCTGCCCATTACAATACAATGCTGCTCAGGATTCTTGAAAGACCCAAAGATTCTGAGCGGCACTACAGTTGCGCTTCCAACCTTGAGACGTAAAATGTAGTCTCATTTGCTCAGTTATTTCACTAGCTATGACGGCCTTCAGAACAAAACACAGAAATTCTTACACACTTACTGCTTCACGGTAAAGAAGGTTCCAACTGGTAAATGCCCCAAGTCGCAAGTTATGACAACCTAGGGCCTGGGAAAACCCTATTCTTTTCAAACCCCGGGGGAGCACAGGGCAGACATACCTGTATAGAACGGATCTGTCCTGTTTAATACGCTTTCCAGTCGGGATTTTCAAAATCATATGTTGCAACGGGCAGACATTAATATAATCTACTTTTCGCGATATTTACTAGTGACTATGCTGTATACACTGGCCATGCAGGTCTCGTTAGCGAAATCGTCGACCTGTGCCCGAAGAAAATAGTTTCTTCTATCGAGTTCTTTCTTTCGAAGGCCGCAAAATGAGGTAAAATTAACCATGTTCAATTCTACCCCCAGAAGACTCTTGTTTCTCCGTTAACCACTGAAAATCTCCTGTCTATCGTCTAACACTACCCTTAATGTCAGTTATTACTAATTCCACTAGCAGGCAAAGACATATTGCATGTGATATAAGTATATTGGGGGTCATAAAAAGAGCAAGGTTATAATATTTAAATAAAACACTTTTAAAGGATTAAAACGCGTGTAATTGTAACTGCTTTTACATTAGATTTTTGCGAACACTGCGTTTGCGGCGTCGTATCGCAAAAACAACATCGTAATATTTTACAAATGCAAATACGACTTGGTCATTGAACTGGCTTCGAATTCGAAAAATAACTTATTCAAAATAGAAAATCAACTCAAAAACGAAAGCTTTTGTTCACGTGTTCTTTATTAAATTATTAACCAGTCTACTACTTAGGACCAGGCTGCCGTCGTAGGTTTTTACAATGCGACGCCGCGGCCGGCCGCAACGCAGTGTTGTGGCCGGGCCCTAATTACTTGAAACCGCGCATTCTAGCACTCTACAAAGTGCAGTTCCGGCCAGACATAGCTTCATTTTGAAATATACGTGCAAAATACGAAAAAGCACTAAATAGATTTAATCAAAATTTTGCATGAACAGAACAATAGATTAGTAATACGCTGGATGTAGACATAGTCCCCCTTATTCATAATGGTCCGCTAACTTTAAACAGCCGCTAAGGAGTGTTTTTTTTTTTCATTCTGACTTAGGTCAATAGAAGAAGACAGTGTGAGAATTAGCAATGCTTTAAGTTAGCAGACTATTATGAATAAGGGGGCGTATGTTTACTTCTTTATAGCATTCACGTGGACGACGTCACGGGCAGCAACTAGTATATAATAGAAGTATTATAGTGTTGGTAACTGTGTAATATGACGAGGTGGCATTCAGCACGTTTGTTAGCACTTACATCCGTACACGGTACAAGTTACAACCAGTCACTCCGGTGCAAAGGGCACTCCACCACGCGGCCGCTGACTGACTAAAACTCTACCAGTGACTCAGTGAGGTAGAGACATAATACTGACTCACTTATACTTATTGCGAAACAAAACATAACATTATAACTACGAGAACTTGGGTATGTGAATATGAATATAACGTAAATAATTAAAATGCGATATATTACTTACAGATTATACTTTATTTATTCAGTCATATTCACAATAAGTACAACTTAATAAATGCCAAATAGCTGCTACTCCAGAATAGCTCTCCACCTTCGCACGACACGCCACAAGTTAGGATATCATGCCCACCATCTGGATGTGTGGCGGTCCTCCACAGTGCGGTTTTCAAGGAGCTTTCTTCCACGTACTACAAGGCTGTGGAATGAGCTTCTTTGTTCCGGAACGATACGACATGGGTACCTTCAAAAAAAGCGCGTACACCTTCCTTAAAGGCCGGCAACGCTCCTGTGATTCCTCTGGTGTTGCAAGAGATTGTGGGCGGCAGTGATCACTTAACAACAGGTGACCCGTACGCTCGTTTGTCCTCCTATTCCATAAAAAAAAGTCTTATGGTGCGTACTACTAATGAAAATTGGGCTTCATTAGGGCCGCGCTTGTGAAACAGTTGGCTCCATTTGGTGGCAATCACTGCCGCACATTATATTTTTTTTTTGTAATTATAATAATAATTATTGACACACTTTTACACAAATTATCTTGCCCCAAATTAGGCATAGCCTGTGCAAGTTGCAAGACAACGATATATTTAATACGATATAATTACTTAAACGTACATAAATACATATAAAACTCCATGACTCGGAAACAAACATTAATATTCATCATATAAATGTTTACACCTACCGGGACGGGTATCCGTAGTCTTTCGTCCCAAATACCACAGTGTCTGAAGATGAAAGTTTTCAACTAGTGTGTGTTGCCAGTAATGATTTACGGTACTCAGACGTGGTCGTTAACTATGGTCCTGATGAGAGAGCTCATAGTCGCTCGGAAGTCAATGGAAAGGGCTCAGAGTTTCCATGCGAGGTCGTATCAGAAATGAGGAGATCCGTAAGAGAGTCAAATTCACCGAAATAGATTGTTAAACTAAAGTGGCATTGGGCAAGACACATAGTTCAACGGACAGTTGGGGCAGTAAATTCCACGAATCGCGACCACGTTCCGGAAGATGCAGTGTTCGTTTGCCCCCCACTAGCTGGCCGATAATCTAGTCAAGATCGCCGGAATATGTTGGATGAGCGCAGGGCCGATCTGTGCCTCAACCGTTTTGTTTTTGAAAAAACAACAGAACAGTTAAAAAGCATTCTATGATTTGAAGCGTCACTCCAATACCAATCTGATTTTAGAAATGGTTTCGGTGCGCTATACAATTTATATTGTTGCTACTGAATGAGACTGAGCTGTCTCTCTCTGCCATGTAACTCTCTATCGGGTAAAGTCGGGTCAACGACTCGTAAGGGTAGATAATGTGGACTAAATTACATAACGTATTGTATTTCATATTGTAAACCTCACCTTGATCAAATTTTTCCTTCTGTCGCGTCCATCTTCAACATCTTGGAACCCAAAACACAATCCCGGAAGGAGAGGAGATAACTGAGGTTTCTGGTGAAGTTTGGGAGGCAGGAATAACAAACAAACATAACCAAAAATAATATACATAAACATTGTTTGTTACCTACTGTGGTAAGCTGAATAATGTGTAATTGGCAGGTACAATATCTCAAGATGAGTTTAGTCCAGTAGCACTAAAACTCCCGTCGTATAATGATAATATATTAAAGTAAGTAGTCACGTCTTGGCAGGAGGCACCTTGCTTGTCGGTAGCTTACGGAAATGGCCGACATTCATAGAGCGCGTGTTTGAATGCAAGATTCAAGGTCGGTTTACACCAGCTGATTATACAACTGTTCCAAACCAGCTTGTTAGCAAGCCCATTTTTGTTTCATGTTTTGACATAAAATTGTTTTGTGTCCCGGTGTTTCCGGGACGATACGACATGGGTACCTTCAAAAAAAGCGCGTACACCTTCCTTAAAGGCCGGCAACGCTCTTGTGATTCCTCTGGTATTGCAAGAGAATGTGGGCGGCGGTGATCACTTAACACCGGGTGACCCGTACGCTCGTTTGTCCTCCTATTCCATAAAAAAAAATTGGAATCAACATTAGCTATTTATTCAGTAGCAACCCTAACAGCAAGGTGTGATCACTATAGGGTTCAGGTACCGACGGTTGCTGAAATTCATGAAATATTTTTTAATTATTACCTGAATAAGTATAAGTATAGAATAGAACGTGTAAACTTTACTGTGTTTCGGTCTGAAGGGTGCCGTAGCTAGTGAAATTACTGGGCAAATGAGATTTAGCATCCTGTGTCAAGATGACGAGCGCAATTGTAGTGCCGCTCAGAATTTTGGTCTTTTCAAGATTACCGCTGTACTGGGCAGGCTGATGATTACATTGTAATGGGCGTATCAATTACCATCAGCTAAACGTCCTGCTCGTCTCATCCCGTCTTTTCATAAAAAAAATATATATATATTTATCTACCATAGGAAGTGACACTAACATAAAATATTGCAACAACACTTGAAAACGTCATGAAGCCACATCAGTTCGTAAAGGGGCTTTGATATGGGGAGAAGAACTGATAAGAAACTCCCAGCCCATCTTTAAATTCATATAAAAAACAAAACTGCTTAGCCTACTTACTATAAAACTCAATTTTAGGTGGCCTGCGAGAAACCAATCAAGAACCATCCATTATTATCTGCTATACTATAGTGATCCTTCTTTGTCAAAGAATTTTTAATATATTTCTTGAATTTGTGCTCAGTGAGTTATAGTATACTGTCTGGTATTTTTTTGTAAAACTAGCTGACCCAGCAAAAGTTGTATTGCCATATAAAGTAATAAAAAAATTCTCAATAATTAAAACTTTTGGGATATAAAAAATAGGTGACCACCGATTCTCAGACCGACCAAATACATCGAACATAAATTTTTTTTTAAGTTGTTAGTATTTTTTAATACTGAATCATAATAAAATAAAAATACAAAAAAAAATGACAAAAAATCAGCCCTTATCATTTAGGGCTATGAAAATGTTCACAAAATTTAATACAAATCAGTTCAGCCGGTTCGGAGGAGTTTGTTAACAAACACCGCAATACGAGAATTTTATATTAGATTGTATTAATATAAACATCACATTGAAGCAATAATAACTAATAATGATTTGATTCACTTTGATGATGTCGGAACAAATAAAATCAATTGGAACATAAACAGGCCCATTATACGTACATTGGGAACAGGATTACGAAAGTATTGAACAAGAACATTAAACATTACAAAACAATGCGATTGTTCAAGACACGTGTGTTTGGAGGTCATGTTTATTCATCAAGAAATCATTGAAAAATCTCTGACGTCAGATTAACCAGGTTATTATGCAGTTTATTTCCGAGAAGTCAAAAATCAGGAGGGAAATATGTTTAATACCTTCAGCCAGGCCAAGACCTATATAGTTTTAAATTCATGACAATGTTAGAAAAAAAAATTAAGGTCACGGAAATGACACTTATGAATGTCAAAAAAAAATCTTATTGAATCTACTGCTAAGTACTTCGTAAAGGGTTGAGCTAATGAGTAGAATTTGTCAATAATATGTCATATCGTCAAGAATTATTTTGTAAAATATGCTTCACCTTCACTTTATTGTCACTCTCAAACTTGTAACTTACTTATCAGTCTATATAAAAATAATCTGATAGGTAGTTAACAACTGTGGTTAATATACCAACTATAGTTAGCTAAAATTAAGTTCAAGTTTATTTTTTACCTCCTGAAAAAGTTAGAAAGAAGTGTAAAAATTCTAATTAGATATTCATTTGATACTATTCTTTCAATTTGTTTTCCGAACCACGCGGACGGGTCACATCAAAGGAAAAACAAATTTGTTGCTTTTATTTAATTCCGAGCATTTTCCTATTTTGAATAAATAAACCTTTTAAACCTTCCCTGGACTTCCACAAATAATTCAAGACCAAAATTAGCGAAATCCGTTCAGCCGTTCTCGAGTTTTAGCGAGACTAACGAACAGCAACTCATTTATATATATAGATTAAAAAAAAATCCATTTATTCAAAGTCTATCATCACTTTGTCAGAAAACTTATACATAAAACCACCAGTATTTATATACAAAATAGAAGATAAATAGGTAAATAGGATGTTATAAATTGTTGCTAAAACTTTCTAGGCTCTAGTCTCTTTCGATTAACTGCAGAAAAAGTGCGGACTATTGGCAGTTTATAGGCAACTTACCAATTTGGTATTGAGTGCTATACAATCATTTCTTGGAGATATAATCACAGAGCAGTAATCAAAGTAAACTGAATTGGAAAAGCTACACTTTTTACAAATTAATGTGATCATGTGGATAAACCGATAGACGCTGTAAAAATAACTAAATAACCATAAATTGTTTTGGTATCAAATAATTTGCCAAGGTATGCGGGAGCTGCGAGCGCCACAGTGGGCGTGAACGTTCGTCGCGCACGCAGTCGATGCGTGCTCGTGACGTCATCGCCAAGCCCGCACCGCGAGATCCGTTTGTGTACAACAGGCACATCTACGTGTGTGCCATACAATGTTACAACATAGTTCTAGAATTGTTCGTTTTTGTTTAGTTTACAACATGCCCTGAAGGTAGAGTTGTGTGCTCTAATATTTTATTCAAATGTGGAATTTGGAAACACTTCTTTAAAAATTTACTACCGTCATTTTAAAAGACAAAGACCTGATACCGCACTCGAGAAACACACGTTTTCATATCATTTCATCAATAACCCCAAGATTCGAAACGTTCACAGTAATGACAAGAATTTGCAATTCAATGCCAAGTTTGCCAAACAGACAGTTTTTTTTATGTTTGCAAAATAACGCAACAAGAATACACAATGAAATTGTCACTTACTCGAGCAAGTAAAAAATAATTAAAACATGTGAGTGCGTTGATACATTAAGCTTTCATGTGTGTGTTTGATGCAAGACGTTTTGTATGTGTGTGTCGCTATCAATGTTGCAACGCCTCATAACGGAAATTCACTTCGCAACAACGCATGCGCTCTTGTGATACGAGATACATTAGATTCGCTAAGTCAAGGATAACCAGAAAGTTTGCTCGGTTCGCTTTGTATTTGTTTTGATAAGAACTAGCTCATACCATTACATAGTAGCTTCTAGAATGATATGATTATAGTTGTTTTATAAGATTGTGTTGATCTTTTGTTAGCAAATTCGATAAATTATAGTCTGTTTACAATAATGAAGGAATCTACAGCGTCTCTGTAGATTTGAATCAAGAACTCCTGTCTGCAATCTTTTTGTGTCGGGTTTTTCTCACACAAACTAAAGAATAATATAGGTACTGTGGTGTCAAAATCTAAAATCAAATTATATACTAAATACAATAATAAAATATTTGGAGTAGGTTTTTGTTATTGTCCATCTGAATCAGGAAACTAATCGTCACCTTTTTGCTCTTAATAGTGATTTTGAGTGATTTTCATTATTATAACACTATAAATAAGGGATTGCTTGTAACTTATTCTAGTAGGCTTCATAAGATAAATACAACAATACATATGCTTTAAGGGTAAATGTATATACTTTTATAATAAAGTCCCAGCCACTGTTCAGGCATTATCTAAAAATAATAAATTTAAATATTTTATTAAAAAATGGCTCTGTCGTAGGTCCTACTACTCCACAGTCCTAAAACTACAGCAATGACAGTACAATATTGTATATTTTATTAAAAAGAACATACAAAAAGAATGCTGGGAGAGTTTCTTGCGCATCTTCTTCATCATCTCTTCTCTCTCAGAGCGCCATTTGTTTCCGAAGCGGTAGTAGAATCTGGTATATTAGAAATGACATCAAATGAATTCTAAAGGAATCAATTTAGAGAAAATAAATGCCTTTTAATTGATAAATGATGGACATCTGATAGACAAAAAAGGCTAAACCAAAACAGTGAAAGAAATGAACATTAAGATGGCGATGAAAACACCCTAAAACGCTTCTTTCCCAGACGTAACACCTGGCTTTATAGAGTTTTTGCCCTCGATAACCTGTTTGTAGAGCTCCTGTGGAGACGAAAAATCGTTTTGTTTTTCGACTTACGTAGGATTTCAACTATGAACTAATTATATCGAGGAATTATGTAGCTATAAGATATTAGATCTGCATTTATTTCGTCTGCTTTTATGTTAAGGGGTACGAAATCTTTTGGATTAGATAAACGATGGAAAGCTAATTCTGAAATATGTAGTAGGACTTGCTTACAGTTTCAGATTACAAGGGAAGGGATTTAACAACTTTTTTCGAATTGTAAATAAATAATAAATGAATTTAGTTTATTTCAAAGATTGCATATAATGGTTAAAGAACTTTATTCTCATTAAGAACAGAACATATTCACTTACATTATTCGTAGTACTGCGAGTCTTTACAAAACAATGTGGGTAGAAATAAAAAAACCGCGTAAACATTGTGATCATAAATATTAATTTTTTAGTGGTTGAGACTTCCCAGTAAGTGTCTTAGGACACTTGTATTGGGAATATCTCGCAACTTCCTTACTTATTTGAGCTTCGATGGAAGGATGTTTTATTTTATTGTAGTAAGTATTCTTCTTTAACTCCAATCAATACATATAAATAAAATTGGAGTGTCTGTTTGTAATATAGAAATAATTTAATTTTACTGCATGTATATGAATATACATACATACACCAAAATATCTCTCTGTGTGTTTGTTCCGGCTAATCTCTGAAATGACTGGACAGATTTTGACGGGACTCTTATTTGCAGGTAGCTCGTGTAACTTAGGCTACGTTTATTTTAGAAAAAATCTTTTATTTTAGAAAAATAAAGTAATGTTGCAATGTCCAAGAAACGATCTAACTCTAAAAATAATTTATATGGCAAATCAACGTTTGCCTGGTCAGCTAGTAAATAAATAAATACAAGCTTTATTTATAAAGTCTGATATTAAATTACCCCTTATAATACTATCATAGATTCTGTGGCGATCACTTAGCATCTGCGAAACTACAAGTTCATTTGTCCTCCTTTTTCAAAACAGTTTATTATTGATAAAATACACGGCGGTTGCGATAAATGTCTAAAATGATTCGTGTGGAAAACTTCCAAATATCAGGAAGAAACATTTGGCCTCGGCAACGCAAGTACCAACTCATTTGATGTAAACAACACAACTGAACTCGGCTAATTTTAAACTTTATAGTCAGTAACGTTGGACAGTAGACACAGATCTTGTCAACTCTGATAAAAAATATATTTAAGAGGGGAATGGCACATGGTAAAATTAAAAAAAAAGATAATCTGTTATTACATGTTTATTGTATTAGTACTATTTAATTATATTTAACCAGTGATCCTATTACACCAGTCAGCCTTAAAGCGCTTTAGATCGAAATCTCAATTATTATAGAATTAGGTACTAGCTGTGAATACCCGCTTCGCTGGGTTAATTTTAATTTTATAGTTATTTGTTAATTTTAATAATTTATCAGAACTTACTTCACAATTTATTCATATAAAATATTTCATGATTATTCTAAAATTTTCTAAAACATTTTCATTTGATTAGAAAATATGCCTACATTTGAAAACTTTCCAAATAATTCTAGAAATCTCTAAATCGTTCTAGATTTTTCAATAACAATCCTAATCATTTTAAATAAATATTAATTACACATTTTTAGAAATCACATGTTCCGGGGGTTGTATCTTCTACACCCTTAAAGGTATCAACTTGCAACCACCATAGTGCACGATGGGAGCCTTGTATCTATATACATACAAACACTATGTATGTGAGACGTGTAGTTTTAGCTATAAAGTGTAATATAGGGACACACATCTCTTTTTTAATATATATTACTAGCTGACCCGGCAGACGTTGTACTGTACATAATAAATAAAATACTGTATTTTATGTATTTGTCAATAATTTTTTATAACTTCAAGAATTAATTTCGTAACGTATGCTCCTTGTTGTTATAATGAAATTATTTCACAGCAGAACTGTCAAACTGTGCGTCAATAAATTCTCTCACAGAAATGTAAAGATTATGGGTCCCAAATCGAAATAAAAAGTATCCTATCTCTCAAGTTGGACCTAACTGCACTCCATGAAGTAATCCCCGCTTAAATCCGTTCATTAGTTTAGGAGTCCATCGCGGACAAACAACGTGTCACGTAATTTATATTATGTATTAAGATTGTCTTTATATTTTGTTCTAAACTGATTTCTTCTTTAATGCGATAAGTATGCCTATATATAAATTTATATCTTGGTGATCCTGGTCAGGTAAGTTCCAATTCCTGCACTATCGTCTGTGTAGAAACAAACGCTAAAACGGATATTTTTCAAAATACCAACAAACAAGTAACAAAATTATTTTTTTCTAAAGAATGTCGACTACATAGAGAAATTTTAGACAGACTGTCTGGACGCCAACGGATTACTGATTGATTGAAATCATACCCGCTAAAACTTTTAATTCTCGTAAATTGTAAAGATTCAAATAGTTTCAAGCAGACTTTGTGGTGTAGTTACTCCTGACCATGAAGAAAAAAACAATTGTTTACTTAAAATCATAGCACAATTTACAAAAAAGAAGATAGTGCCATAGCATCGGCTGAAAAACAACTACTATTGGACATGCTATATACTCCCAAAGTTAGCAATAACCACCGTCTTGCGGTTACCGCGACCACTCAACCTCCTGGAGACTCCTGCGAGCTTGGTAGGTAGACTTGCACTGCCAACAAATTAAATTTGTAACCATGACCGATTAATTGTTATTTTGAAATATAATAAATTCTTTAGATTTGAAAGAGCGACATCTCAAGTCAAATTCCTAGTATGCAATTATTCTGGTTGAGCTCAACTGTAAAGTAGATCCTGTAGATGGAGCCACAACCTGAGAGTACAACAAGAAATACCAAAATTTACAATGCATGCGTTCTCGAACGGTTGACTCACTTGGAAATGCGCTCAGACGGAACCTAAGAGATAGCGGGTTCGAGTCCCTCATCGTTCATAAATTTTGGTTACAAATTTAAATTGTATAATTAATCCCAGAAAAATAACAAATTGTTTAGAACACTCCAAGCCCATTTCAAAACCACCAAACAACTCATCGACGCAGACGGTCTATGTTACTAAAAGCACTTAAATCTCAAATCATTATTATTCCGTTCTTACTACCAAGTGTTTTCTGAAATTGATACATAAAACGTTATTTATTTTTTCTTTTTAAATTCGTACCAATGCAAATTGTATCTTAAATACTCAGATTGTTTCGCCGATTTTTATTCAAGGTAATTTTATCAGTTTTCCTTGTAGCGACTTACAAAGCGTTCAGTCTGGTGTGGTTAATGTCCTGACCATGGGCAACATCTATGTTAAAGATAATATTGTAACGTCAACTGGGTGGAACATCACAATTACTATGTATATTACAGTTTCCCGACATTTGAATGGTTTGTAATAATCCTGATGAAACTGGCTCAACAAAGAAAGACTACTAACATCTATGCTCTCAACTAATACTTGAAAAATTAAGAAGAATATACTAATTTACAAGAATATGAGCAGGACAGAATAGGGCAGGGCGTATCAATTACCGTCAGCTGAACCTCCTGCTCGTCTCGTCCCTTATTTTCATAAAAAAAATATATACATATACTATTTGAAGAAAATAATGCGCGTTTATTGAAATATTTTACGAATTTAAAATACGGGACGATACGAGCAGGATGTTCAGCTGATGGTAATTGATACGCCCTGCCCATTACAATGCAGTGCTGATTCGGATACTTGAAAAGCCCAAAAATTCTGAGCGGCACTACAATTGCGCTCGTCACCCTGAGACAAAACATGTTAAGTTTTCTTGTGCCCAGTAATTTCAGTCTCTTCACTCGGCAGAAATAGGTGTATCCATAATCTAGCCGGCATCCTGTACAAAGAAGCCTCCCACTGGTAAAATCTCATTTGTCAATAGAATTTTGTGCTGCGACGAGCGATCAAGCTGCCTTCTCCCCGCGCCTCACACATCTGAAAGTTTTGTTATAATCACTGCTCTCATCTCCTCTCCATTTTGATGGAAATACCTTGACAGCTTTGCGGCTTATCTCCTCTCGTCTCATCTCCCCTCCACTTTTGTGGATACTGGGCCTAAGAGTTTAACTAGCTACGATGCCTTCAAACTAATATACAATAATGCCACGACAGTAAAAGCCACTGTGGTACCCATCCTGGTATCCTGTTCCTTGATTATCCAATGAGAGGGAATCATTGGATTTATTAGTGTAATTCAGTTGTATAATTTCAATACCAACATACGCCTGGACATATGTTTCCAATCTGAGACTAGAAGTTTCATAGATTCATCATAACATTACCTCATAATCACCAAAAATAATGTTATTGCCACAAACAACGTAAATAGAGCACTTATTATAGTAATTAATTGCACTGGAATTCTGTTTGGAATCTTTTGTTTATATCAATTTCATTTCACTCACGAATCATTCTAATTAGCGTAAGCCTTAGCCAGTTTTAATCACAGATGCATCAAGTGTCATGCTTTGCACCTTTGCACTATTGTTTGTCATAAAAAATCAATTACAAATCTAATAAATTTATATTAATATAAATGATTTATTAGTCAATCAAAAATATAAGTTGTTAATCAAACCCATCAAGAAATGAAGAACACTTAGATGTCACCTGACATGACATTGAAAGTGTTTTATGATCATGAGATCATGAATGATCGTTGACTATTTCATTCATTAGATTAATATTATGCACATGTGGTTTATTTTGCTTTGTTGTTTCTCGTCTGGCCGTGCAATCCGCACTGGCAACTTTATCGGTTTCACACGCCTTATATACCCTCGGTTCTGATAACGATAGCTCCGACATTTGCACTCGCTTGTTCCTGTACATAAATGATAGTACGGCGGAATTGAAAACATTGATATTATTCTGATGTGTTTTGTCACTCAACTATCACGTTTTGTTAACTTGCGTGACAACTGTGTCACGTGAAAGACCAGTTCCACCGTTCAATAATACAAATGAGAAAATAAAATAGACAGAGCTTTCGTACATCGTCATACAAAATAGCGATTTTAATGGTTCTTAAGATATTGAAATACCAGCTATGTCTTTATCACACTTAACCCTTGATTAACTCAACAGTTATGAGTTATAACGCGACGTCAATAGAAATTGAATCATAAATCAAGTTGTGTCGACCTAACTACAAGTTTTTTTATTTGTTAAACAATAATTATAGTTTTCATGTAATTCATCTCCACTGGTACCAAAGATCCCAAACATTCTTGCCTCGTACAGCCACTTTGTGAAGTCAATTACCAGCTGCTGTTTTCCCGAACCAATACGACTTAAAGGCCGGCAACGCATATCTTGACCCGTGGTTTTGCGGATGTCCATAGGCGGTTGCCTAACTATTCCCCATCACGTGAACCTCTTGTCCGTTTGCCCCTCTAATATAAGTCCATTACACAAATACAAACCAGTTCTTATTGCGCAAGTTTAAATTGTATTATGTAGAGTTTGATGTTAAACGCTAAGTATATCAGGCTGACTGAGCTTTTCCTCATCATGAGTATTAAGAGTGTAAACAGTACCTCTAGATCAGTGTTTCCCAACATGGGGCCCACGCCCCACGGGGGGGCAATTTGATAGTAAAGGGGGGCAATTCAAAAATCGACTTGACACGACTTTAGCCTGGTCAATATCGGTGAAAATTGTACAAAAACGCAAATTCCAAGAATGTGCAAGAAAACTTTTACTACCGTTTCCATCTTCATATTTAGCTGTATGTGGATTTAGTGCTGTAAAAGTTATTAACTCGTAAAAAAATAAATCGACTTGATATAACACAACGCAGAGACTTACAACGTAAATTGTAACCTAATATATAATATCTGTGCAGCAAACACAAAGATCGCACTAAATGAATAATAATATAGTAAAATAAATATTAAAATTATTTTGAATTTCATTGTATCATTAAAATATGTGTTTAAATTTTACTTAGGATGTTTTAATAACAATTTTATAGTGATTTCTACCTAAAGCTTATCATTTATATTTCTTAAGGGAAAAAAACAATTTTTAAAGGTTAATAAAAATTATGTATGGGGGGCATAAAATTTTAGAAATGCTTAGGCGGGGCATTGCCTAAAAAAGTTGGAAAACCCTGAATTGTTTATTTAAATCACAATTATTACAAACAAACGCATCTAAAGTCGATTCTTTCATTGTTTGTTCAATACTTCGATCTGTCAGTGAAGGGCGTTGTTCGACAATGCGTTTGAGTCGCGTCGTAGCATAAGGTTCACATTCGCGTCGCGTGACGCGCGGTGACGTCACCACAGCCACGCGGGCTCGTCGTGATCGCTACAGACGCCCACAATGCTATTTGTATCCGTTCTCTGTTTACGAGTTACTAGGCGTAGGCAGTTACAATGTTGACTTGCAATCGGTATAACCCAGGTAAAGTTCAATCTAGAATACACAATGGTTTGGAAAGGCTTACAAACAAGTTATTTGAACAATATTTGGTACATAAATAATCATAATTATTTGTTCTTTCGCAAGGAACGTATTTCGCTTAATAGAAATTTCTAGATAGGTAGATGATGCAAACCTCTTTTAAAAATTTTTTGACGTTTAAGGAATTTTTACACACCTGCTTTGCCTTAAATTTCTAGCAACTATTATTCATCAATTTTCTGTAATAGTTAACTAACTGGTATGTATTGTCTAAAATACCTAACGAAAGGCCGGCAACGCTCTTGTGATTCCTCTGCTGTTGCAAGAGAATGTGGGCGGCGGTGATCACTTAACACCAGGTGACCCGTACGCTCTTTTGTCCTCGTATTCCATAAAAAAAATACCTTCTAGTGAAGATTTAAGATTGACAGATTCAGCAAAGCAAAATTATCATAAAGAAGCTGTTGTATATTAGTTATTATTTTATGATATTAATTGACTTAACAACGCAAAAGTGCGACAGAAGAAAGAAGAAGTCAGTGACAATAATCTACGCCCATCAGTAGAACAAATTATGGGTCTGACGGCAGTAAGGCACCAGATGAACACTGCAAATAGATAAAAACTTTAGACACCTCTAAATACACTATACATAAATTAATAAGAGCAACAGAGGGTCAATCTAAATTTGCTTTCATATCTAATTATTAATTATATAGTTTCACCCATTTGGAACACAAATCTTACCATAGTTTGAGCAAACTTGCAAACGTATAAAACGGTAAGTAGGTACTTTATGTATGTTTTGGTTAGTTGATAACGAAATTTGTAAATATTAGGTAAATATCATCTTTTAATTGGATTGCGCAATTACTTTATGTGCGAAATAATGTGATCCTTTCCTTATCGGTTTAGCATTTCACTGCAGTATTATTGATTAAATTGTATATGAAAGTTATAAACAAAACTAAGTCTAACTTAAATATTTTTCATATTTTTTTTTAATTTTATGTGAACTAAGTTATGTAAAAAAACTAAATTATTACCGCGACATCATTGCACCCGAATTTGTCGAATTTGCTAGAAATATAAAATATTATGCTTCAAAAAAATTAGCTAGCCTACGTTACGAATTTAGTTTTTCCCAAAAATTTTGTAACATGGAACTATAGAAGGATATCGTAATAACTCTTGTTTGCCAATTAATTTTAACCTAAGTTGATAAATAAATAATATTGTTTCCGATGCTAAAACCACTACCCATCACCTCAGCCTCTTGCCCGTTAAGTTACCTACCCTTCTTATATAAAAAAAAAATACTCACGATAAAAGAAAATAATTTTAGAATGAGAAACCAGTCCTCATTGGAAGTGAAGCACCAAAAGAGGTTAACGATATTTTTGATTCTGATCTAGTTCGAAGAAGTATTACGAAGACTTTGGCAATACGCCAATGATTGATTGATGATTGAACCGTGTACTAGGGTCACTATACGTATGTATTTTATTTATTTATTACACTATTTTTGACACCACATTAACAAAATATAACTTAACTACTAACATACATAATAACATCATATGGTGCAAATGGCGGCCTTATGATCTCGATATTTTTTATTGATAATCCTAATTTAATATCAACAAAACAATGCAAAAATGATTCATTTGATCTTGCAAGGCCAGATGCATCGGTGGAGTCATTCTAGAACATTTTCCGCCATGTTGTCATGATTTTAAATATTGCATTGATGGAGAAGTACCTACCAATGATGCATACAGCTTGCCAAGTTGTCACTCGCGCATACAGGCTTTAGTGTCATTGGGTTGATAATAAGTCAATGAGTCAGTCAGCTGACAATAATTACGCCTTTGTTCAATCCACACTTGTTACCATAATTTTTCATAAATATATAAATGATCAAACACAAAGTTTGGTTGTTTCTGTTACTTTATTTATTTAGAGCATTAGCAACTCGAGGCTATCGGCTCGAAACAAAACACATTAACAAACAAGAAGATTTAAAAACAAAATTTTAGTATTAACGGGAACAAGTAAAATTGCCTTTAGGTTTTTGGAAAATGTAATGCACATGCAGGTAAGCCTTTCATGGGCTTCATTTTACTTTAAAAAAAGATTGATAATTTTTTTTAAATTCGGGGAAAATCTGGGACAGGCAACGGTCACAGACCATACATCCTCGTCATTTGTAATACTTTTCTGGACGCTTCCTTTCATATTTTAGAATATTTGGATATCGTCTAAAATGACCTCGAAGTCAAAACCATAAAATATATCCTACTTCAAATTGGTACTGTTCTTTTTTTATCCAGTTAATAATATGCACTTACACAAAACAGAAGGATATATATTATTACATAGACAATAACTCGGCATTGCGAAAAAGAATATAACTCGTAAAATAATTTCATCAAATTATCGATATTATTTTATGGTTTATAAATGTCTGGTCGAATAGAAGCATTGAAATTAAAACTTGACAATGAAAGCATTACATGCTAATTTGAATTTGGAACGCGCATTGAAAACACCAGGGCGTGGTCCTTCGAAGGCAAAACGCTACATGACCATCTTATATTGACCCCCGTTAGTTTTCAAATTATCCTCTCTTGCGTCGTACATTTAACAGCAAGCGCAGGGGGAGGTGTGTTAATGTTGTTTGGTCGATGTTTTTAGCGCATTGAGAGTTATTTTTAAGTCGGGTAGCCACGCGTGGTTCGCGTGGTAATGTTTTGAGATACGAAGCCACATGCTTGCGTCGTGATATATCTGTATGTAGCAATATCAGTATGCTATTTACACAATATTTATAATTACTATGCTAATGACAGCAACTGATATCGGCCTGTCTCCTAGTAGTGAAATGAAAGTATAATTAAATTTAATTGTTAGCACACGTTATCTTGTGTTTATTGTTATGTTTCTGATATACGTAAACAAATTCGATGTTAATCATTGTTTTTATTATGATAAAATCGTGCTTATCGGACGGCAAATATTTTGTACAAGGTGTTACATTTACCTAATAAGATGTAATTTTTGTGTAAAGAGATAATATTTATTAAATATTATTAATTAAACGCGCATAATATTTATGAGTTGTAAAACAACATCCCCCTTAGAGGTGTTCAGCCGGCGACGATCCGCCACCGACTGACAGTCGATACTACGCCAAGGCCCCTCGTTGATTACCTCAACGATAACGAAAACCAATCATGATCGACCTCCCTCACCCTTCTCACTGCGCACGTACCACATGCCCCCAGCGTGTCGCGACATACGAGCTCAGGTCAAATTATACTGGTGAGAGATTACACATGCGCTTACGCAAATGACTCGCGAAGATTGGCGAGTGTCAACAAATGATAAGGTGTCTGCGTCGTGCTCAGCACCCGGCACCTTAGGGTCAGGGATCTGTTTATTTAGCACTTAATTGTTTTGAAAAGATTTCTGTATTAAAAGGGGTCGCCTGATCGAAATTACTACTGGGCAAATTAGTCTTAACATCTTATGTCTCGAGGTCACAAGCGCAGTTGTAGTGCCGCTCAGAATATTTGGGGTTTATCAAGAATCCTGAGCGACACTGCATTGTAATGGGCAGGGCGTATCAATTACAATCAGCTGAACGTACTGCTCGTCTTGTTCCTTATTTTCATAAAAAAAATTGAGCTATTGGTTATTTTGTAATTCAAATTGAAATAATACCTATGAGACATTTTTTTTTTAAATAAAAGTTTATTAATAAAGGATAAAAGTAGCAAAAAATATTCTTTTAAGAAATAAAGTACCGATTTTGGACATATACTATTCTTTTCATCTTTTCGCTATCTAGTATTTTTTTTTAACTTATATGCATAATAATTTTAGAACTACTTTTTTTGACCGACAAATAATTGGTAACCCTATGCGCCACATAAGTAACCACTAAAGGCATCTTTGGGTTAATGTTTATTTTAAATTTAAATTTTCAATTAATTGCATTTTTAGGGTCCTAGTAACAGAAAATTTATTAATTGTTCAAAAATAATTATGTAAGCTACTAACGAACTAATAATATTGAATTCTTAATATAACTCTGAAATCTAAATTAAAAGATTTCTAAATCAATTTATATTTTTCTTCTATTTTATACATATTTCTAATATTTACATTATGCAATACTATATTACAAACATGGAAAAAGAAATACTGAACAGTGTACAAATAATACACAAATTTCAAAGTTGTTCTCATTGGCCCATTAGCTCAGTTGGTTAGAGCGTCGTGCTAATAACGCGAAGGTCGCGGGTTCGATCCCCTCATGGGCCACGTAATTTTTTTTTTGTTTTTTATTTTCATGTCAAACGTTATAATAAAAATATGTAGTATTTTTAATCACAATTGTTATCACACGAATATTTTGTCTTCCAATAGCCTCATAAAATAAGATAGTGTAAATAGGCATTAATAATAGATAGTTAATTTAGTGTTATTCAAATACATAAAGGTAACTACGGCAACGTTATTACTACGACTGCTGTCCGGCCTTCCATCTGTCTGTATGTATGTCATTGAGCAGTATTTCAAAAACCGCAATAGATGCGGAGCTGAAATTTTGGCAGAGTATGCATTAAAATTTGTGCTATGTAACAACAAAAAAAAATTAATGCAGAAATCCAAATAATTGTCACGAAAATTAAAAAATATATTATTTTACAAAAAACGTTTTATATCTTGTACGATTGAACGGAACCCGTCGTGTGCGAAATACGACTTATAGTTGAGCGGTATTCTTACATATTCACATTTATAAAGTTATAGTTTAATAATCTCATTCATTTACACTACCACTGATTCGTAAAGCTACTTAATTATTTTGAAAACAATAATGATTAGGCCAGAGATACACCTAATGTGTCATGGGTGATCATTAAAAACACTCGTGATCATAACGAAACGCACACAGAATTAAATTAAGCAGAAGTAGGTACTTAAGGCGAAGAGTAAGCAGAAAACACGCAAACATGGTGTTTTTAGACAAGTTTTGTTGTGAAAGTATAGCATTTCGAGCTATGAACACTACTTAATCGTGTTACACATATCCTAAGTCTTATTTGTAGGTTGCTAATGCTTGCTGTTGGTTATAGTTAACACTGCCGAGGCTTTTTGAACTACCACTTTTCTTTGAAGTTAAACAAGTTTATTGGCATGGCCGGACGCATTTTTTTGGTACTTCTCTCAGAAAAGTTATTCTTATAACTTTTTTGTGAATAACGAGGATTGTAAGCATATAAATTGTTTTCCACGCAAGAATTTTGAAAATATTGGCTTTGTTACATAGATGGCGGACCGGCAGCGGTGAACTCATATCGCTCAAGGTCGCTGGCATTTAGTGTCGCCTTAAGGATTTAGAATGTTTTGTAATAAGTGTACTAACTTAGCTAGTAACTGACGTGGTATGCTGTAGATTTTATTAAATAAAAAATATATAAAAGAATAGCCAAGAAACACAAGAAGTATTAAAAATATGATTTTTAATATACTTAATACAAATAGTAATTACCAAACACAGTTTTTTTCTGGAAAAGGAGTACAAACGAGCGTACGCCCACAGCTCACTTTCTCTTGCAACACTAGAGGAATCACAGGAGCGTTGCCGGCCTTTAAGAATAGTGTACGCGCTTTTTTTGGAGGTACTCATGTCGTATCGTCCTGGAAATACTGCACAAGCAAGCTCATTCCACAGCTTTGTAGTACGTGGAAGAAAGCTCCTTGAAAACCGCACTGTGGAGGCCTGCAATACATCCAGATGGTGGGGATTATATATTATGTTTGGCGTGTCATGCGAAGGTGGATTTCAGGAATCAGGCGGTACAGCTCTTCGGAACAGTTAACGTGATAATTGCGGTAAAAGACGCACAATGAAGAACGTCTCGACGCAACACCAAGTGATCCAGCCGTTCATAGAGCACTGGGTCCCCAACAATTCGAGCTGCTCTGCATTGTTCGCGGTCAATTGGATCGAGCTGATACTGGGGTGCGCCAGACCAGAGATGACAGCAATGCCGGACCTGCCTTTGTAGAGTGCTTTTTTTTATGATAATGAGGGACGAGACGAGCAGGACGTTCAGCTGATGGTAATTGATACGCCATGCCCATTACAACGCAGTACCGCTCCGGATTCCCGAAAAACCCAAAAATTCTGAGCGGCACTGCAATTGCGCTCGTCACCTTGAGACATAAGATGTTAAGCCTCATTTGCCCAGTAATTTCACTAGCTACGGCGCCCTTCAGACCGAAACACAGTAATGCTTACACATTACTGCTTCACGGCAGCTAGCACGGCTAGAATGTGGGCCGGCTTGAAGTATTGCCGTGCAATATTTATGACGCCCACTTTCTTCGAAGCCAACGTTCGAGATTTCGAGACCCAGTATTCCGATACTAGGCGAGGCTGTAAGGGAATTGTTGTCGAAGAGCGGTGATACGACAAATGTGGATTTTAGTGGTAAGTATTCACTGGCGCAATAAACAGAACAGTTAAAACATACATCATGTAATCTGTATGTTCGTTTATCGTCCTCGTTCATAAAAAAAGTATAATATAAATTAAGACAGCTCGGTGACGTTTATGTAATGAACCATTGATATAAAAACTGTGTGTGTACCTAAAACTTACGTTAAAAAAAAAATAACAAAAAAACAACGAATTTATAATGCACTAAAGAGTATGAAAATAATTGCGTATTTTTATACAATCTGATTAATTAATCTAATTCTAGTAACGGTTATTGTTATTTTTGGAATATAAGAATAAGAAGAGAAGAATGGAAGAGTTTTGTTGCTTTGTCATGGATCCCATTATCAGAACCCAACCAAACTCTTACCAAACTTCCTTTGAAATTATCCTTTCCAATAAAAAAAGAATTCGTAAATTTGTCGCGCACATACTTATAGGAAATTAAAGACTTTTAAGGGGTTCCTCATGGTTGCCACTGTCAGATCTGGACAAAAAGCACACGGGAAGCACCAGCTTTCAAATAAAAAAGAATTATCAAAATCGGTTCACCCAGTCCAAAGTTTTGAGGTAACAAACATTAAAAAAACACCGACGAATTGAGAACCTCCTCCTTTTTTCAAGTCGATTAAATACTTTAAAGTAGAAAAAATTATCGAAGAAAATCAGTTTATTTTTATACAATTAAAATATAAATCATTAATTGATAGATGTTCATGTTAAAAATTGACCAGAACTTTTTAACTGAAGAAGTTATTAAAGTCCAAAAATTTGAGTGACATTTAGAAACCAACTTCATCCTGTTATTTTAAGTGTCAGTTTGCGCGCGCAACATATATTCACTCTCCTAATTTTTCCCAAGCGCGCCAATAGCTGAAGTAACTTTAAACGCAGGCACTTTTAAATAAGTACTTTTTTTTTTAATTTCTCTGATCATGTGTTATTCATTGTTCATTTTTTTCTTTATTATTGTAAACACTGCTGTTCCTTCCATTAGGTAAACTGTGGTAGACTATAATTGGCTATGCTTTTGTATTTAACTAAGTATAAGTGATTATTTTGTATTAAGCTGTTGTCAACCCCAATAAAATAAAATAAATGTATTTATTTATGTTTTAAGCACATAGTTATATCGGTATGCAATATTCGCGTAACCGCAGCAAGCTCCCGGCAAGTTTGAACCGGTTCTACTATCTCGGGTCGAAGGGCGCGTCATTTGACCCAACCCCCCTACAACGATCTTGTATAATAACTAAAACACGCAACTTGTATTTATTTTACCTGATTCGTTTTTAGGGTTGTGTATAATTCAAATCCAAATATTTTCTTTCAAAATTTGATTTAAAATCACTTGTTTAACGTCAAAAACTAAATAACCACTCATTCAAAATAGTGTGCTTCAGACTTAAGAAGAATGGGCGCAATAAACTCAGCGGGCTTTTTTATAATATAGTATATAATAGTATATAACAAATAAAATAATGTTTTTTATTAATTTGTCAATAATATTTCATATCATCAAGAATTATTTCATAAAATATGCACCCTGTTGTTATAATGAAATTGTTTCACAGCAGAACTGTCAAACCGTGCGTCAATAAATTCTCTCATAGAAAATATGTCCATACCAAACAAATATCGGAGGGCGGAGGACACATCAAATGAAAAACAAATTTGTTGTTTTTGTTTAATTCCGAACACTTTCATATTTATTCACCTTTTAAAACTTCCCTGGACACACAAACACTTATTAAAAATTCTTTTAAGTTTTGTAACACATTTGGGATCATATTGTAAAAGCATATCTTATACATCGTCCTATAAAAGACATACTAACTCGACTTAACCGAGTAGTAGACATCAGAAGTTTATCATCACGATTAATAACCTAGGTCCTAAAGAATCATTAAGAGAGAAATTTAAAGAAATAAACATTTTGACTGTTGCTTCTCAATACATTTTCGATAATGTTTTGTATGTTCATAATCATATGCACATTGAGGAATTTTCTAGAAACTGTGACATTCATAATGTTAACACGAGGAACAAACAAAAACTACTCGGTTGGGTCGAGTTAGTAAGTCTTTTGTTGGGCGATGTATATGCTTCTACAATATGATCCCAGAAAATGTACAAAACAAATGTGTTACGAAATTTAAAAGAATTGTTAAAAAACGTTTGTGTGGGAAAGGTTATTATAGCATAAACGGTTTTCTTAATGACACCACGGACTGGGAATAAAGCGAACACCCTCAGGCTCTTTAATTATAAATGTTTATTGTACGATATTACATTGTAATCCATATTTTATATTAAAAAAAAAAAAGCCCGCTGAGTTTCTTGCGCCCATTCTTCTCAGGTCTGAGGCAGTCTCTTTTGAATGGGTGGTAGATTTTGACGTTCAATAAGTGATTTTAAATCCTATGTTGAATAAAAATATTTGAATTTGAATTTGAATATGTTTGTTCCTCGTGTTAACATTATGATTGTCGCGATATATAATGCTCAAATAAATAATGAACAAAAATATATAATGCTCCTTCATAATATCAATTCTCCCATAATACCTTTACTTTTAAACTGTGTGGATTGATGCATCTACAGTCTCAACTGTGGTTGTCTGTGGTTTTTTATCTCGTGTAATTCATGACTCACGGAGTTATAGTATTTTAGTTGCATCACTTCACATATATTGTAATTAAAATAATTTATATAAATGATGATGAAAGGTAAAAAAGTGCCAATGAGTAAGGTAAATAATAAAATGTATAACTTTTCACATTCATAAGTTTATTTATTTGGACTTATTGAATAATTCTTATTGGATTTGTTCCGTACTTAACAATGAATCCTTCGGTGTTGTAACGAATATATAAAATCTTACCCCCTTATTCATAATGGTCCGCTAACTTTAAACAGCCGCTTAGGAATGTTTTTGCTAATTCTGACTTAAGTCAATAGAAGAAGACAGAGTGAGAATTAGCAATGCTTTAAGTTAGCAGACTATTATGAATAAGGGCGTTAATATATAAATCCAGTGTCCTGATGTTTGTTTCCAGTGAACTCCTAAACTAATGAACGAATTTTAATGGGGATTACTTCATGAAGTGCAGTTTAGTCCAACTTGAGAGATAGGATATTTTTATTTCGATTTGGGACCCATAATTATTTTTATTTCCAATATTTGTTTTGTATGTACATATTTTCTGAGAGAATTTTTGACGCACGGTTTGAAACAATTTCATTATAAAAACAGGGAGTATATTTTACGAATTATATTTTATAATTCTTGATGTTATCAAATATTATTGACAAATTCATAAAAAAAAAACAGTATTTTATTTATTACTAGCTGACCCGGTAAACGTTGTTTTGCCAAACAAATTATTTTTAGTGTTAGACCGTTTCTTTGACAACATTACTATATTTTTATAAATTATAAGATTTTTTCTAAAATAAACGTAGCCTAAGTCACTCCTTATTACATCAGCTACCTGCCAATAAAAGTCCCGTCAAAATTGGTCCAGCCATTTCAGAGATTAGCCGGAACAAACAGACAGACCGACAAAAATTGTAAAAAATGTTATTTTGTTGTATGTACCGTATATATATTCATATCAATGTAGTAAAGAACGGTTATGTATATCACAAACCGACACTCCAATTTTATTTATATGTGTATAGATGCACAAAACAACGCCTGTCGGGTTAGTTAGTATTATATAAAATGCTGTGGTTACAATTTTTACACCTCACTTACGCGTAACTAAAACAATAACAATATCTTGTTACTTCCCTTTCACGATCATAACATTACATATTTAACACGCGGAATTTTATCTCGTTAAAATGTGATATAAGTTAGGATGTCAATCCTTATTTTTAATGCTTACAAATACTTACTTATATAATTGAGTGGCTATATTTGAAAAAAAAACCGTTTTCGGCCACGGACGAGTAAAAAAGTAAGGACTCCGTGTCACCTTACATAACAGTGTAGCAAGCAAAACAAGCCGATTAACGTGTAAATACATAGCCCCACGCACACACACTAATATAAGCCGATCAACCGCCATTATGAGATTTGCTATCGTCTGTGACAGATCAGTTTGCGTCGCAATAAAATATTTTAAAAATGCCGTCGTGCGTTGTGTAAAAGTGTAAAAACGATACTGTATAAGTATTTGTGGCCATGTATGATTATTTAAGGGAAAAATAATTGTGTAACTGGTAAACCCCGTAACCGCACACACACTTGCATAACGGTGCTTCACTTGCTAATATCACGGCGCCGAGTCCTTTTTTTACTCGTCCGTGCTCAGACCCAAGAATTTAATCAGCGGGCATCCTTGTTAAATAAAATTTCGCTACAATAAAGTTTATTAATAAAATAGTCCGCGTGCGATCGCTCTACTCTTAATTTGTGGTATAATCATGAATTTTTTGTCGTATATTATGGACGTCATTCTTATGTGTTGCCTGCCGCATTATTATTTTTCTGTTTGAAGGGATTCCATAGCTGATGAAATTACTGGCCTAATGAGACTTATGGCTCAAGGTGAAACAGCAAACACGATGATGCCCAGAACTATGGGTTAGATTTTAGGTTATCACCAGCTACTATCCCCAACTCGCGGACTACAGCGAGCCTGTTTTGCCTGGCGAATTGGGCGGCTTATCCTGCCAACCCAGGTCCTCAAGGTAGTCTATCAAACCTCCGATGTCACCAATGAATCCAGGTATTTGGCCATGTGCCACACTTCTACACTCCAGAATGATGTGTGCTGCTGTCTCTTCTGCCTCCATGCAGGCTCTGCAGAGGGGACTGTCGATGATACCTATATTAAACAGATGCTTGTTAAAAGGGCTATGACCCTTTATTATGTGGTTTATATTACGTAACCTTGGGCGTGAGAGATCTACCAGCTTTATTTATGAAAACAAGGGACGAGACGAGCAGGATGGTTATTGATACACCCTACCCATTACAATGCAGTGCCGTTCTGAGCGGCACTACAATTGCGCTCGTCACCTTGAGACATAAGCTTTTAAGTTTCATTTCCCCAGTAATTTCACTTGCTTCGGCGCACTTTAGACCGAAACACAGTAATGTTTATACATCATTGCTTCACGGCAGAAATAGGCGCGTTGTGGTACCCATAATGTAGCCGGCTTCTTGTGCAAAGGAGCCTCCCACTGGTAGCTTGCGAGAGACCCTGAAGTCTATTTGAGGAGAATTATGAGAATCAATCAAGAATCCTGGACCGCACTGCATTGTAATGGTCAGGACGTGTCATTTAGCATCAGGTAAGCGCCTTGCTCCTCATGTCATATTCGATAAAAAAAAACAAAATAACAGCCAACCAACTCAGCAAGGTTATGTTGTCTTATCTATTAGCAATATGGCATGGGAAACAACAAGTGCATTACATTGTTAAACATTTGTAATGTTCATGATAAGCTTATCTTATCTACATACGTGTTATGTTAACTTATATTTATTCGCACAATTGTTTTAAATATTAATTTAACCAGTTTTAAAACTTGTCATACATTGTGTTCACATACACCCCAACTAAAAATCTCCTCTATGCTGGTAACACGAAAGTTTTTCCATCGAAGTCCGGCGGGAGACTAAGAAGCCTACTGCTCACCTAAGTCAAGTTAGAAATCTTTTTTGGGCGATGTGTTTATATTGTTAACAAAATTCAAAGCAAATGTGTTGTGAAATTCAAAAGAATTGCTCAAATAAGTTTATGTTAAAAGTAACTATAACATAAAACACTTTATATATACTAAAACATTAACGATTCTACAGATTGGGAAAAGCGACCACTCAGGCAATTAATACAATATATAATATTGTAATGGAATTTTGTTAAAAAGGCTGAACTTCTTGCGCCCGTTCTCTTCAGGTCTGAGGGATATATGTTTCGATAGGTTGGTGTTTTTGGAGGTTAAATAAGTAATTTATACCTTATTTTGAATAAAAATATATAAATTTGAATGAATTTATTGTTATCAGACCAATATCGTCGCATCGATAAGCCGCGTTATTGCTTCGAACACCCATCGAACATAATTAAACACGGGATTATTACGTGACAGATACAGGAGCATAAATTAATGATGGGACAAAAAATAATATTAATTTTACCCTTTATTTTCTCGGAAAGGTTACTTATTACTCTCAATACAAGAATTATCTTAATTGCCGATTGAGTCGACAAAACCGACAATTTCGTCTATTTGTCTAACTTTGGCAAAAGTCTCTTCCATTTCCTTCCACTCTGTTCTGTTCTATCCTCTGTTCTGCCTCTATTTTGTCTTCCTACTTCCCAAAGCGTTTACGTCGTTTTCTTTTTCTATCTCTTGGATGCCAGAATACTATGATTTTGTCACACTTCTGGATACCACCTGTTGTATGTCCTGTCCGTTGCTACTTAAATTTTTCTCATTATAGTTGTAACGGTTTTTTTTCTATCCTAGTGCTGGGACTCATTTTTATAATAAATTTAATATTCAATGAGCACGAAGGACTCTCTCGGGAAATCGTCGACCAGTGCCGGAAGAAACTTGTGTCTTATGTCCAGTCCTCTCTTGAGAAGAACGCGGAGTTTTTGGGCGTTTACTTTTTTCTTCGACAAAAATCCCCTTAAATTTTACGCAGAGATCTAATGTAAGAATTCAGTTATAATTACATGCGTTTAATGATATGAAAAGTATTTTATTTATTTTTGTTTCTGATTGTCGCTTGGCTTAAATTTCCACTTCTGTTTACCCTGATCTTGACCTCGAGATAAGATTAAATCTGGCAAAATTTAAAACAAAATACAAAAAAAAACTTAATGTATTTATTTAGCAAGACGTAATAGTTGTGATAAGGTTACATAAGCTTGGGTGATGGGAGTGGTCGATGGCGGCAGTGATAACACAATACTGTGAGGTGACAGCGATGATAACGATGAGAAGTGGTGCCGTGTACGATACACTATTATAATAATAAACTAATATTTCGTTGCCAATAAGTTTCCAAAATTTGGTTACGATTGATTAATTATTGGAGGAGGAAATTGCCGAGAAGGAAACCCTAATTTTATATATTTATACTGACGATATTTAAAGGCAAAGAAAGGCGTAAAAGGCATTTATTTTCTCAATATTGATTCCTTAGAATTCTTTTTGATGTCATTTCTAATATACCAGCTACGTCTACCGCTTCGGAAACAAATGGCGCTCTGTGAGAGAAGAAGCAGCGCAAGAAACTCTCCCAGCATTCTTTTTTTGCGCTTTTTATTAATAAAACATATAATATTGTACTGTGCTATTGCTATAAAATAATCATAATCGAGTCCCAGGCTGTCCAATCACTTAGATATTCAGCTGTGGTGTAGTGGGATTTACGACAAAGGTATTTTTTAATAAAACATTTAAATTTATTTATAGATAATGCCTGAACAGTGGCTGGGAGTTTATTATAAAAGTGTTTACATTAAGGAGCTGCATCTGCGCTTATCGCCCTAGTAAGCATGTTATGTATGTATGTATAGTATTTTGTTTGAATTCTTTAATATAAAAAGAGCTTCAGCTAATTTTTCCTCTAACTTAAGAGGATTCAAATGGCAAAAAAAACCGACTTCAAAATCTTAGAATGTATCAAATAACTTAAATAAAACTTAATTTAATACACATCTTATGCAAACCTTTACCTTTAATATTAATAAAGTACTACACAAAAATCGTCACCTTTTTGCTCTTAATAGTGATTTTCATTATTATAACACTAAAAATAAGGGATTGCTTGTAACTAGTTCTAGTAGGCTTCATAACATACATAATAGCTTTAAGGGTAAATGTATACACTTCTATAATAAAGTCCCAGCCACTGTTTAGGCATTATCTATAAATAAATTTAAATGTTTTTTAAAAAAAAATGGCTCTGTCGTAAATCCTATTACTCCACTGCTGAATATCTGAATAATCGGACAGCCTGGGACTAGATTGTGATTATTTTATAGCGACAGAAATGACTGCACAATATTGTATATTTTTATTTGAAAGGAACGCAAAAAAAAGAATGCTGGGAGAGTTTCTTGCGCCGCTTCATCTCTCTCAGAGCGCCATTTGTTTCCGAAGCGGTAGTAGTATCTAGTAGTTATTAGAAATGACATCAAAAAGAATTCTAAAAGAATCAATTTTGAGAAAATAAATGCCTTTTATGCCTTTTTATGCCGTTTTACTTATATATCGAACCGCATCTCTAAAATATGGTCGAGGGAGGCAATGGCTGGCCCTTGCGTTATGCTCGTGAACTGTGCCTAGGTGGAGAATGAGCATGACATGCCAATTTTCAATTACATCACAATCTCGATCACTTTAGAGGTTAAAGTGTAAAAACCAAAGATGATGTAATAAGAGGCGGGCTGCCTAACTATAAATTGAAATTTAGTTTAGTATTAAACGTGCAGTCATTAAACTTAAGGCGACACTAAATGCCAGCGTCCTTGAGCGATATGAGTTCACGGCTGCCGGCCCGCCATTTATGTTACAAAGCCAATATTTTTAAAATTCTTACGTGGAAAACAGTTTATATACTTACAATCCACGTTATACGAAGTACCAAAAAAAATGCGTCACGCCATGCCAAAAAACTTGTTTAACTTCAAAGAAAAGTGGTAGTTCAAAAAGGCTCGGGAGTGTTAACTATAACCAACAGCAAGCATTAGCAACCTACAAATAAGACTTAAGGATATATGTCACAGGATTAAGTAGTGTTCATAGCTCGAAATGCTATACTTTCACCACAAAACATGTCTAAAAACACCATGTTTGCGTGTTATCTGCTTACTCTTCGCCTTAAGTTTGAAATAGTAGTAATTACAGTAATCCGATTGGCGACGAAGTATAATCCGGCTGAGTTTAAAAGCGAACAGCTGTTTAAAACGTAGTGGATCTCAGCTATCTCCGTTTTTTATAAGATTATGACTGCACGTTTCAAACAATCGAGTTTCGCTTTTTTCTTTGAGAGTTTCGCTAGGCTGATAAATAAATTTTAAAATGAGATAATAATTCTATTTAAATTACATATCCTCAAGCAGTGATTCTATAATGTATGAAAGACGAAGCACTAACTGTTTTGATACTTATTAACTTCAACAAGATGACTGAACGTATTCCTGGCTTAACATCAAATCCTTAAAAAAAAATTATGAGAGAGGACAAACGCACAAACATACGGATCACATGATTGTATGTACCGTGATCCATACTCCCTTGTAACGCAGAGTAATCACAGGAGCGTTGACGACCGTATAAAGTGTCGAAAACAAGTCCATAAGAATTTGAAAATCGAAAACACATTGTTAAGTGGCTGACGAGATTCGTACTGGGAGCTCTGTGAACCAACAGCTCTACCTATTGCGCCAGCGACTCTTTTAAGATATTGATAATTATATTGATATTTATAACTTATTGATAACAAATTGGAAATAGTGGTCATGAAAAAGGGAGAAACGAGAGTAAAACTAAAAAAAATTGAGAAATGTAACAATGTTTGCAATGGCAAGGTTTGAAAAATTTTGTTTAATTTTATTTTTGATGATCGGACAGCCTGGGACTAGACTGTGATTATTTTATAGCGACAGAAATGACTGCACATTATTGTATATTTTTATTGAAAGGAACGCAAAAAAAAGAATGCTGGGAGAGTTTCTTGCGCCGCTTCATCTCTCTCAGAGCGCCATTTGTTTCCGAAGCGGTAGTAGTATCTAGTACTTATTAGAAATGACATCAAAAAGAATTCTAAAAGAATCAATTTTGAGAAAATAAATGCCTTTTATGCCTTTTTATGCCGTTTTACTTATATATCGAACCGCATCTCTAAAATATGGTCGAGGGAGGCAATGGCTGGCCCTTGCGTTATGCTCGTGAACTGTGCCTAGGTGGAGAATGAGCATGACATGCCAATTTTCAATTACATCACAATCTCGATCACTTTAGAGGTTAAAGTGTAAAAACCAAAGATGATGTAATAAGAGGCGGGCTGCCTAACTATAAATTGAAATTTAGTTTAGTATTAAACGTGCAGTCATTAAACTTAAGGCGACACTAAATGCCAGCGTCCTTGAGCGATATGAGTTCACGGCTGCCGGCCCGCCATTTATGTTACAAAGCCAATATTTTTAAAATTCTTACGTGGAAAACAGTTTATATGCTTACAATCCACGTTATTTACTACTGATCTGAATAAATGAACCCACACAAAAAAGTACAAGCTATAAGAATAACTTTTCTGAGAGAAGTACCAAAAAAAAATGCGTCACGCCATGCCAAAAAACTTGTTTAACTTCAAAGAAAAGTGGTAGTTCAAAAAGGCTCGGGAGTGTTAACTATAACCAAAAGCAAGCATTAGCAACCTACAAACAAGACTTAAGGATATATGTCACAGGATTAAGTAGTGTTCATAGCTCGAAATGCTATACTTTCACCACAAAACAAGTCTAAAAACACCATGTTTGCGTGTTATCTGCTTACTCTTCGCCTTAAGTCCATAAGAATTTGAAAATCGAAAACACATTGTTAAGTGGCTGACGAGATTCGTACTGGGAGCTCTGTGAACCAACGGCTCTACCTATTGCGCCAGCGACTCTTTTTTAGAAATTTTGTTTAATTTTATTTTTATAGAATATTTAATCGTATTTATCACATTTAACCACCAACAGTTAGTACTTTAAATTAATGCGGTCTCAGTGCTGCGCAAAGTATTTTCTACAATTTTTTTTAAAACTATATTATTACAGTATGATATGGACACTGTTATGAACGGCGCGAGAGATAATTCCATGCGGACGACCTGCTTGTCACGTAGGCTCAATAACACAACTTAAAGTTATTATGAATTAATTGTTGTGAACAAGTATTAACATTTTACTCATGGAATTCAAATCTTCCTGGAATTTTTTGTGCAATAGTTATTTATGCAACTGTTGTATACAACAAATAAGGGGTTTTAAAACACGAATGTGGGTTTATCACAAGAGGCGAAACCGAGTGTTATAATAGTATCACATGAGAGTTTATTAATACCTAATTATCAAGAGTTGCATACAAGACTTTATCTACACCCAGAATATGAATCCTCTAAAAGATTCTGAAACAGTTAGCTTATTGCTAACATTAAAACAGCCAGTCCTAGTAGTAACCTAATATCATCCATTACTGATTATATACAAATAAACTCAAGAATTATTTATTTTAGTAGTAATTTACATTTTGTATAGTGCAATTATTAAAATTCACTTGAATATTATGTTCTTTTGCAGCGTTTAAAATATCCGGCGGTGTGCTGTCAAAACTTGAATCTCTCTCATTTTTTCTAGAAAAATGGAGGGGTTTCGAATAACCTACTTTTTTTTACGGCGCGCCACGTTCTGGTATAATATATGTAACAAAAATGTTCTTTTTTTGTAATTCATACAGATACCACGCATCGAGCAATAAGAATGTGGCTGTTTGTTGAAACTCTTTGCGCATGAAAGAATCGAAAAAAAAACCCAAGGAGTGTTGTTATGAAATTCAGTACAACATTACAACACTCGTTTAGATGATGTAATGGTTATTACGACATTGGGTGTTTTAATGTTGGTAATAAGCTAATTGTTTTAGCATCTTTAATAGAGGATTTAAAGCATGGGTGTAGATAAAATATTAAATCGAAGTTTGTACCCAGTAAATTGTATCTAATCCTTGGGAGTGCGGTATTACGCAACCCGTAGCTTATTCTTTCAAAGAACCCTTGAACTGAATTGGCTGTAGTTGGTTACCGAAGGTCTAACGTGGATTTTCTTAGTATGAAAACTTAGTTTTAGGATTGGTCTCCGCTGCGCTCCAATTAGATACCGCACTACCTAATTAGTAATTACAATAGATTTTTTATAACGGCAACTATTAGATGCTTGTGTACGTGGCATCTTGACACTCAATGGCATATATAAAATTTTGTAACTTATATACGCTTCGTGTTATTTTACATTGAAATTAATAAAATACAAAATACTTACTGATGATATGTGATCCCAGTGTCTTTCTTATTTCTTGTAGTATTATTTTACAAAGGTTTTCTACGCAACCCGGCATTTTAGTTTCAATTATTAGCAAAGTTTGACAGAACATGTCATTGTAGCGCATTGTTTGTCACGAGACCACACGATACCGGCTCGAGTACGCCCAATTGGGCGTTGTATTAGTTGCCGCACTTTGCGACTTCACCTGCGGTATCGTGTTGAAGCGCTATTGTAACTGAAATGATTTGTAAAAAGATGAAGCTGTAAATGTTGGTTTAAAAAATCAGTTTCTTGCCACTTCTTTTCATTAAAGCTCAACAAAGAAAAGAAAAAAATACAAAAGAAAAGAAAACTTTTGACATTCATAGGTGTCACTTCCTTGACCTACATGAATAAAATAATTTTAACTTGATTCGATTTATTACATAAATCAAAAACCCAATTCCTATATTTCGGTCTCTCGGGTTGGACTCAGCGTCAGTTGATTGTAAATATCAATTGGTATTCGATGTCAATTGGCCAAAGCAGCGTCATTCCTTGGTTTTAGACCAAACTTTGTCTTAGGAATAACACATTGAAATATAATAAGCTTCATAAGATACATAATAGCTTTAAGGGTAAATGTATACACTTCTATAATAAAGTCCCAGCCACTGTTCAGGCATTATCTATGAATAAATTTAAATGTTTTATAAAAAAATGGCTCTGTTGTAAATCCTATTACTCCACTGCTGAATATCTAAATGATCGGACAGCCTGGGACTGGATTGTGATTATTTTATAGCGATAGAAATGACTGTACAATATTGTATATTTTTATTGAAAAGTTTCTTGCGCCGCTTCTTCTCTCTCAGAGCGCCATTTGTTTCCGAAGCGGTAGTAGTGTCTAGTAGTATAAGAAATGACATCAAAAAGAATTCTAAAGGAATCAATTTTGAGAAAATAAATGCCTTTTTATGCCTTTTAATAATAATATTTGGCCGACAGCTATTTCGCCTTAGTAGATTATTCGACTCAACATTGTAAAAGAAAGCGCTACATACCTGTTACTTTTCGACCTTTCAGTCCAAGTAACAATATGGCGGCATCTAATTCTTGGGACGCGCCGCGGACTATAAACGACACTTATGAATGGCGACAAAAGCCAGACAGTTCGCATACGAGCTCATATTGCATCGGACCAATGCGTAAGATCTTTTTTCTTGTCATTAAAGATGTTTATAATATCAGGACTCCTAGTACTAGATATACTTATGCGCGAGCTCACTTACCACTGTATAAGAGAAGAGGTGGCACCACCGAGTACCTGCTGAAAGCTAACCGCCTAAATAATAATAATATTGACACACTTTTTTACGCAAATTATCTTGCCCCAAGTTAAGCATATATAGCCTGTGTTATGGGTTACAAGACAATGATATATTTAATACAATATACTTACTTTAACATACATATATTCATATAAACATACATAAATACATTTAAACATCCATGACTCGGAAACAAACGTCTATATTCATCATATAAATGCTTGCACCTACCGGGATTCGAACCCGGGACCTCTAGCTTAGTAGGTAGGATCGCTAACCACTCGGGTCACCTATACAGGTTGACAAATAAATGCAGTCCCACATAGCCTGAAAAAAGCTTCACGCATAATAGACGCTATAAGCCCTCGTGTTTATAATAAAACACCGCATTGTTTCACAGGCGTATAAAATTTTAACGTTTTCAAATATAAACTTAAAAGTTGGCTGATAGAGCCCTCATTCTACTCTTAAAAATTGTGTAATAGGAATTACGAAAAACTTGAACCTGTGTTATGCGCATATTTATCGCGATGGATTAAATGAGGCATTATTATAAATCTATATATATAAAAATGTATTGCTGTTCGTTAGTCTCGCTAAAACTCGAGAATAGCTGGACCGATTTGGCTAATTTTGGTCTTAAATTATTTGTGGAAGTCCAGAGAAGGTTTAAAAGATGAATAAATATGAAAATGCGCGGAATTTCATAAAAACAACGATTTTGATTTTTCTTTGATGTGTCCCCCGTCGTTCAGAAATCAAAATAAAATAATAGTTTATAATGAATAACTAATTAGTTCATAACTGTGTGTGTCTGTCAAGATCAAATTGAAACCTTATTTCAGGAAAAATCGAAAATAATAATATAATTTCATTCATACCGAGTATTTTTTTTATTTATTTTATAAAAAAAGGATTCCTTTTGTTTCTTTAGGTCTTTTATTTAGTTTCTTTAAGTTTAGGTCTTTTATTTATCATTTGAGGCAGTACGAAGTTGCCGGGCCAACTAGTATGCAATATATGTTATTTTCTGAAAATAAAACTTACAACTTTAAGTTGAAGCATCTTGCAATAGATGTTGTGAATTATAAATAATAAACGAAGTGCAGGCGGTAGGATCGATCAAGTTCAAGGCTGCTGCGGTTGCGCGCGCATCTAGTGACGTCAGCGCCATTCATCCACCGACCCCCCACCACCCACTACCACCCCTGAGAACCCCCGACAACCCTCACAACCTCTGCTGTCCTTCCCACGAGTCAATGTCGACGAACATAGTGAACTTACCCAAGGTACTTTGTGCGAATGAAATGGAAAACCAGGCCCTTTTGTTATTATCAAATGTTCTAATGTACGCTCTTAAGAGTTAGAAGTTATTTTTTCACACAAACGTTCTTGACTGTCTCCTTAGTTTTAACACAAGATTCCCAATCCCCACCATCTGGATGTGTGATCATCCCCACCATCTGGATGTGTGGCGTGTGTCCTCTACAGTGCGGTTTTCAATGAGCTTTCTTCCTCGTCCTACAAAGCTGTGGAATGATCTTCCTTGGGTTTCCGGGACAATACGACATGGGTCCCTTCAAAAAAAAAGCGCGCACACCTTCCTTAAAGGCTGGCAACGATCCTGTGATTCCTCTGGTGTTGCAAGAGAATGTGGGCGGTGATGATCACTTAACACCAGGTGACCTGTACGCGCTTTCGGTCTGAACGGTGCCGTGTGACGGATGGAAATGAGACTTAACATCTTATGTCTCAAGGTGACAAGCGCAATTGTAGAGCCACTCAGAATTTGTGTGTTTTTCAATAATCCTGAGCGGCACTACATTGTAATGGGCAGGCCGTATCTATTACCATCAGCTGAACGTCCTGCACGTCTTGTGCCTTATTTTCATAAAAAAACATATTTGGAGGAGGAAATTGCCGAGAACAAAAGCATGTTTTTTGAGATTTTTACCTACGATTTTTAGTCGAAGCTGTAGTTGTCCATATCGCACTTATGATTGTCTCGCCCGCGTTAACGCGACGGTATCATGTTCTAGATTCTCAAATCTAGAAAAAGCATCAGCTAATGTTTCCTCTTAATTCTGGTACCTACCTATAAGAAATCGAAGAAGTATTTTTTTTCAAACTAACTTAAAACGAGCGTACGTATCACCTGATTTTAAGTGATCACCGCCGTCCATTTTCACTTGCAAGAACGAATGACGGGAGCTATGATGCCCTTTACAATTCTGTCTACAGTCAGTATATAATACACTGTTTGTTTTTTTCTTTACATTTCTTAACAAATGTTTGTCTAAAAAGTGAATAGAAAGCTGATAGAAGGTAGGCACGGTAATTATTTAGCCCCCTTACAAAAGAGATAGCGGTGTCCACATTTGCTTGAATTAATTTTTTAATAGAAATAAATTAGATGTTATAAGAAGATTTTGGGCCTTGTTTGGATGAGATTCTCAAAATATACGCAATGGCGTATATTGACGTCACGAGATATAACGGCGTCTCGCTCACTCGCGGGTACTGCTCCTCAATTCATGATGCTCTTCTTTCATTCATGAACCTTGCCAATATTAATATAATACACAGGGTGGTGTTTTGAGATGGGCGTTGATGGTCAAGTCGGAAACTCCGAGACTTAGAGAAAAGTCGTGAAAGGAGTCATATCCTCAATTTATAAGATATCAATAACTGCATATTTAGTTTTTTTTTTTAATTTCTTGAAGTTTTGACGGAAATCCGAATGATTTTTCAAAAAAAATACTATGATATGGAAGATGAAATTCTAAAGGTGGCAGGTCCGAGACAGCAAGAGATAGATCTTTGTGGCGAAAACTTGGGGTGGCCTATGCTGAAAAGCTAGAAACCGGTGTCTAAAATAGTAATTTATTACATAAGTACTTTTATATAATCAAATTAAAATAGTAGATTTAAGATTAGAAATGTAACCGCACTTATTTATAGATTGTTAATAAAGGCTTTTATTATTATTATTATTGGACCAATTATTATTACCAAGTATTACTAAAAATGAAAGGAAATATCAAATTTTCTGTTTTTTCCTTTTCAAACTTTTTTTTAGAAATCTTACTGTTTTTGTTGATATTCTATCGAGGATAAATCCTGTCATGGTATCAAATGCAGTAAGGTCATTAGAGAGATGTATAAGCTTATGCATTGGAGTCAACGGAAACCCTTTTGAGCAACTTATTAGTTAGGTAAAAGGGTGATATGAAAAGCAAATTTGTTAAAAAAATTCTATTTGCATCACGATATCTCTGGAACCTGCACGAATATTCCTTTGCAGAGTAGAAATCAGTTAAGAACGCAGGTATTGTACGAAATTAGCCGATGAGTGAAAACACCAGCGTGAGTAATTTTTACTATGCACAGAACAATATCTGTCGGGTCAGCTTGTATTCTTTATAAAACTTGTGTTACTTATAAGGAATTTCTAATTTTGTATTTATGGTTTTTAATCATCAGCAAAACATTATATTTAATATTTCTCTTTTAGGATCGTCTCTCAGAAATGGAAATATTTTACCTTATATCTTTTAACGAGCAATTCTTGAATATAAATATATAATCTGAATCTCGAAAACGGCTCCAACGATTATCATTCTGCATTAACCGTTCTTTGTCCCTCAAGAGGAATAGTCGCAACATGGCCGGTCTTGGAGACAAAAGTGGCCACCATTTTTTTTGCAACACTCCGTGAACGAACAATTTTAGTTGGCTTTAACTCATTTTCGAACACCCAAACTCGTGACTGGTTTTTTATTTCGGGTTCGTACGCGTATATCCAGCATTCGTGACCTGATACGATGTTGTATACAGCATTTGAGGATCCTGCGTGGAATCTTTCGAGAGTTCTGACGCACCAAGTAACGCGAGCCGCTTTTTTCTCTTCACACAGCAAATGCGGTATCCATCGGGAAAACAATTTTTTTTACACCTAATTGTTCATGCAAGATTATTTGAATTTGACTCATGCCAATGTCCTTCCTCAATCAGCTTACGCACAGCATCAACGTTTTCTTTGGTGACTGCAGTTTTTGGACGAACTTGACGGGGATCATCACTGAGCTTGACACGTCCACGTTGAAATTCAGCAAACCAGCGATAAATTGTGGTTTTGGATGGGCCTTCATCACCAAATGCAGAAATCATCCGGTCAATACACTGTTTTTGTGTTAAACGACTTCCAAAGTCATAATAAATCATCGCTTAGAATTTTCTCGAGTCAATTCCATTTTCTCCACGACTAAACAAGTTTGACAAGACCTCGTGACAAGACCGAGAATATTTTTTTTTAAATAAATGGTATTCGATTTTTAAAACTAAGGAGTTTTCAATTAAAAAGATTTTAATATGACAGGAACAGTGGAAATATTCCATTCCCGATACTTTTAGTGCAGCCTATGTATTATATTTCTTGTGTGCGAGTATATTTCACTGAACTCCTCCTAGATGGCTGGACCTATTTTGATGAAATTTTTTTGTGTGAGTTCAAGGGGATTCGAGGATGGTTTAGATTCACAATTGAACTACCTCCTAAGCGGCAGGACCGATTTTGATGAAATATTAGTGTGTTCCAGTGAATTTGAGATTGGGTTGTGTGTTCAGGTGGATTCGAGAATGGTTTAGATTCACAATTAAACTACCTCCTAAACGGCTGGACCAATTTTGATGATTTTTTTGTGTGTTTCAGTGAATTTGAGATTAGTTTAGATTCTGAATTCCGTAGCTACGGCGCGCTTCAGACCGAAACACAGTAATGCTTACATATTACGACAGAAATAGGTGCCCCATAATCTAGCCGGCATCCTGAACAAAGGAGCCTCCTGGTATCTGGTAAACTGGTAAAAAATATCCACCTGATTTGTGTGTCGGCGATGTAATCCAAAGATGGCTTCAAAGCGTCAGGTAGGGTGATATTTCTCTCTTTTAATGTTGAACTCAGCAGGAGTAAACGCAGTTGACTGTGTATCACGGAGCAGGAAAACTACCCACCTAGCCGAAATCTTACGCAAAGAAGCCTCCCACTGGTAAATGGTATTTAGATGCATTGAAAGAGTTACAACGCAATAGTTTTGCTGTTTGAAACTGTAGATTGAAAAGAGCTTTTATTAAGACATCGAAAAAAGTACACCTACCTAAAAAGATGAAAAGAAAGATGATCCGTACGGTATAATTTTTCCATGTAATAAGGTCTTGTGTCCAAAGCCATTAAGAAATTAGAAAAAATATATTTGTTAGTTTATTGAAAAACTCCTCAATGATAGCGGCTCTCCCAAGCGGAGCGCCCGTACAAGGGGTGAGGCGGGGAGTGGGGCCTGGGCGGCGAGTGACGTCACGGCGTCGTCTCCCGCCCTGAGCTTGACATTGACTACATTGATCGGGATTCGCGCCGCCATGTTTACAAGCGGTCTTGAATGAAGCGCCGCACCGGCCGGCTTTTTCTCACAATATTACTTGTCGTTCAACAACAGATAAACAACAGTAACTTTTAGCACAATCCCAATCACTTCGATGCCTTCTGTAAGCTTAGTCTGTTCTACCGTTTTTTATATTAAATTTTATTAGCCGAATCTCTATCTAGTAGTTTTTTAAGGTATATTTTCAGTATTAAAGGGTTAAAATTGAAATATAAGGACTAGGATGTTTATCATCTTAAATTTTCTATATATTATGAGTTTGCCGCTTAGTTATGTCTTTCACCAATTCGACTGAATTCAGTCTCATTTCAGAATTCGGCGAGTCAATATCTCCTGAGAATTCCTCTTGTGCAAACACGTGCCGAATTAGTGAACATAGCAGAATTAATACTCAGGAAAAACACATAACATTTGTATAATTAAGAATAGCGACTAATTCAATTAAATTGAATTTTTCCCGAACCGAGTGTTTTGGACGCAAATCATCAATTACTCTAATATCTGTAATATGTTTTAGAGCACAAAAATTCTATGAGTATCGCAGCGTGTCTCCACAATCACAAACCGCATGATATAATTATTGATAATACCATAGAAGTGAGCACGCTAAATAGACCAAACGAGCTGTATTTTTTATTGCTATTTGCTTAATTACTGATATGTGGGTCGCACTGTAGTATACTATATATAATATAATTTAATGACAAGAAAAACATTCAAATCTAAAAATTGTAGATTGTTGTTGAGTTCCAGTTTTGGGATCTAGCATTACCTTAACCTTTTTTTGTTGTTCAATCGGTAGTTGGAATCTAAATGGAATATAATTATTATTTGTGAAAATTTAATACTCGAGTATGAAGTCATTAAGCATGTTTAATTTTGAATAAAGGTGCCATCATCAGTGAAAAAATTTATTACAGCGAGATTACCGATCATAAATGGAAGACCGTTGATATAGAACAAAAAGAAAAACGGGCAAACGATCTCACCCTGTGGCACGCCTATATCTACATCGGAGCCTTTAGATTGTTTACTGGAAATACTACTGATCGATGGTAGATAGTTGATAGTCGGTTTTTCTGTAATTATGAAAAGTAAACAAATAATTCCAAAGGAGTCAATTTTGAGAATATAAATGCCTTTTATGCCGTTTTATGCCTCTTCTTGCTCTCTTTTTAACAAGATTATCTAGTACCAGGCTATCTCCCCCTTAAGAGAAACCGCACTTAAGTGTATTTATAGCAGACCTATATATTTTGTTGTAAGAGTTTTAATTTTTAAATTTACTCAGAGATTGAGTATGAACCCTAAACATGGTCTAGACTTTATTAAAGAAGTAAAGGTATACATTTTTAATAAATACAAATTAAACATTGTTCTTTAATGTTACCTAAAGCTGCAAGAGCCCAACGCATAAAACGCCACAGGAAACTGTCCACGATTGTTATAATATTATTATTATTTTTTCTTCATGTTCTGTGTTAGTGCCAATTGCTGGTTTAAATATAGATATTATCAGCAGTGTGGTGGATCATATATGTTATTAATCCCCACACTCTGTTGCAACAGCATGGGACATTGCTGATGTATAATAATAATAATGTTTATTTGTTGCAATAAGAAAATAGAATTTTACTTAAAATTACCCTCGACCCCCAAACTAGGACAGTTCGTGACATGGGGGTCAGTCTCTTCCCAGTTGTGGAATGTAAAATGTCAAACAAAACAAAAATTAACATATTATAAAGTGACTAACAATGACTGAAACTATTTTATATAATTTTGGGTGTATTTTGTGTATGTGTGTACATTTTCTCAAGGTACTTATGTATTAACGTCCTCGAAACAAAGGAAGCAGAGTAGACTTGTAGTTTGATACATACACCATATCTTCTCGTTACGTCGCTCATTTTCAAATTCTCTTGGAAAGTAGCTAAAACCTTTTTGTATTTTTCCGTAGTGAATATTTACTTACGCGGCGTACGACGGCTCCGCTCTCGTGATGCGTCCTTGTGGCGCTCCCATCAACCTTCACCCCGACTCACGCCCTCGCGCTGTGCCCTTACGCGCTGACGTCATTGCCCCCTCGTACGTAAACCTGTTGTTTATACCTCTTCTTGCCGAATGGCGACGCCCTACGCTTAAAGTGTTAGTAAACCGAATGTTATGACCGAATTATTCGAAATACTTTTCATTTAAAAGGGTAAGTATTCGGTTATTAAAGAAACAAGTATTAATTGTATACAGAGAGTTAATTTTGCTGTGGTGGAACTGGTTGCATATCAATTTCACCAGGCCACAAATTATGGCCACCAGCAGAACTTCATTTTGATGAAATAGTATTATGTATTTTTTTTTTCTCCAGTCCATTTAGTTGGAAGAGTTGACTAAATGGACAACATCAATGCCATTATCGCGTGCAGTTTGATAGTTGCTGGACCTATCATGAGGAATCCAATTGCAATTCGGCAGGCCGTATCAGTCGTCACGCCAGGATCAATGAAGTCCTCCGCAGATTATTTGCCTTCTTAATATAGCAGCTATTATAGACAATAGTAAATGATACCATGACAATGGTGCTTTGGGTACGGGGAAAGGCTCTGATAAGGGTCGCGACTTGCGTCGACACTTTGACTGCTTCAGTTGGTACTGGGATTGCTTCTTCGACACAAATATGTCCGTCTCAGTGAGTCTACATATTTATGCCGTTTGGTATTAAGACAGTCATAGGGCCCATTTACGCGAAAATTTGTAATAGGCACTATATAATACGGCTCCTGGAAACCCAAGCGCTGGCAGCTATTTCGATCAACGGATCAGCCTAGCTATCCAACGTGGAAATCCTGCCAGTATTCTTGGTAGATATTAATCCTCGTAGTGATATTTTCTACTGAATCTTATATTTATTATAAAATAAACAACGTGAAGCAGACTTTTGATGACAGGACATCCATCCACCACAACTCAGTAGCGCCCGTTCACGATATTGAAGAATTTCCCTTTCTTGATCATATTTTAGGAAAGGGAATGACCCGCCCACGACACAAGCAATCATATTGAAGGGAGCAAGACGAACCCTGCCACGAGAACTAAACCAAATAATAAGCAAGGTCTATCCCTCTTCCTTGGTCACCTTGAAATTGCACTCCAGAGCTGGGGTGTTAAGATACATCAATATTAAATACGATGAAGCGATTAGGCGAGTGGATGAAAACATTGGAGCAATATATGAAATGTGATAAATTAAGGTATGAAATCTCAGCTCTGCCCTTTTTGAGAGAGAGACATGATTGATTTAATCTCAAATTAAAAGATATTTGATTTCATTTCGGAACTGACCCAAACTAGCTCCACATCAAATGCTAATTTGTGAGGTTAAAGAACTTATCGCAGTGGGGTCTGTACTGCAGTGTCCTAACCGGTTTTGTTTAGTGATTTAAGCCTCATCCGCAAACAATCCTAACTAATATTGTAAATGATTTGTGGTTGTTTGCTTGTTTGTTGATTACGCTTTCACATTCTTAACTATTCATTCGGTCATTATAGAATACACACGTTGTCGGATGTACAGAACAGGCCACAAGACGCATTTTATCAAGAAAATCAATTTTTTTTCAAAAAACAAAAATTATATGATCGCCTGATATTTACTCAAACGCCCGAAATTATGTTAAATGAACTTAATTGTAATTGTGAAAGCAAAGAAACCCCGGAAAGGCCTGCAACGCTCCTGTGATTCCTCTGGTGTTGCAAGAGAATATGGGCGGCGGTGATCACTTACCTTAACACCAGGTGACCCATACGCTCCTTTGTCCTCCTTTTTCCATAAAAAAAAGGTGACCCCCACTTAAACAAAGATGTTAAATACATTATATACTTCTGTTTATTTTCAGTAATCAATTATTTATAGTATTAGCTGTTATCAGTGTATTTTCAAGTGAAAACTTTTCTTGGGACGGGTGTAAAATGTTAAACTCGCGTCAGGAGTTGATTGAAAATTCCTAAGACAGTCGTTGAAATTATGGATGAAAGTTTATTTTTTTGAGAGATAAACTTTTTAATGTAAAATAATTGTAATAGTTTTGAAGAGTTTTATGTAATAAAATTATAATTTTTATGTACGATAACGCAATTAATGAATATTGTATTAAACCACATAAATGCTGGTACTTTTATACTGATAAATAAAGCAATTCATATCAAATTATTCTCTAACCATTCCAAAATATTACCATTTCTGCCGGCACTCCCGGAGTGAATCCCGTATGTTTTTTTAAAGTTTCAACAATAAACAAATAAAAAAAAGTAAGTGCGTTTCATGTTAACGCGCGATTGAAGTAAAATTTAATAATAACTAATTTTGGAAATAATTTAAAGATGCATACCTAAATATATTACGATATATTATAAACATTTAATTTAAAGCCGTGTTACCAACTAAAACTATATATATATACATATAATAAAGAATTATATCATGTTATATCGATATTATTCATAAAAAAAAAACACTTGAACATTTTTTCAGGTCAAGTCATTATCAAGTTCTAAATTTTCTCCTTTATTCTTATTACTTAAATGATGAAAGAGTACCTTAAATGTTCGTGGAAATCCGCCATTTCATTTAACTGATTATTATTTTCATTTTACATTCTACATAAAATAGAATTAAATAATTGTTATTAGCACATAGGTATCATTCAAACGTTGTTGTTGAATATTAACGAATGTGGCTGTATGGGCTCGAAGCCCTTGCGTGTAAAATAGATGAAGAAAATTAACGAATGTCGCAAACGTCAGAAAATTTCTGAAAACTTTTATTACAAAGATATTATCAAAGAGAACTTAAACACTACGTTCACATATTATGTAATTAACCCTTGGAGAATTAACGCGCGGAGTCAATAAACAAAGAAGAAGAACACTTGGAGGATTAAAAATAAATACTGAGCAACATTAGAAACAATAGTTTAAAATCATTACATTATAACGATTAAAAATTGTTTCCATTTTTTTTTTCTGAAAAAATAAGTCTAGAGTTCCTGCGTAGCCACGGATATTACCTACGCTTTAACTACTTACCGCAAGCTTTTTAAATAACACAACACCAGCCTGTCATAAGTTCGGTTACGTAGTCTACGATCCGTAGACCGTAGCACATAATGCAGTCACGTGCAACGATGTCACGCGGCGTGTTTGCGACACGTCCATTTTACGTAAGCTAATAAGCCCACGTGACATTTACCAACGTCGGTAAAGCTAAGTCACGTTATGTAGTTGCATAATAATAACAATATTATTTCGGTTTTAGTTACAAATCTATTTATATTCCCAAAAATATCACAAAAATAATAGTTATTTACCAGCACTTTAAAAAATATAAATATATTGTCTTTTTATATATTTTTTTATATTATCAAAGATAAACTCCAAAATTACAATTTCTTTTCTGCCGTAAAGATTTAAACGCTTACTGGTGCGTCAGGACCGTTTGTTTTTATAATTAGGTACTTGCTTAAATTAAATATATAATGCTTTGATTAAAGTATAAATTAAATATCAGGTAAACGTCTTGCTCCTCTCATAAATTCTTATCTTTAATATAATTCTTTAGAGAACCACACTGTCATCTGGATTATGAAGATTCTAATTGGATTTGTGCGCACTGTATAGTCTTATCAAAATCACCGGTAGGAGTCAGTTAAACCAGCTCTTTAATCAAATAACTTTCTATGATAGTGCTCCAGGAAATTCAGGACCAGAAAGTCTAACGGCTTTTCATCCAACTATGTTCTGCAATATTAAGGTACAGTCTGATTTATTGATCATTTTCCCAAAATTAAAGATTAAACAAGAAATCGTATAAAATTAAAATACGTACGTAGTTTAATATGCATGTGCCAGCTGGATTATCCTGTCATTGAGAGCTCTGCTTAACTTAACTTTAAAGTTAATATAGGTATTTACAATCATTATAATCTATATTTTCATAATATTGAAAACCTTTTTTACCTTTAGCTTTATTTATTTGCAGTGTGTGTGATTTTTGATTTTTTTTTATTTATGTAATTTACATTTCTTACCTTACTCGTGTATATAACATTTAATCATTGCTGTCACGTATTCATTTAGAATTAGAATAGCATTATAGAATCTAGCATTGCGTAGAGATATGGGTTCTCTCTGCATCTTCTACCGCATTTATCACGGGGAGTGCTCAGAGGAGCTGTTCGGGTTGATTCCAGCGGCTGAATTCCACCACCGGACATTACGTGCAAAGTACCATCCGCATCACGTAGACGTCTGGCATTCCACAACCGCGCGTTTTGTTCGAAATTTCTTGCCTCGCCAGCCATTTGTGGAATCAACTACCGGCAGCGGTCTTCCCGAACAGATACGACTTAGGGACCTTGAAGAAAAAGCATACTCCCACCTTAAAGGCAGATGTCCATGGGCGGTTGCCTCACCTCTCCCCATCCCGTGAGCCTCTTGCCCGTTCGCCCCCACTCATATAAAAAAAAAAACATTTAGAAGCATGCCAATGACTTTCTTGCCACTTTTTCTCATTAAAGCTCAACATTTTCCGAAGGCTCATAACGTAATATAAGTGTAAATTTTGATCTAACTGAAGAAATTTGAATATAAGCAAATCAAATCTACCACACAACGTGGAATATATTTTTAAAAGGATTGGGTTTCAAGAAAACATAAGTCGTTATTTTATATAGTCTTAACAATCCATACAAATCACTCATTCCTAATATATCGTTATAATATAAATATAAAATTCAGCATATTACATATCGGCCCATTAGCTCAGTTGGTTAGAGCGTCGTGCTAATAACGCGAAGGTCGCGGGTTCGATCCCCTCATGGGCCACAATATTTTTTTTCAATCATTATAGTAATAAAACTACAAAATAGTTGTAAACATATAATCCAATAAAATATTCCATTTTGTGTATTGCATGTTTGTTTTTAAATCATTTACTTAGATTTAAATTGCTTTTAAAAATTTAAGCCTTTATGAAAATAAATGCTTGTTTTTATATTATAAATAAGTACCTAGACACTAGCACGTGTATTTTTGTAATGTAGACTATTACATACTACATTACAAAAATACACGTGAATTAAAAAAAATATTTATATAGCAAAAATAATCAGGTTTTACCATTTTACACTAGTCTCGTATTCACTAGTGCCATCTATTGAGCGGTAGTGGAAACAATTGTGTTATGGAACAACTACACCACCGAACACAAAAACAGCTTTGAGAATTGCCCAGTTAATAAAAAATATAATTTCAAATTGAGAATTATTTGAAAAGCTGTATTACGGATACGGTTTCACAGTTATCGAACAGGATTTTTGTAAATATAATATGTTAAGAAACGTTTGTGTGGTAAAAGTTACTGTAGCATAAATAACTTTTTTAATGATACGACAGATTGTGAATAGAGCGACCTTAGGCTATTAAATAATAAGTTTTATTGTACGATATTACATTGTAACCATATTTTTTTATGGAAAAAAAGAAGCCCGCTGAGTTCCTTGCGCCTGTTCTTCTCAGGTCTGAGGCATACATTTTCGAATCGTTGATAGCAGTTTTTGACTTTCAATAAGTGATATCATATCCTATTTTTAATAAAAATATGTCATCCCAAAATATTAATATATTTTCAAATATTCAAATAAGACTCCATATATAAACTAACTAACTTTTTTGTCTATTAACAGTTGTTTCGAAGAACACTTTTATGTTTGCACTTAAGCACCGTGATATAGCAATATCCGGGCAATAGCCTGGATTTATAGCAATAATTCAAGGCAGAAAACATCAAAGAGGGTAACAAAAACTGCAATTAACAAATTATCGTAATTTAATAACATGATATTTATAATATACAATAAGGTAATTATATTAATATAACCATAAAATAAAGCATTGTTTAAATGTTATTATTGTATCCAAATGCCTGAATTTTATTGATTGAGACAATATTGTTTAAGCATCAATACTAAAAATGTCTGTCTTTGATTGTTTGAAAATACCTTGAAACAGAAGATCATTATTATAAAGGAGGATGTAATAATTTTATATTTCAATTAATTTTCTAATCAAGCATTTGGATATGTTGTTACACAATTTACATTACATTTACATAGTTATTCTAAATTATTCATTATCACATTTGAGAAATCATTCATACTACCTACTGGCTACCATAGTTTTTATATTCTATACATATTTTTTATACCATACTTTTTGTGTTTCCAACTCAGATTATCTTATATATTAATAAACGCAATGTAAAGTTACTCCAAGTTTAAAATTACTTCTCAAAGACAAAGGTAAGATAAAGACAATAAGTTTTAAATTTGGAATAACTTTTCTTCGCGTTTATTAATAACACAGAGAATGATTAGTGAAACAAATATGTATTTTTGCTTTAGTTTTATTGGATGTAACACGACCTTATAAATATATAGCTTGTGAAGTGATGCGTAAGAAAAATAAAATTTCTATAATATAATTAATATTTTATAATTATCTCGACAAGCCCGCCATATTTAATAACTCTCCGAGGAGCGGCAGGTTCAAACCTTTTATACACTCATTTCCAGTTTATACAAATGATTTAAGTTTTCTTTAGTGTTAATTCTGCCAATATTTGTTTTTAAACAATTCGACACGTGTTTCGCCTCTACACGAGGCATCCTCAGGACGTGTGCCAGTCTCGTGCCAGATTTTGGCGACACCACATATTGGCGGAATTAACACTAAAGAAAACTTAAATCATTTGTATAATTATGGATTTCCGCAAAGTAACACCTACTTCAATAAATTTTCATTTCCAGTTTATTAGTTTAGTCGATCTATGGTGAGCACATCATTATGTATTTGCACAACTAAGTTGAATAAGTAAAAATTTCTAAACAAAATACAATTTATATTGATTTTATGTATCCACTCCTCATCTATCAAGCCCCCCATAACACCTATCATCTTTTAAATTTTTGTGGTCACTGCTTTGAGTTCGAAGTTACTTCTCATCTGATGAAAGCTTAGCGATATATTTACGGCCGTTCCCAATATGCTATCTACAGATAGATACAATACTACCTTCCACTGTCAGTAATTAGCTGTCAATAATCTGAAGCTGTCGCATATACCCGATAATTCATTCTTATCGCCTTATATTGGGACGCGTGAATTGCAATTTCCATACAAACTTCTGTCGCTGGTAAGCTAACCCTCCTCCCATTGACAGACAGCGTGTACGGATAAGGTGAGTTACCGTCGATAAGTTTATTGGGACAGAAAAGTCAACGATAGTTACGATTTTTATCTCAAGTAGGCCACAACCGGAGATAGACTGAATATTGGGAACAGGAGTTAATGATTTCCGTGATATCTTCATACTTATAAATGTTAAATATATCTCAATCTAACGCCCAATATTTTCAAAAGTAATAATAATATAACCTTCCAATATTCCTTTACAACACAATGTAATACAAAAAACACCCCCTATGGGTTCAACCTTTTGCATGTGTAACTAAATATTATTTACAAGATTTTATAAAAAATATTTACATAAAATTTAGAAATACCCACATGAAGAACTGAATGTATAGCTTTAGTAAACCCACTACTAGAAGACTTAGTTATACATTAATAAATCACTATACATTTACAACTTCTATGTAAAATTATGCACTCAACTATTTTATTTGAGTTAGAATTTTAATATGGACGGCAACTATTTACTATAAACCAATTAAAACATAAGGGTTGAAACGGAGTATATCTAAGCTCAAGGGTGGATAAAAACTTAAATCAATTTAACAAAATATTTTTTTTTTTATGGAATAGGAGGACAAACGAGCGTACGGGTCATCTGTTGTTAAGTGATCACCGCCGCCCACACTCTCTTGCAACACCAGAGGACTCACAAGAGCGTTAAATTATTACAGCTTGAACATCTTCTTAATATATATACTTAAATCCAGTGTCCTGATGTTTGTTTCCAGTGAACTCCTAAACTAATGAACGGATTTTAATGGGGATTACTTCATGGAGTGCAATTTATTCCAACTTGAGAGATAGGATAAGTAGTTTTTATTTCAATGTGGGACCCATAATTAAATTTATTTCCAATATTTGTTTTCTATGGACATATTTTCTGAGAGAATTTATTGACGCACGGTTTGACAGTTCTGCTGTGAAACAATTTCATTATAACAACAGAGAGCATATTTTACGAAATAATTCTTTACGTTATGAAATATTATTGACAAATTCATTAACAACATTTTTTTAATTATTATGTACAGATAACGTCCGTCGGGTGAGCTAGTACTTTTATATTAAATCAGATAAAGGAATAATAGAAATATTATTATTATTTTTATATTTTTTATATTTGTTTTCTAGAAATTTGTGCAGCGTAAGAGGGTTATTCAATATCGCCGGAATACGTTTGATGAAGGCAGCGCAGGACTGATCGCCGTGGAAATCTTTGGGGGGAGGCCTTTGTCCAGCAGTGGACGTCTTCCGGCTGATGATAGTGATGACGTGAAGAAGTGGTCTCGTGCGGTCCAGCGAGCACACATCGCAATCACGGCGTGACGATGAGCCAGCGATGTGTCTGGGTGACCACCTCTGGCTGGGTCAGCGGGCGGCGAACTCGCAACTTCACCTCCAGCGAACCACCTGCGGGTCGGCGCCCGTCCATAAGCTGTAGAGAAAAAATATATGCAATTCACTGACGTACAATAAACAACGAAGCCCACAATCACGCTCAAAAATTGTCTGAAGCAAAATTCTAGCTACGCGTCTATTAGGCAGACTTCTCCTTCAGTTGTGTTTCGACCGCGCTTTGAATACAACGCCACGCAATGACAAAGTGATCAGTAAAAAACGGTCTAAGTAATAGCATATCCAAACTTTTGATAGAGTTTCGTATTACAACAATCATCTCTATTTAATATAAGGCCTCTGATTTTATAATTAGTTCCATAAAGTTAATGTTATAGCATTAACTTTCGTAGGTACATATGTATCGCGGAAATAAAAATAAGCCGATTTCAGATTTTTGTGAAGTTTTCTACATTATATTATAACTTGGGTTTGTAATATTCTTTATAAGTATATATAGAAGCGTCGGGTGTGTAAAAGGAAGAACCGTAAACACTCACCACGGAACACCCGGTTCGATTCTCGCCCTCCCCGGACCAATATGTTTTAGATTTTCAAATGCATAACATACGTATGCTTTATACGGTCAGCAACGTTCTTGTAGTCACGACGACAGTAGACACGTCTTGTGTCTACTGGTCACTGGCTCAAAAGAACAAAAAGGAATAGATTCCGGGTCCGACCGTACCTGCATCACATTCGTTCAATATTTAAGAATTAAAATTTGCTAAAATACTAATTACGGATGATAGGTTCGGTATGAAAAACTTTTTCGGAAAGTGATTTTCATGAGTTGTTATCATAATATACAGTCTCACCGGATATAAAATAGAATGTGAAGGAATGATGTGCAGGAGTGTCTATACGCTACCAGCATAACATCCCAAACAACCAGACTTTCTGTTATCAATTGTATAAAAAACAAAGTATTTTCTATATTCCACTCCATCACAAACGAACCAAATAGAATTATCGCTAGCTACGAATGATAGATACGTCTTCATTCAGTGGACGCTAACAAATTATGAGTTAATTTCTCTTCCCGCAGTAAAACGCGGGCGATGTTATCCATTTCTCGCAATGACGTTCTATACATATGGACATATCATTCGCATTCTCATAACGGAACGGCAAAAGTGTGCTTAAAGACAATGAAAGCACACTTTTCTCCTTAGTCGTGTGTCAGCTGTGTGTCAATCAACAAGTCTAAGTGTGCTAATAAAAGTGCTTAAATAATACATTAACGACTCAAAAAAAAGATGTTGTGAGATATCATCGGCTAGGTTATTTTATTTATATAAGATTGATGTGCACTATGCGGAAGTAATTTAATAAAACGAATATTTTTTCATTAAATATGGTACAATATTATTGACAAGTCCCCAGAGAAGACCCGCTTGTCGGGGTTCTAAATTCAAAATACGCAGCTGAAACTGAAATAGTGTTTACATTGCTGCCTATTGACCGATAATATTTTAAACAACTAGAGTAAACGCAGAAATGTATAGACATAGCTGTCGAAGGTTATTATGGTGTCATTTGTGGCGTGTGCCATATTTCGGCTTTGATGTTGTATGAGGTGCATTGTCTATATTTATAGAACGTCATTGATTTCCCGCGGTAAAACTGTCAAGATATTCTATTGAGCAAAACTGTTATGCCACGCCCCTAATCTGTTTGTAAAACATGTTTTAACAAACACGGCTTAGTTAGGATATCATCCTCACCATCTGGATGTGTGGCGATCCTCCACAGTGCGGTTTTCAAGGAGCTTTCTTCCTAGTACTACAAAGCTGTGGAATGAGCTTCCTTGTGCGGTGTTTCCGGGACGATAGGACATGGGTACCTTCAAAAAAAGCGCATACACCTTTCTTAAAGCCCGGCAACGCTCCTGCGATTCTTCTGGTGTTGCAAGAGATTTGCGCTCGTTTGTCCTCCTATTCCATAAAAAAAAATCAAGAGCCTTCAAAAAAACAGGTTAATAAACTTACCGGGAAAGATTCGTGCAGTGTGACCTGGTTCTCGAGTGGCGCCAACTTGACGGAGACCGTGCCGAGGGCCGTGTCCCGGCTGAACCAGCCGCTGCAACACAATAACCCCTTACAACACCTGGGGTCATCAACAACCACTACGCTACTCACTACTGAACACCATCACAACTAATAATACTAGTTACAACAACAAATAGGAAAAGGGGAACAGTCACAATCACTAAGGGGCGTGCATTCGTTTTCTGGCAAGGCATAAAAGGCATTTATTTTCCCAAAAATTGATTCCTTTAGAATTCTTTTTGATGTCATTTCACATATACTAGATACTACTACCGCTTCGGAAACAAGTAGGTTCAAATATATTTTTTATTTACACCCATGCTTTTAATCCTCTATTCTAAAACAGTTAGCGTATTGCTAACATTAAATACATGGGGTATTTATGTCCTAATTAGCGTAATGGTAATCATCCAAACGAGTGTTGTATTGAAATTCAGGACAACATTACAACACTCGTTTGGGTGATGTAATGGTTACAACGACGCGCTTTTTAAATGTTAGCAGTAAGTTAAGTGTTTCAGAATCTTTTATATAGGATTCATATTATGGGTGTAGATAAAGTCTTGTATGCAACTGTTGATAATTAGGTATTAAAACACTCATGTGATATTGTTTTTATACCCCTTATTACACAACACTTGCATAAATAACTAATACAATAGATATTTTTTACAATCTTTCACCATAGTTTCTTAGATACTTTATGTGTCTAAATAAATACTTTTTTACCATTGACCGGTAAAAGAGAATATAATACCTCCTTCGTGCCTCCTCCAAACAGTTTCTCTTACACTAAGTAGCGCTAGTTCAGCATTAAGAAATGTCAAAAACGAAAGACGAAGAATTAAATTTTTCCCTAAGTTTTACAAATTTTTACACGCACATCAATCAATAGTGCAGAAAAAATTAATCGTAGTTTATTATGTAGTGATGCTTGTTTTGCAAATCGAAAGCCGAAGTATCGAACCGAAACGAAAGAACCACGAACTTCGAATTAAATCCTATTATTAGTACTTTGGATCCGAATAGTGCGGACGGATTTCGTTTTGGGAGTCTATTAAAGAGTCTTTAGGCCAGTTAGTTTACTGCTAAACATTAAAAAAGCTAGTCCTAGTAACTATTTCATCATACAAACGAGTGTTGTAATATTGTACTGATTTACATTACAACACTCGTTTGGATGATGCAATGGTTTTTAGGACATTGGGTGTTTTATAAAACTCTTGTAGGCAACTGTTGATAATTAGGTATTAAAACACTCCTGTGATACTATTATCACATAAACTATAAACCCACGTGTTTTAACCTCCTGTTTGCCATATGGCAACGGCATGAGACCACCGTTTAGTACTCTGTTATAAATAACTTTATAACAGAGTACTAACAAAACATGTTAGCAAAACAGTCCAAAAAACGCACACAAGACATTAATACCCCTTATTACACAACAGTTGCATAAATAACAATAATATTTATATAATTATACTTGCCCTTTGGAGTAGACGGTAAACTTGATCGCGTGTCGCTTGAACACGCGCTGGCAGGGCCGCGTCCGTTGGATGGCGAGAGGGAACACCGCGTCGTACTGCGGGCTGTTGGTGTCCTTCACGGTGGCCGTGCGGTCACTCACGGGCGCCTCCTGGAAATACATATTTATTTACATTATATGGTATTTTTGTGTTTCAATCTATATGTGTCAGCTTGATGTGATTACAAGTGCTACCAACGTCATGAAGTGCCTTAAGATATCCCAATTAATAACTACATTTATTTAACTACTGTTAATATTTAAATACTATTTAATATAATTATCACTATGATTACAAATAACAATAATTTATAATATTTAGATCTTTCGTTAACTCTAGCTTATATAGGGCTCATGCCCTACCAGCCAACCGTGTTAAGGCAAATGTTAGTTGGCACTGCTGTTGTGCTAAATAACTTACACGAATTAAATTTAAGTTACTTTAACTTAAGATCTGTATATTATATGCTATTATAGTTATTTGTAAATCTTTAAACTGAAGTGAATTATATAAAATAATACTACTACGAGTAACACAGAAATAAATATCAGCAGTTTATTATTAATCGGGATATCTTTTCTCCATGACGTGGTAGCGCTTCTTAACACATTAACTAATAAATATAACAATATTACTGACTCATATTACATACTCATATATAAGCATATTTGAGCAAAAAGCAACCAAAGACAAATTTCTCTCCGACGCAAAGTATTTCGAAATCGGTAATTATATATGTAATAAAACTATTCTTATAGCTTCCTCCGGTTATTGTTTTTAGAATATCTTTAATATAAAAATTCGGAGATAATATTATATACATATTATAGATACACTAAGCTGACCCGGTACAAATTGTATTGCCATATAAATTATTTAAAAATATTGCATTAAAAAAAGGCTACGGCCTTTTCTTAGACTTAATACTACACTATAAGTCCAATATTCTTGACTTTAATAAAAGTTAAGGTAAATATGTTAACATTGCTTACCTGAGGGTAGGGGAATTCGAACTTAACATAAGTGTCTATCTCCCGCGGGTTGGGCACGTTGTACGCGATGCCACGCACTATTGTCAACTCTAACTCGTTCTCGTTAAGGTCCGTATTGCATTGCACTATAGAAAACGTTCGGTTTTCGTAGCGGAATTTCGGTGGATCATCGCCAACGCTGCCGAAATAAAGGATATAGCTGTATAGTATAAATAAATAATAAAACACCAATAATATTATCGAGTTTAAAATAGTTTCTACACAATACAAGCAATAGAATAGTAGCGAAACTCAGCGGTCTTTATTATGGGTACGACAACGACGCCTATTTCTGCTCTGAAGCAGCCGTAGCTAGTGAAATTACTGGGCAAATGAGACAAAAAAATGGAAAAAAGAGACTTAACATCTTATGTCTCAAGGTGACGAGCGCAATTGTAGTGCCGCTCAGAATTTTTAAGTTTTACAAGAGTCCTGAGCGGCACTGCATTGTAATGGGCATGGCGTATCAATTACCATCAGTTGAACGTCCTGCTCGTCTCATCCCTTATTTTCATAAAAAAAATGAACCTTAGTAACTTATATAACTGGATCGAAATACGAACGTACCTACATACATTCTGTTGTCATGAAACGTTAGTTAGTTTATAGTAGACAGCGGAGGTGTGGCGAGGGTGCGATGAACTAAAGCAGGGAGGGGATAGTATGAACACAGTTCACAAATCGAACGTATTGAATTATTGTGGCGTGAGAGGTTTGTATAAAAAGGTATAAGAGGCATTTACTTTCTCAAAATTGATTCCTTTAGAATTATTTTTGATGTCATTTTTGATATCTACTAGATACTACTACCGCTTCGGAAACAAATGGCGCTCTGAGAGAGAAGAAGCGGCGCAAGAAACTCTCCCAGCATTTTTTTTTGCGCTCTTTTCAATAAAAATATACAATATTGTACAGTCATTTTTATCGCTATAAAATAATCACAATCTAGTCCCAGGCTGTCCGATCATTTAAATATTCAGCAGTGGAGTAATAGGATTTACGACAGCCATTTTTTTATAAAACATTTATTTATAGATAATGTCTGAATAGTGGCTGGGACTTTTTATAGAAGTGTATACCCTTAAAGCTATTATGTATCTTATGAAGCCTACTAGATTTAGCCACATTTGTATTTATATAGTCACAATTTTATCAACTTCTTCTCATTCAAGCATTTTTTATTGTAACTTTCCTTTCCCAAGTGTTGGTAAATGGTGAATCGTATAATGAGAAATTCATCATGGATAAATTTTTGGCCTACATTAATAAATATTATACAAAAAGGGGTTTTCTTTCGTGTCAATTCCGCCAATATTAGTCAAATTGAGTCTAGTGCCAGAGTTTGGCGTGTCAATATCTCCTGAGTATGCCTCGTGTAGAGGCGACACACGTGTCGAAATGTTTATAAACAAATATTTGCGGAATGAACACTAAAGAAAACTCAAAACACTTGGATTATCATGGATTCCCGCAAAGTAACGTCGTCTTCAATAAACGTTTTTTTTAACGAGATTAACCTCATGGCCAGTGCGACCACATCCAGATCCTGTTTGACGGACACAGCGAGATGCTCGAAGCGGTTGCTTTCGGCGATGTTTCCGGCGGCGCGGCAATGGTCCCGGTTGTCGAAGCACAGCTTGAGCTGGCTCGACAGCTGGCCGTGGAGTCGCGACATGACGTCATCATCGCCCGCCGTGATACTGCTGTCGTCTGGAGGTCCGCACTCCTCCGCTGATACAATATCGAAACTGAAATAAACATTTGAGCGACTGGATTAAAAAAAAACCGCGTCCTTACTATGTGTGTGGGAGGAGCTAAATTATGTCTGCAGCTATGCAAGAAAAAGCTTTGAATGTAGCAATATAATTTACCTGTGGGAGCCTCTTTTGCACTGGAAGTCGGCTAGATTATGCTTATTTCTACCGTGAAGCAGTAATGTGTAAACATTACTGTGTTTCGGTCTGAAGGGCGCTATAGCTAGTGAAATTAATGGGCAAATGAGACTTAACATCTTATGTCTCAAGGTGACAAGTGCAATTGTAGTGCCGCTCAGAATTTTGGGGTTTTCAAGAATTCTGAACGGCACTGCATTGTAATGGGCAGGGCGTATCAATTACCATCAGCTAAACGTCCTGCTCGTCTCATCCCTTTTTTTAATTAAAAAAAAAGTGAAGACTAACGGTTCTGTTACAGCTTGTATTGAAGCCATCGAGCATATGGCTTAAGTCTTCCATGGTCTCTGCCCTGACTACGATATCGTCGATATACGCCGTTGATATATTACATATTGTTTCGAGAGCCTGGAGAAATTCATCGAAGTTGGGAACACAAATGATAAGCGAGCCAGAGGCTGATCTCCTACCAGATGGACCGACCAAATAAAAGACTCTAGGTCCCCGAAGTTTAAGTCCATCGCCAGGGCCACGATGGACAGGAGTCGATGGAAACAAATAGTTCACTCCAAGTGTGGACCACTTGCTGATGACATCACGATCCTCAGACATGAGGGAACGACTAGAGAGAGATATTATATGCTCAAAATAAAACAAATAATTATTAATAATTTATAACACAAATCACAATAATGATATTCTAAAGTTATTAGTCTAGATAGTCATCTTCTTCTTCCAAGTCGCGCCAATAGAAAATTTACTTCAAAAATGTATCTGAAAATGTATGTAGAAAAAAAACAATGATTTATATACTACTAGCTGACCCGACAGTCGTTGTTCTGTAGATAATAAAAAAATACAGTTTTATAGGAATTTGCCGATAATATTTCATAACATCAAGAATTATTTCGTAAAAAATGTTATAATGAAGTTGTTTCACAGCAGAACTGTCAAACCGTGCGTGTATAAATTCTCTCATAGAAAATATCTCTATACAAAACAAATATTGGAAATAAAAACAATTATTGGTCTCAAATCGAAATAAAAACTATCCTATCTCTCAAGTTGGACCAAACTGCACTCCATGAAGTAATCCCCATTAAAATCCATTCATTAGTTTAGGAGTCCATCGCGGAGAAACAACGTGTCACGTAATTTATATATATTAAGATTTCTAGGCACAAATAATGAGTTGGAATTAAAAATGAATTAACCCTTGACTATGTATATAAATATATACCTATGTTATCATAACTTACGTGTCTTCTATTTTCTTCTTAGCGGTTGGAGGAAGGGGTATTGAGTTAAGGTCCACTGGAAGACCGCCTTTAGTTGCTTCTATTAAGGAATCGAATCCCTTGGCCGATCGAAGATAGTCTTTTGCTAGTTGTATATTACCTACAAGGAATATATATTAAGCTATAATACATCTGTCTTTGTCGTCTATTGTCTATTAAAGTATTACAAACTATTTTTTACGTGTTATGGATAATATACGTTTCCAAGAATTCAATGAAAATTGATGAACACTCTGGTAAATAATGAAAAAAGACTGGTCTTTTTAAAATATAAAACTTAGTTAAAATAGGAATTATGATATTTACATATGCAGCCATAAAACAGAAATTTGTGTGTCTATATCCCATAAGGGATGGAGACGGTGACAGTCATCAAACCGTAGTTTAATCAGATAGAACAACTGCGAACTTCCATCTGCATCATGTGGACGCCTGGATTCTACAACCTTCGTAAATCCTATTACTCCACTGCTGAATATCTAAATGATCGGACAGCCTGGGACTAGATTGTGATTATTTTATAGCAACTGTACAATATTGTATATTTTTATTGAAAAGAGCGCAAAAAAAAAAGAATGCTGGGAGAGTTTCTTGCGCCGCTTCTTCTCTCTCAGAGCGCCATTTGTTTCCGAAGCGGTAGTAGTATCTAGTAGTATAAGAAATGACATCAAAAAGAATTCTAAAGGAATCAATTTTGAGAAAATAAATGCCTTTTATGCCTTTTGTCTTTTGTGAGGAACTTCTCATCTCGCCCAGCCACTTTGTGGATTCAATATGGTTTTTTTATTATGGAATAGGAGGACAAACGAGCGTACGGGTCACCTGGTGTTAAGTGATCACCGCCGCCCACATTCTCTTGCAACACCAGAGGAATCACAACATTTTGAAGGTACCCATGTCGTATCGTCCCGGAAACACCGCACAAGGAAGCTCATTCCACAGCTTTGTAGTACGAGGGAGAAAGCTCCTTGAAAACCGCACTGTGGGGGACCGCCATACATCCAGATGGTGGGGATGATATCCTAACTTGTGGCGAGTCGTGCGAAGGTAGAATGGTTATTGAATGGTGGTAGCTGGTGCTGCAGTTTACCCGTTACTATTTAGGGATCTTCAATCTTTGAACATACTCTCAACTTAAAAACTGGCAACACATCTCTTCAGCTCTGGTGTTGCGAACCGCCACACCACTTCCTTAACTTGAGCTTCTATTATGTGTTTCCTTTTAAACATTGTAATAAATTTTACACTCTTTCTAAGCATGCAAATTTTTCCCCCCGTTGAGTTTTTTGTATGTTCTTCTCACTAACTCTACTTTTTCCGAACATATGGTAGATTTAATAATTTAAACGAAATATTAATAGTGACTATTCAAAAGCGCTTAGTTTAAGGCTTATTGAATAAAGTTTCGTTAACTTCGATAACAGGCCACCCTAGTGAATATAACCGAGGTGCCAGTACTAACCACTCTTCTTCGCTTTAATAGCGGCCTCTTTGAACTCCTTCTGCCTGTGCATCAACAGGAGCAGCTGTTTGTCGTTGCGGGTCAGTTTGGTCTGGACACGAGGCGCGGCCGGCGCCGGGCTAGGACGGGCTGGCTCCTGTGCGGCGCTGGGACGAGCCGGAGATCGATGAGACTAAAATAAAAATATAAAAAAAATATTTTACTCCCCACCCGCACTCCGCGCTTCTCCACGTGAGTCTGAGCCGGTCGGCGATCATTATAGCCCAAACACATGGTCGGACGGTAAGATGGATGTGGGTCGGCGCCTCGAACCGATTGTTCCGGCGTCATACTCCGGTAATAATAATAATAAACTTTATTTCAAGTATCATGACTCATATTAGTTATTAATACATTAAACTTATTTTTTATAGTAGTACTTATCCTAAACCTATTACTAATTAAGATAAATATGCGTGTCATTGCTGCGCCATTCCGTTAGAAATACTGCAGCAATGACCCACATATATGCAGACCAACGTGCTCGCAATCATCTTCAGAATGCTGTTGTTACCGCCCCGCACTCTGCTCACCAGGGATCCACATGTTTTGCGCACAGTCGCCCCATGCTTCCGCGAACATCCCTATATATAATAATCCTCAACCGAACCGCGTCCGATGGATCGGCCGTACCAAATCCGATCATGTGTTTAGGGTATTAGCAAATACGTCATCTTCATGACGCATACGTTTTTGTTTATATTTAACATATTTCGTGTTCTTAAGTATTTTAACGAATTGTATGTTGAGAAATATTAATATTTTTGTTGCATTGTTTTGTAAAAGGGCTTGTTTTATTTAAAAGATCTGACAGATTTTTGGTTCTATTATTTTCAATAAAAAAAGTGCAGATGTTTTATTTTGCACCGAATAAGCCTAACTTCCCGATGTCTAAAAAATTATTTTTTATGACAGTAATCATCACTTAGTATCCATTAACCAATGTCATCCGACTTTATCATTTCGTAGACTCACCCCCTCGGCAGGTATGGGCGCGTATCCATTGGGCGTTGGCAGTTCGTCAAGGGGCAGAGGTTTCCCCGCCGCGTGCTGTCTGATAGCGTCCTGGTACTGCTTCACAATGCGGCCCATCCGACGCGCCTTCATAGCGTTGCCGTCCGACTTCGCTTTAGCCTCTTGCTCCTGCCAGATTATTTAAAATTATTAATACAAATAAACCGTCACTTACGGCATATTCTTCGTCATGATATCTGATGAGCTTCCTCTACTTCAATCCTGTTGCAAGTGCGATGGCCGCGGCTAGACTGGAGAAAACGTGCGGATCACAGAAATAAATTGATATAATGGTTACACCATTTGGTTTTTTCGTGAACTTAAATATTTTTTTATGGAAATACGGGACGAGACGAGTAGGACGTTCAGCTAATGGTAATTGATACGCCTTGCCCATTACAATGCAGTGCCGCTCAGGATTCTTGAAAAGCCAAAAATTTTGAGCGGCACTACAATTGTGCTAGTCACCTTGAGACATAAGATGTTAAGTCTCATTTGCCCAGTAATTTCACTTGCTACGGCGCCCTTCAGACCAAAACACAATAATGCTCGCAAATTACTGCTTCACGGCAGAAATAGGCACCGTTGTGGTACCCATAATCTAGAAGGCATCCTGTGCAAAGGAGCCTCTCACTGGTAAATATATGTTGGTATATTGTTTTATGCCTTTCATGTTATATTATATTGCAACAAAAATACTATCAAAATGTTTTAATAAAAAATGATATAAAAGACATCTGAAATTGTTTTTCCTTGATATTTTCTTTTGAAAACGTATTTTGACTTGAGGCGATCAGCCCTCTTTTCTAATGCTTGAAATAATTAAAATAAAAATAATCACTCAGGATATGCTCAAGTGTGATTATAAAATTATCTACCTGAAAAGCGGCCAGTCGTTGTTTCAGAGCTTCATCAACAGTCGAGGCAGTTATCAAACCTGGTTGCTCTGGTGCAGCCACTGGGGCTGCTTCTGAAATTACACGAAAAAATTGATTATACTTCATAATACCCTTCTAGTATTATATGAACATATTGTAATAGTTGCCCTAAATAAAAATAAGTTTCAGAAAAGAAATGACTGTTAAAGATACTAATTTTAATTGTTTTTTTTTTATCTAGATAAGAGAAAGCAAATGGACAACAGACTCACGGGATGGGGAGTGGTGAGGCAACCGCCAATGGTTAAATAAAAATATGTGTCAAGAAATATTAGCAGTGACGATTTAAAAGTGCTTAGTTTAAGCCTAATTTAATGAAGTTTATTTGACTTTGACTTTAAAGTACCTTCTTCACTCTTCTCATGTGTTGAGGCCTTGAAAGCCGCAGCAACGGCCTCGGGGGAGGGCAACTCGTTTAGATCCATCTCCTGGCCCGACTTGTACGCTTCGACCACTATGTCGAACTGCTTTACCACTTTCAGATGTTCCAGTGCAAGTTGTTTGTCCCCAGCATGCTTGCATGCTAGAGCAGCCGCTTTGAACTCTTCTTTGCGTTCTGCAATTAATAATAGGTAATTGGTAGTCCGTCCGTCTGTCATGCTGCCTGCAAATTATGATTGACACCAAAAGTTAGCAGTCAAACACATCTCTCTTACCCACAGACGCCTTATAAATTGCGAGCGATTTTAGATCCCATATTTTTTTTATGGAATAGGAGGACAAACGAGCGTATGGGTCACCTGTTGTTAAGTGATCACCGCCGCCCACAATCTCTTGCAACACCAGAGGAATCACAGGAGCGTTGCCAGCCTTTAAGGAAGGTGTACGCGCTTTTTTTGAAGGTACCCATGTCGTATCGTCCCGGAAACACCGCACAAGGAAGCTCATTCCACAGCTTTGTAGTACGTGGAAGAAAGCTCCTTGAAAACCGCACTGTGGAGGACCGCCACACATCCAGATGGTAAGGATGATATCCTATATTATGAAATACAACGAAAACCAAGCTGATGACGAATAGTTCAATATCACCGATTGAAGTAGACAGCGTAACAGTAGACTACGTCGACGAATATACTTACCTCGCACAGATAATCTCCCCTACGAATACTACCTCAAAGGAAATACAAAACAGAGTAAATCTAGCATGGAAACGTTACTGGTCCCTAAAATAGATTATGAAAAATCCGTAATTACCACTAAAACTCAAAAATAATGTTTACATATATAGTATAGTTGCCACACATGGACACTAACCAACGATAATCTCAACAAACTAAAAACATGTCAACATAACATAGAAAGAAGTATACTAAGGATTAAGAAAAGTAATAGAATAAACTTAAAAGAAATAAGAAAAATGACAAACATTGCAGACGTATCACAAACTTTTAGTAAACTCAAATAGTAATGGGCAGGACATCTAATACGAGGCAAGGAAGAAAAATAGGCCAAAATAGTAACAGAATAGTATCGTAGAGAAGGAAAAAGACAGAGAGGGAGGCCGAGTCGTAGATGGAGCAACGATTAAAAAGATGCCGCTGGTATGACGTGGAGCAGATCATGTCATGACCGAGAACACTGGAGATTCTGGGGTAGGACTATGCGAAAGCAAAACAATCTGTGCCGATGTCTACTGATCTAAAGATGGTTGTTAAAGGCTATTAATATTATTATGAAATATAATACAAGTCTTATATAAATCCTCAGTGGCAAGTAGCAATCCTTTACGATATGTTGCGGTTATTAGCTCACCAATTACGATATGTCGTGATTATTACCTGACCAATGAGCATTCAGAACTTCGCACCCGCTCACCTCAATTGGTTGACTGGGTTGTTTGCATTGCGAGTCTACTGCGTTATAAGATCGATGGTTAGACAGCTGAATCTTGTCAGGGTAAATATTACTAATAGTAACCCTCTAACACCAAGTTGGCGAATTCCAAAAAAGCTGCTATATAAATTTAAAAAAAAAATATTGTATTTTTCAGTAGAATCTTGAGCGGCACTACATTGTAATGAGCAGAGCGTATCTCTTACCATCAGATGAAATTCTTACTCGTCTCCTCACATTTTCTCATATAACAAAACTTTTTCTATTATCTATCACACATCTAATTATAATGAAATATTTGTTTTTCATCGGGCCAAATTCAGTCATATGAATTTAAAACAGTGGGAAAAAGATTTTTTTTGTGTAAATTGAGCCTACATTTTTATCGATAATTTAAAGTTCTTCCGAGAAATAGACTTGCTACTCTTAGTTCACTTAGATGAGATATACGCTAACAAGTTCATGTCCAATATTATGAATATAGATTTTTTTGGTAAATTCATTCATGTCGGCTTACATACATTGAATTTTTCTTGTAATTAATGTCTAGGACCAAGGTTACAAATTGCACGAATCATCCTTTTCCGTAGCATTACGATTCAGATTGTATCCTCAATGCTATAATAGAACCTAACATTAGGTTAAGAAATCTGTATGTTCCGTCACTTGTAACCATTAAAAATAAATTAACTTTAATATAAAAAAAAACTTACTCAATATGAACTGCAGGCCTTCCTGTTTAGCTGGGTCCATAGTTGGTTCTGTGGACAAATGGGGAGGTGGCTCCTGAGGCTCAGGGGGTGTTGGGGGGCGCTCCTGTACTGACTTCAATGATTCTGTTCGTGGTGGTGGCATTGGGGCTGCTCTTCGCACCGGTGGATCAGGAGTGGGAGGTTGTGCTGGTGCTTCAGGTTGCTGAGGCTCTGATGGTGGCTTTGCGATGCTAACTGGAGGAGGTATGTCTTGCTCGTTTATAGGCTTGCCAGCTTTTGCTTGTTTAAGAAGGTCGCTCAGGGTTTTAAGTCCACGACCGAATCTGTGGGCAATTAGATGTTTTTGTCAGTCAAACTATATAAAAAGAACGTAAATATGATTCACAAAAAGAGCTAAAGACGAGGTAGGCAACACAAAACTAAGAGATCTGATACCTGCTTATTAAGATAACATTATGTACGAATAGCGGAAAGTATTCATTTATTAACGCCTACAATATGCTTGTAATGTTATACACCTATTTTCAAGGACCAATTCATTGCTGAGAATCCATCATCTAATTTGCGAAAAGTGTAAACATAAACATATTATGCCTATTACTCGGGTAAGTCGAGTTAGTAAGTCTTTTGTGGGGTGATATATATGGTTTTACAACAAAATACCAGAAAATGTTCAAAAACAAAATATATTACGAAATTTAAAATATTGTTAAAAGAAGTATGGAAAAGGTTGCTATAAGATGACTTTCTTAATAATACCACATATTGGGAATGGAGTGACCGCCGTCACGCTAGATAAATTATAAATTTGATTGTATCGAAATTTTATTTAAAAAAATAAGTTCGCTATGTTTGGTACGCCTGTTTTCTCAGGTCTCCGACATTCATTTCCGAATAGTTTCTGACTTTCAATAAGTGATTTCATATCCTATTTTGAATAAAAATATTTGAATTTATAAACTAAACTGCTGAAATAGACTTGTTATTACTTCCTCTGATGTCCAAATGGGCTTTTTTCCATAATTGGACTGTGCCTTATGTGAAGACGAGACGAAAAGAAGTGGGCTCAAGAACTTTTAAGCCTAGCGCACTCACTCAACGTCGGTCAACTCCACACACAACCTTAGAGTTTAATTTTGGTGGCGGGCATCGACCCGTCTATCCGTTTTAAGACAACTTCTTTTGCGCCATTATGTTATAATAAATTATAGTGTTTGCTATTATTACTTTGGAATCCGTTTCCACACTAGGAAGTTTGATGGCACTTTCTATCACCATTATTTATTAATAATTACAGAATGCCTTACTACTAATCTTACATAATGAGCCTGATACCTTTTGTGAAAGCGGATAAAAAGGGAAAAAAAATATTATCTTCTAAACTACGCAACATACATAGGGGTGATTCAGATACTCATCACCATGAGGCTCTCAAATTTTAGCTTTGGACGTCAACTTCTCAGCCAACCTGTATATTGATTAAGTTTGCTCTTTTCGTTATGTAATCAATATAATACTGAATCCTATTAATATTATAAATGTGAGTTTGTGTTGATGTCTGGATGTATGTTTGTACTTCTTTAATGCAAAAACTACTGAATGGATTTTGATGAAACTTTACAATAATATAGCCTACACACCAGAATAACACATAGGCTATTATTTATAAAACTATCGCGTGAATTATACTTTATATAGCAAAACAACGTTTGCTGGGTCAGCTAGTATAATATAATGACATCTCTTGTGGAATGACAACAAAATTTTAGGTCAGTTTTAATGTCTTGTGTGCTAAGCAAATAACAGAGTTCTAAACGGTGGTCTTGCATCTTGTGCCATATGGCAACAGCAAGCAAACAGGAGTTTAACTGTTCCAAGGTGCAGTCTAGTTATATAATTGTGTAATTTTTGTGTCACTCGGACACTGATGTCCATTTTATAACTGAAAAATTTCAATAAAAAGTCTAATTTGGTGTGAAAGGTTCAGTACCTATATTTTGGATGGGTTTTAAGAATCAGCCGGAAAATAATGTTGCAATATTTAAAAAAAATTTTGATTAATAATTTTGGTTATATTCTTTGTATATTTCATATTTACTTTATAGTCAATCAGATTATATTTATTATATCAATGTGTATTAAAATTATTGATGTAACGATTACCTTCTTGCACGATTACTTTCTCCTGCATCTTTAGCACTTTTTTCTGCCGCTGTATAATTCGTTATTCTGTCTTGAAGAAGGCTAATAGTGCTACTATCATTGCTGATGCTTCCTGGTGGAGGAGGTGCTTGTCTGCGAGCATTAGGTGGTGGAGGTTCATCACCAGCTAACCCATGTAATTCACTCAACAAGTCGGGGTCATCATCATCACCTATAAAGAGAAAAATATGACTACGTATATTTTTTCTAGCGATATTGTTTTCACATGAGGTACTTAGGCACTTAGTTTTGCTAAAGTAATAAAGCATGTGAAATCCCATCATATTTTCATGTTCAAGTTCAAGCTCAACTTTTTATTCGTAAATAAAATCACACATCATACATACTTAACATTGAGACATAAGATACTATTTCTCATTTGTGCAGTAGTTTCACTAGCTGCCCCGCTTTCAGACCGAAACACAATAATGCTTACAGATTACTGCTGCACAGTAGGAAAAGGTGCTGTTGTGGTACCCATAATCTAGCCCGCATCCTGTGCAAAGGAGCCTCCCACTGGTATTTTTTTTTGGTTTTCTGCGTTATGGCAATCTGTTATTTCAAACAATAAGCCACTGTTTAGGCTGCATCTGCTGAAAGTCATTGTCGAGAGCCCGAAATTGATGTAAAATTACTTTGCATCAAACTCTCCATTTATTATTGATATATTTTACTGAGATTTGTAATATCATGTCTCTTAAGCTTGGTGTACTGGATGCCACCCTTTCCGCTCAGACTTGGCTAGCTCGTTGACATGTGGTTTAGTTTGGGTTATTTCTTGCCGGACAGTTTTAATGCCGAGGTCTAGGTAAATGTATTTATTAATAATACACTGTGGGATACAACTGATAATAATACATAATTTACTTATACTAACTCTTACTAAATTAATTAGTTAATTTAGAGTAAAAATTGTGAAATAGTACCTAACCAACAAACAATATATGTTTGGTAAATAAGTCTTTTCATTATTCGATTTCTGAAAGCACTGAGACAGAGTGGGTAGAAAATATTCTACTCTAGAACAGCAGCAGTATCAGATGAAGCCACAACCTGAGAGTTGAACAAAGCATACAAGATGTTATGACGATAGATAACTTGAACGGTTAGCTCAGTTGAAAGAGCACTCACACCGAATGTGAGAGGTTGTGGGTGCAAGTCCCCCATCATTAGTCAAATATTGGTTTAAAATTTTATTTGAGTATACGAGATATTACCAGAGCCTTCATCATCTGATGGAACATCTTTTAAGCTAGCAGCAATCATAGCATCTAGATCTGCAGGAGGTAAGACCTCTGGTTTTCTTGGTTTGTTCTTTTTGGCTCCGCCTGTAATAGCAGCTAGTTCTGCCTCTAAGTCAACATCATCATCAGACATATTCATCAGCTCATCATTGTCTAGATCTGGAATATCTATTAGGCCATACTGTAATGAGAAAACAGTAAAATGATTAAAAAACTGTGTAATTAGTAGAAAATAATATTGATACTTGATAATAATAACTAAAAATTTTAATGAAAACAAAAGCTCAACAAAATTATTGTCATGGTATAGAAGGAAAAACAAGTGTATATGGTGATCCATAAGCATGTTTGCCTTTGCCCTTAGGTAGTTCATTAACATCCTAGTCTGACAGGCAAAATAAAATTGAATTCCTACTAGCGCTAGATATTTACTAACCCCCTTATTTATAATCCTCCGCTAACTTTAAACAGCCGCTTAGGAGTGTTTTTTCTCATTCTGACTTAGGTCAATAGAAGAAAATAGAATGAGAATTAGCAATACTTTAAGTTAGCAGACTATTATGAATAAGGGGGAGAGTCACTATGTTTTGTTAGAAAAAGTCCTAAAAGAACAAGACATTGATGTGATGTAAGTGATACACCCTGCTGGTAACTAAGCACAGTATCTCAGGATTTTTGAAAACTGAAAATTCAGTGCAGCATCACAATTGAGCTTGTCACTTTGAGATGTTAACTCTCATTAGCTCAGTAATGTCTCTAGCTATGGCACCCTTCAAACCAAAACACAATTATACAATGCTTGAACTCTACTTCTTGACTGTAAAACAAGGTGCCTCTGTGGAACCCACCTAGCAGGTAATCTGCACACAGAAGCCTCCCACAGATAGCATAATAGCTCATAATTAAATTATTATTATAGATGTCTGGTTTCCTTCATGCTATAGGTGTTTAAGAACTTTTTAACACACTAATTTGATAGCACAAATCCTTGGAAATAGTAAAAAAAATATTATATTATAATTAAGCAATAATGTGTTAAAGACATCATTGTGGTGTCTTTGTAAGTAACACTCAACAAATAGGGCATTTGTTATGTAATAGCACCACTGTGTACATCATTCTAAACATGAATTTTGAATACAAATATGTTCAATAGTTAAACAGGGTTTGCACATCAAAAACACACATTGTGATTTAGCAATGAATGTGTTACAGATGTAAATTCATCTTCTTTCATGCACCCTTTTATTGTTCATGAATGACTACCATGAAAAACATTACATATTAGAATTTTCAACATATTAATTTATTTTATTTTGGCATCAAACAGTAGCAAAATTACAATTTTAATGTTATATTATTACTAAAGAGAAGACTTAGTGCCGAAAATTACATACATAATGCTAAACATAAACATAAAGAGAACATTACTGTTGGGATGTTAAGTAAAATCAATAAATATTAAGATGAACATTTATCTAGACTCACTTAGTTTAAATAGTACTTAGTAAGTACTTTATTTATATTAACAGAACATTCATCAACAGTTTAATGCAGATAAAGGTTATGAAAGTGTGCTTTATTTTCCCAATATTATAAAACTTAAAACTAAATCTAAAGCATTATATTTTATAACACAATTGCAATTTATAGAAAGCAAATAAATAAATTTAAAATATGATAAAGCACAGCTTAAATACTTAATCTTACTTAAACAAACGCAATTGATTTTATTCATATTGTTTGACTTCAACCTAGATTAACTAAAAGACTGGATTACAAAATGTACACTAAGGAAATTTAAGTGTGGCTAAGAACTTAAACAGATACAATGACTCACCTGAGACAAATTACCCTTTTTTCTAGACATTTTTAATGAATATTTATATAAATAAACAATGAAATGAATAACAGAGTAGGCACAAGGCAGTCTAATATAATGAGTACTTATTATAAATCCAAATAATATTAAGAAGAAATATTATATTTTAACATAATATAAAATCTCTCATCTCTGATTACTAATCTATTTTCAATTTGTCAAATTCAACACGAAACACAACAACGGAACATTAACCAAACAATACTACAAAAGTAGCCAAGTAGGTACGAATTAAGAATCACAACAAACTTCAGCTGGGAGACTAAAAGTCTTAAGTCATTATCAGCTGCTGTCAAGATGTCAAAGTCATTATTCATGTCCTACTACGGTCACGGTTCACAATAATTTACAAAATAGATTCCCGTTATATTGGTTATACCTAATAAATAAAATTCTCGTGTGTCGCGGTGTTTGTTACCAAACTTCTCCGAAATGGCTGCACCGATTGTTATGTAATTTTTTGTGCATATCGGGTAGGTCTGAGAATCGGCCACCACCTATTTTTTGGAGCCCAAAAAATTTGTTTCATTTTGTTTTTATTAATTTACTTTGCAAACGCTGTATGTTTGTCAGATCAGCTAGTTATTATATAATATTATTATCTTAATTTTAATTTCTAAAATTATTACTATTTCGGATGCAGGAACTACTAGTCTGCCCTACCCCTACAGTGTTTTATAAAGGCTGGAGACGCGTATCACGTAGACCCAAATTAGTCTCAATAACTCGTTGTATATGATCACCCTCTTTGACCATCGTAAAAGCTCGTTAAAACACGAAAATGTTTAAGGTTTAACGGGTAAGATACTAACATAACCTCAAATTGAAAAAAGTTAAATAAATATACAATACTTTCCGCGTTTTCTGGGTTGATATGGTCTGTATATGGTCTATGGTGCTAAAGCCTTTTAAAATCCGACTTGTTCGGGAGGCTAGAAGTTGTTGAACATATGGAAAAGCCGATTTGTGATAACCCTAGAAAACATAGCTCAGAAGTGTAATAGGTCTAAAGTTGTTCACAGGAGTACCACCACCTCTCAAAAGGTCGACTGTAATCCGATCATCACCCAGCGTTGCTTGTTTTAAGCTGTTTTAGGTGAAAATTGTAAACTAATATTTTTTATTTTTCAGTGTAAAATGTCATAATTACGTATTAACAAAGCCTAGTCTACGCAAGGTGGTCACGACGAGCCCATACAGTTGATTCGGTGTTCCGTCTAGGAACGTAAACTCGCAACAGTCTGTGTAGCGTGATACAATCTACACTGAAATTGGAAGCGAAAGTGAACAATACTTCTTGCTTCTTTTCACCCCATTACATTTCTGAAATATGTAATTTGCATTGTGTATCATAATTATTATTTGTAGATATTGCATGTCCATCATAATATATCATTGTGAACTTGATCCGATAGGAAATGTATGGGCGTCCATGAAAAAGACAGTGGCACAGATGAACATCGGAAAGCCTTACAGTGAAACGCCAGAATTAATGGTAGATGATGCATTAAAGAGTGGCATTATTTTTTATTTTTATTTTATTTTATTTTATTCGGGAAACAAACAGTACAACTTAATACACTTAAAAAATAAAACTTAAAATATAAATCACTGACCAATAAAAGTTTCCACAATTAAATAGTACATAGAAAAATGCGAGCAAATTAATTACAATTTAAAAGTACCTATTTGTAATGAAAATAATAAATATTAATTAAATATATTGAATTGAAAATAACAAAATATTTATAGAAAATTATATATGATTTTAGTAATAATATTAATAATAAAAGCATACATTTTTAAGTTAATAAAGAGATGCAATATTTTTTATATATAATAATAATGAGAATTAATTAAAACTAAGACATTTTCTTAATTTGTTCAATCAACTTCTGTATCGACCCTGAAAAGTAATCAATTGAACAGAATTCTTTGTTGTATACTAAACAAGAACGATGGATGAAGGCATTTTGTGCATAGTTAGTGCGTGTAGTATGTAAATTAAATAAAGATTTAATTCGCGAAGATTGTCTTGGACATCGGAAAATAAGGCAATTAAGAAGAAGTGGAGAGTCAATCATATTATGAAGTAATTTTAGCAGAAATGTTTGATCCTTTACCTTACGACGTTTTTCCAGAGAGATTAAGTTAGGAACATATTGATCGATAGTGGAACACCTAAATTTTAAATGCTTTAAGAATTTCGTTTGAATTTTCTCTATTTCTTGAATATGGACATTGTAATGAGGATTCCAAATTACCGAGCCGAATTCAAGTAAAGAACGAACAAATGCATTAAATAGAAGAATCAAGGTGGTAATATGTTTAAAATCTTTACTGACTCTAAGAACAAACCCAAGCATGCGATAGGCTTTTGCAGTCACACATCTATAGTGGTGAATAAAGGTTAACGAGGAGTCAAGGTGAACGCCCAAATCTCTCACCCATGAAACCCGTTCAATAAGATTTTTATTTAAAGTATACTTGAATTTAATAGCATTTTTTTTGCGAGAAAAAGATATGACGTTACATTTTTTAATTTTGAGTTGTAAGAGGTTATCATTGCAATATTTACACAATTCATTCAAATCATCCTGTAATAAGCTACAATCCGAAGGTTTACTTATTGTTTTATATATCTTCATATCATCAGCATAGAGAAGAATTGAAGAATGTTTAAATACTGCAATAATGTCATTTATGTATAGGTTAAATAAAAGGGGTCCAAGATGAGATCCTTGAGGAACACCAGAAGTTACAGGCACGAACGTAGAGCAGTAACCTTTAACTGTAACAGCCTGGCTTCGATCCCTGAGGTATGAAGTAAGCCAACGGAGCAGGTCGCCATGTATACCGAGTTCTTCAATTTTACGAATTAAGATAAGGTGACAGATTTTATCAAAAGCTTTTGAATAGTGGGTATACACAACATCCACCTGGAAGCCTTGATCCATTGCAGTAGTTACCTGATGAACAAACTCACACAAGTTGGACTCCACAGATTTATTGCTAACGAAACCATGCTGTTGAGGAATAATAATGAGTCGTAGAATAGGAAAAACACAATCAAATATAATTTTTTCAAAAAGTTTAGCAATAGTACATAATTTGGATATGGTTCTGTAATTTTTCACATTGTGCTTATCACCTGATTTAAAAACTGGTACCACATAACTTTGTTTCCACAGTTGAGGCATAACGCCACTACAAATAGATTTGTGGAATAATAAATAAAGAGGAAGAGATAGAGAGGTACGACACGTCTTCAAAAAAACAGGAGGCAAGCCATCTGGCCCACTTCCCTTATTAATATCCAGTTTACTGAGGTATCTCTTTACTATAATAGGAGAAAGTGAAACTGATGCAATGCTAACAGAGCTATACTTACTCGAAGCACTTACACAATTATTATTGTTGGTTAAGACAGGTGACTCATAAATGGATTCAAAATATTTATTAAAAAGGGAACAAATATCATTTCCGTCACTTGCCGTTAATTCGCTTAAATTCATAATATCAGGGATATAACTGGAAGAGTTTTTCGCTCGGACAAATGACCAAAAGAATTTGCTACAATTTTTTATTTTGTTTTCGGAATTTGAAATATACAAGTCATAATATTTAGTTTGTAACCTTTTCTCGCGATCACGCAACAGACTAAACGTATCATAATCAGAAATTCTGTTATAAATTTTCCATTTCCTATGGTACTTTAATTTTTCTTTAATAACTTTTATTAAGCATCTAGGGTACCAGCAGGGAAACTTATGGGTACTTCTTAAAATTTTGACTGGAATAAAATCATTTACAATTTTATGCATTATTTCATAAAAAACATTAACTGCATCCAAGATATCACGGCCATCCAATAATTCAAACCAATTAATTTCGGACAGTGCATTATTGATTTCCTCGTAGTTAGCACGGTGAAAAAGTCGAATCAATCTAGCATTTGGCTTAATTAATCGTAAATTCTGGATAGAAAATAATATTCCCAGATCTGGGTGATGTGCATCCTCTTTAACAGGCGGTTGAGTGCAACGACTAACGGAACAGTGGCAGTCACTAAAAACAAGATCTAAAAATCTGCCATTTACATTATGAACTGAATTAAATTGCCTCAGATCAGCAAAATTCATAAAGTTGGCCAAGGCATACACCAGACTATTATCGTCGCAAAGGTTACACAGGATCATGACATTGTCATTCCTATCCCACTGCGCAGTCGGAACATTAAAGTCACCCAACACCATGAAACTATCGTTAGGATAATTTAGCTTCTCATCCGAAACTAATTCAAAGAAATCAATAAGCCTCTCACAATGATGGTTAATATTAGGGAAATAGCAGCAATATATATGAAGTGACCTGGTTATTGCAGTAGACATCAACGATACTGTTACTTTCACTATTTCAGCTGAAAAGTTGCTCAATTGAATGGATGTCGACGAACGAACTGTTATGTTAGACTTTAAGGCGATAAGTACACCGCCGCCCATTTTGTCACCACGTACAATATAATTTCTATCACATCTATGGACAGTGTATCTTGAATCAAAGAGTTCGGAATCAAAAATACCATCATACAACCACGTTTCGGTAAGACAGATAATATCATACTCCCCATGCAACATTGCCCTGAAGAACTTATTAGTTTTTGTACGCAAGCCTCGTACGTTTTGGTACAAAATGTTTAAATTATATCCCATGATTTAAAAAGTTTTAAGCAATTACACGTACAAAAAATTCTGTATAATAATAATTATAACTCCACTATTCAATATTTGCCTGGTATTAAAAGAAAAATTATAATATATTACATAATAAATATAAAAAATAACTATAATAACATACATTAAATAGATTCCGCGACTAAAAACCCATTTAAAAGATAACTTATAAACACAAATGCCTTAACAAACGTTAAAAATTAAAATTGAGCAAAATGCATTATAAAGATATAAACAACTATAGCAGGAAAACAAAAAGACTCCATAACATGATGTGCCATAGTTAGATATATAAGTAATCCTTATACAATTTTGTTTAAATCATTCACATTACATATATTTAGTACAGCGCTATTTTCGGAACGTCTTAACATTATACTGCAATTTTTTATCCAAACATATTTATAATTCTTCTCCTTTGCTATTTTTTTTACAGATAGCAGCAAGGTTTTATTTGAACTTGTTAGATGATCGTTAAAGTAAACATTATTATAATTGTTTGAAAAACCTAAATCATTACCCTTTATCTTTAGTTTTCTTGCTTGTGCAAGGATTTCATCTTTTTTCCATCGACTTAAAAATTTCACGATGATAGGTTTACACTTTTTAGCATCCTTATTTTTGTTTTTGGTGATAAAAACTCTGGTGATAAAATCAATGTCGGTGCTGGGATCAATTTTAATGGAGGTTTTGCTGGCAACATTTTGTAAAATAGAACACAGATTTTCATTTTTATGTTCAGGAATTCCATAGATTTCAATATTCGATCGACGAGCCCATTGCTCACGATTATTGTTTTCTGTAAGGATTGATTGCATTGTAGATTTTACTTCCTCAAATTCAGATAACTTTCCACTATGCTGATTTAATTCTTTTTCACATTTTTCAATACGTAAAATTAAACTATCAAATTTTGAATTAAAGAAGTCCAAAGATTCCTTTATACAATTGAAATCCTGTCGAATCGATATTAATTCATCTTTGAGTGGAACAACTGCTGATTTAAATTATTCCTTCAAGCTTGAAAATTCCGATGTGACAACCGTCCTAATCAACTCCAGTAAATTGTTATCATTTTCGGCTTCTTCACATGACGTGTCCACATGAATACGCGAAAATGAACTACCACCTCTTTTAAAATTTATATTTTCATTTGACTTATTAATGACACCACTACTACGTATAGGGGTATTATCGTTGTTTGTTTGCCTGGGTAACATTAAAGAGCACTCCGGGCACAACCAATGCTTCTTCAACTCATTTTTTAATTCCTTTTTATTATCAGTTGCAAAGAGGCACTGAACATGATAATTTTGTCTACATTTAGTGCAAGTGATAATCTCACCACTGCTTCCTGTTGTCAACTTGCAACACGCAAACTTCAAATTTTATTTATAATAAGAATATACTAAAATAAATAAAATAATAAAATGTTTTATTATCAGTTGCAAAGAGGCACTGAACATGATAATTTTGTCTACATTTAGTGCAAGTGATAATCTCACCACTGCTTCCTGTTGTCAACTTGCAACACGCAAACTTCAAATTTTATTTATAATAAGAATATACTAAAATAAATAAAATAATAAAATGTTATTCACGGCCGAGATTTGAACCACCGACTTTCAACAGTTTAAGTTTGGACACTCTTGAATACCGCAACGCCAAACTGTCTTGAGTGCAAGTGTTGAAATAAGGCATGCGATATTGCACTACTGGCCACAACATTAACTGAGGTCATTGAACTTATTAGCTGAAGGACACACAATGTCACCTCACAACAATATCAATCACAAGATTTCATGTTTGAATGCTTCAAAATAAGTACTAAACTAACTGATTTTATGTTTAATAGCACTAGTAGTTCAGCTTAGATATTAATTAACATAAAGAACACACTTCTTATCAAGTTTTTACTGTTTATATACTTCTTTTTGAATAAAATATTACGATGAAACGGAATTACACTTGCTCAGTACGACATCGCACTATTGACTGTACTTCACATGATAATTGCTATCATGTGAAGAAGCAGCTAGAAGAAGAGTATTGGATAAACGATGAATATCTAGACGATTAATGACCTTTTTAAAATTAATAAACATTATTATTCTCAGGCACTTCATAAGTATTATGAATATCAAACATTTGAAGATAGGAACATTGTAATTCAGAATAAAATTTCAAAGAGTATTTGGGTAATCCCAATATTAACAGTATCAACTTCGCTTATTCAGTGTATAGCCAGTATTACCAGCAGTAGATTTTTTGAAATTCCCGCCGAATCACAGAGATAGCTTTCAATAGCCAGACTCTAATGTCAGCCAACTGCCAAAAGTTCGTTGTCACAATAAACTTCAATTTAACATTATCCATAACATAGAAAAGTTCCGTTTCAAGCAATTAGAACACTTATCAAATAACAAAAGTCAATCGAGATTATGTTTTAAAATTGTAAATCTTAGAGGATATAATATATTTTACCAATTTTTTTTTATAAATAATTTGGGCCAATAATATAAATATTCTATTAATTGCAATATTTTTGACAGGGCTACGACATAGCTCTGTCAAAAATGCGTGTGGATGTGCTGCGTACTATGAAACATGAAACATTAGGTACATTTTTATCTGTGGTTCCGTGAGTGACGTATGAACGGCCGAAACGAAAACGAAAGAAAAGCCTCTTGTGCCGTTGTTATCTTCTATCATTTCTAAAGAATGGAGACAAACGGCCAAGTAAATGGGCTTAAATCTAAAAAGAAAGACAATGGAGATGGGAAGGATAACTTATGGTAATTGTATAATGTTCACTTAGAAATAACATGCAGCATCCATATAGGGTATCCAATGTGTCACACCTACGTCGTGATGTCAAGTCTCACCTGAGAAATATGTGACCTAGCTGCGTCGTCGTACCTTTGTTTATGTAGAAAAAGTGGTACCTTTCACGGCATTTTATCAATCTCATAAAGGTCGCTCATAAGTTCAAATGAAACATAGCTATAATTTTCAGGTCTGCTATTTTAGAGGAAGTACAGAACCAAGGTAACACAAAACTTCCTTCAAATAAAAATGTGTTAGTCTTGGGTGATAATGAGACTGGTAAAACAACGCTTATAGCTAAGTTACAAGGAGTTGAAGACCCCAAGAAAGGTTCAGCACTCGAATATGCATACATAGATGTAAGGGATGAATATCGTGATGGTGAGTTAATACTCAATTATAAATTAAATAAGTTACATTATAATTCATGTTATTTTGTAGTTAATATATTTAATTAAGCAAACTAAAATACAATCATTAAGTGAAAACAAATGTGAAGTTAACATATATCGATATTGTTACCTCTCAATAGTGTAACAGTTACAGTGTAAATATACGTAGACAGATGAATAATTTTTCTTAAATATTGTGATTATTATAATGTTAACACCTGGAACAAACACTAGATTTGCCTGCCACCGGTTAAGCTAATTCTTATATTGGACGAGGCTTTATAATGTTCCAACATGGTTCCAAAAAATGTACAAAGTAAATGTGTTATAAAATTCAGAGATACCACACTTTGGGAATGGAATCATTGTCCCCAGGCTGATTAATAAATAAATTCAATTTGCAATTTACCAAAAAATAAATTTCTTGGTTCAATTTGGTACTTTTATAATCCTATTTAAAAATATTTTTGTTTAAATTTATTAGATACACATTTCGAATAAACTATTAATGTACATCCAAATATGACATTAAATATGCCATCAGCACCGTTAACGAGACAAGCTACCTTAATCATTGAATAAACTGTTAAAATGAATACATTAACATATATCTTTAAAATTAAATTCTCTTACATTAAGTATAACAGTTTTGCTATTAACTTTGGGTATGGATGTTACGCACTGATGACAGATTTCATAATGTTAAAAAATATTGTTTTTGACTTTCCTTGCTTAAAATTTACTTATTGCCAGTGATTTACTTAGCACATAAGCTGTAAATTGTGTCTATCCCATGCAGTCTTTGAATGTGAAGATTATTTAATGTTTTATGATGTTTCCCGATCTTTATAATATGGGTATGTGTAAACACATACCCATTTTTTCAAATTTGAAAAAACCAAAAAGTATTATGTTGCAAAAGAGTATGGACAGTAGTAATTGCTTAACACCAGATGACCCATAAGATGGTTTGTCCTTATATACATTGTAATGAACATCATGAAAAAGTCCCTTTCCATGGCTACAGGAAAAAAGAGTAGGGATAGACTCCAAAATATTCGGATGACAAATGTTCAAAAGGAAATCAGCCGCCTCACCCTCAGCAACGAGGATACAAACATATGAGATAGATGGCGCCACATGCGACGCTGACATAATATGTCTGGTGTCAAAATGGCGATTCCTTAACATAATTATTTGTTAGAATTCAGCATAATAAAGCTGTAACATGTGTTAATTAATTAGTTATCTTGCAGACCAGACAAGGCTCAGTGTTTGGGTGTTAGATGGTGATCCTGGGCACACAAATTTGCTCAAATATGCACTAAGCACTCAGACATTCCCACACACCCTGGTCATCTTCACAGTAGCCATGACCACCCCATGGGGCATACTGGATCAGCTACAGTGTTGGGCAACAGTGCTCGCTGACCATATAGATAAATTGGATCTCACACCAGGTTGGTTTAAGAATATTGATATACTTACACAAATAAAATTTATGAACAATGAGGGTCTTGAACCCGCTTCCTCTCTTATTTGGGTGAGTGCTCTTCAACCGAGGCATCTATATCCGATGTTCAAGTGACATATTGTTGATAAATCTTGTATGGCTTGTTTAACTCTCAGGTTGTGACTTCAGAATCCCAGAAGTGAGGGTTATCACTTTTAAAAAAATAACAAATTGATTAGAACTTTAGATTGATATACTATTTAGTGTTGATACAATTTAGAATTTGTATTTGTAACATCTGAAAACTGATTCTGAACTAACTTAAAATTATAATAATAATCAACATATTGAACATAATTGTTAATATTTTTTTTATTGATTTCTCAAAATTGTATGAACATTTATTTATATCTACATCGGCCCGAAGATGTCCACTGATGGACAACGGCCTCCCCCAAAGATCTCCATGACAATAGGTCCTGTGCTGTCCTCATCCAACATATTCCGGTGATCTTAACCAGATCTTAGGTCCATCTTGTGGGGGGCCTACCAACACTGCATGTATGTAGTCGTTATTATTTTATGTTATTTATATGGTATAAGACAATTAAGTATAGACTACATTACTAAAAATTACACCTATGCATCAATTTCACTTTATCCACTTTGAATGTAATAAAGAAAGCACTAATACCTTATGAGTTACTTCTCTATCATACTGCCTATTGTGTCATATATAGGTTTTTTTTTAATGAAAATATGGGATGAGACGAGCAGGACGTTCAGCTGATGGTAATTGATACGCCCTGCCCATTACAATGCAGTGTCGCTCCGGATTCTTGAAAAGCCCAAAAATTCTGAGTGGCACTACAATTGCGCTCGTCACTCTGAGACATAGGATGTTAAGTCTCATTTGCCCAGTAATTTCACTAGCTAAGTCGCCCTTCAGGCCGACACACAGTAATGTTTACACATTACAGCTTCACGGCAGTAATAGGCACTGTTGTGGTACCCATAATCTAGCCGGCATCCTGTGCAAAGGAGCCCCCCACTTGCAGGTATAGGCATAGATATAATATGAGCAATATAATTGTTTTATTATTATCAATATATTATCTTTTTAATGTGCTTAATTGAGTGATTTGAAGTCAAAATATACAGGGTTATCACTGTTCACAACCAGTTTTATTTTTGAGTGTATAATATGTGTAATAAGCATGCATGCAGCATGCGACACTAATATTGATTACAATATAATTTTTTCGTGTGTAAGAGGAATATCTTGAACTTTAAACTGTAAGGGATTTTTTCTTCATCAGAAAGCAAAGCAAATTTTATTGATAATACTGGAGTCTTGCCTCGTCTTAAAAAAGTTAATGCACTTTTTTCCGAAGGTACCCATTTCATATTCTCCTGGAAACACCACATTCGGAAGCTCATTTTATAGTTTGGTTGTATGTGGAACAAAGTTCCTTGTAAATCGCACTGTAGAAGAACACCAGATATTACATTCTGATTATGAGTATCATATAGGTACTGATAATGGGGAGACATCCTTATTTGTGGCATGTCATGTGAAGCTGGAATGGAATTTGGCAACTCAGATCAAACAGCTCATTGGAATAGTTCCCCTGATTAATGTGGTCAAAGACAAACAATGAAGTGTCATCCCTAATCAATGTCAAGTTATATATATATCCCCTGGCACATTCCCTATTTGGGGTCGGCCCTCCTGATACAAGATCGCCACTGTCTGCGATCTTGGGTCATTACTGGCGTTAGGCTTAGCATCGTCATGTCTTTGTTAACAGTTCTAGTCCAGGTATTTGGTGGGCGGCCTCTGCCTCTCTTTGCCTCATCCATATCCATGACTCGTCTCGTCATATGGTGTTCGTCCCTACGCATAACATGCCCATACCAGCTTTGTCGGCCTTCCTGCATTTTATGATGTATAGGTGTAATTTTAAAGGTGCCTCGGATATACTCATTACGAATTTTGTCTGACCGTGTTACACCCCCAGACCAACGCAACATTTTCATTTCGGTGACATGCCAAGTTACAATGTTACAAGTTACAAAATCAATGCCAAGTTACAATTAATTATTTTTAGAGAAACTGAGTGAAAATAGCATAAATCTGCAGAATGGTTTTTTTTTTATGATCAATATATTTCAAGTGTTCAATCATACCTTCACCTGGATTCACACAAAGAAATTTTGTGGCTAATTTTAATCACTAGGCATTCATTCACGCTTTAAAAACTACATAATTTACATAAATATTCATAATGAATTTCCATGTCATTTCAGTCATATAATATTTTAAATACAAAAATGTACATGAATATATTTTTTTGTTATATATTCGTAAGTATTACTGTGCTTACATGTTCGTGCTCCCTTATTCGCCTCGCGCCGACTTTTCGCGAGCGAGCGCTACGTAGCTGAGCATAACAGCCCAGTGTCATCAAATACCCACAAAATAAAATACAGCGCGCATAAAGAAATTTTATTTCGAAATATTTCCGGTTAGCACCTTATTTTAAGCACAAAGCTGTTATTTTGACATTATTAACAGACACTTGAATATAAGATATATAGTAGGTATGATGTTTAATACATCGATAGTTTTAAAATAACCATTCTAAAACCTACCCGTAAAATACACGTCTTTCCATATTCTACATGGATATTCTGCCTAACACGCTCTTACTAAATAATATGGTGCTTTTGTGAATGAAAAATGGGTTATGGTGAGCAAAAAATACGAACCCAAATTGGAGTCGCCCAAGCGATCCTTAAGCCATGAAAGAAGGTTTCGTAGATTTACCTTTAAAGCTCAGTAGGAATACTCCATTGATGTCTGGCCTGTGGTATTGGAACGGAGCCTTGTCTTTTAAAGCAAACACACAGAAGCTTATAAAAAGCTTTTAAGATGTCGTGCTAACAGAGAATGCACGGGGTCAGCTGGACCTAGATAATTTGAATATCGAGGTTTTCCAGCGCGTGAAAGAACTACGAAATGCTGCAGAACGTCAAACACAAAAGTATCATATCTGGGTAATGCCTTTGGACATGAGAGATGCGAACTTTTACAACTTTTGATGATGGTTAAAATAGAGGGCAAGCGAAGCGGGGGCGTAGGAGAAAACAGGGCTCCGAAACCACCTGGAATGGACCAATATGAAAATTGTGGAAGGGTTGTTTCGTATGGTACAAAACAGGATGAAGTTACTCTAAGCAGTGATCACATACTATCTGGGGACATTATCTTTTGAATAAACAATATCCAATTAAAATAAAGCTGTGCTTGCCTCCTATAAGACCTTGGATGGATCACAAGTTATGCGCTTAAGTTATAGTTTCAAGTATAAGTTAAAGCAAGCGCATAATGTTTACCATGATCATAATATTTATTTGTCGCGGTGAGTCATCAGTTGCGTCAGCAGTGATACGATCGATGTAACAGGTTTTGTGTGCTCACGCTCAGTGCTTGCTGCTCGATGATGGACGGTGACCCACTGATTGTCGGCGGCGTGACAGGATTACTAATCATTTGATTATAATCGTTGAAAAGCGCCTGTTTAGTTTCTAACTCACTTGCTAAACATTTTTCCGTTTTTAACTTCGCTAAGAGAATTGAAAATTTTCAAAAATTCGGGAAGTTATTGGTGTTAAGTACTTTTTTTTCACATGGGTTTTTTTTGGAATAACTTTTAAATGGCTTTATCTACACCCATGCTTTAAATCCTCTATTAAAGATTCTGAAATAGTTAGCTTATTGCCAACATTAAAACACCCAATGTTCTAATAACCATTACATCATCTAAACGAGTGTTGTAATGTTGTACTGAATTTCATAACAACACTCCTATTTTTTTTTTCAATCCCTTCGTGCTCAATCAGTTTTAACAGACAGCCACATTCTTATTGCTCTATGCGTGGTATCTGTATGAATTTCAAAAAAATAACATTTTCGTTTACGCGCGTTCCGCACTACCAGAACGTCGCGCGCCGTAAAAAAAGTAGGTTATTCGAATCCCCGCCATTTTTCTTAGATATTTTGATTGTTTTGTTTACAAAAAATGAGCGATTCATTTTAAACGCTGCAAAAGAACATAATATTCAAGTGAATTATTGCACTACACAAAATGTAAATTACTACATTAATAAATAATTCTTTCATTAATACTTAGTTTATTTGTATATAATCAGTATTGCATGATATTAGGTTACTACTACGACTGGCTGTTTTAATGTTAGCAGTAAGCTAACTGTTTCAGAATCTTTAAGAGGATTCATATTATGGGTGTAGATAAATTCTTGTCATGCAACTGTTGGTAATTAGGTATTAAAACACTCATGTGATACTGTTTTTATACCCCTTATTAATGAAGATTATAATAAGAAATGTGTTTTTCGGAATTTCTTCGAGTTTGATCAATTGAAACTCAAAGACTCTTTATGATGCTCAAAGAAAGGTTGTCGAAAGCCGCCAACCGCGTGAAATTCGGTTCATTAATTCAAAAGTTATTGCCGTGTAAAATTAAAATTTATAATATAGGGTTTAATTAACTTTTATAAGACTTGTGAGCTCGAGAAGCTCAAAGCATAGAACAGCTAACTCTTTGAGCTCGAAGAGCTCAAAGTCGTCATAAGTACAATTTGAAGGCTTAGGTATGGAATTAGCGGGACGCTGCAGGGATAGCCTTTAGGGTCAACCGTTTATTCTTAAGAATAGGTCAATTTTTTTTAAGAATAGACGACAAAGAAGCAAACAGTTCACCCGATGCTAGGTTGTCGGCGCCGCTTCTAGTTAGTCCTTGATAGGGTCAATATGCGTGACGGTTCATCTTATTTCAACCAGCCCAGGTCCTCCCAAATAGCTAGCAGCCTCTTCAGACTGCTACAGGCGTCCAGATGCGATAACACGAGATCGAAAGATTTATGCCCGTTCTGTGCCCTGTAAGCGCATACTGTGGAGTTTCTTGTGGCTCCATGCTATCTCAACATTAAGGGGCTGTCTGTCACTTCTATGGTGTTATATTATTGCACTTGTCTCATACCAGATAAGTCACTGCAGGACCGTTGACGACCGTTTATGTTTTATCGGATCAAACTGGAAGCAATGACATTTAATTGTATGGTTTAAACGTAGAAGAAAATTTCATGAATACGCATCCAAATGGTGAGGATGATATATTAGTCTGCGGCGTGTGTATGGTGGAATTTGGTGGCATATAGATATGCACTAACTGCGGGTCGTTGACAGACTATCTAGAGACTCACTTTGCGCTACGTGATCACCGCAGCGCATTGAATTCTCAGTTCTAGTACAGGGATGAGCCACAATCTGTTGTTGATCCGGTAATTTGCACTCATATGTTTTGTAAACTGTGGTTGAATATGTACCTCCCTAATCAAATAACAATTACAGATGTCCAGACGTAAAAAATATGCATATTAGCCCATGATGAAGCTGAAAATGCTCGAGAGGCGTTATTTATGCATACAAAACGCTGCTTCAATAAATTCGTAGATTTTATGTGGGAAATGGCGCGCTTATCGCATATTATTTAAATTATTTACGACTTTGTCATTGCAAATGTACGGTGAATAGAAGCAGGGAATTAATTAAATGCTTTCTTTAATTATAACGATAGTTGAATAAGCATTGTGTTTCAATGTATTTCGTATTTATATATTAGTGAAAGGCAATTATAGTAGGTACATAAGTGTGCCAGCTCTCGGGTTTATCGTATTTGGTAACAGTTATTCATTGTTCCGCGGTAGTGGATTCATTTTTTTGTCTAGACGATATCGTTATTTCCGAGACAATTCCTAGATTGCGGTAAAAATTTCAATTGTAATGAATGAATTTAACCGTTCATTACAATGATGTAATGATTATTTTATTCTTTCACAGGGCAGGTCATTTAAAATGTCAATAGATGATTGTTGATTTAAAAAACAGTTATTTAAAATTGATTTTAGATATAAGTTGCTAAAATAAACTTTACTGCTTTAGATTGGGAAAGGGGATTTGTTTCACCGTCGTATTATTACAAATATATATTTTTTTTATTTACAGAAGAAAAGTTACATAGTAAAAAGCAAAAAGTGCAAAACTGGGTCAGATATACAGAACCGGGTGATGAATTGGAGCCCACCGCTTCATCGCCGATGAAGAGATCATCACGAAATCTCTCAGACGAGCTGGACAGTGATGAGGACGACAATCCGCTGCCGGATGGTGTGCTCACAAGGAACCTTGGCTTGGACATTGTCGTTGTTGTAACAAAGGTAAACAAACTGCTTTCAACACAGCATAGTTACGTAGGTAGGTACTTATATTGTTGGCTTAGCGGCCCAAAGTTGAGTATATCTTGCCTTTGTCATTAAGATAACTCGCCACCCTGAGATGAGAGTCATTAACCACCTTAATTTAACCCAAATCTTTCTGGATTTTCTGGTATTTCGGACCAACACAGGAAGTCTTCTGGTAGATCGACTAAGGAAGACTGTGTAACGCACCATCCTTTCGCATTACCTGATAACAGAAATGTAGCATACATGTTCAACATCCTTCGTTGAATTGTTACGCTTTGTTGGTAACTCTCTGTTTTTCTTCTTTAGATTTTATCTTTGGTGTGTGGTAAAAAAGTATACGCAAGACGAGATAAAAAAAGGCCATTACAAAACGCGTCCATATTTTCGGCGGGGATGGCAAGCACGGCTATGGCACGGCAGAATGGTCTGCTTCCCTCTCTAGTTGCGTAATATTCTATTTCATTCTATTATAGAAAGGCAAATCAGCTTGTAAGAGCTCCCTTAAAAAGAGTCAGAAGGTTACAATGTGATAGACCCTCACTCGACGTTCAAATTCAATTATTTTTATTCAAAATAGGGTTTCAAATCACTTATAGAACGTCAAAAAACTTTTCCTTAAAACATTCCGTAGAGGAGTCGTTTCATTGTGTGTCTTCTACTGTTTTAGTACTATTAGTCATAGAGAGTGTTCCGAAAAATTGTTTCATCTAATATCTGCCGCCGAATTCCACTTTCGCACAACAAACTAGGATATGATCCCCCCATTTGGATGTGCGGCATTTCTCCACAATGCGGTTTTCAAGGAACTTTCTTCCTCATACAAGCTGTGGAATTAGCTTCCTTATAGGGTGTATCCAGGACGATACGACATAGGTACCTTCAAAAAAAGCGCGTGTACCTTTCTAAAAAGCCGGCAACGCTCCTTTTATTCCTCTGGTGTTACAAAACCCATATGCTCGTTTGTCCTCCTCTCTTAAAGAAAGACCGATTGTATAATAAACTAAGTGTTATGTATTTCAGACTGACTACATGAGCACGCTAGAGAAAGAGCACGACTACCGTGATGAGCACTTCGACTTCATGCAGCAGTGGATCCGGCGGTTCTGCCTGCAGCACGGCGCCGCGCTCTTCTACACCAGCGCCAAGGAGGACAAGAACTGTGACCTGCTGTACAAGTACCTCACGCACCGGATATACGGCCTGCCCTTCCGGACTCCGGCGCTCATCGTGGAGAAGGACGCCGTTCTTATGTGAGTATCTCCAGCTCCTCGTGGATTTATTCCCAACGCTGGCGTTCTATAACACGCCTTGACCTTAAGCCCATAAAGAGATCACAACTGCCGTCTTTATCGGCTGAGTTATATCATGCTACATTCCCCTTTTCACTCTATTGCAGATAATGTAGATGAGGCAAATGTGTAATGTAATGATAATAATTCACCTCCATCGGGCGTCGGGCTCCTTTAAGATTTATTATACACATAAAAAATCCTAGGAACACCCACTATTATATATACCTATTATATTTGACTCGAGAATATTTCTTCAGTTACCAATTAAAGATTGTTGACATAATAATAATATTATTATTATTATTTATAATAGACTAAGCAGCTTTCGCTGATGCGTCTATATCATTTGCCATATCTATCCAAATGTTTGTCCAGTCTATTCTTAAACTGATTAACAGATTTTGATTTAACCACATCCTTGGGCAATCTATTCCATATATGAACAACTCTGTTGGTCAGAAAGTGTTTTAATGGATTTGATGATGCTAATTGATATTCTAGCTTCATATCATGTCCCCTTAGTCTAGGATTGCTCTTCCTTGGAAACATGCTCTCAAAATTTGGGACATTATAATAATTATTTAGTATTTTGTATGTTTCAATTAGATTATTGTTCTATAAATTTAATGGAAACTGGGTTTTAAAACATTAAAATTACAGTGTTATAGATACAATAAGAAGGGAGAAAACAAATGCGGAAATAATATTGCTGTAATAAACAGCCCTTGATTATTTGGAACTTGATGACATTGACATTTTTAGGTTATAAAATTGCACTCTAAAGGTGCGGGTACACTTGCCACTGCCAAGATGAGACTTATGAGCTATAAAACAGTAGAACTACAAAATTATACCATGTTAATGTTTAAAATTTCAGACCGGCAGGATGGGATAGCTTAAAGAAAATATGTATTTTATATGAGAACATGCAGACATGTAAACCAGATGATTACTATAGAGATGTTATAGTTCAGCCGGCTTCGAGGAAGGTATGTTGCTTGTACTTACATATATTAAAATTCGAATAATTTTATTCAAAATAGTATATAAAATTACTTATTGAAAGTCAAAAACTATCGCCCATTCCAAAAGGTATGCTTCAGACCTAAGAAAAACGGGCGCACCAAACTCAGTGGGCTTCTTTTTTTTATATAAAAAGACTAGCTGTTCCCGCTCGCTTCGCTAGGCAAATTTTAAAAGGAAGTAACGTTGGAATTCGAAAAATAGCCATAAACCACCTAAGATAAATTTCGCATTGAATGGTGGTAGTTTCATGTCGATATTTTCAGTGGTTTAGGTGTGATTGAGCCTCAAAGAAAGACCATTTTCATTATATATAAATGAGTACAACGTAAAATCGTACAATAAAATTGATTATTTAATAGCCTGTGGACGGCCACTCTATTCCCAATCAGTGTTATCATTAAGAAAGTCATTTATGTTATAGTAACCTTTACCACACAAACATTTTTTAACAACAGTGGAATCCTGCATTGTTTCTACTTAACATATTATAACATATTATACTATATTTCTGTAATATGTTTGGAGAAAATACTCAATCTATACATCTTGTTAAGGACGCGTTCTCAAAACAGAGAGGCATCGAATCGCACTACTACACTGACACCGTTCAAACACATACACGTACTTAAAGTTAATTGCGGGAATCAAATGAATTTGATACTTTAGCAAGTTTGAATTTTATTTTTTTAATACGTATGTATTTTTGATAATTGGTTGATGTATTCGTTTAGTAGTTAAATATTAGAATTTTAGATGGCAATTCTGTCGCATAACGTCGTGTGCAGTAAACGCAGTTTTTTTTAAATCCAAGATGGCCGCCGCGAAAAATTATGATTTCAACAATATGGGTATCGTATCCGAGGTTATCGAGGGTGCAGAGAACAATTAGATAGGTCTTTCAAAATCAAATTTTGAGATTTTTTAATTAGGTTGGTAACGGAATGTGTTTTGTACATATTGTGAAAAAATAGTCGAAACGTAAATAAAAGATATAAATATAGAAAATATTTAGGGAATGAAGAATTAATTTAGCATGTGGGATATTGTTAGACAGGCCTTTTATAAGATAATTTAAGTTTATGAATGAATTCTAATTTTGAAGATGTAAATGACACCCATGAAGAAAATTTTGTAGATTTCATAGGCGCCATCATGGATTTCGATTTAGGCCCGCTATTCATTATTGTTGACCCTAAAATCCATGAAAATGACACCCATGTAAAGAACTTGGTAAGTTTCATAGGCTTTTATGTAAAAGGCATTAATTATTTTCTCAAAATTGATTCCTTTAGAATTCTTTTTGATATCATTTCTAATAACTACTAGATACTACTACCGCTTCGGAAACAAATGGCGCTCTGAGAGAGAAGAAGCGGCGCAAGAAACTCCGAGCATTCTTTTTTTGCGCTCTTTTCAATAAAAATATAGAATATTGTACAGTCATTTCTATCGCTATAAAATAATCACAATCTAGTCCCAGGCTGTCCGATCATTTAGATATTCAGATTATGGATATATTTTATAATATAACATAACATATATTAACAGATATATGGATATATTTTATTTTGTTTAAAAGGTGAATTTCCGATTACTTACCAATGTTATGATATTATGAATTAATGTTATGTTATTAATATTTTCCTTAAATTGAGAAGTGTATTAGTTACTAATAGATTTATTTTATATATATATACTTATATAAATTTATTGCCAATGTTCATGGTAGCAGAAGAGTTGGGGGATTATAAATATATAAATATTTAATTCTCAAAGTCTGTGTCTCGGTGTCTAGAGAATACCAGCGTTGAGAAGTAAAATTCCCAACATAATGCTGACTAGACCACATTTTGGTTCTGTAATGTCCATAATATTGTTATTAGTAATAAGATTTCTGTATTTTTGAACCAAATGAAGTATTTAATTATTAATTAATATTATTAAAAAAACATGAAAATGGCACCCATGAAGACAAGTTGGTAAATTTCACAGGCGCCATCTTGGATTTCGATTTTGACCCGATATTCGTTATTATTGACCCCGAAAACCATGAAAATGACACCCATGAAGAGATGTTGGTTAATTTCATCGGCGCCATCTTGGATTTCGATTTTGACCCGATATTCGTTATTGTTGACCTCGAAAACCATGAAAATGACACCCATGAAGAGATGTTAGTAAATTTCATCGGTGCCATCTTGGATTTCGATTTTGACCCGATATTTGTTATTATTGACCCCGAAAACCATGAAAATGACACCCATGAAGAGAAGGTGGTAAATTTCATAGGCGCCATCTTGGATTTCGATTTAGACTCGATATTCGTTATTGTTGACCCCGAAAACCATGAAAATGACACCCATGAATAAAAGTTGCCAAATTTATAAGCGCCATCTTGGATTTCGATTAGACCTTATATTTAGAGATGAACTTATAAATCACTAATTCTTCAAAAAAATACAGAAACATAATTTATTGAAACTCTGACTGCGTACAAAATATGTAAAGTATCAAAGACAGTATTGTATAGCTTATAAAAAATATTCATGTTCGTACAGCGATCTTTCCGAGTACGAGCTGCTGCTTACAACCTACACAGGGTCTACCCACGACGGCGGCCGAGCGCGGACTGAGGTTATTTCGATAGATCTTTCTGTGCAATGCGTACAGAGTGACAAAATAAAATAACCCTTAATACCACACTTTAAAGCTCATGCTTATCAGAAATATATATGAATTTTAGACTATTCATTTTTATTTTTTCCTGAGATTATTTATTAGATATTCATTAATTCATTTCCCGTGTTTTTGAAAATATTATATCTGCTTTCCTTACATAATTTTTAAGAGCCAAAATTGTGTAAGTGGTAGCAGAAAACTGATCCTGAATGAAGCCCCATTTCGTCAATTTTGTGTGAAGAGGTAACGGATAATCGTTTTTACGACATAAAATATCAAAATTTCAAAGCAAACATTTCCCGCTAATTGGTGATAAAGAAGTAAGCTATTTGTGGCAAATTTTAGTTTTGTTAGACTTAGTTTAAATTCATCGCAAACTCTACCGAAAAATATCTTATTTTTGTCGGATTCGTAAACGCGTCCTTAAGGGTTTGGATCAAGGAGTAAATTTAGTCAATTTTATTTTGGTAAATGTCATGCTCCTCCGTGTGTAGTATGTGTGTAAAAATATATATATTCTATAATATTAAATACATAGTAATATTTATTAGTTTTAGCCATTGCTAAATGGTAGAAAAAAAAAGACCAGACACAATTTTTAATGTGTCCAACTTGACGATGAGTGCTATTTTTAACAGTATTATTATTATTAGTATTTTTCCTTGGTTTTGATATAGTAATAATTTTTTAATACGGCAGAACTAAAATATTACATTAAATGAATAATTTTTGTCGAACAGCAAATTATATTCCTGTCTATCAACATATCAATTTCCGAAGATTATACCGACAATCAGAGAGTTTATCATTAAAAATGTCTTTTGATCAACTTTCGGAAGGAAGGAATTATATTAAGTGCGAACAATTCTATTAAGAGTAGGAAAGTGACCTAGGTTAGACTTAAAAATTAATTATGTAGATATACTGAGTGTAAGTTTGTGTGTTGTCAGACGGGTGGACATCGTGAGGCAGAGATCACGGCGGAAGACGAACAGACGTTCTTGCAGCGGCAACTCACCGCGCTGCAAGCGGGCGCCGCGCCCCGGGCCGAGTCTCCGCTGCGCACCGCGCACCGCTCCGCACAGGTGCGTACTGCAAACTCCTCCTCCTCGGATAAAAAAAGATAAAACAAACTGACAGTCTTTAAGTGGCAAGAGATCGATTGCATTTTTAAATTAGTTGTAAAGTACATAATAATAGTTACTTATGCAACAGTTGTGTAATAAGGGGTATTAAAACACGAATGTGGATTATGTGATAATAGTATCACTTGAGTGTTTTAATACCTAATTATCAACAGTTGCATACAAGACTTTATCTACACCCATAATATGAATCCTCTATAAAAGATTCTGAAACAGTTAGTGTAGTGCTAACATTAAAAGCCAGTCCTAGTAACCATTACATCATCCAAACGAGTGTTGTAATGAAAACGCATGATATAATGTTGTACTGAATTTCATTACAACTCTCGTTTGGATTATGTAATGATGATTGGGGGCATTGGGTGTTTTTATGTTGGTAAAGGGCTAACTGTTTTAGAAGCTTTAATAGAGGATTTAAAGCATGGGTGTAGATAAAAGTTATTTAAAATATTCTATGGGTGTGTATAGATACACTCGGGAACTGTTAGCCCAATTGAAATAAAATTGATGATATAACCACTCCGACGAACTTGTTAAGTTAAGGCTGGATAGGTGGCGGTGATGGCAGTGTGTTTTATCTTTTGAGTCATAGGTCGAATTGATATTAATTTTTCTATAGATGCATGTAGCATTGAAACACTAATATATTATGTACACTAGTACATTGTGCCGATTTATACGTCTAAATAGAGTCTCTTACTGTTAGACAACTGATAAAAACAGGCGACGTTTAATACATTAGTGTGCGTGACAAGTGCTTACACTCGCGATTTGTATGACACTTGTGTTAGTGTGCGCTCATTGCTCAAAATGGAGGTTAATTCTTAACTCAATTTTTTCCGACAATTAAGAATATAATAGAATAGAAACACTTTATTAGCAATAAAAGCACAAATTCAAATATTTTTATTCAAAATAGGATGTGAAATCACTTATTGAAAGTCAAAAAAACTACCACCCATTCCAAAATTAATGCCTCAGACCTGAGAAGAATGGGCGCAACAAACTCAGCAGGCTTTTTTTTTCATCGAATAAATATGTTTACAAAGTAATATTGTACAATTAAACTTATTATTTAATAGCCTGAGGGCGGTCACTCCATTCCCATTCTGTGGTATCATTAAGAAAGTCATTTATGTTATAGTAACCTTTACCACACAAACGTTTTTTAACAATTCTTTTGAATAACGTTATACTTTTGTTTTGAACATTTTCTGGGATCTTGTTGTAAAAGCATATACATCGCCCCACAAAAGCCTTACTAACTCGACTTAGCCGAGTAGTAGGCATCATAAGTTTATGTCTGTTCCTGGTGTTAACATTATGGTTATGACAGTTTCTGGCAAATTCACTTATGTGCCTATGAACATACATTACATTATCAAGAGTATATTGAGAAGCAACAGTCAAGATGTTAATTTCTTTGAATTTTGCTCTCAATGTTTCTTTAGGACCTAGGTTATAAATAGCGCGAATAGCCCCCTTCTGCAGCACAAATATTGTATTAATATCGGCAGCGTTGCCCCATAGCAATATACCATAGGACATAATACTATGGAAATAACTAAAGTATACTAGTCGCGCCGTATCTATGTCAGTTAATTGTCTAATCTTTTTAACCGCGTATGCTGCAGAACTAAGTCTGTTCGCCAATCCTTCAATATGGGGGCCCCATTGTAATTTGGAATCTAGAGTTATGCCAGGAAATATAGCAGATTACACCGGTTCTATCACCTCTCCGTTTAACAAAACATTTGCATTTACATTTTTGACATTTGGTACGGTAAATTTAATGTATTTAGTTTTCTTGCTATTTAACAATAGGTTATTAGCGCTAAACCAGTACACGATGTCAGATAAAATATCGTTCACTTCGTCATACATAGCTTGGTTTCTTTTCACTTTGAAAATCAGTGAAGTGTCGTCCGCAAACAATACTACCTTATGTTTTTTCTCTATAAGATTAGGAAGATCATTTATATAGATAAGGAAGAGGAACGGTCCAAGAATAGACCCTTGTGGTACCCCCATACTGAGAAGAGTCCCAGGAGATCTCTTGCCATTCACGTCGACCCTCTGAATTCTATTGTTTAGATATGAAGTCAGAAGATCGAGCGCAGTTCCTTTTATGCCATAGTGGTATAGCTTCCTGACCAGCGTTGAATGTTGAACACGATTAAAAGCCTTAGATAAAACACAGAAGATGCCAAGTGCATTCTGCGATTCCTCCCAGGCATCAAAAATATTCTTGATTAGCTCCACACCTGCATCCGTTGTTGAACGTCCCCTAGTAAAGCCAAATTGTTTCAAATGAAGTAACTTATGAGAGTTAAAGTAAGTAAGCATTGGGCTTAAAATTATTTTTTCAAAAATTTTAGTAAGGGTCGGCAAAACCGACACAGGACGATAGTTATGCGGCTCAGAAAAGCAACTCGACTTAAATATTGGTGTAATTTTACTATGTTTCAGAAGGCCGGGAAACACGCCACGACTAATACAATTATGAAAGACTATTGCAAGATATGGTGCTATGACATCAATTATTGAGCTTATTATTTTAACAGAAATGCCCCATATATTAGCAGTTTTTTTCATGTCGAGAGACTTAAAAGTTTTAATTATTTCTCCAGGGCTAATAAAACTAAAATTGAAATTTTGTTGGCATTCTTTAACATTTTCCAGAAGAAGTGACTCGGCAACACTGGTGGAGGAGACAAGAGTGCTTGTGATAGAAACTAGAATGTCAGAAAAAAATTCTCAAAAGCAGAAGCAACTTCCTGCTGAGGTTGAATTATAGTATTCTTGATAAATTGTAACTTTCAAAAACTTAACTTTAAAAAATGAACTGGGCGGCGCGTCTTTCCCTGCTAAAAGGAGTTCAGTACATTGTTAGTCAGTGCAGAAGACACCAACACAACATTGTGTTGGTGTCTGCTGTCAACAAGTATATCTAGTAACGTATAAATGATGTAAGAGTAATATATAACGGTGCTTGTGTTCTCAGTTGGACGGCGCCAAGACGGCGCTGGGCGGCTCGCCCGGCAACGAGGGCGTGCTCGCCAACTTCTTCAACTCGCTGCTGTACAAGAAGAGCGGCTCGCCCGCGCGGCCCGACGCCTCGCCGCTGGCCGCGCGCTCTGACGCGGCGGCCGAGCTGGACCGGCTCACGCGCGCCAAGCGGCCGCAGCTCGACCTCAACTCCTCCGAGTGCTAGCTACTAGGTGACCGTCGCTCTCATACTAACAGTCTCCGGCCCACTTCTTCAACTCGCTGCTGTACAAGAAGAGCGGCTCGCCCGCGCGGCCCAACGCCTCGCCGCTGGCCGCGCGCTCTGACGCGGCGGCCGAGCTGGACCGGCTCACGCGCGCCAAGCGGCCGCAGCTCGACCTCAACTCCTCCGAGTGCTAGCTACTAGGTGACCGTCGCTCTCATACTAACAGTCTCCGGCCCACTTCTTCAACTCGCTGCTGTACAAGAAGAGCGGCTCGCCCGCGCGGCCCGACGCCTCGCCGCTGGCCGCGCGCTCTGACGCGGCGGCCGAGCTGGACCGGCTCACGCGCGCCAAGCGGCCGCAGCTCGACCTCAACTCCTCCGAGTGCTAGCTACTAGGTGACCGTCGCTCTCATACTAACAGTCTCCGGCCCACTTCTTCAACTCGCTGCTGTACAAGAAGAGCGGCTCGCCCGCGCGGCCCGACGCCTCGCCGCTGGCCGCGCGCTCTGACGCGGCGGCCGAGCTGGACCGGCTCACGCGCGCCAAGCGGCCGCAGCTCGACCTCAACTCCTCCGAGTGCTAGCTACTAGGTGACCGTCGCTCTCATACTAACAGTCTCCGGCCCACTTCTTCAACTCGCTGCTGTACAAGAAGAGCGGCTCGCCCGCGCGGCCCGACGCCTCGCCGCTGGCCGCGCGCTCTGACGCGGCGGCCGAGCTGGACCGGCTCACGCGCGCCAAGCGGCCGCAGCTCGACCTCAACTCCTCCGAGTGCTAGCTACTAGGTGACCGTCGCTCTCATACTAACAGTCTCCGGCCCACTTCTTCAACTCGCTGCTGTACAAGAAGAGCGGCTCGCCCGCGCGGCCCGACGCCTCGCCGCTGGCCGCGCGCTCTGACGCGGCGGCCGAGCTGGACCGGCTCACGCGCGCCAAGCGGCCGCAGCTCGACCTCAACTCCTCCGAGTGCTAGCTACTAGGTGACCGTCGCTCTCATACTAACAGTCTCCGGCCCACTTCTTCAACTCGCTGCTGTACAAGAAGAGCGGCTCGCCCGCGCGGCCCGACGCCTCGCCGCTGGCCGCGCGCTCTGACGCGGCGGCCGAGCTGGACCGGCTCACGCGCGCCAAGCGGCCGCAGCTCGACCTCAACTCCTCCGAGTGCTAGCTACTAGGTGACCGTCGCTCTCATACTAACAGTCTCCGGCCCACTTCTTCAACTCGCTGCTGTACAAGAAGAGCGGCTCGCCCGCGCGGCCCGACGCCTCGCCGCTGGCCGCGCGCTCTGACGCGGCGGCCGAGCTGGACCGGCTCACGCGCGCCAAGCGGCCGCAGCTCGACCTCAACTCCTCCGAGTGCTAGCTACTAGGTGACCGTCGCTCTCATACTAACAGTCTCCGGCCCACTTCTTCAACTCGCTGCTGTACAAGAAGAGCGGCTCGCCCGCGCGGCCCGACGCCTCGCCGCTGGCCGCGCGCTCTGACGCGGCGGCCGAGCTGGACCGGCTCACGCGCGCCAAGCGGCCGCAGCTCGACCTCAACTCCTCCGAGTGCTAGCTACTAGGTGACCGTCGCTCTCATACTAACAGTCTCCGGCCCACTTCTTCAACTCGCTGCTGTACAAGAAGAGCGGCTCGCCCGCGCGGCCCGACGCCTCGCCGCTGGCCGCGCGCTCTGACGCGGCGGCCGAGCTGGACCGGCTCACGCGCGCCAAGCGGCCGCAGCTCGACCTCAACTCCTCCGAGTGCTAGCTACTAGGTGACCGTCGCTCTCATACTAACAGTCTCCGGCCCACTTCTTCAACTCGCTGCTGTACAAGAAGAGCGGCTCGCCCGCGCGGCCCGACGCCTCGCCGCTGGCCGCGCGCTCTGACGCGGCGGCCGAGCTGGACCGGCTCACGCGCGCCAAGCGGCCGCAGCTCGACCTCAACTCCTCCGAGTGCTAGCTACTAGGTGACCGTCGCTCTCATACTAACAGTCTCCGGCCCACTTCTTCAACTCGCTGCTGTACAAGAAGAGCGGCTCGCCCGCGCGGCCCGACGCCTCGCCGCTGGCCGCGCGCTCTGACGCGGCGGCCGAGCTGGACCGGCTCACGCGCGCCAAGCGGCCGCAGCTCGACCTCAACTCCTCCGAGTGCTAGCTACTAGGTGACCGTCGCTCTCATACTAACAGTCTCCGGCCCACTTCTTCAACTCGCTGCTGTACAAGAAGAGCGGCTCGCCCGCGCGGCCCGACGCCTCGCCGCTGGCCGCGCGCTCTGACGCGGCGGCCGAGCTGGACCGGCTCACGCGCGCCAAGCGGCCGCAGCTCGACCTCAACTCCTCCGAGTGCTAGCTACTAGGTGACCGTCGCTCTCATACTAACAGTCTCCGGCCCACTTCTTCAACTCGCTGCTGTACAAGAAGAGCGGCTCGCCCGCGCGGCCCGACGCCTCGCCGCTGGCCGCGCGCTCTGACGCGGCGGCCGAGCTGGACCGGCTCACGCGCGCCAAGCGGCCGCAGCTCGACCTCAACTCCTCCGAGTGCTAGCTACTAGGTGACCGTCGCTCTCATACTAACAGTCTCCGGCCCACTTCTTCAACTCGCTGCTGTACAAGAAGAGCGGCTCGCCCGCGCGGCCCGACGCCTCGCCGCTGGCCGCGCGCTCTGACGCGGCGGCCGAGCTGGACCGGCTCACGCGCGCCAAGCGGCCGCAGCTCGACCTCAACTCCTCCGAGTGCTAGCTACTAGGTGACCGTCGCTCTCATACTAACAGTCTCCGGCCCACTTCTTCAACTCGCTGCTGTACAAGAAGAGCGGCTCGCCACTGCCGAGGATATATGGGTTACGGTCAGCTACAAAAATAATAGAACAACGCCTAAAATACATTTTTGTTGTATTTATTTTTGTAGTGAAAGACTTGGTCATTCCTTTAACTCACAATTAAATAATTTTACAGCAAACCTATCTCTCATTATCAATTCTTGTCCAAATGATATATTTATTATAATGGGAGACTTTAATTTGAGTAACATACAATGGTCACCTGGCTCTCATGATCATCCGGAACACTCAGGTGCCTCAGGTGAAGCACAGATATTATTTGTTGATACCATGTCTGAATGTAACCTCACACAATATAACTTATGCCATAATATTAATAACAGAGTCCTAGATTTAGTACTAAGTAATGCTTACCTTGCAGTTTCTTCTTGTGATGACCCCTTAATACCAGAGGACTCCCACCATAAATCTTTAAGACTAATCTTAAATTTAGAAAATCGTAATCACCTAAAGACAAACAAAAGACAGAAATACATGTATGAACAAGGTGATTACGATAATATCAAATTTATATTAGGTAAAATGGCTTGGGACGACTATCTACTAATCAATCCCATAGAAGAAGCAATAGAAGTATTCTACAAAAATCTATATGATACTATAAACAAATATATTACTCACAAATTTTACTCGCCCAATAACTTTCCACCATGGTACACCGCATCACTAAAAAAGGTCCTCAAAGAAAAATTCAGATTTCTTCAGAAATACAATACTTACGGCAATACATCTGATTACAATACATTTTCTATACTGCGCAAAAGAGCGAAGGTTCTAGAAGACCAATGCTATAAAACCTATATAGAAAGATGCGAGGAATCAATAACAAAAAATCCCAAATTATTCTGGTCATTCACAAAATCTATAAAAAACAATTCTAACATTCCTCCCTCCCGTCTCTTTTATGAAAATCAATCGGCAGACACAGGAGATGAAGTTTGTCGTCTCTTCTCAGATTATTTTCAATCGAAGTTTCTTTCACCCACTACTAACCAAACCGATCAGAACAGGAGTCAGCCAGACTCTAGTTTCTCAATAAGTGAAATAGAAATAATACCAGATGAGCTTAATAAATTACTCAAATCTGTAGACCTTACTAAGGGAGCAGGACCTGATCGAATTCCCCCATTATTTATACAAAAATGCGCAGATGTACTAACGGAACCTCTTACTATATTATTCAAACGTTCATTACGGGAAGAAGTAGTTCCGAAAATCTGGAAGTCTGCCTTTATCACCCCCATACACAAAAATGGCAGCAGAAATGACATTAAAAATTACAGGCCAATTTCAAAGTTATGCGTTTTCGCTAAAGTTTTTGAATAATTAGTCTACACCCAAGTTTATAATAGTGTATCAACCTTATTTATCCCCGAACAGCATGGATTTATTAGAAATCGCTCAACTACGTCTAATCTACTATCATTCCTAAATTACACAACATTTAACATGGATTCTGGGGGTCAAGTAGACTCTATATTCACAGATTTTCGCAAGGCATTCGATCGAATTGACCATAAAATACTACTCCAGAAAATTCTTTCGGCAGGAATTCATGGTAATTTATATAGGTGGTTTACCTCGTACATTGAGAACAGATCACAGGCTGTAGTTCTCAACGGATACTCATCAGAATGGAACTTCGTGCCCTCTGGGGTCCCTCAAGGATCCTTGTTGGCTCCATTGTTGTTTAATATCTTCATTAACGATATCGCTGCTTGTTTTCAACATTCCAAATTCCTACTATACGCAGATGATATGAAAATATTTAAAAAAATTCGTGACGTAGATGACTGTCTTTTATTACAACAAGACATACACAGGTTTGAAAAATACTGTAGCATCAACAAACTAGACCTGAACGTTCCGAAATGTTACGCTATAACATTTACCCGTAAGCCTAATTTTATTAAATTTCAATATTCACTTAATGGTCATCCACTCAAAATTGTAAATGAGATACGTGATCTAGGCGTAATTCACGACTCTAAGCTTTCATATGATAAACACATTGAAAACATCGCTAATAGAGCCAACCAGTGTATGGGATTTATCAAGAGATCCTGTTCCCAATTCTCAAGTATCAAGGTTATAAAAACGTTGTGTTGTACATATGTTCGTAGCATACTCGAGTATTGTACACAAATTGGGAACTCTCAGTATGATATATATATTAACAGATTAGAATCAATCCAACGCAGATTTGTTAAATACCTTGAATATAAGTGCAAGACATACGACAATCATTATGATTCAAGATGCAGGAGATATCATATATAACCACTCCACGAGAGACACAAAATAGCTGATATTCTATTCTTAACAAAAATAACACAATGTTACATTGACGCTCCCCATCTTCTCTCGAATATAAATTTAAATATTTCCAGAATCTCTGCAAGACATCCTAAATATTTACATATACCCCACGTCACGTCATACGTGCGTCAAATTACAAACAAAACTCATTCTTCTCAAGAGCATCTCACTGCATAAATAATCTTAAAGGCTTTCCTGATTTTGACCTGTTTTATTCATCCACAAATTCTATCAGATCAAAAATTATTAAAAACTGGTTTAATGTGTTTCCCTAACTGTTACTATAAACATAATTTAACGTAGTGTTTAAATTCTCTCTGAACATAATAAATGTAATACCTATGTAACTATTAACATATTATATATAATACTTGTATAAGAAAAAAAAGAAAAAAGATGTACCTATATTACGCTATGTGTTATTAGAAACAATATGCGAAAACTATTAAATGGTGTAAAATGTTCACACTATTATTTAGTAATTAAGTTATTGTAACACTGTAAGTTTTCCAAATAAAATAAAATAAAATACTCATTAATTATCGAAAATGGCGGCTACTTTTAACACTGACACTGTTATGATGGGAAACCACTATTTCTCTTTTTGATAATATAATCTGGACTGGATAAGGATCTCAAGTGATATTTTAGCAAAGAAATTGTTTATTCTATTCCTTCTCCATCAAGGATAAATAACGCCTTTTTCTTTATCTCTCGAATGGGTACTTATTTTTGATAGCTTACCATGACACCAGCTGCCTGTATAATCATAATCTTAACATAAAATAGAGTTCGGAAAAATGGCGTTTCCATTTAAAAATTGGTATTTATCTCATACACTATTTTACTATTCGTGACTTATTTTTTTGTACAAGACCTAAACAATTCAGGAATTTCTCCTTTAAGAACTAACTTACTTATTATATTTTTATGACAGGTACAGCGGCAAGTGTACTCAATCAGTAAGTAAGGGCCGTGTACTTCGTTGATCACGCCTACTCTCAAGCCAACATCTAGAAGAGAGACTGGTCAATGAGATTCCTTCGCTTGCAACAGACAGACAAACACACAAACAAGCACGGAGCTGTGACGTCATGGCGGCTAGCGAACAAACACTGGGACTATTTTCTACGTACGTTCCGCTTTACATAATTAAACAATACACAACACTTCTTCTATTTTAGATTAAAAGATGTTACACCAATATCTGATGAAGATTTTTATACAGCTTGTGATTCTAACTGGAAAGTAGTGCCCATGTGTAATATAGACATCATTTTCATTGTAATCAAATAGCAATTGTGTATTTTTTTACATGTAACACTAATTGTTTTATTATAATAAGTATTTATTTAGGTAGTGTTGTGTTCGAAGTGAAGATAATTTATGATAATTTTTACTTAATGGTGATCATATCTCCTTAAGTAATAGTAGGCACGTGGTTATTTAATTTAATTTATTATTTATATTTATGATTGTATTTTGAGAAAATAACATTCAGTCATAACATTAAAGGGGAAGATATATAATATTGGAGAAATAAATTGAGATTGGACATAAATATGATTGTTGGTTTGTGTGAGTACTACTATTACATGAGGAGATGTATCTATGGCTTTGGTCACCATTGAGTGTGTATGTTATAAACGGTTGTTTTGTCCATGAGATTAAAATGATTTTGTACTGAATCAGATAATTTATCAGTATTCCGGTATGTATCATCTAAATGCTTGATTTTATTATGATTGGCTGTTTCGATGCCACTTTATTCAATTTATTGCGAAGCTTATATATTCAGGTTGTTGTAAAAATAATTTTATAATAATAATATAATTTAATGATTCAGTACAAGTGATATTAGACAAAACGTGATCTTCTGTGAAGACAGCCCCAAGAGGAGGTCCAACGAAATGTAACCAGATATTTTTGTTGTCATAAACTGTTTTTTTTTTAATTATTTTTAAGTAACCAATCAATTATATTATAGCAATTGTATTAACTTTGGACTGTTTGATTGTGTTTGGTGTAATTTTTAATTCGAAAATAAATTATAGTATGCTTTTTATAAAAAGCTTACATATAATAACAAAATAAGCCTTAAATAAATTGAGCGTGTATATCTTATTTGTATTTAGCTTAATTGGTGTTTAAGGCAAATAGTAATTAGTTCCAATTACATTGTAAAAGATCAAAAAACAAATAACACATGGTACATATAAGATAATAAATTGTTGTAACTCTCGAAATAATCATTTTTGTTGAGAATCTTAAATCATAAACTTAGTATACTACCGTAAAAGAAAAAAAAAACTCTCCTCATTATCGCCAGACTAAATTTAAAATGTTCTTATGTGCCAGTTTTACAGATGTATTAGTGAGTTAGTTGTTGGTTGTAGTATTTTACTTTGGGTCAATGCCTATGACAAATATTGATAAACGGCATCATATTCACGTATAGAATATTTTATTTTCCAACACATATTTTTTTAAATTAATATAATCTTTAGAAAATAGAGTGTTTTCTGCGTATATGAAATGAAATATTTAGTATTTTAGTGTTGAAGAATCAGAAACACAGAACAATAAAGGTAAAACACTAATATTAAAACGTGGTCCAATTTGACAGGAGACTAATGGACACTAAATTGTTTCAAAATGGTTTCATGGTCTTCATCTATTCCGTGTCTTTTTCACACCTAGGTTTTTACTTAAGGATAGTTATCTCACTTATACACAGGGTTGGTCTATTACGGTAGTATATTAAGTTTGTCTTAAACATACTTGAAAAAGGTTTGGTTACATTCAGTTGGATTGGACGAATGTTTTGCACAATCAAGTCACTGTTTGTACAAACTATCGTTAATAATTGTAAACAACATGTTAAAGGCCATCTATACAATACTAACTGCATCGTCATCTTAATAAATGTAAGATCAAAGTTTAGAGTTTTTCAAATACACTTATATTATAATCTATTTGATTTCCAGGGTATCTAATAGTTAATTTATGATCCTGATATAATGAATCGATAAAATAAATTGTTTATTTGCTACACACTACATGCAATTTTATAACAATTTGTTATTTTTAAAGTAAACACCCTCACTTGTGGTGTTAATAATACAATTTAAATTTGTAACGAAAATTTATGAACAATGCGGGTCTCGAACCCGCGCCTCTCGAGTTCCGCCCGAGCGCTCTTAATAACTGAGCCTACCGTTCGGAGTGACGCATGGATCGTAAAACTGCGTATATCTTGTTCAACTCTCAGGTTGTGGCTCCATCTACAAGATCTACTTTACAGTTGAGAGAATACAGCGCGGGTTCGAGACCCTCATTGTTCATAAATTTTAGTTACAATTTTAATTTGTATTATTTATGAAAGTAAGAAAGACACAAAAAAAAAATGTTTTAAAACAGATATAATTAGTGTGATAGTTTTATTTTAATTATTGAAAAATAATCACTTTTATATTTAACGTCATTATTCTACATCGTAATTTTTATGGTATTATTATTATCTTTATTTAATCGATTGTAAATCAAATAAGACAACTGTAAAATTAAAGTGATTATTTTCCGGTAGATATTAATTTGTATATATTATTTGCTCATTTTAATCTTATGTAGTGAATTTAATATGTAATTTATGTTTGTATAATAGTTGATTTTTAATACAGTCGTAATGGTGGCCTTTACTGTTTAGCCAAAATTATTTCCATACCTCCGTTCCTTGTAGCGATACTTTATATGGCATAGAAGATTGGTTTATGTTTGGTGCAATACAGAACATTCCAAACCTGGTTTGGTGCTTATTAATTTAGTAAAATGATTGAATATAATATATTGCAGTTTTATTTATTTGCCCATTCTGCTCTCGACACTAAAGGTCACTTATTACTGTCAGATTTAAGTAATAGGCTTTATTTAGACACTTAGTACTTAGCTTCGCCTTAATCGTTCGCCTAGTTCGGAATAACTTAGTTTGAAATTAAAACCAGGGGTGGGACAGACGGCTTAAAGTGACGTTTTCAGAAGACTGTAGTGCCATCTGTTAGTTGGCCCGAAAATGAAAGCTTTGGCAGCTGTCTCTCGCTTTGAAACATTTCAACTTTTCTTTAATTGTGTTACTGCCCACTGATCATAAAATGGCGGGTACGTCTGGCGTTTGCGCATGTATGTAGCTCTCGTGTTCCATTTTGCATATTTACACTACTAAATCTATCCCTTATGTTCTATGTTGTGGCAAAATTAAATAACTAACTCTACGCGCAATTTCAACATGGTAAAAAACTGCAATACCTACATTAAAAAGTAGAGTTATTTGATTGCGTCAGAACAATAAAAATGAATTTTATAATTTCGAGCTTATATATAGTTATTTTCGGGCCCAATCTCCAGATGGCGCTAGTTTTCAAATAGACAGCTCATAATGCGTAGAGAGGGCGCTTTTCCCTATATATTACTATACTCTTTGATTAAAATTTAAAACTATTCGTTGATAATATTTAATGTAGCTCATCTTTGTTTTTGATCTGTAATGATTTTTTTTACTGTTAATGGTATGTTTTTGAGTTAACCTTAAATTAAAGTATCAATGATGTAATGCTGCGTCCATACGATGTTATTTACGAATGATGGTGAACGCAAGCTAACGAATTATGGAGAGTGTGCTAACCATAGACAAAATATCCTAGATACAGACAGCAAGGTTCATCAATGTGTGCGTGTTATATAGTGGTTTATTATTCAAAATACTAATCCAAGCGTGGCTGCCTGTTAACAACTTGACGGCTTCGTTAGAGGTGTTCTTCTCTCTTGCACGAGTGGTTTGTCTGTACTTTAGTATATTGTAATTCTATGGTGTGTACTATTCATTGAAGGCGAGTGGAAGAAATTGTAATTTCATTCGGAGTTTTGTTCTCTATCTAGACAAGGCCATGAATGAGTTGATATTGTCAGCACAGCAATAGAACGTTATATCATAATAGATAGATATATCTCTTAAAAAAATTAACAGTATCATAATATTACATAATCTAAACATCACTACGGTGATAGTTTGGGTGATTGGGTCATGCTACGTGTCTTAGGCTGAACTCTATTACTTACAGCGTATTTAGACTTTACTCACGTAAAACTTAGCTGAGTGTGCTAAAACGCGAACTTGACTTTAGCATTGGGCTATCTTAGCTGAAGCTCGGTATAATTTCAGTCAAATGTCTATAAAAACGAAATCAAAGGTCATGCTAAGTTTAACGTAAGTAAAGTCTGAGTACGCTATATAGATCTCAGCCATAAATTGTATGTATTATACTTAGATAATTTATCCGTCTAGATAGACTATGGCAGCTGTGAAAACGTCGAAAAAAAATAGACTTTAGAACTGACCTCTATTTTGAGCAATTCACGCACACTAAAAAGTCATACAAATCGAGAGTGTAAGACGTAGCTTGTCACGCACACAAAACTAATATTCCGAGCCTGTTTTATCGGTTGTCTAACAGCAAGAGACTCCATCTAGATGTATAAATTATCTAAAATACTATAGTTGAAAGAGGCCTTAGTAGACTAAGATCCCACACAAAAAATATAGTTGCAATTTATATTAGCAAATTAATTACATTACCAATTTTTATAGGCAACCAATCGCTAATACATTGTATACTCCTTCAACATTTATTTATAATAAGTTTTATCAAAAATACAGATACCCGCAGAGTCAAGACTTGGAAGATGTGTGATTTTGACAGTTGTCAGTTCTGTTATTATCTGTCATTCACACACATTGACATATCTAATAAGCTCACGAAAAAGTGTCTTATCGAGCAGCTCAGTAAAAAAGATGTATGTATTTTTATATTAGGAATGGCTTAACATATAATCGCTTGTAATTTTACTCTCCGCTACTAATATTTATAACTGATTGTAGGGGTACTTCTAGGTTCATAAGTATAATATTTTTCTAAATTAATTACCTCTCCAATTATTTTTGTTTTGGCAGGTTTCCAATGCCTTTCATTTATTTATAACATTTTTACTATAGTGTGGTATTTCACAGTGTGAATTAATACTAATGATGAACTTAAGATCACAGCAATAATAGGGAACGTATTGTTGCTTATGTAATCAAATGAATTGCCGTTTAAAATTACAAATACTAAGGGTCTTTAAATTCTATTTAATCAAGCAGTTCATCATTAAATTGGGTCTCTAATGTAAATGAGCCAGAGAGCTACTCATATTGTCTTATTAATAAACGCAATGTAAAGTTACTCCAAGTTTCAAATAACTTCTACCTCTCATGTAAACCTGTAGTCACAAAGGTAAGATAACACAATCAGTGTAATTACAAAGAATTAATTTAAAAGTGGCTTAGATAGGTACGTGTCTTGTTAATCAAAAAAATTACCTAACTATAACATCGTTAGTGACCTTACAATAACGACGACAATCTTTTTCTATTACGAAACAGTGTTTAGCTTGTGTTAAAACAAAACTGTCGTTAATCATAACATAAACTGAAGTGTAGGTACAGGAACGAAGCGCAATTTTTGTCAGCTGTCATATCTGACAGATAGCTATCATCATACAATCTAAATCTTGCTGAATAAAATCTATTAGTTAGACAGACCTTAAACAACCCTCGACTCGTGTTTAAATATAAGCAATGTCTAAATATTGTTGAACGCTAAACAACTTGTAATAGAACTTTTGTAAAACAAGTGTTCAACACACGGTTAACATTTTGGAATTACTTTATTTCGCGTTAATTAATAACACAGTTAAATCCTTATGATTTTAACATATAATGTTATTTAGAGTTCCGTACCCGAAGGACAACGAGTGCTAAATAATAAATCAAGATGGTTAATTCAAAAATGGCCGCTGTGCAAAATTTTTTTTTTTTTACAAAATTTATTTAAATGGAACTTTGTAACTTGTGCGATATTAACCGCTTTCTATGATATTTATTTACATTTGGTAGCCAGTATTAAACCTTGTAATTAGTCGGTATATTATGAGACATGAGATAACTATTAAAATGCCAAAATAAAGTTTTTATAAGAAAACCCCCTATTATATGACTGCACTGCAAAGTAGGGAATGAAACATGACAATTAGTAGTACTATATCTAGATACGTCAAACATACCTAGATAACATAACATCGACGAATTTCTTATATTTGTTTCAGTTCACCCTAAAACTAATTTTTTTCAGACATGTTAGCATCTATTATTAACTGAAGTTTGGCTATATATACTTAAACAGGCAATTAAAACGTGTTTAATAAAATAAAAAGAATACTTAATTGAAATATGTGAGAAAGACATTATTTATTTTGATATAGGTATCAACTCCTGCTCTATAGTAAACAAAAATACTTAGATCATATATACGTCCAGATAAACTATGACAGCTGTGAAAACGTCGAAAAAAATTGAGTTTAGAACTAACCACTTTTTTGAGCAATTCACGCACACTAACACAAAGTGTCGTACAAATCGCGAGTGTAAGACGTAACTTGTCACGCACACTAAACTAATATTGCTGGCCTGTTTTCATAGGTTCTCTCTATCTAGTATGTATAAATTATCTAAGCAAGCACGTTAACATTAATTTATCGATAATTGCTCAGTACGTTTCGTTGTGCTAGTCAGATGAAATAATGAGTTTTTAACAAATTTCATATTATAACATTTACTGATTTATAATAATTCTTCTGTGATACTTTATATAACAGTTATTGTAATAGGTATGTATTTCCTAGCAGCATGAGTGTTGTTAAAATTTATTTTCACTTAAATTTGCTTGCAGTTGTGTAGATACAAATTAAAAAAAACTTTTACCTATCTAATCGAATAATTTATATTAATTACTTAATACAGATTCGGATTTCTCTAGTATATCATATTTAATTCAATTAAGTTTAATTTAAATCAAATGCCTCGGAATTTTGTATTTTCCCGTTCTTCTTCACATTTTAGATGCGTGCTGTAAAATATTCGCTGTCAAACGTGGTCAAATTCAAAGTGAAATAAACTTTATTCAATTAGGCTTAAACTAAGCGCTTTTGAATCGTCACTACAAATAGTTCTTTTAAATTAATGAATTTACCTTATTATATTCGTAAAAAGTTGAGCTCGTGAGAAGAGCTTACAAGAAACTCAACGGCCACTCTTTTCAATCAAATAGAGTACAATGGCTGTAATATACATAACAAATTAGTTTGTGAGGTGCTGCATCCAATATATGACTCGTGTTAAAATAATATAATTTATTTCTTAAAAAGTAATAAAGAATTAACTGTATAAATATAAATTATCGTATATTGGATGCATCAACCTTTAGAGCATTAATTCATTGTTTGTAAGGGTGCTTCGTGTACATGATGGTCGTGATTACTGTCACAATTAGTAATTGCATCCTACATACAGTCTTCAACAGTACTGATTGTCTTTTATGGTACGATAGTAAATAATAAGAATGGTGTATATCGTTAATCACACAGCGTAGTATATTATGATAACTGGATAACAATTATTATGTAGATCAAAATTATTCAATGCAACATCAATAAAATACTCGAAATCTGTTCTTGTATGTTTAATTGTAGCTATGTACCTACTATATATACCTAAAGATACAACGTGTCTTGAATTCTATATATACATATACCCACATTTTTAATAAACTTTAAAATCGTAATAAAAAAGATCGCTGAATTCGCAGGGTAAAAGTTTTGACCACATACCAATAACGATGGCAAACACAAGAAAATGCACGATAAAATTCGTAAAATGAGTTGCCGCAGAAAAGTTCATTTTGCAGTTATGCTTTTCGGTGTAATAAAATCCAAAACACTATACTACCTCTACAGTAAATTGTCTTGGCTAGTGGATCTCAAGGCTACTTATTTAACAAGAGCCTCGCAATATGGAATGGCTGTCCTAAAACACCATAGTGCTGCATTTAGAGGAAGTTTTCGGTACAATGCAACCAAAAAGGTTGGAATAATCTTCCACCTCCTCTTCGTGAATTACGAACCGTCGGAAATGTAAGTCACGATTCTTGGAACGACAAAAACAAGATCAGCTTTGGGAGCATTGGTGGTGAAAGTATAGGTGTTTTCCACTATTATAGATATATGTTTGTTGATATAGGTTTCTATTAATACTACTTTTTCTTTTAAAACATCTAAATATTTTATTATCGACTATTTTGTATTGAGTTTTATGTGTATATTATTATTAGGAATTATTTACTATGTGTCGAGCGCACTGTATCTCCAAAGTTAAACGGGAGCCGGTGAAAATCAGTGCTGTGTCATAGCCACGGCCGTTTCACAGATAATCCTGAGTCGGTGACCCATTTCCTGCACTGCACAGGAACTCTCCAATATTAAATCTATTACTATTTAAATACTTTTTTTTTTGGTTTGTTTTGTACTTTTATCTTTTTCTATTAAGTGTATCCTGTGAGTGTTTTGTAAAATAAATGTTTTTCTTTCTTTCTTAATATGTGTGCGCCTTTGGAGATACGTCTCAACTAAAATTATCGGCCTGTTTCAGATTGCAGATATTTTAAATTTTAGCGTTTGAATATTCGGGTATTCATAAACCAATCCTAATAGCCTAAGCATATGGTCGGATTTGGTACGGCCGGAACATCGCTTGTACAGTCCTGTCGGCGGCATTAGCGGGACCATTTTGGAATCCAGATTAAAGGTCAACTTTTGATGGCATTTGTCAAGGCACTCTAGTACCTACATTTTTATCCTGAGGCTCTGTCAAAGTCGAGATATTTTGAAAATGTTGAATTCATTGTTCGGCAAAATGTGTTATTTCTATGTAATATTGGGGCAATTGTGTTATTATTTTTTATTGTGTTGAAAGATATGTTTTTTAGGGTTTTGGCAACATATTTCAAATGGACAAAAATACCCAACATTAACCACAATCACCAAATCATGCAGGAAATCGGCTTCTTTCGTTTAATGCCCATAATTTCTAAAGACGGGATGGGTTTTTTTTCTGATAATGTTTACCATATATCCTATCGTCCCGTTTTGGCTTGACGTTGAATTTTGGGACTTCGGCCGGAATCGTAAAAGGCCAGGAACGGTGATATATAGTCTAAAATGTCTATATATCACCGTTCCTATTATTAGACATTCTAGATATTTTTTATCAACGTGACCCCAGTTTTTAAGTCCATGCAGTCTAAGTTGTGTATGGTTAGGTATATAACTAATCTAGGATGAATATTGTAATAAAATAAAAACTTCTAATATATTTTTAATTCAAATTTGGAACGGTTAGAGGACATCCTAAAAACTACTGAACCGATCGGAATCGCTCATTTACTTAATGAATTAAGAAAATGCTTCAATTTATATATTTTGCTTATCTCGAAGTTTCTTTCCTAATCGATGTGCAGTTCCGAGAGTACACAAAACTAGCACACTACTTCCTGGACCAGCTTCTTAGCTATTCTTCACATCTTAGTTCGGCGTAACAAACACCTCAGGCCGTTTGGTGAAGTAATCTTGAATCAAAACTATGGATCACAGTTAGGGTAAACGGTCCACGGGAAACGTATGTGACTTTAAAAGGTCACAGGTAAGCAGAGTTGTTTACAAAAACATGTTTTTAGTTGTAAGTAACTTGACTGTTCAAGACTTATTTTATTTGTAAAAATAGAAGCACTATTGGTTCTTGAACAGTCTGGGGATACCTTTTTTTTATTTTATTTTAGGATACACAAAGGATAATACAATACAATAGCACCAATAAACCACTTGGGTTTGTGTGTTGTGGGTACCACCTACAAGCGCGACTATAATTGTAATCAGTATTGCTGGCTGCTGTGACGTGTTATATTTTTTTTGCGGAATAATTACACTGATATTTTCAGAATTCTGTAGTCCTTACACGTAACTATTGATTATAGAAGTGGAATGAAATCACCTTTGCTGCCCATGTACCCGCGCCGTTAGCTGTACCAACTATAGGTCTCATCTTACCGAGCAAACCATAATATATTTTGAGACCAATTTGGCTTTCTATTCCAATAGGAATTCACCGCATTGGGTGACTGACACCTGAACATCGCTATTAGGAAAATATTCTCAAATCAAGGAGATGCAATAAAGTAAGACTAGAAGTGAACGTAGAAAACCTGTCATCATATGTTATTAGCTTTTTATTTATAATTGTATTGTAATAATGATAACAACAATGCCGTCAGGGACACCTGAAAGAAGCGAAGTTCTAAAAACAGCATACAACAGCACAGTACAAAGCTTGGAATTTTTAACAAAACTATTTATTTTTGTGAAACGACCCGTTTTTGACGAGACGTAATCAACAAAGTATCTGAATTTGATAAAAAGTTAATTATTTTTATTCTTTAATTTAAATACAGGTATACTGTAAAATTGCCGTACAATAGTTTAGTAGAGATACTAATTTGATACAAATTCTTAAGAGCAAAAACATGTTACAGAATAATAAAGAAACATAAATTGTACATTATTTTGATACTTTATTTTTTTTCTTATCTATAATATTAATGTATTTAACCGCAAAAAATGAACAATAAAACAACTTCAAATATACTATTCCAAAAAATAATTGCACATTCTTCTACAACATAATAATCAACTTATTTTTAGAGTTCTCCTTAGTAAGATGCCCCTCGTCACGTCGCACGTACGACACAAGCACATCTTACCTATAACTATGTATGTAGTTACAAATCTACCTTGACTGACACCGACAACACAGGAAGCACCAGCTTTCAAACAAAAAAAATCATCAAAATCGGTTGACCAGTCGAAATTTCTGAGGGAACAAACATAAAAAAATTCCATCTAAATGAGAACCTCGTCCTTTTTGTAGTCGGTTTAAAAAGGTGGCAACTCTAGTCACAACCAAATCTTAGGCACTAAGCCTACTGTGTCTTAGGCATCTATCTGTCAATCCAAAATATTATAATAAAATAATAATAAATATCTATTTATTTTACAACAATATACTTAAACGTTTCTTTTGAATAAAGTTAAGTGTAGAAAAATATATTTCTTACGAATTATAAATAAAAATTAATAATAAACTATCATTATTTCGAAGTAAAATATGAAATTATAATAATTATTATATATAAATTATAATTATATAAATTAAAATATTTTTGGAACGAAACGCGATATACATTCAGAGTCGGAACCAAAACAAACTATAAGTGGACACTCGTAGGAAGTACGACAGACAAAAATGTTGTGAAACACCGAAAACTAAAAACGTTTGAGCTGATGTTCTTGTTTCCAATCTTCTTTATGCTTGCCCTATCCCATTTTAATTCAGGTCGGCTCTCCGGTGTCCTAATCAATCATGGCCAAGACGTTTCAGGGTCGTCTGCGGATCTATTTGGACTGTTTGTAGATCCTTGTTTATGACTGATTGCTATGTTAATCGGTTCTTCCTTTTGGTAGGTGCTAATATAGGGCACTCTCTTGGTCATGTGAATTCTCGGATTGGCCTGAATCTAAAAGTGCCGTGTATGTGCTTATTTTTCACTTTTTCCAAGCGCGTGACGCCACCAGACCATCACCTGAGCATTTTCATCTCGGCCACATGCATCTTGTGATCCTACTGATTTTTGAGCGGCCAGCAGTCCGAGGCATACATTTGTGCTGGTTTTGCGGCAGTTTTTCAGACTTTGCCTTTGATTGGTTTGGGCATTTTAGAGTCACACAGTTTATTATGTTCTTGCTCCACCAATAGCAATGCTCTTGTAGCTGTACGTACAAACAATAATATCAATTCATACAAATGTCTAATATCTAACTTGTAACGTAATATCTTCGTAGCATTATAGATCGTAGAAATATAAATCGTGCATATTAACTGTAATAAGCGTATGCCGAAAGATTCGTTCTGAAAAGAACATTTTATTTTATATACCGTAATATTAGCTCTTATAAGAACTATTTCATAATGCTGTACATCAACTCAGAGAATCATACAGATCACCAGTAGTCACTCATCGAAGTACAAGCATCGTCACGTTCTCTCGAAGACCGCAGATATACTCACGTGATCAGTCATATGCTCCGTGTTACACAACCTCACAGCAAGGCCAAGCGTACTCGACTGAAGCGTCGCGGCGTCGATCACTATTCATTCAATTTTAATCAATGAGCGACAGAGTGGTTTCTAAAAGCTCATTGACATCGGATGATCGAGGTTCGACGCGAGTTTACACAAGCGCGCGCTCCCTGGCCGGTTTACTGCTATAGCATTAGTTTTAGAGCGAGATAGAACACATAATATTATTTTCAATTCTTATTGAATGAAACGTTTAACTATTGGTCAAAATGTAAGCTTTAGTATTGGTGTGTATTTTCTAAACTTGTAAATATTTTTTAAGTAACAATTGTAATTGGTTAACTAGTTTTAAGGATTTTGAATATATATCATGTAACTGAAGTAAAATATATCATCTTCCACATATTCCTCACAGTCAAGCAGTTGTTTTATTTAATCTCCAAACGCTCAGTCTCTAAACTCTAAATAAATGAAAAAACAACCAAATCAAATTCAGAGGGTGCTGTCATCATGGGCCGTTATTTTCACAGGGTACACTTATTTAACCCCATAGAATATTCTAAGTTTAATCCTATCCTGATGACAATTGACAGTAGTCAAATATAAAGTCACTGAACGTAGTGTTTAATTTCTCTTTGGAAGTCACTTTCTTCATACTACTCTATAGCCGACCCCTTTGCCTGTCCAGATGGACGAACAGAACCAATAAAAAAAAAACTCTATAGCCGACGTCAGTTTTGTCATTTGTCATTTGTATACCGTCAGACGTCAGTTAGTAGTTGGTTGATAATGAGTGGTGTTGTGTCGTGATTGAATAGTGATTATTTTTTTATTCTATTGTATTTTTTTTCATTTTTGTCGATACGAACAAATATAAAAGATAATTAATTCCCAACGAAAATACTTAATATATAATATAATAATACTTTATAAATATACAAACGGTATAACATTTAGTGATTTAAGTGTTCTTGGAATTTCAGTGATATTTAAATGGATATAGGATCTAATAACAGTGAAATTTGTAATTTTTGTGATATAATAGTTAATTAATGAATGCCAGAAATAACAAGGAAGATGGGGCAGAGTCCAAGCTCTGTTCGTAGTAAGAGTAGTCGAAAATCGTTTCGTAGTTTTGTGCGACGAACAAAACTGAACACATCCAGTTTAAGCCACACGTTCAGCTTGCCTCCCTCAGAAGAGTATCCCGAGCTAATGAATATAAACACTGCAACGGAGGAACAGCTGATGACTCTGCCAGGTGTAAACAGACAACTTGCGCGGGAAATTGTACGACATCGGCAAATGATAGGGAGATACAAACGTGTTGATGACCTTGCCTTAGTATCAGGTCAGGTATCACCTTATATTATTATTTCTTTGTTTTATCATTGCCCAAATACAGCGATCAAAATTCAGTGATAGGTATTTTAGTTATTAGGATTGTTCACCATTGTTTGTTATCACGACAAGGCTACAAAAAATGAAAACTTTAGTCTTTGTCACGGAACTCACCTTAAACTTAATTTTTTATTTATCCATTAACCCTGACCTAAAAATAATCATCAATGAAATTCATTTATTTTTTTCAATTTCATGAATAGTTGCACTCCAAATAGCTATAGTTTATAGCTAGTTTGTTTTTAATATAAACAATTACTCAATTTAACTCTGTGAACTTTGAATCTCTTGGGCCTGTTTTTATAATATTAATGAATTGATAGAACAATATATATAAAAAAGTAAATAAAGTTATCATAAATATATTCTTATTTTTGTTGTAATTATTATTTAAATAAAATATTATGTTTGTTAAACTAGTGATAGTTTTGATTGAACATCTATTTACAAGATACAAGAAATATTTTTGTAACCTACTGAAAAAAAATTTTACTCTCTTAACTTTTATCAATAGCTGTAAACTTTATTAGTCTTAAAGTATAGCTGTGTTGTTTATACTTTGTACTTATTAATACTTTTAATTTGAAAATTTTATTGCATGTTGCCTATCTACACTTAAAATGATTCCCTTAATTTTATTTTTACAAACATATTTTTCATATTCAAGTACATTTGCTTACATTCTACGCAATCAGTAAATTTCATAATAAAAGATGTTTACAACATTTCAACAATTGTTTCGTGTTACCTGCTCTTAAAATATACTCATATAAATTACTGATACTATTGTTAACACAATATAATATTATGATATAATTATTATATTTATTAATTAGAAGCTGACTAGGTAGCTAAATATTAAATTAATTAACATTAAAATTAAAACAGCCGCTAAGGAGTGTTTTTTCTCATTCTGACTTAGGTCAATAGAAGAAGACAGTGTGAGAATTAGCAATGCTTTAAGTTAGCAGACTATTATGAATAAGGGGGTAAAAATCTATGTTTACAGATTATAAATCCCATATTTACTATATCTTATAAATAAATAACATCCTCTACTAAATTTTTGGAGGATCTTCTCATTCAGGACATCAAAATAATTATCTGAAAACTGATTCTTTCAATAAGACATGTCTTGCCCTTATTTTGATATCTCTATATATTTTATGACACTATTAAAACCAATTTTGGTAGCATGAATCTATATAACAGAGTAAAATATGTACAATGTCTCTAACCATAAATATTATTTTTAGGTCTTTTAATATTTTTTGTCAGTCATAGGTATTTGTGCTGAGAAATGAAATGATTGAAACCTTTAATATGTTTTTTTTTATGAAAATACGGGATGAGACAAGCAGGACGTTCAGCTGATGGTAATTAATACGCCCCACCCATTCCAAAAATAACGAGTGGCACTACAATTGCGCTCGTCACCTTGAGACATAAGATGTTTAGTCTCATTTACCCAGTAATTTACTAGCATATATACTATAATATGTACAGCCTTAAGAAATCAAGTGTTAAGAGTAAACCTTTTAATGTTCTTTGTCATTTTTAGGTATTGGTGCAGAGAAATTAGAATCATTGAGGCCTGAAATTTGTACAGGCTTAAGAAGACAAGTGTCAAGAGCAAGTTCATGTACACATTCACTTGATAGCTTTAGGTTATCTATAGAAAGCAAGTTGTGCTCAGTGAATTCATCCAGCGTTTTTCAGCTACAGTGCGTACCTGGCCTAAATCAAGAAATTGCGGCAAACATAGTTGACTACAGGAATAAAAAGGGGCCATTTAAATCACTAGATGACTTGATTAAAGTCCGTGGTATAGATATCATTAGACTAAGCACTGTTAAGCCACATTTGAGTTTAGATTTAAGAAAGTGTGGCAGTGAGTTACATTTAACTAATGGACACTTAAATGGTTGGACAGACTCATCACTTAATGATTCGATATTAAGTAGTGAATTGAAAACACCAAATACACCGCACAGAAAGAGTTTCTCTGCACCGTCCAAGTTTTCTCTGACTCTACCGAATGGTTTTGCAACAGCTCCAGTCAATGATATATTGGATTTACTATCTGCATATTCACATAGGCCCATTGTAGAAGAAAATTTCATGTATGAACGAGATGGTGTCAAATGTTGTCGCTTGGCGACATGGAATTTACATCAACTGAGTATTGAAAAAGTTACAAATCCTGGAGTAAGAGAAGTTGTTTGTCGGACAATTTTAGAAAATAAGTAAGTTATAAAAATAATATTAAAAAATTATACAAATTAAATTTGAAAACAACAACCATTTGCATTCTGTCCGAGCGCTATTCCACACAGCCAATCATTCGAGGTTAATTCATAAATTTTATTAATCACAGAAGTCAAGGTTATCACTTTAAAAAATAACAAATTGTTACTATTAAAAATTATCAGTTTATGTAATGCATTATGATTAAGTTACTGATAATAAAAAATAAGATCTGCTTTAAAACTAAAAATGTTGCGTCTTACATAACCACTAACTATAGTTACATACAAAGTTGTATAATATTACTTTAAATTATAATGTTACTTAATTTAAGTCAGTAATAACATAATATTATATATATGTAACTTCTGTGTGTGGGACAAATGATTTGAGTTTTCTTTAGTGTTAATTCCGCCAATATTTGTCTTTCAACAATTTGACACATGTTTCGCCTCTACACGAGGCATCCTCAGGAGGTGTTGTTTCGCCAAAATCTGGCACGAGACTGACCAAATTTGGCACTAAAGAAAACTCAAATCATTTGTATAATTATGGATTTCCGCAAAGTAACACCTACTTCAATATATTTTCTATTAGTGGTGTCTCACTACTTTGTCACTGGAAATTATGTTAATGTGGCAGTCTGATTTTGATTTATCCAAGGTTCATTACATTTTTTATTCGTTGTAGAACTTAAATTATCCATACTTTAAAAACAAACTCACTTATTACTCAAATAAAATTTGAAAACAAAATTTTATGAACAATGCGGGACTCGAACCCACCACCTCTGGCATTCCGTGCCAGTGCTCCGCCAACAGAGTCAACCGTTCGAGTGACGTGTCATCATAAAATCTTGTATGCTTAGTTCAACTCTCAGGTTGTGGCTTCACTTATTACTTCTTACAATTAGCTCACAGAATGATCATACTGATACCTATAATGAATTTGTCAACAGGTTGTCCCTAATAGCCATCCAAGATATAATAGAACCTATGGCAATCAAGATGATATGTGAGGAATTGAATGCACCTACCCTTCGTCGGGTTCGGGAGTGGAGATGCAACACACATAATTGGGAATATTGCATGACACAGGGCAATGAATGGTAAGTAGTATACACTGCAGTCTTTCGTGTTTCGTGCCTGTTTTCACTACATCGTGTGAGTGTGTGCCGCTGTAGTTACAGGTACATAACAGTCAGAGTGACATTTATAATTGGACATAGTTCCTGAAAAACATTCCAAGCCACAAACATCACATTTTAAGGTGAATTCGTGTTTAAAGTTTAATAAATATTAATTTATTCCATACATGTGGGTTGGGCTACTAAGTCATGATGTCATTTAAAGAGTGACAGTAGGTCTGCCATTTTTTGTCAGTCCGTTAATATGAATCACGTGACCAATTTTTTGTCCTTAACTCAATTTCGTCATGATTGTGGTTTGGAACGTTTTTCTGGAATTACGTCCAATTGAATAATGCAATACTATTAGTTTGGGTGTCACAATGTGCTAAGTTATATAGGTTCTTTCACACTTTGAGTGTGTTTATTAAATGTCATGACAGTGGCTATTTCTGTCAAAGAATGTATTTATCGAATAACATGTCATGGTTATTTCTGTCAAAATGTGTATTTGTCGAATGACATGACATGGTTATTTCTGTCAAAGAGTGTATTTATCGAATAACATGTCATGGTTATTTCTGTCAAAATGTGTATTTGTCGAATGACATGACATGGTTATTTCTGTCAAAGAGTGTATTTTTCGAATGCCATGGCACTTCCATATATTAGAATAGCTTGTGCCGGCGACTTCGTTCACATTAGGTCTTGTTCACATTTTATAAAGTTTCCCTTGTGTTTTAATGGTTTCGTTGCACTCTCTTGTTTTTTACGCTCATTCATGTGGACACGAACTAAACCAGTATACCCTCGGTAACTTCTTAAAATTTCGAGACTGTACATTTATCCATTTTATATATTCCACTGAAAACATGTTAGTAAAATTTCATGATGCTCGATTGGTTTTGGCGCGATAGCAATATAATAAACAAATTAACCTTTGCATTTATATTATTATGAAAAACTCTATGCCCGCGGTGCTTTAAAACTGTCGAACCATATTAATTATAAGTACTTAGGTCACACCAAAAGTTATGCGTAACTTAAAAAAAACCCGATCTCTCTCAAATTCAGCAAACCATCGCCTCGCGGCGCTCGAGCAAGGTGCTTCTCTCCCAAAAGCATTTTGAAGATGAGCGGCACAGTCTAGCGGAGAGAGAGAGAACTTTTAAAATCATAAAAAATCATCGCTCGAAAATCTTGTCGACTGAAGTAGTATGTAGTAACTTTAATGTGTGATAAAAAACAATTGACAAATGATTTCCCGCCAATTGTTTTTTTTTATTACTAAGAAAGTTGCAACGTTTAAAAAAATATAACATTCGAAATTCAAATAGTTCCGATCAGCTAGAAGTGAAAAACTTTTAGTGTGCCCCATGTATTTCCATACTACGGGCATACTAGGCCTACACTGCTACGGTACTACACACACACAAAAGCATTCAATGGCTATCCTTTAACATTGAATACATCTATAGATAGGCCGGTGAACAATAATTACTTTTATTTATTTCGGACAGTTGAAATAGCTTCATTTAAACAGCGAAACGCAATCATGTCTCTCGCTTCAGTCAGCGGTCTGCGTTTATCGATCTGGATGAGTCGTTTTTTCCGTAACTATATTCACACACATATACTACTAGTATTATAAATGTGAATGTAAGTTTGTTTGTTACCCCGGCGCTACTGAAACGATTTTGATGAAATTTGATACAGCGATAGACTAGAGCTTCGGACGGGACATAGGCTAGTTTTTATACCGGAGAAGTCCAAGACTCCCGCGGGATTTTTGAAAAACTGAAATTCATTTCGACGAGCTATAACTATACCAATAGTAGGTTTCGTTTGCCATAGCAATCTTCCTCGAAATAACATTCATATAATATGTTGGGAACGGGAGCGAAAACGGGAACTGGAATAGGACATGAGATAATCTTCAATTCCAGACATGCTTATTATTTTTAAAAAGCATTTAACTACGCGGATGAAGTCGCGGGCATCGTCTACGGTCAAGTCATCTCCGTTCGGCTCGATTCTTTGGCGTTTAGAGATGTGGGTTCACCGCAAGAATGCATTTATCACGGGGAGTGCTCAGAGGAGCTATTCGGGTTGATAGCAGCAACCGAATTCCACCACAGGACGTTACGTCAACATGCGAAATTACTCCCGCATCACGTTGACGTCTGCCATTCAACAACCGCGCGAGAAAGTTCTTATTTTTATTTTATTTTATTTATTTGGAAAGCCAACAGCTTTAAAAACTTAAACGATACTTAAGATAATTACAGAGAGCCAATTATAGGTTTCCACAATTAGTGCTAGAGTAATAAAATTGACTGACAACTTGAGCATATGCAATTCGAAAATTACAATTTACATTATCATTAAAGTTAATGTAACAACTTAAGAAGATGTAGGGTTATTAGTAAAGAATTTGTTGGCTGAGGCACGTCTTACAGAGTCTACGCTTGTACAGAAGAGATCTAGATTCTTGCCTCGCACAGCCACTTTGTGGAATCAATTACCAGCTACAGCTCCTGCATCCCGAACCGATACGTGTTAGGCACCTTCAAGAATAAAGTAAATGTTATTTTTTAATTCATATAATAAATACAGTATATATTAATTATTTAATGTATTCATTTAGTCATTAGCTTGCTGCTGTGTGATACATGTATACTGTACAGAGCCTAGCGAAATAGCTCTAATAAAAAAACGATTCACTCGATTGTATGAAACGTGCAGTCATTGATAGATTGACAGATGACGGCTATAATCTAATAAAACACGGACATAGCCGAAATCCACTACGTTTTAAGTAGCTATTCGCTTTCAAACTAAGGCGGATTATACTTCGTCGCCAATCGGAATACTGGAATTACTAATATTTCTAACTTATGTCAAATGACTGCACGTTTCATACTAAACTAAATTTAAATTTTTACTTAGGCAGTCCCGCTTATTATTACGTAGTATTCACATCCTCTTTGCTAGTACATACTAACGAGTAAATTTTATCACATGAATTACGCAAAAGATCAAATAGGTTAGGTACTTATTAAATAATAATAACGGGTCATTCGAATCAAAAGCGATGTGTGATAATTATAATATAAATTACGTGACACGTTGTTTGTCCGCGATGGACTCCTAAACTAATGAACGGATTTTAATTTAATTACTTCATGGAGTGCAGACTGGTCCAACTTGAGAGATATGATAGTTTTTATTTCAATTTGGGACCCATAATTTAATTATTTTTATTTTCAATATTTGTTTTGTATGGACATATTTTCTATGAGAGAATTTAGTGACGCACCGTTTGACAGTTCCGCTGTGAAACAATTTCATTATGACAACAGGGAGCATTTTTTATGAAATAATTCTTGATGTTTTGAAATATTATTGGCAAATTCCTATAAAACAGTATTTTTTTATTATCTACAGAACAACGTCTGTTGCGTCAGCTAGTAAAATATAAATTATAAGATATTTCCTCCTATGTCACACACGCTATCTCCGGAACCATAAAGCTCAGAGACTTGAAATAGTAGAAATATTCCTTTCGTTGAGTAGAGGTCAGATAAGAACTGAATTTACGTTTAAATATTTTTTTTATTATGAAAAGAACAGCGTCTATCGGATTAGCTAGTAAAAAATAAATGCTATTTTAAATTATTTTATTTTTATTATACATAATGATTTTATTATTGAGTCTTATCAATGCCTTAGAGTTTAGACTGACGGAGGAGTGTGGTATGATCTATGGTACCCAAGATCTACCTACCTAGTGATTTTTTTAGCTATTATTAATTACTCGTTGCTGCCCGCGACGTCGTCTGCGTAGACGCGCATTAAGTAGCAAAAATACTATGACTGTCTCTAGTGTGATAATATCTAGCCAAAATTTTTTACCGCAAATAATATGCAAAATTAGAATTAAATCTATTCAGTAGTTTTTGCCACACATAAATTTTATAAAGTACTTTTTTGGATTTTTTATTGTAAGTAGAACAAACAGCAAGTATTCTTGTAATAATAAAACTTTAAAAAAGTGTGCTGATTATCCACATTTTTAGCATTAGGAATAGTACAGTTAAATAATTTACATTAATATAACTAAGCAGACCTAATAAAAGTACATAAAATGTATTTTTTCCTTGTCTAAGTATCGTTGCATATTGATTTTGTCTGCTCGCAATTTAAATTTTTCCGGTTACTCCCTGTCCTCTAGTGTGACATTGTCAGTGAGAAGGTAAACAGTGAATTAAATAAATTGTAGCATTCTTGTTTCCTTTGTGTTATCTTATATCTTTAAACGAGCAAATCTTGTTTATATATATAATCTGAATCTCAGAAACGGCTCCAACGATTTTAATTAAATTTAGTATACATGTAGTTTACAAGAGACGGAAGACATGAAGGTGATATTGAAAGGAGAGTGACTGTGGGAAATTGTGTAAAACATAATGGAGTGCTTGTCGCCACGTTAATGTATGGAAGTGAGAGTTGGGTATGACAGAAGAAGCATAAAAGCAGAATTAACGCAGTTGAGATGCGATCACTGCGTAGTATGTGTGGGGTAAGACTGACTGATAGAATTCCGAATTCGGTAATACGAGCGCGCTGTGGTTTGAAAGAGGATGTTGTGACAAGGACTGAAAAAGGAATGCTTAAATGGTTTGGACACGTGGAGCGAATGAGTGAAGAAAGAATAACGCATCAAATATATATGGCAAGTGTGTGTGGGCAAGTCGGTCGCGGGAGACCTCGTAGAACATTCGTCGATCAAATTGGGGACGTTTTGAGAAAAGGAGAGGTCCGAAGCACCCACCAAAAGAGTAATGAATGTAGAGGCAGCGCGTGAGGTTTGTAAGGATAGAAGCAAATGGCATTCTATTGTCTCTACACCGCCTACCCCGACGGGAACAAGGCGTGAGTATGTGTGTGTGTGTGTGTAGTTTCGGGGGCGAGGAATAAATAAATAAAAAATATAGTTTTATCCGTGTTTTAACGAGAAACTGCTACAATAATATAAGAATACAAAGGTAAATTTCGCCTCTATATACAAGACTATAATAGCTCAGATGGGTCGTTGGGTGATCCGGAAAGCAGAACCCGGCTCGAATCCAGATGTCCTATTAGTTTTTTTTTTGTTCAAGTTTTGTACCTTCTTAATAAAGCCGAGCAAGGCTCAGTCGTCCAGGTACTTGTAATTATTGGGCTAATGAGACTAAACATCTTTCTTCTCAAAGTGACTACCGCAATTGCGGTGCCGCTTATAATCTTGGGGTTTTCAAGAAGTCCTTAGATTATTTATACGTCTATGTAAACTTTCCTTGAGCTTCAACGAATCTATTACAAAAGATTTCATTAAGATCGGTCGAATAGTTATGGAGTTATTAGGGAACATACAAACATACATTCTCTTTTATGTATATAGAATCTTTTGCTGTTCGACAACCGATAAAAACAGTCCAGGAATATTAGTTTAGTGTACGTGACAAGCTACGTCTTACACTCGCGATTTGTTCTACACTTTGTGTAATTAGTGTGCGTGAATTGCTCAAAATAGAGGTTAGTTCTAAAACCATTTTTTTTTTCAAAGTTCAGTTGTCATAGTCTATTTAGACGTATAAATGATCTAAGCATGAGTCGCGCTGTATTGTAATGGGCATAACTTGTCAGTTACAATCACATGTACGTCTTTCTCGTTTCGTCACTTTTCATGAAAAAAACCTTTATCTATAACCTAATCTTACCCCTCAGTGAGCGCTGTGTGCTAATGTCAAAGTACCCACATATAACTAGATTGGAGTTAACTTGGCAAGTCAGATGTTAAATTAAATAGAAAATGTAACGTTACTCAAGAAAATGGAGGTGTAACCCACAAGTCAAGATTTTTTTGAAATGAAACTTCTTTAGAATCGTTTGGTTTGAAACTCGATGAAACGAAAATGCGAGACGGATAGATTTCAGCCGGCGAGAGAATGAGATAAAATACTTTAATCAGGAACTTTTAAAAGTTTCACTTCAACCTTGTGTGACTTGCAGACACACACATTTTTTTATTTTGTCCATTAACCTAACGGGGTTTTTTTTTGTGATGGAGTTTTTCTTAGAAATGATTTAAATATGTTTCTTTTATTGTATTTTGGTTTGAGCTGATGGTGATACCAATGCACCAAATCAGTATTTCCCAAACATTAGGTACCTACTCAGTCATGGCCAGGAAATTTTCACACCCACCCACCCACCTTTCTTTTAAACCCAAGCAAAAATAATATACATTTATTAATAGTAAAAGGGGTTTTTTTTAATACTACATACTTTGTTATCTCCTATTTAGTCACAAAATTTTATTATCGAATCCAAGTTCGCGGAAAATAAAATTTTCATCCTATGGCCTTTTTTAAAACAAGGCAGGAATTTTGCGACACTGTATTTTATTTTGGTTACCAAATTGGTGACTTCGCTAGTTTTCTCCACATTTAGTTATGGAGCGGAGACCTGGACACTAAAAAAGGCCGACAGAGACCGAATAGACGCCTTTGAAATGTAGTGCCGGAGAAAAATGCTGCAGATTCCATGGACCGCCTTTCACACCAACGTGTCTATTCTAAAAGCACTTAACGTCAAAATTAGACTTTCCACAATATGCCGAAGTAGGATGCTGGAATTCTTTGGACATATTGCTCGTAAAGAGGGTCATAATCTGGAACAGCTGATGGTGACAGGAAAGGTAGATGGCAGGCGTCCCAGAGGACGCAGTCCCATGAGATGGTCGGACCAAATACGATCTGCTCTAAACATCAACTTCCATGATGCCCTTCATAAGGATAAAGGAAAAGGATAAGACTAAGGATCGCAGCAGATGGAGGGGAATCGTACGGGAGAAACTGATGCAGCGGGGGAGTCACGACCCTCAGTAATGAGGAAAACGACGAGAGGAGGAGGATTTTATTTTGATGCCCCAGTACCGGGTTGCCACCCGGCAAATGGGAAACCATAACCAAACTAAATAAATAAAACTAACTTAAATAAACAGTGTCAAGGGGTCAAAGAATATATGCTGTCACTTTGGTAAATTAAATTACAATAACTAATAGTTATAATGGTAATTTAGATTAACGCAATGGATTAAAGTTCAACCGAATTTTATGTAATAATTTAAGACGCAGTAGTTACAAGGTCCGTAATCCAGTGTTATGTCGTCATCAAGTATTTTGTCCCTTTTAGTTACAGTCGTGAAGGTCGTATTTTCTAAGTCTCACCGCTCAAGGTTTGAGTCATGTCTTTAGAACGACAAGAAGTACGTACAATGTCAACTTATGCTATAAATACAAAACAAATTTGTAATTTATGAGCGATGCGAGACTCGAACCCGCGCCTCTCGGGTTCCGTCCGTGCTCCTTTACCAACCGAGCCAACCGTTCAAGTGACGCATTGATCGTAAATCTTGGCATCGTTTGAAAATTTTAGTTACAAAAATTAATTTGTGTAATTAAACCCAGAAGTAAGGCATATCACTTTAAAATAACATTTTAGCTATTAATAATATTTAGAAGCTGAAAAGTTAGTTTCACGCTCTAGTACCTCGCACCGTGGTGAGATTTCGTGAGATTATCAATGGCGTTCTATACAACATAATATAGGGACATATTATTCGCAGTCTGATAGCGGATCCGCAAAAGTGTGTTTAAAGACAATGTAAGCACAATTTTCTCCTTAGTCTTGTGTCAACTGTTACTATCCGAATCGAGTTCTAAATTCAACACACGCTACCGAAACTGAATAAATGTTTTACATTGCTGCTTATTGGCGAAGAATATTTTAAACAGCTGGAGTAAATGCGGCAATGTATAGATATATCAGTCGAAATGTATTATGATGTAATTTGTGGCATGTTCCATATTTCGGCTTTGTTTTTATTCGACGTGATTAATCTATATGTATAGAACGTCATTGGAGATTATGCTTAATATCAAGCTCCAAAACTCATAATTTCACGTGAGATTTTTCGAAAATAATAATCTAAGTTAATATATATACCGCTTTACTAATTTACGTAATCTACACAGTTTTATTGCATTTTTGTTTATTAGGAAAAGCAAACAACTACAACTTACAGAGTAGGTACATAAATAAATAACATATAAGACATAAAATTGTAGTCAGATACGCTATCTACATTTTGCTGGGTAAAACTTAGAGCTATTCAATGCTAGGTATATATAATACTAATTGGAAGTAAAGAGAAATGAATAATGTTTTAAATTATGGCTAGTTGGAGTAAATTAAATTTGCAACAATTAAACAATGAATAAACACAAAAAAGAAAACAACAGAAATAATTATCGACACAAATGTACACTAAATTATGACTATATTTACAATAATATTAACCTAAAGTACTTATGATGTTCAGTAATTTAAAAGTATGCATGTATATAAATCAAAAATTATCCAGTTTTTTTTTGATTCGTCACTAGAACTGGCTCTCTAATTTTAGACAGTATTTGAAGAAATAAAAATACGTGAGATTTGCCTAGACCTCGTTTCCTCCACGTGAGATTGTGTGAGATTCGGATCGTCAGTGCATTTAAAAATAAAATTATAGCTTATCAACCCAGACTGTATCAGAAACTTGCTTACCAATTTTAATGAGTTTTCATTGTTTACATTTAGCAAGTTAGAATGGCAAAACAGAAACCTTGAATTATTGAACACAATGTAAACTTGAATTATACTATTTTGTACGTTATATTCCTAAATTCTATTAAGCGGCGTAAACATTACTGCTGATTTATTCCTCGTGCTATTCTACGTTTTTAGAAAGAACAAATTTGTGAAAATCTTTTAAAGATTGGATTGACAATTAATTATTAAATAATGAATACGGCTGAATGGTCTTGAACCCTTCGCCTGTCCTAATAATGGACGAAGAAACCAAAAAAAAAAAAAATAACGAATGACGCAAAAGTCAGAAAATTTTATGAACCAACTTCACCCTGTTACTTTCGTGTTACAGTGATGCGCGAACATCTTAAAATACACTGGCCTGCAAAAGTAAGTATCACACTTTTCAAATTTTTTTTTTTTCTTAACTATAGAAGTTAGAGATTTAAGATAAAAAACGTTTTGTTGCAAATTTTATAGGCTTTAATTCTTAGAAACTAAAATTATACATTAGTAACATTTTTAACTTAAAAAAGATAAAACAATGAAAATAGACATTTTTAGTTTAGTGTAAAAAAATTTCAACTAAAATGTATTACATGTTATTTAATTTTTAATAACTGGTATTGCCTCCTCGAGCTCTGATTACAGCTTCGAGCCGGTTTGGCATACTGAACACTAGGTTTCGGAGCCGATGTTGGGGAATATTCTCCCATTCTTCTACCAGGGCCTGCTTTAGTGCCCTGAGGGTAGTAGGTGGTGGTCTGCGATTTCTGACTAGCCTCCCAAGCTCATCCCAGGCGTGTTCAATCGGGTTGAGATCAGGACTTCTTGATGGCCAAGGCATCACGCTGATACCGACCTCCTGAATATACTCTTGTACGATATGAGTCGTGTGTGGCCGGGCATTATCATGCATCAGCATCGATCCATCACCCATATTTGCTAAATACGGCCCTGCATACTCATTGAGAATCTCTTGAGCATATCTTTGCCCAGTGAGGGTGCCATTTTCTATGGCTACTAGCTCTATGCGACCTTCTGAAGATATGCCAGCATACATGTACACTGCCTCCACCGTATTGGACTCTTTCTGAGATGCAGGCTTGAAGGTATCGCTCACCAGGTCGCCTGTAAACACTTCGCCTTCCATCAGAAGTGTAAAGGGAGAATCGATCTTCATCCCAATGCATGTGTTCACGGGCGTATCGCAGTCTCGCTACTCGATGCTGTCTCTCTAGTTTTGGGCCACTCGCTGGTCTTCGGGGTTTCAAATTTACTTCAGCAAGTCTTCTTCTCACTTTACTATCACTAATGTAGTCCCTCCGGGTCTGAAGTAGCTGTTGCTGGACTTCAACTGCATTTTGGTGGCGATTTCTTAACACAGGGGAAATAATATAACGATCTTCTCGGGCACTGGTACACCTGGGTCTGCCATTACAAGGTCTCCTCAGATGGTGTCCAGTCTCTTTGTACCTTCGCTTTACCTTCTGGACCGTTCGTACCGTCACACCCACCATTCTTGCAGTGCGACGCATACTGATGCCTAGTTCAGAAAAGCCATGATCGTAGCACATTCTTCAGCTGAAAGAGGCATGATAAATAAATGTTATGTGATTTTTAGCATAAATTTTTAAAACAAGACCCATCGTTTTTAAAAAAAAATTAAAACAGAAAGAAAAATGTGAATGGTAAAATTGTAATTCGGAAACGTCCACTTTGAAAAAGGAATGGTTTTGTTTTTGAAGTTTTTTTCAGCCAATTCTTAAAAGAAGGTTACTGACTATAAAGTTTTTATGTACAAAATTAAATTCTCTTTGGAGTCCTTTTTATTTCGAAAGTATATCTGGTGAACTTAAAACGTTATCCCAATTTTAAAAGTGTGATACTTACTTTTGAAGGCCAGTGTATCACTCTCATAAATTTTTTAATAACGCGCCTTAAGAAGTATAACTTCAATAAATAATTGACACAAATTATATTTTATTTTTCAGAAAATTTATTGAAATAGGCGTTACTTGACGGAAATCCATTATTATCAAAATGATTTGAGTTTTCTTTAGTGTTATAATTCCGCCAATATTTGTCTATAAACAATTCGACACGTGTTTCGCCTCTACACGAGGCATCTTCAGGACTTGTTGTGTCGCCAAAAACTGGCACGAGACATCATGTCTTTTTTATTTTATTTTTCAGTCAAGTACCTTGTTTACATAGGGACTTGAAGTTAATATTTTTTATTACCTAAAGGCCTTAATACGGCAATTGGTTAAGCTTTACTTATTGTAGCCATGTACCAGTACAAATACTATATTACTTGCAGCTGCCCGCGACGTCGTGTGCGGACGCTATATTCTCTGCATCAAGCCTACAGTGATAATACGTAGCATATACATAAGTAAGGTGGGGACAACATAAGTTGTCCCCACCTTTTGTTATTGCTCATGCAAAATTTGAATTAAGGCGATACTAAATGCCAGCGACCTTGAGGAGCGATATGAGGCCACGGCTGCCGGCCCGCCATCTAACGTAACATTTTAACAGATTCTAACAGTTTTTATGCTAAAAATCCTCGTTATTCATTACTAATTTGAATAAATGCACCTACACAAAAAAAGTACAAGCTATTAGAATTTCTGAGAGTATTAGGTACTAAAAAATGCGTCATGCCATGCCAAAAAACTTGTTTAACTGCAAAGAAAAGTGGTAGTTCAAAAAGGCTGTGGAGTGTTAACTATAACCAACAGCAAGCATTAGCAACCTACAAATGAGACTTAAGGATATGTGTAACAGGATTAAGTAATGTTCATAGCTCGAAATGCTACATTTTCACCACAAAACTTGTATAAAAACACCTTGTTTGCGTGTTTTCTGCTTACTCTTCGCCTTAAAGCATTGCTAATTCTCAATCTGTCTTCTTCTATTGACATATAAAGTCAGAATGAGAAAAAAGACTCCTTAGCGGCTGTTTTAAGTTAGCGGACCTTTATGAATAAGGGGGTGAATCATTGTTTCAACAACAATATGAAATATTTTACGTTAGTATGTAATACCTTAAGTTCTTTACAACTGTAAGAATTTCAGAAGTATACTTACATGAAGAAATCATTTAAGTTGTCTACCTATTATCGATTAAAGTTACAATTCGGAATTATGAATGAAGTATTATTAGAATAATTAGTGGCATTTATACCATTCCATATCATACAGAACTCTCTTTCTCATCTTTAAAAAGTATTTTCTACTTTTGAAAACGTGCTTTTTATTTATTTTTGTATCAATTACTTTTTTTCTAATTTATTGTTTTAAGTACTTAATTTAAATAGACTTACTGAAAATGTTTATACAATACTGAATACAGTACCTATGTTCGTTGTTAAACCGTGAAAAGCTAAGCTGTTTTGGAGGTTTTGCTTTGAATTAAAAATAATTTATTTGTATTTTGGCCCCTTTCGTTTCAATAATATAGCCAAACGTGATGATATTCATATAGTTATTAAGTCAGACTAAGTTGTTAGAGAAAAAATAATCGAAACTGAATTAAAGACAGGAAGAGGAAATTGAAGTTGAATCGTGTATGTGTTGAGGTTTAAATTAATGGAAAATTATCAGCTACATGATATCTAATAACAACCCTAAGTAATTGTAATAAAGTTGCATATTGTATGCATAGCATCCGGTTACGGGGTACTTTTAGTCTAACATACTATTTTATTGTTTTCTATGTCTATTTCAAAGTGCTTGATAGAAATGACTGTACAATATTGTATATTTTTATTGAAAAGAGCGCAAAAAAAAGAATGCGGGGAGAGTTTCTTGCGCCGCTTCTTCTCTCTCAGAGCGCCATTTGTTTCCGAAGCGGTAGTAGTATCTAGTAGTATAAGAAATGACATCAAAAAGAATTCTAAAGGAATCAATTTTGAGAAAAAAATAAATGCCTTTTATGCCTTGAATACTGTCCACTGTCATTGGCCCTTTGAACCTGAGATACGCTCTGCGCATTACAGCATGGAGCCGCTCAGAATTCTTGTTAAAAAAAACTAAGCGACATCATAATTGCGATCGTCACATATGATGTTAAGTCTCATTATTGTAGAAGTTACAAGGCAGAAAAATGTGCAGTTCTAATCAAATAGTGTTATTGTCTTGCATTATATACATGCATTATATACATATATGTCTACAGACAACCTCAACAACGACAACCTGTATAGCCGAGTGGTTAGCGATCCTACCTACTAAGCTAGAGGTCCCGGGTTCGAATCCCGGTAGGTGCAAGCATTTATATGATGAATATAGATGGTTGTTTCCGAGTCATGGATGTTTAAATGTATTTATATATGTTTATATGTATGTTTAAGTAAGTATATTGTATTAAGTATATCATTGTCTTGTAACCCATAACACAGGCTATATATGCTTAACTTGGGGCAAGATAATTTGTGTAAAAAGTATGTTAATATTATTATTATTATTATATGTTCATGTGCTATGCACATAACTACTAGGCTATATAAAAATAACACTTCACGCCTGTTATCTAGTTAACGTACGTAGTTAACTAAGTTAACGTACCTGACCATTGCTGCCAACCCTGAAAAGGGTCACAAACTGTTATTAATAATTATTGCATTGTACGGTGAGCAGGAGAATGCCTATTTCGACTTTTCCCAGCATTTCCATCACAGACTTCATCAGTTCTATAAATTTGTGCAGTCAATTTTCTTTTTCTTTCATCCATACTCTACATAATAAACCTATGAATAGCCTGTGTTTTTTATACTAGTGTGAAAATATTTAGATTAAAAATCAGAGACTAGAATTTCACAAAATTCCTTCGAATCATACGACTATTGCATTTCCTTGATAAGATTACTGGTCGCGGTATTTAAATGAGTGATTATTTTTGATTAGATCTGTAGTGTACCTTTGTACCAACGCGTGATTTATACTTTATGGGCTATATTTCATCGGGACCCCACGGTGGCGCAACCAGTCGCCATAAAAAACTGACGTTAATAGTTTTATTATATATTTTCAAAATAGTATTCATACACATCAATATATCGCTGCATCCGATGGAACTACTGAGATAAGCACTTTGCCCACTCGTCCTTAGCTAAGTTGTTCTTAGTAAGTCTAAGCTTATCCGAGTCTGCTGGTAGGTCACTCTTTTATCGCCACACACTGATGTTATCTTCAGTCGTCGTCGTTCAAGGTCGTCCCTCACGCAGATAATCGGTGATATAAGTGTGCCACTCATTAAACCAGTTGTAAACAGTAGCACGAAATGGGGCTTCATCGTTAAAGGTCAATCGTAGACTATCATTAATTTCTTGTTGACTTAAACGACATCGAAAGTCATAAAAAAACATTGTTCAAACTTTTCTCGCGTTAAATTCATGCTGACGTGACACTGAGAATTTTCAATTTACCGCCAAATCGTAAAACAAATGACAAATGGATAAAATACATACTTAAAGAGCCCCATTTTCAAAATTTGGCTTTATTATTTTATTAGGTATATTGTTTACAAGTCGCCAGTTCTTAAAAAGTTCAGTGTCAACCATTGTTGGTAAGCTAGCTGATAAGCATGATTTTACTATGGTATGGTAATGGGGGCAGTAAGTAGTACATGGTACCTACTAGCTACCATACGTTGTACCTTACATTGTTGTTGTTTATGCCAACAGAGTAACGAGAGATGTAACCATTTTTAACGTTTTTTTAAAGGTTTACATAATTACAATGGCAATTAAAGGCTGGAAAAATATCGTGATCTGCAGATAATTGACTCTTTAAATTGTGTATTTGTTTTTCATAATAATGTATGTGGTAATAATGTGATTATATCCATTTCAAATATTATTTTTACTATATGTTAATAATGCCGTCAACAGCTACTTCACGGACGAGTAATATTTTTACACGTTAGTGAGCTCCTTATATAAATATATAGAGGGTCACCAGTTGATGGTATATATATATATTATATTTATATGGCATAGTCCATAGTTTCACAACCTTATTTTGCTCACCGCCCACTTTGAGAATATGTTTTTTTCTAGAGTATTTTCATGTATTTTTTTGCGTTTTTAGACTATAGTTTTTAATCTACCCACGCCCCATCTGCGCCATCTCAATGCCCCCTAATTTTCTCTGGGTCTTCTACTGCCCCCCCCCCGAAAGTCTCAAACGCCGACAAGGGGGCGTTATCCCCCACGTTGAGAACCTACGGCATAGTCTTTAGAAGGCGCGTATATCGTAATTGCTTGTCAAAATAAAATCTGAATAGCGTGGGGTCAGTGTACGTTGTCTGACTATTATCACAGTAGACATAATGCACAATGCCTTGCTGATAAAATACTTACCTACACGTGCTAACCCTCAATTGAAGCATTACGGTTGTCAGGTTATTTTTCTAACCCACTTTAAAAAGGAGGAGGTTCTCAATTTGACTGTAACCAACATTTGAATTTAGACACCAATAAGACTTAGACTCACTTTTATAGATAATTCATTCATTGCAGCCTTACACGTACAGGACGATACAAAACCCAAATTTTTTTATTAAGTTCTCCTTGAATTATTAATTATCTTTTGACTCTTGACTTTTGCCTGTTTTTTGATTAGGGTTATTGTTCCCAGAACTAACTATTGGTTCGTTTTCTTTTGTAGACTCGACAGTACTAAAATTACCTATTATATTAATTTCAGTATGTTTTCTATTTACAAAATGACCGCCATTATACTCTTTCATATATTATTTTCTTATACAAATAATCAATTTAAATGTTCGCCGCAAAAATGCAGATGTGTTTTTTTACCAAAGGACAAAATATGATCGACGTTCGCGGTGATACTAAATGAATACTGAACATGATTGGCGCAGTAGAAGCTTGTTAATTTCCCGCGTTATTCTTCTACTATGATTAAAATGAATTAGTAAAAAAAAAGCACATTCGCGTTGTTGTGAGAGAAATGTGACGAGAGAGACAAGCTCTTGGTCACCTGATTGTAACACTGCTATTCTATTCTACCGTGGCCATTTCACATCTGAACAATTCACAACCGATTGTGGCCGATGTATAATCACAAGAAAATACTTCACAAAACATACAATACATAATATCACATCATAGGTAAAGAACAGGAGGTAAAAAGATACAAATACATATATGATGCACATAGGTTAAGAAATTCTATGGCGTGATCGCTTCTTCAGAAATAATGGGCTGTCGAACTGGCTCTTAAGACATGTTTCGGATGTTTGAGAAATCGTTGCTAAGAAGTTCTATGCTCTGATGGTGAGTGATACCACTTCAAAAGCAATTAAGTATCGTAACGAAGCAAATAACCATATGGTATAAGGGTAGCCTTAAATGGTGGTTAATGGTGTACCATTTTAGGGACCAATCCGATCCGATGGATCCAGGTCAGGGTCGGACGTCGGCTGTGGAATTAACGCGTTATTCTGGAGAATATTGGTTTGAAAGAGCACTGGGTTGCCTCCTCTCTTTTATTGACACGGTCCTTTGACACACGGTTGATAGTCAGTTTGGTTGCAGCGAAGCGCTGGGCTTCATCTTTGAGAACAGCAACCGCAGCGTGACAATAGAGGACGTGGCACTAGACCAGCTGCACTTGGTCGTGGAGGCTGCCGAGGTTAAGAGGCTGGTTGCCGCACTATTGCTGCTGCGCGGGAGACTCTTTCGCACGTGCGCTCAGGGTGAGTGTTCACGCTATAATGACTGTAATTCATACAGATTGTATACACATGATTATTGCGTTAAAATGACATTTTTGATTTCGTTCGCTCCAAATCCTTTTGCAGGAGTTGGAAATTGTTTATTATTTTTATATACGTACACTAGCCGTTCCCGTTCGCTTCGCTGGGCGAATTTTAAAAGGAAATAAATTAATGAAGGAACGTTGGAATTCTAAAAATAAGTACCCATAAACCATCTTGGATAAATTTCGCATAGAATGGTGGTAGTTTCACGTCGATACGATCAGTGATTTAGCCAGCTTGATTGAGCCTCTAACAAAGACCATTTTCATTATATATATACATAATATATAATATTACATAACAACACGCCAGGAGGAGTAGATGGCACAGGATGCGTACATCCACGGACCTGTCTTATACACACTACTCTATGTTCTTCCATTCCTACCAACTTTTTATGCGTAGTTCCTTTATCTTCCATTTGACCTGGTGCCTTTTCAGTACTTCCTAAACGATATATAGATCGGGGAAGGAAAATCTATTCCTCCATCCGTAATGGCTGAGCAATTAATTAAAGTTTCACACTTTATTATACTTTTGTCCTACGTTTGAACGCCATAATTGTTTCGTAACCGACCTTGTGATTAAAGTATGGACTTGGTGTGGAACATGATAAGCCATTTTAAATTGAAGAGTTATTAATAAATATTGGTCGCGTGCAACGGTGTATTTGTTATTCCCTCGGTTTCATTTTCCTCGTAATTAATTAACTTAGATATCATACTAGTGGACTTGACTGGTCTGACTTCAAAGGCTTTTATGTTTTTGTGGAAGAAGAGGATAAACGAGCGGATAGTTACCTGATGTTAAATGATCACCGCCGCCACATACTCTTGCAACACCAGAGGAATCACAGGATCCTCGACAATTCGAAGCAGGCCTGCGTCGCAAATGGTTCGAACCGATTCTGGAGTGCGCCAGACTAGAGATGACAGCAATACTCCAAATGTGGCCGGACCTGCTCTTTTTAGAGCGCTAGAAGTATTGCCGTGCTCTATTTACGACACACAGCTTCTTCGAATTTAATTTAGCTTTGTCTTCCAAGTGAGTTGGCAATCGCTTGAGATTTTCACTACTTGTATTCATATACTAGGCGAGGCATTAAGGGAAGTTGTCGAAGAGCGGTGATACGACAAATATGTTATTTTTTCTGGTAAACGCGATAACTTGAGTCTTATGGGGGTTAAATGGGACAAGGTTAATTTTATCCCATTCCGCGACCTTCTCAAGAGACGACTCTAGGATAGAAGACAATTTTCTCCCGGCAGTGGTTGACGATTTCCCGAAAGAGAACTGCATGGCCAAAGTATACGGCATCACCAGTACTGCCAATCTGCATAGGAATGCATGTTTGATCATCAACTAGTGACCCTCTAGGTATACCAAATATATATTAATAGCAATTGTTCTGTAGTTAGCCGATTTTTTTTTGGATCGGATGGCCCAGGGCTTCCATGGACTACCCCTTTTAAATATGAATGCTGGAATTAAAGCGTTAGCACCGGCGTCAACTCAAGGGCACATGTTCAAAGCACTATGGGAGAATATCCATCCGGTCCGCTCGACTTCTTTACGTCCTATGAAACCAGAGCTCGCCGAACAGTTTTTCTGTCTGTGTTGGCGCGATGGTCGGTGGTGTTTTTCCGTCCTCCCACGTCCAATCTCTAAAACTGTACGCTTTATGCACTCGCCTCTGTTTGGTGAAACTTTCAATATCCAAGCCATGATCTCTTTTCCCATTTTCATTCATCATTAAGGAATAATTTCTTAAATCTATAAGCATAACGACCACCTATGTTGAACAAGCATCAAAAAAAATTCATCGCGCTTTTTAGGAGATGAATCGCTGGTTCGAATAATAGATGTGATACGTTTGAAATAGGCGGTGTGACGCATGGCGTATGTGTATGTTTGTAAATAGCCCGCCATTTTGTGCCAAAATAAAGGCGACAATATTTTTCAATTATGTTTTATTTGTTCAAAGTAATTATTGCACAATGTGTAACCAATTAATTTTTACTGTCGTTTGAAAGATTAGTCGTGATGTGTGCGAGATTTGGTATCAGTGCCGCCATTTTGCAATCGGTCGTTCATCACAGGGTATAAGTATACCCTCTATCAACAGGCTCGACAGAGTGCCACTTGGCACTTTTTTCGTTTCTTACGTAACATACTGAATTTTTTTTAAAGGAGGAACTTCAGGAGGTGCGTTGAGCGATTTGTAGTAGTAAATTTTAGGTGTTAATAATATGTGGTTCGCGTCACCGATCACCGACTCCATGTTGCTTCATAAACATGGTAAACGTTAATAATATCTGTGTGGATGTAGCATTCCCGTCATTATATTATCTATACTAATATTATAAAGCTGCAGTGTTTGTTTGTTTGTTTGTTTGAATGCGCTAATCTCTGGTACTACTGGTCCGAATTGAATGATTCTTTCAGTGTTGGGTAGTCCATTTATCGAGGAAGGCTATGTTTTTTTTTCAAAATTAGGGATCCGTAATAAAATTCCTATTTTGTTACACAAGGTGTAAAATCGAAAACCTATTTTTGCGTGCGCTGCAAAAACTATTGACAATAGAACAATTTAATATATTTGTTTATTATAATTTATACATTCGAAGAAACAGTAATTGCTATTTTATAGTTTTATTGGGGTTCTCGCTGAGTGGCTATGACTGCCTATTTTTTTTAAACAAGGAGGGTAAATGTTATGGATGCACCTGGTGCTAAGTGACCGCCGCCGAAGATGACCTCTTGCAAAATTTTTAATTAAAAAATTAAATTAAAAATTGAAAAAAAATAACAGCTTTTTTCAAACTCCTCAGTGAGGATTTCAAATTTCGACCTTAGAGTATATTATCAAAATTTATAGATAACTAAGTACCGTTATAAGATCATCGCGGAAAAATAGCCAAAAACTTTAATGGTTTGGGAATGGTTAGCGAAGGTTGGGATTTAATGAGAAGTGGCAAAATAGTCGGCTACCCTCAAAATCAATATTTACAGCTTCTCAGAATTTCACAAAATATTTTTATAATCGATGCAAGCTGATGTCTACAATACTCGAACATTTCGACTTATTTATTTTGAAAAACTCAAAAGAGTTATGAGAGGCCGGTGATCAACCTACACACAAACCAAATCAATGTAGGCATTACGCGAACAATATTACTTTATTAGTACGTAAAGAAAATAAAAACGTGTTATCAATGACACGACCGACCAGTTCCCCAAGCAGCGTTCATTCACGAATGCATCAAAGAGGATGTAAATACTACCTACGTAATAAGATGCGGGACTATTACGTCGAAAAAAATAGCGGATAACAGTTGACCTCTATATTCAGAAACACACAAACACTAAAACAGTGACACAAATATCGTGAGTGCAAGACGTACCTTGTCACGCACACTTAAGTAATAAACCTGGCCTGTTCATGCGTTGCTTAACAGCAAGAGACAATAAGGGACGAAACGAGCAGGACGCCCAGCTGATACCGTTAGTCGACATACGTCCTGCCCTTTCATTGCAGTGCCGCTCAAGATTCTTGAAAACCCCAAAACTTGCAGCACATCACTCGAGCTCGTCACCTTGAGTCATAAGATGTTAAGTCTCATTTGCCCAGTAATTTCACTAGCTACGGCGCCCTTCAGACCGAAACACAGTTATGTTTACACATTACTGCTTCACGGCAGAAATAGGCGCCGTTATGGTACCAATAATCTAGAATCTGCTGTGTAATGAAGCTTCCTCGTAAAAAAAATGCGTGTTCTAATACACTGATAATTATTCATAGGCTGGCCTGTTGACACACAGAACTACGTAACAGATTCAGTACTTAATTTTAGAAAACAAATTCGGGTTCCCAACGCGACGATTTCAACAAGTTCTGATTCAAAAGTCAGATGATCTAATATTTCGGATTTGTTTTTATACGAAGTGATTTGTCTATATGTTATCATCATCATCATCAAACTGCTGGACAAAGGCCTCTCGCAAAGATCGCCATGAGGATTGGTCTTGCGCTGCCCTCATCCAAAGTAGTCCGGCGATCTTGACCAGATCGTGTGTCCATCTTGTACTAGCCTACCAACACTTCGTCTTCCGGTACGTGGTCGCCATTCGAGGACCTTACTGCCCCAACGGCCATCTATCCGTCGAGCTATGTATCCCGCTGCCACTTCAGTTTTGCAACTCCTGGGCTATCGGTGACTTTGGTTTTCCTACGACATCTCTATATGTATAGAACGTCATTGTGTATATCAATATACACTTACTACGTAGTATTGCTTACTTTGAATCAGCGTGTACGAGCTAAAAATATATCAAACAATTATAATAGTATATAAGTCGGTTTGCAGCGCGCCCGCCGAGCCGAGGTTGGTTCATAATCGGCTTCCAATTATTATGTCATACTTACGTATCAGCTATTATCCAACTCATTAAGATCCAACTGAAAACTCGCTGCCATTGTATAGAAATTGATGTATATTGTTTTAACAGTCGACCAATGCTGAGAAAAAGTCATGTTTATTCTCAAAATTCACAAGTAATTTGTTTTGTCGTCGTTAACGTAGACTGCGGAATGTTTTGCATAAGTGTATTCCTTGGTATAGTTAAAGTTAAAAAATGAAATATCAAGTCAATATTGAATATTTATTTGAAACTTTAGACAGGTCAACAACAGTTAAAGTTATGACGTCATCTAAAAATTGTCGAATGGTGCAACTAATTTTTTGCTTAACCGATATTTTAACATGTTTGTTATTGCTAAAGTTAGTGGGTGCAACACAACCTTAGTCAGTTTATTTTGGCAATTATACGTTTATTTCAGGGCTTGTCGTTATAGATTGTTATATGAGTCAACATGTATCGATAAGAGTAATAGGAAACGAAATATTATGAACAATACCATTGTTGATTACACATTTGTATTTTGAACGTTGACATTGTGACCTTGTACGGTACAGTTTCATACAAGTATAAAAAATAATATTAATAATCAAGGTGGTCGCTAAACATGGACCTGATAAAAAAGCTTATGGTCGCTCAGAGGGCTATGCTCGGAGTTTCCCTGCGAGATCGAATCTGATAAGAGGAAATCCGTAGGAGAACGAAAGTCACCGACAAGCCAATATGATTGCGAATCTGAAGTGGCAGTGGGCAGGGCACATAGTTCTTAGACGGACACATGTCCTTTGAGGCAGTAAAGTCCGCGAATGGCGACCACGTACCGGAAGAAGAAGTGTTGGTAGGCCCCCCACAAGATGGACCGATGATCTGGTCAAAATCGCCGGAATACGTTGGAAGAGGGTAGCGTAGGAGCGATCATCGTGAAGATCTTTGAGGGAGGCCTTTGTCCAGCAGTGAAAGTCTTCCGGCTAATATTATGATGACGAAGCAGCCACTTAATAAGAAACTGTTTGTTTGAAAATATTTGCTGTAAAAATTTGTAACTGACATCGAACAGTACAGGCGAGAAATAATTTCACCAAATACCACTCCTGGTTATTTTAACAACTTTGTCAATTTGTTCTACTTTATCATTCCCTTGCGTGTTCTCTGCAGACAATAATTAATGTAGTGGCGACGTAGGCTGGGTTTCACGCGGTATTATACTGTTTAGTGTTTATATTGACTTTTTTAGGGTTTCTTCCTAACTAATTAGAGAACTATTACTGTCTTATAATCTTAATAAAATTTTAACAAAAAAATAACCGACTTTAAAAACACTATTCCAAAACAATAAATATAATATTCATTAAAAATATAAAGTAAATTGCGTATTTTTATACAATCTAATTCATTAGGATCATTCATCAAATTATTAAAATTGTCAGATATGGACAAAATTGCAATAGGAGCAACCGGAAAGCACCAGCTTTAAAAAAATTATCAAAATCGGTTCACCCAGTCGAAAGTTCCGAGGTCACAAACATAAAATACCGACGAATTAAGAACCTCCTCTTTTTTGAAGTCGGTTAAAAATCGTAACAAAGTCAAAATTGTTCTGGGTGTTGTCGAAGCGAGCACGGCAATCTTCGATCACTCAGATAAATTTTCGGGGACCCAGTGCTCTGTGAACGGCTATATCACTTGGGGTTATGGTAGAGATGTCGTTTAATTGTGTGTCTACTACCTCATTTATCACGGGGAGTGTTCCGAAGAGCTGTTTCAACTGTACAAGTGTACTCGAGGCTCAAGTGAGACCAGTCATTTGATGTTAATTGAAGCATAATAATCTCTTAAAAAAATACAAATATGCCTTATTGTGCTATTTTTGACTGTAGAAATCATAGCCACAGTAAAAATATGTCCAACGAACATATAAAAGAGGTAGATATGTCACTAGCGCGCCGAAAATCAATCGCCTAAATGGAGTCAATTGGTTCGTAGTCGCTCTCTCGATACGAAAACGGTACACACGCGTTTGCCGTTGACAGAATTGCTTACAATTTGATATAGGTACAACATCACAATGCCGTCTTGTGTTATGGGAAGATGCACGAATTACGAGAGTGAAAAAAAGTGATAGAATTACATACCACACTTAAGAAATCATGAATTATAACATTTTATTTGATTTCATTATTTTAATAATTTTTAATAAACAAGTGCGTTATGAATAGGTAGCTGAACTATGAAACTATTAAAACAAGTTTTAGGGCAGGTAGAGGATGTAGACAGTGAGTGCTATTTGTTTACGTAGGAGTTTTTTCAGTAACACTGTCCCTTTCAGTATATCCCTTGCTAACTGCAGAAGAATCAATTGATCATTTTCTTCTTCTCCCATTACCTTATTGTAATAAACCCTCAACAAAAAGACATTCATAAATAATATAAGATACAAAAAATGTAATCTTAAAACTTTTTGGGAGCCGTCGTTAGTAAAATTGTAAAAATGGGACCCTTACTTAGACTACTTACGTAGATACCTTTCGGTTTTGTTTTGGTGTCTGTATGTTTTTTTATTATTTTATGTATAAATAATTGATATCATCAATGTGGCTATATATTATAATCAATATTAAATTATTTTTTTATAAAATCAATGACACATCTACCTAATTTCAATGCAGTTTTACTACTTTATAGCTTTTACTATATGAACTTATGCATAATGAATCGTAATTTAGGCATAAATCACGGTGTACGGTAAAAAATCATATCTGATGAATTAACTGTATTTTTTCTATACAAATACGAAGCAGTTAGCAAATTAGAGTTGTCTCTTTTTTGCTTGCGATAATTTCATTTATTATCCTTCTTGGACGTGTAATCGTAATGTAGTGTGCTATTGCAATGTTCAATTATTCATGTGTGCGCTAGTGTATCATTTTCAAACACCGAATGTTGTCTACGTAACCTATCTATACTTTTAAATATTTCATTCACCTTTACGTTTAAGCGATGTAACTTATGTTAGAATAATTAATGAAAATAATATAAATATCTTGCTACTCAACAAGTGCATGCATGTATATCGATATAATTTTATCGAAATAAATTTTATCCTTATAGATTGTATTCGAATATTGCTCTTTTCCATGCATCATACGATAAGGGTGTAAGTAAGCAAAATGTTATAATATGGTTGTGGTAATTGTGTACAAGAGAGACTACGATGAATTCATTAATAGTTTTAATTGACTCTTAGGTACAACTAATTATTATTTAATAAATATGTATAAGATTCCAGTTAAACTAAAATAGGTTTAATTTTTAAATATAGATAAAATATTTTTTTTACTTAAATTTTAATATTTAGCATATATTGCGGTTCCACCGATATGGTTTAGTAGAGGTGGAGTAGAAGAAAAACCTCATCACATCATGGAGTAGAGGAAATACGTCATAGAATTGTAAAAAATAGATCGAAAACCATGAAATCTGGGAATATTTGCCATCATTGTAGCATATCTAAATCATAATATTAAATAATATATATCATAAGACTAACAAGATTATTAATACTTCATCACTACTTATAGCTTCTCTTTCTATTATTCATTCGTTACTGCTTGTATTGGAATTTTTTTTTCCGCACGTGCATTACGTATATAGGCAGTACGGTTTATAAAATATTATGTCTTATTTGCCCCTGGGTTTATATAGACATATATATAACGATGAATACTTATAAAAAGACTATATTTATTCGTATAATAAATGTAATGCAATATCAATTATTTAATATTGATATTGTTACTTTCCAAGACTATTCGTGTACGCTGTCTTGATTTTATTTGATTTGAGCTAAATATTGTCCATCCTTTTAAATAAAACTATACCTTAGAAAAAATATCGGCGTATTATTATTTTAGCTTACGACGTACTTTATCGATATGTTTATTCATTTTCGTACAACACTAGGTTATTTGACAGAAGTCAAATCTATGGTTACAGAGTTCCTGTTTCTTCAAGTTTTTATAGTATGTTATTTTTCGCAATTTAAGAAAAAGTTCTGAGGTTGTCATAATCACTTTAAGAATATGAGATAAGCGTAATTGTATTAAGTTCGAAATTGATGTAAATAAATTTGTAGTTATGTCTTTTCGTGATTGTGAATTTAGGCCTATCATAAAGCAGGCGTGTGTATTACATATTTAAAAGATAAATGTGTGAGTTTGGCGACATCGGTTCCCATAGTAAAATGACATGATGCCACCTCTACTAGTTTTTTCTGGTCTGTGGTAATTACTTTACTAGTTCGTGTGGTATTCAGCCGGGACCAATGATTTTGGTCAAAATAACCGTATGTTTAGGGTCATTCTTTTAAGCGGTATATAATGGCAACTGTTTAATTACTAGACCTACAGCGTAATTTCTTCAGAAAACATTAACCCCCTTATTCATAATGGTCCGCTAACTTTAAACAGCCGCTTAGGAGTGCTTTTTCTCATTGTGACTTAGGTCAATAGAAGAAGTCAGAGTGAGAATTAGCAATGCTTTAAGTTAGCAGACTATTATGAATAAGGGGGTAATTCTTTATGAGATAAAAATTTACGAGGTCAGCAAGACATCCACTTGATGGTACTTAGGTGATACGCCCTGCCCATTACTATGCAGTGCCACTCAGGATTCTTGATTGAACTTACTTATTTACTTAAACTTTTTATTAAGTTACTTGAATGAGTCCTTATTAGGACTCTATTAGACAGTATCCTTTTAAACACAAACTTTGACAGTGATACATAATCGCTGGATTTTTAACCGACGAAAAAAACGGAAAGGTTTCTCAATTTGATCGTATATATTTTTTTATGTGTGTTCGCGGACAATTTCGTCGTTTGTGAACCGATTTCGATGATTCCTTTTTTGTTGGTAAATAAATACCACCAAGTAAGTTCTATAAAAATATTATTATATCATTGTAGATATGACAAAAACTACACTTACCAAGAATAAACATAGCAATTAATTTGCTCGAGCCATCCCCAAACAATGTGTGACGTTGACATGCCACATGTTCTGTTGAACTTTGCTAATAATTGAAATATTTTTATTTAGACGCGATTAGCAAATGATTTACAATTTCTTGTACGACTCTGAAAGAGCAGCGATATCACAGCACGAATCTATCATAAATCAGGTTTTTTGTTTACAATAATCAATACTTGTTTATCTAGCAACCGGCAGCAGGTGGCTTCTGCGGGCGCGCGGTACGTGTTGGCATATCAGAGGTTAAGTCCACGTATAATCCACAAAAAACTTTGGTATGGTTTCGCCTCGAACCTCCCGTAGTAACTCCAAAAATAACTTCCTAGGATTTTGTATGCTTGGACCAATATAGGGTTGATATAAGACTTGCGAGGGACGATTATCTCTCGCTCTCTGGTTTTATGCAAAGAAACTGTTTCATCTAACATAACCTTTTCAAGAAACTGAATAGCTTCTATTAATTGATGAGTCTCTATATCTCGAGAAAGTACTGAATATATTTATAAGAGGCAAATAAAAGCACTTAATTATATTTAAAATTACTATTAATTTAATTACTTTATTACTTTTAATTACTATATAATTATAATAAATAATATAATAAAATTATAATATAAATTTAAAAATAATACAATGCCGGTTTGCATAGTAATACTATGTAAAAATAAAACTTCTAGAAATAAGAACGACACTGGGATCACATATCATTAGTTATTTTGTATTTTATTAATTTCAATGTAAAATAACACGAAGCGTATGTTATAAAGTTGCATGCACACAAGCATCGAATAGCTGCGGTAATAAAAAAGCTATTGTTCTTAGGTAGTGCGGTATCTAGTTGGAGCGGAGTCCAATCCTTAATCTAAGTTATTAGAATTGAAATTCTGACACTCAAGAAGTGAATTTCAAAACATTTTTAAGTACCATCCGCATCACGTAGACGTCTGGCATTCCACAACCGCGCGTTTTGTTCAAATTTCTTGCCTGGCACAGCCACTTTGTGGAATCAACTACCGGCAGAGGTCTTCCCGAACAGATACGACTTAGGGACCTGCAAGAAAAAAGCATACTCCCACCTTAAAGGCCGGCAACGCATTTCTTGACACACCTGTTGTTGCAGATGTCCATCGGCGGTTGCCTCACCTCTCCCCATCCCGTGAGCCTCTTGCCCGTTTGCCCCCTCTCATATAAAAAAAAAAAAATATTTTGATTAAAAATGTTTAAATTGGACGTACAAAGAAAGGCTTCCGTTTACCATAAAAAGAATTAATTTAAACATTGTTTATAATAAAGATACAATTATAAATACTTCAGTTTAATAACACAACAATACTTGAAGATAAAAAAATTGGAATCTTATTAAATACTGTTTTTTCTTGTTCGTTCTGCTTATGATTATCTGATGATACCTACCTGCTTAACAGGTTTATGTTGTTTGTGTTGAATTACGAGTTCTTCGTGCCAACAAAGAAGAAAAAACTATAAACATATATAACAGAAATAAAATTTGAAAACATAATTTTATGAAAGATGCGGGACTCGAACCCGCGACCTCTCGCGTTCCGTGCCAGCGCTCTCTCAACTGAGCCAGCCGTTCGGGTGACCAATGACAGTGACAACCGGTCGCGTGTTCGAGACCCGCATCGTTTCTTAAAATTTTGTTTTCAAATTTTTTTTTTGTGATAATTTTAATCCCAGAAGTGTAGGTTTTCACTTTTAAACATAAAAAATTGTTTAAAAACTATATTAAATTCCCCTGGCGCATTCCCTATTTGGGGTCGGCTCTCCTGGTACTAGATCGCTACTGTTTGCGATCTTGGATCATTGGTGGCTTTAGGCCTAGCATCGTCATGTCTTAGTCTTGGTTCTAGTCCAGATAGTTGGTGGGCGGCATCTGCCTCTCTTGGTCTCATCCATATCCATGACTCGTCTCGTCATGTGGCTTTTGTCCCTATGCATTACATGCTCATACCAGCGTAATAGGCATTTATGATGTATAGCTGCAATTTTAACGAAGAAAAAACTAATTTAAATATTAAAGTTTACTATGAGTATTTAAAAAAATACTATATCTTACTCTAAGGCATAGTTTCTCAACCTTATTTTGCTCATCGCCCACTTTGAGAATATGTTTTTTCCTAGAGTGTTTTCGTGTATTTTTTTTTTGCCTTTTTAGACTATATTTTTTAATCTACCCACGCCTCATCTGCGCCATATTAATGCCCCCTAATTTTCTCTGGGTTTTCTACTGCCCCCCCGAAAGTCTCAAACGCCCACAAGGGGGCGTTATCGCCCACTTTGAGAACCTATGCTCTAAGGTATCAGCGCGACTTTATCGTTATTCCTGTATAGTTTGTTTTGTACGTGTTGGATGCAATTACTAACTATGACAGTAATACCGATCATCATATTCACGAAGCATCCTTACACAAACAATGAATTCAAGCTGTAAAGGTTGATGCATCCAATATACGATAATTTTTTTTTATTTCTTCTTATGAAATAATTTATATTATTTAAATATGATTCATATATTGGATGCAGCACCTTACAAACTAGTTTCTTTTGTATATCACAGCCATTGTAAAATACTCTGTTTGATTAAAAAGAGTGACCGTTGAGTTTCTTGTATGTTCTTTCCTGCGAGCTCAACTTTTTCCGAACGTATGGTAGGTTCGGTAATTTAAAAGAAATATTTATAGTGACTAAACAAAAGCGCTTAATTTAAGCCTAATCGAATAAAGTTTATTTGACTTTGAATCACAACTTATTCAAACACATAGGATTTTTTTTTCGTTTTAGTTCCCAATGCATTGTTTTGTTGACGTTACAATAAAACCCCAAATCCGTGTTTAAAAGTTTATCAAAACAATTAACAGTTGAATGCTATGTCGTGATTCATGGGCACATTACGAAGGCAATTACAAAACATGAACATATAAAATGACAAATCTATAAACATGCATTAAAATAAAATGTTTGTATATTGTCACGAATCGCATACTTAGAGCGCTTCCGCACTACGTCCGATCCGAATCCGATCCGTATCCGTGAAAATGCGGTCCGAAGTAGTCGTAGAACTATTTCTATTGTAGTTTATGCTATGGTCTCCTATTTAACGCCTTACGCTGCGTCACAATGCTTACTATTATAAATGTACTGTTGTGGTCTCTTTCACACGTCGACGAAGGCGTGTTGACGCCGTACGCGGCATCCGAACACCGTGCGCCGCGTCTCTCGTCATTTCGAACCGTTGCAGCGTGAAGGTCGTCGCTCGCGTCACACAAAATGATGAGGTTTGATAAAGGAAAAGACGAGTTGATGATTGAATCAGTAAAACATTATAATGCAGTGTATTATAAAAGTGATATAATCATAAAAATCATCGTGACCGCTCGCGAGTATCACTGAGCCACCTGCGTCACGCCAGACGTATTGACCGCCGACGCTGTGCGTTGCGTCCAGACGTTGGAAGCCACGGAATTGAACGTTGACGCTAACGCCAGACGCCGCGTACGGTATAAAATAGGAGACTAGATCCGGCTTCCGTCATCTGTTAGGAATAGTTTTACGACTACACTGGTCCGTTTTTAACGGGTACGGTTCGGATTCGGATCGGACGTAGTGCGAAAGCGCTCATAGTGGGGAAAGTTTTCCGTTGTCAGCGTTGCTCGTGAAAAATAACCTTGGTTGTTGGGGGCCACGATTATATTATAACGTAGCTATACTGATACTCCGTTTATACGCTACGCTAACTTTATTAATAAACGCAGTGTAAAGTTACTCCAAGTTTAAAATTACTTCTCCCAGTCACGTAATTCTTTAGTGACAAAGGTAAGATAAAGTCAAAAAAAGACGTAAATCCTACTGCTCCACAGATGAATATCTAAATTCTAATTGATCGGACAGCCTGGAATTAGATTATGATATAGCAATAGCAATGATAGTACAATATTGTATATTTGATGAAAAAGAGCGCAAAAAAAGAATACTGGGAGAATTTCCTGCGCCGCTTCTTCTCTCTCAGAGCGGCATTTGTTTCCGAAGCGGTAATAGTACCTATCTAGTATATTTGAAATGACATCAAAGGAATCAATTATGAGAAAATAAATGCCTTTTATGACTTTTGACAGCCTTACAGATAAACTTGGTATAAAGTTATACCTGATAATAAACCAAGTATAATTTGTTATTTTTTTAAAGTAGGTTTACAAATCAACTCAAATAGTCAATGCCTTACAAGAGTAAGCCAAAAAAAGTAAATGTAAATTAATACAAAAGTTATTGAGTACAGTAGTAGTACACACGCCGTAAATAAATGAAGGTATTCTGTGAACATTTTATAAGCGATTATAAATAAAATATATAGTACATAATAACTTTTAAGAATCTGAAGTCGAGCTTCCCGCAACAGGATCATCCTGCCAGCACAAGCAGCTCCCGTTCACGAGCATGACGTATAAGCCAGCCATCGCCTCTCTCAACCATATTTAGGGAAGGGGACGACGAAGAAGGACTCCGCGCCGTGATATTAGCAAGTGAAGCACCGTTATGCTAGTATGTGTGCGGTTACGGGGGATACTAGTTACACAATTTTGTCCCCCTTAAATAAACATATATTGCCACAAATATTTTTATAGTATCGTTTTTACACTATTTCACAACGCACGACGGCATTTTTAAAATATTTTATTGAGACGCAAACTGATCTGTCACAGACGATGACAATTCTCATAATGGCCGCCTATCGGCCTGTAGTAGCTTCTGCGAATTTTGAATACTAGGTACCCAACAACATTGTTAGAGCTTCAAATACGCTTAGATGGCATAGTACATATTATAATAAATATTGCAGCATTTTAGTGTGATTTCATCGTACAAACCAGTCGACCTAAGGAAACTAGAGTATGACGCTATGTATTCATTTGTCTCCTAAACTATTGCAGATACCATTTTGAAACTTCTATCTTTTGAAATAAAAAAAAAAAATGTCGAAGTCACTAAAATTCTGATTTAATAATATGTTTATTTCGGGTTGAGCATATTAAAAAAAATCAGTTTTGTATTGAATAATCACAGTTAATTTTCTTTTTAAGTTGCCATAAATTTTAAAATAAATTTGCTTAGTCCGAAAAACTATTTCCAAAAAAATTACTAAATTCACTAAGGCCAATTCTTTAGACGTTTATTATAACTTATTTAATAACTTGATAAATAAACATCAGACAAAAAATATCATACATTTTTTTATAAGGGACGAGACGAGCAGGGCGTTCAGCTGATGGTAATTGATACGCCCTGCCCATTACAATGCAGTGCCGCTCAGGATTCTTGAAAAACCCCAAAAATTCTGAGCAGTACTACAATTGCGCTCGTCACCTTGAAACATAAGATGTTAAGTCTCATTTGCCCAGTAATAAACACTAGCTGCGGCGCCCTTCAGACCGAAACACAATAATGTTAACACATTACTGCTTCACGGCAGAAATAGGCGCCGTTGTGGTGCCCATAATCTAGCCGGCATCCTGTGCAAAGGAGCCTCCCACTAGTAAATTAAGCCAAATATGAACAAATATCAGAACGTCACTTTTTTCGCTGTCCACTTCACGCGGGGCATTTCAAATCAAAATTGTTTGCCACTTTGTCGGGTCGTCTACAAGCTAGTACAGTAGATAATATTCTATGTATTTGGTACATCCTGCGTGCGTTGAAGATATTAAATTATTAATGAAAATGACAGGCTTGTGGCGAATTGTGTTCAACATTCTAGAAATGTATTTTGGCATTGGCATCGCCCGGCTCGCTCTTAAATCGTTTTTATTTCCCAGCGATTGTGCTTTGGCAAATGAACAAGTCGTATTTATTACAAACTAAAATAATATACACAGTTGGGTTTCGTAACCAACGCATTGCCAAATAAGATTAATTTTGGTTGTTTTATAATAATTAGTACCTAAGGAATTCTGTTTGAAGAATTATTTAATCATACTTCACCTGTCTAAATAATAGATTATAACATATAGTATTCAGTATTTTAATTAACTCAATTTTTATATTAATTTAATTAACAATCAGCTTAAATAGTCAAGATTTCTTCCTATATCTGTTTCGTAGTGATGTCCCAATATTATGTGTTCTCTACGGCATTATTCTGAAGACCTGTCCGAGCTGATTCCTGCTGATTTACAGCATCATTTAACTGTATGCAATAACAAATTACCGTTTTCCGGATTTTGAGGTGCGCAATGCGGTTCATCGGGAACTTTTTTCACCACATTGCCAACTTATAAAACGATTTTTTTTTAATGTCTGCTATACTCCCGAGTCTAGTGATTCCTCGAGAGTTCCATGAGCTGATCAATTGCAGTCTAAACACCTCCAAGCTCGTTTGTCCTCCTGTTGAATAGACAAATTGTTGAGAGAAATCTCTGAAGCCGTTTTTGTATTATTAAACTTAACTGTGTCACTGCCACAGCTCCCAGTAATAAGAAAGTATATTATCATTCAGTTGTGTCGTTATTCAAGACCTTGCGCGATTTGTGGTAAAGGTCATTATGCCATGACGAGATCGACCGGTGGTTGCTGACTATATTTGGCTGCTAGCGAATGAGGTGATCTGCATTTCTGAGTGAAACAGTTGACAACACATTTCGCTATGAGCATTCATTGCAATGTATGCATCGTGTTGGATAGAATAATTCCTCATACATAAGTTGATGAAGGAAGGTTTTACTTTAGCTGACAGATATGTAAAAAATATTTTGAAAGGATCTGCACCATCTACTTTTGCTCAGATAAAAATGTACTTGTTATGAGGTGTTTCATCATCTCCATAGCAGCCGAAAGACGTCCACTGCTGGACAATGGCCTCCCCCAAATATCTCCACGAAGATCTGTCCTGCGCTATCCTCATCTATACAATTCCGGCGATCTTGACTTGATCATTGGGTCCATGCATCCGTTTGACACTTTAAAAATCATGAAGTCGTTGTCAATTAGCTCACATTTTATTAAGTTTGAAATAGCCAATGTCCTTGAAATTCTAGTATGTTAAGTTATTTTTAATTACCTGCCAATCATATTAACATATTTAGACTGCTTTGAGGCTAACGGCTTGTAAAACCGGGTTACGGTGGCATTAATGTACCCGAAAGTATATATATCTTAGAACGGGCTCTAAAACAAATTCTGCGGCATCTTGTTAACAATTATCGTACAAAGATCGCAAAAACTGGGAGACTTTCTTGCTTAGAACGCCATTAGTTTCTAAAGCGTCGGTAGTGTTATAATTGACGTCACTGAAAATCTTAAGGAATCATGAGAAAATTGATGACTTTTTAGATCGAACCAATTTTGGATCGCGTTAAAACTTTTGACTTGCTCTTTGATTCTTCTTAAAGCATTCAAAACGAGAATAAACAAGTGCAATATTTTAACATTAACGAGCATTACACTAGTCGGTATTTCTGAATCACTATATTATTTTGGTCCTTAGATCCGGATTGGACTGATTTCACAAATCTTCAATCCAAATTCGATCTAGTCCATCTAATCTCTAACTGGCTAAACCTACGTATGTCACATAAAGTAGCTCTGCTGTTTAATCTTACGGGTATATTAATTATTACTACAGGTAATTGTTATTACATTGATAACGGTTACAATAGATAAATGTTTGATATTCGGTAGTAGTTGCTGTATGACCTCGATATTATCGGATGTCCGTTTAATACGCTTCATAAATTAATCAATTATACACCGTGTAAGTTAAGTATAATTATGTTGGGAATTTTACTTAACCCATTTTCACGATTTATAATTATTATACGATATTGGATTTTTATTCCTTGTATTTAGTCATTATAAATAATAATTTGTAGATAAGGATTATAATGCAAGTGGTATTATTGGTTCTTGACTGCAATTAAACATTACAGACATATTAATAAACATTTAATTTATCCATTGCCGACGACTTGGTTTCCTACATTAAGAGAGCTTCCAAAACATAGCCACAGAAAAATATAAATGACAATATGTTTCTTTGACTACAGGGTTCGGAAGATACCAGTCCGTAAATTATTTATAACATGTCGCAACAGTTATTAATATACTTATTACTAGGTACCAATAACTCGTTACACAATCACCAACCACACTAGTACATGTATCGTTTGTTATATCGCCCCGAATGTTCACTTTATCGCTTAGTCACTGAATCACTGAATGAATAAAACGCCTAAATATACCGGTAAGGATTATTCTCAAATGATATCGAACAGTGCAGTATACGGGCGCGGGATCTGCGGGAATTGCGGCACTGAAAAAAAGCGTGCATGCGATGGAAAATAGGATAACTTGCGTGAAATATTATTCTTAATAACTCAAGTTATTAACTGTTTCGTATTTTCGTGAAGTTTATTGATACATCCCTTGAATGAAAGATTCATTCACGTACAAACCCTTAAACGGAATACCGCCCACAAGTGTGGAAGCAGAAAGGGCATTTTCTGCTGCAGGCTATATTGCGTCTAAAATACGCAGTAGTTTGGCAGACGACAGTTTGGTCATGTTGTGTTTCCTTCGAATACATCATTCACTTGAGATTGACATACTTAATAATTTAGTAAGTAATAATTTATCAGTTTAAAATGTTTTTTCTTTTGCTTGAATTTTTAATTTGGCTTTGTGTATTTTTTGAAAACGATTTGTTTTGTTTTGATTTGCTTTTGATTCAGGATTTGTTATTGTTTTTTTTGTGAAAAAAAAAACAGTATAATTTGATTGATCTCATTTTAATAGTAATATGTTCGTAAATAAATGTGGAGTTGATAAATTCATTGTTTTAAAATGTGCATATTTTCAATATGCGGGATCCCGCTATTACCGAGATCCCGCGGGATTGAAAATTCGTAGTCCCACAAATGCCGAGATTGAATACGGGCCGCGGGATTGGAAGCCCTAGTCGAGACACTTTACGCCAGTAGGTATCTATATATACTAACGAATTCTCGCGAACATTCGCCGTCGTAAAAAAATTAGAGTCACACCAAACTTTGTCAATCTAAAAAAAAGTGTGTATGTATGCACGTAAGAAGTTATACTTCTTTGGCCTAAAAAAGCAAAAATCCTTAAAATTATTAATTATTTCCCGCGTTATTCTACGTTTGTAGAAAGAACAATATTGTAAAAATCTTGTAACAATTGCTTTGACAATTAATAATTAAATAACTAATACGGCTGTACGGGCTTGAACCCTTTGCTTACCTTAATAATGGACGAAGAAACCAAAAAAATAAGGAATGTTGCAAACGTCTGAAAATTTTAGGAACCAGCTTCACCCTGTTACTTTTGTGTTACATTGCGCGCGCATCTTAAAATTTCTCTCATGTTGTTTTCATAACGCGCCTAAAGAAGTATAACTTCAAAAATCAATCCTATTTGGTCTCGGCCGTTGCCGTTGACGCAAATAAACATTCCAGCAGACATTAGACATTGAGACATCAATTGCCCATTAATACATGAGGAATTCAGTGAGCTGTAGTCATGCAGTGGTGGTAATTGACCTCATAAATCACGGGAGTGCCGGCGCTCCTGTCGCGGCCCTCGGGTCAAGTGGTTTTGGCTAACTCGACCAGACGACACACTGTATTTGCACTAAAATATGCTTCATCATGTACTTAAAAATACTAACCGAACTCAACCGGATTTAATGTAATAGATTTAAGAAATCTATCTATATATAAATAAGAGATTTCCACGTATATAGTCACTCATCACGATATCTCTGGAACCATTAGGCGTAGTGACTTGAAATTTGGTAGAGTTTTTTTTTAATATGAACAGAACAACGTCTGTCGGGTCAGCTAGTAGGATTATAAAATGTTTTGAGTTCGAACAAAACGCAACAAATACGTCAAGTTCAGATAGAAATGTTTTTCCATAGCAACAGTGGTGTAGGTTAAGTGTCAAGGTGACGATCGCAATCGTTGTACTATTCAGTTTTCAAGAATCCTTGTCACTTGTTATCGTAAAACTTGAGAAAGTTTGACGACTGTCAGAATTGTTGTTTTTTTTTTTCTTATATACATATACCGCAGGCCGCTACTAAATCTATTTGAATTTGCATTTTTATTTATTTATTTAAAGGTGCTCCAACAACACATACACAATACACTCTTAAACTTAAATATTGCACAAAAATAGTTCCAGTGTATGAGTCAATTACAGGTGCACACAACATAAATAAGAATCATTTCTATTGGGCACTTATATAACACAGAGACTTATACAGTACTAGTGGACCCAACAGACGTTGTCCTGTACACACGTCTTAAATTTGAAAAATTTATCCAGCCGTTAGGAGGAGTTCACTAACATACACATGAGCAGGAGAATTATATTATATGGACGTAATTGAGAATCTAAACCAATCTCAAATTCACTGAAACAAACAAAAAGTCATCAAAATCGGTCCAGCCGTTTAGGAGGTAGTTTAATTGGGAATCTAAACCATTCTTGAATCCACCCGAAGACACACATCAATCTCAAATTCACTGGAACACACAAAAATCTCATCAAAATCGGTCCAGCCGTTCAGGAGGTAGTTCAATTGTAAATCTAAACCATTCTCGAATCCACCTGAAGACACACAGAAAGTTTCAATAAAATCGGTCCAGCCGTCTAGGAGGAGTTCAGTGACATACACACGCACACAAGAATTATATATATAAAGATATAAAAAATATGATAATAAAAAAAATATATGGTAATAAAAAATGTGATGTATTTTCTCTCATAAACAAGATTTGATATAACCTATATCACCCTGAATTTATCAGTATTGATCTCACACATTGGACTAAGTATTTTGAACCCGATGAATAGCTTCTGTAACTAATACAACTCAAAGTTCCTGTGATCAACAGCTTGAGTAAATCATCATTAGTGATTAGCGATTGCTGTGATTACACTTAATATCGTAATCCAACATTGTAGCTTATCTGTTATCTTGTTGTTAACTCAATAATCGTGTTTCGGTTGAGACTTCAGCGTCACTATCAGTCGTAGCCCGTAATCTTCGAGTATTGTTTTTATATCTTAGTACCCTAGTAGAAGATAATTCTATGCCTGTTTCAACATTTGGTGCGAACATATGCCTTCACAATTTACAAACTTTTCCATTCTTTGGAAGTATTGTATAAAGCATTTGTACCAGTCTCCCCGAGGGACGTCTTGGAACGCATTTACCGCCTCTTCAAACCTTGTAAATCGTATACATCGCAGCGTATCTTTTATTTTCGGAAATAAAAAAAGGTGGATATTTGAGACCTTCGCAGAACTCATACGTTACCTTAGCGCATTTGAAGTCGCGCTGTGGTGATGAAGGATGACTTATCTATGAGGACGTTTAACTCTCGGGAAGCACGTATTTACATACCAATCTTTGGTAATTGTTCTTTGGTGTTCAAAGGTTACTGTAGTGTTATGTCACGGTCTGCCAAAAATAGAAGCAATCATTTTTTTACCAATGACCTTCGACTTTTTTAACTCTCGTGGCAAATCTTCAAAAGCAAAGGTCGTTTCTGGCGATTGGCATCATCTTTCAGGATCAAAGCAATGTATACAATTTTCGTCACCGGTGAGAATGAACCAGTAACTGACCTCCTTAGTTTTTGTTATCATTTGTCGGCACTGATCATCGCATCAGTCGTGTCTGGTTTTGCGTTACTTCATTAAGTGCAAAGCTTCATAACCTGCAGGTGTACATGTGAAATATTTTTCATTTGACTCATTCCAATACCTACTTATTATCTGACTTGTAATTTTTTATCAGTTTCAATTAGTTGTCGTATGGTATCAATATTATTTCTTTAACAACAGTCACGGGGCGATGTTCAAGAAAATCCTCACAGAAATTATCACGTTTACGACTGAGTCACTTAACCAGAAATACACAGAGCTACGAATGGATATTCATCACAAGATGTTAATTGAAATCTTAGGCTAACTTTCTCGGTGACTTACGCCACAGCGAAAAATCATAAAAAAATTCAAATGTCTTCTCTTTCAAACTTCTGACTATAAACTAAAATATTACCTACTCTGGGATTGTTCCATTTTCAAATGCCATAATTCTTTTATAATTATATTACAAATGGCCAGTCCAGAAACTTTCAGCAGGGCCCGCGTAGATGGGGATCGAAGTGACATCTTCCAAACACGAGGCAACGGATTAAACCATTGTGATACTACACCAGTGTACGCAATATTCTATGGACATGGAAAAAATATAGAAAGCAGTACTATAGAAATCAGTAGAATTGAGTGAATGATTTTCTGTAGGTTTCACAGGGTTGAGCCTCAATGAAAAACACTGATTACTTACTAAATTTATATGAAACCATATTGAAGTTTAGAAAGTACGCAATCCGTCCGATAAATAAAAATCCACAGAACTTACAAATATTAAATAGTTCAAAATGTGTCGGGAATAATTTAAAGCAACGGGAATAAGTATAGCATTTAAAGCTATATAGCTAGAATATAAAGCTGTATTGAAGTTAAATGTAAGAATGTAACTGGAAACCTTTATTGAAAATAAGGCTATAGTTGTATCTATTTGAGTTCATATTAATAATCTTTTAAGTGGCAATATTATTTACTTGGACATTGTTCTATATCGCAAGAAAATGTGTGTGGTAATCGGTTTAAAGTAATGAGTGTACAATGTGCATGAATTGGATAAAATCTATTTATTTCCATAGAAAGGTTTAAAAAACCACTGACACGTCATTTACAAGGAGTCCCTTGCGGGATGCCTGCACAAAAATACCAAGATTGAATTAAAATGATATTTCTGTTATACTACTTCAGCGTTCCTGATATGTGGCCGACCTATTGTTGTGGTCAACGTCCAGATCTTCGAGACGCTGGATGAGGGAGACAGCAAGAGGTTCGAGGAGGTGGTGGAGATTGCGGCGTCTGCCAAACTACAACTCGTCTTTCTGGGAGAGTTTCTTAAATGGGATAATGTGCAATGTAAGTAAGCATCCACGAGATATTATTACTCGCCAAAAACATCTCATGTTCTCGTTCTTCTTGTCATTTCACAGCTGAAATTATGCTGAGCTTAGGTTAAGAAAGCCCAAAGGAAAAGTTGAGTTCGCGTTTTATTTTTTGCCCTCAACTAAGTTTTTCGTAAGTAATGTCTGAACAAAGACTAAGTACGCTCTATTATAGATCTCAGGCTAAGACTCAAAAGTAAATTATTTTTGCCTGTTATCGTGCGCAAAGTTCGATTTTGCGCATACATTTGCGGTCTCAAAGTACCACTTTCCCACACGTTGACAAGAGCGTGTGGGAATGTAGCAGAGCGTGCGGGAATGTTTGAAAATAATTATATTGGTCGAACTTTGCGCAACTTTATAGGAGAAATAGAATACGATACTCGTGCGCATTTGTATCGTAACGTACTATTACACTATCTGCTGCTCACGACATCGCCACCTCGGAAACTATAAAGCAATACTCTAGCCTGTATCTAGAGTGACATACATACTGTGCCTTTATGTTTTCCCGACCTCTTGTGTTATATGCTTGCAAAATTTGAATTATATCTAATAATAATAATAATAAAATTTATTGCCTTGAACTTAATTTAAGTATACAATATCAGCTTATTACAAAACATACATTAAGACAAAAGGGAGTAGGCTCAGCTTATGCTGCTTGAAATAATATTTTCATGCAGCGCTGGTTTTCAGCCATTCCCATCTCCCTAAGGTGTAAGGTGGGATACATAGTAAAGAGGGCAAACTAATAACGATTACAATGCAGATCTAATTTTTTTCTAAATGTATCATCCTCTGTATAAATTATGAGTGTATTTGTGAGTGTGAGTGTGTGTGTTGTATAAATATATGAGTGTGTGTCAATGTGTCAGTTTAAATGTAATATGAAACGAGTTGCAAATGTTATGGTTTTTAGTTTATGAAGTTCTTTCCATACACAATAATTAAAATTTTCAGCTTCCTGTTGTTTTTTTAACAATGCCATTTTATATTTACCCTTAAACTGATTTATATTTTTTATCATTCTAAGAGGTGGTGGCAAATCATTCCAAATACGGGAAGCCATGAATTTGAAACTGGATCTATATCTTGTTGTTTTGTAGTATGGTATATTTAATAAGTTTTGAGAGGCAAAACGTGTACATTTTAAATTAGAACTTCCGCTACAGGACAATTTTTCAAATAAATATTCAGGGTGCTTGCTATAGATAATTCTCTTTATACTACAGGCATAATGCAATTCTCTCCTAGCTTTCATATTAAGTATTCGTTTGTTGTTTAAATATGGAGTTATATAGCCTCTGTTCTAATCTAATCGGTATCGCCAGTATGGACGAAGAGACTGAGAAATGTTTAGTACTTATTTTATGCTAAATACTTGCAGTATGTGCAAAGTATTCTTTAAATTAATATTCAATATGCAGTTTTTACTTAGTTACCATCTTATGACGACCCATATACCCTAATGGTTAGTGACCTTGCCTACTGACCTACAAGTAGGTGCAATGATGAATGTGGATGTTTGTTTCCAAACCATGGATGTTTATATTTATTTATGTATTTGACGCCTATTTCTGCCGTGAAGCAGTAATGTGTAAACATAACTGTGTTTCGGTCTGAAGGGCGCCGTAGCTAGTGAAATTACTGGGCAAATGCGACTTAACATCTTGTGTTTCAAGGTGACGAGCGCAATTGTAGTGCCGCTCAGAATTTTTTCAAGAATCCTGAGCGGCACAGCATTTTTATGGGTAGGGCGTATCAATTACCATCAGCTGAACGTCCTGCTCGTCTCGTTCCTTATTTTTATAAAAAAATTATCTGTATGACTAACTACAATCACGCCCCTCAGCCAGTCTCTGACTTTCTTCTTCGCCTTCATCCAATGGCATCAACTCCAGCTGTAGTAGATCCCATATTAGATAGAACGACCGAGACATTCTTGAACTGACCCTTTTCACCAGTGCTCTGATGGTCGGATATATCTTTTGGTAGATCTTTGCCAACGCTTTTATCTACGCTTGCTTTATAGATTTGTTCAGACTATCTATTATCATCCAACATCTCGCCATGACCGAAACATCCCATAAATAACTAAAATATCTTTATTATTAATTTATTTATTTTATGTATATTTTTATTAAGAAAACTTACAGCTATTTATAATTATGTTCACTAGTTTTCACATATATGATTCTCTAATTAGTTTAAAAAATTACTACAGAGTTTTACGCAATTTTATATTCTATTACATTAGTTCTAAGTATAGAATTAGTATCTATTTTAACTACATTTTTGTTAGTATTTTCCACGTGGTTGAAGGTACAGCAAGAAGTTTACATTTATAAAACATAATTATAGTTATTAATATGAATATAATTATTAAAGTTTACATTAATTTTATTCATACACAATACTTTGATACTTTGGGGAGAGAGTATGATGTAGTTATTAGCTGGCGAATTGCACTAGTTTTAGTTAAAAGTGTCAATTTCGAATAATAACGATCAGAACGATAGTTTCTTTCATAGTTCCTGTCAATATAGAAGTAACATTATAATTAATGTGTGCGTGTGCGGCACGTACTTACATTCGCCAACACGCACACAGACAGCAAAATAATGTTGCAAGTGAATAGACATTTCCCTAAATCAGTAAATTGTAAGAAACACTAGGTAATATGTCATTAGAAAGAAGAAATAAAATATAAATTAAGAATTTAATTAAAACAGCACGTATTTTATTATTGTTGGAACAATGTTGAAAGTGCAAGTAAAGGAGTTCTTTAGAATCGTTGTTTTTTGAAACTCGATGAAACGAAAAAACGAGACGATAGAGGCGTCTTTCCCAGCTATATCTGAATTTCTCGAGGGTGCAGGGACCGAATTTGTGATCATTTTTTAAATCCAAGATGGCCGCCGCGCAATTATTTTATTATTATATACAGCTATTAGCTTAAATTAAAAGTTGTGAAATAGTATTTAGGTGTGATATGTGATTTTCTTATCATAATTTTTATTATAAGACGCTCTTTTGACACCCTTTCACTGTACAGTAAGTCATTTTTAGATTAAATTTCGCGCACTGATTGTCCTGGAAGTTGACAGAATTACACTGACGCGGCGGGACACGTATGTGGTCATAAACGACCACATTGAAACTGCTTCATTTCGCTTGGGCCTACTCACGTTCTAAGCGTTATTATTCTATGCTTCTAGGGATGAAGAGGTGGTAAAACCAGTGGAATCTGCTGTATTTCTTGGCATTACTCTTGATTCCAAATTGCAGTGGGGCCCCCATATTGAAGGATTGGCGAATAGGCTTAGTTCTGCAGCATATGCGGTTAAGAAAATTAGACGGTTAACTGACATAGATAGTATTATGTCTTATGGTATATTGTTATGGGGCAGTGCGGCCGAAATTAATATCATCTTTGTGCTGCGGAAGAGGGCTATTCTCGCGATTTATATCCTAGGTCCTAAAGAATCATTAAGAGAAAAATTTAAAGAAATAAACATTTTGACTGTTGCTTCTCAATACATTTTTGATAATGTTCTGTATGTTCATAAGCACATTGAGGAATTTTTTAGAAATTGTGACATTCATAATGTTAACACGAGCAACAAACATAAACTTGTTATGCCTACTACTCGGTTGGGTCGAGTTACTAAGTCTTTTGTTGGGCGATGTTATATGCTTCTACAATATGATCCCAGAAAATGTACAAAACAAATGTGTTACAAAATTTAAAAGAATTGTTAAAAAACGTTTGTGTGGGAAAGGTTATTATAGCATAAACGATTTTCTTAATGACAACCACGGACTGGGAATAAAGCGAACACCCTCAGGCTCTTTAATTATAAATGTTTATTGTACGATATCACGTTGTAATCCATATTTTATATTAAAAAAAAAGCCCGCTGAGTTTCTTGCGCCCATTCTTCTCAGGTCTGAGGCAGTCTCTTTTGAGTGGGTGGTAGTTTTTGACGTTCAATAACTGATTTTAAATCCTATTTTGAATAAAAATATTTGAATTTGATTATGCTACTAGATTCCCCGTTTCATTAATTTAAAAGCTTCAGACATACTTTGGGACATAATATTAATGTAAATTGTAAATGAAATAGCTGTTAAGCCTTGAATAATTGTGAGTTAACATTAGTATTTAGAGTTAAAGGTTAGTGAAACTGATAAGTGATAACAGCCAGTCTTTGTTCAAAGACCGCACTGACTAAGACTGTGTTGATGTAATCGCTGGCAGCAGCTATCTAGACGCAGCTGTGTTACGCTGATAACCTTACAGGTGTCATGGCACACACACGATCGTCTGGCTTTGATTATTTTTGGGGCTTATGTGACTTTTTATGATAAGTAGTGTGAAATCGATAATGAAATTCACCTGATGCAGTGAAGCACAGTATTTTTGTTAAATATTCTAAGTAGCACCGCCCTTGATATCTCCAGTGGGAGGGTGTTTCGCACCGGTTGCCGGCTAGATTATGGGTACCACAACGGCCCATATTTCTGCCGTAAATCAGTAATGTGTAAGCCATACTGTGTTTCGGCCTGAAGGGCGCCGTAGCTAGTGAATTTACTGGGTAAATGAGACTTTCAACTTATGTGTCAAGGTGACGAGCGCAGTTGTAGTACCGCTCAGAATTTTTGAGCTTGTCAATAATCCTGAGCGGCACGGCATTGTAATGGGCAGGGCGTATCAATTACCATCAGGTGAACTCCCTGCTCGTCTTGTCCCATATTTTCGTTAAAAAATTTTGAGCTCGTCGCCATGAAACTTGGTTACTGTTATGGTTAAGGATAAGTAAAATTTGACGTTAACAGGAACGCCGACTTTAACATAGACTGCGTTACTGCGACTCCACCGACGTATTCCTTGACATAGGCACAGTAGACATATTATGTATCAGTACGGAAACTACCTACAAACGTTCGAAATGACACTCTCACACAAACATGCGCTTCGACCTCCGGGGGGCCTCCCCTAAGCAGTTTTCGCGGTCAATACGAGTCGAGTGTCACGTTGTTATTTGATTCCGCGATCTTTTTAAAAATGCCAGTGTATTGCGTGGTATACGGCTAATTTTTATCATTTTCAAATGATTTTCATGAGTGATATTCTAAATGAATTTTCATTCTGGCAAGTTCTGCCAAAATGAAAATTCAAGACTGCGACTGCAAAAAATGTTTAAGTTTTTCGTCACGCGTGTCGTTTTCATGGTTTTTGAGGGTGCTGAAATAGATCGTGGTGTCAGAATGTTTATCCAAGATGGTGGTTACATGAAATTGCCAATTTTTGATACTCCCGAAAATCTCGAAAATGACACCCATATCGGTTTTATTGAAAATGTCACATCCGCCATCTTGGATATTGAAATGGGTGTCATATTCATTATTGACACTCACGAAAACAAGAATTGCCCCGTCTAGACATCTTCGTGGGATGACTGCAGGAAAGAGTTTCTTAAGACTGAGGTACAAGTGAAACTTCAACGGTCAAAGTTTAAAAACACATATTTCAAAAATTCCCGTCAATATTTCAACGAAAATTAAAAAAAAACATTCCAAGAAAAACATTCAACAAAATGTTGTTTAAAAACATTACATAACAGTCCTCATGTAGACTATAATATTGCTTTATAAACTGCATAGCTATAATACAAACTCTTACAATATACATAAAAATCTTTCGCTTTTTACATTTTTACGCTCTGCAACGCCCCATAAGGAACTTCGTTCCAAAACTCCTTTTTTAATGTCGTTTAGAAAAATAACCTGACAACCCTATTGCTTCAATGGAGTGTACGCACATATAGGTAAGTATTTTATCAACAAGGCTTAGTTTCCGTACTGATACATATGTCTACTGTGACATAGGTAAAGTTTAAAAGTGAAATATCAAGTCAATATCGAACATTTGTTTTATACTTTTGACACGTCGCTATTTACCTATTTAACATTAAAATTAATTGGACGCTTACGGTTAAAAGTTAAAATTATGACGTCATCTAAAAATTGACAAATGGTGCAACAATGGTTTGCTTAATCGGTACTTTAACATGTACTAATTTTCATAAACGTACTGACAATGAACAGTCATAATATTTATTTCTGAAAAATTTTTTTTTTGTGACTATCTATAACCAACCTGATATATACCACGAATAGTTCAGAGCAAACACTAACAATAATAAATATCAATGGTAGCAGCGTGACCCCACAGATGCTGTGAAAATAGCTAAGTACACTAATCTAGCAGTAGCAACATTCGTCTACTCTCCAGTCTTTCTAACGGCTTATGCCGTTGAGCTGAGTCTATCTGCGAGTTGGGCAATATGTTGACCCCATTGAAGCTTTTTATCTATCTATCTCCGCTGTGTTTGGTGTAGTGTACATTAAAAACTTTGGTTTTTTTACTGATTATGTGCCGTTTCTTAGTCTCAAACCAACGCCACCAATCTTTGAGATTGCATACGCATAGCTCGTCATCAATATCTGCATGTCGCTTTACTTTAAAAATAAAAAAGTATCATAAGGAAACAACTATCTCATGGCTATCATCTGCCACAAACGGTAAATACTTAATATATATAAGAAACAAGAAAGGACCGAGAATAAAACCCTGCGGAACACTTATTCCTACAGGTTTACCCGAAGAGCGTTTGCCGATTTAGGGCTGTACTTTTTACTCCATAATGCTTTAATTTTTGGAGTAAAGTTTCATGGTGGACGCAGTCAAATGCTTTGGACAAGTCAAATAAAATGCCTAGTGCATCCTGTGACTCTTCCCAGGCGTCAAAAATGTGTTTAATGAGCCTAATTTATTTAATTGTTGATAAGCCCCTAGTGAAACCAAATTGATTATTGTTTAATAATTTTCAAAAATGCGTTAGTAGCTGCTGAAGCAAAAGTTTTTCTAAAATTTTATTAAAAACAGGCAGTACTGAAATAGGCATAAAATTAGCAGGGTCAAAAGAAATGCCCGATTTAAAAAAAAAAGGTATATTTCTGCTGTATTTTATGAAGTCAGGGAACATACCCTCATCCGGTTTATGAAAATTATTTCTTAACTTGTGTTTTATTTTTATTGCAGTATTTAAAAATTGCGAGTCAATATTGAGCGAAGATAAAAACACGACGGTAGATCCGAACACACCGGGCCGGAGCACGGTGTTGTGTTCAGGTGCCATAGACAAGAGCAGCTTCAACGGTCGCGCCGGCGTCATCCGTTCTGGCCTCTGCCACCTGGCGATACCGCGCGGCTGGTCGTGGGGCGGTCCCGCTTCGCCCTACTGTCCCGTCTGGACCGAACTCAAGGTGCCGGATTGACAGATCCTATTTGTCAACGGTAGGAAATTGTCTGTACTCTACCGCGCTTCTACAGTGCTCTTACTCTTCGGTCATTGTCTATACTTAATATTTTATTTTTGTAATATCTTCTAGGTTTCAAGCCATTATTTGGATTCCTTCAATTCTATTATTATTTATATCGAATATGAATACGAATTACGCGACATTGCAATTTAGAAATGTGGTGATGATATAATATGAGATGTTTATTTATTTTCTTAAGGCTCACAATATTTGTATATAAATGTGTATTTTAATATAATTATACTGTATACAATGGTGTCTGTTCTGAGTGGACCAGTCCAATCTTATTTAACGTTAAGTCAACAAAAGTTGAATTTTAAAGCTCTAATAGACGGCGGACCTTATCTGCAGTCTTTAAGTGTTCGGCGATCATGTTTCTTTTCGGAATAGGCAAATATCAAGCTAGAAGCTTTATTTATTGATTCAGAAGGCAAGAGATAACTTTTGTTTTTACACAAAGATTTAAGTGATCGTGTCAGAATTGTCACCAATAATGTTCCTTTTACCTATAAAGTGCTATTTGCCTTATTAATAGGAGTTTTCCGATGAATTATGTCGTCATTAAGTATCAAAACCAAATGTTTGTGTCACTAAGATTTTAACTGGACTTATTACTTTGTAAGATTAATTAGAATATTTGATAAATTTTAATAACTGGATTTGTTTCGATATATATAATTTAAAAAATAAACCTTAGGGAATATGTTTAGGGGAATGGTAATGTTCACGACATTATACAGTCGGAACAAAAGCCTGCTACACAATAAAGGCTAGGCCAAACCAACGCGTTCAGTAGACTTACTATGATTGTGTTGTACTTACCTGTCTAGTTCCTCTTCATCTTCAATGAGAGCAGACAGAAGTAAAACTTCTTCAATTTCACCAACTGTATTAGAGAACATTGTAGTTAAATGAATGGCCCCACTCTGGTGAACGTAAGAACAAACGCGACAGTGTACACAACTTTTGCACGCGCAGTTATCGCCACCGCGGACGCGAATTGAACGCGTTGGTTTGTCCCAACCTTCGCCAAATAAATGCAAAAGCGATTTGCTTATGAATGACTTTTTGTTTTCGTCGATTCTTTTCTTTTTTTTCTTAATTTCGCTGATGATCTGTTAAGGTGCTCATATTGGCGTATTTATTACTTATTCCATGGATTCCATTAATTGTACTGTCATAACTTATACGCGTCATATCATTGTTAACTGTCGGTGTAGCAATATATTTGCTCACAAATCACAACTATTGTCGTCTGTTGCAACCATTTTGTAATAATTTCTTCTTATCATTTCATTTTATCACCTGCGCTAATTTATAATATGAATATAAGACCTACTGTTCTACTTCCAAATGTACTTTTAAAAGGTTTTATATTTAACTAGTACATGTATGTATTTCAATACATTTTGCTGTAATATAAAAATAGTCATTAACTCCCGAAGTATTCTATAAAAAATAGGGTTATTTCAATATTACAGTCGTTTCGTAAAATAGCATATTTTTATTATTAAATTTACTAGTATAGGGTAATAGTGGTTCTAAAGGTAACATTTGTACCTGAATACAATTCCGTTGCAATACAATAACATATCTATCCAGAGAGTGTTAATCGCAGTTTCACACTCGTTGACGAATTAACGACTGTTGTAGGTTACTGAAATGGGAAGTGATGTGACGTCATAATTCATTAATATCAAATAACCCGTCGTGCCATTAAATATCGGTTCGTTTACATTGGGCGTGTTTAGCTTGCGTTTCATTTAAAAAGTATCTATAAATTAACAGATAAAGACAAAATATACATAGCTACTGCTCAGAGGGATGAATGTGAGTTTTTTTTAATGAAAATAAGGGCCGAGACACGCAGGACTTCATCTGATGTTAATTGATACACCTTGCCCATTACAATGCAGTGCCGCTCAGAAAAAAAAATCTGACCGGCACTACTACAATTACGCTCGTCACCTTGAGACGGCGCCCTTCAGACCGAAACACAATAATGCTTACACATACTGCTTCACGCCAGAAATAGGCACCGTTGTGGTACCCATAATATAGCCGGCATCCTGTGCAAAGGAGCCACCCACTTGTAGTGAGAGAGAGTTATAGTGTCAAACAAGACACAGAATGAAATACAATGAATGTACATTCATTTACCATATCAGTCAAAATTTACGTCACAAAGACGAATACTCGGAACTCAAGCGACGGCCATTTGCAATGCAATGTCAAAATAAAACACGATGTAGCTGTCACATGGGCATAGCCTGTGCAGTGTGCAGCTAATATTTGTAGAGTGAATTCCAAAAAATTTTATAACTCTGTACTGCTGAACCAGTCTTTTTAACTTGGAATCGAGTTTACTTACGAGGTGGCGCAAAACGAATTCTTGTACTCTGTTAATGCAACAAATGGAAAGGCATTATATCCAATGTGCTATGCAAATTTAGTTTATGTACGCACGGGACTCGTAACAATTTCTTTCAAAGAGGGTAACGTGGGTTGTCTTAGTAGGAAAAGTTGTAACGTTTCAACGTTTTTGTGGCATCAAGTAAATTCAATAAACCACATCTTAATAAGTTTCTTTCTAAAAATTACGCGGCCCCTTTTCGTTCGGGACCTTTTCTTTTTTGGAAAGGCTTAAAAAAATTTTATAATTTTTTATTACAGTAGATTTTGAATAAGCCTTCGATATATTGAGGTCGGTTATTATCTAGTCTCGCTTACGAGAAATTGGCGTCCCCGAGAAAATAATTAATATTAAAGCCACGAAGAACTATATTTGTAAATTCACAATACTAAATTCAGACACAATAGAATAATCCAGTTCCAGGTCTTTGTACACAGATGCCTTCACAAAACTGAATTGGCAAAATTTCAAATGATCATATTTGGGAACGCTACGATAAAATCGCGTTCGATCCGCAGATCAAACGTTGGAAATGGAACTAGATAGGTCACACACTATTAAGAGAATTCTTACTATATACCTAAGATAGCCTCGAGACCCCAAGGCAACAAAACTGCCCTAAAGCAAACCTGGAGACGAACTATCATTGACGAAGCGAAAATCATTGGAAAGGCATTAATATGCTTAGGTCCAATCTGGATGAAGACGGACTGTGAACGCTGTCAGCCAGGGGAAACAGTCAAGATCTCCGAGTGAGATGCGTTACTATTTAAAAATGACGGTTGTTGCGGCCAGGGCTTAAAAACCTTGTAATTTATTTTTTTGGCACTTGCGTTGTTTTTAATTGCATTTTGTAAAAAGTCTTGTGTAAAAGTAAATTTTAATGATTCCAATGGTGCAATATTCTGCCAGGTAGCTAATATTTTGCTTTGCGTATTATGTACATGTTAATTCCGTCACACAATAATTATGACGTCACAATTCCCGGTCAATAAAATGAATTCGAGATTACCTACTCATGTGATATGTAAAAGTAATATCTACTTAATGTATGTAAGGTGTATATAAGTGAAATTGATCTCGTATAGGTAAATTAAAGGTTTTTTAAATATTTAATTTATTTTACGAACATGTCATGTACAGCTGTGTCTGTCGTTTTATGTTAGGTGCTAATTTAAACAGTGGCAACGTTAGGTATAGTGCTTAGATAATTTATACGTCTAGATAGAGCCTCTTGCTGCTAGACAACCGATGAAAACAGGCCAGGTTTATTACTTTTTATTACTTTACGTGTGCGTGACAAGCTACGTCTTACGATCGCGATTTGTTTGTCACTTTGTGTTTGTGTGCGTGCATTGCTCAAAATAGAGATCAACTGTCAATAGTCTATCTAGACGTATAAATGATCTATAGCTTAATGAAATAGCCAAGTAACCGGAAGCTCTTTTGGTTCGCAATATTATTCGAGATTTTTATTTATAGTTTTTCTGTTAATCAACACTGACACAGCCACAACTGACCTAGGGACAGAAGGCCTACCATCAACTTTTAATTAGCGATTCAATTCCGATACAGTTCAGTTTAGGTACATAAACTGAATCGCTAAGATTAATACCATGAACCCTGTAACAGAGTGGTGTTTGAATCACTTATGGAAAAATGAACGAAATAAATTTATCCGTGGTCCGCGGTGTGAGAAAGAGATGACGCTGTGCAGTCATTGCATAAGTCTGTATCTCTTACTCGAACCATATGCGTTGCGTTTTAAAAACCTATAATGATATGATTTTGGCGTTTTTTTGCGTAGATATTACTACAAATACATTTAAATTTGCACTTTATAGCGTCAAATTATAAACCATTAAGCCCTTTTTTGTACTTATTAAATAATAGTAAAATAAATATATATAGTTCTTTGATTTACAAATTAAATGTTTGCTTAGGTGTTTTCGTAAAAATAACCGAGTTATGAACGCACCTCCATTGATGTTTGATTTGACAGGAGCATAGAGTACTTTTTTTTTAATTCGTTCTTGCGAACAGGCTATAGCCAGGGGCTTTGCTGCCTCGTCTTTAGTATTTTCATGTTTGGTATTTATAATCAGTATTTTTTTTTACAAAAAAGTCCAATAAAGTATTCTCATCTCATCTTTCATCAATTCCATTTTCCTTTTCTGTATGGTCTATGTATTTATTCACTATTTATTTAAAGTTATTAACAAAACGATTCACTTTCCGCTAAGAAAGTAGCAACTTTTTTTTAATCGCGCACTTTGACACATAAGCTATCCAGTTTAGGTTGAAATATTACCTCGTGGTACGAATGAATAAACGAACTCAAACAGTTTGCGATTCAATTTCCGACTTGATTTGACGTCAACCTAAATTGTATAGCTTCGTCGACGTCGTGATATGAAATAACAAAGCAGTTCAGTTTAGATCATCAATTGAATCGCAATAACAGTTCATGGTAGGCCCGCAGGTAGTCGACAGTGGAGCTGTCTAATTGATCACTGGATCACTTTAAAATATTAAACAAAGCGACCTTCAAAAAAAGCGCGTACACCTTCCTTAAAGGCCGGCAACGCTCTTGTGATTCCTCTGGTGTTGCAAGAGAATGTGGGCGGCGGTGATCACTTAACACCAGGTGACCCGTACGCTCGTTTCTCCTCCTATTCCATAAAAAAGAACAATATACAATTTACGAATAATTAATATTTTCTATCCAGTGGAGCCATTTTCGAGTGTCTAAGCAATTATTTTAGCAATAAATAAGTTTTATTTATTTTTGGGCTCTTGTGAGACCTGACAAATTGGGAATTGTGACCATTTTTGCTTGACATTCCTGAACGTCTTTGATTGACATTAAAAATCCCGCCCATATGCTTTATATGGGGGCGATAACAACATTGTTGTATTGGTTACTCTGATCAATGAGGCAATGAATGACGTTCTATACATAAAGGCAAATCACGTCGTATGGAAACAAAGCGGAAATATGGAACATGCCACAAATGACACCATAATAAGCATTGACTGCTATATCTTGCAAACATTGCTTACATCGCCCACATTTACTTCAGTTGCTTAAAATATTCTTGGTGAGTAAGCAGCAATGTAAAACATTTATTTAGTTCAGATTTGAATGGGCCAGTAACAGTTGACACACGACTAAGTGTGCTTACATTGTCTTTAATCACACTTTTCACGTTCCGCTATCAGACTGCAAATGATATGTCCATATATGTGTTTAGAACGTCATTGCTCAGAGAATTAATTTTAACTACCTACTAGTGTTGCCAACTAAAACAGACCATATTTACAATTTATTTATTGATGTTTATCATATAATTAATGGAATTACAAAATTACCCAAAATATTTTGTGATATAGAACGGTAGTAGTGTATTTAAACAACGTTAATTTTATTTTATTTTAATGTGTTACAGATTTGGTGAATTTTAAATAAATGAAATCAATATTAGTTTTTGTTTTATTTGATACTTTTACTGGAAAACGGGATTGGATAATTTACTGAGATTCACTTTAAATAAGATATGTCCGATAAATTGTTCCTTAAACTTCTATCTCAGTAGGTAGGTATGTAGCTACTACCCAAGGTTGCATTGCATTGGTGCATTGGTTTTTCAGCAAGGTAGGCACTGTGGATCTAACTAGTCGTAGTTGAGCTTTGGAATATGCAAAGATTGCTCACCGTAGGTATCTGGTATCTAGTGTAACGAAAAATTTTATGAGTGGGTGTTAAATAGAAGTTTGGTTATAAAATAACGGAACAAAATTAAACATAATTAACTTTTAACACTAGTGTTATATTTACTAAGGTTTATTACGTAGTAGGCACTGCCTAATTGCCTATATAATATGCACGCCACTGCTACTAACCAGGTAAAATACATCAATTTTTAGCAAATAATAATAACCCAACTCATGTGTTACTGATAACTCACTCAACAAAGACCAAAAACTGCCAAATAGAGGTAATGATTAGTGTATACGCGATTTTTGGCTCAAAGTGCTGATGGATGGGGTTGAAGCATTAGCTTCATCATCAATATGTTTGTAATAATGCAATTGTAATTGCAATAATGTTCAGTCTTTCGAAAATACCATTATTCACTTAATAGTTATAACAGAAACATGAATCAACTCAGAGTATGTGGCAAATAGTATTCAGCTTCCAAGTTATACTCATTACTACAACTACAGATAAGAGTTCAGGGGCGGTGGTGTCTCAATTTTTGCCCATAACAGTCTCAAACATAATTTTATTAAAAAATAGAGTTGATGAAAATCATTGCGTTTTGATTTTTATAAACAAATGCTTAGATGTAGGTGCAATATAGGAGGCCTTTACAAACCGTATAGGTCGCTTATATATTACATTACATTATATAACCGATAACCCGTGGCTCACAGCAAAAAAAAAAAACTTCATAAAATTTTCTAAAAAAGGTCATAAGTATACACTGGGATCAATATTTAAAGAGATATGAAGGAATGAAGATGGACACTAATAAAATAAACTTGCATTTCATAAATGGCGTGTCTTAAAAAATTACACATGTGTATATAATAAGTAAGCAACTACAGTTTAATCTCATTCACACCTAGAATAAGGACACATTATAAGCCGTATAATATGATAGAAGATGAACAATCTTCTATCATATTATTCTTTTCTATTATAATATATAAAGTAGCAGACCCAGCAAACGTTGTATTTTCATGTAAAGTAATAATAAAAAAATATATTTAGGGGTGGGTGACCCTTATCATTTAGGGGTATGATAAATAGATGTCAGTTGATTCTCAGACCTACCCAATATACACACAAATTTTCAAACAAATTGGTTTAGCCGTTTCGGAGGAGTTTGGTAACAAATACCACTAACGATATATATATATAAGATTATAAACAGTATGGCCGCCGTAGTTACCGGCTCTACAGCTGTTATCTGTCTTATCAGTTGCGTCTGCGTGAGACGGAATACAATCTTTTTCTTCTTAAATATAATTTATGATTAAATATCATATTTGTAAAATGTGGTGACATTTATTAATAAAAAGAACGAAACGTCATTATGACTTTAATCTGGAAATGACACCTGACAAATTAAAAATAGTAACTTTTGTCAAAAAACCAGTTGTTTCAATTTTCAAAGCACACAACATGTCAAGTACAGCACGTAAAAGATATGAATCTCTGCTGTTCCAGTATGAGACAACAAATAAAACTGATTTCCGATATGGTGCGATCAAGGAGTATCCTAAAACTGTTTACAAGCCGAGAGCAAGTCACTCAGTGCGAGGAAGACCTCTATACAAACATATCCACACAATGGCGGAGTGGAAGGGAGATCGGCCAAGTTTTGATTTGATGATAACACCTAAAGAAATTGTTCGAACAAATCCTAAAGTTGTGCAGAAACCTTTTGTAAGTTAAATAAATCCATTTCATAAATTGAATCGGTCTTGCAACTGCCATACGCCAATATAGTCAATGAGAACTTACAACTCAGCACTGCGCATTAAAATTATATTAAAAGTACCATACTTCTCACCTTTAAAATACGTCTAAAGCGATAGGTGTAACTGCGGAAATTGCTGAAAACTTAAGTTGGAGTAACTATGGTATATTTCTTTCCTTTGGAATGGATATTATCTCCACCTTCTCTGGATCCGTCAGCACAAACACTAGAGTAACAGAATAAGTTAAGCCCTTACCGGAAGACGTAGTGGTGGTAGGGCCCCCACAAGATGGAACGACGTTTTGGTTAAGATCGCCGGGATATGTTGGATGAGGGCAGCGCAGGACCGGTCGTCATGGCGAACTTTGGGGGAAGCCTTTGTCCAGCAGTGGACGTCTTCCTGCTGAAATGATGATGACATTAAGTAATAAAAGATTGAGTGTTCATATCATTTTTAATCTGTCAGTTTCAAACCTATCTCGATTAGCTTCTAAGACATACTTCTATACTACTTCTAACAAGAAATACTTACCTAAGGAGATTATTTGTATAACTTTTGGCTACTTCTTACATAGCTGTATTTGTAGTCTAAACCAATTGACGAGGAACGTGATGAAGTCCAAAAATCTCGTCCACGGCTAGTGATGACACCTGCGGTGAGTATGGACGATATAGACGACCCCCAGGCTCGGAACATTCTGTGTGGAGACATGTATAAGAGTCAAATGAGAAGGGAATACGTGCCGCTTAACGTAGCATCGCAAGACATCAAGGCACCTCTGCCTGGACTGCCAGCGCCTGCAAACCCAGTAAGATAATAAATAACTTGGAATATTATTTTTGTAGCTTGATGTAGGTTAGGTAGGAGGCTCCTTTGCACAGGATGTGGAACTAAATAAACTAAATTAACATTAACAATAGTCTTCTGCCGTGAAGCAGTAATGTGTAAGCATTACTGTATTTCGGTCTGAAGGGCGCCGTAGCTAGGCGAGCGCAATTGTAATGCCGCTCAGAATTTTTGGGTTTTTCAAGAATCCTGAGTGGCACTGCATTGTAAAGGGCAGGGCGTATCAATTACCATCAGCTGGACGTCCTGTTCGTCTCGTCCCTTATTTTCATAAAAAAAGGTAGTCACGAAATAATTTATCAATTCTTCGGCCTTAACCATACATAATAGAATATGAATACCTAAGAGATGATTGCAAAAGGCTGATAAAGGACTGTTATGTCAAATACATCAATGGACTCGAAAATGAACTTATGAAGAATCCGAAATAATTTGAGAGATAAACATGAGAAAGAATAGTTCGTTGTATCCAGACACTGTGACCCTAAACTACAATGTAACATCAAATCCAAACGATATACCAAACATGTTTGCAATGCATTTCTCTTCAGTATATGAAAAAGATTCAACCACATAAAAAATCCAGAATCATGGAATGAACCACTAGACGTCATAGGACATTTCGAATTCACACCTGAAGAAGTCGCAAAGAAGCTTAAAATGATTGAAACCACTAAAGGCAGAGGTCCAGATAATATACATCCAATATTCTTAGTAAATTGTGCTAATATGCTAGGTTTGCACCTCGCATATTTGTTCAATAAATCCCTGCTGTCAGGAACATTCCTAGATGTCTGGAAGGAAGCAAGACTAGTCCCTATATACAAAAACGGAAGAAAGACCAAATAACTAATTACCGCCCAATCTCTATCCTATCTATCTATCAATATCCATCACTGGTGCATAACGTTATTTATTCACATGTACAAAAATATATTACCACTAAACAACATGGGTTTATGGCTAAGAGATCGACTTATTAGTCGATCTCTTAGCTTTTATGTCCTTAATTCTAAGTAAGTCTAAATCTTACACTTTTTATGTCCGAATTGAAAGAAACCGTAGATCAAAACATACAGGTAGACAAGGTAAACCATAAAATTCTCATTGGAAAATTACACATATTCGGAATAACTGATAACCTTCTTGAATGGTGTACTTCCTACCTTTCTAAGCGATAGGCGAGAGTAGTTATGGATGGAAAAGAATCTCAACCATTTGTGGCGTCTTCTCGTATACCTCGGGGCTCCATTCTGGGGCCTCTATTTTACAATGTCTTCATCAATGACATAATACGATCTGTAAATCACATCGACGTTTATCTTTATGCAAACGACCTCAAGTTGGTCAAGACAGTGAGAAACAGCTCTGAAATGCCTTCAGAATGACATTGACAAAATTCATGATTGTTGCACAACGAACAAAATGTTTCTAAACATTTTTTTAAAATGTCAACATATAAAGTATGTTAGAAAGCGATGCACTTTGCAATCCGGATACTTCACGGACAAAAACTACATGAAGTACCAATTATTCGAGACCTCGGTATCCAAGTAGACAGCAAGCTACGTTCTTTGGATCATATTGATAAAATCTCGGCTGAAGCAAATCGATCTCTGGGCTTTATTTTAAAAGTACAAAGGGCTTCAAAAAGCCAGCTACAGTAATTAAATTATATAATTGTTACGTGAGGAGCAAGCTTGAGTATTGTAGTACAGCTTGGAACCCGACTTATAAGGTGTATATATATAGACTGGAAAGTGTACATAAAAAGTTAATTGGTAGTTTATCGTACCGATTCAAGACTCCAAATACAGTCAGGACATATGCTGACAAAATGGAGCACTTTCAATTACAGCAGCTATCCTCGCGATGATCTCATCTCGACATGTTATTTCTCCATAGGTTAATAAACGGCGGCATTGATTGTCCAGCTCTGTTACTTAAATTTAAATTTCCTGCCAGAATACCACGACATCTATGTGATTTGTTTGAGCCAAGTTTCTGTAAAACCAATCTAGGACGTGATTCACCTGTGGTACGCATTTCTCGTCGCTATAATGACTATTTATTTATTATTATTTATTTTAGACAACAATAGGTCCACAAATGTTAGTGAAACAGTCTTAACCTATGTTAGAAAATACAATAACAAATTACATATATGTTACTAACAAACTTATTCTATATTAGTTGATATAATTAATAAACTTACAAACTAAGGCAGACATCCAGTGCGCTTTCAATGCGCTCTCCTGTCGATAAATCTTCAAAATAATATTGGGACTTCTCTCGAACCTATTTTTGACGGAGGCGATTATTGTCCACATTATTGTGGAGAAACCATCGACACGGTTCTCCACAAACATACCGGACGCGCTACAACCGAGGCAGTCCCAACATTATCCTGAAGATGTTAGAGAACACGGAGAGCATTAATAGATTTTTGGGTATAGTCAACCTACAGACTGCACGTGTAAAAACTATACAAAGATAAGTCCAAATATTGATATTATTTTTAATAGTCTTAAAAACTTTAAATTAAAGCTCATTCAGTGTGACCTATCTACAGCCTCGGAATGTAATACTTAGGTAGTCTTAAATAATAAATTAGTTGGAATATTGCATTCAAAGATTTGTAATTAATATAAATAGCTCGTTATTTACTAATTTTAATCAATATTTTTCTAGATTTCTCCTTACTAATAAATTTTGTAACACAAAGCATGCAATTTTATAAGTAAATGCAATGTAATTATTAAACCTGTAACTACTATTTCTTATATTGGTGATCCATTTAGTAAATAAATAATGTACTTACCTATAACCCAAGTTAAACAGTTCTATACCAAAGTTACACTCAAAAGTAATAGTAGTTAGAATTACAAATTACTGCTAATAATCGATTAATGCAAAATGTAACCTTACCGTCTTAATTCAAAAAGAAAGGTTCAATTAACAATACTATCTAAAAACCCTAAAACCTAACTATCACAAGCAGTGTTTAACTGCTATATAATAACACGTCTCATTGCATTCGCGTTCCTAATTACGAAATAATATAAAAGTAAGTAAATATACAATATTGTCTTGTATATTCACAATTCCATCTAGTAATAAAGACCTAATTATACCATACTAAACACGAAAATGTGCGGCAATATTAATCATTTCGTTTTTAAGTTCGTTAAGCTACCCCTTTATATCAGTACCTAAATCATGTATTAGTCATCCAAAGCAAATATTTTTACCTGTGTTTGTGTGCCATGACATACAATCTTGTAGACTTAACTAGATAACTATACCACTATGAGATCTTAATAATCTCAAGCACTGGCTCAGAGAACAGATCAACTCTGGTGCTGATGCCAGAAGCGTATTCAATAAATGAAGCGCAGGAACAGGGGGTGCGTTTTGACACACGTACAGACATGCGGCCAGCCAAGCAGAACTTGATTGCGAGCTCTGAATAAATATTAAGGTACATTTCTAGTGAGAAACAAATAATCTAACTGCTTGGGCTATTAAATTGGGGCAATACAATTTACCACGTAAAAGCAGTAAGTAGTCAATGGGCTATAGGTAATATTTGTCTGGCCTCCAGTGGTTTGAAGCCGATCACACCAAGTAAAAATATTGTTAGATACATAAACGGATGCTATTCTATATATCATTTTCAAAGCTAAATTTATGCCTGAGTGTATCAAGATAGTGTCTGAGGCTAATCTATAGAGCGTACTTAGACTTTACTCAGACTTTACTTAAGTACGTAAAACTTAAATGGGTGTGATAAAACGCGAACTTGACTTTTGAATTCGGCTGTCTTAGCTTAATCTCAGCATAAATTCAGCTGTCAAATGACTATAAAAACGAAATTAAAGATTATGCTAAACTTCCACTCACCTAAGTTTTACGTAAGTAAAGTCTATGCAAAGTCTAAGTACGCTTTATAGATCTCAGCCATAGACCGTGTTATAGAATCTCGCAAGACGTTTTTTGAAAATGTACCTGAGCACTTCCAGCAACACTCCTGGTCACAAGGCACGAACTATCCAAGCTTGGGATGCTTTTCTTTATAAGACCTGACGACTAACCCTCGACTATATCAGATATGTACCCCTTGGACACATTGAACAAATTATGGTTTATTTTAGAATACATGGCATGCTCTAAACGACACGTAGACATTGAGTCGCCTAAAAAAGAACAAGCAGTAACTTAATTTCCCTTCGAAAGTACGTCAATATGTATCTATTAAGAATCCAGCAGGCCAATCAGTGGACATTCTTTCTAATAGAATCCTTTTTTTATTTGGGTATTACTGAGACTTCAAAAAATAAATTACCTAGGTATACATTAATATTTTACGTTTTTGTAAGATAACGTTGCCGAAGCTCCAGCCGCCGCTGGTGTCACCGGAGTGGCGTATGGAGTCGGTTTCCTGGGACCAGAAACAATTGAGGACTTACTCCGACCACACTCGTGACTTCTGGCTCGGACAAAAAGTGCCTCGGTTAGATAATTTCTATTATGAACGACAATGTTTATTCCTAAAAAGTAGGCCGTTTATGTAAAATCATCATTGTCAATAATATATTTGAAGGAACTTTTGCTTAAATAGTCTCGTATAATCTTTAACGGTAACATATTCGTACACTAATGTTTCCGTGATTTTTTTACTTTAAAATTATAGTAAAAATTAACATTATAGTTCACGACACCCTTTAATGGCAACGAAACTTCAGGATATTATGGCCACACTAACATACAACATTCAATACCTTGTTCATGCTCGAAGTTAAATTCGACCTAGTAGGTAGATAAATAATAACCGAACCAATACCTCTGCCAATACCCCACGTATTGGCAGAGGTATTGGTTCGAGCTGATTATGACCATCGTGCTTGCATAGGTCGCCAAGATGACTTTTACCAATAGATTAAAACAAGTTCGAACAATTCTTTTTCTATATAAGTATCATTAATCAACATGACCATTATAGATAGTATTTAGTATTTTTTGACGTCGCATCTAGATTCAGATTTTGATATCTACCTAAATGAACATACATTATTTAATGCATTGAGATTAACAAAAAGCTTGCGTTTCGATAATATAATATTAAGTTTCTCAAAATGTTTCAGATGTAGAGCGTGTGAAGAAACCGCAATCGTAGACAAACATCGAAAAATGATAAAACAAGTGAAAAAATAACTAAATCTATTCTTCCGAACTCTTCTCACTACTCCTACATACGATGCTGCCATACTAACCATAAATATTAAAGTGATATTTTGGTAAGATTCATTTTCTTGGTTCTTACGACCACGATATAAAATTACCTATTACATTTCTTTTGATCTGTTAATGTGTTATTATTTCTAACTTAACAGTAACCTGTGGTAGGTGCAGTTGAGAACACAAAGTTTGTCTGCAGATCATGATGTTTTCAACCATTTTAATCTATGCAGTAGGTAACATACAAAAGACTTACAAATGTAACGTAAATTATTTATTCATTTAAGGTTATTCCACGGTTTTAGTATGTAAATGGTCTGTAGGTATCTCTTTTCGTAACTAGTACGTACCTACCTAGTTTTTGACCACTTCGAAACATTGGATTGATTTGAAATTATGCACACTTTATGAAGTACCTACCGATGACAATGCAATAATATAAATAGTCAGTTTTACTAGCTTGGTATTTGTCTCTGTTTGTATGTAACGCAAGCTTTGAACGTGATTTTTGATCTCTTCAAAACCTCGGATTCATTTATAACCGCACACTTATCAAGGACCGATGACAACGCCGTAATTTATGAAATGAGGTATTTTTTAGATATTTTCAAAATGGCTACTTTTATAAATTTTTACAATAAAAGATTTTGTTTATTTTTGTTAATCTTTATAAACTTATTTTCTACCTTTTAAGCTTCAACGCAGATATAGATTAAGGTCATTTTTTATGGAAAAGGAAGACAAACGAGCGTACGAGTCACCTGATGTTAAGATATCACTGCCGCCCACATTTTCACCACCAGAACACCAGAGAAATCAGTACCGTCTCATTGTTCCGTGTTCACTGGCTGTCGACTGTTGGTCAATGAATGTTAATGTGGGTGGTATGGTGCAGTTTTGCGAAACAGGTAGTGATTGACTATTTAGTCACACTTGAGGTAGAGGATTAAAGATGAAACAAAGAAAATTACTTTTCATTTCTCATACTCGGAAAGTAATGTTGTTTTGATCTGATTATTGGGTGGAAAATGCTGCTTCCCTGCATAGAGAGGGAATAACTCATAAAAATTACTTCCCACCTAAGGGCCGGAATGAAGTTTGAAAATAGAACTGTTGTCAGCTGTGAAGAGTTTTATGTAAAAACAAACTGATTAAAAATATGCTGCGGCCATGTGACTTTCTAAACAGCCAGTGTGAACATAGCGTAAACTTCTTTGAGCAGAATAAGTTACGCGGTGAATTCCATATTTAAAATTTAAAAAGTCGACTTAAATTGTCCTAATTTGACAACTAATTTTAAATAATACTACTAATATTATTATATATTATCAATAAATAGTTTAGATAAACAAATTCTTTTATCTTCCTCATATTCGAAATGAAAAGTAAAGTGCTTAACACGGGTATACAAACACGGGGACTATAGCCGCCCTTGCTGCGCTCGGGTGTCTAAATAGGTACCTCGGGAATGGATTCTTTCGACCCTAGGTTAACAATCTACTATTAAGTTTTAAAGAAAGCCTGGGATTGGGAATAAAGCTTCGGTCATGGGTGGGAGTAAGCAGCGGTGTTTTACGTATTAACAAAGAAGGTAAGTTACGTCTTAAAAAACAAACGGTGATCAGTTTTGCACACAAGCCATACGTGTATCAAATATTCATATTTTAATACCTACCTAAGTCGTTTCCTTCACATTTTGTGTTTGGAATAAATACATGTACCAACCGGGTGAGACATAAAAAATACAACAATTCCTGAATAATAATTTATTTTAAACATATCATATCACACTTTCGAATGTATTCGATCAATTTTGGAATATTTATTTGTATTATTATAACCTAATTAGGTATGTATATATCCTTCTTTTCTAATAAATTTTCAACAATATCATTTTCAACTTTAGCGGTAGGTTTAGCAACACTCGAAGCACGTTTCGAAAACAGTCGATAAGCGCGCGTTTACACGAATACACATCCGGATTATTTATTTTGCTATCGAAGACTAAGTGCACAAAATACTTTATAAACTTATATTGTCACCATTGTTTTTGTCTAAAACCGTTCTATAGTTATCATTATCTCCACTACATAACAGTTTATTGAAAAATATATTGTAAAAAAAAGTATTTAGGTAATAGATAATACGTATTCGGTTTTGTTTCCAATAGCGCGTTTAACTCTTGTCATCTCAACGTGCTCTATCAAAAGCGTATTAACAACAGGAATATTTATAGTAAAGTTCGGCCCGTATTTCAGAAAGCTGCCTATAACTGTGTATAAAAGAGACAATACATTTGATCACGGATTAAAGAGACGCTTCCTGGGACTATCTTAGCATAGTAACACGTCAGAGGAATTATAAATAAGAGGGAATACAATATTGCCCCAGTAATTAAGTATTATTCTTACAGACCGCAATAGCTTGACAGTTTTGACAGAACGTCGTTAGTATTGCCGCTATTTAGGCATATATAAAACAAGATGGCCAATTTCAAAATGGCGGCAATTCTAGTACGATGCTAAGTTGACCGTTATTTTAAACTTCACTAGTCTTTCAAACACAGAGTAATGACACAATACACACAGGAATATAAAATGTGTTGATAAAGGAATTGTACACTTAACAACGATTGCTCAAATATCCACTAATTTTAAATATGCCTCTCGACTTTTCTAAACCGATTAAAGCACTGACAGGTCTTAATATTATTTAACACTTTAAGTATCACATCACTTACGAGATTATTTGAAGAGATACAGAGTTAGTAACAATTAATAAGTCGTATGTTGAAAATTTAAGGAACCAATTTAGATTATATTATATACCTAATGAATGACAGACTAAATGAATAGTTATAACAAAAAGTATATCGCAAGGTTTATTATTAGAAATTGAAAATGGCCGATCGATTCATCAATGAATACTCCCTTTATACATGCATTTTAAATAAAGTAGTTTGACAATATTTGATCCACTAAATAGAGCCTTACTATCTCATTTGAAAAGGAAGAGGAATTCAAGAAGTATAAACGTATAAGTATTAATAGCTTTTTTGTACATCAGTACTATGACTATTACTAACAACTTAAACAAATTTAAAATTAGGAGGAAGTTGAAATCCCTAATGAATATTAGAACAACCTGTTTGGGGTTGTGTTTGTACTTTTGTGTAAAATTTGTCAGAAGTTAACGTATAATATTAAATAAGAATGAAGCTTAACTTCACTAAAAATGCAGTAAGCGTCCTTTTAGTAATATAGTAAACATTACATAGTTAATATTACACGACTAAATGTAACAGGATTGCACTTACCTACAATATAATATCCTAACGCACATACTTCTTAAGACTCCTGGCCAAAAATAACAACAAATAAAAATTCTCACCAGATCTTCTAATCAGTTCTATCACACATTCTTACCTACTACAAAAAAACCGTATAATAAATTTGATTCAATATTAATTTCATTCTTTAATATATATATATATACCATTCTATTTCTGACAATACTTCATACAGCAAAAAATATATAGTAATGTAATATTTAAGGATTATTAATAATATTCAATTCGATTCTTCTTCATAATATAAAAATGACTAAAAGATTGCGTATTTACCCGCACGCTACGTGCGTGCGTCGCACGTGTGTACGCAATATTGTTAATAGCACGCAGTTTCTGTGCTTAAAATAGCATAGCTAGGCATCGTTCTCTCTCAGAGCGCCATTTGTTTCACATGTTTGTCGTGTGAAAAAAAAATCTACAGTAATCAATTTTTTATGAATAAATGATTCTATTTATAGTGTTTTGCGCTACGTGGAAGCGTAAGCGAAGATTTAAAAAATAAGTTTACCAAGGGCAAAAATTTTTCATACAAAATAAAAGCAGATTACTACAAGAGTGTCGTTTGTACGCACGAAGCGAATCCGATGCTCCAACACACTAGAAATCTAAAAAGAAGGTAATTATAAATATTATAAGTGCAAATTCCTAGCGACACGACTGTCGCCTGTTTTATATACATAGGTGCATTACATTACGCTTGCAACGCTCCGGATATTGACAGACTCCTGCAGCAATAGTAATAGAATCAATATGAATACATTAAGAATCTCATAGTGAAAAATGATCACCGCATATTTTACTTAAACAAAAGTTTAGTAAAAAAGAATAATGCTAAATCCCTCCTTACTATCTGGTGGAGTATAAAAAAACACCATAATAAATTACTCTTAGATCATTTATACGTCTAGATATACTGTGACAGCTGTGAAACCAGTGTTGTGTTGGTGTCTTCTGCGCTGACCAACAATTGTGAATCCAAGTATTTATAACTGCGGCGAAATGTTTAACGCGTCTATGTTACTTCGAGTACCTTCATATTTAGATTTCTCTGCAATGTAACAAAATAGTCATACCAGTAGAACGTTTTGCGCATAAATATTAAATATCCAAACAAAAATTGATTCAGAGACCGTTAAAATTGTTATTTGTCCGTCCCAGTTTTCACGTGAATACGATGCCACGTTCAGGTATAAATTATATTATTTTTTTACATATAAAATATTTGTAGAGTTAATAACGGATTTAATTATCTTTCATTCATTGACTTCGCACATATGAATTCTTAAATTAATGATTATAAACAAGAATATAACTCAATATTAAATAGAATGACGTTCTATACACATAGACAAATCACGTGGTATAAAAACAAGGCCGAAATTTGGAATATGCCACAAATAACACCATAATACGCTTCGACTATTATATCTATACATTGACGCATTTACTCCGATTGTTTCAAATATTCTTGGTCAATAAGCAGCAATGTAAAACGTTTATTCAGTTTAGGTTCCGTATGTTGAATTTAGAACCCGTTTCGAACAATGACAGTTGACACACGGCTAAAGAGAAAAGTGCTTACATTACATTGACCTGTATCAATACACTAGACAGGCTGTTCCTTATGTTTAACATCAAATTTTTTGTGCCTATTTGAAGCACCACTCGCGTACGTCCAGAGAACTAATTTTGACGTATAATATAAATGGCTACGAAGGAACGTACAATACTCTGACGAATTTTTGCATTTTGAATTAATTTCGTTCGTTTTCCGCGTTATTTATACTTCAAGAACCAACGTAATAAAGTACACATTTTCTTTGTAAATAGTTTCCCACCATCTATCGATGTTTGCTGAGGTTGTCATCACTAGTTTTAGTATCGCAGACTCTCGCTACATCGCTAACAGCGCCAAAATGGCGAATGGTGAACATCAAACACGCACAAAAGCACTTTGATAGCCGCCAGTTCAGTGGTATATAGGAGTAGTAGGTCAGTGTTACATTGTCTTCAAGCACACTTTTCCCGCTCCGCTATCAGACTGCGAATGATATATCCTTATATGTATATAGAACGTCATTGTTTAAATATATAAATCTTCTTAATCCATAGAGATCTGAACACGATAGGGCCGCTGTCATCACAACGTGCAGGTCAGACAGATGCTAGACAGAGCGAAGGCCGAGTTCTGTCTGACCAACGGGTTGGGGTCTTTAATAAGTTGCAAGAGACGTTGCCGGGCCACTCCGGTTATTTCCGGGTCTAGGCTGGTTTCTTCCGGATATTGATCCCGCATGCGGACTAGTTCAGTATAAAGATAACCTGAAACAATACAACATAAAAAAATATCAAGGTATTTAAATAAAACACTTTTAAAGGATTAAAACGCGTGTAATTGTAACGGTTTTACATTAGATATTTGCGTAAAAGTTACATTTTTATTTTAGTTAACCCGACGTTTCAAGACCTTTCCAGATCTCGTTTTCAGGGGGACTGCAGATGATATATCATTTTTATTATAGATTATATAATATCAAGGTATTTTCAAATATATCAATTTGTTGGCTAGACATACAATTTAATTTACATACTAAAATTAATGGACAATGAATAGGGAATGTAACCCCGTGCCCCAGCGGTCTGGCCACATAGCAAACGTCCGAATTTGGCGCATTATCCATAAAGCTTGGTATATAAATTATAGTTATGTCTATCTATGTATGTATAAATAAATATAATGTGGTTATAATTTTTATTTATACAAATTAACCTTACTGACAAAATAATTTGAAAAAGAAATATAAATATAAGGGCAGTATTATTTATAGAAGGTTTGATCACAGAGTAAACTTGCTACACTCATAATAGTAAAATTATCAAAAATGCCATGTGTGCGTCGGACTCACCCATGAAGGGTTCCGTAGAAGCAAGTAACATAATATAAAAGTTATACAGAAAGAAAAATTAGATTAAATTATTTAATTGGAAAAGGCAAAAATCTTTGCTGAAATTCATACAATGCAAATGAGCTCTCATCATTTATACGCTCTTATTATGTTCTCCTCTTCCTTACCGCCATTATTGATGTGAAAGTGAGCCTCCGCTAAAATTTAAATTTAAAATTATAACTATTGTTAAATTAATGTTACCTCAGTTTTCAAAACGTTGATTGGTGTCCTTGTTTCAACATTCATTGATGTTGACCCAGATTTTCCAGTGGATCTAGCACAAAGCACAATCAAAATAATACCTCACTATTAAGCCTACAGGTATGTTGTGTGATTAAAGAAGAAGACTTGAACTTTGTAAAGAGATACATTCGAATACACACTTGGAAGTTATTTTGTTACAATAGTCACAGTGCATAATACGTTACTGTAAAATACTTTCTCAGTTTTGTGTACAAAAACTCTAGTGAGCCGTATTCAGTGGAGGGTACTTTTAAAAGTGTAAACTATAAATAACTTTGTACCGATGTGCCATCGTTAGGATTATTCATAATCTATACAGGTACTTCGAGCTTATTAATAAATATTCTGTGGCAAAGAGACGTAATCGTAAAATATTGATAAAAGGTTCATTTCCTGGGAAGATATTCTGTTAGTTTATATTATTATAATTTGTATTATCAATAATCACTTAGTTATTCCGTATCCAATTTGAGTAAAATAGTGCTTAAATAATTTTAAGAAGAAAATAATAATAATTTATATGTTACTTATTCGGAAAATCATATTTCATTGCTTAATTACTTATCATTATATTATAACAAAAAGTTAAACATGCCACTACATAGATCGCCTGAAAGGTCTAGCTCTGTGCCGGAATTGAATCAAGCTTCCGCAGCTAGCGATACCACCTCACTCTCATATGTCAGTGCCAGGGGTAACTGGAGTAAGAGAAAGCGAGAAAACTATCAAAATGAAGAGTTAAATGTCGAGCTATTAGATCTAAGGAAGGATATTAAAAATGAGATGAAAGAAATTAAAGAGCTGTTTCTCGACTCACAAAAAAATAATAATGAACAAATAAAATCCATTTTAACTGCATTGAAGGATATACAACAATTAAACGAAGGTATTCAAAAAAGTATTACATTCCTAAGCGACCAAAATTCAGACTTCCAAAAAAAGATAGCGTCTCTCGAAACTCAAGTCAAAAGGGACATGGAATACATCACTCTCCTAGAAAACAAGCTTGAAGAGAGTCAAAGAACTGAAAGGAAGAATAATATTGAAATAAAAAACGTGCCTCTCAAAGGGGCTGAAAATAAACAGCATCTCATAAAGATGGTAAAAAATTTGGCTAATAATTTAGATATGAGTATTACACAAGCCGAAATAAAGGATATTATAGATATTAAAAATAAAAAGGCAAATAACAGTACTATGATTGTTGAATTTACTAATACTTTCACAAAAACTGAACTCATTAAATCGGCTAAATTATATAACAACAGAAACAAAAGCAATAAACTATGTGCAAAACATCTAGGTCTTCAAACAAACACAGATATACCGATTTTCATATCGGAAAACCTCACACCGAAAGGAGCCAGGCTGTATTTTCTAGCTAGAGATTTAAAATTGTCACATAAATATAAATATTGCTGGACAAACTTCGGAAAAGTATTCCTTCGCCGGGATGATAATTCGCAGATTATTACAGTGAACAGTGAGTCTCAAATACAACAATTACGTAATACATGACTATATATAGAGTTTACTAAAATATTTTTAAGCTACCTATTTCGACTTTACTTAAATTATAATACGTTACTTTTGTTACTTTCAATCCACATTACATACACACCCTTAATACTTACACACAACTTAACTAACACTCAATACTATATTACACTAAATACTGATAGTCTTTATACACGGGCTTTTTATTTAGCATATTGTATAGTTAAATGCCTTATTATTTTTACTCAACAATGTAAATCGGTACTGTCTGGAGGCACTCACATAGCTTTCTCGCACTACTGCAACTTTGCTATGGAATTTATGGAAGGTTCTAAAATGAATATTATTTTTCTATATACATGTACATTTTATATGCATGTAACCCTTGAAAATAGAGACGCGCTTCTAGGACGTATTATTTATATGACCTTTAATAATGGTTGAGTCCTTAAAAACTATAAAAGAAATAGACACTTTAGAACTAGCGCGGTCTGTTGAGTGTGATCCCATTAAACTTAGTAATTACAGAAATGTGAAGCAGAGTGATCTGACTATTGTTTCTCAAAATATACGAAGTATCTACTCTAACTTTGACGACTTCTTATTAACTGTGTCTCACTTCAATTTTGATCCAGATATACTTGTTTTAACAGAATGCAGACTGAGTACTAACAAGCCCATACCTCAACTTCCTAATTACGACTCTTACTTCACTACTCAACAACTGAATCAAAATGATGGGGTTACCGTCTTTATAAAGTCATCCATAAAAGCTAAAGTAAAGGAGATTAGATTGACACATGCGTCTTGTATACAAATTGATATTTTAAATAACTCATTACTATGTATCTATCGTTCCCCATCAATATCGAACATTGAACCGTTTTTAAATTCGTTATGCTGCCAGCTTAGTAAAATTAAAACAAAAAACAACATAGTTATTACCGGAGACTTGAATATAAGTCTTATACCAAAAAACGATCTCTCTCAAGAATACAGGAATAGAGTAAATTATCTCAACACACTCTCAGATTATGGGATACTTCCAGGTCACACGCTGGGAACTAGGGAAAATTCATGCTTGGATCATATTATGTTAAAAATAAATAAACAAAAAATCTCGGCTTTTATCGCCATATTACATCCAACTACAACGGACCACTACACTACATTTTTATGCCTGTCTAAAATTAAACATTTTATGAGAGCCAATAAGATAAAAAGTACAATAGACTATGAAAAGGCTCGAAATTATTTACAAGACTTAGGATTACTTGAATTATTTAACTGCACTGATCCGAATGTGTTGAGTGAGCAGCTACTGCAAAAATTATCAGATTCTATAAAAAATAATATTGTAACAGTAAAAATACCAAAGAGCAAACGAATTATTAAGCCGTGGATTACTCCCGGTATTCTTAGATGTATAAATAACAGAAATAAATTACAAATGCAGTCAAAACATGATCCTCATAACGAAATATTAAAAATAACATATAGTAGATACAGAAACTATGTAAATAACTTAATAAAAAAACTAAAAAGGCAATACGAAAGAGATCTCATTGCAAAATCTGTCGCTAACAATAAATTACTCTGGAGAAATATAAAAAACATCACATACTCAAGTAAAACTAAATCTAAGAGCACAGAGTTACTAAACACAGTTCTAAGTATGGGGAACCCCAAATATTGTTTTTTCTCTATTTTTGTGTGAAAAAGTTAATGTGGTTTAGTACAGAATACATATTATACTTACCAAGTTTCAACAGTATAGTTCTTATAGTTTTGGAAAAAAGTGGCTGTGAAATACACGGACAGACTGACAGACAGACATGACGAATGTATAAGGGTTTTGTTTTTTTCCATTGGGCTACAGAACCCTAATAATCACATATCATACTATCGCGCTGACTTATAACAGCAGATGAACGTAACCCATGACCTAGTAGGTACGACTGCATAGCCTGGTGTCCAAGATGCAAGGATGAAAACTTGATACGACGGCGACCCAAAAACACATTGTTTATAGGTAGGAGACTCGGTGTTTCTACAAAATCCCATGCGAAAAAAAAAGGAAAATCCCCAAAACTGTAAGCCCCGTGGAAAGGTTATTAATCACGAAAGTGATCACGAAGAATAATGAATCTATGGCATTAAATTAAATCTACAAAATAATATAGAGGTAACCATTCGCGGGCGTCTCGAATGGGCACCTCGAAAACCTCATTAAAATTATTATCAGAAGATTATATGGACGTAGTTCCTTAGAAACGTCACATTTTAAGGAATTCGTGTTTAAAGGTTAATAAATATTAATGTATTCCATACAACATGGATTGGGCTACTAAGTCATGATGTCATTTAAAGAGTGACAGTAGGGCTGACATTTTCTGTCAGTCCGTAAATATGAATCACGTGACCGGTTTTGTGTTCTTAACTCAATTTCGACATGACTGTGGTTTCGAACGTTATTCTGGAATTACGTCCATATATAGTTGTCACTGACCTGTATAAATACCACTGAAAGGCTGTTCCATATGTTTGGCTGCAAATTTTTTGTGCCTATTTGAAGCGCCACTCGCGAGCGTTCAGAGAACTAATTTTGACGTATAATACAAATGGCTGCCAAGGAAGGTGCAATACTCTGAAGTATTTTTGCATTTTGAATTAATTTCATTCGTTTTCCGTGTTATTTATTCTTCAAGAATCAACGTAATAAAGTACAATTTTTTTTTGTAAATAGTTTCCTATCATCAATGTTGTCCACTAGGTTATCATCACTAGTTTTAGTACCGCAGACTCTCGCCACATGGCCAACAGCGGCAAAATGGCGAATATCAAACAGGCACAACAGCAATTTGACAACCGCCAGTCCAGTGGTATATCGTAGAGGTCAGTGGTAGTTGTAGACAGTAGTCTATACAGGTCACTACCTAGCAGCAGCGGGGCGTAGGGCTTCAGGTCCTCGCGGGCGCCGTGCAGGTAGTTGCCGGCCGTCTGCAGACACACGGGCAGCGCAGCCGGGAGCTCGTCCGCCACCAGCCGCAGCAGGGCGCAGAGGAACTCCTCCACGAACAGCCGGCCCTCGTCCACCAGGTGGCTCTGGATGAACTCGGTCAGCTTCTTCACGTTGAATGTCTTGAATAACTGGCGCAGGGTGGATTTGGACGCCTGTAACAGTTATACTGCGATAATGTTTAAAGTGATTTCTCGCACTTCTGAAAATATTTATGTACGATGCGGGATTCGAAGTCGTGTGTACTACACGTACACATACTAGTGGGAGGCTCCTTTGCACAGGAAGCCGACTAGATTATGGGTACCCCATCGCCGCCTATTTCTGCCGTAAAGCAGTAATTAAGTAGTAAACATTATTGTGTTTCGGTCTGAAGGCCGCCGTAGCTAGTCAAATTACTGGGCAAATGAGACTTAACATCTTATTTCTCAAAGTGACGAGCACAATATTAGTGCCGCTCAGAATTTTTGGGTTTTTCAAGAACCCTGAGCGGCACTGCATTGTAATGGGTAGGGCGTATCAATTACCATCAGCTGAACGTCCTGCTCGTCACGTCCCTTATTTTCATATATCCTCCCCAAATATCGCCATGACGATCGGTCCTGCGCTGTCCTCGTCCAACCTATCCCGGCGTTCTTGACCAGATCGTCGTTTCACCTTTTGGGGAGTCTACCAACACTACGTGTTCTCGTACGTGGTCGCAATTCGAGAACTTTACTGCCCCAACGGTCATACGTCCGTCGAGCTATGTGCCGTGCCCACTACCACTTCAGTTTCCCAACCATCGAGGCTATGTCAGTAACTATGGTTCTCCTACGGATCTCCTCATTTCTGATTAAATCTCGCAGGGAAACTCCGAGCATAGCCCTCTGAGCGACTATGAGCTTCCTCATAAGGCCCATAGCTAACGACCAATTCTGCGTTCCGTATGTCATCATATGCGTGCGTCTACAGGTCCCATAGTGGTAACGCAGAAACCGATCACCTCATGTGCTGCGTTCAAACGGCAATTGACGACGTGCTTGCACAGATCCCCTCCGCAGAAATCGTAGTCTTAGGTGATTTCAACGGGCACAATGCCGAATGGCTTGGATCACGTACCACAGACTTCGCAGGGCGATCTGTGCATAATTTTGCATTAGCGTATGGTCTGTCCCAATTGGTTGAGTCGCCAACGCGGCTCCCGGATGTGGATAGCCACATGCCGTCCTTATTGGATCTTGTGCTGACTACACATCCCGATGGTTACCAGGTCTTTGTCGACGCCCCTCTCGGAACGTCCGACCATTGCCTGGTCAGGAGTGTAGTGCCCATCCGACGCCAACGTCGCAGACCACCAGCGACCCGCCGCGTTTGGCACTATAAGTCAGCAGATTGGGATAGGTTGCGTTCCTTTTTTGCATCCTACCCTTGGGGCAAGGTTTGTTTCCCTTCGGATGATCCTAGTGCCTGCGCCGTTGCAGTAGCCGATGTGATACTGCAGGGCATGAATATTTTTATACCAAGCTCTGTAGTACCGATCGGTGGCAGATCACAGCCCTGGTTCGATGCGTCAGTTAAAGCAGCATCTGACTGCAAAAAACAGGCGTATCGAACTTAAGTTGCGGCGCTGGGCACAAAAGATCCGAACTGCAGAGTTCATAAGAGGAAATATAACCGTGCCTCCAGATTTTTTAAGCGGCAAATCGCCCGTGCGAAGTCAAAGCACGTCGTCAAAATCGGCGAGCAGCTTTCCAGTTACCCGACCGGAACACGCAAGTTCTGGTCGTTGTCGAAAGCTGCTCTCGGTAATTTCAACCAGCCGTCCATGCCGCCGTTGCACATGAGGAATGACACCCTGGCCCATACGGCAAAAGAGAAAGCCGATCTCCTGTGCGCTCTTTTCGCCTCCAACTCGACTCTTGACGACAACGGAAAAACACCGCCGACCATCCCGCGGTGTCAGAGCTCTATGCCTGAAGACAGAAAACTGTTAGGCGAGCTCTGTTTTCGTTGGACGTCAGGAAGTCGAGCGAGCCGGATGGCATTTCTCCAATCGTGCTTAGAACGTGTGCCCCTGAGTTGACGCCGGTGCTAACGCGTTTATTCCGGCACTCTTATTCCAAAGGCGTAGTCCCTGACTTATAGAAGTCAGCCCTTGTCCATCCGATCTAAAAAAAAAGGAGACAGTTCGGATCCGGCAAACTACAGGCCTATTGCTATAACCTCCCTGCTCTCCAAAATCATTGAGAGCATAATTAGCCGCCAACTTTTGGTATACCTATATATATTTGGTTTTTTTTTCATGGGGTAAATTGAACCTTGTCCAATTTAACCCCCAGAAAAAAAAACCCATTTGTCGTATCACCGCTCTTCGATAACACTTCCCTTAAAGCCTCGCCTAGTATCGGAATACTGGGTCTCGAAATCTCGAGCGATTGCCAATTCCGTGGCCATCTGGAGGTCAAAGCCAAATTGGCTTCGAAGAAGCTGGGCGTCATCAATAGAGCACGGCAATACTTCAAGCCGGCCCATATTCTTGCGCTCTACAAAGCGCAGGTCCGGCCACACATGGAGTATTGCTGTCATCTCTGGTCTGGCGCACCCCAGTATCAGCTCGATCCATTTGACCGCGTGCAACGCAGAGCAGCTCGAATTGTCGGGGACCCAGTGCTCTGTGAACGTCTGTATCACTTGGCGTTGCGTAGAGACGTCGCTTCATTGTCTGTCTTCTACCGCATTTATCACGGGGAGTGTTCCGAAGAGCTGTTCAACCTGATTCCTGCCGCCGAATTTCACCTACGCACGACACGCCACAAATTAGGATATCATCCCCACCATCTGGATGTGTGGCGGTCCTCTACAGTGCGGTTTTCAAGGAGCTTTCTTCCACGTAGTACAAAGCTGTGGAATGAGCTTCCTTGTGCGGTGTTTCCGGGACGATGCGACATGGGTACCTTCAAAAAAAGCGCGTGCACCTTCCTTAAAGGCCGGCAACGCTCTTGTGATTCCTCTGGTGTTGCAAGAGAATGTGGGCGGCGGTGATCACTTAACACCAGGTGACCCGTACCGAGCGTTGTCCTCCTATTCCATAAAAAAAAATCACTGGCAACACACACTGTGAAAAACCTTCGTCTTCAGACACTGTGTATTTTTGGACGAGAAGATTTTGCGGATTTTATGAACTAGTACTTGTAACTTACTTCATATATATTTGACATACATTTCACATATTAGAGTTTGTCTTACCCGGACCACAGCGGGGTTGGCGTCACACAGATGCAGCAGGAAGCATGGCAGCGAGCTCACGGCCTGCTCCTGCAGACTGTCTGCGCGCACGCGGCCCGCTATCACACCGAACAGCCGGATGGAGCTCTCCCGCAGCTGACTGCACTCCGTGTTCATGAACGGCCGTATCTTCTGCGCGATCGCCAGGAGCTCGCGGTCAAACTCTTTGTCTATATGATCCGTTTCGATTAGGAGACGGCTCAAACCTTGTATTGCTGCCAGTGGTATGTTGGCAACTGGAGATCTGAAGGTGAAGTATATTTATAAAACAATTATAAAGTACACTTAAAGGGTTTTTCCCTCTCGGGAACATAATAATATAGTTATTATAATTTTAGCTTAAACTGCTAGATAGATTAAACTAAGAATGTGTCCATTAACACATTTCTTACTGTCTCTATTAAAGGGAAAAGCCTTAAAGATGAAAAAGTTATTTGCAAAGGATATGTCATCTTTAGTTTTGTGTGATTTTTTATTTATTTACAAAATTGTCAACGAGACGATCAGTTAAAACCACGACACCTATTTTTGTTTTATAAATTATAGTCACAATGATATTCCATAGGATCATTTTAACAGTGGCATTTATTTAAATTACGTGCAATCGACAAACATTAGTTATTTCTTTTTGATTATTGTTTCAATCACGCCAACTTTTTTATATCATTTCAATGTGTCAGTGTGAGCGAGGAAACCTTTTTTCGGGTGTTTGTGGGTAATAATTATAATTCTTTATTTTCATTTCTTTACACTCAAATAGTTTAAATTACACAATTTACAAAGTTTATTATATAATACTAGTTAATTATTTACATGGTTTTATTGTTAATTGCAATAAAATTCAAAAACGGATTTGCAGTGATATGAAAAGGTGTGGTACTCTGACCCCGAAACTATTTAAAAATGTATATTACGTAAGTATATTACTCGTATAATATCATTGTTTAGGTAGTTATAATTAGTTGTCAACAAATATTTTTAGCACAGGTTCGAGAGAGTTCTAAGAAAATATTTTCTTAGAAGGATAACCCTTCTAAGAAAATATTTTCTTAGAACAATAGTAGTTTTTCAAAAATTATGCATCAAAGGCTACTATACCATTAATGACTTTTTAAATGACAAGCAAGCGTGGAAGTAAAGTGCTCAGCCCAACATAGGCAACTAACAAAAATTATAATTCTAGCCTGTAAAATAAAATTGTATGAATTTTGTGATTGGTTTTTATTTGCAGTTCTTTTCCCAGTACACATTAAGTTTTGCCATGAACTGCCAATAGGTAAACTCATTAGTTTCAATTTTTGTTTGTTATTGACATATCTGGTCAAGATCGCTGGAATACGTTGAATGAGGGCAGCGCAGGACCGGTCGTCGTGGAAATCTTTGGGGGAGGTCTTTATCCAGCAGTGGACGTCTTCCAGCTGATGATGATGATTCACATACCCAAGTGGCACTTTGTGTCCTACGGGTAGAGGTGTTCGCAACGGCTATATATTGAAGTCGCATTATAACGATACGTTATTTTTAAAACGCCTATTATTTTTACGCTTTAATATATTAGTTCACTTCGTTGTGACATATGACGCGTTTGATTATCGTTGCTATTCGTTACAGAATGTTGATGTATCGTGCGATGATGTATTGTTGTGTGAGCTTTCAAAAGTGCTTAATAAAAAAATTGAACTTCCCTTCAAACTTTTTATACAGGCTTTGGACTGTTTGATTGAAATTATGACTGAAGATATAATTGTCTATTATTTTATTTATGCCAAACCAAATTTAGGTACAACTATTATAAAACTTTATAAACTATTCTATTAAACAAACTTTACAAACAATCAATTCAAAATCATTCACAAATGCACGATAGACAATAATCAATGGACAATACTAATTAAATGTGTCATACGAAGTCAAGTGATCCGCAAGCGCGTTATATCCGATCTGATTTAATATTTATTCAAACAAACAAAACAATCTAAAGCGTTGGATAGCCGAACAAAATATATTCATTTGCTTAATATACTTCCAATTACAGCTGGATTTTTATTACTTGAATATAAACGTTATGCAGTACTCTTAGAGCATAATTTGGCAGGTGATGAAAATAGCGTATCGTATGAATTACAAACGACTTTCATTTGAATTCAGTTCTTATGCAGTACTCTTAGAGCATAATTTGGCAGGAGACAAAAATCGCGTATCGCATAAATATTAAATAACGCTTGCTAGTTTTAATAAATAATAGGTGATATGATTAAAGGAGAGTGACTGTGGGAAATTGTGTGAATGGAGCGCTGCATGCCTTTATAAACGGTAAGACTGTGCCAATAGAAGCGCGAATGGCTGTACATAATGGAGTGCTTGTCGCCACGTTAATGTATGGAAGTGAGAGTTGGGTATGGCAGAAGAAGCATAAAAGCAGAATTAACGCAGTTGAGATGCGATCACTGCGTAGTATGTGTGGGGTAAGACTGACTGATAGAATTCCGAATGCGGTAATACGAGCGCGCTGTGGTTTGAAAGAGGATGTTGTGACAAGGACTGAAAAAGGAATGCTTAAATGGTTTGGACACGTGGAGCGAATGAGTGAATCAAATATATAAGGCAAGTGTGTGTGGGCAAGCCGGTCGCGGGAGACCTCGTAGAACATTCGTCGATCAAATTGGGGACGTTTTGAGAAAAGGAGAGGTCCAAAGCACCCGCAACCGGCGAGCATGTATGAAAAGAGTAATGAATGTAGAGGAAGCGCGTGAGGTTTGTAAGGATAGAAGCAAATGGCATTCTATTGTCTCTGCCTACCCCGACGGGAACAAGGCGTGAGTATGTGTGTGTGTGTGTGTATGATTATAAAAATATAAAAGATTATTTTATTCGCTATCTAATATAATGAACACCTCCACCTACGGGTAAAATATCTTTGAATCTTACTGCGTCTTCTGCGCGTCGACCCCCTGGCTGAGCGCTGCTAGTACGGCGGGCAGGGCCTGCGCCCGCTGCTCCTCCCGCAGCTGGCTCACGTTGGCAGCACCTCGCAGGCACGCAGCCCGCACTCGAGGGTCCTCGTCCTTCCAGCCCGTGTTCAGCGTCGCCAACACACTCTCTACCAGAACCGCGTTCTCGTTGCATCTGAAAAACCAGAATAAAGTATTGAGGGAAACTGTAAACGTACCATGGTACATTCGAAACAGCGAACTCCATCGGGACCTTAACATTGAGTTTGTTATCCAAAAATATGCTGAAGCTCATCAACATAAACTTCACCATCACGTGATGTCGAGGCAATTCAGCTCCTTGACGACACTGATATAGTAGGAAGACTAAAACGAACAAAACCTTTTGAGTTAGTGTAGTGCTAGTGACTTAGTGTAATAAAATATAAAAATAGTGATATTATAAAAGGCACATAAACAAAGTGACTTCCCCTTAATAGAGACATTAAGAAATGTGTTAATGGACGCATTCTCAGTTTAATATATCTAGCAGTTTAAGTTAAAGTAGAATTACTTATTAGTCTAAGTTAAGGCTAGATTGTAAAGCAAGTGGGGCAACATTATAATAACTATATTATTATGTTCCCTAATTGAAAGGCAAAAAAAAATCTGAAGCACATTCACAACTTTTTGCCTAGAACACCCACTTTGTGGACATCAGTCCATAAGCAGGTTAGGTCAGGTCATAAAGTCATTATAAAGCAATATAAAATTCATTCCCGGGCTGCTTTACACCCCTAACCAATACAAACAGAAATACATTTATTTCCCATAGGAAGTAACAATAACATAACATATTCCAACAACACTTGGTAAATGTCATGAAGGTACATCAGTTCGTAAAAGGGCTTTGATACGGGAAGAAGAACTGACAAAAATCCCAGGCCATCTTTTAAATCATATAACAACTTAGACTGTTTAATATAATATTATACAATTTTAGATGGCAGGACCAGACAAAAACTATGGCATCATTAGCCTTTACATACTTGAATTAGTACTCAGTAAGTCCTACTACGAATTAGGAACCTCACAGAGTAAGGGAGAAGTAGGAGTAGAGGAACCTTCAGCTTTAGAGCGTCTCTCAACTTAAAGTTCGGCCACGTATCAAGTCATCTCAAATTAATATCACGTTTATCATTAAGATAATCGAAATAGCACTTATGAATGTAAGTTATCAAATTTATAATAATTAATTATCTCTGTTCTCCGCCGAACTCATTTTCACAGAAACGCGTGAAGAAACGAAGTTGAAAATAAATTAAAGCACAAAATTCTGCTGTCACTAAAAACAAAATGTACGCCATTCCATCTTAATATTTTAAAACGAACGGAAACCGTAACCTACGACATTGGCCTCAAATTATGATATTTGCCGAGTAACTAAGCTACACACGACAGAAAAACAAAGCATACGTCAACATTTATTGAAGTGTGCATATATAGCCAACATTAATGTCTTTGTTAATTCAACCGTATTGCCACTGGACAGGCTGTTCCATATGTTCTCTGGACGCTCGCGAGTGGCGCTTCAAAAAGGCACAAAAAATTTGCTGTCAAACATATGGAACAGCCTGTCCAGTGGAATTTTACAGGTCAGTCGTCACGATTCAGTACTGAGTTTAACTAATGCACTTAAGGTTCAATACGGTTGAACTAACAAAGACATTAATGTTGGCTATATATGCACACTTCAATAAATGTTGACGTATACTTTGTTTTTCTGTCGTGTGTAGCTTAGTTACTCGGCAAATATCATAATTTGAGGCCAATATTGTAGGTTACGGCTTCCGTTCGTTTTAAAATATTAAGATGGAATGGCGTACATTTTGTTTGTAGTGACACCAGAATTTTGTGCATTAATTTATTTTCAACTTCGTTTTCTTCACGCGTTTCTGTGAAAATGAGTTCGGCTAATATATATATATATATATATATATAAAAATTGTGACCGCGCTTTGAATACTACGCCACGCAATGAAAAAGTATATATATAACATATCCAAACTTAAAATGGATGCAGTGTCGTATTTAAGGTCAGTGTCCTTTTAAATTAGCAAAATTGTGTAACTCACGTCACGTTTTTAATCATTTTGTTAAATCATTATATTTCAATTGCTAAAACAAAATGTTCTTGCCTCGTGTTCGCGCCCGTCTCGCGCGTTACGTAGTGCTACTACTTCGAATGAGCGTATAACTTAACTTTGAATACTACTGCCACGAGATAAGGTGTTAGTTTGAATGAATATTTAAATGATATCTGTATAGGTAAATATATACGTATATACAACGCCACTCGAATATTTTTGACGACCCTTTAATAGGCTTTTAAGGTTTAATAATTTAAGTCATACCTATAATTCAACAAATCGGCGAGTAGTGCTAGCACAGCACACCTCTGCGGCGGCAGGGGAGATCTGGCGTAAGGAACCAGGCTGGATATCAGCCGCGCCAGGTGTGCTGGACACGAGCGGCAGATGGAGCCACCCAGGATGGGAGCCAGCTCGAGCACAATACTGGAACTGTCTCCGTGCTCTATCGTGAGGCAAAGCGAACATGCCTCCTTCACCTTCAAATACACAAATTTATATCAAAATTATGGATTTCCGAAAAATAACGCAAAATTCCTGACATAATTTTTGCATCTACGTCTAAATAGAGCCTCTTGTGAGGTAACGGTTGACAACAGGCCATCCGTTGTCATCCATTACCAGGACTGGTAATTCTACAACATATTTCCACATCATTTTAGCACAAAGTACAGTGCAAAAACCGAATGATTATTTTAACATAATGAATGCATCCGGGGTAGTAGACTAGTACCTTTCTGCCGCAGGTTTTATCCAGTAACTTTTTAGTTCAATTCAAGTTTAATATTTTGGCCCAAAATTGTGTTAGAAATTACGCTAAAACTCATGTCATTCATAAATGTAAAATTTAAGCTGCATGTTGAAGTGACAAGAAATACAATGTTACGGTCTTGTGTACATTTTGTTATATGAATCACATCGAAATATAGATTATTTTCATTAGAATAAAGATAAAAATAAAGGTATACCTAAAATTTGGCAGTAGCAGTGGGAGGCTCCTTTGCACAGGATGCCGGGTAGATTATGGGTACAACAACGGCGCCTATTTCTGGCGTGAAGCAGTAATGTATAAGCATTACCGTATTTCGGTCTGAAAGCCGCCGTATCTAGTGAAATTACTGGGCAAATGAATCTACACATCTTGTGTCTCAAGGTAACGAGCGTAATTGTAGTAACTGAACGGCACTGCATTATAATGGGCAGGACGTATCAATTATCATCAGCTGAACGTCCTGCTAGTCTCGACCCTTATTGCCATAAAAAAACTTTAAAAATACCTTGTAGCAGTCCGCCCTTTCTAGAAAACAATTGAAAGTATTTATAGTGATCTTGGCCGGGGACAACTTGATAGCCTCCCTGTTCGGGATAAAGCCGAACCGCTCGTGCCCCTTGTGGGAGGGCACGGCGTAGGCCGGGGGCTCTGCCTCCACGTAGCACGCCAGGGTCGTGTACAACATGGCAAACATTTCCGGAAACTTTTTGATACAGATCGGTCGCATCGATTCTTCTTGTAACATTTCGCCCAAAGCACTGATGAGCTGCAAAATATTATACGTTCATAATTAGAAATTAACCTATAGAAAACTATTTGCGGTCACTCATAGATTTAAAAAGCAGTAGAAGGCACGTGAACATAATTTGCCCCCTTTCTCTATTAAAAATTAAAAGAAATACTCACCGTGAGAGGTTGCAACGCGGCTATATGATGCTCCGTTATGTGATAGGGGTCTTCATACAGCTCAGTGGAGGACATCAGACGTAAGAAATTATCAAGAATAGCTGATGAAAGTCCTTCGTCACGGGCAAGATTCCGCCAACTACTTAGCACACACCTGAAAGCATAAACATGCCACAGATTGACAATTTCCACTGTATAACAGAAGAATCGATTCATAAGATTTTAGATGTTTTTCGGGAATTATGACTCTTTATAACAGAGAGGACATGTCAAATTTGTGAATAAAATTCCAGAAATATTTCAAATTTTGAAATAATAAACATAATTTATATCTAGATATATTCGAATCAGCGCTGTAAATTAAGTCAAAACAAAATACTTACTGTTTCAATGGTATCCTTTGCGCTAATAGTACAGCAGTTACTGCGTTTGAATGATTTCTCGTCAAAGATATAAGCGGTCGCATCAGTCTATTCGCAGCCTCAAAATTTACGGCCTCCATAGTCGACAACATAACCTCCACAATCCTTTCAATATTTTGGAACAAATCCTGCCCTTTTTTAATAAAAAACGCGTCCAGTAATGAACTTATACCGACACTTCTTAACTCGTTACCATCGAATCCCTCCAACAGACTCTCAATGTACTGCATCATGTGCAGATGTGGTATCTTGGGTGAGATTGTATCGCATAATTTCATACAATATTCACTAATCATATACAAATCATTTGTAAGTATATTGTTCTGTAAGTTGGTCAAGTTTGTCATACACTCGTCGTCAGCTTCCACCGTGTGCCCTTCATACAGATCTTGTATTTGTATGATCAGTTTGATACAATCTACGGTGGTCAGCCTTACCGGAAAATTTGCATCAGCAACACCCGGTACTATGATACCCAGCAAATAGCCCATTTGTCCAAATTTACTTGGCGTTTCAAAATTCAACTTAACATTTCTGATATACGAATCAAAAACAACTTGCAGAATCATCACAGCAGCGGTTCGAATTTCATCGTTTTCATGACGGATCCATTCTAATAATAGTGTTACGATATCATCTATGGTACTAAGGCACGTGGATTGTATAACTAATTCTTTTATGAGTTCGTGTAATAGTATTAACGAATCATTCAGTGTTTTTGCCAGCAGATCGTTTTTGTCAGCATTGCTGTCTACTTCATACTTTCGTTTGAAAGAAGACAGTTCTCCAAAAATACTATTGAATAACACACGAAGAATCGTATTCCGTTCCTCGGGCAATATTCCTTTTTGCAATTTAGTCAATTCTTTTGATGCTCTTACAATTTTTGGATACAATTCAACATTACGCTTATCTAAGTTTGAGTTATATATTTGTTCGAGAACAGCATTCAGTAGTTGCCAACGATTTCTAAGACCTACGTTGTGATGAGATGCTGGGTATAATGCTTTCGCAATTTCATATAGAGTTGTAATACTTGCACTGCAAAGGTCAAATCCAGGACAAGATTTGAGAATGTCTAAAAGCGTCACAGTTACATTATCACCCAATCTGGCTAAGACGTGCACATCCAAGCACTCCGCAGCAACTTTGCCGTAGCAGATAATAAGAGCGTACTTCACTACACCCAGTTCTGCCTCATTTCGCGATGCCCTCGTTGAAAGGAAATTTAGTAATTTATTCCCACGTTTTGCTTCATTCTCTTTATAAAGAGAATCTAATTCATTAATAACGGCTTCACCGTGTTGTCTAGATGCGATTCCTACAGCCTTACTTACGTAACCTACAGTTTCCATTGGAATTGACCTTAACGCCAGCAGAATAATTTTTATGACTGTTTCAACAGCTGCAGCATTCGACATATGACAAGATAAAACAGCTAAGTATTGCAAAGCCACGCCTTTAACCATTGGTGATTGTTTCTTTGATAATATCTGTTGAGATATTAGAGACGATATTTTCTCAACCCACTTATCATTATTTACTTCTTCAACCGCGCTTACTATGAGATCTAATAACATCTGATGCCACTGTTCTAAAGATTCATTCAATTCAACAAATTTCAAAAGACGCTTTACTTCTACAGTCCACGATGTTTTGAGGTTCTTATGAACATCGCAACAATATTCTTCTAAAAACACCAATAGATTCTTATTTCTTTCAACTTCTTCAGGATCAACTAAATGAATTAAGCATCTTACGAAAACCAGGTCAGGAGAACATTTTGCTTCTTTTGGATTTTCTTTTTCTTCATCCGACTTAACGATAGAATTGTTTTGCAACAAAGAGACTAGACAACGGCTAACAGTTGGCATTGCTGGTGTGAATTCTTCAATGGTTAAAGCTGTTAGTAACAAATTAAGAAGTTGCGACCTAACGCTAATGACAGTATTACACAACAGTACAAGCGAGTTTTTGCACGTGTCGCGAAGATCCATCACATCATTTTTGGATGAATTTTGTGAACCTTCATAGCCACAATGCTTAATTATAAACTCCACCATAGCAAAGTCATCTGTGGCCATAATACAATTTCTATACACCAGAGCTACGATTGCCTTGACTAGAATCTTTTTCATTTTTATGCCCTGTTCCATCATTATCATGACCTTTAAAATTGCTGTAAATTTAGAAACAAAGTTTTCCATGAACACTTGAGAAGAAGTTGTCAGATGGGTGAGAATAATAACAGATCTCATTCTTTCTTTCTCTTGGTTGTTTTTGCACAGGTGTAGGAGCATTTCAATAGTTGGATCAGGATATTGGGTTGCCATGTGGTCAAAACAACGGAGTACTTCGAAGTGGTTCTTAACTGTTTGAGGTTGATCATAATCTGGCTCAAGTACTATTAGATTGAAAAGTACATGGTTTATTGTGCTCACAGTATTATCATTTAACGATAACTTTGGATTCAATGGTGATGGCGATAATAGGTAAGATATACATTGACTTATACAGAAGAAGTTGATAGCGGGTCTGCGGTACATTGAGAGTAGGTATAGGACGAATTTATTAACAGAGTCGTTGAATTGTCTCTCAGGGATGAGTCTAGTTATAGGACCTAGAGCTTCGAGGACAGTCTCGGCTACATTCGCCTCGTGAGAAGGCAACCATTGGTTATAAAGTACGTCAAACACAATCGAGTATTCTGTGACAAAATTGTCCTTGATTGTTGTGATGCTGTCATTTTCAACATTGTCGCCTATTTGTTCTGCAATTGCTACGGCAAAATGACCGAAAGCTGAAATAAAATGGACAACAACATTACAGTACCTATTGTAAAGAAACATTGGTTACTTCATATAATACAGGATGTTACAAGTCAGATATTGGTAGGATTTAAATTTAAAAACAATATATATGTAAAAATCTTTACTATTTGATTTTTCTTTTTTATGTCAATGTAGGCATACCGATCTCCATTATTTGTATATCCTACTAATATCTTCCCTCTCTTGGCGTGCGTCCGTGCAGAATGGGATGTCGCTATGCCAACTAAATGGCTGACAGGCTTGCCCTGCATGTTTCAATATGACAACTCTCATGATTATTCTCATATTAAACATTTTATTGAGATACAACCTTTAGTTGCGAAAGCAACGGGCAACTACTAGTATCTCTATAATATGTTAAAGTTTCATGAGTACTATTTGCTAACCTTTATATTGTGTTTGTATATGGTTTTTATTGGATAAATAAAAAAACACACCATTTAAGACACAGTACGGAATATAAAAGATAATATGACAGACGCTCAAACTAAACTTACCATAAGCGAAGGCTTGTTTAACATGGTCTTGCTTGACTAGCGGTAGGAGTGGTAACATTTTGCCAAGAACCTCCTTGATGTGAGGTACGATATCCCTCGTGTTGAGGACAGCAAGAGTGCCCAGTGTGTGGACTACTGCAAAGTGTGGCACGGTTGTTGGACCTAACTGTTCGATCAGACTGCGAAGTACCTTTAAAAAAAAGTGTGTGTGTACTTATGTATGCAAGCAAGAAGTTATACTTCTTTGGCCTAAGAAAGCACAAATCCTTAAACTATTTAGGGACTACGCGCACTTATTCAGCTCTTTTCAGCTTTTGTCCATAGAAAACAACAGTTTTGTATGGAGACGTGTACGCGTCGATTAAACTTTCGCGGCAAACCAGCATAAAATGAGGATAAATGTGTTTTTATTATGCGAATGCTATAGAGAGCGTTCGGCGCTGTTCCTCCGCGTACAGCGCTGTTCGCCGTCGAATGCGGCGGAACAGCTCTTTACAGGGATGGTTCGCGACTCCTTGTCGACAAGTTGCGACCTGTATTGTTCCTGCATTGATTTGACGTAATTATTATGCACGCAAAGATTAAAGAGTGCAGACGTGATTAAAAGTTATTATTCTCATTCTTACGACGCCGTACGCGGCTGATAGAAGCAGAGCTGTATAAGTGTGACCAAAATCGTTCAGCGAAACGCGAATGGAGCTGAATAAGTGCGCGTAGTCCCTTATTCCTCGTGCTATTCTACGTTTGTAGAAATAACAATATTGTAAAAATCTTGCAACGATGGCTTTGACAATTAATTATTAAATAACGAATACGGCTGTACGGGCTTGAACCCTTTGCCTATCTTAATAATGGACGAAGAAACCAAAAAATAATAACGAATGTCGCAAACGTCAGAAAATTTTAGGAACCAACTTCACCCTGTTACTATTGTATTACAGTGATGCGCGCGCATCTTAAAACACTCATCATTTTTTATAACGCACCTAAAAAAGTAAAACTTCAAAAACGTAACAAATTATTTCGCCGCTTACGTTGCATTTTTTCCTTATCTATACTAATATTATAAAGCTGCAGTGTTTGTTTGTTTGTTTGAACGCGCTAATCTCTGGTACTACTGGTCCGATTTGAATGATTCTTTCAGTGTTGGGTAGTCCATTTATCGAGGAAGGCTATGTTTTTTTTTCAAAATTAGGGATCCGTAATAAAATTGCTATTTTGTAACACAAGGTGTAAAATCGAAAACCTATTTTTGCTTGCGCTGCAAAAACTATTGACAATAGAACAAAATGATGTACAGGCTATAATATAGGCAATATTTTATTACTTATAAAACTATCGCGTGAATTATACTTTATATGGCAAAACAACGTTTGCCGGGTCAGCTAGTTTGTAATAAAGTTTAAAAAGGTATCGTATTTCTACATTTGATTCTCTCATTTTGACACAAAGAAAAAACAAATGAAAAATAGCAGGAAACAATATTTCACTAATTTATTCCTTTTTTTGAAATGCAACCTTTTTTATGTCATCAAAACCAGAGAAATACAAATAGTACTTACAGCCCACGGACTAGTAAAAAAAGAAGGACTCCGCGCCGTGATATTAGCAAGTGAAGCACCTTTATGCTAGTGTGTGTGAGGTTACGGGGTATACCAGTTACACAATTTTTTCTCCCATAGATACTCATATATCTACAAATACTTTTATATTATTGTTTTTACACATTTTCACAACGCACAACGGCATTTTTTAAGTATTTTATTGCTACGTAAACTGATCTGTTACATACGATACGATAACATAATGGCGACCGATCGGCTTGTATTAGTGTAAGTGTATGCGTGGGTCTACGTATTTACAGGTTTACCGGCTTGTTATGGTGCCTCACTGTTATATAAGGTGACACGGAGTCCTTATTTTTTTACTTTCCGTAGCCATAGAGATTTTAATCAAAATAATTATTAACTAACTAATATAATCAATATAATATATACCTACTACTGTAGGTAATGTACTTACCTAATAAATAAACACAATTTGATATTAATATAACGTAAACATAATTTGAATATTTATAATATAATATAATATTATTTATTATATAATATTATTATCTCAGTTATAATATACCTACAAAAGTACCTATTCCCATATTTAATATCATAAATATGAATGAATATAATTATATTTTATAATAATATAAATTCAGAAAATGTGTCAACAAATTTTTTTTTTTTTATGGAATAGGAGGACAAACGAGCGTACGGGTCACCTGGTGTTAAGTGATCACCGCCGCCCACATTCTCTTGCAACACCAGAGGAATCACAAGAGCGTTGCCGGCCTTTAAAGAAGGTGTACGCGCTTTTTTTGAAGGTACCCATGTCGTATTGTCCCGGAAACACCGGAAAAGGAAGCTCATTCCATAGCTTTGTAGTACGAGGGAGAAAGCTCCTTGAAAACCGCACTGTAGAGGACCGCCACACATCCAGATGGTGGGGATGATATCCTATCCTGGCGTGTCGTGCGAAGGTGGAATTCGGCGGCAGGAATCAGGTTAAACAGCTCAGTTAAATTATGCCCGTTATTATGGCATCTATACATTCCGTCATTCTAATGATAATAATTTATCCTAATTTAAAATAAAAATTGCGTTATTTTTATTTTAAATTTGATTAATGTATTAATTGTACTATTATATAACAGATATTTCATACAAAATGTTGTTTTGTGTATTATTAATACAACCTCCAATAATTAAAAACAAAAATCAAAAGTGGAGAAAATAATATTTTTCCACATGCTTACCACATATGGAAGTCTACTTTTTGAGCAAATGTACTAAAAAATAAATTAATATATTTATAGTACATGAGCAAATCTGGTATCAAAGCGAAAATCGTAAATAATGCAAAACAACATATTATGAGATTACCACTTTACAGAGACCACAGGATTTTCTTTATAAAAACATTGTTTATATATCATGACACTATTCTTCAGTGGTGAAATTGAATGCAAAAGCTGTCAAAACAGATCAAACCCATCAGTGCATTATATTTTAATGAAATAAATGGCCATCACATTCATTCACTGATCAAGATACCTGCCAGGGTCTAAGGGACGAAATAATAATTCTAGCCGGAGACAAATACTAGTGGGAGGCTCTTTTGCACAGGTTACCGGCTCGATTATGGGTATCACAACTGCACCTATTTCTGCCGTGAAACAGTTATGTGTAAACATTATTGTGATTTGGTCTGAAGAGCGCCGTAGCTAGTGAAATTACTGGACAAATGAGACCACTCAGAATTTTTGGTTTTAAAAAAAATTCTGAACGGCTCTGCATTGTAATGGGTGGGGTGTATCAATTACCATCAGCTGAACGTCCTGCTCGTCAAATCCCTTAGTGTCCTTAAAAAAAAAATTACTAACTAAATCCAAATACTCATGTCCCACAGCCACTAAGACTGAAGAGGCTCCCATCTGTACTGTATGTTCGTTTGTGGTCTCTGTCATTGCCCGCAGCATAGCAGCCACTAATCCTGCTGCAACTTGAGCATTGAGCCTTCGAACTTGACTCACACATGTTTGTTCCAAGATTCTAAAACATTCATTAAGTTAAATAATAATAATACATCCCGGTAAGTGCAATTATTTATATGATCAATATGAATGTTTGTATTATGTATTTATGTATGTTTAAATAAGTATAGTGTATTACATATATTGTTGTCTTGTGCCTATATATAACAGGCTATGCCTAGTTTGGGTAAGTTGATTTGTGTAAAAGTGTGTCAATATTATATTATAAGATTTCATATATATATAAGGTCACATTGTCCCCAATCTCATCCCCATTGCCCTGTCCTAATGTGGACAAGTATTATGTACCAAAATTTATGGATGATGCAGGATTTGAATTTGCGTTTGTGGAGTTTACATCTCCAACACTGTGACTATTAATATAAATATTAGATTAAGTCCGAATACTTTAATTATTTTTAATGTTGTTTATTAATACTTATTTTTTTTATGTTGCTTAACTACACCTAGACAAATGTCTTACATGGCAAAAACACATCGTCACTAAAAGGAAATAATTAGGCATCAAACTAAGCAAACTGTATTGGCAAATTGGACGTAACGGAGGCAATTTTCGAGCCTATCTGGACTTATGGTATACAGCTATAGGTACCACACCACACTCAAATATTGGCATATTGCAAAGATTTCAGAATAAAACATTACACAATAGCTAATGCTCCATGGTTTGTTCCAAATGAACTATTACACCATGACCTTCAATACCGACAGTAAAGGATGAGATAATGAAATTCGCTAAGGCTAAAGGCACAAAACTAGAACAGACAATCACCTTAACATACTATAAAGCAAAAGCCTTAATGAACAAAAGAAATATTAAGAAGACTGAAACGCAAAATACCTCTAGATCTCCAAACTAGCTAACCAGATGCTTAATAATTATGGGAATTGGGTCTGGTATAGGCTATAAAGCCAAAGACAGCCAGTAGGACTTACATATTGTTGAATGTCCCAGTGAAGGAAGTAGATTATTATAAAATGAAGAAAAAAAAAGAATATTGCTTAACAACATTCACTTCCCCCTGATATAATTGCAATTACAAAACTTATGTCTTAAAACATAATAGACCTTTTTATTTTTCAATACAGTCACATGGTATCTTTTTAACCGATTTAAAAGGAGGAGATTCTCAATTTGGTTGGGTTTTATGTTTGTTACGGGTGAACCAATTTTCATGATTCTTTTTTTATTTGAAATTTGTGCTTCCTGTGTGGTCTCAGTTCTGACATTGGCATCCATGAGAAAACCATAATAGTCTTTAATTTGCATTAAGTATGAGCGCGACAAATGGACGAACAACTCAATATCACGCCAACCGATTTAGATTATTCTTTGTTATTGGAAAGGGTATGGTATGGTTTGGTATAGGGGCTCCTGTTCCCGCAATTAGGCCACTAGCATGGGTCCATTTTGCGTGTAGTAATGGCCAGTTACTCCAACCAGCCCAGCTCCTTCCAGAAATTCAGAACATTCCTGGGGTGTTTGCAGACTTCCTGGAGCAACCTCGTATTGGTTAAGGTTTTTGCCCGTTGGTTGGCCACCCCCCCACATTCCAGGATTACGTGAGCGACCGTTTCGTCGTCGGCCATACAGCCTCTGCACTTAGGACTGTCCGTTACGCCGATTGTGAAGAGGTGTTTGTTTAGTGATGTGTGACCCGTTAGGGTGCACACCATTACGTGGATGTCATGTCTGTTGAGGCTGATAAGTCTACGTGTCAGTTTGGGCAATAGTGCAGGTATCGCCTCCTTTGACTGTCTACAGCTTGAGACATTCACCGATCGGGTGTTATGTAGGTCCTTGGTGAGATAGCATATCCATGAGCGCATTTGGCTGAAGGGCAGTGGCAGAAGTGGCAATGGACCAGTCACTAGATTTGCCGATGCCCGCCTTCCAAGCTCATCCACTGCATCATTTCCCATCAAACCGCTATGTCCCTTGATCCATTGCAGAGTTACCCGGTTATAAGAGGCAACTTGTTCAAGGGTTTGCTGACACTCGTGTATTAGTGCTGAGTTGTAGGTGCCACCATGCTGTCAGAAAGAATACTGATTCTGTGGCTGTGTACTTTTCTTCTTAATATTGCGCTAGCATCTATGCTTTAGCACGGTTAGACAGTAATAATGTTAGTATGTATGTATGTGAGTATTTAGGTATGCTGCCTCCTAATTCTCTAGAGTCTAAAAGTGTTCTAAACTCTTGAGAGTTCCTTGAGGCAATCAAAATTTATAGAATATTTTCCATTCACCTACAACTATGAAATTTGGCAAGCAAATCTGTAAGATACTAAAAGTATAGGAAAGTTCAAAAACTATACTTTTGTAATTAAATCATAAAAAAACAATGTTTAATGCAAAAAAACTTTGAATTCATATTTTATTTTCAAATTTTTAAGGTTATAGGCCATTCTTATCAACAATTAATAAATAAATGTCATGTGGGGCATCAATTGAAAGGCACAAGCTTAATCTTGAACTGATTATTAATTATTTTTAAAATGTATAAATTTCGATTTATGACAAAGAATCCTTTTCCTTTTTTAAAGTATAGGTATGTATTTAATAATTTGTATAGAACCCTCGGTGGCAGAGACCGACTTGTACTTCTCCACTTTTATGTTTATTATTAATATGAAGATTTGATGTTTAGAAATGAAATAGCATTGAATACTCATAAATATGAAGGTAAGCTTAAGATAGAATCATTTATATGCATAATAAGGTATATAATATTCTACTTCAACTAGAATAATAAAAATAAGACTTACTTAACAATATTTCCTGTCTGTAATGAGTTACAGTACACTGTGTTCTTGTATATTTCATAAATAATCTCAATAACTTCGTTAGGATATCTGTTGGCTATTTTAGTAACAGACTTTATGATGCTGTTGTTTACTGAGTTATCACTGTCTGATAATGCATTAATGAGCACTTTTACAGTATCTAAAACAATAAAATATATGTAATTACACTGGGTTGTTCTAGAATATGATTTTCACGGCTTCAGAGAATTCACTAATTACTAGATATTATTAAAAATATGTAACTGAAACCTTTAAAACACTCTTCCTCTGTTATCGACATTGTAGTTGAATCATGGATAAGAATGTATGTTATTAAGTTTTTTTTAAACTATACTTTTACTTTCTTAAGACTATTTACTCTCTTCTAAACTTCTATTTTGTATGTGCTACGCAAAAGAATAAACTTATAAAATAAAAACAAAGTGTTCCCGGTGACAATGTAGAATGTAATCTTCAAGTCAAACTTCAATCTTTCAAACTCACTATCGAAAATTTCCTCACCGACATTGACAGTTGACTGTACATTAAAGCAGAGTAGGTATACGACGACACATCAGAGGTGCCTTCATGACCTCAGGGGCACGTGTTGGTTATAAGCAGGTCTCTCTCACTCGTGTTTTTGCGATATTTGTAAAAGAGCATTGCAAGTTAAATTTTATATGATGTTCATTATATATATTTTTTTTAATTGATCTAATGAAAATGAACTAAAAGTAACACTAATTTCCAAGAGATGTTCCTGTGCAAGAAATTCACAAGTTATTTTCATAGTATTACGTATGTTGATATGGGGCAATGTAACATTTATAACCTAGGTCCTAAAAGAAGCTTTTAGAGAAAAATTTAAAGAATTAGTAAACATTTTAACTGTTCTTTCTCAATTTGTTTTATGATAATAATATGTATGTAGGCACACAAGCTAATTTTCTAGAAACTGTGATAATCATAATGTTGACACCAGGAACCACAGAATGGGTATTTTTTTTTAGCTGTTCCAGGTATTAGGAGTTTGAAAATAACATAGCAAATACACTTATATAGTATATTTGGTAAAGATAGCACATTAATAATAGAAAAACACAGCGTTCAGCCTCAGCTGACACAACAGATATATAGATAGTTTTTGTTTTTCTTTTGACATAGAAAAACCAGCAGTCACTCTAAAAATCCAAACATACGTCATGATTCATACCAGCCAGTCAATGAACAATTGTACTTCTTTGCTCTAACACTCCTCCTCAATTGTTTGACTTCCTATCAAGATTCAGACTCCTCTAATCCTTTCACTCACTCACTCACGGAAAATCCTCAATGCACTCCCATCTCACTTCTGCAAAACTCATGCTTTCCTCTAATTACTGCCTTTGTTAAAACATCAGCAACCATTTGCTGTGTCTTCAAATAACTCAGCGTGATTGCTCCATTATCTATAGTTTCCCGAATTAAGTGATAGCGCACATCAACATGTTTAGTCTGCTGATGGTGCACTGGATTTTGTGCAACAGCCATAGCGGACTGGCTGTCTGTATGAATCACAATCAGTGGCTCCTTATCTGTGATTTCTTTTAAAAATCTTCGGAGGAATATGGCCTCTTTCGCAGCCTCGGATAAGCTTATGTATTCAGCTTCTGCTATCGATAGTGCTATACTCCTCTGTTTGGAGCTTTGCCATAAAATGGCTCCATTAGCCATCTTGAACACATTTCCTGAATATGACTTTCTGTCAACAAGATTACCTCCATGATCTGCATCAGCAAAGTCTTCGATTTCTTGACATGTGTCCTTAGAGTATACTAGTCCCATACTCTTTGATCCTTTAAGGTATCTCAGAATCCTTTTCGTTGCAACCCAGTGAATTTCTTCATAATTATTACAAAATTGACTCATGAAGTTTGTTGCGTGGGCAATGTCAGGCCTTGTACAGACAGCAACATACATCAATGATCCTATCAGCTCTCTGTAGGGTATGCTGTCGTCAGGTACAGATGACTTTTTTGGTTTTTGGAAACGCTGCCCTGCAACTTCTGGTGTACTGGTTTACAGTTCTCAATTTTAAATCTGCGAAGAATTTTCTCTATATACTCCTCCTGATCGATTTTAATAGTAGTAGTAGAAAGAGCTCTACCTTACCTAAATCCTTCATCTCAAATTTTGATTTAAGTTCGTCCTTAACCTTTCTCATTTCCTTTTCATTGTTGTATAAAATGAGGATATCATCAACGTAAATAGCCAGTATTATCATATCTTTATCGCGTTTCCTCATATATACACAGGATTCGTTTAAGCAACGTTTAAAGTGTAGGCTCTTCAGTTCCGAATGTAGCTTTTGGTTCCAAGACCGAGGGGCTTGTTTAAGACCGTAAAGAGATTTCTTTATTAAACACACATAGTCTTCTTTTCCCTTTTCTTCAAAGTGAGGTGGCTGTCGCATATAGACTTTTTACTTATGCTTCCGTTTAAGAAAGCTGTTTTGACATCCATATGGTCAATCTGCAGACCGAGGCACGCTGCCAACGCAATAAGAAGTCTCAAAAAGCTATGCCAGACCACGGGTGAAAAGGTTTCATCATAGTCAATCCCTTTTCGCTGACTGAACCCTCGCGCGACCAATCGAGCCTTGTACCGAGTTTTATTCCCGGCCCCCTTTTTGACTTTAAATAACCATTTACAGTCAACAACATTTCTCGCTTGGTCAGGTTTCACAAGAACCCAGGTCTCATTTTCCTTTAAAGCATCAAGCTCTTCCTGTATCGCATCTCTCCACTGTGCAGCATCATTTCTCGATAGTGCCTCTTGCACAGTCAGTGGATCATTTTTGTGATATGGCTTGATAAGTGAAAAAATCTGGCCTCTCAACCTGCCTCCGCTCTCTAAGTGGGTGTCTCCTCTCTTCTACTGTCGGTTCAGTTGTGTCTCTTTCTCATCTCCTGGCTCCTGTTCGAACGACATCCACACTTCATCCTCTTCTTCAGCTACTTCTGTACTCGAGTCAATATGATCTCTATCATTTGAAAGAAGGTTCTCTTCAATTATTTGTTTAATTCATGCTTAATTCCATGGTCCTTCAGGAATGCGCCGACTCTCGCGTTGACGTATTCACCGCCGTTGTCAGTTCTCAACACTTTCAACCTCTTCCCTGTTTGTGTCTCCGCAAAACTCTTAAATTGCTTTAATTTTTCAAAGGCTTCACTTTTCGCACTAAGAAAATAGACGAACGTCTTTCGGGAAAAATCATCGATAAAAGTTATGAAGTACCTGTGACCACCTATGGACTTCTCACTCATCGGTCAACAAAATATGTCAGAGTGTATCAACTCTAAGAGCTCTCTAGCCCTTGTAGCCTTGTTGTGTACAAATGGTTTTCTTATTTGCTTGCCCATCAGACAGGCTAAACATTCTAATTTACAATTAGAAGTATTTTTAAAACTCACCCCAATCGCCAGTTTGTCTCTTAATAAAGTTAGGTTACGTACTCCTAGGTGTGCTATCCTTTTATGCCATAGCTCCATTTCATTGTTTGTAGTAGCAGCTAGAGCAGTTGCCTGTAAACATTGTCTAATTTTATAGACACCTCTGTCAAGCACTCCTGTCACACATGGATTACCTTTAATTGAACACTCACCTGCATTATAAATCTTACAACCATTTTTAGAAAAAACGACAACCTTATCCTTATTTACAATGCAACTCACACTCAACAAGTTAGAAGCAAGATCTGGTACATACATGACAGTCTTGACAATGATGTCAAGCGCAGCATGCTCTACATTACCAAAACCTTCTCCATATACTTTACCACCATTTGCACAGCATACTTCCACCTTCTTGTCAATCTTTACAAAATCGCTCATCCAGTCCTTTCTATAGCTCATATGTGCTGACGCTCCAGAATCTAGAATCCATTCACCGAGATGAGATTTCTCTTGATTGAGTGCTCAGTGCCGTCGCCGTCGCCATATGACTGGTCTTCGACTGCCGAGGATTATGTGGACAATCACAGGCTTTATGCGGTCTCTCGCAAATAAAGCACTTCACCGTCTTCTTTTATTCAGTTATCGAATTCAATATATCAAGTTTAAGGCTCACCAGCCTCGACAACAGTCTGCATCTGTTGTTGATACCCTTGTCCTCGTAAGCGATTTTTAAATTGTTCCAGGTTGCATACGCCGTCGTAGCCTTGCGAACGTGTACCTTACACTGGTTCTCTATCAGCAGGCAGATCTTGGTGCGTACCCGTTGATCACCCCGTTTAGCAACCGCGTCTCCATCAGCTGGAACGCTTTCCACGTACTTCCATAAGTCATCGTGTACTAGTATGCACTAAACATCGAATTTCCAACTGTTGTAGTTGCTGTTTCCACTTAATTTCTCTATCGCTGGAAGACCTGAACCGGCCGCACTCGTAGAAGCCGTCATATCTCTGTGTGTACTCTGTGTAGGAAGCTCGTAGGTATTACTGTTCTTCTCTTTATTTGCCATCACGACTCACATATACTTACGCACACTTTAGCGCTTTTACTGCATCTGCACTCTTTAAAGAACGTGCTGGGCCCATAACCTATTAGGAGTTTGATAATAACATAGCAGATACAGTTATATAGTATATTTGGTAAAGATAGCACATTAATAATAGAAAAACACAGCGTTCAGCCTCAGCTGACACAACAGATATATAGATAGTTTTTGTTTTTCTTTTGACATAGAAAAACCAGCAGTCACTCTAAAAATCCAAACATACGTCATGATTCATACCAGCCAGTCAATGAACAATTGTACTTCTTTGCTCTAACACCAGGTGCCAGGAACAAATATAAACTTGTTATGCCTAATACTTGGTTAGGTTGAGTAAGTAAGTATTTTGTGGGGATATGTTATTTTACAACATTATCCTAGAAAATGCATAAAATAAAGAATTTTAATTTAACAATTCAAATTAATTTATGTCTTAATACTATATGATGGAAGTGAAAACTTCATGAAGGAATGGTCAACATTACGGAATACAATATGCTTACTTTCCCAGTCTCATGCTGTTCTGTCCCGACTGAGCGATATGAGGTGGGGCCTTAAATGGGATACTTAGCAGGTTTTTTTTTATGGAATAGGAGGACAAACGAGCGTACGCACCTGTTGTGTTGTGTGATCACCGCCGCCCACAATCTCTTGCAACACCAGAGGAATCACAGGAGCGTTGCCGGCCTTTAAGGAAGGTGTACGCGCTTTTTTTGAAGGTACCCATGTCATATCGTCCCGGAAACACCGCTCAAGGAAGTTCGTTCAGCCGGCTAAGTGGGTACCCCAGCGGTGTCTTTTTCTGCAGTCAACTAGTAATGTGCGAGCATTATGTTTTATCTTGAAGCGCACCGTTGCCAGAGCAATAACTGCACAACTGTTCGACCTGATTCCTGCCGCCGAATTTCACCTTCGCACGTCACGCCACAAGTTACGATATCATCCCCACCATCTGGATGTGTGGCGGTCCTCCACAGTGCGGCTTTCTTCCTCGTACTACGAAGCTGTGGAATGAGCTTCCTTGTGCGGTGTTTCCGGGACGATACGACATGGGTACCTTCAAGAAAAGCGCGTAAACCTTCCTTAAAGGCCGGCAACGCTCTTGTGATTCCTCTGGTGTTGCCGGAGAGTGTGGGCGGCGGTGATCACTTAACACCAGGTGACCCGTACGCTCGTTTGTCCTCCTATTCCATAAAAAAAAATACACTAAAAAAACTTAACTTTTAATGCCACTCATTATATCATGTTTTTAAAGTATACTGGTAAAAAAACAAAGGCAGTGCATTGAGAAGGACATATCATTAACCAGCAGGTGAACGTTTTGCTTGATTATCGATTTAGAATGACGATTTCTTGCCTCTTTATACTAAATATTACCTTACAAGATTCAACTTTTTTCTGGAAGATATTCTGGAACAGCTAGTATTGGAAAAATAATATTATGTTTTGGATGGAGCCCGATGCTTCCTCTTTTTACTTTATAGCTTCATATTCATACAGGTATTCTCATTTGCACTTACATCCTAGTACTGTGTAGAACCCGCAGAGGAGATTATATCCATAATAACTTTTTATTGTTATAGTTATTGGTAAGCTAGCAAATTAAGTTATACTTTCCGTAGCAACTCACCAAAAAAATCTAATGAAAAATCTAAGGAAAATAATGAGATTTTATAATACTGTAAAGAAACGGTATTAAAAAAGTTCTACTTTAACTAATTACATCTTTAAATCGCAGCTCCACGTTATAACCGTGGTTGTGATTGATTTTAAGGTTCGAAACGACCACGGTTGGTTTGGGTCATATTGACATAATATAAGTTATAACGTCAAAGTCAAAGGTACAAAAAAAAATTAAAATCAATGATATCAAGATATTCTTTTAGTAAGTTACTTTTATGTATTTCGAGCATTGGTAACAATAGCATCAGCTGAAACCAAAATATAATAGAAGAAAAATATTAAAATCAATTTCATTAAAATACTTTACAAATATTTTAATCGTGAGATAAAAATAATAATAAGATACCTATATCACAATATTATTTTCAACTTAGTCAGATTTCTGAAAAAGACACAAATGCGCACTTGCAACCCAGCATTAAGGCTACAAGTGATCATCATTTAAGCTTTATTTTATAATGAACATATACTATTCATTACAAAAACATAAAAGGAAATAAATGAAACAAGTAATTAACAATAATAACAATATTTATTTTAAAATATACCTATTTTTACACTTTTTTTCGAATGAAAAGTCTGTGTGAAATAAAAAAGAAAGACAATATGAATAATTTATACATGGTCTTATAGCTTGTTTCAATAGCTTTCAGTGACAGTCACTCAAATCACCCTAGTTATAAGCTTTTTATAACTACACGTAAAATAATACACAAGGGGAAAATGCCGCGAAATTGCCGGAAGCTTGCCGATCTACAGTGTACAGCGAGATCCGGAGCGCGCCGATCCGGAAAGGTTAAACTGTCAACTGAGATACGTAATAGGCCTGCAGTTAGGAGTTATATTTCCCCATTCTGTACAAAAAAACGGGGAATGTAATCTGTTGGGTACGTTTAGATAATCAATAATTATAGTAACATTGCTGGCTATGTGAATATATTATAAAAGTTATATTACTATATCGACTTGGAATGTAAATCCTGGCCTTTTTCTCTGCAAAACATTTCATTTCCATGTACTTAGTGTAGTAAATTGATATTTAATTGTTACCATGGTCATCTGAATTCGAATTAAGATTTAATTTTTTACGAAAGTTGCCTCAAAGTTTTTCTTGATTTCGATCGGATGGAATTCAATAAATGAAGTGGGCATAATATGCCCAACAGAATATTATTGTGTTCATTCAATGTTGCTTAAGGTATTTAATGTGATGTTTGTCTAGTGTTTCAACCTCTTAATCCTACTCATGTTGTGATTCTGATACTCTGAACTCAGATCTGAAAGACCAGATGTACCCTGTAGAACTAGAGCTCCAAGCAATTTGGAAATTATTGTACCTTTTCTTTTATTTACCTGAAGAATGATAACGCAGTCCTTATCCTTCATCTAAGTTGTAATTAAAATGTTTTAAATTTTCTTAATAATAATTCATTTATCAGCAACTAGCTAGTTTTGTAGTTATAATGAATTTTCAGTAGTTCCTAGTATACCGTCAAAGTGTAGGTACGTCGGCAAATAAGGAAATACTTTTATTGACAATTGGCAACACTGAGATTTAATTTCCCACTGTAATTTAGGGAGGCCGTGCTCTGCTGGCTGTACTAATTTCGGGATTCGGGATGGAGTATTGACTATTGTCCTTGTCCAACAAATGAGAATCAATAAGCGATATAATTTACTTGAACAACTTTTCGATTAAATGTTTTTGCTTAGAATAAAGCTTGATTAAATAAGCGTCAGCAATTGTACATCATCATAAGAGTTAAATTGTAATAAGAATTCATGTACAACTTTCACCGGATACATTGATAATTCGATTAAACGAGACAGTGGTTGCAATTTAGTTCATTAGCTGTGAATTAATCCTGTGATGTATCCGTGCGTACATTCAGTAAATGATATAACTGTGTGATGAACTGTGTGGTTCGCTTAAGTGACAAAGCAAAAGCGTCGGCTCCCTCTCGACATTATTATCCCATCCGTGATTACGTGCCGCCGGGAACTGGGTACTCTGGTTAGTCGTCGCGGGGACTCGAAAGCGGTAAATACGGAGTCTCACATTTTGCTCCCGATCATTTGCCGTCAGGATTTCGGTGAGTACCTCTTGCTCAATATGCTCCGAGCATTTATTACAAGACGCGGGCGTATCTCGCGCACTGACATTGACTATCGCCCGATCAGCTTAAATTCGATCCGAAAATAGAATTGAAAAAGCGAGCCCCTCCTGGCAGCGTTAGCAATCAGCTGATCTGAACAATGTTTGATTATAATTGGTTAATTATCTGCTCCGCGATTCATCTTGTACGCGATTTAAATCACTTATCCGCGCTTATCTTATCGCCGTACTCTCGCTTATAAAATAATTTGCATTCACAGCATGAGATTACAAGTAGCTTGTTGGTTTCAGATTTGAAGATGGTGCAGCAGGATCTAACTTAGGTGCACGGGAAGGTCCATGAATGTGACTGTGGGGGATGGGTCTGGAGTCTCACCTGTGTGATTTGTGTTGAAGGGTGACTTGGCAGTGTGTGTAGTGTGAAGTGTTGTTGTTAGTGAGGCTGTCAAGCCGGGATGCCCTCAGTAATGTTGTCCGCAGTGTTGGAAGAGGAAGCTGATTTGTATGAGGCGTTTCCACCACATGTTGATCCCTCAGGAATAACTATTTTAACCGAAAGCCCTCCAGGTAAGACGATAAGAAGATTTATTTATCTATTTTGTACCCAATTAGTTAAATGATTATTTAGTAGATAGATGAAATCTGATTTAAAATTGCTATTATCATATTTTTTTATCTTAGTGTTATGATAGTAACTGTTCTCACTGTAAATTTTTTTTGTTGTATAAACATTATAATCTTAATATTTACTTACACAATATTATTGAACTGAATAATATATAAATATTTAACTATAATTTTATACTGTGGTTTTAATCACAGTAAAAAGATATTTATTATCTCAACACAGCCAAACTCTTGCTAAATAAATAGAACAATTTGTTTATAAGCTATTCAATTAAAGTTTTCCCTCCAATATTTATATAATATTATTTCAATTCTGCCAAATTCATAGTCAGAATAAAACAATAATTTCATAACTAAAATATTACATACCAAGTATGTGTTTTGATTAATTAATACCATCTATTAAGTCTTATAATGTTTTGAGTCATTTGGTAATAGCAGTATCATCAACTTCTTTATATCAATCTTCTTAACATATTAAAAATTGACACATGAGCATAACAATTAAAAAAAAATATATATATATATGACCAGCTGTATATTATATCAGTATAAATTAAGGTATATATTTGTTTGATTCCTATGACTACATACACATAGAATTTGTATATATATTTTATTTATTTATTTAAGGACAATCAACAGGTTACAATAATTAGTTATTAAGCTAACAAAAAAAAAGAAAAATATTTCTGTTAAATTGACAGAAAAGACACACTTACATGGCCACAGCTTGCAAAAGAGATACTAGTTAGAAGCAGAAAAAACAAGAAAAAAGGGGGCCTAGATATTATAAGCTCCAGCAAGCTGTAACAGTCAACTAGCTGGTTCTAGTGCCATGAACAATAATATACAATCAAAGTTAACTTAAAAATAAAATAAAAATAAAACAAGTAAGATTATGATAATATAAAGGTACTAAAAAGATACTAAATTAATTTCGTCACTATATATTGTGATAGGAAGTAGTCCCTTAGCTTCTTTTTGAATTTAGGAAGACTTGCCTACTCTGTCAATGTCAAGAACTTTATTTATCTAATATATAAAATTCTCATGTTGCGGTGTTTGTAGTTAAACTCCTTTGAAACAGCTTGACCGATTCTCATGAAATTTTGAGTGCATATTGGGTTAGTCTGAGAATCGGACATCATCTAATTCTTTTTCATCCCTCTAAATGTTAAGGGTGGGCCACACCAATGTTTTTTTAATTTTTTTAACATATTTTTTAAATTTGTTTGATTATGAGTCAGCATTAAAAAATACATACAACTTCAAATTTTCACCCATCTATGATTAACAGTTACTTTTTTATTGCTATTTTAATATCGGCAATACAATATTTGCTGGGTCAGCTAGTGCTATTATATAAAGTTAACTGTTGATAGGTGCTGAGAGCCCTAGGTTTTGGTATAAACATATAGTGAATTTCTTTAATTCTGATGAAGCAGCTGCAAATATTAATATGTATTATAATGAGCTGTTTAATCAAGTCATCCAAATAAAAGTACAGTAATTAATTTTTTATATCTTGTGATATCATGTAGTTTTCAATAAATTATTTTGAGAGGTTTACAATGCAATAGTATTTGTAACATTCCAACATACTTGCATATATATTTAAATGTTTGCTGAGTATAAAGTAAATACCTTGTCCTCATCATGTTCTACTTGTCCTTGCAACATGTGCATATATATTTAGTATTGTATTGTAAGACAAAAGACTTATTTGCATTATTAAGGGTAATATGGTTGAACATTAATTAAATTATTAGTAATAGTTGATTTAAACACCGTAAATTATAATCAACCTGGTCTTTGACCATAATCAATATGGTCAATAGTAATAAATAATAAAATATAGTTTTTTCAAATATTCCATTTACATTTTAGTGGTTGACATTTGTGTAGGACACTTGTATTGGGAAAATCTATTTGTTTCATCCTAGTGACCTAAGTGAATCCTTAATTCAGAATTTTTAACTAATTATTGCTGCACAAGCTTTTTCAAGATTTCTAATTTTGCAAAATAATGTAAGTAATTAAATTTAAAAGTATATTTTGAAACTTGTCAGGAATGTTTTTAAATTTATTCATTTTATTAGATGAAACCATCATCATTGCCATCGGATCCAATGCAATCCACTGCTGGCAATCTCGTGCCTGCTGACATCAGATGTTGTGTAGATAGACCTGTGGTGGCCTGGCCTGCCAAACCCTCTAGTGTTCACTCAAGGCCTCTTTGTGTTGAGCACACTGAAGTTGCTCCTTATTCCTGTACTGGCTTTAAATTCTTCATATTGCAACAAACTAGTTCTACTGTTATTATTTTTATATATTATGTTACTTAAAAAATACTAGGCTAGTCCTGGTTATAATTTCATTCATAAGATGTTGTAGATTAATGAAAATGTTGGTAGAATAGAATAGTAAAGTGATTTTTTAAGATATCATTTTTTGAAATAATACTAAAAGTCCCGACAGAAATTATGGTCTGACTATGTAGGTAACATAATTATTTCCACATTGATCAATGCAAGCATACTTAACACAAAAATTGTTATCTTGTCATATTAATTACCTGCTTTTTAGGAAAGTGGGTCAATTTGATAGTGATGATAGCTTCTTCCATTGCTAATACTTAGTCTAATTTTTATCAGTCTTGTTATGCAAATTTTGATAGATAGTAAAGTTGTAGCTTGTTGTAACAATCTTCGTGAGACAAAATTTCAAGAGAGTTATAGACATCAGACAAAATAAATATTATCATTATGCAAATAAACATCACTGCATATTTAAAACAAAGTCCCAGTTGTTGGTTTACAATAGGTTCAAAAACTACTGAACTGTTTTTTATGTGGTTTTCAGTAAAAGCCAGAGTAATTGATGAGGAAGGTTTTGGGTATAATGGTTTAAATATGATGATATTTTTTCCTTCCTTTGCTGTAATATAACAAAAAAAAAGATAAAAATAGCGTAATCTGAGCCTGACACAGAATCCCCTGATGAGTTGATATCAAAAGATAAATCTAGCACCGATGTAATCTGGATAATGGATATACATAGTCGGATCCAAATCAACACACAGAATTGGAGCCAGTGGCTACCGAATAGCCTAAATAATAATAAATTGACCACACTACCAAACAGGATGAATTAGTATTACCAGACCGGCACAGACAATTGCAGTCAGAGATCTTAGATATAAAAATCATCCCGGTCTGTTAACTGTACTTTAAGTACTACAAAACTATACCGAAACTTCTGTCCTTGTATTGGAATGCCACAACACACTCCAATCCATTGCAAATACGATTAGAGTAACCCGACAAAGAATCACAGGACGTAACAGTTTAATGGTTAATGACTCAGCAGATGAGCTGGCCAAAAGGATATCTGAGGCTATAATGTATAGACTGGCACCCCTCCATACCCATACCTCACGTACAAATAAAAGAACATATACGCAAATTAACGGATGAGGCTCACTTATAGTAAATAATAAATTGGATATGGCATTAAAAGGATAACTTCGCAATTTAGTCTAGTCGACTGAAAAGGGCCAAAATTCATAAAAACAACACCTATTTATGATTTTTGACATCTGGCATTCTACAATCACGAGTTTTCGAGAAATTTCTTACCTTTTTACCAGTGGGAGGCTCCTTTGCACAGGATGCCGGCTAGATTATGGGTACCACAACGGCGCCTATTTCTGCCGTGAAGCAGTAAAGTGTAAGCATCACTGTGTTTCGGTCTAAAGGGCGCCGTAGCTAGTGAAATTACTGGGCAAATGAGACTTAACACCTTGTCTCAAGGTGACGAGCGCAGTTGTAGTGCTGCTCAGAATTTTTGGGTTTTTTCAAGAATCCTGAGCGGCACTGCATTGTAATGGGCAGGGCGCATCAATTACCATCAGCTGACGTCCCGTTCGTCTCGTCCCTTACTTTCTTAAAAAAAAAAACACACACTTTGCACAGCTACTTTGTGGAATCAATTACTGGCTGCAGTTTTACAACCTATACAACTTAGGGACCTTCATGATGAAGGCAAACTTCCAACTTGAAGGCCAGCAACGCATCTCTTGACCCCTGATTGTAACTGCGCTGCGGATGTCCATGGGCGGATGCCTATTTACCGTTGCCCCCTCTTAAAAAAAACGTCTTGATGGATAATACTTTATGTAGAGTATGCATCATGCAGAAGAAACGACACATTACGCTCCTGCGAAGTGTAGGAGCGTGGCTGAATGACCTTTTTGGAATGGCCTGGGCTGGTTGGAGTAATGAAGATAGATGAAAGGTCTAATCAAGAGGATAAGTACGTAAAAAGCCCAGCTAAATCAATAGATACCAAAATTTTGGAAAATATGCAATGATTCCAACAGGATCCAACCCGCAACCAATCAACAAAAAGCTGGGAAGACGCAACTCGACCTCGTCGTAATTCTATCTCAGAATTATTCGTATCTTGTTAGTGCATTATATTTTGTGGATGGCAGGTACTTCAGAGTTACTCGCTGAAGCACTTTGCACAATCTCTTTTGATGTTACAGAAATATCAGTCTGGAGAGGTCACCTTTATCTCGAATATCGTTGAGGGCGTTAAGTATTCAGATACAAATTTCTCACGGACTACTGTATGATCTAATGTTGAAACTCAAATAGGTTTGAAATAAATACTTTTGAAATTTTTACATTAATATTAAACGCAGTGTTAACCATGGTGTCATTTTATGCAATATATCTGTTTAATTTCGAGTCCTCGATTACGTTTAATTTTCTAAAATTAATTTATACTATCGGCGTCTTTTAATATTACATCTCTAGCTTAAAGATAATGTAGAACTAGCTGCTATCCGCGACATCGTCCGCGTGGACACTAGACTATAAATAATATGTTGTTCCAATCCCCGACCTGCATTTCAATATGTCAGTCTGAATCAACAAATCCATATTAGTAAAGAAAACGCTTATCTGTCACATTATACACATATCTGTGACATCATGTCCAAAAATCGGTTACGAAATGCTAAAACCGCAAATGGATCGAAATATGACTGCCATTTTATAATGTATAATTGGAAATGAATAATATAGAAAAGGACGACATCTAGCTCGATTAGAGTTAGCAAGTCTTTTGTGGGGCGATGTATATGCTTTTACAACAGGATCCCAGAAAATGTTCAAAACAAAAGTATTACATTATTCAAAAGAATTGTTAAAAAACGTTTGTGTGGTAAAGGTTACTATAACATAAATGACTTTCTTAATGATATCACAGATTGGGAATGGAGCGACCGCCCTCTGGCAATTAAATAATAAGTTTAATTGTACAATGTTACTTTGTAAATGTTACTTTAATTGTAAAACATATTTTTGATGAAAAAAAAAGCCCGCTGAGTTTGTTGCGCCCATTCTTCTCAGGCCTGAGGCATTCATTTTGGAATGGGTGGTAGGTTTTTGACTTTCAATAAGTGATGTCGCATCCTATTTTGAATAAAAATATTTGAATTTGGATTTGAATTCGGGAAGTATAAAAATTCGGGTAGTTTGCAATTAACTTTTGTAGCGGGACAGTCTGTTATCCCGTAATTAGTGATGTAAGTATAGTATGAAAATAATGGCATGTTTTGTTTGTAAATTCATTATTATTTTATTCAATAGGATCAGTGTTATTCTTCGCACGACACGCCACAAATTAGGATATCATCCCCACCATCTGGATGTGTGGCGGTCCTCCACAGTGCGGTTTTCAAGGAGCTTTCTTCCTCGTACCACGAAGCTGTGGAATGAGCTTCCTTGTGCGGTGTTTCCGGGACGATACGACATGGGTACCTTCAAGAAAAGCGCGTACACCTTCCTTAAAGGCCGGCAACGCTCTTGTGATTCCTCTGGTGTTGCAGGAGAGTGTGGGCGGCGATGATCACTTAACACCAGGTGACCCGTACGCTCGTTTGTCCTCCTATTCCATAAAAAAATATTTTGAATCTTCAGGCTTAAATGCTACATTTTACTATGGCTTCCCTATCGCGAATTAGCTGGTAGAAAGTATCGTAAAATCCTCGCACTTGAGTATTTAATCTCGTGATCATACATAGGTATGCACAGAAGTCCCCTTTTTGAAACTCCTAGTAATGCAATATGACAGATGAGAAAATTTCGCGAAGGCGAGTCTAATACGAAATATAATTCTTTTTTTTGTTACATATTCAAAAATTATAACTCATATAGTAGACTCGAGCCGACTTTACACGAACGAGTGTTATAAAGCTGAGCGTTACATATTATGTACATTTTGTCTAGGATGCACCTGTAAAAACAAGCTTAGTACACCTCTCCGCTAAAATCTCGTAATATCCAGCTGATAACGCTCCCACATAAATGTAAATTGACTGGGAATTTAAGCGGAAACTTAAATATTTGTATTAAAAAACTGATAGCTGGAATCGAATAGATTCCGTGAACTCATTGTTTATGAAACTGTGATACTATGTGTTTTGCCTCGCGGTGAACACATCGAACAATGCCCATAGCCTGTCCAATATTCAAGACTCACTTCGCAAGAAATACCTTTTATAATTATTTAGGTAATGTCTGCATTCTTCAATCCCTACTAATATTATTAATGTAAGTTTGTTTGTTACGCTTTTACGCCAGAGCAACGAAAGTATTTTGATAAAATTTGGTACACCGATAGACTAGAGCTTGGGAAAGGACATAGGCGGAATATTCCATGGTACCCGCGGGATTTATAAAAAGCTGAATTTCACTTCGATGAGCTATAACTATACCAATAGTAGGTTTAGTTTGCCATAGCAATCTTCCTCGAAATAATATTCATATAATATGTTGGGAACGGGAGCGAAAACGGGAATCGGAACTGGAGTAGGACATAAGATAATCTTCAATTCCAAACTTGCTTATTATTTTTAAAAACCATTTATCTACGCGAACAAAGTCGCGGGCATCAGCTAGTGTATAATAAAACTGGGAATGGACTTCCTTGTGTGGTGTTTCCAGGATGATACGACATGGTTATGGTTAATGCTTTGAGTCTAGTTAGTTGACTTAGTTCTGCAGCATATGCGGTACACTAGTCCTGTGTACTGAAAAGTACGAGACTATACCAATACTCTACTCTCCTACTACTCTCGTACTTTTCCGTACAAAGCACATTTTTTGTCTGACTCGTTACTAGCATCGCCGTCATGGTATGATAATCATTAAAAATAAATTATAAGTTTTAAAAATATATCTTAAATAATGCGCTTTATATACTAGAAAATAATTTATAAACATAGAAAGTATGTTCTGTAGCAAGTAGACTTATTGTTATAATAATAATTTATTGTTATAGAGTATAGAATTTTTTATTAGGTCTTAATAAACAGCTACTAAAATGCTAATGATTTAAAGGCTCGATTTCTCTTTATATCATTTTTTAAAGATATTTTTTAAAATATCCTGTTATCATAGATTGCAAGGCAAACGTAATGAAAATATTGTATTGCCTTCTTTCCTTGATACATGCAAATTTTCTAATGAATCGAGTGGGCGATAATCGCGTACAAAAATTCCGTTGAATGATAGATTCACGATAAACTCAATAATATTAATAATAATGTGTAGGGTGCAATTTTTAGGATTCCGTAGCCAAATGGCAATGAACGGAACCCTTATGCATTCGACATGTCTGTGTGTCTGTCCGTCCGTATATCACAGCCATTTTCTACCGAAAATATAAGAACTAAATACTGTTGAAACTTGTTAAGTAGATGTACCTATTCTGTAAATCGCATTAAAATTTCACACAAAAATAGAATAAAATACTTAGAACTGAAACTCAAAATTTTTTTCATCAAACCCATACATGGATTGATGTTCAAAAATGATATTGAGGTTTCTAATATAGTTTTTTTCTAAATTGAGTAGTATGCGCGAGACACTTCCAAAGTGGTAAAATGTGTGTACATTACCATGCAATCTTCCACCAAAAATTGGTTTGAACGAGGTATAGTTAGTAGAGTAAAAGAAACCAGAATATTATTAAAACATCGGTCCAAGTTACAACGAACTACAAGAATTTTTATATTATGTTACTTGTTGCTACGGAACCCTTCATGGGCGAGGCTGACTCGCACTTGGACGCTTTTTTAAAGATTAGTTCACTGCCTACTACACCAATATTGTTTATTTAAATCAACACCAGCAATGCGCTCTATTTTCACGTATCGACCTTCACGAAAGGAACGATAGAGGCAATTTTACAGTCCACTTGGTTCGCCTTAGTCAGTTCTTTTTTTAATTGAAGTGGTGAACAGACATGCATACATAAGGGTCATCTGATAGTTTGTTATCATCTTCTATCTTGTAACATCAGATGAATTTCAACAGAAATGCATAAACGTACCTACATATTTGTATGAAGAATTTCAATACTGTAAAAAAATTAAATTTAAAAACAAAATTTTATGAACGATGCGGGACTCGAACCCACGACCTCTCGCGTTCCGTGCGAGTGCTCTTCCAACTGAGCTAACCGTTCGAGTGACGTATCGTCATGTAATCTTGTATGCTTTGTTCAACTCTCAGGTTGTGGCTTCATCTACAGGATTTACTTTACAGATGATAACTTGCTGAACCCCAGTATTTGCATATTAGGAAATTTGACTTGACATTGTCGCTCTTGCAAATCTCAACAATTTGTTATGCTTTTTTAAAGTGATAACCCTCACTTCTAGGAATTAATACACAATATAAAAGTTTATAAACGCTGCGGGACTCGAACCCACGACCTCTCGCGTTCCGTGCGAGTGCTCTTCCAACTGAGCTAACCGTTCGTGTGACGTATCGTCGTAAAATCTTGTATGATTTGTTCAACTCTCAGGTTGTAGCTCCATCTACAGGATCTAATTTACAGTTGATAACCTGCTCAACCCCAGTATTTGCATATTAGGAAATTGACTTGACATGTCGCTCTTGCAAATCTAAACAATGTGCCCTCAACCCTCACTTCTAGGATTAACACACAAATAAAATTTGAAAACAAAATTTTATGAACGATGCGGGACTCGGAACAAACCGTAAACAAATTAGGACGAGGCTGGATCGATCTGGGGTTTCATGGTGACAGTCAACGGTTTTTACCTTTTGCACTACAAACTCTTCTCCGGCCGGAAACCGAAGCGAACAACCGAAGCTGGGCGGGATCCTGTAAACACGTAGACTGAAATTATCATGAGCCCGCGTTGGGTGTCGTAAAATGAAGCTCATTAATGTTTACTTACAAAGAGTCGTTAATTTTCATTGGCTTTAGTTAAAATTGCGTTTGATGTACCAATATTATTTAAATGGGAATATTACGATATTGTTCTTAAATTTAGGGAATTTCAAGTGCGGAGTGCACGATTGTGAACTGAAGTCGAATCGTACAGGTATCCCCAGTAAGTGAAGATCGATTGGCTGTGCTAATGTTGTTAAGCATGGTGCTACCTTCAAATGAGTCCCATGAAGTTTGTTGATGACTGACAGATAATATAGGTAACGAGAAGAAGAGGAGGCCACACGATTAACCAGTGGGAGGCTCCTTCTTCACCGGATGCCGGCTAGATTATGGGTACCACAACAGCGCCTATTTCTGCCGTGAAGCAGTAATGTGTTAGCATTGCTGTATTTCGGTCTGAAGGGCGCCGTAGCTAGTGCAATTACTGGGAAAATGAGACTCGACATCTTATGCCTCAAGGTGACGTGCGCAGTTATGGTACCGCTCAGAATTTTTGGGTTTTTCAACAATCTTGAGCGGCGCTGCGTTGTAATTGGCAGAGCGTATCAGTTATCATTAGCTAAAGGTTCTGTTCGTATCGTCCCTTATTTTCATTTAAAAAAAAACGAGCGATACGTCTCACCTCATCACTTACCATCGTCAGTGATCACCGTAGCCCATAGCTCTCTTGTTACACCAGAGGAATCACACAAGAGCGTTGCCGACCTTATAAAGCGTTGAATAACCGTACATATGAATTCGAAAACCGGTGAGCGACGATCGAACCGGGAGCTCCGTGGAGAGAGTCAACGGTTCAACCTATTGCGAAACCGACGCTTCTATATTATTGTTATATAATATATTTTCATTAATATATTATAATCCATATTTTTATATAAAAAAAAAAACCCGCTGAGTTTCTTGCGCCCATTCTTCTCAGGTCTGAGGCTGTCTCTTTTGAATGGCTGGTAGTTTTTGACGTTCAATAAGTGATTTTGAATAAAAATATTTGAATTTGAAAACTATGTAAAGTTATATGGGGTTGGATACGCGTCGTACAAGCTGCCATCCCTGCCACCGCTATGCAAGCAGAATAGGTACCATCCTGGCCCATGACTGAGGAGGATGCCGTTATTCTGGTCATTACTTTTACCTCAACTCAAAATAGAAAGACACCGCTGGCTACTTCTCTGAATGCCTCGCCTAGAATCGTAATACTAAGTTTTTTAGATTGCCAATTCCATAGTCATCTGGAACTTGGAATGCAAAGCCAAATTAGCTTCCTAGAAACCGGCTCAAATGCTCTCTGTAAGTCCATGAAACGGTTCCATTGTTTGGCGAAAGAGACGTAGCTTCATTAGGCCAAATACCTCTTTAACCTAATCCCTGACGCCGAATTCCACGTTCCCACTACATTGGGACTATAGCCACAAATTTGGACAATATTATGATCCTCAGCATGTGTTGCTTTCCTCCTCAGTATAGTTTTCAAGGAATATTCTTTCAAATACAATCGTGTATTGAGTATGCCGTGGAAAAGCATGTACACAATATTTGTTACACATATCTGATACGTTACCATTAATATTATATAATAAATCGTAGTTTAAAAAAAAACGAAAAATCACGATTCCATAGAAAACCGAACTAAAAAATAGAAAAGAAATTTAAAATTAACATCAATTCCTGTCTTATCGACGATAGATGAAATTTATATAAATTAACAAAAATCTTTTTTTTTTAATTGAAAAATGGAATAATTTTATCAAATTAATGTATTGTCACCGGTCCTCGACAAATCTACGAAGTTTTAACGAAATCTGGCCGTTTAAAGTCAGTTACAAACAAACACACATACAGGTGAAGCTAATAAAAATCGTGAAAAAAACTAGTTTGTGTGGAAAGATTTATATAATAATACGAGAGTACTCGCGGCTTGACCGTCTACAAAACTTGACAAATTATTTTACGACAACTTAGGGTAACATTGAATACAGCAACATCGTTTGGTGATTGGCTCCAACCAAACAACTAGTGACATCTATTTTATGTGTAATGAATTGAAATGCGCCAATAGTGTCATTGTCGATCGATTTGTTGCACTGAGATTGCAGCCGGTCGCGGTAGATGTCATTGGTGAAGTTCAGTTGATAATTCGTTCGCAAGGATTGCGCCTCGCAAATTTTTTAGTAATTGATGAACGAGTAGCATTCATCTACGGAAAACTACACTGCAAAGAATATTTAACTATTGCATAAGCTTTCTTCAACGTTCTTCGGTATAAATCATAGCTTTAGAATATACTAGCGTGTAAATGGCCTGAATGAAGCCCAATACATTGCGTGACCAATTTTGATTTGTCAAAGTGTGCTTAGCCAGGGGCTTGCTACATATACATTCAGAATACTAAAATTGATTTAAATTATAAAAATTATTCGCTGCAGTGGTAGGCTCCTTTGCACAGGATGCTGTTTAGTTTATGGGTACCACAACGGCGCCTATTTCTGTCGTGAAGCAGTTATGTGTAAACATGACTGTGTATCGGTCTGAAGGGCGCCGTAGCTAGTGAAATTACTGGGCAAATGAGACATGTTGAGTCTCAAGGTGACGAGCACAATTGTAGTGCCGCTTACAGCAAATGAATGTAGATGCAGACAATTTAAATATTGTCTCAGTGCAGACTATAGTATAGCATAACAGGTAATTTTTAATTTAGTCGTCACGTTGACCTTGTGTAATTGTGGAGGACTTATGCCCGTTCTACTTCCCTGCACGCCTGCTTTAAGGGTTGTCTGTCACACCAATCGGCAATAGGTGCTTGTTTAAGGGTCAGAGGATATACAATTTTGCGGTTTTTTGTCCCCGTGTATCCGGGTTGTGCGATCTGATGTGTGCTTTGATAACGACCCCCGCGTTGTGAAAGATGGTATTGAGTTTTTTTCTGAGCAAAATTATCAGGAGCACCACATAATCTGAAATTGTCCGTATTGCGGTGATTGGCTCGGCCGCTTTCACGTAGACTCATCATGACATACGGTATTTTACTGTGGGGTCATGCTGTTGACATTGATATAGTGTTTGCTCTGCAAAAGAGAGCTGTTCGTGCTATATATATATCGGCTTTGTTATAGACAGTCTCTTAAAGAAAAAAATACAGAAATAAATATTATGACTTCATTGTCAGTATATTTATGAAAATATAATATACGTTCACAAAAATCGCCACCTGTTGCTCTTAATAGTGATTTTCATTATTATTACACCAGAAATATGGGATTTCTTTTAACTAATTCTAGTAGGCTTCTTAAGATACATAATAGCTTTAAGGGTAAATATATACACTTTTATAATAAAGTCCCAGCCACTGTTCAGGCATTATCTACAAATAAATTTAAATGTTTTATTAAAAAATGGCTCTGCCGTAAATCGTACTACTCCACAGCTGAATATCTAAGTGATCCGCCAGCCTGGGACTAGATTATTATTATTTTATAATACAATATTGTATATTTTATTATAAAGACCGCAAAAAAAAAATGCTGGGAAAGTTTCTTCTCTCTCAGAGCGCCACTTGTTTCCGAAGCGATAGTAGTGTCTAGTATATTAGAAATGACATCAAAATGTATTCCTAAAGGAATCAATTTTGATAAAATAAATGCCTTTTAAACACATAGCCAAAACGTGTGTGTAATTCTTACACCTTTCGACAGGCATGAGTCGATAGTCTTTTATACAACTACTTATTATTGAATGTTGTATATTATTATCAAGCATACCAAATATTTACTAACTCTCCATATTATCCTCGATTAAGTTTCTAACCAGGCAATGCAGATAACTTACGAATAATAATAATTTTGCTCTACATCATATCACTCACTTTACCAAATAGAGATTTACTTCAGTTATTAGTTAATTAATGGTTAAACCTGGTAATTTATTAAGATTTTTATTTTCATCAAATTCAAATTAAAAAATCTTCTTTCACTGTAAAACTTTATAAGTTACTAGCTGACCCAGCAAACGTTGTATTGCCGATATTGAAATCGCGATACAAAAGTAACTGTCCGATTCTCAGACCTACCCAATATGCACACAAAATTTCATGAGAATCGGTCATGCCGTTTAAAAGGAGTTTAACTACAAACACCGCGACATGAGAATTTTATATATTAGATTTAGTGCAAGTCAGGATGATGTACAAAGGTTAAATGAGTCTAACAATAAATTTAGAAACATTTATCGCAACTATCATCATTCAAATAATCTTTCACATTATAATAGGCCTTAGATGTTAATTTATTTTTTACGATACATTTAAATTTTTAATTAGTAATATTTTAATATAATTTGGGAGCTTATTATAAAATATAACACAGTTTATTATAATTTTTTTTAATGTTATCTGATTATATCATATTGCATTCATGATTCTAATTTATATTTCTTGGAGCCGTGTCCTGGCCTCGATTTTTAAATTTGAACATGATTTTGATTCATATAATGGATGCAACACCATACAAACAAATTTGAATAAGTATAGCTATATTGTATTTAAAATACTCATTGATTTAAAAGATTGGCTGTTGAGTTTCTATTAAATATGTCCTTCTCGCGAGCTCTACGTTTTCCGAACACGTGGTAGATTTAGTAATTTAAATGAATTTTTATAATTACTATTCAAAATCCCTTAGTTTAAGCCTATTTCAATAAAGTTTATTTGATACTTAGAGATTAATACGTAAAATTAGAAGAATGAATTTAAAAATAAATACAGGTCAAACATTCAGTATGTTTAATTTATAACTGATAATAAACATTAATTTGTTTACTTACATTCACTGAATTGTACATCAATGTATGTTAATCAAATGTTCAAAACAAGCTCGTTTAAATTTAACTCGGAACGTAATCGGTGCGAGACTGCTGCTACTAAATAGATAACCTACAACAGATACCTCCTGTTATCAGCCGCGTGCGATGACTTAACCCCTCCGTTCAGCACACGGACTATTCTGTTCATGTTGGCTTTTTTGTAATGTTCATCTGTAAAGAAGAAATATTTAATATGAATTTTGAGGAGCACAAGGTTATATTATAATGCTAACAATCACTTCTTTAGGTTTCAAAATATGTGGTATTACATTGTGTTTGTTTGTTTAAAAATGTGTTTTTCTTAAAAATAACATCATTAGTGCAGTTATTTGCACTGATATTTATTTATACTAATGAGTCATTACTAATGATTTGTATTTTGGATCATATCGATCAGTAGAAGTGAGGACAGCGGTCGATGCGACCGTCGGGCGGCATCATCTGTTAGATAAACAAGCGCAGTGCGTTATCGGGGCGCTATCGCATTTTCCGGAGGCTGGGCGAGCGTCGAACGACGACCGGCGACAGTGCCACCGGCGCACGCGCACCGAAAGCATGTGCCTCGCGCCGACCTTGCGATGTACATAGAACCGGCCGCGTTCCGAGCGCCCAGCTCCGAGTCCCTCGCGCCCTCCCAACCGCCCCCCATCTGGACGCAGTGCTTACCGTCGCCTTTATTCGCAGGCAAGAAAGCCGCGCTCAAGACCTTCGAGGAGATCCATCCGCTCATTCAACAGGCCCGCAAGCGAGAACTGAAGCTCATCATCCGGGAGAACTCCTGGCCCATCAACAGCCCCATCCGCGCCTCGCTGTGGCCGGCCCTCTGCAAACAGCACCAACATGGCAAATCCATGCTCGACGGCTTCTACTGGGACATGGTTACACAGGTCAGTGTACTCTAATTATGCAATTACAATGGTCACAAGGTTAACAACTCTCAATCGGCTCATATTTTTACATAGATAGCGTTTGTTAGGTTCAATTTTTCCTCAAGGCTATATGTATTTACTTTGCTGCGGCCAAATGTTTGTCAGGTGTTGGTAACTAAAGATAAGTGCTGACGCACTTCAAGGTCGGAATACGACGGTGTTTTCATTCAGTTACTCTTTTTGTAAGGATGCTCGAAGCGAATCGAGCCAAGCCAGTCTAATCCCTATAAGAATGATCATAAAAACCAATATTGTGTCATGCGAGGGTTAAAAGAGTTGACGAGTGAGTATACGTGACTGAGAGCTTATTAAATTGATACCTTATATGGACAGCCATGGTAGATCTTTGTGCTTGAAACTTTTATAAATAGCTCTATAGAAATCGTATTCGACCCTCGTCTTATATTTAGCAAGAATGCGAAGTCCCTTTATAATATTATCTACTCACTAAAGTATAAAAAATATAAGTGCTTCAAACTTATTGGGTGTTCAAAAGACAATATTAATATTATTAGTGACTTAATTTCTCTGCGTTCGGCACTGCACGACCTTGCCTACGTATTATGATGCAACCTTAACTTACTGTGATTCAATGATCGTCAAGACACGTGCTCTTTCCATTCACTACGACAACATGTCGTCACTGCTGACGTCACGAGCCTCTTATCCAGACTTGATTACTATTTTTTTTTTATTATAACAAGGAGCGCTTCCGATATCCGGAATCTGTTTGTAATAGCTTTGTTATTTCTTTGTCTTATCGGATGAGTCATGCCTTTACGCGGAATCGCGCGCCGACATTATATATTTTTTAAGACGCTTACGGCGCTTATTTCTGCCGTTAAGCAGAAATTTGTAAACATTACTGTGTTTCGGTCTGAAGGGCGCCGTAGCTAGTGAAAGTACTGGGCAAGTGAGACTTAACATCTTATGTCTCAAGGTGACGAGCGCAATTGTAGTGCCGCTCAGAATTTTTGGGCTTTTCAAGAATCCTGAGCGGCACTGCATTGTAATGGGCAGGGCGTATCAATTATCATCAGCTGAACGTCGTGCTCGTCTCGTCCCGTATTTTCATAAAAAAAACGCATTCTTTGCACCAGGTGCTTTTACACTAACAGCTGCGTGGCATGTGGGTAATTAATACGCTAACTGCATATTAAGGTTTGCACTATAGACTTAGAATATACTAACGTAAAGACGACCTGTACCTAAGCCCGATAATGCTTTACCATTTTAAAAAATTGTCAATGTGCGCCTTAGCTTATGGTTTTATGTTCAAAATACTAACAAGCTTATACCAAGCGTGGCTTACTGTTTACGATTTGTCAATTAAAATCATTTAAAGTTATAATATCTTCTAAATAAAACACTCATAAAGGATTAAAACGCGTGTAATTGTAACTGTGTTTTTTCATCACATTTTTGCGTAAAAGTTACATTATTATTTTAGTTAACTGCATGAGCAGATGAAATAATAATAATAATTTTTTTTTTTTTTGCGCCCAAGCAAGGGAATGGGCTACCCTCCGGGATAACGACGGGAGGGAGGTGGTGAATGCTCATGCATACCAACGCAGCCTAAGTCTGCGTTGGTTATGTGGGACTCACGTGAAAACCTAGGTGCCTACCCACTAAACACCACCTGCAGTTGGCTTTGGGCAGGTGCCCTCTAAGCCTACATCGAAGGCGACCTTCTCATGGGGAGAGAGAGGCGCAAGCGGCACTCCCTATGGAGTTTCCGCTGGGATAATAATAATCATCTATTCAAGACTAATATATATATGGTCTACCCTCTGCGGTTAAAGAGTCAAAGACTTAAATGAGTCAAAGATACTATTTGTCATAGTTGTCATTATGAAGTTTAGCGCCATTTATTGCCTCGGAGTTGATATTCGCTGTAGACAGATGGCATGGATCTAATGTAAAAACACAGTTACAAATTGACACGCTTTTTAATCCTTTAGAAGTGTTTTATTTAAATATGTAACACTCGTGTTAATCAAAGAAAATACTATATACTAATATCTTCGCTTACTTTTTCTATCTTGCTGTATGTCAGTCGCTTTATTCGTCTATACGCTAGTAATTAATAAGTCTATAGTGTGCAACAAGGAGCGTCTTATTGCGAAGTGTTTGTTGAACCCACTGAATACCTTGTGTTCGACTTCAACGAGCGCGCATTAGCTCTAATAGTCCATCTGCAGCATCACAACTACGTGCTGTTAACAATGGCGGAACAATTATATCATACTTGTTAATGATTGCTTATTCATTACAATGTTTTTGTCTATTTCGCTACATGTCAATTAGAGCGTCTACTCTTTGTCCGACGTCTTTATTTGTACGTTGCTCAACCGCAACCTAATCAATATTATTCTTGAGTTATGCTAATGATTATTGAGTGATTACTTACGGTACGCAGACGTGGTCGCTTACTATGGGCCTTATGAGTAAGCTCATGGTCGCTCAGAGGGTAATTTAGAGGGCTATGCTCGCAGTTTCCCTGCGAGATCGAATCAGAAATGAGGAGAAGCAAAGTTACGGACATAGTCCAAATGATTGCGAAACTGGCAGTGGGCAGGGCACATAGTTCGACGGACAGATGGCCGTTGGGGCAGTCAAGTCCTCGAATGGCGACCACGTATCGGAAGACGCAGTGTTGGTAGGCCCCCCACAAGATGGACCGACGATCTGGTTAAGATCGCTGGAATACGTTGGATGAGGACAGCGCAGGACCGATCGTCGTGGAAATCTTTGGGGGAGGCCTTTGTCCAGCAGTGGACGTCTTCCGGCTGATGGTGATGATGTTGATGATTACAAAAGTTTACTTGAGTTTGTTCTTCTTATGTATATAATTAAATTCAACGGTGAAAAATAGTCTTCACTAAGCGTTTGAGCTATCGAGATTATCTCTCAACCTATACAGGTACTTCAATGTTTTGCCTTACTTAATATAGAAAATATTCATATGTCTTTCAGCTAGTTAATCCTATTTTAATGCACAATATTCCGTCATCGTACTGAATGTTCTTTGCTATTTATAGCTCAATGCAAAAATTACAAATTCTCTCCACTGAAGCGACGTTGTGTTCTAGTAAATGCATAAGTGCAATGTGTTTACAATTTCTGCGTACGCGTTTGGCACCGTGTCAACCTTTCGGCTTGTTCACCTTCAGAACGCGGACCAAAAACATATGTGCTTTGTACATGCTGGTATTTATGTATCGAATTCGTTATGGGATAATTACATTCGCAGAGGCAAATTGTTTCGCTAACTCAACAATTCAACTGTGGTATCAACCCGCTTCTCTTTAAGGAAAGGTTAAGGTTTCTGGTTATGGGTCGATAAGATAATATCTAACATTAAAATTTAATCATTTTGAAAGTTATAATTAGGATTCCAAATTAACCAGTGTTCAATACTGAAACAAAAAAGATAATTTATAAACATGAAAATTCATTCAGCGAATAAATAAATAAATATAAATATTGACACACTTTTACACAAATTATCTTGCCCCAAATTAAGCACATATAGCCTGTGTTATGGGTTGCAAGACAACGATATATTTAATACAATATACTTACTTAAACATACATAAATACATGTTAACATACATAAATACATTTAAACATCCATGACTCGGAAACAAACAACATTCATAATATAAATGCTTGCACCTACCGGGATTCGAACCCGGGACCTCTAGCTTAGTAGGTAGGATCGCTAACCACTCGGCTATGCAGGTCGTCAAAACCATGAAATATAAATAAAACCCTTGAGTAAATTAGGCAAGAAATTAAGACTGATAGACACAAATCGCAGCTCACGAAAAATTGTGAGTATTTGAAAACGAGTATAGTCAAATTTATGGAAGATGACTCAAGCAGTAGACTTTGTGCACGAAACAAAGACTATATACCGAAAGAGGGCGAGCGTAAGATAAAGCGAGTTGTTACAACGAAAACTGACATAGGTCATCATGTTATTTTCGTGAGTAAATGTAGTATTTATCGAACGTAAAACAAGGTATTTTTACATTCCGCGGACGCGGTAACATAATGTCGATGTTATTCCAACTGAATAATTTTGCGGTGGTCTCGGAGAATCTAGAGATCAAAAGCGGTCTCAAGGCAACAGAAACAAAGATCGGCGTTACGTCTTATTTATGGTTGGTATCGTTATATTGGTTACGATAACAGCTGTTATTAAAGATGAGCATTGTAAACGAGTTTATTGATTTTTGAATTTGGAGCATGTCATTCGTAAAGCAATATGTAAATCTAATACATTCTATACGAATCTAGATAAGACAGTATTGAATTCCATACTAATATCAATAAATTCTGAATCAACCAATTGAAAATAAGTTTAAGAATATTGCTGCGTGAAATCGTTCTTATCCCGCTGAGCAAAATCTAGAATATTCTAATTTGGATTGCAACTAAAGTAGAACCATGAGTAAGTTAAATTATCGTGCCAACTTTTCTGTAATGCTCAAAGAATTTAGATGGAAGTTGCTTCCGTTTTCCTCGTCGCCAAATGTAAACACCTTCCGTCGTGACTTGAAGATGATTCGAGCACCAGGATCGTGGCCACGTGGTGGCATCTGCAAGGTGACCGAGATGCTCGCCAAGATTCCGGTATTTTCAGAATTGAGTTTGTTTTAAAATAACATTCTCCAAAATTATGGCCATTCATGAGCCGGGAACGATGATATCATCGCTGTGCATTTCCTGTTCTACATCAGGTGTTTTGTTCTTTTACTTCCGTTCTGATGAAGGCCGATTGAAACTCATGATAGGATTCAGTGCTTTTAAATTCGATGTCGATTCTTATGTTTTACTGTGTTGTTTTTTTTATTATGTTACATTTGAATGTACTATTCGGAAAAAACTTTCTTCGTATTTTATATGAAAAAAACAAAGCAAATGACTTGCCGAATTGGAGGTAGTGATATGATCCCGTTTCTGTTAAAAAAATTGTGAATTTTTAATAAATAAACGCGACTTTAAGCAGTCCTCGCTTTGTTAACTGAAAATGTTAGCATATAGATAGTATTAATGAAAAAATGTTAACCAGACAGTGCTTAAAGAATTCGAAGAGATTGTACCTTTTGGGAATATAAAGGCCAGGGCTATATGGCTAATATGTAACATATCCCAGCCAAACACTTCTAATAATTGCTGAGTGGCTAATGATGTGTGTTGTTTAGAGTATTTGTTATTACACCCTTTCTATTGATCTATTCAGACCGCTTTCTCTCAACTTCTTGCTGTAAACTCATCAGTTATGCGTAGTAGAGGACCGAATCGGTACTTCTGCCCAGCGGTAAAAAGCTTATAAGGCACAATAGTCTTCCAATCTTATCGTTATCAGTGTGTGGTTAGCGTCCAATTCCCTTCTGAGGACGTTCTTGTCGTATGTGATCCACTTTTTATCGCCAGTTATCATTCATTCTCTTCATAAACGTTTTGGTTACATTACTTCTCAATAAAGAATCGGATATATATACGAATCATGAAGTTTTTTCAGTGAGCTTGTGTGGCACTCAAATATCTGTCTTTTGTGTACATACCCTTTTTTTAAATGAGTCTAAACTGTTTTGAGGTCAATTCCCAGTTCTTCGGCTATGTGTTAACTACTGATAGGCCGATATTGCTACTTTTTTTAAACAGTAGGCGTCCATTTTATCCGTAACAAGGCGACCAGAGCGATATGTATTTTTGGCATAAAAATTTCCGGATTGAAAACGCTTACACAAACTTCTTCATAAAATTGGATCTGTATCTAATATCATCATTAGATACATGGATTTTGACAGAAAATAAAACAAAAGTTGAATACTTTATATTGTTATCTTAAGCCAGCCAGATAAAAAGAGATTTTATTACAAGTATATCATACTATATTTAAAAATACTTTTTTCGGCGACCTATTAAAGAATTGCGTACAGATCATAAAATAGTTCTTTACAAAGCCTTACAAATATTCTTCTTTTGTTAACACAATGACTTAAATCTCTACAATTTTTGTTAGCGGTCCATGCTAGCATTTATGAATAACTTAGATTCTAGAATGTTAGTATCTTTGGATTATTTTTATTTTATTTTATGAAAATGCGGGACGAGACGAGCAGGACGTTCAGCTAAAGGTAATTGATACGCCCTGCCCGTTACAATGCTAATCTCGCTAAATAATCTATATCAAACAATAATATTTGACCGTATTATAAAATTTCATTTGTACTTAATTGATAAACAACTATTTCCTTGGTATAGGTCATACGAGTTGATAATACTTGAGCAAATATCGATGCTTCTATTTTAAAATGAGTTGTTATCACTAGCGGCTATAATAGCTGGTGTGTTGCCAACGTTTTTGTATCCACCTTGACCTCGAGGTTTGTCCAATAGCTTAGATCAGTACACAATGAGTTATAAAGAATGAGGATATCGCGATATAAGAAGTTACAATGGTATTATTACACTATATAATTATCATATTAAAAAATACTAAAACGACCTCATAACTTATTTACAGTAGTTAAATGACACTACCAAATTGGAAACAATGAGATAAGACACATTTAGATTAAATTCAATTAATTACGGTCACTGAGTTCAAAGCAAAGCGGAACTCTTTGATTAGACAAAAAGTTTCACGAATGCATTACTGCCAACGAACTTGACTCTAAATACTAGGCTGCATTTAGTTCTCGGCCGACGGTCAGTGCTGATTGCTGACGTCGTCGGTCGAGCGTAGCGCGTACCGTAGGCGCTGACGATGTTGCGTTTAGTACTCAGATGACAACAAACTTAATTGGGCGTGAACAATGCGAAGAAAAATGAATCCATTTTAAACCTTAATATGTGCGTAGCACTTATGAAAGATTACGGAGTAAAAGACGGAGAAGATATCATGTTTACTCAATTATTATCGCAATTAACACGAATTTTTGTTTACGATTTTTGATGACGATGTTAGACACGCGCGTACGGTCAGTCGCTCGATCAGCGTTGCGCTGAACGCACTAATTAGTAATTTATCGTCATAGCACGTCAGCGGACCGACGGAAGAGCTGAACGCGCGTAGCAAGTCAGCGCTGAATTGCTACGCGCGTTCATATGTTTTCATAGTTATAGCTACGATTGACCGACGTCAAAGGTGACCGTCGCTCGGTCGACCACTAAATGCAGCCCTGGGCTTCACTACCATAAATATAATCCGAAATTTAAGCAAAACTGAAACAATTCATTTCTTTTTATATAATATTAGTGCCCCAATATTTCGTCACGTATTTGATAAATGCTGTGGATAAATTTATCAAGACGATCAATGAAAATACCTCGTAGACTACTTGCCTCCATAATTTAATTATATTTAATCGGATTACAGCAACAATCCGACGGTCTCGCAAAGTAAGGTTTTAATTAGATCTCCGCGTCTACAAAGTATTAATAACTGAAGTCTGGACCGTATTAAGATTTATGAGACATAATTTAATTAATTTTAATAGCAAGGAAAGCCAATATTGTTGGGATTTAGTTGTGTTTTATGTTCAGGCATCAATCCACAATGAATTATATATGCAGTAGGACTTGTGTCCACTAAGAATACTGCGAATAATCATTCCCTCATGACTGAGGATCGTGGTCATCATCAAGTGGTCCACACTTAGAGAGAACTATTTGTTTCCATCGCGGCCCTGACGACGGAGCTAAACCTCGGGGACCTGAAGTCTTTTATTTGGTCCATCTGGTAGGAGATCGGGCTCGCTTGCCATTCGTGTTCCCAACTACGGCCGATTTCTCCACGCTCTCATTACCCCACGCATTATGTGGCCAAAATACGAAAGAATAAGTTGGTGGCATATCGTGGACAGACGGATTTTTATCTTGAGCTGTGAGAGGATTGGCACATTTGTTCGCTTGGCCGTCCAAGGTATCCTCAACATACGCCTCCAGCACCACATCTCCAAGCCATCAATCATCTACCTCTCTCGAGCCCGTGTCATCCACGACTCCACGCCATACTGAAAAATGGGGAATATGAAACTCAATACAGAACTCCGATTATACAAGGGGAAAAAAATATTTAAACGTTGCCCAACTACATCACAACAAGCAGAGTCATCGCTAGGGCGTGCCCCCAAGCACATGGCACATTAGATCTGCATATTTAAGTACTAATGTTGCCAACAATAATAATTTTACCAGTATGAGTCTCCTTTGCACAGGATGCCGCCTAGATTATGGGTACTACAAGTGGGAAGCAGTAATATGTAAGCATTACTGTGTTTCGGTCTGAAGGAGCGCCGTAGCTAGTGAAATTACTGGGCAAATAAGACTTAACATCTTATGTCTCAAGGTGACGAGCGCAGTTGTAGTGTCTCTCAGAATTTTAGGGGTTTTTCAAGAATCCTGACCGGCACTGCATTGTAATGGGCAGGGCGCATCAATTACCATCAGCTGAACGTCCTGCTCTCTCGCTCTGCTGTCTCGTCCCTTATTTTCATAAAAAAAATAATAACAAAAATATGCAGTACGAGGATCAATGAACGTACGAGTATGGTCGGAGGTGAGTATGCCATCATGAAGTGATGGTATACTCACCTCCGATGGTATACTCTTGCAGTATCAGATGAATAGGTTATCACCTATTCCCCCCGGCCGTGACAGTATAAACAAGCCATGCTGTAGTCGAGTTTCGAACTAATAACGGTTTTTACTATCAACATGCTGTAATTATTCATATTATGATTTACCGGAACAAATTGATTTGACACTATTTGCGTACTATTAATATATAGTTATCATTTATTTATATTATTATTTTAGTAAAGTTGGTTTAACCTACGAAATTCATTCAAAATTTATCTAAAAAAGTAATATAATATATCTCAAGTCAATTTCCTAATATGCAATTATTGGGGTTGAGCAGGTTATCAACTGTAAAGTAGATCCTTGTAGATGGAGCCACAACTTGAGAGTTCAACAAGATATTCCAAAATTTACGATCCATGCCTACTCGGACGGTTGGCTCAGTTGGTACGAGCGCTCGGACAGAACCCGCGAGGTCGCGGTTTCGAATGAGGAGTCCCGCATCGTTCATAAATTTTAGTTACAAATTTAATTTGTTTAATATAATATACTAGCTGACAGGACACTCGCTGTTCTGTCAATAGCAAAAAAAATTATACAAGTTCAAAAAATTTGAGTTAAAAATGAAACAAAAACGTAATATTTAGTAATAAAATGATGGGGATTAATATCGTATTTGTGTAAACAGCTTTTACATTACCGCTTTATAATTGCCAATTTTTTGAAGTAATAGAATGGACATAAGTAGTATGTTATCCTTAAGAGATAGAAAAAGCACTTTTCTGTAGGCCTATTAAAGATATACAATTTCACTATACATTATTTTGTTCTATCTCACAAGGATTTTCGTTGACAAACAGACAGACAGACGTGGCGAAGGACTTTGTTTTTTTTATATGTTGTGATATACAGTAGGACTATGTCTGGTGAGACATTGACACAGGTACTTTTTGCAAAAATATCCTAGTGTGTTCGGTGACCGAAGGCGCCGACAGGCAAATTTGGTAATACTCCCATATTACGAATATAACCATATAGCACAGTGGATAGTGATCCCGCTTACTGAGCTAGAGGTCCTGGGTTCGAATCCCGATAGGTGCAAACATTTGTATGATGAATATGGGTGTTTGTTTCCGAGTCATATGGATATTTATAAGTATTTATGTATTTTTAAATACGTATATTGTATTAAATATAGGTATCCTAGTTTGGGGCAAGATGATTTGTGTAACAGTTTGTCAATATTATAATAATAATTATTATTATAACACGAATACTGAAAAGGCCGCATCGCCATTTTTGTGATACTGTATATATCAATATATGTAGTTTATATGTGATAAGGCAGGCACGTGAGCACTGCTCGGCGGTAGCCGGATCTATTTGAGGAGTTGGCTGCGGGCCACCTTGCCAACTTACTTACAAGTATTTATTTAGAGTTCATTTCGGCACACTTGCGGGTATCCGTAAATATTGTTTTACGTGCGAATCGAAATGTTGCGTCGATACCGCGCGCTTGTTATATCACGCTTTGGGAAAGCGCACTTGTTTATATCGTTACATTTACATTAATGCTGTACGATATACTACCTAATAACTAGTCGTTCCCGCCCGCTTAGCTCGGCGAATTTTAAAAGGAAGGAACGTTGGAATTCGAAAAATAAGTAGCCATAAACCATCTAGGATAAATTTCGCATCGAATGGTGGTAGTTTCGTGTCGATACGACAGTGGTTTAGGCGTGATTGAGCTTCAATCAAAGACTATTTTCTTTATATATATATATATAAGATCTTGTCTATGGGTGTGCCAGATTCTTCAATGCCATTTAATGTTTTGAGCGCGGGTTTCTACCCGATGCAGGTGCATTTCTTTCGTTGGCATAGAAGAGACCTTCACGCAGGCGAGAAAATCCTCCACGCGGCGTAAAAATCATGACAAGTTAGTACGGACAGATAGAAGAGTATGAAAGTATGAATCTGTCAAGAAGGTTGTAGGTCTGCGATTGAATTGAGATACCTAAATTGACTCTGGTGTTCGAAGCATAGACTTACGGCCGTTTTCAATAACGTATCTCTAGTTACGGATAAATTGCTATCAACGTTTAATGACAAGATGTTATTTATCCATAGTTATGTCCAGTATAGGTTAGATGTTAGACGATGGGTTATTGAAATGTAAATAAGCGTAAAAGGATAGATAGTTGTCTACCTCTAGTAAGTTAAACAAAGGATAGATGGGTTATTGAAAACGGCTGTTAGAATACACTAGCGTATTGATTACCTGATAGCTCGGAAATGCGTCAATGTGTGACTTATTATTCAAAATACATAATAAGAAGCTAATACGAGAATAACATCTGACGTGTCTACAATAATAATAATATTAACACACTTTTTACACAAATTATCTTGCCCCAAGTTAAGCATATATAGCCTGTGTTATGGGTTCCAAGACAATGATATATTTAATACAATATACTTACTTAAACATACATAAATTCATATAAACATACATAAATACATTTAAACATTCATGACTCGGAAACAGACATCCATATTCATCATATAAATGCTTGCACCTACCGGGATTCGAATCCGGGACCTCTAGCTTAGTAGGTAGGATCGCTAACAGCTCGTCCAAAATGGCTGAATATTTCCACAAATATTATTTGCTCAAAATATTATGCTTCTATATCGTGCTCACTCTCTTCCATCGGTTAATATTTTAGATCAAAGGAATCGCACTCACTTTGTACGGCATCAGTGTTTCGTATTCATTATTCGTATTACCATACCGACCTGAAGACCATGACGACCTGTATAGCCGAGTGGTTAGCAATCCTACCTACTAAGCTGGAGGTCCCGGGTTCGTATCCCGGTAGGTGCAAGCATTTATATGATGAATATGGATGTTTGTTTCCGAGTCATGGATGTTTAAATGTATTTATGTATGTTTATATGTATTAATGTATATTTAAGTAAGTATATTGTTATATATCGTTATTTTGTAACCCATAACACAGGCTATATATGCTTAACTTGGGGCAAGATAATTTGTGTAAAATGTGTGTCAATATTATTATTATTATTACCATACCAGATGTCGGTATTAACTGACCTAGTACAATATCAACGAATTTGTAACTTTGTATCGTATGTAATTGTGAAGTTCATTCGATGCAACTTTGTTGTCGTATGACGTAGATAAGTGTAACAAAAGGCTATTGTTTGATGTTATATTTGTTAATTAACTTAGGAAATATAAATTATTCATTATTAATCGTCCACCGATGAGCTTCTTTTAGTCCACCTTTCTTTCGACCATTTTGATTTCAGAACCTCAAACGTCCAAATTCTATTATTTATTATCCAAATCATTATCGCTTGTATTTGTTTATGTTCAAATTCATCAATTACACGTGTTTTAATCCTTTTAAAAAGTATTTTATGTGTATGACTTTAACTTGTTTTTTAATATTAGGTACCCACTACAATAAGTTGAAACATTTGTGTCGCCGACGTGTTACGTGAATGGTCTATGACCTCTCTTCGGGGATTAATGCCGCAAAACTCATAACTCGTATGGCTACGGAGGTCCCAGTATTCCATTCATTATTATCACATTGTAATTTCAATAGATAATCCGAAAAATGGAAAAGTCGTCGACAAATGTAAATGGGAATGAAAGGCAGATTGCATGAATTAAAATCGCGTGCTCTACCATTTATCTTACTATTCCAGATTTGAAGAAGTAAGTCTACACAACGTCTAATATACTTTTTTTTTGACGAGACGAGTAGGACGTTCAGCTGATGGTAATTGATACACCCATCGCACAGGATTATTGAAAAACCCCAAAAATTCTGAGCGGCACTACAACTGAGTTCGTCACCTTGCGACATAAGATGTTAAAGTCTCATTTGCCCAGTAATTTCACTAGCTACGGCGACCTTCAGACCGAAACACAGTAATTCTTACACGTTACTGCTTCACGGCAGAAATAGGCGCCGTTTTGGTACCTATAATCTAGCCGGCATCCTGTGCAAAGGAGCTGTGCGTCGAAAGAAAAACCGAATTTGTTGCACGATTATTATCTCACCAGGTACTAATTGTCGAGACAAAAATCCAATTAGCGGCGCCCAGTGTGTACATGAAATGTGAAAAACGTGATCGGTTTTAAATTGAGTCGCCTGAGGCTAATGGCTCTGCACATTTTCCATTTCCATTGAGGTCAGCCGCGCTAGCTGCTCACGACTCTGTGACATTATAGAGTCGATTGACTTTTGCAGTCGCCAATGTTTGCCACTTCTCAGAAAGGTTTGCAAAGCTTAGGTACGTAAGAAACTTTGCAAACCTTTAGCTCTTTCAGTGGGTGCGTCCAAGATTTATCTTCCATTTGCTCGGTTTTTTACGATACGAAGTGACGAGGCCATAAAGACGTTCACGTGATTGTAACTGATTCGCCCTGCCGACTAGTACGCAATGTTACTACTGAACGGCAAGAATCCTAATTCTAGAAAATTCTGAGCAACACAGCTGGTTTGATATGGACTATGATTGTTTTTGTGCTTTTTACATTATGCTACATAAAAATAGGCGCGAAAAGCTAAGCGTACTACTATACTTCATTTAGGTATATACTATTACTCCAATGCTGAATATCTAAATGGTCGGACAGCCTGGGACTAGATTGTGATTATTTTATAGCGATAGAAATGACTGTACAATATTGTATATTTTTATTGAAAAGAGCGCAAAAAAAAATGCTGGGAGAGTTTCTTGCGCCGCTTCTTCTCTCTCAGAGCGCCATTTGTTTCCGAAGCGGTAGTAGTATAAGAAATTACATCAAAAAGAATTCTAAAGAAATCAATTTTGAGAAAATAAATGCCTTTTATGTATTTTTTGTGACATTCCTTGTTTTACCCTTTAGATACTCTCGGTAGCCCAACAATTTCACTCGTTTTAGGCGCATTTCAAACCGTTAAATCTAGCTGACATCAAGCTTTTCCACCGGCATAGTAAGAGTTTAATACGAATACGATCCGTCAACGTTTGCCTTATCTCTAGATTAAACATTATTTATATACCCACGACCTCTCGCGTTCGGATTCGAGTCCCGCATCGTTCATAAAATTTTGTTTTAAAATTTGATTTGTGTATTAATCCCAGAAGTGAGGGTTATCACTTTAAAAACCTCACGCATTGTTTAAAAGTCTATCAACTTCTTGAATTTGCAGTCACTCGTGGTTTCAGAAAAGTTTCTAAACTAAATCAACCCTTCATGATTTGGCGCGTCCAATATGTTCTTTGATTTGATTGAAAAAAAAAAAACGTATAACTGACTACCCCATTATTTGATAACTTATTGATTTCCCTCACTTTTGAGATTAAATATACAAATTTAATTTAAATTCCAAGTTTATTATTATTTATTTAATAATGATATATGAATTTAAAAATGATAATGCGCCATTCGGACGGTTAGAGTGGTCTTAGCGCTAAGGCTCGGGTTCGAATCGGACATTGACCAGAAATTTTGGTACGTAAATAGAAGTACACCATAAAAATATTATCTTCTGCATGTTTAAGAAAATGTTATTGTGTTTAATAATTGTAATTTATATTTTTTTTTTATAAAAATAAGGGACGAGACGAGCAGGACGTGTTCAGCTGTTGGTATTTGATACACTCATCGCATAGGATTATTGAAAAACCCAAAAATACTTAGCGGCACTACAACTGCGCTCGTCACCTCAAGACATAAGTTGTTAAGTCTCATTTGTCCAGTAATTTTACTAGCTACGGCGCCCTTCAGACCGAAACATCCTAATGCTTACACATTAGTGCTTCACGGCCGAAATAGGCGCCGTTGTGGTACCCATAATCTAGCCGGCATCCTGTGCTAGGTAAAAGAGCCTCCCACGGGTTGAATATACCGAATTTCGACACATTTGTTGCATACACTTATACAGCTACAAATACGGCACACATTAAATAAACAGTTTCCTGTTTCGGTTGTGCTTGTAATCATATTATTGTTCATGGTTGGCGCTTACAATTGTTATTTTGTTTATACTCTCCGGTCTGTGATATAGTGCAGTGTGCTATATAGAAAAATGCTTAGGAATCAAAAATAATATCAGTAGGTATTCACCAAGGGCTTTTTTTTAATGAAAATAAGGGACGAGACGAGCAGGGCGTTAAGCTGATGGTAATTGCAGCAATGCAGTGCCGCTCAGGATTCTTGAAAATCCCCAAAAATTATGAGCGGCACTACAATTGAGCTCGTCACCTTGAGACATAAGATGTTAAGTCTCATTTTCCTAATAATCTTAGTAGCTACGGTGCCCTTCAGAACGAAACATACTAATGCTTACACATTACTGCTTCAAGGCAGAAATAGGCGCCGTTGTGGTACCTATAACCTAGCTGGCATCCTGTTCAATGGAGCCTCCCACATGTTAAGTTAGCTTTTCCTCATAAGGGTGCTTTATGGACACGAGACGGAAGTCGATTCATTAATATAGTCGAGTAGTTAAATGTTAAATCGCACTTTTCTTCGAGTAATGCTTATTGCTTTAAACTTATAAGTAAAATGAAAAAAATAATAATTATAGTTAAATAATTTGCTGAGATGGTTTGGCCATGTCGAGAGTATGAATGAAGAACGATTGACGAAGAAAGTGTTTAAGGCCAGTGTGAATGAAAGTGTTGGAAGGGGTAGACCTAGGCGGACGTTTCAAGATCAAATCAAGGACGTCTTGAAAAAAGGCCAGGTCAGTATCAGAGTATCCTAAACCGAAGACTATCTATGAAAGGAGTAATGAAAGTGGACGAAGCGAAACAAGTATGTAAGGATCGTAGCAAGTGAAAAGAAGTGGTCTCTGCCTACCCCTTATTCGGGAAAGAGGCGTGATTGTATGTATGTGTGTATAATTTGCATGTATCAATTGAACACAGAAAGCAAAGCAAGAAAAGATTCGAAATGAAGTCGTCGTTTTTTTTATGGAACAGGGGGACAAACGAGTATACCTGATGGTTAGTGATCACTGCATCCCATTCTCTCTTGTAACACCAGAGGAATCAAAAGAGCGTTATTTTTTTAAAGAAACTTCTTTTGAGCGCATCAGGGTAAATGTTTTACGGATGAAACGCAATAAAGTGACGCAAAAATGTGGGACGTTTTTGTCCAAGACGAGGAAGAGAGCGATAGCATGAAACACATAGCCATGGAGCAACAGATTATTATTAAGAGAACAGATTTGTATAAATCTAAACGAGATTTAAAATTAAGCTCTTCGAATTTGTTTCACTTTGCTTTATTTATTTATTCATTTTTCTTGAAAGCCAACATGTTTCTAACAACAATTTACGTTTGACACAAATTTTTTATGTAAATTGTTGTTTGGCAGAATTGCAGCTCATGTAGTTTGCTCAGAATACTAAAGAGCGAATGACAAGCGTCGCTAACTGTTTACGATTTATCCCTCGATATCGGTTTTCGGTCAGATCGATAATTTCGCCTCCCTAAATGTCTCAAGTAATTTGTGTAATGAAAAAACCATTGGAATCCACTGAAGGACTTCAGTTAAAATCCCTATACTTAAACGAGGCTACTGCTTTTACAATATATGTCTTATACGATAATCATATACTTAATTTATTGTGCTAAATGATCACAGAGGTCCCTGAACTAATGTCGTAACGTAATTCATAACCCTTTTATGATGTCCTGATTTTATTAACTTTATTGATTGCCATTGCGAACGTATAAAGATACTGTCTGCTCTCATAATTTGATTTATGTGGAGCTCTTCCTACTTTAAATTGACAATTATTCTGTTCTGGTCTGAGGGCGAGCGCATTTAAAGATAGCTTTGTGATAGTAGGTACCTACTACTACTACTAGGTACTGTAATCATTTTTTAAAAACCGATAGTATCATTACTAATGCGTTATTAAAATATTTTTTTTAATAAAGAAAATAATACGGTTTATCGTTTTTAAAAAAATATATAAATACTAGCTGACCCAGCAAACGTTGTATTGCCGATATTAAAATCGCGATACAAATGTAACTGTTGATCGTAGATGGGTGAAAAGTTGTATGTATTTTTTAATGCTGACTCATAATCAAACAAATTTAAAAAAAATGTAAAAAAAATTAAAAAAAAAATTCGTGTGGACCCTTAATATTTAGGGGTATGAAAAATAGATGTTGGCTGATTCTCAGACCTACTCAATATGCTCACAAAATTTCATGAGAATCGGTGTAGAAGCACTCAACAGGTAGTATTTTAATTTAATTAAAGAAATGAAACAAATTTATTGCTTGCTGACGCACGTGTAATTGAACAAGAAGGACATAACAGTAAACCCTTACAAAAATACATTAAACATGTAAATATAAACTTTGCTGGTTTAAAGCTGCAGGCGTCGACATATCCCCACCCGTGGGAAAACCTATTTCCCACCACCTTCAGCATCCTCAGTGCAGATTGGCAGTGGACAGATCTTGGTGACAGCACGTCGGAGTATCCCGTTGGAACATTTAACATCTGCGACCCTTGTCACTCCATCAGATCCTGGGTGAACTCCCACAACGCGACCAAAGCGCCATTTCAATGGTGGTAGATGATCATCCTTTACCACTACTAATGATCCCATTGTCACCTCACTTTTCGCCAACTGCCATTTAGACCTTGTCTGTAACTCAGATATATACTCTTTGGACCATCTGTTCCAAAAGTGTTGACGTAACTGCTCAATCCGTTGATAACGACTTAGGTGGCTTGTACACTGATCTGTGAGGTCACTTGTTGGTAACGATGTGAATGGTCTCCCAATCAGAAAATGTCCTGGTGTTAGTGGCATCAGGTCGTCAGGCTCCGATGACAGCGGGGTCAGAGGCCGTGAATTTAACAGGGCTTCAATTTGAACCAAAGTTGTGTTAAGCTCCTCGTACGTTAAATGACAATTTCCCAGCACGCGCACTAAGTGATACTTGGTCGACTTAACACCAGCCTCCCATAATCCGCCAAAATGAGGACTGTACGCCGGTATATAATGAATATTAATGCCTTCATTGACTGCACCTTCAGCAATCGAATCACAGTTGCTTTTTAGAAATTTAGAGAGCTCATTATAAGCACCTACAAAGGTGGTACCATTGTCGGAATACATATTAGAGGGTTTTCCTCTTCGCGCTATAAATCTACGCAATGCCGACAAGTAGTTATTGCTCGTTAAATCACCTACTAACTCCAAATGAATGGCCTTAGTCGTAAAGCAAATGAAAATGGCAATGTAAACCTTTACAAATCTGCAACCACGACCTTGACGACTTGCTGCGGTGATAGGACCAGCATAATCCACCCCTACGCTAGTGAATGGGTGTTCTCCTACAGCGAGACGCTGCTGTGGATAGTTCCCCATTATAGGGTTGACGGTTTGACCCTTCATGCGGCGACATAGCACGCATTGATGGTAGCATATCCTTGCTAGGTTGCGACCACCTATGGGCCAATACATTTCTCTAATTGTGGCCAAAAGAAGCTGGGGGCCTGCATGCATAAGACGTTTATGTTCATGTTGAAATAATAATTTAGTAAAACGATGTGTGGACTGTATTAAAATAGGATATTTTTTATCATATAAAAACTGTGAATTATTAAGGCGACCTCCAACGCGAATTATATTGTTTTTGTCTAAGAAAATATTAAATTTATTTAAAGAGCTCTTCGGAGGAAGTTTCTGTTTGTTTAATAGTAACTCATATTCAGGAAAGGACTCTTTCTGTACCATTTGAATGATTAAATACAACGAATTCCGTAATTCATCTTCACCTAAATAAGACGTTGGCATGATTTGCCTTTTGCAACGATTGATGAAACGTAACATGTACGCAACGGAACGCTGTAATCTAGTAAAGTTGGAAAAACGATGAAATTCAATAATTGAGTTTTGAGAGCTCTGGCTTTTCATTGTATGGAGAGTTATTTCTGGGCGAGTCTCTGGTAAGTCGCTTGCGACCGCGGTAACGTTAGGCCAGCCAGATTTTTCTAATTGAAGAAATTCAGGACCACACCACCAAGGGTCTAAAGACTTGATCAAATTAGCACCAACTCCACGAGTTATGAAATCTGCGGGATTCTGGCCGGTTGGAACGTGTCTCCATGGAAATGGATTGGTTTTTTCTACTATTTCGGCGACGCGATTACGAACAAATGTATTTAGTTTGCTTGGTAACATATTGAGCCATCCAAGAACAATTGTTGAATCCGTCCAAAATGTCACTTGCCTAATTTGAAGTCTTAACGAACCAATAGCCTTTTCATAAAGACGAGCTCCCATCACAGCACCGCACAATTCAAGTCTCGGAATTGTCAATGTTTTAATTGGCGCCACTCGACCCTTTGAGAACAATAGTCGTACTAAGACGTCACCTACACTATTTACACTACGAACATACACACAGGAACCATAAGCACGCTCCGAAGCGTCGGTAAATATGTGAAGTTCTACAGATTGATGTGAATTACATATAACACAACGTGGAATGCGAATGTTATTCAGAGTAGGTAATGTTACAATTATCTTAGACCATAGATCTGAGAATTCTGGTGGTAGTGGTTCATCCCACTCTATCTTTAATAGCCAGAGTTTTTGTAAAACCATTTTTAAGGTTATCACAAACGGTGCTAGGAGTCCTAACGGATCAAAAATCTGAGCAATAACTGATAATAAGTTGCGTTTCGTATTTTCGTTAGAAATATTTTTAGGACTATAAAAGCACAGTTTGTCAGTGTCTGTCAACCATCCAAGGCCTAAAGTTTTACTTGGCTCGGGAGAGCCGATATTTAAATTTACGGAAGATTGATTTCCTTCACCAACTAATGATAACTCATTCGACCTCCATTTCCGTAAAGGCAAACAGGCGGATGCAAGTTCCGTGGTGATGACCTGCTGTATAAATTTGAGTTCATCGACTGTGGCGCCCCCTGTGAGCAAATCATCAACGTAGAAGTCATGAATGATAATATTTGCAATCCGCTTGTCTTTACACTCTAACCCTATCTGTTTGAGGCATCTCGTGGCGAGATATGGAGCACTAGCCGTACCATAGGTGACCGTGTTCAGCTGATAAACATCGAGAGGCTGAGAAGGATCGTCACGCCACACGATTCGCTGTAAATGTCTGTCATGAACATGTACCGCCACCTGCCTATACATTTTTTCTACGTCGGCAGACAATACGTACCTATGTTGCCTGAAACGTAGAAGAATCGATAAGAGGTCATCTTGAACGGTAGGGCCGACCATCTGAAGATCATTGAGAGAAAAGCCTGAGGTAGATGGACTGCTAGCGTTAAAAACTACTCTCAATTTGGTTGTCGTACTGCTTTCTCTCAGAATGCCATGGTGAGGTATATCATATGTATGAAATATTGAATCGGTAACCGCGCACTTAGACATATGACCTAAAGATTCATATTCTGACATAAAATCATGGTACATTTGGTTGAATACATGATTTTTACTATTTCTGCGCTCCAATGAAAATAAACACTGCCTAGCACGATTTATTGAATTTCCTAATAAATTTGGATCTTGTTTAATAGGTATTCTAACACAGAAACGGCCGTCTTCTAAACGTGAAGTTGTTTTTTGAAAATATTCTTCACATAACCGTTCTTCTACTGAAAAGCTATGTGACTGAGGGCTTACTTCTTCAAGCTGCCAAAAGCGCGTAAGTTGGCTTTGAATGTCCTCACAGCTTTCGTTCATCATATCTAATTGAAGATAATTGCATTTGATATGCCGAGAAAAACCTGGTAAATAGCCGCTGTTAATCGGGCCAGAGACTAACCACCCAAGTCTAGTCTCGTAAAGAACCGGTTTTCCATGACCTAATTTAACGCGTTGAGTACCTAACAGGTTCCAAAACAGATCAGCTCCAATCAAAAGGTCAACAGTTGCAGGCTGATTAAAATTAGGATCGGCTAAGCAAATATCAGACGGAATACTCAGATTCAATAAACTTATTTTATTTGAAGGCACCTTATCAGTGATGGATGGCAAAATAAACCATTTAACATCAACTGTATAATCCTCACATAACGAGCTCAAAGGTGCGCTGCATACTTTACTTGTATGCGACAAAGAATTATTAATGCCTAGTATAGGTGTATCTATACGATGTAAAGGCAAGTTAAGCTGTTTGCATAAATTTTCCGTCATCAGGCATGACGTACTGCCACTGTCTAGTACAGCACGTGCTATGTGTTCACGATTCTCACTATCAAATAATTTGACTAACGCCGTAGACAATAAAACTTCACAGGGAATCGAACCCGGGACATGTACTGAAAGAGTCAACTTAGCGCTTGAGTCATCAGTACAAACAGCACTAGAGGCAGGACGTGACGAAACCGGTTTGTTATCATTGGTAGCCGTTGGTACAGCGGTCAGCGGCGCCGAGTTCGCGATGGGGTTTGGTTTCAATTCTGCTACGTGAACTAGTGTGTTATGTTTACGCCTGCAAATCTTACAGCCTGGTTTCTTGCACCGATTCGAAAAGTGGCCACTGCGAAAACAATTAAAACAAATTTTATAATTAGGCAACAGCTGTAACCTTGCACTATTACTAAGCGCTAAAAATTGAGGACAATTATTTAAAGTGTGTTCCCCGTGACACTTAGGACATACTTGAGATAGCGAGAGCGAAGAGTTAGATCTGTTGTGATTATTTTGAACGGAAATCATAGATTTAATTTTAGTATTAGATTTATTGCACTCTTTGGGACTATTATAAGCACTATTTCGAGATAATTCTAAAGTTTCAATTAAATCTGCGCGACTACGTATGAAATTCATGAAGGAGTTAAAGGATATAGGTGCATCCTTGTCTAATCGGCCCTTAAACTCCTCCCATTCACGATATGTTTTAGTATCTAATTTATGTGTGATAATGTGAATAAGAAGAGTGTCCCAATGTTTGACTGGTTCTCCTAACGATTCTAATGCACGCAAATTTTTATTTATTTGGTCGATAATACGCTTCAACGCAAATGACGACTCCTTTGTTATATGTTCAATATTAAATAAAGATGTTACATGATTTTGTACTAGTAACCGTTTGTTATTGAACCTTTCACACAGCAACGTCCATGCAACATTGTAATTACTAGTTGAAAATTCAATAGACTGAATTACCACTGCAGCAGTTCCCTCCAAAGACGATCGTAAATAATGAAATTTATTTATTTCATCAATGTCGTCATTGCTATGTATCAGACTTGTAAAAGTATCTCTAAATTCGAGCCAATTGTCGTAAGAACCACTAAATTTAGGCAATTGAATTGTAGGCAATTTAACAATGTTGTTGCGGTTTGCCCGAGTATGTTTTGAACTCTGACCATCCTCATTAGCTTTGCTAAATGACGTTAACATTTCGTGTGCTGTAGCGAGCATTTTATAATACTGCGACTCGAATGCATTCCTTTCTATCATCTGTCCATCAGGATCACTACTACACTCTAATCGCAACTGTACCTCGTCAAATTGCTCGTAGAGGGATTCCAATTTACCTATACGCAACTGTAACTCGCCTGCATCGGCAGCAGTCATTGAACTGGCAGTCAGGGTGCTCAAATAGCTGGTGAATGTCGTGAGACGACCCTTGAAACTACCGCGTTTCTTAATGAGTTCTTTTTCTTCGGACATTATGGAAGAACTAGTGCTTTGTCAACCTGGAACGTTATACAATGCAAATTAAATAAAGATAGGTAATAACTAACAATTTAAGAACCTACACAAATATTAGCTCTCGATATAAAGTCTTATCTCTAATTAACTTAATTGCAATGTACAAGGTGCCTATGTACCTATCCTTGATTGCTACAGTTTATTTAAAATTAATTACATATACAAATAATAAGATTTGAGGAATCTAGAACGCAATCTGTAATAAAATGTTATTAAATTAACAGTATACCTATATAATTGAGATATATTTATATCTCTCTATATAATATTATATGTTGATACTAATTTCTTACATTCGGTACCTATATGTTACAATTTTAGTTGCAAGAAAATTAAGTTACAACCTTCCATTAAGACTTACAATAATATCTGCACTGTAGATACTTATTGCTTATAATAATAATCACTGTTAATGAGGTATCAATACAGTTTGTGTCAATTATTAAGATAGTTAATTGATGTGGTTTAAACCAACAGTACTATTTGTAAGCACAAATTAACTTAATTTCAAATATAAAATATTTAATTAACACAAACCAAGTTATAATGCACGTGTGCTACCTGCTATTAACTAACAATGACAATGTAGGTATTTAGTTCACAATTAACATTAGTAGGTAATATTTATAGGTACTGACCTTTTAATTAAGCTTAATACTACCTGTTATCGAACACTGGGTGTATAAAAAGAATAATTGAGGCTTAACACAACTTAATCCTGATGCATTATGTCCAATCCAAATGAACCTTCTTCATAATAATTCACACCGGTAACCTCAATGACCTTGTGATTTTAATTCTTCTTAATTTCTTTTAATTATCGCTGAATTTCCAATGTACTCCAAGTAATTGGTAAAACTTATATATCCGGCTTGATCTAGGACCATGTAGAAGCACTCAACAGGTAGTATTTTAATTTAATTAAAGAAATGAAACAAATTTATTGCTTGCTGACGCACGTGTAATTGAACAAGAAGGACATAACAGTAAACCCTTACAAAAATACATTAAACATGTAAATATAAACTTTGCTGGTTTAAAGCTGCAGGCGTCGACAATCGGTCATGCCGTTTCGGAGGAGTACCGGAACGAACATTGTGACACGAGAATTTTATATATAAGATATTGATATTTATAATATGTATCGGATGGTCAGAATTTAATATACTTCTCTATCAGAGTGCCATTTTAGCCCGAAGCGGTAGTGTTATTAGAAATGACATCAAAAACAAATCTAAAGGAACCAATTTTGAGAAAATAAATGCCATTTATGCCTTTGTACACAGTACAAAGTTTTAACGATTTATCTCTGGCATTATTTACCTAGTCAACAATTTCGATATGTAATATTGTATTGAATTGTCGCCGCCTTTATGTCTGCTTCAAAAATAAGCAATATGTCTAAACCAGTGTTTCCCCATGTAGGGCCACGCCCCACAATTGGGCAATTTGGTAGTTAAGGGGATCAATTTAAAATGGACTCGACGCGAATTTGACCCTTTCGCTTTGAGTTATTAAAATGCAATGCTAGATATCGGTGAAATATTAAACAAAAAAGGAATATTCCAAGAATTTGCAATAGAACTTTTACTACCGTTTGCATCGTCATATTTAACTCAATGTGGATTTAGTGCTGTAAATGATTTGCTGATAGAAAAAAGAAATCGACTCGATATAACACAACGCGGTGACTTGAGAATAAATCTTAGTTAGAGTTTTATTATACGATATAAAATTGTAACCATATTTTTAAGAACAAAAAAGCCGGCTCTGTTTCTTGCGCTCGTTATTCTCATGTCTGAGGCACATTATTTCGAATTGTTGGTAGTTTTTGACGTGCAATCAGTGCCATCAAATCCTCGCCTTAAATCACATACATCGCAGTAAAACAGAGCTGCACTGAGCTGCATAAGATAACTTTTCGCAACAACAAACACACAAACCGCTTCATTCTAACATTGTCGAGTGTAATCTAGCACAATTATATAATCTTCCGATGTATTTGATAGAATGAATCGAGCGCAACTGAGAAAGAGAAAGGCTGTGTTGACAACGCGTCTCGCAGCGTGTCAACATTGATACCCCGATAACCTTATGGCTTGTTTACGCGCCTCGTTTGTTAACAGCGACGAATCGACCTCTGGGGTTATCAAACTTGCACCCTGCTCGTATACTGCGTGCTGATTTACCGAATCACCGGCTCACCGGAAAGTTTCTTTGGTTATTTTGAGTCAGTGGTGGCATAAGGTGAAATAGGCGAAATCTACGCGAAACTTCACCCGCGTCACGTTGACGTCAGGCATTCTAAAACCGTGTGTTTTTACACGCTTTTTATAAGCTTCACCTGTATGTATATTTGTTTGTAATCGACCCATTACGGCCAGTTTTCGTTCAAACTTCGTAGATTTATCGAGGACCGATGACAATACATTAATTTGATAAAATTATACCATTTTTCTATTTGCAAAATAATATTTTTGTTAATTTATATAATCTTTTCATCTATCGTCGATAAATTAAATTCCAACCATTATCTTTTCAATTAAAGCGTAATTTTTAGTTTTTTAAACTACTTTTATTTAGTATTTTCTTTGATTAACGTGTAATTGTAACTGTATTTATACATTACATTTTTGCGTAAAAGTTAGATTTTGGGTCTAGACTCTGGACTGGACTCAGTCTACCTGAAAACGAGATCTGAAAAGGTCTTGAAACGTTGGGTTAACTATAATCTAATGTAAAAACACAGTTACAATTTTACGCGTTTTAATCCTTTAAAAGTGTTCTATTCAAACGTTTGTTATGTCTTTGTGGAATTAATTACCGGATGCAGTTTTCCACTTTAGACAAAAGACTTGTCATCACCACGTTGCACTTTTCCCACCACTTATGAAGTTTTTTTTGGAGCTATGTGCACTTTGTCATTTTGCCACTAGCAGTGCGATCGAGCCACTCCGTTAACTAATTGATGATAAGCATCAAAGATTCAGGTTTGTCTCGGATGATACGCGAAAGGGAATCTTCTTTTATTGTATTTCTTATGTTTGACGGCATTACGCCTTTATGAATCTAAAAACACTCGGCTGCCTCGATCTCTTATGTTCTTCGACCGAGTATGTGTTGGTATATCTATCGATAGTACAATAAACAAACATTCAAGTGATACCTAATTGTTTTTAAGTTGTAGCAATATTTATGACCAGACTATAGTATTTTTAATATCTTCCCCTGTCCCTACGTCTTTCTGTGTCATGCCTATCCCTTCGTTCCTTCTCCCTATCTCTTTCCCTCGGACGGTCCCTATCTCTCTCCCTCTCATGATCTCTTTCTCTTCTTCGCTCACGGTCTCTGCTCCTAGAACGTTCTCGTTTTCTTTCCTTATCATGTCTTTCATCACGGGATCTGTCTCTTTTTCTGTCCTTATCCTTTTTAGTCTTCTCCCGCCTATTTTCTTTAGACTAAGTTATAGTTAGTTCTTTAATTTAAAATAACTTTGTAACTCTATCAGAGTAACAACACTTGAATCACTTGTCTCGCGCTCTCGTTTGCAATCGTGAAAAATATTGGCAATAGTAACGATTATTTGACCAGAATAGATCGACCTAATAAAGGGACGGTCTGTATTGCTCAATGGCCAATATGCCGACACGGATGTGACCGCTGCTCTTGAGACCGTTGCTCAATTTAATATAGAAACTGATTGCGCCAATCTCGATGTCTGTTCATGATCTATCAAATCAAATGAAAATAAATGTATTGACTACCGATTTGTCTTACAATAGGAATCCAATATTTATTTATTGAATGGTTTACCAACACATTTCCATCAGAAATTGCATCTGGTATCAGCTCGATCCATTTGACCGCGTACAACGCAGAGCAGCTGAAATTGTCAGGGACACAGTAAAGTAAGTCGCTTCATTGTGTGTCTTCCACCGCATTTATCACGGGGAGTGTTCCGAAGAGTTGTTTAACCTGATTCCTGCCGCCGAATTCCACCTTAACACGCCACACCACAAATTAGGATACCGTCCCCACCATCTGGATGTGTGGCGGTCCTCCACAGTTTTCAAGGAGCTTTCGTACGCTCGTTTGTCCTCCTATTCCATAAAAAAAACATATTGGACCTCACAAAAATTATATATTACCATCTCATAATGAAGTTCTAATTGCAGGTAAATACAACACACACTTGTTTATTTAAGTCTAATTCGTATACAATTATGCGAAAAAAAAAATGAAAGAAGGAAATTATTAGAGGAGCAATTTTTTGTACTGTGCATTTGGTATGATAGTTCTTAACGAGTATTGCACGATAATTTTCCATAATATCTAAGCTATGCTGCTGTAAAATAATATTATGTCTGTTTTTGTTTTTTGCTTTAAAATATTATCATCGCGACAAATCCGCGTTAACAACAAGCTATTAATGCCCAAATTGTTTGTACCATGTTACATATGAAACTTTTACAATTTTAGTCTTAAGTCTTGGTACAGCAAAGACAATGCGAGACAACATGTGGCCAGCAATCCAACTGCGGACGTCTAATATGATAATTTAAAGTATTCAGTTGTATGTAGTTTCCTTACTTTTGCTTCGTGCACCGCAAGCAATAAAAGGAATGTATGCGCTCTTTATGATCGATATGACATTGGTAGTGTGGGCTCCAAAGCAATATTCTAAAACAGAGGGAACTAAAGCATTATTGGTGCATTTTTTTTAACGGAATAGGAGGACAAACGAGCGTAAACCTGTTGTTAAGTGATCACCGCCGCCCACAATCTCTTGCAACAGCAGAGGAATCACAGGAGCGTTGCCGACCTTTAAGGAAGGTGTACGCGCTTTTTTTGAAGATACCCATTTTGTAGTACGCGGAAGAAAGGTCCTTGAAAACCGCACTGTGTAGGACCGCCACACATCCAGATGGTGAGGTTTAAGAGCAGTTATGGTTTTAAAAATGTTACAACTTCTAACTATGATGTCCATATGACTTGTAAAAGATAACTTTTAATGCAATAACTAGTCCCAAGTCGTGAATTTGATCGCCTAACGGCCGTTCCCAGTATTTAGTCTATCTCCGGTTGTGGCCTACTTGAGATAAAAAATAAATCGTAACTATCGTTGACTTTTCTGTCCCAATAAACTTATCGACGGTAACTATATATACTTTATCCGTACACACTGTCTGTCAATGGGAGGACGTGTAGGTTACCAGCGATAGAAGTTTGTATGGATATTGCAATTCACGCGTCTCAATATAGGGCGATAATAATGACTTATCGGGTATATTGGGGCAGCTTCAGATTATTGACAGCTAATTACTGACAGTAGAAGGTAGTAATTAATCTCTATCTGTAGATAGTATATTGGGAACGGCCGATGAAATTTAGCGTGAAATGTTAATAAAGATGCATATTGAATAATTTAAAAAAAAATTGGGTTTGCACCAATAAAGGAAAAATTTGAGTGAAAATGTTTATTGGCCAAGTCGTTTATAAATATAAAAATTAAATAATACTTAAATCTGAACCTTTTTGTTCGACTAACGTTACTTCAAACTCTTTCGATTCACATCCTAAGACTACAACTTTCTGGAACCTCGGAGACTTGTTCGCGATGAACAAAAGAAAGATTTGGATATCTTCTCAAACATTTACATTTGGTCTGTCTTATCAGAATTTTGTTATGGTTTTTTCTCTAAGTAGTGCAAAATATGTCCTGTTCAACAAGTAGAATTAGAATGAAGGTTGTGTTGACAGTCAGATGATGTATAATAATTGACGTAGTACGTGATGAAGTTGTATTTTTTATGTTTTTTTATATGTCGAATAACTGAAAAGCTCGGGAATTTGCTGCCCTAAGAAATTCTTCTTAAGAGGACTTCTCCAAGAGAATTTTTCTATTTTTTTTTGTTATATTTTAAACGGTTAAACCGGTATCATCATATTGTTGTTAGAAAAGTAAATCAGCATATCAATTAGATCATAAAATAGAATAAATATAATATAAAAAAGCCTTTATTGCTGCTTTTCCTTACAATTAGTATATACGTGCCTACTTACTACACTTACGGCCGTTTTCAATAACCTATCTATCCTTAGTTTAACTTACTAGAAGTAAACAAATGTATACTTTTACGCTTATTTATATAACAATAACCTATTGACAGATAGCAGTGGACTATAACTATATTGGACATAACTATGGATAGATAAGATCTTGTCATTAAACGGTGACAGCAATGTATCCGTAAGTTAAACTATGGATAGGTAGGTTATTGAAAACGGCCGTTAATTGATTTAATCTATTCTGTTATTTGAACTATCGGCAACTGGATGTTTGTGTAGGACAGCTTGTCTGTCGACAAAAGCCTCCTCTAAAGGTTTACACGTATTTCTGTCTCTTGCTAAACGGCATACCAGACCCGATAAAATAATATTTTTGTTCTTATTATGTTCCTAGTTCAAATTATTAATAGATATAATAATATATGTAACAATAGTATTGTTTTTTTTTTTTTTTTTTTAAAAACATTAGAACAACTGATAAAATTAAAAGTTTACTATTATTAAGTACACTGTGCTATTATCAATACTATGATTACAAAAAATGTTATAATACAACAGAAGTAAACTATGAAATGAAAATTCATTTACAGTCTTATCATTTTATTATTTACGCTTATCAGTTGGCATATGATATTATCTAGGTCACTTAACTAACTTTTTATGAGGGTTAGTGTCCTTTAAAGTTTAACAATTCTATTAAAATATAAATATGTGTGCTATTCCATGTATTGGTGGCGAATGCAAATTTTTCTAATATTTTGAATTACAAGTTTGAAAATTGGAGCATGGACTTCCAATTAAGTTTGGGAAAAAGAAGAAGGATCAAATGTTTATCATTTTGAAGGTATAATATGTCATATCGTCCTGGAAACACAGCCCAAGGAAGCTCATTCCACAGTTTGGTTGTCAGTGGAAGAAAGTTCCATGAAAACCGCAATGTAGGGGAACGCAACAAATCCAGACGGTGGGGATAAATGATGAATATAAACGCATAATCTATATATTATATTTGTGAAGCTTATCTGTTGATACGCGACCATAGTAAGTAAAAATATATAAGCACGCGATAAACAAGGCTACACGAGGAGGCTGTGCGGTTTTTGAGACTGCTTGCCGGCTAGCACTTAAGAGTTATTAAATCAACTATAATTTAATTACAATATAATTTTGTTTCAATCTGAATACTAAATAATAATAAATATCATATATATATATTATATGCTGATCCAGCAAACGTTGTATTGCCATATGAAGTAATAAAAATAGATGACGACCGATTTTCAGACCTACCCAATATATGGTACATAAAATTTATCGTACTACAATAATTATTATTATATTCGATTGTCATCATTTTTTTTTTATGGAATAGGAGGACAATCGAGCGTACGGGTCACCTGTTGTTAAGTGATATCTTGCAACCCATTTGCGAATCTGTGCACGGAACCGAATAATATAAATATCGCGATACAAATATAGGTGTTTATCGTAGACGGGTGAAAAATTGAAGTTGTAATTAATGCTGAATCGTAATAAAAAATTAAAATTTATAAAAAAATAAAATAAAGATGTTGGCCGATTTAAATACACAGAAAATTTCTTACAAATTGGTTCAGCCGTTTCGTAGGAGTTTGGTAACAAACACCGGGACACGAAATTTTAAATATTAGATATATCAATATAAAATTTTAATAAATTTACAAATTTTTAGTAGTAGTAGTATTTTAAAAAACAGATATTTAAATAAATCGATCGAAGGATTCGTTTGTAGATACGATGTCTACATCCCTACACACTACTCGCGCTAAGCTTGCGTATTTCAAGACTAGTAAGGAAGACGTTCTTCTCCCCCGCGCGCTATAAAATGTTTGCCTGTACTAACCTCTAACGATTGGTACATGTAATACAATAATATTCAGATTGAGTCTCATATTTTGTAGTTTTAGTTTCATTATCAATGTAAACAGCGCTATCTCGCTGTTGTTGTATTTTTGTCATTAATGTCACATTCAAGCCCAGCTAACAATGTGTGATAACGTATTTGACTATTCTGTTATTAAATATAAATATGTTTTTCTGCATGTTTAGTCTAGTGTGTTATCATTAAGAAGGACATTCTTGTTTTGTTTATGTTATCTTGTTGTAAAAGCATCAAAGGTTTTATGCCCTTCACCAACACTTTGGTAAAGATGCAAAAGTGGCAAGAAAGTCTTGCTGATTTTTTAAATCGACATATATCGAAGGCGACGTTCTCTACTACGGTAACGATAGGTAGCGCTCAAAAAATGCTATTTTTATAAACAATTAATATAATCGATAAAAATAAACCAATTGAGCAACAAAAACAGGACTCTCGATGATATTATCATCCAGCCACAGCACCCGATCACGAGCATGACATAAGAACTAGCCGTGGCTTCCCTCGACTATATTCAGCGAAGGGAACGACCCTCGCCATGACGCCGCCACAAGCAACGAAGCAATCCAGTAACAGGAGTAATCTCTCGTACTATCAAATAAGTGAGTGTTCCGTTACAATACAAAGCATAGCAATCAAGCATAATTTTTTTTTGATGCTACGTAGGTAATTCAGTCGTTCCCGATCACGATATCATCTTGTCTTTGAGCAATCAGGAATTGATGCTAATAGTATGCACGTTCAAGCCGAATTCCACGTTAAATTTCGAAGTTCCGCGTGCATCATTTTGATGTCTGGCATTCTACAACCTACTAAACGTGCTAGCGAGGAACTTCTTGCCTCGAACAACCACTTTGTAGAATAAATTTTTCCGAACCGATATGACTTAGGGACCGTCAAGCTTACTCCCCACTTAAAGGCGGTTGCCTTACTATTTCAAATCACGTGAGCCTCTTGCCCATTTCTTCCTCTTATATAAAAAAAGTTACCTTCCTACTAGATATTTTGTTAATTCCTATAATCAGCAAGTAATATATTTTCATGCATCTAATTCTGCAATTGAAGTTATATTTACAACTCTCGTCGACTAGTAGGTACAGGTACTTTATTTTGTTGATACAAATCATGTGCTAAGTCATCGCTGCCCGTATTTACTCAAGTGTCACTCACGACTTCACCGCGAGCGTCTAATTTGAATCTCACGTTTTCATCGCTACAGGTTGGTTTTTGATTATCTGCGTTATTTACTTAATTCAATATTCTGTCATCTGTATCATAACAGTTATAAGTGTAGGTATTTAAATTTTCATTTGTCTTAAATAAAATTACTCCAGAAAACAAGGGCGCTTGAAACCTACGCTTTCTCTTGCGCATATTCTATTAAACAAAATCACTTGATGATTATAATTGTTTATTTAAACTGTAATTATATAACCAGTAGCATATAAGCTAGTCAAATCAACTCAGACTTTTCGTGAGCTATCTTTTTTTTTTCGGATATAAGAGAACTGTTGAGTACTGGCCTCGCAAGTTTTCTACTGTTCTAGTCGATAATATGTATCTAATAACAATTACCCTGAGACCTAGGTACCTACATGATACAACGTTCTGGATGATTTCTGAAGTACGATAGTATCACATGGGCTTATCATTATTGGCGTTTCGGGTATTTAAGGTGGGTCATCAGTGCTGCTGTTTCAATAGCATCATCAATATATTAAATTGGCATATTCAACCGGATTAGATAATAATTAACAAGTAAACCGCTAGATGAGCTGGAAGTAAACGGAAGTTAGCAGTGACGAGAGCTAACGCTTCCACGTTCCCTTAAGTTTTAAATCGAATAAAAGTAAAATTTTGTAGCTACCTTCATCTTTAAGAATCTACGAATTTTTAAATTACCTCGAGACTCAATAATGTTAAACATAAATTATAATATGTTAAAGATGCGAGAGAGCAGTGTTTTTCACAATCAACTTGCGCCTGCGAAAGATTTACAGCGGCCAGTGCGATGGTAAAACGCGAAGTTATTTCCGACTGATTCAGCTCTGTATTTACTCTGCCGAGAATAGTATCATCGATATTATACGCGGAGTTAACCGCCGGCAATGTATTTATTTATTTACTCGACACTACATACGAAAGATTTTCTTTTATTTCGAGATGGAATTTTGAGGTTGCACGCGCCGAATATTGAGACCTGTCGGATTTCGTTTGGGTGTAAGAAAATAGTGATATATGGAATGTACTTTACTAATATTAATGTATGAATTACTCATAATATATAAATATTTATATCTTATCTATCTTACTAGCAAACCTTGTATGGGACGATGATGCCTTTGTTAGTAACATGACAGCTGTGTGGTTGTTTACAGTAAAGTGTAATTAATCAAATTAAATTAGCCGTAATTAATCGGATCATTAATAATTAGAAATGTAAACAAATAAAAATCATTAGTTAATACATACTATATATAAACGCATTAAATATTAGTGCAGTTACTGTGTGAAATGCGCGGGTCATTATAAACAGAATTCTGTTGGAAACTATATGTTATGTTTTTAAAGTAGGTAGTAGTTATCACTTCTAGGATTCATACACAAATAAAATGGAGCCACAACCTGAGAATTGAACAAAGCATACAAGATTTTATGACGATATGTCACTCGAACGGTTAGCTCAGTTGGTTAGACCACTGGCACGGAACGCCAGAGGTTGTGGGTTCGAGTCCCGCATCGTTCATAAAATTTTGTTTTTCAAATTTTGTTTGTGTACTAATCCTAGACGTGAGGGTTATGACTTTAAAAACATAACAAATTCTTTAGATTTACAAGAGCGACATCTCAAGTCAATTTCCTAATATGCAAATATTGTGGTTGAGCAGGTTATCAACTGTAAAGTAGATCCTATAGATGAAGCCACAACCTGAGAGTTGAACAGAGCATACAAGATTTTATGACGATACGTCACTCGAACGGTTAGCTGAGTTGGTTAGAGCACTGGCACGGAACGCCAGAGGTCGTGGGTTCGAGACCCGCATCGTTCATAAAATTTTGTTTTACAAATTTTATTTGTGTATAATTCTGTTATTCCAACTACTAATGTGCTATCATATCAGAATATAATTAACGTGATGAAAAAATGCCAAATTTATGACTATAATTATGAATCATCTCTTATCGTATAATTCTTATTCTTCGTGTTTGTTATTGATTTGGATTATGAAATTCGACTGCGTGGGGTTGGATACCTGGTAGGTAGAGCTGCGGTCGATTTCTAGAAATTCTTTGTTTTTTTTTTTTACAAAAAAATGTGACTTTTTAGTTTTATTTTTCGCATTTAATCATAAATTTTTCCTTTGTTTGCTATTATCACGCACGTAAAGACACGCTCCGGTGATCTCGACAAAGACCGCTAGTATATTATATCAGTAGAACCTCGTCGTCGCGTCAGCTTAAGCAAACACGACCTTCGAATTATGGTGGGTGCCATATACCAATGATTAAACATCTTTTCACAATTATTGGGGTAACGGTCAGCCCTAAGTGGAGATTGTCTGGGCAAGAACGAAATTTTACTGATTGTAATCCTAGAATATACGGGAGTGGTCGACGAACAATTAATATGAAATGTTTGCGAACATATGTCTGTGATTCTACATGACGTGCGCTTTTCTCAAGAATTTTTTTCCTACGCGCTCTCACTTGGTGGAATTAATTACCGGCTGCTGTATTCGGGAATCGATACGACTTAGGAACTTTCAAGCTTCGAGCATTAATCTCCCACCTCAAAGGCCGGGAACGCAATCTTTATTTCTGATTGAGCTATTTGCCCGCTTTATCCTTCTCATATAAAATATAAATGCCTGTTTTCCTTCCACACATCAAGAATTTTAAACTATTTCACTTCCCTTACTCAAAATTGAATCGATAGCCCTGCAAATAGAATATTTACTTACAAAAACTGACTAAGTCGAAACTGGAGAACTCATTAATACGATAATAGACACGAGTCCCTGTCACGTTTTGGTGGAAAAAATTCTATCGTCTCTCTTTCCACTCCACCTTCGGCCCTTGCGCTGCATCTTCAGTTGGAGTGGAACCAATGTTAACACTTCCTGTATTTTTTTAAGAACTTTTGGTTACAATTTGTTTGTTTCAAACTCTGTCTGGGCAAATACAAAACAGACCTGTATGATATCAAACGTTTAATGTCAAAGATGTACCGAAACAATGCTTTGACGTTTTAATCATTTTAAAAGAATTATCACCAAAGTGCTGTAATATCTGGAACCCATACTATAGGATATATATCGATGAAATAGAGAATATCCAATCAAAATTTGTAAAGGTATTAGAATATCGCCTTCAGCATTATGGTTCTAGTTATGAGGAATCCTGTAGCCACCATAAATTAATGCAATTAAAAGACCGGCGAACTTTACTAGATATGTTATTTCTGTATGACGTGTGCAACAACAAAATTGACTGCCCCGAACTTACATCTTCATTCATGCAATTTAGAATCCCGAATAAGCGTACAAGGCATACCACCCTTTTTAATGTCCCAATTACTCACTCTATTTATGCACAGAATTCGGTGGTCTGCCGTACCCTTAGCTGCTATAATAAACATTTTTTACCAACAGATATATTCGTCCATACTAAAAGCTCTTTCAAAAAAGAAATCATTTTAAGTATACTGTAATCGAAGAGTTGAAAACGACTTAAGACATACGCACATACACTCATACGCACATACACTCATACACACATAAACTCATACACACCTTTATATTTATTAGTTTTTTTTTTTTTTATTTAATCATAGTTTAATTAGAGCGTTAAATGTTATACCATAAATAGTGTGAACCTGTAATTGGCAGTCGGCCATCGCATAATATTTTTGTTATTAGTTTAATTTTTGTGTGCTGTTGGTTCAATAATAAAAAAATAAAAAAAAAGTGGATCATGAATCAATTTTGTCGATGGTGCCTTGGACTAAAAAATATTTATTCTATGTTGGACCTAGGAGTTCTAATGGCCATGTATAGATAAAAGCCTTTCAGACAACGTTTTGACAGCACAATAACAGGTCTTTTTATCCGCGGAGGATTTAATCAATTACTGAAGCGCAATAACAAGCACGATAAATAAAACAAGGGACGAGCGCGTCGAATTTGCAATTTGGCGAGCGTCGGTCCACTTGATCCAATTACCCGATGATTGTTGGTGCGGAGAGGTCGTGTTGGGCTTGTGTTCACACTACGCACTAATTAGGGATTTAGCGCGCCGCCCACATGTGTTCGCTCTGTATGTACGTGACGGATCACTAATTGAATTTGACCGCAGATTAACGCTGACAGATTGTTGGAATCATAGACTATATATCTTACTTATATCTTTAAACGAGCAATTCTTGTATATAAATATAATATAATCTGAATCTCGGAAACGGCTCCAACAATTTTCATAAAATTTAGTAAAAAAGGGGATTTCGGGGGCGATAAATCAATCTAGCTAGGTTTCAATTTTAAAGTTCAGTTTTCTCAGATGGCACATTGGTTGATCGGGAAAGCAGAAGACCCCGGTTCGAATCCAGATGTCCTATTAGTTATTTTTTGTTCAAGTTTTGAATCTTATTAAAAATCCTGTCGTCCTGGTACTACTAGTTTATACCAACAAACCGTGCGAGGGAGACAAAACATCAAGATAGAAAAGGTGAGCGAATCTATTGTTGCTGTAACCAATTTTGATTGACAAGTCGTAAACTCTTGCCACTTTAAGCATTAGCTCCTTAGTATTTTGAATATTAAACACGTTATCCGAATGTCTATGTGTCAAGTGGAAGTCTATGGTGTCAACGACCTTTAAACTAAGTCCACCGTAATAAAAATTGTCCTAAGTATGAATGTTGGTGAGTGTGCGTCATAATACCTTCTATTTAAGAGAGGAATTAGGCATAAAAACACAATATGTACAATAGTGGCGAAGGTGATATTTAAATAAGTGGCGTTTCGTCCATAGAATTCCATGAACTGCATACTGACGCAATTAAATGATTTGATTTGATTTGATTTGACGTCTTTCTGCCGACGTCACGTACACGTTAATCTAGCAAGGTTCCATCCCTATTCCAACCCGCGGGATTTAATCATATTGTAGCTGCTAATGTTATCTATATCTATATATGTATATAAAAATGAATTGCTGTTCGTTAGTCTCGCTAATACTCGAGAACGGCTGGACCGATTTGGCTAATTTTGGTCTTTAATTATTTATGGAAGTCCAGTGAAGGTTTAAATGGTGAATAAATATGAAAGTGTTTGGAATTAAATAAAAACAACAATTTTATTTTTCCTTTGATGTGTCCCCCGTCGTCCGATATTTGTTTTGTATGGACATATTGCGTTAATAAATTCTCTCATAGAAATGAGTGAATTTATTGACGCACGGTTTGACAGTTCTGCTGTAAAACAATTTCAATACAACAACAGGGAGTATATTTTACGAAATAATTCTTGATGTTATGATATATATTATTGACAAATTCATATAAAACATTATTTTATTTATTATATGCAGAACAACGTCTGTATATCATCTATCTCTGTCTCTGTCTATCAACTAGTCTATATATATAAAAATCAATTGCTGTTCGTTAGTCTCGCTAAAACTCGAGAACGGCTGGACCGATTTGGCTAATTGTGGTCTTGAATTATTTGTGGTGAAGTCCAGAGAAGGTTTAAAAGGTGAATAAATATGAAAATGCTCAATGATGAATTAAATAAAAACAACAATTTTCTTTCACCATGATTCAGCATTAAAAATACGTACAACTTCAAATTTTCGCCCTTCTGCGATCTACAACTATATTTGTATCCAACCATTCACAAATCCGCTATAGAGTTGCAAAATGGCAATCTTATAAAATAATTGTAGTACGATATATTTGGTAAGTCTGAGAATCGGTCGTCAACTATTTTTATTCCCCAAAATTTTAATTATTATTTTTTTTCTTATTACTTAATATGGCAATACAACGTTTGCTGGGTCAGCTAGTACAGAATAATATTTATAAGTCATTGAAATCTAACCGTAGGTATGCGTTAGAGTGGTACTTGAGAGTTCATCAAAACAATATTCTTATCCATTGTGAAGGTGAATACCTCAAGTGTTGCTGTACACTATTGAATTCCAAGCGTATTCAATTCAATACCTTTCTCTGCCACTTACGAGTAACATAAATTATACTTACATAACACAAATAAAATTTGAAAACAAATTTTTATGAACGATGCGGGACTCGCGGGAAAATTTTGTTTTTAAATTTTATTTGTGTATTATCCCTAGAAATGTGGGTTACCTCTTTAAAATCATATCAAATTGCTTGGATTTGCAAGAGCGACATCTCAAGTCAATTTTCTAATATGGAAATACTGGAGTTGAGCAGTAAAGTAGATCATGCAGATGAAGCCACAACCTGTTGGATTGATGAGTTGAACAAAGCATACAAGATTTTATGACGATACGTTAGGTACCGAACGGTTAGCTTAACACGAGAGGCCGTGGGCTCGGGTCCCGCATCGTTCATAAAATTTTGTTTGTGAATTAATCCTAAAAGTGAGGGTTATCACTATAAAAACATAACAAATTGTTTATTCTTACGTAATTTAAAAATAATATTTACGTTTTTAAATGAAGTGTTGAAATGTCTCGTTCGTCCGTATTCTATTTTAATTTGAATGTAATTAAATACCTCATTGTTAGATGGAAACTGGATTCGTGTTGGTTTGTAAACACGTCTTGTTTGTGGGCGGGCGGCCTTGACTGAGCGAAGGACGACAACCGTGCGCCTGCGCAGGGGCGCGGTAGTCACGCGATTCATTGATGTAACTGTTTACCTCTACATTGATGCAATATAAATAAAATGCAAGCGTCTGTTTGTATACACAAGTTGTCAGTTTTCACTTAAAGAAATAAATATTATGACTGTTCATTGTCAGTACATTTATGTAAATTTAATATGCGTACACAAAAATCGTCACCTTTTTGCTCTTAATTGTGATTTCCATTATTATAACACTATAAATAATGGATTGCTTGTGACTAATTCTAGTAGGCTTCATATAAGATACATAATACCTTTAAGGGTAAATGTATACACTTTTATAATAAAGTCCCAGTCACTGTTCAGGCATTATCTATAAAAAAAAATGTTTTATTAAAAAATGGCTCTGTCATAAATCCTGCTACTCCACAGCTGAATATCTAAGTGATCGGACAGCCTAAGACTAGATTATGATTATTTTATAGCAATAGCAATGACAGTACAATATTGTATATTTCATTAAAAAGAGCGCAAAAAAGAAACTGGGAGAGTTTCTTGCGTGCCTTTACAGTACGGTACTGATGTCTACCAGAAATCCTGTTTATTTAATTACGATTACTAATTTGTCTGACAGTTTCAATTCATCTCTGAAACAGCACGGTATTGTTTTTTCACGTCTCGGTAGGTACATATATTAAAGTTTGCTATAATTTATTAGGGGTAAATTAATAGGTTGAGAAAAAATTGATAGTTACTATCTTTAAAGTAAATCTGGAAAATGTGTTTAATTTCATCATGTTTGCACTACAATCGTTTTGACTAATATAACTGTGCTAATGCTAACAGCTACAGTTTAATTCGGTACCCAAATGGTATACCACCAACAGGGATTATTGACCAACGGCCATTTTCAATAACCCATCTATCCGTAGTTTAACTTACTAGAGGTAGACAAATCTATCCTTTTACGCTTAGATACTAACATTTCAATAACTTATCGACAGATAGCATTGGACTATAACTAATATTATAACTATGGATTGATACGATCTTGTCTCTAAACGGTGATAGCAATATATCCGTAACTAGATATTGTATAACGTTATTGAAAACGGCCGTAAGTAAAAAGGCATTTATTTTCTCAAAATTGATTCCTTTAGAATTCTTTTTGATGCCATTTCTAATAACTGCTAGATACTACTACCGCTTCGGAAACAAATGGCGCTCTGAGAGAGAAGAAGACTGTACTAGGCGGTCTTATAAGGCATAATAAATTGAAATAATATGAAATCCTGACAATCTGTAAGAGTGTGTTGACTATCCCAACTATAAATGTGGTTACGATCCGCAACTCGCTGAGTGAGTTAGTTAGTTTAAAAAGGTATTTATTTACCATAAGGTTATATACAATACAATGGATACTGTACATAATAACTTATGAACAATTATTTTACTTAGACTAATTACGTCTTTCTTAAATATTTAGATGGAAAACAATATACACTTAATAAACAAGAAAATGACATAGGTAGGTAGTAAAATACAAAAATATCTCGCTAACATAAAGTCATACAAGTTTTAAAGTATGTACTTAATTGAATTGATCCGAAAATTGCTGAGTGTAAAATTGTTAGTTCAGCATAGTGAACGACCACTTTGGTCGGACAAAATCTCACGGCTCACCGAAGGGAGTCCTTGGCAGTCGGGGCCCGCTATTAAATATAAAATACCTATGCCTGAAAATCTCTTCTACATCCAGGTAGCGAGAGGCGAAATAATCGGCAAAATCGCTTCACCTAATTTATAATATAAGATTGAAAACTCTATATTGGATGCCAAACGAATGTATAAAATGTTTCTTTTACAAATGTATTTCAAAAGATCATAGTGTTTTTCATATAAGTACTAAATCTGAATCTCGGAAACGGCTCCCAACGATTTTCATAAAATTTAGTATACAGGGGATTTCGGGGGCCATAAATCGATCTAGCTAGGTTTCAATTTAAAACAAAAAGTAGTTTTATCCGAGTTTTAATGAGAAACAGCTACAATAACATTAGAATATAAAGGTAAAGGAGACGGATACCCTTTCATAAATTATTGGGCCAAGATGTAAAAGGTTGAAATTGGTGTTAATAAATAGCTTATAAATTTAAAAAGCATCACAGAATTTGAGGAATTTTGGCAATCTGAAAGCAGAGTTATAGGAGGTTTTGTAAAATTGAGGTTCTGCAATATATGGGCATCAATCTATATTAAAACAGCTGAATTTTGAAATGCGATTGCCTTTTTGTTGTACGGTAATGATCGTACAAGTTTAGCAATATCAGAAGTCAAATAGAAAGAAGGAAAATATCAATAAAACAACGGTAAACACTCAAATGACAAATCGCGTAGGTACGCACAAACGATACTACAAACGAGTGATTGACAATTGACATTCTAGACATTTCTGTAGCTGTCACTGTCAGCACAGATAAAAAATACAGAACGAGATTCAGAATCGACTTTTTCTTCGATGGATTTCTTTGTATGTAATATTAAATTGATATTTTTTTTAACTAAAGACGTTATGTTAATTATAATGTATTTTTAGGTACTTTTATTGAATCAATCATCTGGTGCAAGTGGTTTTGGGTTGAATAATGAATTGTATTAACTCATTCACATTAATCGATTATAGTAATCGATATCCCATTTTAATCGTGAATTTTAAGATAGTGAAAACTTAATTTTAAGATTTCTCGTTTTCTAGATCATAAATCAATCATAGATAAATCAGGGTAATTTTCTATATTTTGAAATAGAAAAATATGACAATTTTTTTAAACCATATCTCCACTTCTTACATTTTGGCCCAGACATCCCCGTCTCCTTTCGCCACTATATTTGTATACAGTTTTTGACTGTAATAGCTCAGATGGGACATTGGGTGATCCGGAAAGCAGAGGAGCCCGGTTCGAATCCAAATGTTTTTTGTTCAAGTTTTGTACATTCTTAAAAATCCGAGAAGGGCTTGGTCGTCTTGATATTTATGTTAAACCTTAATACTTAGTACCCACAAAGTAGCTAGTTGTAGCCGCTATTTGTGAATGCGACCGCAACTCAGTAAAAAAGTATTCATAATTCCAATGTATTTCACCGCAGGCTTTAAAAATAGGTCAACGAGAAAAGCCTGCTTTATATTCATTCGCTTTTTGTGACTATAAAAGAGCAATTTAAAATGAGTTTAGTTGTGGCTTAACTTTAAATCGGTTTTCTTTGTATCGTTTCCTATAACACTATTATGCACATATTTTACTATCGTTTATTTTGATCGTTTTGAATACCTACCAACTGTCTTCTTGCCATCTTTGAGTAGGTATTTCACAACTCTCCAAACCTGACAACTTGAGAGTTGATCAAGACACATCAAGATTTATGAACCTTACGTCACCCGCACGGTTGGGTCAGTTGGAAGAGCGCTCGCACGGAACGCGAGAGGTCTGGGATCGAGTCTCGCATCGTTTATAAATTGGTTTCAAATTTAATTTATGTAATTGATCCCAGAAGTGAGGGTTATCACTTTAAAAAATAACAATTTGTTTAGTAATAAAATCTTCTTAAATGCAATATGCATTGATTTATTTTAGCAAATAACACAACGGTTAAGCAAGGATTAACATAATTATAAACATTGAGTCGCCTGCTGTCGCCAATTGATGCTTTATGAAATGAGCATAGCTATAATTTACAACTGCCAGCCATGGAGATGATGATACTAAGTTTGAGAATTAGTTATAAGATCCATAGATAATAAAACGAAAAAAAGGCATTTATTTTCTCAAAATGGATTCCTTCAGAGTTCTTTTGTCATTTCTAATATACTAGACACTACTACCGCTTTGGAAACAAATGGCACTCTGAGAGAGAAGAAGAAGCGGCGCAAGAAATTCTATATAGATAGATAATAATATAGAAATAAATAGATATTCGTTGTATTATCTGTGTCCTTACTGCTTAATATAAAATATTGCTATTCCCTTCCAGGGCGTAACAAATTGTCTACCAATCAAATGTTTTGTAATACTGTCACTTGCAATAAAAATATTTTTATTTGATTTAATTTGAGACCGATCAGAAACTTTTGATTATTAAATATAATAGTTTTTGCATTTGATGAAGGTCAACAACAGCCATGTTCACGTAATAAATTAAAAAAAAAAATGCATATAGGTATGCACATATTACGTAAGTTTTTGATTTCTTTTCAACATTGTTACCTTTATCCTACAACAAAAATAACAAGACATTAAAAGTATTTATGTATTATTTTTAAGTAGATATTGTTATCTTGTTGAGACGTTGTAATAATTGCAGGTAATTTACGTTCTAAATCAGTGTTTCCCAACCTTAACATTTCTAAAATTTTTAACCTTTTAATATTTCTTTGTTTTCTTGAGCAAGAAATATAATTGATAAGTTTTAGAAATAAATCACTATAAAATTAATTTATTTTGTAAAATTTTAAAACATACGTATAATGAAAAATTGAAATTCAAAATAATTTTAATATTGATTTTTCTATATTCATTTAGTGCGATCCTAGCGCTTGATGCTTGCAGCATAGAGATTTTACATTTGGTTTCAATTTACGTAGCTTTATTTATTTCAAGTCTCTGCGTTGTGTCATATCAAGTCGATTTTTTTTATCAGTAAATCATTTACAGCACCAAATCCACAATCAGCTAAATATGATGATGCAAATATTTGTGTTTTTTCTTGCACATTCTTGGAATTTGCCTTTTTTGTTAAATTTGTCACCGATATCTAGCATTGCGTTTAAATAACCCAAAGAGCTAATGTTTTAAGTTGTGTCGAGTCCATTTTTAAATTGCCCCCCTTAACTGTCAAATTGATCCCCTGTGGGGCGTGGGCCCCACGTAGGGAAACACTTTTCTAAATGTTTTGCTTTACAACGTCAATAATATTTTTATAAGTTACTTCATATTTTGGTTTTTTTCACATAATGAAATAATTTTTAAGTCGATTTCAAGTGCTAATTTATGGTAGTAAAAATTTATGGTACCAAACGTTTTTTGTAATTAGGTTGAAGTCATTAATTCTTAAAACTGGTTTTTGTTATCAACAGAAGGATGTTCCATTACAAATTTTTAAATGGTATACTGAAGTATGGCAAATAAAATACTTCAAATAGTCGACATGTTTTTTTTTAATCTATCCACATGCTCTGTGCGACAGGCTGATGCGACGATGTTCCAGTGTCGGTGCCATGCCGAATCGGGCCGTTACACCGACCTGTATAAACACCACCGGAAAAGCTGTTCATATGTTTGACAGTAATTTTTTGTGCCTGTTTGAAGCGCCACGAGCGAGCGTCCAGAGAACTAATTTTGACGTATAATATAAATGGCTCCAAACGAACGTACAATACTCTGAAGTATTATTGCATTTTGAATTCATTTCGTTAGTTTTCCGTGTTGTTAATACTTCAAGAACCAACGTAATAAAGTACATAATTTTTTTTAATATTTTCTCACCATCTATCGATGTTTGCTGACGTTGTCTTAAATAGTTTTAGTACCGCAGACTCTCGCTACATGGCCAACAGCGCCAAAATGGCGAATATCAAAAAGGCACAATAGAACTTTGACACCCGCCAGTCCAGTGGTATATAATAGAGGTCAGTGAGCTGCTAGGATTATTTAGGCTGGGTTGCACCAACTAACTAACTTTAGCATTAATAAACATGTTAACTATCGGTTAAGCAAATTATGAGTTGCACGATTTGATAATTTTTAGATGACGTCTTAAGTTTAATTGTTAACCGTAACCCGTCCAATATTCGCCGGATGAAGCTATTGTTAACGTTAAATAGCTCAATATCGACCTGTTAAAAGTTTCAAATAAAAATTTGATATTTAAATTTTTATATTACCTAAACTTTGATTAGTACGAAAATATTTTTCCTGTTCATCTTACATCATCATCAGCCGGAAGACGTCCACTGCTGGACAAAGACCTCCCCCAAAGATTTCCACGACGATCGGTCCTGCGCTGTCCTCATCCAACGTATTCCAGCGATCTTAACCAGATCGTCGCTCCATCTTGTAGGGGGCCTACCAACACTGCGTCTTCCGATACGTGGTCGCCATTCGAGGACTTTCCTGCCCCAACTGTCCGTCAAACTATGTGCCCTGCCCACTGCCACTACAATTTCGCAATCATTTGGGCTATCTCGGTGACTTTAGTACAGATCTCCTGATTTCTGATTCAATCTCGCAGAGAAACTCCGACCCCTTTCGATTGCCCTCTAAGCGACCATGAGGTTTCTCATAAGTTCATCTTACAGTTGTCAATAATTGTAACAATTTTTTAACTGAATTTTTTTACATGATGTGTGATTCACAGCTTTGACTGTAAACAACGCGTCACATTTCGAACTTGTCGTAAAGTATCCATTAAACCAGCTATTTTTAATTTCCTCGCTGTTTGTCTGAACCGCTTCAGTTTTATTGTGCCTCGTATAATATAATCGTGCGCTGAATTATGATGTACCTACATTTAGACCTACATACTTAGTCTCAACATCATCTGTGTATTCAATGTTGTTGACTTATATTATATAGGTTCGTATTCGTGATCAAGTGAGTTTTTGTCACGTGAGCTTGGACGACCATTGGACACGGAACTCAAAAATTATGTATCACGGAATCACGATCGACCAATATTCCCGGGTGGAGGCGACTACCATTGATAAATAATGACATAAGAGCTTAAACTTCTATACAAAATAAGACAGTTCCGTTAAGCAAAATATAAGTTGCACCATTTGATAATTTCTAGATGACGTCTTAACTTTAATTGTTAACCGTAACCTTCCAATCTTCGCCGGTTAAAGCTATTGTTAATGTTAAATAGCTAAATATCGACCTGTCAAATGTTTCAAATAAATATTTGATGTTTCACTTTTTAACTTAAACTTTATCTATGTCAAGGAATGCGATGGTGCGCCAAATTCCGTAGTCTATGTTAAAGTTGACGTAAACCTTAACTATAACAGCTAATATGATGCAGCCCAGCGCAATCACGATCGACCAATATTCGCGGGTGTAGGGCGACTACCATTGTCAAATGTTGACATTAAAGCTTCAACTTCTATACGAAATAAGAATGACAAATAATTGAATGAGTAATAGATATAATCAAACCAAATTACTTTTGCAACGTCTTTGAAGAGCATACAGTATGTGTAGAATGAGAATTTTTATAAAAAGTGTTTTATATTTTGCATTGCTCTTATTATAAGTTTAAATTGTAATTACTTTCACGTCTAGAGACAAATTGTTCGATTATCCGGTATTATTTTGAAAAGGGCCATACTACTATTCTTAGAGGCCATACTAAACTTGATCACTGATAACGTGTTAAAGAACTTTCTGAATAAAGACTTAAGTGCTTGTATTATCTCGCAGCAGAGTTTGCTTGTTACTTGTAGTAACGCCTACATGCAGATTTATTTTTGATACCACCAACTTTTTTTTTCATCCAACCCCTTTGGCGAATAGTTTTAATAAGAGTCTTTGATTATCTCGTGTGTCAGAAACGGGCTCTTTAATTGACGACCCATGTAGCCCAGTGATTAGTGACCCTGCCTACTGAGCTAGAGTTCCTGGTTTCGAATCCCGGTAGGTGCAAATATTTATATCACGAATATGGATGTTTGTTTCTGAGTCATGGATGTTTTTATGTATTTATAAGTAAGTATATTGTATTAAATATATCATTGTCTTGTACCCATAGTACAGGCTATGCCTAGTTTGGACAAGTTAATTTGTGGAAGTGTGTCAATACCTTAATATATATAAATTACGTAACACGTTGTTTGTCCGCGATGGACTGCTAAACTAATGAACGGATTTAATGGGGATTACTAGATGGAGTGCAGTTTGGTCCAATTTTAGTATTTTTTTTGTATGGATATATTTTCTATGAGAGAATTGAGTGACGCACGGTTTGACAGTTCCGCTGTGAAACAATTTCATTATAACAACGGAGAGCATTTTTTACGTAATAATTCTTGATGTTTCGAAATATTATTGGCAAATTTCTATAAAACAGTTTTTTTTTGTTATCTACAGAACAACGTCTGTCGGGGCAGCTAGTTATATTATATATTATATTAATTAACTACCAACAATGACCGCCTTGCTAGACCGAAGACTAACATGCGTGACAAGTCGAGGCAAAAAGTGCTAATCAATAGACTCTTCCATTCAATTTATGCTATCATCATATTTAATAACTTATTTTTGTAGCCAACAGCTATTATTGTACTCTTATTAAGGGAGTGGGTGACGGTATAATTACATTCACATGAGATGATGAGACATTACATCTTAATTGTTAAGGTACAAGTATATTATATAAGACATTGCTATGGACAGATGCATCAGGTGGATCATCTTCATAACAGATGTCCACCCCATGAATCTGTCATCGGGTCATATCCAATCTCTTGTCGATCGCCTCGGATCAGAAAATGAAAACGTAGTTTAATGGTTTTCCAACTTATATACATATATTAAGATATTAATCATTTTGATCTTTCAATGCCAGCTATTTGGCCGATGTTTCTACTACTTCAAATTTACGCAATGGACGTTGACAACGGGTATGGCGCGCGCAAAGGTTGCAACAGCAAACAGTCAATCGTCTTATCTAATAGATAAAGGTTCGTCGAACTATTTTATGCAATAGTTAAATGACGAACACCTTTACTTCTTAAAAGGTACAAAAAGTGCGGTTAAAATTTTCATGCATATTAGCCCTCACTCGCACATGAGTTTTAAAACCGCCCTTCAAAAAGCGCCACAATTAATCGGACGAAGGAACACAGCTGGATAAAAAACGTATTTTTTTTTAAATATTGACGAAATAAAATTGCATTGCATTATATTTCCTACCAAATATGTTAGAATGCGAGAAAATGAGTTATTTATGGTAGATTTTATTATAAAAGAGCGCAAAAAATATTGCTGGGAGAATTTCTTTCGTCGCTTATTTATCTCCCAGAGCGCCGTTAGTTTCGGAAGCTGTAGTAGTGTAGAAGAGATATATAAAAAGAATTCTAATGTAACCAATTTTGAGATAAAACATTTTAAATCTATGATTAAATAAATGAATATCGAAGAAATTTCCATGTTAGTTTAAAGTAAGTAGCCAAAACCACCGGGGGAAGTATTTGACTCCCGACCTCCTTACTCGCCGTAATTACAAATTATTATTCACGCGTTGTTTTTACCAATAATAAACAAAAAAAAATTCCCCAAGTCGACGAAAATATTGATCCAAGAAAAAAGACTGTTTGAACAGTGCCGTTGATTCTGATAAAGATTCCCAATGAACGCGACTCCACACAAATTTATAAATACGCCGCTATCTCGGCTCGGATAAGATAAGCTACAATGAAGATTATAACTGCAGAATTTGTTAAATGGAGGTCTCATCTTTCCAAATGCGGCTTATTATATTTTCATAATTTTTATTACAATCTTCCTAGTTTTTGTAGTTGGGCAACGAACTAAATGTTATTTCAATAAAGTGAGAATTGCAAATATCGGCTTCAGTTTGTGCATTGTATGGTATTATCCCGTTATTGAAAAGTATCGGTGCTCCAGGCGAAATAAATTCCTACTATGTAGTGAACTCTTGATTTCTGTCACAAAGTCTATTTACATTCTGAGATAAAATCTAATCGGAGATTTTAATAGAGGATGAATTGGTTTTGTTATGATCGGTAATTTCTAAATGAAAGGTATACCTAGTGGTAATTTGCACAAGGCCGTCGCTTATAAATTGGATAACCACGACTCGACCCGCAAATGTCGGCGGCAGATTGGATAACAGATTTAAATATGGTTTATCAATTTGCATCAGTCAGAGCATATCGCACGATTTTAATGTAAGCGTCACTTTTATGGAATATTACAGATTATTTTATATGGCAGCTAGTTATTTAATATACAGCCACAATAACAGGGCTATCGATTCTTGACGAAGAGCGACTAAAGTATTTCATTATATAATTGGTTAAGAATGCAAAGATTCCTTAAATAATTAAACTTTCTTGAGACATTATAAACTTTATTTGTCTAAAACGGCCTTACTTCAAGATTTGTCGGAGTTGGTACCCACTAGTTTCGTACTTTCGTAGAGAAGGAAAAAGACAGAAGGGAGATCGAGTCGCAGTAGATGGAGCGACGATTTAAATTTGAAAAGATGCCGCAGTTATTATAATATGGAGTTAATCTTGTCATGATCTGGGTCATTAGCCACTAGAAGAGCCTGGTGGAGGCCCATGCGAAAACTAGATTTTACAATCTACAACAAACTTAATGTAAATTTATACCAATGTAAAGATGTAGCACCTGCTATTGTTTTAATGTGGCTCCGATCACATCGCACTCCGTGTTATTGAGACATACAACGTAATGCATCTGTTATTATAATATTGTTTTAGGTGTTCGGCACAGTGGAGCTGCCGGACAAGCCGATCATGCTGCCGCCGTTCGTGGAGGCGACCCACTGCCTGGGCTACCACCTGACGCGCAAGGGCCGTGCCGTCGCCGACCGCGTGGTCTCCGTGCTCGGCTACGCTTGCCCCGACATCACCTACAGCCCCAGCCTTTACCCCATCACGGCGGCTCTGCTACATTTCATGCCAGGTACATTATTTAATTATTTCATCAGATTTTACTTCGTAAATATCTATCTCTTTTTCTCTATGTAGGCGTTGATACGGCAATTGGTTGTTTTTTGTATTTTTTTTACTGAAAAGTATACTTGTGGCAAATAAACATAATAAAAAAAAAATATTGAATTAGGCGTTACTTTGCGGAAATCCATAATTATGCAAATGATTTAAGATTTCTTTAGTGTTAATTCCGCCAATATTTGTTTTTTAAAACAATTCGACACTTGTTTCGTCTCTACACGAGGCATCCTCAGGACGTGTTGTCTCGCCAGAATCTCGTGCCAGATTTTGGCTAAAGAAAACTTAAATCATTTGTATAATAAACATAATTTATAATTTTGTGTCCAAGTAAAATTTCTTAATATGCAAGAATGGTTCACAGATGTTTGATTTTATATAAATACACGATACGTTTTGAGGGACAGGCAATTCTAGATGTTCACATTGCAAGAATTATTGGCGTTTATTGTTGTTGTGTGTAAAGTTTCGTTGATTTCTGAGGAAACACTCTATTTTATAATAAATTTATATTATGTTTCCATCTGCTATCAACGCAAAAGTCATTGTGCAGTTTCTTGATTACAGTATTCTATTAACAGTTTTGAAAATTATTAGTTAATATCTTACACTTATTAAATTTTCCTTTTGCAATCTAAAGTTTATACTCTAGGTATACTTAATATACCATAAATATGTCAATTTGGATTTGTTTTATCGTGTACGTTTTTGTATTCAGAGATAATAATATTCTTTTATTAGTTTTTTGTATTTCATACTTTGACAGCAAGGCGTTTGAGCTATGTTATTACTAAGGCACCAGAGCATTCTTATATATTTGAATTTGCTTTTTAAAACAATCAACAAACATGAAAATTATGATTCACTAAGCCCAGATATAAGTAGGATACATGGTTCCTAAGTTCGATGGAACGCATTCAATTTATTCAGTTATAAATTTTTAAAATAACTATTTTTTATTCAGGTCTAATAACAATTTTTTATAAAATATTGATTTTGTCCGGTGGACACAGTTCTTTTAAAGATTATAACGATTTCTGTGACAGTTAAATTGCCATAGTCGAAGTTTTATTTCTAAAGATGCGAATTAGGATATAATCTCGATGTTCTCGAAATAACGCCACGAAACCTTTCGACCACAGTCACTTGGAAAACTAAAAGAGTTGTCCAGTGAATCAATGTAGGAGTTATAGTCAAAGCGTGGACATCCTTGCACCAAATATAACGGTTATCTTAGTGGATTACTGCGAAAATAACAATGAAAATCTTGCTAAAGGGATTTGAAGATCGCAGGAAAAACTTAATGCAGCAGTCGTTCATGTAGAAAACAATCACAATGCTTCGTAATACCAGTGGAATGCTCCTTTGCACAGGATGCCGGCTAGATTATAGGTACCACAACGTGGCTTATTTCTGCCGTGAAGCAGTAATGTGTAGGTACACATTAATGCTTAGGTAAGCATTAATGTTTTTCGATCTGAATGGCGCCGTAGCTAGTGAAATTACTGGGAAAATGAGACTTAGCATCTTGTCTCAAGGTGACGAGCGCAAGAGTACGTGCCGTGAGTAAGTGCCTGTAAACATCATGGAAAAAGCATACCGGATTTCAATGTAGGATTAATTTCAAACATAATATTATCTAATCCAAATAAATATAGTATTTTTTACTCATTCTTATGCCAGTTAGAGATTAACAGTTGTGCAAAATACATTATAATCAATAATTATAAGATTTAGATATACCTTTTTTAAATTTGTAACAGTTATTAGGTATGTAGGGTCTGTTTTTAGCTAATGCTTCAGTAGTTAAAAATAGTATTACAAGAGACAGCACTGTAGCGTTTTAATATTGCAAACCTGTATTAGAATTAGCTTAAAAATAGCTTAATGTTATCGGAGCCTTGAATTGAATTATTATTGCAACACTTTCTTAGAACGGAACCGCCGAATAAAAAGTTCTAAATGTATTTAAATCCTAACCGGTTCAAGTATTTTTTCGCTTTGCAAGCCTTCCTAGATTCTACTCTATGAAGACAATATGTCATTATACTAAGACATAATATATAGAATACTAGATTCCTCTGGTATTGCAAGAGAATGTGGGCGGCGATGATCACTTAACACCAGGTGACCCGTACGATCGTTTGTCCTCCTATTCCATAAAAAAAAATCCTACTCGTCCTTGATTCTGCAATTTCAAAGATACACATAATCGCGTTATAAGTACATTCTGTAAATTAATAATTGTGTGTACCCCCGTTCATCTGGCTAAGCTGCCTATAAGAGACAACTCTCTTTGTGAGTGTAGACATCATGAAGGCCCTGGATTGTCTTCTTCTAGTAATCATCTCCTTCCTACTGATATCTCTCGCCCCACCGATTTCAAATCGTTACTCTCCTTTGTTAATTCCCCTTATGTTTATATTCTATGTTCATTCATTAACTAAAACAATATAAAACTTTAGTTTGTTTGTCTTTTAACCAACTAACCCTTTGTATATATTGTGTGTGTCTTTTTTAATTTAGATACATCAACATTGTTCTTTACGGTGAATGATCTCCGTAACAAATTTACTTTCTGATCATGGCCTTGTTCATTCACGAAGCCCGCTTTATATAAAAGAGTTGATTAATATACACTTGTCATTAGTGAAATCAGAAAAGGATACGTCATCAAGCAAAACAATAACAATAATATCATTGATAGCACATGTGTGATATAAGTAACATTATATAGTCATCGAAAATCTCATTCGGAAGTGTAATGAAATAGGATTGCTCAAGTACCAACTAATAACACGTGCGTCAGTCAGTGGGAACCCAGAACTTGCCAGATTATAACCGGTTACATAAAACATCCTCTCAATTCCGACAGGTTGCAGAGGCGTTGCAAAATTTATAAGACGCGCTCGCCTTAATTCCGTAATGAGTGCGGGGGGCGATAATTGGACCCGGCAATAGGCAAATTGCTCTGCCTGTCTCTCAATATCACCCGTGTAATCATTATAAACAATATCAAACTCTAATGCTACCCAATAGAATCTCTTGTGCCGTGTACATTACATGTTTCCCGTGTGTTCTAATTTTCCTCTAATATAAACTCTTTATCGTCGCAATAGAGTCGCATATGACATCAATGTCAGATGTACGATTAATTCGCAACGTGGACTCGTCACAGATTTGCATCGCGTCCGGCGTTCTGTCAATTCAATTCTCAATTTTAGAATTACGTTTGTATGATTGGTTAGAATGCGATCAATATGGCACATGGCTATTTATAAGCAGAATAAGTCCCACCGATATGTGGTGTTCGCCGGTAATGCGATATTATTAGAAGTGGTTGTTCTTTGGTGTTTGGTGTACATTGTACATACATATATTAAAGACATCAGTTGGTATACGTAGTGTAGTAGACGGGATGACGCCAATTTTCTGGTGACTAAAGTGACAATTTCCTTCTATAAACTCGCACTCCTAATGCTCCAGTCTTTTCTTTAATATTTGACACTTTTGTTTAACGTTCATGTATGTGAGAGAGGAACGCAGTCTTTTTTTTTGTAAGGAGGGCAGAGATACTTATTAGAAATTCGTCATCATGAAACTCAACTGTAACATTAATTTGAAACACCTTTTCTCCTTTCTTTATATCAACAACTACTAATGTTAGTATTTAACTTTGATTAACACGTGTGTTACACATTTATCTAAATTAAAGTCCCCGGTAGAGTCCCTCCGAAAACACGAGTCTGCAAAGTTCACGAAACGTGAAGTTAAATAAATAATTATACAAATTTAACTTTTAGCAAAAAATATAGTTCTAATTACACGCGTTTTAATTTAATGTTTATTAAACTAAAAAGTGTTTTATTAAACTAATCAGTAAAACATTGGCAAACAAAATCACGCGTTTTGTCAAGGTATTTCTTGTCTCGCACAGCCATTTTGCGGAATCATCTTATAGGACTTAAGGACCTTCAAGCATGGAGTATACTTCTACCTTGAAGGCCGGTAACGCATGACCACTTATTTTGCGGATGTCAATGAGCAGTTTCCTCACGACTTCCAATCACCTGAGTCTCTCGCCCGTTTGCGCCCTCTCATAAAAAAAAATAATTTTTGCTAAATAACTATGAACAACGGTGATAGGTTGTATTTAAATCAACTAACGTATATTCCATTATGTAAGTCAAGGTGAAATAAAAATTATAATCAAGCAAAAATAGTAACCCCAGTAAAGAAATTTAATGGGGACTTCATCCATTCAGAACTGAGAGACTAAAGGGTCGCACAAAAAGCTTCGAGTACTACTTTTGTGCGCTAGAATGTGCGCATTGGGGCACAACGATGTCGCTTCCTGTTTTCGTTTTTTTGCTTAGAGCAACGACGAAACGAGCCATTTTATTCACGTCACGTGCGTCCCCACTTGCGTCCTTGAAGCTTATTTGAAATGAGCTTTACAACAATGTCCCACTCTACCTACTATTGTCTCCAATCTACGCACAAGACTAATATCATAAATCGATTGAAAACAAGTCTCATTGTATAATTTAAGTGGGTACTTTAAATTAAAAAAATTGTACAGATTAAAAATATCCATAAACAATCTTGAGACTCTTGACGCCTATTTGTCGTTTTGCGTTCAATTTTTTTCCATTCGGCATGTGGTTTCGTTTTATATAACATTTTCTTCTTTTGAAGTTTATAAAAGTTATTCTATTTTAAAGTTAAAATTGTTATCTTTGCATCTATAATCTATATCGTACGCGTGATGTGAATGTTTCTACACTCGCGAGTAAAAGTTTGGAAAATTGTTATTAAAATTGTAACATTTGAAACACAACAATGTTCATGCATGACGTGACCTAGTAAAGGGAGTGTGTGTAATACGCGCCTCGCCCATATTCTCATTTCTAGATGTAATAAACTTATATTATCCGCCAGGGACGACGTCTTGCGGTGTCTCATGACATAATTCTTGACGTAGGTATAGTAAATTGACATGTTAATTGTCACGAATAGCAGCAGTAATTGGAATAAGAAATAGATTTTCAACGCATATGATGTAATTTGTTCTTATTCAAATCGTACATTCGAAAAGGCAAAGCTACTACATAATACTAGTATAGTATATTTTATCCACTACTCGATATTTCAAGTGCTCCGAAAAAGTTGACTGCGCAAAAACTTGCTCAGAAAGCAGAGACAGTTTTTATCGCAATCGTTTTTGCTTGATCACGAGTTCTTCTTTACAAAATTATTTCAAGGACATTGAAAGACCAAAACTATATCCGTATTGTAAAATTTTGTCACAAGCGATAACTTCCTTGATTGTGATGAATTCGAACTAAAAACGTGTTAAATGGGTATCTAGTTGGCACCTTGTAAGAACCTAGATTTAGGTTCTAAAAATATTAAAATATTTGTTGACATGATGCTTACAACAGTAAGTAGCCTTTGGTTAAGAAATTCCTGAGAAAATATTTTAATTTATATTTTAATATCTTTAATTATTGAACCCTGATCCTTGTTTTTATAAATTTTTACTATGGTGGCTTTTTCTTATGCTTTTATTGAGTGTCATTATATTTATTTGATACGCAATACGCTTGTATTTTCTTTATTCTTTGAAAATTGCCATTCAACCCGAGACCAAAGGGTCTCGTTAGGAAATAGGTCACGACCTAAAAGCGGCCCCCACACGAATAGTCTACGGAGTTTTATGCTTGGTGTCGAACAATTTTGTAAATGCTTCGGAAAATATACTATAGAATGCTATAGAAATATTATTGCTTTTTAATTTAAAAAAAATAGTTCTTCAGTTCAGTTCTCTACTGTTAGGTCAAAAAAAAGTAGTCTAATTTAAATACTGATTTGCATAGCCTAACTTAGGAAAACAAGAAAAATTGACTATAGTAGTAAAACATTGGTATCCAAGGGATAGAGTAGCTATTAGATGAAATGGGTGACAAATGAAACATTGCGAAGATGAAGTCAAAAGTCGCTGGGACATTTTGTCCCAATGTTCCAAATAGCGGATAAGACAGAGAGACAGAAAGCTTTACAGGGGCCTTTGTTGAAAGACAAGGTATTTAACAGAACATCGATTATTTAGATTTATATTTAATAAAATATCATTTGATAATATTTGTGATCAGCAATAAATACTCTATGCATAGACATAGATAACTGCTGCACTATACTGAACACTCTGGGAGAAATTGACAGAGTTACACTTCGATGGGTTGTAGGGATCAAAGAAAATAAATGCTCTGACGAACTTGCAGCAATTGGTGCTAACTTAACCCATTTCAAAACCAAGCGTTCAACAAAAACGATGCTTACACAAACTTACACAAACTAACCCAAACAAACCTAAGACACTAACGGGGAACTGCAGATTAAATAAACACCTTTCAATCTTAGGCCTCGAGATTGCAGGGCGTGTAGATTGTGTAATAATGCAGATGAAACCTTGTTACACACCCCCTCTGAATGTAGTCCGTTAATGCGTAAACGTAGCATCTCTATCACAATAGATTTCATTGGTCGTATTGAAACAGGGCTGCCATGAACTGTATTAGACAATATCCATACTCTGTGCATTTTTTTTTAGTTCTTGTATTATGCAGGTACCTTCTCAATAGATTTTACAATGGGAACAAGACCATAGATATAGATGTTGAAAGCTGCGTTTCAGCTTTTAAGTGAAAAGAAAGCGAAGTACGAAGGTAAAAGATCTATACAATGTAAACTCGTCAGTTTTTATCATAGCTTGCTTCATGTATGTCAAGAATGTTGTAAATTATTTATTATTTCATTCGCATAACTTATTAGCAATTAATTACTCTCATAAATCGCAGAACTGATGTGACATTATTATTGTTATCTTATGCGTACTCAATATGTTGGTACTTATTGCATTTCATGATTTTGTAAACAACTGGCTGACCCGACTGAATTCTCTTAACAAAAATATACTGATGAATTTATGAATCTGTATAAGACATTGCTTTTTTAATAGAAAAAATAATGTTAAACGCTCGATGTCTTATACAAAATTACAAATTTATATTGTTGTGTTAGTTTTTGGTGTGATCCTTGAATAATACTAAACAAAACGTTCTTGCAATCTGTCCGTCTATTGCTGCTACTACAAATGAACTGAACTTTACTTTTACCGTTTTCCCGTCTGGTAGCGCCTACTTGAATATTTCTAATAAGAATATATGAGACCGTCCGCTCGCCCCGACTTTATTCAGGATAAAGTGTTGAAAAGTGTTGGAAACCAATATTGACTACGATGCTTATTTGTGTTGTTATTATTGTAATTGACATGGGGATCTGTTTTAATTTATCAAAAGATTCCTTCGTTGTATTGGTGGATGAATTTGTAAAATCTTCCATTTCCTTCCGCATTGTAACGTTGACTCTTATTGCTCATTCTACACAAAGTGTTATCGTAAATCATAAACAAACTTATATAGAATTTACCGATTAGTAACTTCTGAAAATGGTTTCACACTGTTCTCGTTTTAATTAAATAGTTTACATAATCGTACGTTTTACCTAATATGTATTTATAATCATATCAAACATTGCAGTCTGCGATTCGGTTAAGAAAATTGGCGAATATCGAGATTATTGTCATATCATAAAATATGATAATGATGATCATACAAAAATATTATACGATAAACTTAAACATGGGGGTCAAGTGGCATTATAATATACACTTACCATAGGACGTTCACCTCTTCATTCCGTTCCTTAATAATAATGTGACCTTCCATATACTAACCCTTTGTATAAAATATGTCTGTCGGCTGTTTCAAGTTTCAACCATGTCATCGTTCTATCTCTCATGAGGCCTGCCTCGATTTTGTTTCCTATTTTATAGGGTACTTGTTCATTACTACTTTCGACCATCTTTCGTCTTTTGTTCTTTCTATAATTATGTCCAGCCCATTTACATTTAAAACGTAGAACATATAAGGCTACATCTTTGTCATTTGTTTTCTTTCTTCTGTTGTTAGGCCTATAGTTCTGTCTTAGGCCTTCTCACAATTATTTTGTTCAATTATTTCTTTTGCCATGTCATACTTTTATATTTTTGCTAATGTTGCTGTGTACATATGTACACATCGTGGAGTTGCACCCTATCTTTTATTAAGCTGCCTGTGTGTCTGTTTTCAATGAGACAGCTATTGTATTTATGATTGTAATTTCTACGAACAGATGTATGATCGCTGTATCTTAAAGTTTATTTTTGGTATTCATTAGTATCAATAATTCTGACTCATCGCCGTCTTCGTCCAAACTTGCTAATAACTTTCGCTAATATAAATCCATCGCTATTTGTTACTCCTAACAGTTCGTTTGTTTAAGGTGTTTTAAGTCAGCATGAAGATTTCTGAGTAATAAGAATCAGCAAAAAATACGAATCGCAACTTTCAATTAATATGTGTCACTTTGATTTTGTCTTTGGTGATACGTTTATTAAAATCATGGCAACCTCTGCTTGCGTCCATTTATTAACTGGCAACCATGGTTTATCGTAAATAGTAAATATAAAACTTCAGTTTTGTATTAAAATTAAAATAATACATGACTATAAATACTTATCAATAAAATACCTGTTAACACCTGGCAACCCAAACGTTGCAGACTGAGAGTTGGCGACCACTTTTCCTTCAATCCCTTACATAACTTGCTTTAAAATTACGTAAAATTGTTTAAAAAATATAAACTTGCTCACACTAACTGGAGCGAGATACGTTCATGGCAACCTCTAATGGCGGCAATTTTTAAACTAGCAACCATGGTTTATCGTAAACATAAAACTACAATTTTGTATTAAAATTGTAAAAAAATCAAATGACTACAATTTATCAACAAAAATGTACCTTTTTTACACTTGGCAACCTCTATGTTGCGGCTAACTGAGAGCATATTTTTTTCAATTCTTTACATAATTACCTTTAAAATGACGTACAATTTAGTAAAAAAACATATAGGTGCAATTTACGTCAGAAAATTAATTATTCTAAAATTATTAATTACTTGATTAATTACAGGTATGCGGCCAAATTTTTATAGGCAACCTGTTACATTGCTTACTCCCTAAACGTTCATTTAAAATTAATGGATCTCGGAATATTAGTATTTTGAATATGAAACCACTGTTAGCTAGTGGTTTCAAATTGAAAAATCAAAATGGTGACGCATTAACGGGCTGTCTATACCTATTCTATGGACCTATGATTTCAATAGAGCGGATAATATTGTATATGTATAATCTATACATCTTTATAAAATTGGAGTGTCTGTTTGTAATATTGAAATAACCTTTTTTTACTACATGTATATGAATGCACCAAAATAACCAAAATTAAAAATACACCAAAATTTTTTTTTTTTTACAATTTTTGTCTGTCTGTTTGTTCCGGCTTATTTCTGAAATGGCTAGACCTATTTTGACGGGACTTTTATTGGCAGGTAGCAGATGCAATAAGGAGTTACTTAGGCAATGTTTATTTTAGAAAACTCTTACATTTTAAAATAATAAAGTAATGTTGCAATGTCCAAGAAACGGTCTAACTCTAAAAATTATTTATATGATAAAACAACCTTTGCCGAGTCAGCTAGTATATAATATTATTTTGTCGTGTCTTTGACGTCAGTTTGTGATTTTATCTTCTACGTGAGAGCTTATCAGATTATTTGTATGATATTGACGAAAGGCTCGAAATATTGTTTCAGTATGATTTATCTGATTATAGTCTTAGTGTTTTTGTCTTCTAATGAGGATACATAACAAGAAAGCTAGCTGAGCGACAAGATAATTAATGTAAATAATAAAAGAACAGCTTTCCGTTCTATTTCGGTACTTATTTCAAATATTTTAACTAAATTCAACAAAATGGCTACGTCATAGTATTTATTTTCTATTTAATCAAATAATAGATACTGGCGAAATATATGATGAAACAATGATAAGATTAAATTCATGATTATTTCTTTTCTTTATCTTAATCAGTATAGAGTAGGCAAGCACTTTAGATGACACCATGCACTTAGAATATAGTATAGGCCTAATAGACCCGATAGTTACTTAGTTAGTTTAGCTGGGCACTTAGCCACTTGATTGGGCGATTGTGCATTTTGATTTCTTCTTACTCCAACCGGCCCAGATCATTCCAGAAGTCTAGCAGTCTTTTTAAGTTTCTGCATTCATCCGGAAGCGATCCTGGTGATTGGAGTATTTGTGCCATTGTTCGGCCACACTCCTGCACTCCATAAGCACGTGTTCTGCGTTTCTTCTGTCTCCATGCATCCTCTGCACAAAGGGTTGTCTGTTACACATATGATAGATAGGTGCTTGTTCATGGGACAGTGACAACACTTACAATTGTGCGTATATTGTCTCTGTGTAGTCTCATCAGGTTGCAGGCGAACCTCATTGGCGGCACAGGAACCGCATTCTTTGTTTGCCTGCAACCTTTGCTGTTTCTCCATTCTGTTAGGTGGGATTGTTCCGCATTTTCTCGCGGCCACTTTTTTACCCTTATGGCTAGGTCATCTGTAGCATCACTGCCCAGTGAGTTGCTGTGTCCTTTGATCCATTGCAGAGTGACTCTGTTCTGGTTTGAGATGGATTGAAGTGAGTTATGGCATTTCAGTATAAGGACAGACGTTATGGTGTTGTTTTGTAGCGCCTGAAGTACGGATGCACTGTCTGAGGTTACTTTATGTTAAGGTCTCTGTCATCTCTGGCTGCTACCGTCTGTGCTGCTGTAGTGATTCCAATACATTCTTCTTGAAATTTTGTGTTTAGGATGTCTAGTGTCGTTAATATTTTTATATTTAGGTCCATTATCAGGAAGTGGTATTTTAACATGCTAATGCCAAGCGTGGCTCACTGTTTACTATTTGTCAATTAAAATCGGTTATCGTCACAATAGATACGCTTTTCTTTTTCTATCTTGCTCTATCTCCGTTAGGGATATTATTTTCTCCTGCACACTCTTTGCGCTCGTGTATTATTAGTCTTTGGGCGACACATACGCTTCCTCGTTATATATAATACTGTAAAATAGTCTTAGATAATTTATACGTCTAGATAGAGTCTCTTGCTGTTAGACAACCGATAAAACTGGCCAGGAATACCTATAGGTAAGTTTAGTGTGCGTGACAAGCTACACTCGCAATTTGTAAGACACTTTGTGACATGTAGTATGCGTGAATTGATCAAAATAGAGGTTAGTTATTAACTAATTTTTTTTCCAATCTAGACGTATAATAAATGGTCTAAGAATAAAGTATTAGACAGCAGGTCGATGACATTTCTACAGCAAGCAGTGACACGTCACGGTACGCACACATCAGCTCCGGTATTGAGTAGGTGCGAAATTTGACACCTCTGAACAAAAAACTTGTAAAGTGTTGTTGAAAAACAAGATTATTGAACACTAGCTGCTGCCCGCGACGTCGGTTTAGTGGACGTTGTAAGCAGCGATGATAATATGTATGCATTTAGCGTAGTGTGGACCAGTGGGAGTATCCTTTGCCCCGGATGTAGTAGTAGACGTAGCTTGTGACGCACACTAAACTAATATTCTTGGACTGTTTTTATCGGTTGTCTAACAGCAAGAGACTATCAAGACGTATAAATTATCTCAGCAATAAATAAATAATGCCTGCAAAACATTTGCGGGAATAGCGAAGCGATTGAGGGGGCGAAGTTGTACCCAAAAACTAAAATTGAATTGCCGGAGATTCGTACTTTCGACCGAGGTATAAAGACAAAGATTTACGTAACAGTTGATTGCAGACCGCCATACCAATGTCCATAATCTTTAAAACATTATTGACAACAGCGATTAAAATGCTCGGTGACAATAAAATACGTAACGCAATAAACGAGATACACCGCATGTTTGTCAATCGTGTGTTTATCGCTTTGTTCTGGCCGCGAGCCGCGACCCGAGTTACTGCTGACAACGTAAACGGTCGTAAACGTGATACGCGGTAGGTAGGTGTAAACAATGTTATCTGGTTTATAATTATTATGCGAAACAAGCCGGGAGTTGTTGTTTTCTGAAATACTGGACTGAACATCTAAACACAACCTACACAGAGGAACGATAAAATAAAATGTTAACCGAACTCGTAGGTACGACTTTCAAACACTGTATTTTTTTATGTAATTAAGGCACGAGACGAGCATGACGTTCAGCTGATGATGATTCTTGAAATATCCAAAATTTCTGAGCGGCACTACAACTGCGCTCGTCACCTTGAGACATAAGATGTTAAGTATCATTTTCCCAGTAATTTCACTAGCTACGGCGCCCGACAGACCGAAATACAGTAATGCTTACACATTACTGTAGTAGTACTGTAATAAGTAGGTATTGGAATAGGAAGGTAGTTCTAAAAGATCGCACTTATGTTACTTTCCTATATGTGTATGTTGTTTGGAACAGTCTACTTATTACAATGTTGCTAAATACCGTAAAAAATAAAGTTTCTAATAACAATTGGCAACAACTTGCTACAAGTTAAACGGAAATTGGCAGCCATTCTCCATATACGTTGCTCAAATTTCAAAAGTATGCTGTATTTAAATTCCAATGACGTCACTGGTATAAATCATTGAAATGCATAATTATCCATGTACGTACAGTGCCAAAATTTGATTGTTTAGTTGAAGGGACTGGTACAGTGAAATGATCCAAATATGTGATCTGGAGTATTGCCAGTGAGCAGTGATCGAGGAAGTGAAGTATTATGATATTACATAATCATTGTTGATGAACGTCGCGGTCGGAATAAGAAAAGTGCTATCTTATTTATAGCATGCGATCTAAAAAAATATGACTAGTTCTATCGCATAAAATCTGTTTTAACCGTAGACTTAGAATATACTATCGTGTAGACGACCGGACAGCCCGATAATGCATGATCAATTTTGTTTTGTCAAGGTGTGCGTTATCTTTTTTTTTATGGAAAAAGGAAGACAAACGAGCGTACGGGTAACCCAATGTTAAGTCATCGCCGCCCCCACATTCTCTACCAACACCAGAGGAATCACAGGAGCGTTTCCGGCATTTAAGGAAGGTGTACCCGCTTTTATGAAGGTACACGAGCGGCGCACACGGCTAGTAAATAAGCTATTTTGTAATGTAAATAAACGACTTATAATCTCTGCCACGAAACTAACGAGAATCTTAACTAATCTCATATTCACTGGAACACACACAATAAAATTCAATCGGTCCAGCCGTTTAGGAGGAGTTCACTGTCAACACATGTACAGAAGAATTATATATATAAAGATTAGTATAGATTTACCTGCTGTTGTGCCGAACCTTGGGTGCGTTTTCTCGACCCACATCACCCTTCAGTTGAATTAAAATCATGTACATTTTTTATATCCACATGTAGTGAGCAATTGATAAAAGGGACTTGTTTCTTTCTCCAGTACTAAAATAATATGATTTTTGAGAATTGCTAAAAGCTTTTAAGCTCAAGCCATTTAATATTATTACGTTGCTCAGTGAGAAGTCAAGCGAACTAAGTGATTTACGCTGTGGGGCGTCTACTTAAGTGAAATACGTGGGACACAATAAAAAAAAATCCGCAATGAAAATCAATAATACTGTGCTTGGTCAGAAATTAATTTATTGTTTCACAAAATATTCTTCGTTAGCGTTTTTTTATAAGAATTTAAACCAATCGAATTTAATGCCACTCTCCACGTGATGACCGATAGCAATAAAAAAAAGTTCAAGATTAACGGGGGAAAGTGCTAAACAGGCATAGTTAGATCAGTGTATGATTACTTAAAGGCTAATTTAATCTTAAAATAATATAACTGTGGAGCTTTCTTCCATGTACTGCAAAGCTATGGAATGAGCTTCTTTGTGTGGTGTTTCCGGGACGATATGTCATGGGTACCTTCAAAAAAAGCGCCTACACCTTCGTTTAAAGACCGGCAACGCTCCTGTGATTCCTCTGGTGTTGCAAGATAATGTGGGCTGCGGTGATCACATAATATCAGGTACGCTCCTTTGTCCTCCTTTTTCGTAAAAAACCTGAAATGTAACTAACTATTCAAGAGATGATTATTGCAAGTGGATAAATTATATGTATTCGCGAAACTTCGTGGAAAAATCTTTAATGAAAAGTGAGTTTGTAACTTCAGCCAATAGTTCGACATCTCAAATCAAACGACAAAAAAAGAATAGAGACTACTTCGATACACAATAATTAATTTTACCAGGGGGAGGCTCCTTTGCACAGGATGCCGGCTAGATTATGGGTACCACAACATATGTGTAAACATAACTGTGTTTCGGTCTGAAGGGCGCCGTAGCTAATGAAATTACTGGTCAAATGAGACTTAACATCTTATGTCTCAAGGTGACGAGCGCAGTCGTAGTGCCGCTCAGAATTTTTAGGTCTTTCAAGAATCCTGAGCGACACTACATTGTAATGGGCAGGGCGTATCAATTACCATCAGCTAAACGTCATGCCCGTCTCTTATTTTCATAAAAAAATATCACATAATTATCTTAACGTTTTTGAACTTCTAAAAACTATTAGCACACTCTAGTATTTTTCAAGCATAATGTATTCCATGTCAACTCAATTGTTTTAAATTACACGGCGCAGAGAGCGGAGCGCCCGGACATGGAACTACTTAATTAGTTAGTACAAATTAGAGAACTAATTTAATGTGCTTACAATTGCGTCAATTTGGTTTGAAATACAGATTTTTATACCTATTAGGGTAATTCACGACCGCAGTGAAACCGTGCATTCGGTGCTTCGTCAGGGACTGTCTGTTCCCGTCAGTGATGTGACCGGACTGTAAACTATTTATGCCAGTTACAGAAATGTCACTTTTTTCAATGCAAGTGCCTCAGTGTTACAGTAGACATATGTACCAGTATGAAAACTACCTACAAACGTTCGAAATGACACACTCACACAAACATGCGCATCGACGAGGACCCTAAGCGGTTTTCGCGGTCAATACGAGTCGAGTGACACGTCGTTATTTGTTTCCGCGATCTTTTTAAAAATGCCAGCGTATTGCGTGGTATACGGATGTTTGAACTCGGCTCCATCAAAACCGGAGCTATCAAAAAAGTAAAATCTTACGCTTTTACTTTTTGTTTACGCAACGCCCCTTAAGGAAGTTCTTTCCAAGAATACGGTCGAATCGAGAACCTCCTTCTTTTTTAAAGTCGAAAATTACATGACATTCCTATTGCTTCAATAGAGTGTAGGTACGTGTATGTAAGTATTTCATCAACAAGGCTTAGTTTCTATACTGTTACATATGTCCACTGTGTTAGTGTTGTGGAATGTGCGTGTCGTGGAGATCTTTGGGGGAGGCCTTTGTGCAGCTTTGAACGTCTTCCGGCTGATATGATGGTGTTGATGATTGAAGACCTAATACCGAAGACTTTCAATAGGTAGCATATAAAAATTTTAGTATTTTATTAATTTTTAATAGTGAAGGTTTGCATAAGAGGTGTATTAAATTAAATATTTAGTTATTTGATACTTTACAGTTTTTGAAGTTAGTTTTTTAAACGTAGTTTCTTTTTTTCTTTTTAGCGTCAGTTAATAATAATAAAATATAATCAACCTGAATGAAAACTCCTAAAAAAGCCGTACACAAAAAACATTTATATCATGCACGTAGACAAAAATTTGCATAAAATGAAAACTACTGGGCCAAACTATGCAAAGTCGTCGGAGATTTTGCAGATATGCGTGTTCAAAAGTACCTACTCGATTAATATTTTAAAAACTTGTTGCAAAATAATTGATATTTGGATCACGTGAGGCGTGCAAAGAACTTTTAACTTGCAATGCACACAACAATCGGTAGCCACTAGCCAGTCTCGCAATTGCGGTCAAGGGGACTTATATCAGAGGTGCTATATATATCTACAATTGATTTTACTTCAATATGAAAATGTTCTTGAATTTATATGGAATTGTGATTGTAATTATTGTAACATGTAAACTACAGAGATAAAGTGTCAGTGTTAATTATAATTTAAATAAGTAGATATTGAGATTGAACCGCAACTTGAAGTTTGTTCGCAGGCTCATTGTTGATAGTAATGAAATGAAATGAAATTTTATTTGCAAGAAACATTGTACTTATGATGTTAATATGATAGATAATCAAATATGTTTCGTCAATTGACATGCAGTATGTACACATCGGTAACAATGAGGTTACAATCTAGACAGTCATAGGACGATAATTGTTATGGGTTTCACGGAATTTCTTAAACACCATGTCAAGATTTCTTAGTATTAATGTCGTAAGGTTATTTGAAGAAATGAATTCAAATACAAATTCGAATCAAAGAAAATCCCGAGTGGCTTCTGTCAGAGTAATTTTGAAGTAATTATTAATATTTAATATAATAAACTAGGCGTTCCCGCCCGCTTCGCCGGGCGAATTTTAAAAAGAAATAAATTAAATTTTGTTCATCTTATTTAAAAAAAAAATAAGTAGCTATAAACCATCTAGGATAAATTTCGCATCGAATGGTGGTAGTTTCATGTCGATACGATCAGTGGTTTAGGCGTGAAAGAGCCTCAAACAAAGACCATTTTTATTTTAATAAGTATATAATATAATACACGTATAATAATTCAATATTAATCAAAGTATCGTTGATATTGCTTTCTTCTTGAAAATATTTCAAAATAATATAGTAGATTATCCAGATCTTCTCTCGAAAATTTCTTTGAGAACTTCGTCTATTGCCGTTATATACCTCAATCATCTACTAACCGAAGCAATAGTTAATTCTTGCAGACTCACTCTACCTATAATGAACTAAGCAGTGAAATTGTACATTTAGATATTTTTAATACGTCTTTGTAGGCAACAAAACAGGTTATTATCAAATCATTTTTCGAATCCGTTGACTAACCTGTAATAACAGAGTGTGCTTAATATTTTAGATATAACATTAATTACATACTGGGCGTCATTAATAGAGCACGGCAATACTTCAAGCCGGCCCACATTCTAGCTCTGTACAAAGCGCAGGTCCGGCCACACATGGAGTATTGCTGCCATCTCTGGTCTGGCGCACCCCAGTATCAACTCGATCCATTTGACCGTGTGCAACGTAGAGCAGCTCGAATTGTCGGGAACCCAGTGCTCTGTGAACGGCTGGATCACTTGGCGTTGCGTAGAGATGTCGCATCATTGTGTGTCTTCTACCGCATTTATCACGGGGAGTGTTCCGAAGAGCTGTTTAACCTGATTCCTGCCGCCGAATTCCACCTTCGCACGACACGCCACAAGTAAGGATATCATCCCCACCATCTGGATGTGTGGCGGTCTTCCACACTGCGGTTTTCAAGGAGCTTTCTTCCACGTACTACAAAGCTGTGGAATGAACTTCCTTGTGCGGTGTTTCCGGGACGATACGGCATGGGTACCTTCAAAAAAAGCGCATACACCTTCCTTAAGGGCCGGTAACGCTCCTGTGATTCCTCTGGTTTTGCAAGAGATTGTGGGCGGCGGTGATCACTTAACAACAGGTGACCCGTACGCTCGTTTGTCCTCCTATTCCATTAAAAAAAAAATATAACATGTTGTTCTTAATAATTGTCCGTATACTACTATTGTGTATTAGCGGTCTCCGAACGTTGTTTCCGAACTCATCCTTTGAGAAAAGAAGGGAATTCTTTTCTCATCCCTTTTATCTCTGCGCATTAATTGTTCTTGATATGGTAAGAGGAGAGATTCGAACTCTGAGTAAGAGTGGTGTGCACGAAAAGAAGGGAATTCTTTTCTCATCCCTTTTATCTCTGCGCATTAATTGTTCTTGATATGGTAAGAGGAGAGATTCGAACTCTGAGTAAGAGTGGTGTGCACGAATGACGCGCGTGTCATAATTAATTCAGATGAATTACGACAATGTTTAATTATATTTATTTAACGAGGTCCGGATCGGCGTCGTAATGTAAACAAATAGCTGCGTATTTATATTAAATTTTATTAGTTTCTTGCCATTTATTTGTTTACATGTATCCTACGCTACCTAATTTATTTGCTGCGTATAATAATTCAAATATAAATGTTATCCGTTGCTTGTTATTATTTTCATAGCCGTTAAATTTACAAAATTCCTATTCAAATATTGTGAGCCTTCTTGGGTGTAAATTTGTCTTCAATCAATTCGACATATTGTGTTTCGCCTCTACACGAGGCATCCTCAGGAGATAGAGAGACTCGCCAAATTCTGGCACTAGATATTTTTGAATAATTATGGATTTCCGCATAATATCGCCTAATTCAATAAACTATCTAATTCTTTTTTATTAAGTAATCATTTTAACTCTTCTTTTCTCGTATAGGAGTTTCTTTAACACAATATTCCTCTTTACTTGTATACTAAATACCAGTGGGAGGCTCCTTTGCACAGGAGGTTACGGGTACCACAACGGCGCCTATTTGTGCCGTGAAGCATTAATGTGTAAGCATTACTGTTATTGGTCTGAAGGGCGCCGTAGCTAGTGAAATAACTGGGCAAATGAGACTTGAAATGACCGCTAAGAATTTTTGGAGTTTTTCAAGAATCGTGAGCGGCACTGCATTGTAATGGGTAGGGCGTATCAATTACCATCAGCTGAGCGTCAAGCTCATCTCATCCCTTATTTTCATAAAAATAAACTATTTATAACTCATTTTAGCTTTCTTTTTACTTAATATGATATGTTTAATTTCAACGTGTTTTATTATTTACGGACAGTTAGTATTGCTCGTCATTACATTTGAATACTAGATGTAACATCATTTAGTTCAAACCTAGTTCGAAGTGTTTCATAATAATATAGTCGTTGATAAACAAACATAAATTCGGTTTTGCCAAATGCTTACAGAATAAGATCAAATAGTGTATGTAATATATATTAAATATAAATGTATCGTTTCAGAGGAGGAGTGCTACCATTGCATGGCCAGTTTGGTGGCGTCCAAAGAGAAGATGTTTATCACACAGACGAAACTCCTGAACGAGGTTACCTGGAAGACTGTCATGCAAATAGCAAAGAAACACGCCGTAAGTTCTGATTTACCTTCGTTAGTAATAATCAAAATCAAAATAAAACCCAAGAAGTATCTTATTACTATAACAAGTATATAGAGCTACATATTATTACCCTTCATGATAATATTGCATAAATAAAAAAAAATAAAACTGTTGTAAATACAAACACCGAGCATTCACCGTAAAATCTTGAAATCACATCATCGCCGTACAAATACTCTACACTTGGTGGCCTACCCCAACCTGGCTAAATTGTGGTGGCCCTTCCACAACAGCCTCAACATAAAGAAAAGAAAACGTCGAGTAGAGCTACGCCTACAACTTAACAATTAAAATTATTTGCCGTTATTGTTCTATGTGCGACATATTTAAGTATAGTGAACCGTGACCCAGCAACAATGCACAATATATAATATTTTTTACAAATATTCACAATCACTGCACTTTATGTACTGAAATTAATATAACTTAGGTTCTGACTCATACCCGATAGTTCGAATACCAGCATAATTCGTTCGTCCTACTAACATCTATTTCCACACCCAATGTGGTAAAGGTTACTATAGCATAAATGACTTTGGGATGGAATGGAGGGACCACCCTCAGGCTATTAAATAATAAATTTAATTTTACAATTTTACTTTGTAAATATATTTTTTGATTTTATTGCGCCCATTCTTCTCTTGTCTGAGGCATTCGTTTTGGAATGGGTGGTAGTTTATGATTTTCAATAAGTGATGTCACATCCTATTTTGAATAAAAATATTTGAATTTGAATGAACAACGGCAAATGGAAGGTCTTGCTTGTCACACATACTCTTTTGTTTTCGTTCCATAGCTATTTTCGCCAAATTTGTTACAAACGGCCCGGATTTTTTTTACTGTTTGTGTTGTACTATTTGTTCCATCATGCAGTTGAGATGATTCAAATGATTTATTAGTCTATACTGATATTTTTTTCTTTTTGATTATTTTTTATAAAAATATAATCACGGTAGTTTTAAATCCCTTCCATACCAGGATCATTATATTGTTTGTTTAATTATTCGAAGCAGACTGATGCCAACAGCCCGCTTCACGGCGCTTTTTAGTAATTTTAGATGCATCAGAACGCAAATAATTGCTACAAAATCAACTGATAGAAAAAAATTGATGTCCATAAATGCCTTATTTATTAAATTTTTGCTACTTGGCTATACATTACACAAAATTCAAGCAAGTATTTACATAAATGTAAATTTTAATTCAGTCTAGTTGCGTGTAGAATTTTCCATTTGTTGATATTTCGTTTAAAAATAGATGCTTGTTGTATTATCGGCACGCGATGTCATCCAGTGTTATTGTACGATCGGAAGCATCGATCCAACTTGTTTTTGAAGAACATAATTGTATAATAGGTTGCCTAGTGGAAGTTAAAGGCAAACAATGGGTGATATAACGTTAATGTGATTTAATGTTGACCTAAATTTAGGTCTTCCCCATTAAGTATTCTTAATTGAAATTCTACCAGTCTTAATTTTAAAGAAGAGCAGAACCTCTGTCCATACGGGTCATCTGATGGTATGTAATCACCGCGGTCCATACTCACTTGTAACACCAGATGAATCACAAGAGCGTTGCCGAACTTATGAAGCGTCGAATAAACCATACATAATAATAATAAGCCTTTAATCGATTCCAACAATCGAATACATAATATTATCTTAACACTACGCGTATAATATAAAAGTTAAGTTATTGGAACCCCACTCTGGTTATAGGCTTCCTCCAGCTTACTCCATGTATCCTTCTTCTGTGCTTTTCTTCCTCATTCTTTTCCTGCCATTTTTATTATATCATCTACCCATCTGTGTCTTGGGCGGCCTCTTTTTTTTCCAGATGGTCCTTTCCAAATTGTCGTTTCTACTGTCCATCTTTTGTCCGTGAATCTCGCCATATGACCTACCCATCGCCACTTTTGTTTTACAGCGTACTCAAGAGCATCTATCAGTTTTGTTCTTTTCCTAATGCTGTCACTTTTAATCTTTTGAATTTTTCTGCTTTTCAACATACTCCTTTCCATCCTTTCTGGCAGGTCGCTAGTTTTGTTTTTATTTTTGTATTTTATGTCCACGTTTGATATAACAATCTTTTTGAGGTGCAGAGGGAATGGCCCTTTTAAAATTTCTTTCTTTTATTTGTTCCAGCTTATATTCACCCTTCGTTCGACTTCTTCCTCCTCGCTGTTATAAACCATACATAATATAAATTAAAAGCTGTAAACACATTGTTAATGGTGGGAGAACAGCGAAGCAGGGGGTTTCATGTTGAGAGTCAACGGTTCTACTCTAACAACGCTTTACGTTTTGGTTTAGGGAGCGCGCGGCAACTGCCACTTTACATATAAATGTATAAACAAAACAAAGGTCAGAACTTGGCGAGGTCATAGTCTGCCGTACGGCACTATTGATTCCAGTGTATCTAAAAAATGGGGCACTGCCGCTTTCGTAAGAATATATATCCTTCAACCTTTTTAACCTTTTTGGCGTCATACACGTCGTGCATCATCACGTTCCCGTTTTTTTTTTAATGTCTTGATGAATATTGCTTAGTTTTTTTTTATTTCTAGCTTCGTGGGATACCCTAATTTGACCTATGAAACATAAATATGTTTAGTAGCCGGTAAAAAACTTGGTGCATACGTTTATTTGTTGCGTATACGTATATTTCTCTTGCCGTTGTTGGGACCGGTCTTTGGACCTGGTACCTCCATATTAGATGTAAGCTTAAGTAGGCAGTGACGAAATATGTGCAAAACTTTAGATTACAAATAATAAACTCATCATTATTGTACCTTTCCGTAATCTAATAATTAGACAGTAAAGGTTTCCGTACAGCACCGCGGCTTGGTTGCAGAAGTCAGCCGCGCAGCATCTGCTGCGTCTGTCGGGCGCGATCGGCCCCGAGCGCATCTACGCCGACTGGCAGTGGTGGATCCTGGCCGCACTGCCCTTCCCTCACCTCGTCAGGGTACTGGACTGCTTCTTCCACGAAGGCGTAAAGGTACTGCATTAGAAGTAAATATAGAACTAACTAGAATAAAGAAGCCTTTTTCTGTCTGCCTTTTTTTATTGAAAGTATGCGTTACATGAATGACTTCATCTATGACATCAACATAATCTTCGCAAATCTGTATTTCAAATTCAACTTTATCTTAAAATATAATAAGTATGCAATGTTTTTTGTGCAGGTATTCTACAGAGTGGCACTCGCGATTCTCATCTTGTTCCACAAGCACAGCTCAAATCAGAACTCGGAGTGGTACGCTGAAGCGACGAAGAATGGAGTCGATCATGCGATTGATAAATTTTGCAGAAACATGCCAGCTTCGCCTACGAAACTGCTACGGACCGCCTTTAGTATAAGGGCACTTAGGTTCGTATGAAGAGGACGTTATAATTAGCAAATTTTAATTATTATTTAGATTACTTTATTGTATTGTTTATTATTATTGGTAATTTTGTATTAAGTATCTTGGAGGCTTTTTCTTGCTTCGAAGAATTTTCTAAATATAAACCAACATTACTCCGAGTCAATGAGTAGCTTATTGCTTTTGTTTACGACTCTGATTAAAAACTAACATTATAAATAGTCTGAAGTTTTTAAGGCTTAATTAAATTAAATTTCGACAAATTCACAGCTCCCAATACATATCCCGGGTGTTCATAAAAACGGAAATGACGCTCAAGTCCAAACAAGTGATCACCGGATCGCGCCTGGTTCGATCCCGATCGTCGGACAACTTGCCGACCAGCCAGTCCCAGGTCAATATACAGATGATGTCCCACACGCTCACTATACGCGAGGTAAGTTTGACGATTCGTCAATTATATTATACTCCTTTGGACATGTTAAGATTTATAATTGTCTCTTGATTAAAGTTTGAAGGTGGCGTTTTTGTGACCTGAATATTGCATTTGGTAAAGGTGAAAATAATGATCCAAGAATTTATCTATATTTATTTAGTATATGTCTTTATAAACTTATTTAACTAACTATTTATTTGATATGAACAACCAATTATTCTCGAAGCTTATGTGTATTTAATAATTATTATGTGTACTAGAAATTATTTTACTTGGTTTCCAGAGAATGTCTGAGGAAACGTGCAAACAGATGGTATCGTACACGAAAGCATTAGGCGTGGCTTTAGCTTTTATCTATCATTCAATTCATTCGGTTGCGTTCCTAACACAACTAACTTCAGACACATCGAATTTGAATACATATTATTCGATGGAAACATCACTCTTGTTAAATCTTCTGTATGATAGATCCTTTGCCTCCTGTTCCTTGACTCCACGTGTTTTTATGTTTTGTTCGATCCGTGTAGCAAATTATTTTGTGATCTGTATCACGTTTTGTTCTATCGATGTCATCATTTTACACGACACGATTTTCATCAGACAAGACATTTTACGTTCGAACAAGGTGACCAGCAGCCGAAAAGTAATTTATATTTGCTTTGAATGGATTTTTTTTAATTTATGTTTAGTGTTATATGTGATGTTTTATAGATGTAAGTTGTTTAAAATAATCTTAAATATTAAAGTGAGTTTAAAATAAGATTTGTGGAAAACTTGGCATGCGTTTGAAATACGTTTGTCTTCTTAAATTGAATATGAATTCTGCAGATGAATACAGCTTCGAATTGATTAACAATAGAGTTGGTTTATAGTTGATAGTGATGTGTCGGCATGTTATCGATTGTTATGTGTGAGTGCTAACTTTGTGTCGATTTTCCCGTTAGGGTTCGCATTCGCCGGGCCCGCGCGCCCTATCGATGGGCGTTTATCCAATCCAAGCGATCAAGTCTCAGATACTAGAGCACAGTGAAGTAAGATGTAGTATTTTAACATCAGAAATAAGTGTCGAGCTATTGTTAGCTTGCGACATTATCGATGTTTAGATGCACCGCTTGCCACTTAGGTGTTTATTTATTTTAATATCAAAATTCGTCGCTTCTTCTATCGCCGTGAGAAAGTCGCTTAAGTTAATTTTATTTATTATTATTTGCGTTTTTTTGTGGTAAGTCTGCGTGGTGGCTGGTTCAGATTTTATAGCACATTTTTACGATTACGTCTTACACACTTTTTTGTTTTCAATAACAATTATGTTATTATTGTGTAATGTGTTATTATGTGTTAATATTTTATATAAATTTGTAATTATTCCAATAAAGCTGTGCCAAATTTAGAAGTATTCCAAAAGTTCGTTTTAATAAAGTCTGATCCATCCTAGCTAGTTTGATGCATGTTAGCCCGAATTCGCTATTTCAATAATAATGATTTTAAATCGTAACGCTACCATAACCTTACGTTTGAGTTATTTAAGCTAGTATTTCACGAACTATAGGTACACCTATATAAGACAACACATCGATATCAACGCAACATTTTCATTTCTCTTCACTGCTTGTGTTGTCCCTATCATGTTCATATTATTGTGTGTTTCCATTCTAATTCGTTTATTAACTCAGTTATTTTTATTTGCCTTATCCGAAAACCTACAGCCGTCCAACAATCATGGTCATCATCAAAGCTATTTACAGAGTCCAAGATCCTCTCATCTGGCCCTGTGGTTCCCATTTCCTAACGCGGTGTTCAGCGACCAACAGCAGTATTCTTCAGACCTCAGACAGAAGGTTTGATACGGGCTATATTAAATTAATTCGGGGCTGTAGACTTGGTGACGCAGATATTTTGCTAGTACCTCTCTTCAAATATTTTAGCAATACATCGTCTGTCTGAGGTAATGCTATATTAATTATGTTCATCAGGCCAAGAGACAAATTATTACCTAATGTTTAATATACAGTAAGCTATGTTGGATTTTTAAATTCGGTGAGTTGGATCATTAAAACAACCCCACCAAATTTCAAAAATTTGTTCATTAGATGAACCAAAGAATTAATGTTTCTTTTATAATGTGTAATTTTTAATTTAGAATTTATTGTCAGATGCTGAAATATTAGATGCTAGATAATCTTTATTCTAGATCAAAACAACACATTTCCATTTGAAGAGAGATACGATCTTTGTAATACTTTATTATAGACCTGTATCACCTATTATTGGGAAAAACTGGTAGCAGACTATAATATCACACTCATACTATCACACAGTATCATCACATTTACATATCATCCTTACATTATCTTTGTTCTTAACCTTTTCATCACTAGCGCCTTCAACTAACCTACTATACTATATGTATTTTACTTAGTATTCAGCAGGCCGTGAGTTTCTTCAGTATTCCTAATTATTTTAACGTGTGGAGTAATTTTTGCTATTTATTCATTGTTTTATTTTAATATATGTTTCGTCGCCTCATCACACCTAGGATAATTGCAGTAGCTGGGCCTCCAGTTAGAACGTTATTTAGATAGACTTATATTTCTTATCGATGTCATAAATTTAAAATAATATGTGGTTGTAAATTATTATGATTATTGCTGTCTAATTGGCTAGTAGCTAATTTATTGTAGATATTGCCTGAATTGTGCACACAACTTTTTGCACGAAGAATTTAGGAAATGTGGATGAAATGTCTCCTGTGATCATTTTCAACGTTAATTGCATGCGATGTTGTTTGTCTGTCCGATCTGGCATTGTTATTGTTTACGTTTTGTTTAAGTTATATGTTCACAAAATACTTGGCACTGTAGTCACTAATATTATCACGACTAATAATTATGTGCCATCGTTATCAATGTTGTCTATTATGTTTATTTAATTGCCGTTATATTTATCTAATTTTATTCGTATGTTATTTTTAATGTCTTTTAATAATAAACAATTTTAAATACTTATCTTTACTAGAATAAAATTTTAAGTATAGTCTTCCGTATAGATTCAATTTAATATATTCTTTAATCGCTATGTTATTATCATTATTTGGATTGCTCTGATTTGTTTGACTTTATTGATTACATTTTTACTTCATCTTTGTCATAGTTTCTGTTATGTAATATCATCGTAGTTGACTTTATAGTTACGTAGATAACTATTGTTTTATTGTATCGTCAAGTATACGTTTACAAATATCTTGGAACTGTTTACATGAAATTTATTCTCTTTTTGACGTTTACATTGTCATCGAATTCTGTTAAATTTTATTCCTTCGGCATATTAAAAAAAATTGTATATTTTAAAAATTTTAATAGACTCGATTAAACGATACTAAATAAAATAGTAGTTTTCTGCAAATAATCCTTTCGTTTTCATTCTTATAGAAACGTAGATGATCGATTATTTTTTGTACGGCTGCTGTTAATGTTGGGTATTATTTCAGCTATTCACGTTGTGGTCGTGGCTCCCCGTGCGTATCACTATGTACCAGCCCGTTCTGCTGTACACCACGGAGGAGCACGGGTGCTCGCTCACCACGTTCTACGTGCGCGTGGAGCACCATGAGCCCACGCTGCTTATGATCAAGACATGTAACAACGAGGTGCGTACTGGCTGACCGCTTCTGATACAAAAGTACAGTTATTTTTATAGGAAAAAGTGAATCTCAACTACTATTCGATTCCAGTTGGCGCATTCGATAATACATCCATCGAACTTTGGATATCACCCAAACGAACACATGCATCTATAAAGTAAACGGTCGAGCAATTTCGCATTCTTTATAGATAAATGTTTGATCACAGAGCGCAGTTCATATCATCTCTTCACCAGAAAGTGTTTCACTAGTATAAAGAAAGTAGAGAATATGAATTTGCTAATCTCAGTGCTGCATCCGCTTTCGAGACTCGAAATTGTCTTACCGAATGTGCCGACTGTTCTTTGATAAACCCTCCGACAAATTTAAGTTGATAACAGGTATGTATAAAATTAGACCGAATTTGGTATGTACAAAATTACACCGAAAAATGAATTATTTAAAAAAAAATAAAAAAAAATAATCTTTTTAATAAATGAGTGGCGAATTTCTTGTGGTAAAGATTTGCAGTTTTTCGAAAAATTTAAATTTTTTTTGTGAGGTAAAATATATTTAATAAATCCGAAGTATTTACCCTCAATATTTATAAATTTCTTCCTACAAATGTATTTTGTATTGCTTCTTGAGAAGATTTTTTTTACTACTTAAAAAATTGTCCAAATTGCCGAATCTCGGAAAATATGGTAGTCGGTTGGGGCAAAGTATAGTAGTATAGAGGATATCGGAGAATTTCTATATGTAGTTTTGTAAGAGTTGAAACGGTTTCTCGGCCGTGTGAGTTCTTTTATCTTATCATAGGGCAATAATGGTGAAGATCATTTAACTCTGTCTGACTGTGAGTTTTGCAATCATTGTTCGAAGTACAGTAGTCAATATAATAGCATCTTCTGTTACTGCCTGACCGGTTCTAATTGTGATTTAAACCATGAAGTGACTACAAACAGTTACTGTAATTTTTCTTTGGGTAAACTTTCCTTTAGGGCATTGTTGCGGTTTTTGACCTGGCGATGCCTGCGATTATCGCTTAGAATCTACTTGTCATCATATGGCACAATTCGCCCCAAAATCCCTTAATTTCTGTTCCCGTTACATGGGAAGCCAGACTTACATGCCTGTTTCTCTGTAGGTTAATGAATTTGATGCAATTGGGTTGATATTGAGGTTTATGCTTACATCAAACCTTGCGGCTAATGCCTTGGTAGTTTGATGCGTATCAACTTCCACTACAGCATTCAATTCATCAGTATTTACCTGAGTGGCTGATCTTCTTCAACTTGAAGTTGCGAGCTGTTTACAGCTGAGCTACAGCGTTAGTTCCACGCCGGAAATCCTTGTTAAACCAAATAAAACAATAAACATTCCAATGTTCTGCATTATTAAATCTAGAATGTTCTAGCTGTCATGTGAAAAAAAACCAAAATAGCCTTCAATCTAGTTTTGACTTTAACAGATGCATCGACGGTGTTGTTTAAAACCCGTAGTGAGCTAGTAACTTTAGAGTATACTTAATATAGTATATTTGAAAGTTTTATGATTTTAAATCAGCTATCGATTCAGTTTAATGTTATTATTGCAGGGATAGCCTGCGGTTAAGTTTTACGCGTGGCAGGTTATAGTTATTTATGCAACTGTTGTGTAATAAGGGGTATTAAAACACGAATGTGGATTTGATGTGTGGTAATAGTATCACATGAGTGTTTTAATATCTAATTATCAACAGTTGCATACAAGACTTTATCTACACCCAGAATATGAATCCTCTAAAAGATTCTGAAACAGTTAGCTTACTGCTAACATTAAAACAGCCAGTCCTAGTAGTAACCTAATATCATCCATTACTGATTATATACAAATAAAGTAAGTAATAAATAATGAAATAATAATAATGAATAATAATAATTTAATGAAAGAATTATTTATTTTAGTAGTAATTTACATTTTGTATAGTGCAATAATTAAAATTCACTTGAATATTATGTTCTTTTGGAAATTAATCGCTCATTTTTTGTAAACAAAACAATAAAAATATCGAAGAAAAATGGCGGGGATTCGAACCTAACCTACTTTTTTTTACGGCGCGCGACGTTCTGATGGTGTGGAACGCGCGTAAACCAAAATGTTCCTTTTTTGAAATTCATACAGATGCCACGCATCGAGCAATAAGAATGTGGCTGTCTGTTAAAACTCTTTGAGCATGAAGGGAATGAATAAAAATAGGAGTGTTGTTATGAAATTCAGTACAACATTACAACACTCTTTTGGATGATGTAATGGTTATTAGAACATTGGGTGTATAATGTTGGCAATAAGCTAACTGTTTCAGAATCTTTAATAGAGGATTTAAAGCATGGGTGTAGATAAAACTATTGATTAAGTTACTACCTACAGCATGTATTCTATACTTGGAAGGGGGCCCTACATTTACATCACTATGATGTCAGGGGCCTCTCTTTGGACCATATTTAAAGTGGGACAGGATACAATGAGTCGTCGTTTATGAGAAACTATCTCCATGGTCTTTAATTAAATTTTGGTCTATCTATACTTGTTCCACTGCTGTGTTGGTCAATATTCATTTCACGAGAGTCTAGATTTTCTTATTTACCGATGAAATTTGGTTAAAATATATTTATGTGTATTTTAATATCTACAGGTATTCGGTGCGTATTGTTCGACGAGATGGTTCGAGAGAAACCAGAAGGACGAGCGAGGCAACCGGCAGGCGTACTTTGGAACTGGCGAGACATTCCTGTTCAGGTAAAGTGCACTATAAATATTTGCTGTATATGGTAACAAGGTATAAAATCAAACGAATGTTTAGTTATGCGTGAATTTTATATTAATTTATTCTATTCGTTTATGCAAATTTATTCATTCATAACTCTTTTTTGACTTGCAGGAGCATCATCAATAATTTATTTTTTTAATTTTTCTCCCTTTTATTTACTGTATTTAATAACATAAACTCTAAGTTAGTACTATATATATTGTTTAAAATGTTTTTATTTATCGCTATGAAACTTATGTAGTACTTATATTTTATTGTCTTTTCAGTTATGTTTTTCGTTCCTTTACCCCCTTGTTTTTTTTTTAAATTTTGCTTATTACATAACGATATTATTTTTATAATATTATACGTCAACGTATAATATTATTCACACATTTCTTATCAAAATCTATAACATTGATGAAGTTATAGTACAATTGTAAGGAAATAATAAAAAATATATTTCTTTAATAATATCTTCAAGCTCTTCGGGTAAAGGCTTTGGTTTGCTTTTCTTTCATGCTTTTTTTGTCGTTATAGCACATTATTAACATATTTTGTCATATTTCATTAAAACTTTCATTTACGTCCTGTTAATGTTTTCAATTCAAGTTTGAATGTATCTAAGAAAAGTTAAACGGATTGCACTCTAATTTATGCTTTTTATGTAGTTTTTTCTAATAATTTCAAAAAAGTACTGTAAGCTCTATAACATAGGTTTTATATAAGTACTGAGGTATTTATTTATTAGTCATGTGCTTGGGTTGACAGTAATATTCATGAATTTAACTATATAATTTTACCATTAGTATTTTCATTATTGCAGTTAAGTATATTGAAAAATTATTGTAAATATCAACGATCGTTCATGACATTATCCGTTTTGCATGTACCGTCAAAATCCAGTGTAGATTGTGGGAATATTAATGTATATTGTTGTTAAAATTTAGTATAATAATTAACACTTGGTGTAGATTTTTCACATGTTTAAAAAAATCATTGTTGTCAGTTGGTTCATGTGTTGCATTGTGGGTCGGTAACGTTGTGTGCGTCCATTCGCTTGCAGCCTTTATCCGGAGCGCGCGAAATACCCGTGGGTGGGTTGTTCGATGGGAGACGGCAAGGAGGAGCAGCGAGTCGCGCACGGCTCCGAACTGTTCATGGCAGCGGACACGAAGATGATCACGATCGGCGGCGGGTCAGTGACGTTAACTATATTTCAGCTTGCATCCGGTGCGCGCCAAGTACCCGTGGGTCGGGGCCATAGAGAACAAAGAGGACGGGGATGTAAAGACTTCGCACGGGAGCTCTTTGTTTATGGCCGCCGATAATAAGATGATTACTGTTGGCGGAGGGTGAGTTGGATTAACAATAGACCACACGGTTATAATAAAAAAAGGGGCGTGGTAACGTGACAAGTAGATCGTAGATACATTTTAAGGATGACATATTGGAGATCTCAATTTTTGGGGCATGTGAGCTAGCGGGTAATCCATTTTCATAGGTACATTTTAAGAATGACATATTGGAGATCTCAATTTTTGGGGCATGTGAGCTAAGGGGTAATCCATTTTCACCTAGGTTTATTTTTTTTTATGAAAATAGGGGCTAGAAGAGCACTGACGTTCAGCTGATGGTAATTGATATGCCCTGCCCATTACAATGCAGTGCCGCTCCGAATTCTTGAAAAGGCCAAAAGAGTCAGATCATCAAAACATCAGAAAAGTCAGAAGAGCGGCACTTCAATTGAGCTCGTCACCCTACAATTGAGATATATGATGTTAAATCTCATTTGCCCAGTAATTTACATTATTCATAAGAAATTGTACGACTCAGAGGTGTAAAAAGCCGGACACGTCCCAGGCCTACGGATGTCGTTAGAGGCTGAGGGCTTTTTAATGTGGGATAGTAATGCTACCCGTAACCACCACAGTATGAATGGGTCCAATTGACCGTCAGATAAGTCGTCGATAAAACCGGTGTGAAGTAGCAGAAATACAAACATGACGCCTCAAATTTTTAGTGTGAACTCGCAGAAGCCAAATCGATGTACTGTTGACAAAATAGAATCGTGACCAACCTTAATATTTTTCCTACAGTCAGTCATAATAAACAAGTAGGTCTTAATTCGCTTAAACTAAGTGTCGTACAATCTTTTTCGTGCAAATATATATCTAAAAGTTATGAATCAATATTGTCGATGGTACAGCGAGCAGCCTTCAAGTCATTCGTACCAAACACACATGCTCTGAGCGTTGTTAAAATATGGAAACTTCAGCGAGCTTTCCCTGCAGCCTCTGCCGGAATAATGAGGAACAAGATGACCGATTTTTTAGGCATTCTCTGTGTCTATTGACGCTAGAAAGACATCCCATCTCGCGGTCTCAGAAGTTCAGACAGAAAACTTTCTGTCTGGCGTCTTATAACTATAAGTTGGCCACACGTTGTGGGGTACGTCTGTCATCTCTGGTCTGTCGCACTTATCGCAGGGAGTGTTTCGAAAACTTTGACCTGGTTCGTACCGCTGAATTCCACCATCGCTCCACACAGCTTCACCTGTAATATCGTCTTCACCAGCAGTGCGTTTTTCAAGGAACTTCCTTCCATGCGCAACCTATATGTGGAATGCTTTACGTCATACAAATTAGATTTGTAACTAAAATTTATAAAAGATGCGTGACTCGAACCCGCGCCTCTCGGGATCCGTCCGAGCGTTTTTACCAACTGAGCCAACCGTTCGAGTGACGCATGGATCATAGATATTGGTATGTCTTGTTCAACCCTCAGGTTCCATCTCCATCTTCATCCTTGTGCCACAACCTGAGTTCATATATTTTGGTAACAAATTTAATTTGTCTAATGAATCCCTGAAGTGGATATCTTAATGATAACTTTAAAATAAATACTTAATTGTTAAAAAACGTTTATGTGGTAAAGGTTGCAATAAAATAAATGACTTTCCTAATGATACCACAGATTGGGAAATGAGCGACTGCCATTAGGCTATTAAATAATAAGTTTAATTGTAAAATATTACTTCGTAAACATATTTTTGATGAAAAAAAAAGCCCGCTGAGTTTGTTGCGCCCATTCATCTCAGGTCTGAGGCATTCGTTTTGGAATGGGTGGTAGTTTTTGACTTTCAATAAGTATTTCACATCCTATTTTGAATAAAATTATTTAAATCTGAATATCACATGAGTGTTGCATACAAGACTTTATCTACACCATAATATGAATCCTCCATAAAAGATTCTGAAACAGTTGGCTTACTGCTAATATTAAAAAAGCTAGTCCTAGTAACCATAATATCATCCGAAGGAGTATTATTATGAAAACGGATGATTATGCTGTTGTACTGATTTTCATTACAACACTCGTTTGGATGATGTAATAATAATAAGCTAACTGTTTTAGAATCTTTTATACAGTATTCATATTATGGGTGTAGATAAAAAGTGTAGATATACGTGGAACTAGGTATTCTGTTACGTATGACTATTCCGTTCAGACGATGTAGTCTTAAGCTATTATTGGTTTGTTGGTGTATTTACTTTTATTATTTATTTTAAATAGACAATACTTATTACAGAGACGGCCAAGCAATATGGATGGACGAAAACATCAGGTACGGCAAGACGGACCGCTGCTCCACATTCAACAACCCGCCGCTCTGTCCCAGCGGAGACTTTGAGATTCGTGTGCTCGAAGTGTATGGCTTTGCGGGCGCGTAAAGTCATTCACTATCCACGCCGATCTCGATACGGAGTGTAATCTCGAAGCGTTCTTGTGATCATTGTTTACGGATACGGTATCCGCTCACAGTTTTGTTCACCCTATAATCGCTAATACGATAGCGCAGCCATTTTGTTCACGCCGGACCACATTATAAACATAATCCCTTTAAATCAAATCAATCATCGCGTTTTACTGATGGTTGACTATCGTATTACTCACAATAAACACTGGACGTCGATGTAGTGCGTATATTTTATTAGTGAATCGAAAGCTTGCGGTGCGAGCGTGACCCCGCTAGTTAGCTGTCGACGCAGTCCGTTCCATACAACGAACACGGGAAATTTAGGTTGTTACGTAGATGGTATGTGAAGTACAAATGAATGTATCATACCTACACTGATATATTACGCTTACTTAAAAGCAATATGAATCCTGGCCGTGGGATAGAACATTCCAGTGAAATTTAGCGCCGCAGAGTAGCGTGAACAATATATATTTATTCGCCTATTGCAGTGCAACGAAAGTATATTATGGTAATGTGTCGCTTATGAGCTTTTATTCGATTAAAATTTTTATACACGTTGCTCATACAGAAATCGTGATAAACATTGGCGTATACGTATTTACTACGCACAAAAAACGAAATATGTGTTAGAATATCGGTAAGGAACTAACCAATCAATTGGAAATTGTGAATTTATTCGCGATGTCTGAGATATACAATTATTATTCTAATGTCGGTAGCTTATGTGCCAAAAGTGGACCATCCGATTAGTGGAAAACCAAACTTTTTATAGGATTATTTTTTTTTATTATTATTTTAGTCAACCCGACGTTTCGCGGCCTTTTCAGAAGGACTGCTCGTTTTATTCCTTTAAAATGTGTTTTATTTAAATGTCTGGCTCTATTCACATTTTGCCTGAATATTTATAGAATAATTTAATAAATAATATTTTTTCGCAATGCGTGTAATTCATGATATTAGGTTTCAAAGTTTCGACGTCAATGTTTTTCTCGGTAGATATATGGTTGGGCGTATCATTAAGTATTATCGAGCAATATGCGAATACTAGTTCGGCATCTCCAAATACATATCCCTTCCAGTACAAAGGGGTTGCGAGCATATCACCCGCGGCCAATGTTGGCTAAGAACCTGTAAATATTATTAATATGGAGTATCATCGTTTGACATTACAGATATTTTTTTATTATTGAACGATAGATTGAATCCTAGGTGTTGTCGGTACTACGTACACGTTGAACGGAAGCCTAAGACTTGTTTTTAAATTGAGATAATTTATGTAATTTATTGTTTAGGTAACTGTATGTTTATATTGTATATTATTGATTTTACCTCCGCGGGCGGCGCCCAGTTATAGTCGCGGTTCGCTAAAGGGAAATTTTTATTTCGCTCAATTGTTTGAGTATTATTTTTATATTCTGTCAACGCAGGCGGCGCGTCGTCTATATATTTGAAAATGGAATAGTCGCCTGTGCTGTAACGGACGCTTGCTATTTGTCCAATCGTAGTTGTTGTGTGGCCGGTGGCGCCATTCGCGATAATGTATTGCTGTTGGCTATTTGTCGTTGATCAGTGTAAAGTCTAGTCTTAATCCTGTTTTTTATTCTATATCGATATATTATCTAAATATATACGAATTAATGTTTAAATTGTGCGTTTTGGCCGCTTCATAGCGGCGAGTAGGCTCGTGGTTAGTTAGTTTAAGTACATGTGTAGTTATTGTTCTCCCTTCAGTATTTGTGGTGTATGTAGGTGTGACGTCACTCAGTGACGTGCGCGAGACTGGCGCTTTGTTACGTATCTCATAACTAGCTTATTCGAGAAACTCAAATATCCTAGTGTTGTAGCAATATTCGGAGATACATAATATAAAATTTCGTTTTAGTTAACAAACTTTCCGCATATGGGGAAAGATAAATATATTTCTAGTTTCTTGAATGAGCCAAGTTATGCAATCGAATACCCGCCAAGTAGCGGTGTTTCTACTCGTTTATTGTATTGTGAATGTTGCTTTATTATGTCTAAAATATATAATCCATAAATATAGTTGTTGGTTTTATTTCAAACTATGGCTACATAGATAATTTAAACGTCTAGATAGTCTCTTGATGTTGGACAACCGGTAATAACAGGCCAGAAATATATGTTTCGTGTGCCTGATGAATGACCTTTCGAAGTTTTCACAGCTATCATAGTCTACCTAGAAGTATAAATGATGGAAGGTTTAAGGTCCTACCTGAACTGAGAAACATTTTTCTTCTTGTACTCATTAACTATGCGATGATAGTTATCTTCATGACGCTACATGAAAATCTTATAATATATAAAATTCTCGTGTCATGGTGTTAAACTTTGAACTCCTCCGAAACGGCTTGACCGATTCTCATGAAATTTTGAGTGCATATTGGGTAGGTCTGAGAATCGGACAACATCTATTTTTCATCCCCCTAAATGCTAAGGGTGGTCCACACGAATTTTTTTATCCATTTTTTCAATTTGTTTGATTATGAGTCAGCATTAAAAAATACATACAACTTCAAATTTTCACCCATCTACGATCAACAGTTGCTTTTGTATCGCGATTTTAATATCGGCAATACAACGTTTGCTGGGTCAGCTAGTATAATATATGGTTTCAATCCAATGTTATACAGTGGACCAGCGGTCGAATCGCATATCGAATTTGTCGATTATAGACATAATATACTGCCTAAGAATGACAAGATTTTATATTAAATACTCTGAAGTACAGATTTTACTTCACTATTAGCGTTGGGCGATTATGAATGATTGCTATAATCGAAATATTTTGTATTACTTATGCTGATAATCAATTATGAAATTAGTTACAAATTGATTTTCATAATGACATTACTTGTTATAATAATAAGCAGAGATAGAGAGACTTGGAAGCTGAGAGTCAGCTCTTTGACTAAGACTGGATTTGTGATTTTCAAAAAATGATTATTACAATAAAATATGGTTACTAATATGGTATTTTTAATAATGAACAGAATATGTTCTTTTGAAATGATTTATTTGTGTACCTAAAACCGAATAAAATATTCAGTATTTTTTTTAACTTTGATCTGCGTCGACTCGCGAACACAATTACCTACAACATCAGTAACTGCATTTTTTTGTAATCAAGATATATCGAAACATTTTTATAATCGAATGTATATTTTAGTATATCTCATAATCAGCTATTCATTATGTAAAATATAGTAAATTTACCGTTAGGCCTCACTGCTGTCACATAGTCAAATTCACACTATCCTCAAGTATAGCAATCCGAATCAAGAACAATAACCACAATCGAGCACAATATTCAATAATAAAAGGTATGTCAGATTACATGTGGTGCCAGATTATGGGGTGCTCCATATAGGTATTATCAAAACAATGACAAATACAAAAAATTATATGTGGCACAAATTTAATATTTTATTAATGACATAACCCTCAAATAAATTAATTTAAATTAGAAATAAACAGTGTTTAAAATGACATGACAGAAGTGAAAACTTCATCAAGGAGACTAATATAATAGAATAATAATAATATAAACACACTATGATAAAAAAATAATATTTATGATAGTAAATAATCAAGTATTCCTTTAGTAAATTTAGCTAACCCTTACCCTAACATTAACCCCACAAAATACTGCTCAATGTGCCTACAAAAGTTATCATTTCAAAAAATGTGTAAAAATAAGGCACTCGTAAAATAAAATCCATTTTGCTACAAAACATTATTTTTAAGACAGTTATTATTAATGTTTCTTTTAATTACCTACAAAAAATACAACCCTTTAGTTGTATTCTTTAGAATACAATATTTATACATACAAGTAGAAATTAAACTAAGATTGAAATCTAAAGCAGGGTTTACACTCAGACTAATCATATCTAGCTTACACAGATCCAAATAGTATTAGTCTGCTCACAAAATCAATATAACAAACTACTTTTACTCACTCTGTTGCTTTGGTTTTCTAATTCTGCATTAATATTAATATATTATGTATGAACTATGGAACAAATACGAATTAAAATTAATAAAGAATATAGTATTATTACATCCATATGTATACATAAATTTATTATTTTTTGTACTCAATCTTATATATATATATATGTATAATATACTTCAATGTTGCCTTCTTTGGAATAATTTTCTCTATTGTTTATTACACTATTCAAAATTTGGTATGGAAAATCCTAATTTCCATTCTTTCATAAATTCTTGGTGCCAGCTCTGTGTGGTAATTGATTTTGGTGGCATTTGATAAAATTCAATTGTATCTTTATCAGTACCTATTAATATCTTTTGTTCACAGGGTCTTTGGCAGACTCTCTGAACTAAATATTTAGTAACCACTCTTTTGGGATTTGTGCCAATGATTCATGATGATGTTTGTACTGATGTTGCTTGAAAAGTTTTCTATCTAGGTGAGAATTTTCCTTTACACACTCCATTAACAGAATCTCTGGGATGAGCCCATAAGCTCCAGTGATCAAAATGTTTACTATTTTGACATGATCATATTTTGGAAAGAATCTACCTGATTCTGGCTTCAGATTTCTCCTTCGAGAAACATAGGAATTATTATAGATATCCTGGTTTTTCCATGAGCACTAGTACAGTTTGCTATATGTACCCATGTGGTGGCAACAGGACAGCCAATTAGCTAGTTAATCAGTCTATATGCTGCAGTGTGGGCTCTCTTTTCTGACATGCCTATCAAACTCCCTAAAGTAGTCAAAGCACTTCATAAATTTGAAAGGTGACCTAAGGTCCGGTACACACCTCTGGCATAGAATAAGGTTGCAAATACAATGTGAGAATATTACTACTTTCTGTTAATTATTTGTACTTGGGTTTAAAATTTTATTTAACTACCCTTTTCTTGTAAATAAGTCATTCATGTTTTTATATACATTTAAATGTTTTTCATTTAATATGTTCATATTATTTTCTTCCTCATATTTCATTTAAATCAGGATATGACTGAATTTTTATGAAAGTGAATCAAACACCTGATATACAGCAAATCTAGCATGATCATTGATTAACCTGCACAGCTTTAACACTAGCACTGGCATAGATGGCATGAGTACAAAAGTGATTAAATGTGTCAAAGACGTTATAGCTGAAAAACTAACTCATGCATCAATAGATGCTTAAATGAAGGGAAATTTCCAGATTCCCTTAAAATAGCAAAAGTGATTCCTATTTACAAGTCCAGTGATAAAATGGATCCCAGTAATTACTGTCCAATATCTGTGCTTCCTATCTTATTAAAAATATTTGAGAAAATATTACATAATCGACTCAATGGATTTCTTACATCTACAAATTATCTTTACAAAAAACAATATGGATTTCGTTGTAATTCTAATACTCTTGCAGCAACAATTGACTTAGTAACAAAAATTAAACTTGGCATTGATCAAAAGAAAATATCATTAGGAATATTCATTGACTTAAAAAAAGCATTTGACACAGTAAGCCACGAAATCATGCTAACAAAATTAAAAAACATTGGTGTTTCTGGTTCTGCATTTAAAATGTTCAAATCATATCTGACAAACCGATATCAAATAGTTAAAATTAATAGAGTTGAGAGTTTACCCCAACTCATCACATGTGGCGTTCCTCAGGGCGCTATTCTCGGCCCATTATTATTTCTAGTCTATATAAATGACATACATAAAATCGGCCTAAATGGAGATATCACGCTGTATGCTGATGATACAAGTCTATTTTACTTTGGAAATACTATAACAACAATAATAGAACAAGCACAACATGATTTGGATCTACTACACACCTGGCTACAATGTAATTTACTTACTTTAAATACATCTAAAACAAACTATATATTATTCACAGCAAAAAACAAAAAAATTGGAAGCCATAATAACTTAACCATCAATGGTGAAATAATAAACAAAATAAATAAAGAAAAATATCTCGGTCTGATACTTGATAGCAAACTCACATGGAAACTGCATATAGAATATATCCGTAAAAAGTTAACATCACTTACTGGTGCAGTACGTAGCATTGTACGATGCTTCCCAAGGCAAGTGCACTTCACTATTTATAATTCTATGGTCAAGTCTCACTTAGATTATTTAATTGAAGTTTGGGGAACTGCGTCAAAGACTAATTTACAACCGCTACAGATAGCACAAAATAAAATTATTAAATCACTGTTCAGATATAATTTCTTAACACCATCCGCAAAAATTTACCAAGATACCGAAATCATGAATATTTCTCAACTCTATAAGTATAAAATGTGTCTTCTTATTAGGAAAATTCTATCTAAAGAGATACATTCCCAAGTGACATTTACAAAAACATTCCAAATACAAAAAAGGATAACTCGACAAGCAAATAATATTTATATAAAAACACCTAGAATTAATTACGGAAAAAAGAATATCATGTTTGAAGGGGCGAAACTTTACAACAGCCTCCCCAAAGACATTAAAGAAATCAAAAGCTTAAATACTTTTAAAAAAATATTAAAAGAAAACATTTAAAAATATAAATAAAAAATTGTTACAGTTTAAAAATAAGTAGATGAATAATTGTTGCTGCAGTGTAGTCACAGCTTTATAATATTTACAAATTGCGAATGACGGTCTGCGCATGCGCATCGCGCCGCTCGATCGCGTAATTCACTAAAGTTCTTGTATTATTGTATTCAGAATTGTGTCTTTAGTTGATATTCATTAGTGTAGTGTAGGTAACTTATTTATGAATGTTCTTTAAATTATAATTTGTATAGTTATTTCTTTTTAAGTGTTTCATCTAGTGTGTGTTTACTGTTTTTTTTTTCCACTTTACTTACTCTGTTAATATTTATAGTTAAAGAAGAAAAAAATAATCGATATATTTTAGATATTGTTACATTCTCACGGCTCGCATATTATATAATATAGTAATTAGAATATATTTTCTCTGTAAGTGAATATTGTAATATTCTTCTGAGAAATAAAGTTCTTAAATCATAGCTTTATTATAACTAGCTGGCTAAAAGGCTGTTAAGTGCTTAGTATATTTTAGCACAATTTCAACAATCCACAGACTCTTTTAATCTAGTTCTATAGCTAGACACTCTTCTTGAAACAGTAGCCAACACTGATTCATCTTCTACCTGACTTGAAATTTCATCGTAATATTCTGTAACTTCATCTAGTGCGTCAAGTAAATGTTCAACACCACATTTTGCAATATAAATAAATATTAATTTTGACAGTGAAGCTTTCAACTGCAAGGAGACTTGTTCTAAGTCTTCTGCATCTAACTCGACTGAAGTTTTACTGCAGTCTCTCATACAATGCAATGTCTTCCACATTTTACAGCTCTGGACGTAAAACTGATCAGGATTACACATTTCATGAATAGTCATAACATCGGTTATAGAAATTGTAGAGTCCACAATATCAACTAAATCCATGTCAATCTCTTTCATATTTACTAATTTATTTTCATAATACTTAAATGCCTGAGATATGATCTTTATAACTTCATTTTTATTATCACTATAAATCTCTTTAGACCGATCAAAGCCAACCAAATTCAGAATGATTTGTAAGCTTATAAGTAGAACTCTTTCTAACTGTTCTATCTCACAAGAGTCTTTCTGTGTATCTGTTACTTCAATGAATGCGGTAAGTAGAGACTCAAGCGCTTCCACACTCACAAAATGGCCAAAAAAGTCAGTTCTAAACTTGCCAACATTGCAATATGTGCATATAGTGTTAAAATTTTCTAAGGCATTGACAAGCAAATCTTTATTAGAAGAGTTTTTTAATATGTAGTATAAGGAGTTAGAATAGCCACTATTTATAAACAATTTAACCCACACAGATATACTATCTTCAGTAGCTAAGAATATACTCGAGTTCAATAGCCTTAATAATTGGATTAGTAATAAGCTATCATCTGTCTTTATGTACTCTAATAAACTGGACACAAGTGAATTCATATTCAATAGCTTTTCCACTGCTTCCTTTTGGCAGCACATGTTTGCAATAATACCAATTAAAATCTCAACTGTTCTAGGATTGTCTATAATAGGCCACGCAAAACTAAGCAGGTTTAGCATGTCATGTTTTAGTAGAAATAAAACTACATCTCGTTCTGCAGTCATATCCCAAAGAGTGCAAAGGTCTTCTTCGAATGTTTGCTCTTGCAATTCATCTTTCAGCGTGTCTAAGTTTGCTAATTTTAAAAGAATCTTCAACACAAAACGCTCACTGTAGGCTGTATCGCCTATAACATCACCGGTTACTTGTTGTTCACCATTACTTTGAGCTTCCGGTTCCGGCTTCATTTTAACACTCGAAAACAAACAAATATTCTGCACAAATAACATAAATAATTATAAATCAGAAGGTACCTATCACAGAACACTTTTACTTGATCAGTATTCAACTATTCAGTTAATTTTTGAAGCGAAAATGTCATTCTTCGTTTTATTTATTTAAACAAATTTATAGCATTGGTAACAAGACCATTAGCTAATAACCAAAATACAATAAAAGAAGAATATTTAAATATACTCGATTAAGTACATAATTAGTAAGCACTTTTAAAAGCTCACACAACAATAATGTATTGAATATTTAACAGCGCACGATACATTAACATTCTGTAACGAATAGCAACGATAATCAAACGCGTCATATGTTACAACGAAGTGAACTGATACCTATAATCTATATTATAGCGTAAAAAATAATAGGCGTTTTAAAAATAGTGTATCGTTATATCGCGATTTCAATATATAGCCGTTGTGAACATCTCTACTCTGTGCCTTCAATTTTGTCACTATTCATGTCTCATGAATCGTGCCAGTTGCGGACGTGCGTAAAGCTCTATGTGATATGTCAGTTGTCATAACGACAAGTGTTATTTTTTTTTGAGCATTCGCAAAAAGACTAGGACATAGGACAAACCTGATGTATAACGAGATGAGATTAGAAAATGAAGTAAAGCAAGAACGGTCGGCCTTCGGCCCAACATAAAATATAATAATATGATGTATTAAGCTTTGAAATGAATACAATGAATTAGAAAGTATAAGGTTGTTTTATTAAGAAACGATCCCGTGTGTGAGGTAAGACTCACGCGGTGATCATCGCCGCCCTCAATCTCTTGCAAGCGTTGCCGGCCCTTTAAATGCCATAGAAGACACACAATAAAGCGACGTCTCCACGCAACGCCAAGTAATCTAGCCGTTCACAGAGCACTGGATCCCCCACACACATTCGAGAAGCCCAGCGTTGCACGCGATCAAATAATTCGAGTTGATACTGGGATGCGCGCGACGTGGGATGACAGCACTACTCCAAATGTAACCTGTCCTGCTTTTTACAGAGCGCTGATTTTTTTTAGTGGTAAACGCTCAATTTTGAATCTTCTGGGGTTTAAATTGTGCAAGTTCATTGTACTCCATTCCGCGACCTTTACAAGAGACACTCGATATAAGATTCTTTCGGGACTAGTTGAAGATTTCCCAAGAGAAACCTGCATGGCCAGTGTATAGGTACAGCATTAACAGTGGGTACCTACTGTCATCCGCCATTGATATGCAGAAGAAACAGTGTAGGAGATAGCACACAGCTTTGGGGAATTCCAGTGTTCACGGGCTGCGGGTTCGAGCAACAACCGTCGACTACGACGTGTATACTGCGCCCCACTGGGTGCCGGTGAGGAAGTTGGTGGTCCACTTGCATTAACTCTTGGGAAGTCCAAATGATGGAAGTTTTGAGAGAAAAGTCCTGTGCCATACACAATCAAATACTTTTAATAGCAAGTTTCAACTCACCTAAGTTGGTTAAAATATACAGCTCTGATATTCAAAGATGTAATTTTTGTTAGTTAGATTTATTATATCACATGTGTAGCAAACATAGCCAGACCAGACTCATTCAATTTTATTTGGAATTGTTTATTCTTTTTTTTTATGAAAATAAGTGACGAGCCGAGCAGGACGTTCAGCTGATGGTAATTGATACGACCTGCCCATTACAATGCAGTCAGGATTCTTGGAAAATCCCACAACTACAATTGCACTCGTCACCTTTAGACATAAGATGTTAAGTCTCATTTGCCCAGTAATATCACTAGCTACGGCACCCTTCAGACCGAAACACAGTAATGTTTACTCATTTCTACTTCACGGCAGAAATAGGTGCCGTTGTGGTACCCATAATCTAGCGGGGATTCTGTGCAAAGGAGCCTCCCACTGGTTATCTCCAGCCAGTTGATTCACCCAAAAGCAGGTGATTGATGAAAACATGGATAGGCATATTCTATTCCTGTGAGTAGTTCCATTTTTAATAGGGAACTTTATACCTCTTAAGGATTACTGGTGTTATAAGAATTAGGAAGGACTTCCACATCTACATTTTGCGCATGCTTTTGATACCTCATGTTTGGCAAGGGGTATGCATCTTACAACTTATATGTATAGGTGATGTATACAGCCAGTCATTATTCACCTTTTGTGAGAGAGAGATTGAAAAAAAAATTTCTTACACATGTGAACAATTACACAATAATAAAGATAATATTTATTAAGAAATATAAATCTTCACAATCACGTTAAAAAACATGTACATAATATTGTTTTAACAATATTCATAACTTATCTGTAATCATATTCTTAACTATAATACATATTTAAATGTCTAATTATCAGCTTTCACTTTAGCGGGAGGAGTGTTATCATTGCCCTCATGTTTTCGCTTCCTGTTCCCTTTACCCCTGAAGTTTTTACCCTTGTTTTGTTTAAAGTTCTTCATGTTCTTCCGTCTTTTTGCCATTTCATCAATAGTTTTTTCCAAATAGGCTTTCTCTTCATCACCTTCAATAAGTTTGAATTTAATATCAGTATCATCAATTTTTATAATACCATCAGGAATTTTCTCTGCCAATTCTTTAGCAGCATTCTCTTTTGACAGTCTTACCCAGCCTTGTGTATCACCAGAGTTAAAATCTATGTATGCAACATCTGCACCTACAACAAACAAAGTAGAAATTAAACTATTATTTGAAACATTTCATGAGTATAACATAGTAATAGATACTTAATATGAAACAATTTATTTTGTTTTATCAAAGACAATGGTTGATATTTCTGAAGATAACAGATGGTTGTAATGTCAGGTAAACAGAAACAGTGGGCTTATATTATCACAGGGTAAGGCACAATATTATATCGCTTTTTACATCAAGTACCTAACTTCCTTTAACATTAATAAAAAATATAGATCAGTATGTTTTCATACCAGAAACAGCTTCTTAAAGTAATAAAGGCATAAAAGGCATTTATTTTCTCAAAATTGATTCCTTTAGAATTCTTTTTGATGTCATTTCTTATACTACTAGATACTACTACCGCTTCAGAAACAAATGGCGCTCTGAGAGAGTGCCATTTGTTTCCGTGGCTGGGACTTTATTGTAGAAGTGTATACATTTACCCTTAAAGCTATTATGTATCTTATGAAGCCTACTAGAATTAGTTACAAGCAATCCCTTATTTCTAGTGTTATTTTGTGAACATATATTAAATTTTCATAAATGTACTGACAATGAACAGTCATAATATTTATTTCTTTAAATTTTTCTTTGAGAGACTATCTATAACCAAGCTGATATATAGCATGAACAGCACTCTTTTGCAGAGCAAACACTATATCAATGTCCGCAGCATGACCCCATAGTAAAATACCGTACGTCATGATGCTGTGAAAATAACTAAAGTACACTAATCTAGCGCTCGCAACATTCGTGTACTCTCTAATCTTTCTAACTGCATATGCTGCAGAGCTGAGTCTATCTGCTAGATGGGTAATATGTGGACCCCACTGAAGCTTTTTATCTAACGTGATACCCAAGAAGACCGTAGTGTCCACAAGTTCCAATCCCTGGTCATTTATAAGTACGTTGGTTTGTATCTCCGCTGTGTTTGGTGTAATGAACCGTAAACACTTTGTTTTTTTACTGTTTAAGTGCAGATTATTCGTCTCAAACCAACGCACTATCTTTGAGAGTGCATTGCTTACCTCGTCATCAATATCCGCACGTCGCTTCACTTTAAAAATAAGTGAAGTATAATCAGCAAACAATACAATCTCATGGCTATCATCTACCACAAACGGTAGATCGTTAATAAATATAAGAAACAAGAAAGGACCGAGAATAGAACCCTGTGGAACACCTATTCCCACAGGTTTACCCGAAGACCGTTTGCCATTTACATCAACTATCTGAACTCTTTCGCTTAAATATGATTTTAACAGATTTAGGGCTCTATTTTTCACTCCATAATGCTTTAGTTTTAGGAGTAAAGTTTCATGGTGGACGCAGTCAAATGCTTTTGACAAATCACAAAAAATGCCCAATGCATACTGTGACACTTCCCAGGTGTCAAAGATGTAAATATATATATAATATAATAATTTTTGGAAGCTATATGCTTATACTATAATTAATTTACTGATTTGGGAAACTAATTATAAGAGTGGACAATTATTTGTTTGAATTTCGGTACACTTATACTATATTGTACCAAAATTTCACAATGCTAGATTTTTACTTAATTACCTATCATATATTGAATATAGAAGATTTTTCACCAAACAAAGAAACAAATAGTAGGCTCAAGTAAAAGTTAAGAGCCTCAATACACCCAAATTGAGGGTCTTCACTAACTCCATGTGATAGTATATTAAATATAGATATTAAGTACATAACATGTCTATACAGGGTGGTGAAAACAATATGACTTTTAATTAAAACAGGATCACTACTAGTCAATCAAAATACTTTGTAATAATTAAATCGGGCGTTACATCAACAAACAAAAAACGAAATTTTCAAACAAACTAATTCCGAAAATAATCTTAACAAAAAAGAACAGCCTTTGATCATGTTTCTTCTGACCTCTACTGACCTGTAAGTACAACGCGTACGACCGGAAACCTCGCTACACGCCTTTGTCACAGCATAGTACTTACATTTCATACATGCAGGTAAGCTAGGCAAAAACGCCCGACTTAAAATCATAATCGTAATATCAATGTCAAATTTTACACAAAAACAACAATGCGCGCGCGCCTAACAACTTATTTTAAACAACGAGTTCTCATAAGGGTAGCTAGTCACGCACTGGTGGACTATGGGTAGGTAACCGGGAATAAACAAATTGCAGTATCAATCCCAGACGATTTCTTTCTCTTTCAGACATACTAATTCTTCCTATTGCGGAAGTGAATACGAACTATTAATTCTGTTTATGCATAAAAGATGTCAAATTGGCAACGTAGCATTTCTCTCTCTGTTAATACTCTTAGGCCGACGACCATACTAACAGAGCAGCTCGGAAATATTTTTTTGCTAATAATAATAGGAATTTTAGCTTTTTAGTAATAAGGACTAAATTAAAGCAACAATATTGTATTACTTCTAAGTAACCTATGTTTTCTGAGACGCACATTTTATTTTGTATGTGGTTTAAGCATGTAGGTAAATCTAAATTGTTATGGTCCGTCTAGGTGAATGACCTTATAAACGAAACTTGCGAAATCGTAAGGTATTTACAGCTTGTGTTTAAATTATAAAAGTGAAAATAATTCACTGTGGCTACACCGTTCAATGTAATTTGATGAATTAAAATTAAAGTCATAATGTCGTCACCACCTTGTATATACTAACCTAAATTTGTTAAGGCTTCCTTTATTTTTTCCCTGGTCAGTTTGTCCTTACATTCACTAAAGAACAGCACAGCACCATTTGGCAGTTTTAGGTTGTCTTTCTCATCATTTACTTGTTTTTGCTGTAAATAAAAAGTTATTTACTACTTATGTCATAAATAAATATTATGCATAAACCAGAAAACAATATACATATTTTGTAATTGTTACTACTTGGCTAAATCATATTGGTAAGTTTTGTTGGGCGAAATAAAAGGCAATCCACTTTAAAAACATATCTACAAAATAATCTGACTTATTTAAATCTTATAACATCAAGTTAAGGCTCATAATACAATATATTATTTAACACATTACTCACCTCTTTTTCCTGGGTTTTCTTTTGTTTATTCTCTTTCATTGCCAAATACTCCTCCTGTTTCTTGTTTACATACTCCTCTTGCCAGAGTATTATTAATTGTGTGTCATTATATTTCAATGAATCCTTTTCTTCTATGAGTTTTTGAGCCTGAAAATGTAACACAAATATTTTAAGAAATTAAATAGTGATATTTTTTAATGTTGTGAACCTTTCCATTTTCATTGCTAAAATGTGCAGTGTACTGTTCTTCATTTTATGTTATTTATTCTTTTCAATGGGAATTAGCAAAATTATGTTTATCCACCAAAGGTAAGGGAGTTACTTTTTTGACTTTTTATATATTTTTTATATTATAGTTATGTAAAGATTGTAAACCAAAGAATTAGAATATCATCCCCACTATCTGGATGTGTGGCAGACCTCCACAGTGCTGTTTTCAAGGAACTTTCTTCCACATACAACAAAGCTGTGGAATGAATGAGCTTCCTTGTGTGGTGTCCGGGTCTGGTTCCGGGATGATACATGGGTACCTTCAAAAACGCGTACACCTTCTTTTAAGTCTGGCAACGCTCCTGTGATTCTTTTGGTGGCTGTGATCACTTAACACCAGGTGACCTGTTTGCTTATTTGTCCTCCTTTTTTATATAAAACAAATTACTCTATCTATATTCTACATCTACATACCAGCTAGCGTTTTGTAGTTTGTTGTTGTGAATATATTAAAAAAGAGCCGAAAGAGAATGCTGCGAGTTACTTCTGCGACTCTAGCCCACAATTTGTTTCCGAAATTGACATGGTTGTAGTGCTTTAATTGACATCAAAAAGCAACTTAAATGAATAAATATTGAGAAAGTTAATGCCTTTTACCTGCTCTTTTGTTTTGAATGTAACAAAAACTGAGCCCTTAAAGTTCTTCTTCTTAGTTTGTCTGTCTTGATATCTCCTCATAATAATATTCTCTACATCATTAAATTTTTTAAAGAATGTAAGGATGTCATCTAAAACAGCATCTTTTGGGAAACCTTTAGCATATATTGTTCTGGATGAGAGTTCTTTGCGGCGTTCTTCATTCATCTCAGGTATTGGAAGTTCTGGATTTCTTCTTACTTTATTGTTATCCTCTGAAATCTGTTCTTTTATATCAGTACTTATATGTTCTATTAGTGTATAAAGTATATAATATTTATGTATACTAGTCAAAACAAAATAAGGGCCACTTGATTTTTTTGACGTCGTTAGTCATAATTTATTTTTTATGCATTCTCAAATAGCTGATTATTTATCGTGGTGTCACTTTACTTGTTTACACGCATTTTTTGAGTATTCCACTAGTATAATTGTTTAAAGTAGGGTAGTTTTTGATAATTTAATGGAACCAAGTGGTTCCATTAAATCAGAATCAAGTGATTCTACCCGATTTAAAGACGGATTTCAACTCAATCAAATTGACGATTCTGTCACACACTGTAAGTTTTGTTTAACTAGTGGCTGAATAATCATTTTACAAAGTTATGCCGAGAATTCGACGTTATATGGACTTGCCAACCGTAACTAGGGCCGTAACATTGCTTCAAGAAGGCTATTCACAGCGCAGTGTGGTGTGCAGCTGGGTTTTTCCCGGCGAGCGATCCAGAATGCTTGGAATCGTTTTCAAGACACTGAGAGACTAACCAGGAGACGGGGATCTGGCAGAGCTCGAGCAACTACCGCACAGGAGGATCGCTATGTGCGCGTGACTGCGCACAGAAAACGCTGCATCACAGCCCCCTCTTTACAAAACCGTTTGCGGCGGGCAACCGGAACGTGTTAGTGATCAAACTATTAGAAATCGTTTACACAAAGACCAGCAGTTCTCCAGAGGAGGGGAGGAATCTCTATGTCCGGCAGAAGCGAGCTGGTAATTCTAATTTACATCGAAGAGGTCATAAGACCCCATGTGATCTCATATGCATAGAGAATCAGTGCAAGATCATATCTGATGCATGATAATGCTCACGCTCATACAGCTAGGGCCACCAGAGAAGCACTAGAGGAGGCTAGTATACAGGTGTTGCCCTGGCCTGCAAACAGTCTGGATCTCAATCCCATTGAGCACATTTGGTATTTATTTTTTTATTTATTTATTATATACAGACACTTTATCACATAATATTACATTATTTTTGGTCCCTACACTAGGCGTAGCCTGTCCTGTAGGCAACCAATTTACATCCTAAGGTTAACAATATGAACCGAAAGGTTAAAAGTGCACTCTGTATATGTGTGTGTGTGTGTGTGTGTGAGGGTGGGTGTGAGTGAGTGTGAGTATCTGATTAATCATGTTACAAAGTATTAACATTATATGAATGCTAAGCTATCACTTTAAGTATAGCTTCCATGTCTGCATAAGTGAGTGTGTGTAACCATCTCTGTATTTTAAATTTGACCTGATGGACTGAGCAATTTTTAATAGAACATTTTAAATTTACCTTGTTGTATATATATGTATGTAAGAATGGGCTAAATCTACTTGCAAATGTTGTATTTATTATTGGTGTTGGATTCTTGTATGAACAGCTATCTTGTAGGTTTTTAATTAGGCAAATTCAAGATCTCCTTATGCATGCTTGTCATAACACACAAGATAAATATACCTTGGACAGAAAGAAGTTCTAAGTTTTTATATAGTTTATGTGTTGGGTATCTAATAGGTTTTTTAAAAATCACTTTAAGGACAGCTCTCTGTGCTCTTTCTAAGAGTATCATGTGTGAAGTAGCCGCCTCTCCCCATACGGTGATACAATAAGATAATACAGATTGACCGATTGCAAAATAAATGGTTTTTAGCAGATTTAAAGATGCGGAAGTGCGTAAGTTCTTAAAAATATAGATCAGCTTGGGGACTCTTTTCGCTGTTGTATTAAGATGTTGCTTAAAGTTTAAGTTTTCGTCGTCCATGACGACTCCTAAGTATTTTATATGAGTAGTTCTACTTATACTATTGCAAGGCCAGATAGAGCAACAGGACATTATTATTATTATTATTATTATTTATAATAGACTAAGCAGCTTTCGCTGATGCGTCTATATCATTTGCCATATCTATCCAAATGTTTGTCCAGTCTATTCTTAAACTGATTAACAGATTTTGATTTAACCACATCCTTGGGCAATCTATTCCATATATGAACGACTCTGTTGGTCAGAAAGTGTTTCAATGGATTTGATGATGCTAATTGATATTCTAGCTTCATATCATGTCCCCTTAGTCTAGGATTGCTCTTCCTTGGAAACATGCTCTCAAAATTTGGGACATTATAATAATTATTTAGTATTTTGTATGTTTCAATTAGATCGCCTCTTTCTCGTCTGCTTTTGAGGGTGCTGAGTCCAAGCTGTGTAAGTCTTTGTTCATACGTAAGATTTTTCAGTTCCCTAGGCAACTTAGTGGCTCGCCTCTGTACCCTTTCCAACAATTCTATATCCTTAACAAAATATGGATTCCAGACCTGAAATGAATACTCCAGTAATGGTCTGATATAAGTTTTATAGATTTTTAGAAATGTTTTCTTGGTGATGTTGAAGAATGCTTTTCTGATTAGGTACAGGATTGAGTTGGCTTTCTTCACAGTAGCCACAATGTGTGCTTCCCATTTGAGATCATTGCTTAAGATCACTCCTAGGTCTTTTTGTGTATCAACCGCTTTTAGTTGCTTATTGTCTAACCAATATGATACTCGGGGATTATTTTTTCCAATATGTAGAACAGTGGTTTTGTTGACATTCAGTGAAAGTAACCATTCCTTTGTCCAGTGTTCAATAGCTTTTAAATTTTGTTGTATATCACCCTGTTGATGTATAGGGTTCCCAAAGAACTTGGTGTCATCCGCGAATAATGAAAATGGGAGACTTATAACATTTTGCAAGTCAGTTAAGAATAATGTGAATAATATTGGTCCCAGTACAGAGCCTTGTGGTACACCGCTGTGAACAGGACGATTACTTGACATTTCATTCCCAACCCTCACGCGAAATTTTCGATCATTTAGGAAGTCACTAATCCAGACTAGCAGTTTACCACGTATGCCAAGGTGTTCTAATTTATGAAGTAGCCGACTAATTGGAACTCTGTCAAACGCTTTCTCGTAATCCAGATAGATAATATCAGTTGGTTGATGTTTGTCCCAATTTAATATCCACTGTCTAAGACAGCTGAGAAGGTTCGTGACAGTTGATCGCTTCTGTGTAAAACCATGTTGTTCTCGAATAATTATATTTTCTCTTGTTATGAATTCTCTTAAGCTGTCAACTATGATTTTCTCCATAGCTTTACACAATATGCACGTCAAGCTGATTGGTCTGTAGTTTTCAGCATTTAACTTATTTCCTTTTTTGAAAATAGGCGTAACCACTGCTTCTTTCCAGTCTGTTGGGAGTCTTCCCATTGCAAAAGACAGATCCATTATTAAGGTTACTTGGTTAATGATGGCGCTGCATTGTTGGAGCATAATAGCAGGAATATTATCCGGACCACTAGCTGTCGATTCATCAAAAGTTTTTAAAGCCTTTAGAACTTTCTCTGGTGTAAATACAATGTTTTCTAATGATGCCTGTACTCTCTCTATGTTCACATCTGGTAATTTCCCAGGTCGCTCACACACATATGCGTGTTCAAATTGATCAGCAAATATTTCAGCTACCTCTACTGACTTTGTTGTGATTTCAAATGTTTTTGGATTCATAAGAGCTGGCGGTATGTCAACTCTTGTTGATATTTGTTTTCTGACATATGCATAAAAGGCTTTTTCTCCACTATCAGCAATGTTTGATTCAAAATTGATCCTATTTTGACGTGTTAACTGTACTATTTTATTATTTATGGCACGATATTTTTTATAAGATTCATTATCTCGGTCAAGTAAATATATATTCCATTGCTTCTTTTTCCTGTCCGTTAATATACATATCTCCTTAGTAATCCATGGTTTGGTTTTACTGTAACCTTTACGATTTTTTATTTTTGGTATAAAGTTATCAATAGTAATAGAGATATTTTCTTTGAACATCCTCCATGTATTATCTATAGAGTCATTTTCTGGAATATCAGATGTGAGCAAGTATTTATTAATTGCATCATAATCACCATATTTGAAAGCTCGTTTATTGGACGTGAATTCTTTTATAACTTGACCCACCAGTTGTATCTCAGCCAACAGAATCACATGATCACTTTTTCCTATTGGAGGGTGATAATTGATTTCACTAATGAGGGACTCATCATTGCAAATAATAAGATCCAGAAGAGATTCTTGCTTGTTCCGTTTCCTGGTATTTTGATTTACCATTTGTGAAAGATTATTATCAATTATAAGATCAATAAAATTTTCGTGTAATTTATTATAGCCTGAGGTTTTTTCAATAGGCCACTTTATGTCTGGCAAGTTAAAATCACCAATTATCAACAGGTTTGAGTTTGAATTTGCAGCTTTTTTAATATTGTTGAAAAGACATTCATCAGATTTTTCCATGTTGTAGTGAGTGGATCTGTATACACAAGCTAGTAAGAGGTTAAAATTTTGGTACTGAATATCAAGCCATAATGCTTCCACTGAATCCTCATGCAACATTATATTGGGCTTAGCAATCAAGGGTTGATTATTTAGTGTATGGAGAGTATAAATTGCTACTCCACCACCTTTTTTATTTTTCCTATCTAGACGAAAGAGTGTGTAGTTAGGTAGATTTATTAAGCTGTCACTTATTCCAGTGTGCAGGTGTGTTTCGGTTACTAGTATAATTGTTGGATTCAAAGTTTTGATTTCCAATGAAAAAAGATCAAATTTAGCCGTTAATGATGCCAGGTTTGTATATAAAATTTTGAGGTTTGTTATTGGAGAGTTTACTGTGGGTAGTTTTTTGTACTTTTTATAATTTTGGGTTGTTTGTTTATGTACTTAATTGTGAGATCTTTTTCCCCATTATTAGTTCTTTCTGCAAGCTCTAATCTCAGTTTTTTTAACTGATCCCTTTGATAGGGTGTCATGTCTGATTTAACAGAGGTTGATGAAGGCAGTTTATTTTTATTCTTCAAGATTTTAACAGCATTGTGTTTGTTGCGGAGTATGACTTTGATTGGCCTGGGTTTGTTAGCAGTGGGCTTCCCAAGACGAATGGTTGTTATGAGCTCCGAGGATTGGAGCGGGACTTGAGCGAGTGCTTCCAAAACTCCAGATTTGTCATGATTTTTAGCTTCCTCTTTACCACCTGAGCTCGCTTCCTCGATACCACATGTGTGGACTTTAATGTCAAAAATGTGGGAAGGGGATGAAGTTTTCGTTTTATGGAAACAGATGTACTGTGTTTTAGTGAGATTTAAGGTGAGAAGATTATTTTGTAGCCAAGTTGCAATATTCCTCATTCCTTGTTCTGCTGTGTGTAGTGCAGTATCCCAGTTTTTCCCGTACAATAAAAGAGCTGTATCATTGGCATAACAGATGACGTCAGAGCTGGATACTTTAGTTTTGATGTAATTTATATGCAAAAGGAATAACGTGGGGCCTAATATACTTCCTTGGGGGACACCAAAATCTATTGTACTTGGATTGCTTTTCTTATGATCAACTATAACACACCGAGTTCGGCACATTAAATAGCTTTTGAACCAGTTCAGGCAATTATCTCGAATACCTAGGAGCTCAATTTACTGAAACACAGTGTTCGAAGCACAAACCATCCCTCCTCAAGAAACAGTGGTATACCTGGTGGAGAATGTACCTTCTAGGCTTCAAGAGTGCATTAGAAAACGAGGAGGGCATACGAGATATTGAGGAAAGTCACAAATCAACCAACATTTTATGTTTTTTTAGTAGGTAAGGTAGGTTTTTCCGTACGTATTTTTGCAAAAATGTAAATTTTCAGAAAAAGTGGTGAAAATTTCTTTTTTTAATTGTTTGCATCATTATTTTATGCTGTCTACAATAAAAATCAATTAATTTACCCAATTGAATCATTAGTCGACCTTTAAACCAAGAATTCATGAGAATACTGTAAAAATGTGGTGGCCCTTATTTTGTTTTGACTAGTATATATAATATATTACCTAAACGGTAATATATTAATGTTACAATATTGATTAGGAAATTTATGTTTCCTCAACAACCTCCAAACTAAGACTTGCCTATATTTTTTATAGTAAATATTTTCACAATGGTGAGCAAATTATGGTGTTATTAAAATTTATTTCTTGTTCTTCACAAATTAAAACAAGTATCAGTAAAAAGAATCATTAAATTGATTTTGATGATTATTTTTTTAAAGTAATTATTATGATTATTTTTCTTAAGTGTGTAAAAGCTGATATCTTATGTTAGAATTGCCAAACACAACTGTGTAGTGTGTGAGAGCCTCTTGCCTCTATTTAATAATAATAATAAAAGACAGACTTAAGTGGTATAACTAATTATCCCATAGAGCTGTTTAAAACTCAATAAACAAGTATACCAACCTCAAGTAATCCTGATGTAGATTTACTGAGTGCATTTGCTATAACATCAGTATCAAGAGTAAGTTTAGCAAGGCGATTAAATTTGATCATAATATCAAGGGGAACCCATCCATCATCCAGATTTATCTGCTCTTTTAGGAATTTGTCTCTAGGAAGATTCACATCACCTGTAACAAAAAAAATGTGAAAATCTGTTTTAATTTTACGTCACGGTGAACTTAGTAGTACTTCACATTTAATATCATGTATAGTAGGTACAAACTCTCTCCAATCAATTCTAACACAGTCCCCATGACACCAAATATTTTTAAAATATTTATCTCCAATTTTACATTTTGTTTTAGTTCATTTGAAGATTTTCCTCCTGTCATACACAGAAAATATAAACACACATTGTTAAACATCAAAATAATATGTTGAATACATCATCAGTTTTCACTTTAAAATACTATTTTAAAGTGGAAACGCAATAATTTTTAAGAGACTTTCTATTCCACTTACTAATGCCAGTCTTCTTTAGGAGATTATAAGTATAGTATATGTACTATCAATAATTTGCAAAGAAATAACAGCAGGCATGGAGATGGATTAACACACTCTAAAAATACTGAGACTGCAAAATTGTTTCTTGAGATCAAATCTTTTTGGTGTAAAATCAAAACACAATAAAATTTAAATTACCTATTAAACAATAGTGATATTGTTTAATAACAACTTGTCTACAGTGAGGTTTCCCATCAACTTTCTTCCACATACAACTAAGCTGTGGGATGACTTCCCTTGTTAGGTGTGTCGTGGAGTAAACTGGTATCTCTGGTGGTGTAAGAGAGTGGGTGGCGGTGATATCTTAACATCAGGTAAACCGTACGCTCGTGTGTTCTCATCCATACATAAAAAAAGCTAGTTTGCATTCGTCTTTGAGTGTGATAAACAAAACCACGTGCATGTATATGTAAACCAACTAACCAAAGTAGTACTCCACTTGTCGAATAATTGAGCTTTCTAAATCTGACAGCTCGTCGTTACTCTCACTTTGAGTATTTTCCTTGCCATTCTCTGATGCGGCTACTTCTTTATCTTCTGTCATTTCTCTGCAAATTGAAAAATAAAAGCATTTACAATTTGACTGATTACTTTGTAGCTTCTATGCTTGCAACCTGCAAGTAGACTTTGACAATGCTTACATTAAGTTTTATTAACGACAATAAAATTAAAAAAAAACAGTAAATTTGTGTTATTAAATTTAATAACTTCAGTTTTGAACAGTATTGAACAAGTAACGAGTAAACCGCGTGGATTTAAAATGGCAATGTGAATGATGTCAGTTTTTTTTTTTTTATATTAATTCGTTCTTTCGAACAGGCTATAGCCAGGGGCCTTACTGCCTTGTCGTTAGTATTTTCATTTCTTTGGTATTTATTATTTTCACTATTTTGTTTTACAAAAAGTCCAATCCAGTTTTCTCATTTCATCTTACATTATTTCCATTTTCCTTTTCCAATTATGTATATTCGATAGCGAATATTTATAGTAGTTTCTTTCATCAAATCCAATCCAGTCTTAAAGTCATCAGTTATTTTACCATTTCCGTTAATGTATAATTCTCTAAAGAATATTTTCCATATTTTCCTTTTAGTAAGTCCAAATCCAGTAATATAGTCTCTAATAATTTTCCCCTTTTCTTAAAGTCAAATCCAGTGTAATTTGCATAACTTTTTAGAATAATACCTACCTATTTACATTATCTGTTCAGTTCGCGAATTGCGCTATGCTATTACTAGTTGTATATGTACAAGTTATAACGTATTTACATAATTATAAACAAATTTACAACGTATGTATCTACAAATTACAATGTATTTACAGTACTACATACAAATTTATACAAGGACATATAAGTTGATGTGTCCTTTAATAGATCTATTACTGAGAGCGGGATTATATTGGGTGCACCATATATTTCCAGTAGCTCATCCATCAGCACAAGGCGCTGTATGCCAAAGGACGAACAATCAAAAAAGATGTGATCCAGAGACTGATCTTGTTGCTTATTACAATGGTCACAAAAAGGAGAGGAGACAATTTTTTTGCGATGAAGATGAAAATTCAATCGATAGTGACCAATACGCATTCGTGTTATTGTAGTATAGAACTTTCTGTGAGCGTTATTTTTAAACTTACAAAACCAGGGTGTGCTATTAACGGGATTATCTAACAAAGTATACGAATGAGCCTTATTTTCAACTTCTGTACAATTGTACCAATATCTTCCCCAAAGAAGAGTCATACGCTGTTTTAGATTACTTATTATATCTGTATATGGTATGTTAATGTCTAGATCTTTGCAATCAGGATATAGGGATAGATCGGATATATTAATGATAGTTCTAGCTAGAAAATCAGCGCTTTCGTTTCCTGCTACTCCTATATGGGACGGGACCCAAACGAAATCCACTTTAATATCGATTAAACATAGTTCGAACCACAATTCCTTTATAGCAAAAATGATGTAATTGATGTTAGCACTCATTTTGTTATTTGACAAACTTTTTAACACACTCATACTATCACTAACTATTACCCACTTCTTATTAAGTTGATTTTGTTTCTTAATATGCTTTAAAGCAAAAAGAATAGCGACGGCTTCAGCAGTAAAAATACTGGCATATCTATTAATCTTAAAGCCAATACCCTTCCTAATTTCAGGAAGGTAGATTGCAAAAGAAACATTATTATTGTTTTTTGCGCCATCCGTATAAACAAATTTACAATTAGACCATTCTGACAATAATACATGAACCTCCTCTTTTGAAGTTAAATTTGGATCTATTACAACATTAATTGCAGAATATTTACATCGAAAAGAACCTGCATGGCAGGGAAGTATATCATTATTCCGATGAATATTTAAATCTTGTAGAAATTTAAAAAATGAAGAAAAATCTTGCAAGATCAACAACTGTCTCTGAAATGAAGACGATTGATAAGCAATAAGATTCTTAAGAAGATTGTTCGTCGGCAAGCTATAGAGCTTTAAAATAAATCTTTCTTTAAGATAACTAAATCTAATACACAAAGGAGGAAGGTTGGCCTCGATTTGCATAGCAGCTATTGGGCTAGTTTTAAGTGCACCCAATATTGTACGCATACATTTATTTTGTATTTTATCCAGACTATTAACAATTTTGCTGTCTGCGGCGAAACAATGAAAGCCATATTCAAAATGACTACGAATAAGCGATTTATACAAAATTAACAATATTTTAGGGTCCGCTCCCCACGACGTTGCACACAAAGATTTTAATACATTATAAGCTTTATTCGCTTTAATTATAACACTATCTGTATATTTTTTCCAAGAAAGTTTTGGAGTAAATGTTACACCTAGAAATTTTATGTCACATGAAATAGGCAGTGGAATGCCATTGTATAAAATGGGAGGCAATATGATGCGTTTACGACCAATCACAAAGACTTTTGATTTGGTTGGATTTACATTTAAATTAAGATAAGAAAAGTATTGATATAAATTTACAAGTGCTTTATTAATAGTAGCGGCTAAATTAATCAGATCAACTCCCGATACATAGACGACTAAGTCATCTGCATACTGTAGGTTTACTATATTTGGCCCCAAAATAAGGTTCAATCGTCTTATGTTCATAATAAAAATTAAAGGAGACAATATTCCCCCCTGACAAACACCTAGAGAAGAAAGTCGTGGTCCATACAAATGTTTATTAAATTTTACATATACTTTTCTGTCAGTCAAAGAGGATTGCATCCAATTTATTATTTTACCTGGTATCCCTAACATTGATAACTCGTCACAAAGCACGGCAATATTTACACTATTGAAGGCACCTGAGATGTCAAAAAATACAGACAAAAGATATTGATTACTTGCTAAACATTGATGCGCATCAAGCTGTAACTGCGCTATACTCTCCCTAGAAGACCGACCTTTGCGAAAACCAAACTGATTATTAGGCAAAAGACAATTTTGTTCTATAAAGAACTCGAGACGTTGTTTTAGAAGCTGCTCAATTATCTTCCCAACACAAGACGTGAGAGCTATAGGTCTATAAGAGTCAGGTAACATTTTATTTTTGTCTGGCTTTAAAACTGGGATTAAACAGTCTGTTTTCCATTCTGCAGGAATAGTATTCTCCTTCCATAGGCGATTAAGATTATTTAAAAAGATGTTGAGACTGTGGCAATTAAGTTTTTTGAGTAAAATATATGGAATGGTATCAAGACCGAAAGATGTATCTCTTCTAGTAAATAAAGCGGATTTTAGTTCTTGTAAAGAAAAAGGCTCTATCAAATATTTATTACTATCATTAACAACATTTACATAGTTAGTTAACTCATTTGATACAAAGTCAGAAGTATACTTTTGTAGAAAATCTGGAATCCAACTATCATTCAACACACTGTCAGGAATGTAAGTTTTGTTAAATTTGCGCATGTATTTCCAAATTGAAGACAAAGGAGTACAACGATTAAATGAATTGCACAAGCCTATCCAGCTATTTCTTCTTTCACTTTTTAAGATAAGTTTTTTTAAAGCCCGCAATCTCTTAAACTCCACATAATTTTCATCAGTGGAGTTGTTTTTAAAATTAATGTAACCATTTTTTGCATTTAAAACTGCTTCTGTACACCTCTGATTCCACCAAGGCGACCAAGGATATTTAAAAGATTTTTGTGAACAAGAACTAGTAGCATTATTACTATTAGAACTTTTGGAAAACAGACAGCTAGGGATTGACTGCTTGGCAGCAGAAAGTAAAATATTACAAAAGGAATTAAAAGCATCTATTGAAGATAAAGTGTCAAATTTAACATCATCCAAATAAGAAACAACTAAGTTACTATACATATTCCAATTCACCTGCTTATAATTAGGGTGAGTGGGCAAATGTAGATTATTACATAATGTGTTTTGCAAACTAATACTATCACTACTTACTGCCATTTTTATTATTACAGGGAGATGATAACTACTGCCCAGAGGACTGTCAATAACTGACCAGTCACATAAAAGAGCCAAAGATGGAGTTACCAAAGTCAAGTCAAGAGCATTAGGACGCCAAGATGGAGATCCTATTGTGGTAGCTTGACCATTATTCTGAATAACAAGACCATTCTCATCTATAACCTCTAAAACATCTTTACCTCGAGGCAATGTATCAACACATCCCCACAACATGTGATGAGCATTGAAATCACCTGTAAATATCATTGGCTCTGGAATGGACTTAATTAATCTGTTTAAATTGTTTTTATTAAATGGAGGATTTGAATTGGAAGGACTGTAAAAACTCACAATACTCAGTTCTTTGTTATTAATTTTAATTTTAATGCAAACATTTTGTAGAGCACTATCATAATATGTATTTATGTTAGAAAATGTGATATTATTATGAATAAAAATTGCTACACCATTGTGTTTATTACCACAATCATTCCTTATTGTGTTATAGCCTTTTATTAAAAAATACTGATGTGGTTTTAACCAAGTTTCCGAAATTATAGCAATATGGATATGATTTTCATATAAAAACCTTGTAAAAATAAGCCTATTACTAATAATACTTTGAGCGTTCCACTGCACTATATTCAATGTATCCATAATAACAATTAACTAGGTGTCTTTTTTCTAAAAGTGTTATTCAGAATTTCCTTAATACTATTTGAATTTATAGTTAACTTATCTTTATTTGTACAAATTTGTAAAACTGCTTCAACCAAGAGGTTCATAAATTTGTCAGATTTTATAAGATTGCTCAGGTGTGTGTCAATATACTTTGAGTTTAATTGAGGGAAAGCAGATTCATTGAAGAGATCTGAGTATCTAACACTACGGGACTTCACTTTGTTTTCTTCAATTTTTTGTTTTTTCAGAGGACAGGTAGATGAGATAGCTATGTGATCTCCACCACAGTTGGCACATTTTGTTAAAGTTTTTGGACACATTTTAAAATTGTGATTGTCAGAACATATGGAACAAACTTCATTGTTTCTACAAAATTTAGCAATATGGCCAAATTTCATACAGCGTAGACACTGTTTAATAGGGGGTACATATACATTAACCTCATGCCTCCAGTGATCAAGTGTTACATACTCAGGTAACAACGTTGATGCAAATGTGACTGCAACAGTTTGCGTTGGAACAAAGGAGACAACACCCTGTGGGTCCTTTACTCGCCGCATGAACCTTCTCACAGCAATAACTTTTTTACTCGATGCAATTAATTGATGAATTTTTTTGTTGGAGTAATCAGTGGGAACAGAAGTAAGAACTCCAGTGACCTCCGTTTCAGAAGCCGGAATTGAGGCAACCATCTTCAACTCGCTAAGTAACTTTTCATTTTTTAAAAATACATTCGCATTGTTAGGCAGGTCAAAGGTAACACCAACTTTAAAAGCATTAACGGACCTCAGGTGCAACACACCCGATACGCAATGCCTCCTGATTCCATTTGACAGACCCAACCTGTCCTTGTCTGATATTTTGACTTCACCCTGCTTGCGATTGAGAAATACAATAAATTCCTTCTTATTTGAATTTTCGTCGTATAACCTATAATAATTTGTCGCTCTATAAGGGGTATACTTCTCTTTATCCTTTCTTCTTACAATGAGACGTTCAGTCACCTCCGCGTCAGATACCGAGGATTCGGATAGGGGAAGTTCGTCTGCTGGTTCTGCGTCGCTCTGGCCGTTCTTCGACCTTTTACCTGTACGCTTCCCCATGGCGATGGGGAAGCGCACTTAACAATTTATATATACAAAAATCGAATATTTATAAACCAGGATAAACAATTTACAAGTATGAAAAATATATGCACTATGAACAATAATTTAAACAATTTTTTTTTGTATAAGCGCGCCTTCCTTCGTTCACTCGTTCCCGCCAAAAAAACCAGTGAATGATGTCAGATTTATGTCAAATAAATGTTTATTGGTTTTTTTTGTAATTTTACGGTCTGGTAACTAGGAACTTTCCTTTAAACTTTTTTATTATTTAATTTTTATAATTTTGAATTCACAGTTCTATTACTTCACTTTATTTTATATTCTCTTTTTCTCTTTTCTTTTAATATCTGATCAAGTGAAGGCGGGCGGGATGAAGATCCAAATAAAAAAATTGTATATCACTGTTTTTACTAGCCATCGCAAGTAATAAATGTTTGGCAGTCAAAACTAAGGTTTTTCTCTATTGGTTTTTCACTGTTCCTTCGTTTGAGTTGCAAAATGTAATGTGGGTAAACGTAATTTCTAATGATACCCAGTTAAATGTTGTCAATAATTGAATCTTTACGTTTGATGTTAAGGTGTAAATATCAAAACGAATTAAAGTATAAAAAAAACTTGTTATTGCCTATGGCGTAGTGTTTTAAATATAAAACATTTGGAGAAAAACAGTGAAGTGTTGTGTTTAGTGAAATAACAGCTGACGATCAGCTGACACGTCAGGTATTCCTTTGTTCTCTCAACGGTCACGGAACGTCTGTGTATTTGAATCTTAAACGCTATCTAAACTGTTTGAATGCCTGTTTTGATCATATACACCAGGTTTTGTGTAATAGATAAAACATACTTATAACCTGTTGCCTAAACATTAATACTTAAAATAAAACCAAAGTAAGTACTAAAAAAAAATCGGACATCTATACGTACGGCACGCTATGATGGCCGTTTTGGCGTTTGTCCACTCATGAAGTTTCGTTTTAATTAATGATTACATTGAAGGAGCAAATTACTGTTCTTTATTGTCAATAGTGACGTGCACTTAGTCATAAAAATTTATAGAATGTGTAATTTTAGGACACAAAATTTATTTATTACATTGATTTCTAAACTTTAATAGGCATGCGAACATTTTTTTTATAAGATTCTAATTATTGGTGTACTTATTTACCACAAAACACGGCATTTGTTTTTCGAAATTCAAAATTTTTAAAAATGAAATCTAATACGTTCGTCACATAGGATCACTGGCCAGCACAACTACAACCTTCGGCAAACTCGCGTCAATGCTCTTTGCAAAACAAAGCAGTTTCGAAAAGTACAAATTGTGAGTGCACTGCGATTGTGATATACTTTTGACTTTTGACATTTCGGAAATTGGTACTGCATTACTGTAGACCCTTGCTCGTTGATTTGGACTCTGTTTACGCCTTTTGTTGTGAATTTCGTCAATATGGCCGAACGTACGCAGAGTACTGTTCTAAACAGTCAAACACGTGAGTTCGTTATACGCCTTTGTAACTATTTCGATCGTAAATCTCAAAATGGAGGGCTAATTTTACCTATAACGTCAGTGGTTGAACACGCATCTGATGCGTTTATATTTGGACAACGAACTGTTAAACGAATAACTTTTTTTTTTTTTTTGATGATTTCTGCTTCATGGCAATTTGTTTTCCAACAATAAGCCACTTCTTTGTTTGATTTCTCAGTTTATGTTTTCCTCAAGAGCCACACTTGTGTGAAAATTCTTTTCACACGACTCTCTTGTTGTCAAGTGGTAAATCTTTTATGTAGGCTCGGTATGTCACTTCTTTTTAGCCGGGTATACTGAAGAGCATCTTCTCCACTTTGAGCGTGTGCCAGTTTGTTTACATGGACGGTCAGCTTCTCCTGATACTTCAGGCTGTGTTGGGCTATTTCCTGCCGAACTGTTTTTAGGCCGAAGTCGAAGTATATGTATCTATTACTTATACAATGAGGGATGCCAAACATTGTTCTCAGAGCTTTCAGAGCTTTAAAAAAAACTGCTTTTAAAAAAACTGAAAAAACACAGAAGAAAATAAACTTCACACACCAAAAAAGAGAAAACGAGCAAAACCAGTCATAGGCATCGATAGCTTTGATGCCGATGCCATCCGAAGACATATGTACGGCTACTATTTACGGAAGGAGTATCCAACAAGAAAAAAGTACAATCACTGAAGGAAGCTGGATAATTCTTCGGTGGGGAAAGTTCTTTAACGAAGATTTTGAAGACCGTTGGATTTCGATACAAACAGTGTAACAAACGCAAAATATTGATAGAAAGATTTGATATCGTGATGCGAGATGTAGTTTTTTACGGCAAGTGAAAGAATATGGAAATTGGCAAAATATTGTGTTTTTGGATGAAACATGGCTTAATGCTAACCATACTGTAAACCGTTCTTGGACCGATGACACTGCAGCATCTACGTAGATAGATCCATAGATCTTGTTGGAAAAAGGATCGCGGCTTATAATTTGTCACGCCGGAAGCATCAACGGGTTTGTCGAAGGTCCTCTCATGGCTTTTGCGGCAAAAACCACTGGAGACTATCATAAAGAAATGAATGGAGAAAAGTTTACTGAATGGTTTATATGCTGAAGGTTGATATGCTTCAAGACGCAATACAGAACCCCCATTTACGGCAACAAAAATGCTAAAAATATTAGAAGAAGCTTGTGAACATGTGACTAAAGGAGACTGGGAAAAGGTTGTGAATAGAACTGTTAAATTAATAAGGGAAGATTATGAAAGAGATGTGAAAATTGATAATATTTTAGAAAACGAACTTATAATTAATGTAGGTGATGATAGCAGTGACGACAGTGAAAATAGCAGTATGGACGAATCGGAATAAATGTGGCCTTTTGTTACACCTTTTTTTGGTCTCTTTTTGTATTCATATGTTTCTTATGTGCAATATAAAGTATGTAAATTTCTTGTTCATTCAAATATTCAGTTCGTTCAAATATATGAAGAAAACATTTATATTTTTGTTTTATTAAACCTTTTTAATCTGGTACTACTTGCAAAAAAAAACTAATAGATTTGATCAAATTTTTTTCGAAAGTAAATTGACATTTCACATCACTATTATAATATGTCAAAACGGCCATAGCGTGTCGCTAGTGATTTTTCTGCGAACTCACTCAATAAAATACGTCTTTCAAAATGGTGAATTACAAATGCTCCTCTTGTGGAAAATTCTTGTCGACAGCAGATGGCGCTAGGTGCATCAGCTGTAATTCACTGTCATAAAAAATGTTCGCTCAACTTAAGCCCAAATGCAAAACAAGCGAAATGGCAATGCAAAACATGTCAGAGCAAAACTGCTGAAGCGTTGAACTCTGAGGATACATACATGGAAGCTGAGCAGCAGCAAAGTGATGATTCGTCTGTCTTAGCCCGGGAAATGCGATTGTTACGCGTGGAGATTTCGGCATTCCTAACAGAACTATGCTGCCTTACAAACGTGGTAGATGATTGCTGTAAAAGACTTGATGGCGTAGAGGCGAAAATATCGAAGCTTGAGCAACATAGTACTAATGAAACATAGTCTGCGGTGTCCGTCTCGGTAGAAAACCTACAAAGACGTCTCAACGAGTGCGAACAGGAGGGCCTATTAAACGATTTAGCTATAACACATTCTTTTTTTTTTATGGAATAGGAGGACAAACGAGCGTACGGGTCACCTGGTGTTAATTGATCACCGCCGCCCACATTCTTTGCAACACCAGAGGAATTACAAGAGCGTTGCCGGCCTTTATTCCAGAGAACTCAGGGGAAAACATCGTAAACCTAGTGTTAACCCTTGCTCAAAAGATAGGCGTTGATATGGATGAAAGCGATATAGTAAGTGCGCATCGCATCGGGCGCGGACCGCGATCTACTACCGCGGCGCGGTTACTGCCCCGCTCTTGAGCACGGACCGCGTATATGTTACAACTTACTGACTTTTTCTTGCTGTACTTCTTAGTGTAGTTTACTTGTAATATTTTTGAGATGGTTACATTGCGTTTGTTGCTAACGTTGTAAAATGAAACAAAACTTCATATACTACAAACATACTACAAATAATGAAATTTTCTTGTCCAATAAATACTTTTAGGTCAAAATATTTTGATTTATGGAAAAATCTATGTGTAACTTTAATCTCATTTACATCTAAGCAGTCGTATGGCAGTATTTTACCTCCATATTATGCTTTTATAAATAATCGTACTATAATTTTTATATTACTGATTCGATGGGAAATGGGAAAATAGAAGCTTGTTATTTATTTATCCTTTGTAAAATATGTTCCAGGTTAGTTTTAGTTATAATTTTTCTTTTTATTCTTATTTTTGTTGCAATGCATTGTTTCATGTGTGTGTCAAATAAAATATATTATAATTATTAATATTTTGTGTAAATATAAATATATTAAAAAAAATAAAAATAAGATTAAGTTATAACTTTTAGCAATGTAAATATAGGTAACACTCCTAACACATAATAACTATATTTGTATGCATCTTTTTTCAGTCAAAACATATACTTTTTTTTATTCAATCATCATTCTTTTGTGATTGTAAGTATTCAGAAAAATTCTAAATCTTCATATCAATGAATGAACAGGAGAATTTTGAAACGCGTTGTAACTGTATCTACAACAATATACAGCCATCAAGAAACCTCTCATATCGGTGTATGAAGAATCCGACAGCCGCAAGGTTCTACTCGCCGTGCTCGCCGTCAGCGAGTCATTCAATAAGTCCACGCTGGAGGAACTAGCGTTGCTTGCTGACAAGATAATAGAGAAAATCCAGGAGGTAGCAGCCGTCTCCAGCCAGCCACCAACACCAGTTCCAGAGTCACCGACGTTATTTCAGGTAGATCACACGCAATTCCTAATTAACGAGATAAGAAAACTATCATTAGAAATCGCCGAACTCAAGTCAACACCATCATCGCCACCGATTTCACTCGTCATCTCGCAATAGAAGCTCGTCACAATACCGTTCCCGCACACTCAATAGCTCACCAACACTTTACTGCTATTACCATCGCCGATTTGAAAGTGAAGCACGACGTTGTACTACGCTCTGCTACTTCAAGAAAGAACCATCGGGAAACAAGAATGGACGTGGCGGAACCCGGCGTTCTTCACACATCATGCCACCTTTTTGTCACAGACAAGAAAACAAAGATGTTATTCTTCGCAGATATCTGAAAGCAACGCTTCTACCATTTAAATTGTACGCTGCAAACAACACAACAATATCAACATATGGTGAGACAACATTAGAACTCGATCTCAACTTCCCTCGACCGTACAAGTCGAAGTTTATTGTAGCTGACGTCACGAAGTCCATATTAGTTGCCGATTTTCTCTACCACCATCAACTCATCGTAGATTTAAAAATCGAAGATTGATTGATGCCGTGACCAATCTTAAAATCGACGTGCCAGTAACGTCAGCGACCATACCCACAATAAGAAGTATCGATATACAGGCCCCATATCACGCGATACATGCCAAATTCCCCGGTACCACAAGATTATCAACGATGCAATTGTCGCCTAAGATTAACGTGGAACATTATATCGAAACACAAGCCCTCCATTACATTGCTGCTTTCGTCCCATTCCACCTCATCGTTATGAAATAGTGAAGAAATAATTTGAAAACATGATGCAACAAGGACTCTGCAGGCCGAGTAAAAATGGTCCATGGTCTTCAGCACTCCATATAGCACCCAAGAAGAGTGGTGATATACGGGTATGCGGCGATTATAGACGATTGCATAGCATAACCAAACCCGATCGTTATCCAGTGCCGAGAGTCGAGGATTTCACCCATCATCTGTCTGGCAAAACAATATTCTCTACAATCGACCTCAACCGCGCTTAACAACAATTGAAGAAAAGAACGGGACATAGAGAAAATAGCTATCATCACACCAAATGGGTTTATTCGAAGGTCTGAAGAATGCGGGACAAACATTTCAACGATTTATTCACGAAGTGCTCCGTGGATTAGACTACGTTTTTCCATTCATCGACGATTTGCTCATAGCCTCAGCAAACGAGACTGAGCATCGCGATCACCTAAGAACCACTCGGTAACTTCTCAAAGAAATACTCAGAGGCGGAGAAGAAATACTCAGCGTATGACAGAGAACTCTCAGCCGTCTATAAGTCAGTGAAACATCTCCGTAAGATGTTTGAAGGACGTGAATTAATTATATGCACAGACCACAAAGCACTTACATTCGCTATGAATAAAACACTTACTCCAAACGAAACGTCGAACGCGCCAATTATTATTCATAAGTGAATTCACAACCGCTATTCGACACATCGCATAGAAGCAATAGCAGCATCACCTACGATCGATTACAGCGAGATAGCGTACGCACAAGAGCGAGACAACAGCATAACACAATTCATTCAACAAGCAAACTTAACCTTCAAGAAAATTAATGTAACTAACACGAACCTGGAATTATATTGTGAAACTTCAACAAGTCCTGTTCGTCCCAACATACCTACAGAATTCCGCAAACAAATTTTTAATACTGTAGTAGATAATATTACTCACCCAGGAATCCGAACATCACGTAAATTAATGTGTTAAAAATTCTTTTGGCCTTTAATGAATATCGACATCGAGAAGTGGAGTAATACTTGTATAAATTGCCAGAGAAGCAAAATACAACGCCACATCCTCAGCAAAATCCACAGTTAACAGAAGGAAGAATAGAACACTGAAGAACAGTCGGCACCAAAGCATATTATATTTACGAACCATTCTATTATTTTGACTGAAAAACTGGCATCCATTGTCATGAAATAAATATATATATTTATTAATCTGAGAACGTAGATAGGGTATAAAGTCTGAGAAGGATCTTGAAGCCTGAGGTCATCTGTCAAGTGTCAACATGAATATTGAAGTTTTAAAACGTGTTGCCCATTGCTAGATAATTTAAATGAACACTAAGTTAATTTTTAGTGTAAATAAATAAAATTCTTAAGCCAATTCCAATTATCAACTGTTATAAGCCATGGGCGTAAGGGGCCTTACTACGTATATAAACTCAAACTCTAATCTCTTTCTAAAAGACTATTATTTGCACAACACAAATTTAGTGATTGATGGACATAGTTTGTGTGCACAGATGTATAGGTCTTTGAATTGTTTTTCAGCATTCGGCGGAGATTACGACAAATATGCTGCCCATATAAGACTCTTTTTCAAACATTTAAAAAAGTGTAATGTAATATCATATGTAATTTTTGATGGCTGTTATGAAAGTAGAAAGCTTAGAACAGCACACAGCCGGTTGCGCTCAAAAATAAAAGGAGCTTCGCTATTGGACCCAGTCACCCAAGGAAGCCTTAACATTTTCCCCCTTTTGCTCAGAGATGTATTTCTTGAGATTTTGATTGAAATGAATATAATGTATACTGTGTGTGAATTTGAAGCGGATGACGAACTTGCTGCCTTAGCGAGATATTTGAACTGTCCTGTGCTAAGCTTTGATTCTGATTTCTTTATTTACAATGTGCAATATATTCCATTTAATAAATTGCAGATTAAACCAGTACAAATTAAAGATAATGACAATAAAATTCATGTGATTGAGTGCAAAATTTATAAAGTTCAGTACTTCACTAAGCATTTTGGTATAAACGAAGACCTTTTACCGCTGCTAGCAACACTTTTGGGAAATGATTTTGTAGAAAAGAAAATGTTTTCCAAATTTTTTTCACAGATGAAATTACCTAAACGTAAAACACAGAAGAATGAACAGCAGCGTTGTATTCACGGCTTGATAAATTGGTTACAAAATGAGAATTTAGAATCTGCAATTGCCAAAATAATTGGAAGGGTGAGAATAAATAAAAAAGACCAAGTATTTGAAACAATTAAAAAAAGTGTAAGTGGCTACAATAGAAAAGGCTGCCGTTCATTAAAATATTTTAATCTTACCAATGATCTAGGTGATGAAGAATTGGAGATACAAATGCCATTAACAGGAGATGATAATGATGAACATGACAGTTCTGATGTTAGTGAATCTTCAAGTGATGAAGAAGACATGAAAGAAGTTTATAATATAGCTGAGCTTATTGAAAGTAGTAAATGTCCCCACTGGTTTGCAGATTCCATCAGAAATAATTATATTCCGCAAATTTATTTGAATCTTGTTGCACATCATTTATTTTTTTGTAATCCTCAGGCTGAAGATTATACTCAAGAAGATTCATTTATTTGTACATTACCAATATTAAGATATTCTTTTGATATGTTAACAGATTTTGCCGAAGAGAATTTTATATATGTCAGTAGGGCAACAGATGGCAATTATAAAAGAATTTATGTAGATCAAAGCTTTTCGGTGCCACGGCCCCTTGAAGTATCCTTTTGTGATTTAAGTAAAGAACAGAAGCATTTATATTTCATACACTTTTTTAAGGAGAAAATGATGTTTGATCCTAGTTTGCTAGAACTATTGCCATCCAACTTCCAAATCATTGCTCTTTCTATTTTATGGTGGATCTCAAAATGTGATGTTACAATGGCACATTTAAGTTCATTGTTATTATGTTACACATATTTAGAAGCAATTGATGAGAAAGTTGGTTGTGTGAGAGGACATTTAAACTTCAATAACAAATATTCTGCAAAATTGCAAGAACTGAAAAAGAAACCTCACGACAAAATAGATGATAACGACTTACAGTTAAATAAAAACAAAGTGCAATATGAAGACTGTCTTATAGCAGCAAGTGTACTTCTAAAATATTTCGAATTAGATGACAGTATAAGAAAAAGACCTAAGAGTTATGATGTAAGGAGGATGCATATATTTGCCCAGTACCAGTGTTGCCTGTGTCAAATAAACTCATTGAATATTTTATGTGGCCGTCCCTATGAAAGTACAAGATATTCTAAATGTTACAACGGTACATTCATTTACAATGTTGCCATGAAACTAGAATATGAAGGTGATCCAACAATATTTTGCGCAAAGTATTTATCAGGAGCTACCAGTGTAATTATGTTTTATAAAAGCTTAAATACTATTTTGAACCGAATGATGGAGGGAATGAACTTGCAGGTGAAAGAGGTGACAAAAGAAAAAAGAAAAAGAACAAGGAACAAAAAGAAGATTGAAGATGATGATCTTTCATTTCTTGTAAAGGGTTTTGAATCTGATGTTAAAATTTTATAAATAAATATTTTTTATTCTGGTTGAAAACAATCATTATGACAAACAGAGAATAATTATTCTAAGATGACAAAAATATTCACTTATAATTACAACTTAAAGCCTTAACTACAGTAATCCATTTCAGTATTCCATTGTTCATTTCATGACTACCATAATTAAAACTCATCTTTTGTTTCAACTTGCTGCCAGATCATCCCTTATCTATATATTCTTACATTGCATTAGTTGCTATTCATGACAACTCTGGCCTTATCTGTTATAGGTAGGTAAAGATTAATAAAATACAACACCTTGCTCTTTTTTAATATGTAAATAAAAAAAATCTTTCATAGAAGTCTCCAACTTTGTTTTAAATAAGATGGTGCTTGTTACTTAGTGATAGTATAGCATTCTACTGATGAAATAGCATATTGAGTTGTTCCATTCGTAAAGAGGATAAGTATGTTATAGTAACTTCAACCACATAAACACACATTTAATTATGTAATGTTTTTTTTTTATTTGAGAGGGGGCAAGCAGGCAAGAGGCTCACGGGATGGGGAGAGGTGAGGCAACCACCCATGGACATCCGCAACAACAGGTGTGTCAAGAAATGCGTTGCCGGACTTTAAAGTATGCTTTTTTCTTGAAGGTCCCTAAGTCGTATCTGTTCGGGAAAACCGCTGCCGGTAGTTGATTCCACAAAGTGGCTGTGCGAGGCAAGAAATTTCGAACAAAACGCGCGGTTGTGGAATGCCAGACGTCTACGTGATGCGGATGGTACTTTGCACGTAATGTCCGGTGATGGAATTCGGCCGCTGGAATCAACCCGAACAGCTCCTCTGAGCACTCCCTGATAAATGCGGTAGAAGATGCAGAGAGAACCCACATCTCTACGCAATGCTAGAGAATCAAGCCGATCGGAGATGACTTGATCGTCGATGATTCGAGCCGCTCTTCGTTGTATGCGGTCAAATGGAAGAAGCTGGTACTGGGGAGCACCCGCCCAGAGATGAGTACAGTACTCCATGTGAGGCGGAATTTGCGCCTTATAAAATTGCAGGCGGTGGCTTTTAGTGAAGTACTGTCTCGCCCTACTGAGTACATCAAGCTTTTTTGAGGCCAGTTTGGCCTTCTCTTCCAAGTGACCACGGAACTGAACGTCGCTCGATATATCGACGCCAAGTATGCCAATACAGGCTATGGCAGTTAGAGGAGTGATCTCGATTCGAGGGGAACGACAAACGGGAGACTTTTTAGTGGTGAACGCACAAACTTGTGTCTTCTTGGGGTTGAATTGGAGAAAATTTTGTCGGCCCCATTCCGAGACTTTGCAAAGCATAGTCTCGATTTCAGACACAAGTTTGTTCCGGTTCTCGTCGACGCTATCCCGGGACATGTTGGCACGGCCGGTGTAGGAAGCATACCCTGTGCTGTCGTCTGCAAAGCAATGAATATTGCTGATTTGCAGCATATCATTGATATGCAGAAGAAACAGCGTAGGGGATAGCACGCAGCCTTGCGGGACACCAGCGGAGCATGCACCGTTGATAACAACCTTGATGCTCCGATCAGCCAAAAAGCTAGTGACCCATTTGCACATCTTCTCGGGAAGCCCATAGGATGGCAGTTTCGCTATAAGCGCTTTATGCCACACCCGATCGAAGGCCTTCGCTATGTCCAAACTCACCGCCAACGCCTCTCCCTTCGACTCAACCGCTTGCGCTTTCATGTCATTCTTTTGAATATTGCAACACATTTGTTTTCTACATTTTTCAATGTAAAAGCATATACATCTTCCATTAAAGGATTTACTAAGTCAACCATGTAGTAGGAGTAATTATCTCTAGAAAATTCGCCAATGTGCCTATGTAAATACATTTTTTTAACCGCGTACGCTGCAGAACTGCAGTCTATCAGGCAATCCTTTAATATAGTGGGCCCATAGTTATTAGGAATCAAGAGTAATTCCAAGATATGTTGCCGATTTACGTATGACGTACCGCACCGGTTTTACCACCTCTCCCTTTAGCTATACCTACTATTAACTAACTTTATTCATGTCGGTCCCGGAAGTGACACTTATCAAAACTTTACTTTTCTTTTTACATTTACCGTCACTTTGTAAAAGGTTAAGCTTTTATGAGAAGTGGCAAAGACCTTCATCGATTCACAAATAATTTTAATGACAATATAGGTATGTAAAGTGATGCAACAAGACATTCGGTGCGGTCGATTCTATATATTTAATTTTCTTGCTTATTTAATGTTAAGAGTAGGTTTTTGGCGCTCAGCCGGATAGTACCTATGTTTTTTAATTCGTCATACAAACGTAAAATGGAAAACGTAAAGCATTTTTTTTTATTTTACCCATCCACTCATGACTATGGTCATCAATTTTAATTAAGTCAGTGCACTATCGCATTCCCGAACTCTGCTTTCAGTTATTGAAATGCCAAAAGCAGGATATATATTAAAATAATAATCTGGGATCGTCAAATTTAGAATTGCGCTTGATTATTAATATCCACCAAAAGTCCTTTGCGGATTATTCGATCCTAGATAATTTGAGCAAGTTTCTGTTGCATGCAGGGGCTCGAACTGATATTGCAATTTACTTCACTGGTATGAGAAATAAGACAAATGACACTCGGTTTCTTTGAAGCCAATATGACTTTACCTTGGAGGAAATTTCCAGACTCAATATACATACTTGTGATACTTCGAATGGGCGAATACGAACTTAAAACCCCAACCTGACTTTTCTGGGCTTAAATCGAAGAGTTGGGTTGAAAGGGAGCCTGTTAAAGAAGATATCTAGACCCGAAGTTTCCAGAGAGAGTCACGCTTGTGTACACGGCATCATCAATACCTACAACGATCATCATAATCATGTATGCGTTGGAGATACCTTTGAAATGCAGAAGAAACAGCATTTATAAGCCATCGATAACATTAGTATTCAGAGCTTCAGATTCAAGCGACTCCATTGGCACAGGCACTAGGAGCAACGGAAGAAAAACATACTTGCAGGCTTTGCTGCACTTGGTGCAGACCAAAAGTGATGTTGCATCAAACAGTGGTCGGATTTCCCCAGGGTTGTGTTGACCAAGACTTGCAGGTACCAAGGTCCAGATTGTTTTTGTAAGAGTGTTCCATTCTGAGTATAAGTAGGTAGGTAGGTATTACGTCCGGGGTCGCGTGCGTAACTCAACCAATGAAGCTTGAAGTACTGTGATGCTCCATTGCTGTTCCATTCAATTCATTTATAAATTTCTAGTTCTTGTTATTGTTAAAAAAATATAGATTTGTTAAGTAAAAGGTATAGATAAAGATTTTGACGTTTCCTATCTAACAGATACCGCTTATCATAGCTTTGATAACGCTATGACCAGTTCAATTTAGTCCCTTGTTGGATTCTTGGTGTACAAAATGAGCGAAGAGTGCAGTATTCCTGATGCAGGATCTTACGCAGCAAACACCCCAAACTCAAGGTAAACTTAGTTAAAATAATAATATAAACGTTTATTTTTAATTTTTCTGGCATTCTGGCGGATACTTCATAAACTAGGTATGTATATTTATAAGCAAACAAAAAATATAATCTTTTTATGCACAGCGTACCGAGGTGGTGAAACCAGTGGAATCTGGTGTATTTCTTGGCATTACTCTTAATTCCAAATTGCAATAGGGCCCCCATATTGAAGAATTGGCGAATAGGCTTAGTTCTACAGCATATGCGGTTAAGAAAATTAGACAGTTAACTGACATAGATATGCCGCGACTAGTATACTTTAGTTATTTTCATAGTATTAGGTATGCCCCATAACAATATGGTATATTATTATGGGGCAGTGCGGCCGATATTAATACCATCTTTGTGCTGCAGAAGAGGGCTATTCGCGCTATTTATAACCTAGGTCCTGAAGAATCATTAAGAGAAAAATTTAAAGAAATAAACATTTTGACTGTTGCTTCTCAATATATTTTTGATAATGTTCTATATTATGTTCATAAGCAAATTGAGGAATTGGCTAGAAACTGTGACATTCATAATGTTATCACGAGGATCAAACATAAACTTGTTATACCTCCTACTCGGTTAAGTCGAGTTAGTAAGTCTTTTATTGGGCGATGTATATGCTTATACAATATGATCCCAGAAAATGTACGAAACAAATTTAAAAGAATTGTTAAAAAACGTTTGTGTGGGAAAGGTTACTATAGCATAAACGATTTTCTTAATGACACCACAGGCTGGGAATGAAGCTAACAGTCTCATATTTTTATATACAAAAAGCCCGCTGAGTTTTTTGCGCCCGTTCTTCTCAGGTTTGAGGCAGTCTTTTTTAAATGGGTGGTAGTATAAAATAAATATTGTACAAATAAAAACATACACATTTATATTTTCAGCGATGTTAGTGCGGTTACCAAATCTCGTCCAGTGTTCTCTCCAGATGACCTTTACTACAACATGAGCGGTGACAGATATATTTATATTTTTAACCACTACGCTTATCAAAAAACAAGATATTTCAAGTAAGTCATTACTTCATCATATAAGTTTTATAATAGGTACATCATAATACCATAAAATCATGAATGTGCATATTATGCGGATCTTAAGCTCAACGAGTCGTGAACGAATCACAAGAGTGTTGCCGGCCTTTTAATATTGTATTCGCTAAGATATCCATGTTAAATAGATGCGGAAACATTGGGAAAGATATTCCCGTCCAAAGTTTGGATATCGAAAAAGAAAACTATTTGAAAACTGCACTGTTGTTAAGCCGTGTTGCGTAACTTAAATTCAGAAGTTCATAAGGTGTTTCATTATATTTTGTCCTGTTCTGTATTCAATACCTTAGTTTCAGAAAAAAAAACTACTATATTTATATTTAACAGCCAGCATCGGCCATCAACTAGAGAAGGAACTCAAAAGGACGTCAACCGGCTCTCAAAGGTGTTCAGCCGTCTTGGTTTTAAAGTGGTAGCGCATAATGACTTGGAGCATGGTGATATTATAAAGGAGGTTACCGCAAGTACGTTCCTAAATATTCTCACCTCATACTTCTTTTCTTCTTCTTTTCTTTTCTGGCTTCTCTTCTTTTAACCCCTTTTAAATATTAATGGAATGAACATGGATAAGTACCTAATTATATTATGTGAAACAGGTTTAGGGATTTTCCATATGCTACGGTTTATCTTGCCGCTATATCGCACGCGGTCTATCCATGTCGCCTTAAGCGTCGTAATCAAAATATTCGCTTTTTTTTCCTTGACGGTAGGTTCCTTCCGCTCATCCTAGAACCTAACGTATTAGTAACGTAACGTAACGTATAGTATTTCACGTTACTAAGACAAGAGGTCTGATCATTGGAAGTTGATTCACTGGAGTTGTGGTAGGCCGCTGGTGTGAGACGCGACTTTAGTCGTGTAGGCTGTAGGTGCAGCGACGAAATCTGCTGAAATCCTATTTCTTCCCTTTGGGTTGAGCCGATGGGTTCTTGGCGTCGGTCTGTACGAACCCATAATTATTATAACAGCCCAGATCTGGTACATACCTCTGTTAAAGAAAAAGCTTGGCCATTCAAAAAGGTAACTTGGTCAGCTTTATGGGCACCGTGGACCCGTGAACTACGGTCATAACGAGGTTAATTTCTATAATTAGGTGTTTAGTTTGTTGGTTAGTTAATATTTTATTTTAGGTTCTTTTTCGTAGGTACCTAGATATCAACTTAAGCGTGCCAAACAATGCATAAGCTTGGACAGGTCACAACTGAGAGCCCTCAAGGGATTCTTCTCAGGCCACTGCAAGCTGAATGGGCACCTAGCCAGAATGGGTCTCAGTGAATCAAACCTGTGCAGATTCTGCCGCTTCTCGAATGCGAGGCCATTGTCAGAATTAGGCTGGGGTGTCTTAAAACACCTTCACTTAAAGCAGAGGACGTGCCCAGCCTGGACCTTCTGAGGATCCTACGCTTCTTAAAAGTAATAGGTCTTGAGAATACAATTTAAATCCCGGCACACGTCTCCTAGTCAGTAGCCTCGACTTCTCTACAGCTCATTTGATTTTTTTGACATAATAAGTTGAAGGTAGCCGCGCTAGCGCAAGCAGGCCGCACAATAGATCCTAGGATTTAAGTGCATCTAAATCCCCTACCCATAATAATAATAATAGATACCTAGAAGCGCGTGTATTAAGTCTTATTTAATCGGCCTTTTTTATTTTTTAGTTAGCAGCCGGGATCACAGCAATACATCGTGTTTATTCTTTGCTTTTCTGACGCACGGCGAAAGAGGAGGGGACCTCTATGCGTCTGACAGACCCTACCAGTTTAGAGACGTTCTTGTATTGCTGGAACATGGTCACGCGTCTTTGGTAGCTAAGCCTAAAGTACTTTTCGTTCAGGTAGGCATTCTTTTATTCAGTTGGCTGTTTTTTTAAGCGTCTTTAGTCGTTAAGCCTAAAGATGGTACCTACTCTTCATTCAGTTGGTAACTTTTTTATTAAGTTTGCTGTTTGCTTACGCCAGTCTAGTGAAACTAAACTAAAAAAATTGATTGATTTGAAACGTGCAGTCATTGATAGATTCACAGATGACGGCTATACTCTTGTAAAAAACAGAGATAGCCGAAATCCACTACGTTTTAAGCAACTCGAAATTTCGCTTTCGAACTTAGGCGGATTATACTTCGTAACCAATCGCCATTTTGTTATTACTACTATTTCAAACTTTACGTAAGTTGGCCGTTTGTATTAAGTCTTTTGTACCTTAAGGGATTAGTTGTTTCAATTTAGAATTAGAATTAGGTGCGATGCCGGAGTACCACAAGCCATTTAATTAAATACCATTAGAGCTTCTCTCACTACATCTTCCATCCACGCACAACCAGGCAGTGGAGTCATCTCTCTTCCATGGTGTTCCCGGATCGATACGGCGGGTATCTTCAGTGCTCCTGTGGTTCCTCAAGTGTTGCAAGAATGGGCCGCGGTGATCACTTAACGTCAGATGACCTTCATGCTTGTTTATCCTCCGAATTAATTAGACCTATTCCATAAAACATGTATATGGTGGGCACGTGTGCATAATATTTACATTACTGCATGAATAAATTTCAATATAATTGATAAAAAGTTGCTATTTAATTGTAATTTAGATCGATTACTATGCAGTAGGTATTATTATTGTAGACGCTTCCGGAATACTGATTGGAAATGCGTAACATAGAAAATATTTTGTGTATATCAATTATTGTTTTTCTGGAGAACAGTATAACATGCAATATAATTTGGTTTTTTCTATGGGGCATTACAATGCCAAATATAACAGGTTGTTACCCGATGTTAAACAGTTGTTGCAAGAATGTTGGTGATAGATAGATAGATAGATGACATTTCAATAGTTTAATTGACATAAAAAGCTTCTAAATTTTCTCAGGTATTAAAAAAGTTATGGGGCCGCTGCCAAGCTAGACCCTTATGTATTTAATCTGATATAACTAATTTTCAGGCTTGTAGAGGCGATCAGAAAGATGAAGGTAGAAGGGTTGAGCTTGATAGTCCAGTAGCATCCTATGTTGTTCCAACACATGCTGATTTCCTGATACTCTATTCCACGGTTGAAGGTGATTATCTATCTATTAACATAAACATACCAGACAAATCTGGCCATACGTTGCTTTCGCTACGTATTTTAAGTAACTAATATTCAAAGTCAAAGTCAAATAAACTTTATTGAATTAGGCTTAAACTAAGCGCTCTTAAGTCGGCATTATAAATATTTCTTTTAAATTACTGAATCTACCATATTATGTTCGTAAAAAGTTGACCTAGTGAGAAGAACATACAAGACGGCCACTCTTTTCAATCAATAGAGTATTTTACAATTCAAAGTCAAAGTCAAATAAACTTTATTAATTAGGCTTTAACTAAGCGCTTTTGAATCGTCATTATAAATATTTCTTTTAAACTACTGAATTTACCATATATTCGTAAAAAGAACAGAGAAATATTGACCTAGTGAGAAGAACTTATAAGAAACTCAACGGCTAACTACAAATGTAAACAAAACATATTATTCATAACTCATTTGCTGCTCTGCTTTAAGAGCATGGACACATGTTAAATATCTAAAGGGCAAAAGAAAAAAAATCATATTGAAATTTTATAATTATGGAACACTTATTGTATGTGTAATTATCGACTTTGATTCAGGTACTTTAATATGAGAAAACAATTTATTAAATTTGACCAAGAGAAAACCTGAGTAGCAGAACAACTCAGTTTTTCTCCAACCGAAAGCGTAACTTAAAATAGTTTTTCTATATGTCTTCTGGGTTAGAAATTCCTCATACTGTCCCAGTTATAAACAACCCTGTAATACTGCTGCATCTATCATATTTCAAACGTAATAGCATAAACACATGGTCGGATTTGGTACGGCCAGACCATCGGACAGTCCGGTGGGCGTGGGTGGGCGCCTCGCACAATTATACTGGCGTCGTACTCTGTACGGTCTGGAGTCAAAGGAAGGAACAATAATTTTGTGCGATGGATTTTGCAACATACCATCGAAAATGGTCCGTTTCGATGGTTCGGACCAAATCCGATAAGTATGTAACGGCTTTTTACTATAACTATAGATCCACGTGAAAGCGTTTGTAGGTATCTCAATCATGATCTTTTTACTTTGAATTTCAGATTATCTCTCCTACCGTGACACCAATGGCTCCTTCATGATACAAGATCTGTGTAACATTATAGAGTCATACCACGAGTCTTGCGATCTTCTTCATCTGATCACCCTCGTTCATCACCGCGTCGCCTATCACCGTTCCACTTACGCACCTAAATCAACTCATCACAATAAGAAACAGATGCCCGAAACAAGATTTTCACTTACTAAATTGTTAAAATTATAGATGCCGTTGAAATACCGACTAACTTTGGTGTTTGATTATCGGATGTTGAGAAAACAAGATTTGAAATGTTTGAAACTAACTAATAAAACACGTGTCCTTATGATTTATATAGATAAGATAGATATAAATTAATTAATTTGTTTTTATTTTTAGTGAATTAAGTGTATTTTCTTAAATTCTTATTTTCGATAGTGTTAATTGCTTAGTAATGCTGTGCATAACTTTAAATCAGTATTATAGTAAAAGTTATAATAATTGTAATTTTATTTCGTAAATGATAAATTATGTATCTAGTTGGTAAGCGTAAATAAATATGACCAACCACATACATGATTTGGTTTTTAATTTAAAAGTCGTTATGAGTATGGTAATGATTTTTTATGGTATGAGTTGAAATTGGGTGCACCAGATGAGAGCAGAAAGACATACTCCATACTTAGCTCGAATTGACGGAGAGTCAACGTTTCTTTGTTTCTACCATTCGTAGAGTATTATATTTTATTCATAAAGACAACACCATTTGAAAGAGTACTATAACCTCGTGTTTATAAGTTTCTTTTTTTTTTAATAAGGGACGAGACGACCAGGACGTTGAGCTGATGGAAATTGGTACGCTCTGCCCATTACAATGCAGTGTCGCTCAGGATTCTTGAAAAACACAAAAATTCTGAGCGGCACTACAATTGCGCTCGTCACCTTGAGACATAAGATGTTAAGTCTCATTGGCCCAGTAATTTCACTAGCTACGGCGCCCTTCAGACCTAAATACAATAACGCTTACACATTACTGCTTCCGGCAGAAATAGATGCCGGATCTAGCCGGCATCATGTGCAAATGAGCCTCCCACTGATAAAATCTTCAAGTAAATTAAACTAAACCCTTCGATAGCACTTACTTTTAGTTAACTGTTAGATCATTTATACGTCTAGATAGACTATAAGACAGCTGTGAATTTGTCGAAAAAATTTACTTAAGATCTTACCTCTATTTTGAGAAATGCACGCACACTAATACAAAGTGTCATACAAATCGCTAGTGTTATCTCTTACGCTAGTCACGCACACTAAACTAATATTTATGGCCTGTTTTATCCTTTGTCTAACAGCAAGAGACTCTATCTAGACGTATTAATTATTTAAGAGTTAACTAATCCAGCAGGACTAATATATTAATTAATACGTAGCTATTTATGAAATACCTTTTAAAGTTTTATTTTTATTTATTATCAATTAGGTATTTGATTAATATCAAATACCTAATTGATGGCACAGGAAAGTCAAGTTAAATCTCAGTTTAAAACGATGAAACAAGTTATTGGGAAAAAAAGACTGCATTTTATTGTTGTACATAAGTAATGGTTTATAATTATCTATGTATATGCTACTGTTAATCTATATTAATCAGGTATTTTTTGCAATACCTAGGCGACCAGACAATGTATGAAATATTTCGAATTTTATTGCACATTACATACCTACTGTTGGGGCTTCAGAACAATCGCTGATACTTGTCCTGAAAACCTTAAACATTCCATTTCAAACTTACCCTCCTCCTTATGCACAACCGTGGTGTGCGCCATCTGGCGATCTGTCAACAAAACTCTCGTAACGCGTGCGTAACCGCATCGTCTCTCGTGAAAAATATAGAAAACGAAGGACTAAGATCGATTAATTGCCCGGAAAACTGGGTACTTACAATTTTTTGTGCCGAGTCTACCAGAAGTTATATAGGTTTTCCAAAACGTTTTGAGTGTTAGTGACATCTGAATTGGCAAAAGCGGTGTGCTCCTGTCTTTTGAGTATTCCCTTCGAACTTCCAGATTGTAGCCACTTTATTTATTCTTATTTAACGGCTAACTAGCTTTTGTTATTCGTTGTTTTGGGTGACCTAGGTAATGTAAAATATATCAACCATATGCACCAAACATACAAGTGTTCAGGTACCAACCTACCTAGTAATATAAATATCTTACTGGCAATCTGATATTCTCGATAATATCAACTACTTTATTTAACAATACAATCTGAAAAAGCTAAAGCATGCAAATACAGGGGTCTAGGCTCCGAATATGATTTTGTCTCATTCGGTGTCGCTCGGTCCCTTGGTCCGTGGGGTCCTAGCGGCTTTTTATGGAACTAGCCAAAAGGTTAGTTGACATCACAGGAGACCGAAGAGCTGGCAGCTACCTCGGACAAAGAATTGGTGCAACTATTCAAATGAGGAACCAGTATCTTCGAAACCTTGCCTAAAGGGACTCCTTTTAATAATATATTTAAGCACCATATCTTACAATAGTATTTAATAATTGTATTAATCGTGGCGTGTTTCCTGACCTTCTGAAACATAGTAAAATTACACCAATATTTAAGTCGGTATGCTCTTCTGACCCGAACAACTATCGTCCTGTGTCGGTTTTGCCGACCCTTAGTAAAATTTTTGAAAAAATAATTTTAAGCCATATGCTTACTTACTTTAACTCTCATAAGTTACTTCATTTGAAACAATTTGGCTAGGGGACGTTCAACCACGGATGCAGGTGTTGAGCTGATCAAGAATATTTTTGCTGCCTGGGAGGAATCGCAGAATGCACTTGGCATCTTCTGTGATTTATCTAAGGCTTTTGATTGTGTTCAACATTCAACGCTGGTCAGGAAGCTATACCACTATGGCATAAAAGGAACTGCGCTCGATCTTCTGACTTCATATCTAAACAATAGAATTCAGAGGGTCGACGTGAATGGCAGGAGATCTCCTGGGACTCCTCTCAGTATGGGGGTACCACAAGGGTCTATTCTTGGACCGTTCCTCTTCCTTGTCTATATAAATGATCTTCCTAATCTTATAGAGAAAAAACATAATGAAGTATTGTTTGCGGATGACACTTCACTGATTTTCAAAGTGAAAAGAAACCAAGCTATGTATGACGAAGTGAACCATATTTTATCTGACATCGTGTACTGGTTTAGCGCTAATAACCTATTGTTAAATAGCAAGAAAACTAAATACATTAAATTTATCGTACCAAATGTCAAAAATGTAAATGCAAATGTTTTGTTAAACGGAGAGGTGATAGAACCGGTGGAATCTGCTATATTTCTTGGCATAACTCTAGATTCCAAATTACAATGGGGCCCCCATATTGCAGGATTGGCGAACAGACTTAGTTCTGCAGCATACGCGGTTAAAAAGATTAGACAATTAACTGACATAGATACGGCGCGACTAGTATACTTTAGTTATTTCCATAGTATTGTGTCCTATGGTATATTGTCTTTAGAATTCCACCGACGATTTCCACCTTCGCACGTCACGGCACAAATCAGGATCACCATCTGGTTGTGTGACGGTCATCCACAGTGCAGTTTTCAAGGAACTTTCTTCATCGTACAACCAAGCTGTAGAATTAATACGTACCTAGACATTAAACTTCACATGCTTGTTCTACTAATTAATTTCAGTAAGGCCTTTGATGTATTAAATTAAAATACCCTATTTAACAAACTGTCTCAGAGTGGTATACAGGGTCCTTTATTAGAATTGATAAAACATTATCACTTTAATAGAAAAACCACTGTAAGTCTAGCCAAACAAAGGAGTGACCTAAAATCAACTACACAGAGCACAGCGCAGGGTTCTATCATTGGCCCGACTGAGTACTTGTTGTATGTAAATGATATGGTTAACATAATAAACGAGGGCACTGTGTACCAATTTGCAGATGATACTTGTCTACTAGTAGCTCAAAAAACTGTTAAGCAAGCCCAGGACATTTTGCAACATAATTTTAATCAACTTTGTAAATGGGCATACGATATAGGTCTGACAATAAACACTCAAAAAACCAAGTATATACACTCGTCGCACAACAAGGCAGACATCACATATCGTGGCCCACAACCACTCTTGCTTACACTCCTCCTGCAGTTCAAATTGTACATGTGACAAAATTGAACAAGTGCAATCTCAAATGTACGTAGGCCTAATAATCGATGACAGATTTACTTGGGGTCCACATATAGCGCATGTTTGCTCAAAACTAAGATCAATCTTGAGCAAACTAAGCTTACTCACATTCAAATTACATTACGACTCCTGTACATGGCCCTACCTGACTCTGTCATCGGTTATGGTATTAGTAGTTATGGTAGATCCTGCAAAACATATCTGAAAGATATTTATAACCTGCAGTTAAGGTTACTCAAAACAAATTGTACCAAAACATGTACTAAATAAAAATAAGGAAAATTATGATCAGCTCTTTGGCTTTGGACATTGTTGTGTCATGAATGTGTATGATAAAGCTAAATTTTTTATTTTAACCGAAATTAATAATCCCACCCTGTTTATCGAAAAAAATAGACCCTTTGGCTTACGAGACCTTGATATAAATCACAAATACATTTTACCGAAAATTAATACTAAATATGGGAAGAGAACGGTCAATTACGTAATACCAGATTACATTAACGAACTGCCCAAAGAGCTGCAAGAAATGTACATAAATACCACGAATATCAAAACTCGCTTTAAAAGAATAGAATTTGGAAAAAAATAATTAAATGGCTCTAGGTACCCAGATAAACCCGTGAGGTTTTCGTTGTACTTATTTCATAAAAGATGGCTGAGCCTCTTCAATACATTTTTAACACATGCGTGAAATATAGTACATTCCCTGAATTATGGAAAACCACGAGAGTTATTCCAGTCCCGAAGGGTAAAGCGGGACCAGATGTCAGTGGGTATAGACCGGTGGCAGTCCTATCAACGCCGGCAAAAGTGTTCGAGTCAGCTATACATCGCAAGCTGTACGCCCAAGTGTCAGCGCAATTTTGCGACTCCCAACACGGATTTCGTCCAGCCCGAAGCACTGCCACTAATCTTCTAAATCTGATGACATATTTGGTCCCAGCAATGGACTCTGGAATACAGGTAGATGTGGTTTACCTAGATTTCCGAAAAGCATTTGACACTGTTGACAATGACGTATTGCTGAGGAAATTAGCGGATGTAGGTTGCTCGCCAAAAACATTACAGTTCTGGGCTTCTTACATGAGAGATAGAAAGCAGTATGTAGACTTTAATGGATACGAATCGGAGCCATACTTTACGAGATCTGGAGTAAGTCAAGGCAGTAACCTTGGACCTCTTGAATTTATCATAACGATAAACGATCTGCCGGAGGTCCTAAGGCACAGCAAATGTCTCCTTTTTGCAGATGACGTAAAGTTAATGCTCCAAATAAGAGAAAAATCGGATTGCGACCACCTACAAGACGACATCTCAAAATTGATAGACTGGAGCAGGGAGAATAAATTGAACTTCAATCCTGCTAAGTGTTGTGTCTTAAGTTTTACCCGAGCCAGTAAACCTATATTGTATAACTACAAGATAGGCACGGATACAGTGCAGCGCGTGAAGCAGATACAGGATCTGGGTGTCTTGTTTACATCGGACTTGATGTTTAGAGAGCATATAATTAAAACCTGCAAAAAGGCCTATAGAAATTTAGGGTTTGTTTTGAGACACTCTAAAGAGTTCACTAATATCACAACCGTCAAGGTACTTTATAATGCACTGGTAAGGAGTCATCTGGAGTACAACTCGGCGATATGGGGCCCTTATGAGGACAAGTACAGGTTGATGTTAGAGCGTGTCCAAAACAAATTCGTTAGGCACCTATACTTCAAGTTATATGGAGTATACCCATTTTACCCACTTATGTATCCGACACTGTTTGTGCTGGGTATGGTTGGGTATACTGAGTTGAGCGTCCGTAGGGATTTTTTTCTAGCAGCGTATGTGGTGAAGTTGTTGCGCGGGAAGGAGCACAACCCGGGAGTTCTGTGCTGCTTGAGTCTTCGTGTGCCGGACCGGTACGTGTGGAGGCGCCTCCATCCGCCACTACTATCCATTCCGATGGCGAGAACAAATGTGTTGGCAAAGTCTCCTTTAACTAGAGCTCTTCGCCATATAAATGAACTCCACAACAAAGTGGACATTTTTGAGTGTACGTGGAGTGATCTCACAAGGGTATTGTTATATGTAGTATGTTATGGTAAATAGTAGTATGTTTAAGTTTTTTCTATTTCTGGTGTGATATATTATTTGTAATGTAATGTAGTTTGATTGTATGATTAGTTTTAGTTTGATTTGATTGTTGTTTGCTGTGTTTGTTATTCTTGTTTGTTTGTAACTGTCGCATTAGGTAATACCTGTAATGATAGTTGCTTTGTGTGTGTGAAATAAATAAATAAATAAAAATGTATGTATTTGTTCTGTATTGGCCAATAAACTAAAAAAAAAAATGGGCTACCTTGTGCAGTGTTTCCAGGACGATATGACATGGGTACCTTCGTAAAAATTCGCGTAACTATACCTTTGTTAATGGCCGGCAACGCTCCTGTGATACCTCTGGTGTTGTAGGAGAATGTGGGCGGGGGTGATCACTAAACATCAGAAGTGACGTGACTCGTTTATCCTCCTCTTGAAAAATAAAATTTAATACTTTGTTCCAGGCGTTCTATACAATAAATACCAAGTGTGTGTTAAAGACGAGAGGCAATTAATTTATACGATCATTTTAATACCGTAAAAAATGGTAATCATATTTAATGATTCAATCGTCTAACTTCGAGATATAAACTTAATCAATAAAATCGATATTTTAATATAAGAATTATAATACCTTATCATATAAATATATTAAGTTAAATTAATTTTGGATTGATGTAATATCATGTATTGTTAAAACAAAAAACCTTGCTGGTTTTTATATCTTGTAACATTAGCATAAGATGTTTTAAGACAGATTAAGGGTTTTTTAGTTTAAAATTAAAAAACAGTTGCTTAAAATATTTAATTACTGATTAACAATTTAAAGACTACACTTATCGACATTTCGTCTTACCATTTTGGTATTCCATTCGAGTTGGATGCAAAATATTATTTATTTTTTCACTAGCGAGATATAAGCCATGCGCTAAGCACACACTACTTCCCATGAATACTATTCTTCCCGCCCAATTCATATATGCAAACACAGGATAAACCCAAAGACCAGTCTGACCATAGAGAATAATCAGAAGTGCGATGTATGGCAATACGACACACGACATCAATGTATATCCCAGTAACCGCGATGGGTAAGTTTTATATGACATATTTATCATAAAAACAGAAACCATTGTGTGCATTACATGGTTCAGCCAAACGGGGAATGCTTTTCGCACATGTTCTGGGAATATCAATTCTTTGTCCCAGTAGTATATTGACCAGAATGCTACTGTTACATAGATAGCGAGTGGAAATGCTAAAGAGAACAGAGCATCTTTTATTTTTCTTACAGTCGGTGGCTTAAGGGGAGAGCGCTCGTTTGTTCCAAAAATATCATTGACACATGCCACTATGAAGTAAACTGTTTGTATTACCTGAAACAAATAAATTTGTAAGTAAATATATTCAATTTCAAATATTTTTATTCAAAATAGGATATAAATCATTTATTGAAAGTCAAAAACTACAATCTATTCCAAAAGGTTTGCCTCACACTTAAGAATAGGCGCAACAAACTCAGCGGGCTTCTTTTTTTTTATAAAAATATGGTTATAATGTAAAATTGTACAATAAAACTTATTATTTAATAGCAGGTGGGTGGTCGCTTTATTCCCAATCAGTGGAATCATTAAGAATTCATTTATTTTATAGTAACCTTTACCACACAAAAATGGTTAACAATTCTTTTGAATTTCGTAATACATTTGTTTTGAACATTATCTGGGATCTTGTTGTAAAAGCATATACTACTTGACTATTACTTGATTATTAACTTGACTTAGCCGAGTAGTAGGCATCTGATGTTTGTTCCTAAATTAACATTATGGTTAAGACTACACAATACAATATTAATACAGTTTCTAGCAGTTTCACTTATGTACCTATGTACATACATATATGTAACATTATCAAGAATATATTGGGAGGCAACAGTCAAGATGTTTGTTTCTTTTTAATTATGCTCTCAATGATTCTTTATGTCGGTTGGGTTATAAGGTCGTGCAACGTAAAATGTCATGAATAAAAATGCAAAAGAAACTTTTATTTATCTTTTTAAATACATAAATTGTTGTTCAAAGGCATAGTCACTCTATGGAATTAATTACCGGTTGCAGTTTTTCGACGCTATTCGCTTTAGGTACGTTGTAACATAGATACACATTCCTTACTAATATTGCAATCACTTTTCCATTAAGATTTGGAATCCTATAAAATATGATTTCAATATAAGTTTTTTTTTTAAATTCAACGCAAGGCTTGTTTGTTAACTATATCATGTGATTAGCTATGTTTGCGTGCTCATACTTATATATGAAGCAAATATTTACTTGACGCGCAAATAGCAAGAAGGTATTCAAAGTTAAATATTTATTAGTCAAGTGTTTAAATACAACGTCACCAATACCAATACAACAAATTAAATCTTATAACTACACTGGCCTGCAAAAGTAAGTATCACACTTTGCAAATTAATTTTTTTTCTTAACTATAGAAGGTAGAGATTTAAGATTAGAAACGTTTTGTTGCAAATGTTATAGGCTTTAATTCTTAGAAACTAAAATTATACATTAGTAACATTTTAACTTAAAAAAGATAAAACAATGAAAATAGACATTTTTAGTTTAGTGAAAAAAAATTCAACTAAAATGTATTACATGTTATTTAATTTTTAATTACTGGTATTGCCTCCTCGAGCTCTGATACATACAGATAGTCTGATACAGCTTCGAGCCGGTTTGGCATACTGAACACTAGGTTTCAGAGCCGATGTTGGGGAATATTCTCCCATTCTTCTCCCAGGGCCTGCTTTAGTACCCTGAGGGTAGTAGGTGGTGGTCTGCGATTTCTGACTAGCCTCCCAAGCTCATCCCAGGCGTGTTCAATCGGGTTGAGATCAGGACTTCTTGATGGTCAAGCCATCACGCTGATACCGACCTCCTGAATATACTCTTGTACGATATGAGCCGTGATTATCATGCATCAGCATCGATCCATCACCCATATTTGCTAAATACGGCTCTGCATACTCATTGAGAATCTCTTGAGCATATCTTTGCCCAGTGAGGGTGCCATTTTCTATGGCTACTAGCTCTGTGCGACCTTCTGAAGATATGCCAGCCCATACATGTACACTGTCTCGCAGGCTTGAAGGTATCGCTCACCAGGTCGCCTGTAAACACTTCGCCTTCCATCAGAAGTGTAAACGTAGAATCATCTGCAAACAAAATTTTTGACCATTCTTCTTCATCCCACTGCATGTGTTCACGGGCGTATCGCAGTCTCGCTCGATGCTGTCTCTCGAGTTTTGGGCCACTCGCTGGTCTTCGGGGTTTCAAATTGGCTTCAGCAAGTCATCTTCTCACTGTACTGTCACTAATGTAGTCCCTCCGGGTCTGAAGTAGTTGTTGCTGGACTTCAACTGCATTTTGGTGGCGATTTCTTAACACAGTGGAAATAATATAACGATCTTCTCGGGCACTGGTACACCTGGGTCTGCCATTACAAGGTCTCCTCAGATGGTGTCCAGTCTCTTCGTACCTTCGCTTTACCTTCTGGACCGTTCGTACCGTCACACCCACCATTCTTGCAGTGCGACGCATACTGATGCCTAGTTGCAGAAAAGCCATGATCCTAGCACATTCTTCAACTGAAAGAGGCATGATTAATAAATGTTATGTGCTTTTTAGCATAAATTTTTAAAACAAGACCCATCGATCTTGAAAAAAATTTAAAACAGAAAGAAAAATGTGAATGGTAAAATTGTAATTCGGAAACGTCCACTTTGAAAAAGGAATGGATTTGTTTTTGAAGTTTTTTTTCCGGCAATTCTTAAAAGAAGGTTACCGACTATAAAGTTTTTATGTATAAAATTAAATTCTCTTTGGAGTCCTTTTTATTTCGAAAGTATATCTTGTGAACTTAAAACGTTATCCCAATTTTAAAAGTGTGATACTTACTTTTGAAGGCCAGTGTATATTTACAATACTATGACTACAACAAACTATCATTACGTGGAAGTGTACCAAGAATAATGGCAGCATTTCCGCGTTGGAAAGCTGATCCCCTATAAGTATATTGTATTAAATATATCGTTGTCTTGTACCCATAGTACAGGCTATGCCTAGTTTGGGGCAAGATAATTTGTGTAAAAGTGTGACGATATTATTATTATATACTCTTCATTACAATTTCATCTTATTTTCTATATTTATATATATATATATATATATAAATAAAAAACAATATTACAAATATAAATATAAAAAATAGAGTCCCGCCGGCGTTGGTTCACGACAATTCCACCGGTGGTTAGGGCGACAGACTGAGGAACTTCCGCACGATGCGTGCCGTTCCCAAAACAGCTGCTTTCTGTAACTGACCCTTTATCCAGTTATGAAGTGAGAGCCTCTTGAGATGATGGTCGAGGCTCTTTGCTATAAGATCGTTAACGGAAACGCTATTGGGACAATTATTGTTGAATCAACATCCCACATGTCAGTAACCTCGTGTGCTAAGTCTAGGTACTTCGACAATTTGTCTATTTCAGCTTTCACAAGGTTATCATCACACGGAACGGTGATATCAACAATAAATGCCCGACGCTCTAACCGATCTATCAACACAATATCAGGCTTATTAGCAATGATAGTTCTGTCCGTGATGATAGATCGGTCCCAGTAGAGCTTGGCACGGCTTTTTTCCAGAACTGACTCTGGAGTATACTTATAGTATGGGACTTCAAAATGCACAAGATTGTATCGAAGAGCAAGTTGCTGATGGATAATCCTGGCTACTTGGTTGTGTCTGTGCAAATACTCTCCATTGGCAAGACGAGAACAACCGGAAATAATATGTCTGGTAGACTCACCAGGACGATGGCACGCCCGACATATGTCTACTGTGCCATCCTTTCATGATGTTTTTCCGGTAGTTATTTTTCTTGATAACTTCATCAGCAATTGCACAGGCAAATCCTTCAGTTTCCCCAAAGAGGTCACAAATCATAGCCAGGTCACAGACGAAATCGTGTCTACATCAGATCCGTAGAGAGCCCGGTAAAACCGTCCATGAAGCTCATTTCCCCTCCATAGATTCAAGCGATCTTGAGTACTGAGTATAACCGGTTTTCGCCAATTCTCTTTGGATAAAGAGAGCGGAGTAAGTCCATTGTCTACTGCCACAATTTCTCGATGCACTGCCCATTCTTTACGTAGGAAATATTCCCTGAAATTATACAGCGATTATGCAGGTTTTTGGCACTTAGAAACCCGCGGCCTCCACATTTCCGTGGAATGTATAATCTCATCAAAGATGAGCGTGGATGGTGCATCCGGTATGCCGTCAATAGTTTTCGGACCTTTCTATCTAGGGCGTCAAGCTAGGTGTGAGTCCACTTTAGTATGCCGAAAGTGTATATTAATAGGCACTTACCCAGCTGTTAAAAGCACGTACCTTGTTTCCACCGGACAGGGGACTTTTTAAAACTTTAGTTAGTCGGTAAAAGAAACGTTCCGTCACAAGCTGTTTAATGTCTCTATCTAAAAATCCGAGGCATTCTGATATACCAAGGTATTTGTAGGTTTCAGTCGCACTAAGTAATTTGAGAAATAATGACTCTGAGAGTTGTATATGTTCGCTATTTACAACCCTGCGTCTAAGTACATGTATGGTCGCACATTTATCCACACCGAATTCCATTCCGATGTCATGACTAAATAAATGTTTGCGTGACATTTAATAATGATATCAAGTCCTGTTTATTCCGTGCATATAACTTTAGATCATCCATATATAAAAGGTGAGAAATTTTTTCTCCTCGCTTACGAAACTGAAACCCTAACCTAGTATTCCTTTGTAGAACACCTAAGGAATTAAGAGCTAGGCAAAACCACAAAGGACTTAGACTATCGCCCTGATAGATACCCTGCTCAATACCAATCTTTAAAGGTTCCGAAATGTTAAGATTCCCCGCCGCATCATGGAGACATAGAGCTGTGGTCCACTGGAAAGGCAGACAGAGCATTATCTACTTTGTACAGTTCCAGTACTCGTCTCAACCACGTATGAGGCACCGAATCATAGGCCTTCTTATAATCAATCCAAGCGGCAGAGAGGTTCTTCTTGTTTCGACGAACCTGTTGGTTAACAGCCATATCAATGAGGAGGAGCTCCTTTGTACCACGGGACCCAACCTTACATCCATTTTGAGCAGGGTCTAAAATTTTATTTTCACATAAATGTTTATTTAATGTTGATGTCAATATGGATGTAAGCAGCTTATACATTGTGGGTAAGCATGTTATTGGTCGAAATGTTCTAGGTTCCATGGCACTACCCGATTTATCGAGCAGAAAGGTGATACCTGTAGTCATAAAAGAAGGGAGGGATTCCGATTTAATGGCCTCCTGATATTGTTTAGCTAAGCACTCGTGTGAAGACCGCAACCATTTCAACCAAAAATTTTGTAATCCATCTGGCCCTGGGCTTTTCCAGTTGTGGGTTAAACTAATTGCGTTTGTGATATCAAGAGGACTAATAACAACAGGCGCCATAAGTTGCAACTGTTCACAGGAGCGCTCAACGGTATATGAATAAAATACTGTTTCATTCCATACCATTCATTGTCAGTGTGGGTGATGGGCACCGACCAAACCGATTATTTTTCAAAAAAAGAATACATCTCATCCATATTTGGCAGGTGAACATCAGTACCACCGGGTGCGTTGTCTTCCCAACTTCTATATACCTTTCTTTGGTCACTTTGGAAGGTGCGATTCTGATGATATCTGTCTGCGCGTTTTATAGCGTCAGATCCGGTTCGCCCAAGCGGAAACTTTCTGCTTTAGATAGTCAATTCGTTCCGTGACACAGGTACTATAATCTGTAGGTTTTATATTTGTTCCAGCAAAGGCCTGTGTCACAAAACGCATGACTCTTGGGCGAGTATTACCCGATCTAAAACAGATTAGTTTGCCTATCTTGGTTCTAGCAGCATTGATACGTTGTTCGATCCATTTTTGCCAATGAGGTGTTTCACCAGCGACCCGTGCTATCAGAATCCGGAAACCTGACATGAGCGATCCGGCATGCTGCAATGGCTGCACAGTAAAGGATCGAATGTGTATTCGATCAGCAAGGTCTTGGCTAGATTGTAAATAGGTATCAAGTATACGATCCAGAGCCACAATATATATTATTATTATATATATATATATATTATCCAATTATTTTATATATTATTATCATCAAATAAGTAATAATTTTTTAACATTAGCTGATAATGTTATCTGTAGTATATATTATATGCTTTATAGCTTGTTAACCAGTATAGGTAAAGCTTAAACTGTATATTACGTCGTGTGTCACAACATCTTCCATGCATGGTCGGTTTATTATTTTAACTATTTGTGCCATTGATATCAATTTTTTCTATAATAATTATCACGGTGGATTGTAAAATGAGTCCAAGATTAAGGATTTCGGTCATGCTGCAATTCCGTCTACAGATTTTCGCGAAATACTCACGGTAAGAACTCACTTCAGCGCCAGTGCCGGATTATACAAGCGCGGGGCCCGTAGCAAATTCTTTCGAGAGCCCTAAATCTATGTTTTTTTATGGCAATAAGGGACGAGACGAACAGGACGTTCAGCTGGTGTATTACAATGCAGTGCCGCTCAGGATTCTTGAAAAAGTCAAAAATTTTGAGCGGCACTGCAATTGCGCTCGTCTCCTCGAGGCATAAGATGTTAAGAATCATTTGCCCAGTAATTTCACTAGCTACGGCGCCCTTCAGACCGAAACACAGTAATGCTTACACATTACTTCTTCACGGCAGAAATAGGCTCCGTTGTGGTACCCATAATCTAGCCGGCATCCTGTGCAACCTCCCAATGGTATGTTGGAAGTATTGAGTTACCGAGTGTCCGATGTGTATTGTCTTAGTTGTAAATTTGTAACGTTTCACGGTTTTGTGACGTCAAGCAAATTCAATAAACCACTGTATCTTTATAAAATTCACTCTAAAAATTATGCTCATGTATGGGTTTAAATATGCGGGGCCCTCATTCGCGCGGGGCCCGTAGCAGTTGCTATTTTTACTACGTTGTTCATCCGGCACTGTTCAGTGCTGCGCTTAGTCATTCACAGTGCGCCTCCGCAAACAGCTCTGTCGTTACGTCCGATGTAGACACCAACGCCGAGATGAATTCTGACGTGTTACCCGCCAGTTCTATAGTTAAAGTAAAAATCAAATAAACTAAATTCAATTAGACTTAAAAGCCAAGCGCTTTTGAATCTTTACTATAAATATTTACTTAAATAACTGAATTTATCATATGTTCGTAAATAGTTGAGCTCGTGAGAAGAACATATACGAAACTCAACGGCCACTCTTTTCAATCAAAAGGAGTATTTTACAATGGCTGTAATATACATAACAAATTAGATTGTGAGGTGCTGCATCCAATATATTAAGAGTCGTGTTTAAATAATATAATAGCGTGCGGCTACTAGATTACTTTTTTTATGACAATAAGGGACATGACGAGCAGGTCGTTCAGCTGACGATAGTTGATACACCCTGCTCATTACAATGGAGTGCCGTTCAGGATTCTTGAAAAATTTTAATTGGCACTACAATTGCGCTCGTCTCCTTGACACATAAAATGTTAAGTCTCGTCTGCCCAGTAATTTCTGCCCAGAACTTACAGACGTTCCCAAATGATATTATGTTAAATTGATTTATTTGGGTGAATTATGTATTTTCATTATGGAAATATTTTTTTATGATTACGGTTAAGTAGGTCTAGTTAGTCACCCGTGTATATTTAATGTTGCTGTATATTACATTACAAAAAAATTAAGCTTTATCAAAAATGCTCTCCATTGGCCCTCATACAAACGTTGAGGTCAGTTACCAATTGAAATACCCACTTTCTCTACAAGACGATTCTTCATATCTTATAGTTTGTTTTATGGACCCTGAATCATCAAGGTGAGTAGACTATGCCATAATTTCTAAGTCCAACCATAGGTTCATATATATATAGGTTTATATTCAGCGAATTACGATCGGGAGGAACTAAACTAAACAATAACAATTTATTACTATACTTGCTTGATAATCTAAATGTACATATTTGTTATTCAAACAAAACAAAACTTATAACTATATTTACAATACTAGGACTACATAAAATTAAAACTATCATTACGTGGAAGCGTACCAAGAATACTGGCAGCATTACCGCGTTGGATAGCAATATATAGGATCGGGACTAGTTAAGATAGATTGTTGTTACAACACATTGCCATCTTCTCGAGAATGAGAATTCTTGTGCCGATTTTTGACATTTTTTTCATAAAAATACGGATCAGTCACTTTGATAGTCAACACCTCACGAAACCATCACTGAATACGGACACTACCCACATTGTATTGTATTTAATGTATGTAAAGGGCACTTTTTTATGAAAATACGACGAGACGATCAGTATGTTCAGCTGATGGTAATTGATACACCCTACCCATTACTATATAATAATAATAAAATAATAAAGATAATGAAGTACCGTTCAGGATTCTTGAAAAACCCAAAAATTCTGAGCGGCACTACTTAAGACTCATTTGCTCAGTAATTTCACTAGCTACAGCCTTCAGACCGAAACACAGTAATGTTTACACATTCCTGCTTCACGGCAGAAATAGGTGCCGTTGTGGTACCCATACTTTAGCCGGCTTCCTGTGCAAAGGAGCCTCCCACTGGTAAAATGTAATTGCACTGAATTGTAATTAGTAAGTCAAACGTCATTAGAGCCGAGAGAGAAGCCTTTATAGAGGTTTCAACATAAACTCGGTCGTTGTGCTTGTCAAATCTTAATGTTGCTCGATGCTAAAAAAGTTCTCGTCAGTAAATAAACAATTCAGTGACGTACTTTTCAGTACCAATTAAGAAGTCGTTTTGATTTTCCGACCTATCCATTTTAAAATCATCGCTAACGACTAATGCGTCTCTTATAAAATCCAAGTCCTACGGCATCTTTTAAAATACGCTACATAATAAACAAGGGCTACCTTTTTTATCAAAGAATACATAATAGTATATGAAAATTGGTAGTAGTTCTAATACTTGCCACGTACAAACAGACTGCGAAGAGATAATTCTATGAAACATGTCCTAGATGGTCCCTTTACTTAAAGTCGATTAGTTAAAGAACTGGAAAACATCTTTACAAAACTTAGACATGCGGCCTCCAACTCTGGGCTTAGTTTAATCTTTACTTCTCTGGTACAGTTTGTTTGCTGTGGAAAGATCACAGAAAGCCCTTTTAAAAGTTACTTATTTTAAGCAAAGATTCTATCGAAATAAACAATTATAAGAAGACTAAGACATACTGTTTTTTAAGAAACTCTGTCCTTCATACTACTTTCAAAAGACACAAAACGTTAGTCCCAGATCCCTGTTATCTATTGAAACAGTGAAAAATATTATTATAAAGATAATTGGTATTAAAAAAATTTTTGTAAAGCGACAAGATACGAAACAATCTAAATAGGTATGTATACAACCTACCAATTAATCAGCGACGGATGACGCAAAATTAATTATATTAAACTTGAAACAATAAGTAGTGCCTTAGGAACCATAGGAAGTGATTTAATAAATTTATCCCAAGAGCAATGTTCGAAGGACTGACTCAAGCAAAATATTGGTTTTTCTTTGCACCAATATTTACTTTATATATCACTTTTTTAATTTAACTATTTCAAGGAATACGATGATGCAACATATTCCGCAGTCTATGTTACAGTCAGCGTCTCTGTTAACATTAAATTCGATGCAATGCAAGCTAAGCTCATACATGCACTCACACTCACACATATGCATCTGCGAAATGCTCATCAAGTTCATTGGCAATCCTGTTTCTGTTTGTACAGATTTTACCGTGCTCCTCACTTATTGTTACAGTATAATATTTTATTTTATTTTATGAAAAACGGTAAGACAAATAGTGTCACTAATAAACGAAATACCTACTAAAAATATAAATGACGCTTCAAAGATAAAAAAAAGGTCGTATAGTTTCCTATTTTTGGTAAAGATAATATATAATAAGTAATAGAAAATAAGTACCCAGAGACCGTCATTCACTATATAAAATTCTTCAATTCAATTATTCAAATATATAAATACTCAACTAAGGCTAATTTATAGTCACTAACTAGCTGACCCGACAGACGTTCTGTAGATAATAAAAAAAATACTGTTTTTAATGTATTTGTCAATAATTTTTCATAACATCAAGAATTATTTCGTAATATATGCTCCTTGTTGTTATAATGTAATTGTTTCACAGCAGAACTGTCAAACCGTGCGTCAATAAATTCTGTCACAGACAATATGTCCATACAAAACAAATATTGATAATAAAAATAATTATGAGCCCCAAATCGCATTAAAAACTATCCTAGCTCTCAAGTTGGACTAAACTGCACTCCATGAAGTAATTCGTTATTTATACATATTATTAGTGCCACATAATTTATATATATTAAGATTTTAAACCTAAGTCTATTACAGAAATTTAGAACTACTTACAAGGCACCAAATTGTCAGGAACAGTACACGATTGTTACACGGATATCCATCCAAATTTTTCACTACTACAAATTTCACGTAATTTTGGTCGTACCATATGCTATAACAGAACAGTACCGCTGCAGCTAAATGGAGAATAGGCAAGGCCATTATATTAACAATTTAAAAAAATTAAAACACAGATTTTTTTACTTGAATTAATCTAGACAACTTTCTTTTTTACTTGAATTAAAAAAAAAGTGGAAATACGTACTCCTCGCTCGGCCCTTGTAAGCGCATTGAAACGATTACATAAAGATAAAAGATCGCTTGTAAGTTATATCACTTATGAATTAACCACGTGTTTACTAAAATTATGGCCAAGTTATTAAAGTCAAGGTAAATCTCAGTTTAAAACGATGAAACAAGTTATTGGGAAAAAAATACTGCATTTTATTGTTGTACATACGTAATGTTTTATAATTATCAATGTATATGCTACTGTTAATCTATATAAATCAGGTATTTTTTACAATACCTAGGCGACCAGGCAATGTATGAAATATTTCGAGCGCATCACATAGCTAGTATTGGGGCTTCAGAACAATCGCTGATACTTGTCCTGAAAACCTTAAACATTCCTTTTAAAACTTTCATTAATACTAATGCACAACCGTTATGTGCGCCATCTGGCGTACTGTCAAAAAACTCTCTTAATGGCCGCGTGCGTAACCGCATCGTCGCTCGTGAAAAATATAGAAAACTAAGAACTAAGATCGATCAATCGAGCGGAAAACTGGGTACTTAAAATTTTTAGTGCCGAGTCTACCAGAAGTAATATAGGTTTTCCAAAACGTTTTAAGTGTTAGTGACATCTGAACTGGCAAAAGAGGTGTGCTCCTGTCTTATGAGTATTCCCTTCAAAACTTCCAGTTTGTAGCCACTTTATTTATACCTATTTAACGGCTAACTAGCTTTTGATATTCGTTGTTTTGGGTGACCTAGGTAATGTAAAAAATATCAACCATATGCACCAAACATAAAAGTGTTCAGGTATCAACCTACCTAGTAATATAAATATCTTACTGGCAATGTGTGTAATCTGATATTCTCTATAATATCAACTACTATATATAACAATACAATCTGAAAAAGCTAAGGCATGTAAATACAGGGGTCTAGGCTCCGAATATGATTTTGTCCCATTCGGTGTCGCTCGGTCCCTTGATCCGTGGGGTCCTAGCGACTTTTTAAGGAACTAGCCCAAAGGTTAGTTGACATCACCGGAGACCGAAGAGCTGGCAGCTACCTCGGACAACGAACTAGTGCAACTATTCAAATGGGGAACCAGTATCTTCGAAACCTTGCCTAAAGGGACTCCTTTTAATAATATATTTTAGTTAATAAATTATATTTTTTAGGTTTCTAGTTTTAGGTGCATTGTTCTAGTGATATGATAATATATTATAACTAAAAACCACATTTGTCGTATCACAGCTCTTCGAGAACACTTCTAGAGAAGAAGTTAGGCGTCATAAATTGAGCACGGCAATACTTCACGCCGGCCCACATTCTAGCGCTCTACAAAGCGCAGGTCCGGCCATATATGGAGTAGTGCTGTCGTCTCTGGTCTGGCGCACCCCAGTATCAGCTCGAACCATTTGACCGTGTGCAACGTAGAGCAGCTCGAATTGTCGGGGATCTGGTGCTTTGTGAACGGCTAGATCACTTGGGCTTGCGTAGAGACGTCTCTTCATTGTGTATCTTCTGTCGTTTTTACCATGGGAAGTCTTCAGAATTCTGCCGACGATGTCCACCTTCGCAAGTCACGCCACAAATCAGGATATCATCGTGTATGGCACAAGGCGGTCCTCTCAAAACTTCCATCATTTGGGCTTCCCGAGAGCTTATGCAAGTGGACCTCCAGCTGCCTCACTGGGCGCAGCATACAAATCGTTGTCGACGGTTTTTGCTCGAATCCCAAGCCCGTGAACGCCAGCACTGGTGATGCCGTATACACGGGCCATGCAGGTCTCTCTCGGGAAAACATCGACCAGTGCCGGGAGAAACTTGTGTCTTCTATCGAGTCCTCTCTCGAGAAGGTCGCGGGATGGGGTAAATTGAACCTTGTCCAGTTTAACCCCCAGAAGACTCATGTTTGCGCGTTTACCACTAAAAAAACCCCATTTGTCGTATCACCGCTCTTCGATAACACTTCCCTTAAAGCCTCGCCTAGTATTGGAATACTGGGTCTCGAAATCTGGAGCGATTGCCAATTCTGTGGCCATCGGGAGGGCAAAGCCAAATTGGCTTCGAAGAAGCTGGGCGTCATCAATAGATCACGGCAATATTTCAAGCCGGCCCATATTCTAGCGCTGTACAAAGCGCAGGTCCGGCCATATATGGAATAGTGCTGTCGTCTCTGGTCTCGCGCACCCCAGTATCAGCTCGAACCATTTGACCGCGTGCAACGTAGAGCAGCTCGAGTTGTCGGGGATCTGGTGCTTTGTGAACGGCTAGATCACTTGGGCTTGCGTAATGACGTCTCTTCATTGTGTATCTCTTGTCGTATTTCCCATGGGAAGTCTTCAGAATTCTGCCGACGATGTCCACCTTCGCACGTCACGCCACAAATCAGGATATCATCCAGACCATCTGGTTGTATGCAGTTTTCAAGGCACTTTCTTCAACGTACAACCAAGCTGTAGAATGGGCTACCTTGTGCAGTGTTTCCAGAACGATACGACATGGGTACCTTCATAAAAATTCGCGTATACCTTTCTTAAAGGCGGACAACGCTCCTGTGATTCCTCTGGTGTTGCAAGAGAATGTGGGCGGCGGTGATCACTAAACATCAGACGTGACGTGACTCGTTTGTCCTCCTCTTCAAAAATAAAATTTAATACTTTGTTCCAGGCGTTCTATACAATAAATACCAAGTGTGTGTTCAAGACGAGAGGCAATTAATTTATGCGATCATTTTAATATTGTAAAAAAGGGTAATCATATTTAATGATTCAATCGTCTAACTTCGAGATATAAACTTAATCAATAAAATCGATATTTTAATACAATAATTATAATACCTTATTATATAAATATATTAAGTTAAATTAATTTTGGATTGATGTATTATCATGTATTGTTAAAACAAAAAACCTTACTGGTTTTTATATATCTTGTAACATTAGCATAAGATATTTTAAGACAGATTAAGGGTTTTTTAGTTTAAAATTAAAAAACAGTTGCTTAAAATATTTAATTACTGATTAACAATTTAAAGACTACAGTTATCGACATTTCGTCTTACCATTTTGGTATTCCATTCGAGTTGGATGCAAAATATTATTTATTTTTTCACTAGCGAAATATAAGCCATACGCTAAGCACACACTACTTCCCATGAATACTATTCTTCCCGCCCAATTCATATATGCAAACACAGGATAAACCCAAAGTCCAGTCTGACCATAGAGTATAAACAGAAGTGCGATGTATGGCAATACGACACACGACATCAATGTATATCCCAGTAACCGCGATGGGTAAGTTTTATATGATGTCAACATTTCCACTATCATAAAAACAGAGACCATTGTGTGCATTGCATGGTTCAGCCAAACGGGGAATGCTTTTCGCACATGTTCTGGGAATATCAATTCTTTGTCCCAGAGGTATATTGACCAAAATGCTACTGTTACATAGATAGCAAGTGGAAATGCTAAAGAGAACAGAGCATCTTTTATTTTCCTTATAGTCGGTGGCTTAAGGGGAGTGCGCTCGTTTGTTCCAAAAATATCATTTATACATGCCACTATGAAGTAAACTGTTTGTATTACCTGAAACAAATTAATTTGGTTAGTAAATATATTCAATTTCAAATATTTTTATTCAAAATAGGATTTAAAATCAAAGTCAAAAACTACCACACATTCCGAAGGCGCAACAACCTCAGCGGGCTTCTTTTTTCTTTTAAAAATATGGTTACAATGTAAAATCGTACAATAAAATTTATTATTTAATAGCTGTGGGCGGTCGCTCTATTCCCAATTAGTGGAATCATTAAGAAAGTCATTTATTTTAGTAACCTTTAACCACACAAACTTTGTTAACAACTTCTTTTGAATTTCGTAATAAGTTTGTTTTGAATTATCTGGGATCTTGTTGTAAAATCATATACGCCTCAGTTCCTAACTCGACTTTGCCGAGTAGCAGGCATTATAAGTTTGTGTTTGTTCCTGGTGTTAATATTATGGTTATGACAGTTTCTAGCAAATTCTCTTATGTGCCTATGTACATACATAACTTTATCGAAATATATTAAGAGGGAACAGTCATGATGTTTTTTTTAATTTTTGCTCTCAATGATTCTTAGGTCGGTTAGGTTTATAAGGTCGTGCAACGTAGAATGTCATGAATAAAAATGGAAAAGTATATTTTATTTGCCTATTTAAAAATATTGTTGTTGAAAAGAATTATAAATTTCACTTTTGGCTATACTCATTTTGTAGTTTTGGTTTAACTATTGAAAAAGAAACTCTGCTTAAATAATATATTTTTACTGTGCAATAAGCAACAGTTTGCAGTGTGCAACAAACTGAAGTACGCAGATATAAAATTGTAAACTGTCAAGCATGAAATAGAACCATTCAGTTGAGGCTACCAAAGTAGACTCTACAGACAGAAATGAACATGCTACTGAACTTCAGGGGCTTTCAGCTTTAGATTCTCTAGGCTGAAACGCCACAAAATTCTGCAACTATATAAGGTACAAATTTGGCCTCACATGGAGTACTGTTCTCTCCTCAGGGCAGGCGCTCCCCAGTTCCAGCTTCTTCCATTTGACCGCAGACAACGAAGACTCGAATCATCGACGATCACATCATCTCAAATAGGCTTCATTCTTTGGCATTGCTTTATGATATGGGATCTCTCTGCATCTTCTACCGCATCTATCACGGGGAGTGAACCAGCAGCCGAATTCTATCATATCCGGAAATCATGTTAAAATACGTAATTCCACCCGCATCATGTTGACGTCTGGCATTCCACAATCGCGCGTTTTGCAAGATACTTCTTGTTTCGCACTGTAATCATCTGCCAAAAGACGTCCACTGCTGGACAAAGGCCTCCCCAAAGATTTCCACGACCATCCATCGGTCCTGCGCTGCCCTCATCTAACGTTTTCGGGCGATCTTGACCAGATCATCGGTCCATCTCAGTGGGGGGCCATCCAACACTGCGTCTTCCGGTACGTGGTCGCCATTCGAGGATTTTACTGCCCCAACGGCCATCTGTCCGTCGAACTATGTGCCCTGCCCACTGCTACTTTAGATTCGCAATCATTTGTGCTTTGGTTCTCCTACGGCTCTCCTCATTTCAGATTCGTTCTCGCAGGGAAACTCCGAGCATAGCCCTCTGAGCGACCATGAGCTTTCTCATAAGGCCCATAGCGACCACGTCTGCGTACCGTAAGTCATCTCTAGCAACACACACTGGTTGAACACCTTCGTCTTCAGAAACTGTAGTATCTGGGACGAGAAGATTTTACGGAGCTTCCCGAACGCTGCCCATCCGAGTTGGATTCGATGAGTGACCTCTTTCGCGAAATTGGACCTGCCTAACTGGATTTTGCCCTTTTACTCGTCGACAATTTCGAGAGTACAGTTCCTAATTGTTATGGGAGTAGGTGCATCGATTTGCATAGTCACTCTATGGAATTAATTACCGGTTGCAGTTTTCTGACGCATGAAGCATGAAGCATAGAGCAAAATTCTATCCTTAAAGGCCGGCGATACACATTCCTAGTAAGGATTATGTATCGCCGGCCTTTAAGGATGGAATTAAGGAGGGCGGAAGGCCTTAAATTCCTAGTATGGAAAAGTTATGATTATTATATTATATTAATGAAAAAGCTTAACTTTGCAATCACTTTTCACCGTTGTGGTGCCCATAATCTAGCCGGCATTCTGTGCAAAGGAGCCTTCTACTGGTAGTTCGCGTTGACTTCATAAATATATTGTTAGCTTTTACATTTCTAGATAAACTGTACTACTACGTTCTTCCCTATACTAAATACTGTGTCCATACTAAAGTTTTGGATAGTTTAGCCGTAAAAGATGGAGCTATTTAATATTATTGTATCGCTTAAGAACTGTAAAATTATAATTACTATGTGCCGGCATTCGCCTTGTGTCTTTTTCTCGTATACTAAATTAATGGGAGGACATAATGGTTGACTTTGTAATCCAGTGTAAAAGTTTTTTGTGCATTGCATACCCTATGTACTAGATCGAGTGTTTGACGAATAGGCATTATACAATGTACGATAGTTGACAGGGATATGAAGTTGAATGCGGTGACACCACTAAAAAGAAAATCATAAATCAAAACCCCTTAGATTAAATGCTACAATAAGAACATTTCATATTAAATGTTTTCAATAATAGTAAACTAAGGTCATCGCCCTGACCTCGCTTCAATGGCGTATAGCTAGCATCAGCTGTGCGGCGTGGTGGCTCAAACGAATAAGGCGATGTTTATTATTAATACATAAATTTCGTTTATGCCGCTACCCGCCCGCCGCCCGCACGTCCTTCGCAGGGTACATGAATGAAATGGGTGTGTGGGCGGGAAAAAATAAAATGGCCGCAGGCCGAGGTATCCAAGCTTTTATAATTGGGTACGTTAATAATCTTTTTAATGTGCTTATTTGCTGAAAATCAATATTTATATACACTACTTGAGGCCAATACACGCCTCAAGATATAGTACAGGATTTTTAACAACCTGTATATTTTTTGATAAAATATACATTATATACCAAAATAAGAATTGGAATTCTATGGAAGTTAGTTCTGCTGCCACCTACGAAAGCACGTTAGATAATTTCCCAGTAGTTGTACCTACAGTTGTTCATACCAGGAAGAAAATGTTAAATAAACTTTTTTGCACGGTATCCAACTTGGTCGAGTTAGATACTTTCGTTGGGTGAAAATATATTCTTACATACTTCCATAACAGGATCGCAGAAAATGTATTAATGTGTTGCGGAATTAAAAATAAATATACTGTGTTACTATTATTATAATATACCTAAATAACTTTATAAACGATTACATCGTTTTTTGATTAACTTAACTAAATATTGAGAAGCGTGAGTTTCCCTCCCCCATGAGTTTTATTTAAAAAAGGCCTTAATTTCAGGTGTGAGGCAAATCTTTTGGAATGGCTTCAGGTAGACTAACTATATACAAATATATATACTCTAACTATAAACAAGTCATATTTAAAATGGTACATTGACTAAAAATAATTGAAACACAACATCTGCAACAAAATGGAAAATGGGCAAAGCTATTCTAAACATATATATATATATATATATTATATGCGAATTAACAGAAAATCTATTAATAAAGACTAGATTTTTTTTCCGCCTATTATGTTAGTTACGAGCATACTGAGACATAATTTTAGCCCAGTGGTTAGTGACCCTGACTAATAAGCGCGGTCGCGGGTTCGATTCCCGGTAGGTGCGCTCATTTATATGATGAATATGGGATGTTTGTTTCCCAGTCACGGTTATGTATTTATGTATGTTTAACTAAGTCTATGCATTTATTCAAACAAATTAAATCTTATAACTATATTAACAATACTATGACTAAAACAAACTATCATTACGTGGAAGCGTACCAAGAATACTGGCAGCATTTCCGCGTTGGATAGCTCGCTGATCCGTTATAATTGTTAATTGTCCGTTAATATTGTATTAAATATATCCTTGTCTTGTACCCATAGTACAGGCTATGCCTAGTTAGGGGCTTAAGATTATTTGTGTAAAAAGTGTGACAATAATATTATTATTATTATATATATTACCATTATTATGGTATTATCAATCATCAAATAATCATCAAATAAGTAATAATTTTTTAACATTAGCTGATAATGTTATATATAGTGTATAATATTATATGCTTTATAGCTCGTTAACCAGTATAGGTAAAGCTTAAATTGTATATTACATCGAGTGTCACGACATCTTCCATGCATGGTCGGTTTATTATTTTTAGTATAACTATTTGTGCCGTTGATATCGATTTTTTCTATAATAATTATCACGGTGGATAGTAAAATGAGTCCAAGATTAAGGATTCACTTCAGCGCCAGTGCCGGATTATACAAGCGAGGGGCCCGTAGTAATTCTTTCGAGAGCCCTAAATCTATGTTTTTTTTAAGTTGTAGGTACTTCTTTAGGCGCGTTATGAAATAAAGTAAGATGTTGAAGTTCCTAAAATTTTCTGACGTTTGTGTCATTCGTTATTTTTTTTTTGTTTCTTCGTCCATTATTAGGACAGGCAAAGGGTAAAAGCCCATACAGCCGTATCCATTCTTTAATAATTAACTGCCAAAGCCATCTTTACAAGATTTTACAAAATTGTTCTGTCTAAAAACGTAGAATAGCACGAGGTTTAAGCCATTTTAATGATTTTTGCTTCGTTAGGCCAAAGAAGATGACGCAAAATTAATTATATTAAACTTGAAACATTTAGTAGTGCCTTAGAAACCATAGGAAGTGATTTAATAAATTTATCCCAAGAGCAATGTTCGAAGGACTGACTCAAGCAAAATATTATTTTCTTTGCACCAATATTTACTTTATATATCACTTTTTTAATTTAACTATTTCAAGGAATACGATGATGCAACATATTCCGCAGTCTATGTTACAGTCAGCGTCTCTGTTAACATTAAATTCCATTCAAACCTTAACTATGACAGCTAATATGATGCGATGTAAAAATTAGTACTAATTATACAAACACACACGCATGCAAGCTAAGCTCATACATGCACTCACACTCACACATATGCATCCGCGAAATGCTCATCAAGTTCATTGGCAATCCTGTTTCTGTTTGTACAGATTTTACCGTGCTACTCACTTATTGTTACAGTATAATATTTTATTTTATTTTATGAAAAACGCCAAGACAAATAGTGTCACTAATAAACGAAATACCTATTAAAAATATAAATGACGCTTCAAAGATAAGAAAAGGTCGTATAGTTTCCTATTTTTGGTAAAGATAATATATAATAAGTAATAGAAAATAAGTACCCAGAGACCGTCATTCATTATATAAAATTCTTCAATTTAATTATTCAAATATATAAATACTCAACTAAGTCTAATTTATAGTCACTAACTAGCTGGCCTGACAGACGTTCTGTAGATAATAAAAAAAAATACTGTTTTTAATGTATTTGACAAGAATTTTTCATAACATCAAGAATTATTTCGTAATATATGCTCCTTGTTGTTATAATGTAATTGTTTCACAGCAGAACTGTCGAACCGTGCGTCAATAAATTCTGTCAAAGACAATATGTCCATACAAAACAAATATTGGAAATAAAAATAATTATCGTTCCCAAATCGAAATAAAAACTATCCTATCTCTCAAGTTGGACTAAACTGCACTCCATGAAGTAATCCCCATTAAAATTCGTTCATTATTTATATATATTGTTAGTGCCACATAATTTATATATATTAAGATTTTAAACCTAAGTCTATTACAGAAATTTTGAACTACTTACGAGGCACCAAATTGTCAGGAACAGTACACGATTGTTACACGGATATCCATCCAAATTTTTCACTACTACAAGTTTCACGTAATTTTGATCGTACCATATGCTGTAACAGAACAGTACCGCTGCAGCTAAATGGAGAATAGGCAAGGCCATTATATTCACAATTAAAAATATTAAACCACTCAGTCACAGATTATAAACTTTCTTTTATACTTGAATTAAAAAAAATTGTGGAAATACGTACGCCTCGCTGGGCACTTGTAAGCGCATTGGAACGATTACATAAAGATAAAAGATCGCTTGTAAGTTATATCACTTATGAATTAACTACGTGTTTACTAAAATTATGGTCAGCATATTGTGAAAAAATGGCTTAATAATGATGCTAATAATAGGTAAATTGATTTTAATTTATGTTTTATTACTTATTTATTGTTGCGTACAGCTATTATTTATAAGCTAATTTTAAATCCTAGTCAATTTTTACTTTTTTATACTTTATGCACGGACGAGTAAAAAAATAAGGACTCCATGTCACCTTACATAACAGTGAGGCACCAAAACAAGCCGGTAAACATGTAAATACATAGCCCCACGCATCACTTACTTAATACAAGCCGATCGGCCGCCATTAGGAGATTAGCCATCGTCTGTGACAGATCAGTTTGCGTCGCAATAAAATATTTTAAAAATGCCGTTATGCGTTGTGAAAAAGTGTTAAAACAATAATATAAAAGTATTTGTGGATATATGATTATCTAAGGGAGAAAAAATTGTGTAACTGGTATACCCCGTAACCGCACACACACTAGCATAAAGGTGCTTCACTTGCTAATATCACGGCGCGGAGTCCATCTTTTTTTACTAGTCCGTGGTTCCTACATGTTATTATTATTAATTATAATATATTTGTGACCAACAATATAACATTGAGATCTCATAGATGCCAATAAGATCGCCTTGTTACATTACCAACATTATTAACGATGCGTAACAGTTGTTTTTGAAATTAATACTGCGGTTGTAATTAAACGTTCGTAGAAACCACGAATCACTTCCGTCACGTCAGCCAATTAATAAGATGTATTAACTAGATGACCCGACAGACTGTCCTGTTTTAATCATTAACAATATGTTATGTTTTCAAAGTGAAAATCCTCACTTCTAGGATTAATATACAAATAAAATTTGAAAAAGCCACACCCTGAGAGTTGAACAAAGCAAACAAGATTTTATAGCGATACGTTACTCGAACGGTTGGCTCAGTTGGTTAGAGCACCAGCAGCGGAACGCCGGAGGTCGTGGGTTCGAGTCCCGCATCGTTCATAAAGTTTTTTAAATTTTATTTGTGTATTAATCATCATTAACTTCAAAGTATTTTCTTTAATTAACGCGTGTGTTACACATTTAAATAAAACACTTTAGAATTTATCTTGTAAAAAATGGAGATAGCCGAAATCCACCACGTTTTAAGCAACTGTTCGCTTTCAAACTTAGCTAGATTACAACTTCGTCGCCATATTGTAATTACTATTTCAAATTTATGTTAAATTTTTACTTAGGCAGTCCCTCTTATTAGGTAGTACTTACATCCTCTTTGGCAGTCCCTATGAAAACGTGCTCTGCAAGGGTTACTAACCGGACCCGTAGTTAAAACTAAGACAATAATAAAAATGTAACTTTTACGCAAATCTAATGTAAAAACACAGTTACAATAACACGCGTTTTAATCCTTTAAAAGTATTTTATTTAAATAACTTCATGACAATTTCTTCAAAACTGACGAATACGGAACGGTAAATTTTTGAGTACCAATAATATTTTTTTATTCTCCTTATGGATGAAATTTCGCGAAATACTTTCATAATCCTCACATACGTGTTTACATGTGTACAAAATTTGAGGTTAACAGCCCCAGCGATTTAAACCGCAACCTATCTCGAGCCTTGATTTAGTAAGCTCTGCGTAGATGTCAATTAACCAACAGGTAAATCAACAAGCAGGTAAGTAATCTTTAATTCATCAGACATGTAATTATATATGTATATTATATAATAATATGTATATATAAGTTTTTTCCTTGAATTGTCATAACATTATTATGAATGACTATGATTAAATCGTACCTATAGTTTAGTAGTATAAGAGTTATAATATATATAGTTTAATATGAGAGGGGGCAAATGTGTATGAGGCTCACATTATAGATCACCTCTTGGTGAGTCTCACGGACATTGGACATGGAAGTCAAGAGATGTGCTTCCGGCCTTTAAGGGTACTGTATCTGCCAAAGGCCTTGAGTTTGAATTTAAATAGAAAACAAGAAATTAACCTAACCTATGCGAAATAAAAATACTAAAATTCAATGCCGTTTAGAAATAATTACAAAAATTCAAACAAAAAAGGCTTCACTTTGAGATTTATTTTCATATACATCATACGAATTATTCCAAACGTTCAAACTAAAATTGAATGTCCAATAAATAGCATATATTTTTTATGTTCATTTATATTCACTCAATAAAGAACAGTTACACGGAGATAACCTCTCGTTGGCATATACACAAGCCTTAAGTTGGGAGTATGCTCTATGCTTTAAGGTCCCTACGTCGTATCGGTTGTATTACTTACTATCAACGGGTGTGACTGTGTAATTTGAAGAACTTAGGCCGAAACATGTCACTTATTAAATTAAATTATTTATAAAACGGTCACTTCAGGATATCGCATTTTCTAATAAAATTTTGAGGTTATAATCAAAGAGTATATACTATATATACTACCTACTAAACAAACTCTGGCCTTGGCCTTAAATAATTGCTCTTTGAGTTTCGGTTTCATCGTCGCAAATCGTTTAGCCCACTGCGAGCAAGCGAGAAGACCAGTGCACAGTGAAAACGTTGTTTTTATCAAACTAAGAGCTTTCTTGCCAAGAAGTTGAGTTTCTTGAGAAGAATTTCTCAACATAAGCAGCTGCTTACAGCTGTAGGAAGCAGTAGCTATGAATCAATATATTTATTTATGAATCTACTTGAATACTTGCGTCGACACTCTGAATCCTTCTCATGTCCAAGCCACATCAGTTGGTGTTTGGGCTGCTGCTTCGACTGCCGAAAACATCAAAAGTCAGACGTATGTCGGTCTTTGTGAGTCTTTTCTGTCATTTGGCATCGATACACTTGGCCCGTGAGGCCCAGAGGAGAATATACAAAGTACTTAGATAGTACTTGACGCTTGGGTTTCCAGAAGGCCTATTGTGTAGATCACAATAGGCCTTCTGGAAACCAAAGCGCTGGCAGCTATTTCGATCAAGTTATCATCCTAGCCATCGACTGTGGAAATGTTATCATTATTCTTGGTTACACTTCCTAATAGTCAAATGATTTGTATCAATTTGATTAAATTTTAATTGTTTAGACTTTGGCTTTTGTGTGCTTATTTACTATTCCCTATATTTGTTGTCACATTATCTATATTATATATCTATATCTTATCTATATTATAAAATAAAATTTAATAATTTTTCTTGTTCAGTTTTACTAAAACAATTAGTTGACCTTGGTAGACCTGTTAATTGTCGTCATCGACAGATAATTTTATTGTGTGCAGTTATAATAATGATTATCTTACTCATTATTATATATTTACGTAATATATTCACCCTTATTATTAGCTTTAAATCAAGTTTCTTTAAAGATATTGAGGTATAAAACCAATATTTAGTTATTTTAAACATACACAAAAGTGTTATATTGTATTACCAATTATAGTTTCAAAAGGCTCCTGTTTCCATTAATTGATTTCTGGTAGTAAGTACTAACTCGTTGAGTTCATTAATAATATTCATTGTAAAAAATACGATTAAGTAAAATATTTTGTACGCTGTCCGTACAAAGCATGTTGTAAAACACGTTAATAACTACCCGAGGCGAATAAAGAACAAAAAGTGGGACTAAACATGAATAAAATAATAAATTATTCATTATTCTTATTTTCGAGACGTAAAAGGAATAAAATCTAGGTCGAAAGAAGATTTTTTTGTGTGTGACGAAACTTTGCGGGGCGAAACAGGAACAAATCATAAATAATAATGTAATTGTAACTGATGCTTGCGTCTTTTGCCTGTACAACAAGCATGGCTTTTTTGTTAATATTCATTCACATGAAGTCATTCGTTTTACGATTAATTTCCATAACAGCTGGCCCGCTAATAAGTGCTTTACTTGATTCTAATCAATTAGTCTTGAATGTGGTACGTTCATAATTGTGATGATAATGCCATAATTAAGTTTCTACAGACACTATCATTAATTTACTTGAACCATGTTGCGTGGGCGCATCTACTATCGTGAGTTTTCTGTTAAATTGGTGGCGAAGGGCATTCCGGAGAGCTGTTTGACCTCACTGTACAGGATATTTATAAGTCTTGTAGATAATTATACTTTTTAAATCCGATTCAAATACCACGAAAACTTCTTATATACATATATATATATATATATATATATATATATATATATATATATATATATAATTAAACGTTCTATGTAAAGGTTGATCCAGTAAGATATTAAAAGAAATGTTGATCCACCTTTTTGCAGTGTATAATTGGTTCTTTACAAATATAACTGATATACTTTGATCCGAATTTGACATGGAAGGGTTGTTTGGGGATCTGCATCGGTCGCTTTGCAACATACTTGCCATCAAAAAATACATTAACAAAATGTTTTTGTTGATCCGTAACGGTCCGAGGTCCGAGGGCATTAGGTCTTGATCCCGTCGACGCCCGCGCGGTTTTAATTTTATTGCGGAAAAAAGACACAAATATTGAAAATCTCACTGACGCGATTGATCTTGAAAAATATGAAACATTTGTAAGTGCCATAAAAGAAATGTGTGTCTTTTATGAACAAACAGGCATGGTCAAAATTATAAGCATACCCGCACGTATGCGTCAGTGAGATAAAAAGGCATAAAAAGGCATAAAAGGCATTTATTTTCTCAAAATTGATTCCTTTAGAATTCTTTTTGATGTCATTTCTTATACTACTAGATACTACTACCGCTTCGGAAACAAATGGCGCTCTGAGAGAGAAGAAGCGGCGCAAGAAACTCTCCCAGCATTCTTTTTTTTTTGCGCTCTTTTCAATAAAAATATACAATATTGTACAGTTGCTATAAAATAATCACAATCTAGTCCCAGGCTGTCCGATCATTTAGATATTCAGCAGTGGAGTAATAGGATTTACGACAGAGCCATTTTTTTATAAAACATTTAAATTTATTTATAGACAATGCCTGAACAGTGGCTGGGACTTTATTGTAGAAGTGTATACATTTACCCTTAAAGCTATTATGTATCTTATGAAGCCTACCAGAATTAGTTACAAGCAATCCCTTATTTCTAGTGTTATAATAATGAAAATCACTATTAAGAGCAAAAAGGTGACGATTTTTGTGAACATATATTAAATTTTCATAAATGTACTGACAATAAACAGTCATAATATTTATTTCTTTAAATTTTTCTTTGAGAGACTGTCTATAACCAAGCTGATATATAGCACGAACAGCTCTCTTTTGCAGAGCAAACACTATATCAATGTCAGCAGCATGACCCCATAGTAATATACCGTACGTCATGATGCTGTGAAAATAACTAAAGTACACTAATCTAGCGGTCGCAACATTCGTGTACTCTCTAATCTTTCTAACTGCATATGCCGCAGAGCTGAGTCTATCTGCTAGATGGGTAATATGTGGACCCCACTGAAGCTTTTTATCTAACGTGATACCTAGGAAGACCGTAGTGTCCACAAGTTCCAATCTCTGGTCATTTATAAGTACGTTGGTTTGTACCTCCGCTGTGTTTGGTGTAATGAACCGTAAACACTTTGTTTTTTTACTGTTTAAGTGCAGATTATTCGTCTCAAACCAACGCACTATCTTTGAGAGTGCATTGCTTACCTCGTCATCAATATCCGCACGTCGCTTCACTTTAAAAATAAGTGAAGTATCATCAGCAAACAATACAATCTCAAGGCATATATAAGAAACAAGAAAGGACCGAGAATAGAACCCTGTGGAACACCTATTCGCACAGGTTTACCCGAAGACCGTTTGCCATTTACATCGACTATCTGAACTCTTTCGCTTAAATATGATTTTAACAGATTTAGGGCTCTATTTTTCACTCCATAATGCTTTAGTTTTAGGAGTAAAGTTAGAGATATGCAAAATGAATTATAAAAGGAAGCATATAAAAAAAACTAGATGACTTTAAATATTTAATTGAAATCAATTGGGAGTGGGAGATTTCGTCGAACGCTGAGAAAAGTAGAAAACGAAATCAGTTAACCAAAAGTTATGCAAAAAATCCATAAATTAGAAATTAAATATGCGAGCAGATTGAGAAAAGATAGATGTTTTTTAAATTATGAATTATTGTGCATGGTAACAATAGCTCATATTATAATGTTGGACCGAAAACGATCAGGTGACGTAGCTGAAGCTGAACTTACGTTTTACATGAATAGAAAGAATGAAGAAGTGCCCGAAAAGGTTTTGGAAAGTTTAACAGTAGAGCAGAGGAATTGTTTTAAAGAATTAGACGTATTTCAGATTCCCGGTAAAATAACAAGGGGTGTGCCTATTTTTCTAATACAAATAATGAGAGAAAACATAGATTTAATAATAGCTTGCGGAAAAGATTTAAAAATTCCAAGCTCCAGCCAATATTTATTTGCAAGACCTGGTACACAAGAACCTTTTCAGGGCGGTAAGTGTTTAGATATGATAAAAAACATTAGTGTTTGGATATGATTACATCCACCGGAATGAGACATCATATTGCTACAATGTCCCAAATTCATTCTTAGCATAATGATCGTAATACTGAGCAGATCGTTATATTGGCAGGATTTCTAGGGCATAATATATCAGTTCATGCACAAAATTATAGATTGCCTAAGCAGGTACTCCAAAAAGCTGTTTTAGGAATATGAAAATACATTAATGGAGAAGAAGGGTCACAGGATAGAAACGATTACATCTCAATCATAACAAGAAACTAAAAACTTTGAGGAAGAGATGCCATCTTCAAAAAATCCGGCAATAGAAAGCGACCAATATAACACCTTACTTACAAACTCCAAAATATCTATCAAAACACCAGAAACTACAGTCAATAATAACATGGAAGAAATAGAAATTTGAGACTATAATGAAGTAAACGACAAAAAACAAGACAATCAGTACAACCAAGATCCTAAAAATAAAGACCCCAAAATTAAGCCAAACGGAAGCATGACGGAAACAAAATGGTCAAGTAGTACAAGTGAAAGCGATATTGATGATGATAAACAGATTCAGAAACGAAGTAAAACTAGACGAACAAAAGAAAAAATATATACCATAAAGATTCTAAAAATAAAAATATCAAAATTAAACCAAATAACAGAAAGACAAAAATAAAATGCCCAAATTCAAGCGATAGTGATAGTGATAATCCAATTAAGAAACGAAAAATATATCAGTCATAGAAAGTGGTCGGATGAAGAGATAAAATTAGTCAAAAAATATTTCCAATCATACATAAATAAAAGATAAATCCAGGCAAAAACAAATGTATGGAAGTTTTAAATAAAGAACCTATTCTTCAAAATAGGACTTGGATGCAACTTAACACGTATGTTAACAATATTTATAAGAAAATGTAAATATATTTTATTGAAGATTCTGTGTGATACAACAAGTTCCTCTTAATATTAATAGTTGTTGTATTGAGCACATATGATTGATAACAAATGTTTTTTTCTACATGTCATCCAAACTCAACTTCGATATGATGCGATAAGATCATTTTATGCCTTTCAATTATCACTTTAATTAATGTATGTATCCATACTACTTAAGCATTATAATAACAATTAGAAATTGTCCTTATATACGACTATATCTAGTATTGGTAGGACTATTGCGAGGGCCAGTCTGAGGAATGGCCAGACCTTTGTCACTTAATCAACGGCCAAGCAGTAGCTAATCAACGCTACGGTGTTCCGGGTTGAAGGACATTGTTTGCGGAGTCATATAACGGGGCTTCAAGACTCTAGATACTGAGTGCGATACAATATCACATACTCTGTATGACATTGAGCTGCTGGCATTCATGCAGCTGGGCACGAATCTTAACATGGGGTAAGCGACAAGCTCGTGTCGTCAACAAATTTCCTTACCATATATATATTAGGTCCTTACATATGAAATTGGCGTATTTCGTACTGGCCACTTTAATCACGATGTTCTCCTCTTTGGTAAGGAATTCCAAATTCAAATTTGTACAGCTATTTACTCATGTATTTGTGCTTCGATGACCGTCATCATTTGTTTTTTTCTTCTGTTTTTTTCTGTTTGCGTCACTCATTTTACAAAATGGAAAACATAAAGTATCGCATTATTTACGAGTACGAGTTCCACCGTGGCACTAGTGCTGCGGAAACGACTCGAAGGGTGAATGATGTGTATGGCGGTCAAGTTGCAAAAGAAAACACAGTTTGTTTTTAGTTCCAACGTTTTCCTTCTGGAAATTTCGACCTGCAGAACAAGCCCCGTGGACGGCCTGAGACCCAAGTTGATAATGAAGTATTGAAGGCTATTGTGGAAGCGGATCCATCGCAAACCACGTCCGAGTTAGCTGCAGGCTGCGGTGTTAGTGATAAAACTGTTTTAATTCACTTGAAGCAAATTGGGAAGATTAAAAAGCTTGAAAGGTGGGTACCTCACGAATTGACTGAAGCAAACCGGCAAACGCGCGTTGACTGCTGCGTTACATTACTGAACCGGCACAATAATGAAGGTATTTTAAACCGAATCATTACCTGTGATGAAAAATGGATTCTTTATGATAATCGGAAGCGCTCAGCGCAATGGTTGGATCCTGGCCAGCCAGGCAAATCCTGCCCCAAGCGAAAATTAACCCCAAAAAAGTTACTTGTAAGCGTTTGGTGAACTAGTGCCGGTATTGTTCATTGCAGTTTTCTCAAATCTGGCCAGACTATTACGGCTGATGTCTATTGTCAGCAATTGCAAACCATGATGGAAAAGCTAGCGGCTCAACAACCTAGCTGGTCAATCGCTCCATGCCACTGCTACTTCACAACAACGCTAGACCACACACTGCACAACAGACGGCTACCAAATTAGAAGAGCTTCAATTGGAATGTCTAAGACATCCTTCGTACTCCCCGGACCTTGCTCCAACATATTACAATTTTTTCGAAATTTGGATGGGGCAGTCCAGCTTTCACAGATTTTATTGATTCCCATCCGACTGGTTTTTTTAGTAAAGGGATCAATGAACTACCAATGAGATGGCAAAAGTGCATAGAAAACAATGGTTCATACATTGATTAATTAAATATATTATATTTAAAAATATTCGACTTTTTGTTCCTCCCATACAAAACGCTAATTTCATATGTAAGGACCTAATATATATCATACCTATAAACAAAAAACTTCATAAATAAAGAAAAATTAATGATTAGGTGGTATTGCAATACCTTAGGTATGTCCAGTAGGAGGACTTGCTGCCTTCTGATTGGCCCATTTGAATCGGATCAACTATCGGAGTGGATTTGTATATTGGATCAACAAAAACCACCCGGATCAACATAGGTTTTCGGATCAACAAAGTGCTCGCGATATAGCACGCATGATCAACAATTGACGGATTGTTATATATATATAATGAAAATGGTATTTGTTTGAGGCTATTTCACGTCTAAACCAATGATCTTATCGACATGAAACAACCACTATTCGATGCGAATTTTATCATAGATGGTTTATGGCATATTTTTGGAATTCCAACGTTCCTTCATTAATTTATTTCCTTTTAAAATTCGTCCTGCGAAGCGGGCCCGAACGGCTAGTCTAAATATAAATTAATAAAACATAACACTACATCTCCGGGTCATAGCAGGGGCAGGAGCATGTACGAGGGGCAGAGATAATTAGAAAAAGATAAGGCTTATCGAAACGATATTACACTCAGAAGTTTTAATTAATGTTAGTAGTAAATAATACATTTTTTTGTACGATTTTACATAGTAACCATATTTTTATATAAAAAAAGAAGCCCGCTGAGTTTGTTGCGCCCGTACTTCTCATGTCTGAGGCAAACCTTTTGGAATGGATGGTAGTTTTTAACTTTCAATAAGTGATTTTGTGCGTGTGGTGTCGCACCAGAATAGCACCACCCCATCTCCTCCCGTGGGTGTCGTTAGAGGCGACTAAGGTATACAACCAACGGAGGATGGGCTGCAGCAGCTTTCGTTAAGAGCACAACATTGGTGATTATGGCAAAAAAACCCCCCAAAAATATGACAAACACTATGAGGCCCCGGCCCCCAGTCCCCGGCGGCCCCGCTCGTTGTGGCCACGGTAGCAGCCACATAAGCGACGGGGCAGGAGGTGCTAAGAATCCCCGGGTGCGGCAGCGCTACCACATACGAGGACCATTGGCCCTGGCAACGGACAATGTCAAGACACTGCGGACCGACGAGAAGTTGGAGGAACTGGAGGAAGCTGTGAGCAGATTACGATGGGATGTCGTGGGGTAATCCGAGGTCCGAAGACAGGGTGAGGACTCGATAATCCTAAATTCCGGACACATGCTCTACTTCCGAGAGGACGATCAACTGTCCCAGGGTGGTGTCGGGTTTCTCGTTCACATGTCTCTCGTCAACAACGGGCAGAGCCAACTGACGAAGCTGAAAACCGGTGACGGCAGGGTCGTTACGTCTAAACCCTAACTTTTGAGGGAAGTCGAGAAGTTCTACGAACAGTTAGTTACACGACCGCACGGGCACCTGTTACCAACAAGGCTGAAGACACAAGAGGAAATTAACCCGACACTATACCGAAGATATCCCAGACGTCAGCCTGTACGAGACAGCGATAGAAATGACTGTACAATGTTGTATATTTTTATTGAAAAGAGCGCAAAAAAAAGGAATGCTGGGAGAGTTTCTTGCGCCGCTTCTTCTCTCTCAGAGCGCCATTTGTTTCCGAAGCGGTAGTAGTATCTAGTAGTATGAGAAACGACATTAAAAAGAATTCTAAAGGAATCAATTTTGAGAAAATAAATGCCTTTGATGCCTTTTATTAGTACGGCCCTAAAACAGCTTAAAAACAACAAGGCTCCGGGTGATGATGGAATTACAGCTGAGCTGAGGGCTGGTGGTACCCCTGTACTTAAGACCCTCCAGAAACTATTCGGATCCGTCATACTCAAGGGCAAAACGCCGCAAGCATGGCACAGAAGTATAGTCGTGCTGTTCTTCAAAAAGGGCGATAAAATGCTTTTGAAGAACTATAGGCCCATAGCACTTCTGAGCCATGTATATAAGTTGTTTTCTAGGGTTATCACGAATCGTCTCGTGAGCAGGCATATCGACTTCCAGCCTCCCGGACAAGCCGGATTACGAAAAGGCTTTAGCACCATAGGCCACATACATACGCTGCGGCAGGTTATACAGAAACAGAACAGTTCGGGGACTATGAATATATATAATAAAGCCTTTGATTCGATCGAGACCTGGGCGGTGCTTCAGTCTTCAGTCACATTGACTACCGATATATCGAAGCGTTGAAGTGTTTGCATAAAAACGCCACCATGTCAGTCCGTCTCCAGGATCAGATCTCGAAGCCTATTCGAATGCAGCGGGGAGTCAGACAAGGCGATCTCATATGGCCCAAGCTGTTCACCGCTGCGTTGGAGGATGTCTTAAAGCTTCTGGACTGGAACGGACTGGGCATCAACATCAACGGCGAAAACATCACTCACCTTCGATTCGCAGACGATATGGCAGAGACCATGGAAGACTTAAGCCATATGCTCGATGGCCCCAATACAGCTTCCCAAGGAGTAGGTCTCAAAATGAACATGGACAAGACGAAGATCATGTCAAATGTCCAAGTCGCACCTACTCCCATAGTAATTAGGAACTGTACTCTCAAAATTGTCGACGAGTACGTCTACCTAAAATCCAGACAATCCAGTTCGGCAGATCCAATTTCGCGAAAGAGGTCAATCGTCGAATCCAACTCGGATGGGCACCGTTCGGGAAGCTCTGTAAAATCTTCTCGTCCCAAATACCAGTGTCTGAAGACGAAGATTTTCAACCAGTGTGTGTTGCCAGTGATGACTTACGGTACGCAGACGAGGTCGCTAACTTTGGGCCTTATGAAAAAACTCATGGTCGCTCAGAGGGCAATGGAGAGGGCTATGCTCGGAGTTTCCCTGCGAGATCGAATCAGAAATGATTTGATCCGTATGAGAACCAAAGTTACCGACATAGTCCAAATGATTGCGAAACTGAAGTAGCAGTGGGCAGCGCACATAGTTCGACGGACAGATGGCCGTTGGGGCAGTAAAGTCCTCGAATGGCGACCACGTACCGCCGGAATACGTTAGATGGGGGCAGCGCAGGACCTATCGTCGTGGAAATCTTTGGGGGAGGCCTTGTAAAGCAGTGAACGTTTTCCGGCTGATGATGTGAATAAGTGATTTTATATCCTATTTTGAATAAAAATATTTGAATTTGATTTACAATATTGTTCTTTTTAAAAGCGTTGGACCTACCCCGCTTGTGCCCCCTCAGGAAGGCCTTGAAGATGTGACTTAGATGCAATTACTCCGACAATGCAAGGGAAGCCTCCTCTATACGTTTGCCCAAAACAAAGAGCGTAGGTATCACAACGGCGTGCGTCCGAACACATGTGAGTCCCCACAATAGATCTACAGATTTATGTTTTTGCTACTTTCCCCAATAATAATAATAATTCGGCGATACTCAGTTCTCAAGATAGCTTGAATGTATGGAGGGGAAAAGAGCTTCATGGGCGGTTTTACCGGGCTCTCTACGGACCTGACGTAGACACGATTTTGTCTGTGACCTGGATACGATTTGGTGACCTCTTTGGTGAAACTGAAGGATTTGCCTGTGCAATTGCTGATGAAGTTATCAAGACGAATAACTACCGAAAATACATTATGAAGGATGGCATAGTAGACATATGTCGGGCGTGCCATCATCCTGGTGAGTCTATCAGACATATTATTTCCGGCTGTTCTCGTCTTGCCAATGGAGAGTATTTGCACAGACACAACCAAGTAGCCAATATTATCCACCAGCAACTTGCTCTTCGATACAATATTGTGCATTTTGAAGTCACGTATTATAAGTATACTCCGGAGCCAGTTCTGGAAAACAGCCGTGCCAAGCTCTACTGGGACCGATCTATCATCACGGACAGAACTATTATTGCTAATAAGCCTGATATTGTGTTGGTAGATTGGCTAGAGCGTCGGGCATTTATTGTTGATATCACCATCCCGTGTGATGATAACCTTGTGAAAGCTGAAATAGACAAATTGTCGAAGTACCTAGACTTAGCACACCAGGTTACTGACATGTGGGATGTTGATTCAACAATAATTGTCCCAATAGTCGTTTCCATAAATGGTCTTATAGTAAAGAGCCTCGACCATTATCTCAAGAGGCTCTCACTTAATAACTGGATTAAGGGTCAGTTACAGAAAGCAGCTGTTTTGGGAACGTCACGCATCGTGCGGAAGTTCCTCAGTCTATCGCCCTAATCACTGGCGGAATTGTCGTGAACCAACGTCGGCGGGACTCTATTTTTTATATTTATATTTGTAATATTGTTTTTTATAAATATGTTATATATATAAATGTAGAAAATAAGATGAAATTATAATAAAGAGAAGAATAATAATAATTCAAAAAACGTAAAATATTACGTCTAAGAAAGTACCTATAACTTCTTGCGTAACACCAATGATATTTAAAAGTATAGATAGGTTACGTAGACAACATTCGGTGTTTGAAAATGATACACTAGCGCACACATGAATAATTTAACATTGCAATAGCACACTACATTACAATTACACGTCAAAGAAGGATAGTAAATGCAATTATCGCAAGCGAAAAAGAGATAACTCTAAATAAAAAAATACATTTAATGATTTTTACCGTACACTGTGATTGTGATGCCTAAATAACGATTCATTCATGAGTTCATGTAGTAGAAGCTATAATGTAGTAAAACTGCATTGAACTTAGGTAGATAATGTGTCATTGATTTTATAAAAAAAAATATTTAATATTGATTATAATATATAGCCACATTGATGATATTAATTATTTATATATAAAATAATAAAAAAACATACAGACACCAAAACAAAACCGAAAGGTAACCTAACAACTGCTCCCAAAAGTTTTAAGATTACAATCTTTTTGTTGAGGGTTTATTACAATAAGGTAATGGGAGAAGAAGAAAATGATCCATTGATTCTTCTGCAGTTAGAAAGGATATACTGAAAAAACTACGTAAACAAATAGCACTCACTGTCTACATCCGCTACCTGCCCTAAAACTTGTTTTAGTAGTTTGATAGTTCAGATACCTATATACGCACTTGTTTATTAAAAATTATTACATTCACTGCAACATTGACTTATTTACATCATTTCCTAAAATATTCTACCTCGATCATCCCGCAACAGACAGCATCAATATTTTGTCATTTCTGTACGTTAATCTATGATCGACTGGGCAGCGATCGGCGTTGTCATGGCAACGTTTTGTTAGATAAATAATGAAATCAAATGAAATGTTATAATTCATGATATTTTCTTAACTGTGGTAGGTATGTAATTCTATGATTTTTCTTTTACTTTCGTAATTAGTGCATCTTCCCATAACACAAGACGGCATTTTAATGTTGTACCTATATCAAATTGTAAGCAATCCTGTCAACAACAAACGCGTGTGTACCGTTTTCGTATCGAGAGAGTGACAGAATTGACTCAATTTAGGTGATTCATTTTCGGCGCGCTATTCACATATCTACCTCTTACCTACTATAATATCATTGCGTTACACACACACTTTTTTTAGTTCGTTATGTTTTTTTTATCGTTATTTTCGTTTATTGGGATACTTTTATTACCACCTACCTGTACGTGCCTAGTTTGCCTAAGGAATAATCCGCTTCAGGAATAGAGCTTATTCAAAGCGTTTTACTCAATGTTTTGGGACTCATTTTTACAGCTGTCAGCAGTCAGTAGGCAGCGCTAGGCTACCTCTGGGGGTATATTTAAATCTGCATTCTGAATATTGATGAACAATTCCTCAATTTCATATTCTTCTGCACGGAGTAGGGACAGATATAAATCTTATGAATATGCATGACGATAAGTGGTTAGGGGTCCAATGTTTGAGTATATGGTTCTATCATCTGTAACGCTGCATTGTCTGTTTGAGCAGAAAAGATGATTCTTGGGCGAATTTCCGGTAGCTTGATTGAGGCACACTATTTGATTTCCTGTGACTTTTCAGTTCTGATTAGCTTTATGAAGGAAAAAAGATTTTCTTATTTTTTCTTTCTTTGTTAAATAGCCTTTTGTATCTACACAAAAAGTGTTTTTTTTTTTACTTGTACAGTATAGGGAAATACTAATCCAGACTAGAGAAAGAAAAACTGCCTTAAGAACCAAATTGCCTTTTTTGTGGAAACAACTTTGCAGTAAGTTTATTTTGACATTAAGGTTATTCTAAATATCAAAAGTAAGTATCGAATGTGGTTCGGACCGTATTTTGCAGGAGCTGACTTTTAGCACAGAGTAGGGATGGATACATACGTATATGACGGCGCATCCGCCAACGTTGGACGTCGGTTGACTTTTGTGTTTGTGATTGTAACAAGGACTTGTAATTTTTCTGCTCACACCCACCTGCCTGCCTACCTACCCACATACATCACACAACATGAGTTCTGATGCAGGCCCTCCTGCCTCTTTATATATGTGAAAATATTATATTACATTTGACTAACTTCTGCTGCTCCGATTTTTTCTTTTAATACAATGAAATGATCCTCACATAATAATGAGTTGGTACGCACTACAGAAATCAGCATTATGACTATTTTATATGGACAACTAGCGCTTGACCAAAAAATAACAATTACTATTCCTAAGACAGATTTTCAGTGCGCCTTATGAATTACGATTTCCCCATACTGTCCCAGTTTAAAAACACTCTGTACATTAAATGTATTTGAAGGATTTCTAGTGCATTGGTTTTGGCTCGACGCTAGTGAACTAAAAAAGGGTCACACATTTACATTAGTATATTGTAACGAGTCAAATGAAGTGAGCAGCGGTTGTCTGAGAGGTGGCGCTAGTGTAGTGTCTGAAGAAGTGAAGGTGTGAAGTGTGAGGCGATTCGTGGAGGGGTGAGGACAGGAGACTTTGACTTTGATTTGACTTAGTTAAAGTGTTGTTAAATAATTCCGAGAGTGTATATACGAAAATAAAAAGTTATAATTGTAAAATCTGTACATAATACAGTGGTTTGTGTTGGAATTCTGTTTTAATTTTCCTCTGACTGCTTTATAATATATTTGATAGGACTAAGTTTAATAGATAAGGTGGAAACATTTTAATTTTACTCGCCAGACATTTAATGCCACCGAATTCCACCTTCGCCCGACACGCTACAAGTTAGGATATCATCCCCACCATCTGGATGTGTGGCCGTCCTCCACAGTGCGGTTTACTTTAGCTTTCTTCCACGTACTACAAAGCTGTGGAATGAACTTCCTTGTGCGGTGTTTCCGGCACGATACGACATGGGTACCTTCAAAAAAAGCGCGTACACCTTCCTTAAAGGCCGGCAACGCTCCTGTGATTCCTCTGGTGTTTCAAGAGATTGTGGGCGGCGGTGATCACTTAACAACAGGTGACCCGTACGCTTGTTTGTCCTCCTATTCCATAAAAAGAAATATAATAGTTTCAGAAGTCGCACAATGAGACTGCAGCCTAAATTGTTCAAAGGCGCCTATCTGAATATGCCTCGTTACGTCTTCGATGATGACAGGACGTCTCAAACCACAGTGAATGATTACGTGCCGCTTGTGCGATCTCTACACAGAAACACATGTCATGAATTATGAGCATGGAAATATTTAGGCCTTGATTTATCAGGTTTCACATTAACAACATATTTTTTAGAGTCTCGTTTGATACTAACATTAATTTAATTTATACTACTATTATTCCACTTTATTTCAGTCCCGTCGTTAAGAGTTAATATAATAGATTAAACGGTTTGCTTGGCTTTTTTTTAAAGGAAAAAAAGGGACGAGACGAGCAGGACGCTCAGCTGATACTACAGCCCTACCCATTACAATGCAGTGCCGCTCAGGATTCTTGAAAATCCCAGAAATCCTGAGCGGCACTACAATTGCGCGGGTCACTTTGACACATAAGATGTTAAGTCTCATTTGCCCAGTCATTTCACTAGCTACGGCGCCCTTCAGACCGATACACAGTAATGCTTACACATTACTACTTCACGGCAGAAGTAGGCGCCGTTGTGGTACCTATAATCTAGCCGGCTTCCTGTGCAAAGGAGCCTCCCACTGGTAAACCGCGTTGTATGCCCTTTTATCTAAATACCAGGTAAAAGAGTGCGCAATATAGTCCAATAGTAAATTTCAAAAGCGTCATCAAAATTTTTTTCAATTTATGACGATATGAATAAGTTAAGTCAAAACTTTTTCGTAAGGTTTTGTAAAATTCTGTACAAATCTCTCAAACTATCAGTTTGGTATCGATAGATTTATTTTAATCGTAATATCAGTAAGGTCGATTGTAACATGAAATATAATAGTACTATACTAGAGACCGGATTATATGCAACAAAAAATGCCCAAAATATGCATGCATATGTATATACATACATGCAAGTAAAATAGCTAAAATATGCACGAAAATCTTTAAAAGGGGACTGAATATGCATACAATTAAAACGTAAAAAATAAAAAGTCATATTTTTTTTTTTTCAATTTTATAAAGGCTTGTACTGACAATCGTATTTGTGAAATAAACTTACAAGATACTACTTAGGTAACAATGAAACTTAAGATTTGCCTTTAAAAATATGTACTACTAAGTACTGATCTAAACGTTCTGTAGACAAATTGTGTCTACGATCGCTTAATAAATTTTTGTAAGCGGAAAAGGAGCGTTCTACATCTACTGAGGTTACTGGGCAGAATTTTAATTTGAGCTTACTATGAAAAGCATCGAACGATGAGCGAGATCGAGCGTAAATATGCATAATTATTATTTGTTTTTCTAAAATATGCAACTACCGCTGAAAAGGTGGTAAATATGCAAAAGCATATGCAATATGCATTTGCATATAATCCGGTCTGTAATAATAACAAAGTATCGAATGAGTCATATTATATTATCTGAATACCAGACATGATGAGAAGTAAGTAAGTTGAAAATAAAAATATACGGGTTACACTCCGGGAGATTCTTCTACCGGCACTCCGGAGTGCAATCCGTTTTTTTTAGAAGAACCAGAACTTCCATTATTCATAATTCAAATCATTTTAAGGCTCATGTTTTCCGCTGTTGATAAAAATAATAAAATCATTTAAAATGATATAATTCTAAAATGATGAAAAACAGCGTTGTTATTATTAATTACATTACTGGACTTAGAGCGATATTGTCCATAGGAGAAATTTATAATTTTTTGGATTTTGAGTAAAATTTTTGAAAATAAATTATTGCTGTAGCAGCGATTTCCTAGAATTTACAAGGAATTTGAAAATGATCGAACCAGTCAAAATAAAGTCGTGTATTTTTATGTGCAAAACGACTTGTTGTTGGAAGATGGAGAATTTTTTTTAAACTGGATGTACAAAGTTGCCAAGTTTGACATGATTTTATGAAAACCAAATAAACAAAACCCACACTAAATCCTGTCATATAACAAGCGCGGATGTATAGATGCAACTTTATAGACACACGATTTTGATAAAAAAATAAAAATAAAAGTCGAGTTAATAATAATAAATATATTTTAATTATAACTCAGCCTTGCCTTTACTATTTTCATCACATCATCTACTATCATCTATATATATATGTTATATTCATCAAGCACATCTCGCCTATAACTACATAGTTATAGGTGAGATGTGCTTGAGTCGTGAGGTGGCGAGAGGCGAGAGGGTCGCGGCACCTATTCCAAAAATAACAATAATCGTAACTAGAATTAGATTGTATAAAAATACGCAATTTTATACCTTTTAGTGCATATTATATCTATTGTTTTGGAATAGTGTTTTTGAAGTCGGTTATTTTTTTGTTAAAATATTATTTCTTATGTCTTTAGATTGTAATTACAATCTAGGTTTAGGCTAGTAAGCAATTTATTTGTAATTTAATTGACTAACTAGAAAGCACCTATAACAACTTTTCTGACAGTCTCTAATTTAATACAGGGAAGACCTGTGCCTTGTATTCAATAGATATTATAAGAATAAAAATACAGTATTTTCATGTTACACATTAAAGGCATAAAAAGGCATAAAAGGCATTTATTTTCTCAAAATTGATTCATTTAGAATTCTTTTTGATGTCATTTCTAATAACTACTAGATACTACTACCGCTTCGGAAACAAATGGCGCTTTGAGAGAGAAGAAGCGGCGCAACAAACTCTCTCAGCATTATTTTTTTGCGCTCTTTTCAATAAAAATATACAATATCGTACAGTCATTTCTATCGCTATAAAATAATCACAATCTAGTCCCAGGCTGTCCGATCATTTAGATATTCACCAGTGGAGGAATAGGATTTACGAAAGAGCCATTATTTTTATAAAATATTTAAATTTATTTATAGATAATGCCACTGTTGTGGCTGGGACTTTATTATAGAAGTGTATATATACTAGAGATGAAACGGATAGCAGTTTGGCCGGATACCGGATATTCGGCTATTCGGCCAACCATGTGGCCGAATAGCCGAATATCCGGCGGAACTTAGCCTTTTGGTGTATCGCACACACAAACACAGACTTGCGTAGGCGGCGCGCGAACTATCGAGTAGACTCGGTTAGATTCGGTTCTTTTCGTTAATGAGCGAAGTTAGCAACCTCTCAATGCAGAGAAATTAGTATTTATCCACCATAATTTGCCTTTAGTGCAGTATGAGTACTAATTAAATATTTTTTTTCTATTACATTCATTTACTATGGTGTGATTAAAAATTTATAACTAAAACTAATTATATTTCTTGAGTGATACTAAAACTAACTAAATAAAGCAAATAATTACTTAAAAATATATTTTTTTATACAGTTTTTTTTTAATTCGGCCTGATGCCTATCCGGCCTTGGCTTGGTAGTTATTCGGTATTCGGCCGGATAGTATTAGCGCCGCCGGATAGGCCGGATACCGGATAGTTACCGGATATTCGTTTCATCTCTAATATATACATTTAACCTTAAAGCTATTATGTATGTTATGAATCTATTATTTGTGTAGGTACCCCTCTGTTGAAAGTGATATGATATTTTCATCTCTCAATTAAATTTTTCCCGCTATTACACACAGGGGAAGAATAAAATTGCATGTCTGCCGTAACTTTTTAAATTGGCCAGGACTTTTTGAAAAACCTTTTACCACGAGAACCGTGAACTAACCGTTAATTATTTACTTATTTTGAATGTTTAAAACAACTGCAGACAATGGCGAATATATATGTACACTTAATTATTTTGGCTTGGGATTTATTATTAGAAACAATTAATACAGATAGTAATAATTATTATTTATTTGGCTTTTACCGGGATTTAGTTCGCGTGGAATAGTTACTTTGGGCAGAGTTTTTTATTTTTTGGGATACTTTTTTTATATGAAAATAAGGGACGAGACGCGTAGGACGTTCAGCTGATGGTAATTGATACGCCCTACCCATTACAATGCAGTGCCGCTCAGGATTCTTGAAAAACCCAAAAATTCTGAGCGGCACTACAATTGCGCTAGTCAACTTGAGACATAAGATGTTTAGTCTCATTTGCCCAGTAATTTCAATAGCTACGGCGCCCTTCAGACCGAAACACAGTAATGTTTACACATTACTGTTTCATGGCAGAAATACCATGTGGTGCCCAGTGGTACCCATAATCTAGCCGGATTCCTGTGCAAAGGAGCCTCCCACTGGTAAAAACTTTGCAAATAATATGCATACAAACTGCTCTTTCCGCTGCTGACGGCGCTCTTCTATGATACAGCGGATTTTCCTTGTCAATGTGGACATTCTTTTTAATAGTATTTCCCTGCAATCTTTAATCTCCTATTTCATGCCTATGTAGGTCAAAGTTTCAAAAATGCTCGATCAAAAATACTTATAAATTATTTCTTATCAATCTATACTAATATTATAAAGCTGCAGTGTTTGTTTGTTTGAACGCGCTAATCTCTGGTACTACTGGTCCGATTTGAATGATTCTTTCAGTGTTGGGTAGTCCATTTATCGAGGAAGGCTATAGGCTATGTTGTATATATGTATTTTTTTTCAAAATTAGGGATCCGTAATAAAATTGCTATTTTGTAACACAAGGTGTAAAATCGAAAACCTATTTTTGCGTGCGCTGCAAAAAGAATTGACAATAGAAAAAAATGATGTACAGGCAATATTTTATTACTTATAAAACTATCACGTGAATTATACTTTATATGGCAAAACAACGTTTGCCGGGTCAGCTAGTTGCGTTATAAAGTTTTATGGTGGCATCTTTGATAATGACGAACTTCCATACAAACTTCCATCCCCTATCTCAACCCCTCCATTTATTTATTCGGAATAAAAAGTAGCCTATGTCCTTTTTCAAGCTCTAGTCTATCTCTGTACTAAATTTCATCAAAATCGGTTCAGTGGTTTAGGCGTAACAAACAAACTTACACGCACATTTATAATATTAGTAGGGATGTATTAAATTCAAAGTAAAATAAACTTTATCCAATTAGGCTTATAAATATTTCTTTTAAATTACTGAATCCATCCATATGTTCGGAATAAACTAAGCTCGTGAGAAGATCATACAAGATTCTCACGGGGCACTCTTTTCAATCATTTGAAGTCAATTACTGAAAATTGATTTTTATTTACAATTATCTTTAATGAATGATCTACAAATTATATCTCTTTTTTAAGAAATACGGAGTTATAGTTATGAAAATCAATCATCTTAAGATTTCAACCCAGTACCACTTCTTGTTGCTAGATTGAAACCTACACACCTCGTATCACACCAACTGTTTAACTAACTTTCTAATAAAAATAAATTACTTTTACTACCACGTATACGAAAATGGTCTATGATATAATATGTAAAGCTGTGTTCTTACCCTTGCACATACTAAACCTTGTTCAATCTTCTACCGAGAACTCGTAATGTGTACCTAAGCATAATTTGTGTTTCGGTCTGAAGGGCGCCATAGCTGGTGAAATTACTAGGGCAAATGAGACTTAACTTGTTATGACGAGCGCATTTATAGTGCCGCTCAGAATTCTCGGGTAATTCAAGAATCCTAAGAGCGGCACTGTATAATGCAATATAATTGGCAGGGCGTGTCAATTACCATCAGCTGAACGTCCTGCTCATCTCGTCCCCTATTGTCATTAAAAAAAAAACAATTATTGCTACTGTATTCTTATTTTACTATGTACCAAAAGTTTGTTACTTCTATTTATATATAGATTATATATTTATATAGATATTACTATTGTTTTCCTGTTTTCGAAGGTATTGTCGACATGGGTAATGTCGTCAAGATTTGGATGTGCGTGGATGAAAGTTCATTGAAAACTGCACTGTTTTTTACCGCACAGATTGCACGCAAATCGCAATATACGCTTTTTAAACGCTTAATATAATAGTAAATTGAGAATTCATCAGTGATCAACGACCTAATCGCCTCGCATTAAGTTCTCGGTGTAACGCAGCGGAAAAAATCCTTTTCCAACACGCGCCGAGAGGAAGTTACACGCAACTTCGCACCAGGAGTTCAGAGAGCCACCAGCTGCAGACCATCGCGCCTAGGATCTCAGGTACGTCGGCTTATTATTAAGCCATGACTGATTTGGCAATTTTAATAATATAATATGTTTTCATACGCACTTGCTAATACATATGTTGGTGGTAAGGATGATAATATCCAAGTTTATGGCGTGTTGTATAGAAGTAGATTTAGACAGTAGGAATTAGGTCAAACGGCTCTTTGGAACACTCTCGAGATGAATAGAAGACTATGAATTAATAAAAAGACGTAGGAATCTATATATATAAAAATGAATTGCTGTTCGTTAGTCTCGCTAAAACTCGAGAACGGCTGGACCGATTTGGTTAATTTTGGTCTTGAATATGATTATGATGAATAAATACTTTTGTTTTTCCTTTGATGTGTCCCCCGTCGTTCAGAAATCATAAATAATAGTTTAAAATGAATAGTTAATTAGAGTTTTAATATATTTCTAAATTTCTCAGCAAGTAAAATATAAACTTAATTTTAGTTATGTAAAGTTAACTTAAGTTTTGTCATAAGAAATAAAGAGTTTTATAAGTACCACGTGCTTAATCATGTATGTACGCGGACGTCGTCGCGGGTATCAACTAGTATACAATAAAAAAATATTTCTCATCTCTTTAATAATCTCGTGGGAGATAGAAAGCCTTTATATAAAACATGGCATGAGTCTTTGGAGTCCATTAATAATGGTAAACTGAGGTTTATTTCGCATACAAATCAGTTTCATTAGAGCAGCCCAAAAAAGGGTAAAATTACCCAGGGAGTACGTCAGTAAAAGTGTTATAGACACTGCATACTAATTCTTTACTCTAATTGTAACTTTCTTTGTTGTACTACTAGCTAACATCCAAATTTGTATAACCATAGTACATACTTGGATTTAATTAAGTCTTTATTGTGGGAAGCTAGATTGGTGACAATCCAATTTATATAATTTCCAAAATGTTTATTATAATGTTGTAAACGGCCAATGCACAAGAGTTGCTTTCTAAGTAATTTTATACGTTCAGGGGGCCTACGATGGTCGGCCCTCTGAACTAAAGTTGATGAACTTTTAATAAGCGATGCGATTCAGATGCAGTTCAGTTTAGGTACCTAAACTGAATCACTAAAATTCGTACCATGAAGTGCCTTTTACCGAATGGCGTTTTGATCGCTTATGAAGAATGAACGAAATAAATTTTTCTGTGGCCCGCGGTGTGAGAAAGAGATGACGCGCTACAGTCGTTGCAGAAGTTTGTCTCTCTTACTCGAACCTATGCGCTGCGTTGCGAAACCTAAAATGATATCATTTTAGCGGTTTTTTTGCATAGAAAATACTAAAAATACATTTTAAAATTGCGTTTTATAGCGTCAAATTATAAACCATTAAGCCATTTTTTGTACTTATTAAATAATAGTAATATAAATAAACATAGTTCTTTAAATTACATATTAAATGTTTGCTTAGGTGTTTTCGTAAAAATAACGAGTTATGAACGCACCTCCATTGATGTTTGATTTGACAGGACCACAGAGTACATTTTTTTAAATTCGTTCTTGCGAACAGGCTATAGCCCGGGCCCTTACTGCCTCGTCTTTAATATTTTCATGTTTGGTACTTATTTTCAGTATTTTGTTTTACAAAAAAGTCCAATAAAGTCTCCATCAAATCCAGTAAAGCAGTTCATTTTAGGTTGTCAATTGAATCGCAATAAGAGTTCATGGTAGGGCCTGCAGTACTGATCAGATTGATTCCAATTTACTGTTATTAAATTTATAAAGTGCTAATAGCATGTTGTACCATCGTAATCCATTGAAGAAATATTAATTATATCAATGAAATACGGCTCTCAGATAATCATTAAATGATGGTTTTTAGGGCTGTACTGGGTTCATTAAATATTCCGCCGAATATATCTGTGTGCCAACTGTTATTCAAGGCGTAGGTATTGTCAAAATTTTTATAAAATCAAAATCAAAACGTTTATTGAACTCATAACATTGATTGACAATGTCTTAAGTTCAGTCATACACTTCATTTCATAATAATAAATAAATAATGTCAAACAGATAAAGTTAAAATCAAACAAATGAAATAAGTAATATAAATAACATCAAACAATTAAAATCACATATAAAATATACATGTCATCTGTGGACAAGTTTCTGCAGAGAAGCACATAGCACGTTTAGGATGCAGTATAATGCAATGATGCATTCCACATTCTAATGAAATTGCCAAAGTACATTTTTGCGTCCGCCGGTGTCGACTCTTTTGAGATAATTTGATCCAGAATTGCTTCTTTTTGGTTACGCATTCGCTCGTCGGCAGTGGCGTGCATTGGTTTTCTAGCAAGGTAAGCACTGTAGATCTAACTAGTCGTAGAACCGCGCTCTAGTCTGACAGTACTAGGTTTTGAAATCTACATACATCTACATAGGTGTTTCGCATGTAGTTTCCGTACCATATGGTCAACCTAATATTTTAGTTTGTGTCATTCGAGGAACAAGTATACCTAAAACTGTATAAATAAAAATTATTTGTTATTAAATATCTAAGATTACACGTACTTTTTACCGCCATCTAGCGGTAAACACCCACACTGCAATCATTTACTGTCAAACCTAAAATTTCATGCGTTTATATCTGATAATATTTATACTTTTAATTATTTTAAAACTCTAAATAAAGTAATATTTTTTTCGACACCATTGTGGCTTCGAAAAAGTACTTTAAACTCAACTCACAGAGAACTTTTGTATAAACCACCTTCCTTAAAGGCCGGCAACGCTCTTGTGATTCCTCTGGTGTTGCAAGAGAATGTGGGGGGCGGTGATCACTTAACACCAGGTGACCCGTACGCTCGTTTGTCCTCCTATTCCATAAAAAAAAGACTCAAGTTATATAACTTTTTTTGTACTTATGACCTCCTAATAGCACAGCGCTGTCGGCTTCATAGTTCATATTATAATTTTAATACTCTTTAATCCTTTAGTTTTTCTAGATAATATTATTATACCTACTTGATATATATATTAAATTCACTTACCACTACTTTTGCCACAATAACATTAGTTATGTATGGGCCGGTCCAACGGTAATTTTTCACCAACACAAATATCTCAAAAATGCATGAAATCTCGTAAAAGTATAACTGGTCTATTAAAAGAAACAATTTTAATTTTATTTATTATTGAAACCAGCAGTACCTATATCATAGCCGGCACACTAATTTAATTTCTCTATTACTTATATTTTTAAAACCCAATACCTATTTTAAACACAAATCACACACCAACTTTTAATTAATCACAGTAAAACTTAACACGGGTCACGGATGACGGAATGAATTATAATAAAAATAAAATACTATTTATTAATCAATGAATATACCTATTTACTGAAATGATAGGTACTCATGAAGACAAAAAACCGAAATAGCCATAAACTCATAATATGGAGGGAGTGAGACAGATGGCGGGTAATCGGTTTATCTCGCTACAAATCGTAAGTAGGCATGCCTACCTAGCCGCCCATACATTGCTGAATATCGTTCAACTGTGACCAATACTTTTCTAAATAAGATCTATGAAATACTCGTTGCGTCGTATAGGCATTTTTGGGACTGCCTACCGCACGAATGTAGTATGTATTTAGATACATAGCTAGCGTAAGGAAATATTGAATGAGTCGGTGTTCACTAGAAGTTTGGTTATACAATAACGGAAGCAAATTAAACTTAATCAACTTTATTATTAAATATTTTATTTTTATTATATATTGAGTAACTCTGTTTATTTATTTTATTTAATACTTTCATAACGAGGTAGGCAATGCCTAAAGGCATATATGGAATGCACGCCCCTGCTCGTCGGGTAATACTATCCTAAATACCCTCTATGACTTGGACTGTCCCATTTTTAAATACTGGCCTAATGTACTGGAATGAAAAAAAATCCCAAACTCGGTTTCATACTGGAGCTAGTTCCGTCTTCATTAACTAAAGTGTTCGACGTCATCTTATCACATTATAACCCTTAAAATTTATAATCCCTTATCAAACAATTAAGAATATTATCGCAAACTGTGAAATCTCTTAGTCATCAGTTCCACTATGTCATTTTTAACCGACTTCAAAAAAGGAGGTTCTCAATTCGTCGGTATTTTTTTTATGTTTGTTACTTCAAAATTTTCGACTGGGTGAACTGATTTTGCAGCTGGTGCTTCTCGTGTAGTCCCATTGTAATTTGGTCCGGATCTGACAGTGGCATCCACGAGAAAACCATAAAAGTCTTAAATTTGCTATACATACGTATAGCAAAGTGGATGATAAATTTACGAATAACTCAATATCGCGCCAACTGATTTCGATGATTCTTTTTTTATTAGAAAGGATATATGTACTCCAAAGATAGTTTGGTGAGAGTTTGGTTAGGTTCTGATTACGGAATCCATGGTAAAGTAACGGAACTATTCAATTAAGCGCTTACGTTCTTTGCTGCATTGAAAAATTTTGTATATCTACACATATTTAGACAAATTCTTAGTTAGTGTACTTCAAATTCACTAAAAATCAAAAACTAAAAAAAAAATTTAACAAAAAAACCAACCGCCTTCAAAAACACTATTCCAAAACAATAGATATAATGTGCATTAAAAAGTATAAAAATAATTGCGTATTTTTATACAATCTAATTAATAAATCTAATTCTAGTTATTATTTTTGTAATTTTTGGAGTCGGTGTCATCCAAGATAGGTTTGTGATTACACACTATATATAGGTATGATGTGCTTGAGTCGTGAGGAGGCGAGAGGCGAGAGCGGGTCGCGGCGGAAGGACACAGATTCCAAAAATAATAATAATCCTATCTAGAATTAGATTTATTAATTAGATTGTATAAAAATACGCAATTATTTTAATACTTTTAGTGCATATTTTATCTATTGTTTTGGAATAGTGTTTTAATAAAAATACGCAATTATTTTAATACTTTTTAGTGCATATTATATCTATTGTTTTGGAATAGTGTTTTAATAAAAATACGCAATTATTTTAATACTTTTTAGTGCATATTATATCTATTGTTTTGGAATAGTGTTTTTGATTGTTTTTTTGTTATATTTTTTTTTTCAGTATACAAATGCTAGATTTGATGCTGAAAAACATAAAATTTCAGAATTGAGGCAATTGCTATTGCAATATTTGCAATTGCAATTCCAAATCTAATGACTGATCAGTATTCTTTACAATGGATCAACCAGGAAGCCTCTTTTAATTAAAAACAATATCAAATATGGCTGACTATCCTAAAGAAACGTACATAAACTGCCATTTTTTAAATCGGTCTAGTAGTTGTTACATCGGTTGTCAGTATGCCCTGATTGGGATCTTGGTAAAATCTATGTCTACATTGTTAGTTGTACTGCGTATATAGGTATGTGTGCTGTAGAAGATAGTGTAACTGTAATATTCAAAATACTAAGGAGCTAATTCAAAGTGTGATTTTTTTTATGATAATTAGGGTCAAGACGAGCTGGACGTTAAGCTGAAGGTAGTTAATACGCCCTGCTCATTACAATGCAGTACCGCTCAGTATACTGGAAAAGCCCGAAAGTTCTGAGCGGCACTACAACTGCGCACGCCACCTTGAGACATAAGATGTTAAGTCTCATTTGTCCAGTAATTTCACTAGCTACAGCACCCTTCAGATTGAAACACTATAGTGATAATATTTCAATCGAAACTGTATACAATCACAATAGATATTATTATTATGATTTGGGGATTTCAATGCACTTAAATCCTAGGATCTATTGTGCCTCCTTATTGCGCTAGCGCGCCTGCCCTCATTTCAAAAGTTAAGGAGGAGAATCGAGGCTACAGACTAGGTGTAACAGTGCCGGGATTTAAATTATATCCTCCGAGGGTCCAGGCAGGTACGTCCTCTGCTTTAAGGGAAGATGTTTTACGACACCCTAGCCTGATTCCTCCAATGGCTTCGCATTCCAGAAGAATGTGTATGGGGTCTTCAGTAGCTTCGCAGCAGAATCTGAACAGGTTTGATTCTCTGAGACCCATTCTGGCTAGGTGCCCATTCAGCTTGCAGTGGCCTGAGAGGAACCCCGAGAGGGCTCTCAATTGTGTCCTGGCCAAGCCTATGCATTTTTTGGCACGCTTACGTTGATAGTTGCCTGGGAGCAACTTAGCTTGCCGATGGCCTGGTAGCGAGGACCAGTAACTGGCTGCCTCCAGCATTTCTTGATTCCTTAGGACATTGCGGATAAGAGATTCTCCGGCTCCACAATAGGGTTCAGGGCCTATGAAGGGGAATGAGGCTCCATCCGTAGCTATCACAATAGATACAAATAATTACCTTTTTTATCTTGCTATTATATCTCAGAGATATACGCTAATATGCTGTAAGTTTAATGGTAATCCGATGTCTTACAATATTTGAACTGAAGTACAATTTTCCATGCGATTAGCGTTACGTGAAGCACGATACAAAAAGATATTGATGAAAGTTTGTTGCGTCGCAACATTTGTCAATTGTCACGTTTCTTTTCAGTTTCTACTTCGAAGCTCGTCGAAGCATCATTAATATTGTCGAGCTTTCCTTTATTGTCGGTTGGAATTTAACCTAGTAAACTTAGATTAAGGATTAAACTCTGCTGCGCTCCAACTAGGTACCGCAGGCGTAGTCGCAAAGTGCGGCAACTAATACTACGCCCAAGTGCGCGTACTCGAGCCAGTCTCGAACAATGTGTGAAGTTGACGTGTCACATGTTCTGTTAAACTTTTTTAATAATTAAAATGCCGTGCTGCGTAGTAAAACTTTGTAAAAATAATACTACAGGAAATAAGAAAGACACTGGGATTACATATCATCAGTAAGTATTTTGTATTTTATTAATTTGAATGTAAAATAACACGAATTGTATGTTACCATTGAGTGTCACGAGTGAGTGCCACTCACACAAGCATCTAATGGTTGCTAAAAAAGCTATTGTTCTTAGGTAGTGCGGTATCCAATTGGAACGTAGCGGAGATAAATCCTTCATCTAAGGTATTTAACTACTGAAAAATAATTATACAAATTCTGTCAAAAGTCTAAAATAAAATTAAATAAATAAAATGTATTCCCGAGTGATTCCGTTATTTATATCTCAACAATAAACTACGATAACATACAAAATTAAATTTCTATTTCGTGGACCGAAATACTTTCTAAACTTGATGATACTCATTCTAATGCTTTGCCGATACAACCTCAGTCGCTATGTTTTTTGTAATGAAAATAAGGGACGAGACGAGCATTACGTTCAGCTGATGGTAATTGATACGCCCTGCCCATTACAATGCAGTGTCGAAGGATTCTTGAAAAAACCCAAAAATTCTGAGCGGCACTACAATTGCGCTCGTCACCTTGTGACATAAGTTGTTAAGTCTCAGTTGCCCAGTATTTTCACTAGCTACGGCACCCTTCAGACCACTACTTACCTACATACTGTAAAGAACCATACTTATCTATATTTAATGCACAATGTATTTAAGGTATTTACATGGATAATGTATAGTACTGTATTGCTTAAAATCGCTTCGTAAATAAGCCATTATTTCTCGTAAAAAGTCAAGGATAAGAAATGGTTATTGTGGGTTATCCCTAAGAAAGAGAAATACGAGTATATCACTGTGGACTTTATTTTAGACCTTTTTAAAGTGAACAATACTCTAATAGATTATTTGATCAATCTCGTAGGGTTCAGCTAGTGTTTGCAGTGTAAGCGCAAAAAAAGTAGGTTCAACATCAGACTAGAAGCCTCTTAATTTATCAGTCTTTCTCTACTACATTATGCATGTTTTATACATACAAACCTTCCTCTTGAATCACTCTATCTATTTAAAAAAACCGCATCAAAATCCATTGCGTTGTTGTAAAGATACAAAGGGAACAGCAGGAAGCGGCTTAGTTGTATACTATGCAGTGATGATGGAACATTGGTGTGATTCTTGATGTGTTGCAAGAATGCCTGTTGCATGATCAGATGACCCTCGTATATAAAACCATAAAACTACCTAACCCTTTAGTATCAGTGAAAAAGATTAAAATCTTATATAATGTTATTGTTGTAACTACGTAACTTTTGGAATTTACGTAATCTTGTGAACATAATTGTTAGTTTAACATGTTTTGTTGCAGCTCTGTGCTATGTACCTACAAATTAAATACAATTAAGTTATCTGCAACTTGCACGTACGTTGTCTGTATATTTACCAATTAAATTCATAATGTAGATGAATATATTAATTTAATTTATTTTTCTTTATTTATTTAACCACAACAAGACAAATGAATAAAACGTCAAAATGCAAACATGCAAAGCAATTTACCAAAATAGCAAACTTGTAGCATATAGTAAGATAACAGACTTTAATAGATAAAATAGAGATAATACTGTAATTTTAATTTTGCTGTAACATTGGTTAGTTAGTTTCTTATTATGCTTGTAAAAAACAATTTTTATTAATTATTACCAAAATTTTCAATTCTAAATGTAATTTTGTTGCGGTCATGGCCGAAACAACATCCAAGTATATGCTAATGCTTATTTTACAAAAACCCGTTATTTTCAAAGTATACAAAATGATGCCGGTTTTCAAATCATCTCTATGTTTTTGTTTTTTTTTATTGCGCAGAATAAGTACGACAATAAGGTTAATCTTAACATATTGTTAAATTTGTCTATTGTCACGGAATGGGTCGTTATAAAATGACAGCAACTAAGCACGCTAAAATTACAGGGTCTTAAAGTGTCCGCGTTGGGTGGGTATATTTAAATAAGTAATTTAATAGTACATTATTGCAAAGGTTAGGAAGTAGGCAATTGCAAGTCCAGTATAAGTTTGTAGGCCGAGCCGTAGACGTGGATTTCACTAAATACGAGACAGGCAATTGCCATTTCCCGCCGTGGCGTATACAGTGCTTTTCTCAAAATAATGCAAAACAAACACACTTTTTTATATAATATAAATTAAGAGTAGTTAAATTCACATAATTTTTGAAGTTTATGCCGTTTTTAACATGAACTGTACATTTCGGCATGGAATAAATTGCCCATAATGTAGATGGCTTTTTGATGGCTTTTAAGTTTTAGATCTCTTATTAAAATACGCCAAAAATACTGTTTCGGAGAAAATGTTCACTTTTTTCTAATTTATATTTATTAAGTAGGTATGTAAATAACAAATCAAAACGAATTTTCAGCTTTGCCGCCGATTTTTTTATCATCTGTACCGACAGGCAAACGCAAAGAGACTAAGGTATGCCAAGAATGACAAAAGAGATCCGGTCAAAGAGTATTTATTAACGACAGCACGCCGTTTCATACAACATTGCAGTAGCGTTGTAATGTTCCAAATTCAAAAACGCTCCTGCAATGGATTTGATTTTTTTCGTCCGAAAATACGATACTCCGCGTGTTCTTTCTTCGAAAATGACAATATGCACATGCATATTTTTCATGCATTCACAAACATTTGAGAAAATTCTTGAAGTTGTTTTGTGTGAATTTTGTTTAATTTGGTATTTATAACGTGACGAATAAACTACAATAACAGAATACTAATGTTTATAATATATTCACATTAAAAACACGGAAAACATTTTTGCCTCGTATAAAATAAAGGAGATACAAGAGGATTATATCAGCTGCAGCTTTATCAAATTTTAATCCTTCCTGTCTGCGGAATGCAGTCAAACAATACCCTGCAGAAAAATATTTTCCTCCATTACGGGCTTTGTTCTCTAACAAAGTCTAAAATGTCTCTACATAGCTCGCTTTCAGTGGATCTTTTTACTAAGATGATAAATATAGAAATTTTCTTATGAATCTATTTACTATATTATATTATAAGTCACTCAAGAATTATAAAGATTTGCATATCACTACAAAAAAAATATTAATTTTGTTAGTTAATTCCGCCAATATTTATCTTCAAACAATTCGACACGTGTTTCGCCTCTACACGATCCAAAATCTGTCACGAGACAGTCTCTATTGGCGGAATTAACACTTAAGAAAACTCTAATCATTTGGATATCACTACAAGTATTATCTATAAGAGATTTGTACCTAAATATTGACTCATCACAATAGCTCTGGAACCATAAGGCGTAGAGACTTGAAATTTGGTACGATTATTTCTTTCGCCAAGTACAGAAGAGGGCAGCTAAGAACGGATTTAACAAAATTCCACCCGAAAGAGTTTTTTTTATAAATAGAACAACGTCTGTCGGGTCAGCTAGTAATCGCTAAAAGGAAAATCAAATGTTCAAGTCTTAGTTCTTTCTTACCAGTAAATTTGGGAAATTGACTTCCATGAGAATATTGTGTTTATTTTTTATAGATTCTAAGAACTTTGATAATGATGATGTTTTTTTAGTTTTTGCATAACAAAATGTTCTTCATTTGCTGACTGTCTTCCAGGCTTACGTCCATCAAACCATATTGCTGCTAATAAAGTATAATATTAATATAAAATTCGTTTTTGTGCGGACACAGTGCACAGTTTTGATAATGCTATATTGTAATATATTCTCAGAATCACAGAAAAAATTGACCGAAATCAGTAGTTTTTCAGGACGGCCTGAAGATATTATTTCTCAGATGTGTGTTTTACACTCCCATCGCTTCAAACAGGAACCTAATAATTAATTCGAAATAATTGGCCGACAAGTTTTAGAATTCATATGGGAGTTTTCTTTTAAATGAAAATAAGGGCCGAGACGAGCAGGACGTTCAGCTGATGGTAATCTATACAAATCCAAAAATCCTGAGCGGCATTACAACTGCGCTCGTCACCTTGAGACATAAGATGTTAAGCTTATTTGCCCAGTAATTTCACTAGTTACGGCGCCCATCAGATCGAAACACAGTAATGCTTACACATAACTGCTTCATGGCAGTAAAAGGCGCCGTTGTGGTACCCATAATCTAGCCGGCATCCTGTGCAAAGGAGCCTCCCACTGGTAAACTACTACTTTATTCAACGCTGTTTTGATACATAACTAGTATTATATTTAATAATAGTACAAGTACCAATTCCACCTTCGCACGACACGCCACAAGTTAGGATATCATCCCCACCATCTGGATGTGTGGCGGTCCTCCACAGTGCGGTTTTCAAGGAGTTTTTTCCACGTACTACAAAGCTGTGGAATGAGCTTCCTTGTGCGGTGTTTCCGGGACGATACGACATGGGTACCTTCAAAAAAAGCGCGTACACCTTCCTTAAAGGCCGGCAACGCTCTTGTGATTCCTCTGGTGTTGCAAGAGATTGTGGGCGGCGGTGAACACTTAACACCAAGTGACCCGTACGCTCGTTTGTCCTACTATTCCATAAAAAAAAATTGCTGCTGAAATTGGTGTACTTACTCAGATGAGTTCAGCATACTACAGAACTAGCTGTTCTTATAATATTAAATAACATTACCACAGAGTAACAACGGGCAAAGTGATGAATTGCGCGATCAAATCTCTGAAATTATAATTCCTCGAACACGGGGCAGCCATTTGATTCCTGCGTGACATCGTGACAGCATGGCCTCTGGTTTTGATCGTCCAAAGCCTCTCGGCGCTTCGTTCGCATAACAAATGACCCAAATTTGAATTTCAAACCGGCGCGGCGAGTGTCAGGCCATAGATAAAATATTGCGACAAAGAAAACATTTTGACTTTGAAATGAGACCAACGTCACACGTTGTGTCGCTTTATTCATGTACAAATTGTGTATAAAAACAGCACACGATTCAATTTGATGAAATACGTGTGAATTCATGTTTCTTTCTTTATAACTAATATAAATGCATGAAATAAATATTAAAAGCCTAGTTTTTATTGCTGTACATTTTTTTAAAGAAAATCAGGGTCAAGACGAGCTGGAAGTTCAGCTGATGGTAATTGATACGCCCTGCCTATTACAATGCAGTGCCGCTCAGGATTCTTGAAAAACCCAAAACCCTTCTGAGCGGCACTACAGCTGCGCTCGTCACCTTGAGACATAAGTTGTCAAGTCTCATTTGCCCAGTAATTTCACTAGCTTCGGTGCCCTTCAGATCGAAACACAGTAATGCTTACACGTTACTGCTTCATGGCAGAAATAGGCACCGTTGTGGTACCCATAATCTAGCCGGCATCCGGTGCAAAGGAGCCTCCCACTACATTGTATTATCTTATGTTCCAGACCGTAACGATACCATGGCATTGGGAGAAAGGTCTTATGATGAGCCAGTAGAATAAATCAGTATTCTACACAGTACTCGAATACCAACCATTTTATAGATAAATTAAAAATATACTACCTGGAGTCGAATTTTTGTATGGCACCCTATCTGTTATATGGCACCAGATCGTATGTACGTTAAGTTTAATTTCTTCTTCTCATTCTTACTTTCTCTTTATCTCTTCTTTTTCTTGAGGTTCCCTACTGTTATATTAATGGCCCATCTCTCGTCAGAAAGTCTCTACACTATCTGACTGAAAATACATTAAATTGGAAGGATTTTCTAGAATTATCTTCACAAGAATTAGTGTATTATAAAAAATTGCTATATTATTTGATCTTGAAATTGTTACTACCATTGGCTCTTACCACGGGGCCTCCGGTTCGTGTTCTTGCCCGACACTTAAGTAGTTTGATAATAAGTAAGCCATATTAGTCCTACCGACATAGCCCAAATGATAGCGATACTGAAGTGGCAGTGGGCAGGGCACATAGTTCGACGGAAAGATGGCTGTTGAGGCAGTAAAGACCTCGAATGGCGACCATGTAGACCCCCACAAGATGGACCGATGATTTAGTCAAGATTACCGGATTACGTTGGGTGAGGGTAGTGCAAGACCGATCATCGTGGAGATTTTTAGGGGTGGCATTTGTACAGCAGTGGATGTCTTCCGGCTCATATGATAATGATTATGAAAATGATGATTGTTCCTATGACACTTAGACTAATTAAATATTATCTTGTGTAGCTGTCTGTCATAATTAACGTGTTCTGTAGAATATCCGGAGTTATATTCCGGAGCCAGACCCGACTATCTAGTATAGTTACACGAGTAATATGACATTATGCACTTTACATTATAGATTAAAGAGAGGTGTATCTCCTTGAAACATAAATATAGAACTCATGGCCGTAATAAGTATTGGTATCTCGGTATGTTTTTCTGTTATTTTTTTCCGGGTACGAATTCTACGTGAAAAAATTTCAAGGCTATCCACATTATGTTCAATAACATCAATATTTTAAGTGAAAGTTTGTAATTTTGTTTGTTTGGTAAAGGCCAATCGATTGTCTACGCACAAGTTGAAGACAGAATCTGGTCAGTTTTCTGTACCGACTTCAAACATGCATACCATTACCAGTAGGATGCTCCTTTGCACAGGATGCCGGCTAGATTGTGGGTATCACAACGGCGCCTATTTCTGCCGTGAAGTAGTAATGAGTAAGCATTATTGTGTTTCGGCCTGAAGGCACTTTAGTGAAATTACTGATCAAACGAGACTCTTAAGTTAAGTTCTTAACATCTTAAGTTTACTCTTCGTCTCGAGGTGACGATTGCAATTATTGTAGTGTTGCTCAGAATTTTTGGGTTTTTCAAGAATCATGAGCTACACTGCAGTGTAATGGTCAGGGCGTATCAATTACCATCAGCTGCACGTCCTGCTCGTGTCGTCCCTAATTTTGATAAAAAAATATGCTCACAGAATTGGCTAGCCCAAGTGCTGTATTTGCCATATTTATTTTCGAACCAAGGAAGTACTCCTTGTTGGATACAATTATTATATTTAATATAATATATTATTACATAGGTCATAGTGCGATGTTGCACTGTAATTATGTATAAGTTTAATTTACTCTCGTTTTAGATATAATAATAACCTAAGATTCCTATAATAAGTTTTAATAAGATTTAAATTATATATTATGTAATTAATCAAATAAATAAGTATTTATTAATTGTGGGTAGTTGCTGTATATAATGCTGTATGTAATAATCATAATTATGATAACAAATAATTATAAAATATAAATACTCTTAGTGAAATATCTTTATCTGGGTTAAGACCTGCTACACTTGACTCAGAAAGCAGGCTAGTACACAGTCCCCCAGGTGTGCGAACATCTTGGTTTGATATATGTTATTTACATACTTTGTTATTTTTTAGTGACATCTGTCACTTCTGGGATTAAGTATACAAATTTAATTTGTACGAAAATTAATGGACGATTACCCAGTAATTTCTCAGAAACTCAATACTGCCTATACATATTACTGCCTCACGGCAGATATAGGCGCCGTTGTGGTTGCCTCTTTGTATTTCGTAGAACATGTTTAGGTCAGAAGTGGGATTAAATATTCAAGTCCACTTAATTTGATAAGACCTAAACTTTACAAGTGCTGTTTACTATTTTTGTCAGCTGAACTTTCGAAATTACTGCTAACAATGCCCGTTAAAAGTGGCTCACATGTCTGTAATTCGTCGCGTACCCACGCTGAAAACAGAGGTAGTAGTCATAATAAGTTTTGATCGTATGCGCGAATATCTAGTTCCGATAGTGAGTATTATCTAACGTATTTTCATGATTAATTTATTTTTGAATTATTTTTAAGGTCAGTCTCGTTCATCATTTCAGCCGAAAGATATCCACTTCTGGACAAATGCCTCCCCATAGTTTGCTATGATGATCGGTCATGCGCTACCCTAATCCAGCCTTCTCCGGCGATCGTCGGTCCACCTTGTGGGGGGCCTACTAGCACTACGCCCACCGGTACATGGTCGCCATTCGAGGACTTTACTGCCCCAACGGCCATCTTTCTGTCTAGCTATGTGCCCTGCTCACTGACACTTCAGTTTCGCAACCACGAGGGCTCACACTTTGGTTCTCCTACAGATCTCCTCATTTCAGATTCAATCTCGCGCGGTAACCCCGAGCCTCTCCATTGCCCTCTGAGCCATGAGATATGAAAAAGAGGCATGAAAAAAAGAAGCCCGCTGAGTTTCTTTCGCCCTAATTTCTCAGGTCTCTGGCATACTTCTTCGAATGGGTGGTAGTTTTTGACCTCCAATAAGATATTTCATATCCCATTTTGAATAAAAATAATTAAATTGATGTTGATTTTAAGTGAATTCAATAATGTACGTAAAGGGTAATGATTACGTTTAATGATTCATTAAAACATGTTACAGCTTTTGAGTTAAATTCTGCTCTTGAAGGTGATTAGAATTATTGTTTGTAATACAATTGCAAATAGGGATTGAAATAGAAAATTCCAGCAAAAGCATTGTCTATACATCTCAGTTTTAAAGAACCTTAGTATTTTGATCTTCAAATACATTTAAGTTTTCTCTTATGTTTCATACTTCGGAAATATCTCTATTCTTATCTAGTATTGGTACAACTGAAACGATCAAGTCACATGCGATCGACTTGATTCTTTGGTGTTAGGTGGAGATGTTGGTTCTGTCTGCATCTTCTATTGGAAAGTGCTTAGAGAAATTGTTCGGGTAAATACCAGCAGCCGAATTCCATTCAGAGACCAACGTCTAAATACAAAATTCCACCCACATCATATTGTTGGCATTCTACAACCGAACATTTACGAGAAAATGTTTGTGTGACAAAGCCATTTTGTGGAATCGATTACCGGCTGCAGTTCTCCCGGACCTCTTAACCCATCTCTGTGCCGCGGATATTCGTGGGTGGTTGCTTCACCACTCCCCATCAAGTAGCCTCTTTACCGATACCCTCTAGTTAGGATATAATAATTAATAAACAAAGTTATACACTGGATTACAATAAACTCTATACAATTTTTAAAATCACAATAAACGCCCAATAGAAAGGCTATTAATAATGATCAATATTGTTAACCAAACAAATCAATTGCGTACCATTCAGTACGTACATACATTAACTAACATTAATTCATTGTATTTCACCAACTCCAATCTAAAGATAAAGAAAATAATCTTAATGAAAAGCGGCTTAGAACTTTGCAATTAACGTTTTGTTTCTACGAGTAGGAGTGAATCACGATGCGTGAGCTTGCAAGTTTTTCCTATCAGCGCTAAAAGCTGACTGCGAGTTGGAAACTTTAATTAATTGTTTATTGGATTCTCTGATTTCTTTGTCCTACAATTCCAGTAGCAATTTCTGTTCTTTGTTTATTTTATTATGTAATTTGACTTGAGCAGACACCGAATCATAATTATCTTCATCTTGAGGACTCATTGGGAAAATTTTCCAAGCGTCTATGCATGCTCTAGCATACTCCCAACTCAGAGGCCTGCAACGCATCTCTTGATCCCTGGTTTTGTGTTTGTCTATGGACGGTTGCCTCTCGACTTCCCATCACGAGGGTCGCTTGCCCATTTATATAAAAAAAACTACTTATTTACTGGAGGACACCTTAAAATAATAATTCATTTGTTTGAACCAAACAAATCTTGTATCTATATTTACAATACTATGATTGTATTAAATTACTAGTAGTTGCCCGTTGCATTCGCAACTAAAGGTTTTATCTCAATACTGCCTGTCAGCCAGTTCACCAGTGGGAGGCTCCTTTGCACAGGAAGCCGGCTAGATTATGGGTACCACAACGGCGCCTATTTCTGCCGTGAAACAGTAATGTGTAAACATTACTGTGTTTCGATCTGAAGGGCGCCGTAGCTAATATTAAATTAATAGGCAATTGAGACTTAACATCTTATGTCTCAAGGTGAGGAGTGCAATTGTAGTGCCGCTCAGAATTTTTGCATTGTTCTGGGTAGGGCGTATAAATTACCACTAGCTGATCATCCTGCTCGCCTCGTCCCTTATTTTCATTAGAAAAATAAACTCGGAAGTGTACCAAGAATACTGGCAGCATTTCAGCGTTGGAAAGCTAGACTGACTCGTTGACCGAAGTAGCTTCCAGCGCTTGGGTTTCCAGTAGCCCTATTGAGGCATGTAGATAGTACTTTGTATATTTTCCACGCCACTGCGCGCCACGGGCCAAGTGTCTCGACACCAAACGGCACAAAGATGTATGACTCACTGAGGCCAACATATTTGCGACGCTTGCTATCTTCGGCAGTCGAAGCAGCAGCCCCAGCACCAACTGACGTAACTTGGACATGAGAAGAAGCCAGAGTGTCGACGCAAGTAGCCCAAGTAGCCCAGAGGCGCGATGAATATTCAAAATACTATCTTCGCGCCTCAATAAGGCTACTGGAAACCCAAGCGCTGGCAGCTATTTCGGTCAACGGATCAGCCTTGCTATCCAACGCGGTAATGCTGCCAGTATTCTTGGTACGCTTCCACGTAATGATAGTTTTAATTTTATGTTGTCGTAGTATTGTAAATATAGTTATAAGATTTGTTTTGTTTGAATAATAAATTTATTGCAGCAGCATTAAAAATTATATTTTTCAGAAAGTGCGTATTAACTTTGGCTGAGACACAAAAATTTTATCAAGCAATATGGTCAGATTGAATTATACAATCAAGTTGTGTGTGTTTTTAAATATGTGTGATACTAGTATGGATAAATAAAGGATTTAATTTAAACACAACTGATTTTGTCTGTGAATTAGCTTCTTAAATTTGTACTATCATAGACAGCCATCAAAGGAAATGAGAATCTGTATCTTCGAAATGCGAATAAAAAAGCCCCATTAGACATTTAAAACGATTCTAATCACACCACCATCAATCAAATAGTGTCTTTTGTTAAGAAAAAGCTATTTCCGTTCGGAAATGGAGTTATTACGGTGGTGATTAGGCCTATCTGAAGTGGAAAACTTTCTGTGCCAATTATCAAAATATACAGAATTTTACCATTTTTGTGTGTAAAACTGAAGTGGCAAACAAAAAAAAGCTTAATATTTTTTATATGTTAAATACCAATTCTTCTCAATTTTAATTTCGTTTTTATTTTGATAATTTAGAAGTTACGTGAAATCACCGGTGGTAAAATCTCATAGCGTTTTTTCAATTTCTCTAGTGTTCATAATTGGACGTAGTTCCTGTGAAACGTTCCAAGCCACAAACATCAAATTTTAAGAAATCGTGTTTAAAGTTTAATAAATGTTAGTGTAATCCATACATGTGGGTTGGGCTTCTAAGTCATGATGTCATTTAAAGAGTGGCAGTAGGGCTGCCATTTTTTGTCAGTTCTTTAACATGAATCACGTGACCAGTTTTGTGTTCTTAACTCAGTATCAACATGATTGTGGTTTGAAACGTTTTTCTGGAATTACATGCAATTCATATTTCTTTAGTAGCAGAAAACATGGTAGATTAATAGCTGTTACAAATATTTTATGATTCGTGCATGCTTAGCCATTTCGTGTTTTATCAATGAAAATATAACCATACGCAAATCTTCATGATATTAACGAAAGTTGCAAATTATTATGGATTATCCCTTTATTTAATAGGGAATCTATTTATAAACTAGTTGCTTACCCAACAGCCACAGGGATTGCCATGCTGCAGCGATGGTTATCACAAAGGCACATGAAAATAAACCGATGTCAGTTATATTTTTAGCCGACTTTAAAAAAGGAGGAGGTTCTCAATTCGTCGGTATGTCCGAATTTTTTATGTTTGTTACCTCAAAACTTTCGACTGGGTGAACCGATTTTGACAATTCTTGTTTTTTAAATTACAATAATCGTAACTAGAATTAGATTAATTAATTAAATTGTATAAAAATACGCAATTATTTTTATACTTTTTAGTGTTATATCTATTGTTTTGGAATAGTGTTTTTGAAGTCGATTGTTTTTTTGTTTATTTTTTTTTATTTGTACTGTTTGGTGTACTAAAAATTGATCTTTGAGTTTTAAGAGGTCGACAATACATTTAATCCAGCAACCGGAAAGTCAAGTACTGAACTGTTATTACAATAAATAATTTACACATGGTTTTTAGACAGTTCTTAGACACGTGTATTGTTAAACAGTGACCTAACTATAACAACATGAGCGACCTAACAATAACGACGTTTAAAGTGGAGTTTATCTTTTTCTATTACAAAACGTGTTTGGTTTGTGTTTAACTAAAACTGCGTTAAACACAACATAAGCTGAAGTGTACAGGAACGGAATGAAATTTTTGACAGCTGTCCTCTATCTATCACCATACAATCTTAAACTTCGAAAAGAATATGATATAATACCAGTTCGACTACGTTCGACTCGTGTTTAAATATAAGCAATGTCTAAAGATTGTTGAACGCTAAACAACAGAAAGACACAGATTTGTAATAGAACATTTTTTAAACAAGTGTTCAACACATGTTTAACTTGTGTAATAACACAGGTAATATTTTAATCAGCGCTGCTTGTATTTCCGGTAATCTTCTAGATGGATGCGATGCAAGTTCATATTTTTTATTTATCGTATTGAATAGGCCTATCACAGATGACACACTTTTTTGCGACACACGACGCGCACTTTCGTTCATTTTGTCGGCAGAACTGTATGGATGTACACGCAATTGAAGTACAGAGATTGCGGTGTATTATTTCGTACTTGAGATATAAAAAAGAAGAAGAAAAAGAGAATTTTGGGTTCATCCTATTCTTTCAGATTTATTAAAGATTATTAAAAGGGACTGTTTCGTATTAAACATTCAGTTCTAAAACTATATCTAATTATATTTGCACACTTCATCCTCATCATGTGGGTTCTCTCTGCATGTTCTACCGCATTTATCACGGGGAGTGCTCAGAGGAGCTGTTCGGGTTGATTCCAGAGGCCGAATTCCACCACCGGACATTACGTGCAAAGTACCATCCGCATCACGTAGACGTCTGGCATTCCACAACCGCGCGTTTTGTTCGAAATTTCTTGCCTCGCACAGCCACTTTGTGGAATCAACTACCGGCAGAGGTCTTCCCGAACAGATACGACTTAGGGACCTTCAAGAAACAAGCATACTCCCACCTTAAAGGCCGGCAACGCATTTCTTGACACACCTGTTGTTGCGGAGGTCCATGGGCGGTTGCCTCACCTCTCATAAAAAAAAAATCCCACAATTTTCTTTCTGTCATGATACTTTGCCAAAGATGTATCACAAAGTGCTGGTCTGTTTTCCATTTCTTGTATCAACATCGATGCATCGATGTCTCGAGCCATGATACATGTTAAACTAGCAACCGCAAACTACAACGGAACGCAATCCCGTATACTGTCAGCCGCCTTTTTTGACGCAGCATTCAAATGAGTGTATAAAAGTTTTCTAGTTCATTAAAAAAATCTGTTGTCGGAGTACTGTCAAATTAAAAATATTTGGGATAAAACTGTAGGTATTTTTTATAAAACGGTAGGCACTCAAGTGGTTTTGACTGATCACGTGATCAAAGTACTCCGACTACCTTACCTAGAAAACGCCAGTGCTCACAGTAGAATATGGCGGCGATTTATGACGTCATATATTTCCCTAAGGTACTGCAGCAGTATTCTGGCAGTCCATAAAGGAACAAATTTTTCTACAGTGATAGCACTGTGCAGAGCTCGCAGTGCATATCGGAACATACCCTATATGTTTTATTATCACAGACTAATAAGTGCGTCACGGATTGTCTGTCGTCTGCGATAGGCCTTACAAAAGCAAAATCTTAATCTCTAAAAATTGTAAAATGACTAAGCAACAACCAATTCAGTTTGACCTATCATCAGGATTTAATGCTGTAAAAATTACTTCTACTATTAATAGGAAACATTTGTGTTTTTGTAGTATGTTTGTAAAGTTTTCACACAAAAACTACTGGACCAATTTAAAAAAATCTTTCAAAATTAGAAAGCTGCATCTTCACTGAGTGACATAAGCTATTAAAAAAAATAGCGATCCCTAATACAAATACAATTGTGTGAAAAAATTTGTCATTAAAAATCTGTCATCACCTTCGCTGCGGATACTACTGATGATAAAACAAAAAATGTTCTACAATTATTATCCAGATCGTATCAATATCTACAAAATAGTCTGCCATACCATATGTACTGTATTTATGCCACTAGGACTACATTTTTACATTTTTAAAGTTGATAAAAGTGCCGACAATAATCAAACCATATTATTCATACATCTGTATTAATCCTTATCCCATTAAATGATGTAAAATTGACACACTTTTACACAAATTATCTTGCCCCAAATTAAGCATATATTAGCCTGTGTTATGGGTTGCAAGACAACGATATATTTAATACAATATACTTACTTAAACATACATAAATACATATAAACATAAATAAATACATTTAAACATCCATGACTTGGAAACAAACATCCATATTCATCATATAAATGCTTGCACCTACCGGGATCGCCAACCACTCGGCTATACAGGTCGTCAATAAATCAAAAAGTTTTATGTTAACAAAAATAAATCAATAGTCCGCCTTAGTAGACTTTCCACTACCACGAGATCGGTATCTAAGCGAGTGAAACCGCGAGGTATTGCTAGTACATAATAATAATAGAACTTCTACTTAATACAGCTTCGAAATACTTGTCGTGCTCCTTTGTGTGAGTTTGTAAAAACACCAATTCGACATTCATTTACTCTCTTGAATACGCTTTCTGGTGTAAATATACACAATTCATTGATTTATTTATATTTATTACTAGCTGACTCGACAGACGTTGTTCTGTAGATAATGAAAAAAAAAATACTGTTTTATAGGAATTTGCCAATAATATATTTTCAAAACATCAAGAATTATTTCGTAAAAAATGCTCCCTATTGTTATAATGAAATTGTTTCACAGCGGAACTGTCAAACTGTGCATCATTAATACTCTCATAGAAAATATGTCCATACAAAAAAAATATTCAAAATAAAAATAGGTATGGGTCCCAAATCGAAATATAAACTATCCTATCTTTCAAGTTGGATGAAACTGCACACCATGAAGTAATCCCCATTAAAATCCGTTCATTAGTTTAGGAGTCCATCGCGGACAAACAACGTGTCACGTAATTTATATATATTAAGATTTATATCTATCATTATCCTCATCGTGTCATTTTGCCTTCAAAGTAAATAAATATAAATCATATTTCTTGGGGATTTGACTTTTTACGAGTTAATTTTTTTTACACAGTCTCCCTTTACTTACGAACCGGAGGATGAACCGTAGTCTGAGAATTTCAATTTGAATGCTCCAGTAATTGATATGTGAATGTGCTCTATTCATTTTCGTGAAATATTTTTAAAAATTGATAATTTAAAGTTTTTAATATGAAAACTATTGATCCCTTGTAGAGTCCTAAACGATTAGAAGAACAGCGTATTAATATTTATTAATATGACGGGACTTCGATTTCCAACATTTAAGTCAAGTTGAAGCTTCAAGCCCTCAGGCTTGATAATGTTTAAGGGGAAATTATTGCGTGGAAAACAGTTTACAATCTTCGTTATTCACTACTAATCTGAATAAATTAACCTACACAAAAAAGTTAGCTATAAGAATAACTTTTCTGAGAGAAGTACCAAAAAAATGCGTCACGCCATGCCAAAAAACTTGTTTAACTTCAAAGAAAAGTGGTAGTTCACAAAGGCTCGACAGTGTTAACTATAACCAACAGCAAGCATTAGCAACCTATAAATAAGACTAAAGGATATGTGTAACAGGATTAAGTAGTGTTCATAGCTCGAAATGCTATACTTTCACCATAAAACTTGTCTAAAAACACCATGTTTTCGCTTTTTCTGCTTACTCTTCTCCTTAATATAGATAGAATTGGCCTTACTGGTTGCCAAGTGAAATATTAAAAACAAGTCAACTTAAAATGATTCAGGTAAACGGTTATTTATTAAAAAAATCAATTAAATTATTATTATTATTATTATATTTAATTAGAGCATTGGAAACGAGACCAAGAGCACAAAAATACAATATTAAAATAACTTTTCAATATACCCGATTACAAGAATATAGCTTAGACCTCGATATCATCTCTCTTTCATGGTCATTTAAATCACAAATTCTCTCAAAATAAATGCTCTTTTAAAGTCATTAAAAACTCTGGTAAATTCTTCTTGCTAATCTAATCGATACCAAATTTAAAATTCGAATCTCGCAACTTCCGCCAGTTTGCAGCGGAGGCTAACCAATCGCAATTAGCAAATGAACGGTTTCGAGTTATTTCGACTAATCACCGGTGTCCGATATCAAATCCGGGCCACGACTTGTGAAAATAAAAACGGCTTTGATGATTTTTGCTGTTTTAATCAGAGTAACAGCAAAACTATCTTAAAAATGAGACTGAGACTTAACATTAAATGTCTCAAGGTGACGAGCGCAATTGTAGTGTCGCTCAGTATTTTTGGGTATTTCAAGAATCCTGAGCGGCACAGCATATTAATGGGTCGGACGTATCAGTTAAAATTAGGTCCTGCTCGTCTTGTCCCATAAGGCGGGGATTATGTAAATAATTACAACAAAAAAAAGAACTAAGTATATAAAGGCTGCAATTGCAATATGCAATATTTTTTTTCTTAGTGTGTTATAAAATATTTAAGCAAATTTTTTATAATACACAACTGAAGAATAAAAACTGCAAATAAATCTAATCTGTCTATCTGTAACGACTCGTTCTTAGCAACTGGAGGAGCAATCATGTCAAAAATAACAGTTAACATCAAAAAATTATAATTAATTAACTGGTTAAAGATGTGACGATAGACTCCGACTCAAATAATATTTATTTAAAATAATAGGTTTAAACTAAAACGCTTTCAATTTGTCTTTACAACTGTTAATATACTTTATATTATTCATCTATATAATTTAGTGACTACTATTTGCTTGGTTCTTTGATTGAAATGATAAGTTTATAAGAATCTGTTATTATATATTAAATAAAATCATAACAAAGTAAAAATTGTACATGGAATATAATTTTAAATATAGTATAAAGGTATTGTACAAGCAATACCGAATCCGAAAAGTACTTTGTAAATTTTTTGCGCAGCAACTTCTAAGTAAGTATATTTAATTTTGATTTTTATTTGAATCAAGCCTACATAATATTGTTACACTAGATGCTAACGCCCGCAACGCCATCCACCGATAACGTCGGGGGCAGCAATTAGTTTATAAGTTTTATTGAGTACTAAGGCATGTTTAGGCCCCAACAAGATGGACCGAAGATCTTGTCAAGATCGCCGGAATACGTTGGATGAGGGCAGCGCAGGACCAATCATCGTGGAGATCTTTGTGGGAGGTCTCTGTCCAGCAGTGGACGTCTTCCGGCTAATGATGATGATAGAAGCATGTTAGTATTTATCGTGGTTTTAAAATTCTTAAGTACCTGCAGTCGGTCACGAGTGAAAGTGCGTTTGACGGACAAGAAAGTGAAGATGCAGTAATACTTTGTATAAATTTCATGATTAAACAGAGCTATCGGAGTAGACAAGTGTTTTTTGGTGATATTTGTTTTGTTAGGGGAAAAGTATACGAAAATTTTAATGATCTCAACCGAATGTTCACAAAAGTGCACGTTCAAACGTCTGCATAATGGTGTAGCCGAGCAGCAGTTTCAGCTCATAGGTAGGTATTCAAATTGTTACAGAGATGTAGTCTGCATTTGGCGCCGAAGATGTAGCAACAACATAGACGGAGCGCGGCGCTACTATCAACGCCCAATAAATCAGTGTAAGTCGTAAAAAACTTCTTCCACATACAACCAAGCCTTGAGTGGCCTAAGACATGAGTTCTTTAAGACTCATACACATATTATAACGATTTCTACGAAAAAGGTTTTGAAGTGAAAGCGAAAGAGCATTTGACGACCTATATAGCCCAGTGGTTAGTGACCCTGCCTACTGCGCTTGAGGTCCCGGGTTCGTATCCCGATAGGTGTAACATATAAATGTTTGCACCTATCGTTTGTTTCCGAGTCATGGATGTTTATATGTATTTATATATGTTTAAGTAAGTATATTGTGTTAAATATATCGTTGTCTTGTACACATAGTACAGGCTATGCCTAGTTTGGGGCAAGATAATTTGTGTCAAAGTGTGTCAATATTATATATTTATTTCTTTGTTTTTATCGTTTCAACGAGCAGGACGTTCAGTTGATGGTAATTGAATACACCCTGCCCATTACAATGCAGTGCCGCTCACGATTCTTGAAAGACCCAAAAATTTTGCGGCATTTTAATTGCCGGCGTCACCAACTTTATGTCTCAAGAGACGTGACATGTTAAGTGTTATTTGCCCAGTAATTTCACTAGCTACGGCGCCCTTAAGACCGAAACACAATAGCACATACACATTACTGCTTCACGGCAGAAATAAGCACTGTTGAGGTACCCATAATCTGGTCGGCATCCTGTGCAAAAGAGTCTCCCACTGGTAAACCATTGTTTGTTGTCATTTTTTGTCAAAGGGGCCAGTAACGCTTTGTGATTCAAAAGAGAATGGGTAGCGGTGATCACCTTAGGTGACCTGCAAAGGTCTGTATTATTTCGTTTGGTAGCCACGGCTTTTGCAGAAATAGGTTAATTATTATAAGAGTCGTATAAGACAAAAAAAAATATCTTATACTTATAATAAAAATAGCGCATCGGTATATATATCTGAAAAATAAAGTTTTAAAAGATATATTTGGTATGCGAACTTATCTGTGTAATAAAATAATAATAATTATTATACTTTTGTGGTATTATTAGTTGAAGTCACTAAGAAAGGAATACATTACTTGGCCATTCTGTAGGTAACCATCTCAACATTACGACTAATGATCAATGCAATAATGATATTTAATATTTAACACTTTATGTTAAAATTAAAAACGGTCTATCTATGTCTTAATAGGTCTCATGTTGCAAATTGTGTGCACTCTTGGATCGTCACTTACAGCGTTCACTGGCGCATTATTCACAATGAGAATTTGAACAAGACATCCGACTCCAGCAGATTTTATTTACATTTTATTTCTTACTTTTTACCTGAGTTTTTTAATTTCAGGGGAAATAAGTTGCGAGGACTTAGCGCACGGTGATGCCGTACTTAAATAGTTACTAGTTATTTAGTTAGATACTTTAGAGCCTACCATTATAATATACCGTTTACTTTTCTAAATCCCTTTGTGTGTCTGTTTTTTATGATAATAAAGGATGAGACGTGCGGGACGTTCAGCTGATAGTAAGTGATACGCCCTGCCCATTACAATACAGTGCAGCACGGGATTCTTGAAATAATCTAAAATTCTAAGTGGCACTACAACTGCGCACGTCACCTTGAGACATGAGATGTTAAGTCTCATTTGCCCAGTAATTTCACTAGCTACGGCGCCCTTCAGACCAAAACACAGTAATGCATACACATTACTGCTTCACGGCAGAAATAGGTGCCGTTGTAGCAGGGGCGTGCATTCCATATATGCCAATAGGCATAGCCTACCTACCATATTGAGAGTCTAATTAATATTAGGTATATTATACTATACACTAGATTCCAAGATAATTCAGATTTAGTATTTTTTATTCTGTAATCGAACTTCTATTGAACACCCAACCAGTAAGTTTTTCGTTACGCGATACACTAAATACGCACAGTAAGCAGTTCCGATAATGCTTACTGAAGCCTAGTAGAATACGTTCAATTTCTATAACAAAATTTATTTGTCAAGGTAATACGACCACAACAAAAACTATACAATTACTATTTATATGGTTCTTAAATATGACATCCGGGGTAAGCAAGCTTATGACACTTCGAAATGACAACCGAGCTGTCACGGATTAAACCAACGAAAGAAATGATACCTACATTATGATTTATGAGTAATTATTATGACGTGTCTCGTTCGTTTAGTGTCCAAGTTTCAACCTTATTGCGCTTCCATAAGAGTGTTGACATCGCACATGACGTGATTCATGATTGTGAGATATAAAATATGACATTTCCGGAAAAAAAAATATATTGTTCACTAATCAACAATGACAGCGCCATTTTTTTAGTTGTTGTGTTTTCGTCATTCGTGTATACGGACGTGAATAATTAAGCTAATAACATTAGTTATTTGTTTTGTGTTGATTTGTTTATTGTTAATTATATTTGGTGTTTATATTTGAAAAAGAAGTTGCTGTGTGTTTTATGTTTAAAATAGGTAACTAGTAAGGAATGAAAATATAATGGAGGAATTCCAGTGTCGGCAGTGTGGCGAAAATATGATTTGCTTACATAAATTTGCTATGTATCCTTTTGAACAATTTTCGTTCGTAGATAAAATAAAAATTGTTTCTCTTTATAGACCAATGCAAAAATATTCGTTTAACTCAACAAAAGGGTAAAATTATGAGATATTCCAATTTCTTCCCCTGCTGTTTATTTTCTACAACGAAAACTGTGTGGAACGATACTGGTTTCGGAGACCTGCATAATTTGACAAATCTTGCTAAAACACGATCAATCTGTCAGAACGGCAGAAAAATGTTGGTAAGTGAACTTATATATATCTTTTTAACAGGAACTAAATTTTTTTATATTAATCGCAAATACGACTAGTTGGACTTCAAGTGCCGGCATCCTGTGCGAAGGAGCCTCCCACAGAACTGCATCATAGCTGTTCTAGTTGCTGGTTATATTCGTAAAAAGGAACTATTTCATTGGGTAGTACAGGGGTTCCCAAAGTGTGCGCCGTACACAGTAAACAGGGGTGCTGTGAGATGCTTATGAACAATTGAACATAGAAGATGATATCTTGGCATGGTTTGGGTAATAGATCAAGTAAATAAAGCGGCTTCAAGCACACGCGTTGAAAAATGTATACCACGTGCCGTTGTTTCTAATTTATGACATCTTTAATCTATATTATCTATATTTTATATATATAAAAATGAATTGCTGTTCGTTAGTCTCGCTAAAACTCGAGGACAGCTGGACCGATTTGGCTAATTTTGGTCTTGAATTATTTGTGAAGTCCAGAGAAGGTTTAAAAGGTGAATAAATATGAAAATGCTCAATGATGAATTAAATAAAAACAACAATTTTGTTTTTCCTTTGATGTGTCCCCCGTCGTCCGATATTTGTTTTGTATGGACATATTTTTTATGAGAGAATTCATTGACGCACGGTTTGACAGTTCTGGAGTAAAACAATTTCATTACAACAACAGGGAGCATATTTTACGAAATAATTCTTGATGTTATGAAATATTATTGACAAATTCATAAAAAACAGTATTTTATTATTATATACAGAACAACGTCTGTCGGGTCAACTAGTATATAATAAATGTATGTCAATATGAATATAAAAACGCAGTGTCATATTGTTTGAGTTTCTGTGGTCGTCCACCTAACGCTATTATCTATCTTAAACCTGTGCCGTATTTGTTGAAATGTTGTTGTAACTAGGGCGTTTAGATAGAGTACTAAAACTGTGTAACTACGCCGCTGACAGTAAAGTTTGAGAACCCGTGGGCTAGGCTGAATACAGACTAACAATAATCCTTAACACAATCTTTTGTAATGAGTTAAGTGAAGCGAGGGGCGAGTGTCGGAGAGTTGACGCTTGTGCAGCGGTATGAAGTGTGAGGCGAGTAGAGAAGAGGAGAGGCGAGGGAAAGACGTAGGGTATATAAATGTCTTCCTCGGGATTGAATTAATTATTTTATTTATTATAATGTACAGACCTAATAGTATAAAATAATTTTCGGGCCATTTTTATCCTGTCACAGTCTGCTCTATCTGTGATTCAATCTCCTCATATTCAAGTTGGTGCACTACAGATATCATAAGTAGTTGTTAAGTCCAAGCTAACGTAACTTCATAAGCATTGAGTCTCACGCTCACCTGGAATATTGAATCCTGTGATTACATTTCTGAAGTGTTCAAGGACTTGTGTTGATCGTCCTTTAGGTAAACCTAGATTCCAAAATATATACATTATACATATTAATATTATTCGCTTGTTGCCTGCACATTAAATTTTTTTTTCAAATAAGCATTTTAAAGTTACTTTAACTAACGGTTATATAACTAACTAGTTGATGCCCCGCGACTTCGTCCGTGTACACAGATGACTGAGCGTCTAGTAGCGACATTTGAATTAAAATTTTATAATTAAAGAACACTAATTTTGTATGTAATGAATGGTGTGTTCTGCAATGTCGTTGTACATTATTTTATTTTATCATGAATTGCTTTCGCAGCAATATTTTATATTTATATTATTTATAATATTTTTTTACTCCTTGAATTACATTATTGGAGTTTTAGAAAGGATCCCTAATTTTCTTGAAAATATAATATAGCTTATGGCACCCGGTGTTAGTGTAGTAGCTTCAGAACAGTGATATAATTTTTCAAATCGGTTCAGTATTTTCGGAGCCTATTCAATGCAAACAATCAAATCTTTCCTCTTTATAATATTAGTATATATATAGTTTTACTACTTTAATAAATTAAATTTTCATCAGCACTTCTCAAAAGAAAATTCATCATATTATTATAAGCCATAAAACGCTAAGCTATAAAACAGGCAGTCGGAAAATATAAATTTCATATGCAGTCAAATTATTAGGTGAAGTAACCTAACTCATATTTACAATAATTTACGTTTAGAATTGGTATTAAGTGTGTTGACCGCACAGGGCCGGACTTGGCGCAACAATTTTTATTTAAAATGTATGTTCAAATATTAATAGCTTTTAAATAGCTGTTAAATAACAAAATTGTTTTCTTCTAATGGAAAAGTTAAAATTATGTTTATTTTTATGTATTGGATAGCATATTTAAAAAAAATTAATGTAATATTGTCGGTATTCGATTATTATGATTTATAACTTGCTTTTTTATTTATAATAAGTAAAACGCTCTTAAGAATTTCAATGTTGCTATATCCATTTATAATTCACCGTGTTGTTGTAGGTAGGTATTACCACCATTAAATATGATATACAATAAATCTTAAAATATTATTCTGTATGGCTTAAAATCTCTTATTGAACGTCAAAAATTACCACCGTTCAAAATAGTGTCTCGCCTCAGACCTGAGAAGAACGGGCGCAAGAAACTCAGCGGGCTTTTTTTTCTTATTAAAAATAGACTACAATACCTATTGTACAGTAAAAAATTATAATTAAAGAGCCTGAGGGTGTTCGCTTCATTCTCAGTCTGTGGTATCATTAAGAACATCCACCACACAAAGGTTTTTTAACAATTCTTTTAAATTTCGTAACTCATTTGTTTTGTAAATATTCTGGGATCATTCAACGCATATACATCGCCCAATAAAAGACTTACTAACTCGACTTAACCATGTAGTAGGCATAACAAGTTTATGTTTTTTCCTCGTGTCAACATTGACTGTCGCAGTTTCTAGCAAATTCCATAAAAGTTCATGGACTTCCATTTACCATGCTTTTTAGTATGTCTGACTTATTCCACTGCTACTAAGCTTTACATTGTGTATAAACATTTTTGTTTTTTCTACAAGCGTAGTATTTTGTACAATTTGTGACGGATTTTTCATTAATTATTAGCATTAATTGTAACCTATGTGGTTATTTAGTTGCACACTTGACCAGTTTTAATTATATGATAAATAAATGAATAAGTAGTAGAAAATTTCGGAAAGTTATAACCCCAATTCTTTTTTGACCGAGTATAATGGAAGAAATGAAAACTGCTTTTTAATGGGTTTAGGCATTCCCGAGAAACAAGCAAACACTACAACATATGCACCAAAAAATGAACGAAATAGCATGGCAAATGATGACGCAGTATAAAAATTCACTTTTCATGTATATGTTGCAGGGATAATATGATAAAAAAAGAGATTTGGTCAATTCCCTAAGTGATTTGATCAAATCACGGAAGATGTTAAAATAACAACAGGATTTTATCATTTCTCTAAACAAATCTAGTGATTTGGTAAAATACCAGAATTGGTTCCGTGAAATGACAAAAAATCTGTTCTTTGGTATATTTTAAGAGGTTTATTTCGTAACACTTAGACATAATTTTACCTATATATACATTATATTAAAGCAACGGTAGTATCAAAAATCACAATGAACATAATTTCGAACATTATAGTTACATATGTGGCTCGTAGGTACGACAAATTACAAAGAACAATCATGATTGTAATGTTCTTAAGAAATTATGTTGAAGTTGGTTGTCCTCATATTGTACAACGTTGATTTAATTATAAAAATTATGTCTAAGTCTTACCAGATATTTTTTTAAAAATATACCAAAGAAAAGATGTTTTGTCATTTCCCGGAATCAATTCTGGTATTTGATCAAATCACTAGATTTGTTTAGAGAAATGAAAAAATCCTGTTGTTATTTTAACATCTTTCGTGATTTGATCAAATCACTTAGGGAATTGACCAAATCTCTGTTTTTATCTTCGACATATATATTTCAGATTGAAACATATTAATTTTTTGAATATATAAATTCATACAATCACTGAGAAATTATTATTTAAATTATTAAAAGAAAACTCTAATTATAACTTCGAGCCTTTTATATTAGATAATTTATACGTCTAGATAGAGTCTCTTGCTGTTAGACAACCAATAAAAACAGGCCAGGAATATTAGTTTAGTGTGAGTGACAAGCTACGTCTAACACTCGCGATTTGTATGACACTATGTGTTTGCAGGCGTGCATTGCTCAAAATAGACTTAACTCTACACTCAATTTTTTCCGACGTTTTCACAGCTGTCATAATCTATCTAGATTTATAATTCTAATCTATGATCTATCCAATTCACTTGAAAGAAGAAATAAAAGTATTTGATAAAATACGATATAAATTGGCCTTATTTTACAAACATCTCCATTGCGTGTCTGTACAGAAATGGAGTATTAGAACTAAAATTCAACGATTGCTTATATGAGTTTTATTGCTATAAAATTATAGCTTTAACGAAATTTCTAAATTAACATTTGTTTCGCGTTCAAAATATAGTTTTATATTGAGACTTCCAAAAATTACTTCAGTTAGCTGATAATGATGATGCTGATGAGTACAAAGCGATGCTTTTATTGGCATAAATTATGTAATTTGGAAAATTAAAACAAAATTCTAGTAACACTGTACAATAACGTTAATACTAGATTATACAAATAAAGGGCCAAACTAATAAATGTTCAATATTTGTGTGAAAGAAATTTACTACAATAAAATATCACGGAGATGATATATTAAACCTAGAATTAATTAAGAATTAGTGTTACCAAATACCGCCGCACCCAGATAAGACGCGACATTTTGCCTACTACATCTAGTGTATGGTATCTCCTTCAATATATAAACATAAATAATAATAATACTACTTTATTTCATTTTCTTTTACACTCACTGCAAATAACTTAAATTACTAAATGTACAATATTTATTACATAATACCAATTATTTACATCTTTTTCTCGCTAATTGTAACAATACATTGAATATTGAAAATTTGGTTTTGCAGTGATATTAAAAGACCTCTGACCCCGAAACTAGTTAAAACTGTATCTTCGGGGTCAGTGATTCCTCGACAAATGACAATGTGAATGTATGTGTGTGTGTGTGTGTGTGTGTGTGTGTAATTCTTAGTGAGTAGGTTACAGTAGACTTTCCGTTTCTGAATAGAATAACTACATAAGGTGATAAACTATGCAAATCTATTGAAATATAGCTCTGGATAACCAGTCATTCTTACACCAAGCTATGACTTATGGCTTGAAGCCATAGATTAGTACTAAGCACTAGTTTCCGCGAACAGAATATTGACTACGCTTGACTGAAGTGGAGCCTACTGCAATCCGTCCACCTCACAGTGTGGCAGCCACGCAGTTTGGGTGCGAACGGAACGGCTTCAATACGAGAATCCCAGTGTGAACTAAATTTAAAAAAAATTGTAGTCAAGTAAGTAAAATTATTCGTTGTAGAAATGAATAAGTACCTATTAATATCGTAACACAATGTAAATAAAAGTTGTCCGTTATAATGCTGCGCAATCTAAAATCATCTTTTGATCGCAAAAATACTGTAGCGTTATACTATAGCGTTCTTTTTTTATGACAATAAGGGACGAGACGAACAGGACGTTTAGGTGATGGTAATTGATACGCCTTACCCATTTCAATGCAGTGCCACTCAGGATTCTTGAAAAACCCAAAAATTCTGAGCGGCACTACAATTGCACTCCTCACCTTGAGACATAAGATGTTAAGACTCATTATTTTCACAAGCTTCGGCGCCCTTCAGACCGAAACACAGTGATGTTTACACATTACTGTTTCACAGCAGAAATAGGCGCCGTTGTGGTAGCCTCCCACTGGTTCTATCTATGGGTCTTTATACTGTCTGGTTAGACGACAAATTACAGCTGTGCAGTTTAAACTCAACCAAACGAAGTTTGACATTTTCATAGGATAGCTTCTCTATACATTAGTAAAAATAACTCTTTGCCTTGAGCTGACCCTTCTTAGCTAAGTTTTCCACAATTCAACCAGCTTGGTTCTGATTGCTTGAATATATTAATACGACTTCTAAAATGGTTCTTTGTAATTACTGTATTTGCATACAGCAAAAAGAAAATAAATAAAATCCCCGATAGAAAATATTCCTACGAGTTAAAGTTGTTTCTAAATCACTTTTTAATTAAAGAAAACGTAAGTAAAAACGACGAAGAAAGAATTTATAAAAACATTTTCCTTATCTTAAGTCGCGAAGAAATTTTACGAGTGCTTGTTGATACTTCTCTACCTGAACTCTTGTACTGAATTAATCCCCTTTTCGTTTCGCCGACTTTCGTGAAAGAGGCTTGATACATCTAAACGCAACGGGAAAAAGAATATCACCCAAGATCTATTTTTATACATATATCGTAATACATATTACACTTATTATGTATAAGTGTTATGGGCTGATACAAAACATAAGTGGTAGTTACACTGAGTACACCAGGGTCGATAATTTTTGAAACCAAAAAAATAATAGTAGGATTCAACTATAATTTTTTTTTCACTTCGTATTATTTTCAAAGCCTTCAGCTCTGGTCTAGAGAGGCAATGGAACAGGGAATTAGGTTTAACTCTTTCGAGCATTGGCTAATAATAATTAGCACTTCTTGGTGCAATATGCATTTTTGTTAAATCATAAAATACTCAACATAAAACTCAAAATGGAGCTGCTCATCAATAAAAATATTTATCAATGATTGTGAAACTGAAGTGGAAGTGGGCATGGCTCGTAGCTCGAAGGATAGACGGCCGTCGGGGCAGTAAAGTCTTTGACTGGCGATCACGTCTGGAAGACGCAGTGTAAGTAGATTGCTACATGTTGCAGCAATGATCTGGTCATGTTTGTCGGATTAAAGTAGAGGGCAGCGCAGGATATACAACCACCAGTGGGAGGCTCCTTTGCACAGTATGCCGGCTGGATTATGGGTACCACAACGGCGCCTATTTCTCCCGTGAAGCATTTTTTGTGATATGTCTGAAGGGCGCGTAGCTAGTGAAATTACTGGGCAAATAAGACTTAACATCTTATGTATCAAAGTGACGAGCGCGATTGTAAAAATTTGATTTTTTCAAGAATCCTGAACGGCACTGCATTGTAATCGGCAGGGCATATCACTTACCATCAGTTGATCGTCCTGCCCGTCTCGTCCCTTATTGTTGAATTAAAACGAAAAGTTGTGGAGATACACCTGATATACTTCAGCCAGTCATGTGTTTTTTTATGGAACAGAAGAAAACAGATGCGTACGTAACTAATGTTAATTCAATGCTCTCCATACTATCTACAGCCATCGCAGTAACGGAATCCATGCATTCGGAACACTCATTTTGTATAGACTGCGTTAGGAAGATCATCCCATAGCATGATTTTCCAGAGCTTTCGCTCCTTATAAATACTACTGAGAAAAATGCCACACTTCCAGTGAAGTTGATACTAGTTGTCTTTCCCGCGTAATATGATGTTACAATTTGACGGCAGGTATAAGGTTAGACAGCTATCCGGATAACTCCTCGTTATAGATGCAGTAGAAGATACACAATGAAGTGGCGTTTCTACGAAATGTGAATGATTCACAGAGTACTTGATCCACGACAGCAGAATTCTGTTCGCATACCATTCCATAGTTTCAGATGATACTGGGGTGCACTAGATCAGAGCCGAGAGCAATACCTCCGTACTATATTTGTGATGTCAATCAAGCTGGATCATTTAACTCGTTTATGCACATGGTATGATACGAACAATGGTAGTTAGTCCCCAGAATTCCACACTAGTATTTATTTGTTTTGAACCCTCCAAAGTTCAAGTGCCGTTTATTGTAACTTTTATTACAAATAAAGCGACCCTTCTGTAAATCTTTGTGAAATATGTAAACAAACCTTTTAAACACGGTGAGATATTGCAGTTATTTTAAACGATTCTTGCAGAAATAATAATGTAAATACGATTAGAAGCAAAATTTACCTACAAAAAAAAACATTGCGTGCGTACAAAGTGTGACATGTATATGTCAGAAGTGAAACCTGCATGGTGCATGAACCTCCAAACTAATTATTCATATGAATTCCTGGTACGTGTTGCTAGGATGACACATGATTTCAACCGCTATGAAAGACATTCCCACCACCACTAATATATTTATATATATATATATATATATATATATATTCTATATATATATGTCGGGGAATTAGAATATAAAAGTAATATGGCTTGTATGATTATATTCTACTCTGTGTATTGGGCTGAATTGATGGCGAACGTCATCTGTCAAAGTGTATTTGAAGTTGTCATTGTGTACGTCAATGTCTGTGACATGATTGAAGTTAGTTATTATAGTCCATCAGTAGAGCGCTCATTGAGAAGTCGCATTCGTCTTCAAGCTAGCGCCCGCGCCGGTTGTGCACACTGATCGACTTAAATAGCATGGTGGATACAAACACGGTGACGCCCGATTTTAAATCCAAATTAATATCTGAGAGCAGCGGTGGGATCGCCTTCGCTAACATCCTACTTGTTTTCTGGGACGTCTGCTACCCGATACCAGGGATAATTCAGGACCGGGATCACATTTACAACCATGCTGCATGATTTTGAAGTTTGATTAATATCATTTTTGAGGATATCGTGTTTTGTAGTATTCGTTCCATGTTAAATTATCCTCATTATTAAAGCTACAATCGTAATATTTTTTATATTTATTATTGATTGATTTAATATTGATTATTGATCATATAGTCTTACCGAGTTTAAAGTTCTAGTGAAATTATAACGTTCATAAGAGAGGTGTGTATCCAGTATTTGAGTTTGAGGAATTTGATTTTGATATTATTTTCCTACATCCTCATTACCTACGAGTTAGTTTGTGTAATCTCATTATTTGTGATATAATTGAGCAGACGAGAAGGTTTTCACGTGAGGCCTTGAGCAGTATTCTCATGACACAGCGATGCTTATGTCGTGGTGGACAGTGGACAGTGTCTGTGCAGTGGGAATGTGTGTTGGAGACGTAGTTTGTATTTTTTTATGTTAACCTATTGAAAATTTTATTCAAATTTGATAACGGGACAGGGATGAGACATTAAGTGATCATTGTCCAGTATGGTTCCTTATTTCAATTTGTGATTTTGTGAGTGATTAGTTTGGGTCTGTTGATTATAGACCCATAAAATTTCTTAAAAGAAAATGGAATGGAATAATCATGACGCCAGCATTTTTTTTTAAATTACTTATGTGAAACTGACTGGGGTTTAGGATGTCATTGCATTTTTTTATATGAATTTAATGATTTTTTTGTTATTTTCATGTGTAATGGATCCTGGATCCCAGTGTCACTGGCTAGTGGTGGTACTAACTGGCACCTGCATTTGTTGCTTTACCCGGCGTTACGTGCAACAGTTAGGGAAAAGTGTGCTGCGTCGCCGTGAGCTGATTTTTCCATGGCAAGTGATTTTAAATTTAAGTTCACAGTTTGTTATTTTTAAATGATATCCCTCACTTCTGGGATAGTACAAGTTGAACAAGACATATTAAAATGTCGGTCGATGCGTCGCTTGGACGGTTGGCTCAGATGGGGTGCGGCTCGGGCGGGGCCCGAGAGGCGCTAGTTTAAGTGCCGCATCGAATCATGAATTTTGGTAAAGAATTTGTAAAGTTTAGTAAATTGAAAAAAGAAGATTAAAATGTAAAAATAGACATGCCTATATTGTGCAGTAAAGATTCGTTATTTCAATCTCAGAGGTAATTAAATTATTAACACTTTCGTGAGACAGAGATAACCTTCTTTATCAGCACGGTTTTACTCACGTTTTATCGGTGTGAGTACCGACTAGTTTCAGACCATTCGGAGGTCCTTCATCAGAGTGAGTATAGTGGGCTCGCGATAACGTTCCGTCTCTTACTGCTGATTTGTGCTAGCTAACTACAATAAAGGAAGGTTGATAATTGATCATACGGTCAGGATAAGTTCGTGCTCAGATGAGAAACATTCCGTAGTTGACGTATGCTCTTCCAAGGTAGGGTTCCTAAAAATACGTAATTGATACTTTCACAGATTTCTGCTATTTAACAGCTGCTAAGGACTTAACTACGCGATCCGCTAGCTAAGCATTGCGAAATTTCGCTTACATATTCGGTACACACAAGCACATTATCTATAATCAAGGAACTTCTTTCACGGGTCAAGAGTTCCAAGGTACGGAGTGGTCCATTGAATTCCATGAAATAGCTAGTGGAGCCTGTCGGGGTACCGGACCGCACGATTCGATTGCTAACTCATGGTAGAGCTAGAGCATTTAATAGAAATGAGACGAGAAGCAAAACATAGGATGGACGAGCTAGTAAAAAGAGATAAAGTACGATACGATGCCGATAAGGCCTTAATTCATCCGTTGCTGTAGGCAACTTAGTTTTAGTACAAAGTTATCCCCGCATCAATATTAAATATGGTTTTCTTTATTGATAATTTTGTAGCATTGGAGATTGAAAGCTTCTACGCTTTGTCATATTAGGATTGAAAGCTTCTACGCTTTGTCATATTAGGATTGAAAGCTTCTACGCTTTGTCATATTAGGATTGAAAGCCTGTCGCTTTGTCCAAGTTTCTTCTTAGAGCTCCACGCTTGTGGTGGGTGGGGTGTAGGATTGAAAGCCTGTCGCTTTGTCCAAGTTTACTTCTAAGAGCGCTACACCTATGGAGGTGTGTAGGATTGAAAGCCTGCCGCTTTGTCCAGGTTTACTCCTTAGAGCTCCACGCTTGTGGTGGGGTGTAGGATTGAAAGCCTGTCGCTTTGTCTAAGTTTACTTCTAAGAGCGCTACACCTATGGTGGGGTGTAGAATTGAAAGCCTGTCGCTTTGTCCAAGTTTACTTCTAAGAGCGCTACACCTATGGTGGGGTGTAGGAATGAAAGCCTGTCGCTTTGTCCAAGTTTACTTCTAAGAGCACCACGCTTGTGGTGGGGTGTAGGTTTGAAAGCCTGTCGCTTTGTCCAAGTTTACTTCTAAGAGCGCCACGCTTGTGGTAGGGTGTGGATTGAAAGCCTTATCGCTTTGTCCTGATGTCCTGCTGAAAGCCATCATGCTTTGCAGTAAGGTTGGGCTCATCTGTCTTGACTGAAGGTTGATGCTGAAAGCTGCAACGCTTTGCAGCGTGTTTTAAGTGCTGCCTCTGAGCAATGCTGAAAGCCCCAACGCTTTGCTATACGCCAGAGCTGTGACGTGCTGAAAGCTTTTACGCTTTGCTTTTTGGGAGGTTGAATAGACATTGTCGATAATATCTTGTGTGCTCGTGATCATGGTCAAGGGTCTATCATGGTTCTCCTTGACTTTTCACGCGCCTTCGAAGCTATTAATATTTCCTTGCTTCTTTCAAAAATGAGCGCTTACGGTGTGAAACCTGACACAGTGAAATGGTTCTCAAGCTACCTCAGTGGCCGTAACCAGCGTGTTCAGCTTCGAGATGATAGTGGATACCCATTGCTGTCAGAGCCAGTACAATTAAGTAGAGGAATCCCACAGGGCTCAATTTTGGGACCTTTGCTTTTCATTCTATATACTGCCGACGTATCGAACATCATAAAGCATTGTAATTTTCACATGTATGCAGATGACATACAACTATACATCTCATTTCGACCAGAAAATACTACCGACGCAGTAAATAAATTGAATAGCGATCTGAAGCGCATTCATATGTGGTCTAAGGCTAATACTTTAGTATTAAACCCATGTAAAACAAAATACAATTTTGGGGTCTAAACTTCAAATAGATAAAATTGTTTCATCGCAGCCTAATGTAAATGTTATAGGTATACAATTAGAACGGGTAACCGAAGCACGTAATCTAGGAGTGTTAATGGACGATGGCTTAAATTTTGAGAAACATGTGCTCGAATTGAGTCGGAGAGCTTTTTACCGGCTCAAAATATTATATCGTATTCGAGACTTCTTAAGTATAGATCATCGCATTACACTATGTGACTCGATAATCCTATCTTTGTTTAATTACGGTGATACAGTATATGGTTCGCGGTTGCTTGCGCGTACTGAACGAATCGTTCAAAGGGTCCAAAACGCCTGTGCTCGATTCTGCTTTATCTTACCGCCTCGAACTCATATCACTCCACACCTAAACAACGCCGGTATACTTAAGATGACGTTACGTAGGGAGCTTCATTTGGCCACTCTTTTATTCGGTATAATACGCAAAGGTCGCCCGGAATATCTGTACGAAAAACTGAAATGGCGCCATGCCTTAGAAACAAGGTATCCTATCAGAACAGGAAGTATTCCAATTACTATTCCTCCTCACCGCACTTCTGCCTTTCGTGGTAGTTTCCGTTACGCTGCCACTAAGTGTTGGAACAATATACCACCACCAGTTAGGAATAGTTGCTCCATATTTTTTTTTTTTTTTTATTATAAATCCTTCATACATTACTTAGTTCACTTAATTCTACTTAATATTATTATACTATAATAACAATACAAGTAATGGAACATACACGATATTTTTCTGGACAAACAACACCAAATACATCAAAATAATTTTCAAATATTCACAATGCTTTTGAAAATAATCGCACCACTAATCCCGTAGGATAAGTAGTGTTTCTAATAGTTAATTAAAATATTTTATATTATTTTAGTTGTCACTAGCATTAAACTAGGCCGGGCCTGTATTTTAATACTAGTTACTTCCAGATACATTGTTTTTTACAGATAACTTCAATACATAAAAGCGTATATAAGAATTTAACTTATGGTAACTATATATAGTTTTAAATTAAAATACAAAAACTATTTAGTAAACTATCAAAAAGATTTACAAATAGGTGGCAAAATAGTCCCCACTTATCTTAGGTAAACTGAATATATATATATATAATATAATATATAATATATATATTTTCTGAACTGGCTTTATTTTATTTTATTTTAATTTTATATTGTAATCGCAGCGTTTGTATTTTTTGTTGTGTACTATATTTTTTTATCAAGTTTTGCATATTTTGTATCTTTTATATTGGTAATTTTTGTCTTTCTTTATTCTTTAATGTTGGTTTTTCTACGTATAAGGTATTTGGGTAGGTTTTCAGTTTAAAGTAAGTATGTGTTATGCTGTAAGTAATTAAAAATTTTAAAACGTTTCTAAACCACAGCGCGAGTTTGTCTCGTAATGGGCTACGCTGAAAACCAGCGCTGTAGCATTTGCTACAGCATACGCTGAGCGGTGTCCATTTTCGCATCATTATCGATTCTATTGTAAAATATATAATTATGTTCATAAATATTATTTAACTTTAAGCGATATTGTTATGTTTTACTTTAAGGTGTATAATAAAACTTTGTAAATTAAATTGTGTGATGATGATGTGGAATAAAATATGTCTATGTCTATGTCTATGTCTATGTCTGTTTGTTAACGCTTTACTTGTGTGCTATGCGCTGTGGCGTCTAGGCTGGACTTGACGTTGATAAATCAACGCGAGAGCGCGTTGGATTGCAGAATGGCCGTGTCGGAGAATTAGAATATAAAAGTAATATGGCCTGTATGATTATATTCTACTCTGTGTATTGGGCTGAATTGATGGCAAACGTCATCTGTCAAAGTGTATTTGAAGTTGTCATTGTGTACGTCAATGTCTGTGACATGATTGAAGTTAGTTTAAGTTATTATAGTCCATCAGTAGAGCGCTCATTGAGAAGTCATTCGTCTTCAAACTAGAGCCCGCGCCGGTCACGGTTGTGCGCACTGATCGACTTAAATAACATGGTGGATACCAACACGGTGACGCCCGATTTTAAATCCAAATTAATCTCCGAGATATATATATATATATATATATATATATATGTGCTCCTGGTGTCTATGTAGTAATACGTCGTGCGCTTGTAGTCAGAATATATTAAGGTATACACGCGCCATACTTAAGACATTCTCTACTTTAAATATGATCGCCTGGTACCAAAACAAAACATTGTATTATGCTTCCTATCTCATTATATCCCATGTTAAATATTATTAACTGATGTGACTGCTCTTTTTACTGTCGTTTCATCGACTTTCAAATCACAACGATGATAAAGAAATTTTCACTTCAATGCATACTGCAAAGAGACTTCAATGAGACAGAAATATTCTGTCTCATTCTTTGCCGGCTTCACAACGATTCTAAAGAAGTTTCACTTTAAAACAGTATTTGAATCTGCGAGTCTTCTAAAGATTTTATGACAGCATTTTGCGTTGCTTCTTAAGAAAAAAATTTGCCTCGAAAAGAATTGTCTAAATCGCGGAAACATGGTAGTCGGTTGGAGCCAGGTAAGGCGACTATGACGGGGGCTTAGTAAATGTAGGTCCTGTAGAATTTGACGGTTTCTCGTGTGAGGATTCGCCTTATCATGGAGTGATAATAGTGAAGATCCGTCGACGAACCTGCGGGTTTCCTTGACCAATAAACAGTATCCCTTGTTTATAAGGCATTATGGCGGTGTTTGACCTGGAGTTCAGCCATTGCGATATTTGTTGGCGGTTATTGTGTAGAGTCTATTTTTTATAAAACATCACAATTTACCCCCAAGCCCTTCATTTCTGTGACGGCCAAGACACACGTATTTGAAGATATTTATTTTACCGATTTGATGTAGGCCGCTAGTTCCTTGGTAATTTCATGCGGACCATCTTCTACCATAGCATTCAATTCATTATTATTTTTGTACCTTATTGGTTGGCTTCCTCGGGGTTCATTCTTCAAGTCGGAACTATTGCCCTGACGGTAGAGATCAATTAAAATTGATACTGCCTTACTTACACTCTTGAAATCGTAGTAAAAAAGTACAATGACCACTCTTTAGCGGTGATAAATAGAAATTTTATTGAAAACAACGCATTCAACCGACATCACAGTTTATATAGAAATATAAAATAGGATAGTTTGCAACTTCGTAAAATTTCTAATTTTCAATGCAGTAAAATCTTTACTTTTAAAGGCTTACGTTTTACGTTAAGTCTAGAACGTTCAATCTGTTATATGAATAAAATTTCTATTAAAAAATTTTGAAACAAGGTTTTTTAATCGCCTCAGGCAATTTTGCCTATACTCTAAAGCATCTAAAGCAAGCACATGTGAATAGAGAATAAAATATTATTGTTTGTTTCAGTACTCTACTTTAGCTGTTTTCTTAAAATCGATAAACTGTTATTTCGCTTTTGAACAAACTCAAGAACTGACAAGCTAAGAGCTACTCAAAATCCTACCTATTGACAAACAAGCCCTTTGAAATGGAAAATTATTTCTGCCATTTACAATGCAACAAAATGAATAAAAAAAACTAATAAATAGAATCATGATTCATTTCATTTAATAATGTTTATAGTCAGTCATTTCCAAATCTAAAACAGTTCTGCCGTCTGCATTGAATTTGCTTGCAGGTAATTTCATTAAGAAGCTTTTAAACGACCGAACGAATACAATTTCAATTCACGAAATCATGAATATAACTTAAATGACGAGCTGGTAAAAAAGGCGATGGTACATGCGGATCGTTGAACTTCTTTTTATGTTCGCCATTCAGATATTAATGCGGCCTGATGAGAACTGAATCAGCATCTCTTCATGGGCAAATCTGTTGGGCATATTAACTCTACCGATATAACGCTGCTAAATTGATCTGACAGACTGAAATAGATCGATGTAGTGGTGCCCGGTGGACATAAAGGAATTTTGTAATAAGAATATGTTTTGGATTTGCGAAATGTTTCTTGAATAATAAAAACAACTAGTGTTGTCAGCTATAGATAAGCTATACGTATTTTCATGGGAATCCCATCCCAGTCATCATATCATTCTAAGATCCGTGCTAGAATTCAGCTTGGACTTTACGCCTGTCGCCCCGACTGAAAGACAGAATATCCCATGTAACTGTTATTCATGTAATACTGGCAGTACTGCTCCCATTGAAGTATTGTACTTCAAGCAACTAGACTCTCAATCACGCTCAAAAATTGTCTGCAGAAAAACTCTGCTATCGCGCCTATTAAGCAGAGTTTTCTTTTAGTTGTGATTCGACCGCGCTTTGGACACAATGCCACGCAATAACAAAGTGATCAGTGAAAAACTGTCCAAATAACAGCATATCCAAACATAAAAAGGATGGAGTGTATTAAATTAATAAAAAAAGTTATTTGAAAGAATGTTTTGTTGTTATCTATATAATTTAATGTATACGTTTATACACCGGCGCTCGGACATTTTTTGACGACTTTTATTGTACATAAATGACTGCTCGGGACTATTCTGCACAAACAGTCAGTTCTAATTCTCTTCGAGACCTTATGGCATTTCCATTTCCATTTAAATGTTCTATAATGTCATATAATTCAGTATATCAGGGGTTACATTAAAATTAAACAAACGAATCAATGATAAACTTTATTCTAATTAAATTGTATGTGGAAACATTAATTCTTACAACATGTAACTAGGGAAGGAAACACTAATATACTCTTAATTACCAAATACCTAAACAACAAAACATATGTCTTTCATGGGTTCAAACTAAGAATGGCAAGCGACTGTTGGAAGGGTATATTTCTCATTTAGTTAGTCGAGTACATCGAATATATTACATTCCTCAACGGACCGTCTGATATGAAATTCAATTTAAACAGGACTTGATTTCTGGCTTAATACATCTTTATGCGATAAGTTGTCAATCAATCCGTAAAACTTCATAAATGATCTAACAGCAATGATAGTAACAAATCTCACATTGGTAAAGAGATTTCATTTAGAAATAGCATTTAATTTGAATTAATTTCTAGTACACTAGTCATCGCCACTTAAGAAGCCTTAGTTATGTGGCAACAAGTATTGGGGTTCTTATTTCTTCTCAGGAAGACTTTATTTATACTACAAAAGGTAAAATCTATACCAAAATTACTATAATGTATTAAACACCCTATACAAGAATAGGTTTGTCATTAACAGTTGTTCTTTGCATAAATTTGTAACCATTGTTTTTTTTGTTTTAACAACAAAACGTGCATTTATTAACAAATTAGAAGGAATTCAGATGTTTTGGTCTTTGGTTCTTGAGATTTAGGAAATTTTATTTTAGTAAAAACTAAGCAAAAATTAAATTCAATGTATGTTCAGAGCTCAAAGGATATGAAACTGTCTCAACAAGAGAAATGATTCTAAATTAAGACATACACAATATTTGGCCAATAAATGGCACTTACTTATAAAACAACGATATTAATTAGCTTATAGCAAAGTATCCGTGTGTAGAAAGCGAACTTTAATAAATAGATTACGGAGAAACTGTTAGAAAATTTGTAAGTTTCAAATCATGACAGTCCAAAAATATGTTTCCATAATACAAGAACATGATATGACTAATTTAATAAGTATCTTCCCTTCATCACTGAAACCTCGACGCCAAAATATATCACTACTCATTATTAATACAAAAAATCTTTGAAAACTGTTAATTTTATCAATATTTAATTTATTCCAGAAGGCACATGAATATTTCTTACGAATAAATAAACGGCTACTTAAAACTCAAAATGTAAATACCAAACGATTTGCCGGGAACACAAAATTAATAACCAGAAATAAACAATTACTTAAGACTCTATGAAAATACAACAATATGCATTTAGAAGCCTACTTGACTACTAACATTTAATAGGCCAGCATTATGTGATATGCCATTGTAAACCTTATACGTCAAACTTCAAGTTATGTTTTGACATGTGCATTCAAAAGATTCCTCGCAGACAACATTGTTATTGTTATACCAGATTTTATTTGATTCAATCCCAAATGTTATTTATTGTTGAGGCTATATATGACGGTTCACTTTGGGTGATGTCATATGAAAAAGTGAAAGAATTCTTAATTTCTTCCTTCAGATATAACATTCCTACAAACCGATAACGTTCACAGACTCCAGTCTTGTAACCGTCAGTAAATGTATTAATATTGTAAACACAATTCTTTGATTTAATATTAAGTTTCATATCTGAATATAATGCTGTAGGATGGCACATCAACAGCGTATATACAGTAGCAAAAACAGCACGAGTAAGCACAGGTAAGGCACAACCAACAAAAAAGTTATTTTATCATATTATCACTCAACCTAATGCTTACTCTATACTCAACACATAAATAAAACAGTACAAAGTAACTACACGACCTACAACTACGCTAGAAGTACGAAAAATATATATTTTCATAGAATTAATTTATTGAAAGCTCGTGAAAATATTTTTATCAAAGTTACAGTAAGAATTGTCTTTTATATAATAATACTTGCTAACGATGTTTACGACATCACTGATGACCAATCAAATTGCAATGATAAAACTAAATAATTTTACTTAAGTACTACAACACTCAAACTTAATAATATAAATGAATTATAGAAACTTATCCATGTCTTTAACACTGCTGCTTTCACTTATATTGTTCCAAGTACTTGGCGTAAACATAATTATATCTTTGGAGATAACTCCTCTATTACTTTGGTTGATTCATTTCATTATATGAAGAGGACAGCAAAAACAAAACACAAGGGCTGATCAAAATAAGAAACTAAAACATAATATGGCCTTAGAATGAACGATATCATAAACAATGATAAGTAACACAAAGATGAAAATTGAATATATAGTACAAAATACTTTATAACATATTTATTATTTACATTTAGTGAGACTACACCAACAATGGAAGTCAAACATGATGTCAACGTTATAATATACAAAAGTTACGATTTACATTCTAATTTTAATTTTAAATAGTGGTCATCTTTCTAAATTGATATAAGAAAAGTGGTCCAGATTTTCAGAAACAAAAACAAATCACCTGTCAATATAATACAGATTGACATAGTTGAAGTTATACCGCTACAATATCTTAACTTATACACAGTCATGTAGTACGCAAATAACGGCAAAATCTACGTAAGCTTGGCGATACATTCAAGGCCTAAAACCGAAAAATTAAAACAAAAATATACCAACACATCGAATTCGTGCAAAGATTACATGAAATGAAAATATATTCCTATCGCTAACTTAGTTAGTATTATATAACAGCCACGATCATTAAAACAGTGATTTCAGCTCTGTTTATCACTTGGGGCTTCTCGCATATCAAATAAAATAGCTACATTAACATCTTAAATAGAATTTTATTTGAAGGTGTTTCAATGGTGGACATATCATCATCTTTAGTTGGATCACAATCTATTTCTCGCAATATAGTTTTGGCTATTTCTATCCAATTACTTAAAGAAATGGGATACGTGAAGTACAGATGCGAGACGGCTCCCCAAAGGTGACATTTGCTGTAACTATGAGTTCTCCGGTTCATCCCACTCGACGCTCGCCCACTGTGGAAGTTCGGTTTCGTATTCCCATCCTGGTCCCTGTGTGAATAATATTATTTTGTAATAAACTTTTCGTATTACTATTTCTAGATATAACTTCAGGAATTGTAGTAACTAACTTAATGAAACTCTTGTTGAGAATTTTGATGACTAGAATTTCATTTCGTAAATGGTTTTCTTCGGAAGGGGACGTTTTATATAAAAAAGATTACATCATTTCTTTAATTGCAAAGATGTTTTTAAAGTCTGTAAAATAGTCTCCAGCAGTTCTGAAACTTGTTGCATCCATAATGCAGTTTACAGATAAATTAAAATGCTTAAATACCTTGTATTTCCAAGCGTGCAAGTACATTATGAGATCCCGGGGCCTGGGGTCACGGTAACGAACACGACACTCGTAGCAGTGCGGGTCTGGAGTCAATGGGTCCGCCTGAACTGCTGAGTCTGTCGCAGGCAGCACAGCTGGGGCAGTGCAGCCGGTCTGAGTAGCCACTGTCACTTTCTCAGACTATTGCATAATGAAAAAATAAGATAAAGTAACGGTTATCTTTATATCTATATATATAAAAATGAATTGCTGTTTGTTAGTCTCGCTAAAACTAGAGAACGGCTGGACCGATTTGGCCAATTCAGGTCTTGAATTTTTGTGGAAGTCCAGGGAAGGTTTAAAAGGTGAATAAATAGGAAAATGCTGGTAAATTAAATAAAAACAACAAATTTGTTTTTCCTTTGACGTGTCCATACATAATTTCTATGAGAGAATTTATTGACGCACGGTTTGACAGTTCTGCTGTGAAACAATTTCATTACGACAGCAGGGTGCATATTTTACGAAGTAATTTTTGATGTTATGATATATTATTGACAAATTCATATAAAAACATTATTTTATTTATTATATACAGAACAACGTCTGTCGGGTCAGCTAGTAGCAAATATAATTAGGACCACACGGTTTGAAGTAATATATTTTACTGTTTTATGTATGGTCTTCCAACGATTTTTGTTGTTTTAATGTTCCTAATACAATACAGTCTGTTTGCATATGCAAGTAAAAATACCCGCTTTAAAACATATGTAATAAAAATTTAATATTCATCAACCAAAAAAATTACGATTTTTTACCAAAAATGTCCAAAGTAATAAGTAGTTGCTTACTAGTAAAAGTGGTAAATTTAAAGTTATACTAGAATATTTAAGTTTCACACACGTTAATATAATTATCACACCTTAGCATCGTTGGAGTCTTCGTTCATACCATGCGAGTCGGTGAGAGAGTTTGTAAGGCAGGGTTCCTCCACTGGGGCCTCGGTCGCACTTGATGGACTTGCTAGTGTTGCTATATTCACGAGATAATAAAAATCTATGTTAGATTGTGCATATCATAGTGAATAAGACACAATAAAATTACTTAAAATAAAAGATATTCTACTTTCAAATATTTTTTTATTGCAATTCGCATTAAAATCTTAAGGTGGATAGGTGAAGGTATATTGTACTTAACTTTTTTTATTTGGGGCAAAAAAAGTATTCGTAATGACATTGTTGTGTAACAATAAGGCTTAAAATTAATGTATAAAAAACTACAATATCCATAAAAGAAAAATACAAATAGCTATAGAGTAACGTTTATTATGTATGGTAAAAATAATGTTCGGCTACGTAGATACGCAATGTTATATCTTTAAAATTCTGTTATACGTGGATGCTCATAGTGGAGATGCTAGAAGAATGATCTCGTCATTGTAATTTGTATTAGGAATAAGGTTATAACAAAAAATATTAATTATTATACCATTCCTCGGGCTTGATAATGGCAGTTATTTTGTAATAACCTACTTACCACGCTCGTGTCACTATTATTTATTTAAAATCACTAATGCGCACTGAGTTAGATAGACTTTATTGCAAAATAATTTCAATAGCAAAAAGAAAATCGTTTTTTTTTGGCTGCGATTTACCTAACTTCAATGGAAAGAGTTCTTGACAGAGCGACAAGGAAGTGATAGTTTAAGGGTTTCTAACTTTAAACCTGAGCTTTAAACCTGTAACTTACGAGTCATAACGGTTGATGGAGTAAGTCCCGGAGCTGGTGACTCCAATCTTGGCGAAGATTCTCTGGACGCTGGCCCGTTGTCACATTCATCTTCGCACACTATAATTCAATCGTTAATCTTTTAATATTTACTCTCAACTATGTGTACTTTTAATATTGGAAAGAAGACGTCATTTAATTATTTAGGACATTACATATTTCGTCGTCCTCCAAAGTTACAAATTTATAGAAATATCGCGTTCAGAGAGTTTTATTAATTTATTCCGAACGGAAAATATATTGCCAATTGCTCAATATAAAATACTTTTTATTCAATATTTGTGATAAATATAATTTTCATAATTTTTGAATATTTTGTCTAAAAGCAAATGATATGCGATGTATGTGAATCTTACGAAGAAAATCATAACAAACATATACATTCAGATTTGGCTGGATGAAGGTTGGTTAGTGCTTTTGTCGGATAACACAGTATTACCTGGGTTATCTATAATAATCAATGACTTAATATATTAAAAAGGAGCAGATAATGTTTTAAGCGCTTATTTCACGAATCATAATTAATGCTTTAATTGAGACAATTTTGAAGTATTGTTAATTATAAAATATGTGGCAGTGACAAACACGAGATTATTGTTTTAATCACGCCATTTTTACGTCTTTTCAATGTGTGAGCGTGACGCAAAGAGAACCCATTTCGGTTGTTCTGAATGTATAAATTATATTTATAAATACATTTGTACTTATAATACTTGCATAGGTAGATTTTTTTAAACAAAATGTGCAGTTTCATAGTTGACGAATATATAGTTATATATATAACTATATATTCGTCAATCAATTATATATAAATGTATTTATAAATATAATGTATATATTCAGAACAACCGAATTGGGTGGATATATATACGGGTATATAAGTTCATCATTTAGTTAATCTATCACACCTTTATCGTCAACAGGAGGTTTGGAGAACAGAAGATCATCGTCAGCCGCATCAACTCCAAGCCAGTTCTCAGCATTATGAATAGCTATCAGATCCCTCACTAGTTCTTCGTCAGTTTTGCCCCCCGTATCTCCACCCTTGCCTCGTAGGGGGCCAAACACGGGATGATTGTATAACGGATCATTTACTACGGGGTAACCTGAAAAAATCATTCATTCATTAATTCATTAAACCTGAAAAAATCAATAACATTACAAGATATTTGGCCATTCTTACAATTAGAATTCTTTCTATTTCTTATCATTCGTATCGTTGACTATGATTTTGTCAATCAAAATGTGAAACAGTTATTACTAAAATTGTACGAATAGGTACTTGAATATTTAAATGAGTGCCAAGTGGGTATCTTGTATTATATATTGTGTTGGTGGTACAATAGGTAGAACCGTATCAACGGAGAAATCCTCGCCTTCCACCATTTTGAATTCATTTGTACGTTTATTCGACGGTTTGTAAGATCTTCAACGATCTAGTTTTCCCCTGGTTGCGTATGTAGGCTAGTTTGTCCTCCTTTTCCATAAAAAATGTTCTTCCCACTGTCCCCAAATTTTCAGGATATATGAGTAGGATATATAAACAAAAGAATGATCATTCAAATCGTCACGTCTTAGTCTATTTGAGTTCTTAATCCATTTTGAATTTCAAATTGTACATTATGTCTCCTTAGCTGATGGAAGAGACCACGTGATTTTATAACGGCCTTATTAATGTAATGTGATTGGCTGAGTTTAACTCCTATTTCGAATTAAATCTAGCCAGTTGGATTTTATTTCATAATTCCAAAATTATAATAATATTCCGTGCACCAGGTTATTACAAAGAACTTCATAAACAAAAACTACGAGCACCCTCTAAAATGAGCATAAAACTTCATTTTCGCAATCGAGAAAAACAGGTATTCTTTTTTAAAAATATCTGCCGTGGCGAGTGGCCTATTGTATACTAAGGCAGCTGCGGTAAAATTAAAAAAAGAAATTTTAACAAGCACTGGAAATGAAAATTGGCAACGCGATGTTGGAGCATTCTTGCTAACGATCCCGACTTCATAATTGCATGCAGAAGAGTTTATGAATGTGAGTTTTCACTGTATTGTGGCTCGTTTGCCAGAACTTCCACACGGGCTTAATTCTGAATAATACTGATCTGATAAAAGGGATTACTTTACTTTTTCCGACGATACACTCTAAAGTGGATTAAACATGAGTTGTGCACACAATGTATGTTGCTTGCGTATTGCGAGGGCGAAGATTTGCATTATTCATCGTGTTGCAAAAATATAACACCTCTGTATGTGTTCATGTGGAGTATCTATGTTTTTTTTTATAATATTTATCATGAAGAAACTCTAAAACTTGAGGCTATTTATTTAATAAGGTTGACCGCATATTTAAAGTACCTAATCTTTGCACAGACTTTTTATATCGCTTTTCAAGAAACACAAAATATAACACTACAAGTTTTCTATCGACTCAGTTAAGATAAATAATGATATAAGTAGTTAAAAAGACACTACATTTTGAAAATGTAGTTTAGATTGCGGTAAATCCTTATTAACGCCTTTATTCAGCGATATAGTTAATAAATAACTTTCAAAACGACAATATTACATCTATATACAGCGTAACGTTCGTCATTTTGAAACACAGTGCATTGACTTTTTATTATTTTATTTTCCTACATATTACTTTAGTACTGTAATCTTAAAACAATATAACATGATTTATGCAAGGCTGGTGACACATGCTAGATCTTACCATGGGTACGAGTATAAGAGTTTTGATGCTACGCTGCATTTTATTTAAATTATTTTTAAGAAGTAGTATTTATATATATTAAAGTGATGTTAACCTTAATTTTATTGAATGCCGCAAGTTTACTTTATTACCAAAATTTGGATCTTCCATGAAGGAAAGGGATAAACTTTCTGTATACTTTGACTTATACTCTTCTGCATATATAAATCGAGAAGATATAAACTTCTGTCATTAGAAATATGTTCAAGACAAACAAATTTGATAATTATAACATGTTTAATAAGGGCGTGCGTAAATTACACATAAGATACTTGACAAAGATACGGAAAATAAAAGTGCGACAGATTGTTATATAGTTGACCCGACAGACGTTATTCTGTACAATTAATTTGTCAATAATATTTCATAGCATCAAGAATTATTTCGTAAGATATGCTGTTCTTATAACGAAATTGTTTCACAGCAGAACTGTCAAAAATTCTCTCAAAATTCAAAATTCTCTCATAGAAAATATGTCCATACAAAACAAATACTGGAATAAAAAGCTATTGTATCTCTCAAGTTGGACTAAACTGCAGTCCATGAAGTCATCCTCACTAAAATCCGTTCATTAATTTAAGGGTTGACTGGAAACAAATATTAGGACACTGGATTTATATAATATATTGTAATAAATAAAGATATAAAAATTATTGTAATTCCGGTACCTAAAACAACTCTTATGCTCAATAGCTTCGAAAAATTTGGAAACAGGATGCGAATTTGACCTAAAAACTCTTGTTAGTAAAACTCACCCAGGTACTGCAGATGTACTCTTATCTGGTGCATTCTTCCAGTCTTCGGCCGGCACAGAACCACGCTAGTTTTACTTTTCTCGTTGTATCCTAGACGTTTGAATGTCGTCGAACAGTCCTTGCCCTTGGGTGATACTTTGCAAACTCCAATCTTGTAGCTGACAACTTCGATTGGTTCGAGACATTCTATTTCATCGCTGTAACATTATTTACGTTTTGCAAAATTTAGACAGTCAACAAACTAGAAAATTATACATTTTGGCCCACGAACTACCGATCAACTAGGCTGAGATCTATAGAGCTTATTTAGACTTTGCTTAGATTTTACTTAGTACAACCTAGCTGAGTGTAAGTTGACATAATGATAGATTTCGTTATTATTGTCATTTGACAGCTGAAATTATGCTAAGCGTAAGCTAAGACAGCCCAATGCAAAAGGCAAGTTCTCGTTTTATTACACTCAGCAAAGTTTTACGTAAGTAAGGTCTGAGCAAAATCTAAGTACGCTCAATAGAGCTCAGCTTTAGTGAGGAAAATCTGAGCTCAATACTGTAGCTTTACGTTATTCATATATATTTTCATGACAGACAGCAGTTTATTTAAAGTCCATTTTATGAACACTACTGCCATATCGCTCCCAAATTTTGTCTAAATTGGGAATTATTTGACACCAATTGTTAAAGACAATAAAATAACTACTAGCACTCTCTTTAATCTATTCGTGTTTTTGTTTGACATTATTCTGTACTGTGTAACATCAGCAATAACAAACATGTTAAGTACCGTTTAAGAATATGGTTGAACCATTTGACTATTTTTAGATGACGTCATAACTTTAACTGTTAAACGTAACCATCCAATCTCCTCCGGTTTAAGCTAGCTAATGTTAAATAGCGACCTGTCGTATGTTTCAAATAAATATTCGATATTGACTTGATATTTCACTTTTTAAATTCAACTATGCCAAGGAAAACAATGATGCAACACATTCCACAGTCTATGCTATGTCAGCGTTACTGATAACTTAAAAATTTGACGTAAACCGTAACTTTAATAGCTAATATGCTGCAACCCAGCCTAAGTAATAATTCTCATGTCACACTAACATTCCATAAAAACATGAACAAAACTAATGAACGCTGTAAAATATTTTTTGCAAAGAGTATTTATTGATTTTGATTGTTTCATATGCTCTGGAGTTTTATTAACCTGAATTTTTGTTTGAAATGTTTTCGATGCTTTATTGATGTTGAAATACTGTTACAGGGACTACATAATCGAAAATTTAATACTCTCACAAAATAAAAATAATTGAATTACAATTATTGTTGTTAGCAGCAGTAAGATGTTATCATGAAGAATTTAAAATTAGATAATTTAATGAAATGCAATGATCTGTTATAGTTTTTGACTAAATATAATTTTTTTGACTTATATAACACACATTGTTATCATTCAAGTATTTTATTTGCTTTGTGAATCAATATTTCTATTAACTTATATGTGTCGCAGGTATATTGTCAAAGCCGTGTTATTACAATTTCACTAGTGATATTATAATTAAACGGTAGATGGTCAATTGACTTCTTACAATTTAACGGCCTGGTTTTAGTGATATTGTAATGTCACGGGTACACTATAGTGATATTGTAAGGCAATGATATTTTGACAATTTTTTTTGTCGTTACTTTATGAGGCCGTCTTTGATTGGTCTGTTTCTTGTGTTTATTGTATAATAATTATTTTTAATTATGTATTAGTATTATTAACTAATTGTTATCTAAGCGAATCAGCCTTTGTTCACTAGTGGGTCTAATAGACAAATTTAGACTGTTGACCTCATCGCACGAGTCGAGCGTAGCGTGCCGCGGCAGCGGCCGGCGGGTGCCAGAAACGAATCGGCCCTTGTTCACTAATATATTAACAATAATTTCAGATGATAAATTACATACACGCTCCAATGTTTACTATTATTGGTTTGCAAATTGCGTATGAAAAAAATTTACCAATCAGAACGCTCGATTTTTTATAATATCACTATAGTTTACCCGTGACATTACAATTTCACTAAAACCAGGCCGTTAAATTGTAAGAATGAAGTAGATTGACTATCTACCGGTAAATTATAATATCACTAGTGAAATTGTAATATCACGGCTTTGACAATATACCTGCGACAAATATAAATCATAAGGCAAAATTTAACATAAAATGCCATTTATTTACTATGTTTGTTGCAGATTATGAATTGTGAAATAATCACTTCACCAACATAAAAATTATCCTTTATAATAAAGATATTAAATATGCTAACCCATTTAAGTACTGGGGTGTTAAATGTCAAACCCTTTTTAAGAGAATGTTAATGTCGAATAGCAATTAACATTTTGAAGCGGCGTCGTTATGCGTACAATACGTACTCGTAATTAACTAATGGGCGGGCATTAAATCTCGCTTGACACGAAGATGCCCGACTGACAAGATTTAAGCCCTCTAATATTGTATTATGTAGAATAATACGTCATTGCATGTCTGGACTGTCATAATATGGCACGATTTGGGTCTTGGTCAATACTCATTTGTTCACTCAATTGTTTTTATACTGATTATCTCACGGTTAATACGGGTCATACAATATGAGTCACTGCCACTAAAGTTATGTATTAAACGTAACATAGCATAATGTTTCAAGTGACATCAAAAAGAATTCTAAAGGAAACAATTTTAAGAGGATAAATGCCTTTTATGTCTTTTAGCATGTGATCGTTGTATGTATGTCCCAACAGTGGGACAGGATGCCGGCTAGATTATGGGTATCACAACGGCGCCTATTTCTGCCGTGAAGCAGTAATGTGTAAGCATTATTGTGTTTTGGTCTGAAAGGCGCCGCAGCTAGTGAAATTACTGCACATACGCGACTTAACATCTTGTCTCAAGGAGACGAGCGCAATTGTAGGGCCGATCAGAATTTTTGGGATTTTGAAGAATCCTGAGCGACACTATATTGTAATGGTCAGGGCATTTCAATTAGCATCAGCTGGACGTCCTGCTCGTCTCGTCGTAGTAAAGTAGGAAAGTAGATACATCGTGTGTACAATTTTAAAAATAAAAAAATTAACAGGAAAAAGAAATATGTGGCAAATGTAAGACTGATAATTAAATCAAGATTCTCCAAAGAGGTGTGGCTGTCGTTTCTTACTTACGCCAGGTGTCGTAACATTTTATCATTCCAGGTGACATTTCGTTGAGAGACCTTCCAGAGAAGCTTCCTTTCCCCTTCTATGGAAGGTGTCTCAACGAAATGTCAAATGAACTTTCCTAGATAGCTTTGAATAAGTTGTCACAACTATAAACTACAATTACTTGAGTGTAAATTCGTGAAATAAAGAACTAGATTTTTAATTATGACAAAAATTTTACCATCGATATTTGAATATCTAAGTAATTTTACTTCATCTTAAACACAATGGCACGCAACGACTATTTTCTAAAAATCATTCCACATAAAAGAAAGACAACCAAGAAAACACCTTAAAATTATTGAAAGGAATCGTGTTAGACCGTGCCATGAGCCCTGATACTTACTCTGGAAACTCTCCGTCGACTCTACAAACATATTCTTTCTGCACTTGTCGGTTTCTGATCTGATGCTCCATTTGCCTCGCCTTCTTTGGACTTCTCCCGAACAATAAGAGACCTATAAAATATAATACTTTGAGAAACCATTTCGAAAGTATACAATATCGTCTACTACTTTTTGGGTTTCGTTGTAACTAATTAAAAAACACCAAAACAATGGTGTTAATTGTTTTAATAACGGACAAATAAAAATATGTTGCGTTTTCAGATTCTTAAAAGTTATTTTATATTTTTTCTAATAATTGCTTACAAAATGCTCGCAAAATACCTTTGTATATTTACGGTGTGTGTGGATGATGCAGCTACTGAAGTCAATAACTTTTGTTTTGTATTCATTAACATTTACTTTTTTGACTTACTACTCGTGTAAGGTATTGATTATTGGACGTTTGTTGCATAACTTTACATATTAAATTGTTATTGAAATGATTTTTAAAACGATGAAAATGTAAATCTTGATTTAAAAGAGTGGCAATCAGTTTCATGCTACTTCTTCTCATTAGCTCAACCCTTTACATTTCTTAGCGGTAGATTAAGTAAGAAAATTTTTATTTTGATAATGTCATTTCCGTGATCTAAATGAATAAAGTCATTTTGATTTGATTTGATTTATCTTAATTTCATTAGGTAACATGCCGAGATTTAAGTCAACGCTAACCGAGTAAAAACTAAAAGCACAGCTAGTAGTTAATAATACTTTGTAATGACTATGTTTAGTACAAGAATTGTCCAGAGAAGTGGGAGAAAAAATAACCATCGTGAATCTTACGTTGCGTTTTTAAAACGATTTTTTTTTTAATTATTAACACTTGTAGACGATCTATAGATACAACTTAGAAAAGAACTTATTTTAATTAATGAAGTGAATTTAAAGTAAAAGGGGACGAAAAGTAAGCATTTTGAATAGCTGTTAAAGCTTCGTAAACAAAAAGTTTAAACTAATTTAGCATAAAAAAACAAAGTACAAAGTACACATGTCAGAAGTGAAACCTCAATTGTGCATGAACCTCTAAACTGCATATGAAGTCCTGGTACATGTTGCTAGGATGACACATGATTTCAACCGCTATGAAAGACATTACTAACACCGCTACCATATTTATGTCCTCCTGGTGTCTATGCAGTTATAAGTCGTGCGTATGATATAAGAATATATTAAGGTATACCTAGTCGCGTCATTCATAAAAATAAAATAGTATCCATATTTCTGTCTTATTCTTTGCCGGCTTCATCCTACACATTTTTGAATTTGTGTCTCTTACCCGTCGTTTTTTCCGTTGCATTCGGTTTGAAATCACAACAATTCTAAAGAAGTTTCACTTCAAAAAATAACGAAAAAATTTGCATCTTCATTTTGCGACCCTTGTCCCTCGACGAACCTCGAAACAAATTAATTTACTAAAAAGCATTAGCTCAATTCGAGAGTTTAATTAGCTACAGTAGCTGCCGCTATTGAAAATATTATTATTACTTAAATACAATTTCAACGAGATATAAACTCAGATATTTCTGACGCTTCACAAGAGTTTATTTGTCTAATTAAATCAGCCGACATCTGTCATCGTTCGCCTTATAATTCCCTGCAGAGGACTGTTCAAACAAATAAAATATTAACGAAACTCACTTTGAAATTGCCAGGCACGTATCACAATTTACAAAAGGGCCATTAAAGCCTTAAAATTTATGTGTTTCCTTGCGACTCGGCTAAAATATTTACATCTTGAATACACAGTAGGTGCAAAGATTTGAATATTTTTAATTTTGAATTACAGTTTAATACATTTAAATAACAAACGAAGGTATTAGTGCCTTAATTCAAACTAGAAACTCAAAATGTATTCTTTATTATGTGTTTTACTGGGGCTCCTAGAAATAGTTCGCAATTACTGAAGGGCACGCATAGATTATACCTAATAGTTTTCCATAATTTCATATAAATGTTATATCAGATTTTTTTTTAAATCATATTAGAACAATCAGACGAAATCATATAAAAATAACAAAACCAAGGTCATTTTAGTATAAAAAGTACAGAGCTCAGTTTTACTTAATCTTTTTACTTAATTTTTATCGTTAATCGGTCGGTATTTAATATACGGCCGTTTTCAATAACCTATGTATCTTTAGTTTAACTTACGGATACATTGCTGTCATCGTTCAATGACAAGATCTTATAAAGGTATGTTCAATATAGTTATAGTCCAATGCTATCAGTCAATAGGTTATTGAAATGTAAGTAAGCGTAAAAGGATATATTTGTCTACCTCTAGTTAAGTTAAATTAAGGATAGATAGGTTATTGAAAACGGCCGTAAATGTTTCAACAACTAACGTTCCGATATTTGCTACTAAACGGACGAATTATTTATTGACATACACGATCATACAATTTCCTTTTTTTATGAGAAAAAGTGAAGAAAAGAGCAGGATGTTCAGCTGATGGTTATTGATACACTCTGTCCACCACAATAAGATACCACAGAGTCTAGAACCCAAAATTCTGTGCAGCATCGCCAATGCACTCATAACTTTAAGATGATAAGTCACAGTAGCTTCAACAAAAATAAAAAATCAGTATGTACTCGAGACCATATGGCAGAAGTAATAACATTATCAAGGCGAGGTTAATAATACGAAACAATTTGTTCAACTGCGGTTATGTCTACAATATGTGATCATAGAAACACGCTATCAAAGATAATTATAAGATTAACTAATTAGATTATTTTTAAGTTTAAATTACTTTAATTATATAAAAGTGACAGAGCCGTGGGAGGAGCCTGCCTAGTGCTAACCGCTGCGTGAGTGAGAGAAAAGGAAGCCACAAAGCCAGACAGACTGGCGCCGTAACGCGTTACGTTACGAAACGGTGGACATTCCCATTCCATATGAAGTTATCACTTCACAAACGAATTTAAAATTCTCTACTTTTTATATAAATAAAGAAATTGAATGTTTCCGTCACCAAGTCTATCCAATTATATATCAAAAACATGATAAAAACCAGAATGTTTTATTAAAATGTTTAATTAATTGTTTTTAAATATGTGGCTACAAATTTTAGACTTCTAGTTCGGCCCTGTTAGTACTTTTATAGATTTATAGGACACCGTTAACAGTTAAATCAAACATACTCAAAAGGCTTTTAAAGGATCATAACTAAAGCCTCCGCGTCAATATTAATGGATGAAGAGATTTCTGTTCGGAAGAGTATAAGCATTTTCTCGGAGAACTGTGTTCATGAATATAAAGTATACAACTCTATTATAGAGGAGACCAAAGTTTCTCGTAGAAACTAAGTTAGGAAATATTATTTCCCTACGTCAGCTTGTTTGGTGCATTATGGAATTGGAAAAGAGCTATACATATTATAGATATGCTTGTAAAAGAAGATCCCAGAAAATGTTCAAAACAAAATTATAACGTTATTCAAAAGAATTGTTAAAAAACTTTTGTGTGCTAAAGGTTACTATAACATAAATGACTTTCTTAATGATACCACAGATTGGGAATGGAGTGACCGCCCTCAAGCTATTAAATAATAAGTTTAAATGTACAATATTACTTTGTAAACATATTTATTCGATGAAAAAAAAAGCCCGCTGAGTTTGTTGCGCCCATTCTTCTCAGGTCTGAGGCATTCATTTTGGAATGGGGGGTAGTTTTTTGACTTTCAATTAGTGATGTAACATCCTATTTTGAATAAAAATATTTGAATTTGAATTTGAATACAAACATTAAGAAAAATGTAGACGCTAGGAGATTCATAAAAAAGATGAAGCGCAAAATTAATGTAACATTTTAGCTTTATAGTAACTATCAAGCAATGGGTGCGGGTTCGATCCCCACTATTATTACTACTATTACTATTACTATTCTATTTTATGTGCTAAAAAGTATAATTAATAAAATCCGCCGACTGTTCATAAAAATAAGGGTCACGAGATGAAGACTGTGTCGTTATTATCAATCTCCACATTACTAAATGTAAAAAAACTCAATCGGCGAAGCTTTATTAATTATGTAAGGATGACTACATACCATCACCAGTGGGAGGCTACTTTGCACCGAATGCCGGCTAGATTATGGGTACCACAACGGCGCCTATTTCTGCCGTGAAGCAGTAATGTGTAAGCATTACTGTGTTACGGTCTGAAAGGCGCCGTAGCTAGTGAAATTACTGGGCAAATGAGACTTAACATATGTCTCAAGGTGACGAGCGCAGTTGTAGAGCCGCTCAGAATTTTTGGGTTTTTCAAGAATTCTTAGCGGCACTACAAGGCAGGGCATATCAATTACCACCGCGTCCCTTATTTACACACATGCACATCACTATTTACGCAACGATAATCCATTACAATGAAACTGCTATAATAATCCTCACCTGACGTGAGCCTGTCAAGCCTGTGAATGGTCCTCAGGTTCTTCAAGTTGTACTCCTTGGCGAGAATAAACACGACAGTATTATGCCTGTACCGACCGCACGGATGTACCTGCACAAACAAACATGGGATAACTCTCAAGACACACTTCAATTAATTCAATACGCACTTGAAGGTTTCTTTATTGATATAGAAAATAAAAGATTAAGAGGAACTAGAAGCGATAAATTGATACAGAACAGCTAAAGAGGAAATTAGCTATTAAATTATTATAACTTTCGACCGTCATTATTAAATTATTTATTAATACGGATTTACTCGGCACAACTCGTCGGTACCGACTAGTTTCGGACCAATCGGAGGTGAGTGTGGTAGGTTCGCGATAACGTCCCACCTCTTACTACTACTTACTAGAGTAACAGATGGGACGTTATCACGAACCCACCACAGTATTAATAAATAATTTAAGGAAATTAGCTTTTAATGAATTGAATATAAAATTTTACTATAACATATCTTTAATCCCGCGGCGTGTTAACAGACTACAACGTATATGTAGCTTTTAAGGCTTTCTACCAAGAAGTAGAAAATACAAATCTAGTTCCACTCAGTGTTAATCTTATTTTTTCCTCAAAATTTATTCAAAACGTGCAGTTATTCACAAACAAGCGTGATCGCATACTACGTGGCAAAGCATAATATAATATGAAACTTCCCTTCCCATGTCAACGCATAATGATGTGCAACTTTCGTGGCTCTTGACATGCAAATTGTGCTGTTAAGAATCCATTCACATCGGATTGCTCGAAGAAATTCTCTTTTCGAAGGCAATTTTATACTCAGAGCTGATAAAGTCTCATAAAAGAAATCACTCAATCACAATTATTGCGAAGGAGAGAATCACCGCAGGCTTCTTCTGATTGTTGGTAAACTTGTTGAGATAAATCCTTTTGTAAACGCTTCTTATAAGAGGCAAAATTTATATTTAATACTACTTGTATTTAATGTCAAACATTTCGTGCAATTCAAAAACGTAAGTTACAGCGTACTTTATCTCGTAAATAAATCGATGCGAACATCTGAATGCTGTTTGTAGATACGCTGTTCGCTCAACGCTGAAACTTTTACGCTGTAGTCAGAAATTCCATTTGCACAGAGCCCGTGTAGAGATTTTTGCTGTGTTTGGAAAAAAATACTGATGGAAAATATAAATGTTCCAAGAAATGAGGAAGAGATCATGCAGTCACAATCGGGGTCGTTGTTGAAAACGATTGGCATTCATGCTTGCCTAGTCTTTTGTTGCTGACTCACCGGCAGCGAGCATGGCTTGTCTAGCACGAGGAGGTCCTCATCAGCATAAATGATGCGCAAGGGGCTAGCGAGCACTGGAGTTTCGTGCCTGACCCACCATAAAACAATTTAAAATTTTGTATTAAATTACTTATACATGGGCTTCAGCACCCTGCCATATCAATAATATTTTATTAGCATTGAATGTAACATCTGTATAAAAACGAAAAGATTGTATGATTAATTAAATTAATTAATATATTTCTATCCTGTGCATACTGATGCAAAGTAGTGACTTTTTCAATTAGAAGATATTATGTTTTAAGCATTTCTATAACTACCATGAATATAAACATAAGCATAACATATATTATATGAACTTAATTTTTCATAAGACAAAAATCGCTAAGCATCAATACAGTTATAGATTTATTTCTACAGATAAATATACATGCTACAGTGAAAAAACTATTTGTGATCATTAAGATTTAAGGCTCTGCCTAGTAAAGTTAGTTTTCAAAACATTTTATGTACCTACGCACTCAATAAGATATACTTCTTTTGCGTAACAAAACAAAAATTCTTAATTGTTTTTTATTCCTCGTCCTATGTTAAGTTTGAAGGAAGAACAATATAAAGATGGTATTAATAATAATCAGTAAAATTGTGTTAATTCAGTCCGAAGTATGACAAAAATGGTCTAGTTGACAAACTAACGTCAGGGTGTCTAATTTGCGTGACGGTGTGCGCGCGCATCGTAAAAATTCTCTCTGATTATAATTTTTCCGTACCTAATGCGCCAAGTGAAGCATGTCTCCAAAAATCTATCTTATATAACTACAAGTCAGTGCTTAGGTATTTCTAATAAAAGCAAGCAGAAAATTATATATTATATACACAGAATGTACATTGGGCCATTACCTAGGTGGTTTTAAAACCACAGTATGAAAGCGAGAAATTATTTCGCTTTGAAATATCTTTTAATGGCTGTCCTGTGGACTGGCCTTGCAATGTCTAGCAGTGTGACTTTATGACTCATTCCACTTGGTTTAATGTCTTTAGTGTCACCAGAGGTGAGTTCAAGACACAACTTTCGTTCATTCAGCACATGTATGTTTAGATAGGCGACCTCAAATAACCTTGAGTTTTAACAAATACAAGTCGTAGTTAGTTGATTCTTTGTCCGTTGAAATTGGCCACAAAAATATTTATATTTTATGATAAATATTTTTTGCAAAATCTACTTTTTAATTCATTGAAACAATTTAGCTACCTGTATATAGTTTAAATATTTAAAACACTTAACATTTTTGCATTAAAGATATTATTCTTATTTTTTAATTTAATAAACAAAGTTTTTGATTATCTGAATAGGACACCAGCGTTAGTCCTACTAACACGGCGGCTTTCACAGCGGCTGGGTTGCATTAGATAGATAAATATAGAATGTATAATGGGAAAGGAAAATAATATTATGACATAAACGGAATGTTCCCTGAAGGTTAATCAAAGTATTGGTGAATAAAATTACAAATAGATTTCATAGCTTATGGCGGACCCACATACAACGTACGATGGCGAAAGAAAACTAACTAACTAAAGTGATTTTGTATATCGATGTTGTATAATTTAACTAATTTTAAATAGTACTATATTTAATAGTACTGTATATCTTCTGCCATTTTATAGCAAATATAAATCCAAAGTAATGGAGATAAAATGAATCAGAGGTGTCGTGTGCAATCGAATAAGCCGCTAGAAGCCATACTAGTCTGGTGCAAATTGAGTCACTGCGTCACGATATCGATAGGGCTGCCACCTTAAACTTTTTTATAGACATTAATCGATCGAACACTTTAGTTACTATAAACAACAATTAAATTAAATTTATTTTAAGGTTATTTTTGTAAAACAATTATTATCTCCGTAACTGCAAACTAACTATTTGTAGTTACGTTGTCTCGCACTACTGCATCTGTTTTCTGTTTAGTTTTATGTAAGAAGATAATTTATTCATATAATTTATCTATCTAATATTTATTAGTTTCTTAAACATATATAATATCTTATATAATATATTATTCAAACAAAAGCACTATTTCAACAATACACAGCATATACATATTGAACTTTTCACTAAATCCATTAAATTTCCCTTATAGGCTATACACAGCACTAATATTGCACAATACGTCAGCTGTGTAGCTACAGATATACTGCTATAGCATTTCGGTGACGCAAACTCACGAGATTTCACCCATCCAACAAGACGCGTCTAACTAGTCATGAGCATGTCGGTGACGCAAACCCATAAGTTTTTCCCCTACGAAAAGGTGCCAAACGCGGCTAAAGAAGTTTTCATTTCAAAAATAAATTGCCATTTGACAAATTATGTCGTAATTTCCAAATAAAGGGATGAAACATAACGCAGCGGAATAAATTTCCATCTTCAAGACATCTTGTATATCTTAAACATACTCAAGAATAAGGGTGCCTCTTTGGCATTTATTAAGCTTAACATTTTAGTATTTTTATTACAGCAGTTGTAGTGTAAGTCTTGAATAATGGAAGGATACATACCCTTCTTAATACGCCTGTAATTTAAGTAGACAACCCTATCTTAAGTGGATAGTTTATTTTTCACTTTATTAAATACTCACAGAGAGATTTTCCGTCTCCGTTTGTGACTTGGCAGACCCTGCTCGTAAAAGGGGTCGACAATACACTCGAACAACTCTAGATTTTAAACTCTTTTAATTATTTATACATATTTAATTAGTGTCACAAATTATCATTTTAACTTCACGATGGAATTTATATTTATTTATTATTTAAATGAAATACGTTTTAAAGGACCAAAACGTGTATGCTTAACTTCACAATAAAAAAACTATGACAACTATCTCCACAACTGTCATCCGCAGTCCCCCTGAAAATGTGATCCTGTAAAGGCCACGAATCGTCGGGTTTATTTAAAATTTTACGGGAAATATTAAATAACAGCATGACGTAGAGCTGTGATAGAAAACGCATTTTAATCCTTTTAAAATTTTAGCTGTCGTAATAAAAATATTGATTTTCTAAATGCCGCTAAACTTGCCGTGAAAATTCAGACGGTTTAAGTAGCGACACGAGTAATGTCGACATTAGAGAAAGGGAATATATATATATTATGTACATATAGAAATAGAACACTCACGACGTTTATCCAAAACACTGACAGCATACATGGTTATACCTTCTAGCTTCATGGTAGGTATTATTTTCATTAAAGGCATAAAAGGCATTTCTTTATCAAAATTAATTCCTTAGTAATTATTTTTGTCATCATATTATGTCATTTCTAACACTATCGCCAGTTCGGAAACAAATGGCGCTCTGAGAGAGAAGAATCGGCGCAAGAAACTCTCCCAGCATTCTTTTTTGGGCTCTTTTGAATAAAATATACAATATTGTACTGTCATTGTTATTGCAATGAAATAATCATAATCTAGTACCAGGCACCCAGGCTGCCTGATCACTTAGATATTCAGCTGTGGAGTAGTAGGATTTACAACAGAGCCATTTTTTTAAAAAACATTTATTATACAATTTTAGTATATTATGTATCTTATGAAGCCTACTACAATTAGTTTCAAATAATCCCTTATTTCTTGTGTTATAAAAATCAGATTCTCTATTTAGAGCAAAAAGATTCCCTTTAAATTAAGTTACGCTTTACTTTATTGCCACCACATGTGAAATACTTATCTCTAAAAAGTTCTGACGGCTATTTGAGATCTTCACCATCATTTTCACTTCATCAAATGATACTTTCTGTATAGAAATGTTGTTGGAAAAACTAAAAACGCTATATATATATATGCCTAGATATAAAAACTGTGGAGTTCCCTTAATTATCTTATTTTTTTACAATGGGAACAATCTGGGAGTATACCCTGCCAAAAGAAAAAAATGGTTAATTAACGGCGGAGATTTGTGTTCTTTAAGACGTTTTTACAGATACCATCAATGCATTATATTGTACTATTTAAACACATTTTTTTAATTAGTATCAATGATTCATCGGGAGTATCATCATTATTTTCCTTAGATAAACAAGATTGGTTTTATTTTAATTGACTTTTCTTTGCTTTACTTTTTTTTATATAAAATACATAAATTTTTTCTCCTTTTATTTGGAAAACGTGTTTTAAATATAATTTTATTTATGCTTGATGGGATTATATTTATATATATAAAAAAAAAAACAATTTTTAATATTATTTCTAATTAATAGTAATAAGTAGGACATCCTCTCATTTTTCGACCATTATTGTATGTTCGGTGGTTTAAACACGCTATGTACAATAACTAGGCATTTAATACAATGGCCGACCAATGAAGTTAACCGTAACGTAAGGCCAGACCACAACCGGTTCCCTGTGAACAATATAACACAAATTCATCGCCCTCCGTATAGAGATGGTTGATCAATCAAAATAATCGCCATGGTAACTCATTTGATTCTTAATCACAATAATATTAACATCTTTCTACTACAACGAAACTTTAGGCGTAAGACACATTGTGCGTTTATATAAACGCAATGGCGTTTTAATACCGCTTTTCAATCTTTGCCATCTTTGAAACTGATTTATTACCTACGTAAGAACGTAAGTCGCTATTTAGTTATAATTAAAAAAATAATTGAATGTGAGTTGAAATTTTGAATACTTTTGTAAAAAAAAAATGGTTTTTAATGAGCCTGTCATAATTTAAGCCCGCTGACAAACAAAGGAACATGAAGGACTCTTCGAGTATGAAAAACTATCGTTAAATTCAATGGAAAAAATTGGAGATGATATTTTGATAAATAATCATATGGAATCAAATGCTTCTCTAGTTTATGAATACTATCAACATATGAGGATAAAAAAAATATTTGCATGCGGACTCCGAGATTTAAAGTTAGAAGTTCTAGAACGGAACGCATACGAAATCGATTTGAAAGTACTTCCGAAAAATGCTTAACACTGTTCGCTTAATTCATTCCGGTATTATTATGTGCATGACTGCTAAGGATATCATGATACAGTTAACAACCGCATCGTATGTTCGTTACCTAACATCACCAATAGCTGTAGAAATGCGAAATAAATAACAAAAAATACAAAGTATTCTTTGCTTTTTATATCATTACTTGTTCTTTGATTACATTAATATATTAAAGGACCCTTGGGGCAGATAAGCGCGACGAACGGAACCCACAATACGTCGCTCAATTTATTTATCTTATTATTCTCGCCTCAGGGATAAGGGATGATGTGTTTTATTTTACTAATCCATCTCTGTAAAGGTATTGTATTGTCATCAGCTTCAGCGATTGCTTTCGCAACATTTTTTGCAAAAATAAAGACATCAAAGTTTAAAATAGATACTAATCAACTACTTTGTATCAGATTTAAGGCTTCTGTATTGAATACGCTCATTTATACAAACAAAAAGTTAATAAGCATTAGGTACTTGATGTCGTCTTATATAACTTATTAATAATTGATCCCATTGCTAATAAGATCCAATTACTATTACATTACATTATCCTCTAAATGCATATGAATTCCTGGTACGTGTTGCTAGGATGACACATGATTTCAACCGCTATGAAAGACATTCCTACCACCACAAATATTTATAATAATATGTTCTCCTGGTGTCTATGTAGTAATACGTCGTGCGCTTGGAGTCAGAATATATTAAGGTATACACGCGCCATACTTAAGACAATCTCTTCTTTAAATATGATCGCCTGGTACCAAAACATTGTATTATGCTTCCTATCTCATTATTATTACTATTACAATTTTACTCTTGATTTTTTCTCTTGATTGATTCATTTTAAGAAAATTATTAATTTCAGTTTTTATACGTCTATTTTCAGATCGTTAATTCTATATAATTGTTTGAGTTTCATTAAGCATAAAAAGTTGATACTAATTACCGACTATCTTTGGGCCATCAACGAACAAAAATCTTTCCTAAATTAAAAAGTGATAAAAAATAAATCTATAATATTCCTTTGCTCCTTTACCTCAAATTAATTCACAAAGTCTCAAAAGGTTTTTTTCATAAATGAAATAAGTCTTGTACCTAAGTGCTTGTACTTAGAGTTGTTAGAGGTGCTCCATCATTGTCGACCGGAATATTTCTTGCAAAAGGGACCTCTTTGCGACGACGCTAAAGGGCTTTGAAGGCTTTCAATGGCAGAAAAGCGGATTTTAACCGCGTCTTATGTGCTTTAAACGAGACCCGTGAAACGTGAACGATAAACCGTTCAAAATGAAACACGGAGACGACTCTAACAACAAAACACTAATAATAATTTTTCATTAACTTATAAATAAACACTTACCTTAAGCTCCAAGCTTTGCATGAATGGTGTCTACAAGCGAATGTATCTAATGTTCTACAAAACAAAATATATATTCATGCAGAAATAGCGCACATTGACTAGCACTATAGTCTATTTAATAGCAAAATGCCTAGATTAAGTATCGCCCTTAAGATATGTGTCCAAAACGTAATTAAAACATAAGTTGATACCTTAGATTGTATAGTCTTGATTGGCACGTGATTTAAAAATGTTGTTTATGAGGCTTTACTTATTCTTGACATTGACAAAGCATCTAGCGTACAAACCTTTACAATAGAAAAACATGAACATGCGGACGTAGGAGAAGAATCAATGATAAGCATACACAGAATGGCTGTCTCAATTGCCACTTACGGGGATAGAGGCTGGTTTGTTGACAACCACTATGTCCTCGTCGATATGGACGAGGGTGATCGGTTGGCTGGTCACCGGTACTTCGTGCCTGTAACGATACACACGTCAGCCTTTCTGGACAATGAGCAAACTGACCCGCTGGTCCACATACCAATCGCTAAGTAGTCACAGAGATATCTAAATCTAATCGTTAAATGATTCTAAGCTAATCATATTCATATTTATCTACTAACATTAAAAGATTTAAGTAATGTGTAGAATAATACATCCAAAGAGATCGTGCGGACAAATCGATTTGAATTCAAGTAGGAAATTGTTGCTCAGAGTCCTCTTAAACAGGAAAGGATAATTAGAAAAGACATGATAGACTTAAGGTGACACTTAGAGCGTAATTTGTGTTTAGTATATCGAAAAGGCCGTAATAAATTTAGCTTCAGTGTCTCTCTCAAAAAGCTCAGTGCACTCACATGCTAAACCGGTGCTCAAAATTCTGGTACCAAATGAGTATAATCATACAATTATATTTACAGATACGGTTGAATTTAAGCAAACTGATAATGGTATTAATAGAGATACTTTCAACAGGCAGTTAGTAATTGAAACATTTGTAAGTTCCAATATCACCGGCATGTATAGTATACAAGATTCCATGACAATAATTAAAAATAGAGAAGGCGTTTTAATTGATGTTAAATAGGAGTTGGATCTTAAAGTTCACAAACATTGCAACCTAGACAATCATATATGTGTCGATGTATTTTGTAAATTTTTGTTTGTCTACTAGGTATCGTTATCTACACAATAATGTACTAATTACAGAGAAGTTAATACAGATAATGTACCTATGGACGACGTTAGCAAGCAGATCGTTGTGTTTGAGTCTATAGTCAGGGTCAACTCTTTCATAGTTGACTGTGAGGGTGCCAGCTCTGATGCACCTTTCGTACTCAGCAGCAGGGTGAGCTCTGAATTCCCTTGCGAAGACGTCAAGGATCTTCTCGCCAACCCATCTCCCTTTCGTGAAAGTGGTGAATGTGAAGTAGTAGGGGTACACTTTCCTGAGTCCTGCAATATTTTGATTTTAGACTCAAATTTTGGGTTATTTGTACAATACACGTTATCACAGTTGGTAAATAATAAATCATTATTATTTTCTTTACTCGTGTCATTATGAAAATGTTCACGATCATCTATTCTATCTTGTAATATGCAATACCTATAACTGTAAAATACTTAGCAAAGTACTTAATCATAAAGAAATTTATAAAATCGATTGCTCGTTAACCTAAAAAGTTCCAAGGTAACATTTAACTAGGCCTGAAAACTACAGCAATGCAGCAAGATTTGACTTCACAAGATTGATTGGGCTTTTTCTTGCGAGGGCTGAAATTACATTAAAATTGTTAGCGCCATTACATGACGTGGCGATTTACCGCAATAAGTATAATTCTCTCTAATAAAAAAGGTGGAACAGGCTATCGAGAAGAATAAAGAATTGTTGCTTCAGTATACACTTAAAGTTTTATTTTAAGAATAAAAGTTTTAAAGGAATATTAATAAGGAAGGGAAGTAAATGGTCATAAATACAAATAAGTCATTAAAATAAATAAATATGATAGGCTTGAATAAGCAACTGTTTGTTTTTTATTATAAAAAATAGGTAAATTAAATTAAGCATATTACGTATAGTTTTATCACAAGCTTGTACGGATTTTACAAAAAAAAAATCTGTATAATAGAAGACAGAAAGTACAACCAGAGACGGACATTTTGGACAATATATTCTAATATAGAATAATCTCCTAGCAACATAAACAAAAAGGAAGAATTTGATTATCTGGAAATTGGGAAAATGTTATATATTTGAAAGATATTATTTATTTAAATGCATATACCGATAGTGAAATTTTTATAAATTGTGGGTTTGAATGAATCTTAAAGACTACATAGTAAACTGATCCTTATGCCGTAAGGCTTACTTTTAATAATTATTGCTTCTAATGATCTATAGAATAAACGGATTTATCTGAAAAATATAGAAACACGAGTTTTATTGAATTTTAACTGAGATTTCAATAACTAGCTTTCCGATTCAATGAGCCAATTGGAACTTTCAGCTATTCAAAACATTTTAAAAGCGTGCCTTGTCTCATAGACGAGAAGAAATGATGTACGGTTATAAAAATATATGCATAATATAAATACAGGAAAGAAATAAGGAACGCATTAAGACTTGTTCGTATTGGAGTCCGGGGATAAATCTACACCTATAACATGATATAATTTGTTAAAACACTCACCATTTTCGATGTAATAAGATGTTTCGTTGTATCTGTCATCGGTGAAACCTGGCCTCTTCGCTTTTAATGCCTTAGTCTCCAATTTTGCCTATAACAAACATAAGAACATATTTTTTTGAACACTTGTTTTAAAAAAGTTCTATTACAAATCTGTGTTTTTCTATTGTTTAGCGTTACACAGTTAGACATTGCTTATATTTAAACACAAGTCGAAGCTTGTCTAAGGTGTGCCTAACGGATAGATTATAGTCAAGCTAGATTTAGAATATATTATGATGACAGATGGATGGCAGCTGACAAATATTGCGTTTCGTTCCTTTTGTTCCTGAACACTTCAGTTTAGGTCGTGCTCAACGACGTTTTAGTTAAACACAAGCTAAACGCTGTTTTGTAATAGAAAAAGATAGACTCCATTTTAGACGTGGTTATTGTTAGGTCACTGACCTTGTATTGTTAGACATTAATTCAAATGGTGTTGTTCGTTTTAGTCTTCTTACTATACCAGTGTTGTCAAGGAGCTGGTTTGTCTCGACATTCACGTGATGATGATGTATGTTGATGAGCTTCAGCATGTTTTTGGATAACTGTCGATGTTATGGTCCCGATGGAGTTCGCTGTTTCGAATGTACCAAGGTGCGTTCACAATTTCCCTTTACACTTTATTCTGGAAGCGTTGTAAATAAAAAGCAATAAATAAGTATGCCGTAAGTATGAATTAATCATATGAGCCGGAAAACGTCCGTGGCCACAATCACCACGCTTGGCAGGCGGGTTAGTGATCGCAGTAGATGGTGATGCTCTCTCGAAAAGATGCTGCTGCCCGTCCTTCGTTCTTTGTATCCCTTACTCTCCTCTTACGACACCCACAGGTGGAGATGGTTCCCCCACCACAACAAAGATCTTGCACCTTTCACATCCGGCCATGTTGCCAGCCATTAAGGTTATATATAGGTTTAGGAACACGTAAAGGAATTAAACATGGGCAGTTGACACCGCTTAGAATAGAGCAGGTCAGAACACAGCACTTCAGATCGGTAACACTGCGGTGCACCAGACTAGAGATGAGGGCAATGCTCTATGTACGACCGAAGCTATGCCTATCCGATGAGCTCTCAAATAATAAATAAGCTTAATTATGCAGCAAGAAGAACATACTACGCAACCGTGAGTGGAATTGAAAATTCAGCAAAATTTTATTGAAATTCCAAAATTGAATATATTTGATGATAAGGTTATGTACATGATTAACTATCTAAGATAGAAGTCACGTGAGTATAATATAAATTATCATTTTTATGTAAAATGAGCCTGGGGCTCGCCTGGTGGTACCGTCCTGGGTGTGGTTTCGCACTTTTCTAGCAATAATTCTTAATAATGTTCAGTTGTTCTTTTCGATTCCTTGTGGCGTGTATTAGTAGGTGATGTAATGGTATATGTATTAAAAATGTATTAAATCATTAATCCATTGTAATAACAGAATAACATTAAAGTCAAAACACAAATCGAAATCGGTCCCTCCGATGTTTCAATTTCCATAATCCCGACTCGAAAACCTGGCAAGTATTCTCGAGTTATGTAAAAAGTGTATAATATTCAATCGAACAAGCTTCGGCTCCATTGTTCGCGAGAAACGCTTATAAAAAACTTGGTTCAAACTCGGAGGCGCGCGGACGAGATGAGAAAAGTTTTTAAAACACAACAATCTGGTATATTATGAGAGTTTTATTTATTCTAATGCATGTTCAGAGTTCAGAGATTTATGGTTTCACAACAGGGTTGAACAACAGTTTGGATTCTTCTTCATAATTATCATTAGGGACTTTTGGTGATACAGTATTGGATGTGAGCCTCTTCCTTTTACTTCCATATCCGGTGATCTTGTGTCTGCCTCATCCAATATCCTCATCTGTCGAATCGAATTCATTTGTCATGAGATGCTGTTGAACAGCAACTTGAATTCTTCTTCATCATTATGATAAGCGCTTTTCGGTGATCCGTTGCACTGCTCGCTCGATCTTGGTTTCCAATTTATTTTTTAAATTTCCTCATTCAAGGTCTTTTCTTTGTCCAGCACTTCTTGTAGATTGTCGCAATATGACCACATTCTCTTTTTCTTCGCTACGATCTCCATAACATCTTTTATCTATTCTTCATATGTTTTTCGAGCGGACTTGTTTACTCGGCTTTCTCTAAATCGGATTTCGCTTACAATTTAATGGATTTTTACTTGCGTGGAGCATTATATTCTGTCCTTCGGACATGAGCTATCTGCCTTGTCACGAAGACTGTTTACGACTTGTCATTCAATATCGGTTACAGCATGAACAGATTCGCTTTCCTTTTTTTATCTTGCTGTACCTTCAATAGAGATGTTCGTCTCTACGCTACTATTGTAACTCTATGGTTGTTATTGACTAAATAATGGAGGAAATTTCATGCTAGTACAACAAAGAAAAACATGTGCTTACCGTATTTTTTAATATTTATATTATTTATCTCATATTTCAAACCTATTAATACGAAATTTATAAAACAATTATTTGAAGCTATTGTTTATTTAATGATGAGATTTTAGCGGTAAATGAAATTTCATTGTTTCGATAAAGGTCGGCTTTGTGTGTTGGATTTCGTGAATGCTTTCATGTTTAATTATGTTTGCTTTTATTTAAAATTGTTCTAGATCAACGTGTGGTTACTAAAAGTGTCATTAGAAGCCAGTTTTGTATATCTGTCATATATTATATGTTAACCGATCCCTATAAAATTATTTATCATTGTATATTCATAGCTGCCAGGGCGACGTCTGCCGGGTTCGCTACTCTTTTCCTACCTATTTTTTTTATAGAAAAGGAGGACAAAAGAGCGAACGGGTCACCTAGTGTTACGTGATCACCGCCGCCCACAATCTCTTACAACAATGGCCAGTCTTCAGCTCTTATGGAACGTTGATTTCCAGCTCAGCTTGGGAAGCCTTGTCCATGGTAGAATTAAAGCGTGTTATAAGAGGTTTCATAAAACGATTCTCGCTGAAATATTCACTATTTTTTCACAAAAGCTTTTTGACTTTTTATGAAAATAAGGGACAAGTCGATCAGGACGTTCAGCTGATGGTAATTGATACGCCCTGCCCGTTACAATGCAGGGCCGCTCAAGATTATTGAAAAACACAACAATTCTGAGCAACACTACAACTGCGCTCGTCACCTTGAGACCTTAAGATCTCAAGTAATTTCACGGCGCACTTCAGACCGAAAGACAGTAAAGCTTACATATTACTGCTTAACGGCAGAAATAGGCGCCGTGACTGCTTGATCAGACGTACCTACTAAATGAAGCTTCAAACATGATGAACATGTTGCATTATACCGACCACTTGTAACTATGAATTGTCGCAATCATTTTACTGGTGGACTACTCTTCAATTTTGTAAAATTTTTCATCACTGAAATGGATATTTCTGTACTTTTCACTCGAGTATCAGTACAATAAGAATTTTAATCAAGCCATTCAATTTACAGAACCAGATAAACATTCATAGGTACAACAATATATCATATTTTTTTAAGTGGAAACACTAATTATGTGGGTATTTAATGATAGATGTCACTAAGATGGCGGGTTATCCCCATTTCAACACGCGGCGATTACACAACCTTATAATTGAATTTCAATCACTTGTAATTACCTTATTTACTTATAATTAAATCTTAATTGCGCCCGCATCCAAACGTTTAGCATTTCTACTCACAGAATAACTTAGAACACTAAATTGGAACACCAGACGGATTTCAGCCATAATGTAAGTGTTATAAGAGTCATTATACTGTGACTAAAGTTAGTAGCGTGATCGAAGCTATTTAAAACCTTTAATGTGAATGTTGGTTACAAATATAAAATCTTCATTACATTGGTTAACATAAACAGAGAAACATCGCGTTATCTGCATCCCACACGGCCTAAATACTCGCATAATGAACACCGCCGCCCCACTTGTTAAACTACCTTCAAGTAATGGACTTAAGGCGAAGAGTAAGCAGAAAACACGCAAACATGGTGTTTTTAGACAAGTTTTGTGGTGAAAATATAGCATTTCGAGCAATGAACATTACTTAATCATGTTACACATATCCTTAAGTCTTGTTTGTAGGTTGCTAATGCTTGCTGTTGGTTATAGTTAACACTCTCGAGCCTTTTTGAACTACCACTTTGGCATGGCAGGACGCATTTTTTTAGGAATACTCTCAGAAAAGTTATTCTTATAGCTTGCACTTTTTTGTGTAGGTTCATTTATTCAGATTAGTAGTGAATAACGAGGATTGTAAACAAATAAACTGTTTTCCACGCAAGAATTTTGAAAATATTGGCTTTGTTACATAGATGGCAAGCCAGCAGCCGTGAACTCATATCGCTCAAGGTCGCAAGCATTTCGTGTCGCCTTAAGGTTGCGCTAGTCGGTCATTCTTTCATACAAACGTATAATTGCAATTAGTACGTTTAAAATTAAAAGTTATATTCATTTTTCACAATAAATAATGTCTCGAAAGTTATAGGTATAATTTTACCACATCTTTGGGGCAATATTTTGAGTTTTCTTAAGTGTTAATTCCGCCAATATTTGTCTTCATACAATTCGACACGTGTTTCGCCTCTACACGAGGCATCCTTAGGACATGTTGACTCGCCAAACTCTGACACGAGAAATGTTTGGGTGTAAATAAACAACTTATGGAGTTTGAAAATGGCAAAACTGTAACCATACAGAGATAGATTAGTTGCTTAAAAAATCAATTCACTTTATTTTAAACATTTGCATTCGGCAGTAGTAGTAGTAAAATTTTACGCGCTAGTTTTCGTTATAAATCATTATTTATTATAGCGGAGTGTTTTTTTTTATATGAAAATAAGGGACGAGACGAGCAGGACGCTCAGCTGTTGGTAATTGATACGCCCTTCCCAATACAATCCAATGTCGCTCAGGATTATTGAAAAACTCAAAAATTCTTAGTGGCACTACAACTGCGCTCGTCACCTTGAGACATAAGTTGTCAAGTCTCATTTGCAAAGTAATTTCACTAGCTACGGCGCCCTTCAGATCGAAACACAACAATGCTTACACATTACTGCTTCACGGCAGAAATAGACGCCGTTGTGGTACTAACTAAGTATAATCTAGCCAGCATCCTGTGCAAAGGAGCCTCCCTCAGTAAAATATTAGTTGCTTAAAAAATAAATTCAATTTATATTAAACAAGTGCATTCAGTAGATTTTTTAGACTGTTTATAAAATTTTACGCGCTAGTTTTCGTTTTAAATCTTTATTTATTAAACCGGAGTGTGTGCTTTCTTCTTACTGCTCTTCACAGCGTGTATCCCGTTTCACCCATGATGCTCGATGAGATGAGTGCGAATCGTCGACTAGTGTACGATTGATGTTAGTTTAAATTGGAGCCGCCCAGTATTTATTTCTATTTTTATTTTTGTATTTATTTATTCATAATTAAATATTAATTATAATTAAATGCATTGTTCTTCATGCCTAATATAAATTTACCGTCTCAGTCTCAAAAACAGAAACAAAGAGGCACCTTTAAATTAATGGCTCACTAGGAAACCCTGTGCAGAGCCAACCAGTGAGTATTGTATAGAAGAGCTGATTATTTTAATAAACCATAAATCAATTGTATTATTAAACATGTAGAGAACACAATATACAAATAGCAAATAACTATTTCAAAATTATGTAATTTTTTTATCAAATTTATTAATTGATCATTTATAAGTCTGGAAACTTATCATTGTTTTTTATGAACCCATTTAAGTGATCTCCCGCACTTTTGTGATTAAATAGAGGCGCGGGTTCGATTCCCGTATCATCTCTAAATTTTAGTGAATAAAGAATAAGAAATAATTGAGTAAGTGAAACATTTTTTGTTCACGTTTTTTGATGTAAGGTAATGAGGTAAGTACATCACAATGACAGGCTAGTTGGGTGTTTACGCAAATATTGTGAATTCGCTTACATACTCTGTATAGAGCGTCGTTTTAGTACTTTTTAACCGACTTCAAAAAAGGAGGAGGTTCTCGATCCGTCGGTATGTTTTTTTATGTTTGTTACCTCAAAACTTTTGACTGGGTGCACCGATTTTGATAATTCCTTTTTTATTTGAAACCTGGTGCTTCCCGTTCGGTCCCATTTTTTTTATATAATATTATTGCTTTCTTATTATTTTGATTTTCAAAGAATTCGAGTTTAAAATTCGCATCACATCAAATTTCACATAACCATAACTCAGAAATATTTTTAGTTCCTGATGACTATAATTACCAAAAACTATCTTTAGTATTTTTCACGGGCAAACTTAACAATACCTTTTAAAAAAAATATCTCGAGTCTGACTTTGTATGTTGTAAAAACAATAATACCATATAAATTGTTATACAGAATTTAGCGTTATACACCGTGATAGATAGTCAAATACGCAATATTACCCTATTTCACAAATTTCACGGAAATCTAGCAGAGTGGAAAGGTCGATCTCAGTAGTTTTGCATATTATGGACTTTTGTCATTGTTTGGTTACAAGTTGCCATAGCAACATGCAAAGGGTAAGCGATTGGGCTTATCTATCTTTCTACTCTACATAATCCATGTTTATAAAATCGTTTGAATCAGTTGAACTAATTAATTGTACGTGTTGTGTTTGACTTTTTTTTATGGAATAGGAGGACAAACGAGCGTACGGGTCACCTGATGTTAAGTGATCACCAAAGGAATCACAAGAGCGTTGCCGGCCTTTAACGAAGGTGTACGCGCTTATTTTGAAGGTACCCATGTCGTATCGTCCCGGAAACACCGCACAAGGAAGCTCATTCCTCAGCTTAGTAATACGAGGAAGAAAGCTCCTTGAAAACCGCACCGTGGAGGACCGCCACACATACAGATGGTGGGGATGATATACTAATTTGTCGCGTGTCGTGCGAAGGTGGAATTCGGCGGCAGGAATCAGGTTAAACAGCGCTTCGAAACACTCCCCGTGATAAATGCGGTAGAGGACACACAATGGAGCGACGTCTCTACACAATGCCAAGTGATCCAGAGCATTCGAGCTGCTCTGCATCGCACGCGGTCAAATGGATCGAGCAGATACTGGGGTACGCCAGACCCGAGATGACAGATGAGATACAATACTCCATGTGTGGCCGGACCTGCGCTTTGTAGAGTGCTAGAATGTGGGCCGGCTTTAAGTATTGCCGTGCTCTATTAATAACGCCCAGCTTCTTCGAAGACAATTTGGCTTTGCCCTCCTTGACTGGGGCTGTACTGCATCCATACTTATTTCTACCGTGAAAAAATGTACTTGTCATTGTTTTCTAGTATTGACAAACTTTTGTACAAATTATCTTGCCCCAAATTAGGCATATAGCCTGTCTAATGGGTTGCAAGACAATTAATACAATATACTTACTTAAACATACATAAATACATTTAAACATCCATGACTCGGAAACAAACATCCCTTATTCATCATATAAATGCTTGCACCTACCGGGATTCGAACCCGGGACCTCTATCTTAGTAGATAGGATCGCTAACCACTCGGCTATACAGGTCGTCAAGGTTAGTATATAGAGTTGTTGCCGATAGGTGAGGAATAGAAGACATTTCATCATAATTTTGAGGATGATTGGAGCAAATTGGATGGATCGTTTGCGACGTGTTACCCTTAACATCAGGTGAACAACCAGCTCACATAGTTACTTAATCCCATAAACGATGGTATTGAAATTTTATATCTTATATGTTCTTACCAAAACAGTTTTTATTCGGGTGAAGTTAGGGTGGCTAATAAAAAATATTATTTATGCATCAATATTAATAAGAAATCATAACGTTATTCTTCTTAGCAATTCTTATTTAAGCACTGTCATATCAATTCTAGAAATTAAATAATTTTTGGTTGATTTGGTCAATTCTATAAATTTAATGGTTAAATTTATGTTGCTTACATGTCTTCATCATTGTAGGCTTACACTAGTCTTAAATTATAGAAAGTGCTTTCAGCGATTATGTAAAATACGCTTCTTAAACAAAATTAATTGTGAATTGTAAGGAATTTCCACAGATTAAATTACAATCGTGTTATATGTGCTCTCACACACATAGCTAAGATGGAAATTTAAAAATTCCTTGTTACGAAAATAAGCAAAAATCTACAAAGCTTATTGTGATACCTAGAACTCCAGTCACGAGCGAGATATTAATATAAATGACGTGTTAAAACAATAAGTCAATACAAATAAAATTTGAAAAACAAATTTTTATGAACGATGCGGGAGTCGAACCTACGACTTCTGGCGTTGACACAACCTGAGAGTTGAACAAAGCATACAAGATTTTATGACGATACGCCACTCGAACAGTTAGCTCAGTTGGTTAGAGCACTGGCACGGAACGTTCGAGCCCCGCATCGTTCAAAACATTTCGTTTTTCAAATTTTATTTGTGTTTTAATCCTAGAAGTGAGGGTTATCACTTTAAAAACATAACATATTGTTCACAAGTCAACAGGTTAATTTGTCTATATTCTTCGTTATGTGAATCTCACCTTCTTCAAGTCTTTGTTAGTATCCGTGTCATCGGCCTTCCTCTTCTCGCACGAGAGAATGCAGTTCTTGCCATTGTCCTTTTCGCCCTGGAACAAGAGAAATTACATTGAATTTCTTTCTAATATTACATTATTGACACCACTAAACTTAATATACCCAATAGATTTTTTATGTTACTTAGTAATTAACATCAATTTTATTCATGATTCACAGGTGTTGGTACCGACTAGTTTCAGACCATTTGAATTTCATCAGGGTGAATATAGTTAAAATCGTGCGCAATATGAGAGAAAATTCGTAGTGCTAGACGGGACGTAGCCGCGGACTCAATACACTCACCTTGATGAAGGACCTTTCTAATGGTATAGGATGGATTGTGATTTAAATTAACAATGTCTCACGAAAATTTTAAGTTTTTAACGTATTGTGTGCCATACTTATCATATAATTTAATTCATCATTTCACATGTAGTCCATAGGTATATTTGATTCCGATAAAACATATATGGATTCTGTTTTGTACTTACTATACTATAATTATTACAGTAGTTACTTATACTTAGAAAACTGAGCACCAAAGCAAGAGTTTCTAACTACAATTCATTTTATTAATACACATAAAATAGCTGCCAATCAAAGTTTCTATATGCATCTATTTCATAACATTTTACGTATTTATAATACTCCTGCATGTTATGATTAAGTACAGTATTCCACCACTGAAAGAGAGATTAAAAAGTAAATTCAATGTTATTGGGCTTTTCGTGGAATGTTCCGGATATTACCGCTGGGAGCCTAGCGCTATCTGCGGAACAAATTTCGCAGAAAATGTGCAAATATAATAAAATATAGAAAAAGCCGACACTACACATCTCAAACTCGAATAGGATTACTTTTAGATATTTTTCCTATTTATGATTATGTTATTTACTTATATATTGGCATATTATTTTTGCTTGCTCTATCTTACATGAAATTCGAGAATGCGGATCGATTATGGTAAGCGTAGGTTACAGGTGCGATATCAGCCTTTCATAAAAAGTCATTAGTCGTTAAGAATCGCGAAATTTATTCCTTTAGAAAACTCTTTGACGTCAACTAAATCTAAGAGAGAGGAAAAGACACAAGAATCCCTTCCGGTATTAATTTTTGCACTTAGCTATTGTGACACCATCATATAGAACGCTGTAAATAAGTTATTGTCTAGTCTCAGGCCAGTTAGATGCTTAAAAGTATAAAAAGGCATTTATTTACTTAAAATTGATTCCTCAAGAATTCTTTTTGATGTCATTTCTATAATACTAGATACTACTACCGCTTCGGAAACAAATGGCACTCTGAGAGAAACTCGCAAGAAACTCGTTATATTTACAGTGATTTAAATGTATCAGATGATAAATGTAGACGATATAGAATCAATAAATGAAATATAATAATTTGTTGGAACATAAAATTTCTTGTCGAATATTGAAATGTACAGATTACGGACTATTTGCCTCAGTGACGTAGTACTTCCACTCGTTTAAACGATTTCATTCTGGCTCTCTAATGATAAATATTCCTAGTAGGGTCTATTTTCATTACTAAACAGATTGTTAAATGTACTGTAATAATGTGATCTAGGTTAACATGTTGTCCTAGATTGATGAGGTTCGTTATCACTATTACAAGTTTGTGCGTTCTCCGATAAAAATACTCCTTTTGTCATATCCCCTCGATTTGAGATCTCTAGGCTGACTGCCACAGCTTGTATCGGCACACTTGGCGTTGAAATATCACGTTCATCTCCATAGTTACTTGGAAGAGAAGGCCATGTTGGCCTCTAAAAAGCTTGGTGTACTAAGTAAGCCGAAACAGTACTTCACTTCAAGCCACCTATTTAAGTCGCTAATTTAGCCATATCTCTGAGTATGCGTTCCCCAGTCCCAGCTTCTTCCATTTGACCGCATACAGGAGCGGCGCGAAGCATCGACAATTTAGTCATTTCCGATCGTCTTGATTCTTTGGCGTTGCGAAGAGTTGTATGTTCTCCTTGCATCCTCTACCGTATATATCACAAGACGTGGTCAGTGGGGTGTTTCAAGATGATACCAGTAGCCATAATCCACCACTGCATTTTACGTCGAAAAGCGAAATTTCACCCGCATCATGTTGACGTCTGGCATTCTAAAACCGCTGTTTTTGCGAGGAACTTATGCTTCGCACAGACCCTTCGTAGAATGAATTTCAATTTCAAGATTAGATCAAACTCCCACCTTTAAGCCGGCAACACATTACTTGACCCCTGTTGTTGGATATTCCCCCTCTTTTATAAAAAAAATCTTCATGTATGAACTATTAGTATTATGTAGGACTACATTTCAATAAGAAATCTCATATCTTGTATAATTTATTGAATCAAAGATATAAATTCCAGATATTTCATTAGGTTACCTCACCAGAGATAGGCGGGATTAATATAGAATTTCATTTATTCCAACTGGGGTGGGGTGAAATAGCCTTGGAACATTCCATCTTGGTTTTTCATTCCAGCATGGTCTGCAGGGGCCGTGAAAATATTTGATTTTATGGATTATCTTTTTCGTTAATATTATTTCCCAGCATTTAAAAAAGGGTCTTATAAATGTGGGATGTTTGAATATTATTACAAATATCGGATATTAAGAGATGATACTTATTTTCAAGTCAAGTAGAATTAGTAAGTTTAGCTCGGCCAGTTCTTTTTCGAGAGGAAACATAAAAATATGCATAGTCAAAAATCTGCATCTTAGCTTATTGGGTGTTACATCTGAGCTTAGAACCAGACCGGTGGTAGAGACTAGATGATTAATTAAATGCTGAAGTTATTAAAATAAGTTGTGTTTATTTCAATTCCATTCAATTCCACTTTATAGTAATTATATTGTATTTCTTCATATTAGTTCTTATGTTGCACACTTTAAATTTAAAAATTATGTATAATGTAATATTGGCATGGTGACGTTGCCTGTAAGTGCAATAACACTTAGATTTAGATTAATTTCTTATAATATTCAATGCAATTAGTTACTGATTATTGTGTTGGCGATGGTAATAAATTAATTATTAAGATATTTTTTAAAGAGTTAATTTAAGAAACCATATCGATAAGTTAACTATGTTTTGTTTTCAAATTTAATTTGTGTAATTGATCCCAGAAGTGACTTTAAAAACATGGCAATCAAATCTAAACAGATTTGAAAAAGCGACATCTCAAGACAATTTCCTAAATATTGGGGTTGAGCAGATTATCAACTGTAAAGTAAATTCTGTAAATAAAGCCACAACCTGAGGCTGAACAAGAGATATCAAGATTTATGAACGTGACGTCACTGAAACGGTTAGCTCAGTGGAAGAGCGCTCGCACGAAACGCGTGAGGTCGCGGTTCATAAATTTTGTTTGCAAATTTAATTTGTGTAAGTTAACTAAGTGTTATCCCTTAACTAAGGTCAGTTTGTAATGTCAACATAACACTTTTTAAATGCATATAGTATTATAATAACAGTAAGATGGCAGGATTAACAGTAAAAAGATACATACTTTAACTCGTTAATTTTTCCTCGTTATATTATGAGGACATTTTCATGGGGTCAGAAGACAAAGCAAACATACAGGTCACTGTAGGTAAATAACCACCGCCGCGCATACACTAAAAACACTAGAGAAGTGATAGGGGTATTGTCAGATTATTAGATTGGTGAACACCATTTTGGAAGGTTAACTAATTCCTAAAAAAAATTACACTTAATTGAAAAATATTATAAGCCATTATGCAAAGCATACCAGGTTATTAACGCTTTTGCGAATTTTTTATCCAGTAATATGGGATTACTATACTGTTAAGTCACGTCTATACGGCTTCAACCTATTACGAACCCTTAACCCTATCCTGTACTGATATTTTTATTATAATACTTGAATCGTCCCATGATTATGCACAAAAATTTCGAATAATTTTACTATATGAGGACAATTATAGTATATTTTAGTTTTTAAATTATAGAGCTTTTCTTAAATATTTTTTATTAATGTATGTTTTTAAAATTATTTTTTTTTTACTTTCTTGCGTATTAATTCCGCTAAGTGTCTTCTTTCACCCATTCGACATGTGTATTGCCAATACACGATATATCTTCAGGAGATGTTAACTCGCCGAGTTCTGAAACGAGACTAGGGAAACGAGATTTTTTTTTTCAAATCAATATCACTTTATTCATTTAGCTCAAGGTAATTACAGGTATAAACAATAATAATCATTTATTCCACTCTAATTATATATGGTACAGAATGTTTTGTGCCCTACCCTCTACGTGATGATACCCTGAGTTTCAGAGGTTGTCCTTCTGAAAGCTTATGACATAACTATTAGCAAACTGACTAAAAAAGGTGTGTGTGTGTGAAGTTTTATTTTTGGTGACAGGTGAAAGAAAAAATATTGTTGAAAGACAACACTTAGCAGAAATTAATACTCAAGGAATTCTCATAACATTCAATAAAATATCTGTGATTAGCAAATCCGTCAACGCTAATTCAAACGGAAAGCAAAACTTTTCCATTACGCTTTCTCTTGTAATTCATTCATTCATCTTTCATTTTACTTTTTCATTCCATTAACAATAATCGTTCTGTTGTTGATTGTAGCAATGTATTTCTATGAAACACCCAGGGGAATCTCATTATAAATTATTGTAACTACCTCGAAATATTAGAAACATTTTATTATTATGAATAATATTATTAACAAATAGATGATATGATGCTATGAAAAGTCACATATCGTGTTAATTTTAATATAATTATTACAAAAATATGTCTCAACTCGCTCTTCGCTTCCAAAATTGGTTTGGAATGAAAGCGAAGTAGATGGTAGCAAAACACGTCATTAACTCAAAAAGGCGAAACAAATTAAAAATCTTTTTGACTCCAACAAACGTTCGAGTTTCCCCTCCGTAAATTGAAAACACTAGAATTAAAACCATTTTGACGCCAGCATGCCTTAATTACGGCGAAACTATTCCCTGCCTTTTTATACTCGCGGGGAATATATAAAGCATTATGTTATACAAGCGAACGGTTTCACTCGACATATTCAATTCAATTTGCTCATTAAATTTTGCAGGTTGCTCTTATAATTATTTCTACAGAATGACCCTCAATAGGGCTGTCGGCATTCCATATTTTTACTTTGATCCGGGCTTTAGAATTTCGTCCAAAATATTATTTATAAAGATAAGTAGAAGGATGACAACGTTTTTAGGAAAATTAGGATTGATCTTATCCTAGTCAAACAAAAAATAGTGTATTCGTGTGGAAATGTCATTGTTTTTCTTATATATTTCGAGTTAATCCCAGGCTTTTATGTCAACAATGTAATCAGATTTTTAACACACAATTTCGAACAATTGTTTTCGCTTAGGGATTTACAATTCTCTAATATAAAATGGGAGTTTATTATATATAAGTATACATTGTCACAAGATTAAGTTTTTTTTTATGGAATAGGAGGACAAACGAGCGTACGGGTCTGTTGTTAAGTGATCACCGCCGCCCACAATCTCTTGCAACACCAGAGGAATCACAGGAGCGTTGCCGGCGTTTAAGGAAGGTGTACGAGCTTTTTTTGAAGGTACCCATGTCGTATCGTCCCGGAAACACCGCACAAGGAAGCTCATTCCACAGCTTTGTAGTACGTGGAAGAAAGCTCCTTGAAAACCGCACTGTGGAGGATCGCCACACATCCAGATGGTGAGAATGATATCCTAACTTGTGGCGTGTCGTGCGAAGGTGGAATTCGGCGGCAGGAATCAGGTTAAACAGCTCTTCGGAACACTCCCCGTGATAAATGCGAAGACACACAATGAAGCGACGTCTCTACGCAACGCCAAGTGATCCAGCCGTTCACAGAGCACTGGGTCCCCGACAATTCGAGCTGCTCTGCGTTGCACGCGGTCAATTGAATCGAGCTGATACTGGGGTGCGCCAGACAAGAGATGACAGCAATACTCCATGTGTGGCCGAAGTGGCTTGAAGTATTGCCGTGCTGTATTAATATTTTGTCTGGGTTTAATTTTTTTCTGTCGCCCCCTTTACGCAGGTGTTAATATTTTCGTGCACATATTACAAACAGATTTTCGTATACTATATAAAGTGATGTAACAGTTAGAATTCCAGTTTATTTGATTCAGAGTCGGGGTCCGAGTATGTATATATCTCTTACAGGTACATTATACATAATATGTACAGGCATGTACATAAATAATAGTAATACGTTACATTTATTAAGTTTTGCTTTATTTTATGTAATAGTAATAATATATTTCTGGGAGGCTTCTTTCATAGTTTGCTGGCTAGACGAGTTACGAACTTCACCAACACGATACATTGTCCATTCTTAACATCCTATGACTTAAAATGATAAGCGTACCTCCGATGACACTCAAAATTTTGAGATTTTCAATAATCCTAAGTGACACCTCATTTTAATTAGCAGGGCGTATCTCTTACTATCAGGTTATCGTTTTGCTCGCCTAATCGCCATTTTAAATTGCTTTTTTATGAGTTTTATCACTAAGCAACACAATTACTAAAGTTATAATTAAGTTAGGTACAATTGTTTTTCATCAGAACTTGACACAATGAGATTCTCACTTATTTGTGTAAAATCCCAAACTAAAAAGAATTAACCTACTTAAGCGTTGTATTATTACAATGCTCAAGTAGGTTAATTCTTGACGCTTTTGCTTTATTGGGGGAAAATAGCATTACCACGCCGCTAATTCACGTCTACATCACTCCAATATTTTCTAATTAACTGCCTTAATGGAACGAGCGTTGTATTTCCTATATTAGAGTTAATAACAAAGATATGCTGTTAACATGCTTTAGTTATGCTGATAAAATAAATATTTTGTATTTTAGTAACGTAGGTACAAGATTATGGATCTATTTACCGTAATGGGCTCTTAAAAAATTGTTTGTCGTATACGGCGAGGTCAGCCAATAAGCTCATATTTTTTTTTAAATTATGTTAACATAAAGTATAAAATAAAACAATTCAAATTATATTTTCCGCCTCTACACCCACCCTATCCACTACCCATAGCAGGCGTAGGCTCCGCGCGTAGTACTTATCGATCGTAGCATTACGTAGCTGTCTCGTAGCGTCTCATAATGAGTTACGTTATTTTTAGTAGCGGATCTAACACGGCGAGCGTTGCGTTCGTCTCGCCTCCGCTATAATATAGTCATACAAATGTGGTTTATTTTAAGCTCGTTGAAAACTTTTTGATGATAAATATAATAATGGAATTGAGAGCGTGTTTTACATTATTAGACAAAGCTCTAAATATAGACGCATAATATTATAGAGACGGAGTTGTTCAAGAAGAACTTATGAAAATGCGACAATTATGCGACACAATTTTTAAGTGAAAACTTTTTTAGTTGCGCTTAGCACGTAATGAAACTGAATTGTCATGGTCAACTATGTAGCGATGGTTCGGCTGAAGTCGGCTCATCGAAAAGAGCGTGTTCATAGAACAAAATAAACTAGAGTAATTTTCACACAATTATAATTATATACATTTTTTCCGTAAAACTACCTGACACCAAGAATAATGCTCAATTAGACAAGATATAGCCTAAACAGCCATACGTATGTCACCAAAGTGAAGGGAGTGATATGTATATCAGTCTAAATTAAAATTCATACATTTTCTATTTATGTAATATTTTATCACCTATAGTTATAAGGCTATATATATATAAGGCTATGCGTAGGTACGACATGGCCATTACATTGCAGTGCCACTCGGGATTCTTTTAAAAACCTGAAAATTCTCAGCGGCACCACAATTGCGTTCGTCACCTTGCGACATGAGATGTTGAGTCTCATTTGCCCAGTAATTTCACTAGCTACGGCGCCCTCCAGATTGAATAACAATATTACTGCTTCATGACAGAAAAAGTCGCCGTTGTGGTAACCATAATCTAGCTGGCATCCTGTGCAAAGAAGCCTTCCACTGGTAAATGGCTTTAGTCTCCTCATACGAAACCCTTGGGCTTGGGACTTTTTTGCCCCGGGGAAGCACCGGGCAAAGCTAAATGTTTTGTGTGGGTTTAAATGTTTAAATATCACATTATAAGCATGAATGGCCAAAGTAAGATGTAACATTGTACACATTGATAGATACGCAACAGATTGAATAAACAAGAACCGTATCCCTCTAATATTCCGACGTGTAGATTGATTTGACGGCGCCCTCGTTTTTCTTATTTGATTTATCGTTCGCGCGCCGCTGTCCGAGCATGACCGAGTGTTCGCGGAGGAGGTCATTAAAGTGTAATGTGCCGGGAGGAACGGGGAAATTGTTTTTAATATTAGGGTTACAACTATGTTGTCATGTTACTGAAGTGTAAACTACTTAAGGCGCGCTGAACACTTTGTTTTAAGGCTATTCATTGATTTCGGGTAAAGGAAGTCTCAAGTCACTTTAGGAAGGGCAATCACTAAGAGTAAACTTATACTAAGTTATTGAATTAAATACTTCTTTAGCATGAGCACTTTTTGGTCCAACAAAATCATGGATCTCGCGTCAACGTCACCGCACGCTTCCAATGAGCTATATGTATGTTGTGTATATGTGTGTACTTTTTGTGTAAACAAAAATCATGGAACTCGCATTATCGTCACCGTACGTTCCCCATGATCTATATGTATACTGTGTATATATGTCTACTTTGTGGGTAAACAAAAAGAGTAAAACGCGTCATCGTCATCACAATACAAGTAAAAGAACAGTAGTGTAACTCAGAGGTGTCCTTGAAATTTGTACCTATGTCTTGGCGAAGCGATTTCAGATTTATTTTTTTATAATTACGCTTGAATCGTTCTACGCGTGTGTTTATTTAATATTATAGCTCTACGTTATATGTATTGTAAATGTAATTCTTTATAAAAACAGAATAAAATTATTATATTACGCACATAGGGAGAAAAGTAGGTCATTCTCTTCCGCGGAATATTGTCACGATGACAATCGCGGGTGGCAATATCCTACTTATCCCACGTGGTGCGTATACAATTTTTTTCCCACCTGAATAAAAAGCTCGCTTTTAGTAACTGGTACGAGGGACAAAAGCCGTCTTGCCGGGAGAGAACCGGCACTCGTATCAGAGAATTAAAGCGAGCTTTTCATCAAGGTGGGGAAAAAAATGGTTTTTATATGAGAAATCTTATTTCGTATTATTTCACTTTTATTAAATTTTCACTTGTGTTGTGTCTTAAAATATCCATCATAACTACAGTAAGTTTTATTTTGAATTTTTAACGTGAAAATGTGACGCGACCTTCACGAGATTTTCACCTGATGGTTAGTGATACACCCTGCCCACTACAACGCAGTGAGCTCAGGATCCTTAATTGAACCCATCATACGTGGTGCGCCATCACAATTACGATCATCCTTGTGGCATAAGATATTAAGTTTAAGCCTTCAACTTCACTAGCTATTATGCTTGCATATTGCTCCTTCATGACACAAAAAAGCGCCGCTGTAGTCCCCACATGGATTCATATCCGGTGTAAAGAAGCCACCCACTGGTATATCTCTACCTCTAGATAGAGCCTCGAGCTGTTAGGCAACGGATGACAACAGGCCAGGTTCATTACTTTAGTGTGCATGCGTGACAAGCTATGTCTTACTCTCGCGATACGTATGTCACTTTGTTTTAGTGTGCGTGCATTGCTGAATATAGAGAATAACAGTTAGCCGCTATTTATATCGACGATAAACTGTGACATATATATATGTCACAGTTTATACTCTATAAGATTGTGGGCATAATTTTCTCCCTTAGAAATGAAAAGATCTGAGTCTGAGTGCAAACGTGAGTACACCTGTACCTTCGTTCATACTCTTATACAACAACAACGTAATTGTTGCAACCACTTATGTTTGTTTAACAAACATTCATTTTCATATTAAAATAATACTCAAGGGAGTGAAAGAGGGGTTGAAAAAGAATTGTTATTATTACTTCATAAACGCAAGAGAGTCAAATGTTGAAAGCTCTTGAAACGAGGCGGAAATCTCAGGCAAAAAGCGACAGTATACTTCACACAGGTAGGACTGTACTCTGAAAACTCGTTTAGCTAATTCCTAATTAAGAATAAAGCTTTAATGTCGTCAGACTCCGAGGTTCGCGCATTGAGACACTCATTATTACTTAACGAAATTAGTTTCAAAGACACGAATACTAGTTCAGTGAAATTATTATACTTTAAAAGTCAAATGTACGTTTGTTCGACGCTTTGTAAGGTCAGCTAAGCTGTCTGTTTTCTCAAAATATGTCGAAGGAAGGATTCTTGTTAACGGTAGTAAGCCACTCCGCCAGACTTACCCATAAACCAAAGACAAAAGTCAATTAAACTTCATTAAATTAGGCTTGAACTAAGCGCTATTGGATCATCACTATAAATATTTACTTTAAATAACTGAATCTGATGATAGTATATCATATGATATTTTCGGAAAAAGTAGATAGAGCTCGTGAGAAGAACATACAAGAAACTCAACGGCCTTAATTTTCCATCAATAGAGTATTTTATAATTGCTGTTATATACAAAACAAATTAGTTTATAAGGTTCGAATATATGAATCGTGTTCCAAGTTAAAAGCGTTTTGAACATCGAATATTTCATCAAAAGTAATAAAGAACAAATTGAAAAAATATAAATTAAAAATAAGTATAAATATAACCAATATCAGATCATGAATTCATACAAAAAATATAACATCTATTTTGTTTAAATGTGTCACGAGGACACCTGCTGCCGAATTCCAACTTCGCACAACACGCCACAACACTTGGATGTCATTCTAACCTTCCGGGGATGTGTGGTGTTCTCCGCAGTGCGCGGTTTTCAAGGAAGTTGTCACATACAATCAAATTGTGAAATGAGCTTCCTTGCGCAGTGTTTTCGGGACAATACGACATGGGTACCTTCAAAAAAGTGGGTACATTTTTCTAATAGGCCGGCAACACTCCTGCTATTCCTCTGGTGTTGCAAGAGAATGTGGGCAGCGGGCGTCGATTTTCAAAAGGTGATCTGTACACTCAAAAGTAAAAAGTCAATGTGTCAATTTTCAGTGTCACCTTTCCAGTTTTCTCTTCCACGAAAAAACTCAACTATTCTTTAAAGATATAGGAAAATTTAAATTTGGTGACAAGTGACGCTCACACGACTTGGTATTAGCTTGAACTATTAAATGATATAATATACCTATACGTTAGATTTATTTACAACCTTTGTTACAATATTTTCATAAATGTCGTTTTACCACCAGGGTTATAAAAGACGACGCAAGATATAAGAAGAAATCGATTCATTTTAAAATCTTTTGAAATTAAATAGAAGAAATTAAGTAAAAATATACCTGAACTAGGTTAGAAAATAAAAAAAACAATGAGAGTTCATTGTATAGAAATTAAAAGTTTATTGATTTTTTTTATTGTAATCAACTCATATAACTTTTTAAACATTCATATTATAAGATAGGCACATTTTAAAGATAGGTATTTAAATATAGTATAGTTTTATCTTATCACATTATTAACATTAAATTAAAAGCAGAAATCATAGCATCAGGGTTTCCTAGTGAGCCATTCAGAGGAATTTATTTACAAGCGCCTTTTTGTTTAACTAAGGTATAAGTAAACAATATATTTATTTATTTAATGGATCACCAACATAAGAAATAGTAGTTACAGTTTTAATAATTACATTGCATTAAATTATAAAATTTAACTTTTCCTACAATTAAAGGTAATCACAGCATGCTTTGTGTTACAAAAATTATTAGTAAGGAGAAATCAAAAGAAAAAAAAAATATTAATTAAAATAAGAAAATTACGAGCTATTTATATTAATTACAAATCTGTGAATGCAGTATTCCAATCAATTTATTATATAAGACTATCTAGGTATTACATTCTGAGACTGTAGATAGGTCACACTTAATAAGCTTTAATTTAAAGTTGTTAAGACTATCAAAATTAATGTCGATATTTGGACTTTTCTTTGTATAGTCATTATAGCGACGAGAAATGCGTACCACAGGTGAATCACGTCCTGGATTGGTTTTACAGAAACTTGGCTCAAACAAGTCACATAGATGTCGTGGTATTCTGGCAGGAAATTTAAATTTAAATTTAAGTAACAGAGCTAGACAATCAATGCCGCCGTTTATTAACCTATGGAGAAATAACATGTCGAGATGAGATCGTCGCGAGGATAGCTGCTGTAATTGAAAGTGCTTCAGTTTGTCTGCATATGTCCTGACTGTATTTGGAGTCTTGAATCGGTACGATAGACTACCAATTAACTTTTTCTGTACCCTTTCCAGTCTATCTATATGCACCTTATAAGTCGGGTTCCAAGCTGTACTACAATACTCAAGCTTGCTCCTATATTATATAATAGAATAAATTAAATGATAATAAATAAAAAAACGACATATTTTTTAAATCAAAAATAATTATTAAAACTCCGCACAATGAAATATACGGCAGTGTACATTGCAAGCAAGCAAGTTCAAAATTCCGTATGGATTAACATTACAAATTCTCTCAAGCTATATCGACAGCTGTTACAAAGTGCAGTATAAACATTTGCCAGGCAACATTTTAAAAAAACAAGGCCACAGTTAAAATAAACCTTCATTTAATATCAGAACATAATGTGCGTAACCTGAGTAGATTTATAATGCAGGAGCCAGGCTCGCATGATAATCCGCATTAACAGTCGGAATTTAATAAGTACAGTCCGTATAGGCTCACGGTTCATTTAAAATAGCCATTTCGCATTTTATAGTCAGTCGAAATATGAGTTTAATATATATATTACGATAGTTAAGTTATGAAAAAGCGTTTTTCAGTTTTGATTGAATTATAACGTAGGCCCTAATGAATACGTAAGAGGAAAATTTACAGCAATAAATATTTGAATTGTTGAATCTGAAAATATATAATGTGTGCTATTATATATTCTTTGATAATGTTATGTATGTTCATAAGCACATAGAGGAATTTTCTAGAAACTCTGTTAATCATATTGTTGACGTCAGTAACAAACAAACATGTTATGCTTAGTACTCGGTTAAGTCGAGTTAGTAAGTCTTTTATCGGGCGATGCGATAACATGAACCCAGAAAATGTACAAAACACATGTGTTACGAAATTCAAAATAATTGTTTAAACACGTCTATATGTGTGTGTGTTTTATGTGTTAAAGGTTACTGTAACATAAATGACTTAATTAATGTTTAATGTTATTCCACATATAACATCCAACCTTTTTTCTTATCACCCTCAATTTACTTTGTTTAAATAGTTTTATAATATAAATTTGTATTTGCTTCAAATACATCAAAAACATACTATTTAAAGCACTTTTTTCCCTTTCATTAGAAAAAACATAATATTTATTTTAATATTACGGGCTCTTGAAAAATTAAACGCTATACGACCCATAAATCAATGCATTCAATTATAAAACCTCAAGTTCTTTCAATTCTCGACAAATAAATTATTTTAATTAATAAAAAATGCTAATTGGTTTATAATATGCATTTAAGTGGTCCTTCTACTTGTCAAGTAATAAATATGCAGTTCACTTTAAAATTTTATTTTTTAAGAATAAATAGTTTTTATTGAATCTCTTGGCAGTTACTGAATTAATTTTGTACCACAAAATTGGAACATGTAAATCAAGCAAAACTTAAGATAAATAATTTTGAAAAAGTTCACAGTCTCGTATTAATAACTGAATCTAATTTTTTTATATATATTTATTTAACTATTATAGTGTAATAACAAGTGTATTCCCGAAACAAATTTATCATATAAATAGATTTTCTCTATTCGTTTTGGGACCATTAATTTTAATTTGTTTCTTTGTACTTCAGATGGATTTAGTGAGCTATATAGAAATTATTTAAAGCACTCAAATGATATAAAATACGGGTTGCCGGCAGAAGTGAAAACTTGAACATTAACGTTGTGCATTTTTGAATATTTTGGAATAGTTAGGGAAGATTTTCGCACGAATTGCTTTATTTATCTGTATAAAAGTATGTACATTTAAGTGGTTAAATACAATATTCATCAAAATCATGCCCAAACGAGTCGGTTACAAACAAATGAACACACAGGTGAAGCTAATAAGAAGAGTGTAAAAATAGAGTAATACAACATTTATAAAAAGCTCCAATGAAAGTTTCTCTACTTCAAGATGAAAAATATGTTTCATAAAACATAAATGTAAATATATTACTTCGATATCTGTGCATGTTGGAATATAGTTCTAGTTTTATTGAGGGCAATACGTTACGTATTTCGGAAAATACTTCACATCTATGAGAGAAATATAAACATTTAATGAAACAAAAGTATTTTTTTTAAATGAAAATAAGGGTTGACACGAGCAGGACGTTCAGCTAATGGCAATTGATACGCCATGCCCATTACAATGCAATGGCGCTCAGGATTCTTGAAATACCCAAAAATTCTGAGCGGCACTACAATTGCGCTCGTCACCTTGAGACATAAGGTGTTAGGTGTCATTAGCCCAGTAATTTCATTAGCTACGGCGCACTTCGGACTGAAACACTGTAATGCTTACACATTACTGCTTCACGGCAGAAATAGGCGTCGTTGTGGTACCCATGATCTAGCCGGCATCCTGTGCAAAGGAGCCTCCCACTGGTAAATATTTGAATATGAAAGGCCAATATATTAATGCCAAATTGCTTGAAAATATTATTTAAAGTATATTTAACTCAAATGAACGCCTTTAGACTGACTAGGACACATTTTCAATATTTACGAATAGGTTGATAGGTATTATCTTGGCTGCGAGTATTAATATAGAAAGTTGGTTTATTTGAATGCAGTATGGCTAAATAATCTACATCGTTAACAATTTTTTTTATCATTAGCAGACTTAAAAGAACATAAAAGTTTTAAAATTTTAAATTCAATTAAACACAAATTAAACGATTAGTGTTGCGTTATACGGATTCAACAAAATAAATAGAACGGAATTTAATATTCATATTGAACAGAAAAAACAGAAATGATGGTCGGTTAACTGCCGCATACAGTATGGAATCAAATATTCATCGGAATAACCATTCCATCAACATCGATTTCCTTTGCTGAAACAATAACATATATTCCTAAATACATACCTGTTTATTGTTCTACAAGAACAGATTAAAACAATTCGATATCACATAAAATCGCGTGACTTCATAATCTTCAGCTGAGGTTATCGACACCGTTTGATAAAATACAACGATTGACAGTAATTAGGGTGAAAGTGATGAGCTGAGAGCGATTTTATAGAACTACTTAATATTCAAAGATTGTTAAATAGATTTTTTTACATTCCTAGATATTTCAAATCTTTTCGACTATTTTTGTGTTGGTAGTCGGTAACTATGTCGGACCGAGAGAAAAAACAACTGTTACAAATGTTCTGGTGCTGCAGGATTATGTAGGCGTGATCGGTGCGCTGTTTTGTCCTCTTCTTAAATATCAACTTATTTTTTGCAAATTTTGTAAATAAATGTAAATATAAGCAATGGTTTTTGATTCATAAGCCAAGTTTTACAATGATATTAAAAAGTATCTATTTCATTAAATTCTAAATTTAAAAATAAAAGCAAACAAAATTACAATTTATATTGTTCAGACTGCTGTGAATATGAAAAATCTTAATTAAAAGCTCTTTAAAATTATACAGTTAATGCCACAAGGCTAATAATAGTCGCTCAATATTACGTTCGCTCAGGCTCATAACTTAAGCCACAGGTCAGTCGTGATGGGCGCTCGTTTTGTTCTAGAGCTAATTCTGACATCGGATAAGAACAATTTGGCAGCTCGAGACTTAGGTTCGAGATTTGAGTGTATTAAGTCGTTGATTTCGGAAAATATTCGTTCCACTAACATTGATTCTAATTGAATATATTTGTAGTGAATCTTGCAAAATGCGTTAATCAATTTATTTTGTGGGTATTCAAGTAATGTCGGCTCGAGTAGATCAACTGTTGCAAAATCAGTCAGAGGAAAATTTTCCATAGTAATTTAAACACAACTATAATTACATAACCTATATGTTACGGCAAACGGTTTGGTATATCTAACTTTGATAGAATTAACTGTATAATTTATACAGTCGTATTTACTGCGGGATTCGTTACTTCAGTTATAAGACATTTTAATATTTTGGCAGAAACAATATGGTCGTTAATTTTTATGTAACGTTAAGCTAACGAACAATATTAATATCGTCAAGAATTCGTAAGCAGTACATACTTGGATTGTTTCCATCACAATTCAAGTTAAGGCTCCAGACAAATTGAACGTACAAAATAACATTTGGTCTGAGGTAACCTTTGCTAATATTTATAGCAAGGCGTTGTTTTCCGAGAGGCCACCAACGCGAACACTGAAACGTTTTTACGACCAATAAACAATTTATTGCCGCGAGATACAATCGGAATCTTTCGGCAATTTTCGATTTCTCTATTCCATTACAAAAGGATTCCTGTGTCGTGAAATGAAATGGTTCAAGTTTAGCCAATCTATTGAACTGGGAACGCTGGGGCTAATAATAAAACCAATGGTGAAGTTCGGCTTCGATTCCCGGTTCAATCACGCAATTATAAAAAAATGGCATGTACTTTTCTAGATCTCCCTTACTCTCAATCTTTCTCATTCGCTTGCTCCCTACTCTCGCTCCGTGGCTATCTTGCTTCGTGCTACGTTCGCCCTTTCTCACTCTCTCTCTCGATCGGTCTCAATCGCTCTCTCCCTCTTCTTCGACAAAAACGCTGCACATCTTCGTGACGCTATTATTATTATTGCGTTTCGTTCGTAAAAATTTTACCCTCATGCGCCTAAAGAAGTTTCACTTCGAAAACTATGAATGCAGTTTAAATTGTTTTAAATAAAACACTTTTAAAGGATTAAAACGCGTGTAATTGTAACGATTTTACATTAGATGTTTGCGTAAAAGTTACATTTTTATTTTAGTTAACCCGACGTTTTAAGACCTTTCCAGATCTCGTTTTCAGGGGGACTGCACATGTAGTGAGTCAACGATAGTATTTGTCATAGTTGTCATTATGAAGTTAAGCGCCATTTATTTCCTCGAAGTTGGTATTTGCTGTACACAGATGGTTTTTGGCAAAATTTACTGACAGTATCCTCTTCTTTTTTGGTATGTGTAGTTATGGGTTTTAATTTAGAGATTATTGGATCCCAGGTGTTAGATAATTTTTTAAATTGTTTTAATTAAAATAAAGTTTTCTTTCAGTAAAATGGTACATCTTCAATATTTAAAGTACTTCCGCTCCATGTGGCATACCCGTGTGAGGTGTCACGTATTTTTCTCGATGTAATTTTGCTATGTGATGTAGGTATATCTGATCAGCTGTGAGGTAGCTGTCTCATACATTAACTCATCATTCGACACTCGCCTTGATTTAAACGACCACCTGATTTATAGCAGTCTGGCTTTGTTTGTATGCCATTTCTAATTCTATTACAAGTTAACAATAGTCTGATAGTCCCGTGTCGCAGGAATCTGACCTATCTGCTTGGGACGGAGCCAGGCATTCTAATTCGTAGTACGGTTATCGATACACGTGTCTTGCGTGTGTGTTTTTATTTTAGTGGCTATTGTCTCGTGATTGTACGCACCAATAGACGTATAGAGGCAAGATACTGTAATGATCATAGATATTCTATGGCTGACCCGTTACTTGAAAACCGCACTGTGGAAGAACGCCACACTTCCAATTGGTGAGGATGATTTCCTAATTTATGGCGTTTCGAGCGAATGCATACGGAAGTATCTTTGATTATATTACTTATATTTTATTTGTATGTATATTTCACAGGTATGTATATCACTAATACATACGCTAAATAGACGCCGATAATAGCCCGTGAATACATAAATCAAATCAAAATCACTTTATTCATGTAGGTCACGGAAATGACACTTATGAATGTCAAAAATATTTTTTCTTATTGAATCTACCGCTACTTCCTAAAGGGTTGAGCTAATGAGAAGAAGTAGCAAGAAGCTCATTGCCACTCTTTTATATCATGATTTACATTTTCTTTGATTTACAAATCATTTCAATTACAATATAATATAATAATATGTAAAGTGATGCAACAAACATACTCAAACGTCAAATTGTCAATGCCATACCTATACATATGCACCTACACATACAAATATTATATTTAAATCTGAACTTTTAATGCACTATAACTATTAATGGCAGTTAACGTAATATTATTAAAAATCAACGGAAAGCGTCTCAAGAATACGTGTATAATAATTCTACTTTTATTTCTGTTTGTGTTCTTCTTATAAAATAATTAAATAAATATTCCATGTTAAAACAAAATAAAATAGTAAGAAGATAGTAGCCGATGACATATTTAATAACCGATATAATCCTCGTAACATTCACTGTATCGTAAGATATTCATATTAATGATAATAAAAAGTACATTTGCATGAATACGGTACGAGTTTTCACTTCGAAGGTAACCCGATATAGAATCCCCGTGGGAACGTTCGTATGGATAATATTTTAAACAACAAAATAGACAATATAAATAAATACGACATGCAGCAGGTGCAACATACAAACTATCAGCAATAAAATGCAATGACCGGACACTTTATTTCACTTGTATCCGTTTAGATGGTTCCGTTCTATAAACGGAACTACTGTCAAAACGTTACAATGCTAATATAGAGTTTTGGAATTACATGAATCAGCGAAATAAATAATAACAAACATTTATTGCCAATCATTTTTTTTTAAAACATGCTTAATTTAGGTTTTTCAAATCTAACAAACATTGAAATTAAGTAAGAGACGATCAGGACGTTCAGCTGATGGCGGCACTACAAGATTGCGCTCGTCATCTTGAGGCATAGATGTCAAGTCTCATTTGCCCAGTAATTTCACTAGCTACGTTTACGCTGGTTTCAGGAGGTTCTGCCACTCAATCTTATGCCGCTGTAAGCATCCGCTTACTTAGACAAAAATTGGAAAGGATTTATTTTTATTTTTAAAAATTATTTTAAAATTTTAAATATAGAGATATACACATTTCAATTACCCACAGCCTAAGATAATACTCGTTACTAACTTTTTATACGGTAACAATTACATAATATGAATATTTTTGTGTCAAGAAACGAAAAAACTGACCAGTCTTTCACCTCATGGTACACTTACCATATATATATCACCATATTTCAATCCTTAAAAACTCAATATCCTTAACAGCACTGCGAATGCAAGTGTTAACTTAAAACATAGACGTATCAGTAGAAATTTAACTAGCTATGGCGGCTTATAGATCAAATCAGTGAGAAAAAATATCCCATTTAAAAAAGGTGGATCATGTATAACTAAATATAATACTATTGCACATAACTAAATGCTTGATGTTTTAAAGAAGCTTAACCAAACAGGCGCAATTGACCACGACGAAAAAACCAAAAACGCATTTCGGCTAAGCGACCGCGGCGGGAGACTTTCGACAAAACGTACAAGACGATTCCGCTAACGAAGACCGAAAAAAGGGTAACAATGCTAAACTGTGACGCCGGGAATGAAAACAAGGATTCGAAATTCCACCGTACAAAGGACCCGGGAATCGTTCCTGGAAACGGCCGCGACTTGCTTGGTCGCGAGTATCGTCGCTAATTCTACCGGTACTGGTTTCTGACAAATTACTTCCCGTTTAAAAGTGTTTGTTAGAATGCTTTATGGGCGTTATGTGGAATAAATAACTAACTACAAGAACGGATTATTTATTGATTGTTATATACGCTCACTTAGTTACACTATTTAGCAGATACAAAAATAATTAGACAAGTTTACTTTGAGATAGAGTCAATCAATTATAAGTTACTGTATTACCCGTGGGATGGAGCGGGAAAAACATTGTTATTAACTATCGACAGAGCTCAGAGAGCTATTCTTAAGGTGTCTACTTTTTTTTAATAATATTTATTTAAAATACAATATAGTTAAAGCTTACAATATAATAACACACACTTAAACTTTAGGAAGCTTATCTGAGTGTGAAGCCGCTTAAAATTAAATTACATAATATTTAAAAAGAAAAGAACAATTATTTTCAATTAATACAGTTATTACAAGATGTTATTTTAAACAAAGTAGTACAGAAATCAATAAAATGCAAAATAAAAAATAATTATCAAGTAAATGTTAGTAATTACAAATTAGTTGTCTACTTAGCTTACCGCAGATAAAATTATATTAATGAAGGATTTTGTAAAATGTACTTTTTTAACGATGACTTATATTTATTTTTATTTATATATAATTTTTGAATCTCTAAGGGAGTCTCGTTTAAGTATATAGGCTTACTTACTGCCCTTTCCCTTTTTCTACCAACATACTCTATAAATCATGCTACTAACTAACACTTCGACAGTTTTATAATGAGCATAGTACTGAAACAGCACGAAGAACTTCCCTACAGCACTGAACTTAGTAATACGAGACACAAAGACATTGTTTGTCCTCAAAAAACAAACACAAACTTTGTTTTTACAACAAAGTTTAATATATTCCTAGAACTGTTTCTTTACAATAAACTAAACGCAATAGCAAACATCTTTCCTCTAAATTATATTAATTGTAAGAAGGCTCTTAATGAAGCACTTCAAAATATGTCCTATGAAGATACAGAAAAATTACTAATAGTGTTAAAATAAACATTATCTATATTTTATTTGTATTAGTTTATGTCAATATATTGAAGACATTGATTACTTATACATATTTAAACTGTATATTAGTTTATAACTATTTTTTATGAAATTTAAAGGTACGAGACGAGCAGGACGTTCAGCTGATGGTAATTGATACGACCTGCCCATTACAATGCAGTGCCGCTCAGGATTCTTGAAAAACCCAAAAAAAATCTGAGCGACACTACAACTGCGCTCGTCACCTTGAGACATAAGATGTTAAGTCTCGTAGTTATTAGTAAGTAATGTTTACACATTACTGCTTCACGGCAGAAATTAGCGCCGTTGTGGTACCCATAATCTAGCTGGCATCGGGTGCAAAAGAGCCTCCCACTGGTAAGTTTATTTCATCATGTTTTCTTTTTTGTGATTATTTAGTTTCTATATAAGCTCTTTACGCCTCAAACACAGTTTTACCTAGCTGAGGCACAGTGTTAACTAGCTTTTAAGTAAGACTTTTGTATCATTTTTCTTATTTTGTAATTTAATAATATTTTAATAAATAAATTGAATTGAATATAGACATTAAAATGCTGTTCGCATCACAATAATATTAGTTTTTTATTGAGGTTACGATGACCTGCTATGAATTAGATAGGGCTTGAAATTACCTGATTCAAATTTACGAGTGTACAAACAAATACAATTCACTTTTAAAAGTAACAATTTGTTTATGTAGACAAAATAAAGAGATACAAGAGAGCTGCAGTTTACATATTAAAATAAAATTGATCGTCTAATTAAATGATTAACTATGTGTCCATATAATATGTTCCAGCCATTTTAATGCCAATGTATTAAATAAATATATTGGCAATAAAATATATTATATATGTATACAGGGGCGTGCATTGGTTTTCTAGTAAGATAGGCACTGAGCATCTAACTAGTCACAGTTGAGCGTTGGAATATGAAAACATTGTTTACCATAAGTATTTAGTATCTAACGTTAGAAAAATTTTTATGAGTGGGAGTTAACTAAAAGTTTGGTTATAAAATAACGGAACCAAATTATACTAAATTAACTTTAACACTAGTGCTTTATTTATTTTGGTATATAACGAGGTAGGCACTGCCTGATTGCCTATATCATATGCACGCCCCTGAATGTATATAAATATGTTCATTCAAGACCAAAGCTACACAAGTCATAACCAAAATGAGAATGTATTGATAGTAAAGTTGAAGTGCCTTTTATTAGGGTTTAGTAGTAACAGGGATAAACGATATCTTCCTGCTAAACCTTATTTATCTGACAATTCACTACAAAGCTCCATGTTCATAATAATAAAAGATGGATATCACTTTCTCGGAGTCATGTGTTATGTATTTTTATGTGAGTATTAACAGTTGAACATGGGGCTTACTACCCTTAAACGATTAAAAAAACGTTACAATTTATTCGATTTAATGCAATAAATGACGTGAACTGATGATACTTACGAATACCATCACAAGACGCTACTTACCGCAAGGCACAAGATATTTATTATGTGTCATTTATGTAACAAGAGAGAAAAAATTTTCCGTTTTCGTTGCGAGTGCCGGGTTTGAAATTAGAGATAGCGAAGGACTCTATAATTGAATCATGCGCGTAGCGATTGTTTCTAAGTTAGAATCGTGAGGCTAACTATGGATTCAAAGGCATAATAAAAACAAATTACTTTGCTCTCATGTGACATATCACATTTTCACTTAACTAGCGAAAAAATAAAAAATATTTAAATATAAGTATTGTAATTTTATATTTTTAGTTTTATAATTATATTAAGTATTTAAATTGTTAAAAATTTCTAAAAACAAAGATGATGAAGAATTTCGAACAGAAACGACTTCTTTTCACTGGTTTTATGCAACAAAGGCAGTTGAAAAAGGCACCACGATGGAAACAATATATACATGTTCCTGTGCAAAAGAGCCTTAAACCGGTATAAACAATACACATGATATTATATTAGAAATCGCAGAAAAAAAATATAGCTGTCGAATTTTTATTTTTTAAAAGTTATAATAATATAAACTAAATTTAAAGCTTATTATGTTCTTTAAAACCCGATAATATAACTCATGATAATATTAGTCGATAGATAACTAGTTTATTACGTATCTAATAAAGAAACCTAAAAATAACTTAGTTATATATGTGATGGCCGCTCCTTAAATAATACACGACACAATATTATAATAGCAAAAGAGAATATAAAGTGTTTATAACACTAAAAAATTAATTTAAGTATCATATAATATACACTAACAATACAATTTATTTACGGAAATCGCATGCAAACATTTAAAAATTAAAATTAATAAAAAACTCAACAGACACTTTTTATGCTATCAGTACCTGCACGATAACAAAGTATTAAGTTATTATATCGTGGCAGCTGTGAACATATCGATAACACATAGCGTCTATTTTGAAAAACTCGCGCACATTAAACAAATAAACCTGGCCTGTTATCATGAGTTGCCTAACAGCAAAAGGTCTCCCTCTATCAACCGGTATAAATAACTAAGGTTCTTCAGACACAACATGGTATATAGTAAATTAATATGTTTCACCATCAACAAAATATCAAGCCAAGGCGAGGACAACATCAGAAATGATTATATTGTATAATGGTCCTGTTACACCGTCGTAAATATAAACACTCATAAACATTTAACTACAGCCTCGTAATTCGCAGATCCAAATTGCCGGTTAAGCTGTCAAAATAGAGTAAAATCTCGCTGCGAACCGCACTGAATCCGCCTTGAATCTGCTTTATTTAACGCGCCGTTTTTAAGACCGGTAACTATTATGGTGTTGCAAAGACCATGGCAGTGATCAATTCAATTGAAATTATTTCGTTACTCGCTAGACTCGCTTGTAATTGTATTCTATAAAACATATTGTTTACAGTAGTTGTTAAATCCTATTTTTTTCTCCTCTTTTGTGTGTCTATCTAACAGTACAAAATGTAAGTTGCATTTATATACATATATGTATGTGTGTATACTTAGACTGGCCATAAACACTGTTACATTTAAAAATAAACAAAATATTACATTTGAATTTGGAATCTGTCATTTTTATATGAGTGTTAAATGAGTTTTCTCATTTTGGCGCCAATACATTGTACAATATTTTGCGATTTTAAAATGGAGTACATTACATTGCATTACACAAAGTATGGAGCCAAATGCTATTTTTAAAACTCTCCATTCGCTTGGTATTAGTAAAAAGTTTGTGTACCGGGCTATTAATAGGTAGGTTGAATTTAAATGATACCTCCTCTGTTTGTGACAGAAAAAGATCTGGCCGTCCATATAGTATTCGTAAGAAAAAGGTGGTCAATGCATTTCCTCTAAGTTTTTCATAGTAAGATGTGGATAGCGTATCTGACTACAATTTTATTAGACTTAATTGTTATTTCTTTATGTATCTACTTTGTAAGTTGTAGTTGTTTGCTTTTTCTAATAAAAAAAAAAAAAAAAAAAAATGCAGTAAGGGAAAGAATTCGAAGAAATCCTTTCCGAAAGCAAAAGTTCAGTTCGGGAGATGAAGATAGCACCTAGAACCATGTCGCATATTTTAAAAGATGACTTCGGACTTGCCGCCTATAAGAGACGTATTGGTCATTTCTTAACTGATAATTTAAATAAAAAAGAATAGGTTTGTAAAATCGAAACAACTACTGAAGCGGTACGCAAAGTATGGTTTTATATTTTAAATTGTTTTATATTTATGTATTAAACTAACACACTGTACCTAATAATGTTATTTATATATACACTGTAACATGTGTAATAAATTTTATTTTTTGTCTTTCTTTCAGTATTTATGGCAAGACTAGGTATATGTCCTATAATCTGATAATTTATTGACTTATGTCAAGTAATAAATAAAATCACCCTACCTTTAGGTTACCTGGAAGAGATCGCTGAAAAGCGAATAACTTTATGTATTTTTAGTTCAAAAAAGCATTATCATTCATTCATTCATTCAAAATGCGGCTTAGTTAATAAATTGAGGTTCTAGAAACTAAAAGCAGCATGTTAGTCCGATGAAGGATGCAATAAAAAAAACCATCTTGAGAACAATACAATATTATAAGCAACATATTATTTTATTAATTGGTTTATTGTCCGTCTGGGAATACACAGAAACGTTGGCGGTACAATACGCTATAAAACACCCGTTATTAATATTATACTAATTATATTAAAAAACAATGAAGAAATATATACGAACGACCTCACTTATTGATAAAGTCTCCTAATATAAGAGACATAATGAGTTGACTGAGACCCTGACCTCTAGAGTACTCAATTTTCAATTTCTATTTCACAAAATAAGATTAATAATACAAGTCTTACTTAAAAGCTAGTTAACACTGTACCTGAACTAGGTAAACCTATGTCTCAGGCGTAAAGAGCTTATATTAATACTAAATAATCACAAAATAGAGAAACTTAATAATGTAAAAAGGTATAAATTAATGTACAGGTTAAGTATATAAGTAAACAATGTCTTCAAAGTAATGACTATTAACTAATACAAATAAAATATATATAATGATTATTTTAACACTATTAGTAATTTTTCTGTATCTTCATAGGACATATTTTGAAGTGCTTCATTAAGAGCCTTCTTACAATGAATATAATTTAGAGGATAGATGTTTTCTAGTACTGTAACGGGTTCGCATCCCGGTACGTACAAAACACTTGCATAAATAAGATTTTCTAGTATTAGAGTTTAATATACATCATAAAAAAAGCGGCCAAGTGCGAGTCGGACTCGCCCATGAAGGGTTCCGTAGCAGCAAGTAATATATTATATAATATAAAAGTTCTTGTAGTTCATTGTAACTTTGATCGATGTTTTAATAATAGTGTATTTTTTTAATTTAAATTATTGATATATAAGTTATAGATAAGTAAACATTAAAATTATGTACTTACATAAATGATGGGATTTAGATCTTACTATATGCTTGATTAATGATGGCTAAATGAATGTAAGGTAAATTGTACTTTACGATTTATGACGTATTAAAATAAAACTAGATCTCGTTCAAACCAATTTTCGGTGGAAGTTTGCATGGTAAATCTAAATATTATATATATATATATATATATATATAATAAATTATAACCTTAATATCATTGTTGAAGACACATATTGTGGGGAACCCCACAAAGTTGTTTCCTATGTTTTGTGAAAATATAAATGTGGTTCACAGAATACCTTACCAAGTTTCAACAGTATAGTTCTTATAGTTTCGGAAAAAAGTGGCTGTGACATACGGACGGACAGACAGACAGACAGACTTGACGAATCCATAAGGGTTCCGTTTTTTGCCATTTAGCTACGGAACCCTAAAAATGAACGTGTGTTTAAATTCCTAGTCTGTCCTTGATAATGATGGTTCCTTTAATTTTACATATATATTACCTATGCTTAAACTTAACAACATTATTATTTATAAGTTACAAAAAAAAGGACGACATTGTCTCTTGGAAATATATGATGTGATTTGTTGACGTACACGGGTGGTACCGGAAGTACTGGCTACTTATAATGCAACACCAACACGTTTACGTTTCACTCTTACAGACTACTTAATTAATATTGATTGTGTCCCAAAACAATTAAAAGATAGAAAATGAAATATAAATATATCGGTCAATAACGTCGGGAATTTCTTATCCGAGTACGTATATGATTTTGTACTCGTCTTAGCTCGTGTGTAATCGGTGTGCGGTGCGAGTGCGGGCGCCGGGCGAGCGCCGAGTAGGCAGTCAGGGAAGAACTATCAAGCGAGGCGGTTGTGTCGCAGGCGCATGCCGGGAACACCGTTCTTGCTGCTTATAATTCCGTGTGTTTGTAAGACGTGTGTTTTACTTACTGTCGTGTTAAACGATCACAATAATGGACAACCACAAAGATCATGATGTGACCGGCCTTGCTCCGTCAAATATAATAATTAATATGCATTTATACTTTGTTATTAACGTTGCAACCATAGCTAAAAGGGCCGTTAAGTGTTTACGTGTTACACGTTTAGGCTATATTTAGTAGATATACAGGTTAAAAAGATCACCTTAGCCATCCAAATCTAAGCACGATGGTACGAATATTTAATATATTGCGTATTAGAATCACACGCATGGCTGTCTTAAGTGAAATCATGCTTTGGATATCAGTTGTCACTGTTAGGTTTAATAAAGTAGACATTATGATATGGCTACCTTACGTAAATTAAATTCGAACTAAATTTAATTAATTTAAAGTTGAAATTTTATGAACGATGCGGGACTCGAACCCACGACCTCAACTTGATTTGTGTATTAATTCTAGAAGTGATGGTTATCACTTTAAAAACATAACAAAATGGCTAGCTTAGATAAGATACGCTCAACTAGCTGCCAACGCAAGAAAATATAAAAAGAAGAATAACTTATCCGATGGCCTGTCTGCGTCCACCGATTCCATTAAAAGTTACAATACGCTTAATTCATTACTCCTAAGCGCCCGACAGACAAGCCGAACGTAGAATTCGAATTATAAATTAAACCATACAATAGTAGATCAAGTGAAGGTCGTGATCTACAATAAAACCGGTTAAGGCACGTGTGGGTCAGACTATCAGCCGGGCTCTATACCACAAGTTCATCTGTTCATAGTTAACATGTTTTTGTTACATTCTTTTTTTTATGACAATAAAGGAAAAGACGAGTAGGACGTTCAGCTGATCATAGTTGATACGCCCTGCCCATTTTTTTTTTATGGAATAGGAGGGCAAACGAGCGTACGGGTCACCTCTTGTTAAGTGATCACCGCCGTCCACAATCTCTTGCAACACCAGAGGAATCACAGGAGCGTTGCCGGCCTTTAAGGAAGGTGTACTCGTTTTTTTTAAGGTACCCATGCCCATGACGTACATCGCCGCTCAGGATTCTTGTAAAATAAAAATGAGACTGAGTGGCACTACAATTGCGCTCGTCCTTGAGACATAAGATGTTAAGTCTCGTTTGCTCATTAATTTCCGTTGTGGTACCCATAATCTAGCCGGCATCCTGTGCAAAAGAATAGGTTTGTAAAATCGAAACAACTACTGAAGCGGTAAGCAAAGTACGGTTTTATATTTTAAATTGTCTTATATTTATGTATTAAACTAAGACACTGTAATAATGTGGTCTATAACTTTCGTGTAAAAGTTTATGTTAGCAATCAAAGAATAACTGTAAACCATCTAGGTTTTTGTATTTATTTAGCATTTTATTTAATACTGCACAAACGATCGAATTAATTTAATTTGTTACCCGCCGTGAAACGTTCTGTAGAAACTTTTCGACGTTTTTGATCATATTTTTGTCTTATACAGTAAAAATGCACGTTTTCATATTAATAGTTTATTCCATTCTCTATTTCTTAAGAAACATAACGATGCAAACACGGGAATTTACTAAAGTGGTACCTCTTATTTGTTACATATAAATATACAAATGATTTGAGTTTTCTTTAGTGTTATTTCCGCCAATATTTGTCTTTAAACAATTCGACACGTGTTTCGCCTCTATACGAGGCATCCTCAGGACGTGTTGTCTCGCCAAATCTAGCACGAGACTCTTCTCTCTTTGAATATGTCGAATTGTTTAAAGACAAATATTGGCGGAATTAACACTTAAGAAAACTCAAATCATTTGTAAAATTATGGATTTCCGCAAAGTAACGCCTACTTCAATAAATACATTCGAATATGACTTTCGTGCAGATATTAGATAGCCATTGAAAAAAAAACTTCAACGTTCAAGGTTTTAGCCCTTATCTTGATTATTATATGGAGAAACGTTTGAATAAATTATAAAATCAGTTTGTGACCTGTTCCGAAACGTTCATTAGAAACTTTTCGACCTTTGCAATCAGTGATTTGTTTTGTCCTTAGATAGTTTCTAATAATATGTCTAGATAGAGCCTCTTGCTACTAGAACTAGTTCAAAATAGAGGTCCATTTTTTTCATGTTTGCACTTAGAAGTGATCCAAAGTTTTGTCATACATTGAAAATGCATGTATACCCTTGTAGTCATCCAAAAATAAACAAAATGTTTTCAACTTCTGACGTTATCGTTCAAATCCTACACTCGTTGCACAAAAGGACACTGCTGGAAAAATCATTAAATTTCAATAGCAATAGAGCCTTGTAGAAAAATACCCTACGATTACTGAAGTATAGCCTCAATATTTTAAATTAACTCATCGATATAACTACTTTTAACTTCGTCTAAAAGTCTCTCATTTAATTGAACTGAACGTTAGATCGTAGAGTGTATCACTTGACATTCAACAGCAGACTCGACAAAAAGGTAATGGACGGAAATAAGCGACGATTAATAATTGGTTGGAGACAAATTAATCGAATCGAAGCAAGTGGATGACGGTATCGTCGATATTCTAATCGATAAATTGTATGGTAATTCTTTAGTATATTAAATTGATCGCGTCTAATTTATTTTATGGTCATCTTATATAACCGTTACAATGAAGCTTGCAAGAAATTAAATAAAATAAATAATAGAACTGCATCAAGACGCCGGAACTTGTCGCTGTTATTTATACTGGTAGTGTTTGTATGTTCATTTGGATAATATTAAATTAATGGGTGCGAAACCTTTAAATAAATTTCAAAAATGATACCTCGAACAAATGCTGTGGCATAATTTACGAATGGATGTGGTAGTTTTTAACGCTGAATAAATGATCTAAAATCTTATTTTGAATAAAAAAAATGAATTTGAATTTAGCAGAATTCAACACATTCACACACTAATTCTAGGAATAGTGGCGTAACTACAGCAAAGAATAATAATATGTAACAAGTTTTCACAATAGCCACGTATTGTGCTTTTACAGTAACAATTTCATCAACATTCAGGTATCGCGTACATCAAAGCCAAATAATTCCAAACTCCGGCCAACTTCGTCGTCCGCGCCGCGCACAATAAAAACCCCAATGTGATTGAAAATTGCAACGCCCTTTTGTTTTGTCACGAAAGAAACGTTCACTCAAATGTTTAACTCTTGTCAGAACGATATTTTGACGAGTTTGAAGAATTATTGTCGGCTGTGTTAGTGGTACTAGTTACAGAGGAAAAGTCCATTTATAATAATGAGAAAGTTACCATTTTTCTTGTACCAGATTCTAGAGATAAAATAAGTTTCAGATAGTTTTTTTGCACATCTTATATAAGAATGAATGCAAGTTTTAATGTTATAGTAATGGAAACACTAAAAGCCAATCGTACAACAATTTATTGTAGAGCCACGAAGTCTTACAACTAAGCAAAAAAAAAATAGAAAGGACACGGACACTTGTACTGCTAAGTTCTAACCATATAATTATACCCAGGCAGTATTATCTCGTTACAATGTTTATTTTATAAACGTAGGTATATGTTCAGTAGTCAGCTTCGACGCACGACTGGAGTTTACTCCTCAAGAAAAATTGTCATTGGACAGGTACTAAACAAAATTGAACATGCCAATGGAGTCGGTTACAAACAGTCATACAGCAGAAGCTAATAAAAGCGTATTAATTTAAAAAAACAAATAAATCCTAAAGCCCATATACAACTCCTGTTAAAAGCGGAACTCAAAATTCCAATTTCAAAAGGTCCATCAAGGAAGTCACATTTTGGCACACCCTAATAGGTATATTATACTACATGCGTAAGCTATCATGCAGTATACTATGTATGCTGGGTACACAAGTATATATACACACACACACAACTGAAAAGTGAAAGGTGCGTGAGAAATGATGCGCACCAAAAACGTTGCTATCCCATTAGATGAGTAGGTTTTACTCTTCATATTTTTCTCATACCGAGCGCCTTATATTCAAATCGATTCTTAAGGAGTAAACTCCAAAAACACTTAAATGGGCGGCAACTCAATATCGTGAAATTTCAACGAAGAATTGATGGCAATATAAATGGTATTGAATATTTGTCGAACTGAAATCATATTATCCAATCGATATATATATATCAAATAGTCTGTAATATCTGATCCTAAAAAAAAGACAATATATATGCATGTGTGTGTCAAATTCAATGAAAAATTTACACTAAGGTTTCGTAACTCAACTGGGGCTTATATCAATATACTCTTTATAATAATAGACGGAATACAACATGGACTATATATAATATTACACACAAAAATACGAGTTTATAATTTAAACTCTCAGTTGACTTTATTTTTAACTTAGCAAATGAAAAGGGCCCAAATAATCTTTCATATCATTTTCAGATATGTGTAATATAGAACGTAAATTTAATTTGATATTTTTTTATGCGAAAAATTATCAATCTGAAATTATCTATAATAATTATTATATATTTATAATAAATTGGAACTTTATTTCTTGGGAATGAAGCGGCCGCCCTTAGGTTATTTAATTAATAAAGTTTCTCGTTTTACTCAGCTCAGAGGCATATATTTTCAAATGGGCTTTAACACTTAACGAGTCATGTAAAATCCTGCTTTGAATAAAATTATTTAAATGAAAATAAGTCGATGCCCGGCCCAAAATTCCTATATCACATTATTAATGATTTCTATATACCAATTCTTACATACAAATTACATTAGAATCAGTATGATAAAGTAAACTACCACGTTGTAACTTCTTTAAATATAGCTTGTACAAATTGTCCCCATAAAAATAAGTCTAATAAACACGTCTCAGGGCAACATTCAAAGCCTGTTTTTAAAAATCAATAAAAAATTATTAACAGAATCCAGTTGGCGACAAAAATAAATGTTGAAAGTGTCGTTCGGGAGCCGTTTGAGACGTTTTAAGGACATGTCAGCGATGCTCAATTACTTGTTTTAAACGCAACAACGTAAAGCGGTTGTGGTCTTGTTGCTATATTTATATGACCAGTCTGTGGTATACATCAAACTCAATTTTATCAAAAGTAAATTTTCTTTCTTATCACACGTGGGGTACGTCTAGATTCGTACGTATCTTGATTCCATGCATTAATAAAAGCAGCGTCAAAAGTACTTAAGATAGAATCTTTTGAATTCTAGTTAAATGGTATGTGTTATTAATACTTTTTGGCTATCCTAGTGAACCCAAATACATATTATATCAAAAAGATTATTCCACAAATCTCTTTTTTATTAGAAAATACTAGAATACTATTATTAAATTACTGCCGTTAACAAAATATACATTGCGCGCCTTTGTATTACGTACACGATTACAGTAATTCTTACTATGGGGGTTGCGAGTGTTGTTTATGAGTATTAGTAAATAGTATCAACCCCTATCAATTAGTTTGAATGGTTAGCTAATGCCATAAAACTGTATTAGTCCATACATCATTCCATCTTTCATTCTTAAGGTCAAGGTAGGCTACAGCTCAGGCCGGTTTGAAATCACTCATAAAATGTTGACACTGTTAAGGTCAGATAGGTACCATTTAACATGTAGCAAACAATCTATATCTGGCCCCGTTACTGATTGCCATCAAATTAGGGTAATATTAGGCATGAAGAATAAGAAAAAGCAATTCGCTAGTACTTTACTGAATAAATTGTAAAATTCCAACCCCTGATTTAATTCACATACAGCAGAGTTTGTCAACAGTTGGTACGCTTGAAAACATTCGAGCTTTAGTTGCACTCGACATATTGTGAGCAGACTTACAGAGAAACGGACGGAGTTTATCGCAAACGAGAGTTTTTACGTACAATATAAGAGTTCCTAATATTTCACTACGGTACGCTTTACTTGAAGATTTAATATTATTGTATTATTACAAATAATATCTTTATACATACAACCACGATGGGTACAAGATCGGCGTTGGTAGATAATTAAATGACTGCCGGTAATTATTTATTATATCAATGCTAATACCTTAAACACATGGTCGGATTTGGTACGGCCGCGCCGTCCGGAGGGCGCCTCGCACCAATTGACCCGGCGTGCTCGGTACGGTCCGGACGGTAATAATAATAATTATGTCAGATGGTCAATGAGACATATCATCAAGTATGGTCCGCTACGAGACTGCGTCGAATGATTCGGCCGTATCAATATCCAACATGTGTTTAGGCTAAAAGGATCTTAATAAACTATCGTCCGAGAAGTTCTATGAGTGCGTAAGCCTTATTGTGATTGATTATATGAACGTAGGGATAAGACTTTCACTTGAGAGTAATATTTACGTTCAGTCTGTATCCCAGAAAATTCAGTAACAGTACTTATCATTTCACTATCCCGTCTGCCACTACATTTCCTATTCAGCTGCAAAGTTTTCATTCCGTGCAGTCTATCATGTTCTAAGGCTGACAATGTAAGCAGATTGTGCCATCAAGTTGTAGATAGACCGCACCGTTCACAATGTGTTGCGATTTGCGAACGTATTAAATTGTTGTTCAACCCTGCATTGTAATTCTTTATTCTAACAAATGTATGTCTGATTGAAGCGAATCTAGGTCGAACGGGAATGTTAGTATTCCAGATTCGTTTAGTTACTATACAAGCTGATTTTTTTTTAAGTAAAACCAATTTTATTCAGATTTATATACAATAATACACTAATTTTATCTTGATAAGTAGTCTAGGACTTTACATTGCACATATTTTAGATATAATAATTGACAATGATTTAAGTTTTCTTTAGTGTTAATTCCGCCAATATTTGTTTTTTAAAACAATTCGGCACGTGTTTCGCCTCTACACGGGCATCCTTAGGACGTGTTGTCTCGCCAAAATCTGGCACGAGACTGAATCAAATGAGCCGGAAGCCGCTGTTTTATACCCTCGTCCCATGAAATGACGCCCTGTGATTGGTCGGCTGTTGTGACGTATTACCCCCGGAAGAGACACGTAACAAAGGTGATGGGACTAAATTCGTTTGTTCATACAACAATATAATAATTGAACCAGCAAGTATAACTGTCATAGTACTGTCATAATCATAATTTTAACGGCATTATAAGTTTTTAAACTTATAATGCCTACTACTCGGCTATGTCGAGTTAGTAAGTTAGTAAGTCTTTTTACAACAAGATTCCAGAAAATGTTCAAAACAAATGTATTACGAAATTCAAAAGAATTGTTAAAAAACATTTATGTGGTTAAGGTTACTATAACTTAAATGACTTTCTTAATCATACCACAGATTGGGAATGGAGCGACCAGGCCTCAGGCGAGGAGCCCTCAGGCTATTAAATAATAAGTTTAATTGTACAATATTATTTTGTAATCTTATACATTCTTCTCAAGTCTGAGGCATACATTTTGGAATGGGTGGTAGTTTTTAACTTTCAATAAGTGACATCACATCCTATTTTGAATAAAAATATTTGAATTTGGAATTTGAATTATTTAGGTTTATTACGCTGAAATTTTACACGTCTTGTATGTACGTATTCCACAATAACAGAAATAAAACTCAAGTTGTATATTTTTTTTGATACACGGTAGTATTACAAAATAATAAATTCAAAAGAGCATAATATCATGTTTAGTCTCTAATTTCAAATGTAACTGGTTAATTAAATTCCCGTTTACTCTGACTTTATTAGGTTGCATTATCTGACATCTTAGAAAGATATTATCAGAACAAGTTTAGTGAGTGTTGAGAATCATGCATAAAGACATTTCCGACCGTTTACCTCGATTCTTTATTCAAGACGATCTTATAGCCAAGTGTTTAGTAACTCTTCTAAGAAACCCGAACCTAGGACCCTTAGTCCTGGGTTCGGGTTTAAATTACATTTCAATACTAAGCAAAAATGGCTGGTAAAGTTATTTACATATTGCAGTAAGAAGAAATGAAGACTTTGATATATTTATTCTAAAAAAAAAAAATTGAAGTAGGCGTTACTTTGCGGAAATCCATAATTATCCAAATGTTTTGAGTTTTCTTTAGTGTTAATTCCGCCAATATTTGTCATTAAACAATTCGACACATGTTTCACCTCTAAACTCTACTCTTCAGTCTCATGCCATTGTGTTTGGCGAGTCCACATGTGTCCTGAGAATGCCTCGTGTAGAAGTAAACATGGTTTATCTTTTGTATTTCAGCTACAGATGCCCAAATAGAAAAAAAATTTGAGCTATATTTATGTAAAGCGTATTAAAAATCTGAGTAAACCTGTGCCGCCCCTTTAACTAGTTCGTAATCAACTAAGCTCTATAGTATATACTGTATCCTGTGAGACAGAATTATACTGACACGTTTTATCAGCAAATCCCGCGCTAAACCGCCTGTGATAAATCAATCCTTGTCTCAAATATCACGATAAATCTCTTAATGATGCTTAGATTCCACTGAACTAATTGACAATATTATTAATGTGACAGTCTGCTAGCTCAAGAAGTATTTTATTATTATATTTTCAATCATACTCAAGATATACAAAGAAAAGATGCTTAATCGCAGGGACTGTTAAAAGAATTGTAAATACCAGTGCCGAGTTTCATCGCGTCAGAATACGAAATTTCAACAACACGTCAGTGGGAGGCTAGATTATGTTCTACCGTGAAGCATTATTGTCCATTACTGTTTCACGGCAGAAATAGGCGCCGTTGTGGAACCCATAATCTAGCCGGCTTCCTGTGCAAAAGAGCCTCCCACTGGTAAAGGTATTGGTAAGAGAGCATAGATATAAAAAAAAATTGTTAAAAACTAACAAAAGTGGCATTGGACCATCCACCTATAAAAAGAAGAATTTACCTATAGCATACCTTAATGGTTATCAGACCACCTTTGAATCCTTGGTCTACTCACAAAATAAAATCGCAATATTAAAAGATTCTTGCAACGCTAGCTAATAATAAGATTTTAACTCTCTAAACTCATAAATGCTATCAGCGTCTTTAATCGAGTGTAAGATTCTAAGTTGCTCGTAATTTATACCCGCCAAGGACTAGAGATAACACTTCAATATATCTGCAATTGCGAGGGACAGCTGCCAGGACCCTTGGTGTAATCTGTCAGTACCTTCCTTATGTTCATTGCAGCTGCTGAATAAGAATTACTTAAAGCCGTAAGTATCGAGTGCCGTTGGTCTTATAAATACTTTGTAAGACCATAAAGCTTTGGATATGTTTGGAAAAAGTCATTTACGTTGTGAGTCTGAGTGAAAATTATAAAACTAACGTATCTGTGCTACTTACTATACATAAAAATCTGTTTCACCGACTGAGTGCCTTCAAAAATTTAGTCATAAAAGTCATTTCTTTTTACAAAAATGATTCGTTAAGAATTCTTTTTAATGTCAGTTAAATCACCGCCAGAAGAAACGGCACAAGATATTCTAAATACATATTACCATTATATAAGTTATAATTTTCAAAATGAAATTTAAAATTAGATGGCTTTATTTAAATAGAGAAATAAAATCGCAATATCAAAAGTTTTGAAATGCGTATATAAAAGGAAATATTTATAAAAAGAACAAATAATACTATGTATCATCAATATAAACCAAGACTTAAAATATGTATGTCAGTATAGTTACAGATATATAAAACCTATATGGGCTTTAATTTTCAAAATATATTAAATTCCACAACTTTGATGGTTTTTTTATATTTCGCCACGTTATCAATAACGCCAATACAAAATGCAAGGCAGGGGTAATAATACATTATATTAAATAAATAAGAATTATTTGAATCAACAATGATAAAAACTCAATCAATAATATTGACACACACACTTTTTACACAAATTATCTTGCCCCAAATTAAGCATATATAGCCTGTGTTATGGGTTGCAAGACAACGATATATTTAATACAATATACTTACTTAAACATACATAAATACATTTAAACATCCATGACTTGGAAACAAACATCCATATTCATCATATAAATGCTTGCACCTACCGGGATTCGAACCCGGGACCTCTAGCTTAGTAGGTAGGATCATTAACCACTCGGCTATACAGGTCGTCAATGAATGGAGTTTTTAAATGAACCATAATAAAACTATATGTCCCTTTTAACTAAATATTAATAATAATAAACGAATTACAAATAAATCAACATTATATAAAGACAGCTTATATATTCTAGCAAATATCAATAAGGTACTAGTAAGTCGCCTGCTCAATACTTTACACAGGCTACTGTCCATAACTTGTATTAATATTTAGTTGTTACTGGGCACATCGCCAACACCTCCAGCCGGCTAGTTTAAACATGTACGGCCTTACAAATAAAATTGGCATATAGTTAAAACTAATCATAAACCAAGAAAATGCAAAATGTTTACAAATAGACATTTTGCTTACAATTGGTTAATTCGGACGTATAACGTTTCCCGCGTTTATTTGCAAGGCTGCTTGACATTCGGAAAACTTCATAATTATCATTGTATTGAAAGTGTTGTCAACAATATTGTAAAAATTTTGCATATTCTTTGTATATGCTTAGTTATAACTTTATACCAAGTTTTTTGTATCTGGTGTTGTGTCGCTTTTCAGTTGCAGCCTTGGAGGTCACCATTAAGTTTTTTTATGGCGCATTCCAAAAGATAAGCTATCTTAGCTTATCTAATAAAAACAAACAAAAAAATATTTATTCATTAGGGTCAAAAAATTACATTTATGAGTGATAGATAGGTATATGTTGTACCATTTACCACCACTTCGGAAACCGTTGAGCTTTTACGAAAAGAAGTGGCAAGAAACTCAATACCATTCTTTTAAATCAATATCTTCAAACTGATACGTCAAAAATCCTCAAAAATTTCGACTTGTGTACGTTAAATATGAAAAAACAAACAGCAATAGAAACGCTTGCAGAAGATGCATCAATTCAGATACACTGTAAATAAGTAAAGGTTCTTTGCAAGCATTTTTATCAACTAAGGAAAAATACTTATAACTTAAGTGAAAGAGTAACATAAAAATAAAAATCCACGATGACTGGATTATCCAGGCACCTGAAGCGGAACCCGTTTAGAAGCATGATTCATGGACCAGCCATCGCTTGCTTCATTCGCATAAATTATAGAGAAGGTAACAACCCGCCCCAAGAAGCCGTCACGAGCATGTGTTTTTTCTAATATTTCTTGCTAACACTTTAATTATATAAAAATTTGCATTCCTACGGTAGCACGCGTTTTGTACTAATCATAAAAAGAATGCTGGGAGAGTTTCTTGCGCTGCTTCTTCTCTCTCAGAGCGCCATTTGTTTCCGAAGCGGTAGGAGTATCTAGTATATTAGATATGACATCAAAAAGAATTCTAAAGGAATCAATTTTGAGAAAATAAATGCCTTTTTATGCCTTCATACACCGATTACTTTAGCAGTTTTTGATTAGGTATCAGCAGACCTAGAAAGCGTTGAAATTTGAAATAAAAGTTAAAGCGAACAACCCTACGCAAAATCGATTTGTTGATTAGTAATTCTCACGTTGTATCGTCGAGAATCGTAATCGAATAAGGCCCAAATTTGTAATTCGCCGCACGCACTCGATCAAATCAATCGTTTGCTTTCGTCGATTCAGTGCACACAGCGTGAACTGAATGGCGTTACGAACCAAATCTATAATTGCTGAAAGCTTTAATGCCATTTAGAATATCAATACTTTGCAACACTTATTATTTTATCGCTTTATAAATGATAATAAGGACAACGAAAGACAGTGAATTATAAAAAAAAATGGCGTAGTTGCTTTATACATAGTTTTAACTTTTAATTTTTTATTTACGTTACGGCTAAAGTCAGAAGATAAATCAAACTTAGGTTTACCTGGATGTACTCGGTACCTCCCAAGCTGTGTGGGTAAGGTCAGAATATTAAATTAAAATAAATTTATATTCAGAGACTACCCGCAAATCTATGTCCATTTAGTATAGCGTCAATGCAGACCCAAACTGTGTTATTTGGGTAAAAAGGTTAAGGCGAGAGCGAAGCTAAGGGGAGTTCCCTAAAATGCCTGATCCCTGGGGAGTCCCTCTATCAGCGCAAATCCGAATTGTGTATATTTCTAAAACAAGATAGATAATAACGTACCCAATATTACAAAGCCAATTTAGAGTTAATCTAGGTGTGCTTAATTAAACAGTGATTTAAAATTAATTTTGCTTTAATATTAGGGCTTACTTTACTCAAACAGCTTGGGCAAATACAAAAATCACACGTAATCGTAACGTAACGCAACGCCTTCATCTCTAGCATTACCCGTAACATGCGTATGTAAGCATAAAAGTCAAATAAATTTTATTCATATAGGCTTGAACTCAGCCCATTTTAATTGACATTGCAGATATTTCATTTAAATTTCTGAAAACTCAACGCCCACTCTTTTAAATCTATGAGAATTTAACAAATACATAATAATTCGTTTGTAAGATACTGCATCCAACATACGTGTTCAAAGTTAAAAAGCGTTTTTAATATCAAATATTTGATAAAAATTATTAAAAAATAACCAGAATAAATAAAAATTATTATATATTGGATACATAAATATTTATAGCTTGAATTCATTGTTTGTGTGAGGATGCTTTGTGAAAAACACAATCGATGGCAAGATAATAAATATTATTTATATAATTATCTACGGTAAAAACTGTATTGATTGCAACTAAAAAAAATTTAATTGTGTAAGATACCCGATTTTATTTGCTTATTGATCAGTGTTGTGTTTCAAGCGACGCGGATTCAATCTCGAAGTATTGTGTTGTTGAAGTTATACTTCTTTTGGCGCGATGGAGAAAAACGATGAGAGTGAATTTTTACGAAGCGCGCGCACACCGACACCTGAATTCTACATCGTGAAGTTAGTTCTAGGTGGCATGTAAATCGATAACTATGTTCAAGTTGTATATTCTAGTATTTTTATATTTAGAACACGTGCTTCGTAACAGTACAATTAAACAGTGTGAATAAATAAATATTACTTTGGTGTTTTTATTAAATCAATTTCATACGACGGTGATAGTATTTACTAATAATTTATTAGTATATCTATATATATAGATTTGAGGTTAATTGTCGGTATGTATAATTTATTTACATCGTTAATTAAAAATATTACATCATTATCTAAAAAATATTTTTTTTTTCGTTTTGTTTTATTTCTGGTATATTAACAAATTTTATGAATAAATAAAAAAAAAATCTATATTTGTTTATATTAACCTTAAATGCTGAGTGTTTATACTATCTTTGATCTTAACCATTTGTTATAATTTAATTTATTTTTCGATACGCCAAATAAATATAACTTTAACACGTGTACATAAGTGTCTAGAGGACAATCTTATGGGATCGCGACACCGACATGCTCATGACTGGAGCACGCGAAAAAAAAATATACTCACACACTTTTTGGGTGGGTGAAATTGGTGGAGGTGGAGTTCGAGTCACCGAAATGCTTATAGCAGTATATCTGTAGCCATACAGCTGACGTATTTTGCAACATTAGTGATGGGTATATCTTATAAGTAAAATTAAACGGATTTAGTGAAATTTTTAATGTGTATATACTGTGCATTGTTGAAATAGTTTTTTTTTATTAATATATTATTAAAAACAAGTTTAAAAAATAATTTTAAATTAATAATTTGTTTTTTTAACATTATGAAATTTCAAATTTTAATACTAAAAGTTTTTCACTTCGATCGACAGTCTCTACTAGACCTACCATATTTTTTTTGTAATATTATCTTGGTAAAGGCATCATTGTAGAAATGCATAACGGATTAACTGTGAAGTAAACATAAATGAACCAAGAGTATATAAAATATGACGTCATTAAGTTATCCGTTTAGGAAATGCTTACAATTAGCTGTAACTGACTCGGTTAGCATGAGACTCAAAGTAAAACAACCATGAGAACGAATCAATTAGCGATGGACACGCAACGCTCAACTTAATACCTATACACCGCATCCATGTTTCTGTGTCTGTGAGCCTATTTTATTGTAATTAACGTTGTACGTATTGTATATTTTACGATGGCGTGCCCAAGAAAGGTTTTTCACGGGCTTTTGCCTGCGTGGAATTCATCACCATCTATGTCCAGTCATAATTTCATGTAAGATGATGGAACATATACTGTTTGTTACACGTATCTAGTTAAAGTAAATAATTGACAGACTTTGCTAAAAATGCTGTTTTTTAGATGCCAGACAATGATATGTTTAATAGAATATACATAATAGTTATAGATAAATATATAAAACATCCATGAGTCCAAAACGAACATTTTAACGAAATTATGAAGGGTGTAATTTGTATTGCAAAACAGAGGGCCTTAGACAACTGAGTAGGGAAATCGCATTTTAATCGCACACACGAGCGCAAATCCGTAATACGAGAAGGGGCGTTACCGGGAACTCTAACCGGAAACCTCTTAATGGTTTCAAACAAATCACTGATCAAACATCAGTACAGCCGATTTTTTTTTTTAAGTTATATATATGTACTTCTTTAGGCGCGTTGTGAAAATATGGTGAGAGTGAAATTTTAAAATGCGCGTGCATCACTGTAACACAAAAGAAACAAGGTGAAGTTGGTATCTAAAATTTACTAACGTCTGCGACATTCTTTATTTTTTTTTGGTTTCTTCGTCCATTATAAGGATAGGTAAAGGGTTCGAGCCCGTACAGCCGTATTCGTTATTTAATAATTAATTGTCAAAGCCATTGTTGCAAGATTTTTACAATATTATTCTTTCTACAAACGTAGAATAGCACAAGGAATAAATAATTTTAAGGAGTTTTGCTTTGTTAAGCCAAAGAAGTATAACTTCTTGCGTGCATGCATATATACACACACACTTTTTTAATTGAAACTGATTGAGAAACCCGTCTAAATCGAATATATTAATTATTAAAAGTGTATTTTATTATGTGCCTTATTAATCAATGCTTATCAAAAAATTTTTGTTTTCTTTGCAACATTTATATTATAATGAAAAATATTACCCGTCCCACCGTCTACTCAGTTGTGAACTAGTATTACGCCTGCACTTGTACTGATAAATTAGCAACAAGAACTGTTTATTAATAAAAGAGGAACAACTGGTTATAAGGCGGCTCCCCGACGACTCCTCATATACATAAAGTAGAGAAACTTACGACAAGCAAGATAAAAGTGCAAGTTTCAAGACAGATTGATGCTAGATAGAGTTAAACCATCCTGTTTATATGAAATGTATTAAAAGGACGACAAGCTTCGACTTCTTAGCGATGATTTGCATAAAAATCCTGTTTTTTATGGGACAGGAGTACTAGTAGCTAGGATATTACCTCACTCATGCTTTCATGCAACACCAGAGGAATCAATTAAGTATTCTTCGAAATAATTTAATTAAATAATTGTAATAATCTAATAATAGCTCAAAATAAATCTCAAGAAATATTTACTTTAATTGCAGGCCTTGGAGAAAAATATCAAAAGAAAATTGATTTAAAACATAAATTTGCAGACTTATTACGAGATGCTAATTCAAATATGAGACACGAACGTATAATTAATTGTTCGGTGTAATGGGGGATACACACTATGCGTCTAGAAGCGACTGCTACGCGGTTATATTATTCGATGGACTCACATCGACGCCCACTCGACAGATCAAAAAATTCGACAGACGTCTCAATCCTACTGGAACATAGCGTCTTGTTATTGAGATGAAGATGCTTATTATATGTCATAATGTCACATTTATATTTGCCCTGCACCGTAAATTAGAACTGGTATTATAGGTTTCATGGTTTATTTTGAGAACCCTGACTCAATGATCAGTGTGACGCTATGTCATTGAGCGTGGTACACTTCAACTTCCAAAACCGGGAAGTGCCGTTTGGCACTAGATCTTTTATATACACCAAAATCAGAAGTGCCGAACGGCACACTACGTCATGGCCAAGTTCTGACACTCATTTTGTTAAAAAGATAGTTTATTTTGCATGGTCTCAAAGCTTGTTTCACTAGCTCTCTCATATCATCCTAATTATAAGCAATCTATTAATACACGTAAAATAATACGCATTGACAGAACGCTGCGCACGCGCCAATGTCGCGAAGATCTATGGCATACTGCGGCTCGATTACGGAAGGTTAATATAATTGTTAGTATAGTTTTACCGCTCGAAGTGGCATACAGATTCATAATAGAAAGGCTTCAGCAACATAAATGCGTTCACTTTCGTTTGGCGTTTAGTTCATGTATATTTTGTCATACATCCGCAAAGTAACGCACCGTGTGAAGGCACCATTAAGGTCCATTGTTGAGGCAGGTCAATACTACACCTAGATACAATGCCTTCATAAATAATTCACGCCGTACTATTGGGCTCAGCGCGAACTTGTCGCTTTGACATCACACGTGTTATGTAATCAAGTTATACATAACAAGTTATACTTGAATTAGATTGTAAGCTTCATATTAGCTGAGAGTGAACAGAAGCGATATCGAGTTAGAGATTACTACAATGATGTGATCTGTGGCACGTGGCGAAGCCGAGGTGATCCGTAGACCTAGGTAGAAAAATAAAACAAATTATAATAATGGCGAATATAATTTCGGTGATTATATTTAATAGCTAATCAAAAATACAAATCAAGGACACATCAGAAATATATTTTCACACAATAATTGTAATGAACGAATATTATGTATTAGTATATAGTATCAGCCCTGTCATCTCATGGGAAGCGATGGTATAATTGGAAAAGTTGAAGCATAAAGATAAAGCAGAAATGAATAACACTGCAATAATAAAGGAAGAGGACTATTAACAACGGCCCGCGTCACCGAAATATGCAAATCTCATCTAATATATAAAATTCTCATGTCGCGGTGTTTGTAGTTAAACTCCTTCGAAACGTCTTGACCGATTCTCATGAAATTTTGAGTGCATATTGGGTAGGTCTGAGGGTGGTCCACGCCAATTTTTTTTTTCAATTTTTTTGATATTTTTTTTTTTAATTTGTATGATTATGAGTCAATATTAAAAAATATATACAACTTCAAATATTCACCCATCTACGATCAACAGTTACTTTTGTATCGCGATTTTAATATCGGCAATACAACGTTTGCTGGGTCAGCTAGTTATGCATATAATTTCTTACAAGACATTATGAACTTTCTAAAGACATACAATAAACTAGCGTATACACAAATATAGCGTGCGGAAGATAAGAATATGTCTAAGGCCCGGTTTCCATCAAAGTGGAGAGGAGAGGAGATTCGTTATTTCCGTATCTCCTCTCCGCTTAGCTTCGGTGGAAATAGATCAAGCGGAGTGGAGAGATGTCTCATTCGTCTATAGAATTTTGTGCCGCGTCGAGCGATCAAGCTGCCTTCTCTCCGCGCCTCGCACACCCGAAAGCGTTGCCATAAACACAGCTCACATCTCCTCTCCGTTTCGGTGGAAATAACCTAAGAGCTTCGCGGCTAATCTCCTCTCGTCTCCTCTCTGCTTTGGTGGAAACCGGGCCTAACAGAGACACATCAGGGGCTGTCAGGTAACTATGGTTCAAAAATAGTGCGAACCTTAAATATCAGCATCATTCTTCTGGATATTCTTCTGTTCGATCTTCATCCCCCTACCAATGTATTCTCGGTATTTGATATCATATTATGTACCTCATTATCATCTCATAACATGCAAAACGCATACTTTAAAAATGTATGGCGATAAGCCTAAAAATATATAAAGTAAATTATTTGGGAGTTCAAAAGTAATGACGGAATTTCTGTTGAACTGAAATTAATATATTTCGATGTTTAAAAATTCAAAAGCATGTAAATATCACAGAGTATGGTTATAAACATAATATGGATTGAAATTTAGATTAAGGATTGGTCTCCGCTGCGCTCCAACTAGATAACATTATCATGTAGTTCTTTATTAAATATGACATCGACGAGAGACATGTCCCATGTTGGCATAACTCGATAATTTACCGGTTCTGTGCTCGAATCTAGATGGCCGCGTATATTTTTAACATACCGACTTAACTAATAGTGTTCAACTATTTGAAAACGTTCAAACAGTGCCTGTATACTATTACTCTCGAAGAGAGATAAATTATCATTTAGACTCGTCTATCTCTAAATTATTTACAGAAAAAATATTGAAAGCAAAATTTATGAACGGTGCGGGACTCGAACCTGCAAACTCTCGCGTTCCGTGCGAGCGCTCTTCCAACTTTATTTCTGTAATTAATCCCAGAAGTCAGGGTTATCACTTTAAAAACATAACAAATTGTCTAAATTATTTTGTTTGTCGACTGTTACCAGATTACTACAAAGATTTAGTTAGCACACACTACGAGTTTCGAACCAACTGATATCGGGCTTGATTTAAGTGAAAAAAATCTTTAATATAGTAATTAAGTAATTGTTGAAAAAAAAATTTTAATGTAAATTACCAGTGGGAGGCTCGTTTGCCCAGGATGCCGGCTAGATCATGGGTACAACAACGGCGTCTATTTCTGCCGTGAAGCAGTAATGTGTAAGCATTATTGTGTTTCGGTCTCAAGAGCGCCGTAGCTAGTGAAATTACTGGGCAAATGAGACTTAACATCGTATGTCTCAAGGTGACGAGCGCAATAATTGTAGTGCCGCTCAGAATTTTTGTGTTTTTCAAGAATCCTGAGCAGCACTGCATTGCAATGGGCAGGGCGTTTCAATTACCATCAACTGAACGTCCTGCTCGTCTCGTCCCATATTTACATAAAAAAAAATTGAAGCGGCATGTAGAAATCATGGATGCGGCATGTAGAAATCATGATTATTTATATGGAACTCTGGACGAATTATTTAAACAAATTCAACATCTCTTCCATAAATAGCGTAGAACTGTAGACTATCCCATGAGATTAGATAATTAAATTCCATCAAATAGGTCAAAGTTCTCAGCGCGTCTAGAAGAAACACACAAATATAAAGTTATGAATAAAAACAAGGTATGTATTGAAAAATGCCAAATTATTTTGTAAGAGTTTATGATGTAATATATATAAAACTATGTATGTTCCTTTAAAGAAACGAATGGTACGTAAGGTTACTGTTATATCGGTTACTTAAGCCTTCGACTGGCTCTTAAAACATAATTAGTAATTATTGTTAATTAAGTTTTAGTCTTGGCTAAAACCTTAATTATGGAATAAGCGTATATATGTATGTATGGCTATATTATTTATTATGTGTCATATCTTTATTTTACATAAACAGTTGTAAGTTATTTATAAAAATAAATTATATGTTTACATTATATGTAAAATATATCAAAAAGCATCGGCACAAATTTGTACACAAGTCTGGTTTACATCAATCTGATATTGAGGACGAAAACACCCGAACCTTTATTATTAAATATCTGCCGCGACCAGAAGCTCCCAATTTATAAATAACATAATAATATGCTAATATATCGCTTTTACTACAAACGTAACATCTTTCGATAATTCCAACATTCTTCTATCACATAAATATCAAAAACTCTTAATATCAGATTCATGTCTTACTTGGATTATTGCAAATAGAAAAATAGCTAGCAATAAAAAAAGTAGGAATGATAATCTCTATGGAAACACGAAAAATTTTAAGCAGTAGGGTATAAATAATTGAAAATCATTTGAACATGGAACACCCAGCATTTAGGCAAAACGAGGTGGATTCTTAGGCCGGGCCGCCCATGACATTAATTGGTGAGTTAGCGAACGTTGCCCGAACCCTCCTCAACAATTAACCGGAGATTTATCGCTTTAATACCAACATTTAATGCCAGAATTGATCAGTAACATGTTAATATAAGACGAATTATTTCAATTCGATACGGGCGGTAAAACTCCAAGAGCGATTAGGGTTCGTGATGTTAAAGTTCCGTGGATAATCGAGTTATATCTTAGAACTGAATTCTACCTCAGATATATATGCAACTAGGGTAAAATTATGATGTTATATTGAATAAGGTATTCCACAAGATGAAATAAACCAACAGACAAACGAAGTGACACAATAGAGATTGCAGGAAAAGACTGGATACATAAAAGCAAAATAGAATACTTTGGAAAAAAATGTAGGAGGCCTTTACCCTAACGAGATCCACAACTCAAGGAAATATAAGCATACACAACTATTAATTTATAATTACTAATATTGCTAACCAAACAATTAGAATTGTAACATACCTACTAATAATTCGTTTTATGTAAAAAGCTTAAGCTTAAGCTTAGGCTTAACACTGTTCATATTCTTATCGAATAAGGCGTAATTTTACAGAAATCCATAATTCTTATAAATATTATCTAAAAATCTTTATTACTAATTCCGTTAATTCCTAGACTTCGGGAATAAAAACGTCCTCCGTCGAAGAATCGTTTCTCGACTGAACAACCGAGTTAATTGGTAATATGAAACTTTTCTGAAACAAACAAATCAAATAATTGGATTGAATTCATTCTGTAAGTAAACTAACAAAACATGGAGGAATGAACATAAAATATATTTATTCATAATATTTTCGCAATTCAGTTTCAAATAAAAAAGCTTTGTGTGTAGGTAATAAATCAAATAAGAAACGTTTACAGGTAGTATAGAATTAGTAGAATTATGACTCCAAATTTTTTATGTAATAATGATATGATGAATTTCTTTTAAGATGTGACCTTATCGCGAAAATATGCAGCGTAGTTTACACCTATTTTGTTAAAATCTCTGACGACATGGTACCCTGTATACCTGAAATTTTTTTATATGTTATATATTTTTTTTATGGAATAGGAGAAAAAACGAGCGTACGGGTCACCTGTTGTTAAGTGATCACCGCCGCTAACAATCTCTTGCAACACCAGAGGAGCGTTGCCGGCCTTATATAATATTAAGAGGCTGTAAAAGCCGAACTGAATGAAAATCATAAAACGCAACCGTACAGACATCAGCACTATTTCAAGTTAAACTGGCAATGCCACTGTTTACTACAATACAAGAAGAAAATATATTTTTACTATATTTTCAAAATTGGCTAGAATCAAATCCACAATTTATTGATTATCTAATCTATAATGTATCTTCTTTGTTGTTTATCGTGTGATCAATGAACCTATCTACCTACCTATTTAAAAAAAATCATCATTGAAGTCTAGATGACGAGAGATTACTTGTCAAGTCAAGCCCCTAGTAATTTAATTAGCATAAGTTAAAAACTCTGTTGTTTCTACCGATGAAAGACCAAATCATATGATTCTGCAACATGTGTGGTTCACGTAATATAAAGTTATCAATTATATATTCAAGATTAAAGGGAAATTTCACGAACTGTTCGTCAGACTTGAACAGTGTACTCAAATCCAATTCCCTAATGTTATCTAGCACATAAGTCTACAATTCTCCAAATAATGTTCAAGATTTCCTTTCTATATTTCTCCATTATTCGTACATTAATAATGAAATGGACGGAACTTTTGTTATTTTTCTCATAGCAATTTTATTAAGTAATAATATTAAATTATTGTTCTTTTAATGTTCGAAATGTCACAATACGGTAGCAAAAGTATAAAATATAGCCATTATGCAGGTCGGAACCCCAAAAATTCGCATTACTGGGCGGAGATGATAATTTCGCTTAATTAACGGTTCAGCTTTTTGCTAAATTGGATGAGTTATTAATGAAAGGTGATTTAATACTTCATCGTTCTGAATTAATGTCGGGCATGGCTACAAAACAAACGATAAATATTTATATAAGCGTACAATTATTCTTCACTTTATTATGTTAAAGGTTGTTATATGACTCTGATGTATGTATATGTAGACAGGCCAGATAAGGATGCGTTAATGTTTTTAGTAGGAACTTTACAATCTTATCGTAATCAATAACCTAATTGTAATTTTATAAAGCTGCATATTTACATGCTTTTTATATTAAATTAGCTGACCCGACAGACGTTGTTCTGTACATAATAAATAAAATACTGTTTTTTTATTAATCTGTCAATAATATTTTATACCACCAAGAATTATTTTGTTAAAAAATGCTCCCTGTCAATGACATTCTATATTATTATGTATAAAACTTCATTGCTCCCTGTTGTTTAATAAAATTGTTTCACAGCAGAACTGTCAAATCGTGCGTCAATAAATTCTCTCAAAGAAAATATGTCCATACAAAACAAATATTGGAAATAAAAATAATTTTAGGTCCCAAATCGAAATAAAAACTATCCTATCTCTCAAGTTGGACTAAACGGCACTCCATAAAGTAATCCTAATTTAAATCCGTTCATTAGTTTAGGAGTCTATCGCGGACAAACAACGTGTCACGTAATTTATATATATTAAGATTACATAATATGATTGCAAAGTATTTGGACTGTTTAACCATAATTGTAAAACTGTGCATATATTTTCGTTTCAGAAAATAAGAAATAATGGACAAACTTCACAATGAAAAACGTCTTAATTTTACTTATTTAAACACGGATTAATAAACATTAACCAGTCTTTTTTTAGTTACGTTTTAGTTAAGAGAACCTTTTTTTTTAAATAAAGGACGAGACGAGCAGGACAATGCGCGATGCCCATTACAATGCAGTGCCGCTCAGAAATCTTGAAAAACCCTTAAATTCTGAGCGGCACTACAATTGCGCTCGTCTCCTTGAGACATAAGATGTTAAGTCTCATTCGCCCAGTAATTTCACTCTCTATGGCGCCCTTCAGACCGAAACACAGTAATGTTTACACATTACTGATTCACGACAGAAATAGGCGCCGTTGTGGTTCCTATAATCTAGCCGGCTTCCTTTGCAAAGGAGCCTCTCAGTGGTAACTTTCAGTAAAATAAAATTAGCTTCTATATTAATTACTCTACAATATAACTCCTAAATTAGTCCCGAATAAGCTCATGTCTGAATTAAGTTTAACAAATTAGGTAACTATTAAACTAAACGTATCTTAACGACGGACCGTCTGCTTGGGAGAGTACAATATAGAGTTTCATTAATGTTAACTAACTTTGATAATAGTAACAAAGGTATTGTTCTGAATCGATCATTGTTTTATAAGCAACACCTGTTGAACAGATATTATAATCAATACATAATAATAATAATAGCCTTTAATAACAATCTTTAGATAGTTTTAGATTTACATTCAGATTGCAGTAGACATCGGCGCAGATTGTTTTGCTTTCGTATAGGCCTCCTCCAGTGTTTTCGGTCATGACATGATCTGCTCCACGTCATACCAGCGGCATATTTTAAACCGTCGCTCCATCTACGACTCGGTCTCCCTCTCTGTCTTTTTCCTTGTGTAGGATACTATTCTGTTACTATTTTGGCCTATTTTTCTTGTTTGCCTCATATTAGATGTCCTGCCCATTACTATTTGAGTTTACTAAAAGTTTGTGATACGTCTGCAATGTATTTCCTTTTTCTTATTTCTTTTAAGTTAATTCTATCACTTTCGCTTTATCTTTTTTTCACTTTTTTTTAAATTCTTAGTATACTTCTCTCTATGTTATGTTGTCATGTTTTTAGTTTGTTGAGATTATCGTTGGTTAGTGCTCATGTTTGACAACCATACGTCATGGCTGGGAATATGCAGGTGTTGTAAACAATACTTTTGATTTTTAGTAATAATGACGGGTTTTCCATAATCAATACATATAGAAACTATAAATCGAAGTGTATGTAATCGTACGTATTTTACTTTTCACCAACAGTTATCAATCTCTTCAAACATTTTTTTACTAGATTTTCAGAGAAAGAGAACATATGAAAAATAGCTGGAAACATTCACAATTTTACGTATTTTATTTTTTTGAAACCTTTTTAACCACATAGAAACCAAATACTATCTGTATATAGGCAAAGAGATTTTATATAAGCTTATACATTCTATATGCGAAAAGAATTTTCCCCGACCTATTTGAATCATAAGAGAAGAGAAAATTGAAGGATTAGAACGGAATTCGCTCAAACTAAGAAACCTACCAACTTAAATAATTTATACGTCTAGATAGTCTCTTGCTGTTAGACAACCGATGAAAACAGGCCAGGCTTAACATTTTGGTGTGCGTGACAAGGTATGTCTTACACTCGCGATTTGTGTTAGTCTGTGCATTGCTCAAAATAGAGGTTAACTCTAAACCCTAATTTTTTTACGTTTTCACAGCTGTCATGGTCTGTCTAGACGGATAAATGATCTAAGCTAACTATTTAAAAATCCCAATTCATTTTGGATGCTTATGATAACAAGGGTTCGGCTTAAATTATATTTCAGTTTGACTTTTGTTAGTAGATTAAAAAGTATATCATTTAATTTTCTTTCAATTCAATTAATTAATTTAATTTTAAATCAATATTTGAAAACTAGAAAATTCCAAATTATAACGATGGCGCAGGAGTAAGATTATGATTTTTTTCATAAATAGGAGCAACAAGCGAACTGGTAAGCTAATGGCAAGTGATCACCTCCAACCATTGTCTCTTACCAACAAAACATCAAGGAAATGAAATCACAGGAGATTGCCAGCAATTTTTAGTGAATAAAAGAATATTTATGGTTTTATAAAAAAAAAGATTATAAAAACGACTCAGTTTTGCTTTATTAAGATGTTAAATAAAAGAAAAGTATATAATATTGCTATCAGAATGACGTCACGCCTCAATAATCTTCACTGCGTCACTAATATGTTTGATACATTACGCCTTAAAATTGATTGCTGAGGCGTTAGTGACGTCATAATAGGCTGCCATGACACCTACGCCTGTTTTCGCGCGTAATTCAAAGTAGACTCATAAAAATAAATTAATTTACGTTACTGCATTATTTTACTGTTGAAATGCTTTTTTTATTGGATACTAAGTGGCGTGGAGTAACGTAATAAATGAGTAATGCAAGATTTGTCATCATGCCTATTAAAATCTGAGTCTTCGAATATTTATTTGTAAATGTTTTTTAAATTCTCATTTACCTAAGGTTGTTACATCTATACTTTATTAACATTTTATATGTCGGTATATATACTAAATATTGTACCAATTTAATCCAATTGAATGTCTTTTATCCAGCATACTGATTTTTTTAGGGATTTTCTGGTTATGCTGGCAAAATCTATTAATAATTAAGATAGCCATAGTTATACCAGTAGGGATTTACTACTACATTACATTACTACTAGAGTCTTTCTTATAAAATTCATTTAAATAAAGAAAAGGTAATAAGAAAAAGAAAAACGTGAATCAAGAATCATAATTAATAAATAAGTAGCTATATCAAGCACCAATTAAATAGACTTAGACATGAAAAAGAATGTCTCGAACTTGCGAACAAAAACTAATATGTTCTCAGAAGACAAACACAGATAATCCGATAACTAGATGGCATGTATATTAAACGTATAACTAGATATACGACGAGCAACGACAATTGATGCGCGGCCCAATGTACAAGCAGAGGCGACTTAACTATAAAGTTATCAAGATTGTTAATATACTATTTTATTTCAATGCCGGAGTCACACTCAAGGCTTTGAGATGGAGTAACCGATTAATATTTTAACTGTTTTGTTTTGTATCCATTCCTTGTTATGCATATATTTCAAATACCGCTAGCATCTGCACTACTACGATAAAGATAAACGAGTTGACAAATATCATGATTACAGTTAAGTCTCCCTTATAGAAACAAATTGGGATGGAATTCGCTGAAACTAAGATACAGAGAGACACAATGAAATTTTTAACACATCAAATTTACCATTGAATGTTATAGTCACAAGGATAAGGTATAAATCGTATATCAAAGTGATTTTTGTAAATTTGAATGAATTTGTGTGAAATGATTCTTATCTTCCATAATTTTAAAATGCCTTCAACTGAGTTTATTTATAATTTTGGGGAGTGAATAAAGGTCGCCAGGAGCTATTCGCTAGGTCACGGTTCTAAAAGGGATGAAACGAATTCCACTTTTGTTGGTTAATCTATGAGGCAGATTATCTTTAAACTTACCTCCATCAAACATTTCAGGGCATTCAGGACGACATAAATTGATTTAGTATTATGAAACTGATTTTTCAAATAGCAACAAATATAAAAATGCCTGTCGTGCATGAAAATGAATATTACGGAAAAAACAATTTTTGTCCAAGATATTGCAAAGGCTTTCCAAAAAATACAATGGGAGTGGCTGCATAATAGATAATTTTTAACACTTAGTTAAAAACACTACCATGTAAGATCCTGCTGATTTTACATGTGTCAAAAGATAAAAATTTGACGATGAAAACGTTTGTAACTTAACTGAAATATTTTAGCCAAACGTAGTAGAATACAGCCCAGAAGATGCAACGCTAGTCGCTAGTTACTTATACCCCAACAATAAAAACCAATTGTTCACGAGCTTACGTGGAGCTTTTTATTAAGCGCGGGTAAAATCACCGCACGTAAATGGTTCACGTATTCGCACTAAGTAATCCGCGATCTAAAATTATGCTTCGAAGCAGTAAAATGACAACTTTACAAAATTGATCACTCTCTACAAAAGCGTATTAAGATCGGCTGGTCTATTTCAGATGACTAGACATAACAACACAAATGTGATGGATGCATTCACTTTAACTTATTTATTGGATTGTGATTTGTGTGTTTTGGCAAATACCGTCAGCAAAATAACAATATGTGAATTTACATCGTGGTTGAAGTGTCATTCGCTTGTAATTTGAATAAGTCCGTAATAACTTATATTATGTAGAGGTTTTTGTAGTCGTTTGTTTATATCGTTATACTCTTGATTTGTTGACATTTGGGTGTTTTTAAACGGTCTTATTCCTTTTTTTTTCGATTTTAGAAAAACTAGTTATAAAACAATTATTCGCATAAAATTGTAAAAACATTTCTAACATTGAGCCTTCAAATAAATTGTATGTTTGTTTGGAATTTATTATAACTTAAATAATACAAAACTAGTTTAAAAATAATTTCACCTACAAAAACAATTTTCGTTCCATATCGTAACATGAGGGATCTCTAATTTAACTCAAAAAAGAAAATTAGAGAATTAGTTACTGCAATCGAATACTAATTTAAATATAGTATTTTCTTTGATTAACGCGAGTGTTACACATTTAAATAAAACACTTTAAAAAGGATTAAAAGGCGTGTAATTGTAACTGTGTTGTTAGATTAGATTTTTGCGTAAAAGTTAAATTTTTAGTTTAGTTAACCCGACGTTTCAATACCTTTCCAGATCTCGTTTTCAGGGGGACTGAATATAAAATGAGTGAAGGATAGTATTTGTCATAGTTGTCATTATGAAGTTTAGCGCCATTTATTTCCTCGAAGGTGGTATTTGCTGTACACAGATGGTTTTCGGCAAAATTTACTGACAGTGTCCTCTTCTTTTTTGGTATGAGTAGTTATGGGTTTTACTTTAGAGATTATTGGATAACTAATGTACGATAAATTTACACGCGTTTTAATCCTTTAAAAGTGTTTTATTTAAATGATTTAAATATATTTTGTTAAATGAAGCAAAGCAATTACGAGACACCATCTAAGATGATGAACTGTAGAATGCCAGAACATTCTAACTTATAGTTTACTTCTAGAGATAAAATGATCGTAGATAAGACAGATGCAGCTTCTAACTAAGATATTCGTACAATAATTCACGGATGTACACATAACTGAACAATTACTACACAATGCTATCTTGTACATCTTCTTGTGTTGTGTTCAATCAAATGATCAAAGTCAACAGTAGTAGCTCTCGACTCTATTGTGATACGATAACTATATACAATCTAACACTGATCAGTGAGTAAAGGTAATTAAATGCAATTAACATAATAGTTACTATGTACTTCACACAAACCAACTTGTTCTTCTCATTTAGATTAAATGAACAACTTGTTTTATTTATTTATTTTTAATGATACAGTACACACATATTACAATTACATAATATGGAATTACAAGAAATTAAATTACTGATGTGAGCACCAATAACAGATGTACACAACATTCATAGTTGCTGCTGTGAAAATTAACTACTTACTACTTACAAACTTATTAACTAATAACATAATATAAACTAAGATAAAATAACAATTTAAAGTTGATTATGTACTTTAAGTTATATAAGACTACAATTATTAAGATTAAAAAAGGAATAAAAGATAAAAAATAAATGCCTGTTGGTTTTTGTTAACTGCGATGTTTTCGTAGGTTACGTTTAAATTCCTGTGGACTATTGGAAAATATATCTAATTTCTCTATTTTATAACAATCTATACGTTTTTCTAACTCTATCAATACCAATAAAGATATATTTATGTATCAAATATAAGAAATTTAAAATGTAATGCATAAAATCGTAGTATGAATTTTAATATCTAGTTAGTGACTCTTTTTTGTGTAGTTAGTAGTAGTAGTTTTCCTAGTGAAACATCAAAAAAACTAGTTCAAATTCTTGCCATGAGCAGGATGAAATGCCTCTGAATCTCTTTTACGATTGCGGCCCACTAATGCATAAACGTAACCCCACTCTTGGAAAACAAACCTTACTCACAATAAAGAGATATTTGCAACATTCACGTCAAGAACGGTTTGTACATGTAACAGACCATGATGAGTGGCGAAAACAATAGTTGATAAATGGAATCTTGGCTGCGATGTTACGGGGACCGATAGAGGCTGGAGTAAAAGCCACCCTTTCAAAGTAATAATAATAATACCATAGTATTTTCATTTATTAACGCGATTGTTAAACATTAAAAAGAAACAATTTTTAAAAGGATTACAACGCGTGAACTTTTGGCGCTAAGCTTCATAATGACAAATACTATCATTTCAACCGCAGTCTCCCTGAAAACGAGCTCTGGAAAGGTCACGAAACATCCGGTTAACTAAAATAATAATAAAAATGAAACTTGTACGTAAAATCTAATCTAAAAAACACAGTTACAATCACACGCGTTATAATCCATTAAAAAGTATTATATTTTAATAATAATACCATTGAATGAGCTCGTCCCTCAGCCCATGGGAAATATAGAAATATTAACAAACAACCAACAAATCAATCGAGAAAATGACCCACAAAGGAAACCCATTTCAATATAATATGAAAGTTGAACTAATAAATTTAACACTGATGCAATAAATCCTTTACAAATCTAACATTATTTACTGAGTCCCAAAATTGTGCGTATTGTAGCCGTTCCGTCATGCGGAAAATTTCATTGAATGTTTGCCAACTGTATGTGAAAAGTGAATGAAGACCGGAATACGCAGTTATGCTTAGATCAATTTGATCTATTTTCAGTAGTGCAGAGGCCAAAAATCTCCTTACCTTGTCAGACCAGATATCTTTCGTTTAGCATGTATTTATTTTTACTCGCTATGAAACATATAACTACATTTATTAAATTTATAGTATTTTACGTATACATGTCTACAGTGTTATTTTTATATGTAATGTGTTTTTTTTTTCTTTTTAAATTTCAATGTTTTTTTTTAATGGAATAGGAGGACAAACTAGCGTACGGGTTACCTGGTGTTAAGTGATCACCACCGCCCACAATCTCTTGCAACACCAGAGGAATCACAGGAGCGTTGCCGGCCTTTAAGGAAGGAGTACGCGTTTAACACGTACGAGTACGTACGCGTACGTAACGCGTACAACATGAGTACGAGAGTTTACTGGCACTCCGACAGTTAACCAGGTAGATGCTGAAAATCAGCGCTGCAGTCAGTTTTGGTTTACAGCACAAGCTGAGCATCGGCCTTTTCTTTTGCCACACAGCATATTTAGTTAAGTTAGGATTACAAATATATTATTTATATTGTATTTTTATGTGTGTGGTATGGAATAATTTTCTTATTTTATATTGTTGGCTTGTAAATCAACGTGCAACATATATCTGAGGGATTTACGGTGTCTGCTCTCATACATAATAGTCACTGAACTAATAGAACTACAGATTATTTCTTAATTTAATTTGAATAAATTTCTAGTTATACAATTAATTATATTGATACTTTTAGAGTCTCTCCAAAATTGCTGTCTATACACTAATATATCGTAAGTATATGCTTATAACTATGTCAGTATCAATAACGACTGAGTCAAATCAACCAATTAGCTGACCAACCTCAACCTGAATGAACTTTCTCAGAGTTGAAAACTTGATTGGCATCTAGAAATTAAACTATTCTCAGCAAAAAGAGCACTGTCTGCAAAGTTAAAGCGAAGCAATTGAATAATTGAGTTAATCTTGAAGTCTTCAATCTTCTATTTCAATAGTGATTTAGTTTTTTAATTATAATTTGTACTTAATTAAATCGATGACTTACAGAGTAATTTGTCACAGGTATGAGGGTAAAGAGTAAAGAAAAAGTACAGAGGAGCAGTATTATTTATATTTTTAAAAACAGCTCTAGTATTCATGAGATAACTGTATTGGTAAATGTATAATGGCTGTTATTGGAAATAAAAATAAAAGATTTCTTTCGAGTATTTGTTATAGATTGCTAGTACAATATTTCGAATAGTGATCTAATATTGTCACTGAATGGTTGTAGATAACGTTTAATTTATATACATGTCGAAGTCAAGAACGTAGCCAAGAAGCGAGTACGAAGATGATTCGGTATTCGTCTTAGCTCGGGTAAAATCGGCGTGCGGTGCGAGTGCGGGCACGGGCGAGCGCCGAACAGTCAGACACGGAAGAACTAACGAGCGAGGTGGTTGTGTCGCACGTGCATGCCGAAAACACCGCGTTCTTATTACGTAATTTATTATAACTGTGAAGTATAGTAGAAGCTTTGTGGAGCTAAACGTTTCTTACTGATTAATAAGACGGAAGTTTTTTACTTGCGGTCGTGTTAAAGGCCCACAACAGCTATGGACATTTCCGAAGATGTTGGCTATGTGACCGAACTTGCACCGTCATGCATATAACGCATCTCTGTCTTTAATCATAAAGTCACCATCTTCTTCCCGAAATTGTTTAAAAAAATTTAAAAAGTTTTATAAAAACTGGATTTGCACTAAATAGTAGACGTTAGACTACCTAAACACAATAACTTATGAATGTAACGATAACAATAAAAAATTCCAAAAATAATTGTTTCCAAAGCGACGGTAGAGCTTAAAAAAAGAATTCAAAATATTGGAATCAAATTTGAGATGTAAATAACTTTAATAAAATACTTTGGGCTTTTGTTATTCTGGCGTAGTTTCCATTGTCAGTATGCAGTCGTTGTTTAAACAGTCGCAATAATATTGAATGGCCTACCTTTCTGCCAGACTGGGCGTGAGGCAAAGGTGGCGGTGCAATCAGCCTCAATGGCGGCTGCGCTTGGGGCAGCGTAGCAAGCAGGGGGGGCACGAATGGCACCACGCCCCCCATGGGCAGCGCCACCGCGAACTTCTGCATGCCCATGGTCCAGGGCACGAACCAGCCGCCCCCCGCCTGCATGCCCCCGCCGGCCCCGTACCACGCCAGCTCGACAGCTGTTACCTCATCCACGCTAGTCACTCGCGAGCACACGACGTGGACATTTAATTAATCACAGGATTCATATGTACCTGAAACAATGGGGAAACATTCGTTATTATTTCTGGACTCCAAGCCTTTACAACCAAATATGTATTACTATTGCTACTTCCCTTAGGAAAAGCCACGAAAATATTCAATTATTCTGAGATCGTCCTTTCAGTACATACCCTCATTACTATATCATTTTAAATTAACTAAAATATGAAACAGGAACCAATAGGATAACTTAACGTTACAAGTTAAATAACTAGTTAGATAAATTATAAACTAAAGTCCAGTAAAAAGAAATATTATGAAATTTTGGCTAGTATGAAACATTATGAATGTGTGAATACGACAAATAAACAAAATGAATGCGTGAGTAAATATTTCAAGATATATATGTAAAATATTTCAACAGCAAATGAATTCGGGTCAAAAGACCCTAACGACGAGTCATTACCCTGGATGACTGTTATTAGCAAAATGAAAATGACATGCCGTATTCAATGTTACCACCACAACGATAAGATAACTGGAACAGACACACGCGGTCCGTAGGCACACTTCAATTAAAAAAGGTACCGTAAATATGAATGGTAAAAGTGATGCTACTTTTATGTCTTATTTAAAATTTTCATTTTCACTATACACGTGCTACAATAATTGGCAATCGTGTAAAGTAGTTACTACAATATTACTGAATTATTAATAATACAAGTTTGAAATTATTTAATTATTATTATTGACGCACTTTGGCTTCAGCTTGTAAAGTATAAAATAAAATATTTTGCACTCGCTATGATTTGACATGGGACATGAGCCCACGCAAGTAAGCAAGTCAGTAAACCCCACAGTTACCACATACCCATCATTAGGTGACTAGCTAAACTTCTTACCCTCTTTGTTCCATTTACTAAATATACCTATATAACCTATAATATTTTACAGGTGTAAAATACTAGAAGAGGACAACGGCATAAATGAATGGCGCCCCAAAGTCGCATCTAGTTTCTTTATTCTATGGCATCTATAAACTTTCCCTGTAGGAAATGGTAGCTGAGTCGTCCAGTGTGGACATTTGTCTGCTTTGAATGGGAATAATGTAGTAGGGCAGAATTCATAGTGTTTTCGAGCTATTTGTCAGAAACATTGCTCCGGCATTCAGGACTTGGCACATGCTCGCTTTAATAACAACCGGAAGTTATTATGGCTCCGAAGAGAACAGAAACTAATGATTTAAACGTCTTGGTAATTCAAATTACGAATGCGCTAATCAAATAAGAAGTAATTAGTGACAAGACTATGAAAATAATACATGAAGAAATGCAAATAATAAAGAGAAGTTATTTCATTAATACCTTTATTATTTATTCGATTAAGGAGGATTACATATTACTTTAAATGAAGTAAGTCTGCCGACAAAATAAAAATAAATCATAAACATATGAGATTAATAGATTCACACAAACAAACCGAAGCCGAAGGTTTCTAGAATACGACAAAACACATCCAAAACATAACGAAAGTAGTACTCCGTGGGGCGGTTTACACGAGTCTCGACTGTGATCAATTAATATGGGTTTCAATTTTGAAATGTTTCCATCTATAGAAAGGAAAAATATAAAAAAAAATATCAGTATGCCAGTTGCCATAGTTTAAAAGCAATTATAACCTATAAAGGTTTAAAAATGGTCACGTGATCTATTTTGAAATTTTTAATAACTTTAGGGCAACAGTTTTAACCGACGTCAACAATAAAGTTTACAGGGAACTTAATTGCAATTATAATTAAAACGTAGCTTGAAACGTGCGGCATATTTCAGTCGGCGCATAATCGCATTAACATCACGGTGCATTGCAGTAATACTGCCAATGGTTTCTGAATATACTGAATAGCTGAAGTTTGTGGCAGCAATAATGTTTATGTTCTGAATTTAAAAAGAATACTATAGTTCTTTTTACTTGAAGTACACAAATATTTTTAAATTTATTCAAACAAAATAATGCTTCTAACTATATTTACAATACTATTATAATATTAAATTAATGTCTTCATTGCTAACTTTATAACAGCGTACTAAACGGTGATCTCATGCCGTTGCCATATGGCAACGTAAGCAGACAGGAAGTTAAAACTATCATTACCGGGAAGTGTACCAAGAATACTGGCAGCATTTCCGGTTAGGTGAGTCGCGTAGATAGTACTTTGTACATTCTCCGCGCCTTTGGACACCACGGGCCAAGTGTTTCACACCAAACGGCACAGCTTGACTCACTGAGACCGACATATTTGCGACGTTTGTTGTCTTCGGCAGTCGATGCAGCAGCCTCAGCACCCACTGAAGTAACTTCGACATGAGAAGGAGCCAGAGGGTCGACGACGGAAGATATCGAGTTATCAGGAGAGATGTATGACAGAATGTGAGGAACAAATTTTATTCAATATTAGAAATCAATAAATTTATTATCATCTCAGTATTCCAATTCGTCTCTATTATTATCCAATTTTCAACCACGTTGCTGAATTCATAAGATTATTTTAATATATACAATTTTAATTTACTCCAAACAAATAAAATATGAGTATGATTACATTGACAAAATTATGTCCGACACCATCCGTAGGTAGTGTCTCACGAGAGTATTCTTAAATTACTCAAATCTTTTCTTTAATTACACGCTCGCTTTGCAAAATTAATCAAAAAATATAAACACAACGTAAACTAGTTATTTAATATGTCAAACGAAATCCCAAACGAGTCGCCAATCACTAAACATGTGGAACATCGTTAGCTTCGACACATCAAAGAGATTCCATGTAAAACAAGCTGCCACGGCAAAATGAAAGAATACACTCGGCAATTTGTTTTCTTGGCGTCCTGTAACCGAACTAGACGACCGTGAACAATCCCGATTTAGAATCTAAGTCACTAGTCCATTAAAACTAGATCACATTACTGGAGCTTTTGTACGTCATTATCGGTTTTGGATCGACGAGTGAAAAGTTTTGTCCAATGTCATGAGATGACAAAGCAATATGATTTTCACATTATGGCTGTCTTTTGCAGAGGCATTCATTCCAGAATTTTTCTTGTTCATTTGGAAATAAGACGTTAGAGTTTGCCATGTTACGAAATTATAAATTTGTATTAAAATAATGCTATTTTTCATTAATTTTACTTTTAGATTTCTCTAGTATGCCATCCTGCAAGATATAACACGAGGAATTTTTAAATAGATACTCTTGTATAAGATCTTTTTTTTATTTCCATTTCAACCTGTTTAATTTAAATTTTGGCTTTAAACGGATTATTTTATTAAATTGCATTTAGCATTACGTCCGGCCGTGGAGTAAAGGTGAAATGATCTCTAATAACAACTTCAGCTATCAAGTCAAATTGGCCGAGTGGTTCAAACCCCACAGTGACAAAGGTTTTTTGTGTGATTCACTTATAATATTATGTAGTAATTTGTTTTTTGTTTCTTTCGATTATAATGCTGAGATTAATATGTTATTTTGTAAACAAAAATTTCCCTTGCATCCTGGTTTTATAAGACCATACTGTTCCTTTTTTTATTCAATCGTTGTTATACCAGCAATTATAATACAGAATCAAAGACAGAAGCTTAGATGGATGGATGGATTGACGAACAGCGACATCTTTATATCTTTGTTCCCGTTATGTACAGTATCCTCAAATAGTATTTTGTGCGAGAGTTGCATAAGAATTGTCAAAAAACGTGAGTGGCGCGGGTTGTGATATGAGCCGCGGGCGAACATCGCAATGAATGACGTCACGAGCGTTTTTTGGAGTAGTCTACGTGTCGCATACAATATTTTTTCCACGACTAGGTAATTTAATTTATTAATAAAAAAATACCACAAGTTTTTGACTTGCCACTTAAATGGGCGAGAAATGTTTTGTATACACAGGTACTTACAGCCTAGCGAAACTCTCTAAGAAAAAAACGATTCGCTCGATTGTATGAAACTTGAAGTCATTGATAGATTGACAGAAGACGGCTATAATCTTGTAAATCACCGAAATCCATTACGTTTTAAGCAACTGTTCGCTTTCAAACTTAGCCGAATTATACTTCTTCGCCAATCGGAATACTGGAATTACTACCATTTCAAACTTATATCAAATGACTGCACGTTTCATACTAAACTAAATTTCAATTTTTACTTAGGCAGTCCCGCAGTTACATCGTCTCTGGTTACATACTTATCACTGGTGAGTGATTTTATTTTTACTTCAATGAATGGCAAAGGTACACCCATACAGCCAACGCGGGAAATGTGAAAATTACAGAATATAACAAGCAGCATCATTGCAATTTATATTAATCCCTTTTTTTGTGTGTAGTATAATAATTAAAACATGGAAATATTATGTATGTAATTTAGGAGGTACTTTACCTAATATTTCTATGTACCTACCATACCTAACCTAGATTACGTTGTCTGTGGCACCATAAAACTGTGCTTTTATCGCGACAATATAATACTCAATGCTTTTTTAGTCCATAGAGCACAGACTTTTTCACAGACACAATAAAGTATGTACTAATTATATTAGTGATCGTGTCTGTTTAAATGACAGATAAAAGTACAGAGTAGAAAAAATATATAATACAAAAATTGGATCGTAATAAAATACCTATTTCTTAAATATAATAGTTATTCTGTAGAAGATCCTTCAGAGCACCTTGAGGGCCAATACCGACGAAATCTTAGCAAATAATTCCATTGTGTCAACATAATTGCGTCTGCTTCTTTTTGCGGGGGTTTATTTCGCGAAACATCTCGCTTCCATGAATACACCACGCTTCAACAATGGCGCACAATCTGGGGTATTCTTTGTCATTTTATTGAGCCAGATAATGCGACTTATGTGTCCACTTTATGAGACTAAGATTGGCATTAAATTTTTTAGTACGCGATAAGTTAAGCTGGCTTATGTTTTATCAATAACGTATGGAGGTCTTGCGAATCTATTAGTACTGCGATGTTGTTGCCTGCTTCTACTGAACCGATATTTTTTGGTATTTTAAGATAGAAATAACAAAAACAAATACTTGAAATGGAATTCCAGCGAAATTGAAAGCATTAAAGAATTTTATTATTTATTGTTAGCTAGCTGACCCGGCAGACTTAGAGCAGTAGCCACAATCGATAAATAAAAGATCTAAATTTTTGTATAAAATAAGCTTAAAAGTGTTATTAACAGTGTTTTAAGGAAGTTTATTTTTAACCTACTGAGAAAGTTAGAAAGACATAAAAATTCTAATTAGTTCTTCATTTTAAATTATTATTTTTATTTGAACGACACATCATAGGAAAATCAAAATTTACGTTTTTATTTAATTCCGAGTATTTTCATATTTTTTCCAACCTTCCACAAATAATTCAAGACCAAAATTAGCCAAATCAGTCTCTCTCACTCAGCGAGACTAACGAACAGCAATTCATTCTATTTTTATATATATAGATTTTGAACATTTTAGTTGTTGTTTCAATGTTTCTAGCAAAGCTTTTCTCATTATAATTTTTACCTAGGCAATGACGAATAAACAAGTTGGTGTTTGACTCGATTGCATTATTATTTTATTTTAAAGTAAGATAAAAATCTGCACTAAGAAAAATCAAACAAAATAATATAAAGTAACAGACATTCTAACTCTTGGAGTGAGGGTCTTCTGTCCCTGTCTCGCAATACGAACATTTGTATACTATACTAACCGTTCCGACTAGTTTCGCTGGGCGAGTTTTAAAAGGAAATAAATTAAACAATAAAAAAATAAGTAGCCATAAGCCTTCTAGGATAAATTTCGCATCGAATGGTGGCAGTTTCATGTCGATTTTATTTGTTATTAAGTTTAGTTTAAAAAAGTCAATATATTGATTTAAGTATAATACCAAATTATTTACCTAACTGGGTATTTGACTAAATTTTTCATTATTTTATTATAAAATAAGATAAAAATAATAGTATACAACGAAAATTAAATTAAAAAATACAATATTACAGGCGTCCAAACTCTTGCTGTGTTACTTATAAACGCGAAGTAAAGTTATTCCAAATTAACATTTTGTCATTATCATACCTGTGTCACAACAGAATTACATGACAGGGTTAAGTAATTTTAAGCTTGGAGTAACTTTACACTGCCTTTATTAGTAAGACATTTGGAATAAGGATTTTCTATCCCTATCTCGTAAAATTAAATTTGTATAGATCTACAATAGCATACCTAAGATATGACGTCACATTATGATATAAATATGAATACTTATCTGAACCTTAAAACTTTTTTGTTATTTGATCGATAGAACAAGTTTTTTTTTAATTATATTTGTTATTTAATCTACATACACAAGTTCAACTCACAAATACTATTATAAATTCAGCAGCAAAAAAAAAAAAAACTCAGCAGCTTTTAGCAAGAAAATCAAAAATAGAATTATATTATTATAGTGACGCAATATCATAAGCAATAAAGAGATTCACTCATCGCATGAAAAGCAAACAATTTCATTAGTTTTCTTTAAAATATGTGATTTTATTAAGCTTATATTTTTAAATGTGCTTTCATAAACAGACATCCGGTTGTCCAGTCGGCAACATCAATGGTCCGTAGTCAAGCGATTTATATTTGAACCAATAGAAAAATTCCTTATTTTATTTATGTTGGCTGTTCTACTTTTAAAACACTATATATTGGCGGTGCGTGTTTGTATGTATGTAACGGAATGTTTGAATACTTTTTCACTTCATAAAGTTGGGTTAATTTGAATGTATTTGTACACGTGTGAAGGACTGACAAAAATATAATATTTTAATAACTTTGATTATCATAAAATATCAACACCCATGCAATTAAGAAGTAATCGAGTATTATTCAAGATGTAATCGTAAAAATAAATAAAATAAATTATATGATTAAAAAATAAATTATCTTTGCTGTATGTACACCTCGAAGCGCTGTTAAACAAAGTTATTGGGAACTTCATTGAGGTTGAACGACAATACCAAGATAATGAGTATATCAGATGGTGTCTGGAAAAATTCGGGATATAAATTGCTCTTCTATAAATACATTACAACTTCCTTGCAGTAGATTGTTTAAAGAAGTCAAAAGGGTCAAGTGTGGAATCGGGCAAGAAGCATTCCGTACAAAATATAATTATAAATTTTAAAATTATTTATTAAAAAAACTATAGAGGGCGGTTAACATTAAATTTGGGAGTCGCTATATTGTTTTTTATTTTTCAAAATTTCAGGTGTCTATCAACTGCGATTAAGGAGATACACTCCTACTGAGAGTCTGATGAAATCTTATGGTGCGTACAGATTGGTGAAACGTAACATGAAATGAAAGAATTCGCCGTACGCATAACACGCGCACGCTACGGACATTTCAAGGCGAGCGCGGAGTGACCCGTGTTTTGTGAGTTTTTAAAAGGAACACAAAAAGACGCGTTCTCGACTAAATGGCGGAAACAGACGTACGTGAGAGGTTTTCAGTGAATGCGCGGTGTGGGCGCGCTATACGTCGACGCTTGCAGCGAACATGCAATGTAAGTTAGAATGACACATTTCATATTACGTTTCACCAGTCTGTACGCAACTTTAAAGAGTCTGTAATAAAAATGTTTCTACTCTCTCAGATCGCCATTTCTTTCCGAAGCTCTGGTAGTGATTTAACTGACATTCAAAGTATTCTCTTTGCAGCACGCAATACCTCAACTAGGCATATTTATATTCCAAACGTAAGTTATTGAAAACAATTAACAGATTTATCTCTGAGAGCCTATCAGCTACGTCAAGGGCAATAAATTACTGAGACTTATTATAATGTGCATATTTCAATAGAGTACCTATGCGTGAAAACGTTGGCTATGTAAAACCTGAATTTATCGAAGAGAATATGGTAGATCGCATAATCATAGTAATCGGCTAATAAATTGAAGCTATAAAATGTAAATATGACTGCCGTTGGAAAATCAATAATTATAACTATTATCAATACTAAGTGTATATTATTATCAATAAATTAAAGTTTTTAAAACTGACTTTGAATATGTTAAGACACATATATACCAACGAAGCGTTTTTAAAGCTCTTTTACCAGAAACCAATAAATAAAAATGACAATTATTGCTCAATTTTTTCATATTTAAATTGTGTTTATCTTATTTATAATGATTATATATAGGGACGATTTAGAAACATACCCAACTGTAATTTGTTACCATAGGTTGAGCTACAGACACACAAAAACACATAGATAATAAAAAAATAACCTCTTCATTGAAGTCAATTGAAAAAAAAATAACCAATGATGAATGATGGATTATTTAACGGCATGAATTGAAGTGAATAGCCGTCAGTTCATATTTACCAAAGAATATCGAAATCCAATAGGGAATGTCACATATTTCGTAGACCGTGACAGTGACAGGTGAATGTTCTGTAATAAAGTTGGAGACAGTGTGAAATATTTGCGTCAGGATATCACAAAAGGATATAATAAAACTAGTCATTCTGACATTTTCCAAGTCTAGTGTATCTGACTATCGAATTTATAGAAAGTTCTATAAAACTAAATATTTAAAAGAAAATCCAGCTGATAGTTTTATTAAATATATATTTGTGCTGCAGATAAATGCTATTTATTACTCTGTCTCCGGAGAAACGCAAGTAACAATTGTAAGAAAAAATTTAACATATTAACAGTTGCCTATTAATATATCCTTGAAAATGTAATTTACGTGGGTACATCATTGAATTCTTTTATAAATTGAGATACTCATAACGTTAACACTTGGAACAATTAAACTTGTTATGCCTACTACTAGCCTAAGTAAGTAACTTAGTTTCTTGTTCAAAATAATTCCAAGAAACAAAACTTTTGTGTATAAAAAATCATCAAATATTTATATTTGAAGATTTTTAAATGATACCAAAATAGAAAGTAAATAGACAAATATTATCAAAGGGGTGATATATTAGTTAGAAAGCTACTTTTAACAAAAAATTTAATTATTATCATTACTCACAACACTAGAACTATAAGTAAAAAGGGTTTCTTCTTCTTTGTGTGAGTATAAGTAACAAGACAAGCCAGTTCTTATGCTATGAGATTCACTCTGCTCTTTTACCGCTCAGGATACTTGAAAACCCCAAAATTCTGCGCGGCATCGTAATTTCGCTCGTCTTCCTCGCAAAGAATCCTCCCACTTGTAAAAAGTTAAATTAGGAGCAATTAATGAATATTTATTATACTACAGAACACAAATACAACACAAAACAACAAAAAAAAAATTAAAAGTGACACACACTCTTAAAGGCCCGAAGCAGTTTGAATAGATATTTCCATATCCATACCTATCAGATACATAATAGCCAATAAAAGGTTTAAATATATTTCTTACAAGAATATAAGCAAAACTCAATCTATTTTATAGAGATATAAACTCATCAATAAACATTAGTAATTGTGAGATAAATTTAAAATTAACAGTCAATAACAATGTTACTGCTGATTACATTCGAGTTGAAGGAGTACTAACTCGATTTACGAGTATGATGGTATTTGAAGATGTTTTATCTAGATTGCATTATATAAAGATAGAAATTATTATAGCTTCATAAGATTTGGAAATAAACGTCATTGTTCGAAAAGCAAGGATTTTTCACAAATGGAACAAAGGCTGCTTTAAATGCGGGATGAAGAAATGAGTTATAGTTGGGCGTCTATTGAATTTTTTAAATTGATGTGGAATTTGATCCATAATAGATTAAGTTTCTATTATGCTATAAACAGGTCTACATATCGATATTGACATGTGTTCTGTATTACTGTCAAGCTGTAGAATAAGAATATTAGAATTAAGTGGTTACCTATTCATTATGTATTTAAAGCTGTTAGCCCATATGAGAAAAGTGTATATGTATTGTATTTTCTATAATACACAGATAGAAGATATGTCCACAGATATGGTGGAAGTATACTGTAAGCTTGAACGTCTCTAAGTCATATCAGTTCGGGAATATTGCAGCCAACAGTTGATTTAACAACAATTGATCAACATGATAAGGATGAAGTGTTGCATTTTAACCGTCCAAATCAACCTGTAAAACCTCTACTCTGTACACAGTCAAGTCGAAGAAACAGATACTGGAAAAATCTCACCCAAAACTGAGAACAGTACACCATTTGCGCCTTGCGTAGCTTGAAGGAAGGCGCTTAGACAAGATTAGAGAAGATAGTGGACAGCTGTGTAATTAGACCTTTACAAAAAGTGTTTTTTATGAACTCATTTGAGAAAAAAAATGTAGATTAAAAGAAACTGAACGAGACACACAGACATGTAGAACGAAAGCTTTATAATAAAAAGAAACGACGAACCTTTAAAGCCAATAAACTTATCTCCAGGTAATTTAAGTGACTTTACTATACGAGTAAATTCGACAAAGCCTACAGGCTACTTAAATTAAACCATTAAAGATCGAAGACACACTAATACACCTCGGGCGACAGCAAAACAATCCATAAATTACATCTTTTATTGTTTATCAGATTCATTTACGATGTATGAATAACTTATTCAATATTTTTACTAGCAATTGCTTTAAAAAGCAAATGTACCAAACACTGAGTATTGAAAATCACTGATAAAAATGCAAGTAAGAAAAAGACTTACTATCCAAATGTTTGAGTTTTCTTTAGTGTTAATTCCGCCAATATTTGTCTTTTAAACAATTCGACACGTGTTCGTGTCGCTTCTACACGAGGCATCCTCAGGACATGTTGACTCGCCAAAATCTGGCACGAGACATTCTCTAAGTCTCGTCACGCGTCGAATTGTTTAAAAGACAAATATTGGCGGGATTAACACTAAAGAAAAACTCAAAACAATTGGATAATTATGGATATCCGCAAAGTAACGCCTACTTCAATAAATTTTCAAAAGACTTACTATAAATTATCATTTTAATGAAATAACGTAAATGAAACGTCACTTTCCTATAATTATTATTAAATCCAAGAATATCTCATTTAAATGTCTAATTGACGATCGATTCAAGAAGGTATAATAGCCACCTCATTAAATCGTATTTAACCATTTAAATGGGAGGTCAACACCCCGTCGATACATATCACAAGCAAAAAACCATTTCAATGATACCAAAATCTTTCGACAACTAATTTGATACCTTTTAAATTGTATCCTGGACCAAACCCGACCAAACATGTTATCGTACTATAGGTACTAATATATGGTAAATACATTCTATATTTCCGTGAAGCTGTTACCGTGCAGGCAGGTTGTACATTTAAATGGCTATGGAATACTTCGGAATCCAATCCGGTTGGTATTGTCCGAGTCATATTCAGGTCATTGTTTGTAGAACGCCGACAGCCAAGGATCTATTGTTGGTCCCATTATATAGACAGACGTTATGTAACCGTAGCGTAATGGATACTTGATTGCATAAGATGATTGTCGATTTGTAATGAATCAATTATGGTTAACAAGTCGAGATGTACCCAGGGACGGTTGGAATAATTACGGGGTTTGATTTTAATGAGGTTTCCTCAAGTATGTACAGATAAAATGCGGATTTGAGGTGTATTTGTAAAAAAAAAATTGCTAAAATATAGAAACTTATACTGCATTCCTAGAGCTATTGACTATTTAACTATTGACGACCTATATAGCCGAATGAGTACGTAAGTGACCCTGATTACTAAGGTCCCGGGTTCGAATCCCGGTAGGTACAATCATTTATATGATGAATATGGATGTTTGTTTCCGAGTCAGGGATGTTTATATATATTTATGTTTAAGTAAGTATATTGTATTGATTATATCGTTGTCTTGTCCCTACCCATAGTACAGGCTATGCCTAGTTTGGGGCAAGATAATTTGTGTAAAAGTGTGTTAATATTATATTATATCTAATATATAAAATTATCATGTCGCGGTGTTTGTAGTTAAACTTCTTCGAAACGGCTTGACCGATTCTCATGAAATTTTGAGTGCATATTGGGTAGGTCTGAGAATCGGACAACATCTATATTTCATCTCCCTAAATGTTAAGGGTGACCACCACGCTTTTTTTAAATTTGTTTTATTATGAGTCAGCATTAAAAAATACATACAACTTCAAATTTTCACCCATCTACGATCAACAGTTACTTTTGTATCGCGATTTTAATATCGGCAATACAACGTTTGCTGGGTCAGCTAGTTATTATAATAAAATGATAGCTCTAATACTATAAGCACCTTTTTATTAATTTTTTTTTGTGGTTTAGGAGGATAAACGACTGTAAGCGTCACTGTGATGGTAAGGGATCACTCCAATCACACTCTTTTGTAACACCAGAGAAATCACATTGGAAGCCTTTGAGGAAGTGTACGCATTTTTTAAAGTATCGTATGGTCCTGGAAATACCACGCAAAGAAGTTTATTTCATATTTGAGTACAAGACAACTACTCGAAAATCATACTGGTGAACGGCACTCCTTCAGGACTTTGAGGATTATATTTGAGATTAGTGTCGAGTGGTGTAAGGTATGATTGCATTGCACGGATCAGGTCTTAATTTCTACATAAAAATCCCTGTGATGAATGTGATAGAAGACACATAGTTAAGCGGCAGCGATGATGTCATTCAGATGGATTCCCGACGATTTAAGCAGCTCACAGATAATTCTATTCTACTCTTGGCATTTCATCTAATGCAACAACTTAACATTTCCTTTACCAGTGGGAGGCTCCTTTGCAGGTAAGATTATGGGTACCACAACGGCGCCTATTTCTCCGTGAAGCAGTAATGTGTAAGCATTGCTGCGTTTCGGTCTGAAGGGCGCCGTAGCTAGTGAAATTACTGGGCAAATGAGACTTAACATTTTATGTCACAAGGTTACGAGCGCAGTTGTAGTGCCGCTCAGAATTTTTGGGGTTTTTCAAGAATCCTCAGCGGCACTGCACTGTAATGGGCAGGGCCTCTCAATTACCATCAGCTAAACGTCCTTCTCGTCTTGTCCCTTATTTTCATAAGAAAGAAACACATTTTACATTAGTACAATATCAGGAGCAATTGAAATGATCAATCGAAATGCATTTCCCCCTATTACATTAGCCATTCTGACATAGAGTCACCGCAAATCGCGCCCAATCTTCCACTGTTAAAGTTATCAACAGTGTATTGAAGTTGCGAACCCGCAATGCCTATCCAACCGGAATTAACGACTTCCTAATCGACGATCCCAATAAATAACAATGAATGTTTATTGTTCGATTTTTGTGGAATAGTCAAACTTTTTATTGAATATAGTCCACACCCTTCTGTATATCTATAACCATAGATATGTTCTACATTATTGTTGTAGGTACATAATTGTACTCATGCAGTGCTCTTAGAGGCTGTGTGACTTTTTATCTTTTTGGCATTTGCATATTTTTTAAAATTCAAAAAGAGAAAAGCTAATTTACAAAAAGAGTATAGTATATGAGTTTTATCTCTTCGCCATATTTTTTTTATTTACTTCGTACGCTTGTATATAAGCTGATACATTTGTGTGTATCAGTTTACATTACTAGGGTTAAAACCAGTGGGAGGCTCCTTTGCACAGGATGCCGGCTAGATTATGGGTACCACAACGGTGCCTATTTCTGCCGTGAAGCAGTAATGTGTAAGCACTACTGTGTTATAGTTTGAAGTTCGCCGTAGGTGGCGAAATTACTGGGCAAATGATACTTGACAACTAATGTCTCAAGGTGACGAGCGCAGTTGTAGTGCCACTCCGAATTTTTGGGTTTTTCAATAATACTGAGCGGCAAAGCATTGTTATGGGCAGGGCGTATCAATTACCATCAGCTGCACGTCGTGCTCGTCTCATCCCTTATTTTCATAAAAAAAATCGAATTGATTTATCCTCGCACCATACTAATAAATATATTATTAAAAAGAGAAAAATATGCTTTAAATATATCTCTCTACTAAATAAAGCTGTAAAATCGCTAATTCACATTTTACAACAACTTGAAAAGAAACAATACGATGTAACCCCATGTAAATTAAGACGATAATTATGTTAGATGTCAAGTGTGGCCCGGACGAATTCAAGTGTCACTTAAGAGCTTGAGACTTAAGGCTTCAGCTTAAGCTGGCAACATCATAGAACGATGACGACCTGTTGAATCTTATGCAATCGTGTGTAGTGACATAAAGTTATAAAATATTTAAATACGTTTTGATATGGAATATCAAATTTGCAACCAAAATTTATAAGCGATGCGGGACTCGAACACGAGAGGTCACGGGATGCTTGTTACTTCAAGGACTGACGTTTAGGCTATGCGTTGGTGAACCAGTCAGTCGTCAGTTAGGACACGATTTTCAATCGTTTTGCTCTCAATAGGTCTTCCAAACTAATGAAAGTTTATTTACAAAAAACATTTGAAAAACAAGCTATTCATAAATTTTGCAAAATTGAATAAACAACCTATTCTTCTCTGCAAACCCTTTCACCTTTCACCCAATACATGAAGCTTCTTTGTGAAGAAGCTATCCTCCCTTTAAGAACCAACCTAAAGCGCCACCATGCCATGGTAACAAATGAAACTCACAAAGTGTGCTTACAAATTTCCTTTATGTGGAGGTAATTCTTGACCCCAATTTGGGCCATGCTTTGGAAAAAAAAACATTGTCAACGTAAGAACCAAAAAGAAAGTAATTAGAAAATCACAATAAATAATAGACTCAATGCTTTGAAATAAATTTCAGGTATTTGATGACCATTCTAGTTGGTAAAGAAAATCGGTTTTGTTAATAGTCTACCGCATCGAAACGTTCAGCAATGTCAAACTAATTGCACCAATTCCAACGTATAAGCGCTCCACACAATAAGTAAAAAATGCCAAATGCTAAAAGAGTCGAATACAAAATTTTGTTCGTAAATTGGATGCATGTTCGAGAAGAGTCCACTTCATTTTTGTTTGATTACTTTTTGATCGTCATTCTGTTTTATTTTTATATAGATTAATATACTTCTTAACCAGGGGAGACCGTTACCGATTCCTACCATGGTGACACTGAAGGCCTTAATTATATAACTTTTATTTTATTTTTTATTATTTTCCCTACAATTATTATTTAATATTTCCGAGTAGCGACACATAAGTTATCCCGTGTGATAGATAGTTCTTTGTACGAACTACTGTTCGAAAGTAAAATGCCGAAAACTAAATGAAACCCAAAGGTTGTAAAAGTTGTAACTTTTGCATATAAAGCATTTAGTACTCAAACAAAACAAATGAAGAATTGGAAATAAATGGATATTTCATACATTTTTTCAGTCCGATGAACCACGTTAGGGATTGATTTTCATGCTACGTTCTGCGCGTAAGTATGAAATAATAACTCAATTTCGGCCCGGTGGTAACACCAACTTTATACTTTTCGTGTAGTGTAAAATAATCCTTTATCAAGTTGAAGGTTCACTCTTTATCAGGTTCAAGGTTGAAAACTGTATAGTTATACAAATTGAATTAACGAATTAGTAAGGTTTACTTATATTAAGCAGGTAACTTTAGTAACAGTTTTGTAGGATAAGTTGCCCAATTAAGCATTGTCTAAACATCAACCTTATAACACACTAGCTGACCCGGCAAACGTTGTTTCGCCATATAAAGTATAATTCACGCGATAGATTTATAAGTAATAAAATAATGCCTATATTATAGCCTGTACATCATTTTGTTCTATTGTCAATAATTTTTGTACAAAATAGCAATTTTATTACGGATCCCTAATTTTGAAAAAAAAACATAGCCTATAGCCTTCCTCGATAAATGGACTACCCAACACTGAAAGAATCATTCAAAGCGGACCAGTAGTACCAGAGATTAGCGCGTTCAGACAAACAAACAAACACTGCAGCTTTATAATATGATATTAAATATTAGTATAGATTAGAGCCCTAATACCTATATTATATTTGTAATGTAAACAAAACTCAGGTGAGCGGGTGCGCACATCAACCACCATAAAGAAGAGAAAACCTAAGAAGTTAACATAACCTTCTAGAATTACCCGTAACATATATGAAATAATATCGAACTATTTGCCATAATAGTATATTGAATTCTAAATAACAAACGAGAAATTGATATATTATGTCCAAAACGAACAAAATAAAGATTATCTTCAATTTAAATTTCATGGAGTACTTATCATTGTATTGTGGACACGCGTTCGACATTGAACCGAAATTTTTCAATTTGGTTATACTCCATCTAAATTCTAAACCTTAATACATCACTGCTTCGAACACTATAAATTACAAAGAGAGAGTCTTGAGCGAGCAGGGCCGAAATAAATTTGAACGTTTGACGTTTCGTTTCGGACAACGGTGTCGGAATGACACGAGCACGCAAGCCTGGCCAGACGTACGTATTGTATCCTACATTTTAAATGGGATACAGGAATATATTGCTTTTAAAATACAGTTGATACTTCGCTGCAGACGCCAATTCTGTTTTTGAATTTGTAACGGAATATTTGTGGGAAAATTGTAGGTAGTTTGAATTCAATTTTACAAAATTTAATGTATTTATATTATTTATATTTTTTTTGAGTTTGTCATATAGTTCGCCTAAAAGACGATACGTGGACTATATAAAAAACAAATTGGGAAAGAAAAGTGGTTAAAAGAAAGGTTGGCGAACCAAAGAAGGTGGCCTGACAATTTAACTGATATACTGTTGACTATAGGATGACCGAGAGTGACCAGACAAACATGCTGACGGAGCACAAGGAGGGTTCTTGCCCACGAAGCCTTACAAACTTATCATACCACTTAAAGAAAATACTTATATAAATCTAAAGTGATGTGAAGTTTAAAAGGATTTTATTATCACAACAAATCGTTCAAAGTAAGCAAAATTGATATTCATTGATTCAACTATAGTGCTTAATATATGGGTATAAGAATAATTTGTTAACTTTCAAGTTGGAAAACTTCAATTAATTTTGATTCGATTGATCGAAATTGAAACACTCTTTAAGTCAATCATTCAATCAGCCAATGCATATTTATTGTTATTGAAACACATATTTCATCCCCTACAAATAATTATTAGGCATAATAAGTCAATAGCCTTTGTACAAGTGAAATTTCATGTTTAAAACCCACAATTTAGCTCACATTCGCGTCTCCTTTGAAGTTCGAATAGGGCATATTATAGGATTTATGGAACCGTATCTGGACAATAAGTGCTTATAGTCAGAATAGTAAAAGTAGCAAATGGGAGAAAGAAAATATTACCTTTGAAATGATGCAAAGTTGAATTACATTTTTGAATATGGACTTGCTTCACAGAGTAATTGATGTAGACAGCGTTCTAAGTGAACTTTTAAAAACCCCAGTAATAAAAATCTTTTACAAAATAAAATTGCGCGTCCAACAGAATGATAATCATCTTGAGCAACTAAATAATTATTATTCGTTTCCTTTCGTAAAATTTAATTTTAAATAAATCTTTTATTTTTAAGATTTCATTTAAGATACCATGGTTACAGATTTGTTACTAACGAACGGCCATATCAGTTCATGTTAAAAAAGAACAAGGAACAAAACATTGTATGCATTAGAGTCGGTTTGTGAGCGTTTTTGAAAATATATTTTTATCAGTTTTATTTCTTTAAATTATTTTAAATAAATTATAAATTAACAACTAAATTACAGAAGCTTTCCTTTATTAGCGTTACTAGTTCATGTACAGTTCAAAAGTTTCCTGCTGTATAGTTAAAAAATGAAAAATGTGAAATTGTTAGACGTCTTAAAGGCCGGCAACACTCCTGTGATTCCTCTGTTGTTGCAAGAGAATGTGGGTCGGTGATCACTTTACACCACAGGTGACCCGGACGCTCGTTTGTATTGTGCTTTTCCATAAAATAAAACGTTTAGTGCAACCAAAATTTTTACCCTGAACCTAAATTTTTAATCATCAAATAATAATATAAAAATATAACAGCCCCAAATATTAAATGTTGGTGGCTGACAAAAATGCCTTTTTGAGTCCTGACTCATACGAGAACAAAATTTATCCGGTCACGGTACTGAATGTAACGTAAAATCAACCCACCGCTGCAGACATTCAATAGGCAATACAACGCTACAAACATTTAAATTTTCGCATGACGAAACCACGACGCTCAAAAAACAGGATATCTGAGAACTGGTTGCTCTCGCCAATACTTTTATTTTCAATTGGTTCGTTACATGCGGCAAATAAATATTTGGAGCTCTTTACGACTGGCAAAAATATATTACAGCATGCGGACGACTTTTTGTTTTGAGGCTTAATGATGCCGCTTATCGCGTTTGGAACCTTTTTGTGGTTGCTTAGCCCAATGGGCCCTACAAATATATTAAAAAAAGGCATAAAAGGCATTTACTTTCTCAAAATTGAATCATTTAGAATTCTTTTTGATGTCATTTCTAATATATTAGATACTACTACCGCTTTTGAAACAAATGACGCTCTGAGAGATAAGAAGCGGCGCAAGAAACTCTCCCAGCATTTTTTTGCGCTCTTTTAAATCAAATATATAATATTGAGTTGTCATTGCTATTGCTATAAAATAAACATAATCTAGTCCCAGGCTGTCGGATCACTTACATATTCAGCTGTGGAGTAGTAGGATTTGCGACAGAGCCATTTTTTATTAAACATTTAAATTTATTTATAGATAATGCCTGAACAGTGGCTGGGACTTTATTATAAAAGTGTATACATTTACACTTAAAGCTATTATGTATGTTATGAAGCCTACTAGAATTAGTTACAAGCAATCCCTTATTTCTAGTGTTATAACAATGAAAATCACTATTCAGAGCAAAAAGGTGACGAATTTTGTGATCTATATTCATTGTCAGTATGAATATTTAAATTCGCAAAGGCTCTTATTTCTCTGGTGTAAGTAATCTTTCACTTCATATGAGAAACGATCGCGATAACGAAGCTAAGTGTTTAAATGAATTCTCGCGCGATAAAGGGGGTCGAGGGAAGTGGGAGGGGTGGGTACATTAATAAAAACAATCGGAAGAATGGAATGATAATAATTATGGTCTTGTATTATGAAAATTGATGCCTATTTAACATTTTAGAGAACCCAATGAGAAAAAACATAATCCATACATATTTTAATTTATCAAGCCCTAATTCAAATTCATCTTTTCTCAAAGTATGATTTAATTTGAACATCTTGTTTGTTTGTCACAGCAAGAGCTATTGCAGTTTGTAGAAAATTCGCTGATGTACATACATTATAATATTACCAAGAAGATATAGAGAAGTTTGTTTAAAAAACATAAAATTCTCATACTCAATCCGAGCTTAAATCTGATTATATTTATATCTGCTATTTCAATCTGGTTCCAATATTTGATGGTAATCATTTTCATTATGTTTCCTAAAGTATAACTTTGTCAGTGAGAATAACATTATTACTCGTAAAGTTATTATCTTTTATAATTTATTTATTATTTGCCAGTAAACAAAATATTATCTGTAAAAATTTATCACTTTTTATCTGATATTATTTATTTCGTTTCAACCGTAGAGGTGCAAAAAGATATTTTTCATGCATAAGTCAAAAATATTTTGATGAGAAAATAAAATATTTACGCCAATTAGGGCGCTGAACTCGTGTTCAATTTATTTCTTTATTTATTATCGGTCGGTGAATTTTTGCAGGATCCCAGCAACGGCTCATGAATTTTAATGATAGTTGTGATTCAATTCAATCAAATATGTGGATGCACTTTGATAGCTGTTTATTTTCTTATTTGCCTTTAGATTTTCATCATCACCAAATTTTTTCGTTCATTAACTATCTAGATCACAAACCCTTGTTAATAATGTTAAGTGTGTGTGAGACGGTTTATTACGACGGATTCCAAGTCCTCAAAATTATGTCATAAGAGATTTATTTATTAAAAAGGCTTACCAACTAGATATACAATTAATATTATGACTGCTAATAATTAAAAATTTCTTATATTTAATACTTATATATCTAACTTATTGGTATGCACAACGTAGCCTTAATGTATTAAGTTTATTTCATTTATATATCTTCTAATATATAAAATTTTCGTGTCACGGTGTGCGGGACCGAAACGGCTTGACCGATTCTCATGAAATTTTGAGAGCAAGGTCTGAGAATTGGACAACATCTATTTTTCATCCCCCTAAATCTTAAGGGTGGTCCACACGAAATCAATTTTTTTATTTTTATGACATTTTTTTTAAATTTGTTTGATTATGAGTCAGCATTAAAAAATACATACAACTTAAAATTTTCACCCATCTACGATCAACAGTTACTTTTGTATCGCGATTTTAATATCGGCAATACAGCGTTTGCTGGGTCAGCTAGTTTATTTATATATTTGTACTATTGAACGTTTACTACTACTAAAATTGTAAGTTTATAGATCCAAATTATAAGAGTACAATAGTGTATTTTTTTAAATTGCCTTATTATTTGATTATCGACAGTATAAAAAGGAATAATTGAATCTCGTTAATAATAATCATTCGTTTCAGCACACTTAACTGTGCGGAATGAGTATTTGCCTAATGGCCAACGAGGGAACAATATTTATAATCCGATTTTTTCCGCTATATATCTTATATCTTTAAACGAGCAATTCTTATATATATCTATATATATAATCTGAATCTCCGAAACGGCTCCAACGATTTTTATAAAATTTTGTATACAGGGGATTTCGGGGGCGATAACACGATCTAGCTAGGTTTCAACTTCAAAAAAATGTGCTTTTATCTGTGTTTTAATGAGAAACAGCTGCAATAACATTAGAATACAAAGGTAAATTTCGCCAATATACACAAGACTAATAGCTCAGATGGGAAATTGGGTGATAAGGAAAGCAGAAGACCCCGGTTCGAATCCAGAAGTCCTATTAGTTTTTTTTTGTTCAAGTTTTGTACATTCTTAAAAATCCGAGCAAGGCTCGGTCGTCCGGATATTTATAGCATTAATTGGCATTCTTCAAACGATTAATTGTCATTTTGGCGTCAGCGTGTGCATCATAGGAATGTGAATGGTGATCACCAACTAACAAGTGTATTTTTTTGTGAAAATAAGGGACAAGACGAGCAGGACATTCAGTTGATGGTAATTGGTACGCCCTGCCCATTACAATGCAGGGCCGCTCAGGATTTTTGAAAACCAAAAACTATAATTGCTCTCGTCACCTTCAGACGTAAGATGTTAAGTCTCGTTTGCCCATTAATTTCACTAGCTACGGCGCCCTTCAGATCGAAACACATAACTGCTTGCGGCAGAAATAGGCGCCGTTGTGGTACCCATAACCTAGCCGGCATCCTGTACAAAGGAGCCTCCCACTGGTAAATTGCAGTATGTTGCAAATAGAACCACAGATAGAAATAGAAACAGAGTTTAATAAAGCACTTCCGACAGATTTAATAAGCAACGACTTCACTTCTTCTTACCACATATAAATATAATTATATAGCTCTAAGTCAACACACAAGAAGTAAATTCTAAGAATACATTTAAAAATACCCAAGTCAAAGATACCAACTACGCCTTCCTGTTTAAATACGAGTATGAAAAACAATGAAAAAATAAAACATGTTCAGAAAAAAAATACGAAAATAACACCGTTTGACATTCAAGTAAAAGTTGTGATAATTAAATGTCGGTGCAAATTATAATATTAAGGTTAAGGTGAACCGGTACCGATCGTTATGTTTATCAAATTTCTATTAAAATTATTAATTAATTGAAAACAGGTTTATCAATGAATAAAGCAAAAACAAATTAATGACGAATGCAAATTAGGGTAAACAGACATTAAATCGGAGGTTATTAATTAATATTTGATACATTATTATATTGATGAATACCATATTTGGGACATCCCATGAAAGGACACCCTAGAAATGATAAAGGCACAGAAAAAACACGCAGAGGTGGCAGAATTCACTGATGCACAATCTGTCTAGCTACGATTGTTTCTTAAAAGTGCCGTGACAACCGTGCACAAGGTACTGGACTCTACATCCACAAGCCGTAGAAAAGCAAGCAGTTCTTGAAAACAATACTGCTCAATAGAAATATGATTTTCAAAATTTTTATCATCGTTGATAAGCATCAAACGGTATAAAAAGGTATTTATTTTCTCAAAATTGATTCCTTTAGAATTCTTATTGATATCATTTCTTATACTACTAGATACTACTACCGCTTCGGAAACAAATGGCACTCTGAGAGAGAAGAAGCGGCGCAAGAAACTCTCCCAGCATCCTTTTTTTTGCGCTCTTTTAAATAAAAATATACAATATTGTACAGTCATTTCTATCGCTATAAAATAATCACAATCTAGTCCCAGGCTGTTCGATCATTTAGATATTCAGCAGTGGAGTAATAGGATTTACGACAGAGCCATTTTTTTTATAAAACATTTAAATTTATTTATAGATAATGCCTGAACAGTGGCTGGGACTTTAATGTAGAAGTGTATACATTTACCCTTAAAGCTATTATGTATCTTATGAAGCCTACTAGAATTAGTTACAAGCAATCCCTTATTTCTAGTGTTATAATAATGAAAATCACTATTAAGAGCAAAAAGGTGACGATTTTTGTGAACATATATTAAATAAAATGAATAAAGTTATCATTGGATACTATTATTTATATGATATATTTATATTTCAATAAATTTGGGTATTTGACGGTATTATTTGAGTGTATTAGCATCAGCCATTAATACCTACAGGTTAAACAATAAATTTTCGATAGAACACTAGGTTTAAATACCAACAAACAAATAAAATATTTCCTCTTTCGTTTCGAAAGTCCGTCAAACATCAGCTATCGGTCTAATTGTGTTTACGGATGGCCGTTGAATAGCAAAGTGCTATTTGCTTAAGCCCAATGGACATATTATACAACAATACTATCTGCATACAATCGATCATCGATATGTGAAGTCCATCGGTATGATAGTTGTAATGCAATCGTTTGCGTAAGCGCACGTTGCAAGGCGGGTGATAGATTTGAATTAAAAGTAGTAGTCTTTCAACAACGAAGGTTCACAAACGAAGGCAGAAACGTGCAGTTCTCACAACGGCATTGAACGGTGGGTTGTGGCCGAGTCGAAGTTAATAATTAAATTTTATATTAAACGACTATGAGATGTAATATAGTTCTGCCTCATGTATCTATCTCTCTCTTAATACAAAAAGTATGAAATAAACGTGATAAATAAAACGAGAAACAATAATCGAAAATTTGGCCATCGTTTTTGACGTGTGTCATGAACATGTCACAAATTCAAAACTCCATACCTAACCATTTCGTCAAACACATTCGCTTTCAGTACTTGATCTCTATAGACAGATAACTATAGTTTTACCTGATATTAAACATAAAAGCTATGTTTTATGTTATTTTTCTTGCCATCTATCAATTGTCCAACATGGTATTATACATTACAATTTTAAACAAATAGTAATATTATATAAAAAAAATACAATTAATTTAATCTCTATAATAATATTCACGTTAATATCTCGTATTTATTTTTATACTATTAATAGATATCATAATGCATGCAATTTAAAACAAAAGTTGTTAGTCGTATCGGAGTTATTTTGGGAATAGAAGGAGCAAACTACTTTTCATCTCAAATCTCGGATATTTTTCTCGAGATAGGATCAATACACAAAATATAAAATATCTGTTGATTGTAATTAAAATGTCAATGTTCAAACGTCACAAACACATTCAACACTACTCTGTGAACTACAAAGGCCACAAAGTAAAATTAACGATCTCTCTCCTCTGTTTTTCATCAATAAATAGTGGCTCGCCGATAAAAGTCCTAACTCGTATTTTCCCAGAGTTTATTGCCGTTTAGAAATATGGCTGTCCCAGTGTCCAGTAAATAGTTATCAAATGTGGAAAGCAAGTAATAAAATTACCGCGGCCAAGAAATAAATATCCGAGGCTTAGCTGATTCTCGACTGAATCGTATACGATGTATTATATTATATAGTAGGTTCGTAATGAAGCAGTAGGTATTCCCAGAGTTTATCATACAATGCCAATAAGTTCTGCTTCTGTCTTTTTAATAAACGTTAATCCAAGTTTAAAATTACTTCTTCCTGTCATGTAACTCTGTAGTAAAAAAGGTATGATAAAGACAGAAAGTATCCAAATGTTTTGAGCCTTCTGTAGTGTTAATTCCGCCAATACTCGTCTTTAAACAATTCGACACGTATTTCGCCTCTACACGAGGTATACTCAGGAGATCCTGGAGGAGGCAGTCTGACTGGCAGTCTAGTGCCAGAGTTTAGCGAGTCAACATCTCCTGAGGATAGAACACTATAAAGAAGGCTCAAAACATTTGGATAATTGTGGATTTCCGCAAAGTAACGCCTACTTCAATAAAAATACAGAACATTTTAAATTTGGAATAACTTTACTTCGCGTTTATAAATAACACATTGTGTGTTCGTGTTGTCATTAAATACGATTTACTGGTGACCAATAAATCCAATTGCCAACAGGTAATATGATAAAAACTGAAAACTTATACTCGCAGATCAACTTATGAGCTACAAATTTTAATTATATATAATTATTATATAGTCTAATATAAATTTATTCAAACAGACATACTAAGCACTTTTGATTCGACATTTCGTGGAGTTCGGAAAAATTTGATCTCACGAGAAGAACTTTACTGGCCGATTTTATTAAATAATCAATCGTATCTTCGTCTTTATCCGAGATTAAGCCATAAATTATGAGATCAAACGCAAAAATTTTACAAAAATTACTCAACAAAACTTTTTCGTACAATAATTTTATTGGTACTCGATCCAACGATCTTCTTTGAGAACCGATCTTCAACAGAGGAATAAAATTAAAGTCATTCAGATGTCTCTTTTAGTCTTTCTGGTAGCTTTTTCTAAAAAATCTAGGTTTCGGTTAAAACTCAAAATCAAATCAAACATCCTTTCAATCTATAAAATCTAAGCAATGGAGTCCACATATAATTTAGTATATAGTTTATCATATAACTATTAAAAAGTATCAAACACTAACAACGTAAATGAAAGAATTTAAGATTTTTTTTAAAAAAACAGTCAACTTATATGGCAGATACTACGCGCTTGGTGCGTACGAATAATAACGTCACAGTTCATCACAAACAAACAAACGAGTAGAGAAGATTATTTGAAAATTTACATATTATGTCTCATTTATCTAATAAATATTTGAAATTCCGGAAAAATTATTACACTTAGCAAAAAAATTAGATTTCTCTATCAAAAATTTCTATAAAAAAAAATACTCAACACACAATACTATTGGCTTTCCTAGTATCCATTCAATGTACCCAAGCAATTTGGAGAAGGTAAGGCAGACTGGAATTCCTAATTGGAATGTAGGAATCTTGAGTGTATGTGGCGAGTCTAAATAACAATAAATTACTGGGCCCTTATCCAATAGTTATTTCATGTAACGTCGTAACATTTTCTGCTTAACAGATACATAAATAAGGAGCAATTCAATGCTAAATAGAGTTATTTCATTAGAAGCAACTCGGTAATGAGATCATCAGTAAGTATACGGTCACGAAACTTAGCCTATTTATCATCTCTTAACCAGGATGTGAACAATGTTGTTTTTCATATGTCTTAAGACTCAAGTGAGGTAAATTATATATTAACGGCCTTACAAGTAAACTTGGTATAAAGTTATGCCTGAGAATAAACAAATAGTATCCAAAATGTTTACCAATAGACATTTTGTTTATGATTGGTTTATTCAGACATATATCGTTTTCCGCGTTTATTTGAATGCTGCAAGAGACATTCGGAAACCTGAATTAGAATCATGTATTGAAAGTGTTAGCTGTAATGGTGTTTTTTTTACAATTATTTAACAAAGATGGCGGATTCCAAAATGAATGCTGTACAAGTTAAAGAAGTTTTGTAGTAACGTAATTTAATTTAATGTAAATATTTTATGTGCAAACATTATTATGTTTCGGTCTGAAGGGCACCGTAAATAAACAGTAAAAATAACATTCTACTCGTACTCCACCGGTTTTTGAACTCACACTTCTTTTGCCGCTTTAGGGCAAGACTATCAGAGTGAAGTTTTACGATGCGCGCGAATACCGTCACGCAAATTCGATACTCTGACTTTAGCTGGTCAACTACACCATTTGTACCATACTTCAGCTATAACCATGCCTCTTGTAATACATATGTCTACTGAACCACAACCAATGGACGAGAATTAAGGTTTTTTATAAGAGATTTACTCATCATGACAACTAAATCTAATATTATTAGACCTTGTCCATATAACGAAAAACGGAAAACGAGAGGTCTTCCGTCTCTTGCATTGCTCGCCGTATCGCGCTTGCTATATCTCTTTCGCCCTATATGTATTTTCAATGATTTTGTTTTATGTGGACCCGGCCACAGAGGAATCATGGGAGTCTCAGAGTGACGACCTTACAGAGCGATGGTTGATAATGATCTCATGATACTTTCTGAGATCATATTGCTACTATTATTGGCAGAAGATGTACTTTAGCAAATATGTATACTATAATATGGCACAACACAAACAAATATTGTAATTGTGTACTTAGCAAATTATATACTAAAACCGTTCAGGATAACCACGCTATCCATTAGTGAAAAAATCATGAATGTCGGTGCAGTAGTTTTTGTGTTTATCGCGAACAGCCAGACAGACCGGCGCCTATTTCTGCCGTGAAGCAGTATTGTGTAAACATTACTGTGTTTCGGTCTGAAGGGTGCCGTAGCTACCGAAATTACTGGGCAAATGAGACTTAACATGTTACGTCTCAAGGTGACGGGCGCAATTGTAGTGCCGCTCAGAATTTTTGGTTTTTTCAAGAATCCTGAGCGGCACTGCATTGTAATGGGTAGGGCGAATAAATTTCGATCACCTGAACGTCATGTTCGTCTGGTCCCTTATTTTCATAAAAAAATCAAACAGACGGCGAGGAGGACTTTGTTTTACACAGTGTAGTGATACAAAAAACAGATTAAGAATGATTCGCAATAGATTAAAAAGGGCATTTAACGTGAGAACGCCAGACACAGAACAGCTGTACTGGTTGTTTGTTGAACGCCCTGACATTACAGAACCGGCCCCTTCACACACACTTACATAACGCGAGATGGACAGAAAACCTTGTAACGGAATTTGCACAACCATAAGGCTCTTTAGGTCGCCCTGGACTGGCCGATATACTATTATTATTATTATATTTATTACATACTTCGACCGTGATATTTTTGACCACGGCAAAATTATACAATTTCGTGGGTATTAATTTTTTGTGTATTAATAAAATATTAAAACAATAGCCAGGGCTCCCTAAACCCTAGGGACAAACATAAAATTGTATTAATTGGTTATTAAAACCTTGTTTATAAGCATACTAACCAAATCGAAAAAGGTGATAATAAGGTTCCCTGGTAATTGTATATATACCTGTGTAGTAATTCAGAAGTTTCAATAACATAAAAATTATCAGCTCTATAATAGTTATCGTTACTATCGATTATCGATATTCGTGGTCAAACGATGTTGGTTAAAACCAAAAAGCTATAAACTCATTCCATAATTTATTTTCAGAAAGAAATTAAAATTATTCAAATGTTGTGAGCCTTCTTTAGTGTAAATTAGAGTTAGATTACGATCAATTCGAGAATAAAAGGCTCTCGTGCCAGAATTTCGCGAGTAAACATCTCCTAAGGATGCCTCGTGTAGATGCAAACACGTATCGTATTTTTTTTTTGAATTTAAAACCCCAACTGGCCGCTTAGAAGGCAGTTAGTTACGTTAAGTACTTGATCTGAAAATAAAAAAAAACAGTTCGTGCTGACGCGACGAAGTTAATAATACGAAAGAAAAGAATATTTTGTTTATAAAGTAATAAAAAATATTTTCATTTAATTATAATTGTGTAATTACTATGATTGCGAAACTGGCTGGGGGCTAGGGCACATAGTTCGACGGACAGATGCGAAGGGGCATTAAAGTTCTCGAATGGCGACCACGTACTGGAAGACGCCAGGTTGGTAGGCATAAGATGGACCGACGATCTGGTCAAGATCGCCGGAATACGTTGGATGACGGCAGCGCAGGACCGATCGTCGTGGAAATCTTCGGGGGAGGCCTTTATCCAGCCGTGGACCTCTTCCGGCTGATAATGACGATTTTTTTTTTTATGGAATAGGAGGACAAACGAGCGTACGGGTCACCTGTTGTTAAGTGATCACCGCCGCCCATACTCTATTGCAACACCAGAGGAATCACAGGAGCGTTGCCGGCCTTTAAGGAAGGTGTACGCGCTTTTTTTTGAAGGTACCCATGTCGTATCGTCCCGGAAACACCGCACAAGGAAGTTCATTCCACAGCTTTGTAGTACGTGGAAGAAAGCTCATTGAATACCGCACTGTGGAGGACCGCCACACATCCAGACATATATATATGATAATGACGATAATGAATTACTCTGGTATTTTTTATACGATGCGACTCGAGCTGACTAAGAAGAACGAGCGTTACATAGCCAAACATACCAATTCAATCTCATTTAAGAACGAACACAAACAAAATGGAATTCACAGCACGTCTCAACAAATTTTAGCTTAAAAAAAAACTTTCATGATCGCCTTATTAGATACCTACACCAAAAGTAATCTGTGTAGTTTGCCAAAAACAAAGACGTCAACAGGCGATTTTACTAATTACTGGACGTCTATTTTAACGCGACCACATCCATTGAATAAACTCATATTTCCAAATTCCAATTCAAATATTTTTATTCAAAATAGGATGTGACATCACTTATTGGAAGTCAAAAACTACCATTCCAAACGAATGCTTCAGACCTGAGATGAATGGTCGCAACAAACTCAGCGGGCTTTTTTTTCATCAAAAACTATGTCTACCAAGTAATATTGTACGATTAAACTTATTATTTAATAGCCTGATGGCGGTCGCTCCATAACCAATTTGTGGTATCATTAAGAAAGTCATTTATGTTATAGTAACCTTTACCACACAAACGTATTTTAACAATTCTTTTGAATAACGTTATAATTTTTTTTGTTATAAAAGCCTATACATTGCTCTAGAAAAGATTGACTTACTAACTCGACTTTGCCAAGTAGTAGGCATTATAAGTTTATGTCTGTTTCTGGTGTTATAATCGATAATAGTGTGAATGCTTGTGACAGATGAAAACTGATAGCCACAACAATAACTCATGTAACAGTAAAACTAACTTGTTGATTATTGATTATAACTCGCATTTACACACACGTACTTACACACAAAATGTGTGTGTGTGTACTTCTGTGTGCACGCCCGAAGCCCTTCTTTGACCTAACGAAGCAAAAATCATTAAAACGATTTATTCCTCGTGCTATTCTACGTATTTTGAAAAAACAATTTTGTAAAAATCTTGCAAAGATGGCTTTGACAATTAATAATTAAATAATGAATACGGCTGTATGGATATGGAACCCTTTGCCTGTCCTAATAATGGACTAAAAAATAAAAAAAATTAACGAATGACGCAAAAACGTCAGAAAATTTTAGGAACCAACTGCAACATGTTACTTTTGCGTTACAGTGATGCGCGCGCATCATAAAATTTCACTCTCATCATTTTTTCATAACGCGCCTATCGAAGTAACTTTTTTTTTTTATTGAAGTTCAATAAAAAAAAAAAAAGTTGCTTTCGGTTACATTGCAAGTTGAGGAGTCTATTTAAACAGAGAGATTAATAATAATTTATTTAGATAAACATACTAATAGGTATTTCACAAGAGAAGGAAATAAATATATGATGCTATAGATAAAGAAGAACTTGTCAACATAGGTCGTGAGGCAAAATTGCTCTGGAACGGAGATCTTGGGCCGAAAAGAGACCTAGACGTATCTGTGGTCTACCACAGATACGATGGAATTGGAAGGAAATACGATGCTAACATGGTTTGCGCTACTTTGAGCCATTTAGATGGGTCAATCTCCTGAAGGCCTACATCAAACCGGTTGAAAATGGCTGATGGGGAGAGGGAGAAGAAACAATTTACCGTTTATTCTCTTGAGAAACACAGATCAGTAAAGTAATCTTCGTGTGGAGTAATCTAAAGTGGTCTTCGCCGGATAGAGTATGAAAAAGAGATAAACCAGTAGTAGTGTAGTCTACTGACAATAATTAAGTACGTTTAACATAAAAACAAAAGAGACATAGTGTGGCTAACTTGATAACACGTTTTGAATACAACAACCAACAATTGAGGCACGTGGCCAATGGGTCAGTCTCAAGAAAAAAATAAAATCCCAGCGCAAGCAGACAAAAGTGTTGCTCATTGTTGGAAATTACCAACAGATCGCGACAAGTGCCATAAAGAGAGAAGAGAATAAAAAAAATAATAAGAAAAACATATAAAAAGTATATCAAGAAGTAACAACAAAAATCCCAAAGTTTATTCAATACAGAACAGCTCTTATAAAATAACAGATCGACTTGAACCTTTGACTCACCCTTACCCAACTCAGGCTTGTAACGTGAATATAGCAAATAAATTTGTCGCCATCGGAAAGCAATTACATATCACTTAGGACTAGGAGTTAGGAGGGTAGATGTTCATATTGTAGCCAATAAAATTGCAGCGACGCTTCATTCCAGTGTTCTTACAAATGCCAATAATTACAGTGGAGATAGCAACATTTATAGCTCGATATCGATGTATTTCAGATCTAGGTAAGTGCTAATAAAACTAGATAGCAGCATTAGCAGTTCATTTGTGATATAAACATCGAGTTCATGCAAGACTATGACGTGTTTAAATGGAATCCGGCTTAAGGTCGTATATTTTTTACCTTTGCACAGGAAGCCGGCTAGATTATGGGTGTCACAACGGCACCAATTTCTGCCGTAAAGCAGTAATGCGTAAACGTTACTGTATTTCAATCTGAAGGGCGCTAGTAGCTAGTGAAATTACTGGGTAAATGAGACTTAACATCTTATGTCTCAAGGTGACGAGCGCAACTGTAGTGTCGCTCAGAATTTTTGGGTTTTTCAAGAATCCTGAGCGGCACTGTATTGTAATGGGTAGGGCCTATAAATTACTATCATCTGAACGTCCTGCTCGTCTCGTCCCGTATTTTCATAAAAAAATTTAAAAACTGACACTTCAGCCAAACTCCGACACGAAGGGTCCTTGTACCATCTTACAAGATTTTTTTCAATATTCATGAAGGACAAATGGGAAATCACCATCTTGTAGACAAATCAACACAACGCTCAGATTTGATTCGAACAGTAACAGTTGATACATGACTTAAGACAGGAGAAAAGTGTGCTTACATTTTCTATAAGCACACTTTTGTCGTGCCGCTAATTGCAAATGATACGTCCTTATATGTGTATAGAACGTCATTGACGAATACTAATATACACCCTGTCAAAGATGTATAGCTTTTGTGGGATAGGTGATACAGCCCGCTGACAGACATGTGGAGGGACAGACAGACGGACAGCGGAGTCTAAGTAATAGGGCTTCCGTACACTTATTTACTTATTAATTGTGTATTGTAAGCAAATAATTAATAAGTGTTTTTGATTTGTTCAATACATTTATCTTCACTTGTTTGGTGATTTCCTAATTTCTTACATCATGGAATGGTTGTTTTATAACTTATACTTATTTTATATTACTATTTCACACATAATTAGTATGCGGTATTCACCTTAAAATGTAATGCATTTAGTAATAAGACCCTTCTAAATTAACATAATTATAAATTTAATATTGTAATTACCACTGGTGAATCTAAATAAACAAATTAAATATACACTTTGGGTACAGTAAGTACTCATTGTGTCTCGACAATTGTCTGTCCGTCATCTTCATAAATGTAGCGGTCAGTAGTATTTCGCCAGCTATCCTTCACAACGTAACAACTCAACGCTCGGCCGCAACAGCTTTGCGGTCTGAAACCTGGCACTGACAAGTTTATTGAGTCTCAGGAGCCAAGCCCCACCGCCAAACTGAGTTACATTAACGATTGTCGTCATTTAAACACAAATTATTGCATTAAACAAACGACAATAATTATTATTTCATTCTCGGACGAGTAAAAAAAGAAGGACTCCGCGCCGTGATATAGCAAGTGAAGCACCGTTATGCTAGTGTGTGTGTGTGGTTACGGGGGATGCTAGTTACACAATGTTTTCTCTCTTAAATAATTATATATCCACAAATACTTATATATTATCGTTTTTACAGTTTTTCACAACGCACGACGGCATTTTTAAAATATTTTATTGAGACACAAACTGATCTGGCGCAGACGATGACAGTTCTCATAATGGCCGCCTGTCGGCCTGTAGTAGTGTAAGTGTGTGCGTGGAGCTATGTATTTACACGTTAATCGGCTTGTTTTGGTGCAACACTGTTATGGTAGGTGACACGGAGTCCTAATTTTTTTTTCAATCCGTGATTTCATGATGCAAGTATGACACTCTAAGGGATATATTTCACCGGGAAAACTTGATGGCGGAACCAGTCGCACCGTGGTGTCCGTAAGCTGCCAAACTAAACACCAGAATCATGACGCCACCAAATTGGTCGCGCGACCAAAGAGACAACAGGTGAGTCCCTAGAGAGCTGTATACATTATGTTGGTGGTCAACTGGTTGCGCCACAGTGGTGTCCCGGTGAAACTTAGCCCTAAATATCATAAAACAAGCTTTAAAAATGTTCAAAATTGCTTCTACTTCTACCATAACACATAAAACTTCTATACACATAAGTATTAACTCATCCTGGCTGACCGAATCATCAAAGCCGAAATCTTGCACAAAGCTTCGTTAGCGAAAAGTGAACATTCAGAAGGGATTCAGGAAAATTCAGCCCCAGGGGATAAAATAAGGGTTAAACCATTTCATATTCTTGCTTGTGGTTATGTAATAAATGTATAAGAAAGATTATAGGAATTACTTTATTAAAAATAACATTATTATTATAATTAAACAATAAAAATTATATTTATTATTATTATTTAAATTGGGAATTATGGGAGGGGTATAAATCGACAGTTTGAAATTTTAAAGGGCCCAGTAAATCGCAATCCAGTTTGGGTGGTAATACAAACATTGTCTTATTAATAAACGCAATATAAAGTTACTCTAGGCTGAAAATTACTTCTCCCTGTCATTCTGTAATTCTGTAGTGACAAAGGTTAGAATAGAATCTTTTTTTAATCTTTTTTATAAAGACAAAAGTTTTGACTTTGGAATAACTTTACTTCGCGGTTATTTATAACACAGATTAATTTGAAGTAACTGCAATATCAACACAGCAACTACTCATCTAATGTATAATATGTTCTTTGTCTGTCTGTTTTTACCGGCTAATAGTATAACTGGTTTTGTCTTCTTGTGTATATGCAAATTTATATCATTATTATTATAAACGACAGTTTTATCCCTGAACATATTTTAAAAAATATATGCTGAAATGAATGAAATGCTTTTCATCATTTGATCGACATTAAATTTAAGGCGAAGGGTACGCAGAAAACACGCAAACAAGGCATTTTTAGACAAGTTTATTAGTGAAATTACACCATTTGGAGCTATGAACACTATTTTATCATATAACACATACCCTTAAGGCTTATTTGTAGGTTTTGTAATGTTTTCTGTTGGTAATAAGTGAACACTCCAGAGCTATTTTGAACTACCACTTTTCATTGCAGTTAAACAAATTTTTTCTCGGCATGACGCATTTGTTTAGTACTATTCTCGGAAAAGGTATTTATATAGCCTGTACTTTTTGTTATGTAGGTACATTTATTCAGATAAGTAATCAATAATGAGAATTGTAAGCATATAAACTGTTTGCGCCTGTTAAAATATTAAGATTTCCACGCAAGAATTTTGAAAATGTTGGCTTTGTTACATAGATCGCGGGCCGGCAGCCGTGCACTCATATCGCTCAAGGTCGCTAGCATTTAGTGTCGCCTTAATGGTCAGAATTATTCTACATTGACGCGGACCAACTCTCAGAGGTTTCTCGTATATAATAACAATACTTCACTGAAACAATAACCGACAGTATATTAATAACTATAATGAAACATTTCAAACTACTTTCAGCGAATAAAATCGCACCCTAAATTAGTTTTATAACCGCGTACTCATCTGTCGAGCGACCGTTAAAATGCACTTTCAATAAACCAAATTTATAACGCAATTATCGAGATAGTAAAGCAGATTTTAACAGGATACACTTCATCAAAGGCGAGTTATTACTTATAACATTAAACCCACCAGATACATCCCAGTTTGAAATAAAATAACTAGCACTTAACAACAATAAATATCCAATCAAACAATACATCTAAAGAAACAATTTATTTGCGATTAAAAGTACTCAAATATCGTGTAAAAATTTCCAAGACCTCACATTTGTGGGTCGCACTATAAACCACCCGTTTGATTGTGTCCCCCTTTCGGAAATGGGTAAAAACGTTGTAATGGCTTGGCCTCGCCACCTATCACGAATAAAAGGCGACAGTTTTGACATTCATGGTTTAACTGTATAAACTAGCACCGTAAAAAACTTTAATGTTATAAAAATAAACTAATATTAATTCTAGGATCTATATTTTACAATATGTTATGTTTTTTTAAAGTGATAACCCTCACTTCTAGTATTAGTAAACACACATTAGGAAACCTGAGAGTTGAACAAAGCAAACAGAATTTTATAACGAGGCGGTACTCGAACGGTTAGCTCAGTTGGTTAGCGCACCGGCACGCAACGCCGGAGGTCGTGGGTTCGAATCCCGCATCGTTCATAAAATTTTGTTTTTCAAATTTTATTTTTATATTTTACATTACAACGCATACTTTAACACAAACTGTAATCAATTTCAGCACTGACAAATTAACGATAACAGCAAACACCCAAAACTAGTATTTTCTTTAATTAACGCGAGCGTTACACATTTAAATAAAACACTTTTAAAAAGATTCAAACGCGTGTAATAGTAACGGTTTTACATTTTTGCGTAAAAGTTACATTTTCATTTTAGTTAACCCGACGTTTCAAGACCTGTCAAGATCTCGTTTTCAGGGGGATGCAAAAATCTAATGTAAAACCGTTACACGCGTTTTAATTGTTTAAATGTGTTATATTTAAACCCAAAACTAATAAACATTGCCTGTGAATAAAATTGCATTACATTCCATATCAATGATAAAAAATATTAATACTGTTATTTTTAGAATCATATCATATAGCTTTAGAATCATTAGGTACGAAGCAAAATTACAGTTTAGCTAATTTCATTAAAATACCACATTGAAATTGCTTCTGATGTCGCGCACACTAAAACAATTAGCACTAAATTATATATATATAAACTAAATACGACGCAACTATACATAAATTACAGTCCACATGGTAATTGCCTCGATTATTTCGCTCCCAGCGATGTTACATAAAACTGTTAATGAACGTGACCGAACGCTGTTCGTTCTCTTGTTAACAGTACAAATTTGATGCAATCTTGAAGAAATATTGGATAATTTATTAAAACGTATGAGTCATTATAATTACTAGATCGGAAATAGCAATAGAGTCACGACTCACGACACATTTTTGTAGGTTACGAGGTCACAGAAACATGCGGGTCACCTGAATATAAATAATGTACGATATGCACTGATTAAATATGGAACCTACCACGTCCCACCATTGATTTCAAAGAAATTTGGTATAGAAATGCGCCACATACAAAACAAGAACTACTATCTCCTAGCCACCAAAGCTTCTTTAAGTATAAAAACTAAGCTATAAAAATAAATCAAAATTTGAATACGCTTGTAATAAGTTATCAACAATACTTTATTCGGTTTAATATAACTGAAATTTATATTTTACTTGAATGATTATAAAATATAAAAGATAAAAAAGCAGAAAACGCTTCTCTTATTAAATTGTATCTATTTTTATATTATATTCCCATATTATTTATATTTACAAAAGAAACAACTATAATAAAGCCCAGTGGTTAGTGACCCTGCCAACTGGTTCAAATCCCGGTGGGTGCAAAAATTTATATATTGAAAGTCATGGAGCTTTTATATGTATTTAAGCATGTTTGAGTATGTACATCATATCAAATATATCTTTGCCTAGCACAGGCTATGTCATGTTTGGGGCAAGATAATTTGTGTAAAAGTTTGTCAGTATAATATATATATATATATATACAAAGTAACATTCATTTAACATCAAAGAAATACAGTTCATAATTCACTTCAATCCAATCCTTAATCCTCATTATCAAACGAAAGCCTCTTGAAAAGTATTTATGTTACGCAATCATTAGTGAACTATTTTGTAAGGGCGACATCACAACAGTACGCTGTGACGACGCGGTCCTAAAACATAAACGCACTGTAGAGCGGTGCGTTAAAGCGAAGGGAAAATTTCATTGCCAAATGGTCATAGTTAGAATACCCTAATTTATATTTAATTACTAAATGCTTTAGTAGGTATACCCCTAACTAAACATCCAGATGACTACGACGCTGCTGATAATATTTGCACGGTATGAAAAACAGGGTTTCGAAGTAGCAAACATATGCACGTGAACAGAGTGAACAAAATTTTTAGCGAGGGATGTCCGCGTATTGTAAAGTTTTCGCTTTAAGTATTGATGATTTTCTTATTAAATTGACTAGTTAATTTTATAACTTATAATTATTAATGATGTCATTATGAAGTTTAGCGCTATTTGTTGCCTCGGAGGTGGTATGTGCTATAGACAGTTGGTTTTTGGCAAAATTTACTAACAGCGAGGACGCTACACATACAGGAGTATGTGTAGTTTTAGTTTTTAATTTAGAGATTATTGGATCACAGGTGTTAGATAATTTTAGTCCGCGTGTGTATTGCAATTTTATTGAAATAATAATAATAATTAAACTCTTACGCAAATTCGATTGTTAAAACACAGTTACAATTGCACGGGTTTTACTCATTTCAAGTTAAAGATTATAACGCACATTTATCATGAATCGCATCATTCAATCTCACCTTACGCAATAATGTTTTGATTACTCGAACTAAAGTTCAACTGACGGCGCGACATTTATGTAATGGGTGAAGGCATGTCACTCATGGTCGCTCAGTGGGCAATGGAGAGGGCTATGTTCGAAGTTTCCCTGCGAGACCGAAACAAAAATGAGGAGATCCGTAGGAGAATCAAAGTTACCGACATAGTCCAAATGATTGCGAAACTGAAGTAGCAGTGGGCACGGCACATAGTTCGACGGACAGATTGCTGTTGGGGCAGTAAAGTCCTCGAATGGCGACCACGTACCGGAAGACGCAGTGTTGGTAGGCCCCCCACAAGACGGAGAGACCAATCTGGTCAAGAGTATACGTTAGATGAGGGCAGCGCAGGACCGATCGTCGGGGATTTTAGGGGAGGCCTTTGTCCAACAGTGGACGTCTTCCGCCTGATGATGATGAAGTTACATGACGTTACATACGTTATCACCTACATCGAGTGATCCCCATGTTTTTCCATTAACAGTAAAGCAAAAGTAAAACCAATACAACGTAAGCTATGAAAAGTTATACGGTAAACAATTATTAATATACTTAAGAACTCACACCTTATTTAATAAAATATTAACAAATAATTGATAATTTAATAATCGACGTCGCTAATGCTTTTGACAAAACAAAACGTCGACTAAGGTTGTATAAAAATAGTAAAATTCATCCCGATTGCAAAATTAGAATGGATTAAATTATACTCATAATTTGATTTTGTAATAGAAGTCTTAGCAAGGTAATAAAAACGGTTTTTAGCATTTTTTCTGGATCAAAAAGCCTCGAGTGTGTTGCCAAAGTGTTCAACGATCCTGTTTGATATTAATGAAGAGTTATCCTTACAAAAATACACAAAAACAAACCTGTTTATAATAATATAATAGAATATAATAAAAATTTTGTCACGTTATAGCACGGTGGTAACCAGAGAATTGGCATTGACCCAAAACTGACGATATCATGTACAGCATTAACGTGTACAGTGAATTATATTCGAAGGTTATATCACTTAGCGTAATACCAGAGCTTCTTAAAGATTACTTCACACGGACGAAAGAAGCGCCGCTGTAATGCATTGTTTCATAATGTTATAACAACATAAGTGAATCACATCAAATACGCTGTTAAAATGGAGTTTTCAACTTTTTAGGTAACCTATCAAGTGTAAAAAAATGATAGACCAAGGAATGGAACCTTCCAGAAAAGTTTAAATGTCATAAATCAAATATACCGTAACCACGGACGAGTAAAAAAATAAGGACTCCGTGTCACCTTACATAACAGTGAGGCACCCGAAACAAGCCGGTAATCGTGTAAATACATAGCCCTACGCATATACTTACACTAATACAAGCCGATCGGCCGCAATTATGAGATTTGCCATCGTCTGTGACAGATCAGTCTGCGTCACAATAAAATATTTTAAAAATGCCGTCGTGCGTTGTGAAAAAGTGTAAAAACAATAATACAAAAGTGTTTGCGGATATATGATTATTTAAGGGAGAAAAAATTGTGTAACTGGTATACCCCGTAACCGTACACACACTAGCATAAAGGTGCTTCACTTGCTAATATCACGGCGCGGAGTCCTTCTTTTTTTACTAGTCCGTGACCGTAACGTACATACAACCACTCCTGTCTTCCAAAGGGATGGGTAGGGATTATTGACCCATACTTGCTACGGTTCTGTCAGCCAGTACAATAACAAAATATTTTTTATCACCGTGGATCGAGTTTTGAGGACCATAACGAAGATACACGGGCATAAGCTCGTTCGTACGGCGCGCTTGATTATAAAGCGTGGCGGTACAAACGATTTATGTGAAGATACCACAGAATTGTTTACAAGACTGTTGCATGTATTTGATTAATGGAACATAAAATAAATATCTTATTGTTAAAATGATATCATTCATTACAAACCTACCTATTAATTTTACATCCGTCAATGTGGTTTATAAATATAAAGATTCATTGTTTTATTTATACACAATTTTATATATGCCACTGTTGTTTCATTTTCTCTGTCAAATTATGTAGCGTCAGCAAAACGTGACAAAATACTTATTGGATAAGCTTGGCAGAATATGCAAAACAGTATAAGGCGTATTTACACAAGTATTATAGTATACTAGCTGACCCGACAGACGTTGTTCTGTAGATAATAAAAAAATACAATTGAATAGGAATTTGCCAGTAATATTTCAATACATCAAAAAATTTTTCGTAAAAAATGCTCCCTGTTGTTATAATGAAATTGTTTCACAGTGGAACTGTCAAACCGTGCGTCACTAAATTCTCCCATAGAAAATATGTCCATAAAAAACAAATATTGAAAATAAAATTAATTATGGGTCCCAAATCGAAATAAAAACTGTCCTATCTCTCAAGTTGGACCAATCTGCACTCCATGAAGTAATCCCCATTAAAAGCCGTTCATTAGTTTAGGAGTCCATCGCGGACAAACAACGTGTCACGTAATTTATATATATTAAGATTAGAAGTGACGTTTATATATTATCAACAATACGTAATATTAGAAGCGTTATTTAAAATTTAAGTAATTTATGACATACATTCCATAATTTGAAGGTGAAAATCATTAATCATGTTCACCAGCCAATTGAGCAAAAAGTTCACGCAATATTGAATAATGGAAGTAACCATTTATAATGGTAATTATAGCTAAGAACATAGAGAAGTCGTACACGTGGTGTTAAACTGACACATTTTAATAATGGTGACACTTTTGGATAAGGTTTTTTTTTAATGAAAAAAAGGGACAAGACGAGCAGGACGTTAAGCTGGTGGTAATTGATACGCCCTGCCCATTACAATGCAGTGCCGCTCAGGATTCTTGAAACCCCCAAAAATTCTGAGCGGCACTACAACTGCGCTCGTCACCTTGAGACAAAATGTTAAGTCTGATTTGCCCAGTAATTTCACTAGCTACGGCGCCCTTCAGACCGAAACACAGTAATGCTTACACATTACTGCTTCACGGCAGAAATAGGCACCGTTGTGGTATCCATAATCTAGCCGGCATCCTGTGCAAAGGAGCCTCCCACTGGTGTTATATTGTCATAGAGTGGCAAACTATGGCTGTAGATGGGAAATGGAAAGAAAGTTAAAATAGGTTACGTGGCAAATTGGATGTATCTACTCCAAGATACATGGCGTCCGCTAAAGGCGGCCTACAGTAGAAAAAAGCCACTAACAAAAAATTCAAGTATTAATACAATATTATTAAAGCGGACAGAGGTTGTAACTCGACCAAACGGACACGTCGATTATAATTGCATATTGGATTTTAAAATAACTTAAATATTCATTGGCTACATGATCGACTCTGTGTTCACAATTTTAAAAAATTCAGAATAAAGGTAAATAATAATTTTTTTTTTCCCACCTTGATGTCAAGCTCACTTTAGTCCCTGGTACGAGGGAGAAAAGTGGCCGATTCTTTCCCGGCAAGACGAATTTTGTCCCTCGTAATTGTGGGAATAATTATCGTATATCTACGCACTAACGTGAGATAAGTAGGACATTGCCACCCGCAATTGCCAATATTCCGCGGGTGAAAATGACCTTCTTTTCTCCCTAGGTGCGTAATATACTATTAATCGGGAAATAAAAATAATTCCAACATACAAAGTGTACTCAAGAGTCCTAAAGAAAACACTTTTGTATCATTCCTTGACTTATTTACTTTTATTTACTGGTGCTAGCGAGTATTCAAAAAGCCCAACGGATCAAGTAGCACCTTAAATAAAAATCATAGGCTCTTTTCGATCATAATTGTACGCTACATGCATATACGAAAATAGAATTTCTACATTTGTTTAAAAGCAGTGAATACAATATAAAAATCGAACTCAATCTTCTAAGCTCGCCACTGTATATTTAAACTCCTCTTTGTAATCTTAGTCTCTTCTTGAGAGTGAGAAATACTCTTATTGTAAATTTTAGACTATCAGGCTCGTCAATGTATTCAAATATGAGATTATTGTATTAAGAAACTACCCTTTGTCTATTCTAATATTATAAAGGCATAAAAGCATAAAAGGCATTTATTTTTACAAAAGTGATTCCTTTAGAATTCTTTTTGATGTCATGTGTCATTCACAAATGTCACTCTGAGAGAGAAAAAGCTGAGCAAGAAACTTTCCCAACATTCTTTTATTGCACTCCTTTTAATATAAGAAACCTTTTAATCAAAGAGGAAAGATTTCATTGTTTGTTGGTTTTTGCATTCAAAGGCTCCCAAACTACTGAACCGATTTGAAAAATTTTTTCACTGTGGTGAAGTTACAGTACCACCGGGTGACACAGGGTATATTATATTTTCAAAAAAATTAGGGATACTTACTAAAAATCCAATAATGTTACCCAAGATGTAAAAAAAATACCTAAAATTTTCTTACATTGCGTGCGCTGCGAAAAGTATAGATGATAGAATAAAATAATGTACTACGCTTAGCAGAAGGCATAATTATTAATAAAAATTGTCACGACAGCATATGTTATGTTTATTTATTTTAAAAATTAAATTGAAATGTCGCTTCTACGTGATACGAACACGGACAAAGTCGCATGGTATCAGCTAGTAGAAAATAGTTTCGTTAACATCACCAATTATTCGTATTGTATTCAACAATTTGACCAAAGCCCGTATAACAATAACAATCCTCGAATACCGAATAATATCGCACTGAGAGTTACGAGCACAATAGATAGCACAAGTATAATTAATGCGAACAATTACGAGCCACTAAACTTCTCCATATGTGTACTGATGCTACAATATCCTATTACCATTCGAAAATGGCGGAGCAATTAATAACATATTGTTAGTGGCCATTGGTCACTACAGGCTTTTTTTTATGGAATAGGAGGACAAACGAGCGTACGGGTCACCTGGTGTTAAGTGATCACCGCCGCCCACATTCTCTTGTAACACCAGAGGAATCACAAGAGCGTTGCCGGCCTTTAAAGAAGGTGTTCGCGCTTTTTTTGAAGGTACCCATGTCGTATCGTCCCGGAAACACAGCACAAGGAAGCTCATTCCACAGCGTTGTAGTACGAGGAAGAAAGCTTCTTGAAAACCGCACTGTGGATGACCGCCACACATCCAGATGGTGATGATGGCTCAATGTGACATGAACAGTGGGTCACATTTTGTACTACAAGTGAGTTTTGAAGTGAAAACTTCTTTAAAAATCTTATGTGTTCCATTATTAAACACTTAAAAAAAATATTCATATATATAGTTAGACACTTGTTGGATGGGTGAAATCTCGTGAGTTCGCGTTACCGAAATACTTATAGCAGTATATCTGTAGCTATACAGCTGACGCAGGTATTGTACAACATTAGTAGGTACTGTACTATATTATAAGTGAAATTGAATGGATTTAGTGAAAAGTTCAATGTGTATATAATGTGCATTGTTAAAATTGTTTATTTGATTGATAATTATTAATATTTTTTTTGCTGAGTGGCACTGCATTGCAATGGGCAAGGCGTTTCAGTAACCATCAACTGAACGTCCTGCTAGTCTCGTCCTTTATTTTCATAAACGTAAATAAATAATATATCATTGAAAAAAAATTTTAAAATAAATTGAAATTTATAAATTTTTTAAACATGAAATTTCATGAATGTGATGGATAATGGGACAGCGAATGCCAAGAGTGAATCAGCCGTCCATGGATACCCGCGATTACTGAGATGTGTTGTCAGCATTGAAGGTATTATGTTCTAAGCTTGACGGTCCCTAAGTCCTTTCAGTTCGGTAATATTTAAGCCGATTCATAATTCCACAAAGTAGCTGCGTGAGGCATTCAACTTAATACGCGTGAAATTTCTAATTTGACGTAATGTGTGGTGGCGAAGCTCGGCTGCTGGTACTACCCTGAGCAACTCCACCAAATTCATCGTGATATAGAAGGTGCAAGGACACCTAACATATCTGCGCAACACCAAAAGGATGAAATGATCGAAGAAGTAACAATACAAGTTTTTAACGGCTGCTCCCACTTTCTCACCTAGTATGATAAATTTATATTTAACGAATATAATCTTCGTGCTAGTAAATCAAAATTTAAATCAACTTACCATTGGAACACGTCTACTTACTAAAAATGTCTATGAAATTTTTATAGTAAATTTTCCAAAACATCTGTGCCCGAAACATTTATTTAACAATCCACCATGACTAAATTTGATTGTACAAGGCAAAATGTAAACAAAAGAAAATCGAATTAGTACGTAGCTTTGTAACTCAACTGTCAATACTGAATACTGACTAAAGATGTGACTCTTTTTATTTACACAAATTATTAACTATATAATAATATTTGGTTTTCGTAAACGTGACTTGCGTTCTCTATACGTTCAAAACTCTGAAGAAATAATGCCAACGATAGAATTACGGCCGTTTTCAATAACGTATCTCTAGTTACGTATACATTGCTATCACCGTTTAATGACAAGATCTTATCCATCCATAGTTATGTCCAATCTATAGTTATATTATTAGTAATAGTCTTATGTTATCTGTCAATATGTTATTGAAATGTAAGTAAAGTCTTTCTCTAGTAAGTTAAACTAAGGATAGACAGGTTATTGAAAACGGTCGTAAGAAAATACGTAGCGCATGAGGCGTGGCCAATTAATTTGTCAATGTGTGCGTTAGTAAATGGTTTAATATTCAAATACTAAGAAGCTAATGCTGAAAATCAGCGTTGTGTTGGTATTATACCAACGTAGCATGACGCTGAGTCAGCTCCTTTTAATAACAATAACTGCTACACAGTACTTTTAAATTAAGATAATCCCTATAATATTATACATAATACTTGTTTTTTTTTGTCATTTATATTATTTTTATTTTATTAGTTCTTATTTTTCTTTTTACCTCTGTAAGTTCTTTTTTACTTTTATTATTCTGTGTGGTTTGTGTTTGTTATTAATAAAGTTTTCATTCATTCATTCATAATGCCAAGGGTGGCTGTCAGTTTACGACTTGTCAATCAAAATCAGTTACAGTATCAAGCATTGCTAGATTTGTTTTCCTTTCCTTTGCGACGTTCTATCTATGAATATTTTCATTTGCGACGTTCTTCCCTCTCGCGCGCTTTCATTTGTGCTAGTATATTCAAAGTCTATAGACTATGATGCTGAAGGCCATAACTTGCAAAGATCGTATTACGTAAGAACTAAATGAGATAATGGCGATCTAAAAAAGTATAAGTCAGAAATACAAAATAATAATCAACTGGCTGCAGTGATTATAAGCGGATATAATTATCAACATGCTACCACTTATAATTATAATTACCACAAAAACTTCTATTACTACTAATGCCATTTACCGAAGGAAAAACGGCTAATTTAAAACATATACAGTGCATATTATATCGTATTCAACCGAAATAAAACTCAGTATAGCGTGACGACATAATACACATTTAGATGTATTAACAATACTTGTGGAACGTTTTAAATGCCCTTTGATTGATGGTGCAAATTGATCTGCTAAAGTTTTATGTGTAGCCTTGACTGATGTACGGATTGCGAGTTCTTTTGGCCTTGTCTACAATATACAAGATATTTATTTGCAGGACTAAGTTTTAACATTTGTCTTAAAATCTAATAAAGTACACAAATAAAATTTGAAATAAAATTTTATGAACGATGCGGGACTCGAACCCACGACCTCTGGCGTTCAGTGCCGGTGCTCTGCCAACTGAGCTAACCGTTCGAGTGACGTATCGTGATAAAATCTTGTATGCTTTGTTCAACTCTCAGGTTGTGGCTTCATCTACAGGATCTACTTTACAGTTGATAACCTGCTCAGCCTCAATATTTACATGTTAGGAAATAGACTTGAGATGTCGCTCTTGTAAGTGTAAACAATTTGTTACGTTTTTAAAGTGATAACCCTCACTTCTAGGATTAATATACAAATAAAATTTGAAAACAAAGTTTTATGAACGATGCGGGACTCGAACCCACGACCTCTGGCGTTCCGTGCCAGTGCTCTGCCAACTGAGCTAACCGTTCGAGAGACGTATCGTCATAAAATCTTGTTTTCAAATTTTATTTGTGTACTTTATTAGATTTTAAGAAGTATTCTTGTATGCTTTGTTCAACTCTCAGTTTCAATCTTCTCAAAGTATCTTTATTTATTTAAATTATTTTAGCTTCATCGGTGTTGGTACTGACTAGTTTCGGACCAATCGAAGGACTCTGCCACCCAATTGGAAACCCGTGTTGTTAAGCGCATCTCGAAATAAACCCATAACGCTAATCATTTTTTTTTATGAAAATAAGGGACGAGACGAGCAGGACGTTCAGCTGATGGTAATTGATACGCCCTGCCCATTACAATGCAGTGCCGCTCAGGATTCTTGATAACTCCCAAAAATTCTGAGCGGCATTACAACTGCGCTCACCACCTTGAAGCACAAGATGTTAAGCCTCATTTGCCCAGTAATTGCACTAGCTACTTCAGCCCGATTTATTAAATAACTCGTATTCTTAATTAAGTTTCTATTTAAGAACCAACTAACACATACGAGTATAAATAAAACAAGGACAGTAGCATATAGTGCTAATAAAAATACTTGTTTCAACTAAGTGTCAAGATTAAAAACTTATTTCTACCGTTCAAGCCCGGTCCAGACCATATTAAGTGGTATGCACTTCATTCCAACTCGACTGCATTCAAAGTCAATACACTTATTATTGCCACTGTCAACGAATAATTATGAAAAAATACATTTCAATATATTTTACTGTTCTGTACTCACAGTTCCCACGCTATGGGATTTCAGACGACTAGCAATATGCATTCTTTAAAAATATACCTTACGTGTATGTATTTTAGCGTTGAAAATAAATAATTGTAATAATTTACCTTCATGTCTTAGTAGCGTAAGAAAAAGCACACAAGGTTTGTAAACTAAGTTGCTTGTAAGGGCTCTTCATACCCAATCGTGCGATTTTTCTATCGAGGTTTTTTTATTAATAGTAGAATTTATCACAAATCAAAATGTTTCGTATTATCATAAAAAACGTAAGAATAAAACTCGTACTAAGACTATTATTTGAAGACCTCGATAGAGGAACAATGCAGGTACTGCTATTGTTTTCATTCTTATAATAATGAAAACTATTAAAGTACTTGATCTTTTTATTACAACCTTCTGTTTATATGTTGTTCTAATGGACATCAGCAATACCAGAGGTCAAAAGATGGACTGCTGGCTTTCGAGATGGAAGTATGCTGTAGAGTTATCCAAATGTATTAAGTTTTCTTAAGTGTTAATTCCGCCTATATTTGTCTTGAAACAATTCTACACGTGTTTTGCCTATACACGAGGCATCCTCAGGACATGTTGACTCGCCAAACTCTGGCACGAGACTCAAGTCTGAGTTAACACTTAAAAAAACTGAATACATTTGGATAATTATGTATTTCCGCAAAGAAAAGCCTACTTCAATAAAAATGCTCTAGAAACGAAGAACTTGAACATTTTGTTTTTTTCCTAAATTCTGTAAGTAATACACTAAGCCCAACCGTCTATGCGATCCGCAAGGTTTGTGTGAAGCTACCTTAACAAACAGGTGCATTTTAATTAATCGCTGGGGCTATAACAAGGTTGTTCATATTATAGAGTAATTGGTGCTGGTTTTATAGCGAATAAATCATATGGAACATTTTGAAACCTTTAGTAATGCGTGAAGAGGTTTTTTCATTACGGTCATATTGTTAAATTGCTGCTTTTACGGAATAATAAGGACGTTGTATTGTTTGAAAAACGGACGCTTCGTAATTACAAGCTACTGCAAGATGGCAACGAAACGATTTATAGATAGCGGCCCCGCCCTAGCTTTGGATGGAAACTTTATTGTTAAATCTTAACAATTTAATCTATCTATATCTTCATAAATCTATTACAGCACACTTTTTGTCTACATTGATTACAGAAATCAAGTAGCAAAACAGTTTAGTTCAACCCTTTATCGTTTTATTTATTTATTTATTTATAGCTTTATTTCCTTACATCTATACATTAAGATATTTACTTATAAATTGTATTCACTATTTTAAATAAAAAATACCAATTTTGTTAGTATAATTAGTTATTATTTTCGACATAAGGATCGCCTTTAGCGGTAAAAGCCTCCTCCATTGATTTCCACTTGTTCCTGTCTCTTGCAGTTCTTGTCCACATCTTTCCTGCTGTTTCTACTATGTCATCGCTCCATCTCTTGTTAGGCCTGCCTCGATTTCGTTTCCTATTTATATTAATTGTTATTGGGTACCAGTTCATTACTACTTTGGACCGACTTTCGTCTTTTGTTCTTTGTATACGTCCAGCCCATTTCCATTTTAAACTTAGAACAGATAAGGCTACATCTTTTGTTTTGGTTTTATTTCTTATTGTGACATTTTTAATTTTGTCTCTTATTCTTAGCCCCATATAACTTCTCTCAATTCCTCTCTGACAAACCCTTTATCGTTATGCAAATTTAATTTATTAATTAATTAATTTTAATCATTACGTCGTTTTATGTATAACACATACCTACTCTAGTTACTTCGTTTTTAATAGACTAATAATGATAGTCTTACATCTTATATACACGTAATACTCTCCAATACCTTTATTGATATTAAATTTAAGAATTTGAGTAGTAATGTCTCGATTTTAATTTAATCAACGATGTTACTTGGATATTGTATAAAATTGGCTCTCTGTATTGAAACAACTATAAGTTTATAAAATATTGAATCAAATCCTTGTCAATATCATTCTCAATCCTATATTAACAACATGAATGATTCTTTTGCTTTGTAATTGTGGAAGCAAGGGTCAATATAGTATTTCGATAATTAAATCGATTACTGATACCACAGATTGGGAATGGAGCGACTGCTCTCAGGCTATTAAATAATAAGTTTAATTGTACGATATTACCTTTTAGCCATATTTTTTTTGAAAAAAAAAAGAAGCAAGAAACTCAGCGGAGTTGCTCGGGCCCGTTCTTCTGAAGCATAGTTTTTCGAATGGGTTTTTTCTTGACTTATGATAAGTGATATCATATCCAATTTTGAATAAAAATATATGAATTTGAATTGGACTGTACTTATCTGAATTGAAAAGTTATTCCAATTCATAAAATAATTTTTTTTATTACAGCTCGTTCTGATATTTTTGGTTTAAAAAAATATACCCCGATGACCGAGTTTTAACTTCAGGCTAATGTGTAAAATCAGCACTTCAAAGCCCATACGTTTTGTTAGGCAATTCGTAGGAACTGTCAAAACTACAAGAACCTAAAACAGTCAATTAACATTACAAAACGCGACGTGGAAAAATGTTCAACGCGAGGATCGAACGCTGGCACACAACCAAAAATACTCAAACAAACGGCTCCTATTTCAACCCCCGACATTAAGATCACAATCGACATCGTACACGTCGCACAAAGGGCGCAGATAGAACCAAAGGCAGCAGAATAAGATGGACTATGAATGCTTTACTTAAGCCGTGATGCATGCGAGAGATACGAGGTACACGGCCGGGTTAAAACAAAGGACATTTGAAATTATAATTCGACATTATACTATTAATACGGCGTCATCACTTTTTATGATCTCGCATAATTAATTCATGAATGCCATTTGCATAGTGATTCGCAAAAACATTGCAGACTCTTCGAAATTAAGATTAATTTATTACAACTTCATATTCAATTTTATGATGATATTCGATTTTTTATATATTATATAATGAGCTTCGGTGGTGTAATAGATAGAATCTCTGTCTCCTAATCCTCACCGGCCACGTCTCAGTTTTCGTTATTCGGCTTTCGAATTAATAATAATATTATGTACGTTATTTCAACACAATCGTACATATTCATACAATAAGGTCGCAGATTCTCTTGAAATTGCTCTGGTGTTACCAAAGAAGTATAAGCCTTGGTGATCACAAACAACCATCGGTTGACCCCTATGAATATTGAACACTAATTTAACGCTTCCGGAGTATAGCAGGTTATATATCTACAAGGTAATAGTGCATAGTTCTGATTGTTTCTGCGCAGGCCAACTAAGTATTAGAAGTATAAGAGCCTAAGCAATTTTATTATGATATGATTTCTTGATGATGACTTCTCCCCATATCAAAGCCCTAAAGGTTTGTTTCAATACTTATGTTAGTGTCATTCCTTCATTGTCTTCCGCTTCCATAATCCGAGTGGCTTTTCACTGAGTTTCATAAAATCAGCGTACCTTATCCACGTCTCGCCGTAAGCATGATGGCAAAAAAACTTACTTTTGTAAATGGAATCTATCTAATTCTTTATAATTCTTAAAATAGAAATAGTATAACATTTCAGCTACATATAAATCAATAGTATATTTAAATAGCATAAAAATGAAAAATTTAACCTTTGAAATTTATAACTTTAACAATAATCCTCAATGATATGGGTTTAAGTCATGGTAACAGAAATATTAAAACAAAATACTTGATTTTATTTTTTAAAGATACATCTTAAGTTTTCTACGGCTTCAGAACAATGCCAGAAGACCGATGCCATGATATCGGGAGCCATTTCAGAGAACAATGTGAAATTAATCCCATCGCAAATAAAACAATATTTGAACGACAATATGCAGCCGAGGATTTATCGAAATGACGTTGGAATATCACGCAGTTATATCAGAGATATGGCAAATTTGAAAACAGAAATTTAATGTCAATTGGAAATGGCATTAATTTAAAACCGCAAACGTAAAGGTTTTTCACTGATTTGTAAATATAAATCACAATACTCTGTGCGACAGTTTAAAGTCGTCAGACACAAGGCAATATAAATGTATTCATTTAAATAATAATACAATGAGATATTATGTATATATATCATGTATGTTACAGCTGGTCCTTCTTTCTAATCTTAATTTCTAATCGTTAGACTCACGCTTCAAATATCCACCTTTACCAAAGATTTTTGAAGTGAAAACCTCTTTATCGGCGTTGAGCACATTTCTTGGGATGGGTATAAAATGTTAAGCTCGTGTTAGGACACGTGACCTGATCGAAAATTCGTAAAACAATAGTTTAAATTATGGATTTTTGTGTACGACAGCGCAATAAATGAATATCGTATTTTTTTTTCTTCTCTGGTTTTTTCTGCCATCTTGGCGATCTGTGCCTAGCACAATAAGCCAATTTATTGTCTCTTTGGTGGTTAATTTTTGTCATGTACCTACTTCAATTTTTATAGTCAGCTCCATCGAACTATTCTACATGTTTTGCTGACTATCCTATGGTGAATCTATCAGCAAGGTTAGGAATACTGTGTCTTTTCAGTCTGTTGTATATGACACTACCAGTGCCCTCCAATTGGGAAGCCAAATTATTTATATGGGATGATAGTCGCAGCTGGTACTTAAGGCTGTTGCTGGTGATTTCCTCTTTCACAGTGTTCAGTTTTAGATCAACATGCATCAGCATGTTGCTAATGTACTGGGGAGTACTTTTATACTGATAAATAAAGCAATTCGTGCGAAATTATTCCTTAACCACTGCAAAATATTCAAAAATGCAAAACGTCGATGTTCAAGTTTTCACTTCTGGCGGCACTCCCGGAGTGGAACCCGTATCTTTTTAATGCTAGCATTGATTATATACATATTTGCTCCAAAAGGGGATTTCTTTGAAATCCATCCTCTATACACGACCAAACCACCTGGTTTGGTCTTAACTAAGATAAATATAGTGACCTCACTATATTTATCTTAGTTAAGTCACTATTCTCTTCACCTTCTAGAACCTCTTGTTGATTATAAAACAATAATAACACGGTTATTGTAAAACTGACATAAGTATATATACGAGCGTTTTAAATATATAACTTAATACATTATTATCTAGTGTATAAAATTCTCGTGTCATGGTGTTAAACTTTCAACTCCTCCGAAACGGCTTGACCGATTCTCATGAAATTTTGAGTGCATATTGGGTGAGAGGGTCTGAGAATCGGACAACATCTATTTTTCATCCCCCTAAATGTTAAGGCTGGTCCACATGATTTTTTTTTTAATTTTTTTTACATATTTTTTTAAATTTGTTTGATTATGAGTCAGCATTAAAAATACATACAACTTCAAATTTTCACCCATCTACGATCAACAGTTACTTTTGTATCGCGATTTTAATATCGGCAATACAACGTTTGCTGGATCAGCTAGTTTAACTATATAATTTATACGGTGATTGCTTAATTTTTCCCAATAATATAACGCAATGCCTCAAAGCATTATTATGTAAAAAACCACACGCCGAAGCGAAAAGCTGTTTCATTCAAAACACTTAATCACAAGCGCTCATTGAAATCCATTACATTGAAGTATATTCACACGTCTCCGTTTATCATTATCCTCACTTTATAAAAACTTAAACGGTTATCAACTTTTAAAGCATCAATTTTTATCGTTTTAACAGACTTTAAGTATGATTGCGGGCCATTTTGAGTTGGATTGAACGTGTGTGTGTTCTGAAGGTCTTAGAGACCCCGCAAACTGCAGACTTTTGATCGGCCGATAGTTTGGTTGGTTTCTTAATCAGTATGAAGATGTATGAGTGTGCGCACATTATAACGATTCGGTATTGGCCGAGAAAAAAGTTTGATGGGCTACACGATTGCCTTCAAACTGAACCGTCAGAAAACTATCGGCCGACTGTTAAATCAGTACAGCGCTCTTCTAGGCGCGCACACCACCGATTGTTTAGTCGGCCAGACTCATCAATAGCCGATTTAAAACTAATAGCGAGTCGTCTCTAAAACTGTCGGCCGATAGTTGTCTAGTGTGCGCACTCATCACAGACCCAACTTTTTAGTCGGGACAGTGTGAGCACTTAACAGCCGAACTCAACCAAACTATCGGCCGATCGAAAGTCTGCAGTTTGCGGGGTCTCTTAGAGCTATATTTACAACAACGAACAAACTAGTTGACTAATTTTTTTTATATTATATAGACTTTTTTTTAAAATAAACATTATAATGATTCATCGGATAAATGGCATATTGTTTGCCTTCAGAGACTGACAATAACGTTACCAAAAACAGGTTCTATTTATGTAAGTGATATGATAATTAAATACACGATATTATATATAATAAACCAGTATTTATGTATCTCAAAATTAGTTGGTTTTTCAATGACAATTGTATAGTTTTAGATAGGACGGTATGCTTTTGTGTATGTAACGCCCTAAGCTAAAATTTAAATAAATGCTTAAACCATTTATTAAGATATTATCTCTGTTTCGTTCATACGTAATTAATTTGATTCAAAATATATACAATGAATCAAATCAATCAGAATCAATTTATTAACGTCAGTCAAGGACACTTATGAATGCCAAAAGTTTTTTCTTTTTACATTTAACACGCCTCCGTTAGCTTTGATGAGAAGAAGTGGCAAGAAACTCATTGCTACTCTTATAAATGAACATTTGCAGCTTGATTGTTTTACAAATCATTTCAAATACAACATATTATGTAAAGTGATGCAATAATATTACTCAAACGTAAAATACTCAATACCTTACAAGAGTAAGACAAAAGAAGTAAATTTAAATTAATAAGTAAAAACATAAGAGTTAGTGATTACAAACAGAAGATACATCAATCCACACACCGTAAATAATTTAACGTATTATGCGAGTATTTATTAGGTAATATAAAAATAATAATAACTTTAATTTTAAAAAGATGAAACAGAGTTTCTCGTAACAGGATTATCTAGTATCACATGCAGTATGTATAGGAATAGAATAATTGTGTACAGTTTATACAATAATTGATAGAAATAAAAAAGTAACAGACATGAACTAAAAAAATAACAGATATAAAATTTAAAAAGCATTAATATGCTATCAATTTAGAAGCCATGATTACAATACAAATAAATCAAAATGACCATGTGTTACTGGCCTAACTATTGGTAATAGGCGAATGTAAAAATTATGTTACTCGAAACCTTGAAACTAATCAAAATTAAAGCATATTTCAAGTGATTTTTAATTGCGTATATCGCAAGTAAATCTAATGGATAATTCATGGGGGTCATAGATAGTTGGTTGTTAGTCTGAAAGGCAAATTATTTCGTAATCTTTACAATTTATAATGTGATGATAAAGATACATAAGCCCAAACGGCCTTACAAATAAACTTGGTATAAAGTTATACCTGAGAATAAATAAAGAATATACAAATTGTTGACAATACTGTCAATACAATGATAATTCTGAAGTTTTCCAAATGTCAAGCAGCCTAGCAAATAAACGCGAGAAACGTTATACGTCCGAATAAACCAATCATAAACATAATATCTATTTGTAAACATTTTGCATATTCTTGGTTTATTCTCAGGTATAACTTTATACCAAGTTTATCTTTTTACAACGAAAGCATTTTTAGCACAACTAATACCTGTTCGCTTAAAATTCACTTATATAATTTTTTATAACTAGTTTTTTGGATAGCGTTTTCTTCATAATGTATTATTAATTACAAACATTAATATTCGGGACTAAGTACGCATAAAATTAATATAACACATCTGGAGAACTTCGATCATATAAACAAAATATTATGGCATCTATAAGCTCGTAAACATATCAGTTTAAACTGAAGTTTATTAAGACGTCCCATACTCATAAAATTACGAGAGTGTTGATTTTATAAATACTAGAGTGAATTATCCCATTTAAATACATTTCATTGACACGAATTACATTTGAAAACAAAATTTATGAACGATGCGGGACTCGAACACGCGATCTCTCGCGTTCCGTGCGAACGCTCTTCCACTGAGCTTACCGTTCGAGTGACGTACAGTCCATAAGCCTTTCAACTCTCTGGTTGTAGCTTGATCTACAGGATCTACTTAACAGTTGATAATGTTGATTTAAAAGAGTGACAATGATTTTCATGCCAGTTCTCATTAAAGCTCAAGCTTTTCGAAAGTGGTAGAATAAAAAGAAAATAGAACTTTGGACATTCATAAGTGTCATTTCCTTGACCTACATGGATAAAGTGATTTTGATTTGATTTGAAATATATCGTTGTCTTGCAACGCACAGTACAAACTATGCCTAGTTTGGGGCAAGTAAACTTGTGTTAAAGTGTGTCACATTATTATTTTATATAAATATTGTATTATACGAGTCATAACGTTTAATGACACAATTTAATAAAAACACAACTGTATTATCTAATTTTAAAATTACACATTATAAGTAACAAAAGGTTTAAGTGTCTTAGCTCAATCGAGAAATATTTTTCTGCTTGTACTAATGAACTATATAGAAGACTAGCTGACCCAGCAAACGTTGTATTGCCATCATAGTTAACAGCTGTAGTTAATCTACTAAGTATAAGCTAGAATAAAGTTCGTTTTTTACCTCCTGAGAAACAAAAATTCTAATAAGGTATTCATTTTTAACTATTCTTTCAATTTGATTTCTGAACGGCGGGGGCACATCAAAGGAAAATCAAAATCGTTGTTTTTGTTTAATTCTGAGCATTTTCAAATTTATTATTATTCCTTGTCTGAACTTCCACAATTAATTTAAGACCAAAATTAGCCAAATCGGTCTAGCCGTTCTCGAGTTTTAGTGAGACTAACGAACAGCAATTCATTTTTATATGTATAGATGATAGGCATCTCCACGGCTTCTAGCATGACAATTCACAGCTGAGTGACTACACAAAGATAATATCGTCGAGCGAGCGACGAATCGGACGGGTGTGGCGCCAGCCTAACCGCTCCATTATATATCGAAGTGTCGAGTGTGGTGCTTTATAATTTAATAACATTATTGAAAGATATTGGACATAAATTTTCAGTGTAATTACTAACTAGCATAAAAAATAGCACAACTGCCAGAAAATTTATTGAATAAGGTGTTATTTTGGAAAAATTCAATACTATTTCAATGTTGTGAATAAATAATAATATAGTATAAGTAGTTGTTGATGATACTCCACATCTGAATATCTAAACGATCGGACAGCTTGGGACTTGATTATGATTAAAAAGAGCGCAAAGCTACCTTGGGTTACAAACCCCATAATGATTATGTTTAGGTTCGAGAATATGTATTCTAAATTGTAATTATTTTTATTGGGATCTAGCTACATTAATATTTTGAGGGTATGTACATAAAAAGTACTATAAATAATAAACAAATGAGACAGCAGGAGGAAACTTTAGGGGTCAATTTTCCATGCAAATGTTTTTGATTTTTTCTTTTTGATTTTTAGCCCTGGATCAAAATTGTTTACACATAAGAGAAGAGAGCGTTTAAGAGTTTTTATGGAAACGCCACCATGTCAGTTCGTCTCCAAGATTTCGTAATGGACATCTTTGAGGAAAGGCGCCCGTCTTTGTCCAGCAGTGGACGTTTTCCGACTTTTGCGACTTTTTTCTCCTTGATTTTCAACCAAATGTTTACAAATTTACCACTGACACACTGACTTTAAAAAAAAAATTATTCACAATTTTTAGTCACAGCTGCAGTTAATTCCTTATTCTTGCACTTATGATAGTCTCTTCCGCGTGAACGCGACGGTATGTTGTTTTAGAATACTTAAATCTGAAAAATGCCTCAAAGGCTTCCCAGACAATTGAAATTATTTCCGTAATGAAGAAATAAAAATACCTAATTAATGCGTTAACAAAAGAATATAATTAGTATGAATTAATTTATATCTAGTAACATTTTCGCGATGTGTTCAAGGCTTTCCACCTAATTACATAAATTGTTAAGAGTTGGTGTTATACCGATGCAATAAAAAATAATATATTAAATATAAAAAATAACTATATTAAAGTGGTTATAATTTTGGGCTTTGTAGTTTATAATTATGAATATATTAACGCGTTTACATTACGTGATTATTAATTTGAATTTTTCATATTTTTATATTTATACAAATGAATATTTAGTATAATAATACAAACAAGATATTACAATTGTTTTATTCATTCATTTTAAAAGTGTGAAAATATGAAATTTAAACTTGTATTAAACAAACGAAATAATAATATTTAATTTTCCGATATTGTGCTATTTAAAATGTGTCAAACTCATTACAATATTGTAGTAATATTAAAAATTTCTATGTTTATAGAACTTGACGAGTGACGAGAGTAACACTAAACGGATCCAGTTGAATCATGAGTTGTAATAATAATACTAATATTAATGAGATATAAATTTAAGAAAAGATAATAAGTAAGCCTATTCATTTTTAATTAATTAATTAGTAACGAATCAGCTGTCACAGTCATTGATTTATTTTATGAGCTAATTAATGATTTGTAACATCAAAGTAAGGCATTAAAGAATAGGATCATAGCATCATCGAGGATAAAGCCATTATTCACTATCCAAATTTTTTGATTTATCTTAAGTGTCGATTCCGCTTATATTCGTCTTCAATCAACTCCTTGAGTCTCGTGCCAGAAATTGGCCAGTCAACATCTCCTGAGAATGCCTCGTGTAGAGGCGAAATACGTGTCGAATTGATTGAAGACGAATATAAGCGTAATTTACACAGTTATCTTGATAACTCAAAAAAATTTGATAATTATGGATTTTCGCAAAATAAAGCCTAATTCAATAAATTTTCTGTTATTTACTCCCAGATAACCTTAATATATAAAATGTGTATTTAATTTTTAATATCTTTCTAGCGCTATAGAGAATTAATCCTATTCGGATGTGTGTCATTTCAAGATCAACTGTGTATCCTTATAGCTTGATATATCGTTACATGATTTAAAACTTGCATGACTGGAATTAATTACTAAACACGCCGTCAATATCGTGGCATGTTCCTCGATGGGTCATTAACTTGAACTGAGAAACCGGTATTTGATTTATTTGCACAATTATATACTCTTCAATAGGGCATGGGAGTAAATATCGTACAGAGGACAGGCTGCGTGGAGAAAGAGGAGCGGAGAAAGGTCTAGAAAAAGTATTTAATAACTTTAAATGGCAGAGTTTTCGGTTGTCAGTTAGTACAGTGGCACTTAAAACAAAAACAACATGGCGCGTAACCGAAAATTGTGACGATTTGTTATAAAATGTCTCTCATACATAAAGAAGATTCACTTTGAAAAAAAAACCAGATACAAATTGAAGGAACTAAATCAATAGCTGTGTAGCGGACTGCTCCCAAGCTTGGTATTTACATCCAAATCAAATGAAGCTAGGGAAAGTGAAATAAAAATTTTATGCCTCTTCTCTTCTCTCCGCTACAATGCTGGGATCGCTTCAGAAAACGTGGCGACCTACCAAAATCAATAAGACTTAAATTGCCGGAATCAAATCAATAGCTTGCACTTCACAACTCGACATCTAGGTATATCCATTTCACGTGAGCCAAGCGGAACGAAGAATGTATTTTATGCAATTAAGGTCATAAATTGCACAGATACCCTCTTCTCCTCTCTTCTCCGCTTCAATGGACAGTAGCCTTACGCGGTGCACAGCTAAACAAACATGACATGAATGTGTGCGTTCAATGTGGACGTACGCTGCGTGAATAGTTGAACCAGTTTGCACCGGCTCACCGTGATGTGAATCTCTGAGGAATACAGCACGTGTTCCAGGTCGCATTGCCGATTAAATTTATTCGTTGATGCTTATGATTTCGAAAATAATTAGCTCTTAAAATAATTATTTTGAGTTGAAAGTGTTTTTTTTATAACAATAAGGGACAAGACGAGCTTCTTCAGGGCAGAAATAGGCGCCATTGTGGTTCCCATAATCTAAGCCGGTATCCTGCGCAAAGGAGCCTTCCACTGGTAGTAAGTTTGAGCCTGATATAGACAGAATTTGAGTGTTGCATGCGAAATGAATATGAAACATATTGTTAATTAATCAATGAGCGATACTATAGCTATTGTCTTGAATAGTTAGAATAGATATATAAATTCTTAGAAAGAATTTGTCCATGTGGCTAGTAAAATGTAGCAAAGTAGGCGATCGTGAGGCGTACACATTTTTAAAGACCGTTAAAAAAGATAAATGTACCAAATTTTCACTCGTCAAGTAAATCATAATGGTTGAACACCCAGACAAGAACAAACTATTCGAGAAAGAATATAACGTTTGAGGGTGCGCAGATATATATATAAATTGCCTAAAGATATAAAAGAAACTAAGTCATTAAAATGTTTTAAAAAATTGCTACATATGAAAGGATTATTCTTAAACACACATAAAATTCTATTGTTTTAGTAAATAAAAAAAAGATATATATGGAGGTACTTGTAGACACATGAGCAGTAGATGCACTTTTGTTTTTATAATTAGCAAATATGTTTTTTTCTCTTTCTAGAATAGAACTATCTCAGTAGGTGGTTGTAATTATTTTTGAGTTAAGTAAAGATTGTGAACCTAAACAGAAACACGACTTTAACAATTATTTTACTCTGTCGGCTTATTTACTCTTTCATCATAAAGGATTACGGCAAGCAGGACAGGCCGGGCAACAAGTGGTAAGGCCTTCACAATTTATCATAGTCATTAGGTTGATAATTACATAAGACTGCCACTAAATTGGATTCCGGCCTAACGATTGATAGTAAATCGATTTTGTAATTAATAGTATTCGTTTGTGACCATTTAGGGATTAATTGAAATAACTCTGTATCTGGCCGTAAATTAATGTAATGGATCTTTCATGAATTCCTCGTATTATCGAAGATAGAAAACAATTTCTACGCTTAACGACGAGGCTTTGCCTTATGACTTATTTACCTCTTCTAGAATCTCACATTTTTTTAAATAAGAGACGAGACAAGCAGCTGATGGTAATTGATACGTACTGCCCATAACAATGCATTGCCTCTCAGGATTATTGAAAAAACCAAAGATTCTGAGCGGCACTACAACGACGCTCGTCACCTTAAGACATAAGTTACCAAGTCTCATTTGCCCAGTAATTTCACTAACTACGATGCCCTTCAGACCGAAACACAGTAATGTTTATAATCCTTAATGACGGTACATGAAAATTTACATAAATTAACAAAAATCTTATTTTTCAAATAAAAAATTGGAATAATTTCATCAAATTAATGTATTGTCATCATTCCTCGATAAATCTACGAAGTTCGAACGAAATCTGGCCGTTTAAAGTGGGTCAAAACGAGTCGGTTACAAACAAACACACATACAGGTGAAGCTAATAAAAAGCGTGTAATAAGTGTAGAAGATTCACTTGTTTATTAACTAACATAAGATTAATGCAGTATGTAGCTTTAACTATACAAGCAACATAAATAACGACGATGGACTGTAGTTAGCTGATGTAAAAATATACACAGTATATCAATATTAATAATTAGTATAATCCTGTTGGAGTTTGCCACAGCTATTAATATTAACGCAGGTGCAACACTGGTACTCACCTAGCCGTGGAAGGCTTCTGTGCAAAGGATGCATCTTATATCTCAAAGTGGCGAGTATAAATGGGTATTTGACTCAATTTGTTATTATTTTACTCTGAAGTAAGAGAACAATAACGATGTACACTAAAAATAAAATTGTATTCAAACAAAAAAATACAATGTAACAGGCATTAAAACTCTCAGGCTGGGTTGCGTCATAGCTGGTATAGTTAAGGTATAAGTCAAATTTAATGTTAACAGAAACGCTGACTTTAACATAGGACTGCGGAATGTGTTGCACCATCGTATTTCTTGGCATAGTTTATAATATTATTTATTTGAAACTTTTGACGGGTCGCTATTTAGCTATTTAACAATAACAATATCTTTAACCTGCGAATCTTCGCAGGTAAAAGATATGGTTAAGAAAGGTTAAGATGATGTCATCTAAACATTGTCAAATGGTGCAAGTATTTTTTTGCTTACTTTAACAACCGATCTTAGAGTAAGGGTCTTTTGAGCCTATCTAGTATAACAAAAATTTGTATAGTGCTAAAAACTAAGCAAAACTAACTTATTATGGATATCACTGTCTAATTAGAAATATTCAAATTTTTTTTTTTGAAAACTTTTTTGTTATCTGATCGATTGAATTAAGAAATCAAAATTTTGGTTTGAGTATAATCCTACTAATATTATAAATGGGAAAGTTTGTATGTCTGGATGTATGTTTGAACTTCTTTAACGCAAAACCTACTGAATAGATTTTGATGAAACTTTACAAATAATATAGCTTACACACCAGAATAACAAATAGGCTATAATTTATAAAACTATAGTGTGAATTATACAAAATATAAAAGAAGTGTGATTGTTACTAATGAATACAACTAGCGCCATCTCTTATCAACTAGCAAGGAAAAGATCAATACAATTTATATGGCAAAACAACGTTTGCCGGGTCAGCTAGTACCCAATAATTGTAATGCACAGAATTTAAGGTTCAATCATAGATCTGCTCAGCTCATGACCATTACATGCTCATTACATGGTCATGAGCTGAATGTTAAAGTTTACGTTTCATGTATATTAAAAATATGTGGTGTGGTGAATGGTGTATTTATCCTATCTTATGTTTCACGTTATTATATCAGTGTTTATCATAATATATTAGTTTGTTAAGCGGCATTGAAAATCGGAGTTTCCTAGCGGTTAATTACTCTGATACAAGCTAGTAACTGAGATTGGATAGTATTATCCTTTAAATAATTGAAGCAGTTATTAAACTTTGCCTTTGTGGAATAAATATTATAGTTCAAACGTAAAATATTTGTTTGTATTAATCTAAATTTATATAGTTAAGTGTTCTAAGACATTTTTTATAGAATAAGGCAAACGAGCGTACGGGTCACCTGGTGTTAAGTGATCACCGCCGCCCACATTCTCTTGCAACACCAGAGGAATCACAGGAGCGTTGCCGGCCTTTAAAGGCCTTCCTTAAGGAAGGTGTACGCGATTTTTTTGAAGGTACCCATGTCGTATCGTCCTGGAAACACCGCACAAGGAAGCTCATTCCACAGCTTTGTAGTACGTGGAAGAAAGCTCCTTGAAAAACGCACTGTGGAGGACCGCCACACATCCAGATGGTGAGGATGATATCCTAACTTGTGGCGTGTCGTGCGAAGGTAGAATTCGGCGGCAGGAATCAGATTAAACAGCAATAACAATATTAATAATATTAACAATAATAATATTCTTATTACATTGTATCGTAATAAGAACTAAATGTATTAATTATTGTTATTTTTTTCATAACTCACCTTCTTATTTTCATGTCATTTCATATAAAACAATTTAGAGTAGGTATATTGAAAATATCAAACAAAAAATGTTTATTTCGTTACCATAACGATGTAATTTATACATTGCAATCTCAACATTCACCCGAGAGCGCGAAATAAAATATTCCAGTAAGGGATATAAATGATTCACTTACAGCAAACCCACAATGGTGCTCAAAGAGTGAAAAGAAATAATGAAAGCCTCGTAAAATGCAGGTCTTTATAAAGTGTACTGCCCTCGTGCTTCCTTAGAGAGCACTCACTGCAACTTACCTGAAATGAAAAAAAAAATATAATTAAGTTCAATCGTTGAGAAGCTGTATAAGGCGCCGACTTATGAAGTTGTCGTCTCGCATATAGATTGAATGTACATTCATCTTGGTAACAATTTTTAAATTGCTTTAATTCCTATACAGTTCGTTTTTATATAAACAAGCTTTTTATTTATTATTAACTTTAAACGTTCTACGTCGTTGGCTTTTTTCAATCTTCAAGTTATTAGCCAACCGCGCTTTCTAAGTCCTCGCAAATGTATATAGGTGTCATCATGATGTTTAGTTTCAAGTGTATATTTTGGGATGTAATCAGCGTGCGCTGCGAGTGCGGGCGAGAGCGGGCGCCGGGCGAGCACCGAGCAGTAAGTCAGGGAAGAACTGTCGAGCGAGGCGGTGGTGTCGCACGCGTATGCCGGGAACACCATGTTCGTATTACGTAGTCGTAATTGCTGTTTTAATTGTGAATTGTTCCTACTTTTACGATAGTAACGTTTCTTGCTGATTATAATACCGTGGGTTTGTAAGTCTTGGTTTTACTCGCTGTCGAGTTAAATGCTCACAACAATGGACAACCACAAAGATCCTGATCTTGTGACCGGCCATACGGAGTATTGTATATGAATTAAAAATCAAAAATCACATGAGCACGTGGCGAGGACCGAACCGAGACCTTCGCAATGAGAATTAACGGCCATGGTCACCGACGCATCTATAACAAGCTCGTACATATAAGGTTCTATATTTGTATTTTATTTGAGTACCACGAGTATTACACATTCAGATTAAAAAAACTGGTATCTTGACTGTGATCAAACTCAGCAAACTAGGATTTTAAGATGGCCGGCAACGCTCCTATGATACCTCTGGTGTCAAAAGAGAATGTGGGCGGCGGTAATCACTTAACATCAGATGATCCGACCCGAACGCTCTTTTGTCCTGCTTTTCCATAAAAAAATCACTTATTGAACGAAACCTTACCACGCATTCGAAAAGATATGCCGATAGGAATGGATGCAAGCAAATCAGCGGGCTTCAAAATTGCGATCAAACATATTCAGAGGCAACAATTTCTATAATTTTTTCTCTTAATGATTCTTTAGATTATATATAACGGGAATAGCCCTCTCTTGTTACATAAAAATGGTATAAAATATCGGCTGCATTGCCTCAGATTATACTAAACGCCAAAATACTTTAAAACAACGAAACTAAACTTAAAGCAACGTATTTGATTACTATCTCTAATAATACAGTATCACGACGAACTAAAACTAAACTTTTAAAATAGTACAAACAATTTTGACATCCAAAAACAACAATGCGAGTGAAAAGATGAAAAATATTTTTCTTTGCTTTGTTGCGCTTTTTTCGAAGAGAAATTACAAATGAGAAATTTGATACGGTTTGTTGCAGCCATTTCTGACATACTCCAAGATATATTTTGAAATATACTAGAATTGCTCGTTACAATATTATAAAATACTTTTTAAAAGGATTTAAATTTTCAGATAACTCATAACATTAAGATAAGATTTAAGTGTAAATATGACTCAATTTAAGCAAATTTTTTTACGAAAATCAATGTTATTTAGAATACCGAAAACCGGCGCCCTTCAGATCAAAACACAATAATGCTTACACATAACTGCTTCACGGCAGAAAAAGGCGCCGTTGTGGTACCCATTATCTAGCCGGCATCCTGTGCAAAGGCACTGGATGCCGGTAATCGCTGGCAATTTATAGATAATATATAGCGAAACTACTTAATTTTAAGTGACATAAAAAAATATTTTCCTGAAAACATCCTCTCATCGCATTCCCTTACTAAATATAATATGTATGCAATCAGCTTATTAACACACAATGCACAGATAAAATTCTCACTCTTCGAGTAATAAAAAGTGTATTACATTCATTTATAATAGCGAAGAACTGGTAGCCAATGGCCTTATACGTATGGCCATACATTATCGGCACAAGATCGATGGAACTTCAGTCAAGCGGGCTCTCCCAACAAACCAACAGCAATAAGTGTTCACACAACATTACCTCAATGATAGAAAGATTTATAACGATATAATGGTTTCCCGATATCGACGTATATATGCACTCGCGATCATGAATTTTATTATACTAAAAAATATTGGACTATTTCAATGTGGTTTTTTTTCGTTGCAAAATTTAAATAAATTTTACCAAAAAAACAACCGACTTCAAAAATACTATTATTAATTAAATGCGTATTTTTATACAATCTAATAAGAAAACTGAACCAAGTTGCCACTTTTTTTAATCACCCAGTCGAAAGTTCTGAGGTAACAAACATAAGAAATACCGACGTATTGAGAACCTCCTAAAAATAGTTTATAATATGGTTGTTGCCTGTAAGTGCAATAACTAAAGAATTTAATAGAGCTTACGGTAACAAATTTGTTGGTTTAGGGTCCAAGATATAATAATATAAGAAAAGTAGTTTTCGTGAATATTTTGTTGAGAGTTGAGCAAGACGTTCAAGTGATAGTAAATGTTACTCCCTACTGATCACAGTCCAGTGCCCAAAACCCAGGTTTCTGAGCGCTAAAACGTGCTTGTTGAAAAAGTTCCTCAATAACTCAGTATTTGCAAATTTGTAAGTAAAAGCAAACCACTGTTGCACTCTCATTAACAGTCCCTCAAGTGACGACATATTATTTAAAGGTGATGAACACTTGTCAATTCATTCAAGGCTTCTTGAAACACACTCCCGTGTCTTATAAATGTTTACAGATGGAGCGTATCATTACAAATAATATATATTTAATATTATGTTTTCAATTGTTTCTACAGCATAAGATCGTACTAAATTGTATTCAGCATAAAAATTAAACGAATAGTGTGACAAATTTCTATTATACCAAAATTCATTCTTTATATTATTATATTTGTATTCTACAAAATGAAGCCAATTAAATTATTTCTATTAAATTAATTTTATCAATTGATTTAATCACTTTAAACGTTTTTTTGGCATACAACGATATATTTCAAACAATACACATGTTTAAACATACAAAAATATATTTAAACATCCATGGTTCAGAAACCAACATCCATATAAACTCTGAGCTGAGTGGCTAGGATCGCTAATCATAGGGTAATATGGGTTCATCAGTAAAGCTAAGAATTAAGACATAAAAGTACTGGTAAAATCCGAATAAAAAATCCGAGCCTTTTTAAATACAATCTACAGTTGTCACAGGTATAGCCATATATACTCTATCATATATCCAAATCATTTCATCAAAAACGCTGTTGGTACTCTGTCTAAACCTTCGTAAATCGCGACGCCGTTCACAAGTTTACAGATTCGCTTACACAACATTGAATCTTGAACCACATCGTAGAAACTGGTTTCTTCAAGGTCTCTCCGACGGCTGACAACACTTCCAACACAAATATACCACTGCCACTGAACAGCTTTCCGAATTTTTGTTCGTATTTATCTTATTATTTCATCAAGAAAATACGGTGAAAACGTAGTTTGTGAGTATTGTTGAGACTAGCTGACACGCTCGGCTACGTAACGCTCTGTGAATAATCTATGATCTAAATCTATGACGAATATTAAATAATGTTATTCAAGTAACAAATTGACGGAATATCTTAGAACTCAATGTCAAAGCTAAGTTTCTTCTTTAACTGTAAAACAAAATAATCCAGGAAACCACTCACATACAAAATTTAAATTGCTTTGGTCGGTAGCAGAAATAAATGGAGTTCAGAGACAAACATACCTCCGTAATTATATAGAAGATAGATAATAATAATTAATACAGCATATCATGTAAACAATATAAAGAATATAATAAATTATTAAACGAATTCAAATAATAACCACAAAGCAAATCAGGTTAGGCAAGTATTTTGTATACAAAACAAAAACTAAGTTGACGAATGGAGATGGCTCGGTTCCAATGAAATAAATTTAGATCTAACAATAAATCAATCGAATCAACTAAATAAGTGATACATAAACCATTCAAATGAGATTCAGATAAAACTTAATTAATTTGGATAATATCCGTTACTGACTTCATTTTGTTTATCGAATCGATGCAAGTTTTTATACCTAACATAATTTATTACAAGGAAGATTATATTTACAAGCAAATCGAGAGCTACACATATTACCAAAATGTAACGAGTAAAAAGTTTAATGCAATATAATAATTTTCAACACTTATTCCTACTAAAAGTTTATAGCTCAATAACGTAGAAAACAAAACTGAACAGTTTGTGGCAACGTAAAACAACCGCGGAATCATAAAAGTATTGAGGCGTACTAAATAAAACGCGATCTAGAATAAGTATTTCAATATGCGATCGATGGTCGAATGGAGAATGCTTATAAGATTTTCATTGGATTAAGATCTGCAGTGCTGTTTAAAATCCAACATCCAAAAAGTCTAACAGGAATATTCCTATATTGTAAAATTCCATTTCGAGTGTCTTAAAGGCAGTCCTCCAACGGTTCCTGTATTTCAAGAGTATTCTCATTCCATAAAGTTGAATGCCAATATGAATATGTCTATTTAGCAAAGGATCGCGGATTCAAACCCGATTGAAAAATGCATTTAATGTTCATGGGACACACTTAAAGTTTTGCACTTCAACTGCCGTCAACGAAAATAATGTGACTACTGTTAAGCGACTAATTGAAGAATACCCATGGATTATCTATGAGACAATTCGAGGACTACTGGTGATTGGTATGAGCCAAATTGAGAAAATTTTACACGAAGAATTGAAAGTTCGGAAACTTTGTTGTCGTTGGATCCCTCATGAACTGACAGCGGAGCAGAAGCGGGCTTGCGTGGAATGGTGCTCACAGATGAAAGGAGAAGAAAAGCAATAAACATAATATTTTGGTTATAACATGTTGTTTTTTTAAGTTACGCAAAATTTTTAGTGTGACCTACGTACAAGAGGGCGCATATATAAAGGCCGGCAACGCTCTCGTAATTCCCCTGGAGTAGCAAGAGAGTGTCGATGGCGGTGGTGATCAATAGGGATAAATTTGTAACTTGACAACATTACCACCCCATATTTATATAATATTTAAATAATGAGTAATATGATATCTGTAACGTTATTTGTCTTCATAAATATAAAAAAATACGGAAAAAACATTTCGAATAGTTCGAAAAAGCAAAGATGCGTGGAAGTAATCATTTTAAAAAACAACATAAAAAACACTCGTATTGAAGTTTTACTGCAAAATTTTATTACTGCACATTCCCACAGATAGTCTGGCATAAAATGAGTACTAAAAATATGTTACCAAAATAAGTTCACCGCCGGATGATATCATTCATTTTTATATAAAGGGTTAGCCTTTATATAAAAATCATTCAGTACAAGAAAAAAAAAGACTCTTATTTAGCAGAACAAAAATCCGATCAATATTAATACAACGGAGATAGAACAAACACCCCTCACTGCTTAATTGTTAGCCAAAAACTAACATAAATGTAACGCAGATATTATATATTACTGAAATGGCGAACTGTTATCACCTATAACAAAGAATTATCGTAAATACAGAATTCATTTCGCAAACCGACAACGAAAATACATAAAAATTCTCGCACTCAACAAAAAAAGAGAACTAGTACTAGGCGGCCAAAATAAAAATGCACCAGGTGCTACGTACATGTATTTTCGAGGACTTGTATTAAATTTGGTCGGCTAATAATATGGTTGAGTGGAAGATTACGATACATTCATTTGGGACTTTTACGACCCACGAAGACGTATCGTATAACGAATGTAACCCGATTTTAGAGGCTCGCCTTGCCGAAATTCAAAGGAAGGCTTTAAATTTTCTGAGGATACATAAAGATTTGTTTTGGTGCGAACATAAACCAAAATGAACGAATTTGTTCCATAAAACATGTCCTTTATTTTGGAACACGAATTTGCTTTTACAATATCGAGGCACAAACAAATAACTGATTCATTTATGCATATCGCAAGTTTCGTAAAATAAAAATTGGACTGGTTAAAAAGGGTTGGTGAGAAATGCTTTAATAGACTCAATATAGAGGAAGGAAGTCGTTCTAACTAAAGAGACCATCAGAAAAATACTTAAACAGGAATATGAAAAATGGGAGGCAAAAGTGGAACGAGCGAGTGGAACGAGAAGTGGAACTATACCTACTTAAAATCGGGATCTTAAATAAAACATAACATATAGTTAAACTAAAAGTAACGAAAGATAATGAGAACGTCTATTACCAGATTCGCCATTCATAAATATTATTTCTGATCAGCCATTCAATGCTACTTTTATTAAATAGCAAACGGGCCAACGCAAACAATACGGGGTTATGACGTAGAAATCTAAATTCTCCACCGCATTGCAAAGCTGAATGCAGAATAATGATAAGGCTGGACAGCTTGGGCCGCTGCCTATCAACAATTACATAATTCATATTATAGTAAATTATTTCGAATGTGCTTTAAATAATTTGGATAATGATTGGTTCGCAAATAACAATCAAAGTATGAAATTAAATTTGGGAATTAACGCAAATGAAAATGATAAAACATTCGTGATTCGACTGAGGCGTACTGATAATAATATAATTGTGATTGAATGTTTGTTTGACCTGTTTTTAACACTATACGAACAATTTTTACAATTATATTGCTAAAAAGACGCTGAGCCAGTAAAGATTTGTTCAAAATCGAGCGATAGCGATCAAATCTCTATATTATAATCATCCTCATCTTTCACTACGTATATCTTTGCGTATGACTTCAACCCAAAATATTAGAGATACTGTTTAGATGAAGACTTGAAAGAAGAATAAATAAACACAGTTTATTTTTTAAATATACTTACTATTTCACCTGAGATTTCCTCTATCATTCCCCGTTTTGGATAAAAATACTAGTGCTTTTGTGATTTCATTTAAATTTTAATTATGTCTACTGTAAACAAATAAATTAAGTTACAATTAAATCTGAATTGTCACTACAAGTGTGCCGGCTTATTTAATTCATTTTATATTCATCCATAACGTTCATTTACAAATCTGTTTACGTGCCCGCATCCATTAATTGCAATGCTGAAATGTATTTAAATTTGTATGCAAAGTGTACATAAAATTTTAATGCTCCGATATTACTCTAATAATAAAACGATAATATATAAACGTTGACAGCAATTCTATTTTCCTGTAATGTTTATGCGTGTTTTAATGAAACATACGGGGAAGTAATTAGTTCATAATTTAACACAGCTCCACAAATATCTTCATATTATGACGACGATTTGCTACAACACAATCGGCGTAATATTTGCCTGCCGTAACATTATTGCTTATAATTTAAATCAGAGTTGAATTTCGTAGTTCAATTTTATTACAAACTATATAAATACCGTTAGTTTTAATAGCTGTTATTCTGACACTGTTATAATGTATTTACTTGGTAAATAATTTATTATCCTATTTAGTACTACTTTTCATATTATATTTTTCTAACTAATTTTTATATTTTAGGTTATAACATAAACACATACCTTATTTCTTTTATTCTAGCAACGATGTGTTTCTTATACGACAAGGACTACACCGAAACATTTAGTACACCAGTAGTTATGCCAATACTAAATGATTACCAATACAATTTTAATCAACGACTTTTTATTATTTGACTCGTGTATCAGCTAGACACATATAAACAAGTCATTTTCAAGGTTATCGTTGATGTATTTTTGTTAAGTAATTCTTATAAGAAATATCTTTTTGAGTACTTACTGTATTCCTAAATTCGTACTTTTTATTGAATTAGCAACACCAAAGGAGTCACAGGAGCGTTGCCGGTCATGACGGAACATGTATGTACACGCTCTTTTTTGGATGGTACCCATGTCGTATCGTCCCGGAAACACCGCACTGGGAAGCTTTTTATCTAAAATCTAAATGTTTTCAATCAACTTAAGTGTTTATTCCGCTATGATTTGTTTGTTTTCTCGTTCCAGTATTCAGTGAGTCAATATCCTGATGATGTCTCGTGTAGTTAAAGTTTCGAATTTGTTAAAGTAGAGTTTTACGTTGCCTATTAGCCCGGTATTTTGAAAGGGTGTTCAGCGTCGGCGAATACTTAGGTGGAGCACACATAATATTATGACCTAACTCTAAGCCGTTCGATTGGGCTTTCTGCATGTAGACTAACAAATCTAAGCTGAATCAGCACCTAAGATAATTCATTATACTTATGCGTTTGTTTTTTATATTTTGTGACATTAGATGAATGGATAATCAACCTTACGGGTCACAACGCGTTGAGTGATCAACACTCTCTGACCAAAACCAGACAATTGTGTAGATGCTTATTTTTAAACTTTAAATTAACTAGATGACATGATTTTCCGTGGATATAAAATAAATTGTTGTTACAATCATAAAATAATTATATCATTATAGTGGCGTAAAATTGCTCTGAATCTTAACTTTGCTTTCAATTACAGGAGCTGAATAATCGTCTTATTAATTTATAAACAAAGATCTAGTACTATGCCACTTTCAACTTTAAAAAAAAAATCAAACATCTAACTCGTATAAAAAAACATCCATATACATCATATTGTTCGTTGTACAATGGAATACAATAAAACGATTAGGCAACTGGCTTTTGAACGTCAAACTACTCAAGAATAGCCCATAAAACATAACCGTAAAGGCATTACATTTCATATGAAGTGAAAGTTTTCAAGGTTGCCTCCGGTAGAAATGGCAGAACAGGAACGAGAACGTTCTCGCTTGCGTAACAACGTCACATAATCGATTATATTGACATTGATCATATCCAGGTTAAGTTCAAATTTGTCTCCACGTGAGAATATTTACGGCACTGCGTCACATATTGTATTAACATTTTAACGTCAGACATATTTGTATCATTCTCTATTAAGCCGCATATGAAATACACGCGTAACTCATAAAATTCGAAATGTGTAACCTTGTACAAATTTCGCAATCTAGACAAAACACTCTGTGGTAAAATTTGAGATATTATCAATAACAACGTTAATTTGGTTATCTAAATTTGTTGAACCCTTTATTACATCAAGTAATTTCACAATACACGACGTCAAATAAAAATATTTTAATATAATTTAGACGCGTGTTGGAGCCAATTCCATCTCATCTATTGTTTTGTGGAACGTCGGTCCATCGCACTGGTGATCTGCCAAATGTCTAGGGTTCTATTCTTAGCTGGAGTGTAACTATGCAGCCATAGTATCGTCAAGTCTACCACGCTTAACAAGAGCCTTTATCTAATCCAGCCTTTTGCCGAAACAGTCTTAACAGTAGCTCACCACCATTGCTTTATTCATCTTAGTAAAGCTTAAGTAAATATCAATTGTACTTCAAGCGAATAACAGCAAAATAATTTATATACTAGCAGAATAATAGTATTTATTGGATGACAAATTTTAATAAATACTGCTATTCAAATTGGAAAAATAACCCTTGTTGTGACGTTGTTAGTAGTGTTGAAAATATTATGCTAAACGTTTCAAGGTTGGCCTAAAAGTCTGGATGGAGGAAATGGAAAAAGCTTTAAAACACAAGGCGATGGGACAACGCCGGTGAAAGCAACATTTTACTACGATTCAAACAAATCGAGTGGGATATAAAACTGTTTATTACTTCATAAATAAAACAGCACAAATGATACCAATGAAGAAGATTTAGAAGCAACTGTTAAAAAGTAATGAACGATGTACACGACGTTAAATGATTACGACACGAATAATAATCATAATGTTAATATATTAGGACATAAACGAGACATTATATAGATATCACAAATATTTTGGATATCTTGCGTTCTAAAAGTATTCATGAATAAATATCACGCGACTACTCGACAAAACTCACGCGCATCTATTTGCGTGGATCATAAAACGTCGGTTTGATTTGATACGATACTTGTACTTCAAAATGCTAAATCGAGGTCGATGTACAGTGGCATTTACAAAGCGGGCTATTATAATCCCAATTAAGATGCACTTCAAGATTATTCAAATGTATTACATAACAATAACACAAGACGGGATTAAACTAATGCAACTTACAAATCAGATAAGAAAGATGAAATCAAACATAAATCTAAAAATAAATTAGATAGCGGTAAACGATTCGCAAGAAGTTAAAATTATGGTCATATTGTATATATTAAAAGGGGTTACAGGCAAAATTGGTAAGCGGCTATTTGGTCATAATAAATAAGATTAAGCCAAGCTATCCTATAATTTTCGTACATAAATCAAAATGTTTAACAATATCCCTATATGCATGTAGATTTTAGAGGTAGCTACCTAATTTGTAGTAATTTTCTAAAATGAAAATGTATGTAGTATGGAGATAAAATGGTATCTATATTTGGATGATCATAAGATTTGCCTCCGTGCTTCGGCTATTTTTTAACGGCTGACCTTTTGTATGAATTAAATGCATATAACTTTACTGTACGGGCATAATTTTCTTGAAATCAACTGAGCGTTACAATGACCATCGCGCTTATTACCTGTGACGGTCATCTTGACCTTAACAACATCCTGGTTACTAGTGTTAAATTGTACATTACTTAACTTCGAATACAAAATAGCAGCGTAGATCGTACTGATATCACATTCATTAGCATTTCAGTGCTTATTAAAGCGGTGAATAGCAGCACAACAGTAGCAAAAAGCGTTGTATTTCGTTATTGACACGTTAGTAATAGCTAGTTTGCGTGTCAGGAGTACAAAGGAAATTCGTCAATATGGGTATAGTAGTGAGGCTCTTATTAAATATTATAAAACATCACATGGAAGACTAGAATATGCTGCGTCATTTAGTTTATTGGTGTTCAATATTTCGCAATAAAAAATTAATGATTCTAATGGAGTTGTTACATTAAAATAATTAAGCTTTTTATCTTCACCAACAATTTTTTAGTTTCATTCAGTGTTACTTACCTACATAGTATGCAAAAACACCAAGAGAATTTAAATTATGAGATATGTGAATATGATATAGAAAACAATAAGGATATAATAATGCAATAATTTTGAATTGCTTTTGAAGAACAAAGCGCGAGCGTAGAAATAGTATAATATTTGGCATAATTACATTTTTATGGAGAAGATGTGCAGAAAGCTAAAACGTATTCACTAGTCTAACGTAAAATGTATTTAATTTATAAAACTAATAGTCCACAGTTGCCGTCGTAATCACAAAACATTTTAAAGAGATACCTGTTCTGTGGTCCTAACTGCCTGGTGTCCTACTACCGGAGGCAACAAATAAGATATTGTGGTCAGAGATTTCTTGAATGATTTTCAATACCCAACAGTCATATTAAAAAAGTAAAATAAAAAACAGTCGTTGCGATAGAAATCAACGTAAAAAGGAATCGAAAAGTGCACAGCAATCACTAATATTGGAAAGTGCACATGCAAAACAGTGTACATATGTATTGCGTGATAAGGGAAAAAAGTGTGCATCATTTTCCGACACCAGTGACCCAAATAGCGTCCCCATTTGCAGCGATAAAGAGCCGTAGGTACATCGGAATATCGTGGATAAACTTCTGGAAATATTAGGAGTATTTTTGCGTATTAAAAATGGAGGTGGTAACGTATTTTTTGTGATTAAAATTAGGATACATATTTATCTAATAAGTTTTTAAATACAAGTATAGCTTACGGTGTACAAATTAGCGAAATATGTGTCATTTATATTGATTACTAGCTGACCCAGCAAATGTTGTATTGCCGTATAAAATAATAAGAAAAAAATCAATAATTAAAATTTTGGGGGTATAAAAAATAGATGACGAACGATTCTCAGTCCTACGAAATATTAAATCGTACATAAAATGTATCGTGCTACAATAATTATTATATTCAATTGCCATCTTGCAACCCTATTTCTGTGGATGAAACAGAATAATATAAAAATAGGTGTTGATTGTAGACGGATGGAAATTTGAAGTTGCATGTATTTTTTAATGCTGAATCATTTTTCAATTTGCGCCCAACTGGTGCATACGCACGCCATATCACAAAAATTTAATTGAATTGAATGGTTGCGTTCAGAAATTTAATTTGTGACAAAACTTAAGATTAATCAATCTACACAAAAATAATCTGATAGATAATAAACAACTGTAGTTAATCTAACTATAGTTAACTAAAATTAAGTTATATTATTCTTTCAATTTGATTTCTGAACGAGGGAGACATATGAAAGGAAAAACAAAATTGTTGTTTTTATTTAATTCCTAGCATTTTCAAATTTATTCACCTTCTAAACCTTCCCTGGACTTCCAGAAATAATTCAAGACCAAAATTAGTCAAATCGGTCCAGTCGTTCTCGAGTTTTAGCGAGACTAACGAACAGCAATTCATTTATATATATTTATATAGATATATAGACTAGGTATATAAAGTTATCTTTAAAGTAGAAGTACTGTCAATCATAGAAAACAAAACAAAATAAATAAATATATCAAGGGCACGACTAATAAACACAATCTTCTCACTAGATAAGTTCAAATACTTGCTATTCATAGGTTTCCATTGAAGCGCTTTCATCTTCCCATTTCCCACATTTTATTGCCGAGAAAAAATAGCCCATGTCCCGTTTAGCGGCAAGATTTACACGATATGCCAGACATATGTTACCCCAGAGAGTCTGCTTTCGGGAAACGGTTCATACGCAGATACAAAGATAATGAATACGTCTATTCATCTTCGTAATCATAAAACGAAACCATATGCTAATGTTTGTTTACTCTACAGCTGTAACTGGCGAAAATGAGGCAGAATTAGCTTGTACATCGATGCATACTAATAAATAAATCATACAAAGTTGGATCCAGTTTGAAATTTTCTTTAGACGGAGCTGTTTGTTTTAATTGTATTATATTTGTGTTTGAACTCGTTGCAAGTATAGATGATAGTATTTTAAATATTTCAAGGAGTAATCTTTCGTCACGAATGTTTAAAATGATTCAGTTCCAAAACATATCAATTTGTAAACGTCGATATTAATAACAGTATTGATATAGTATTTAGACAGATTAATTAGTATATATAGTAAATAGAGATACAATTATTGTTTTCTTAAGAAGATTATGTTATCAAGCTTCAAGCTTTTTAAATTAAACTATAATACCCGGACGACCCAGCCTTGCTCGGATTTTTAAGATTTGAACCGGGGTCTTCTGCTTTCCGGATCACCCAATGTCCCATCTGAGCTATTATAGTCTTGTATATGCCTAGCGATCTAGGTAAATTTCGCCACTATACTAGATAGACTAGCTAGAACTGTTTATCATCCTCGTAATCACCTTTATACTAAATTTTATGAAAATCGTTGGAGCCGTTTCCGAGATTCAGAATATATACAAATATATATATAAGAATAGCTCGCTTAAAGATATAAGATAGACGACCTGTCATTTTCCACATCATCAATGTTAGACTTAAACGAGACGGATAATCATCTGACAACTAGTAGACAAATAAAGAATATTTCACAACTTCGACACAGTAACGCGATGGCGCTCACTATTCTTTAATAGAAATATAAAAATAACGTCTCGCAACGGGGGCACGTACGGCCCTGCTGTTTGGATTTCTATCATCGGCGGCGCTAACAGCAAAACTTGAGGTGCTGCCCTTGATAAAGTGCAATTTATGGGCGATTGAATTTCATAAGTGTTTCAGATCGGAAGATATTGTACTGTTCAGAAATAGATCAATTTAAACGTTCTAACATAAATATATGCACCACATGAAAACAAATATTTATACTTCAAGATAGACTGTGACAGCTGTGAAAACGTCGAAAAAAAATGACGTTGACAGTTGATCAATGCACGAACACTAACATAAAGTGACATACAAAACCGAGTGTGAGACGTAGCTTGTCACGCACGCTAACGTAATAAACCTGGCCTGTTTTCATCGGCTGTCTAGCAGCAAGAGGCTCTATCTAAATTATCTAAGAAATTTATTTCTATATTTTATGTAGGAGGAAGAAATATGTTTTCAACTAAATTTACTAAGAACAGAGCGCTATTCTCCATACGACTTTAAACTATTCTTAAGACAAACTGATCACAAATTGTTTCAACTTAGAATCAGATAAAATACTATATAAATGTATGAGTTTCTTATTTCTAATTATATTTTAATCAACAATCATTTTGAATATTGGATGAAAAATGACAAATATACCAAAAGTGGAATGACCGGCGAAGTGGTGAACCATATTCAAGCTTTAGTTAATAAATTTGAAATATTCAAATCTGAAGTATTATTAATAAGCTAACTAGTGTGTCTGTTTGCATTAATTATTAATAAATAAGGTATGAATACTATTACTATACTACGAATTAAAATACGGAACCAGAGTAAAACCTAACTCAATCCCAAAAATTCAAAGGACAATATTTTCCGCTCCACCAAAATATGTGGAAATAAAATAATTTCCGGCCTTATGAGCTAAAGAGAGATTGCATGGACAAATCACACATAAGGGATGTCTGCGTAAATCAAATATATCTTACATGAGTGCTTTTACATAAATAAACCTTCATAACCTAATTGAATATTATTTTTTCTAGATAATCCATAACCTTACATTTTTCTCTAGTTAGGCATTACTCAACTTATTTGATATATATTATGTAGATATGTATACCTACGTGATATTTATTTATGAATACTTATTATTCGATAAATTTAATAACATTTGCTTACGTTTTTGTGGTATTACGGTGGATAAAATAATATTAACAAATTTTTCCTTTGATAGCAAAAACCAGATGCAATAAATTTAAACTCATTAGCTGCAGTATTAGAATAAATTAAAGTTTTAATTGAAATATTTTGCCTTATCTTTAAATAGCAAATAAAGACTTACTCAAACGACTTACTAAATTATTAAGCCTTACCTCACTCTTTTAAATCAATATTTACGGGTTAATCATTTTACACATTATTTTCAATACAATCTATGCGAATAGGGGTAGGCAGAGACCACTTCTTTCCACTTGCTACAATCCTTACGTACTTGTATCGCTTCGTCCACTTTCATTATTCCCTTCATACATGCTCTTCGGTTTAGGGTACTCTTGACCTGGCCTTTTTTCAAGACGTCCCTGATTTGGTCTCGAAAGATTTTCCCCTTCCAACACTTTCATTCACACTTTTTTCGTCAATCGTTCTTCAATCATTCTCTCGACGTGGCCAAACCAACTTAGCCTACCTTTCTCAATTTTTGTCACTACACCTTCTTTCAGACCACAACGTTCCCTTATCTCACTATTTCTTATCCTGTCACTCAGTTGAACTCCTATGAAACTTCTTAACGCTCTCATCTCAACTGCATTTATTCTTTCATGTTTCTTCTGCCATACCCAACTTTCACTTCCGTACATGAGTGTCGGAACCAACACTCGCTCATGCACAGCCATGCGAGCTTTGTTAGACACCTTCCGACTGTTCATAAAATTACACACACTATATTTGACTTTCATTAAAATTTTAAAATTCTATTCTGAATTAAAATATTAGCATTCGTTAAAGAATGAAGAAAGAAGAAAGTTTCCGAAGGGTTTTGTTTGTATTGTGACTCATATTTCATACTAACATCATCCTGAAATTTTCTCACTAAAAATTCTACAAAGTTCATCAACATATACAACTTTTTCACTATTAGGTAGCAGTTCTTCCCGTCTTCCTGAGGGACGTCTTGAGGACGGCTAGTAAAACGTGTATCTCTTAGGTTATTAAGTTCAACATCAGGTCTATATAATGGATTCGTCATAAGTTGTGTTTCCTAGTGGAGGCTTTCAAAAACTCATTTGTTATCTTAGCGAAATGTGCGAAGTTTGCGAAAAACCGCCAGAGCCAATCACGTTTTAACATACCAATCTATAGTAACTTTACCAGTGGGTGGCTCCTTTGCACAGGATGCCAGCTAGATTATAGATAGGTACCACAACGGCGCCTATTTCTGCCGTGAAGCAGTAAAGTGCAAGCATTACTGTGTTTCGGACTGAAGGGCCCCGTAGCTAGTGAAATTACTGGGCAAATGAGACTTAACATTTGGGGTTTTTCAAGAGTCCTGAGTGGCACTGCATTGTAATGGGCAGGGCGTATCAATTACCATCAGCTGAATGTCGCGCTCGTCTCGTTCCTTATTTTCATTTAAAAAACTGTCCTTTGGTTTTCAAGCTTAACTGTAGTGTTAAGGCTCGATTTATTTAAAACGGCCCCACGCTACACGCAGTCGTTTCTGGTCACCCGGTGAATCATACCGATCAGTAGAGTACAAAGCTATCGTATCTATAGATAAACATTCAAAATCTATAACAATTGGCTCATACCAATATCGTAATATATAGTAAAAATTTGCTGATAAGCTTTTTTTCCTCTAATTGAAGCCTCTGGTAACTGTGTTGTTGATTTTAAGCAGTAAGCATAAATCATAAAAATTCACGGCAGAAATATTTTTACGAGTCAAATTCATTGCACTGCCGCCACAATTTTTTCGAAACGATGCCACAAGTAAAAAACCAATAACAATCACAAAAACTAAAATGTATCCTACACTCAGAATATTCCATTTTCAAATTTTAGTTTTTTTTTTAAATATAAACAACTGCCCAGAAATATTAACACTTCAGAAAATTTTAAACGATGTTTCTAATATACGATATATGACCCGGTTTTATAGCTTGATAGTAACGCAAATTAATTGGCGTTACTTTGCAACGTTGCCAGGAACACTGCCACGTAAAAGTTTTATTGCAACAATTTGACAACATGACCTTGTAGATGTTCTCGAGTGGCAAGCATGTTAAGTTTGTTAGTGCAAATTTGGTAGACATAGTTTCTCTATTAGTATGATTAATAATACTATCACACTTTTATACATATTAATTATCTTGCCCAAAACTAGGCGACTAAATTGAAGACAACGATTTATTACAATACATATAAACATCCATGAATCGGAAACGAACATATTCACCATTTGTTTGCATCTACCAGGGTTCGAACCCGAGACCACCATATATTATAACATACCTATAATTAAACAATTTGTTATGTTTTTAAAGTGATAACCCTCACTTCTAGGATTAATAACATGAGAGTTGAACAAAGCAAACAGAATTTTATAACGAGGCGGTAATCGAACGGTTAGCTCAGTGGTTTAGAGCACCGGCACGGAACGCCGGAGGTCGTGGGTTCGAATCCCGCATCGTTCATAAAATTTTGTTTTTCAAATTTTATTTGTATACCTATAATTAATATTTAATCATGAAAGTCTTTCAGCAGCATAACAGAATTAACCAAATTCTAGAACAAAATCAAATCAAAACAAAGTTCAAGAAAATAGAGGAGTGATCTAGAAAGAATAGAATAGAAATATATTTATTAACCATAGGGAGTGATAATAACACGCATATCCAACAACACTTGGAAACCGTTATCAAGCGAGATCAGATCGTAAAGGAGACACGGGGAAAAGAACTGATAAAAAACTTCCAGCCCATCTTTTAAATCATATAATAACAAACAAGTCAAGAACCATGTATTATTATGTTGTATTATATAATCTGATAAACGATAGTAAGCCTTTATTGTTGAAGAAGTTCTAACAAGTAACATGATTATCATAGTTAATGTTAAATTTAAAAATGAACCAATATTTAACAGAGATTATGGCGTAGCCTGAGTTTAAACGGCCGCTAATAAGATCACAGATGAAGTTGCACTATCTAGGCCAGCATTAATCTGTCCGTTTCTGATTGAAATCCAGATTATAGCAATGTTAGGAATAACGTTGCTATTATCTGGATTTCAATCATTGAAAACTTAACATGTTATTTTCAAGCACAAAACTTAATACTTACGTTACTTTTAGGTATCTACTGACGAGAATTTGCTGAAAAAAGGTACGTACCTAGGTAATAGTTTTGGTCAGTAATGTAACTTAAACAATTATTCAAAAACGTTGTTGACTAAATTATATATTTTGTTCATTTTTATACTTTATTTTGTTATAAATTTAGATTTACTAAAATTAACAATTGAGACGGTGCAATACAAATATTTGATCAAATAGAGTTTCAAAACGAAAATTCTAATACTTTTAGGACAACATTGAACTTGACTCATGATTGTCAAACATACACGCGTATTTCTACTCGGTATTAACATAAATTGTGTTGAACATCTATCCCAACATAAGTAATTTGAAGACATATTATTTACATCAAACCGTGGTACATAGCAAGGGAGGTGTAAATAACAGAATAATGTCAAATCTGAACACAAAGATAATAATATGACAATCAAGTATTTCACATTGAACAATAAGGGTATCATTACACTGGACAATAATATAATATAAAATATCTTGGAGGTTTTTAAGCCGTATCGTTTCGTTCGTATGAATGATGTATTTAAAGTACTAATATCTACTCGTCAGATATATGTATAGATGCCATGTAAAACCATAAGGAATACGTCATGGATCGAGGGCTATTCACGCTGTTTATAACCTAGGTCCTAAAGAATCATTGAGAGCAAAATTTAAAGAAATTAACATGTTAACACCAGGAACAGACATAAAATTATAATGCCTACTACTCGCCTAAGTCAAGTCAGTAAGTCGTTTGTCGGGCGATGTATATGCTTTTACAACAAGATCCCAGAAAATGTTCAAAACAAGAGTATTACGTTATTCAAAAGAATTGTGTAAAAAACGTTTGTGTGGTAAAGGTTACTATAACATAAATGACTTTCTTAATGATACCACCGATTGGGAATGGAGCGACCGCCCTCAGGCTATCAAATAATAAGTTTAATTGTACAATATTACTTTGTAAACATATTTTTTTAGGGTGGTAGTTTTTGACTTTCAATAAGTGATGTCACATCCTATTTTGAATAAAAATATTTAAATTTGAATAACTATTGCAGTAGTTTTATTTGTTAATGAAAAGGGCCGGTTTTTAGCAAGTTAATATTGTTGAAATTAAAAAAAAATTACATAACTACGTAGATTGTTAATATAACATAGGAGGAAACAAGTTAAGTCCATGTAACACTGCTAATATTATTTTGGTTTATGACAGCGACTATGTGGTGTAGTGTACGGTTACCCTTACGTCTCCCCATACAGGGTGTCACACCCTTAATTAAATGTAGAGCGTATCACTGTATATACGCCGCCCGTATTACGTGTTTATTATACGAACACAGCCTAATCAGAGTCAAAATATGGCACGATTACTGTGTATGAAATTAATATGATATTTAAATGTATATTTCTCATGGCCTTGATGCAGACGAAGTGATGAATTTGTGACGCTTAAAAATTGATAAACAATTTTAAATTATTATTAATCTATGAAAACAATAAAGAATATTTACAATAGTTTGAGGACTTTTGAGATTCCCGATATTCATAAATTGTTACCAGTAATTTCTTATCTAAAGTTTACACTTATTGGTTTTTACTCAAATAAAATACAACCATAGTAACTAGTAACACCATCCATATAAATGGAATATAAATAAGTCAAAGGAAATTACTAAAAATATTGTGTGTATCTGTGGCAATATAATATGTAGTATACCATCTCTCAGCAAAATATAATATTTACGACTTAAAATGATATTACACGAGGCCATTAAAAAGAAGGCGAAAGTTAAAAACTTTTAAGAAATCATAAATAATAATACTCTCAAGTTAAAAATCTCAAAATCAGTATGAATAAATCAAGTAAACCTGAAGATAGATGTTAAACAAAATACACATTTATTCAATTCACATCTATTTTTGTAATAAAAGAAAAATCCTAGCTTCAAAGTAATTTGTTCAGTCTAACCACGCATCTGCAAAGCCAGCCGTATTATATTTAACACGTCCAATCAATAATAAAAACTAATTATGGGCGTCGATAAAATAGATAGAAACCCGTATTTCTGTCCGTGCGCGCTTTAAATAATTCAAAACGGAAGCCTCTGTCAGCTAGATACCGCGTCGCAGAAGATATTTTATTGCAAATACCCTTTAAATAGCAAAAAATACTTCATCTACGTACACACTGATCATAGATTACATCGCGTTTAAAAGAAAACATACAGATCTTAATACTTGTAGCTTTTATACTTGGTTTTAATTAAAAGTATGATATGTTAACGCAAATTTGTGTGATACATTTCTAAATGATTATTGATGAAACTAGACAATGATTGACAATGTTTTGTTGTGTTGTAAAGTACTTACACATTATTGCTTTTGTTTTAAATACAAATGTAAATATTTCAGTAAGCGTATTTATGTCATTTGTTCTCCTCCCAAAAAAGAGTAGGTCGATTTTTTTTATTCATCTATAGGTACTACAATTAATTATTACGGTGGGGGGTAATGTTAGATGATCGCCACCACGCCATCCTCATTCTCTTGCAACACCAGAGATATCACAGCATCGTTGCTGGTCTTTTAGGACGGTGTCGCTCTTTTTGAAGGTACTCACGTCGGATCGTCCTGGAAACGCCGCACAAGGAAGCTTATTCCACAGTTTGGTAGGACGTGGATAGAGTTCCGTGAAAACCGCACTGTAGAGAACCATCCACATGGTGGTATTGATATCCTGATTTGTGGCGTGTCGTGTGAAGGTGGAATTTGGTTCAGGTATCAGGTGAAACAGCTGCTCTTCGGAACACACAATGTGCGACCTTTTATTTTGTTATATGCTATGTGAAAATTTATAATATATTTTCATCGCCTCACTGTTTACTTCTGGTAATTTTGTATTAAATACCCCAAAGTCTCCAGTGTGTACGCAGACTGCTACGCGCGGTATACGGGCCCAACATAAGGTTTGGTATTTCCTCAGCAAGCGAATAATGAGCCATAGAAAAACATTCTTAGCATAAAGACGCTGGTATTTCGGTGTGCTATTTTATACCATTTACTTCATGATTAACATCCCTTTTATGGAAAAACAGAGTGTAAAGCTTTGTCTAAATAATTTTATGTATATATAATATTACTTATGCTTATCGCAAGTTCATAGCGATGCGGGTTGCTGTACAGAAGGATGCCTGCATAACCAAGTGCGATGAAAAAGAAAGTCACCTAGCTGCTGCGACGTGGGGACGATTCTACAAGGACTTCTATAGGATCTATTGGACACAGCGATAACATAAAGCATACTGCTATGAAAATTATGCATGTGCCGGCTTGGTAAAATGGTAATAAGTTTTTGAGTCGAACATGTCGGTTGATATTGCGATCCTATGATGCCTTAATCTATAGTCACTCAATTACAGATTTTGTTCACCGATAAAGATTAACTGACAGCGGAGACTTATGAATTTCGTTAGTTAAAAATCTAAAAGTACAACATCCTAAAAAGCCAAGTCAGAAAATAGGTCCAACAAGAATGTGCAAGACCTAGAATATTCCGGAGAAAGATAACTCTGGTTGACCGATCACTGATAAAGAACATCGTCTATGTTGACATAACATAAGAATAAATATATTCACTTCAACGTTAAGTAGATGTTACGGGTCTATCTTAGCGGAATTAAGTCATTAACTTAACTTAAATTTGTTTGAATTAGGTTTTGGTCTGTTGTTTTACTAAACGTACAATTAATTAAAACTGTGTTTAACCCAACAGTAACAGTAATAATGTTGCGAATATAGCATATCCTCGAAAAGCGTAAAATTTTATATCTCCTTTTTCCCTTTATATATCCAACCGTCATTTGTCTAACTCAATTAAATAAAACTTACTATCATAAAATTTATTCGAAATGCTCAAGATAATAGAATTGTCGTTAACCTAGATCGTCTTTTCAATTTCCACTAAATTGAAGTTAATTCAAACCTCAATTTGTGGTGAGATATCAATATTCATTAAACTAATTTCTCTTATCAGTCACATTAAAGTGAAATATATTGTAACAGCTGAATTATGTCTTCAGATCACTTGAAAATATATTGGAATCACTCCCATAACTATACAATGATATATAACCATGGATGTTTGTATATTTGTTATCGTATTGTGTAAGCAAAGTTAACCAGTCTCCTAGAAAATTAGAATATATTTATATTTTTTCGGGAAAATTAGTTTTCGTTATCATCTTTGATGCAGCTCCTCACCAAAAATAAATAAAATTTGGTATCCTGCTAATCGAACACGCAGAATGCCGGGTGCAGCGAGTCAGTTATAAATGTATATGACTAAAAAGAAAAAGTCATCAAGTCTCGGCGCTATAACATATCCACAGCAATATATATATTACTAGCTGCCCCGACAGACGTTGTTCTGTAGATAGTAAAAAAACAACTGTTTTATATTTCAAAACATCAAAAATTATTTCGTAAATATGCTCCTTGTTGTTAGAATGAAATTGTTTCACAGCGGAACTGTCAAACCGTGCGTCACTAAATTCTCTCATAGAAAATATGTCCATACAAAACAAATATTGAAAATAAAAATAATTATGGGTCCCAAATTTAAATAAAAACTATCCTATCTCTTAAGTTGGACTAAACTGCACTCCATGAAGTAATCCCCATTGAAATCCGTTCATTAGTTTAGGAGTCCATTGAGGACAAACATTGTGACACGAGATTTATATATATTAAGAAGAAGATTACTAGCTGACCCAGCAAACGTTGTAGTGCCAATTAAGGTAATAAAAAAAAAATTGGGGTATAAAAAATAGATGACGACCGATTCTCAGACATACCAAATATATCGTACATAAAATTTATCGTACTAGAATTATTGTATTCTATTGTCATCTTGCAACCCTTTTCTGTGTCTGTGGGTGGAACAGAATAATATAAGAATCGCGATAAAAAAAACGAGTTGATCGTAGACGGGTAAAAATTTGAAGTTGTATGTATTTTTCAATACTAAATCATAATAAAATAAAAATAATAATAAAATGAAAAAAATATATTTAGGCTACATAATACACTTATCATTTACGGGTATGAAAAAGATAAGATAGAAGGATGCACTCTCTGTCTAAGGTATCGATGGATATAGAAGATTTATTAATCAACATAAAAATAATCTGATATATAGTTAATCTACCTACTATAGATAACTAAAATTAAGTTTATTTGTACTTCCACAAATAATTCAAGACCAAAATTAGCAAAATCGGTCCAGCCGTTCTCGTTTTTTGGCCAGACTAACGAACAGCAATTCATTTTTATATATATAAATATATATTATGAAACCCTTTAAAGATGAGTATTATATTATTACAGATTCTTACTATATTTACATGAAATTTTCTCATTCAAACTTTTGAAGCTGTGATACTTATTTAACTGACGCAAAAATATTTGCAAAAGAATAAATTTTAAGAAAATACTAAAATATATTTTTTTAAATTTTATGATTTCATTTATTTTAGCACTTTGTATCTTTAACCGATTAATTCTACGAAGATAACAAATTTAAGGTAATTTTATACGAAATGGATGTCCATTTGTGCTATATATTTCAGCAAGTTCTTATTTTCAGTTTTGATGTCACTGGAATTTGCTCCTCAGGAATTATTAAAAGCTGGTTTATTTACAGCATAATCCAAAAGCACACTTTTGACAGTCTCAGTCCAATTATAAAAAAAATTGTGGATGAGAATTTTTTTAACATAATATTTAATTCTGAGTTATGTGTACGTAAATAAACGCTAAGCAATGACAAGTAAATTATTATAACTTAATTATTAATGTGTTCTGAATCCTTTGTTCCCTACCAAATTTAATAATTTCTAACCGATGCTACTTTATTGACTAAAGTATTACACTTTAAAGTATCAAGCTATGTTTTAAATGTTGAAGCTGAATTGATTTTTCATTTACGACTTAATAGATAAAATTTTAACTATCTTGACCTTATTAGCCCTCTTTAAAACAAAACCTAATAAGTATATTGAGAAAACAATTTTACCAAGGTCGTCATTAACCATATAATATTCTATGAATAAAAACACTTTGAACATACTTTCAATACTATATTTAAAATATTGAAAAGATAAATATCAAGCTCTCTACTAAAATTTGACGTTGATGACACGAAATATATAATTATTTTCACTATAGTTCTACTTTACTAAACAATACTTTTAAAAAGATAGTTAAACATTTGACACTATAGGATAAACTATTTATATAGATTATATGTAGCTGTACAAAACTTGCATCAATTTTGAAATTTATAGACTTGGAATCATCTTCATCAATATGGAAGTTGTCAAATAAAAACACAATTTCAATTCAATACTTACGGATTTATGAGGTTACAAAATACAAATAAGAGAATACACATGACGATAGCCTCCTTCACTATATTAATTGGTAGCGGTCTCGGACGAGTAAAAAAAGAAGGACTCCGCGCCGTGATATTAGCAAGTGAAGCACCGTTATGCTAGTGTGTGTGCGGTTACGGGGGATGCTAGTTACACAATTTTTTCTCCCTTAATTAAATAATCATACGAGTATATGGTCACAAATACTTATATACTATCGTTTTTACACTTTATCACAACGCACGACGGCATTTTTTAAATATTTTATGGAGACGCAAACTGATCTGTCACAGACGATGACAATTCTCATAATGGCCGCCTATCGGCCTGTAGTAGTGTAAGTGTGTGCGTGGGGCTATGTATTTACACGTTAATCGGCTTGTTTTGGTGTTTACTAGTCCGTGGTAGTGGTAACATAAATAATATCGTTATATCACTTATCATCTACGTTATGAAATATTGATAATATATGACTTTTTTGCTATTATAGTTGTAACATAAAAATGGATAATACTTTCTCAATGATCATAATTTCATAACGGTCATTCTCTAATATACTTAAAATCAATTACAGAATAGACATCACAAAATTTATACGTATATCTATCAACTAACCTATCTAGCTAGACTAGTTGAACTCAATTCCCGAATCAGACGAGCAATACGTGAATTTCGAAGTTTGGCAAAGTCTCACCAAACAAAAGGGAAGAATGTATCGTAAATAAAATAGGCACAGTAACTGTCGGCGGCCAAGTTTCTGTCACGGGACATGTGGACGTCGCCAGAAATAGAGCAGTGCTGTCTTGTGCTGGACAATAAGACAATCATTGGAAGATCTATTCTGAGATATCAGCTGGAGTTATTCCATGTTACAGTCCAAATTAGACCGGACACCGGGAAATCTGCTAGAGACTACAAACCGTGTGAAGCAACGGTTACAAGAAAACATCTAGAAAACATTTATATACTGCGATTAATACTGGTTAACTCTTTATTATGATGAGCTGATAATTAAAACTAGGCATTCTGAATTCAAAACTTGTTAATAATACCTCATTTTTGATACGTGTTCACACTTGACAACAAAATAATTCATAAAATCGTCATTTTTGTTAAAAGATTAACAAAAATGACGATTTTATGAATTAAGTCTCAATGTTGGGCAATGAATTAAAGAGTATTTCAAACCCAGGTTGCAGTTTAAAGTTTTTAGAAAATCCAGCAACCAGTCATAGTACGGCAATGAGAGATACGGTAATGATTTTTTTTTGTATCTCTATGGATAAAATTTGGGAAAATGTAGTGATATGCTAGTTTTACTGCCCACTATATAAAGTACGTATAAATTAAATTAATAAAGTTAGAAATAATGCACAGGTTAATCAATAAAGTCATGGATACAATACTTTCTTGACTGATAACACGTATATACCACGATTACCAGAGAAGTATGGCGCATATTTTATTAAAAATCAAACGTAGATAAGCCATGGATTAGGCTTACACATTAAACTATGAGTTTTACTTGAGTATCAACTTTAAAATGTATAAGAAAAAGGTATTTCAAAGACCAAAAATGTTACTTGATTGTTGCAAGAAACAATTAGACAGACACTCTTCCTTACCTGTAGTTCGTATACCTCTGACATTATTGGATACCAAAAAGAGTGGAAAATAAATTGTAAATGTGTATTTGGTTTGATCATTGGGATTGTTTCAACAATTATCAATATTTAATTGAGGTAAGCATTTGGATACTGCATCAGAACACTTCATCATCTGCGGAATCAGATTGTGCAGAATAATCTGATGATAATTGTGAGGAAAAACCAATTAGTGATAAAAAACCACAAACTAAATCAATTCATGGGAGCCAAACTGTGAGACCTACGAAATTGATAATTACTTCCATATGGGTTATTCATCTACATATATAAAAATGAATTGCTGTTCGTTAGTCTCGCTAAAACTCGAGAACGGCTGGACCGATTTGGCTAATTTTGGTCTTGAATTATTTGTGGAAGTCCAGGGAAGATTTAAAAGGTGAATAAATATGAAAGTGTTCGGAATTAAATAAAAACATCAATTTTATTTTTTATCCTTCGATGTGTCCCCCGTCGTCCGATATTTGTTTTGTACGGACATAGTTTCTATGAGAGAATTTATTGACGCACGGTTTGACAGTTCTGCTGTAAAACAATTTCATTACAACAGCAGGGAGCATATTTTACGAAATAATTCTTGGTGTTATGAAATATTATTGACAAATTCATAAGAAACAGTATTTTATTTATTATATACAGAACAACGTCTGTCGGGTCAACTAGTTTTAAATAAATATAAACATAGAAGAAAAGCGAGTTTGATTGAACATAATCATAGCCTGATTAAAACGTGTACGACTAGAAAATCAAGTAAAAAATCAGGTTGCAATCCTGTCATGGATGGCTTCCTTTCAAAACCTGCAAGTTACTAAACTCATTACATACCCCTCGCTGATACAATATGACGAATGTAACATATGCTGCGTTGGCATAAGGGTCAATTTCAAATGAAACTCTGATGTAATAAAAATAAGGACTGAATAGTAACTTGTTATGGTACTCAATAATTGAATAACAATCGATACACGTACATTTCACTGAATTGTAAACTACCTCTGCCCAAATTAAATTAATGTTAATTTCACACCAACGAGTTTTATATCTAATACTTTAATTATATTATAAATAAAACACGCATCAAGAACAATATTATGATAACACCGTTGTGAATACGGAGAACTTTTGAATAATAATTAATCAATTTACTTATGATAATATTATTAAAGTACTTTTTCTCTGTACCCTTTTTTCTCTATAATAAAGACGATTTCATGCATATTTAAATATTATAATCATAAACAATTGACGCAAATGCTCATTGTTTGTTTTCCTTAACTCTATTATAATACGCAAAAAGAATTTTCCATGGTAGTATTTTCCGGTAAATTCTTCCGTATCAATTAATTGAAAAGGAAAAAGCGAACATACATACAAATCACCTGATGGTCATCGCTGCCTTTCTTGTAAAATTAGTACCTACGTGGCGGACGGGGATCGAACCGGGAGCATCACGGTGAGAGTCAACGGTTCTATCTATTGCTCTGCTGAGGTTTAATTTAATTGTTTTTTTTTTTTTAAATAAAAAATACATAATAAATTTTTAGCTCCCAAATAAAATTACAAAATATAATGTTTCAATATAAACAAACCAATTTATTGCCATTTTGTAGACGAACGCCCTTTGAATACATTTAATCAAATGATTGAATGAACGACAACAAGGAAAAGCTGCCTTCCAAACATTTCCTAGAGATCCAACAATTTAATACAAAAATATGGGCGAATGTTAGCAAAAGAAATATTGTCTTTATTCAGTTAAGGTTATCTTTTGCAGGCATATTTCCCGGACAAATAATTAATTACGTGTAATATCTAAATAGTAATTGTAATAAAAAAAAACAAATCTTAGTAAATTTTGAATATCGAAATAAATAATTATATTATAAAATAAACTCTGATCCTAAAAACTCATCAAAATACTTACATTGTTCTCGATCTGGTAAAGATATCCTTACACAAAAACAAAAATAGTTTTAAAGAAAACACAGAAATCCTTCTCAAGAGCACGTAAGCAACACGTCAATAATGTCACGTAGATATACAAAAACACAACAAAAAATAAACGTTATAACATGAGCGAGAAAACGGAAAACGCGCTCGTAATTTTTCGCGGGAAATAACTAACCATGAGACACAACCAGCCCACACAAGCGCCAAGTAACTACTGAAAGTGGAAGCACCGATTCACCTGCAATGCGTGCGCTGATCGGCAGCGCTTGAAAGAGACCACTTTACATAATATAGTATATGCGTGAGAGGGATGGGTAGCGACACACGTGCTCACCCCCTGGAGGGTAAAACTGTCCAGGAAAGGGGCGCGTTATTATAAAGCCTCAAATGAAAGGCATCTGAATAATGAAGCCACGGACAATACGCCGGTTTATCGCCGTCATTTGTTTAAAATGCGTCTTCTCTCACTTTAAAATACATTAAAAAATTATATTTAAATAATGCAAAAGTTTAGATATGCTTTTAAGGTGAAATTTATTATTAAATATTCAATATCGTACAGCATAAAAGTTTAAACTGGTAAGAATTTTTATTTAAAGATTTTCCGAAATACTAGAGTAATTAACTTTTGACATCATATCACTTGTTTTTGAAATAATTACCAATTAACCATTTGCATAGTGTCAAATATATTAGACGCCTTACTTTATTTCTATAGGAGTCGAGCAAACGGGCGTGGGAGTAGACTATGAAAGCTATAGACATCTTTATCCTTACCATACTCGTAAGCATGAGTTACTATGTAAGAACATCTTCAAAGCGTCAAAAAGAGTTCAACAGTATTCTATTTCTGAGCTTGCTATACCCGTCAATGGATTACAAATTAGTTGCAGCAATAGCTACAAAAGCATTAATATTAAAATGGAAGTAGTTACATCTCGGTTTTGATATAAATTAAGAGCTTTGTACTTAGGGAATAACGGATAAAAAGGGGTTTTCGCCATAAATTGTTGTATAAAAATTAGTGCTGGAGCTAACGCGTAAAATAATTTTACTATCTAGAACAACAATATAATAGGTCAACGTGTATGCTAAATAAAAATATAAAATCAAATGTTCCAAAAATTGTCTGATTCATCAACAGCACATTTCTGTTAAAAAAGTATATTTAAGATCGAGGAGGCATTTCAAACCGTAGCACAGTGCTACAAAATTAAAAGACTTCAGACAGACAGACTATAAAATAAGTTGCTTTATGCTGACATATTTGAGTGCTTAACTGTCATATTTTGACGTTGACATACATAGACTTGCCCTTATAATTAATAATATTGCCAGAGGAACACATCACTATATATTACAAAATACTAAATCGATTTTCATATTGTTATCATCAATGGATAGCATGGTTCTCAAGGAAGGTTTTAGTATATAATTTGTTTAAATTTTCTATATATATGTCGGGAAAAAGATAAGCCGTCTGGGAGCTTTCGAAGAAAACACTCCCTTTAAGATATAACAAAAAATAGTATGGTGGAATTGTGTACTTTATATAGAGCAGAAAATTGGGTTGATAGTAATTGACACGCCCGGCCCATTACAATGCAGTACCGCTCAGGATTATTGAAAATCCCAAAAATTCTGAGCGGCACTACAATTGTGCTTGGCAAACGTTTGAGACATAAGATGTTAAGTCTCATTTGCCCAGTAATTGCACTAGCTACGGCGCCCTTCAGACCGAAACACAATAATGCATACACATTACTGCTTCACGGCAGAAATATGCGCCGTTGTGGTACCCATAATCTAGCAAATATTTTAATACCATGCCACCATATTTAAATCGTTAAGTATGTCAACCTATCGAATAAGAAAACTTGTCGTATACTTTAGTAATGGCTGGAACTAGTAAAATTCACACACCGATGCAAAATTCTTTGTAAACAGGTGACCGAGGTTATAATCATTAAGTACAGACATTATATCTTTACACAAACAGTCTATTCAGTAGCAGCAGATGCTACAAAAACAAGTCGAAGTACACTCCGATGACGTAAGGAAACACGAACAATGCAAACAAGTTTATGAAGAGGTAAAAATCTGTTATTAGCTGATTTTATTTATGTGAATAGAACTGACGTGACGAGAAAGAAGTTCAACTGATAGTGAGTGATGATACGGCCTGCCCATTTTTGAAGTTATACTTCTTTAGGCGAGTTATGAAAAAATTATGAGAGTGAAATTTTAAGATGAGCGCGCATCATTGTAACACAAAAGTAACAGGGTGAAGTTGGTTCCTAAAATTTTCTAACGTTTGCGACATTCGTTATTTTTTTTTTAGTTAATTCGTCCATTATTAGGATAGGCAAAGGGTTCACGCCCGTACAGCCGTATTCATTATTTAATAATTAATTGTCAAAGCCATCGTTGCAAGATTTTTACAATATTGTTCTTTCTACAATCGTAGAATAGCAAGAGGAATTAATTATTTTAAAAGAATTTTTGCTTTGTTAGGTCAAGGAAGTATAACTTCTTGCGTGCATACATAAGTACACACACACACACTTTTTTATTTTAAGTCTTTCTCCCAGGATTTTAAGTCTCTTGAGCTAAGTAATTTTACTATCTATGGCCCCTTCAAACTGGATCACAATAATCCTTGCACATTACTGTTTGAAGACAAATAAAGCTATTGTACCCACTCACTAAATGATTGAAGTTATGACATTACTTTAATATCTATTTAATTTTAATTTTCGTGAAAACACAGAGATAGACCGAAATTAATTCCAATGTAAGTTTTATTAGAGCAAATAACAGTATTCAAATGTAACTCAATTCAGTATTCTAGCTTGAACGCAGTGTATACACGAGAATAGATAAAATTTAATTACAATTAAAACTTTGACGACCCATATAGCCCACTGGTTGGTGACCCTGCCTACCGAGCTAGAGGCCCCGGGTTCGAATCCCAGTAGGTGCAAAGTTTTATATGATGAATATGGATGGTTGTTTCCGAGTCATAAATGTTTATTTGCATATTTTATGTATGTGTTAGTATTTCGTATTAAATATATCGTTGTCTTGCAACCCATAGCACAGGCTATGCCTCAAATTGTAACATTATATTAAAACTATTCATAGAAATAAATACTTCAAACGCTCCTTATTTGGCATTGCAGAATCTAAACTAGTAACAATTTTATATGATACTACGTTTACGTAGATTGCACGTGCGGAGAGGCAGTTGTAGGACCATCAGCCAGATAGCCAACAAAAAACAACAGGCATGACTGATTTTGAAAAGCTATCGATGTTTCCAAAATATATCAAATTTCTGCAGAACATATTTCGCACGTGATCAGCGATTCTTCAAATCAATCACCAGGTATATTATTATACCTAAATGATTATTCATATTTATTATACATACATCTAAATGATTTGAGTTTTCTTTAGTGTTAATTCCGCCAATATTTGTCTTTAAACAATTCGACACATGTTTCGCCTCTACACGAGGCATCCTCAGCACGTGTTGTCTGGCACGAGACTCGTATAATATGGATTTCCGCAAAGTAACGCCTGCTTCAATTTTTTTTTATTATACATACAGTTAAGAGTTGTTCTTCCAAACTCATACATTTTAACTTTCAACAAACAAATAATAATGAAACTTTTTAGGAGTATAACATTGCACGAGCGAGAATTTCAGCGTAACATTGATACAAGGATAGTATAATTCCTGCTTGGGTAACATTTTTTGAAACACCGCTTCACTTCCGTTTTTATTACAACCGCGCTTTTTTACGGCTGCATTCATGTTTCATAATCTTCAAATTGACTGAAATTGTTTGGGGTACACAAAGCGAATGCTGTACCTTTTATTCTTGTAGATGCTTAAAAAATGCAATAAAAAGAACAACACTAACCGCCTTACAAATAAAATTGGCATAAAGTTATAACTAAGCATAAACCAAGAATATGTAAAATGTTTACAAATAGACATTTTGCTTACGAATGGTTTGTTCGGACGTATATTTGCAAGGCAGCTTGTCATTCGGAAAACTTCAGAATTATCATTGTATTGACAGTATTCTCAACGATAATTTAAACATTTTGCATTTTCTTTGAATTAGTTATAACTTTATACCAAGTTGATTTGTAAGGCCGTAAGTATTTAATCAAATCAAAATATTTTATTGCAAGTCACATTTTACAGTAGGTACATTAATGGGTAGAAAATATGTGACGCCCTGCAAGGGCACAGCAATGTTATACATAAAATAAATAAGTCTTATACATTTTATTCATTTAATTCTAAGTTTATTAGAAAAATATTTTTGAAGTGTAAAATTCTTTAGTGGCGTTAAGCACTCTTCTTGGGATGGGTATAAAATGTTAAACTCGCGTCAGGACACGTGATATGATCGAAAATTCGTAAGACAGTCATTGAAATTATGGATGAAAGTTCATTTTTTTGAGAGATTAACTTTTTAATGTAATTGTAATAGTTCTGAAATGTTAAATTTTTTATGTAATATAAATTATCATTTTTGTGTACGATAGCGCAATATATCAATCAATCAATATTGTATTTAACCACATAAATACTAGTAACCTAGATATTCAAAAATATTCAACATTCCAAGATATTCAAAAATTCACATCGTCAATCAACAAATCAGCTGTCAAATAGATTGATTCATTTAAATTATAATTCAAATAAATTTAAATAAATAAATATATAAATAATTTTATGAGCTAATAAATTATTTGTAACTTTTTTTAAAGTAACCGGTTTTTCTTTATAGTAAATTTTCTCTGGCTGAAAGCCTAGTGTAGATAGTATCATTGTACTTCTCCAGTAAACTACATAGTTAAATCTAGAGAAGTGTTGTTACTATACATTCAGATCAGGGTATTATAGCAAAGACCATCCACGATAAAATCAAAGGTTGTCAATTTTAAAAGCATTGGATGTGCAAAGCTATTAAAAGATTGTTAAAATCGATACCAACGTAAATAAGAGCTAGTCACTAAGGAGGATAACACCATTATCTTAAAACCTTTTTGACATATTGAATCTATATAAATCCCTGTCTAACTTATCCCTAATAGCACCTCTTTAAAATGACAAGGATTACATTCAGTTAGATTTTGCATGTATGATTAGTTGTATTAGACACTGTAGTAAGCCATTAAAAAAATCTCATTTTATAAAATTATTTTTATTCTTAACCCTTAACTGGTATCGTATGTATGTGTATAGTATGTTTGCTTCTAGCAAGTTAGTTTTAACTTCATATGTTCTTGAACAGATGGGACAAAAATAATAAATAATAGGTTTGTTTTAAGTAATGAAATAGTTTTTATTAATATAAATCTTCTGACGTCAGTACTAGAAGATTTTGATAATATTTTTTGGAAATTAATGAAAATTAGAGTTTAAAAAGTTAAAATCAAAAATAACATTATATTACTTTATCTTTGAAACGCAAACTACAAAAGAAATAATCTCTAAACAAAATTTCACAAAAATCAACATGATATAAATCATTTCTAATCTTGAGGCTCGAATCATCGACGATCATGCCATCACCTATTGATCAGACTTGTTGCATAGATATGTTCGGTGTGTGGTTAGACGGGGAGTGCTCAAAGTTGTACAGGCTAATATCAGCAGCGGCATTTTCACCACAGAAGATTACTTCAAAATGGTAAAATATCACCATATCACGTTGATGTCTAGCGTGCCAAAATGACGAGGCTCGCGTTTCAATACAAACTTTTCACCACGTCTTATCTGCCGTCTGCTGTAATCCCCAGGTATCTTCGAGTCTGCAGTATATTCCCATCTCAAATACTGGCAACTCTTTTAACCTCTGGTATTTCTGATGTAAATGTTCAGCTGTTTTTCTTACTTTCCATAAGACGAGCCTGTTTGCCCCCTATAATATGAAAAGTTATACACAAAGTATGGTATGCGAGCTGAAGGCCTCTATTTCAAATATAGACACGTACCACACTGGTATTTATATCTTGTACATGTAAGGCTTTGTCTACATACAAAGAACAAACAATGTTCGGCTAACCGTACTCACATCATTTCTCTTTCGTTTAATACATGTGAACGCAGCATAACAAGATAAAAATAGAACCAAAACAGAGCTGGCACTATGAGAAATTTTAGAAATGGTCTAATCGAAGAATGAACTGTAATGGAGGTACAATATTAGTAGACTCTGTTTTTCAGTTGCAATATTTATAAATGAAATCAATCAATCATATTTGACACATGACTGAGAATTTGTTCAAAGGTAACAATTATAAAAAAACATTTTCATAAAAAAAATGTTTTAGATTTTGCAAGGATGTGTTAATAAAATTGTCATTTTATTATATGAATGCGGATTTGTTATTAGATATGCTTGGTTAACCCGTCCACTTAATAGTCCATTGACAACCATTGCGTGGCTGAAAATAGATTGAAACTTTTTAACGGCCAAGTACTTCTTAATGTATTACGCGAAGCCAACTGAAGGGGAAAGGAAGAAAAATGCGAACACCGAAAACCACTGACGTAGATTTATTACGTAACAACGTCCGAGCATCACTTCGAACTGTTTTAAACTGATACTAATTACTATCCAAGAGCAATTTAAAGACTTATTTATTTGACGGACCATTTGGCTCTCCTGACTTCGGAATTCTTTCTACCGATGAACCAAAGCGGGGATAATTAAAATTCTTGGTGAAGTAATTTATTTGTTTGTCCAACGACACTCCAATAATGCTTTTAAACTGTGACTCGGGAGTGACTCAACATTACACAAATTAGTTGTTTAATGTGGTACAATCTGAGTGTTTGGATATGTAGTGTCCTAATTCGTGATTCGTGTAAACTTAAATTTATATGGGTCGTTCAGTTGAGAACATCAATAAAGACGTGTTTACTTCGACAGGTACTTTAAGAGTTATAAATCTAAATGCAAGTCACATTTATCTTGTTGCTGATGTATACAAGGGACAGCGAAGCAGATCGCCTATCGCCTAATCGTCACTATGTATATTTGTTATAATTTACTGAATTTACCATATGTTCGTTGACAAAAGTTGAGCTCGTGAGAAGAACAAATAAGAAACTCAACGGCCACTCTTTTCAATCAAATAGGGTATTTTACAAGGGCTGCAATATAAATAACAAATTAGTTTGTAAGGTACTACTGTATCCAATATATTAATCGTGTATAAATAATATAAATTATTTTATGACAAGTAATAAAGAATTGAATGTATAAATAGAAATTATCGTATATTGGATACATCAACCTTTAGAGCAAATTGTTTGTCGATATAGATTGTGGATAATCGGTAGAATAACGACCATGACCACTCTGTGAGAAGAAAGTATAATATGGGGTAAGAGCCACTAGATGTTTGGCGGTAATAAGCTTTTATAGTGTAGTAACAAGGAGTTCTTATTCGCATATAAGAACTCATTGTTATACGGCTAGCCCTAAAGATAAAAAATATAACATAAAAAGATTGAAATGAGGCGAAGGAGACTATAAGAAGTAGCCTTATATTTAATGAAAATTAAAAAATAAATATAAAAGCAAATGGATAAAATAAAGTAATATATAAAAGAAAAGATATTTTAGTATAATACCACGTAGAAGGGGCTCACAGGTTACAGTTTAAAGACTTATTTAATGTGGTATCATAATTTTGAATAATTTTAGGAGCTTTAACCGAGATATTTAGCGTGACTCAAAGATTTCTTTTAACTCCTTAATATTTCAACGTGATTTTTAACTTGACCGAAGTTAAAAATAAAGTAGTTGGTAATGATTGGCAGTTAATAATTACCCTACTTTCTGTCTTTTACTCAGTCGTCATTACTGGGTTTCATACTTGAACACAACTGGATTACGGCACACAAACTTAGCAGCATCTTGACGGGTATAATGTACTCGCAATGCTATTCGCTTCCTACACATACTTAAAGAAAATTTTATGGTTGCAATATGAATTTCAACAATCTTCAATTCAATACTTTTTATTGTTAGGTTGGAGGTCACTGAGGGCAATTAGATTGACTTAAATATTTTCACCAAAAACTATCTCGAAACAGTTTACGATACAATACACGTATACAGCAATATTTGATTGATTGTTGGGAGCATATCATCAGGAAGATGGCGTCCTCATCGCCATTCTAAACAAAGCGCCGCTTGATCGAAATCTGCACGCCATTGTTTACCAACCGTCCTTGAATTGCTTTTTGCCACTCATACAGTCTACTAATAAAACCATATTTATTTTGCTGCTATAAGTACCGATTTTTATGTTTATTACACTTTGTTTATCTAAGTTTTTGAAATCAAATAGTTTTACTACTTTTCCAAATTTCCTACTGTTACATAAATTTTAATACTATTTGTTTGGGTAAATTTCTGAATCTATCTTGCTTCGTAAGTGTGCTCGTAACATTATGATAAGGTCTTTTGTAACTTTTTGCCAAAACTATATACATATTTTATATACAACAGAACTCAAATTATTACATATGTAGTTTCATATCAATTTCAAACATTAATAAATATTACCATAAAGAAATGGCGTTTCAAACAAAAAAATATTTTACGCTTATAAATTACATGCAAAATTGATAAACTAAATTCAACAAAGCATAAATCTAAATTGTAATCATGGAACAGCTGCGTTATAATCCTTTCGGATACTCGAGATCTACACGTCAAAGCAAATGAGAGCATAGTTACGATGAGAGGTTCAAGTATTTCGACATAAATACGAATTTTACCCGCGCGTAACGCAAACTCTCATATGGAATAAAATTAATTAATCCCACCAGCCCTTTGTGTCTGCATAGCCTGTGTATTGTTGTGATTTATTTATGTAATGCTTTTATTAGCTTTTGACCTCGTCTGCGAAGTCTAGATTTCCCAGAAGAACTCTCGTCGCTTCTATGACGACTTCCTAATTAATCGCAAAGAATGAATTATTTCCTAAATATAAGAAATGAAATACAGAAGTAACTGGCAGACCGTAGGGGCCAAACTGCCCAATAATGTTCTGCCTTCTTAGATTGCTAAGGCACTTTTTGACTACTTACTAAGCCCACCAGAGTATCTACCGGCTCATTCTTATAGTATAGTATTAAGTAGTATATTATACTATAGAATAATATATAATAAAGTATATCTTCGTCTTCACCTGCGTAGAATAATAAGGATATAAATATACGAACTATGCCGTAATTTATTTTTGTATCATAAATAGTTTTCTCGTGATCCGATGTTTTGGTTACTTTTGGTTAAATTATTGCAATATTTGTATGGATTTCTCGATGATACTATTACTTAATCGCTATCTTGTAGCAAGCAAAATGCATGCATGGAAAGAATGCCCGTTTTTAATACCAGTTTTCATGGTGGTCTGTTCACCGATGTAAATTTTAATATGCTGTAATGCCATCTAAGAAGAGAGAAAAGGAAAAACCTACTTACATGTAAAAATTTCAAATCCATCGAATTATTACTAAGATTTGCGGCTACCATATTAAATGATGAATTTTTAAAAATAAAAAAAAGTTACATTCTAATCTTCAAGATAAGTCTTGGAAATACTTCATTTAAATTTTTAAATGAAGAATTTCAAATCAAATCACAACAAATGAAGTAACAATCCCTTTAAGGCCAAGCAGTATTTCCGTACAGTAAATAGTAGGAACATTTCTTTATGGTACGTGACAAAAGAAGATCTATTAATGGAATCCATTCTTTTATTAGTTAAAACAAATTTAAACTTTGAATTAAATACAAAACGGCAATTATCTACCGCTTATTTGGCATTGAGAACAATTGTTTGTTCCCCGATCGGAAATTGAACATTTTTAATTTCCTACCGCTTGCCATCTAATTGGATTCACATCGCAGCTAAGAAAATTACATGTACAATCTATATTGTACATGGCCACCATATTTAAATTTACAATATATTCCAAAATTGAATCGTAAATCGTGCTACAAGATTTAATAAATACTATTTTTAAATATTTACTTAATACTTTGAAAACGTTGTAACAAGGAGTTCTCACTCTTCTCGGATGATATACCAGTTGCTCTAATTAAATATGAATAAATTACTCTAACTTACACTTTTCTTATAGGAAGCTAAACAGATCAGCAATAAATCGTTCCATCCGGCCTCAAATAAATCGCAATAAGGATTGCCAACAATGCATTAAACATCGAAAGGGATTTCGAGTTAATTCGTGCAACAGTGCCAGATAAAAGGAACAAGTAGTTTGTGACTGCGATTGCGTCTGCTGTATAGAATTGTAATTGCTCATTGTGAAGATAAGGTGTACCGATGCATAATAGTATATTACGCACCTACGGAGAAAAGTAGGTTATTCTCATAACGTCCTACTTATCTCACGTGGTTGGGAAACGATTTTTTTTCCCACCTGGATGAGTCTTCTTGCCGGAGAGAATCGGCCACTTTTGTCCCTCGTACCAGGGACCAAAAGACAGCTTTTCATCAGGGCGGGAAAAAAAGCATTTTGCATGCAGTCATAATCTGATGTAGACTGAGAGCCAGAGAGTTATAACTCAGACGACCTTTAAGAAAAGCCGTGGGATAAAAAAAGAGATAGTAGTTATGGATTTCCTGACTGTCTTTGGGAGTAGTTAGTAGTTTGTTTCATGTAGGTTCCAGACTCCAATGGCAGATTGGATTTTCTTTACCCGGACAAAGTTTTAAGGCATATTCACTACACAAGTCGTGAAAATTTTCAACACAAATTCCTCAGACAAAGATGTAAAATGGTAACGGAAACTGAAGTTTCAGTTGAATGTACGTACTAAATCTTTGATATTGAAGGATTTCATTATTTGGGCAACAGTTAATTAGTTATTATAATCGACCAGCGATCACGATAAAATGCAAAATAGTCGGCTGAGATTATTTGTGGGATTTTTAATTCCCTCAGAGGATTTTTTTGCTGTGCCAAAGGATTTTTGGAAATTTTTGTTTTATGCATCGTAGCAGAAACATTTCCCCAAGGGGTATTGTTTTGCCCGTAGTATTCATGAGAGGATACAGTACTTCTTATAGCTAAGGACAAACGGGGCACAAACGTCTCGGCAAACCGCTTAACTTTTTGTAATATTAGGGACTCCTTTGCAACTTAAACGCAGTCCACCACCGTCTTGAGAAGGCGCTTTTGGCTTTCTTATTCCTGACTTTATTGTGCAGAATTGAGCATAATTTTATACATACGGGGGCATTTTTAGAAACTTCAATATTTAACTTTATAGCTATCTTATTTAACCATTATTATAATTATTTAAAAAAAATAAGTATGTTTTAGAATTCAGTAGCTTGTTCCAAAGAGCCTATGTTCGATCGTTTTATTTTAAATCTAAGATCATTTTACTTAAGAGTGATATCAAATATTATGCGCAATATTTTATTGAGATTATCATAATCCTGGCTATATTATCATAAATACTGGACTAATGATAAAAATATCACTTTATTTGTTGAAGGCGCGCCGAATTATCTTTATTGTGTCCACGATAGAGCTTGTATAGTTTTATTAGTGTTAGATAGGAAACTATTAAGGTTTACGACACAAACATTTTACTGTTCCGAAAATAACATAATAATGTAGACGAAATTTAAAAACAATTGAATAACTACAAGAATCATAGACAAATTTAAATAAGAATACTATTATTGTAACCATTGTTCTCGGGCTGGCAGAGAACGAAGTCTTTATTATTATAATAAATTTGATTTTGAAATACATAATTTGTTACGTTCGATACGTCTGAGTGAAAAAACCAGGATCACTCAAGTGTCTGTCCGTCTGTCAAGGTACATCTAATCCAAAGCCAATTAGAACTGTCCCTTACTATTTAATCCATAATTTTATTTGTTTTATTTGGTTTTTATAAATTCATTTAGTTGTTAAATATTTTGAATCAGCCAGGCATACCGCAATCGTCAAATTTTTATATATTCTATCTCACAGTAACGGAACACTGTGAAATACAAGGAATTAATTTGAACACATTTACTATTTGTATAACGCATCGTTCAAAGAATGTGTTTACCATCAGTGAACTCATATAAAACACATTCTTTGAACAATGCGTTGCGTACCAAACAAAATTGAAGCGATGATTTTAAATTGCTTTATCTTTGAAAAGAAAATAGAGAATTTACTATATAGTCTTAATGAGACCCGTCCAAAGCATAAAGACACCCAAAAAGGGTCAAAACAGCTTGTTAGGAAGCACGTAAGTGCTGCCACAAATAGATGTTTATTTGCATGAATAAGGCAGCCAATCAGCTCGTATTTGTGTTGGATAATCTAAAGGATTATTAGCTCCGTATGATTCTGGTGACTAATATGATTAGATTGTTCGTGCTTCTTTTTTAAAAATCAGTATGAACGGACGTTACTTGAAGTTGCTGGATGATTCTGTCAGCATAACTCTGCTATTGTTGTTAAAATTAAAGTTGCATTTTTGTATATCGTCTATATTTGAAATAGATCAAGAAAAAAAGTTTTTCGCATATAGTATGTATAAGCTTGTTATAAAATCCTTTTTGCTATACTATTTGTATCTGGTTTTGATGATATAAAAAAGTTGTATTTCAGAAAAAGAAACAAATTAGTATAATGTTGTTATCTGCTATTTTTCATTCACTCAAAATCAGTGGATTTATTGAAAAAATTCGATACATTTTACGTTCCATAATTTCGTGGTACATAAAAGAAGGTTTCTCAAAAACAAAAGATAATATTTAAGTTTGTGACGTGTGGTGAAATTCAGGGAGATATTGATAAAATGTAAAAAATAGCAATTTATGATTGCTTCTTCTGCTATTTGGCAACGCACAACGCACGCAACGAAACTGTAACGCAACGTAAATTGCGTTACTATTAAAGGGACAGCAAACTAAAGCGGAAGATCTCTCAGTCAGATACTAAAAGCTTTATCATCCCAGGAATTGACCGGTCACCGCCTTTATTGTCCAAGCTGTGGATTAACATACCAAACTTTCTACCCAGCGGAAAAATTAGTTTACCGCTACATCGCGCGGTTATTTATTTTAGTTTCATCAGTGTGTTTAAATCTTAAATATTGATTTTTTATGTATTGATTTAAATTTGTTCCAAAAGTCCAGCCAGACAGCTCAGGACAGACAGACACTTAAGCTAAAATTTTTATAATTTGTATTGATATAAGTTTCTTGTAAACATTAGTATAATATTATGCATGCTGTGTAAAAGCTGTTATCGTGATAATACAAGCAGAAACTTCAATTTTACTAACAATGTCACGCTAAGTAGGTATAAAGTTGTCGGTCCCCAGAACCGGTGCCTATTTCTGCCGTGAAGCAGTAATGTGTAAGTATAACTATGTATCGGTCTGAAAGGCGCTGAAGCTAGAGAAATAATTAGGCAAATGAGACTTGACATCTTATGTCACGAGGTGACAAGCGTAGTTGTAATGCCGCCCACAATTTTTGGGTTTTGTAATAATCCTGAGCGGCATTTACCATCACCTGAACGTCATGTCATCCCTTATATTCATAAAAGAACACTACTTTTATCAAAGTTTCATCATAATACTATGATCGGTGGTATCGGACTTTATGGGGAACAACATTGATTTTTTTTATAAAGAAGAACATTGGTGTACAGATTTGCCTCCGCGTTCTAGTTTATAAAATTTATTTACTGTAGAATTTTCCCAATTGAAGTGTAAGGATGGATTCAATTAAAAGTTGCGAGAAGGGTTCGAGTTGTTTTGTTTGATTTTACTCAGTGTATAGCTGGTTTGTGCATGACTTTATTAAATTCCCACTACATTGTGATCAATAAAACTTTTAACTATTTTCGCTCGTGAAAATGTCCGCATAACATTTGTTTCGCGGTGAAGGTAAAAAACCTTTCTTGTTTCGAGAGTTTTATAATTATTGATAATATTGACACACTTTTTACACAAATTATCTTGCCCCAAGTTAAGCATATATAGCCTGTGTTATGGGTTACAAGACAACGATATATTTAATACAATATACTTACTTAAACATACATAAATTCATATAAACATACATAAATACAATTAAACATCCATGACTCGGAAACAACCATCCATATTCATCATATAAATGCTTGCACATCATATAATTGATGAGTTGCAAAACACTGAAATTTTATGTTTTCCAAATTCGTGTGACTATCGTAACCGCATGTTACGTTAATGTTTAATTTCCATCTCATAATTGAAGAATCCTCATAACTGTGTAAAACTTGTTCGGTGAATACAACATGATCACAGCATTATTTTAGTTTTCTCTCCCGCTATCTCCAGTTTATTTATAATTTACATATCAATAGATTCGGTCAAGCCTAATGCCACAGTAATTATATGTACCAGTATGTATATGTACGCTGCCATTTTTAAAAAGATCGCGGAAACAAATAACAACGAGACACTCGACTTGTCTTGACCGCGAAAACCGCTTAGGGGCCTCGTCGATGCGCATGTTTGTGTGAGTGTGTCATATCGAACGTTTGTAGGTAGTTTCCGTACTGGTACATATATGTACTGTGCCAATGCCATCGTATTCAAATAAAGCGCGAAGTCATACAAGAACGTTACTAGGAAAAAGTATCACGACTTGTAAACGTAGGTATGATACATTGTGGGTCACATTTTTTTTATAAATAAAATACGGCACATGGTATCACGTTGTTAATGGTGCTTTCTATAGGTAAAATAATATTTTCTTTAATCGGTCGGATGGTTTTAGTGTTTACCACTATCAAACAAATATACTATGCTACTTATAATCTGTACCTGTTTTATGGAAGACAAATGAACATAGGGTCACCCGATGGTGATCATTCCGGGCAATGCTCACTTGTAATACCAGGCTGAGGCCTTATAAAGCTCTATTTAACGACATTCGTTTCAAAGTCAAGAGTAACAGAGATTGCGCAAAATACTTCCATGCACACATTTCAGGAAATTCGATTTCTACAAGCAATGGATGCTCCTTCACGTTCATTATAGAATGCAGTCTTTTTTATGACAATAAGGGACGAACCGAGCAGGACGTTGATCTGATGCTAATTGATACGCCCTGCCCATTACAATGTAGTACCACTCAGGATTCCTGGAAATCTCAAAAATTCTGATTAGCACTACAATGATTTGCGCTCGTCTCCTTCAGACATAAGATTTTAAGTCTTGTTTGCCCAGTAATTTCGTTAGGTACTGTGCCTTTCACCGACACAATAATGCTTACACATTACTGCTTCACGGCAGAAATAGGCGCCGTTATGGTAGCCATAATCTAACCCGAATCCTGTGCAAAGGCGCTTCCCACTAGTGTATTAGAAATGATGATCATTAAACTTCACGAAATCACTTCGACACGAGACATCTTCAGGAGCTTTTGACAAGTGACTACAGAATAGGGGTGGATACTTACGTAGTCATACTAATGGACAAACAAAGTCATATTGAATTTTAACTTATATTAAAATGCCGAGATACATTTGAAGTCCACGCTGACGAACTACCGGACACAGCTAGTATAGTAGACCCCCGTCAACTTCCGGCACGTTAAATCATGAACGATCGTACAATACCTAATGCCAATGTTCCAAACGCAATTTTGCATGTCAGTGTCGTGTAGTAATTGACGTCGCTTCAAATAACACGCCTTCAGAGAATAGCATAGCAAATAATCGTAGAAATGTCTACTGTACGGAAATTATTGAAACTTATCATAATATAACACTAACGCATACTATGAATACACTATACTTCAAGAAGCCTTATTTTATAAAACAGAGAGTAGTGCTAACTATAAAAAAGGGGTACTATTACGTGTATAGCAAATATGTCATTAGTCACGACTGAGATTATAATTATATATAAATAAACTAGCTGCTTCTAGCGACAAGGATGCAATAAAGCAGTTAAAATACTATGCTTGTGTCTAGCGTACTAATAAAATTTGAATTGAATCCATTCAGTAATTTTCCGTTTTGCCCAAACATACATGAATACAGACTTGGCTTCGCTATTGATTGTAGAAAACAGAAATTTAGTGATTTTTATACGCTTTATATTAGCTTCACCTGTATGTTTGTATGTTTGTAACCGACTTCTTTGGGCGCGATTTTGACCCACTTTAAACGGCTAGATTTGGTTCAAACTTTGTTTATCGAGGACCGATGACATTACACGAATTTGACTAAAAAATGAAAAATAAATAATAGTTAAAAAAAACTAAAAACCACGCTTTATATAAAACTCAACTAAAAAACAGAAAAAAAAATTAAATTGAAACTAGTGTAAAAAAATATATTTTATTGTAAAAAAAGCGTGGGGTGTAGAAGAATTATCATTTTGATAATATCTTAAAAAGCACCCCACTCTTTTTTTACAATAAAAAATATGTGTTATAAAGCGTGCTTTTTAGTTTTTTTTAACTATTATGTATTTAACAAATCATATTGTCACACATACAGAATAGATCAAAGTGACAAATTATCGAATCAAAGTGCAATTATCCACGATTTACAGCGCCCGAAAAAATCTACTAATTAGATCTCCTTCAGACCAATTTACATCAATTTTTTTTTAGTTTTATCATTTTCTCATTTTGGAAGCAACAGGGTGGGGCGGGACACATTTTACCACTTTGGAAGTGTCGAAAGTTTTGAGGTAACAAACATAAAAAAAACATACCGACGAATTGAGAACCTCCTCCTATTTTGAAGTCGGTTAAAAAATTATAAACCTCAATATCATTTGAAGACCTATCCAAAGATCCACACGTATTGGTTTGAAGAAAAAAAAATTTGAGTTTCAGTTCTACGTTCTACCCCCAAGATTTATTGTATTTTTTTTCTTTTTTTTGTGTGAAAATGTTAATGCGTTTTACAAAATACATCTACTTATAGTTTTCGAAAAAAGTGGCTGTTACATACGTGGAGAGACAGACAGAAATGAAGAATCTAGTACGGGACGGCAACCGGTAGCAACATAGTAAATTAAAAACAATATGATTCATCTTTATTGCCTGACAACCGCACCAAAACAACACCTTATCCATTGAAATCAATTTGTAATTCTGAAAAAGTATTTAAGGTATATAAAGAAAGTTTACAATTAATTTATAATATTTGTTAATTCTATCCTAAAGCAGCATATTAGGTATGAGACCACAACCATGGTACCTGTATTAATATTAATACTACGTTATATAATAAAATGCCTTCTATTACTGTATTTATTTCTGATAAATATTAAATTCTGCTTGAAAGATTAATTAATTTGGTGGACAATGTGTACCTTTCATCATATAAACCTATACCTTCATTTACGATTGCTCTGCTGACCCAAAATGGATTACAAAGGGTCTTATCAGCCCCAAGTTCTTATGCTGAACAGCAATACGTCCAGCGACGCATGAGTAATGCGGAAAAGGTCAAAAATTAACATATTTTGTTGGAAAGAGATTTTCATTGAGTTTTTTGCGCATATCAAATAGGCTAAGAGAGGCCTTTGTCATTAAATATTTCCATGGACAATAATGCAGAAAAGGCGTTTTATAAAAGATGTGGCCACGATTTCAATGCAAACCCTCCACGTGATCGAGTGAATAGGCACAGCTTCCAGTCGTAATACTTACAAGTGAGAGGAATGAAATAAACCTAAATGATACAGAGAGTTTGTATAATGGTGCGCCTAAACCGATTTGTATGAGGTTTTCAATGATAAAAAATTATGAGTGAAAACCTTATTGCCTTGCGGTTTTCATGATGGATTCATTTTCTTGTTCTTTACAAGCTCTTACGTCCAACAGGGGGATAAACGAGCCGTCTACATTTTCCTGCAGCACCAAAGGAATCACAGGAGCATTGCCGACCTTTTAAAAATGTGTACTCTGCTTTGCACGCGGTAAAATGATTCGAAGTTATAGGTGGAATGAACATAGATGAGAGAATACTCTATACGTAGCCGGAAGTGAGCTCTATTTGTAGAACACTAAAATGTGGATCGGCTAAAAGTTTTGCCTTGCTCTACTAATATCACACTAAGTCTCATCGAAGCCAATTTGGCTATGCATTCAGACGACCGCTGCATTGGCAATCGCATGAGATTCCGATACCCAGTATTCCGATGCTAGGTAAGGCATTAAGGGAAGTCTTATCGAAGAGCGGTGATAGGACAAATGGGGTTTTATTTATGGTTCACAAGCAATCTTGAGTCTTCTGGGGGTTAAATTAAACCAGGTTCATTTTGCTGCGACCTTCTCAAAAAAGGATCCGATAGAAGACAAAAGTTTCTACCGACACTGCTTTATGATTTCCCGAAAGAGACCTGCATGGTGTACGCAATTCCAGTACTGTCATCTGCATAATACATGTTGGAGGTGTCCACCATGTATTATGCAGATTCACGCGTTTCGGCGGACAGCAATAGCGGTCGACAACAGTTCGTTATCTGTATCTCAATGCTGCAACCAGTGAGGAAGCTGCATACACTCCCGGGAAGCCCAAATCATTGCAGCTTCAAGAAGAGCGCCTTGTGCAATACACAAATAAAAACAATCCCAGTACCAAGGGTTAGATGCAAAAAATAATCTGCTGACTTGAAGTGCACATCACTGTGTATTTTCTGCGACGTGGGCGTCGCATACACTACACATACCCCTACACTCTTAACCAAGCAATGGTCGGACATCCCAAGAGGGGGGCCGATGGACCGGCTGTAACTACCGGCTGTATATTCAGCAGATGATCTAATGAGGAAGGCATGTGATTATCTACGACTCAGCTTCGTAGGCCACTTAACCAATCGGACTGCATTATGCACTATGCCCGTTGAAGTCATCCAATTTAAGCTGAAGGCATCAGTGCAAGCAAGACGTCAATTGCAGCTCTGAGGTGACCCATGTCTAGCGTTACTACTATGGGACTTGTAGATAGACGGGTAGTTGTTTACGTTGTCCTCAAAGTCTACAAGCGATACGGTAGACGGTTCCCTACCCCCAAATATGCCGAGACGGCGACAGGTATTCTCTCTAGCGAAGACACATAACCGGGCATGATACAAGTATTAGTATAATTTTGTACCCACAAGCTATTTATGGTTGTAGCAAAAGAGGGTTCTCCAGTAAAACGCGAACGTAATGACAGGTAACGGTAATACAAAGTAAATAAATGCAACGACTTTTGACACTGTCAATACATAACAAAATGTAGGTAGGGTTTTGTATTCAAAATAATATTAACTTGTTATGCTGCGTTCACATTGTAGAGGCGATAAGGCCAAAGTTTACGTTGTCTGGACAATAATTCTGAAAAAAAATAATCATTTGTCGAACAGCATTAGGAACTTCGTTCCTAACACGAAATATTTTTTTTATATCTAGTCTGGCCATATTAAGCCTGTCACAAATAAAAATGCATTAATTTATATAGCTCATTTCAGCAACAAAAATGATTTATATTGGAAACGACCACATATTTTGGATTTTATGCAGGCTTATAAACTGTCTAGCCACGAATGTATAAATTTCTTCCTTCTCTAATCTATGCTATGTAGAATTTCTGAACATTTCATCAAAATGTGTCCAGACGTTTTTGGGAGTTTCAGGGAACATATACAGAAATACTCGTCGTAATGAATTGATAAACACAAGGGCAATAATAAATCAAGAATATTATAAATTGTAGTACGGCGTACAGAAATTCCCCAATGGATGAAGCTAAGTATGAAACGGGGTTAAAATACAGTATATTACATTATGTAGTACATCTCATTGAATAATAAAGCAGACGCCAAAACCATTATGCCTGAATGGTTCCCCCATAAATATGTCGTAAAGTATATTTTATATAATAACAAAGCTAATACTAAGCGCTTTTTAGTGAAGTTACCACGAAAACTCGAATTAGTAATTTTAATTACTTAAATCTATTTATTTAATAGTTTTAGGCCGATGAAATGGATTCAACAACGTATGGTTGCTATTCCCATGTTCTCTTAGATGTATACCAACACAGTTGCTTAAATTTAAACAAAAAAGTAATTTTGTAAATACAAAAATCATAATAAAAATACGTTGATAATATAATAATAAGTAAATAAAAATCCTACCATCAAAGTCTTTCAAAAATTCATACTATTGCATCTTAATATTACTCAAAATACAAGGACATAATTAAGAGTAGTTAATATTTTAATTTGCCAACAATCATTATGCAGCTAGAATGAGGAAAGTAAAATTAATAACTAAATATTAAAAAAAAAAACTCTTAAGAAAAAGAGATGTGAAGCACGTCTATTTTTGTATTTTTGTTTTCACGAAGCAAAAAAGCTATGTTTAAAAATTAGCCTAGATAATACGATCATTTAAAGTAACATAAAAAAACATACAACAATCAATATACAAAATATAACTTATAAAATAAATTCCGATTGATTAAATTCGAGTTTCATTATTGTAAGTTTGACCAATCGAGTTACTATCGTAGTGGCTGCAAATGCTGAATGGCATCATGACGTCATACCGCCATGATTTATAACATTTTAAAAAGACCTACATCCATGGACGGCGTCCAAAACGTAGTTTTTTCACGCGTGTTACACACGGGTAACATGTGGGATTGGCGTGACTGGCAAACTTTGTACGCCGAATACAACAAACTGAAAATATAATAATCGCTTACGACAGATTCTATTAGTATATTTGTATACAAAGTCGTATAATAAGAAAAGCTAAACAATTGTTAATGTGTTCAGTACATTTGTTACAATGAATTTAAAGGAAAGATTATTGCAAGGCTAGAGAAGTACTTTTTATTTTAGAAAGAACGAAGAAAGAAAGAAAGAAATCATTTATTCTGCAACTTAAACCTAGTATACAAGTAAACTTAATTATTAATTTACATCAACATGCAGAATTGGAGTTCACCTCAGCATAATACTGATCATACCCACAGGTGATATGATCAGCGCTGGTCTTCCGGAGAACCCCAGGTGGTCTAGCGGATAGTCAAACTACTTAAATGTTATGCATATTATACGAAGGGTTACCATTCTAAAAGAATAATATCACAATAAAAAAGTAATAACAACAAAACAAAAATTACATAAAATTTCATGACCTGACCTAATTCAATAATTAGTAATATAATTAAGAACACTAAAAGCAAAAAAAAAAAAAAATAATAATAACAAGTGAGTCTAATTGCGTGATTGAATGAGTGCTAATTCTGCTGATATTAATCTATCTAAAATTCAAAACATCTCTCTAAAATTTTAACACGTTCTTTCATATTATTTAATATTCATAGTGAATTCATCTTTTAAAAAGATCTTTTGACATTATACCTTTGGAAATGTGTAATTTGTCACTTGTTGTGAGGATTCTACTATTGCTTCTGTGGAGGACACACCACAAATTAGCTAGTATCACGTTAAAGTAGACTACCAAAGGTTCGAGTATGTGTTTCCTAAGCTTATCGGTAATGAGTTGTGAGGATTTAAAAGCGCTTAGTTAAAGCCCGATTAAACAAAGTTTATTTGAATTTGCCTTTGTTGAAATGTTACTGGACATCAGATTGACTACAGTATTATTCATGAAGGCGTTTACAGTGCAATAGTCGGTGGTCAATTATCATCAGATCTACCTCATAAAAATTAAACATACACGAAACAACAAAACTAGTAAATAATTTAAACATTTTACTAAAAAACTACAAAACATGAAAATTACAAATATCTGCTCAAGTATTTCACACGTCGGAATTAAATTGAAAAAACAATTGAACATAATATAAACATTAATCAATCAACGAAATCTAAATCAAGTAAATAAATAACCTTTCAAAGAACTTCTGTATCTGGAGAAATATTTCGTTTTAATTTCTGTACTTAGTCTTGCCTTATTGTTCCGAGATATTTTTATTAACAAAAGTTTATCATGCAAAGACGGTATATTGACTGGTCATTAAGTTTTAACACGTCACCATTAGCATAGATATTTAATGATGCTGTATTTATTTATTTACCACTGTTCGAAATACCGTGCCGTTTCCGTTAGTACTAATTTTTTGATTAAAAGAAGAGAGAACTGTGAAGATTATAACGTTTTATTCTTAAGGGATGTCTATTTTTGGTCTTCCTAGTTATGCTTATTTAAATGTTATGTTAAGTGTTATTTCCACTAAGAAATGAGAGTGCCGAGAAAGATTTGAGCCCACGCTGACAGAGTTACTAACGGGCACAGTTTGTATTTTCAATGCGAATTGTAAAATTTTTAAATTTTGGTAAATATGTGAAGGACAAATTGATATTATTATAAAATATTCGGACGAACGAGCCTTGCTCGGATTTTTAAAAATGTACAAAACTAGAACAAAAACAAAACTAATAGGACATCTGGATTCGAACCGGGGCGTTCTGCTTTCCGGATCACCCAATGTCCCATCTGAGCTACTTATAGTCTTGTATATTAATGGGGCCTTTGTATTTTAATGTGATTGTAGCTGCTCCTCATTAAAATACGTATAAAACTACATTTTTTTAAATGGAAAATAGATCGATTTATCGCCCCTGAAATCCCCTATATGTATACTAAATTTTATGAAAATCGTTGGAGCCGTTTCCAAGATTCAAATTATATATAGGTTTATTTTTATTTATTTTTTTTACTTTTATGTAGTTTACATTCTTTTAAAGTTAATTTATAGGTACTTAAAATTTTTGTACTTATTGCAAAATGATTGATTTAAATAGGTTTTCTGAAATTACGTTGACATTAACTAATGTACTCATAACATTAATATTTATAATATATTAGGTTTTTTAAACAATTTATTGTGTGTGTTCCAGCTTACATCATATGAGTCGCAATACGACGAGTCGAAGAATGGTACACAAATCGTACACGATGTCAAGAAAAATGTTCGTTTACACATTCTTAAATATTATACTAATAATTATTATTGCAGGATAGGAAATAAATAATTTAAAAATATTTCGAGTAGTGTGAACATGCGGCAATTGTGTTTCATTTACATCTATTCCAATTCCTCTATGCAACAGGCTCATACGATACTGATGAGTGCACCGCCAGTATCCCTACTATAATATTATAAATGTGTAAGCAAGTTTGTTTGTTACGCTTTTACGCCTTAACCACTGAACCGATTTTGATGAAATTTAGTACAGAGATAAACTAGAGATTGGAAAAGGGAAAATATTTCTTGGGAAAGGAACTTCGTCATAATCGAAGAAACCATGAAACTTTGTATATTTTAAGCACTTGGGAAGAAATAAATAAATTTATGTTCTAGCTTTTTTGAAATTTCGACCTGTGTGGGGATGAAAAAGAAGGATAAAAGTTATATGGTTGATAGTTCATAAAAATGTATAAACCACAGTAGTTTGTATGTATATTATTTGCAATGAAAGTACCACGCGGACGAAGTCGCAAGTAAAAGCTAGTTATATTATAATTGTAATATTAATGTCACTTCACTATGGCGTGCATTTTCCAAAAAAAAAAAATCTATTTTCCTCTTGTATTTTATGTGGATATGCTCTTCTTTAACGCATAATATTATCCAAAAACTCGTAAAATAAAATTTCGAAGTGAAACCGAGATTTCATCTATTTTCGTTAGGCCTTTGTAACTATTGAAAAAGCATCGCACATTCAGAATCAGTGGCGCAAAAAAATTTCAGCAAAGCAGAATTTCCTTGCGCGGAATATTTGATTTCAATGGAAAAAGCAAAAACTTGTGCTGTATTCGAATGAAGATTTGTCTGGTGACGCGATGACGTAGCTGTAACTCCGACAATGCTGAAGTCGTGACTTTTGTGTCGAGAACAGCTGTCGGTTTTGAAGGGCTTTAGTGTTAAATATTCGTATTTTAGCTCAAACCTAAATCGCTACGAACGCTTTATTCAAATGAATATTTTCAGAAGCCTTAATACTATGTCAGTGACGTGTTGGTAAACCGTTATATTTCGCTCGGCAATTTTAGGAGTGCTGTAGGCTTTTTTTAACGAGATGTATTCAAGATTGCATAACAGTTATAGTAATCCTATCTTCTAGCTAAAAGATGACCCTTAAAAAATGTTATTATACATTTTGCCATTCACCAAATAGTTGGCCTTCAAAAAAGAGTAGTGAACATATAAATAAAACACTTTTTAAAGTATTAAAACGCGTGTAATTGTAACTGTGTTACCGACCGAGCAAGAAAATCTAAGGTTGCTCTTGTCAAAGCAGAATGGTATTACAAGTTCTTATTTTCAGTTCAATTTAAAATCATTTTAATTACAATATATGCAAAGTGATGAACCAAAAATACTCAAATGTCAAATAATAAATGCCTTACGGAATTCCGTAAGGAAAAATGTTTATTTTATTGGGGTTGACAACAGCTTAATACAAAATAATCAGTTATAATTAAATACAAAAACATAGCCAATTATAGTCTACCACGGTTTACCTAATGGAAGGAACAGCAGTGTTTACAATAATAAAGAAAAAAAAATGAATAAAACACGATCAGAGAAATTAAAAAAAGTATTTAAAAGTGCCTGCGTTAGTTGCATAATAGATTATGTGTATAAGTATGAAAAATGAATATAAATAAGAGAAAAACACACATTTAATACTCATACATACATTTATTAGTTTAATAAATCATAATCTATTAATAAATAAATAAAGATATTTGTTACAAATGAGATTTCTCTACAATACTTTTTATGGTGTGGTTTTAAAGGTCAACTTAGAAACGTAGAATGGATCTATATCTTTGAAGGATTTATTATATACATTTGTGCAACGAGTGAGAACACTGTTCTGGCCATAATAAGTACGACGAGTAGGACTTGAAAAGTAGAAATGTAACGACGGAGCGCATAGGCATATTCCTGCCAGAAGAGAGGGACAGTTGAGACGACCGCTCAGCACATTATGTCCGAGACAGTACGCCTTTCCTGCAATGTCAGCAGATTGTATATACGACAATTGTCTTTGTAGTTGATGATGCAGCGACTGTACTCAATAAATTTTATTTTGTATTAATTTACATTTACTTTTTTGACTTTCTCGTATGTGTCATTGAGAATTTGGCGTTTAAGTATTTTTGTTGCATCACTTTACATACATAGAAATTGAAATGATTTGTGAAACGATGACGGTGTAATGCAACTGTATTTCGGATCACCGTTGGCAGTCAAAAAAGGTAAACTTAGGAGTGTTAAAATAAGACACAGAATACACAAATATCATCTTTAACAACACACATTTAAATATTATATATATTGAGACACACTGCCTAATTCAGACATTTGTTGGTAAATAAAATTGCCAAATTCTGTCTTCGATCAAAGTTCCCATTTAGAATGTATTGACATGCCCTTATCACAGGCAAATATAGGGACACATCTCACAAATTCCATTGATTTGAAAAGGGTCTGAGTTTGAGATCCTGTATCCACGCTTAATATCTTAAAAGGGACGACCTTTGAAGGTTTTGTTTAGGTAACGTCCAACTTTCATCGAAAGATCACTCTTAATCCGATCGGATGGGACTTTATTATACAGTTGCTGAAGCCTACTCGAGATATATATTGTTCATTTACTTTTATGGTGTCAGTAGGACTTGATGTTTTCATATCAACGTAGAAGTATCACTTTCAGCTACCCTCAATTTGCTTTTGCATGAGAAGTTTGAGAAATAGAGGGCTTAAATGTAGATTTGGATGAAACTCTTAAGCTCTGTCCACACTGTGCCTTTTTTATCAACAAGGGCATGCGTCATAGCTCAGCCAGCAGCGCACGTGAGGCATGCTCTTAACGCATGCGCTATGACAGTTGAAAACGAAGCAAGCGTTACGTTTTACCGCGTCGGGTGAATTGCCAGAAAGAGTTCAACAACAACGACGCAACTAAATATCTATATTGGTGTTGCGTTTGTTGACGAATTCAATTATTGAAAGCGCAGAAAGAAAGTTGAATAGAAAAAAGAAAACAAAAGTTGAAGATGAAAAGGAATAAGTGTGAACATAACTTGAGCAACACCGGTGGAATCCAGTTGTACCTACTTTAATCCAATAGAATGGTTATCTTTTTTAAGTATTTATTTACTTATGCCCGCAATTTTCGTGCTCAATCAGGAAGTCTTCAAAATTACGAGATAGCCCCCTATATCTTTTTCTACATCATGACGTGTGTGTACATTTCATAATAGTCAGCCGAGTTATTAAGGGTTGTCAGAATAATTAATTAACTCATATTCACTTTTTAACCGACTTCAAAAAAGGGGGAGAACTCTAATTCTAATAACAAATAAAACTGCTTCTCATGATTGTTAGCAAAATATTTCAAACCGATCCATAAATGTAAGTGATATGCAGCCACAAACATCCGAAAATAATAAAATCAAATTGTAAGCCTCCTCCTTTTTTAAAAAGAGAACAAGCATCATATCAATAATCACACTTATTGAATGAAACGCGCGAATTGACAATAATGAAATACTCGAGGGTTCTTCTCAAGTTAAAACTATCATCATAGACAGACTGCCCGTCCGTCCATTTAACAGACGGCTGAAACTCATAAACTGAAACAGTTAGACCAGCTAAAATTATGAAAGAGTCTGTGTCACTATATATTTTGCTATAACCACAAATAAACATAAGACAAGGTACTTCATATACAATATTGTGTACATATGTCAGGCCTCTTGCTTCTTTTGCGCAACTAAAAAAGTACACACTGCTATGGTAAGGCACTCTTCGTCTGTGCGGTTGATTCGTACTTGACCGTTTTTTTGTTATAATTACTAACACTGAAATGTACAACTTAAACGCCTTAAAGATCATGATAGCAAATTGTACATAGCGGTGTTTAGTTACTGTTCGCAGGCTCATATCGATGTATTTGAAGTCTCTTTTAAGTTGCATTGGAGTTGTCACGTTCACGTTTCAATTACCTAACAAAGTGTAACTTTTTTTTAATGAAAATTAAGGACGAGACGAGCAGGACGCTCAGCTGATGGCAATTAAAACGCCCACAATGCAGTGCCGCTCAGAATTCTTGAAAACAACCGAAAATTCTGAGCGACACTACAATTGCGCTCGTCACCATGAAACATAAGATGTTAAGTCTCATTTGCCCAGTAATTTCACTAGCTACGGCGCCTTTCAGATCGATGTTTACACATTACTGCTTCACGGCAGAAATACCGGCGCCGTTGTGGTGCCCATAATCTAGCCGGCATCCTGCGCAAGTCCCACTGGCTATATTTATGTGAAAAAGGTGACAAAACATCGGCATCTAGGTATATCAAGATGTTAAGTTTCTTGGACAGCCGTTGAGCCTCCAAAGACGGTTGGCATATTAGCAACACCATGTTCCATATCCCACAATGATCTTAAATACCATAAAGCTCGTAAATAGATGACGCAAATTAAGATCGTTGTCTTTAAATACGATTTATTATTATTTATGTTCAGTTTTAGAGAGTGTGGGGTTCTCTATAAGACGTAATCATTTGGAGTTTCTAAAACAACTATAAGACTGACAGTGAAAATTTCATTTCCCATGGAAAAAGTTCATGTTTCAATTGATAACTAGACTTAACAAATAGTATAGTATTAGGGCCAATTCAGATTAATTTTAAGGAGACTCTTTTTGAATAGTATTATTTGAATATTTAAAGTAACGGACACTAGAGTAATTAATACATGTTTTTTTGCAATACCAAAATATATCTTTTCAAGATAATTATTGTTCTTATATCAATAATTATGGCAAGTGTAATATAGGTCAATCATCATACTATAATCGAATTCAGGCGAACAAGTCTGAAACAAATTAAATTATCAAATTTTGAAACAACAGAGCAATACCCAAACACGCAAAACGTAAAGTTATTTAAAGCAACAATTATTAAGACGTCTGTTGGTTCCATTAAATTTAATAGCATCGTTTAGCAATGCTCGGCTGCCTCATATAATTTCAAAGGAAACAGCTACTTGAAATATTTTTGATCTGAATGTACGGAGTGTTGGTTAAGAGGACAAGAGCCTGTTGCGTTTGAAAAGCGATAAAGATTCTTAATATGTTCGGGAACGTCATTTGTTTGACTACTGTATACAGTGTATATAACTACCACATGTTAAAACTGGGGGGTTTCAATTGGGCGATGATTCTGAATCTAATGGCACTGAAAATTTCAAAGAAAAATGATTAAATTCAAAGATAATTTTTATTTTTTTTTGAATATAAATGCAATTATATTTACTTCAATAAAAGCTATCTAATTACCTTTATTAATAGTTCCTAAAATTATACAAAAAGTACAATAATGTTTTTCTCCGCAACTAACGTAATTTCTGTACATTGTATTTAGATGCTGGCTAAAAAGTCTACAAAAAGCTTTGATTTTTTTTTCCAGCTATTATTCAGTAATCTGGTTACACCCTGTATATAAAAGGGTTACTGCTTGATGAATACGTTTAAGGCGCATGTTATTATGAGAGAACTTTTAGTATTTCGGAAAACTAAAATAATGTATTAATCACGACAAAATAAGCGTGACCACGGTTGACTAATGGTTGTAGTCCCAAATAATTAATGTTCAAATTTCAGTTATAATTGAATGAGTTAATCCATAATGTTAACAACACGACGAACAAACATAAACTTGTTATGTCTACTACTCGGTTGGGTCGAGTTAGTAAGTCTTTTGTTGGTATATGCTTCTACAATATGATCCAAGAAAATGTACAAAACAAATGTGTTACGAATTTAAAAGAATTGTTAAAAAACGTTTGTGTGGGAAAGGTTATTATAGCATAAACGATTTTCTTAATGACACTACGGACTGGGAATAAAGCGAACACCCTCAGGCTCTTTAATTATAAATGTTTATTGTACGATATCACATTGTAATCCATATTTTATATATAAAAAAAAGCCCGCTGAGTTTCTTGCGCCCATTCTTCTCAGGTCTGAGGCAGTCTCTTTTGAATGGGTGGTAGTTTTTGACGTTCAATTAGTGATATGAAATCCTATTTTGAATAAAAATATTTGAATTTGAATTGAAAGGCATTTTAATTACAATAATATATTTCAATTTATCGCGTAGCTCTAAAATGAGGTCTCTTGTGAGTCCTCGTGAGACTTTTCCACTGTCAGTACGTCTTTCAAGATCCCTTCCCTCAGAATCGCATTTCCATCCCTCAGCATCCAGTTTAAATTAATATTAATTCCCAAAGACGAAGCGACTTTCAAAATGAAATATACGATAAACAAGTAACGCAACGTAAGAAAAATTGTTTAAAACTATCAAACGGGAAAAATAATATGATTTATCTCCACTGATATCGGTGATTTTAAGTTTAAATAAAAACATTTTTTGTTTAACATAAATTAAAAGTAGGAGAATAATTGAAAACGGAAAGGATGCCGGCTATATTATGGGTACCACAACGGCGCCTATTTCTGCCGTGAATCAGTAATGTGTGAGCATTACTGTATTTCGGTCTGAAAGGCGCCTTAGCTAGTGAAATTACTTGGCAAATGAGACTTATATATAACATCTTATGTCTCAAGGTGACGAGCGCAGTTGTAGTGCCCCTCAGAATTTTTGGGTATTTCAAGAAACCTGAGCGGCACTGCATTGTAATGGGCAGGGCGTTTAAACTACTATCAGCTGCTAGACTTGCCCCTTATGGTCATAAAAAAATAAGCAATTCAGTATTTTCTTTAAAAACAACATGATATGATTATTAAGGAATTAGGGAACGTATTTTGACTGTGTCACGTTAATGTCATACATTTTTCAATACTGCTAATAAGTTAAATAAATAAAATAAATTCGAACCGTGGAAATAGTAAATTTAAAAGTTGTTCTTCTGTGGAACTTTGAAATAAGTTAAAACCTAAGTAAACAAAACAAATAAAACCGTTAATGGGTAAGTTTGACATTGCTCTTTTCACAATGCAAATTCAAACTCAAATATTTTTATTCAAAATAGGATGTGACATCAGTTATTGAAAGTCAAAAACTACCACTAATTCCAAAATGAATGCCTCAGACCTGAGAAGAACGGGCGCAACAAACTAAGCCACTTTTTTTTCATCGAATAAAATATGTGTACAAAGTTTTTATTGTACAATTAAACTAATTATTAAATAGCCTGAGGGCGGTCACTCCTTTACCAATGTTTGGTATCATTAAGAAAGTCATTTATGTTATAGTAACCTTTACCACACAAACTTATTTTAACAATTAACACAAAATAACTCGACTTAGCCGAGTAGTAGGCATTATAACTTTATGTCTGTTCCTGGTGTTAACATTATGGTTATGACAGTTTCTAGCAAATTCACTTATATGCCAATGAGTAATATTGAGTATAATAAATGTAATAATCACTTTTACTTGCTGAAATAATAGTATTCCTTTATTTTGTGATAATTTTATATACAAAGAACTAAGCTGGAAATAACAGTAAAATAAAATAATTCGTACAATGAATATAAGGTGTTATTGTTTTAAACTCTAAAAGGCTTCAAATTCGAATCTTTCTATGCAATTTCGAAACTTTTAGTATGTAACAACAGTTCTCAACTTTTTATAAAGTTAGCCTCTTTTGTTGAAAACAAGCTATTCAGAGCAAAGTAACAAACAAGTTAAGTGAGTTAATGTATTAAATTATTTTAGTTAGCGAACATATTGTTAAGAACGTAGTTTTTGGTACTCTACTTAGTACAATTCAGTTAGGACTTCCAAGTGTAAGTGAATTATCCATGGTTGAAATTAAATATTTTTCTGTAAGTGGATTCTTGGATAAAGTTTTGAAATATCTTGACACTGTCTTTCAGTGAAGAAGGTTGATTTATCCAGTATTATTTTGTTTGTCTGTTTATCCAAAACTTTAAGACGGCTTTTAGTCGTTTCGTTATAAGATTGGCATTTTTTTTCGAGCAGGACGTTCAGCTGATTGTAATTGATACGCCCTTCCCATTACAGTGCAGTGCCGCGCAGGATTCTTGAAAAACCCAAAAATTCTGAGCAACACCGCATTTGCGCTCGTCAACTTGAGACATTAGAGGTTAAGTCTCATTTGCCCAGTAATTTCACTAGCTACGGCGCCCTTCAAACCGAAACACAGTAATGTTTACACATTACTGCTTTAAGGCAGAAATGTTCGTCGTTGTGATACCCATAATCTAGCCGGCTTCCTGTGCAAAGGAGCCTCCCACTGGTATGGCATGTCAAACGAGTTCCAATCTTAAAAACCTTGGTTAAAAAAAGTACTTTTAAGTAAATTCTATAAATTATGTGTATGTTGACGTAAATTAAGGTTACGATGCAGTTATGAGCCGGACACGGTAGAACATTTGTGTAACGGTAGTTAAGGACTAGGAGTTTAAAAGGAACCTAAACTTATTGCAACAAAACAAGGAATTATAACATTTTCAACCAATTTAAAAAAGGAGGATAACTCAATTTTTATCCATCCTTTATCCTGTTTGTTATTATATTATAACATCTTTGATATTAAAAGCGATTCATGGGTAACGCTTAGCTTTAAAATTTATTTTTATTTCAAAATAATGGAATAATGGACACACAGGATTGTGCCGATGTGCGTATTTTCTTCTAATATTAATCTCATTTGTAAGTCAAAGAAAATACGTTAATATAATAGTTACGCAGACATACGTTAAGGGTAAACATTAAACACGCAAAAAAGGTGTTTTTAGACAAATTTGATGGTTAAAATATAGCATTTGGAGCTATGAACACTTTTTAATCCTGTTATAATCCCCTTAAGTCTTATTTGTAGGTTTCTAATGCTTGCTGTTGGTTATAGTTAACACTCGAGAGTCTTTTTGAACTACCACTTTTCTTTGCAGTTAAACAAGTTTTTTCGCATGGAATGACGCATTTATTTAGTACTTCTCTCAGAAAAGTTATTCTTATAGCTTGTACTTTTTTGTGTACATAAATTTATTCAGATTTGTCATAACTAGCGAGGATTGTAGGCATATAAACTGTTAAAATGTTATGTTTAACACGCAAGAATTTCGAAAATATTGGCTTTGTTGTATAGATGGCTGGCCGACAGCCGTGTACTTATATCGCTCAAGGTCGCTGGCATTTAGTGTCACCTTAAGCTGGTAATTGTTCGGTAATTTTGCCATAGTGAGGACATTTATTGTCTCTCTCGTTTTAATTCAAATAACTCGGATAAGTAAACACATCTAAAACAAGTGCCCTGTTCGTAGTATGCACCTGTACAAAACAATAGTCGGTTTAAGGCCACCGCATATTAGGCCAGCGATAAAACAAACATGTATGTATTATCTACTCGTAAGTGGTTGTTTGCAGAATAGAACTAGTAAATACAGAGTTTCAGAGAATCGCACAAACACCGCTTTCATATCTATGTTCGTGGTGTGGCACAGTGAGTGTTTACCGACATGTAAGTACTGGCATGACAGGAGTAAGTAGGTATGTTTAGCGCTTCAAAAATAACTCAAGATATTTAGGTATAGATATAGGTTATGGTCACACTTTTGCCTACGTGTCATTTTTAGTAAGACACTGATTTCTCCGCCCCACTATTGTTATCTACAATATTCCTTCCGTGCCTTCGTAATGTAAATTTGTCTGAGATTATTATGAAACGAACTGAATTCTTAAAACGAATAATTTGGTTGTTAATTTACTATAAATTATCTATAATACTAGCTGTCCCAGCAAACGTTGTATTATCGATATTAAAATCGCGATACAAAAGTAACTGTTTAGCGTAGATGGGTGAAAATTTTAAGTTGTATGTATTTTTTAATGCTGACTCATAATCAACCAAATTAAAAAAAATTTAAAAAGAAATTCGCGTGGACCCACCACCCTTAACATGTAGGGGGATGAAAAATAGATGTTGTCCGATTCTCGGACCTACCCAATATGCACTCAAAATTTCATGAGAATCGGTCAGACCGTTTCGGAGGAGTTCAAAGTTTAACACCATGACACGAGAATTTTATATATTAGATTATAACTATGAAAACCACTAGCGCCAGTAGTTATATCGAATCAAAGCAACCGCATTGGCTTCAGTATCATGTAAGCTTGTATAAATAGTTCAAATTCATAGGCACTTCTATTCCGTGGCTTAGAGGATTCGTACAATCTCAAGTGTTTCAACTATTTACATAATCTGTTTGTATCAATGAAAATGTATGTTCAATACTTTATTTAATTCAAAGTGATTTAATATAGGCACAGTAATAAGATTGTATCGAATAAAAACTTATTATCTTTCAAATAGCGTTAGTTTTTGTATTCCTTCTGCTCGCACTCGTTAGTTATTTTACACTGCTATTGTATAAAAAATTGTTAAAATGAATAAATGCTTCAAATTAATGTATTCTTATCAACAGAACGTTGAGAATTAGTGACTTTTATTAGAAATAGGTAACACATTTTACCAGTGGGAGGCTCCTATGCACAGGATGCCGGCTAGATTATGGGTACCACAACAGCGACTATTTCTGCTGTGAAGCATTATTGTGTTTCAGTCTGAAGGGCGCAGTAGCTAAATTAGTGGGCAAATGAGACTTAACATCTTATGTCTCAAGGTGCCGCTCCGAAATATTGGGATTTTCAAGAATCCTGAGCGGGACTGCATTTTAATGGACAGGGCGTATCATTTACCATCAGCTAAACGTCCTGCTCGTCTCGTCCCTTATTATCATAAAAAAAACACACATCAGCCTAATTCATTAAGAAATCAACTGCAGTTTTTGCCTCAATTGTACAAAATGCTTGAATATATGGTAACCAATTATAAATTGTGATGACTAGAAACTATCAAAACATATTTTCTAAGCCAGAGAAGGAAAAACAAACGCACGTGTCTACTGGTGACAAGTAATGCAAGCGGCCCACACTTTCAATCAACAAACCACGAACCATGAAATAATAAAAGCAGTGATGCCCCTTGAGTACTGAGAGACATGGTTGATAATAATATATTCTATGATTATATTATATACAAAACACCAGTGGGTAATCCTAAAACAATATCAATTATTACAAAAATAATTTCAAATTTTACAAACATTAAAACGAAACTAACATTATTTCTACCGATATTTTTGTCAGCCCACATGTAACACAGTACATATTTGCAATTTTAGAATAAATTGATTACAAGCGACCTCAAAACGTATTTTATTTAAATAAGTAATGCGCTAGAAATATCAATTTATACTGATAATGTTACTGAAACTACGGTTCATTTCAATATCCAATATAATGACATATATGTAGAACAGTCTCGTCTGATCGTTAAAAAAATCACATGAAGTAAATTCTGTTAAGGTCGTGAATCACTACGCCGAGTTCGCCTCTAGGTAGCACCGCAACTGAGGAAATTACATCAGATCAAACTCACAGCCTTACAGCCTTCTGAAGCTGAAATGGACGCAATATTTTTTTATTTATAGACTTTTAACTAATCCGATCAGAGTCTAATGAAGAAAAATTTTTGAAGCTTTCCGTATGGATCAGTTGTTCATGTTCGACTCTCTGATATTCAATATGCTTTTGCATAGAAACCTTGGTAATATACAAATTAAATATGATAACATAAATATATAACATAAAAATAAAACTATATCAAACCGTACTTACCCACAATTAAATCCGCAAACAGGGATCGAATGGATTGGGCTGACTTCCATGGGTGACTTCGTATTTTGAGTGTGATTGCTGGTATAATCGCATTATCACAAGAGTCGGCTCAGGCATATATGGTTTGAGAAATGTGGGAGACATGCACAGAGAACCGTTGTACTTTTTAATGTCCAATGAAAACACAGGTGGCCGATCAGCTTTCTGTCTGTCTTCAGTGATAAAGCTCTGACAGTGATAGATGGTCAGCGGTGTCATCTTCTGTAGTCAAGACAAAGGTCCAAGGTAAGGGCAAACAGAGTGTCCAGAAGATTAACTTCTCCCTTACTAACCAGGGTGTAATTGGCCATTCAAAGCGACGGTAGAATTGGATGGCTGAACTTCCACGCCCGAATTCTAAATAACATACCGTGGGTACTGGAGAACATAAAATTTTGTTAAAGTATACTATTCAAAGAAAAAAGAGAAATGGATCTGATTTAAAGGTTACGTTTGCTAAGAATATTACTATTACACAGGAATACCTACGTTCAAATAAAGCTATTTGAAACTGATATTAATATCAAACTACCTACACTTGGAACAATATTGAACCTTTAATACAAATTCAGAGAAACTAAGTGCAGACTGAGCGATATTAATTTCCTATTCCAAACGAGAGACTCGCTGCCAGTCCGCGAAAATCGAAATTTCCAGTTTTAAGGATATTGCAATTAGTCAGTTTTAGCTTGAGGACTTTGAGAGGGGAATTTTCGAAGTGTTTATTAGTTAATTAGAAATCTATATTTAAAAAGTCTTCTTTCAGGGGAAAATCTTTTTATAGTCATAAGATAAGTTTACCAATTTTAAGAATCAAGAATGTTTTTACTTTTCTTTATCCATACTAACTCGTGCTATCAAGTGTAACAAAAGGTGTATTTTTTCACTTTATTCGTTATTTTTTTTATAATCACCTCCATTGAACTTATCTACATGACTATCGATGACTTGATGAGAATCTCTAGGCAAGTTCAGTACTTTCTAGTTGGGAATTTAAATTATTTATGTGGCTACAACTGTGACTAACAAGGAGTTGTAACTTTATGCTGTAGTTGGTAATATCCTTTCCAAGTTTTCACTAAGGAATTAAATTTGGAAACGTTGCAGTATCTGTACATTACTGGACTTTGTTACACCCCATAGTTGAAGTAGGTCTTTTTTAAGGAGAAGAAGGACAAACGAATACATATATGGGTCACATAGTGTATCATATATGTTAACCGCAGCCTATAGTTGTAAGACCAGATGAATTGCAAGAGTGTTTCCGTCCAAATAAAGTTTGGGTTACACGTACATACGAATTCGGATACGAATGTCTCATTCATATTGGTACGTGACGGGCAAGGATCGAACCCGATTTGAGATGCGTCCGATTATCTTGAACATTACTCGCACGCATGTGTCACATGAATGTGTTAAAGTTTGCCCCATATGTTTTTTCGGCAAATATAATATTTAACAACTAATACCAGTGGGACGCTCCGTTGCACAGGATGCCGGCTAGATTATGGGTACCACAACGGCGCCTATTTCTGCCGTGAAGCAGTAATGTTTAAGCATTACTGTGTTTCGGTCTGAAGGGCACCGTAAAATTACTGGGAAAATGACATATTTTAACGTCTTATGTCTCCAGGTGACGAGCGCAATTGTAGTGCCGCTCAAAATTTTTGGATTTTTCAAGAATCCTGAGTGGCACTGCATTGTTAGGAGTAGGGCTTATCAATTACCATCAGCGGAACGTCCTGCTCGTCTTGTACTTTACTGTCATAAAAAAATAATAGATTAAAATATAATTGACTTTTAGATAGTTTATTCGGGTAATATTATTACATAAAGTTGATAGGATGAAGAAAGTTATTCAAACATCTAGCAAATGCATAATTTGATTCAAAGTAATGTTTGCCTCGACTCCTCGTCTTAACTTATCATTGTAATTTGGGGAATTCGGAACTTTTCGCTGAAATTTCCAGACTTGAAGATTAAAGCCCACGAGTTGTTGGAATTCTAAATAATATCTTGTTCATATGGTGCCTCTGGATTCGACATCCATTATATTATATTATATAACGATATAGTTGTGCCCGCAGTTTTGTCTCCGTATAAATTTTGCAATATACTTATTCACAAGAGAAGTTAAAATTGGCATTTCAAAAGCTTTATGTACTCAGTAGGGCCGACAGTAGTTCACTTCAAGCAGCAACTATTTAAGGCGCTAATTCGGCCTCCCATGGAATAATGTTCCAACCCCGGAGCGGGCGCTGAGGCAGTGTGGGTTCTCTCTATAGCACGGGGAGTGCTCAGAGCAGTTTTTATTTTTATTTGCAGAGGGTGGGTATTTCGCTAGTCCTGATTGGTAGTCCTAGTAACACCGCGTCCAGAATTGAGCTAATGTGTTCGCTACTCATACTTATAGCTTGTCTTCAAGCCATGCCGTACTTACGAACCGCAGTATCTTCTTGACCCGAGTATTACAAACAGCATCTGGGAGTAGGGTATAATCGCCAAGGATGGTGTTAAGCTTATGCATTAGTGGGCCGCAATTGCAGAGGAGATGAAGACGCAGAGATCTGAACGGGACAATACCAGCATCCAAATTCCACCACCGGCCACATCGTCAAAATGCAAACCTCCTCGAGCATCTTCTGGCATTCTACAACAAGGCGATTTGCGAGGGACGTTATGCGTCGCGCAGCCACTTTGTAGGATCCTTTTAACGGCTGCAGTTTTCCCGATACGACTTAGGACCTTCTAACTTAGAGAATACTACCAACTTAAAGGCCAGCAACACGTCTCTAGACCCTTAGTGTTGCGGATGCCTATGGGCAGTAGCTGTAACATTTCTCATCACGTGAGGTTTTTGCTTATACATTAATTTCATAATCTAATAATTCATTTCTAATTTTTAAGCGCCGTTAAACAGTTTATTTATTGTGAAATTTGTAAAATTTTTGTTGTTATATCAAATATAAACAACAAAAATGTATAGAAATGCGTGAATAACGTCTAAAAGGCATTTTTATTGCATACAGATATATTGAAGAATCCATAAAACATTAACATTTTAAGAACTCCGCGCAAAGACACAGCTACATAAGTTTTAATTTAAATATGAGAGAGAATATTTAATCTTATTTGATTGACGCCTGTTTAATTACTCTCCATTAAAAAATCACAATTCATTCCAGGCATTAAGACTAATTTGGAATGCCCAAGAAACGTCAGGTTAAATTGAATTTTAGAAACCGCCTCACCGTTACCAGCCTTTTTATGAAGTAATTAAATGTTTTCTTTGATGTGGGAACTGTTGGCTTACCTGGAACAAAATATAATATGATTAATTCGAATATCGCGTTATTGTGGTCCGTAATTATAGCTCGTATTAGCACATTAATTATAGGTTGGCATATATTTGCTGAGGCTATTCTGGGAAAAGGGTTAGATGTAGTACCTTAAGTAATCATATCAGATAATTTTTACCTGAAATATACGTGTATATACATAAAAGCCTACTTTCAAAGGGTAGGTATGGCTCTGACACACTTGCCGTCTTCCACTCGCAACACATCTTTAACAAAACTCACCTATTCTAAATACTATTATTCTATTGAAATTTTTATATATACAATTTACACCAAGGCCGCTTTTCTCAACACTTTTGTCTACATCAACTTCACCACAATTTTGTGTGGTCAATTGGTTTTAATACATTCTCTCTACATTACTTCGTATCTAATATTAAGATATAAACACCAAACTGATCGTGAAATTTCACCTCTTACCACTTTTGCCCACATTGGCCTTTTAAATTTATGTGGTCAATTTAATTTCATATATCCTTAACAATTTGTTATTTTTTAGGCGATATTTCTTACTTTTGGGATTAATTAAATTAAATTTGTAACCAAAATTTATGAACGATACGGGACTCGCCCGCGACCTCTCAGGTTCCGTCCGAGCGCTCTTCCAACTGAGCCAACTGTTCGAGTTGAACAACTATATAAATTTTGGTTACAAATTTAATTTCAGACATCCTATCTAGATCTCTACACATCTCATCTTAAGAAAATATACGACGTCATCGTAGAATGTACGCCTAGATCTCTTTTTCAGCACTTTCATTCACATTTCCCATAAAAAATTGGGTAAAAATTGGGTAACAATTTACTTTTGTCAATCCTCTGTACACGACTACACTATTATTTATCAATTTGAGATAAACAATCCGAACTTCTCATCGTATATTTTTAAATACGGCATTTTCTATAGCTTTAAAGCACTACATATGTTCGTATTTGATGTGAAATCTTGATACATCCACGCCATCATCAGCAGAAAATAATTTTGACTGAAAATAGTTAGTTGATGTTAGATGGACTACGACGATGACGTCATCCTAGGGTCCTTTTTACTGGTAGAGAACTATTACAACTTCAGAACAATAGACTACATAGATAATACATATAAGCGAATAGCCATTGCAAAGTTCGTAAAATATTATATAGTAAAGAAATAAACGAAAACAGTAATGATATTTTTCAGCATCTATATCGAGTCGGTATAACAGCTAAATCAAAGACGCCGTCCGGAAGCTCGATAAGATTCCGACTTAAAATTGACGATAAATCACTGCGTAATTATTATTGCGCAAGCAGCTGAACATCTCCGACTTTGTACCTGTTTAGACAGCCAATTATATTCCTGAGAATGAAAAAGTTTTACAATGTAGCATGAGAATCTGACGACCTTTTTTAACAAATTTAAAATTATGTAATTGTTCACACGAGCGAGCGAAAATTTCTGTTGAAATATAAGACGAAATCAATATTGCGATGTTCCACAATCAAATCAATCTATTTCTATGTTTTCTTTTTCTATGTTCTGATTATAAATACCGAAAGCTCTGGTGATTCTTTGATAGGTTCCGTTTAAGACAATTTGAACAATTCAAGTAGCTTCTCTAGCCCCAGCATCTTCTCCGTAAGATATGCGCTTCATTTCTTGCTCTGCTTGTTATATTAACTTCACCTATATAGCAAAAGTATAATGGCTATATGAAGTACGCTTTCTTGTGATTTTAAAAAAATCAAAAGAATTGAAATCACAAACTAACGATCTCTCCCATGAGTAATATATATTAGTTTCATTTTAACACAGAAAAAAAATCGTAGTAAAAAGTGACAAAGTATTTGAGTCTCTTTCTTGAATTATTAATATAATTTACGAATGTACGCATATAAAACCACTCCATCTAAAGTTCCTAAGTCAAATAGAGCAATTTGGTGTATTTGCTCCTGGGTTACCGCTCCAGACTTATTAAGTCGTTTACAAAATTATGTGCTATTTTAAGCATTCAATGTCTATTAAATGGAAACGATTACAAGCAATTGATCAATGTGCCAATGAAACAGAATAGTACAGGATAATATACTTAGATTGTTGTTCCTTTTTGCACTGTGCAATTATTTGGGCATGATGATATTTGGGTATGGCAAAATGTTAAAATGATATAAGACATGACTGTAAATTTTGGTAAATAATTAATAATAGTATAAAAAAGAAGACAGTAATCAGAAAAATAGAAGAAAAAACTTGGTATGATACTTCGATTAGTTGAAAATAGACATTGTCGATGATAACAGGAATAGGGATAACGATCTAGCTAATACCTAAAATAGAGAAAAAAAAGGCTGAGTGCGATTAAATTTTCATTTCAAACATTCGACGTCAAACCCGATCATAGCACCAAATTTGAAATCAAATAATATTAAGAAAACAGCCAAGAATACATCAACCAAAAATAACAATATCAACTAAAAATAAATAGTAGCAACAAATTTTATCTGCCAGGCATTATAATAGGATAAAGTAAATAAATATTATATGTTTATTTATTTTCTTTTGTTATACTCGCTCTGATAGCTTTCATTACTTGAAAATAATAGTGGAGATAATCCATATCTAGAATTTAATATCAAAGAGATGGAGCCAACACAATCAGGCAGAAACGAGCCCATAAATCTGCAGGTCAACAACGTTTACGTGCTGTAAATCATAAGCAACGCAGAGATTGCTAGTTATTGAACTATACATCACAATGTTTACTCTGAGCTATATTAGCCACAAAAAGTTACTACTATTTATATTTTGTAGCAAATACGATAGTTTCGAGTTAGTGTTAGCCACTGGGAAGATTCTCAGCACAGGAAGCCAGCAAGATATCTAGCAGCTTTGCCGGGAATCAATAGTTTATACGATGCCTATTTGTGTTTTGTTTGGATTTTACCTAAGAATATCTTAACATATCTCAAGCTGAGCGTAATCGAGGGGTCACTCAGAATTTTAGAATTTTCGAGAATCCTGATCGGCACTGCATTGAAATGTCAGGCTTGACTCGTCACTTCTTTTTATAAAAAGGATGGTTTTTACCAGTTGGAAATTCCATTACTTAGTGTCAGCTGAATGGTTACCATATCTGCATGGGCGCTGTAGAACTTACTGGCCATAAATCCCAATGTGATTGGTGGCACTATAATATTATTATATAGCTCTACCTGGTATGTTAAGAGGATTTTCCATTTTTGGATTATACAAAGTCAAAAGTAGCGAAGTAAGCCCAATCGTTAATAGAACGCAGTTTTTCACTGTATCGTCTACATCTACTTTGGTTTTGTCTTTAAAGAACGCCATAACTGCAACTTCAAAAAGCCTATAAATGACTATTCCTTCTATTCCTAGGCCTCCTGTTGCAAATCCACGGAAGGAAATCAATAAAGTTCCATATTTTGCGGGGAATATCCCAAAGCATTTAGTTACGGTTGGGATGTTATCCATATTTCTTCAGAATAATTGATTGGTAATTTAGTAATTTTTAATTTTAGAAAAACACGTTTTCGATAATACTCCGCTTATTGCCTCACCCAGTATCTGAAATTCAAAATGTCAAAATTTGCATTAAAGTATAGGCAGTTGTGATCACTTACGATCCTGGAGACCCGTTTGCTGTTCTTGTTATTCCACAAGAAAATGTAAAAACAACGGATAGTAAAAGTTGTAATACGAGTTAAAATTTATTTCATTTTAAACAACCACACTCCTTGTCGACTTCGTTTAAAAGGAAGAAAAAGCGAAACAACTTGTGAAAGAATCGCCGCATACAAAGCAAGGATACCCAAAAGCGTTTTCCATAAAACATAGTCGTAATCAGTTTTAAAATGCAACACTAAACAATGAATAACGAACGCATTGTGTCGAGGCCACAGAGTGATAAAACGAGCCTTAACTCGTAATAAATCTGAATACATCCAACTTTCAAGAACACCATTATTTTTAATATTGTTTCGACTTTTAAAACCTTTTGTTCTTCGGATTCTAGGCGGAGGATTCACTTTGAGTTTGCTAAAGGAATTATTGACGACTTAGATACGTAAGTAAAACAGAATGGTGGACTTTAGCTCAATTGATGTAGACGAGAATGGATTCGGTTTGATCACGATATATCTTTATATGTATGTATATATATATATCATGAAAATGGTCTTAGTTTGATATTATATATAATATATTTTTTATTATTTATAAATATTTGGCTCTATCACGCCTTAACTACCACCATTCGATGCGAAATTTATCCTAGATAGTTTACAATTCTTAACAGTTTTATTTCAAAGCCTTTGAGTTCATTTTCTTATAATAATATTGCAATGAAAACTATTGAATAAAAAAAATAGCAAAAAAGCGACCAACTTCAAAAACACTATTCCAAAACAATTAATGTATGATTATTGATGATGTATATGCACTAAAAGGTATAAAATTAATTTCGTATTTTTATACAATCTAATTAATTAATCTTATTCTAGTTACGGTTATTGTTATTTTTGGAATCGCGGCCCCGCTCTCGCCTCCTCACGCCGCGTGTGCGACTCAAACACATCTCACCTATAACTATGTATGTACATAGTTACAAACCTACATTGGCTGACACCAGTGTTTTTTAAATTCGGTTGGTATTTTGTTAATTTTTGATTTTTAGTGAATTTGAAGGACACTTTGTAACAATTTGTTTAAATATATGTAGATATACTAAATTTTACAATACAGCAATGAACGTAAGCGTTTTGCAATTTGATTACAGACAGTTGGAAATTCTGCCACAGATCGTTCCCTTACTGTAATCTCATTATCACAAACTAATCAAAACTCTCACCAAACTACCTTTGAAGTATATCCTTTACAATAAAAAAGAATCATCGAAATCGGCCAGTCGAAAGTTTTGAGGTAACAAACATGAAAACAACATACCGACGAATTGAGAACCTCCTCCTTTTTTGAAGTCGGTTAAAAATTATGTATCATTTCATATAATTGGTTCCGTAAGATCGTACAAGATATAAAACATAGCTTAGAGCGTACTCTCAACTGAAAGGCTGACAGCTCGATTCATGACTTCTGGTGTTGAGAATATCCATCCTCATCACATCCCATTACGTGAGCCCCTTGTCCGTTAGCCTCCTCTTATGCAAGAAGTGCAAGACATCTTGTTGAAGACATCTCAAGTTCATCATCACCTTATCCATTACAATAAAGTCAGGCTCAGGAAACTTGATAAGCCCAAAATTTTGAGCGTCAATGGGATTCAGCTACTCTCAGTACCTCAGTCATTTCACCAGCTAAGGCAACGTTCAACGCATGCTGTATTCGCTTACTACTGACAGTAGACATTTTGGGGTTGGCAATCGTTGAACTTATTACTCTGTAAATTTTTTTGTCATCGAACTATTTCGGTTTATGAGATACGGCCTGCTGACAGGCAAACTGAAGTTCGGCGAGCGAAATTTTAGTACTAAGGTCACTGTTGCTTAATGGTTAGTTCGGGTACGGAACTCTATAGATTGATAAGTTTTATTCATATCGTATGAAAACTCACGATGGTGACAACAAATCATATATTTTGATTTGTTGAAACCATAGGAGAGATTATAGGCGGCAGCTCGCGGTGGTGTATTCATAAGTTCAACAGAAATTGGTACGTTTTAATACAAAGGCCATAAAGTTGCAAGGTATAATAATGGCAATAAAACTAAGATTATGTTATAATAATTAACGCGAAGTAAAGTTATTCCAAGTTTAAAACGTTTTGTCTTTATCTTACCTTTGTCACTACAGAATTATATGACAGGGAGAAGTAATTTTAAACTTGGAGTAACTTTACACTGGCTTTATTAATAAGACAGAGAGTGTGTAAATTTTGCTATACTTATGAGGGCTCGAATTTCGATATATTTTATTAAAAATATAATCCTTTTTATATGTTTTTAGATCGAATCGTCACATATATAACTAATAGCTGTGCTAACAGTGAGAATAAACGTCATAATCCTAAACGAAACAATTTTTGGCGACCACGTTGGCTCGCGTGATATTCAGAAAAAATATGAAGGTCCTAAGCTAACAGATGATGATGGCTATCCGTCTTCATTTGAACAGGCCTTCGAGGGTGGAATTCATAACCCGGATAACGTTTATTTTATAGGCAGATCGATCCAGGACTGTTAGCCATACTGTAAACGAAAAATAATCGTGCTAAACAATATGGATTTCAATATGAGCCGTCGCAACGATTTTGTTAGTAAAGTTGTATTTACACATGAAAATTACTATTCTCAGCGTACAAATGAGAAAATAAGGACAGAGTACCATTGTTTATTTGGAATATTTATTCGACTTTAAGATTTTTTTTAAAAGAATAACTATTTATGAACGAGGAGAACAAACTAGCGTAAGATCTTATTGGTAAAGTGATTAGTGTCGTCCATACTGTATTTCAACAACAGAGAAAACACAAGAGTATTGTTGGCTTTGAATGTATGCGCGTTTCTAGAAGGTGACCAAATCGATCTCGTAATACCACGAAACGAAACTCATTTCACAGTATGGTGGTATACAGTGGAAGATAGAAGAACCTTTATGAAACGCTGAACATCAAGACGGAAAGGATCATACCGGAGTTTGTGGCATGTGGTGCGTACATTTCTATAATGTTTATAAACTTTGTAGAGTTTAATGATAAAATATGGTGACTCAGCGGAAATCGATTCAAAAATATAGGATTAAAAACAATTCTTAAAATTTGCAAATGAACTCAGAACTTAGAACACACACACCCGCACATTGGAGAGGCGGCCATCTTGTTTCTAGAGAGGCGTGAGGGGAGGCCATTCAATTCAATCGTCAATCGGCACTGAGAGCGCAACCACGTTCGGCGGACGCTTTATTTTAAAATCAATCTTAATGTAAGATCAAATACTCTGATAAGGGTGAAGTCCCTTTAAATATTTATTTATTACTCACCAGAAAACACGTTGGAACATTACCAAATATTAAAGCCTCTAAATTTTTTCCAACTAAATAAGAATAATTTATTTCACATAAAAACCCTTCTGCACGAGGCTTAAAGTAGGCCGGGCAAACCTTATTGTACATAAAAATTGTGATATTATATATTATGTTATATAATATATATAATTATGATATTATTATGACTAAGATGTGTATAGGAATATTCTAAAACTAAACAAATATAGAACACTTTTATTTTAACAGACTTCAAATATCAAAGTTACATTGAAAATTGAACTGAGAGTTTCATAAAATCCTTTTATTGTAAAGGATAAATAAAATCACAAGCAGAGGAAGTAAGGAGTATTAAATTAAGGCCTGTATGTTATTGCGAAAATCGTTTGTCGTACACCAAAGAAACTAACTCTTTAATACTATACACGACCTCAACGTAGTGAAAGAGATTTCATCCAATTTTCCATCTCACGAACTTTATACACTTTGTAAAAATTGCGCCAAGCTTTGCTGTAAACGTTTGTGTAAAAACAATAAAAATATAAGTACTTTTCATTAAAATTACATTTTCCATAAAAAAAATAACATTTAAATTACAAATTCAAATTCAATTTATTTATTGCATGCAAATGACGCCAGGAAAAAAGATTTTTTTTTCTGGATATATAATCTGTGGCATGGCAATCTGCCTGGGAACAATAACCCACAATGTGGACGAATTTCTAGTCTGTTTCACTCTGTGTAAATCATATTTAAGTGGTTAAATGATAATGTAATAATCTTTTGTGACTTTACACAAATTATCTAGCACCAAACCAGGCATAATGTGTAGTATTATGTGAGCAAGACAACAATTTATTTCATACAATAAATGTTTATTATTTAAATAAATGTATGTACATAAATGAAAACTCATCCATATTCGTCATATAAATGTTAGCATGTACCGAAGTGCGAACCCAGGACATCTGGTATCTGAGCTAGGGGAGTAAGAGGCTCCTTTGCACCGGATGTCGGCTAGATTTTGGGTACCAACGGCGCCTATTTCTGCCGTGAAGCAGTATGTGTAAGCATTACTGTGGTTCGGTTTGAAGGGCGCCGTAGCTAGTGAAATTACTAGGCAAATGAGACTTGACTTTTTCAATAATCATTTCAATAATCTTGAGTGGCACTACATTGTAATGGGTAGGGCGTATTAATTACCATCAGCTGAACGTCCTGCTCGCCTCGTCCCTTATTTTCATAAAAAAAGCTAGGCCGCACGGAACCGAACGTCGTATAACGTTTTATCGTAACGTGACGATTTCTTTAGTAAATTCTTACCCCAACGGTGAACTGCCAAAATTATGTTTCACCTTATCAGGTATTTATTCTTATGTTATGTGACGAGCGTATAGACGAAAAAAGTGTGCAAGAGAGAAGAACTATTTTAACGTAGACACTGAAAGACAGAAAAGGTAAGCGAATCTAATGTTACTGTAACTAATTTTATTTGACAAGTTATAAGCAGTCAACCATGCTTGGCATTAGATACTTAGTATTTTGAATATTTAATGACTAGCTATCGCACTCATTAAAAAATTGGTCACTCATTATCGAGCTGCCGGGTCGTGTATACGCTAGTATATTCAAAAACAATAATACACACACTTGTACGAACGTGGTATCTTAGTAGTAAAGTTTCCAAAAATAACCCTCCGGGCACGAAACTCTAATATAATACTTCTACAAGGATAAAAGAAAGTGTAATTAAACTGAAACAAGAACGTTCTAGAAAGACAACCTTGAGGGAAAAGATGCCAGATACCAGTGGGAGGCTCCTTTGCACAGGATGCCGGCTAGATTATGGGTACCACAACGGCGCCTATTTGCCGTGAAGCAGTTATGTGTAAGCATTACTGTGTTTCGGTCTGAAGGGCGCCGTAGCTAGTGAAATTACTGGGCAAATGAGACTTAACATCTTAAAATGTCTCAAGGTGACGAGCACAGTTGTAGTGCTGCTCAGAATTTTTGGGGGTTTTCAGGAATCCTGAGCGGCTGACTGCAATGTAATGAGCAGGGCGCATCAATTACCATCAGCTGACTGTACTGCTCGTCTCGTCCTTTATTTTCATAAGAAAAATGCCCAAGAGGAAGACCACCAATACGCCTACAGGATTACAAGTAAGTAATACATTAACATAGAAAAAGTCTTAAGCTAAGTTTACATATAATAACATTGATATAATAATTATAATAAAAGGTCTAATAATAATAATATAGCCTTTATTTTTTTTTTATTATAGATCTTAACTAACATAGATAACTAACAATACTCTGAAACAAACATAAAACATTAAATCAAAATAACTTATTCTAGTATTTGTATTTTTTTTTGTGGATCTGTTTGCTTCGATCGAATCGATAAAGGCCTTCTCTAACCGTTTCCATTCATGTCTTTCTTGAGCCACTCTGTTCCACGTTGCTCCTTCCTTGGGGTCTACCTCTTGTCCTTTTCCCCTCCCTGGGATACCATAAAAGGATATAATAAAAGGTCTAATAGATGAATAATAAAATAAAAAGGGTTACGAGACAAAAAAAATCTATGTGGCCAAGATATGGCCACAGATCGCATCAGCAAAGGCACCACTGTGGTAGAAAACACTTAACACACAAAAGAAAAAATTAAATTTGTTAATATTGTTGAATAAAATGAAATGTTGGGACGGATAAATTAGTTGACCAGATGATTAATAAATACGCGTCATACAAAAGTATCTGTGAAAATATTGTAAAATGACTTTAAAAAGTACATTGGCCTGTGAAATATAAAATTACGAGGAAATAAATCTGTCTGAAAACGCTTTACGTCGTTACGTTGAAAGGAATATTATTCTTTAACGCTCGAATACGCTTTTGATGTGTGACGTGCCGTATTTTAGACCATCACTGTAAGGTTTTATTTCCAACTTCAATGTTAAAAGGCCTGATAAAAATACGTTTCTCTTTAGATAATAAGAGGAGATAATACAACAGTATGACCTTATATAGTGTTAAAGTAAGCCTGAGACTAAATATATTTTGGTGTTCGCTCATTTTGGTGTTCATGCGCATGTCCACTGATCGCCCGTGGTATTGTCCAAACTTATATCTCCACCACGATAGTTTCAAATTCAAGATGTGACATCACTTATTGAAAGTCAAAAAAAACTACCACCCATTCCGAAATGAATGCCTCAGGCCTGAGAAGACTGAGCGCAACAACCTAAGCGGTCTTTTTTTTTTCATTAAAAAATCTGTTTACAAAGTAATATTGTAAAATTAAACATATTATTTAATAGCCTGAGAGCGGTCGCTCCATTTACAATCTGTGGTATCATTAAGAAAGTAATTGTTGTTATAGGAACCTTTACCACACAAACGTATTTTAACAATTCTTTTGAATAACGTAATATTTTGTTTTAAACATTTTCTGGGATATTGTTGGAAAAGCACATACATCGCAAAAGACTTACTAACTCGACTTAGCCGAGTAGTAGGCATTATAAGCTCATGTCTGTTCCTGGTGTTAACTTTGTGGTTATGACAGTTTCTAGCAAATTCACTTATGTGCCTATGAACATACATTACATTATCAAGAATATATTGAGAAGCAACAGTCAAGATGTTAAATTGAGCTGCATACCATTGCTCAATATTTGAAAGAGCTACCACGCCGCTTGTTGGATAAGAAGCACCTCTAACACCTATGTGAGGGAGGCATGAGAGTTTGCACCAAATTGCTTCGACACGTATTGCAAGAGAATGTGGGCGGCGGTGATCAATAACACCAGGTCAACATCAGACCCGTACGCCCGTTCAAATAATAAATAAATAAATAAAATGAGCTATAACCTGACCGTAACAGTATTTCTTACCCGCGTTTGTGAAATATTTTGCATTCGAAGTTCAAAACTGAAGTGACACGGACTTTTTCAAAAGGATCTTCCTTGTGCGGTGTTTCCGGGATGATACGACCGGCAACAATTAAAGGCCGGCAACGCTCCTGTGATTCCTTTGGTGTTGCAAGAGGTTGTGGGCGGCGGTGATCACTTAACACCAGGTGACCCGAACGCTCGTTTGCTATTCCATAAAAAAAATCTGATCCCATAAAAATTTTGCAAGGTTTTGAGGATCAAAAATGCTCTAAAATTTATATATTTCTTATATCTTCCATTTTTAATATTTCTAAAGCATGGATGCAATGCAGCTTAAGTAATAAAATCAAAAGGCGAAAGATGTATCGCACCATTCATCATATAACGTGGATTCATAAGCTTATTCAGCCATGAAAGTGGAAAATGTTTACATATGCTCAATATGAAAATAGTTTGGAATAGAAACTGTTCAATATTAACTTTGGATTTTGTGTTGCTAGAGGTTTTGAATTACTTGCGAGTCCAAATGGCAATATTATTTTTTATGGAAAAGCAGGACAAACGAGCGTACGGGTTACCTCACAACTGGTGTTAAGTGATCACCGCGGCACACTTTCTTTTGCAACACCAAAGGAATTGCAGAAGCGTTGCCGGCCTTTAAGGAAAGTGTACGGGCTTTTTTTGAAGGTACCCATGTGATATCGTCCCGGAAACAATATTAGAAGTAACAATAGGTTCTGTGTGATGAAATAATACAAACTTTTTTCATATAAATTATTGTCAATCAAGTATCCTCATCGGAACTGTATTATATAATGCTCAGGGCGTATCACTAACCAGAGTTACCGTATCGTCAATTGTTCATTAAAAAAATCATCAGAGTATATCTAGTATCGTCATTGTGTGTGTATTTTCTAAACATTACTTAAGAAACCGCATTATAATATTCAAGTTCTGATGCCGTATGCAACCATTTGTGAATCAAGCAATATGTATGCATATCATAATATTTAGATAATTCTCTTGAATAAACCCAAAAACCTCGAAGGAGTGTCGTTGTTAGGCACATGTCATATAAACTAATTTGCTTACATGCGCGGTACTGCGTTCAATTTGGCGCTCTCCACTGAATATCAAGTAGGCACTTACCTTGTTTGTAAGTGTCCATGTTTACTAATTATTTGAAATGCAGCTCATCTGATACCAGACTATCTTATCGTTAAATAGTGAAAGTAAGTAAAAAATTATAAGTAGAACATCTTCGCGATTAATAGGCGGGGAAGTGGGAATTCAAATGGGTAGACACGGTGCGGTGGATGCAGAGGACGTCGCACTTATAAATAAAAAAAACCTTTAATTCCCATACTAAATTACATAATTAAGTTAAACTAAATTTAAAAATGAAATAACTTGTAATCATTGTTAGTAAACTTAACTTACGCCTAATATTATATGAACTTAAAAAGGGCAAAGTTTTATGTTAGTAAGTTTTTTATCTATTTCTTAATAATTAATGTTTTAATTAGTAGTATGGGCCCCTCTCTGGGTGAAGGCCTCCTACATTTTCTTCCATACTATTCGGTCTTTGCCCAATATTAGCCAGTCTTTTACAGCGTATTCGATCACATCATCAGCCCACCTCTTACACGGTCTTTCAACTTTTCTAATGCCCATCGGCCCTTTCCATTTCGTTGTGTGTATCGTTCATCTCGTCTGTGAGTCGTGATATATGACCAGCCCATTGCCATTTTAGTTTCAATGCGTGGGTCAGTGCATCTTTTATTTTTGTTCTTTGTCTGATTAGAACATTTCTTATCTTTTGAATTTTTCTTATTTTCAATATGCTTCTTTCTTTTGCTCTCTGTATCGTTCTAATTTTTTGTTTTACTATATTCGTGAAGGTCCATGTTTGACATCCATATAGACGACAAGGTAATAAGTATGTGTCAACTACAGTTTTCTTCAGCTTCAGTTTGAAATCCCTTTAGAATTTCTTTTAAAGATCAATTTTTTTTCCAGGTTAGATTACTTCTTATTTCGACTTCTTCTTTGTTGGATTTTTTTTTCAAATGATATGTTTGCTCACTCGCACGGACGTCGCATATATTATATCATAAATTTTTTTTAAATAAATATTTTATTTTAAAATTTATTTATTAATATGCCTATAAAGTAAAAATCAATTATTTTCAAATACGTAGATCAAATATAAAATTATTTATCTTTAAATTTAACAGATTAGTAACTTTTTAATAAAAACTATTAAAAAGTCACAAAAGCTTACACTATTCTTAGAGATTTGATGTTAGCGAAGCTGGGACCAAAACAAATCGATCGAACATTTGTCGTAAAAGGAAACGTTTTCGTAATACATGATTTTGACTTTGTAATGAACGGTTCTATGATGTTAAAGTATTGTTTATGTATTATGTAATATCCCCTACACTTACCCAGCACGTTTACACTAGATACAATGTATTATATGACAGTTTAGTTCAATCATAAAACGCAACATAAATCACACTACATGAACAGCGAATCATACGTAATGTTCTTAGAGATTTACAAGCCTTAAGGACTCGCCTTCACTTAAAGCGGATGCTTTACTATACTATAAATATTATATTTAACAATAGCAGTTCACCCCAACTTCACCCTAGCACAATCTAACTGATAAAAAAACGATACATTAAGCATACCTTACATTATATTATGTGTTAGTAATAGTTTTCTCAATGCACAACCAGTAACGACTTGAAAGGCAACTTTTAATATATTTGTTTACAATAATGTCATTTTCATAGGATGTCTCATTTCAATATTTTTAGTTATCTATTTTTAAATACAACAAAATATAACTACAAAGTGCGTATCGTTTCGTTATTTTATTAAGTTCCCGTGGTCGGATTTCTCATGCTCGCTAGTATGATATCGCTCTTGGCGGTGTCGTGGGGCATGTTATTAAGATATTTGAAAGGGAATCGATGGCTGGTCCATGCCATGGGTATGAACTCGTGAACGAACGCCGCTTTTGTTGCTATTCCTGTCATCTGGGAGTTTTAGTTTTTATTTTTTTTATAAAACTTTAAAATAATTTATAATCTATTTAACCTTATACTTCTTGACATTGTTTCTTTTGTCGGATTTTTACTAAATTATTTTTAAATACTTATTTTTTTAATTGCAAAAGTTATTATATTTCAAATGTTTAATAATAATAACAACATAATATGCATCGAATAACTCTTCGAAACACCCACCAAAGCTATAGTACCGCTTTCACTTAAGTGTGTACAATCCTACTTAACAATAAACTTACATTGTACGATTGACATCGTTACAGATCCGCATGTGTTAGTGAAAAATATAAGTAATTTACGATCGAGTCTGCTGCGGACATTTAATACAACCATTTTATGACTTCTCAGTGGTAGATAACAAATATATTTACAATAGGATTATTGTATTACTCGGTATATATCAGTTGGTAGATTGACATGCCAATTTTAAGAATACGATAAACGATTTTCATGACATACAGTACTAACTATACTGTGCGCGATTAACTGAAAAAGGACCGTTGACTCTCACCACAGATTCGATCGATTCACGCCAGCCACATACATATGTGTTTTCGAATTTGTATGTACCAGTGGGAGGCCTCTTTGCACACGATGCCGGTTAGATTATGGGTACCACAATGGCGCCTATTTCTGCCATGAAGTAGTTATGTGTAAACATTATTGTCTCAAGGTGACGAGCGCAATTGTAATACCGCTACATAAGATGTTAAATCTCAATTGCCCAGTAATATTACTAGCAATGGCGCCCTTCAGACCGAAACACAGTAATGTTAGTAACTCCTTCACGGCAGAAATAGGCGCCATTGTGGTACCCATAATCTAGCCGTCATCCTGTGCAAAGGAGCCTCCCACTGGTACACAACAAACTGGTACATACAAATTCGAAAACACATATGAATGTGGCGTATTGGTAGGCGGCGCACTCTTTCTTTCGTTCAATATCTTTCCTTCGTTTCAAGAAGGACATGTCAGTGAATGATAAACATAAAATTGAACATAGCCATAGCGCATTATTGTTTGAACAACGTAATCTCTGTAACTCCAAGTCGGATTTGAATACTTTTTGTATATGAGGGTCAGATTCGCGAGGGATATCGGCTATTTATCAGTAGGCTACACCTCTGACCTAGCCTCCAAAATTGATTTCTGGAAAATCGCGAGAAGAGACGCACGTTATTTTATCCGCGTACTCTGACGTAATGGTATCGATATGTATATATCTTAATATATATATAAATTACGTGACACGTTGTTTGTCCGCGATGGACTCCTAAACTAATGAACGGATTTTACTAGGGATTACTTCATGGAGTGCAGTTTGGTCCAACTTGAGAGATAGGATAGTTTTTATTTCGATTTGGGACCCATAATTATTTTTATTTTCAATATTTGTTTTGTATAGACATATTTTCTATGAGAGAATTTAGTGATGCACGGTTTGTCAGTTCCACTGTAAAACAATTTCATTATAACAACAGGGAGCATTATTTACGAAATAATTATTGATGTTTTGAAATATTATTGGCAAATTCCTATAAAACAGTATTTTTTTTATAATCTACAGAACAACGTCTGTCGGGTCAGCTAGTATATATATATACGATATCCAATGTTAGTCAAAGTCAAATAAATCTTATTCATTATGCTAAAACTAAGCGCTTTTGAATTATTGCTATCTAGATATTTCTTTTAAATTAGTGAATCTACCATATTTTCGGAAAAAGTAGAGCTCGCGAGAAGAACATACAAGATACTCGCCAGCTACTCTTTTATCAATTAGAGTATTTCACAATTGCCGTTACATGACAAGTTTGTGTGCATCCAATATGTGAATCAAGTTTAAAGTCAAAAATATCAAAAATTTTCATAAACAGTAATAAATAATTAACTGTATAAATAAATATTACCCTAAGTTTATTCGATGCTCTAGAATAAGAATCAAATATGCGGTATTATTATTACTAAGCATATTCGATGCATCAGTCTGTAGATGTTCTACAAAGATCCAAAGTAATTTTAAGAAAAGTACCATACCATTTGCGTAATACCTACTTACACACAAAAAAATTCTATATGCGAATAAAATAGCCGGACACACGGCACAACGAATAAATAGAAAGTAATAAAAGTTGTAAGAACTAATACGAGATGGAGCGATGACATTGTAGAAAGCAGGAAAGATGTGGACAAGAATTGCAAAAGACAGGAACAAGTGGAATTCAATGGAGGAGGCTTTTATCGCTAAAGACGGTCATTATGTCGAAATTAATAACTAATTATACTAACAAAATTGGTATTTTTTATTTAAAACAGTGAAATACTAACACATACTAACAAATACAATTTATAAGTTAATATCTTAATGTATAGATGTAAGAAAATAAAGCTATAAATAAATAAATAAATAAAATAAATAAATAAAAGTTGTATTGCTAATGAGAAATGCCACCCCGCACTCGATTATTATTTACTCCTTGTCATTTTGTGGCAAACACAACATGAACAGAGTCGCAAAATATAAATTTAAAGCAGAAATTCAAAGCTAGTTGATACAGAAACTACGCGTAGCAGTTCCTATGTTGATGCCGCCACTGTTTAAATACGCGGTGAAGTTGTAAACTAAAATATCTGCGCAATAATTTGTTGTTTATTCCAAACTGCTCTGTCCTACATGGAGTTATGAGCGTCATTTTGTCGTTATTAACTCCGTGATTCAAAATTTTGCATCGAGTTATATTTCTGTGAGAATATATCACTTCTTTTATTAATTACTAATGGAAGGTGAAAACCTTCGAAAACCATAAACATATGCAATAGTAGTAAGATGGAAGAACAGACCGGTTAATTGTAGGTAATCTAACCGCTCGAATTGCCGGGGACCCAGTACTCTGTGGACTACTATATCGCTTGGTATTGCGTAGAGACGTTCATTGTGTGTTTTCTACCGCATTTATTATGGAGAGTATTCCGAAGAGCTGTTTGACCTTATTTCTGTCGCCCAATTCCACCTTCGACACGACACGACACAAATTAGGATATCATCCCCACTATCTGGATGTCTCTGTGCTTGACATTGCGGCTTTGAACTTCCTTCCACGTATACCTAAACTTCGTGTGTGCGGTGTTTCTGGGACGAATCTATCTTTGCTTTATATAATATATATATACAAGGTGTCCCAAAGTCATGGGACATGAAGGGAAAGTACCATAAATATCGAAGATAGGGTATTTTACTGAAAGAAGACTTTTTGTTATTTTTAAAAGTTAGTAATTCCGCATTCAAAAATTTTCTTAATTACTTGCCTCGTCTGGGACTCGAAACGACTAAAATGTAAAAAAATACCCCTAAAAATACTTCAGCATACATCAGACATAAGATGGTTCGTGAAGCCCAATTTAAAAATTAATCCTACACATGACATTTGATGTATTTATTAGAGCTCTGGGTTGTCTACAATTGCAATCACCACTTTATAACCGATAACTAGATAATACAAATATATAAAAGTTTTCGTTTAAAGAAGTCTGACACCTGACATTTTGACAGTCTGATAGTGTAACAGCCACATGATCACCGAAGGAAGTCAGATAAGCTTAATCTATTCACCGTTGTCTTAGTTGATAGCCATTGATCAGCATTAGGTAATTTGTTTTGCTTTGAGATTTGCGGTCCTAACACGTATCGTAGGGAGGTCTGATAGGTATTTGTCTCTGGGGGAAATCGGCAAATAATACGGAACAAATAATTTAACTTACGAATCCATTTATGGCCGACGTACAAATTCAAACTTACATACCAATTTGCACATTAAGTTTAGGTTTTGATTGGATAGAAACAATATTGGTCGCGTTGGGTAATCTTAAAGATAATTTGAATCGACTGTTTGGAAAAAAGGTCGCAGGGTTCGTCTCCTTGTAACACCAATCAGCACAATGCAGTAAAATTCCAGGGACTAACCTTGATATCTTCTGCAGACCTCGCCAGGACGTCCTTCACATTATTATACCACAGACACAGCCTCTTTTCAAATCAGTATGAATTATGAAGAGCTCAAAATTTGAAATAAAAAGATCTTAATAATATGAAGTAGAGGCGCGCGCGCATCGAATGAAAATGAAAAAAATTAAAATGAAAATGAATTTATTTCGGAAGAAAAACTGACACATTCACACAAAAAAGTTAAAGAGAACAAAATATATGCTTAATCTAATACTTAACTTACTTAACTTAATACAAAAGAGACAAAAGCAAAACTTGATGTGGCAGTGGTCTTCCAAAACTGGAGTCCACTCAGTTATAGTTGTGTCCATACACTATGAGCACAACACTGATTTTCAGTGACCCCAGTGTGTGAAGTTTGGAGCTGAACTGACATATTTTTAAAAGTAAAATATAATTAGTATGAGAAAAAAGAAAAATATGATTAACAAAAAAAAATGTAACTAAAAATAAATAATGACAATAACAAAAATAATAAAAAACGTATGTGTAAATATATAAGGAAGAAAAAATAATAATAAATACGAGAAGCTATTTTATATAATACAATGAAATTTAAACAGTGTTCACCAAGGCAGGAGATGTAGGGAGGTATTGGTCATTAACAAGTATTTTTTTCTAAAATTCGACACTGTATATAAACCCCACGCACGCACGCATGCACGGTTTGATATGCGAGGGTCTACATATACTCTTCACGCGATCCAGGTTACCCTTTCATGAAGCTAACTAAGCTAAGCCTACGCAACGAAGCTAATTGGCACAACCAATTATACTTATGATAAGTTTTAGCGCATCATCATTGTAATTTACATCACCGGGCCGTTCACTCTGAGATTATGAACAATCAAAACAAAATGTATGTATCGATCTATCTAAATTATCATTATACTGAAACCATCTCACGGTACCCGAGGTATTCCTATCCCAGTATGACGCGTGCCTCACATCCAACGAAGACAATTTATTCTGCCCGCGGCTCGGCGTTCAATTTTCATAGACACGTACCATTCATAGGTCACCCTTTCATTTCGGTCATTTACTAGGCCAATGAATTTTTTAGTGGAAAGTTCAACGCTGGATAGTTAGCACATGTCTGTGAAAAAATTGATTTGGAATCTAATACTTTGGTGAATATGAGGTTTACAAGTATTTAATTATGAAATTTTATAAGATTATTTTCAAATGTATGTTCATGTATGTTTTTTGCGGATTAAAATACGTTTATTAATGTGTTCTAAAATGCATACTATGGGTGAAAAAAATGTTTTTAAATGTACATTCTGTATTCTTGATTGTTACACTTACAAAGTTAATCAAACATAAAGAAAGTAAGATAGTGACAAATTTTCATTCATAAGTAGGTAAGTACAATCATTCATTTGAAGCTCTTAGTATGCAGCGATGCCAATGTTCTCGTAAAGGTGTGTCTGACAATGATATTTAATAATTACTGCATGAAATATAAGATATATAATCTTACACCATTTCATTCCAACATAATTAATAATATATATAATAATCTTTTGACTCTGTGTGTGTTTTGTGTGTGTGTGTGTGTGTGTGTGTGTAGGTGTGCGTGAGAGTGAGTGTGCATGTGGGTTTGAGTTCGGACCATTAATTAGCCTTAGACTGCGTGTGTTTGTCATGTCAGTCTGATCAGAAGACTTTCCACTTTATCATAAGTAAGATAAGTAAGCAAAACATTTAAAGCTTTTTTTTTAAATAACGGATACTGTTTATTAAATTGTTTAACTGTTTTGAATATAATTTATGTATGTAATTCTCAAAAATCGTTAAATCGTTGTAATTACACCCTATTAATATTAATAATATAAAAAAAATGAAATAATATATATATTAATTTATTATCCAATTGGTAAATCGGCTGCAAATACGCAAAATTAAACATACGTCGTTATTCCGGAGCATCGAAATTTTCCTCGTTTAGTGTTCAACAACGTTTATGATACATTAACCGACATAACGAGCGTAGCAAACTCCTGACGGGGTCATTCCATCCATAGTTGCGGTTCCATATACAACAAAGTGTTACGATGTAAATAAGAATGGCGGCCATTTTTTACTAGCCCTCAACTTAACCCAAAAACGAGTAAAGGCCGTTCAACACAAATTTGTATGTTCGAAAACGAATTCGAGGATGTTATACTTCTGGTCGAAAAAGAACTGAACACTTTATTATCAGATGACTCGGAAGCATATATATAAAATATTAGTGGGTTCCATTCAGACAGGGGTTTTTATTTTTAATCCATTTACCGAATGAGTTTAACAAATTGGTTTTTGAAACATAAAAAATAGAAACAAAATATTAAAATTTATCGAAAACTTGGGAAATTGATTTACTTTGGTGAGAATCTTTTTAAAAAATTTTATGCATGTAATGTTATGTTTTATTAAATTTAAATGTTCATAAATGTGTAGGTAGGTATCTCATAGAAAATTTTCCGGTTATAGTTAGTGACTAACAATTGTCCGTCCTACCTTTTATTATCTATTACATCTAGTAACTCGTTAATGATGAATCTTTGTAATCTTGTGGAGTGAGTTGTGAGTAACTGAGTAGCGAGTAGTGACTCAACCGTGGCTCGCGTCGACTGTTGACGTCGACCGTCCTGCGTCCGTATGATTTTGATGCGATCGTGTTTTACAACTACCCACTAGTATTATAAAATATTTGTATTAGAAATTAGAAATGTATATAAGTTATACCTACCTACTTAACCTATTTTAATTACTATATAATATTTACTGTACGCTTTAAGATGCAATTTTGTAACCCACAATAAAACTCAAGAAAGAACAATAAATGTCTTAAAGCACATCTACGTTAATATTCTTAATTATTATTTTAAATATTGATTCAATAACTAATAGTACATCTAAACCGGATGGCCCTAGCTTCTTCTCCAATCATTATTAGTTCCTGATTATTTTCTATTACGTTATTGAATTGTTTAAAATTGTTTTTTAAAGCTTTTAGGCCACTGTATTGTCAGTGATTGTGACAACGAGATTTTATATATGAATATTATCTATATGCTACTTTTCAATACGTTAAAATTCTTTTCTAAAGCTTAAATTTAAACTGATCTGTCTGGAATAACCTTTATATGAATATTCTTTGGGTCCTCGTATAGCGTTAGGTGAAGTAATGAACTCATTTGTCGCGTGAAATGGCGTCATCAAATCTGTACAACCAAATGATTCCGTCGTTATAACAAGGAAAGGGTGGTTATATTGTTCGAATATGTTTATTATATCTTTAATGTAGTGAACCACGAATAGATTTGTTTTCGTTTCGGCAAAAAAAAAATCCGCTCCAAAACTTTTAATACTCGAAACAAATTGAGCACAACAGGAAAAGTATATTCTAAACGCCCAATTTATACTTTTTTTCTGTTTAAAAACCTATTGTCTAAAACATATAACCATATGTGAAAGATAATTGGACGTAATTCCAGAAAAACGTTCCAAAACACAATCATGTAGAAATTGAGTTAAGAACACAAAACTGGACACGTGATTCATATTAACGGACTGACAAAAAGTGGCAGCCCTACTGTCACTCTTTTATTGACATCATGACATAGTAGCCCAACCCACATGTATGGAATACACTAATATTTAATAAACTTTAAATACGATTTCCTTAAAATATGATGTTTGTGGCTTGGAACGTTTTTCAGGAACAAGGTCCAATTATAAGCATTTAATAACATCAATATTTGTTTGCCGTTACCAATTTTTATTCGGATACCGGGAGAATCACAAACAAAATCAAATGGGTTTTATGTAGGACTAGAAAAACTGTTATTGCATCATGAGTGCTCAATACCTATATTTTTTTTGTGGAAATGGAGGATAAACCTCATGGTATGAGATCACAGTGGCCAATACACTCTTGAGGAGTCACAGTGCGAGGCCGACCTTACAAAGCGCCGAATAAACACATAAATACAATTCAAGAAATACGGCAATTCTATATTACATAAAAATTTTAAAACTTCAGAACCATTACAACTTTTACATTACAAAGTTTATCTCTCAGAAAAACCAACTGTCATCCATGATTACAACGACTGTCTTACGAATTTTCGATCACGTCACTTGTCCTAACGCGAGTTTAACATTTTACCCATCCCAAGAAAAGTGCTCAACGCCGCTAAGGGAGTTTTCACTTCAAAAATTTCTATATGGAGAGTTTATAAATTGCAAGAGTTTATTATAATTAAAAAAATTCTCAGCTTTTAATTAATACTTATAAAACACTGAAAATTTGCTATTTTGAAACCTCTGATTCGGGTTTTATACAAAAATTACTCCATTCACGTAGATGAGGCTAATAGCATTCAACTGTAAAATAATTTCACTTCTTTGTTTTTAATGTGCGATGAAATAAAAGTACGAACGCAATTAAATACAGATTTGAAGTATTGTTTGCAAACAGAAATGCTCATTACCTTACTGCAAGAGTGAACCCTTGAATCTCGGAGTAGCAAAAATGCAACCTTTTGTTACAATTTCAACTAATTTTCTCTTGTTCTGTCTGTGAAAAGTTAAGTCGTTATATTAATTATTTATGCAATGTTTTGGCCGAATATAAATACGGATGTATTAAGGGAAATTATGTGTAATTAATGAGATTTGGCTTTATACAAATTATTAAGTGTCTTAGATAAGCATGACAAATATTAGATGTAGCTGCTGCCCGGTATTTGGTCTATGAAATTCTATATACTCTAATCTAATATTCTATTATAACGCTGAAGAGATTTTGTGTTTGTTAATTTGGACTAGCAAATATCTGGAACTACCAGTCAGATTTAGTTAGTTTTATAAGTTGATTATCATTCAGCTATAAGTCTTGATGTTCATATGAGAGAGTACGAGCAAGAGGATGTGTGATGGAAAGTCGTGAACTGTCCATGGATATCTCAGCATTAAAGATCATTTATTCTTTGCCGGCCTTTAAGGTGAGGTAATCTCGGAAGGTAAGTCGTATTGGTTCGGGTAAACTACTGCTGGTCAAAAAAATTCTCGTAAAATTCGCGGTTGTCGTCAACGTGATGCGAGTGGGTTTTCGCATATTGCCGATGTATCTAGTGGTGGAATTCGGCTGCTAGTATGAACCCGAACATCATCTCGGAGTACTCCCCGTGATATATATAGTAGAAGATGCACAGATACCCCAGATCGGAGACGACTTGATCGGCTGTGATTCGAGCCATTATTTGTTGTATGCTGCCAAAATGTAAGAAGCTGGCACTGGAGAGCCTTTTTTTTATGGAATAGGAGGACAAACGAGCGTACGGGTAACCTGGTGTTAAGTGATCACCGCCGCCCACATTCTCTTGCAACACCAGAGGAATCACAAGAGCGTTGCCGGCCTTTAAGGAAGGTGTACGCGCTTTTTTTGAAGGTACCCATGTCGTATCGTCCCCGAAACACCGCACAAGGAAGCTCATTCCACAGCTTTGTAGTACGAGGGAGAAAGCTTCTTGAAAACCGCACTGTGGAGGACCGCCACACATCCAGATGGTGGGGATGATATCCTAACTTGTGGCGTGTCGTGCGATGGTGAAATTCGGCGGCAGGAATCAGGTTAAACAGCTCTTCGGAACACTCCCCGTGATAAATGCGGTAGAAGACACACAATGAAGCGACGTCTCTACGCAACGCCAAGTGATCCAGCCGTTCACAGAGCACTGAGTCCCCGACAATTCGAGCTGCTCTACGTTGCACGCGGTCAAATGGATCGAGCAGATACTGGGGTGCACCAGACCAGAGATGACAGCAATACTCCATGTGTGGCCGGACCTGCGCCTTGTAGAGCGCTAGAATGTGGGCCGGCTTGAAGTATTGCCGTGCTCTATTGATGACGCCCAGCTTCTTCGAAGCCAATTTGGCTTTGCCCTCCAGATGGCCACGGAATTGGCAATCGCTCGAGATTTCGAGACCCAGTATTCCGATACTAGGAGCGGCTTTAAGAGAAGTGTTCTCGAAGAGCGGTGATACGACAAATGGGGTTTTTTTAGTGGTAAACGCGCAAACTTGAGTCTTCTGGGGGTTAAATTGGACAAGGTTCAATTTACCCCATTCCGCGACCTTCACGAGAGAGGACTCGATAGAAGACACAAGTTTCTCCCGGCACTGGTCGACGATTTCCCGAGAGAGACCTGCATGGCCCGTGTATACGGCATCACCAGTGCTGTCATCTGCATAGCAATGCATGTTGGAGGTGTCCAACATATCATTGATATGCAGAAGAAACAGCGTAGGAGATAGCACACAGCCTTGGGGCACTCCAGCATTCACGGGCTTCGGGTTCGAGCAATATCCGTCGACAACGACCTGTATGCTACGCCCAGTGAGGAAGCTGGAGGTCCACTTGCACAAGCTCTCGGGAAGCCCAAATGATGGAAGTTTTGAGAGGAGCGCCTTGTGCCATACACGATCAAAGGCCTTCGCTATATCCAGGCTAACTGCCAGGCCTTCCCCTTGTTTTCAATAGCCGCCGCCCATCTATGTGTTAGGTATACCAGAAGATCACCTGCCGACCGTCCATGGCGAAACCCGTACTGTCGGTCGTTGATCAACTGGTGACCCTCTAGGTATACTAAAAGCTGGTGGCTAATTATGCTCTCCATGATTTTGGAGAGCAGGGAGGTGATAGCAATAGGCCTGTAGTTCGCCGGATCCGAACTGTCTCCTTTTTTTTGGATCGGATGGACAAGGGCTGACTTCCATGAGTCAGGGACTACGCCTTTGGAATAAGAGTGCCGGAATAAACGCGTTAGCACCGGCGTCAACTCAGGGGCACACGTTCTAAGCACGATTGGAGAAATGCCATCCGGCCCGCTCGACTTCCTGACGTCCAACGAAAACAGAGCTCGCCTAACAGTTTTCTGTCTGAACTGTACTTCAGGCACAGAGCTCTGACACCGCGGGATGGTCGGCGGTGTTTTTCCGTTGTCGTCAAGAGTCAAGTTGGAGGCGAAAAGAGCGCACAGGAGCTCGGCTTTCTCTTTTGCCGTATGGGCCAGGGTGTCATTCCTCATGTGCAACGGCGGCATGGACGGCTGGTTGAAGTTACCAAGAGCAGCTTTCGACAACGACCAGAACTTGCGTGTTCCGGTCGGGTAACTGGAAAGCTGCTCGCCGATTTTGACGACGTGCTTAGACTTCGCACGGGCGATTTGCCGCTTAAAAAATCTGGAGGCACGGTTATATTTCCTCTTAAGAACTTTGCAGTTCGGATCCTTTGTGCCCAGCGCCGCAACCCAAGTTCGATACGCCTGTTTTTTGCAGTCAGATGCTGCTTTAACTGACGCATCGAACCAGGGCTGTGATCTGCCACCGATCGGTACTACAGAGCTTGGTATAAAAATATCCATGCCCTGCAGTATCACATCGCCTACTGCAATGGCGCAGGCACTAGGATCATCCGAAGAGAAACAAACCTTGCCCCAAGGGTAGGATGCAAAAAAGGAACGCATCCTATCCCAATCTGCTGACTTGTAGTGCCAAACGCGGCGGGTCGCTGGTGGTCTGCGACGTTGGCGTCGGATAGGCACTACACTCCTGACCAGGTAATGGTCGGACGTTCCAAGAGGGGCGTCGACAACGACCTGGTAACCATCGGGATGTGTAGTCAGCAGAAGATCTAATAAGGACGGCATGTGGCTATCCACATCCGGGAGCCGCGTTGGCGACTCAACCAATTGGGACAGACCATACGCCAATGCAAAATTATGCAAAGATCGCCCTGCGTAGTCTGTGGTACGTGATCCAAGAAATTCGGCATTGTGCCTGTTGAAATCACCCAAGACGACGATTTCAGCGGAGGGGATCTGTGCAAGCACGACGTCAAACGAGACGCCTCCTTTCAGAGTTAAGAATAGTACTTCATGATTTGCAGCGTATCATTGATGTGAAGAAGAAACAATATAGGCCACAATGCGAGACTATGCCTGGTGAGTAGGAGAACCAGAAAATATGGATAAGGACCGCTGCCAATTCAGAAACAGAGATGATGAATGCCCAATACAATGAGTACCTTAACGACACTACGCCGATAATTTGCTTCCGGCATGTGTGAATCGCACTACGGACTAAACGGTGGTGTATCATCATGATCATCCATAGTCGAGTTCAGAGATCAGCTTTCTCTTTCGCGTAATGTCCCATCGAATCATAATTTCTGTGCAATAGCAGAGTGGCAGGGTGAATTTCCATCCACCGCCTTGGCGAGTGAGCAGAACGCATAAGTTCTTGAGGGACGGTGCGGAAAACTCTAGCCAACTCTACTTAAGTGCTTTAACTTCATCTTAGCAAGAATTTTTTTAAGGGCCTGGAGCCTTGATTGTAGTTTTTTTAAGTTCGCTGATCGCATTCCCCAACTCTGATAGCACTGTTTTCGGAAATTTTGCAGGAGCGGTTAAACCATGGTTGAGATCTGCCACTGATAGGCACTGAAGAATGATAAGTGCTCTAGATCGTCCAGTGAAAAAAAAAACAATTGGCAGGATGCAAAAAAATAACGCATCTCATTCCAGTCTGCCGAGCTATATTACCACACGCAGCGGCAACCCAAAAAGTGGGGCCGTGTTAAGCACGAGATCGGAACAATTCTCCGGATCAGGCAGTGATCCGACGACCCTAAAGGAGGGTCCAGAAATACCTAGCAGCCGTCCTGATGTGAGGTCAGTAAAAATCCAACTGTGAAAGTGTATAGTGGTAGTAAGGTGACGATTTAAATTCTCGAAATAATTCTACGAAAACTGGCCTTTATAAAATTTTTGATTTAAAAATTCAGTTTATTTATTTTCTTGTCTAAATGGAGTTTAAACTTGTTGAAGTCAAACAACCTTGTTATTTTCAAGCTTTGAGACGTACACCGTTGAGTTGTGCTTTAAGTTGTTGCACCTTCTAACTTATATGAACTTCGAATGCTTAATGTTATATTGAGTAACTTTTTATATTTACCACTAAGTTGTATGTGACCTAGTTACTTTGGTTAGCCATATACGCTTACTATTAAATATCTACCAAGTCAACAAAGTGTGAACATGAAAGATAGAAATATTAACACTATCACTATGCGTATAGTTGGTTTGATTCAAAATATAATTAAAATTGAAAACGAGTTAAAATTTTATAAAAATAAAACTTTATTTAACACAAATTCATATGTTGTAATGATTCGATAAAAAATCCAAACTGACAATTGCACAATGTACAACTTCCGTAAAACTAAAAATTATGCATTATTACTATTAGTACGATTGTTTATTTATTGTTTGTTTTTGAAAATTACTCGAAAATGCTCAAGCGAAAGAAGTACTTTAAACAATAAACGTTCTATTAAATTCTAGACAGCGATATTTGTAATAACCTGTAGACTGTATAGTTTCTACAAAGAGGAAATGTATAAAAAAAATAGCTAAAATACGAACTAAACTATATTTTCATCAATATCCAATACGGAAAATGGATTCACCAGCTGAGGGAATTTTAAGTTTATGTAGAATAGTAAGTAAACATAATATCTCAGCTGGCAAGTTTCAGCTAGGTTACTTGCAACTTGTACCGCCGGGGTTCTACGAACGTAAGACTTGTCGTCCAATTTCCATTAACTACTTCAATTGAGGAATGAGCTTCCTTATGTATACTTCTTAACATACAATTTCGAAGACTACTAAAACTGAATTTAAACCTCAGGTAAAATAGTAAATGCATATATTTTATAACGAATGAGATTAGAATTATTTTTCACAGGGGAGAGATCGTCCTCCACTACGCTAACGTCAAGCTGCGAAATGTGACCATTAATAAAAATCGGTAATTCCAAAATATTTAATGTTAAATAATCCAAATTGTATAAATTCTAGAAAAGAGCACCCTAATGTAAGTAAAATGTTTCTATAATTGTCGGAGGGCCAATCCTTAATACTTACTAGATTTACTAGATTATGATTATTTTATAGCAATAGCAATGACAGTCCAATATTGTATATTTATTTCATTAAAAAGAGCGCTAAAAAGAATGCTGGGAGAGTTTGTTGCGCCGCTTCTTCTCTCTCAGAGCGCCATTTGTGGCTTTTTGAATCATATCTATGTCTCATCTTATGTCTCAAGGTGACGAGCGCAATTGTAGTGCCACTCAGAATTTTTGGGCATTTCAAGAATCCTGAGCGGCACTGCATTGTAATGGGCAGGGCGAATCAATTACTATTAGCTGAACGTCCTGCTCGTCTCGTCTCGTATTTTCATAAAAAAAAAACCTTGTTACTGAAGCAAGTAGTAGTATCTAGTATATTAGAAATGACATCAAAAAGAATTCTAAAGCAATCAATTTTGAGAAAATAAAATGCCTGTTATGCCTTTTACTTCCCGCTCTTTTATTTGTCGACATCCCATAATTCATTAGGGGTAGCTCCAATATTTATGAGCTGTTCGATTGGAATATTGCCATCAGCTTTCAACGTTTAGTAGGCTGCAAGCTAATTTACATATAATAATAATATTAGCCATGAGACCAGGATTACATTCATCTCATGGTAAGTGATACGGTCTGTGCGGTGCCGTACACAGTTCTCGTAAATCCAAAGTTCTGTCCAGAACCGCTTTTGCGTTCGGCACTTTCGCACATAAGAGTTTAAGTCACTAGATTCTTTATTTAAATAACTATTGTGCCCATAAAAAATAAACATAATTATTGCACTACTACGACAGAAAAAGTTGCTGCGGTAATATGTGCAAAATACAACCTTATAAATAGCGAGAGAATCATAAAAATGCATTATGTATTTCAATGTTTAAGTCAAAGAAAAATTAATACACATATTTCCCATGGTGAAGTTGTCACCATTTTATTATTACCACAAATTTATACCTAAAGAGCTCTCGCAGAACCTGTATACATAGCTTACGTTTACGTAAAGATAAAAATATCGCTTTATCAATATAAACAATTTTCACAAAATATTTTTCTAGACAGCTTAGAAAGACCGCAAGCTCGATTGCGAGAGCCACACTCATCGTCTGCAATTTTAATCAAATAATTACTCAGTGCGTAAGTTTGGTCACTAAATCAACCTTTCCGCTAAAAATTTAACTAAAAATATAGGTTACCCCTAACTTCCTTCGATGCTATTGCCCTTTATGGATCTTGACCTTCCTAAGAATTCTTTTTCATATAGCTCTGTTTCATGTCTCCTTCTCCAACATGACCATTTACCAGTCTTTCCAACGCATCCTGGGTCTGGCTCTAACATTATCATCTTATCCCACACATACATTCAACCCGCTCATTAGCTTTTGAGACTTTACGTTTCTAATTAAACTATACCAACAACATACTTGTCTATATAAAACTATACCAACAAGTAATATTATATTACAGTAGTTTGAAAAAAGTCCACAATGTCAGTCCCCTCGCTTTAGCTGTTGTCAATTAAGAAACACGACGTCAATTAAAGCAGAAACTCCGAAGGACCTCAAGCTTTTAAAAACAATCAATCAATGTCATCCACAAATAGGAAAAACTTTCAGAAGCGATTTAACAGTAAAGTGATTATTATAAAGACAGGCTATTAAAAGATTAAAAATAAAAAGAGTTTTATTGAAAGATCTCTAGATTACTTAAAAATTATTTATGCTAGTGTTTCGCATAGAGTTGCACACAGAGAGATGTAAGAGACCTTAATATAAAAATTACTGTAATACAAGCGCTATAAATTAACACCATAACCAGTGTCCTTGTACTTTGATATCACAACGCACTCCAATCTACTGAAAACACGAAAATAGTAAACCTTCATTGAATCAAAGTTAAAAAAAAACATGGCTACACGAAATCTACGCAAGATTATAGGTATTATTGTTAATGAACGGACGCTACTTCAAGTCGAATTTATATTAACAAAAACCATAAATCATTACTATTATAATTATTATTATGTCTTGGAAATATAGTCATGTATTATAAAAATTGCAACTTACCAAAAATATAGGTTAAAACTTCAAAAAAACAATAATTGTGCGCACTTAACTATCACCGCACCCTTATGTATGCCAAAATCCCATTGTCTATGTTTTATTTGTACAGAATTTAACGGACTTCTATTCTATTAAGAATTCATAGTAAAAAAGCAATTCCTGATAACTTAATAAGGCGCGAAATCGGATGAGGTCGTGTAGTTTCGTCGATGTTCTTGTTCTTGATATGTAACGGTGGTGTCATATTACGTTCCTCGAATTGTTACACATGGAGCTGCGGTACGGTAAGAGATAATCAAACAATATTTCTGAAACAAGGACCTAATTACCATAGGTGTAAAAATTGCACAGCCCTTTATGCTACAGTAGTAGTAGTAGCTTTGCATGGAGACAGAATAAACGCCAGAGCATCTGCTTACGGAGTGCATTGTTAAAGTTAAAGCTGCTCTGTGCGCGCAAATATGAGTTAATAACAAACGGTTTGTATCAATTATTACTTGAATTGCTTGGACACCAGAAGCGGATCAATAGAAGTCGCCATCGTATGTTGTTAGATCTAGAAATAATCACGAAACTGGAACGGATAATTTAAATGTAAATGATGTGAATACTTTTTCCTTTGTAAGAGGATATTTATAGCAGCTTGGGAAGATAAGCTTCAATATTTATTTACTCGAGAATATCTGAACATATTTAAAAATAAATTTCAGAACGCAAGCAAAAGCTCTAAGTATTATAATATTTTAGAAAATCCTTACTAAAATACATTTTCTTAGCAAAATTTTGATTTTTGTTAATTGGGAACCTTGTACATGAGGAGACAAAGGAGGTTTTTCACAAAATATTAAATTTCGAATCATTATTGACGTATAGAAATCACACGATCTAATGAAGTGGAAAAATGAACTCTCAAATAACTGAAATGAAAACACAAAACAGTTTTGTAAAAATATTTGCATATTAAAACATTTTCGGAAACCAACAGTTCATTACATCATTTAACATTTTAAAAGACTTGCGCCAATATGAATAATAATTACTAAGTAGTGATATAAATAGCATTGAGTATTTGATGTTTCGAGTGTTTTTAAACTATCACTTTCATAAATTTGTAACTAAAATAATTTTTAAAACGATGAAGATGTAAATGTTGATTTTTTTAAGAGGAGAACAAACGACTGTGTCGGTTGATCGAATCGATCAGTGATCACATTTGGGATCGTCATTATAAATATTTAATTTAAATTACTGAATCTACCATATATGTTGGGGAAAAGTAGAGTATTTGAGAAGACCATACAAGAAACTCAACGGCCACTCCTTTTAGTAGAAGTAGTGCCGTGCTCTATTTATGACGCCCAGCTTCTTCGCAGCCAATTTGGTTTTCGAGCACCCAGTATTCCGATACTAAGCGAGGCATTAAGGGAAGTGTTATCGAAGACAGGTGATACGACAAATAGTGTTTTTAAAGAGAAAACTTCTTTAGCAGCGTTTAGCACTTTTCTTGGAATGAGTATAAAATGTTAAACTCGCGTCAGGGCACGTGACCTGATCGAAAATTCGTAAGACAGTCGTTGAAATTATGGATGAAAGTTCATTTTCTGAGAGATAAACTTTTTAATGTAAAATAATTGAAATAGTTCTGAAGTGTAATTTTTTTTATGTAATATAAATTGTCGTTTTTGTATACGATACGCAATAAACAATATATTAGGTCTTAACCTATGAAATTGCCGTTTTGTATGAAAAAATTTAAACGAATTTTTTTCATGTATTTTTTATTTGTATAAATCGAAGTAAGCCCATGCAATCAATGTATCTTTGCCAACGCAGTGGCTGTTTATTGATGCCCTTCTTAAAGAAATCATCTGGACGGGAGGCAATAAATACTTCAAAGGCATTTTGTACTGCCACTCGGGTATTGAATTTTTTTCCCGCCAAGAAGTTATCCGAATTCTGGAAAAAGTAGTAGTCTGTAGGGGCAAGGTCTGGGCAGGGCGGATGACGGAGAGCTTCCAACCCCAGTTCTTGCAACTTGGAGACCATCTGCTGTGCAGTATGAGGTGTTGCGTTGCGCGTTGTCGTGCAGGAGCAGCGGAGACAAGCGATTGACCAATGCTGGTTAGAGATGTGCCACCATTGTGTTCAGTTCTTCACAGTATATATCTGCAGTAATGCTCACCCCGTTTGGTAAGAAGCTGTGATGAATCACACCGGCGCTAGGCCACCAAACAGTGAACATCACTTTTCTAGGGGTAAGTTTTCGTTTAGGACATTGTTTAGGTGCTGAACCAGGATCCAACCAACTTGCTGAGCGCTTGCGGTCCATCCATCCAGAATCCATATTTCATCGCAGGTAACAATGCGGTTCAAAATACCTTCATTTGTGTGTCTGTTGAGCAGTGCAAGGTATGTCTCGACGCGTACTTCGCGCTGGCGATCATCGAGTTCGTGGGGCACCCATTTGTCAAGCTTTTTTACCTTGCCAATTTGAAGCAAATGGACAAATATTGTTTTGACGCTAACGTCGAAAGCTGCTGCTAATTCAGCCGTAGATTGTGTATCATCAGCTTGCACAATCGCTTTTAATTCGTCATTGTCGACCAAAGTCTTCGGACGACCGCGAGTTCATTTTTCAGGTCGAAATTTCCAGAACGGAAGCGAGCAAACCAATAACAGGTGGTGTGTTGATTTGTAGTGTTAGCTCCGTAAACGTCGGTGATGTTGCGTGCCGCTTGTGCCGCGTTGCTGCCACGACGGTACTCATATTCCATAATTACTCGAATTTTTAACGTATACATGATGACGAAAAATATTGAAATGCGATGAAAATGTATGATTATCAATAAACAAATGACTACTTTTGGAAACAGAATTCCATGTTTTTAAAATTAAATTAATTTGAAATTAGAATTCTTAGCCAAACAAAAATTTGTTTGATTTGAAATGGCCAGTACTGCAGAACGGCAATTTCATAGGTAAAGACCTATTATTAATCTAGTACTTTTATATTGTAAAATAAAGTAATTCGAGCGAAATTATTCCCTAACCATTCCAAAATATTCAAAATGGCACAACGTTAATGTCCAACTTTTCACTTCTGTCGGCATTCCCGGAATGTAACTCGTTAGTTTTTTTAGTGGTTAACGCGCAAACTTGAGTCGTCTGGCGGTTACATTGACATGGTTAATTTTACTCCATTCCCAAGAGAGGACTCGATAGAAGACACAAGCTTCTTCCAGCACTGGTCGATGATTTAAAAGAGTAGCAATGAGTTTCTTGCCACTTCTTTCCATTGAAGCTAAGCCTTTTTTTTGCAAGTGCTGGTAAATGGTAAAAAGCATACCTTTTGATATTCATAAGTGCCATTTTATGGACCTAAATGAACAGTGATTTCGCTTCGATTTGATAGTAAGTAGAAATTTTTAGAGAAAATAAATCCTATTTAACAAATTCTATTCCTTTACGAGTAAACAGCTGTTTTATGAATGTATCCGTAAATAAACTAAATTATATTCATATGCTCTGCTTCACAATATTTTTCATCAAAGCCAGCTAGGCTCGGAAAAGTTATATGCTGAAGAGTTCCTAGGGCTGTCGAGCTCTGTCGTCAGTTTAGGTCAACATCCTCACTGAGGAAAAAAAGACATATTCCACTAACATTTAAACTGAAGCCGGGCTTTACTTGTGCATACGAGATTTGAAAATCAGTTTACCATATAATATGTGGACGTAGTGTTATCCTAAAAAGCTGAAGTTGTTTCATGTTTCAAATTGTTAAATATAGTACACAAGGAACAAAATTTGTTTAAACTAATCATGGATTAAAACAGATTGAATTTTATAATATTTACATAATATATATTTTTACAGAATCAACTTTATTTTTAAGACTTCTATGCATAAAAAAAACAAATACAAAATACTACAATGCAACTAAATGCAGAACAATAACAATATTTATATTTATACGAATTATATTTTAATACTAGCTGACCCGGCAAACTTTGTTTTGCCATATAAATTATTTTTTGAGTTAGACCGTTTCTTGGACATTGAAACATAACTTAATTTTTCTAAAATAAACGTAACCTAGGTTACTCCTTATTATATCAGCTACCTGCCAATAAAAGTCCCGTCAAAATCGGTCCAGCCATTTCAGAGCTTAGCCGGAACAAACAGACAGACAAGAATTCTGAAAAATGTTATTTTGGTGTATGTACCTGTATATACATTCATATACATGTAGTAAAAAACGTTTAGTTCAATATTACAAACAGACACTCCAATTTTATTTACATGTATAGATTAAATTAGCTATGCTTTAAACGAGACACAATGTCAATCACGTTAAAACCATAGACATACAATATACTAGAGTATAGACAAACAAATTGTGTGAGACAGAAGAAAAGGTAAGCAAATCTCGTGTTACTGTAACCGATTTTGATTGGCAAGTCGTAACCAGTCAGCCACGCTTGGAATTAGCTCTTAAATATTTTAAATATTAAACCACTAGCTAACGCAGACATTGACAAAGAAAAATTGGTCACTAATTATCTTCTATAGAATTCTTGATATAAAAGTTCGTACGTTTCAGTATGCAATGAAACAATAAAGCTTATATTTTATAAATTTTCACATTCTATAAAACATATTTAAAAAAAATCAAAATATGAGGATGAATATAAAAAAGAGAGTTAGTTAAAAAAGAGAGAGTGTAAAGGCATAAAGGCATAAAAGGCATTTATTTTGTCAAAATTGATTCCTTTAGAATTCTTTTTGATGTCATTTCTAATAACTACTAGTTACTACTACCGCTTCAGAAACAAATGGCGCTCTGAGAGAGTAGAAGCGGCGCAAGAAACTCTCCCAGCATTCTTTTCAATAAAAATATACAATATTGTACAGTCATTTGTATCGTTATAAAATAATCACAATCTATTCCCAGGCTGTCCGATAATTTAGATATTTAGCAGTGGATAATAGGATTTACGACAGAGCCTTTTTTTTATTAAACATTTAAATTTATTTATAGATAATGCCTGAACATTTACCCTTAAAGCTATTATGTATCTTATGAAGCTTTCTAGAATAAGATACAAGCAGTCCCTTATTTCTAGTGTTATAATAATGAAAATCACTATATATATATATATATAGGTTGCCAGCCCTAGTTGTATCGATACTTGAACATAAATAAAATCGATATTTAGCGTCGGTTTCGCCTTTATACCGCCATAAAATTCCGATATAACACCTATCCGTAGTATTGAAATATAAAGGGCCCGCTCTAACACTGTATTACGAAAAATTCTATTACGTTTCTGCTTCTACAGTTCTTTACGAGCTCCCTTATTTAACTTCAGGGCCCTTTCCTTAAAGTTCTTTGAACATAATAACTACCTACGCCAGTAAACATTCCCTGTTTCCTAGCGTTTAAATTAGATTTTCATCCTATCTTCCTGTACTCGTCAAGATTGATTTCGACACAGTACTTATTTATAGCTTTTGTTATCTGTAAAGAGATTAAATTTGGAATTAAAGCTAAGTTTAAGGAATATTGATGTTAGTAGATTTAATAATAATAATAATAACGGAATTGTCGCGAATATCCGCCGGCGGAACGCTATTATTTATATTCATTCTCATAATTTGATTTTTTCAATATACAAGACATATATACCTAGTCTTGCCATAAATACTGAAACAAAGAAAAGAAAAAATTTCTATTGCAAATAACAATTATTACATTTACAGTGTCATAGTTTAATACATAAACATAAAATATAAAAAGCTTATTCGAAGTCGTATCCTTTCGATGCAATACAGTCCTAAAAACGTTATCCAGTTATCAATAGAAGCACGCACTCTTTCCATGGGAAAATTCTTCACTGCCAATCGTACGGAATGTTTTAGAGACTCAAATTAACAAGGTGTTTAGCAAGCCGTGCTCTCTACAACTGACCATAAATCATAATCCGGGGGATTAAGATCGGTACTAGATGACGGCCAGTCTTCAGCTCTGATAAAGTCCGAAACGTTCGCTTCCGACAAACACTGCGTAGACCGAGCTTCATGACCCGAGGCCAAGTCTTGCTGAAAGGACCATTCTTGGTTATTGAACATGTTGTTGTTAAGGGGCTCCACTACCTTCTCAAGAATGGTATCGTGATACACTTGTGCCGATGTTTTGATACCTTTTTCACAAAATTATGGTTCAGTCACTCCTTCATAGCTAATACCCCACCAAATCATCACTGAAGTCGGATAGTGCCCACGTTCACAGAGTGTCAACTAATTGGGAAGGTTTCTTCAAACTTTGAGTATAAATTCATTTTGTTTGTTAAAATGTTGCTCGATTATAAGAAAAACTCATCCGTAAACCAAATTTTTCTGTGACCTCCCTTTGCGTACCGTTTCAGTATTTGTTTTGATTTAACCACCCTATTCTTTTTTAAATTATCAATTAAGAAATGATCAGTGCGTCTCTTATAGGCGGCAAGTCCTAAGTCATCTTTTAAAATATGCGACATAGTTCTAGGTGCTATCTTTGCTTTCGGACAGGATTTTTTCGAATTCTTTGCCTTACTTCTTTGACAACCTTTTTCGTACGAACACTACGTGTACGCCCAGATCTTTGTCTGTCACAAACAGAGGAGGTTTCATTGTGCCTATTAATAAGCCCGGTACATACACATTTTACTAATACCAAGCGCATGGAGAGTTTTAAAAATTACATTTCTCCATATTTTTACATACTTTGGCCCAGTAGTTTTCATTTTATGAACATTTTTTATGAAAATTTTTGGTTTACCTTGATAATAAAACTGTTTTATGTATACAGCTTTTTTAGTAGTTTTTATTCAGGTTGATTATATATTATAATTATTAACTGACACTAAGAAGTAAAGAATAAAAGAAAACAACGTTAAAAAACCCAACTACAAAAACTGAAAATTATCAAATAACTAAAAATTTAATTTAATACACTTTTATCTTTAATATTAATAAAATACTATTTTTGTAAGTGCTACCGACTTAAAACCTATCAATAGGTAGCACAAATAAAAAATAGCATTTTATTAATATTAAAGGTAAAGGTGTATTAAATAAAATTTTTAGTTATTTGATACCGTTCAGTTTTTGAAGTCGGTTTTTTTAAACGTAGTTTTTTTAAATTTTGTGTTAGTATATATAAGGCTCTAAAATTGCTGCTAATAAATAAGTTAGCATAATTAATTCTTATTGTTTTAATATGAACAACTTCTGGGTAAAGGCCTCATCGATATTGTGCCATCTTTCTCTGTCCCTGCCTTCTCTCAGCAATTCCATTCCCGCTATCGTTAATATACCATCGACTCGATTCGAATATTACTCCTCTGACAAAACCTATCTTCGATTTCACAGGAACACTTACTGAAGAGCAATCTATTCAAAACAAAATATATGAAAATAAATTTCTTCTAGCATAATAAAAATTCTAACGTTAAATAAAATCGCAAGCCATTTTTATTCCAGTGTTCTATTCAATTTGTCAAGATGTGGGAAACAAATAGCTATTTAATATATTGTCCTTAGAGGAGTAAAGACACACCTCATCTATATATATAATAAAATCTTGACATAATACTGACTGTACAGTGTACATTCAATATTTTTTAAAGATACATGTATATTTACTAGAGAATGGCACAAAATAATAATAATACCCAATATATACAGGCATAGTGTATTTGCTACTTTATAGCACCCACGCGGAAGAAGTCGTGGGCAACAGCTAGTTCATAATAAAATCCTTAGCGAAGATATAGAGCTATATTAGTTAAAACGTAATTAATCCTTACATAATCCTAACAAACGATCGCTACAATTTTTTATTCATAATACGCTTCTATTGAGTATATATAATAATAATTAATAAATACTAATAAAATAAAAATAAAATAACTGAAGGCGCATGTTCCAATCCCGCATCGTTTATAGATTTAGGCAAAAATCAAAAAGTGTATATATATTATTACTAAATTTCCCGAAATTTATGAAGTTATACTTCTTTTAATTACGTTAGGGCCAAATTATCAGACAGATTCGACACGCTGACGGTATCTGTCTATAGCAAATACCACCTCCAATAAATGGCGCTAAACTTCATAATGACAAACTATGACAAATACTATCTTTGACTTATTTCATCCGCAGTCCCCCTGATAACTAGATCTGTAAAGGTCTGGAAACATCGGGTTAACTAAAATTAAAATAAAAAGGTAACTTTTACGCAAAAATCTCATGTAAAAACACAGTTAAATTACACGCGTTTTAACCCTTTAAAAGTGTTTTATTTAACCCTCACGTTAGTTGGTCAACTAGACCATTTGTATTATTAAATAAATTATGTAGCATAATATTATTTTCATTGGTTATATTTAATACCTTCTTTATTACAATATTGTCCTTTCTACAAACGTAAAACATCACGAGGCATAATTCTTTATTTAAGAATTTTCGTTTTGTAACGTCAAATAAGTCCGTGAATCTTCTTGCGTGCGTACATAAAGACACACACACTTTTGTTTAAGCAGGCAATCGATTTTCTGTAATAAAAAATAACAGCAATTCTTAATATCACTAAACTTTTGGAGCTGACAGTCAGCCTAATATAATATCAACAACTAATGAAGAACTCCAAAGTGTGTCTGAACAATATAGTGGAGCCACTGAAGCGGCGCGGGTCTAAAGTTATTAATTTTGTAGCACGACAGAGCATGTATGCCAAACAAACTTCATGTTGACGTAAACTTATTTAACTTATTGAAGACTTGAAGCATGAAACGTTGATAACAGCTAATATGACTGTTTTGTGTTACTTTTAATAAAAATATTATTCATATATTTAAATATTACTAAAAATACGATAACACCTTAGTTAATTTTGAAAAACCTTTTCAGAAATTATGGAAACTATTTAAAGGTAGCCAATTCAAGACAAGCGTAAATTATTAGTTGTTTTGTACCGTAACTATTATAGCCAGAAATTCCACCTTCGCACGACACGCCACAAGTTAGGATATCATCCCCACCATCTGGATGTGTGGCGGTCCTCCACAGTGCGGTTTTCAAGGAGCTTTCTTCCTCGTATTACTAAGCTGTGGAATGAGCTTGCTTGTGCGGTATTTCCGGGACGATACGACATGGCTACCTTCAAAATAAGTGCGTACATCTTCCTTAAAGGCCGGCAACACTCTTGTGATTCCTCTGGTGTTGCAAGAGAATGTGGGCGGCGGTGATCACTTAACACCAGGTGACCCGTACGCTCGTTTGTCCTATTCCATAAAAAAAAAATGTCAAAAGCCAATAATTGGCTTCTAAAAAGCTCGATACAACGAATCAAATTATTTAAATAAAACACTTTTTAAAGGGTTAAAACGCGTGTAACTTTGTTTTACATTAGATTTTTAAAAACTAAGTTACAAATTACACGCGTTTAATCTTATAAAAAGTGTTTTATTTAAATCAGTGGCAATCGCGTTAAAGAAAATATCGTCAAATTATTATTAAGGACAAAAACATAAATATTTGTTTTTGTAACGTTACATAATTACCGAACCGAAAGTCAATATAAGCATTCATTTGCATATTCACAGAACGCGGAGTGTGTCATCGGTGAAGGCGTATAGAATACATGAAGTTTCTTAGAAACACAAACAAGAAACTCTTGACAATCTTCGCCCCAAGTTAATCAAACTACGAGGAGCGGGAGAGTGCGGCGAAGATGTGACAAACAAACACTTTTACACACAACTGAGTTAAATAAAACAATTAAATCAACAAAGGAGACATTTTTTTTTGGGCTCACTGGATATGGTGATGTTTATTAATCGTATTATGCTTGTAAAATTGTAACTAAATTATTATTGTCAACAGGCCATATTTTGTTTGTGATGAACATTTTTGGTCGGTGCATCATTCTCTCCTGTCTGTTTATTTTGATATCAGATAGCCCCCACTAAATTAAGGGCTTTTAGATTTATTCAATACTAGCTGACACGTCAGACTTCGTACTGTCTCAATCGATAAATAAAAGACCAAAACTTTTGTATAACATAAATTTAAAACAAACAAAAGGAATCCTTTTTTATTAAAACAAATAAAAAACATACTCGGTATGAATAAAATTATTTTATTATTTTCGATTTTTCCTGAAATACTGGCTATTTATAAGGTTTCAATTTGATATGGACAGACACACACTGTTATGATCTAATTAGTTATGCATTATAAATTATTATTGTAATTTGATTTTTGAACGACGGGGGACACATCAAAGAAAAATCAAAATCGTTGTTTTTATTTACTTCCGAACATTTCCATATTTATTCACAAATAATTCAAGACCAAAATTAGCCAAATCGGTCCAGCCGTTCTCGAGTTTTAGCGAGATTAACGAACAGCAATTCATTTATATATATATATATATATATATATATATATATATATATATATATATATATAGAAGATATTACATAATATCTTATTAATTACATATCTTTATGATTTTTAGGTTATTTTGACGTTCACATTTTCGTCGTATTTCTCAGTATTGCAATTTAACTTAAATTTAGTAACTCAATTTTTTAGACGTTTTCACAGCTGTCATAGTCTATCTAGTCGTATAAATGATCTAAGATTGTAACGTAGCTATATATTTTTACGTAAATAAATAAGAGTCTGTGTATTATTATTATGATTCTCTGATGGATTTTATGCAATAAATTTTAGAAAAGTGTTTTAAAATGACATTATCAAGTAAAATGAGCCGACGAAATGTGCAGTACAATGCATCAAGGATTACGGCATTCATTACCGGCGAGGCGGTTCTAGTTAAATCTCAATTTAACTTCGTCTCCCTAGCGACTGTTAATATTGTAGCACACTTGTAAACGGTTAGCAGGAACGCTTTTTAGTGGTTGAATCGTTTTATTTTTATGTTATTTACGTGAGCTATGTGGTTGATGTATTAGTATCCAGAGGGTCGTGTCTGTTGCGAAACGTTGACGAATTACAACACTATTTCAAGAATTAACGGGATGTTGGCTTACAGCTTCATTTTATTATTCAATTCGATTCGATTCGATTAGTACGTTTATTCGTATGGACGGGCAAGTATTCTAGACTACTTCGATGGGCCAATGTTTGAGAAGTGACTAGCATGAATAAATAATAACTATGACCATTCTATGTGATGTAATATACCATTGTTTCGGCCGTTTTGTTTTCCTTACACAGCCCTCCGCCAACGTTTAAAAGAACGTCGACTTGAAGTTGGCGCGCACGCGTACGTCATTTGACATGACGTTTGTGTGCAAATTTCACACTTTTAAAATCTTTGAAGAACGTTTAAGACGCAATCACGTGTGCTGTGATAGAATTTGAGTAATTTTGTTGTATTAATGTGGGTTTGGTGCTATTTTTACTCGTACTGCAGTGCTACAGTCCCAAATGCAACATATTTTGTACAATTCACCTACCTGGAGTCGTAACCGGGGCCGCGGAATCTAAAGAAGCCTGTAGAGAATCAACTTCAAGCATCTTCATTGGTGAAGGGTCGATTTCGGGTGTGCAATGCAGACGAGCAGAAATAATTCTGAATTAAAATGCAGTAATAAACGAAGCCCAAGCGCTGGGAGGTTGCGCGTCTGGAACCGAATATTGTCAGGGACGGAACCTAATTATTCAGAGGAGTAAAGTTTTAATGTAGTTTTAGTTTCAACTGTATTGTATGGAAATTTTTTATGTACTAAAGGGAGAAAGAAACAACAGGCGCCCATGGAGATCCAGAGCTTTGCCGGCCCACACGAGAGACAACTCTAAGTTTGGTCGCTAAGTCATATAAGGACTAATGCAGCATATGCACAAAGTTGGCTGTGCGAAGCAAAATAGTTGCTTTGAAATCTGTTATCCACACTAATATTATAATTTCCCGTTAAATAGATGACTTAATGATTCTACCTGATACTTCAACGAGAAAATATTGAATTAAATTATTAATTTATTTGTTGCTGAACTCAATCTACAAACGTTCTTGTTAACGTCAATAGCATTAACCGTCACTAATTAATCCTACTGCTGTGAGACTTATTTTCAAAAATCCATAATAGTTTAATAAATGAAGCCTCTTCCGATTACTATTCTAGTAGGAATATGCACTCATTACTTCAACTCCATAAAATCACCCAACGCCTCGTTCGCAAGAATACGCGCAGCGAATGTACACTTGTTTTTACCTTTAACTTTACAACCACTCATAAAATGTTTCATTACGCTAGATACTAGATACCTACCGTAAGCAATATTTGCATGTTCCAAACCTTACCTACGACTAGTTAGATGCACAGTGCCTACCTTGCTAGAAAACCCATGCAAGCCCCTGGCTACACAGTAGTAACTTCCCATCGCAACTTCTCTCCGCGAGGTTTTTAAGATCATAGACACTCGCTTTTAAGAGAGGTGTGGTCTTGTAATAACCATCAGATAACGTAAACCGTTTGTCCTTTCCTAAATTACTTAACTTTTATAACCGTGTACTTTCGTAAAAAATAAGAAATCAACTTAAGTGAAGATTACTTAAATTACTGTACAGAAGGAACAGAATCGCTCACATGAAATACCAGATATTACATTTAAGCTAAATTAAGATGAGATGTTCTGCTCAAATACAATTTCGCGGGTACGCAAACAATATATTCATAACTCCTTTTGTTGATCTTTTATGGAACCCCATTAAATTTTTTATTGTTTTTATCTTTTCATTTTATCAGGTAATGCGTAAGTATTTAAATGGCGTCATCATATTTTGAATAACTGAAAATATTTTTGTGGATTTATATCTACTTACATTGGGTCCATTATATTATACACTAAGTTGAAGTTGATCGCGAAATTGTAAGTGTATGTTAATTGGTGTACCAAATACATTTTTGAATTTTGTTAAGGTTATAAAGATTTTTTATTAATGAAGATAAGGGACGAGGTGTTTCACTAGCTACGGCGCACTTCAGACCGAAGCACAGTAAAGCTTCCATATTATTAATATTAAGGCAGAAATAGGCGCCATTGTGGTACCCATAATCTAGCCGGCATCCGGTGCAAAGAAGCCACCCACTGCTGAAGTATGTATGTATGTAAGAATATATATTGAATTAGGCGCAATTTTGCTCGAATCTATAATTATCTTAATATTCCAAGTGTTAATTCCACTAAATTCACCACCTTTCCTCTCGCCAGCCTGCACGGCCTAGACTTAGGGGCTATACGCGTCCTCACCGAAGAATCAGTGCTTTCTGAAGCCCCGACCGAACGCCCGGATTATTCGGTAACTTAGAACACTTCTGAAACCATTCAACACTTGTTCCCCTTCAACACGAGGCATCCGCAAGAGCTGTTGACGCATTAAACTCTAACGAGAACAAGACCAGTTATGTCAACTAAGAGCTCCTTATAGGTCGGCAACGGTTTTATGGATTACTATTGTCGTTGATAGAAGTCGCGAAGGGAGTATAGGCGTAGATTTCTTAATTAACGTAATCTTTCAACTTCAAACCTCAAGCACAGCAAGTTTCAGCACGATTATGACAAACATGATCACAAATAATCCCAAAATAGCCAAGCCATTCTTTGCCATCATAACAAACATATTTTACGTCCAAAAAACAATAAGCAATCTAAAACATCTCTCCTTTGTCGTCACAGCCGGTATTTTCTGAAATATTCCTGTATTCTCGTAAGCCGACAATCACTATTTAGCCGGCTACAGCTTTTGTGTAAGGGACTCATTGTAAGGCTCTTATCTTCTCGATATTACGTCATTTCTTTATGCATTGGACATTTTTTGTGTTCTTTATTTGCAATACTTCTCATAAGGAATGATGATGAATTATGTTTTTAATATTTGTCTGTGAGACACGAATAATACCATAACTTAGTATTAGGCCGGTCTCAAAATAGTGTAAAATGATATAAATGTTTATTTAATGTCTTGCAACTGTATCTCAAATAAGGTCTCAGTTTCTTACGGCCGTTCATTTCAGGTCTGAGGCATACATTTTGGAATGGGCGACAGATTTTGAGGTACAATAAGTGATTAAATATCCTATTTTGAATAAAAAACATTTGTATTTGAATCTGCCGGCCGCAATATGACAGGTAATTTTTAATTAAACTGTTCCCGCGACCTACGATTATATCGCAGACACAGGCTAGTAGTACCCAATAAAATATGTTTCGGTCGTGCTCCGTACAATTCGATTACGTCACAAGTCCTAATCAAAATGAGCGTTTTGGATACAATATCAGATGTAACATCTTAGTACTTGAGTATATTTTTGAATGAATAATATTAGTGTAGCCATCCCTCTCGGCTTTATATTACACCAAGCATGGCAGTGAGCCAAGTGGGTGAATTTTTTCATATAACATCGACCTACAATCGATTTTGTTTAATTTAATATTTTTGTAAGCCGTGCCAAACGGAGATAAAACAGGTGATATATTATTCTTTGTGAAAGTGCTGTCAGGGGAAAGCTGCCAGATCTTCGGTCAAAAAGTTTAGTAGGAGGATGAGTTGAATATTAATTATGACTGATACTCATACATCTTTATTCAAATGATGTGTATTAATAGATTTTATATACTTGTAATTCATGGAAAAACGGTGAAAAATTATACTGCGAATTTATTATACTGAGATCATATTGTAATAAATAAAAATATATTATTTTTGGCAATAGATGTGTGTGAGTGTATATAATGTGAAATAACAGCGTATTTTTTACGAAATATAAATGATTAATACTTGAAGCACAAAAATAACTTCTAAAGTTTTTGTGTGACTGTTTATTCCAGCTACTTAAGCTTTATTTATGAGAGAAACTGACGAGACGGGCAAAAGGTTTAACTGGTGGTAAGTACGGCCTGCCTCAGGATTCTTGATTGGACTCAACATTTTTGAGCAGCTTCGTAATTGTGTTGGTCACTTCGAGACATGAGATGTTGTCTTATTAGCAGTAATTTTACCAGGTGATGCTACCAAATTTTGGGACGATGTATATGCTCTTACAACACAATACCAGAAAATGTTAAAATAATGTTTTTACGATATTCCAAACAATTGTCAAAAGACGTTTTTGTGGATAAGGTTACACTAAAAACTTTTAAATTTTAAATTTGATTGAAAAAAAAGAAAAGACCACTGAGTCTCTTGCGCCCGTTCTTATCTGGTCTGAGGCATAAATTTACACATGGGTGGTTGTTTTAACGTTCAGTCAGTAATTTCATATCCATACTAAAATTATGTTAGCGGCGCTGCATTGTAATGGGCAGGTCGTATCAATTACCATCAGCTGAACGTCCTGCTCGCCTCGTCCCTTATTTTCATAAAAAAAATGTTGAGTAAAAATATTTGAATTTTATTTGAATATGGCGCTCTACAAATAAAAAAAAGGCTTGCACATTACTTCTCCGCGACAGCAAAAGGCGCCGCTATGGTGCTCACCTAGCTGGCATCGTGTCCAAAGAAGTCTTCCACTGGCCTATTTTGACTAGGATTTCCTCTGACGGTTAGATTTATTATGAAGAGCAACTTGTGCTACTTTTATGTTAGTAAAATGAATGTTTAAAATCTTAGATATTTTATACGTCTAGGTGAGTCTCTTGCTGTTAGACAACCAGTAAAAACAGGCCAGGAATATTATTTTAGTATGCGTGGCAAGCTACGTCTTACACTTGCGATTTGTATGACACGTTGTGCGTGAATTGCTCAAAATAGAGGTGAGTTCTAAGGTGTAATTTTTTTTCGACGTTTTCACAGGTGTCATAGTCTATCTAGACGTATATGATCTTTTGTCAGTTTGCCATGTTAAATATAAATTAACACAGAGGATATGGGCGGCGCCCACCACTAGATGTTCAAATAAAATACTTTTTAATGGATTGAAACTGCACTTTACATTAGGTATTGTCGTAGAAGTTACATTTTTAACCGACTTCGAAAAGGAGGAGGTACCGATTACTCTCTTATTTATGATCCGATTTTCATGATTCCTCTTTAGGTTGATGCAGAATGTATATATATGATGCATAAAAATTTGACATAGTTTGGCTCAGTAATTTAATTTTATGAAAATTTTTAATGAATATTTTTGTTTACGTGGATGATGTAATTATAGTTGATGTACTGCTTTTTAGGAGTTTTCATTTAGTTTGATTATATATATTTATTATAAACCCGTGTCCAATTAAGTGGGTCTTAGTCTACCTGTCATTCATAGCTAACAAACGTTTTTCACGATATTTCAGTGTCTCACAACAACGTGAAATAAGGAATCTATATTGTTTAAGGCACGCGGAACCTTTCGTAGTATACTACTTAAAAGCCAAGCCAAATGTAATCGCACTTAGGTACTTACACTCGCCACGCGTGACTTTGAGCGGTATAGCTTCGCCTAGAACCAAACAACCCAAGCGGGCAAGCACCGGCTTAAACCCTACCAATAAGTAGCACATACAAATAATAATATTTTATTAATGTTTTGGAATATTCATTACTAACGTGGTTTAGCAGACAGGAAAGTCTTGTAATTATCATTACTTACGTGGTTTAGCGGGCAGAAAAGTTTTGTGAAAATCCATTACAATTATGAAATATTGTATAAAAATCCATCACTTAGGTATGTTATATGCGTTGATTTTTCTGTTTAATTATTAAATAGTAGTTGACCCGACAGACGTTGTTCTGTATATAATAAATAAAATATTTTTTTTATGAATTTGTCAGCAATATATCATTACATCAAGAATTATTTCGTAATATATGCTCCTTGTTGTTGTAATGAAATTGTTTTACAGCAGAACTGTCAAACCGTGCGTCAATAAATTCTCTCATAGAAATTATGTATAGACACATCAAAGGAAAAACAAATTTGTTGTTTTTATTTAATTTAGCAGCATTTTCCTATTTATTCACCTTTTAAACCTTCTCTGGACTTCCACAAATAATTCAAAACAAATATTAGCCAAATCGGTCCTGCCGTTCTCGAGTTTTAGCGAGACTAACGAACAGCAATTCATTTTTATATATATACTAGTGGACCCGACAGACGTTGTCCTGTACACACGTCTTAAATTTGAAAAATCGGTCCAGCCGTTAGGAGGAGTTCACTAACATACACATCAGCAGGAGAATTATATAACATGGACGGAATTGAGAATCTAAACCATTCTCGAATCCACCTGAAGACACACACCAATCTCAAATTCACTGGAACACACAAAAATATCATCAAAATCGGTCCAGCCGTTTAGGAGGTAGTTCAATTGTGAATCTAAACCATCCTCGAATCCACCTGAAGACACACAGAAAGTTTCATCAAAATCGGTCCAGCCGTCTAAGAGGAGTTCAGTGACATACACACGCACACAAGAAATATATATATTAAGATATAGATAATGACGAGTTATGACACTGGCTATGTGTCAGTCTTTTAAAAGGCTGTCAAAAACACTCTAATAGTAGTATAAGCCATTATGTATCCATCATTCGGGATATAGTGCGATTCCACTTTTCGAGTGTCTTTAGGCCCACTACTTGGAGTCGTGCCTAGTTAATAAAGTCAAAGTCAAAGTCAAAAAATCTTTATTCACTGTAAAACCTTATAAGTTATTTAGTGCAAGTCAGTACAAAAGTTACAATAGCATTCAAATGAGTATAACAATATTCATTAACAAAATTTAGAACATTAATTCCAACTATCTTTATCATTCTAATAATCTTTCACATTATAATAGGCCTTAGATGTTAATTTATTTTTTACGATATATTTAAATTTTTAATAGGTAATATTTTAATTTCATTTGGGAGTTTATTATAAAATATAACACAATCCACTTTAAAGGATTTTGCAATTTTACAGAGCCTAGTAGATGGAATTGCGAGTTTATGTTTGTTTCGAGTATTGACACTGTGTACATCACAATTCTTTTTAAATTGGCTAATATGTTTATGAGCGTATAGGAGGTTCTCGTATATGAACTAGAAGTTTACTGTCATAATATTTATTTCACCAAACTTTTCTCAAGTAGGAGAGGGCACCCTCGTAGGAATCGTTAACTTTATACTATTACGTCTGCATATAGAAATGTGACAACAGTAAGTACAAATATGAATCAGGTGCAATATATATTTTATACCTTCCGTACAAAAATTCAGATATTCGAAATCATAAGCACACAGTTAATGTGTTTCTCTTCGAGTGAACTCCGAAACGGAAGCGCGGTGACGTATCTCGTAATAATCTAAATATACCGACATAGCTCACCATTGTCATCTATTATTGACTGATTTCCGAGAATGCTCGTTCTGATGTTGTTTATTTCTCGGTCTCGATTTAATCTTGTCTTGATTTTAATATATGGTATTTTCTTAAATACTTCATCGAAGCGAGGTTATTTTTTTTTATGACAGTAAGGAGGAGACGAACAGGACGTTTAGCTGATGGTAATTGTTACGCCCTGCCCATTGCAATGCAGTGCCAAAACCCAAAAATTCGGAGCGGCACTACAATTGCGCTAGTCACCTTGAGACGTAAGATGTGAAGCCTCATTTGCCCAGTAATTTCATCAGCTACGGCGCCAATCAGACAGAAACACAATAATGTTTACACATTACTGCTTCACGGCACAAATAGGCGCCGTTGTGGTACCCATAATCTAGCCGGCATCCTGTGCAAAGGAGCCTCCCTCACTAGTAAGTGACATGGTCACGTACAAAAGAATTTTATACATATATTATTGAATACAAGATTATGTAGTATCTTTATTATAATCGGATATTTTTAACAAAATCAATTAAAATTAACGGTTAATTAATAAAAATACACTAACGATAAGCATTTTAAACATGAATCATTCATACATACATAATTATTTCTATCAACATCTAGTGTCTAAATACTATGTACATCATCTAATTAAGAACACATTAGACGATTCTTTATTACTTAACTGAGTGTTTATATTTCACTGTTTGACACATGAGATACGGTTTATTTCCATTTCTGAATGCACTGTTGGCGCTTTGCCAAATTATCGATAGTTTTTGGCGGTGCGCCAGTACGTATGTCAGAAAATCTTTTTGTTCTACCTGTTACCATACACGGCCGAGGCTTTAAAAACCAACCACGTGTCACATCCGCTCGACATTCGGTAAGCCATATGTACGATGCTCACAATCCCTTGGTATTTTTGAATGTGGCATATTTATTTTGAATATAACTATACACTCGAACGGCTATCCCTCTTGAAGTGATAACTACTAATGGGAGGGTAAACCGCTTCGTAACGTAACGCGTTACGGCACCACTCTGTTTGTCTTCCCTTTCTCTCACGCGTACGGCAGCGAAAGGCAGGCTCCTCCTCTCTCACTCTAACCAATTCTTACTTTTATAGGATTAAATAATGATACTAATAATGTACACATACAAAACTCTAATATACACATTCAAGAATAAAATATATTTTATAATCAATAAAAGATTTTATTTATAAATAACCTTTCCTTACATTGTCAAGTTAATAATATACATAAAATTTAAGTAATAATACAAAGTCAAGGTCAAAAACTTTATTCAATTAGGCTTAAACTAAGCGCTTTTGAATGGTCACTACAAATATTTATTTTAAATTACTGAGTTTACCATATGTGAGCTAATTAAGCTAAGCATTTCTAAAGTTAAACCATTTTAATAAATAGTTACAGTATAAATAGTTCAGTTTAAGTTATCTCTTCTCTCAGGCGACCCGAAACGCACACTTTTATGTATTTTGTATAAGCGGGGTCAAACGGACAAGAGGCTTACGTGTTGGAACTTGGTAAGGCAACGTCACGTGGACGTCCGCAACACTATTGGTCAAGAGATGCGTTGCCGGCCTTTAAGTTGGGAGTATGCTCTGTGCTTGAACGTTGCTAAGTCATATCGGTAAGTTTATTACATCCTAATTTACACCATCGGACTGCTATTAAGCAATTTGTAATGTTCTTAAAGTGATAATACTCACTTCTGGGATTAATTACACAAATAAAACTGAAAAGAAATTTTAATGAACGATGCGGGGCTCGAACCCGCGACCTCGCGCGTTCCGGGCGGGCGCTCTTTCCACTGACCCAACCATTCGAGTGACGTATCGTTTATAAAATCTTGTACGCTTTGTTCAATTCTCAGGTAGTGGCTTCAGTTTTATTTGTATAATTAATCCCAGAAGTGTGTTACCACTTTAAAAGCATGAAAAATTGTTTAGATTTGCAAGAGCGACATCTCAAGTAAATTTTCTTATATGCAAATATTGGGTTGAGCATTTATCAACTGAAAAGTTGTTGAAGATGTAACCACATCCTGCGAGTTGAACAAAGCATACAAGATTTTATAAATGATAAGTCACTCAAACGGTTGGCTCAGTTGGAAAGAGCGCTCGTACGGAACACGAGAGGTTGCGGGTTCGAGTCCCGCATCGTTCATAAAATTTTGATTTCAGTATTATATGTGTGACTGCAATTTAATTTTATTGCAGTTATATAACTGTTAGTGCAATATTTGCCTCTAGCAGCACTACCACCAAACTCTTGAAGGGATTGTGTGCTGCTGATGATATTACAAATAAAAAAGCTATTCCATCTTAAGTCTAAGGGTGACGGGCTCAGTACAATGGAGGTCATAACGCTCAGTGTTAGGTCATTTTGTGATGGCAAATAATTCAGCTTGGCATAAACAGGATCATGTATTAGCATGTGCATAGGAAGACATATGATATTATTAAAATTGCAAATCAGTTATGACTAAATAATAGGCCAACGTACCTGAGATTCCGTGGGACAATTGTCTGCAGCTCGAGGCCCCCGCTAAACCTCTAGGAACTCCTGGTGCTAAGGTGTGTGTTACTTCTACTCGGCGAGTTTAGAAAAAGGATTTATGCGTTGCGTTATAACGAGAACTTAATGCAAGCCGAATACTATTACGGTCGTTGATCACTGATGAAGTATCAATTTACTATTATAATATTCGAACATTGCTTTCAAACTGTTGCTCGGTGACAATTTTGGTTATATGCCACGCAAGAGACAACTGTAATTAGTTTAGCCTCTCAGATGACAATGAGTCTGTTGTCTATAGTATCTCTCTATGTATTTTCTTTCTTGAGGAAACCATCTGCACTATAATTTGCCATAACAAAATTACAAGAAAAGAAAATAGACAATTTTTTTTTTTATGGAATAGGAGGACAAACGAGCGTACGGGTCACCTGTTGCTGAGTAATCACCGCGGCCCACAATCTCTTGCAACACCAGAGGAATCACAGGAGCGTTGCCGGCCTTTAAGGAAGGTGTACGCGAAGATACCCATGTCGTATCGTCCCTGAAACACCGCACAAGGAAGCTCATTCCACAGCTTTGTAGTACGTGGAAGAAAGCTCCTTGAAAACCGCACTGTGGAGGACCGCCACACATCCAGATGGTGAGGATGATATCCTAACTTGTGGCGTGTCGTGCGAAGGTGGAATTCGGCGGCAGGAATCAGGTTAAACAGCTCTTCGGAACACTCCCCGTGATAAATGCGGTAGAAGACACACAATGAAGCGACGTCTCTACGCAAAGCCAAGTGATCCAGCCGTTCACAGAGCACTGGGTCCCCGACAATTCGAGCTGCTCTGCGTTGCACGCGGTCAAATGGATCGAGCTGATACTGGGGTGCGCCAGATCAGAGATGACAGCAATACTCCATGTGTGGCCGGACCTGAGCTTTGTAGAGCGCTAGTATGTGGGCCGGCTTGAAGTATTGCCGTGTTCTATTAATGACGCCCAGTTTTTTTGAAGTCAATTTGGCTTTGCCTTCCAGATGACCACGAAATTGGCAATCGCTCGAGATTTCGAGACCCAGTATTCCGATACTAGGCGAGGCTTTGAGGGAAGTGTTGTCGAAGAGCGGTGATACGACAAATGGGGTTTTTTTAGTGGTAAACGCGCAAACTTGAGTCTTCTGGGGGTTAAATTGGACAAGGTTCAATTTTCCCCATTCCGCGACCTTCTCAAGAGAGGACTCGATAGACGACACAAGTTTCTCCCGGCACTGGTCGACGATTTCCCGAGAGAGACCTGCATGGCCCGTGTACACGGCATCACCAGTGCTGTCGTCTGCATAGCAATGAATGTTGGAGGTGTCCAACATATCATTGATATGCAGAAGAAACAGCGTGGGAGACAGCACGCAGCCTTGGGGCACTCCAGCATTCACGGGCTTCGGGTTCGAGCAATATCCGTCGACAACAACCTGTATGCTGCGCCCAGTGAGGAAGCTGGAGGTCCACTTGCACAAGCTCTCGGGAAGCCCAAATGATGGAAGTTTGGAGAGGAGCGCCTTGTTCCATACACGATCAAAGGCCTTCGCTATATCCAGGCTAACGGCCAGGCCTTTCCCCTTGCTTTCAATAGCCGCAGCCCATCTATGTGTTAGGTTAGCGAAACCCGTACTGTCGGTCGTTGATCAACTGGTGACCCTCTAGGTAAACCAAGAGCTGACGGCTAATTATGCTCTCCATGATTTTGGAGTAGGCCTGTAGTTTGCCGGATCCGAACTGTCTCCTTTTTTTTGGATCGGATGGACAAGGGCTGACTTCCATGAGTCAGGGACTACGCCTTTAGAATAAGAGTGCCGGAATAAACGCGTTAGCACCGCCAACTCAGGGGCACACGTTCTAAGCATGATTGGAGAAATGCCATCCGGCCCGCTCGACTTCCTGACGTCCAACGAAAACAGAGCTCGCCTTACAGTTTTCTGTCTGAACTGTACTTCAGGCATAGAACTCTGACACCGCGGGGTGGTCGGCGGTGTTTTCCGTTGTCATCAAGAGTCGAGTTGGAGGCGAAAAGAGTGCACAAGAGATCTTTCCTGCTGTTTCTACTATGTCATCGCTCCATCTCTTATTAGGCCTGCCTCGATTTTGTTTCCTATTTATAGGATACCAATTCGTTACTACTTTGGACATTCCGTCCATTACTGCACTTTAAACATATCTCGTTTGGTATAAGTAAAATAGTTGTTATTTTTCAGTTAAGCAGAACCTATTCACAAAAAAGAAATCTTAAAAAGATACTAGACAAACTAACAAGGTGCAACTTGAAAGAGCTCTTTATATTGTTTATAATATATCACTAGAAGAACAACCAAAGTATACAGAAAACCTCTAATTTAATGGGCAAGCCTGAAAAAGGTCAACTTAAGAGTTAGGCTAATTGGGGTAAGCTTTACATAGTAGGCTTACATTTCATATTTCAGTTGTCTGTTTCATATTTTAGTGGTCGGCAGAAGCCATTTTCCTGAGCCAACTAATTGAACAATGCAAACATGGAAACCCGAGATAATGAAAACCGTGAAGAAGAATATTATCGGACGCAGAGAGACAATAATATATATCTAATGCTTTTATTGAAGTAGGCGTTACTTTGCGGAAATGCATAATTATACAAATGATTTAAGTTATCTTTAGTGTTAATTCCGCCAATTTTTTTTGTTTTTAAACAATTCGACACGTATTTCGCCTCTACACGAGGCATCCTCAGGACGTGTTGTCTCACCAAAATCTGGCACGATACTGAGTCTCGTTTTCGACGAACGATTTTGGCGAACATTGTTTAAAAACAAAAATTGGCGGAATTAACACTAAAGAATACTTAAATCATTTGTATATATCTAATGCGTCAAATACATATAGCTTTTTTTTTCTTTCAAGACATATTCTTCAACATTCTTACGGCTGTTTCCAATATTCAGTCTATCTCTTACTTGAGATAAAAATCGTAACTATCATTGACTTCTGTCCCAATAAACTTATCGACGGTAACTCACCTTATCCGTACACGCAGTCTGTCAATGGGACGACGTTTAGCTTACCAGCGATAGAAGTTTGTATGGAAATTGCAATTCACGCGTCCCAATATAAGGCGATAAGAATGACTTATCGTGTATATTGGGACAGCTTCAGATTATTGACAGCTAATTACGGACTCTACTACTACTACTTTATCTCTATCTGTAGATAGTATATTGGGAACGGCCTTTAGACGTTATACTCTTATAATAATTTCATTTTTATATTTAGACAGTATTTTTATTTTATTTCATTTTGAGAATTTGATTTGACTATGTAATTATGTCTGGTATCGAGGTGAAGTCACTGACAGTTTTTAACTAAACTAGTATGAACTGTTCAGCTGTATTTGTAAATAAAATATTAATAATCATACAATAAATATATATGTAAATAATATAATTTAGAAACATATTTTAAACCTGTAATACTATTATTTATTGTAATATTTGTGAAATAAAGTGATAATTATTATTGAAAAAGGCTTTGATCAAAAGTGCTCTCTTTACAGAAGGGAGTCCAGATACAGAAAGAAAAACATTACATCCCACAGGGCTCCCCGAGTCCCTTAGATGCATAGGATTATGGATTTCATTATAGTCTCAGACAATATTAGCTGTAGCATGGGCAAAGGTTGCGATATATTCGAAAAAAGTCTCATTATCTCTATCCTGTTTGCCCACAAAATGCCCACAAAATGCCCTTTCAGTAGATATGTAGATACGTACATGTTAAATTAATGTTTTACATTTCAGTTTACACAAAAAAACTATTGGCCACCATTTCACACCATTCAGTGGTTATATTATTTATGTGCTTTTTTATGGACGAAAATTGAAAATTATCGAAAAGCATTATTAAAAAACAAAAGTAGGCAATCAGTCGTTTATCTGGTACAGTCTATCTTACGAATAAGGCCTCAACACAATAATTAATTGCTATTTTCATGATTTCATCGTCAAACTTAAAACTTATTTATTCACGTAAGTATTTAAAAAATGACCACCTTAGGAGAAGTGGGTCCTCAAAGGCCGGCAACGCTCCTGTGATTCCTCTGGTGTTGCAAGAGATTGTGGGCGGCGGTGATCACTTAACACCAGGTGACCCGTACGCGCGTTTGTCCTCCTATTCCATAAATAAAAGTAGAGCGTAAATGAGCAAAAGCGGTAACAATTGTATTACCACTGTGTTAAATGAATGTTTAATAATTACAGTATTTTTCATGTAGTTTTATACAATATATGCAAGTGGCGTAATAAAATAATCAAAGGTTGTCAAGTTACTTAAGTTCCTAAGTGACAAAATAAAAAAAAAGCAGACCTATTGAGTACAGAGGATGCACCAATACAAAAATACTGTAAATAAATAAAGGTATTTATTATACGAGAATTCACAGCTTTTTAAGTATTTAAAGAAATACTGCTTTAAATTTAAATAAAAATAAAAGCAGGCTTTTCTTTGACAGGGTCATCTAGCGCACATAAGTAACGGCCGTACAAGATCCACCATAGTTTAAAGAAGGTAACGACTCACCCCACGATGCCGCCACTAGAAATATAAGCGAGCAAGACGAAGCCTGCGACGAGAACTAAACTAAAAAGAAAAAAATTACGTCTGTACAAAGAACACATGTCAGAAGTGAAACCTGTATTGTGCTTGAACATCTAAACTGCATATGAAATCCTGGTAAATGTTGCTAAGTTGACACATGATTTCAACCGCTATGAAAGACATTACTATCATCGCTACCATATTTATGTTCTCTTGGTGTCTATGTAGTTATACATCGTGCGCAATATATTAAGGTATACTCTTTTCATACATAAGACAATCTCTTTTTCAACCATGATTGCCTGGCACTAAAACACTGTACAATGAATTTATGTCTCTCTCTCTTTTTACTGTCACACCTTTTCGTTTCATCGACCTTCAAATCACAGCAATGCTAAAGAAGTTTACACTTCAAAAAAGTCTAATTGTCAAAACAAAGAGTCTACAACAGCTGATAAATTGGATTAGTTTGTGTTTTATAAAACCCAATAAATATAGAAGTAATATAATAACATGTCAGTGGCGACTACATAAATCACAACAACGCAAATGAAAGAGACAAAAATAAGTTATTTTAATGTAACATTTATTCTTCAAGGCAATTCATTGAAACTGTCGTAACAATTATTATACAAGATATTGTCTAGGTATTGGATTCTGTCCAATTCCTTTGTGTACAAACATACAGAAAATGATATGAAAATATGAATGGCTATTCAATGGCAGGTGTAACGGGCTTACAGTTATGCTTCTTCTCTCGATTATAACCCTGGCCTAAGTTATAATTTTGTAATACTAGAATCATTAAGAGAAAATTTAAAAAAATAAACTTTTTAACTGTTGCCACTCCATGCATTTTACCGACAACTTTTTCTACAAACTGTGATAATCGTAATAATATAATCATGTTATTAAGGCCAGGAACAAATACAAACTTTTTATGCCTACTACTCGGTTAAGTTTAATTATTAAGTCTTTGGTGGGAAATGTTATATCTGCTTTTATAGCATGATTCCAGATATGAGCAAAATAAATTGGTTTACGAAATTCAACAGAATTGTTTAAAGACATTTATGTGGTTAATGGTTAAAATACCATAAATGACTTTCTTAATGATACCAAAGATTGGGCATGGAGCGACGACCCAAGCTTTTTAAATAATAAGTATTATTTCAAGGAAATTTTATAAAAAAGGAAGAAGCCTGCTGAGTTTCTTGCGGCTATTATTCTCAGGTCTAAGTCATAAAATTTTGAATGTGTGGTTGTTATTGAAGTTCAAAAAGTGATTTTAAATCCTATTAAGAATAATAATAATTGAATTTTAATATTAAGAAGAATCTTAAAATATATAAATCCAGTGTCCTGATGTTTGACCCCAGTGAATTCCTAAACTAATGAACGGGTTTTAATGGGGATTACTTCATAGAGTGCATTTTTGTGCAACTTGAGAGATAGGATAGTTTTTATTTCGATTATCGAAAAAAAAAAACTTTTCTTTAACATTCATAAGTGTCATTTCCGTGACCTACATGAATAAAGTAAGTATCCGGAGGCCTACAAGTAGTAGGGATTCGCCGGTTCTGGCTCACAGTAGTAGGGATTCGCCGGTTCTGGCTCCTCGATTCTGGCTCACTTGCTCGTGATGCCTACTAAAAAAAAAAAAAAAGAAGTTTGGTGTCAAACTGGGGGTTTTGATGTATTTCCGAGCGATTGCGCTGATCCGTTTTTCGATATCTCTTATAGTTTCAAAGTTAGCTTTTTAAATTAAACAGATCCATAATCATTAATAATCACTGGTCATTTAGCTAATGATTGGTGAGCGACTCAATGTCTAAATTTCCATGAACGTGATACAGGTAATTTACTAATTACCTCTATCACATTCGTTACTACGATTAAAAAGACAGTTTCTGTATTTATTATTTATTTTTAAAACATGATTTAAATAAAGTATATAATAAAACATCATTGCAGATTGTATCATTTTCAAAATATTTGATGAAATCATTCAAACTCTTCTTATTAAACTTAAAGTATAGATACATTATGCAGTACTCGCCACACACTGCGGTATATTCATTCTGTACTCTTGCAGTATTGTAGTTATACATTCTGCAATTCCTTTGTAAAAACATCAGCTGGAATCCCTGAGGTGGACGACCATATGAATCGAAGTATTGTCCAATACCCTTCTCATCAATGTGTATTGCAACCCAGTGAGTGCCTGGCTTATTATCACTATCTAAATTGCTGACAATATAACAGGGCGTTACAACATATATCGGCAATCGGTTTGCCGCGTAAACATTATTTTTAATACTGGGATCGATTTTGTTCAAATAATTCTGTATCTCGATTGTATTCATATTAGTTGAGAACAGGGTCTTGTCAGTTGCGATGATTGAATAGTTATGTGGATCATAATAACATAAGCACTCAATAAATAAGGCTTTAATGTATCTTATTCATGTATTTAAAACTTATATGGTTACAATAAAACAAAATATCATTACAAGCGATTCAAATATAAATCTATGAACATTTGATGAAATTATATTTTCATCAATTTTATTATAATATAAAAGCTGATTGAAAACGAACTTTGTACCTACATACTTACGTAGTCATTAGTACAATCTGGAAATGTTGACTCCATTAAACTATCAATAATTGAACTTATCATTTAAGTGCCATTATGTTTCACCATAATAAAACAAAATATCATTTTATATACATATTTTTATTATATAAATTTATAAGGTAATCTAGTATTTAATCAACATAAAAAATACACAAGGATACAAACGATTCAAACATTAATTATTATATTCTAACTGCTGTAATCTACAGAAATATTACGATTTTTATCAATTTCAATAACATTATCGAATTCCGCATAAACAATACAGTTAATTGTTTGTGTAAGAGCTGATTCAAAACGAACTTCTAATCTTACACTACCATGTTTTATAAGATTCCAATGACTTGAAGAATTTGCTGATAAATCGGGTGTTAAGTCGAAGGCTAGCAAGCAAAACCCTTTGGCATATTGCTCTCTTGATACTCCATTGCCTTCATTTAGGAAATGTATACCTGTTCCTGAGAATAACGTATGATAGACCGTAGTAAAAATATTATTGTCAAACGATGGCTGTAAGGCTTTTGAAGGTATCTGTTGTCCATCTATGTATAAACAAAATGTATTAATATCATAATTTTCGAAATTGAATGGGTTTTTTGTGAGACTACCATTAAAGGATGCATTATTCACAAAACCGACTATACACCTTTTGGGTATTTGACCAAGGAATATGTTATCAAGGGTTTTCCCCTGAATGCCTGATGGTATAGTTAAAACTTTGACTTCTGCTCGCGTGATTGGATATTTTGCTGTAGTAGATGATAAAACTTTTTGATGTGCAAGTAGCACAGTTGGGTTGATTCGTGCTCTTCGAATAATAAGAGTTGCATCTGTAATAGACACTTTAAATTTATGGTCAGTTGATGAAGCCATGAGATTGAAATTTTCTCTAGAACGAACTAACTTTACGCACATGTCAACGCCATTAATCAAAAATTTTTCTTGATTGAATAAATCTCCATGTAAATGTCCTATCATTTCTATTTCTTTGCTTTCACTAGCCAATTCTTGTCTTTTAATAAATCCTTTATTTTGTTCATCAGTTGCATCCATTTTTCCAGCTGAATCTTCATACCATAGACCACAAGTGAGATGAGATTCTTTTGCAGCAGGTGCATAATTCAATAGAGTTTCAATATAAGCTCGATATGCATATGTATTATTCGGTGGCGATACAAGTTTTTGATTTAAATATACATCAAGTTGACTGAAAAGTGTATGTAACCAATTATTAACTGGGGCCACAACTGTCGGTACTGCCAGTTTTGTATAATCTTGATTCAAAACTTTAGCTTTTATATGGAGTAAAGTATGGGATAAATCCACATAGTCATCACCTGCCCCAGGTACTTGAAATTCTATTGGTCCATCATCAGCAAGTGATGAAATGGGCTTATAATGAATCCATAGTCCACTTTCAATGCTAGTTTGAGTTGATGGTAATGCAAATAAATCCAATTCGGACTTAATGCATTCACAAGACTGACTATGTAAAAATGACATATTTAATCAGTAAATATATCTTTGATTTGTTTTTGATTCAATTTTAATTTCTTAATAGCTTTCGCTTTCGCAGTCAATGATGGAATGATCGCAGAACGACGTTTTCGTTTTGTTATATACCCAGATCCAAACATGTTGATATTATCTATTTTAGCATCGGCTTTTCGTTTCAAATTTGAGCTGACTTCTTTTAGACGAGTTTTTATTGAATCTTCCATGGGGCGTGCATTAACCATATCTGATAATATACCTACACCGGTACTTAATGCTTCTTTACCAATAGTTCGAACACCACTAGACAGTAGTGGTAAAATAGATCTAAACAGCCCCCCAAGAAAACTTCCGATTCCATGACCTCTTTGATACGGTGCTCCTTTATAAATAACTCCGATACCCGATCCGGCCTGGTGAGTATAATAGTGTTCATATGGACATGAAATATTATCACGTTTGCCGTACATTATAATTTTTGAAAGTGGAGTTTAATGCACACTGTTCCAAATTGGAATGGTATCTTTTGACCGGTGCTTGTTCTTATATCTATTTCGATTGTATCAAATTCTCTACGCATCACAGGTAGGTAATGGGGAGGAGAGAAAACGTGCATTTTGTACGCTCCATATATGTATTTTGAGGGATCCAATGGTATTATTCGTAAAAGGGGTGTCATAACATCTCCAACGATTTGAGGCTCCACTATGTCACAATAAACAAATAATTGAGACGGTAAACCCAAATGCAAATTAGCTGGACACTTTCCAAAATTTTTTTCAACGAGGTTCCTGTTTGGTTCGAACCCTAGTTGAAGACATAATTTAGGTGATAGAGTTACAGATTTTATGGATTCATCAGTTATTGTAGCAACTACAATCCTTGAAACCTCATCGCACTTAAATTTAATTTTTTCTCGAGTGTTATTCAGTGCCATCAAAATATGATTTATGTTATCGTAATTTGTGGCTGGAATATGTGTCTTGTAATAAACATATGACGGTTTACTTTCATTGGGTACTTGCATCAACTTTGTTATATAAATAATGTTTTCATGTTCTTGAACGGTGAACATAGTGCATGGGTACTGAAATTCTACTACTCCAACCCTCCATTCACCTTCTAGTATTGTTGGTTTTGGCAGTTTCGTAGAAAATAATGTTGTTGTATTATCAGGAAAATAATCCATAGAACTATTGCTTAGTAAAGTTAAATAAAAACTATCTTTATTCATATTTTTTTCAAAGTAGAAGCTAATATCCAGCTATTAAATTTATTTGGATAACCTCTCCACTTCACCAACAATTCTTTTCTGTTACCGGTATATCGAGAGCGTATTATTTTATCTATTTTGTATTTAGTAGTGGGGTCGAATATGATTTTTTGTAACTCTTTTTCATAAAAAGTACCAACTATCTCTTCGCCTTCTAAATCCTTTAAAGTAAATACTACAAACGGAGATCGGTGTATTATAGTAGATACGATGAATATTTCGTCACTCCAATTTGATTCATATCCTTTTTGGAAAATATGTTTATGTTTTGTTATTCTAACATAATCTCCAACGTGAATTCTTGGATTCACCATACTAATTGATGTTTTTATCTTACTTTCTCTATCATATAAATTTCGCCATACACTCATTATATTTGTATTATTAACATCACATGGACACATTTTTATACTAGAATGAAAACTATGATTATATGAATGCACTAGATCTTGTAAAACATCAATGTATTTATGAGTATTTTTGTGTGTAAAATAGCGCCACATTTTCATTTTAAGAGTTCTCTGAAATCTTTCGACAATACTTGCTTTAATATCTGGATTATTGGTTGTATAATAATTTATGTTTTTTAATTTAAAATATTTTTGTACATATTTGGAAACAAATTCAGTTCCTTTGTCAGACTGTATATGTGTAGGTGTAGTATTAGCTTCAGCAAAAATACTTTCAAAGCATTCCTTAACTGTTTCAGAGTTTTTCTTTTTCATTGCTCGAACATACGCATATTTACTAAAGACATCAATAACACAAAGTATGTATTTGAAACCATCATTATATTCAGAATAAGATCTCATATCACTTAAATCGGCCTGCCATAACTCATTAATATTAGACAAAATATATCTGTTACGAGGAAATTTTCTTTGAACAGGTTTATGTAATGTATATGTTTCTTGTGATTGTAACCACTTTAAGACACTATTTCTGTCCATTTTACCCTTCATTGCTTTTGACAATTTATCAATAGTGCTGTAGCCAGCAGGATGTGATGCATCATAATAAATTTTATTTATTTCTAATATGGGGTCCATTTTTCCCAGTCCGATCTTTTTTTTAGTTTCCCTGTGTACTTATTACTTGTTGGTGTAGAAAATTCTTCGTCAGGTACTGATTTAGCTTCAACCTCTTTTAATTGCAAATGGTTTATAAAATCCAATCGCTTTGGGTTCCCGATATAAGTGAGTGGTACTTTTATTTCCTTTAAAGTTGTTGCGAATTTTTCCCAACCTATAGGTTCACTTTTCTGAAGAGCTCTCAAGGAATCACTCACCAAGTCCACAATATTACTCCCAGGTATTTTTTCATTATCTATAATCACGGTACCAGATTCATCCCAGCTTATTTTATTTTTATTCAAGGAAATCAAATTTAGTAAAAGTTCACCTTTTTTAGCATATGTTTTCGGTATTAGTTTCAGTATTTCAGAGCTCGTGTATATTTCTCCAATATTTTTGTTAACCTCCACTGATGTTTGAGAAGGAACTACATTTATTTTATTCACATCATGATTTATATAATCAGTATCGATTTCATTATGACTTTGATTAAAACCAATATATGAATCATTATCATTTATAAGTGGTATGTGGTATGGTTGTCGATCCTCTTTGACGAAGTTTAGATATCTTTGAAGGGTTTGCAAATATAAAATACATTTCTTTCGATCTTCTATGTCACTGCTTAAGATATTTTGCATATCAGTATCTAATCGAGATCTTGGCGTATCATTTTCTTTGGGTTGTTTTAACTTCTCCAATAATGATGGTTCAATAAGTAACATTTTTTTAGCATTATCCATTTTCTTAAATAAATGAATTAATCAACCCACTTAGAATAGAACCCAATATTATCGGTAGAAATGAACCTCCTTTTTGTACAATTATATTTTTTCTAATTTTATTCGTACCTTTTCTTACCAATTTTCGAAGAATATTTTTATATTTCTTTAATTTAGATTTTTCTTTCTCGGCCAATTCAACGTTACCCCGCAGTACGTTATGAATACATTCACAAATGTAATTTATTTCTGTTTTGTTACATGATTTTAATAAAGCTTTTTGATATTTTGGCTTCAGTTTATGTAGAGCAATTAACAAATCTTTATGCGTCTTTAAACGTCTATGCATCATTTATAAATGATCGAAATTTCTTGATTCTTACCATATTTAAACCCTTTTGTGGGTACATAAACAGTGCAATATCCATCGGATGGAAATATCTTTGTCTTAACGCGACACAATTCATTTGTTTCTTGTTTCAAATCAATCATTAAATAACCATGAGCTTCATTGGTAGCATCTCTGTAAGAATCTTCCAAATATTTCGGATTTTCAGGGAATACTTGACGAGATAAGTATCGAATTTGGGTTTTATCTCGAGGATTTTTGAAATATATTATATAACTTGAGTTGAGTGATATATCTCTTTGTCCTTTACCTTGATGAAACAAATTTTGAGATAAATAAAACACACTTAAGTTTCTATGATGACTTCCTTTCGTGAATATATCAACAATACGACCATCTGATTCCCTCATCAGGTCATCAATTATTACAAGTTGAGGATTTTTTCCGTCAAACATAGATAAATCAGGTAAACCTTGAAGATAATTAATGTGGTTGAGATTATATAAAGGCTGCATTTCATCAAAGCACCAGGTGATTTGGGTAAAATTTGTATCACAGATATCATTCAAAAATTTTATAAAATTATTTACGAAAACTGATTTTCCACATCCACTTGGACCAGCAACTATTGCAGTGAATGGATGATTGAAATGATGCATTATCTACTACGTCTATGTGTGTTAAGGTTTAGTATAGTAATGAAACAATCTGTTATTAAACAACCATTTATTTAAACAGAAAAATCGATAATTGAAACAATATACAGTACATCATGTTTTACTCCGCAACTTATACATCTAAATACAATAATCTCTCATTTGGTTTTTTAAAACTATAATAATTTATTCTTAAAATTTAATATAATATTTATTCTATTTTATGATGACCCCAAGCTAATGTATCAATATTATTCGGTAAAATGTACCGTTTGGTATCATTAAATGACAGACTAGATTTATTTATTCTTTGAGTAAAAATATTATGCTTTATTGACTTAAATCTAAGCATTGAACAATATTCGTTCTTATTTTCAAATAAGCAAGTCTTATAATTTTCCATTTTCATATTCTTAGTAACACTTTTATTAACCCCCTTAGCTTTAGCTGTGAATTTTCCCTCAACATCTAATGCATACATTTTAGATCTAAGTCCTACAAATTCATTAAATATATTACCATTGTTTTCATCTTTAAAGTAGCCTAACTTCTTTTTATTGAGTTTTGGATAGCCAAATATATTTTTTTCTGTATAGTCAGAGGTATCGAAACGCAAATGTAAATCAGGTTTTATATCTCTGTAAAAATCATCTGTAAAAATTTGATATATTAAACTATCAGTATCTGTGTACAATAATTTTAATTTGTTTTGAAACTTTTTAAACATATAGTTATAGTGAAAGTCGTACATTAGAGTTTTAGAAATATCCAATATACAAAATCCCAAATAAATAGGTTTATTATGGAACAATTTCGTCTTTCGTAATTGAACTGCAACCAAATTTTCATTAAAAATAGATAAACTATGGAATTCTGGCTTAGCAATTAAATCTTGTGCGCCTAGAATTTTACCCTGATTTTCCCAATGACTCAATAATTTTACATTTACTCTTTTTTCGATATTTTCCATTGTTTTTCCAAACACTGAGTTATTCATTAATTTATAAAAATCTTTTTCGAAATCAGATGTGGCTAGTTTACGCATGTTTGTATTTAAATCTATATAATATTGTAACCATGCGCATTGTTTGAATTTTAAAATTCTATGAATTTTTTGTAATTTTAAACCCATTGTCAGACATTGCTTTAAATTTCTGTAGTGAATCACATATTTAATTTTATTACGAAGGTTTGGAACTAATTTTATGTCTTTTGTATTACCAATACATATATTCTCGGGACATAAGGGTAGGTCAGAATGTAAATCATGCAGTTCAATAGGATATTTTAGATCTACTTCCAAAATAAAACCATATTCATAATCATCAGGGACATCAAAATTAGTTGTGACATCTACCCACTCAAAACCTCCTGTAGGAAGGAATTGAGACATGGCCCATCCGTAAAGGTTATTAGCATCAAGATAAGTTAAAAATGAGTTTGGTGTGTCTTTATCATATTCTCGCATATATTTGTTATTAGCTTTGGCATAACGATTGCTACATTGAGATACACCTCCTCGAATGCCCGATCTAATAAAAGCTATTTGTTCAAAGTCTTGAAGTAATTCTAATTTAATTTTTGTGCATTTTAACATAGCATCCCAACTTAACCCAGGTGCTGTATAATAATGAGCTGGATCTAGACCATATGTTTGCAAACATAAGGCTCGGAAATTTTCAAACACATCTGTTAAAAGTAAAACATCGGTTTTAAGATATAAATCAGAATAATCTGACATATTTTGACAATGAAAGTGTTGCCAAACATCCTTGGCATGTTCATAATCTTCATCGGAAATATGTGTGTCGGTTAATGTATTGTAAAATTTATCGCGACTAGGGAGTGCTGAAAGTTTTAAGGAATCATGTGATGACATAAATTCATATGGATAAATTCCTTTTTTTCTAAGACGTAAAAAATCATTATTATTTGGAAAATTATATTTTAATGTTTGAAATTGTTCCTCCATCAAATTTTGAACAAGTTTGTCTAAACTACAAGGCAAAAATTTAAACGAATCAACGAATCTCAATTGAATTTTATGATTATTAAATTTTATCGTTTTTGTGAAAGAAATGTACTTTTCTTTCGTTTGTGGAATAATATCAATTTCCCCTTCAATAGAATTTAATGCATGAACAATAAAATGAGAGTCATATTGACTAAGATTGTGTAAAAAAACTGGGATGTGATAGGGGATTCTAAACTTTGTCTTACATACTTCGTGTGCAACTCCTCTAAAATGTCCTGTATGCGAGTCAAAGTATAATGCACATTCACCATTTAAATTAAATTGACATATAAAGCAGTCTTTACATTGCGAAATAATTTCATTATCATTGGAAGTCAAAGGCTTTGGACTTATGACAAAAGAATTCTTTGTGCAAATCACTTCTAAATCTTTATACAACTGATTCATAAAGACATGAGTACAATGAGGACCACTATATGTTTCATATTTTGATAAACTATCATCATATGAACATTTAATATAGTACCCAAAACTATAAACTTCGTGTTTGTGAACATTAGTTGTATAAGGTTTTGATGGATCGTTAAAGCATGTCTGAATTGGATTAAGGAAAGCTTCAAAATCCGCGTATATAACAAATGGTATTTGTAACATCTTATTAAATTTATCAAATTTTAAGACATTGTTTGAAATTGGTTGTCCAAACCAATCTTTTAAAGTTTTTTCTGTACTAGGCAATTCCACTTTAATATGACAACAATCATTCAATTGATGGGCTGATAACTTATCATTTGTTGAGAAGTGTAAAAGACAACCGTCACAGATGTAGATTGCATGTTCATGGTTTGAAATTTGACCACTTACTAAACGCGATAGGTTTTTAATGTAGCAAAAATGATTAATTGTTCCGTGCGAAATAAATAATAAATTGATATGAACAATTTTCCGTGATTTTGTTAAATACAATGGACCAACTAATTCATGTACTTTCTTTTTACAATTGTATTCAAGACCAAAAACATTTACACTTAAATTATTTAACCTTTCTACTTTTTGTATATCTGTCATTTTAACAGGAAACGTAACTCCGTCAAAATTTAATTTATTTGAATATTTACTGTAAGATGAAACTCTCTGAGAGTTCTTAGTAACTGGATATAATGCAGAAAGCAAAGCCCATTTAAAGCATAAATCATCCGAGTTTTGTACATTTATAACACTTTTTTTTAATTTGATTTCTTTAGGTAATTCAATGTATGATTTTCCACGTAATGGATTGAATTTGTTTATATTCATGTCTAATGCATTTATTTTCTTAAGACTCCAACCACTATCTTTTTTCTCAAATGTGCTAATTTTAGTCATCAACATATCACATAAGGACGAAAAGAAAAAATTTAAATCCTCACCCTGCATTATAGTATAACTACATGTTTGAAATTCAAATTCATTAGAAATATTTTTTGTTTCTTGAACAAAATTAGCGTGCAGAATAAAATTAACTTTAAAAATTGTAAGCAATCGAACAGATTCCTCAAATAGTGAAATAATTTCATTTTTAATAGAATTCAAAAACATTTCTGGTGTTTCGAATGTTTGTAATTGGTTGGATTTACTCTTTATTTTATATGAGATTATTCTATTACCAAAAGCCGATTCGTGTACTGTGACATTTTTTAAAGTACTATGTAATTGCATTACGTTATTCTTATGGAGGTTACTTCTAAGATGATTTGCATAATATCTTTTCCGTATTAAGATTTGACATAAAGAACAGTTCACCATTTCATCGTTCACACTGGTGAGCCCCGATGATGTGGATGGTTCCCCTTGTCTTCCTCTCTTTGTACTTGTATCATTGTCTTCACTGTCTTGTAATACTGCACTTCTTCTCTTAAAACCTCCTCCACTTTGTAGAACAGGTTGACTACAACATAAGTGAATGATATTAGCCACATTTCATCAATAATATAATACTAAATAATTTACAAAGAAAATAACTCACTTGATCATTTTTTCAACCTCATTACATACAAAGCAGAGTTCCATATCGTTATGTTTAATTTTCCAAATGATGAGAATATAATAATATTATTTGTATAAGAGAATAAATAAACTAATAACTAAACTGAACTAATATTTATGTATTTCTTCATAGCTACCTACTTATTGTTAAAATTATATTTCTTATAATTATCTGTTTCTAAAATTTTCTTCGTAACATTGTATAAAATCTTTTTAATGTCCTTATAACTTTCATTATTGTCGATTGTATAATATTTTAATCTATAATCAGCGTATTTCCATTGTTCTTGTGTAGGCGTGTTTTTTATTTTATTGAGATCATAGATTTCTATTTTAACCAAATGTGATGCATTTCTTCCGTCATCTGCATTAGTTGTAATGTAAATACTTCCATTATCCTGTGCTCTGGATATTGATGATGATATTTTCTTTTGTTTTGTTTTTTTCACTTCGAATAATGCATCTATATTTTCATTTGAGCTGGCCCTCTTCAAGGATTTAAGTTGAGGAACTTTTAATGAATCCTGACTATCTTCAGACAAGGGATAGTAAAATGTTTTATATGTATTTTCTTCCATTGTTGGGTTGAATGCATTCTACAACAACAATAAGACTGCTTTAGAATAGTATTATACATACATATCTTAATATAACAAATGATATAACTTTTTAATTTCAAAGTGAATAATAGATAAAACTTACCTCCATTGCAGCAAATCACTCAACAATTACACAAGACACAAAATATATAATAATTTGACTGAATACGCCACTTCAATGATTATTTTTCTGAACAGTTCTAGCATTTTATACTAAAATATCGTAAAAGTAAATTTGTTTATGATTAGTACTGGTTTTTAAATATTGTGATGAAACATAATGGCACTTAAATGATAAGTTCAATTATTGATAGTTTAATGGAGTCAACATTTCCAGATTGTACTAATGACTACGTAAGTATGTAGGTACAAAGTTCGTTTTCAATCAGCTTTTATATTATAATAAAATTGATGAAAATATAATTTCATCAAATGTTCATAGATTTATATTTGAATCGCTTGTAATGATATTTTGTTTTATTGTAACCATATAAGTTTTAAATACATGAATAAGATACATTAAAGCCTTATTTATTGAGTGCTTATGTTATTATGATCCACATAACTATTCAATCATCGCAACTGACAAGACCCTGTTCTCAACTAATATGAATACAATCGAGATACAGAATTATTTGAACAAAATCGATCCCAGTATTAAAAATAATGTTTACGCGGCAAACCGATTGCCGATATATGTTGTAACGCCCTGTTATATTGTCAGCAATTTAGATAGTGATAATAAGCCAGGCACTCACTGGGTTGCAATACACATTGATGAGCAGGGTATTGGACAATACTTCGATTCATATGGTCGTCCACCTCAGGGATTCCAGCTGATGTTTTTACAAAGGAATTGCAGAATGTATAACTACAATACTGCAAGAGTACAGAATGAATATACCGCAGTGTGTGGCGAGTACTGCATAATGTATCTATACTTTAAGTTTAATAAGAAGAGTTTGAATGATTTCATCAAATATTTTGAAAATGATACAATCTGCAATGATGTTTTATTATATACTTTATTTAAATCATGTTTTAAAAATAAATAATAAATACAGAAACTGTCTTTTTAATCGTAGTAACGAATGTGATAGAGGTAATTAGTAAATTACCTGTATCACGTTCATGGAAATTTAGACATTGAGTCGCTCACCAATCATTAGCTAAATGACCAGTGATTATTAATGATTATGGATCTGTTTAATTTAAAAAGCTAACTTTGAAACTATAAGAGATATCGAAAAACGGATCAGCGCAATCGCTCGGAAATACATCAAAACCCCCAGTTTGACACCAAACTTCTTTTTTTTTTTTTTTAGTAGGCATCACGAGCAAGTGAGCCAGAATCGAGGAGCCAGAACCGGCGAATCCCTACTACTGTGAGCCAGAACCGGCGAATCCCTACTACTCCTACACCCCCCCCCCCAAATACAAATGGCAGCACAGACTAAAAAAAGACTACTCCAGGACAGTACCAGGCTATGCAGCTCTGGAGAATCCGTCCCTGGGTGTCCACAATTAGGGCCTGTACCTAACAGTGGTTGCCCAGGCTGCTCCGCGTATTCTGGAGGGGGCAAATCTGCGCTGACTGGGGGCAAACAGAGCAGGAGGCTCAAACCACCCTCCACACTCGCTGTGGACTTTTGCAACATCAGGGGGCTTCGCTCAAATTTAAATCCCGTCCACTTTCATCTGGAGGCGGCGAAGCAAGCCTTGCTCTTTTTAACCGAGACACAGATATCCTCCCTGGCTGATTCATCTTACCTTTCCTACCCAGGGTATAATTTGGAACACTCCTTTATACCACGGGCTGGCGTGTGCGTTTACGTCAGGGAGGATGTCTGTTCTCGACGCCTGAGTTTTCTCGAAGGACAGGACCTATCCATCATCTGGCTGCGTATAGACTGCGATGACCATCCGCGAATCTACGCATGCCTGTATAGGTCCCATAGCGGTAACGCAGAGACTGACCGTCTCCTCGAACACATCCAAACGGCTACAGATTCCGTGTTGGAGCAGATTCCCACTGCAGAGATCGTGTTTCTTGGCGATTGTTCACGACTTCGCCTTAGCAATGGTCTGACGCAACTGGTTATTGCGTCAACGTGAATCCCAGATGTTCAAGATCATACACCTTCACTGTTGGACCTTCTGTTGACCTCACATCCGGATGGCTACCTAGTTTCCGTTGACCCTCCTCTGGGATCGTCGGACCACTGCCTGATCCGGAGCACTGTGCCCATCACGCGCCTAACACGGCCCCGCTTCTTAGGCTGTCGCCGCGTGTGGCACTGTAGGTCAGCAGAGTGGGACGAGATGCGCTGCTTTTTTGCATCCTACCCGTGGAGGCAGATCTGTTTTTCGCTAGGAGATCCAGATGCCGCTGCTGATGCTGTTGCTGATGTGGTACTGCAAGTTATGGAACTCTTCATTATCCTCCTCTGTGCCTATCGGTGGCAGGTCCCAGCCATGGTTTGACCGCTCCTGCAAAATGGCCTCCCGCCGAAGCAGGAGTGCTATCAGGCTTGGGTCAATGCGGTGGTACCTAAGGATTTGAATTCCAGCGAACTTAAAAAAACACTTCAATCATGCCTCCAGGTCCTTCAAAAGAGTTATTGCTGACGCGAAGTCGAAGCACATTGGCAGAATTGGCGAGAGACTTCCACGCCTTCCCTCGGGAACTCGTGCGTTCTGGTCGCTCGCCAAGGCGGTCCAAGGAAACTTCTGCCAGCCAGCCATTCCGCCACTGCACAGGGATGATGACTCACTGGCCCATGACGCGAAAGAGAATGCTGATGTCTTGGGCTCCCTTTTCGCGTCCAACTCGACTCTGGATGACCGAGGTGCACGACCACTGCATATTTCGCGGTGAGGTAAAAATCCGGCATGGTGCTGTGCTTAAGGCGCTTCTCACCATGGATATTCACAAATCGAGCGGGCCCGATGGCATTCCCCCAATAGTGCTGCGGACATGTGCTTCGGAACTGGCGCCGGTCCTTACCCGTCTTTTCCGGCTCTCCTACTCATCAGGCGTAGTCCCGAAATTATGGAAGGCGGCTTTAGTGCACCCGATCCCTAAGAAAGGTGTACGCTCAGATCCGTCCAACTACCGCCCCATTGCCATTACCTCCATATTCTCCAAAGTTATGGAGTCGATCATCAACCGCCAGCTTTTGGGATACCTAGAGGGGCACCAGCTGATCAGCGACTGCCAGTAGGGTTTCCGTCAGGGTCGCTCAGCTGGTGATCTTCTTGCATACCTCACACATAAATGGGCGCAAGCGGTTGAGTCGAAGGGAGAGGCGTTGGCGGTGAGTTTGGACGTAGCGAAGGCCTTCGATCGGGTGTGGCATAAAGCGCTTATAGCGAAACTGCCATCCTATGGGCTTCCCGAGAAGTTGTGCAAATGGGTCACTAGCTTTTTGGCTGATCGGAGCATCAAGGTTGTTATCAACGGTGCATGCTCCGACCTAAAACCCATAAACGCTGGTGTCCCGCAAGGCTGCGTGCTATCCCCTACGCTGTTTCTTCTGCATATCAATGATATGCTGCAAATCAGCAATATTCATTGCTATGCAGACGACAGCACAGGGTATGCTTCCTACACCGGCCGTGCCAACATGTCCTGGGAAAGCGTCGACGAGAACCGGAACAAACTTGTGTCTGAAATCAAGACAATGCTTTGCAAAGTCTCGGAATGGGGCCGACAAAATTTAGTCCAATTCAACCCCAAGAAGACACAAGTTTGTGCGTTCACCACTAAAAAGTCTCCCTTTGCCGTATCCCCTCGATTCGAGATCACTCCTCTAACTGCCAAATCCTGTATTGGCTTACTTGGCGTCGATATATCGAGCGACGTTCAGTTCCGTGGTCACTTGGAAGAGAAGGCCAAACTGGCCTCTAAAAAGCTTGGTGTACTCTGTAAGGAGAGACAGTACTTCACTAAAAGCCACCGCCTGCAACTTTATAAGGCGCAAATTCGGCCTCACATGGAGTACTGTTCTCACCTCTGGGCGGGTGCTCCCCAGTACCAGCTTCTTCCATTTGACCGCATACAACGAAGAGCGGCTCGAATCATCGACGATCAAGTCATCTCCGATCGGCTTGATTCTCTAGCATTGCGTAGAGATGTGGGTTCTCTCTGCATCTTCTAACGCATTTATCACGGGGAGTGCTCAGAGGAGCTGTTCGGATTGATTCCACCACCGGACATTACGTGCAATGTACCATCTGCATCACGTAGACGTCTGGCATTCCACAACCGCGCGTTTTGTTCGAAATTTCTTGCCTCACACAGCCACTTTGTGGAATCAACTACCGGCAGCGGTCTTCTCGAACAGATACGACTTAGGGACCTTCAAGAAAAAATCATTCTCCCACCTTAAAGGCCGGCAACGCATTTCTTGACACACCTGTTGTTGCGGATGTCCATGGGCGGTTACCTCACCTCTCCCCATCCCGTGAGCCTCTTACCCATTTGCCCCCTCTCATATAAAAAAAAATCTATAAGAGAATAATATTCACGCACGGTTTGAGGTTCTGATGTGAAACTATATACTATAACGTAAATAACTTTCTTATTAATACCACAGAATTGGAATGGAGCGACCGTCCACAGGCTATAAATTATAAATTTTATTGTACGATTTTACATTGTAACTATATTTTTATAAAAAAAATAAGCCCGCTGAGTTTGTTGCGCCCGTTCTTCTCAGGTCTGAGGCAAACCTTTTGGAATGGGTTTTTGACTTTCAATAAGTAATATTATATCCTATTTTGAATAAAAATATTTGAAATTGAATTTAGCACAATTTTACTATAACAACAGGGAGCATATTTTACGAAATAATTCCTATTGTTATGAAATATTATTGGCAAATTCATAAACAAACAGTATTTTATATATTAGGTACCGAACAAGGTCTGTTGGGTCAGCTAGTTTTTAATAATTTCATCAGCGTGTCAACTTTTCGTTGCTGTGTTTCAAGACTTAGTAGTTTCATGTAAATATAATTTTGCTACCAGTCGGAAGCTCATTTGCACAGGATGCCGGCTAGATTATGGGTACCACAACGGCGCCTATTTCTGCCGTGAAGCAGTAATGTGTAAACACTACTGTTTTTTGACCTGAAAGGCGCCGTAGCTAGTGAAATTACTGGCCTACTTATCAATTGCCATCAGCTGAACGGCCTGCTGGTCTGGTCCCTTATTTTCATAAAAAAAAAACTACCCTCTACTACAGTGGCGAGTCTTTGTTCATAGTTTCAATGTACTAACTCATACATAAAACAGAACCCAGGTCTCCATTATTCAAAGGTGTTTAATTTATAAGCGGCAAGGTTAACGAGGCGTATTCCTCGTTCGGCTTGCAGATAATCCGAGCTTTGCCAAAACAATTTAATAAATAATAATAACGTGCGGGCTACGGTTCGTTTACGTTAATCGTAACAGAAATGAGATGTTTTAATATTACGGATCGGTGTGGTATCCATAGATATTTTCTTGGTTACACAGTTGTTAACAAAACTTACTTATAGTATCCATGTCTAAACATTAACAATTGTTTCATTAAAACTGCTAACAATTAATTTAATTAAATAAATTAGGACCACCTTCGCACGACACGCCACAAGTTAGGATATCATCCTCACCATCTGGATGTGTGGCGGTCCTCCACAGTGTGGTTTTCAAGGAGCTTTCTTCCTCGTACTACTAAGCTGTGGAATAAACTTCCTTGTGCGGTGTTTCCGGGACGATACGACGCCTTTAAAAAAAAGCACGTACACCTTCCTAGGCCGGCAACGCTCCTGTGATTCCTCTGGTGTTGCAAGAGATTGTGGGCGGCGGTGATCACTTAACAACAGGTGACACGTACGCTCGTTTGTCATCCTATTCCAAAAAAAAATATTATAAAATAAAAACACTTACGAACCACTTGAATAGAATATATACTCAATTACTTTACTATAATCAAAACTATGTACAAGTAACACTAAATGATTTATAACAATAGGGCAGTCGGGTGACCAGCAGCCAGTTCGTCCGATACTTTCGACTGCTCCAACAAGAAGTGCCCAACAGACGAGAGCAATTCGTAACAGTTACCCTACTACCAATCTTAATAATACGAAACTAAAAACAATATCAAACTTTGGAGTAAAAATGAAGCAATACGTAATGGCGGGTCAGATTGGCCAGCTCTGGTTGCTCAAAAAATAATGGGCATTAACAGTACTAGGTTGGACATTTTTTTTTTTATATAATATTATGTTGGGATAAATATTTATAACTGCCTAATAATTTATTACTCAGCACCGCAACGTCAAGCGTCAAACGGGGGCTACTGAAAATCAGTGCTGTGACCAATAGTCACGGGTTACCTGAGTAGCATCCCGTTTGACACACACTGCCACACAGCTGCTATAATATAATATCTGGGGAAAGTTATTTATTTAAGCTTTGTAAAATATGTTCTAGGTTAGTTTTAGTTATAATTTTTCATTTTTTGTTCCTATTTTTGTAGCTATGTAATGTTTTATGCGTGTGTCAAATAAAAGATATTATTATTATTAAACTACCAAATTCATAATAAAGTGACATCACTAAGATTTTGGATGTGATTAAATAATATTACAATTACTAAAAATATACTAATTATAATAACCAAAACAATATAATATTAACAGGTGGTTGAGGCAGTGTAAGATACGAACTCAATCAAGGTGTAAGAATACAAGAGACAAACAAATAAAATGCCAAGGAAACATACTTCACTTCATTAAAAAAACGTCCACTGCTGGACAAAGGCCTCATCCAAAGATCTCCACGACGATCGGTCCTGCGCTGCCTTCATCCGCTGTCAGCCGCTTCAGCTATGTGCCCTGCCTTCTGCCACTTTAAGCTTCGCATTTATACGAACTATGTCGGTAACTTTGGTTCTCCTAAGCATCTCCTTATTTGTGATTCAATTGCACAGAGAAACTCTTGAGCATAGCCCTCTATTGCCCCTGACAGACGATGAGCTTTCTCATAAGGTTCATAGTTAGCAACCACGTCCGCGTTCCGTATGTCATCACTGGCACACAAAGAAAAAACCAAAGTAATGTCAAAATAAAAAATAAATAGTACAGCATAAGATGTTTCACGGACATTCATCAGATTGTAAATACAATACTTTTTCAACACACTTGCTCGTAAAGTGCACTTTATCACATCGTTTTTAGAGCCATAAACCGGACTAGCACACACATAATAATAATATTACACACAAGTACATACTATAATTAACCCTACAAATTTAAGTAAGTATCTATAACTGCAATTATATGAGAATAAACAAAGCATTTTCAATTTAACCGGGTAATATAGTTGTTTTTGTAACAAAAGATTTATTATTATCAAATTATATATAATTCATAATTATTTGTTATAAAATATATGCATTTTATCACTAAAATTATATTTTGAAGTACTGTATGGCGGTATGTAATCAATCACCATACATTTGGCGCAAACAAAAACAAACAAATAAAATTGTACACCATTTCCCAAATTCGTACTCACTATATATTTCCAATGTGTGGTAGAATTTGACGTTCAATAAGTGATTAAAGATCCTACGCTGAATAAAAAAAATTAAATCTGAAAAATTTTTACATATGTTTTAGCGTTACGTCTATCTTAAGTAGGGTTACCGTTTAGTAATCTAAAAAGTCCTGATAAAAAGCCTGACATTTCGATAAAAGCTAGACTTTTAAGTTTATCCCGTTTCTCGTAAAGATTAACGACTTATTTGATATTTGTTAATGTGTAGTTTCATTGCTATATTCTATCGGACTAGAGTCTTAAAGTTTCGGATATGTCCGGAATAATCCGGACGGATTGTAACCCTAATCCTAATCAGTGCGGCCACGTTTCGACTTCCGCCTTCATCCTGCTTTCGCTAGAAACTCGTACGTAAAACGAGACGTAATAACGGGAAAGTAATGCATGCAGTCATAAAGTTTCGTAATTCTATAAGCTTTGAAATAATCTGAGAGCATGAGCAAGGCATGTGCAAGTTCCGTGGATAGTTTAAGTCTTAAGAATAGCACCAATCGTCTCCAATTTAAAACACAATGGTATACTGTGTCAAAGGGACATCCGACCTCGAGATGCGATGTGATACAATGCACGTGTATACTCTCGATAAGCAGTTTATTTTTATTGCAACTAAAAGCGACGGTGCTTTTAGTTTCAACATTCTTTTTTGGGTTCCTTAATCGAAAGATAGTTAGAAATAGTTGTCAGAATGTGTATCTACCAGGCTCCTTTGCACAGGATGCCGGCTAGATTATGGGTACCACAACAGCGCCAATTCTGCTGTGAAGCAGTAATGATTACTGTGTTTCGGTCTAAAGAGCGCCGTAGCTAGTCAAATTACTGGGCAAATGAGACTTAACATTTTATGTCTCAAGGTGACGAGCACAGTAGTGCCGCTCAGAATTTTTGGTATTTTCCAAGAATCCTGAGCGGCAATGCATCCATCAGCTGAACGTCCTGCCCGTCTCGTTCCTTATTTTCATAAAAAAAATATTTGAATATTGAAAACGGCCGTAAGAATATACTACCGTATTAGACAACCTGTCAGCCCGATAACGCGTGACATTAATTGTTAATGTGTGCTAGTGCTAACTACTGGTAGTTTATTCAAAACACTATGGAGCTAATGTCAAGTGTGGCTGACTGTTTAAGAATTTAATTTTTAAGTTTAATATTATATATTAATGAACGGGGCATACTATAAAAGTACGAGAAAATGATGTAAAACTATAATGAACCAACATACCAGATGTGGAGACAGAAAAAGAAGCCGAGGTTTAGGACAGTTAGGAGATGGGTGGACGAGATTAAAGCCGTTTTGTCGGTCGTTGATCAACTGGTGACCCTCTAGGTATACCAAGAGCTGACGGCTAATTATGCTCTCCATGATTTAGGAGAGCAGGGAGGTAATAGCAATAGGCCTGTAGTTTGCCGGATCCGAACTGTCTCCTTTTTTTTTTGGATCGGATGGACAAGGGCTGACCATGAGTCAGGGATTACGCCTTTAGAATATGAGTGCCGGAATAAACGCGTTAGCACCGGCGTCAACTCAGGGGCACACGTTCTAAGCACGATTGGAGAAATGCTATCCGGCCCGGTCGACTTCCTGACGTCCAACGAAAACAGAGCTCGCCTAACAGTTTTCTGTCTGAACTGTACTTCAGGCATAGAGCTCTGACACCGCGGGATGGTCGGCGGTGTTTTTCCGTTGTCGTCAAGAGTCGAGTTGGAGGCGAAAAGAGTGCACAAGAGATCGGCTTTCTCTTTTGCCGTATGGGCCAGGGTGTCATTCCTCATGTGCAACGGCGGCATGGACGGCTGGCTGAAGTTACCAAGAGCAGCTTTCGACAACGACCAGAACTTGCGTGTTCCGGTCGGGTAACTGGAAAGCTGCTCGCCGATTTTGACGACGTGTTTTGATTTTGCACGGGCGATTTGCCGCTTAAAAAATCTGGAAGCACGGTTATATTTCCTCTTCAGAACTATGCAGTTCGGATCTTTTGTGCCCAGCGCTGCAACCCAAGCTCGATACGCCTGTTTTTTGGAGTCAGATGCTGCTTTAACTGACGCATCGAACCAGGGCTGTGATCTGCCACCGATGGGTACTACAGAGTTTGGTATAAAAATATCCATACCCTGTAGTATCACATCGGCTACTGCAACGGCGCAGTCACTAGGATCATCCGAAGGGAAACAAACCCTGCTCCAAGGGTAGGATGCAAAAAAGGAACGCATCCTATCCCAATCTGCTGACTTGTAGTGCCAAACGCGGCGGGTCGCTGGTGGTCTGCGACGTTGGCGTCGGATAGGCACTACACTCCTGACCAGGCAATGGTCGGACGTTCCGAGAGGGGCGTCGACAAAGACCTGGTAACCATCGGGATGTGTAGTCAGCAGAAGATCCAATAAGGACGGCATGTGGCTATCCACATCCGGGAGCCGCGTTGGCGACTCAACCAATTGGGACAGACCATACGCCAATGCAAAATTATGCACAGATCGCCCTGCGTAGTCTGTGGTACGTGATCCAAGCCATTCGGCATTGTGCCCGTTGAAATCAGTACGTCGTCAATGGCCACCGGTCCTCGACACTAACCTATGCGAAACATAGCGGCACTAGGCCGCTACTTCACGCCGGTATTCTGTGCGAGTGTGGTAATTAACCCGGACGAGTCTGGCCCGATTGTGCTGACGTCAAAAGACGGCAGCGTGACTCTCCCACTTCTAAAAAAATTGTCTGAATAAAGGCTTATTTTATTTTATTTTTTTTATATAAACTTAAACGTATTGCGTAAACTTTAAGCGTGTTTAAGATAGCGCAGATAAAAATCCCTTGATATCCGTCCTGTGGTAGATCGCAAAGAACGTGTCATGTATTTTTGGAGTTCAAGAAATTGAAATAATAATATGATCTTGTAGTACGGTTGAATCGAGTTTTATATTGTATAAACAACTGTATAGGGCCTGTTTCGTTTTTGGATTTCGTTTGGTTTTATAGTGGTGCGTATCATGGGTCTTTTGGATATACGAGGTTATTATTACGGATAGAATAATATGTTGCCTGAAATACATATGACCACAACTATCATTTCATGAATTAAAATTGCGTGAATGTATTAGCAATTCTTTTCCTCTCCTAAAGAGGATGTCTTGAATAATTCGTAAGCATATTTGGACGCGGTAGGTTGTATTACAGAGCGAATTGAAAAATAAATACAAAATCAGCCACTAATTACAGACCGAATTGTTGTGGAATTGGTCAATATTAATTATTGCAAAAATATCATACACACAATTAATAGCATGTGATTATTAAAGATTTTTTTTCTTTATTTATTAAGGGGCTTTTATATGTATGTAAATGTCAGCCCCATTACAATCTAAGTACATTAACACCAAAACAAAATAAAAATAAAATCTTAACTTAACAAACTAAAAAAAAATAATAAAACGAAAAGCAAGTTATACAGTCTTCAACAAATAAGACTTATGAATTCCTATTAAAGCTTAGTAGGTTGTTAATATATAAATCTAAAACTGTAAATTAAAAAAACTACCTAATTACTTAAATTATAATTATTTGTGACATCATAAAAAAGGACACTTAGAACTAATTTGAGGAGGTTAGCATTAAAACTATTTGATTGGACGGTAGTTTTCGACGATGTTTAAAACGACATTGCGAGTTATTACAGTCAGCTGCGCGCGACACATTTATGAAACAATAGATGCTTCAAAGGCTGTTCAATTTGAACAACATTAGTATCTCTAGGCACCGAATATATTAGATTATCTATAACTTTAATGAATTGTTCGGCAAGACCTACAGATGCAACAGACTGATTTCTTGTCTAGCTATCAACTATTTCAACTGCTCTATTTGCAATTTATGATTAACTATTATACTTCAGATAGTCTGTGCTATAATAACACACATTATAAAATAAAATAGCTGTCGACTCATATATCATATCGTCGGCTGTATTAAATTTAATTACATTATTATATCGAGCTGTACACGTCAACCAATCAAATAACTCACATATTACTTCGTTACCTACTCTGACAATCATACTTCATCTTTCATCTAACTGTCAAATACAAACTTCATTCATACCCTCTATTCTACTTCAACTAATTGCACACGACACCCACGACAAGAAAGTATTTGTAATCCTGTTAAGAAAGGCGAAAGATACATCTTTGAGAAGATATCTAATCTTTCTTTTGTTCATCGCGAACAATAGCTTAAAAAAAGAAAGTAATAATTTCAGCAAAATTTTAAATATATGTATATAAATACAATAGAAAATCACGCCTTTGTCCCGTTAAAGTTAGACTTCCGACCAGAGCGACTCCGGCGTCACTATCGCCTTGACAGTGACGCTGCGTCAGTGACGCCATGAACTCTTATTGCGATTCAATTGACAACCTAAAATGAACTGCTTTGCTATTTCGTACCACGACGTAATTAGAGCTATCTAATTTAGGTTGACGTCAAATCAACTGATTAAATCGCAACGGAGGTGCGTTCATAACTCGTTATTTTTACGAAAACACCTAAAGCAAACATTTAATTTGTAATTTAAAGAACTATATTTATTTATATTACTATTATTTAATAAGTACGCAATTTTAAAATGTATATTTAGTATTTTCTACGCAAAAAAAAATCTTATAATATTTTTAATTTATCGGTTTGTTCTTTAAATCATTACAAAAGCACCACGGTTAGGTACGGAAGGTGGGGAGTGTACGGTAGGCTACTTTAACTCTCCTTCATATCTATTAGGTAATTGTCAATGAAAAGATTGAACATCGCGATTTAACACAAATAAACCTACCAGCATGCGTTTATACTAAAGCAACCGAATCCCTATATAGTGACCGCAGAGTTTGAATCAGCGTGGTATTCAATAATCACCCATTCATAGCCAACAACAATTAATTTCTTACCACTTTGTCAAAGCCCTTCTCCAAGTCTATGAAAGCGCAATTGACATTCTGGTTTGAAGCAAGGATTTTTATGCAATGCAACTAAAGAATACCTGATCCACGAGTTGTTTTTGTTACAACATTTTAAGTTGGTTGCATTTTAAATATAAATACGACAATATAGTACAACGTATAATACTTATAAATAATAACAAATATCTGGATTTAACCTAACCCATTACATCATAGTTAAAAAAATAAAAAAATTGTGCAAATTATAAAACAAATCACACACGGATGAGTTGAGAATCTCCTTTTTTCAATTCGATTGAACGGTATGGTTAGCAACGATTAATTTATAACGTATAATCGGAAATTATGATTATAGTCCATATAAGATCTGTCGGTTTGCTGCATTGTGCACATTTTTGGTTATATACAATACAAAATATTTGTACCATACTGAAACAGTAAATATTTGCATTTATCATTTGATGGTAAATTGTTTGCTTCACTATAATTATCAATTAAAAGCATAGTCTAAACTACGAATAGAAAACCACCTTCGATATGTGTAATGAATGAAAAGTATTTTATATTAAACTATATTTAGGTTAACTATTATATAGGAAAAATTTATAGAGAGAGGGTAGTCTGAATTTTTTTTGACAGAGTTAATTTAAAAAAAGTACAATGCATCAAAGAAATGCAAAACAATTTATTTATTAGACAGATGAGGTCAAATTACTAGTACTGGCTTACCTGCTTGAGTCCTGTCAATTGGTTATAAAAGAAAACAAATTACAAAGGCGATTAGAAACGACTATTTTAGTATGGAGGGTATAAGCAGAACAATGCTTTTGTACGAACAGTCTAAATCGCCGATAATAATAGATGGCATGACCTAAATAGCACTCAGGAAGCGCTACTGCGGAGTAAATATTGTTATTACTGAGCGTTTCGATTATCAATGTTTATATCTCTTAAGCCGATATAAGAAATAAATTAAAAATTAAAATTGTTTCTTCATACAAAACTTTAACATTTATCTTTGTTAATATTCTTCGCATCCCATCCCATCGTCACCTTTCTGCTCTAGATAGTGATTTTAATCGTTATAACACTAGATAAGGGATTGCTTGAAACTAATTCTAGTAGGATTCATAAGATACATAAAAGCTTTAAAGGTATACTTTTTCAAATATTAAAATAAAAAATAGTTCTGTCATAAATTATGAGATTATGCGATAAGACTAGATTATAATTATTTTAATAATATAATAGCAATAAAAATGACAGTACAATATAAATATACATATTAAAAAAGAGCGATTATTGGTATTTACAATACAGCCTCTAAATTTCCAGGACCCCTAATATAAACAATAACAATTTAAACAAAATTTTTGTCGCAATGTGTTGACAAAAATGTCGGACCTTAATGATATTCTATTCTAATAGGTCTATAAAAATACCCGGAAACGTAAAAAGATCGAAAATATTTATTTGGAAATGAATCCATTCGAGACTTCAGGTGTCCAAAGGCAAAAAAAAATAATCATTGTAGATTACGGGAGCTGTAAGTCAAAAGAACATGAACTAATAGACGAAACGGCGAAAATGAGAGCGCCTTTGATTTTTGTGACATCACTCGAGTTATTAGTCGATATTGGGGCTCTAAAAGGAATTCTTATTGAAGTTTCCAATATCGAACAAAAAATTGCAGCTTTTTCCAGGAACCTTTTAGCAAAGTGAAACATTTAATATTTAAAATCACAGGAAACTTCAACGAACAAGCATTGTACAAGGGCACGTGAATTATAATTTCATCTCAATGAAACGTCGCACGTGTAGATGACATGGGAACAATCAACGGTACAAAAATAAAACTACTTAAACGGAGCAGCTGTCAACGATATATATTCGACGAACAATAAAAACTGAAACCGCGAAACGTTGAGAGCCAATTAATGACCATTAATCTGTTAAATGAATTTGTGATGTAATGGAAGCAAAATACTTGAGATGATTCCAGCTGCTCCATGAGCAATTATCAACGAGTAACAGATATATAAATAAAGATCTAGGTATAATTGTATTAACTACCTAATGTTTAATTTACCTACCAGCTTATCAATTTGATTAAAAATAAAACATGCATGGTGTTGATAGATTTTGTCATTATTTCATTAGACATTTGACTCTTCGACATCCAGCTATATTCGGCTTATAAGAAAAGATGGATACAAACAAAATCAAAAAGTTTTTGACTTCAGCAGATGGTCGTAATGCCAACTCAATGTTAGAAAAGATAGGGCGAACAGTTTTGGTTTAAACGTTTTTTTAAATATGTATTCTTGAAATATCGTCAGGAAAAATAATTCACGAGTGAAAGGGGGGACGGTTATATATCGATGATTTCAAAGTAATGTGAACCCGATGCATAACTTCCAATGAATAAGTGTTACCTATAGTTTGATGGGAGCCTTTACAATGCTGACCCATTGAAATTTGAATCGCATCGTTAAAATAAAAAATAAGATGGAAAAGTGAGTAATTTCTGAATCGGCTGATTACAATGGAGATTCCGCTTCCTTCACTATAACAACAAATAAACATGATGTGAGTCAAAGACGAGAACAATGCTCTAAAGCTCCCATTTCCCGTAGAAAACTATGCACCTAAAGAATTGACCATTTTAATAAACCATGTTATTCGGAAAAACGCTATCGCATATGTTTAAAGAATCACAATAGTTTGTTACACAATGCCATAAAGAACGTTACAACGTTCCAAGTTTTAGGACTAACTAACTAACGGGAACAGTTAGATAATGAGATATAGGATAGTTTTATCATATTTACTTACCCGATGTAACGATTTGCTCGTAGATATATGATCGGATGTTTACCTGGAAAGGAAAATATTTCAATTAGCGGATGTTTTATTTTATTCTCTCTCAACATACATAGTAGATTATTAATGTTATAGTAACGCATAAAGTAATCTCCCAATTCGACATTTGAACACATTTTCAATACGCTTCATAAATATTAACTCTTGAAAAATTCCTGCTGAATTCATTCGAAATAGTGATCTTGTAACTTATTTCGCTGCATACGACTACGCATCTATAGCTGTTCATCTCTAGCGGTAACAATCCACTGGAATTTTTTTAACAGGATAAAAATGATATCATAGCTCGAGCTCGTAGTACAATTCGCACCTGGATAAAAGCTAAAAGATTGAAGTCATTGCCTTTGTTTGCGTATACAATAAATTATGCCAGATATTTTAAACGATGGAGTATACATTTGTAATGTGCCAGACAAGAGTGTGATGAACTACGCCCACCACAGCGACCCTGTTTGATTGGTCAGCATCACAATACAACCGCCCACCGTTAACATGTCACCTTACACTCATCGAGTTGTAGACAATGGCAAGGTGCCAAGCATTTGAACGTACGATGACGTTTGCCAAAAAGACGACCATTCCTTACTGATAATTACAATACGAAGCTGTTAATTTACTGATTTATCTCAGGCACAATTTTTTATAACAGATGAATCTAAGGGAATGTTATAGGAGACTTTGATTTACGAAGATAAAAAAACATGCAGTCTTTAAATTCATGGCAAATATAAGGTAGGCCTGCACAGTGATCTTCCATTACTTCGTTCTATTTAAGCATGAAAAGTAATGCTGAACCGAAGTGGCTTATTGTATCACTAAGACATTCGGAAGCGTATATTTTGCAGTCCAATTTTTAAGAGTACATTAAAGTGAAGGATTAAACTTGAGTTTGTATTAAGCTCGTCCAGAAGTAGGTACATTAACTACCGTACTATACGGTTCAAAGGTATTAATTAAAAAATTGATTCAGATATTTTTTTAATGAAAATAAGGGACGAGACGAGCAGGACGTTCAGCTGATGGTAATTGATAGGCCATGCCCATTACAATGCAGTGCCACTCAGGATTCTTGAAAAACCCAAAGATGAGCGGCACTACAATTGCGCTCGTCACCTTGACACATAAGATATTAAGTCTCATTTGCCCAATAATTTCACTAGCTGCGGCGCCCTTTAGACCGAAACAAAATAATGTTTACACATTACTGCTTCACGGCAGAAATAGGTGCCGATGTGATACCCATAATCTAGCCGGCATCCTGTGCAAAGGAGCCGCCCACTGGTAACAAGAGTTTTTAATTGAATTTGATAATAAGCAATAACTGCTGTTAAATTATTTGGCCAATTTAATCAATCAAAGTCCCAGCTGCCCAAAGTACAAATCCATCAGCATCGGCAACAATAGTGACGTCACAAGAACAGAATGCGTCTGCGCGCGCAAGTCAGACGACAGACTATGCAAGCGCTCGTACGCCTCACCTCGTGTTCGTCGCTGGATACTTGCCAGTCCATCACCTGTTGCTACATTTGGTTTGCCGATGACATATACATTGGAATAACCGTGCATGTTTAAAATGAATTAGCTGGATAATATGTAATGCTTTGTTCTTTGCGTTGTGCATCGGACAGCCAGGTTTTAGGTTGATACCCGCAGACAGGGTACAAATTCATAGCAACGTAGTCGAAATCTATTTTTGCTGTATGAAATACAAACCAAACGAACGAAATCAATCACGTAAAACTAATGTTTTATGATTGTTATTTTAAAAGAGAAAAAAAATAGCGATAGTACGATTTGTATAATGAACCGACTTCAAAAACTGAAAACTATAATATGACTAAATAATTTAATTTATAACACCTTTTATGCAAACCTTATTTGCCTCTTTTACCTCAAACCTATCAATAGTTTAGTATTTCATTAAAATTAAAAGTATCAGTTTTGCATACGAGGCGTAAAGTTAAATATTTATTAAGTTATTTTATACTTTCAGTTTTTGAAGTCGGTTTTTTTAAACGTACCTAAGTTTTTTATATACATTTTAGTGTCTGCAACAGGTTGTTCTGTTAACTAAAGTAGAATATTTCTAGATTACATCAGATTTCGTTGCTTTTTATTGTCATATATTTAATAGATTTTATTTAAGTAGCTGGGTAGGCCTACGAAAGGTGCCGCGTGCCTGAAACGGGAAAGGAAAAAAGGAATCGACTTCGAAAAATGCTGCTGTTCGAAACTCTTATTTCATGTTCTTGTGAGACACAGAAATAAAAACTCCTAAAAAAACCGTATACAAACTATAATTATATCATCCAAGTAAACAAAAATATTCATAAAATGTACTGGGCCAAACTATGTCAAATTTTTATGATACCAAATGAAAATAATTTCGCATCAAATTAAAACGGATCAGAAATCTCAGCGTAATCAATACCGATCGAATTGAGAACCTCCTCCTTTGTCAGTTCAACAAAAGAAGTAACATTTGGCATGGTTTTAAGTTTTGCGGTGTACAAACACCGGTGCTTGTCACCCCTACAATGCATCAATCACAGCTGTCCAAAACTTCCATCATCTCATACTTATTCTGCAAAACACATACGATATATATCTCAAAGCAAGAAATCTGCGTATTCGGTAACCTTTTATTCTTAGAGTTGCTACCATGTAAAACTGTTAGGATAGATTTTTCATAAATGCCATTATGAAAAGTAGGGACTTTCTCGAATTTTGAGAAGTCTCACTGTAGGCAACCCTAGTTCCTCTTTTAGCGTAAATGAGTGTAACAAAATGGGGTCACAGTTTCGATGGAATCGCGGAACCATTACCCGAGATCGACGTATACTTGCGGCATGTCGGAACACCTTACAATTTGTCCTCCCGTCCAACGTCTATTTTGTTCAGCTTTGAAGTTTGCGACGTGCAAATTGACAAAATTCTTGAGCAAATGTTTGACAGAGTACAGTTTCGAAGAATTTAAAACACGAAATAACTTAGTGAAAACAAAAATTTATATAATATTAAGGATATAATTAAGAAAATTTGTTTATTTACGCGTTATTTTGCGGAAATCAATAATTATCCAAATGTTTTATGTGTTTTAATTCTGCTGAAGATTTGTTCTTAACCAATTCGACACGTGTTTCGCCTCTCATCTCCCGAGGATGACATGTGTACCGAAAGACGTGTCGAATGGGTTAATGGCTTATTTAATAAAATAGAGATATTAACTTATTATAATTATTATTACTCCGTTTTAGTTTCTTTTTAGAGTACGATTAGATTTAGTTACGATACATTTTGTATTATTTAAGTTACTTTCACATTGTTTTGTCATAGTAAAGTTAAAGTCTGTGAATAATAATTTAGCATCAAAAGTATTTCAGAATTCATTTGATTCAGTATATTTATAAAATTTCAATTGAAAAATAAAAAGAAAAAACAAAATTGTCTTTTGAATTAATTATAGAAGCTTATCAAAACTTCGTTGCAATTCACAGTTTTTGAATTCAAAACGTAGTTTTATCCATTCCTTTCACTGAATCATTTTTATAGTTGTATATCTCATATTACTACAATATTAACATAAAATAGGGAGGAACGACGGGATAAAAACTAATAACTTACAAATTTATGTCTATATATAAATCTGAACAAATACTTGTTAATGTTTTCCTTTTACGAAAATACAAAAGGTTATTTACTTGATTCCCCACTGGGTAGTATCATCCAATAATAACTTATGGAAGTTTATTTACGTGGGAAGGAGGCAAGAATATTTGTTACAGAGATACTGTTAGTAATAAATATAGATACACATTGCTTAGCTACAGTTGTATTATAATGTGAAATGATTTTATTAATGCGAGCAAACTACGGATAATCATAGGGCTCATCTGATGGTAGAAATCCCATTCGTTATAGATGTGATTTTATTTTTAGCGGAAAAAGGAGGACAAACGAGCGTACGGGTCTCCTAGTGTTAAATAATCACCGCCGCCCACATTCTCTTGCAATAACAGAGGAATCACAGGAGCGTTGCCGGCCTTAAAGGAAGGTGTTCGCGCTTTGTTTTGAAGGTACCCATGTCGTGCGAAGGCGGAATTAGATTTCTAGATTGTTTCATTTATATATTGAGCCGCGCTAAGTATTCAAACACAAAGGAATTATAGTTTCCATAGGATTTGTGAACGGTTCCTACAGCCCAACAGAAATATTACATCGATGATAAACTATTGATCATATTTAAAATTAAACGTGGTCGGTAGCTCTTGTATTTATCATGATATAACATCATCACTGTGTGCTATCTCCTACGCTATTTTTTCTGCATATCAATGATATATTTGACACCTCCAACATACATTGCTATGCAGACGACAGCACTGGTGATGCCGTATACACGGGCCATGCAGGTCTGTCTCGGGAAATCGTCGACCAGTGCCGGGAGAAACTTGTGTCTTCTATCGAGTAATGTCTCGAGAAGGTCGCGGAATGGGGTAAATTGAACCTTGTCCAATTTAACCCCCAGAAGATTCATGTTTGCGCGTTTACCACTAAAAAAATCCCATTTGTCGTATCACCGCTCTTCGAGGACACTTCTCTTAAAGCCGCGCCTAGTATCGGAATACTGGGTCTCGAAATCTCGAGCGATTGCCAATTCCGTGGCCATCTGGAGGGCAAAGCCAAATTGGCTTCGAAGAAGCTGGGCGTCATCAATAGAGCACGGTAATACTTCAAACCAGCCCACATTCTAGCGCTCTACAAAGCGCAGGTCTGGCCACACATGGAGTATTGCTGTCATCTCTGGTCTGGCGCACCCCAGTATCTGCTCGATCCATTTGACCGCGTGCAACGTAGAGCAGCTCGTATTGTCGGGGACTCAGTGCTCTGTGAACGGCTGGATCTCTTGGCGTTGCGTAGAGACGTCGCTTCATTGTGTGTCTTCTACCGCATTTATCACGGGGAGTGTTCCGAAGAGCTGTTAGACCTGATTCCTGCCGCCGAATTCCACCTTCGCACGACACGTCACAAGTTAGGATATCATCCTCACCATCTGGATGTGTGGCGGTCCTCCACAGTGCGGTTTTCAAGGAGCTTTCTCCCTCGTACTACAAAGCTGTGGAATGAGCTTCCTTGTGCGGTGTTTCCGGGACGATACGACATGGGTACCTTCAAAAAAAGCGCGTACACCTTACTTAAAGGCAGGCAACGCTCTTGTGATTCCTCTGGTGTTGCAAGAGAATGTGGGCGGCGGTGATCACTTAACACCAGGTGACCCGTACGCTCGTTTGTCCTCCTATACCATTAAAAAAAAATCACATCCAACCTATTGGTTGGGGTAGTTGTAGAAAACTTCTTGCGAGATACATACTGACACTTGGCCACTGTTTTGCTACAATACTTTTAAAATTTGTAGACAGGTAAAGAGTTAAGAAAATATATCAATATCTACCAGGGAACGTTATTTTATATGTAAATTTGTCAATTGTATTGTAAGTCATGAAACTTGGCACGCACTAATGTTCTGAAACAACCTTTATCGCGCTGTTCATTAGAATACCCTTTATGAAGAAATGGACATTATTTTATAAGCCATTTGGATAAAAAAATATCAAGACCAAGACCCATGTTAAATAATGAAAATTTTATTGCCTAATTTCGGGTTACTAAAATTGCTACCTTAGAAACAAGGATAGGAAAATTTATTGAATTAGGCGTTACTTTGCGGAAATCCATAATTATACAAATGATTTAAGTTTTCTTTAGTGTTAATTTCGCCAATATTTGTTTTTAAAATACAACACATCAAAGCACGATAGCCTCGTGCCAGATTTTGGCGAGACAGCACGTCCTGAGTGTAGAGGCGAAACACGTGTCGAATTGTTTTAAAAACAAATATTGGCGAAATTAACACTAAAGAAAACTTAAATCATTTGTATAACAAAGTATAAGCTAAGTAGCAGGATAAATAAATTCCTGGAAAAAATATTCTATATTATTTACATTTACAATAATTGTATTCAAACTTTTTACTATCATTTCTTTCAGATTCCTCACTTTTACAGCCGACAATATTGTACAATTGATTCAGATTAGTTAAGAGAAGCGATACTATCTGTTTATTTTATTACCACCATTTTGAGAGTTGCATGTTCATAATGAGATTAAGCCATCTATGAATGTGTAAAGGTCAAGACTTTAAGGGTTACATTACACGAAATACATCCACAAAGTAGCAAACACTTCAAACACTGGGCCAGTCAAAATTATCATCGCTATGCAACAGAATTGGGCATCTACCACGGTTTGTGTATGTAATATAAATATATGTACTACATACTAATGTATGCAGTACACGTTGATAGCTGATGTGACCCACAAATATATGTTGCAAATTCTTTAAAGTATTTAACTGGTTATAACGTTTATCAGTTGACGATCGCGGGGTTAAGTAGCCCCTCGCTGCAGATTACATCTCCGTTCATTATATTATCTCATAAGCGAGTCACGTCCACGTCGAGAAAGATGACGTCACAGCTTCCCATTATCAAAGATAGTGTGCTTCCTGAATTTAAAAGATGTGGGAAATATGATATTGTTTCGCTAATGGAACTCTAGGGTTCGACATTAATATTACAAAAGACTCATTTTAATCACAATACAAGGCATCACACTTTTTTTGCTCCTTATTTATTTTGATCATTAATTACCCCTAATTATACATTTACACATACAATAGATTAAGCGGTTGTAAAGACAGTTGAACACTTGAAGTGAAGACGTTGAAAAATTAATAGAGCAGAAATGGGAAAATGAAACAGATTCACAGATATCTAAATAAATATTTTAATCAACACTAAATATAAATAAGAATGAACAAATATACAAATATTTGTTAATTATTCACGCTAAAACGGCTGAATAGATCTCAATGAAATTGTGGAAATGAAAGTTGGATTAACACATAGCAAGTTTTTTTAGTGTACTGTTTACGCAGACTAAGTTTAGCCTTAGTGCTTTCTTAGGCTTTACTAACGTAAAACTTAGCTGAGTGTGATAAAACCCGAACTTGATTCTTGCATTGGGCTGTCTTAGCTTGAAAGCGCAGCATAATTTCAGCTGTCAAATGACTATAAAAACGAAATAAAAGATTATGCTTAGCTCACACTAAGCTAGGTTTTACCTAATTTATCTAAGTAAAGTCTAAGCAAAGTTTAAGTACGCTCTATAGATCTCAGCCTAAGTCTTGGGTAGCTATAAGGACCATGAAAATCAGATACTGTATATTGGTCTCAGTTGATGAAACTCAATAATATTCAGTAAGTGTTGGTTGAAGTTATTTTAATTTTGAGTTGGAGGCCCAGTGGGAGGCTCCTTTGCAAAGGATACCGGCTAGATTATGGGTACCACAACGGCGCCTATGTCTGCCGTGAAACAGTAATGTGTAAACATTATTGTGTTTCGGTCTGAAGGGCGCCGTAGCTAGTGAAATTACTGGACAAATGAGACTTAACATCTTATAACTCAAGGTGACGAGCGCAATTGTAGTGCCGCTCAGAATTTTTGGGGTTTATCAAGAATCCTGAGCGGCATTGCATTGTAATGTGCAGGACGTATCATTTACCACCAGCTGAACGTACTGCTCGTTTCGTCCCTTATTTTCATAAAAAAAAAAGTTAATATTCACCGCTATTTTGACGGATCAAACATCATAAGACGCTTGGACAAACAATGCTGACAACATATTACCCCAACGTTATTTTTGTTTATAGACACAAACACACCTACAGCTCCTAACCTAACATACACATCTGTATCGAATCCCATAAAGTCAATATGACGTGACGATTTTCCGGCGGTATTGCGTCATGTCTGATTGCCAACAAAATTGGCGTCCTTATTCTTATTGATTTCTGTATGAGCATAAACAGTTACTGCCCACATAACGCAAACTTTCATATATATAAGTATGGCTTCCAATTTATCACATTTACTTAATATTTAACGGATGTGTATGAAAGTTTACAAGCCTTACTAGTTTAGTTTTCGAACAGTCTTACGTTTAATTAACCAATATTAAGTTGTTCTAATATTATAAGTATCTAAATTTTTATGCTGTAAATAAATTGTTTATAAAGGTCCTAATAATATGAGCGAGTATTTCATTGATATTTCTAAAAATATTAATATTAAATACATATATATTAAAGAGAAGGAATTATCCAATAAAATGTTCCGCCGATTCCCGGAACTATAGTACCTCAATTATTTATATTTTTAATTCAACGCCGAAACTAGGTCATTCCGAATCGAAAGAGTGATCGCTCATATTTAAAGGACATTTTTGAATTGAATCAATACGTTTTTGAACCTACTTTTATTGTTTCTCATAAGTATAAAAGACTAAAAGACGTTTATAGTCATATTGACTATAAAGGTCGAATTGTTCAATTGGATTCCATTAAACATCGTAATAAATAATATCGTGTAGTGTGTGTATTACCTTTATACACATATGCACACACTCATTTCTCCAACTAGTATATAACCTATTGTACCGTACAATAAAGGGGGGCTTATAATCGCAATTACACTTATCGTTCAATAACCGAACCTCCAACATCGAAATCGGTATAGAAGCTTAGCTTAAGTAGGTACCGTATTTTTACTTTACTTTTAAGCCTTTTATTCAGATAAATTACATAATATACATAAATTAAGATTGACTATGAACTATAGCACATTGATACCGACATCTTCGTTTGTTTGCTCTTTTCTGTGGTTTTCGGTGGCGGTCCTCCACAGTGCGGTTTTCAAGGAGATTCCTTCCACGTACTACAAAGCTGTGGAATGAGCTTCCTTGTGCGGTGTTTCCGGGACGATACGACATGGGTACGTTCAAAAAAAGTGCGTACACCTTTCTTAAAGGCCGGCAACGCTCTTGTGATTCCTCTGGTGTTGCAAGAGAATGTGGGCGGCGGTGATCACTTAACACCAGGTGACCCGTACACTCGTTTGTCCTCCTATTCCATAAAAAAAAGGCCTGCTCTATATATTTCCATTATTTTCGGTCACTGACCAATCTAGTACAGGTGGATCCCGCTGTTGATTTATCTCGTCCTCCTATCTTTTAAACTGATAGTATATAATTTTGGACAGAAGAAGAATAAAGCACAAAGAGAACAAACAAAAATTCGACGTTTAATGAGTACCTTAGTACAGTAGAGTAATTAGCTGTCGAGATATCGGTGCAGCAATAACACAGATACTACCGACAGTATCTAACAATACATAGCTATGGCCAAGTTACCACGTAGGCGCTGTAAGCAAAGCTTTCTAAAGAGGCTATCCGGTGAGCTTTACATTAGCATACTAAAACGTACCGAGATTTATGAGCTCGAGGGAAGATATCTTCTATTATATTATGTGAAGCTAGACTAAACAAATTTAGCTATGCTAAAACTATTACACTGGCATTTACAATGATTTACTTTATATTTGCATATTTCAACTCTACGGTTTTCCTTCTCGAATTTGTAACATTTTAGATATTGTTCCATTTTAATATATATATATATAAATAAAGTGTCCTGATGTTTGTTTCTCATGAAGTAATCTGGGATTACTTCATGGAGTTTAGTCTAACTTGAGAGATAGGATAGTTTTTATTTTGGTTTGAGTCCCATAATTATTTTTATTTCCAATATTTGTTTTGTATGGAATTTTTTCTATAAGAGACTTTATTGACGCACGGTTTGACAGTTCTGCTGTGAAACAATTTTACTAAAACAACAGGGAGCATATTTTACGAAATAATCCTCGATGTTATGAAATATTGTAGACAAATTCATAAAAACGGTATTTTATTTATTATGTACAGTCTATGATGTATAGACAACGTCTATCGGTTCAGCTAGTTAATTATAATATAATCACTTCTGTCATGTAGTCTTCGCACACATCGTTTTTGACGTCAACAACGTATTTTCAGTTTATTTATTAAGATATTATTAAATTATAAAATAAGAATAAAAAAGTCTTACTTAAAAGCTAGTTAACACTGTACCTGAACTAGGTAAACCTATGTCTCAGGCGTAGAGAGCTTATATTAAAACTAAATAATCACAAAAAACGAGAAACTTAAAAATGTAAAAAGGTATAAATTAATGTACAGGTTAATCATATAAGTAAACAATGTCTTAAAAGTAATGACTATTAACTAATACATATAAAATATAGATAATGTTTATTTTAACACTATTAGTAATTTTTCTGTATCTTCATAGGACATATTTTGAAGTGCTTCATTAAGAGCCTTCTAACAATTAATATAAATATCTGGACGACCGAGCCATGCTCGGATTTTTAAGATTGTATAAAACTTGAATAAAATAAACTAAAAGGATATCTGGATTCGAACCGGGGTCTTCTGCTTTCCGGATCACCCAATGTCCCATCTGAGCTATAATAGTCTTGTATATAGTGGCGAAATTTACCTTTGTATTCTAATGTTATTGTAGCTGTTTCTCATTCAAACATGGATAAAACCATTTTTTTTTAAATTGAAACCTAGCTAGATCGATTTATCACCCCCGAAATCCCCTGCATACGTAATTTTATGAAAAGCCGTTTCCGAGATTCAGATTATATATATATATATACAAGAATTGCTCGTTTAAAGATATAAGATTTAGGGGATAGATGTTTGCTATTGCGTTTAGTTAAACATAGATATAGTATCAATAGCGGGAGACAATCCAGAAAAGTTTAAGATGAAAAAATATAGGTTTATATTTTATTTTTATAGTTTATTTATATGTTTATATAAATGGTTACAAAATTCAGATTTATTCATCTATGATTTATTTATATAAGTCTCGAAATGACAGTATAAACCATGGTTTGGTACGTGAACAAAAACCGAAATAGTAAGAAAATCAGTTTCACTTCAAGCACACTGTTACCATACCGTTAAACCGTTTTTCCTTTTCATATATAATTTACACAAACATGTTGCACCATTTTATTATTATTGTCCATAATGTCAGTGAATCCATAATTGTACCTATGTCGTAAGTTTACCAACAATAATGCGGCGTCTAACTTAAATGAAATAACTTTCGTGTGTCCAACTTCCGAAGCTCTAACTATGCAAACATTGGTTACATTCACTGGCTTTTGCTCGATGTGTTTAACCAAAGCTATTAGTGAAGGCCAATTTACATCACACCGTGATCAAGTACAAATATAGACGAACTTTGTCATATTTTAAATTTGTATTATTTTATAACAATAGATTTATATTATGATTCCGAGCCTAATCAAAGTACAAATATTTTGAAAACGATCAACGCAGCTAAATGATCATCATGTAAGAAAATCTGTGAGCAAGTAATAATAAAAGTATTTAAAAAAAACTAAAAAACACGCTTTGGTTGAAAAGATAATGGTTGATTTAAAATAAACATCAATTCCTGCCTTATCTACTATAGATGAAAAAATAATATAAATTAAGAAAAATCTTATTTTGCAAATTGAAAAATGGAATAACTTTATCAAATTAATGAATTGTCATAGGTTCTGGATAAATCTACGAAGTTTGAACGAAATCTAACCGTTTAAAGTGGGTCATAATCGCACCCAAATGAGTCGGATATAAACAAACATACATACAGGTGAAGCTACTATAAAGCGTGTAAAAAGTATATTACTACAACAAACATTAGAAGATATTTTTAAGGAAACTATAAAACAGGACGGATGGGTTGCTAATGCTGGTCAATCACTGTATCAAATACTTGACAAACAGCAGTGTAATTACCACACCAGAGGTCCATATATTAATTACTTCACATATTACTGTTGCATAATTTGAAACAGATTAAACCTTGTTTTCGTGTGTAGAAAATATAAACATTTGTTTTGTAAAAGCAGAGGCTTGCAATCAAAAGCCTTTGACGTTAATAACTCTTCCGGGTGCGTTATGTCAACGAACATTTCCATCTGAACACGAGAAAAGCTTTGTTATCAGAGAGTAAAATACAACGAATATTTTTAAAGTAAGAAAGTTACGAATTATTTTAGTTTTTGCTTTTTTAATAGACTCGATGACACATCACAGAGGACACGTATTGTGTCCTCTAACGCATTTATCACGGGGAGTGTTCCGAAGAGCTATTTCAACTGATTCCTGCCGCCGAATTCCAAGGTAGGATATCATCCCCACCATCTGGATGTGGGGCGGTCCTCCACAGTGCGGTTTTCAATGTGCTTTCTTCTACGTACTACAAAGCTGTGGAATGAACTTCCTTGTGCGGTGTTTCCGGGACGATACGACATGGGCACCTTCAAAAAAAGCGCGTACACCTTCCTTCAAAGCCGGTAACGCTCGTGTGATTCCTCTGGTGTTGCAAGAGAATGTGGGCGGCGGTGATCACTTATCACCAGGTGACCCGTATTCCTCTTCTATAATGTGGCACATGCTAACTATTTTCAATAAAATCTTTATTTTAACAATATAACATTTTAACAAACAAAATGTGCGTATTTATGCTCAAAGCTCTAAGGCTCTACGCAGTCTTGGTTGGAAACAAACGTTTCGGAATTCATCAGAGCTGAAGACTGGCCGTCGTCAAGTACCGATCTTAATCCGCGTGATTATGATTTATGGTCAGTTTCAGAGAGTACGGCTGGCTCTAAACGACATGATAATTTGGAGTCCCTAAAACAATCCGTACGATTGGCAGTGAAGAATTTCCCATGGAAAGAGTGTGTGCTTCTATTAATAACTGTTCTCAACGTTTAAAGGGCTGTATTGTAGCCAATGGAGACCACTTCGAATATGCTTTTCATATTTTAAATTCTTATATATTTATGTATTAAACTAACACACAGTCAAAGTAATAATTGTTATTTGCAATTGAATTTTTTTCTTTTTTTTATTTGTATTTATGGCAAAACTAGGTATATTAAAATTTCAGCTATCTAATTAATTTGGTTTCTGAGAGATTAGGTCCTTCGGAATAAAACCTCAAATCAAAGACAGGTCAAGGCATTTATGTGGCTTCTGAGAGACGAGACCCTTTGAAATAAAACCTCAAATCAAGGACAGGTCAAGGCCGTATTTTAGGTCCTCAAGGAATAAGAGAGTTTGTATAGATACGAGGCTTAGATTACAGACTTGATACGAAGATACCAGAGAAATATGTACGAATGAAGGTCCGTAACAGCTGCCTTCCTCTCTACGAGACATTAATACGATTGTTGTTAATCTCATAGATAGGCTTATGCCCTTACTACAATATTTGAAGATTACTAAGGAGTTAAAAGGAGTACTCGTTATCTGGGAGAAGAAAGTATCTTACCTACTACTAAGTAGTCTTACCTACGCTACATATGACAAGTGTAACAATAAAAAGTTAATCGTTAATTAATATTTTAGTAAGAACCGTGAAATTTCTACGTATGTATAAATAACATAACATTTTTATTGATGAATTAGCTTCTCCAACTTCGCACCTGTTTAATGGTTCACAAATGAGCTCATTAAAAACACATTAAAATACGATCTTGGTTGGACGTAACTTATAAAACGTGAAATATTTATTTACAAGGCTCGTACAATGATAATGTCTGACCGACGGGCTCTGAGCCTCAGGCTCTCTCATTGATTTTTAGTAGTTACTAAGTGAACAATTTTTCAAGTCATACTTTTTATCATATGTATATATATTTTTTTAGTAATTGGAGCGTGTTTCTGAAGAGCTGTTTCACTTGATTGTTACCACCAAATTGCAACATGGAAACATCCAACAACTAAAATATCATTCTTAAAGCTGGAGGAGGGATGTTTCTCGTACTTGCGGTTTTCGTAAAACTTTCTTCCAATATGACCAAACTGTAGATAGTTTGTGTTTTGATGACGATTGGGTAAATTTAAAAAGTCAGTACTTCTACTCTCCTATGATGCCTCTGTTTTTTCAATAGATCATGGGCAATGGTGTTCCATAAGCTCATTTATCCTCCTAACTCCATAGCCATCTAGCGATACTCCCATGTTACTACAGTTCAACTGAAGATATAAGAGTCTGGGAGGAGTATGGCTGCTAAGTTGAAATTCAAAGAAATTGACAGAAGGGCACCATACTAGGAGTAGAACCTGCAGCTTAATTAATTCAGGAAACCTCAGCAGGCCCAGACAGCGGAAGGATTGACAGATTTTCAGCTCCTTCTTGATTCGGTGGGTGGTGGTTTCCGGCTGTTCTTAGTTGGTGCAGCGACTTGTCTGGTTAATTCCGGTAACGAACGAGAATCTAGCCTGCTCAATAGGCGTCCTCATTTAGGTGTACGCGGCTTCAGGGTTGTGACACCTTTTTCTGCCGCATTTATTGCACTTTAAATTGCACCATAGCTAGTCAAATCATTGGGCTAATAAGAGTTAACATTATGTGTCTCAAAGTGACGAAGGCAATTGTGATGCCGCTCAGAATTAAGGGTCTAATAAAGAAGTCATTCTGTTCGCTGCTCATTATCTCATATAAAAATATAAAATAAACCATATCCATAATTGTTATCAGCCATCTCTATAGTAGGTCGTACGTGTATTGTAGTGTTAAGGTAAGGTAGTATACCTTACCTTTTATGACGAAGTATATTCACGACTATAGAAAAGCTTTAATGCTTAAAACAGTTGTTATTTATTCTAGTTAGATTAACCTTTATAAAGGAACGAAAACAGTTCCACAACGCTGATCGCCAACAAACCCTCGTTCCGTCGACCGAAACACAAGTTTCCTTATAGGGTATAAAGAATATCAGAATAATACAGCATCTTCCCAAAATACGACCACAACGTGACGTTCGTCGGTTTGAAAAATGTCGCCTTGACGACCAAATTATTCACGGTGTATCAAAGGAAAATATGCTTTAATCACTTAAACGTAGTAGCTAGAGTCGTGAGATATGGTGGATTTTTGAGAAATGTACCGTCAGAGAGTCGTAACAGATTCAAGGTAGTACATAATCAACTTAATGAGATGTCTCGGCATTGGGTACTTGGGCCACATTGTAAACACAGGGAATATAAAAATTCATCCTCATTCGCGAACTGTCTTCCTTAGCTCTAGCGGCATATTTCATTTGTAAGAAACCGAATGAATCTATTCTCCGCAATTGCCCTTGAGACTTGTTGTGCTAAGAACTTTATAACAATTTCAACAATTGTTAAATTGCTGTTTAAATGGTTATAATGCGTGAAATTGTAACTTTCCAACGTCGATATAAATAATGTATATTTACCAAGATAATGTTAAACAATAATTTGTTTAATTGTATGAAACTCAAACAACGCATCGTAGTAATTCAAAGACTTTGCAAGAAAGTATTCTAAAATAGTAAATGTAGTATATAACTATAAAAATTTAATTTGACCATAATTTATGGACGATGCAGCACTCAGTGCTCTTACCACCATGCCAAACGTCGAAATGCCGCATAATACATAAATCTTGGTATGTTTGTTCAACTCTCGAGTTGTAGTAATCTTAAATAATATTTGACAGGCTAACAATTTTTGAACCATCATTATTTGTTATATATAAAGTAAAGTTTATATTTAGTAATATTACAGCATATTGATCAGATAAGAGTGGAGTCATCTCTTTAACACAAATAAAACATGAATCTATCAATAAATCGAATGATATAAATTACAAAACAATGGGAACCAACAATTTTGCAGCTAAATTTCAATCAAATTAAAATTAATTAATTCGTTGTAACGCACAAGATAGTTGTTAATGTATCCAATGTAATAGGATTATTGCTTTACGAAATTTAATTGAAATTTTAAGTGAATGATGCGATTCAGATACACGTGTATGTGTTAGCGATCGAGAACTTATTATTTATGTTAGCCATCGAGAGCTATAACCCGAGGCCCATTTACTAATGGGGTCGTACCAAGCCCATGATGAATAGAATCACCATACATATTCTTTAAGGAGACTTTAAATTTGAAAAGAACTAGTAGGCCATGGGTAGCGATCGTATCGAAACAAAAGTTCAAGAAGTAAAGTGAACCGCAAAGTTCAGAGCTGTCAAGATGGAGGATGGATGGATGGATGAATTATCTATTGGTGGCAAACCTATTGGTGGATTGGATAATCGACATTATCAATTGTTTTTATACAATACAATATACGTGTTTGTATATATTTAAATATTATATTACACAATTCGGTAGTTTCTTTATTATTTTAATATTACGAAATTACAAGTACTGATGAATCGAATGTTTCAATTTTCATTGTCCTTGTTAGAGCATATTTTAACACGATTGTATTGAAGATGAATTTTGATTAATAAACAAAATGTTTTGATTTTTTAAATAATATAATAAATCACAAGTATGAAGCAAGTATGGAGTAATAAAACAATGACCCCCTTATTCATAATGGTCCGCTAACTTTAAACAGCCGCTATGGAGTGTTTTTTCTCATTCTGACTAAGGTCAATAGAAGAATTAGCAATGCTTTAAGTTAGCAGACTATTATGAATAAGGGGGTCAGTATCATATTTTTATAAATCAAATTTGAGTGAAAAGCTAGATATATGAAGTGGTGATGAGGAACCTAGGGGTACCCCCCTCAGTAAGATTGGAATTGAGCTGAAAACAGACCAGGTCGAAGAAGATATGGAGAACTTGGATGTAATAAGTTAGCAAAGTAAATAATATGTGAGCACTTTGGCAAGCAAATCTCTGAGAAGCAGCTGCATTTAATTACATGTATTTAAGTATATTTTGTAATATTTTTTGGGGTTGTCACAATTTACGCCTTTTTTCCGCAGAAAGTTGTAAAGGTCTGTAGTATACTTATATAAATATTTATGCTATGTTTATATTACTTAACATCTTATTCGTTTTCAAATTAAGTATTTTTATACGTAAATTTGTTTTGAAATGAGGCAACAATTCAATTGACAATCTAATTTGACAGCAGTGAACATTTAAGTTTCCATATTGTCAGCATACGCTGTAATTGACGAGCTCGCGAATAATAACCGTAAAAAGTTCTCTTTGAACTTGTCAAGGAAAATATTTTTGCGTACAAAATTCAGTAAGCGTCTGAGGTGAGTGGAACGGGGCACGGCGGAACTGACGACGACAAATAACTTCCTCCCGTTACTGTGGATATGAAGTATTTTCATTTGGAATGTTTACGGTGGATTACTGAGCTTACGAAACTTGGTTTCAGCGAGTTTTTACACAAATCACACGAAATATAAATAGTCCAGCTTAATGAGAATTTTAAAGATATTTGGTATTATTTTTATTTAACTAAAATAAGGGACGAGACGAGCAGGACGTTCAGCTGATGGTAATTGATACGCCTTACCATTACAATGCAGTGCTGCTCAGGATTCTTGATAAAACCAAAAATTCAGAGCGGCACTACAATTGCGTTCGTCACCTTGAGACATACGATGATAAGTCTCATTTGCCCAGTAATTTCGCTAGCTACGACGCCCATCAGACCGAAACACAGTAATGTTTACAATACTGCTTCACGGCAAAAATAGACGCCGTTGTGGTACCTATAATCTAGCCGGCTTCCTGTGCAAAGGAGCCTCCCACTTGAAAAAAATTCATTTAGAAGAACGGGAGAACCAGTGTTTCATTAGTAGTAAAACATTAAAATAGTATTATACTATGTAAGATATATCCAAATTTATATTTGCACCAAAATATGTGGAGTATGCGGGATTAGAACCCGCTCTAACCCAACTGGTTTTGCCGCTAAGCTAACCATCCGTATGTCGCATTACATGCATTTATCCTAGTATGTTTATTCAATTATTCGGTTGTGGCATTGGCATTGGCTAGAGGATCTACTTTACAGATGATAGTCTACCCAACCCCGAAAATTGAATAATTTATTAGTAAGTTGGCTTAAGATATTTCTATATCAAATCTCAACAATTTTTACTTATTTACACTTCTGGGAGTACAATGTCTAAATTTATACTTATTGCAAAATGTATGGACACTGCGAGATTTGGACATTGTTACCGCTAAGCTAACCTTACCTAATGATCTAATAGATATATATATATATATATCTGCAAAAGAAAATTTTCAAAGTAAAGCTAAAAAATACTATCTACAAGCTAATAACCAGAAATACCTATGATGTATATTTTTAATAATACTACTATATGTTATATATAGTCTTAAGTAATTATTAAAACAATTATTGTAATGCGAACTTACCGCTCGCACATAAACCTTAGAGGTTTTGCAAGTATGTCTTTATTATTATATATATTAAGATAATTTTGATCATTGAATAAATAACAATAATAAAAACAATAAGCATCTGTAAACAAAGGGATGGATACTACCATATGAGAAAAATGTATAGATAGTCATCCTCTGTACAACAGGTCATGTACATTTTCACAAATTAGAGTTTATTGTATATTATATTTAAGTTTTTTTTTTAATTATTTTTAATAATAATAAAGTGATCTTAATCACTTTTACAAGTATAATTTTTATATATGTCGTAGGTATATTGTCAAAGTCGTGATATTACAATAATTTCACTAGTGATATTATAATTAAACGGTAGATTTTCAATCGCCTTCATTTATTACAATTTAACGGCTTGGTTTTAGTGATATTGTAATGTCACGGTTACACTATAGTGATATTATAATAAATCACGGCATATTACAAATGAAGTTCGCAGTTCGACGTCGAGTGTTTGAAATTAACAATTCAGTAAATTTTTCTTCATACACAATTTGCAAAATAATGGAGCGTGTTAATGCGTTAGTAAACATTAGAGCGGGTGTGCAATTTTCTATCTGAAATTATTATTGAAATAGTAGTGAACAAGGACCGATTCGGTTCTAGTACTCGCCAGCCGCTACCGCGGCACGCTACGCTCGGCTCGTGCGTTCTGATTAACAGTGTTGGTTTGGGACCTACTAGTGCACAAGGGCCGATTCGCTTAGATAACTATTAGTTGATTAAACTGCATACCTAAAAAATTATGACTATACAATAAATACCAGAAACAAACCAATCAGAGCCGGCCTCATAAACTTACGACTAGTACAATTGTCAAAATATTATTGCCTCACATATCACTATAGTGCACCCGTGACATTACAATATCACTAACACCAGGCCGTTAAATTGTAAGAAATGAAGTCGATTGACAATCTACCGTATAATTATAACATCACTAGTAAAATTGTAATATCACGGCTTTGACAATATATTTAATAACCAATTTCCTTAAGACAAACTCATATCTTACAAAGGAGAGTAAAGAAATACTTTCCAATAAGTAACTCTATGTTCGAGAACAAAAGTTGCACACTATAATTTATAGCAAAAATCTCACTCCATAAGTTACTGTCTTCTTCGAAGTTATTCTTCCTTATAACTATTTCCTACTAAGAAATGTTTCGCTTATACACCCCAAGCGCTATCCCTAGTAAACAATGATTGTCTGCAGACTTGAACATTCATAGAATATTTTAGTGTTTATAAACGAGTTAACTACTGGGAGAATTATTGTTATGATAAGATAGAGAATTAGCATTACAATATAGGCACATTTTAATAGATTTTGATTATGAAAGACGGCATGGAGGTCAAATCGAATCTAATCAGCAAGTAAGATTTTGTTACGTAGGTACAACAAGCATAATTATTTTAACAAAAAAACAACACTATTCCAAAACAATAGATAATATAATATGCTCTAAAAAGTATTAAAATAATTGCGTATTTGTATACATTCTTATTAATTAATCTTATTCTAGTTAGTTGATTGTTATTTTTGGAATCGGTGTCCTCCCGCCGCTCTCGCCTCTCGCTTCCTCACGACTCAAGCACATGTCACCTATAACTATGTATGTAGTTGCAAACCTATCTTGGATGACACCGACCCCAAAAATTAAAATAATAGTAACTAGAATTACATTAATTAATTAGATTGTATAAAAATACGCAATTATTTTTATACGTTTTAGTGCATATTAAATCTATTGTTTTGGATTAGTGTTTTTGAAGTAGGTTGTTTATTTGTTAAAAAAAAAAGGTTTTGTGAAATCTATTGTTACTGCAACAGATTTTGATTGAGAAGTCGTTGGCAGTCAGCTACGCATGGAACTAGCTGCTTAGTATTTTAAATATTATTTAACAAAGGTAAGGTAAAGGTAACAAACTCCCACAAGCACACAGCCGGTCTGAGGTTCGAATCTCCTTAGGAGACGCCCTGCGACTGTTGTTGCGTAGTCTTTGCGGCCTCCACGGCCCACGTCCTACTTCGCTGTGAAAGCCAGAGCTGCTAACAGCACAGAGGAGGTTTTAGTCGGTATGGGGTGTCCGCTTACGCGGACACTCGAGTCCGACATATTACGCCCCGTTCCGGGGCGTAAATACGTAACAGTATTTCCTCCTCTCAAAAAAAAAAAAAAAACAAATTGTTAACACCAGGAACAAAGTCGAGTCAGTAAGTCTTTTATTAGGCGATGTACATACTTTTATCTACACCCATGCTTTAAATCCTCTATTTAAGATTCTAAAACAGCTTAGCTAGCTTATTGCCAACATTAAAACACCAACAAACAACACAGTGTCCTAATAACCATTACATCATCGAAACGAGTGTTGTAATGAAATTCAGTACAACATTATATCATCCGATATTATGGTTACTACGACTGGCTTTTTTAAAGTTAGCAGTAAGTTAACTGCTTCAGATTCTATTATAGAGGATTCATATTATGAGTGTAGATAAAATCTTGTATGCAACTGTTGATAATTAAGTATTAAAACACTCATGTATTTGTCAACTTACTTGTCACTCATGTAATTATATAAACCCACACTCGTGTTTTAATACCCCTTATTACACAACAGTTGCATAAATAACTATTACAACATGATCCCCTAAATATGCGATGGCCAAAACGACCTAGAAAATATAGTTAAAATCAATATCTTTTCTAGATAAAATTGTCCCCATTATTACACATATAGCCTTAAATATCTTTGATTTTTTTTCTAGTACAAGAATTTAGGCGAATTATTCAACAAAGAACAAAATTAATATAATTCTGTTACAAATTCCTCCTTCTACACGTATCACAGTACCTCACTCCCTCTAATTGTTACCGTGAATTCATTTTGCGACAAAATTACGTAGCCCGGGCATAGCATGGCGTTATTAAATTATATTATGTAAGATAATGTTTTAATCTTAATTTTAATCTCCGCAACGGTGTACAACTTTGACTATAAGATTTAAACTTCACTGTTTTGTAAGCTTAGGCTTTTAGAGTTATCTCTACTTTGTTTTTTCTTGGGGTAACGTAGATTCTCAGTTTCAATTTATAATAGATTTAGTGTTTCAGGTAAAAACTTTTACTTTTGAACAAATCAAAACTTAATTCGAAACATAAACATGTTATAAGTGAGTTTAATAAAACTGAGTTTAATAAAACTCAGTTTTATTCAACCGCGATGAATTCGGTCGAGCCGTTCAAAAGTTATAATTGGTTTACATATATCCATACACACACTCATACATACTGGACGTACGGACACCATCTCGGGAATAGTCAGGGAAGCTTCCTTAGTCCAGGAAGGACCTTAAAACGTCGAGATCTGATAAAGGCTCGATTTTCGAAAATTTTCAATTTTTTAGGAAGTTAAAAACATAAACAAAATCAACACTTCCACATACACAAAAAAGGAACTCACACGATGGTTGGATCCAAACCAAGATAATTTAGGTTCGTAAATAGTTATTAAAGGAGTTCAATCGACTCTGCGGCCAATCATAATCATTCCAATGTCTCCAACAGGAACTCCGAAAAACTTCAGGATTGAATACACTAATCAAAGTAATAAGTATGGCAGTAGCAGATTTAAGCTATTCAATTATAGATGATAAGATTCATCATTTAGTTATCTATATAGTCGATGTAATAACAATATGCATGGATTTAGTGACCGAGTGATCTCATAAACGATTATTACGTCGCGTTGCACATTAGATCTAAGGTGTTCAGATTATGTCTGCCTGCAGGTGATAAGCTGAAGCGATTAATTTTGATTTTAATAACTATAAGCGCAGTCAATCGACGATTTGAGGTATCTGCTGATAGTATTTAAGCAGGTACTTATCGTAATATATGGAATGAATACTATCAATGGAGCGGCCCGTACGTTTTATGCGTTCGTTCGTTTTCGCAATAACCGATAACGATATGATATTTGAATTAGAATATGAATATGGATTATATTGAATTGTCACAGAGAATACAATCTTTTATATGATTATAATGTGAGAGACAGAATAAATAGATTGTTTCAAAGTTGCCAACTGAATGTAGACGATGTTTCGTATATTGTACGAGAGGTATGTGTACAAAGATATCTGGTATCGTTGAATGAATTTATTTAGTCAGTCAGCGACTTTATCCAATTTTGTGGTCACAAATTGTTTTACTAGCTACTGCCCAAGACGTTGTCCGTTTGCAGCAACAATACTATGCCTGCATCGAGCGTTACTATTCTTGGAAAATTGGCGGCGATGATCACTCAGCATCGTGGTGACCCGTATGCTCGTTTGTTCTTCTCTTCCATAAAAAAGGATGCTTCATCTTCATCAAGTTCTCCTTGTAACTTTTGAACAGTTATAGCACATCCTGACATTAATGCAGATTCAGTATTTGTTTAACAACACTCAATTGTTTCATCGTTTAGTCACCACAAATTGTGTAATTACTTAATTCATTTTGCAATTTATTTAATATATCATTTATTTTTATTATACTACTTATTTTAAGATTACTGAAGTTGAGTAGCTTTGATCTAAAGGATGTTTGTAATCGAAATAATCAGATATTTTATAATAGCCCTTTTTACAAAGATATTTTCCCTTTGATATTTTGCAAATTTATATATAGATAGGTCCTGGATATTATTAAAAATTGTGTGTTGTGAAAGCGGATATACTGGCCCATAAACGTTTATGAAGTTATTAGTACTCTAGTGATCTTAACGACATGAACATTTTATTGAAAAAAAGAAGCCCGTTGAGTTTCTTACCTCCGTTATTCTCCGGTCTAAGGCATAAATTTTCGTATCGTTTGCAGTTTTTAACGTTCAATAAGTGACTTCATAATCTTTTTTGAATAAAAAATGTTTGAATTTGAATTGTACTGAAAACAAAGAGCAGGGAAGTCCATTCTAGTTTGGTTATAAAGTCCACGTGGAAGAACGCCGTGGTCAATATCTCTTTCACCATCCCAGTCAGTAAATTTTAATTTTTATTCAGTTATATTCATAATTATAAGTTGAAAATTACTATTAGCTGCTACTCCAGGTGTCAATAATGATGAGGCTACTGAAAACCAGTGTTACATTGGCGCCAGTACAGTGCAGCTTATTACTGTATTAGTTCCATTTAGTGACATTCATTCCTGCACAGTACTTTTTTCCTATTTAGTAATGATTTGCATTAGTTAATTTTTGTTATAAAAAAAATAATATTCTATTCTAAATCGCAACAGTTTGTGCCTCATTACCAACGATACCTTGAGAAGCATCACCTAAATCCGTTGGAAGTGAGAATTTGTGGCTGAAAAACTTTGGCCATTAATAGTCGACCGGACATTTGTTTAGTTGCGGACCTTGTGTAGGTACTCGCAAAGATATGTGAGCTCTCTGTGCAGAGCTTACGTTCCACTAATGGATATTAGATAGTTTTTGTATCTGTAACGACTAAGACCTAATACGATCTTGTAATTACTTGTAATTGTAGTGTTTAATTGCATTTAGAACTAACTTCACTTAACTTGTTTCGAATAATATTATTTTCAACATTACTTTTATTAGGTTGTTAAAGTAATTAGAATAATATATTTTTTTAGAAGGACTGGTAAAATTCGGTTACGAACAAGCAAAACAGAGTAGGCATTATAATGAAGAAAATGTTTTTGTTTTAGCTGATCAGTGTATTTTTTGGACTCATTACTTTATATAACTCTTATATATAACTTGTAACAGTCATATGTGTTGTGATGTTTCTGTCTTAGAACTCAATATCAATACTGTAGAGGCGATAGTGTCTACGCCATAGTATGTACGGAAGTTGTACGCTTTTACTTCAGTATCATTCTACACAATTCAATACATTCGTCATATTTTTTTTATCAAAATTATAATATTAAATGTATTAATAATTTTGCACATATAAAAACGCAAATGGCTGAATACATTATTTTAACTGAATTTGCAACGAAATACCAAACAATTAAATAGAGATAATGTTTCCCAATAATATTGCATTGTATAAGGTAAGAGACTTTATCAAAGACATTTTTTGTGGACGAATTTCACAAGAATTAACACCCACAGGACCCAAATTTTCGATTACAGTTAATTAGGTAAAACTGACCACGCCTCACTGTCGGTTTTTCCTTCAAAATATACGAAATGTCTATTCAAATTCGTGTACATGTATTGTACAGAAAGCAGGTATTGGAAATTAAGTTTACCTTTCATTGAATGTGACCGATTCCATACAACGGTTCATTCTTTACATTAAAAAGTCAAGTCAAAAATCAAGAATGCCTTCTTAGAGAGTATATAAGATTTCTTTAGAGTAATTCTTATAGAGTATATAAGTAAAAGTTAGATTAATTTTAGAAGTTAGTTAGAAGTTATTTTAATAAAAAAATTGTTAGCTGTTAGTTAGTCTACATAGTTTATGATGGTTATTGTGCGCTAAATAGAAAAGAAATCTTCAAGTTAGCTTGTCCCGACTGAGAATAGAAAACGTACATCAAAATACCTTAAAATAAATTTGAACATAAATTTCTATTGAAATTTTAGAAATACTAATTGAAATATCTATCGCTACCGTCAAGTATACTTCAGCAACGGAAAGCTTCATTCGATTTACTAATTTATTTAACAATGTTACCGAAGGGATATCTAAGAACCTCAATTTTAGGAACCTTTCAAGGGACAACTTCACAAATTAAGACCTCTCTGAGAGTGTATTCCCGGCTCAGATTTTCGACTGAATAGTTAAGGAGATCTACATCTATTAGTATTACTGTGAATATAATGTTCATTCTCTAATACCTTGTTTGAACGGAACCGATCAGTAACACGATGCAGTGATGGGAAGAGTTTGTACATTGATGAATTGTTTTACAAATTCGTACCATCGTCATAATTCGGTGCCATCGAAGTTCAAAGCTTGTAATTATCAACGATAGTTCTAAAGTTCCATAAAGTGTTTCACTTAAAACTCCTTCACTATAGTTTTGTAAAGCTATCTTTTGAAGTCATGCATTCCCGACATACCTATATAAATTAAAATTAAACACTGCCTTGTATAGAATTTTATAAAAGTTTTAAAAATAAAAGGGGTTTGTGCTAGAATAAGTAAATTTATCAAGCATTTCAAACAGTCGAAATCTAGATACTTTTGTAATAAATATCAAATCACATATTTAACATACTTGTATGTATGTGGTAATAAAGTATTTAATAATGAATGGTGTATCAATTAAATTTTTCTTTAATTATGGTTTATAGTGGCCGAAACGTGTCGGCTTTATTAGCTATCTTTTGGCCCCATCCATCATAGGTTCAGGGAAGCTTATTAAATTTTGTTTTTAATAGAGAGTGTAGAAATACAAGAGTAGTTTTTATCAATGAATATAAGGGACGAGACAAGCAGGGCATTCAGCTGATGGTAATTGATTGTAATGGGCACTGCATTGCCCATTACAATGCAGTGCCGGTCAAGATTATTGGAAAACCCAATAATTCTGAGCGGTACTACAACTGCGCTCGTCACATTGAGACATAAGAAGTCAAGTCTCATTTGCCCAGTAATTTCACTAGCTACGACGCCCTTCAGATCGAAACACAGTAATGCTTACACATTACTGCTTCACGGCAAAAATAGATGTCGTTGTGGTATCCATAATCTAGCCGGCTTCCTGTGCAAGGGAGACTCCCACCGGCAAACACTTTTAAAAATTTCATCAGAAAAATGACAGAACTAAATTAAGTTCAATTTCTTTTGTGAACTCAAATTAAATAGGAACGGATATATTTTAAAGAGTGCAAATAACTAAATCAAACATGAAAGAAATACTTGATTTTCTGAAATGACAAAAAGGGACCAATTAAGAAACCTTTTCCTTTCCGAGGCAGGAGTTTGCTTTAGAAATTTCGGGGTCACTATCGATTGAATACGCTGGAAAAGACAGGCTAATATTGGGCAAAGACCAAATAGTGTGGAAAAAAATGGAGGAGGCCTTCACCCAAAGAGGGGCCATACTACTAATTAAACATTTATTATTAAGAAATAAAAAAATACTAACATAAAACTATTCTCTTTTTAAGTTCTTATAATATTAGGCTTAAATTAAGTTTACTAACAATAATTATATGTTTGTTTTAATTTTTAAATTTAGCTTAACTTAATTATGTAACTTAGTATGGGAATAAAAGGCTTTTTTATTTTTATATTCATTACAACCATATTTTAAATAATACTTCCTTTTCTATTTACTCGTTAATATTTCTAATAATTGTAGCTATATTCCTAGACTGACCATTCTGGACTGTAACAAATTAAAATTCACTTTAATTTTTATGATGTAATGTAATTTTAATAAAACTTACTTATATAAGGATTGGTCTCCGCTGCGCTCCAACTACACTGGACAGCAAATAAACCGGGCCACCAACTAATTCGGACCTCTGACTCGATTTTCTCAAAAAGTACAAGACTTACAACTGTCCTAATTATACTTACAGGAAGTACGTTTCATGATGATTAAAATGATTATAAATTTATTATAAAGGACCGACAACTCACGTTGCAATCGAGCAACTAACACGATGGAAACGATTTTCTCTGTTTTGACTAGAGATCGCGATTAGCGTTCGTTTGACTACAATTAGGGATATAGTTCAAATTCAAATTCAAATATTTTTATTCAAAATAGGATTTATAATCACTTATTGAACGCCAAAATCTACCACCCATTCAAAAGAGACTGCCTCAGACCTGAGAAGAATGGGCGCAAGAAACTCAGCGGGCTTTTTTTTTTATATAAAATATGGATTACAATGTAATATCGTACAATAAACATTTATAATTAAAGAGCCTGAGGGTGTTCGCTTTAATCCCAGTCGGATATTTCCTATGATTTCCTTACTTTTTGTCAACCGTTCGATCTAACGCATGTAATTTTGCTACTTTTTTTCGGCCAATAATGGATACGACACCTCAGGCAGCAGCTCAATCTGTAGCACTACTTCAAGCAGGCCTCACACAACGTGAGGAGGCTAGAAGACTTCGATTCAGCAGCTCTTCAGTGCAATGAGTTTAGAGACGAAATCTAGAGACTGGAGCATTCGATTGCCATCCACGTACGGATAGACCTAAGGCTACATCAACAGGAGATGATCGTTATTTCCTATTTACTGTTCTGCGAAATCGCCGCCTCAACGCAGTTCAGTCCAACAAAGTCAGCGTAAAGAATGCCAAGTGCTCATAAGTTCAGATACCGTCAGAAGAAGACCTGTTGAACGGAAACTGACTCGAAAGAGAGTTGCAACAGGTCCAGCGTTAACGGCAGCCCGTCGAGCTCGGCTTGAATTTTCTCGGGAGCATAGGGATTGGACGTTACAGCAGTGGGGTAATGTTCTCTTCACTGATGAAAACAGGGTGAGTCTACATGAAAGTGACAGACGACAGACAGTATATTGTCGCCCTGGAGAACGTTATTCTCAGTGTTGCATAGAGGAAACTGTTGTTTATGGAGGTGGATCTGTAATGGTCTGGGGCGGCATTTCGTTAACCGCGTATACAGCGTAAGTTTTCATCGAACCGACGGCCCGTGGCTATGCACGTGGTTTAACTTCTCATCGCTACATTACTGAAATCCTCGCAGACCACGTGGTACCTTGCGCAGGAAATATCGGACAGAATATGGAGTTGATGCATGATAATTTTCATGTGGCTCACGTGGTGACCCAGTATCTACGCGATGTCGGCATTCATACAATGGATTGACCAGCTCGAAGCCCGGACTTGAATCCGATAGAACACTTATGGGATAAGCTGAAGCGTCGGGTTCGAGCCCGGGTACCTGCTCCAAAAAGTCTTCCAGAGCTGGGAATAGCAATTGAAGAGGAGTGGAATACATTTCCTCAAGATAACATCGTTAGACTCGTGAGGTCGATGAATACAAGGATGCTGGCAGTTATCGGCGCAAGGGGAGAGAATACTGAATGCTGAAAAATAACTTTTTAATTTTTTGTTTTATTTCAGGCCTTAATTTTTCATTTTATTTTATGATTACTAGTGATTAATACTATTGAAAAACTGCTCTATTTTGTAAAACCCTTAATTAACACTTAAAAAATTGATTCCAATCTCAATGAATTTCCCATGAAACACACTTTCAGTGGGTATAACTTTGATAGTTGTAAGTTTTATACTTTTCGAGAAAATCAAATCGGAGTCTAAAGTAGCGGGTGGCCCGGTTTATTTGCTGTCCAGTGTAGAAACCGCACGACCTCAGAACAATAGCTTTTTTATTACGGCAACTATTAGATGATTGTGTGCGTGGCATATTGACACTCAATGGCATCTTTCAAAAAATTAATAAAATACAAATTACTTACTCATAATATTTGTGATCCCAGTGTCTTTCATATCTAATAGTATTATTTTTACAAAGACTTACAACGCAACCCGGACTTTAAGTTTCAATTATTAGCACTCGAGTACGTCCACTTGGGCATAGTATTAGTTGCCGCACTTTGAGACTACGCCAGCGGAGAAAAATCCTTAATCTAAGTAAACTTATATTTATACTTAAATTTATATGTATATTTAAAATAAATAGATATAAAATAATTCCGAGATAGTCGAGTAAACCCGCATTGTGTAGAATGATATTGAAGCAATTGTTATGGTACGAGTAGGTACAATTACTGTACAGACTACGGCGTAGTCAATATCGGCTCTACAATATTGATATTGAGTTCTAGGAAATAAACCTGCACTATACATATGAATGGTACAAGTTGTATCTGAAACCATGAGAATATAAATTAATGGGGGCTAAATCAACATATAAGTAATTGTAAAAGTTTGATTTTTATTAAAAGTATGTTAAACCAAACAGAGACCAACAAATGCTTCCTCTTCATATTGAAATTTTTTATGTGTTTGGTTCATAAGAAAAACATATAAAAATTTGTGTAAATTTTACATTTTACAGCAAGTACTGGCTTTAACCTGTGTGTTCCGTTTTCTTTAACACCCCATTCCACTATCGTGATTTGATAACTATTATTATTTGATTCTGTTCTATGATTCTAACATAACAAACGCGTTCCAAATTCGAATTCAAAAATAAAACTTAGAAGTTTAATTTGTAGCATAAATGCTACAAAGGCCAGACATATTATGTTAATTGCATGGTATTTCGTTTACAATATCATGAGTTTTATTTTTTTAATAGTGTTACCCTTTATACAGGAACTATCGAGCAGTGGATGCCATAACAAACAGACTGAAAATAATGGAAATCACCTTAAAGGGAGATCAAAACAATTTTTTATTTACTGACGAGATTTTTCTTGCTATCAATCGATATTTTAAAAAACAGAAGAACAGTGTTTATGCTCAAACTCCTCTAGAAGCTTCTCAATTAGCCATCACAGTAAAACATGGGCCGACAACATTATCCGACTTCAGTAATGGTATAGTAACATTGATAGCTATATAGGATTGGCTTTATTAATTAGTGATTTCTGTTTAAAAAGTGTCAGAAAATAGGTGCAGATGTATCAAGATCAGCTCTTTACGATGGTGGCTAAGCAATTCTAATTTTCTATAACCAAGAATGTTCCTTTCAGAACCTTATTAGACACAGCAACCGATGAGTTAGATCCACACAAGCATGGTTTTAAACAGACGTTGTTGTCTTTATATGAGCTTATAGACTGGCCATCATATTATAAAGTACTGTGTCGATTTAAGACGTACCTACATCTTTTCTAATGCTCACTCAATCATTTAAGGAACCTTCGTTGAAAAAATCAAGCATACGTGTATTGCAGCTTAAGTTGTTAAGACTTTGCGTTGATGAATGAATTAATGAATCATTCAGTCAGATCCAGCAATTATTTACATATAGATTCATTTATTAATGTCTCTTAACCGCAGTGTGATCGATATTCAAATCCAAATGGAGATATTCAAAACAATTCTTAAAAACAAAAGTCAATCTGCGGGTAGAATTAAATTCAATTATTCGGTAGCTGCAAGCCCTCAGAGCTCAGATAGGGAATAGCCACTTTGATCTGCGAGTATGAGTGGAGAATAACAAATAATTTTCATTTTAATTGGATATCGAAATCCGTTGAACTGGCGGTAATTGATTTTAATTGGAAAACTCCGCAAATGTGGATTTATCGTAATAATAAGAACAATGAATAAATGTTGTTAATATGTATTTTAGCCTTCACAGTTTAAAATCGGAGCGATTAACAAACATATAAAATCATAAGTTGATTAACTCATGATTTTAAGTTTAATTCGTCATTTCGTAATGATTTCCTTGAGGATTGCATTGTTTAAGAATCATTATCTTGTAATTTTGTGTGTTCCTTCCAGGACCAGACAGATATTAATAGTCTCTATTATCCACAGTCTCCGACTACTTCCGTCTGCGTCAAGCTTTTCATTACAGGATCTAAATTTAACTCTATCGATCTTTGAGTGAACGCCTAGGTCAGTTTCACTTATATCTAAATTCAATCTTTCATTTTTTGCAGCCAATCAACTATCATTACTTGTGATTTGGTTATATATGGTGTGATTTGGTGTTACCTAATGGTTATATATTTAACAAGAAAATATAGCTTATAAAAGAGTTTTAAGAATTAATTAAATATAGGTAATCTAGATCACGTATTCTAAGGATTATTAATATAGTTCCGATATCTTTGTAAAAAAGAAGTAGAAAATACCGGTAGAATTATAATAGATTTTAAAATCATAGGATTTTCATTTCTAAGGATTATTAATATAGTTCCGATATCTTTGTAAAAAAGAAGTAGAAAATACCGGTAGAATTATAATAGATTTTAAAATCATGACTATAGAGTCAAGTTTTCGTGCTATGCTTCAATACTAAATACTTCCACATATACAACAAACAATAAGCAATGAATCTTCCAAAACCGATAACCTGACAGGCCTATAGAGTCACCATTATAATAATAATATATTCACACACATTTACACAAATTATGTAGGCCCAAAACTGTGCCCAATGTAAGCATAGCATTAAAATGGGTACAAGATAACCATTTATTTAAGCTTGTATGCTTTGTTTAACTCTCAGGTTGTGGCTTCATCTACAGGATCTACTTTATAGTTGACTAGCTGACCCGGCAAACGTTGTTTTGCCATATAAATTGTATTGATCTTGTGCTTGCTAGTTGATAAGAGATGGCGCTAGATGTATTCATTAGTAATAATCACACTTCTTTTATATTTTGTAAAATTCACACTATAGTTTTATAAATTATAGCCTATTTGTTATTCTGGTGTGTAAGCTATATTATTGTAAAGTTTCATCAAAATCTATTCAGTAGATTTTGCGTTAAAGAAGTTAAAACTTTCACATTTATAATATTAGTAGGATAACCTGCTCAACACCAATATTTGCATATTAGGAAATTGACTTGAGATATCGCTCTTGCTAATCTAAACAATTTGTTATGTATTTACCCGCTCAGTGGAGAGAGCACTCGCACGGAGTGTGAAAGGTCTTGGGTTCGAGTCCCTCATCGTTCATAAAATTTTGTTTTCAAATTTTATTTGTGTATTAATCCCAGTTATTAATGTTATCACTTTAAAAACATAACAAATTGTTCATATATTTAATACAAAAGACATACTTAAATATAAATAAATACTGTCTATAATATAAGTACCCAGGTATATCAATGTCAAACCATAATATTATATTTAACATATACCTTCCCCTCTATAAGAGTTCCAAATAAATTTGAAATTCGTCTGGGAGTCGTATCTACGAGTCGTATCTCGTAGTTGTATAAAATATATGTTAGTTTCAAAAGTTATCAATCATTCCGAGGGCGCGGCGGCAGCAGGAATCAGTAGGGCTGGTGCTTCTTTAAATTTATACAATATAATATAGCAATGGTTGAAATTTTAGTTTTTTTTATAAAGTGTATAAAATAAGTAAGTTAATTTATAATTTAATTCAGATGAGATATTTTAAGTATATAAAATACATAAATATGTCGTCAGTATCTTTTCTATTAATATTGTTAAAATTTCGTTGATAAATTATTTTATTTCTAAGACTTTGCCGAAGACTACGGTGTTCGTACGTCTGTCCGCCCATCTGTCATTTAGCGGGCGTACCTCATTCGCCGCTGCAACAGTCAGACAGTTTAACTTTTGCCAAAGTAAACTATTGTCGGTATAACAAAGAATAATAAACAACCGAGATGGTGAGTGAATGTCAAAATGGCTGCTATGCGAATATAATAGTACGGTTAATTCTTCATGTGCGCCCGACTCGCACTTGACCGGATTTTTTATATTGTTTAAGGTTTCGTATGATGAACATAACAAAGTCAGAATTTTTATCTTCCTTCTTAAGTTTTTAAAAAGTTCTAATCACTTTTGAAAAAATCATAAAAAGGTAAAACAAAGTCTGTTGGGTTACTCAAAATATGAAAAATATAATAAGGTCAAATTGTATAATCAATTGTTTTATGAAACAATTATTAATTACCAATAAATGCATTGGTTCAAGTATGGATATTATATTAAATTATAAATCGTAATAAATACTTTTGTAATGGTCAAAGCAGGCTTTTTGTAATTAATAATAGTTTATTTTTAATTGTTATTTACAGAGTTAGTGCCAACCCTAAAGTTTTACTCTCTTTTTCATGTAAGATGTCAGCCCTAGCAGTCAAAAAGCGATGTCAACGAAACATGACCGGAGCCGAAATAGTTTCCGACAATATTGAAATTTGCTCCGCGATACAAACTGATTTTGAGTGAAATCCTAGTTCGACGTATACTGACATTTGTATTGGCAGTACCCGTAACTGCTTTTTGCAGTAGTTGTTAAAACTTTCGCGTAATTTTACCATTTCAATTAATGAGGAAGAAATATAATATCCCTACTAATATTATAAATGTTAATGTAAGTTTGTTTGTTATGCTTATACGCCGGAGCTACAGAACCGATTTTGATGAAATCTGATACAGCGATAGACACATTTTATCCCGGAAAAACCCACGGTTCCCGCGGGATGTGTGAACAATTGAAATTCACGTCGTTGAGCTATAATTATACCAATAGTAGGTTAGTTTTCCATAACGATCTTCCTCGAAATAAGGTTCATATAATATGTTGGGAACGGGAGCGAAAACGCTTTCTTCTTTCTTCGTCTTTCCGGAACAGGAAAACGACATGAGATAATCTTCAATTGCAAAATTGCTTATTATTTTTAAAAACCCTTTATGTACGAAGACGAAGGGGGCATCAGCAAGTGTTTTTATAAGTTTAAAAATCCTTTAAAATAATACATAACGAGAAAGCGGCTAGTGAGATGCTAATAACAAAAATGAATATGAAAAAATATTAATTTCAATGACAAAAATGGTACAAACATAATATTGGATGAGACCTTCTATTAAGTGAGAAACACCTGTGACAGAAGGCCACGCTCTTACATATCAATTAATATTAACATTACAAAAACTAGGGATCACAAATTAAAGTCTATAAAAATATAACAAAAGAAAAATATTATACGAACAGGATGTCTGTGTGTGTTCGTGTATGTGTGTGTGCTTGAATAACTGCAATATTGGACGGTTAAAGCATACCTCAGGTATATGAGAGTACAGGTGAGACATTGCAGAACGAAAGTAAACAGTATAAACTATGTACTTATGATACTTCCAACAATATTAGTCTCAAATGCTTTATATTTTCGAAGTAAAATGTTTGTTTAGGCGCACTCATATTTATTACGTGGGTCAATTAGACCGAGCTGTCTCGTAACGCTTGTTGGCTTCGGATCGAGTAGACGTTTACACTTATGGCGTGTAAGGACACCGTTACTTTTCAATACGAGGTGTATGTGTTGTAATTGTTGTAGGAATATTATTTAATTCCTACGAAGGAACGTTCGCGAATGTAAGCATCGTGATTCGCCTACGTCTGGGAATCTGAACTTTAGTTGACTTACTTAAGGTTCCATCAATCAGTGTCAAAGTTATGTCGTCCCCTGTCACCACATATAACCGACTTTCATCGGACTGCTGATATAATATTGCAAAGTCTAGCAATGCAAGCTAGTCTTAATTGATAAATTTTCGTAATAACTATGTCTTCTGCTCATATTATTGGGGTTAAAGTATGAGACTAGTGGGACGCTCCTTTGTACAGGCTACTTTATGGGTACCACAACGGCGCCTATTTCTGCCGTGAAGCAGTAATGTGTAAGCATTACTGTGTTTCGGTCTGAGGGCGCCGTAGCTAGTGCAATTATTGGGCAATTGAGACTTAACTTCTCATGTCTCAAGGTGACGAGCGCAATTGTAGTGCCACTCAGAATTTAATGGTTTTTCAAGAATCCTGAGCGGCACTGCATTGTAATGGGCAAGGCGTATCAATTACCATCAGCTGAATGTCCTGCTCGTCTAGTCCCTTATTTAAAACAAATTGAAATTGCCGTTATGTACTGAACTTTTTTTTGGAATAAGCCAAAGTAGCTTGGAGGAAAAGTTAAAAGGAACAATCCTCATAAAAAATATTATAACAAAATAAAATGGTTTATTTTGTGTTTTAATATAATCAGACAGAACATAGAATAAGGTTTAAGCTCAATATTTTATTTGTACATAATGTACGTATATAAAATATGTGATATTGATGTACACAACTTCTTTTCAATAAATTTTCTAGACTAATAAATTTTCTTGATTGAAACGCAATTCAGCAGAACTGTAGAAGTGTGAACGAAATTGCATTTGTTACTGTTAAATACTTACCAAATACTTGGGATATAAAGTGTTCAACAGATAACACGAAAGGGCAACACGTTATCGTAACAGCGAGATCGGGAAGCACAAGCGCTCACCCCGGCGTCTCAAGACAAACTGGTGGGCGGGCGGCGCCAAGTAAGGGTTGTTGCCGTGTTTACAAGAGAAAACATTATGTTACATTATTGTTTGTTTTGAATCCAACTTTTTGTGAACACAGATTAATTTGATGCCCCGGAGGACGTCTCAAATAGACGGAGATAAACCTTCAAGGAATTCTTTGAAGAACAAAGATTGTAGGTACAATCAAATAAACCCACATTAACTTGATGGAATACTTTTTGATAGCCATCGCTGTAATGGCAGTTGTCCTTATTTAGGTGACGTTTAAGTAATCTATATCATGTTTTGTATTATATATTTATGAGAACTCCTAAGAACAAGTTTCGTTTTAACCGACTTCAAAAAAAAATTAAGAAAAAAAAACAACCGACTTCAAAAACACTATAAAATTAATTGCGTATTTTTATACTATCTAATTAATTAATCTAATTCTAGTTACGATTATTGTCATTTTTGGAATCGATGTCCTTCTGCCGCGACTCGCTCTCGCCTCTCGCCTCCTCACGACTCAAGCACATCTCACCTATAACTATGTATGTACTTGCAAACCTATCTTGGATGACACCGACTCCAAAAATTACGAATTAATTAATTATTAATTATTTAATTAAATTATTAAATTACTCCAAAATGAATTAATGTTATTTAATTAGTCTATACTTAGAAATAATGTAATAGATTATAAAAATAGCGTAAATCTTTAGTAATTTTTTTAAAACTAATTAGAATCATATTAAACTAGTAAATGGCTTTTTGTTATAGAAATAGATGTCAACATAGTTATAAATAGCTGTAAGTTTTCTTAATAAAAAAATAAAAAAAATAACATGCCTAAATAGAACATTTGTTTCAAACACCTTTTTAAATTATACCAAAACGTGGCCAACGTCACCATCTGGATGTGTGGCGTTCCTCCACAGTGCGGTATTCAAGGAGCTTTCTTCCACGTACTACAAAGCTGTGGAATGAACTTCGTTGTGCGGTGTTTCCGGGCCGATACGACATGGTTACCTTCAAAAAAGCGCGTACACCTTCCTTAAAGGCCGGCAACGCTCCTGTGATTCCTCTGGTGTTGCAAGAGATTGTGGGCAGCGGTGATCACTTAACAACCGTACGCTCGTTTGTCCTCCTATTCCATAAAAAAAAAACTTACAAAACTGTCACACACTCCCATTATTAATACAAAAGTATATAATAATTGAAGGACTGCTACTAAGTAACATGTTGAAATATTACCTACTAGTAATGAAGATGTTTAATTTCTAAAATTGAAAGTCCAAGCTTAATCCGAGTCCGACAGTTTTGCTTATGAGGATTCTTGTGTTTTCTTTCATAGAGAAGAGGAAAGCTTTAACCAGCGTACTGTTATTAAGTGTTCATCACAGCCAACGTTATATTGCAATAACATAGGAAACGCAGGATCATTCACAGAGTACTGCATTTCCGACAAATTTTCAAGCAGCTTTGGCTCAACCAGACCAGAGATGACAGCAATACAGTCAATGAAACCAACACCTTTAACCACAGATTCTTTACATAAAATAAAAAGCTAAATATATTTATCATCATGTTACAATTTTATTAAGGGTAAATGTATACACTTCTATAATAAAGTCCCAGCCACTGTTCAGGCATTATCTATAAATAAATTTAAATGGTTTATAAAAAAAATGGCTCTGTCGCAAATCCTATTACTTCACTGCTGAATATTTAAATGATCGGACAGCCTGGGACTAGATTGTGATTATTTTATAGCGATAGAAATGATTGTACAATATTGTATATTTTTATTGAAAAGAGCGCAAAAGCGAATGCTGGGATAGCTTTTTGCGCCGCTTCTTCTCTCTCTGAGCGCCATTTGTTTCCGAAGCGGTAGTAGTATCTAGTAGTTATTAGAAATGACATCAAAAAGAATTCGAAAGGAATCAATTTTGAGAAAATAAATGCCTTTTATTTGGATTTATTAAATTATAATTTAAAAGATGCAAGAAAATAGAATGAAAAAAGTGCAACATACTATATAGAATTTTATGTTAAATTTTAAACTATTTAAAAGTTATAAGTTATTATTTCAATGCTTACACTATTTGATGTTAAAATATTTCAACTGACGTGCACATTATATCGGTATGATTAAAATTTACATAAGCTTGACCAAATCGATATAACGGAAAGCGTTTGCCTATTGTCTGTACGACATTATGTGGTGGAAAAAAGTTGTACTTAACGCACAAATAAAATTTGAAAACAAAATTTTATGAACGATGCGAGACTCGATCCCACGACCTCTCGCGTTCCGTGCGAGTGCTCTTCCAACTGCGCTAACTTAACAGTTGAAAACTATGATTATTATTACAACTTATGATTAGGAAATTTGTAGGTTAAAACTGTAAAGTAGATCCTGTAGATGAACCCACAACCTGAGAGTTGAACAAAGCATACAAGATTTTACGACGATACGTCACTCGAACGATTAGCTCAGTTGGAAGAGCACTCGCACGGTACGCGAGAGGTCGTGGGTTCGAGTCCCACATCGTTCATAAAATTTTGTGTATTAATCCCAGAAGTGAGGGTTATCACTTTAAAAACGTAACAAATTGTTAAGAACTTAACGCTTTACTAATCGAATAATCTATAGTTCTTTAGCAGAACGGCATTCGAACCCAATTAATAACAATTACAATGTCTAGACGATAATATTAAACACATTTTAAAACCAAACTCTTACTCGAATGACTGATTAAATATTAATTAAGCTTAAGGAGTTCAACAGTCCTCAGCGAATTATTAGAGCAAATTAATCAACTGTTTACTGAGAGATTGCGCTAAGAGTTATCAATTTCGCTGATAAGACACTCGAGGTGAAGTGCTTGTATTACTAAGAAAATTATAATAAAATATATCTCTGGATCTATATAGCTCCTATTTTATTGAACTATCGATATATTCGTAATTTTGTGATATATCTTTGCGTATCTGTACAGTAGGTGTGTACAAAGCTTTATGGTAGTATACTTTGTACACACCTACTGTATAGATACGCAAAGATATATTACTTATGGTAGTATACTGTATAACCTTATGGTGGTACGTCACTCCTACTGACAATTAAGCCAATTAATTAAATAAAAATACTCCATAATTTTTCAATATATTTATTATATTAATCTCCTTATTTACTTTAAACCAGTGTACTTTATGGTTAGAGTTTAGAAACTGTTTAATCTGAGGATTCTGAGGAGGCCGGGTGTTCATATTATGTAGCACCACTTACTTTGTAGTATTGTAGGGTTATAAAAAGAAATTGGAAAGAGTAATTTGAACTCGTTTTTCACCTCCAACTCTACGATAACAAGATGCTAGACCACCGCATATTACGCGGTGCAACTCATACATATTTTTTTTATCTACGAGGTATATAATAACATTAAAATAGAGTAATTTTATTGCTAAATTCTTTCTTTCTAAAAATACTGGATATTTTAAATGTCCGTAAACCAATTTTTTTTTTTATGAAAATATGGGACGAGACGAGCAGGACGTTCAGCTGATGGTAATTGATACGCCTTGCCCATTACAATGCAGTGCCGCTCAGGATTCTTGAAAAGACCAAAAATTCTGAGGGACACTACAATTGCGCTCGTCACCTTGAGACATAAGATGTTAAGTCTCATTTGCCCAGTAATTTCTCTAGCTACGGCGGCCTTCAGACCGAAACACAGTAATGCTTACACATTACTGCTTCAAGGCAGAAATAGGCGCCGTTGTGGTACCCATAATTTAGCTTCCTGTGCAAAGGAGCCTCCCACTGGTAAAAGCCACTAACTAACTAATGTAACTAGTCGATTGCAAAAGAACGAACTCTACATCGCTTTGTTTTTAGACAATTTAATAAAGTAAATACACAATTCGGATTATTGGTGGTTAAAGTATTTGTTTTAATATATAAAGAAATTCAGAAGAACATCGAAGACCACTACATTAGATAGTTAATAATTTATATTACTAAGCCAACCTATACCAATCCAACAAAGTTTTCTATAAACCATTACTCGATATTCACGGCCGATGGCTACGTTTCGATTATATCAGCACACGCGAGCAAACTATGAAACTGACGGGGAGACAATTATACAATACTATTTCACTAGCAGTGAAGGACGGATCGTTTTACTTACAATTACGCCTTCTGATAACTAAATAAGTATCAGCAATTGTATTTATTACTCGGAAAATGCCGTCTCGTTGATGCAATTACAGAAAGTGCGTCATTTTTTAGTAGACGGAAAGTTATCTTCTCCTTTATCCTCGCACTATCCCATTTTAGTTGGGGTCGGCTCTCATAATCAGTCTTTCGACGTTCTGTCCTGGGTCGTTTGCGGATCTATTTGGGCTTTTTGTGGATCTTTGTCTATTACTGATTTCCATTTTAATCAGGGTCTTCCGCGTCCTCTTAGTCCGGTGTTAATATCAAGCACTCTCTTAGTCATATGATCTTTTGGACGACTCATGACATGCCCATACCACCTATCACACAATCTAGTCTCCATCAGCTTTTCTGGGATTGGTCTAACTCTAAAAGTGCCGCGGATTTGCTCATTCCTCACTTTGTCCCAGCGAGTGACGCCACCAAACTATCTGAGCATTTTCATCTCGGCGACATGCATCCTGTGTTCCTGCTGCTTTTTGACGAAAAGCTATATGAAAATTCATTTCTAGCGCATTGTTCATGTCATTTTTGTGTATTGAATATTAAGATGGCTTAAGGTACTGGTTAGTCACAATTTCGGTACCTACATACAAACTATGTGTAATTCACTATAAGCCTTAAACTTCTTTAAAGTCTTTTTTTATAAGAAAAGCTGTCAAGACGAGACCTTGTTATAATAATTTTAAGATGTGCGTTGTGCAAGAATCTCTTAACTGCATATGAGGTCTTGGTACATGTTGCTAGGATGACACATGATTTCAACCGCTATTAAAGAAGTTACTGTCACCGCTACCATGTATAAATATATACCATAAAATGTTCTCCTGGTATCTATGTAGTAATACGTCGTGCCCATGACGCCAGAATATATTAAGGTATACTCGCGTCACACATAAGACAATCTCTTTAAAGGCATAAAGGCATTTATTTTCTCAAAATTGATTCCTTTAGAATTATTTTTGATGTCATTTCCAATAACTACTAGATACTACTACCGCTTCGGAAACAAATGGCGCTCTGAGAGAGAAGAAACTCTCCCAGCGTTCTTTTTTTTGCGCTCTTTTCTATAAAAATATACAATATTGTACAGTCATTTCTATCGCTACAAAATAATCACAATCTAGTCCCAGGCTGTCCGATCATTTAGATATTCAGCAGTGGAGTAATAGGATTTACGACAGAGCCTTTTTTTATAAAACATTTAAATTTATTTATAGATAATGCCTGAACAGTGGCTGGGACTTTATTGTAGAAGTATATACATTTACTCTTAAAGCTATTATGTATCTTATGAAGCCTACTAGGATTAGTTACAAGCAATCCCTTATTTCTAGTGTTATTTTGTGAACATATATTAAATTTTCATAAATGTACTGACAATGAACAGTCATAATATTTATTTCTTTAAATTTTTCTTTGAGAGACTGTCTATAACCAAGCTGATATATAGCACGAACAGCTCTCTTTTGCAGTGCAAACACTATATCAATGATAATCTTAATCTATAACTTATAGCTATAACTTTTCAATTATAATCGCCTGATATCAAAACACTCTATATGGCTACTTATTTTTTTATTGTATTTGTAATAATATAAATAAAATTTAATTTATTTTCTTTTAAAATTTGTCATGCCTAGTAATTTTATATACAAAAAATAACACATTTTGGATAAATAATAACTTTCCGGGTGAAATTTCCGTTGAATCTTTAATATTAAAATACACACAAATTAAATTTATAAACACAATTTATGAACGATGCGGGACTCGAAGCCGTGACCTGTCACGTTGAGTTGAACAAAACACATACAAGATTTATCAACGATACGTCACTCGAACGTTGAGTAAAATACTCGCACGGAAAGCGAGAGGTCGCGGGTTTGACTCCCGCATCGTTCATAAATTATGTTTATAAATTTAATTTGTGTAATTAATCCCAGAAGTGAGTGTTCCACTTAAAAAAAATATTTTTTTTAATTCACGTCCGTGCGCTAACTAATATGGTAAAAACTGATTAAAAAGTTTTTCAACCACATATGGAATTTAACAAAAAGTTAACTTTTTAAAAGACTACATTTTATAACAGGAATGAACCTATTGATCAACATAAATAAAATTCTTTAAACCGATCATGGCATACTCGTAAGATACAAGTTTATTCATTAGCATTGTACTGGACTTTACTTCTGTAGTGTTAGAAGGCTTCAGAAGCATGGCGTCAAAGTAAATAACGGATTACTTGAAATTATTTATTTCCCTTGTAATATTAACAAAATTTATTAGATTACTAGCTTTTTTTTAAATTAAAATAAGAGACGAGACAAGCTGGACGTTCAGCTGATGGTAATTGATACGCCCTACACATTACAATGCAGTGCCGCTCAGGATTTTTGTAAAACCCAAAAACTACTGACTCTAACACTAACTACTTCTCAGCGGCACTACAATTGCGCACGTCACCTTGAGATGTAAGATGTTAAGTCTCATTTGCCCAGTAATTTCACTAGCCACGGTGCCAAAGCTGACCCGGCAAACGTTGTATTGCCATATAAATCATTTTTAGAGTTAGACCGTTTTTTGGACATTGTTTTTAATGTTTTTTTCTAAAATAAAAGATTTTTTCTTAAATAAACGTGGCCTAAGTAACTCCTTATTACATCAGCTATCTGCCAATAAAAGTCCCGTCAAAATCGGTCCATCCATTTCAAAGATTAGCCGGAACAAACAGATAGACAAAAATTGTAAAAAATGTTCTTTTGGTGTATGTACTATATATATATTCATATACATGTTGTAAAAAACGATTATTAACATATTACAAACAGACACTCCAATTTTATTTATATGTATAGATGTATAGATTATTTACCAAATAAACTCTTTTAACCCAGAGGTAAACGAAGCTGACACACACTTTTCCAGATTCTCTCGATAATATGACATACCTAAGCATTTCAATAGAACATATTTTGCATACAAGAAAATTGAGAGAACCTATTACTTTATTGCTGACTGAAAATTTTAAGTGGGTTATTCAGTAAGGCCACGACATCTTCGACACACGAAATACATCTTCAAGCTCATGTCAGTATCAGAGAAAGAACTAATAAAAAACTGCGCAATTCTTTCCGACATCGCAACGGGTCTTCGAAAACAAAAAAAAAATCGCCTGAAAGTTGTCGAAGTTTCCCTCAGCCGGGATTTAAATTGCATGTTCAACGATCTCCGCTTTCGTCTTGCGCGATTTCTTTTGTTTCGGAAACTCTGTCGATGGCAAGACTTATTGGTGATGTTTCGATACTATTCTTGCTGGTTTTCGCACTCCCCGGATAGAATCTCAAGCATTGATCGATATAGCTAGTTAAAAACGTCATTCAATTACCTCTTGTACGCAGAACAGTTATTTAATATTATTTATCTTGATTAGTTATATGTATCTATTACATTCATACAATGTTTGAACCTTTATTTCAATAATATCGACTTTGCTAATTTCTAATCAGGAAGTAATAATGAGGCTTCATTAATATGGTAATATAGAAGTTTCCATTAGGTTTTCGTAAAAAAAACCTACTTTTTATGGTAAAATCCGTTTGGGGTACACACATACCCCCTTATTCATAATGGTCCGCTAACTTTAAACAGCCGCTTAGGAGTGTTTTTTCTCATTCTGACTTAGGTCAATAGAAGAAGACAGAGTGAGAATTAGCAATGCTTTAAGTTAGCAGACTATTATGAATAAGGGGGTAAATCTTTTATTTAACTGATACGCTTGCCAATCTAAATAAAGGCTCTAATGTAACCTTGATAATATATTCGATACGTAATAAATGGCATTTATAAATTGTATCACATTGCGAATCAACATATTACTATCACTTACATCATATAAGTGATATGTAGGAAACTTAATAAAACGAGATCGTCACAACCGCGTCAATAATAAAATTATTCAAAACAGATCATAAATTTCCATGGCATTTATGTTACGATATAAGGCAATCGATCTATTAAACAAATCTGAAACAGAGAGCATCAAACTATTTAGTCTTAGCTGTCATCGGTTCCATGGTGTAATGGTTAGCACTCTGGACTTTGAATCCAGCGATCCGAGTTCAAATCTCGGTGGAACCTGATTTTTTTTTGTAATTTTTATTTTATCATAATGTAAGACTAATTTAATAATACGAATATAATTTATAATTGTCGCTTGTTTCAGACTTTGATGCCTTTTGTTTGAATAATTAGTCCCGTGAAAATTTTTTGTTATCGAATATTAAATGTAATATTATATTTATTTTTTATATTTATAAATAAACGATAATATCATTTGACATAATGGTTTAAGTTCCGTTTTCCAAAATGTGTATGGGTTACGGACCCAAAATTAAATAGATTTTTTATTATATTATTGTGGTATGAAATCTTTTTTAAATATAATTTGTAAGATAAGTCTTGATATAGCCTCATTCTGTTAAGCAACGTATGACAACATGTCAGGTTTATTACTTTAGTGTGCTTACACTCGCGATACGTATGTCACTTTGTTAATGTGTGTGTGTTGCTGAAAATAGAGTTTAAGTGTTCGCCGCTACTTTTCGAAGTGTTCACAACTATCACGGTCTATATATATATATGGTATAATTAATTATCTAAGCGAGAGAAATTTCTCTATATATTAAGAATTGTTATATGTTATATTGCTATGTGTTTTAAAAATTGTTATACGTAAACGAATTGCTATATACTATAAGAATTGCTGAATGCTATACGAATTTCTATATGGTATAAGAATTTCTTTATGTTATAGGAATTTGCTATATTTACCAGTGGGAGGCTAGATGTGAAACATAGCCACCCCTTACTATGTCGTGAAGCAGGAATGTGCAATCATTATGGTTTTCGGTTTGAAGGAGTTTTACCAGTGGGAGGCTCGTTTGCATAGGATGCCGGCTAGATTATGGGTACCACAACGGCGCCTATTTCTGCCGTGAAGTAGTAAAGTGTAAACAGTACGTGTTTCGGTCTGAAGAGCGCCGCAGCTAGTGAAATTAATGGGCAAATGAGACTTAACATCTAACGTCTCAAGGGGACGAGCGCAATTGTAGTGCCGCTCAGAATTTTTGGGTTTTTCAAGAATCCTAAGCGGCACTGCATTGTAATGAGCACGGTGTATCAATTACCATCAGCTGCGTCCTGATCGTCTCGTCCCTTATTTTTATAAAAAAAAAGAAGCACGCCGTAGCTGGTGAAGTTACTAGCCTAAAGCTGTTTCATCGTGACGAGCATAATTTTATGCCACTCCAATCTTTGGGTTTAATCAAAAATCTTGAGTCTCACTGCGTTGAAATGGGCAGGGCGTATCACTTTCCTTCGTCACAATCTCATAAGAAATAAATATGTTCGGCGGAATGTTGCCTACAATATATAACGTTGGCACATAATATAAACTTTTATACCGGCTATAGATTTTGATTGCGTGAACCGTAGCACCATTAGGTTACGTATGCAAACCCCCGAACACCCCATCTGTACAAGAACCCTGAAGGCGACATTCATTGAAATTATGTGCTCGTATCTCTAAACGAATCTCAAGTGATCCCTTTGAGTTTAACAACGGGGGATGTTTTAGTTTTATATTGTTTGCGGATGCCTTAGCCGTACAGGCAACTACAACCTAATTTATTAATTATAGTTAATTTAAGTTATTTAATACAAATACGTAATTGATTTAATATATAGATAATTTGACGACCTGTATAGCCGAGTGGTTAGCGATCCTACCTACTAGGCTAGAGGTCCCGGGTTCGAATCCCGGTAGGTGCAAGCATTTATGTGATGAATATGGATGTTTGTTTCCGAGTCGTGGATGTTTAAAGGTATGTATGTATGTTTATATAAATTTATGTATGTTTATGTAAGTATATTGTATTAAATATATCATTGTCTTGTAACCCATAACACAGGCTATATTATGCTTAACTTGGGGCAAGATAATTTGTGTAAAAAGTGTGTTAATATTAAAAAAAAAAAAAAATATCTAAGTAAATTTTATGTAATTTTTGTAAAAAAAATGGAAAGTAGTAGAAATAAAGGCTTTTTTATTTTTTTTATTTTATATTATGTTTGCGAGTATTCGTCTAGCCTTAGGTTTGTTTTATAAGGTCTCTACTTTGTGCCCGCGACTTCTCCGCAATTAAATATTGATGAATTATTATTATAACCGTACATTATACTAACTTAAAAACTAATGAAAACTCTATTAGAAGTTCCGGATATAAATGATAATAATATTTCCGCTACCAAAAAAAAACCGAAAACCAATTTTATTTAATGGACGAGACGAACAGGATGTGCAACTGATGGTAATTGATACGCCCTGCCCATTACAATGCAGTGCCGCTCAGGATTCTTGAAAAATGCTGAAATTCTGAGCGGCACTACAATTGCGCTCGTGTTCTTGAGATATAAGATGTTGAGTCTCATTTGCCCAGTAACTTCACTAGCTACGGCGCCCTTCAGACCGAAACACAGTAATGTTTGCACATTGCTGTTTCACGTCAGAAACAGGATGCCGTCCTGCGCAAAGGAGCCTCCCACTGGTAAAGTCACTTCACACTCACTTTAAAACAAACAGTAAATACTAAAAAAATCGCTTTTTTGTGTTCTATTGGTCTTCATAAGCCACTTATTTATTACATTTTTACTATACAGGTTGTCCCAAAGTAATGGGACATGAAGGGAAAGTACCTTAAATATCGTAGATAGGGTATTTTACTGAAATAAGACTTTATGTTATTTTTAAAAGTTAGTAATTCTGCATTCAAAGATTTTCTAAAAATTACTCGCCTCGTCTGGGACTCGAACCGACTTAAATGTAAAAAAAAACACCCCTACTTTTATGATGCCTATCGAAAGAATGGCCAAAAACTAATAAGTCTTCTTAAGTAACTTAGTATTTTAAAACAAAGGAGCAACGAAAAATATTTGAGTCAAATTTCAAGAAAGTTATTTATTGCCGACGACGACTTTCGAAAAGTAGAGATATTATCATTCCATAGATAGCATTGATTATACCTAAATAAGTACCCATTTCATTATTAAAATACTTTATAGTATATTTTTTTTCGTTTAAAAGCGATACGAGAACGTGGGCGAGTTACAAACAGAATTGTGCCATATCATAAAGAGTATTCACCATAAAACGATAAGAAAATCAAAAGGCAGCGAATTCATTAAAAGACTGGCGATTTGCCTAAGACAGGAGGGATCACATTTTGAGCATTTAATTAATTAATTTACAAAAAAGTACCCACTTAATTGACTACTTCTTCATATCTACATATCATAAAAGTAGGGGTGTTTTATTACATCTAAGTCGGTTCGATTCCCAGAAGAGGCAAGTAATTTTAAAAAAATCTTTGAATGCAGAATTACTAACTTTAAAAAATGACATAAAGTCTTCTTTCAGTAAAATACCCTATCTACGATATTTAAGGTACTTTCCCTTCATGTCCCATAACTTTGGGACAGCCTGTATAGCACTTCATTTTTATTATTATACTACCTATATAACAAAAAAAGGGTCGCAAACAAAATACGCGCACAGTTGCTAGACGTCGAGTTGCGGAAATAACCCTAAAAACCTTTTAAAGGTCAACAATTCATATTAAATTAAAATTTCTCATTAGATAAAGTGATTCATTGTGTAATCAAGACGCTTCGGCAAATATATGTAATAAAACATTGCTAAAAAAAATTCCGTAGGCATAAAATATAACCATTTTTATTCATGTCTGATTGTAATGGTAATGTTCGTAACTCTATTCAGGTACATAATAACGCCATAAAAGAATATTGATGTTTGCAGTGGCTGAATATTCGTAGAAATCCACAAAAAAATAACCGACACTAGCGCCACCTGTCGTGTGTACTATATACCTATTTGTAATTAGCGCTGGTATTTTTTGGTTCTAATTATAATTATATCCGTTCATTTGTTATGGAGAACAGGATAACTTTATATAACATCAGAAAAAAAAATAGCTAATTAATTTGATGCCGTACTCAAATTACGCCGTTATTACGCACAATACGTAATTCGTTGCTATGTGTATTGTTGTCACTGTCTTTATAATAGCGCATAATAGAGACAAAAAGAACTTTATCATTAATTAAGGCATAAAAGGAATGTGTTTTCTCGAAATTGATTCCTTTAGAATTCTTTTTGATGTCATTTCTAATATACCAGATACTACTACCGCTTCGGAAACAAATGGTGTTCTGAGAGAAACCCAGCATTCTTTTTTTGAGCTCTTTTTAATGAAATATACTATATTGTACTGTCATTGCTATAAAATAAACATAATCTATTCCCAGGCTGTCCGATCACTTATATATTAAGCTGTGGAGTAGTATCATTTACGAAGGAGCCATTTTTTAAATAAAACATTTAAATTTATTTAAAGATAATGCCTGAACAGTGGCTGGGACTTTATTATGTTATGTTTGAGGGCTGCAGCGGGAAAAGGACCCCTTGAAAGCTGCAGACCCGTATTTAAAAAATGTAACTTCAGAATTCAGTAAACATTGAAACACTTCTCCTTTCCCTTCTCAAGTACTTTGCTGTAGAACTACATTATTTCAGAGAAACTGTTTTTGTTTGTGCATAAAAATCTATAATCAATCACATCCCAAAAATAATAACAGAGGTATCGTCAAATAGGAATTTCTCATCTAAATTGAAAATATACCTTAGTAAAAACTGCTTATATTCACTAGACGAATATTTTCAACTAAAAACTTGACTATATACTATATAATACTGCTAATAATCTTTTGTTAAATTGATATTATTGTAACTAATGATTTAGAAATGTTTTTTGTAAAATTTGCACGTCATAAATGTGGCAAACATGTACTTTATAATATATATGTAACATCAATCTAACATGTTTATGCAAATAAAAACTTTGACTTTGACTTATAAAAGAGTATACATTTACACTTAAGGCTATTATGTATCTTATGCATTTATATACTTATCATTATAAGCACTGAGATGCCTTTATAAACACGGCCAGTAGTATGCGAGTCTCCGAAATACTTAAGGGTTAGAACATTTTTCGATACAGAGGTGGTGAACTCAAATCCAGGTATATATGGTAAGTATAGGAAACCAGGCATGAAGTAACATGATATTGATAGCGCTTCGTCCGATAATGATGGGCGTAGCTGATAATAACCTAGCAAAAGTTATTTACGCTTGAATGAAACATTGCTCAGCAGAAACATAACACCTACAAGAACACAAATAACTTGTAAGTAAGAGCAAAAACATGTAATATTTTCAACTTAATTTCTATCAAAAATTAATTTTTTTATATTAAAATAATCAATTTTTATGTTTAGCTAATTTTATTCAAGTTAATTTGTGTATCTTTGATGAACTTTTGACATGGATAAATTATGTAATAAACAAAGATTGACTTTTTTTATGGAAAAGGAGGACCAAAGAGCGTACCTGGTGTTAAATGATCACCGCCGCCCACTTTCTCTTGCAACACCAGAGGAATCACAGGAGCGTTGCCGGCCTTTAAGGTAGGTGTACGGGCTTTTTTGAAGGTACCCATGTCCCGGAAACATCGCACAAGGAAGTTTAGCTATAAAGACTTAGTTGATTAGTTCAAGGAAATATTTTTAAATCTTTCACGGAGTGCATTTCGCTAATCTTAGATAATTTATGTGTCTAGATAGATTGTCGCAGCTGTGAACACATCGAAAAAAATAGCAGTGAAATGCTAGCCTCTATTTTCAGCAACGCACGCGCACTAAAACAAACTAACTGACTGACATATCGCGAGTGTAAGACGTAGCTGTCATGCACACTAAGAAACCCGGCCTACGTCATGCATTGCCTATAACCAAGAAGCTCTATCTAGACGAATATATTATTTAAGCCGTCAACAGTTTACTAAAATATTTGTTGCTCTTCAAAAGCGGTAAACAATAGCGAGCATATTTTAGTCAATCCTAAAAGTTTTTTTTATATGAGAAGGTGCAAACGGGCAAGAGGCTCACGGGATAGGGAGATGTGAGGCAACCACCCATGGACATGCGCAACATCAGGTGTTAAGAAATGCGTAACCGGCCTTTAAGGAGTATGCGCTTTTCTTTTAGGTCCCTAAGTCGTATCGGTTCGGGAAAATTGCAGCTGGTAATTGATTCCAGACAGTGGCTGTGCGAGGCAAGAAGTTTCTTGCCGGCACCCCAACAGGGCATATACCACTAAATAAGCACATCTTCACAGTCGACATAACGTTAAGTCCCAAGTGCACAGGCTCTCTGATCGAGGATTAAATGGACACACATGCAATTTTGCATAGTACAGGGGTGGGCGGCCAACAGGAAGTTTTCCTCGAAACTGTGAGGTCGCTACAAGAAGCGATCGAACAGAAAAGTTTTGAACTTCTGTAAGGTAATGCCGGGCCGGTTGAGTGACTAGCCAGACCCAAACCTGCACGCAAAATCGACCCAATTGACGAGACTAATAATTGTGAAAATAAAAGAAGAGTCCTCCACAGCATATCCCTCTATATACTTAATCTTAAATATAAATAGAGGAGGCTCCTTTGCACAGGATGCCGTCTAGATTATGGGTACCACAACGGCGCCTATTTCTGCCGTGAAGCAGTTATGTGTAAACATTACTGTGTTTCGGTCTGTTGGGTGCCGTAGCTAGTAAAATTACTGGGCAAATGAGGCTTAACATCTTATGTCTCAAGGTGACGAGCGCAACTGTAGTACGGCTCAGAATTTTGGGTTTTTCAAGAATCCTGAACTGCACTGCATTGTAAAGGGCAAGGCCTATCAGTTACCATCAGCTGAACGTCTTGATCGTCTCGTCCCTTATTTTCATAAAAAAAATATAATTAATAATACGAACGCATACATGCCGCTGTTCTGTTGTAGAAATGGTTGTGAAAGCAGTAGAACGCTTGCAGTAGTAAACAATTACTGTATTAAATACTCACATTATCGCGAAACAATTTAAAAGTATCAAGTGACAAATATCATTGGGCAATAATTATTTCATCAAGAAACCTCAATAACTATCAATCTTATAAAGGGGTGACCACTTGCAAAGATGATAAAAGTGTTTTACCAAGTGTCTCAGATCGTGAACGAAAATCTGTGCGTCCGATAAATGATTAATACTATTGGTTTTGCCCTTTCCTTGGATCACGAAGATTCAAGCCCAGGAGAGACCGTCATTTATAATGCATATCCCAATATGTGATTAGATTCACGGTAGGCATTTCGTAAGCATTTGCTATTGGTATATTCATGAAGTACAATTGTGGGATTTTTATGAAATTAGATTATGTGCCGAGCTTTTTTTTAACCCTATTCTTGGCAATGTATCTCTGCAGATACATCAAAGTTTGAAAAATTCTCAGTCTATCATTTTTTCGCTAAAACAAAAAAATATCTATGAAAATATTTAGATGTTTTCATGCTTTTCGAACGTAACTTATTTTTTTTAAAGTAGGCAACACGAGTGAAGTGTGAATCCCCTTTAATTTTCAACGGACAACATGCTCCCGCGCAAACAGGTAAGAAAAATTTAAAAACTGTATTTTATGGTTTTTATTATTTTTGTGAATTTAAATAATCATCTGGTTGGTGGTTTTATTCACATTTTAAATGGGTGTTTCTCGTCGTGTACATTATGTTTGTCCAACAGTTTTGTGTTTTTTTGGGATGTATCTCGTTGTACACACTGCCAAATCCATAACCGATTCATTATGCTTACAGAAGCTTAGCTTATTTTCTGTTTTTTAGGTAAATAAGTTGCATCAGCATGTGCTTTCAACGGGTAGAAAAATACTTTGCTTTGGTCCCAGAACCCAATCAATCATCAAATTATAAGGAAGATTCGGAATATGACTGTCTGACTTCAGTAATGGATCTTCACCGAATCCTTCGCTTCAAAATCTTCACATACTTTCTGACGGTGAATGTGACCTTACAAAAGTAAAGTTTAAAAAAAATATTAATTGCATAAAAGACCTTAACAGATGTATACATAAAAGTGGTAGTGTTTTCTTTGAATTATTTTACACCAGGTATCGAATAATCTATAAATTAAAACCCACAACTACGCATACCAAAAAAGAAGAGGACACTGTCAGTAAATTTTGCTAAGTCTACAGCAAATACCACCTCCGAGGCAATAAATGGCGCTAAACTTCATAATGACAACTATGACAAATACTATCTTTGACTCATTTCATCTGCAGTCCCCCTGAAATCTGGAAAGGTCTTGAAACGTCGGGTTAACTAAAATAAAAGTATAACTTTTACATCTAAAAGTGTTTTATTTAAATACATAAATGTGTATCGAGAAAGATAAGTTGGTAGATGAAATTATAAGATTGGTATGCAATTTTAATCAAAATAATTAAAGCCTTTATAAATGTTTTGTATAGAACAGTTACCAGCAACGCCATTCTTAATTATACAAGAATATTTATATTTACAGACGTTTATAACATTTTTTAGTATTCAGGATCTTTTTGGGTTGTCTGGAAGACATCGCTTGAAGCGATAATACCACGCATTGTGAAACTGTGCCTTATTATTAATTAGTTTAAGATCTTGTTATTATTATGACGGATATTCACGATATATATTGTATTAATCAGATGCCGATATTTCGATCCAATTTCAGTACAAATGCAACAAAAAAAAAACCGGAAGTATGGACGTCGTCAGAAGTGTGTGTTGTGAATTAGGGAATCACAGACCAAAACGAATTAGGCGCCACGTGGATAGATATTGATAGTACTATTAGTGTCAAGTGTCAATGTGTCGAGAGTTTCTTGCCGCCTCCGCAGTTCCGCCGCGACCACGATTCATGCAATTGGATCGAAATATCGGCATCAAATATATATCGCTAATACCCGTCATAATAATAACAGGATCTAAAGTTAAAGTTCCGCGACGATCAAAAGTTTAAAAACATAGCTTAATATATTCTTAAATTTTTTTTATTTTTAAGTCTATGCAATAAAGTTCCTATGTATTATTTTGAAAAGATTTCGTTTTAATAGTAGTTTACGTGACTGTGCATAACGAAGGGCATTAACACGAGTGTTTTAATGCCTAATTATGCACAGTTATAAGGCTCTCTGATGCATTCAGGAGCCGCATATTATGACCACCATAAATGAAGGGTTTATGATATTTGAGTATATAAAAGATTTAATAAATACTATGGAGGTAAATAGGTATTACAAAAATCTGTCACATTGTGAGTATTGGATACATAAGACTATTATTCAATGAACATGCGTTTGGTCTCAAGAGAAAAAATATTATTATTAGCAGCCTAACTATATTCAAAAAGTAATAATGACCCTATTTGAAAACTTACATTCGATCAAGGTTTAGGGTTTGCAATATCCGTTTTGTATACCGCATTAAATCGCCATACGGTCTGCGGACCACATAATATAGGTCACCAAATGGAAACGGATTTAGATAGACCATTGCATTAGTAGACATGTTCATGACTAGTGATTCTGTCATAAGGATTAGAAGTGCTCAGGTTTTTTTGTTTTAAGTATAGTATATTATAGTATTTAATATATTTATACAGTACAAAATATTTCAGTACAATTTCAAACTTTCGAGTAAAAATAAAGAAATACGTAATGGCGAGTCAGATTGGCCAGCTCTGGTCGCTCAAAAAATAATAGGCATTAACAGTACTAGGTTGGAAGTTCTGTTTGTTTTTTTTTTATATAAAATTGTGTTGGGATAAATATTCATAATGCCTAATAATTTATTACTCAGCACCGCAACGTCAAACGGGAGCTACCGAAAATCAGTGCTGTGAACAATTATTGTCACGGGTAACCTGAGTAGCATCCCTTTTGACACAGATTATCTCAATATCTTGGGAAAGTTATTTATTTAATTTTTCTCACACTTATTTCTAACTTATTATGTATCTACAGATTTCGATTTCGCCATTTGCAATGATAAAATGAAATGAAATGTTCAAAACAAAAGTATTACATTATTCAAAAGAATTGTTAAAAAACGTTTCTGTGGTAAAGGTTATTATAACATAAATGACTTTCTTAATGATATCACAGAGTGGGAATGGAGCAACCGCCCTCAGGCTTTTAAATAATAAGTTTAATTGTACAATATTACTTTGTAAACATATTTTTTCGATAAAAAATAAAAGACCGCTGAGTTTTTTGCGCCATTCTTCTCAGGTCTGAGGTATTCGTTTTGTAATAGGTGGTAGTTTTTGACTTTAATAATAATAATTTAATAAACGTCACATCCTATTTTGAATAAAAAATATTTGAATTTGAATCCCAAAGCTACGCCTGTGTGAATAATAAAAAAAATCCTGCGTCGTTTAAGTAAATGGATCTAGCTGATAACGATATTATTACAATAGAGGAACTTACGCCAAATGGCAGTTTAACCACTGCGTAACTGCATGCCTGAGACATCACGTCTGAGTTATAAAATGGGGAACTGTAGTCAATGACGTGACCCAACCCCCTATCCAGTAAAAATAACGACTTGATGGCATACTTAGGTCATACTGTAAGTGCCTAGATTCTCATTTGTGTGACCACATATTGTTTTTTTTTTAGTTTGTTCTCTTCAATATAATTATTATCTAATATATAAAATTCTCGTGTCATGATGTGCGGGACCGAACTCCTCCGAAACGGCTTGACCGATTCTCATGAAATTTCGAGTGCATATTAGGTAGCTCTGAGAATCGGACAACATCTATTTTTCATCCCCCTACATGTTAAGGGTGGTCTTTAATTTTATTGATTATGAGTCAGCATTAAAAAATACATACAACTTCAAATTTTCACCCATCTACGATCAACAGTTACTTTTGTATCGCGATTTTAATATCGGCAATACAACGTTTGCTGGGTCAGCTAGTATTATATATATATTCAATAATGCACACTTGCTTTTGACATATTGACTGGCCTCTAGAAACTGATTAAGCTGAGATCTAAAGAGAGTACTTAGACTTTACCAACGTTTAACTAAGCTGTGTGTAAGCTAAGCATGATCTTTTATTTCGTTTTAATAGTCATTTTACAACTGAGTTTAAGCTAATACAGCCCCATACAAAAGTCAAGCTCGCGTTGTATCACACTCGGCCAAGTTTTACGTAGGGTAACGGCTGAACGTCTTTTGCGGGACTATGTTTTGAATAAATATTAGAAAAATAATGGCATTACCGTAAAGCAAGTGCGCAAAGGCATCAAAGGCGCAATGTTTTTACGCATGTCCCTTCCAGATTTATACAAATCAGTAGGTACAAGTGTACTAAACTAAATTTTAACATGATATTTTCTTTGGTTTGTATTAAAGTGTTTAGAAAACTGTAAAGATCTTTGTGCTGAGTAAATCATTTTATGGATATTGAATGGAACTGAGCTGACGAAGTCGCTGTTAAAGTCGGCTCGAGTCGACTAAAGTGCGATAAGTGCATTAACTAGAGCAATTCAGGCCAATCACAATTATGTGACCTTGATACTTTTTTTAATTTTTCATAACATGTTATAACTATAGCATAGATTATTGTGTACAAAACTTTTAAATAATCTTGCCCAAATTAATAAACTTAATAATAATACAATACTCATTAATTCTTCATAAGTACTCATTAATAACATAATTTATTACGTATCGGTTTTAAATTAAATTGTGGGCGGGGCCGGGAATGCAAGGTCAAGTTGGCCTAGGGATTTATGAATAGCATTGTGTATTGTGAATACTTTATCTTTCCATATTTGTACATACACACATCCTAACGCACACAAACGTTTTCGAAATTAAGTCCTCAATATTACTGTCGACAAAACTCTCCAGCAAGACCTTGTTTAATCACCAGATGGAACTCGTAAGCAAGTTACAATGTTTGCATGCTCTCATAAAAAATCCCCGTTTTTCTACCACCCGTACTTGTTTGTCGCTGCTGCAAATAACACGGCAAATAACGAACTCAAATACAGCGAGAACAAATACAGCCTTCGGGGAGCACACTTTTTAAAACTGTCCACTTTGAAGCACACTGCTGAGGTTTGTATGTGAATCACATGTATAAATATAAGATGTGTACATCCGTGCTCTCCAGAATACTCTCCAGGCGGAACAATAGAAAGGTAATTTTAATTTAAGAATAAACACATATGCTGAGGATTCAAAGTAAAGGCAATAAAATTATTTTCAATCTAAACTCATCAGTTAATCAGTTTGGCTAAAATACCAGTGGGAAGCCTCCCACTGGTATTACTGTACGGTACTGTACTGTAATACCAGTGGTACGGTACTGGTAAGGAGCCCCTTTGCACAGGATGCGGGCTATATTATGGCTACCACAACGGCGCCTATTTCTGCTGTAAAGCAGTAATGTTTCGGTCTGCAGGGCGTCAAAGCTAGTGAAATTACTGGGCAATAATTTGCCCTATAAGTCTAATGACTTTACACCTTATGCCACTCAGAATTTTTGGGTTTTTCCAAGAATCCTGAGAGGCACTGCATTGTAAAGGGGTATTAATAACCATCAGCTGAGCATCCTGCTCGTCTCTTCCCTTAATTTTATAGACAAAAAAGTAAGGCGATAGAGAATGCATTTACTATAATAAAACGTGAGTAAAGCACTGTAAGGAGTACGTTTCTCTAATAGCGCTTGCATAAACTGTTTGTGTGAACGCCAGATATCTTTGTAGTTTGATAATAAATCGGCAGCAGTCAGTACGTCTGCCAAGATCTAATAATAACCCTTTGTCGTACGGCCGGGAGCCGGTGTACAAGTTGATAGCGGTCGAATGCACCCACCGCAACAAATGGTGTCTATCGGCCAGTTACTGACTAGTGTTTTCACTTGTATTTCAATAAAAAAGTGTGTATGTACGCAGGCAAGAAGTAATGCCAGAAGTAATAACCAATTATGCAAATTAGTTAAATAACGTTTAACGTTTGATTATTGTTATACAATAAAAATAGTTAAAAAAATAAATTTCTGAAAATAGATGAAAATAATTTATATAAATTAACAAAAATTTTATTTTTCAATTAGAAAAATGGGAATAATTTTATCAAATTAATGTATTGTTTACGTACCAAATTTGAATAAAATCTGGTCGTTTAAAGTGGGTCAAAGTCGCGCCCAAATGAGTCGGTTGCAAACAAATATACATACAGGTGATGCTAATAAAATGTGTAATAATTATACTGAAACAATTTTTTTTATTTTACAACTTATAAATATTGAAATTTATTTAATTTTTGTCCATTGGTTGTGGTTCCATACACCTATGCGTTACAAGAGGCTTATGGTAGCTGGAGTATGATACAAATTGGTCTAGGTTAGGTTAGGTTACCATCAGGGTGTCTAATTTGGAAATTATAATTCACTCTCTCTCAAGAAGTAATACTTAAAAAATAGCTTATTGCTAAGGTATGTTATTTAAGTTGGTCAATAATTTAAAGCGCTTCTATTCATAAATTTATTCTATTCTTTCCAATGAGGCTTCTTTGGAAGAATCACCTCAATTCAGCCAATGTCACGTTTAAGTAAACTCCAAGCTTAGAGTATTTATTTTATGATTTCAACGGTAATGATTGGTGTTCATAAACCTATAACAATTGGCTAAATTAAAGTTTAGCGATAAAAGTAAAAAAATTGGAATTGAGAAAAATACATATAAATTGCCCAAGTATAATTTTGCTATGGGATAAAATGACCGCGTGAGCAAGATTTTTTACCATTTTTACTGTCATTTAAACAAATAAATAATAGTATTCATAGAAGTTACAGAAAAATATTGGCACCATTACCGATTTATTTACCATCACATTTTAGAGACTCATTATTTCAGTGTTATTTCAAACATCATGTTAACAGTTATTTTTAATAGTTATTTCTATAATATCTATTAATAAAATTATACGCAAATTACACAAAAAGTATTGGCTCGATTTATAAGTCTTAATAAATTAAATGTACTTATAAATTGTTATTACGTTTTAGCCTCAAGACTATGCACATCCTGATCTAGAGAGAGCTTTGTGGTACAAGTGTCCGCATTTAGTTTAAATCGAAGCGTCCGATGCGGGCGGCGACTATTTGTTTGGCGAGTAATTAATCTTCGGAATAGGTACACGTGCACTGTAAAGGTCGCGTGTTGAATTGCAGCTTCAATTTGTGTTGGGTCTGCAAACAATGCGACGTCTGTAGTGTATACCAATGTGTCTTGATATATATTAGGGATATCAACGTATCAGCAAAATTCAAGTGTCTGTAATATTAAAATAACTATATTTTAATTAAATTCAAATGACAACTACATGGAACATATAACAGAAAACAATTTTTGTTTTCAAGTGAAAACTTCTTTTCTCAATTGTGTGGGTCACGTTCTATGTAACACTCGTTCGATACTTGTTCTGTTACAATATGTAATAGTACAAGTACCTTTGGTTCGTATAAAGTCAGCTCGAATCTACCAAGAGAGAACGATCAGTCAAATCGAAATTTACTGTAGTAGTTTATATGCTATTACAAATATTATGAAAATCTGTGGTATTTTGTCACCTGTTTTTTTTATGGAATAGGAGGACAAACAAGCGTACGGGTCACCTGTTGTTAAGAGCCAGAGGTTACAAGAGCGTTGCCGGCCTTTAAGTAGGCCGTATTGTCCCGGAAACACCAAACAAGGAAGTTCATTCCACAGCTTTGTAGTACGTGGAAGAAAGCTCCTTGAAAACCGCACTGTGGAGGACCGCCACACATTCAGATGCGGGGATGATATCCTAACTTGTGGCGTGTCGAGCGAAGGTGGAATTCGGCGGCAGGAATCAGGTTAAGCAGCTCTTCGGAACACTCTCCGTGATAAATGCGGTAGAAGACACACAATGAAGCGACGTCTCTACGCAACGCCAAGTGATCCAGCCGATTTGGAAAATATATAAAAGATAATTATGATGAATAAATATATCTTTTAATTTTATGCAAACACGTTTTTTTTCTTTTGTGCAAAATCTTTACCCATCATTAGGGCCCCCGAGCAAATTTTATACGGGGCCCCGCCAAAGCACGACGCTACGCCATTGACCTCGATTGTTGCTATATGATATAGCAAGTATTTTCCGCATTTTTTATTTAGAATACGATTAATGGTTTCCGCGCTTACATGAAAATCCATGCAATTATAAATAAAATTCGTTTCAATGGTTGGATTGCTTCATTTATGTGAAATTCACGCGGGCGAACTTAAATATAATTTGCCCGCCAGAGTGGCGGTATCATTATATTTATATCTTCCTCATAATTCCTTATGCGTGTATTTTGGTAAGCAAGAATGTTACATATTGTGTTTATTGCATTGAACTGAAAAATGTTTCAATATTTTACTATATATACCACAGAATAGCTTATCTCAGTGAAAATTACATTAAAATCTATAAACGTTCCTTAACATCATTTAATTAACAAACCCATTGCCGCAGCTTAATCTTTGCTTGATTTCAACACCACCGCCAATTTTCCTGGAATTAACACTCCATCTGCTACGGAATTATCAACCTTACTGCAACGTTATTTAAAGCATTCTACATCCATCTCGTCTTGATTAGATCCCACGTCTCGCAAATTAATTGCCACTAATGAGACACACGAAGCTCCAAAATAAATGAATATTTGCGTCAGGTAAATCCGATGTAGTTCGTATCTCAAAGAGATAGAGCTTAATGTGGCTTAGCAGTGTCTAAATGATATGATAAACGTGTGTAAATGTATCCCTAAGAGGATGACTATAGCATCTGTTAATATGAACATACACAGCTAAGATTTGATCGATGCCGATATTCTGTAATGCCATAATGCATTTCTAGTAAGTATAACCAATACTTAGGAATAACAATAATTTCAGCTCTTCGAACATTATAAAACACCTGTGCTCTTGGAAAAAACTTTGGTTCTCCTTACAAATTTTAACATCATAAATGAAAATTTATTGATATAGGCGTTACTTTGCGGAAATCCATAATTATCCAAATGATTTGAGTAATCGTTAGTGTTAATTCCGCCAGTATTTATATTATCCTGAGGATGCCTCGTGTAGGGGCGAAACAATTGCTTAAAGTCAAATATTGGCGGAATTAACACTAAAGAAAACTCAAATCATTTGGAAAATCATAAATGAAATTCGCATATCTCAAATATGCGAATATTTTGAATATTTTAACCAGTGAGAGGCTCCGTTGCACAGGATGCCGTCTAGATTATGGGTACCACAACGACGCCTATTTTTGCTGTGAAGCAGTAATGTGTTAGCATTACTGTGTTTCGATCTGAAGGGCGCCGTAGCTAGTGAAATAACTGGGCAAATGAGACATGACATCTTATGTCTGTAGGTGACGAGCGCAGTTATAGTGCCGCTCACAATTTTTAGATTTTTCAATAATACTGAGCGGCACTGCACCATCAGATTAACGTCCTGCTCGTCTCTTACCTTATTTTCAAAAAAAAAATGCGAAATTCATTCATATCTTAGAATTTTGACTGTAACCGTAAATCGTAACCAAAGGTAAATAGAAATCTCAGCAGAATGGAATCGCTTTATAAAAGCTTCATAAGTGAAAGAGTTGAATTAACAACACGCAAATATACTACGTAAAAGGATGATTCATTTTGAGGGACAAAAGATTGAAAGCGTAAAATCTCGTATAAGTCTGTTCCATTCATTTACAGATTGCTAGGCTTAGTGAGTCGGAGGCAGCTTAATAAAGACACGAGTCTGCTATCTATTGGTACGTTACGTCTGCACAAGGAACACGTGATGAAGTAATTACTTCCACCCTCTACGCGCAACAACTTGTTTACAGCGTTGTCGACGTACATAGCTGTATTCTTCTATTCTGTTTCACTTAATTATGCGATATACGTATTCAGAAATGGCACTAGGTATCTTGCAGGATTTTTCTCTTTCATTATTATATTTGTGACTGTTAATACAGCTTTATAGTTTATTCCTGGGTTAACAGGTTCTGGATTATGAATAGTCTGACGTTTATGTAGCTACTATCATTGTGGATCATCTCATAGAGCTCGTAGGTGATCTGTATAGTAAAGTTAATGAAAAAAATATCTGCCTTCGTTGTAAAAAAGGACATAATAGAACAACCATTGCACAGGAGGCCGGCTAGATTTTGGCTACCACAACGGCGCCTCTTTCTGCCGTGATGTGTTAGCATTATTGTGTTTCGATCTGAAGGGCACCGTAGCTAGTAAAATTACTGGGCAAATGAGACTTTTAATCTTATGACTCAAGGTGAAGAGCACAATTGTAGTGCCTCTCAGACTTTTTGGGTTTCTCAAGAATTCTGAGCGGAACTGCGTTGTAATGGGCCCGGCGTAGCAATTACCATCAGCTGAATATCCTGCCCGTCTTATTGTCATATAAAAAAAAGCAATTTCAGAAGCGATTAGAAAGAACGACTGCGTTGAATTACTGATGTAACTATTTTTACAACGGTTTGAATTAATTTTATGAAACAACACGTGTAACGAAAAAGTGACAACTATAATGTATTTATAGGATTTAAAGCTGTGGGAGAATTAGATAATGTGAAAATTAACATTAAAATAAAATCTACTATTCCGATACTCAGCTGTACAATGTAAATTTATGATCACCGACCAAGTTTTCACATAGTTTTCTTTAAACAAACAAAGCACAGCCCTATATTTGTACTTCTAAAAATTTCGCACAACCTAAACTACGTTAATTGTAAAGTACTAAAAACACTAATGCTAAAACATTGCCGAGATTTTTTCAAACTGTGTCCTAAGCATTTTTTAAGGAATAGGCGGACAAGCTACAGCATGCGTCACTTAACAGAAAGTTAATTTAGAGTAGTGTTGTTCAGGCTTAAATTGTACAATATTTTATATATACAGTGTGTTTTAACTGGGCCAGAGGATAGTTATTTTGTTTGGTCCAGCGCGAGTTGCCACATTTTTAATACAAATTTTCATGTGATGATAATGTGTATGAGGATTATTTCATTGCATCGTAAGAGAAAAATCTAAGAAGCAGAAGTTATTGAAAAATTAAATGTAAAGTTAAAACCCACTTTATGTCGATTTTTGTATCTTAAACAGTTAATAGTTAATTGCTCGTCCGTGCAGTAACTAAATAATATAAACCTATAACAAAAAACAGGAAAATTATTTCAGAACATGCTGCAAGAAGCTTCACACCCGTTCACCGTCTCAATTTTACATCAGAATGAAACAGGGGAGGGCAACACACCACATGCAGCCCAGACGCGAGCTCTTAATTAAGACACACGTAGAGACATTACAAATGCAATATATGCGGTGACGGGATCGCATTCTCTCGCTTTGAATAATTCAGTCGCTATTGCTGATGTAAATTGCTCTATTTTTCTGTACCATATCTCATTTGCCCTGTTGCATAATGCACGAGGCACTTCAAAGTGTAGCGTTTTCCTATAATTAGCTTTGTTGTTTTTTAATGTAAAATTAATTAATTGTACTTTTTGAAAGATCAAAATGCGTGTTATTATTTAAATATATTACAGTGTTATAGTGTTATTAAATATATCATTTATATTTTATTTAAATAAAACATTTTTAAGGGATTAAAATTCGTGTAATTGTAACTGTGTTTTGAGTTTTCTTTAGTGTTAATTCCGTTAATTCTCTAGTGTTAAATCTGGCACGAGACGTGCCAGATTTTGGCGAGACAACACGTCCTGAGGATGCCTCGTGAAGAGGCGAAACACGTGTCGAATTGTTTAAAGACAAATATTGGCGGAATTAACACTAAAGAAAACTCAAATCATTTGTATGCCATTTAGTATGTTAAGTAAATTTAGAAGTTGAAAGTTAACATATTTCTATGCTATCTATACATATATTGAAAATGGTCTTTGTTTGCGGCTCTTTCACGCCTAAACCACTGATCATATCATGAAACTACCACTATTTATCCGAATTTTTACTTATTTTTTTAATTCCAACGTTCCTTCCTTTTAAAATACGCCCAGCAAAGCGGGCGGGAACGGCTAGTTTAATACAACTTAGAAAACTTTGCCATATCTCACGCATTACGCGCAGATGCTGAGGACTATACTGTTTTACTATTTGTCTTACCTTAGATAATTATCAGGGTTCATCAATATATATACTATGTGTTACATTCAACCATCATGTATCTGAACGCCGAAGCCAGAACAAAAAACAGAACATTATAAGGTAACAGGAAACTGCCAATTAACATCATGTATTGGATGTCTCTATTATTGTCGCCTCGAGAGCTAAATGTTGCAACGGTGAGTTGACGCTGTGTTTGTATGTATAGGACAATTTAGATGGAAAGGCTACGGTCCTGTTTGCACGGCCTTTGTGTCAGTCAGCCGTTGATTACACACTAATTAATTGAATACCTACCGTGGCCGACTTTGATGTTCACATCAAAACAGTTCCTAAAATAGATAATTATACGGAGAATTTCAATATTTTTATAATTGAAGATAAAAGTAGTAGATATTTTGTTTCATATAGCAGTTTTTACTGTTTCTTTATAAAAATATGGTTCGATTTACTCACTTATTTATTTATTCATATATATATAGCAATAACAGTATTACAAACATAAACAAAAACAAAAATTTAAACTTAAAAAAAAACACTCGGTTTTAAAAGTATCGATATACACCACACATCATGGTAATATTAATGATAATATTTTTATTCACGTTTTTGTTAGAGATTGATTAGATAAGCTTTTGAATCCTTTACGTTTTCTGTTGTAGTAGTACTAGGGACTTACTACCTAAAATAAAATATATACCCTATAACAAAGGGATTTTGCGACGTCGTCGATACAAAATGGGTACGGTAAGAAAGCCACTGCTTCTATGATTTCTCTTGAGTTGCAAGAAGCATATCACGAACCATCATATGACTTGTAATCTTCTTCAGCTTTCAGGTACAGAACCTGGGAATAGATTGCATGCACTCTTCAGTATATCATTTCAGCTCAATTCTAAGACTATTTAATGTTTTTCGTAGTACCTATATGTCTTGTGTGTGTTTTCCATGTTCATGTTTTTACTGAGTGGCTACGGACATTCGCAAAATCAATGGTCAAGACATGCGTTGCTACCGTTTAAGGTGGGAGTTTGCTATATCCTTGAGACTCCCTAAGTCGTATCTGTTCGGGAAAACTACACCCGGTAATTGAGTTCACAAAGTGACTGCGAGAAGTTAGACTTTCCTCTCAAGACGCGCTGTTTTAGAATGGCAGATTTTTTCATGTAAATAAGAGACGAGTAATTGATCTGCCCTGCCCATTACAATGCAGTGCCGCTCAGGATTATTGAAACACCCAAAATTTCTAAGCGGCACTAAAGCTGCGCTCGTTAACTTGAGACATAATATGTTAAATCTCATTTGCCCAGTAATTTCACTAGCTACGGCGCCCTTACGACTGAAACACAGTAATGCTTACACATTACTGCTTTACGGCAGAAATAGGCGCCGTTGTGGTACCTATAATCTAGCTGGCATCCGGTGCAAAGGAGCCTCCCCCTGGTTTCTTTCTGAGTTGATCTTTAGGACATTTATCTATGCACGAAAAGTTTGAAACTATGACAATTTTCAGGGTTTCAAAATTCTGACAACAAATTTGTCAATTACAAGTTGAACTCATACAAGAAGGGTTCTGTTCCATCTGTACCCAGGCTACAGCCCGCATACTCTCTAAAGTCTCAAAGACTCTGACATATTCTGCTACTACAGTTGAACTAACACATTAATAATATTAACAATAAGTACATAAATAAAAAATTTTTAAATAAATATTCTGGTAAGTTTTGCTCTGATTGATAGACTGCGCTCTCTTGTTCAACTCGGCCGACTTTACCCGAGTACCCGAACGAGTGTTAGGTACATAGACGAACGTAATAGCTCAACAAAATAATTTGCTCAGTGCGTCCAAATAAATTTCCACTCAAAAAATTATTAAGTTTTATACTTAACATGTCTTACCAACCTTCAAGTTTAATTTCGTTTGAAAAGGTGTCTCGAGGGCGAACATCACCTTCGAACTTCGATGTAATAACTTTCTTAAGCTAAAATAAGTGAATGAACACTGTGTTAACGCCTGAAGCCACAAAGTAGGGCGTGGTGATTTAGTTTTGGGTATTACTTACCCAAACAAGACAATACCAGTTTTCTTTTATTCGAATTCGAAAAATTATTACTTGGAATGAAGTCCAAACAAACTAAATAATCAAAGTCTTTGATTGTAAGAATCTTTTTTTCATATAAGAGAAGTTGCTTTCTCTTATATGAAAACGGGCAAAAGACTCACGTCATAGGGAGTGGTAGTACAGATCATCAATCTACCAGTGGGAGGCTCCTTTGCACAGTTTGCTGGCTTGATTATAGGTACCACAACGGCGCCTATTTCTGCCGTGAAGCAGTAATGTGTAAGCGTTACTGTGTTTCGGTCTGAAGAGCGCCGTAGCTAGTGAAATTACTGGGAAAATGAGAACATCTTACGTCTCAAGGTGATGAGCGCAATTGTAGTACCGCTCAGAATTTTTGGGTTTTTCAAGAATCCTTATCGGCATTGCATTCTAATGGGCAGGACGTATCAATTACCATCAGCTGAAGTCCTGCTCGTCTCGTCGCTTACTTCCATTTAAAAAAATTTACATCCTCAACACCAAGGATCAAAAAATTGGTTGCTGGCCTTTGCTGTATTATGTTAGAAATATATAAAAGTAAAAGTCAGATCAGTAATAATATATAGTATTAACTATAATATAACAATGGAAATATTCATACTCAAGGGTTAGTTATTTAATTCACAGGATCAACGCATTGACGACGAGTTTTTTATCTGTACTTCTTTATCCCCATATCAAAGTTCCTTTATGAACTTATGTCGCTTCATGATGTTTACCAAGTGAAATATGCTATGATATGATCACTCCCTGTGATGAATAAATATATTTCTAGTAACAAAGTGTTTATATTTTTATAATGTTTAAAATGTTTATATATCGGTGTCTGATAGGCATAGAACATCTGTATCTAGATAATTTGTATGAAAGAGCGTTAGTTATTTATCAATCATTGATACCGTGCGATTGATTACTTCAAAGTGTACTTGATTTTATTTTACGTAAATTATCAAATATTTTAAAAGCTATAAAATACATCGAAGTCTTATTATCTAAGGCTCTTAGAAAATTAAAGAGAAGTTATAATATGTCTACTTGCGAAATGCTCCTAAAGCCTAACCGCACGGCTAAGAGTTAAGGTGATTCGCGTCCTCCGCCGAAGTATCTGCCAACCCTGAACCCTAGACTGAAGGACCGGGTAAAGCATCAACGTAAAACTCTTCTTCAACTTATTTGACACGAGGCATCCCCAGGAGATGTTTACACGCCGAACTCTGAAACGAGAGTCCACTCTCGTAATAACTCATATCATTTAAATAATTATGGATTTCCACAAAATAATGTCCATTTCTATTAATTCGCAAGCACTTTATTTTATTTATATCTAAAAAGAATAAGACTATAAATGTCATTTTCTTTATGAAAATAACGGCGAGACGAGCAGGACTTCAGCTGATGGTAATTGATACGTCCTGCCCATTAGAATGCAGTGCCGATAAGTATTCTTGAAAAACCCAAAAATTCTGAGCGGCACTAAAATTGCGCTCATCACCTCGAGACGTAAGATGTTAAGTCTCATTTGCCCAGTAATTTCACTAGCTACGGCGCATTTCAGACCGAAACACAGTAATGTTTACACATTACTGCTTCACGGCAGAAATAGGCGCCGTTGTGATACCCATAAACTACCTTGCTAGAAAACCAATGCACGCCCCTGTTTGACACGTCTGTACACGAGGCATCCTCTCGAGAGTCCACTCTCATAAAAACTAATAACATTTAGATTTTAGATAATTATGGATTTCCGCAAAATAATGTCCATTTCAATAAATTCCTAAGCACTTTATTTTATTCATATCTAAAAAATAATAACGATATAAATGTATTTGATTTCTTACCGAAATACTTACGTAATTTCGTTCGAATTACATTGAACTAAACCACAATATATTTAAAGTGCTGCTTAACATAACTTGAAGGTACCCGGAGACATCCGCTTTTCCTTCAATAAATCTTATTTACTTGTACGTATTATGAATACAACGTCAAGAGGGTTTCAAGTATAAAGTTAACTAGCAGTAGGCAAGTGTAGAGTGACCAATAATTTTGATAATACGAGACGAGGGTCGGGGACGCAGCAATAAGTTTCAGCAATAAGTAGGGAGGATGTATTTTGCATTGAACTCTTGAGAGTTTTCTTCTCTTAAAAATTTCCAAATTGAGTTAAGGAATATTTTGTTAAATAAATTTTGGTCATATTTTTGTCAGCAGTATGTAAAATTGGTACCTCGTGGGGTGTTTTGTGCACTTGCAATCTTTTTCACCTGCTAATAAGTTACGTTACAATTTATTTTGAATGAACGCCCTTAAAACAATTATTTACATATTTTTTCAATAGTCTAGTATAAAAGTTGTTATCGTCATAATATGTACACGTTTCCACGCCACCTATGAGGTAGTGTACTTAGCGCTATAACTTTTTGAATCGTTATATCTGAGAAACGGTGGCTCGTAAGAAAAAAGTATTGATACATTTTTTATAGATAATTTTATGATCTACAATTTTTGTCTGAGGTACTTTTATGATAAAACTTACCGTTATGCAGAAAATCGCGAAAAACTCATTTTTTCGACCTTTGACCTTGAATAAAAAAAAAATCCATACACGGGAATGATGGGGAACTTTTAAACGTTATTTATAATTATGTTTTGAACAATTTCACTGATTTTCAGCTTGTTGGGACTTTATGTAACTTCACTCTCATTTTTTGGTCTTAATTGACCGGACTACAAACAGCGTGGTGTCTCTACAATACACAAGTTAAGGCCGGCCTGCACGTCATATTTTGAAAAGTTTTTTGATTTATCTGTGGAGTGTGGAGATAGGCTTCGTACGGAAGCGGTAATGCGACTTCACAACATTGATATATCGTGTCTTGAGTAGTTTTGGAGTAGTTTCTATTGTTTCATCTTATTCATTTTGAGTATCATTTATCATAGTATACTTCAGGTATTTTAAACATTTTGTTTCAATTGTCGAATGGTAATAAAAGTAAAGTTTTTGTCAAAAGTATTCTAAACTTTATGAAGGTATTGTGATTTAGTTATGATTCAAACTTAGCCTATATTACATTAAGATCATAAAAATATAAACCAAATTGAAAATATCGGAATTTTATAAGGATTTAAATATGTATCAACATTTTTATTTTTTGTATTTTATCAGAGGGTCCCTGAAACGGATAGTAGATAGTGAAAAGAGGCGTGATATATTTGATTGCAATAGCAGCCTTTAAGGCTGACTATTTAAAGGAAAGCGATTTTAAGGGACTCCGTATACTCCCTGTCTCAGTACTACACATGACATTTTAAGTACATCTGATCTGTTTATGGTCAACAATGATTGCAAGATAACTTGCACCAATTGTACTCCAAACTTCAGACAGATTGGCGAACCCTGATGTAGTGCAACCCAGAACACAGTTACTAAAATTGTGCCTGTAATCTACGCATAATTGAAGTAAAAGGAACTTCTTTGTCGTTTACGACACTTATCACTATTTAACTTAATTTAAAATAAATATAATGTTATATTGATATAAGATTACAATACGAAACGTAACTCTCTATCTCTTAATATCGTCACTAACATAAATCTCCCTCTCAACTTCAATTCGCCTCGCCCGATCTCAATTTTCGTAACGTTCTCGTCACGCAATCACCAGCTTACTCCAGAAGTCAAGCGTTGCGTAAAAAAAGATGTTTTACTTCAAAATCGAAGAGTGATAAATTAATAGGCGTGGTTAAAAATACGAAATAAAGCTATTTGTCAACTCAATACGACTATGTAAACGATATTTAGTCACAACTCAGCAATAATAGCACTATATTATATTCATTTGCATCTCGTATTTAAATTATATACACAGACCTTTTTTCACAACTATTCTCAAGCACCCTTAAACCTTTTCCTAAATCAAATAAAATGAAAAAAAATGCAGTAAATTTAGCATTCAATTAAATTTTCTCTCGTTGTTATGGTTGCAAATATTGTTATCTAGCAGAACATAATATAGTACGGACAAAGAAGAGAGAAAATTCTAGTTTCCAATATTTATGTCTACAGCCAACGCGAGCGGATATCAGAGCTTGCATTTCAATCAGAAATACTCCTACGTCTTGTGTAAACTTCATATCAGATATCAAAAGTAATATCTTTTGCAGGCGAGTTGCACTTACCTTATCGTACGGGAACGCAAATATCCAATATCGGTTGAAATAAGGCGAGTTCTCATTATAACAGAAGCGAAGTCAAATACATGTGAAGTGTAAATTCAAATAATAATCTCATCCTAGTATTTTCTCTGCGGATTGCAAACACAGACGTCACTCTAAGTATTTGAACACATAAAGAAGGTACAAACCACTACATCCGCTTCGACCAACCAAAAGTATGGGTAAAAGAGAAAAGATTTCTCCCCAATAAAAAAAAATCCCCCACACTCGGGATCCAATAATTTTTAAACGAAAACCCACAACTACACACACCTAAAAGGAAGAGGCAAAACCCATCTGTTTGCAACAAATTTATTGCCTCGGAGATGGCGCTAAACTTTATATCGACAACTAACTATGACAAATACTATCTTCGACTCATTTCATCTGCAGTCCCCCTGAAAACAAGATCTAGAAAGGTTTTGAAATTTCGTGTTTACTAAAATTAAAATTTAACGTTTACGCAAAAATCTAAGGTAAAAACACACTTACAATTACACGCGTTTTAATCCTTTAAAAGTGTTTTATTTATATCTCATCCTACTAAGAAGTATCTAGAATTATAATCGACACAAAGCCTTTATTACATCCAAGTCTATTCAACACAGAATAGTTTGCAGTTAGTTAGTTAGTTAGGTGATTCAAGTACTAAAACAACCACTATCCAATTTAGTAGTACATCACTTTTACATAACATAATATTATATAACTCACATTAGGGCCCTAAACCTTCACTTTGATGTGTTCCACAGATGTTCCCTGAATTAGTTTTGAAGCTTTTAATTGAGTTTGAGAACGATTTGGTAAGTACTGAGAGAGTATTAATAACATATATTATTACTAGCTGATCCGACAGACGTAGCACATAATAGATAAAAACTGTTTTTTTATGATTAAGTCAATAATATTTCATAACATCAAGAATTATTTCGTAACATATGCTTCCTGTTGCTTTAATGAAATTGTTTCACAGCAGAACTGTCAAATCGTGCGTCACGAAATTCTCTCATAGAAAATATGTCCATACAAACAAATATTGAAAATAAAAATAATTATGGGTCCAAAATCGAAATAAAAACTATCTCTCAAGTTGGACCAAACTGCACTCCATGGAGTAATCCCCATTAAAATCCGTTCATTAGTTTAGGAGTCCATCGCGGACAAACGTGTCACGTAATTTATATATATTAAGATATATTAAGATTGTTGTTTCATTTGATGTGGTCTTGCTCGAGTGAAGTCATATGAGACTTTATATGACTACTGACTTAAGCAATTAAATAATTTGTCAATAATTGATTGTAATTCAGCTTTACATATGAAGCGATGGCTGGTTCATGCGTCTTGCCCGTGAACAAGAGCTTCTTGTGGGATAACTGAAAGATCCTGACATAAAGAAACCTGCTGTTTTTGTTACATTTCTTTAAATAATCGTTGATATGTTTAAAATGTTCGCATAATAACTATATTTATGTTTAACTTCCTATACTTCACACACACTGTAAATATTTATTTAAAGTATGTATGTCTGTAGTAATGCAATCACTGTACACAATAAGCCCTTGAGGTTTTTTTATGATTAACTAAGATTTTTATTTTTTTTTGGAAACTGTTAATAGCATTGATTGTATTAATAACAGTATTATATATTATATTATATTGATTTAAAAGAGTAACAATGAATTTTTACTTTTTCCTTACATTAAAGCTGTTTTCCGAAGTGGTAATAAATGAAAAAAGTTATAACTTAAGACATTCTTAAGTGTTTTTTTAACAGCATGAATAAATAACTTGATTTCGAAATTCTTAAATATCAAATAAGAATCTGATTGAATAGTAAATCGCGTAAATAAAAATTTATACAAATACCAATTAGTATTACTTAGTACATTACTTTGGCCTGGCATACTAACCAGGGCCTCCAGGGATAGTAAAAAAAATTGATATTAGAAAAAACCCAGCCCTTAAGCCTTTTAATTATAAGAACATAAGATAATAGTTAACGGATAGTTTATAATTCCTCGTGACTATTATTTGCCATCAAAAACATAAATTGTAAAAAAAAACAAGTTTCGCCACTCTAATGCTCTTCTACCGCACAAAGTTGTGAGATCCATGTTATATCAAGTCGGTCAATTTATTCAGTCCCTACTTATGAGCCCCTCTGTATTTAGTTATTACGTAATAAGCTCACCTGACAACATCTTATAGGGACCATATTAAAAATATTTTATATTTAAATAAATAGATTGGCTTGGCCATCGCAAGAAAACACAGAGCATCTTTTTTTTATGGAAATAAGTGACGGGACGAGCAGGACGTTCAGCTGATGGTAACTGATACGCCCTACCCATTATAATGCAGTGCCGTTTAGGATTCTTGAAAAACCCAAAAATTCTGAGTAGCACTACAATAATTGAGCTCGTCACCTTGAGACATAAGATGTTAAGTCTCATTTGCCTAGTAATTTCACTAGCTACAGCGCTTTCAGACCGAAACACAGTTATGTTTACACATTACTGCTTCACGACAGAAATAGGCGACGATGTGGTACCCATAATCTAGCCGGCTTCCTGTGCAAAGGAGCCTCCCGCTGGTCTTAAAAATTAAAAATTCAGGCTTGTAGTTTTACAACACAACGAAGTAAGGTCGATAATGATATCGTCAAAAACGGTAGGGGTAGAAAATGGCCTGAACTGCTTCGAGGAAAATATGGTACGGCCGTGCCGCTTGTTATTGCTCGACTTGGTAATCTTATATATATATTTCTTGTGTGCGTGTGTATGTCACTGAACTAGACCTAGACGGCTGGACCGATTTTGATGATATTTTTTGTGTGAGTTCAAGGGGATTCGAGAATGGTTTAGTTTCACAATTGAACTACCTCCTAAACGGCTGGACCGATTTTGATGATTTTTTTGTTTGTTTCAGTGAATTTGAGATTGGTTTAGATTCTCAATTCCGTCCATATAATATAATTCTCCTGCTCATGTGTATGTTAGTGAACTCCTCCTAACGGCTGGACCGATTTTTCAAATTTAAGGCGTGTGTACAGGACAACGTTTGTTGGGTCCACTAGTATTCATATATATTTATTATACAATATGTTTTACAAAAGTTCATGTACAGAAGCACATAGAAATAATGCAGATACACACAACTTAAAAAATATAATTCGATAATTCGTATACTTATATTGTATAAACTTCGTTGAGAAAAGAGAAAAACATTGCAGGCTTTTCTTTTGTTTTTAAATCCGAGTTTTATACAAAAATCGGAATTGATACAAGCACGTACGAGGCATTTGTATGTATTAACGTTTCAGTGAATGATTTAAACATCTGCACAACGGCGGACTCCAAAATATAGTAAATTTTTTGTGACTTTTCGTTGCCGTTCGCGTGTGTTTAATTCATATTTATTCCGGTCGAGTGCGATAACATAATCCACTTTTAACAGTTGGATTTCAACAATATTCGGCCACATTTAACTGTCGAAAATTGAATATATTAAAAGTGATAAGTTGGAAACACAACCTTTATTTCTTTTACTACAATTTAAATTTATTTCGATTTCCTGTTTAACTGCAAAGGGATTGTGTTAATGCCGCAATTATGATTGTTATTTTTATGAGATAGCTAAGTAATATAAACAATGATTTCTCATGACGTAATAAATAGTAGTCATAAGAAAACTAAAAAAACACAATTTTTATAGAAAACCGTTAGACAACGGAAGAACTAAAAAATTTAAAATTTATTTTGAAATTTAAAATAAACATCAATTCCTGCCTTATAGACGATTGATGAATGTTATGTAAATTAACACAAAAGTCTTATTTTGCAAATTGAAGAATGGAATAATTATATTAAATTAATGTACCTATTGTCATCGGTCCTCGATAAAGCTACGAAGTTTGAACTTAATCTGACCCTTTAAAGTGGGTCAAAATCGCGCCAAAATGAGTCGGTTACAAACAAACGTACATACTGGTGAAGCTAATAAAAAGCGTGTAAAAAGTATAGGGGCATGGTCAGCTTTGAAGATACTCATGTCATATCATAGAAACTGCTCTAATTAAAGGTTTCCACAGATTGGCTGATTTGGAAGCAATTTATATGAAAACCGCACTGCGGAGTGACGCACATTGAGGTGATGAGGATTATATATCACTACCACCGCTTCCGTAAAAATGGTACGCTGAGAGACAAGAAACTATTTCATTCTTGTTTTTGTGCGCTCTTTAAAAAAGAAACAATTTGTACGACATTGCAAAGTTGGGATTTAACGGCAGGAATCAAGTCAATCAACGGCCAATCTGAACACTCGATGTGATAATAGTACTATTTTAGATTTGTTTTAAATTTTAATAGAATATCATTTTGATTATGTCAATACTAAGCTAACTTATAACATATTACAGCATGAACTTATCTAATATATAAAATTCTCATGTCGCGCTGTTTGTAGTTAAACTCCTTCGAAATGGCTTGATCGATTCCCATGAAATTTTGAGTGCATATTGGGTAGGTCTGAGAATCGGACAACATCTATTTTTCATCCCCCTAAGTGTTAAGAGTGGTCCACGCCAATTTTTATTTTTATTTTTTTGACATTTTTTTTAAATTTGTTTGATTATGAGTCAGCATTAAAAAATACATACAACTTCAAATTTTCACTCATCTACGATCAACAGTTACTTTTGTATCGCGATTTTAATATCGGCAATACAACGTTTGCTGGCTCAGCTAGTTTACTTATAATAAGTACTTTTTTTTTGTAAAATATCGAACTCTGTTCATTTTATCATTAGATACAAAAATAATAAATACTACTTAAATATTGAAACAGTAAATATTAACTTCTTCTCATCTATTGTCTAACAACTTTTTTCAGTATTTAAAACATTTTTAATATCCCGAGGCTTATTAGCATGGCACAATATTGTTCTCAGATAAGAAACAATAAATAGCTACAAAATACGAACAATATTTTAAGAAACCATTATCTTTAAAGTTTTTATAGAGGCAAAATGAGACGGGGAAATGCAAAATATTTTCTTGCACAATATCAGAACATTACTTGTTAGAATGAAAAATGTTAGTTCTTATTTCATATTTATTATTTTGGCCAGGATATACTATACAGATACCTTACCGTACTACTTAAATAAGTATTGCTTAAAAGTCCCATTATCATAATTTTCTGTGCTACAAGATTCAGAATAAATAAAAAAAACTGAATGATTACCTGCATATTACATATATTAAAAAGGAGAAGAAAAATTTGTGTTTTTATATAATAGGTGTGTATATTTCTGCGTTAAGCCGATAGAAAACATAACCTTTATTTATTTACGGCCGTTTTCAATAACCTATCTATCCTTAGTTTAACTTACTAGTGGTAGACAAATCTATCTTTTTACGCTTACTTACATTACAATAACCTATTGACAGATAGCATTGGACTATGACTTATAATATAACTATAATGGACATAACTATGGAAAGATATGATCTTGTCAATAAACGGTAATGGCAATATATCCATATGTAGAGATACGTCCACATTCGCACGACACGCCACAAGTTAGGATATCATCCCCACCATCCGGATGTGTGGCGGTCCTCCACAGTGCGGTTTTCAAGGAGCTTTCTTCCACGTACTACAAAGCTGTGGAATGAACTTCCTTGTGCAGTGTTTCCGGGACTATACGACATGGGTACCTTCAAAAAAAGCGTGTATCTTGTGATTCCTCTGGTGTTGCAAGAGAATGTGGGCGGCGGTGATCACTTAACACCAGGTGACCCGTACGCTCGTTTGTCCTCCTATTCCATAAAAAAAAATACCTACCCATTCAATTTTCAAGAATTTCATTTCAAGAATTGCAGGGCTTACCATTATACAGTATTAATAATAGTCTGGTCTGAGTCGTAATATAACATGTTATATCTATGTTGTAAGACGGTGCAGAACCTTTCGTGTGGGAGTTGGACAAAGAGTGGCCTGTTTCTCGTATGTTCTTCTCACTGCTAATTTACAAATTACGATTGGATATAACAGAAATAACGACCGACGATCAGCGCTGATCGTCGGTCGAGCTTAGCTAATTAAAACATATGAACGCATTTAGTCCAGCGCTATGCTACGCGCGTAGAGCTGGACAGATAAATTAGTCCGTAATCCGTTCAGTGCGTCGCTGATCGAGCGACTCACCACCATTGACCAATTCGTGTTCTTGCTTTTTCGAATAAACTGTATAACTTTCTCCTCCAATTTGACGCTCTGTAATAATTGGGTAAAAGGTGGAGAAGATATCATATCTTCTCCACCTTTTATTCCGTCATCGTTTGCGTAAGTAGTACGCACATGTTAAAGAGGTTTAAAATGGATTCATTTCTCATCGCAACTACACACGCGCAATCGCTTATTAAGTTAGCTGTCAGCTGAACACTGTATGGTCAGCGCATAATATGGTACGCGCTACGCTCGACCGACGTTAGCACTAACCATCGGTCGAGCACTAAATGCAGCCTAAGCCCTACACAAGGCCGGTCTGGGCTCTGTACAATCACGGTACTGTCGTATCTTTACGTTCCGAATATTTTGTAGGTGTGATCTTGAAAAATCTGACACAGGTCCTGATTAAATAATAACTATGATATACTTTTTTTTTTTGCATAATAGTAATGATGGTAACAGGTGAACTATTATGACAAAGAAACTATTTTTTATCTAAATTTCAGAAACTTTTCCTTGTGAGGTTGCTCATTGACTTTTTTTTTTAAATGCTCCGGCATCTTAAAAATTATCTCGCCTCTCGATTTCTGTTGGCTATTTATATGCATATACAAAATGAATCGCGGCTGTACGAACCTCCATGAATTTGTATAGCGGCAGTCATTTAGAGAATAAAATAGTAGAATGGAGAATAAAATCGTAGGATATCGAAAATTTGCGTGCAATGCTTGCCCTGTACTTTCCCCGTGGCATAAAAAGAATAGGGGAGTCCCAGGCCCATGGGTGTCGTAAGAGGCGACTAAGGGCTTTTTAGAAGTGGGAGAGTCGTCAGCACATTCGGGCCAGACTCGTCCGGGTTAATTACCACCCTCGCACAGAATACCGGCGTGAAGTAGCGGCCTAGTGCCGAGGACCGGAGGCCATTTCCATTCTGGTCGTTGTCGAAAGCTGCTCTTGGTAACTTCAGCCAGCCGTCAATGCCGCCGTTGCACATGAGGAATGACACCCTGGCCCATACGGCAAAAGAGAAAGCCGATCTCCTGTGCGCTCTTTTCGCCTCCAACTCGACTCTTGACGACAACGGAAAAACACCGCCGACCATCCCGCGGTGTCAGAGCTCTATGCCTGAAGTACAGTTCAGACAGAAAACTGTTAGGCGAGCTCTGTTTTCGTTGGTCGTCAGGAAGTCGAGCGGGCCAGATGGCATTTCTCCAATCGTGCTTAGAACGTGTGCCCCTGAGTTGACGCCGGTGCTAACGCGTTTATTCCGGCACTCTTATTCCAAAGGCGTAGTCCCTGACTCATGGAAGTCAGCCCTTGTCCATCCGATCCAAAAAAAAGGAGACAGTTCGGGTCCGGCAAACTACAGGAGAGCATAATTAGCCGTCAGCTCTTGGTATACGTAGAGGGTCACCAGTTGATCAACGACCGACAATACGGGTTTCGCCATGGTCGGTCGGCAGGTGATCTTCTGGTATACCTAACACATAGATGGGCTGCGGCTATTGAAAGCAAGGGGAAAGGCCTGGCAGTTTTCCTGGATATAGCGAAGGCCTTTGATCGTGTATGGCACAAGGCGCTCCTCTCTAAACTTCCATCATTTGGGCTTCCCGAGACCTTGTGCAAGTGGACCTCCAGCTTCCTCACTGGGCGCAGCATACAGGTCGTTGTCGACGGACATTGCTCGAACCCGAAGCCCGTGAATGCTGGAGTGCCCCAAGGCTGATTGCTATCTCCTACGCTGTTTCTTCTGCATATCAATGATATGTTGGACACCTCCAACATTCATTGCTATGCAGATGACAGCACTGGTGATGCCGTATACACGGGCCATGCACGTCTCTCTCGGGAAATCGTCGACCAGAGCCGGGAGAAACTTGTGTATTCTATCGAGTCCTCTCTTGAGAAGGTCGCGGAATGGGGTAAATTGAACCTTGTCCAATTTAACCCCCAGAAGACTCAAGTTTGCGCGTTTACCACTAAAAAAACCCCATTTGTCGCATCACCGCTCTTCGACAACACTTCCCTAAAAGCCTCGCCTACTATCGGAATACTGGGTCTCGAAATCTCGAGCGATTGCCAATTCCGTGGCCATCTGGAGGGCAAAGCCAAATTGGCTTCAAAGAAACTGGGCGTCATTAATAGAGCACGGCAATACTTCAAGCCGGCCCACATTCTAGCGCTGTACAAAACGCAGGTCCGGCCACACATGGAGTATTGCTGTCATCTCTGGTCTGGCGCACCCCAGTATCAGCTCGATCCATTTGACCGCGTGCAACGCAGAGCAGCTCGAATTGTCAGGGACCCAGTACTCTGTGAACGGCTGGATCACTTGGCATTGCGTACAGACGTCGCTTCATTGTGTGTCTTCTACCGCATTTATCACGGGGAGTGTTCTGAAGAGCTGTTTTACCTAATTCCTGCCGCCGAATTCCACCTTCGCACGACACGCCACAAGTTAGGATATCATCCTCACCATCTGGATGTGTGGCGGTCCTCCACAGTGCGGTTTACAAGGAGCTTTCTTCCACGTACTACAAAGCTGAGGAATGAACTCCCTTGTGCGGTGTTTCCGGGACGATACGACATTGGTACCTTCAAAAAAAGCGCGTACACCTTCCTTAAAGGCCGGCAACGCTCCTGTGACTCCTCTGGTGTTGCAAGAGAGTGTGGCCGGCGGTAATCACTTAACAACAGGTGACCCGTACGCTCGTTTGTCCTCCTATTCCATAAAAAAGGCCTTATTTTACGAGGGAATCTGGTCATTCAATCGGCATTTGTTCATAACTTTATAAGTTTTAATTTTTTCGCTTAATTATTATCTCGACAAAGAAAAGGGCGCTGAATACCAATAAGTAGGACATATTCATACATATTCTTACTATACTGCAGTTTTAGTCGATCTTTTTTGCTTATAGCATCGCTAGCATCTAATCTGACATACGTAAGCTTCTGTGACTTCCTAACACCTTTTTACTAACAAATCGCTTGTCTATTCACCTACCTAACTCCACAACAGATAACAATGACAGTTAAAAATAAATGTAACATAAAACTTTAAATTTTTATATTTATTTCTACAATATACACTCAAAATTATGCGTTGGCTCCTGGACTATCGATATTTTAATATCAATCCGCGGAATCCCAGCTGAGTAAAACAAATATGATCGGATCGCTTCAATAATAGATCAACAACTGGACAATTGAATTTCTCAAACCATTCTAACTGAAGTAAATAAACAGATCTATAATTGGCACGAACACTCGGAAAAGAATAAAACCTATGTTCATGACTTTTATAATTATTAATATTGTTGGTACATGTAGGCACTGCACACTGAGTCTGCATGTCCGATAAAGTATTAACTACTAATAAATAACAGTACAAAGTCGGCAGGCAAAGTAGTGTTTATGCGGGGCCGGGAGGAGCTTAGCTGGTTGGAGTTGCATCTACCACCATCGCTCGAAAAATAGACGTATATTATGACGAAAAAGAAAGTGGTACGGAGGGCGTGTGAGTGAGTGACGTGCTAACCCTGAGCTCTACCGGGCTCACGTAGGGATCACCGGTAAGCACTCTCTGCCCCTACCGCACCGCACAACTAAACTATGGGAAGAGCTTCCCTGTGTGGTGTTTCGAGGACGATACAACATGGGTACCTTCATAAAGGTACCCTGTAGGCGGAGGTGCTCACTTAACACCAGGTGACCCGAACCCTCGATTTGTCCTAAAAATCCTTTTCCATAAAAAAGCCGCAACTTTGCACTTTATCTTTACTTAATAGATTTTGTACTCATTTGGCAGATAAGTTTGATTTACATTGGTATTTATTCCGTGACTACCAGTGGTACCAGAATCAGTATTCAAATGCACTTGCATATGCACTGAATGAAAAGTGTTATAGATTAAAGATATATCATAAGCAATATCTTACTGGCACTTTCATACGATGAAAATTTAGATTCCACAATCCAATATTATTTAAAATTTCACAAACTTCGGCCATCAATTCTTGTAATGTATGAATGCAAAACAACAGTATTGAACTTTTATTCGTCAGGCCATTTATCAGTCTAATTTATAGCTTATATAGTAGCAATATAGCCTAGTATCGCACGCAATTTTGAGATATTGCGTGTTACTTGTAATGTATGTGGTAGATGGGCAGATACAGTGCAATAAATTTGTATTATGTAGCAATAAGTTGTGTCGACGAGGTTAGTGCAATAAACAGGCTCTGTGAATAGATGACGTCATAATGTAGGATATATTCTGTGTATGGCTTAATACAGTTTTACTTTAGAATTGTTGTATGAAATAAAAGATGACAATTAAATACTTCATTATTTCATTAACAACCGATTTTTTACCGGAGTATAAGTATTTATCTAAGTTTAGTACCATTTATTACCTTGATTATTATTGTTATTGTTGTTATTCCAGAACATCTACAGAACTGACTAACTGTATTTAAAAAAAACTTAAAGAGTCTTAGACCATCTTCTGTTATGAATTTAAATGCAATGGTGAAGCCATTGCATTTAAATTCATAACGTTCAAACGTGTAAATTATAATTCATGGAAAAAAGTGTTGATTACAACTAGACTCACTATCACACTCATGTCTCTCAATTGTCTGAAGCACAACTCTGCCAACGCGTCTATTAGGCAGAGTTTTATGTGACGAAATAAGGTATTAATTTAAATTAATGTTATATGTAAAAGGTAATGTGTTAATGTATCTATACATTAACACATTAACAACCCGTAAAATACGTAGAATGTACCTTCATTTCTATCTACCTTGCGGAACGACAAAATTTTTAATAGAATTAACCTACTGAAACAACCTAAACGAACACTTACTTTTTCATAATGAACGTCAAATTTACAGATACGGCTCAAAGTGGTGGAATTGCTCAATACACAACCTCGCTCGTATGGTTGTGGCTTGAGCAAGGCGGATGGCTTGGCTTGGCGTATGGCCTTTGTGGCATTTCGCACCATCGTCGGTGTTATTGATGCGAAAACTGATCCAACACGCTGTTCCATCTCGGCAACCGTTGAGCAATTGGAGAAATACAGTCTGTCTTTCACATAACCCTTTTTTCCAACTTGACATTTTTTGAAGCCAGTACTTGAGTATAATGACACCCTTGTATTGAGCAAGCAAACATTTATGAATGAAAAATAGAGAAACAATTAATGTAGACAAATTATTAGGTAAAAAAGGTACTTAACCTTTCTCATTAATAATCTGGTTCCCTGACATGACAGCTGACTAGGCTTGACAAAGTTTTGGGCTTTGATATTTAATTATATTTTTTACAGGGTATTTTGCAACACGTTGTCTACCACGCCACTCGGAAATTTTGACGACTTTAAGGCGATTGGGAATCTAGTTGGTTTTAGTACATCAATGGTCAAAGCAGATTAAGTTTGGACTGTCTTGTGTACTTGATACCCACAAGCGTTGAAATTGGCAACGTGTCATGGCAACTGGATGAACGTTATGGCAAAGAATTAAATGCGAAGAAACAACACTCATATTTTTATAGTGTTAGATTGGCGTTCCCTGAGTTAACAAGAACTCCATTCATCAAATAAATTATTATTATATTTCATGAGCTATGAATAATTTGGCGAATTCAGCTCCTTTCATGGACTGAAACGCCACGACATATTACTTTATAAAAGCAATCTCAGGCGATTAAAAAGTTTCAGTATCATATCAGGCTCCTTAGCAACGCTTCTTAAGATCGCCCCTAAGCGAGATTGAATATCGATGTGCAAATTAAACAGGAAAACAAATGGACTTGCTTAACTTTGTAACAACAAAATTCATAATTTTTGCGGCTAAGAAAACCATAGTATACCTGACGTGGTCCTTTAACGCCCAGGCGGACTTTATTAGGTCAATTTGACTAGGCTATTTATACAATTAGCCTCTTGATTGAGCCATTGTATGTGTCAGTAATTTTTTCAACCAGGCCAGGGCGTCCAGATATGTAGTAGCATTTAAAGACATGCTTCTGGAAGTAATGGTGGAAATCGAAGGGAAAAAGCTTTCTGAACTTCTTGACTGAACTGAGCGGCATCGCAATAGCGCTCGTTACTTTGAGACATAAGATATTTTCTCATTAGGCCAATTATTTCACTAGCTTCGACGCGCTTCAAATCGAAACACAGTAATGCTAACACAATACTCCTTGATTGCAGGAAAAGGCGCCGCTGTCATACCCATTTAGCCGGCATCATGTGACATATTGTCTGTCACACCTGGTAATTAGGTACTTGTTTAAGGGGTAGTTGCCTTTACTTAATATTTTGCATATTTTACACCTGTTTCGTGTATAAGTTTACGGGCAAGATTATTTGGTCCCACCGTATCTCTCTTTATCGTATCTCTATTCTGTAATGCACACTTCTTCCGTTTTAATTTTGCTGTGAAGAATGGGTAGACATGCGTTATGTATACAATTGCCTTAAATCCTCTTTTGGTGAGTCATCTGTTGTACCATCACCCAGCAGCTTGATTGGTCCCCTGCAGGCATACTCAGTTCGTTTTTGTAATGTATAGAAAGACTTTTCCAACATTTTCATACAACGATCTACAAATTTTGATGTTTTATTATATGATGCATAAAAGGTAAATTATTAATGAAAATTTTAAATCTTAATCTAAATTTCAACAACAGGTTTAACTTAAATATATCAACGGTAGGCTTCAAGAAATGCTCACTACATCTAATTGCTTTAGTGGTAAGTGTTAGAATGCTTCTTCGAAATCCGAGAGCTTTTGTTTATTCATGAAAGCGGTGCTCCACTTTAAATCTAGTCACCGACGCGACGTAGGAAAAAGTAAATCTTTTATTTGGAAAATTTATTTATTCAGGACAAGAAGTTTTGGTATTTTATTTTATGTGAGTTCTTAGAAAAACACCAATAACGAATTACTTGATTAATATGCTGAAAGTTATTATCAGTGCGTGAGTTGATAAAATTTATACTTAAATATATGAATTTTCCAAGATTGTTTCCATGTATTAACAATTCTCATTTAAACCTACTTTTTTGCATACATTCTTCATTAGATATTAGCTGACCTAACTACATAAAAATTACTTCGTATCGTGTTTTCTCGTTATTTACCTACAGTTTTTAATTATGTTTCTAAACAATCTGTCATTTATTCAAATTCCCCTTCCTTCTATTGCTTACCCTATTGGTAGATAATGATATTAAGGCATCGACAAAACGTAGGAGATTCAGATTATCAGTTGTTAAACCTGGAAACTATTCTGGTAACTTTATGTATTATGTAATACCTATGGAAAAAGAAGCAAATTACTCAATTCGTGTAAGTTCTTTTTGTCATTTTTACTATATGGGTGTTAAAAATGAGTATTGGCAGACCATCTAGTAAATCAAATATACTTTTATTTGTGAGAATGGAATACGGAGGAATTAAGGATTGCAATAAATAAATAGGATTTAAAGGACAGGATAAAGAAAAAAACAAAACAAATAAGAATCTATAAACACATACAAACAGTTAAAGTGCAGATGGGTGAATGGGCAAGACTAATAACATTATAGCAAACACGAGACAGCAAAAGAAAACAAGGTGCGACGGGAACATAACATTGTGAAAATAGCAGGTATTTTATAGATTCATTCGGGAAAGGATAGGACAGAATGTAAATCTATAGAGTAACTTTGACGAAATGCAGCACGTTCTGCATGAAATTCATGACCATTTGTATATTAATTTTTTATAAGTACATTTAAGTAGATAAATTAACAATTAAGTTTTTTAATGTTTTTATTAATTTTTGAAATTAAACATATTTGTAATTACAGCCACATCTACACATTCATATCAAAGGGACATCATGAATCAATAAACGTAGATAGTGTCTACGGTACAGTCTATGCAAATTGCTTTGCGTGTAGCACGCTACATCGTAAACCCTCGTAAAATCAGCATTTGAAAGAATTTGGACTTTGAGTACATTAGGTTTAAGGTTCCCTTTTAGCCACATGTGATCAATGATTAGAACTCTTCTTTATCTTTTTATGAGAGCAAAGGTTCTAAGAATGAATATCCATAATATGTATTTTACATTATCTATATAATTATTATACATAACGATCATTTACTTCGTTTATTTGACCTGCATGACAGATTCATATCTTTACCACTTCAAATTGAATTTTATAATCGAAAAAGCGAATAAAATTATATCTCATTGTAAGATTTCCACTTAAATTAAAAAAATCTTGATTGTAGAGAGAGAGAGAGAGCGCGCGTATTTATACGTTATCTTAAAATTTTTAATTTAAATAAAGTAGGACTCGATCTACTATTTTTTAAAGTGAATTAAAGAATTAGATCGAGTCATACTTTATTTATTTACTCTTTAGTAACAATAATATTGATATATATGTCGTAGATATCCCTATTGTCAAAGCCAGGGGTGGGACAGTCGCCTTATAGAGACGTTTTCAGAAAACTGTAGTGCCATATAATACTGATAGTTGGCCCCAAAATTAAAGCTTTGTCAGCTGTCACTCGCTTTGAAACCTGCCCACTGGTCATAAAATGGCGGCTACTTCTAGCGTTTGCACTTTGCGCATGTATGTAGCTCTCGTGTTCCATTTTGCATATTTTTGGTATTGAAATCGAAGTGTAAGTGCGTCGAGTCGAGCCTTGTTCCTCCGCCTTGCTGTTGCGAATTCACTCCAAAAATCTCCTTATTCTGTGTATTTCTACTTTTTGTGATAGAGACACTTTTGTTTGTGGAATTTATGAACTTTGGTGTAATGCCGAGACGTTGTGCTTTCGGTTGTGCGCTCCTTGGTAAGTAAATTATTCTCTTAAATCTTAATAGTGTAGTTTATTAACTAATCTTGTGATAAATAAAGTATCATATAAGGTTTGTTCTACTCTCAGGTTCTTCTACCGGTCCGTAGATTGAATTTGCAATCATGGTTAAAACTATTATAAACATACCGGTTTTCTGTATCTTGCCCCAAAGATTAAACTCCAATCCCTCAAATCACCTTCAATGTCAGACTTCTGACTCCCCCTGACTTATATGGTTTAATAATAATTGACAGCTGTGCTGGCTTCTGACACCATCTTTATCAAGAGAAAAGTCAATATATGAGTCCAAAATCTAATACTAGTCCAATGGTCATAACACTAGGTTATCACAATTTGTCTGATGGCTTTAATAGTCACTCAATTTATTTAATAATGTTACTTATTATTTTCAGAGATTCCAATGCATAGTTTCCCAGATGCTGTCAAATTCCTGAGCAGTTTAAAACTTGGGTCAGTCTTGTTGGTGGAAACCCTTAAACATCTGATCTTGAATGTTATAAGAAGAAGAGAATTTGTGATATACACTTTTCTGACAGACACAGAAATCATAATCAATGGCTAAGCACATTGGCAGTTCCGATGCTTCATCTGCTTGGTAGGTCCCCTAATTTAACACATATTGAGTTGATTGAATATTCGATTCTATTCCTTACTCTGTCAGATTTAATCACACCACTAAGAATCTTTGTTGAGTTGATGGTTTTTTTGAAGGTATATTGTATCATTCTGGAAACACCTGATTTTCTTGCACAGTTGTGATTACAAAATGCAATGGTTGCATTTCTGGCTGAAACTGGTTCAATATCTATGATAATCATTAAATAATGAAAGATAATCTTTACATATTCACATTAATTTTCAGGACAACTACAGAGTAAAGTAATCTTAGGACAAGCTTCATCCACACAACATTTACTGCCTACAATAATACAGCAAGACTGTTCAGGTAAATAATTTTAAAAACTTATTTGCAATGTCATAAAGGTTACTATAACATAAGTGACATTCTTAATGATACCACAGAAATGGCATGGAGCGGCCACCTTCAGGGTATTAAATAATAAATTTTATTGTATGATTTAACATTGTCACCATATTTTTATGTAAAAAAAAGAAGCCCGCTGAGTATCTTATTCCCTTACTTCTCAGGTCTGAGGTATACTTTTTCCAATAGGTAGTATTGACTTTCTGTAAGTGATATTATATCCTATTTCAAATAAAATATTCAGAAAGAATATAAAGTCAAACTCAGTCAAAGGGCATTGACAATTTTAAAATCTTGGGCCCATAAAATGTTATTCATTGAAAATCCCACATTTGATCTTGATCTTTATGTCATGTTTTCATATAATATAGTCTTCATAATTTCATTTCAGTTACATAAGATTTTACAAATCACACATAATATTACAACACTCATAAGAAATTCGAAAAGTCTTTATTTAACAAACATTAACCATAAATGTGACAGTAATTTTATAACAGTAGATTTATGCATGACATGACATAAGACTATTGAGCCAAATGTCTTTTTTGATGAAGGCTGCATTGGTACCTGATAGGATTGAGAACAGCTAATGTCCGTGTGGGAATGAAATTTTGAATATATTTTTATTCATTACTAGCTGATCCGACAGACGTCGTGCTGTACATATTAAATTCTTCATCTTATCAAAACCTTTACTGGACTTCCACAAAAAATTTAAGACCGAAATTAGCCAAATCGATCCAGCCATTCTCAAGTTTTAGCAAGACTAACGAACAGCAATTAATTTTTAATATATATAGACTTTAAGACTGAATCCCTTTTCATATTGTCCATTTATTTAATACCATATAATACATATATTATACTATACAATTTGTAAATTAAACATTCTTTCACAGATCTAATGGCTCCACAGCGCACAAAGATCAAACATCTTCAAGCAGAAATATCGCTATTGCGAAAAAAAGGACAATCTTTCAAAGCAAGGTTAAAAGGTGGTGCAGATCGATCAATCGAATTTTGTCAGGAAAATTAACATATGTGGGTGAAGACGAAACAAAAACAGCTGCCAAACAATATTATGATAAACATAAACATTATAAAAATAAAAAATAATATGCAAACATTGCTTTTTATTTCTCCCACCCAATTACTTCAATTACTCATACCAACACTACTAAATCCTATCCTTCATGTTCTATGTTGTGGCAAAATTAAATAACTAACTAAACGCGCAATTTCAACATGGTAAAAAATTGCAATACCTACATTAAAAAGTAGAGTTAGTTATTTAATTACGTCACAACATTAAAAATGAATTTCATAATTTCGAGTTAATATATAGTTATTTTCGGGGCCAATATTCAGATGGCGCTAGTTTTCAAATAGACAGCTCATAATGCGTAGAGAGGGCTTTCTTTTCCCTATATATTATTATACTCTTTGGTCAAAGCCATGATATTATAATTTCACTAGTGATGTTATAGTTAAATCAAAGTCGTTCTATACATAAGAACGTCACTATAGTATACCCGTGAAATTCCAATGTCACTAAAACCAGGCCGTTAAATTGTATCAAAAGGAAGCCGATTGACAATCTACCGGTAAATTATAATATCACTAGTGAAATTTTAATATTACGGCTTTGACAATATACCTGCGACATTATATATAATTTTTATTGATTTAGGGGATTTTATACGTATGTACATGTCAGCTCCATTATAATCTAAGAACATTAAAAAAACAAAAGAAAAACAAAATTCTTAACTCAACAAACTAAAAAAAAAGTTAATAAAAGGAAAAGCAAGTTATACCTACAGTGTTCAACAAATAAGACTTATGGATTCAAACAGACTTATGGCATCCTTAGATGCAGGACGGGCAAGTATATATAAATAAGTATAATATTTTTCATATTACTAGATTGAAAAAGATAAATAAAATGGTATTCGTGATATATTTTACTACAGGATCGCTATCATTATCGTATGGTAAATGTTGCGTTGAGAGAATTATTAAAACAAATATTTAAATATTACCACAAACATTAATTGTGTATATTTTTTTTATGGAATAGGAGGACAAACGAGCGTACGGGTCACCTGGTGTTAAGTGATCACCGCCGCCCACACTCTCCTGCAACACCAGAGGAATCACAAGAGCGTTGCCGGCCTTTAAGGAAGGTGTACACGCTTTTCTTGAAGGTACCCATGTCGTATCGTCCCGGAAACACCGCACAAGGAAGCTCATTCCACAGCTTCGTGGTACGAGGAAGAAAGCTCCTTGAAAACCGCACTGTGGAGGACCGCCACACATCCAGATGGTGGGGATGGTATCGTAACTTGTGGCGTGTCGTGCGAAGGTGAAATTCGGCGGCAGGAATCAGGTGTGTATATTTGTGTATATATACATAAATAATAGTATTAAATATTAATAGACATCAAAGACCAAGACAACTATTAAATAAATGTACGATTATAACTAAATAATGATCGTGAAACATAAAGTGAACGAAATTTCCAAATAATTACCTAAATTTCCAATAATTACCTAAATTTACCTAAACAAAGGATGAAATTGAAAAATTATCTGCGTTATAATAATTATCATTTAAATTGTTTACAGCCATACAAAATGCCATGCTGGTTTATTAGTTCAGTTCTATCTTAATTTAATTTAACAGCTGTGTACTAAAAATACATTGAACGATTTTAAAAATGTTAATAAAATAAATCAAAATAATAATAAATTTCATTTAATAATATGAATAATTTTTTCGCAATGAAAATGTTACATAATAAACAACTCCTGGCAATGTGAAATGCTCCTAATATCGGCTAGGTACGAGGGAAAAATTAGTATTAATTTGGGTAATGCAGGAAATTTTATCCTTTTATGTTATTTGTACTAAGCTTCACAATAAAGTCTGATTTCGTTGCGGATCATATTAAATAGCTGTATAATATTCAGCTAAGTTTTCATTTACCATGAAGTTTAAAAATGACTGCCTTTTTAGAGTTAGAGTGCCGTAACCTAAATAGATATATAGCTCACGGCACTGTAACTACTGGGTTTATCATATATTGCATGAAAATAATTGATTTATATTTGAAATGCCCTTCCATTACGAGAAACACGATTCAAATGGTAAGATGGGATCGGATTTTGCCGATTTCCAATGATGTAATTTTTTTTAATGCTAGATAAGAAAACACTTGGATAATAAAGGTCCAGACGATATTCAGACTTATTTAAATTATTAATGTAGAAAATATTTTGGAGTTAAAAAGACCGTGACAAAGTGATCACAATTACTTTCTTTTTGTACACGATTTTACAAATCTTGTAAATTCGCTAATACAATCAAGTCAAAACGCCTACAAGCATCGGAATACTTACAAGGCTGAAATTTATCTGAGGGTAAAGGCGCAATAAAGGTGAGTTGGAATGCTTCAATAATTATAAAAGTTTAAGGTCAATGAGAGTATAATATGTTCATAAAAATCGTAAAAGTTTCGAAATTTGCAAGGCTTATTTTGTAAATTGCGTCATTGTGGATACAATTTTAGGAAGTCGGATTAGACAATCTAAGTTTTACTTGAAAGAGTGATTACTCTTTCAACTGCGTGACTATTGAGACAGTTAAGGGCCCTCTTTGGTGCCGGCCAGGTATTTATCGTAAACAGATTAATCTATTGATGATACACATACACTAAGATTAAACTAGACTATATTAGTAAATTGTAACGTGTTTACAACACCTGCATACTCCCAGCCATGAAGTATGGTTACAAACATCACCACAAACGCACCAATCAACGATAATCTCAACAAACTAAAAACATGTCAACATAAAATAGAAAGAAGTATACTTAGGATTAAGAAAAGTGATAGAATAAAGTTAAAAGAAATAAGAAAAAGGAAAAACAATGCAGACGTATCACAAACTATTACAAAACTCAAATGGCAGTGGGCAAGAATCTAATACGAGGAAAATAAGAATGGGCCAAAAAAGTAACAGAATGAGAGGGAGACCGAGTCGTAGATGGGGCGACGATTTAAAAGATGCAGCTGGTATAACGTGGAGCAGATCATGTCATGACCGAGAACACTGGAAGAACCTGGGGGGGCCTATGCGAAAGCAAAACAATCTGTGCCGATGTCTTCTGCAAACCAACTGTAAAAACTATATGTAGATTGTTATTAAACGCTATTATTATATTAGTAACTTGGGTCGACAAATATATTATGGTAGGGCCTACCCACCATAAGGTTACATACGAGACATAGCAGTGATGATAAATAATGCACAAGCGAATTTTGAAGTTTTACTTAAACATTAAACAAATCTAGATACGAAATCTAAACTATAATCCTGAAATTTTAACGCCCACGGCCCACAACGGACACCGGACTTTTGAAAACTTATATAACTTTACAATTGCTCGTATTCCGTGTGGTGCGGTATCGTTTTAGTGAATACATATAAAACTTTGTAAAATTGTTTACAACAGGTGTCTTTTATTATTTACCTAATATGCTTTGAAAGAATTCGATTTTCTAAAATTTGCACGTTCCTAATAATTTCTTTATTTAGTATTGACTTTACGAATAAAAATCCTTGTAACATCAAGCATTTTATTAGTGGAATAAATTTCAGTGAGAGTTGAAATAAATATCTTAGCATTCTATGGATTCACCAAGCGGTTTGCCGGGTCTATTATATGGCAAAGCGAGCAATTTTAAACAGTACGCGAGACTTGTGACTCTTACCTGTTCATGTTGTTTTTTCTGCCTAACTAAATGTGATAAGAACCTGTTTGTGGTTATTAAATATATGTTATTTCTAACAAGGAACTTAATGAAGAGCGAGTCTAATAGCATTCTCACTATTGTGCTGCGGAAATTTTGCTCCAAAAGTGGCGGTCTTACCCGTCTTTACGGGTTCTCCTATTCGTTAAGCGTAGCCTAGACCCGGGGCTTTGAAGACAGCTTAATTGCACCCGATCTATAATAAATATCTGATAAAAAGCACAGACAGAGATCGCAACAATCGCGAGCTCTTAGTATACCTGGAATAGTACCAGCTGATTATCAATTCAGTACGGTTACCGTCAGTATCACTAAGTTGGTGATCTTATTGTATATATCGCATCGACGGGCGGAGGCGGTTTAGTCAAAGTAGAAGGATGTGTATAATATATAGCGAAAGCCTCCGATCGGGTATGTCCCGAAGGGCTTATTATAAAGCATCCTTCTTATGAAATGTCACGACTTACAACTCATAAGCGCTGGTGTCCCGCAAGGCATCGTTCTATCCCCTACACTGTTAATTCAGCATACCAATTATATACAACATTCATCAACGGAATTCATACTGTGCAGATGACACTATAAGATATGCTTCTAACACAGGCGGTGATATATAATAAAAAAATATATGTAGTAACAACTCGCAATTACTTGTCGCCTAGATGGCGTTATTACGTCCATTAGCCGACTATCGACAATCTATATAGTATCTGTGTGACCACTCAGCCGAATTACTCCATTTCTGTTACAATTATTGTGTTAATTCATTTCGCCATACATTTAAATGAAACTCTTTTTATTTAGAGTATATTCACCTACAACTCATTTAAATAATGCATTTTCAAGAACACGGGTTCAATTCCCGATTGAGTTGGTTTGAATCCGTAGATTCATGCTTATCTGTACTTAAACTAAAGTTATGTACATATTTAAATATGATTAAACAACTAATTTTAGAATTTAATATCACTTCACCGACTACTTAGTAAATTATGTTAAAATTAATTTGCGTACTAGCCTAAGGCTACATTAAGATGAAAAAGCTTAGATTTTTATTATAAAAGGAACAACATCTTTAAAATACGTGATATATCATTATGTATTTCTTTTTTATAGAAGACGTAATGTAAGCCCGTGATACAAACCAATGAAAGCTTCCAAATTCAAACTTCATATTTTTTATTTAAAATAAAATATAGCAGCAACACTTAATAAGTAAAACTGTCCCAGATGAGGCAACGACTGAAAACTTTAACAGAAATCTCATAATAGCTTAGGTATACATATGTGTTCATATTTTATAGAAGGATTTAACGATGAAAATATTGATATGTAAGCGTATTCACGTAAAACAAACAGTCGTATCGACGATACAGTCTCATACCAAATTTATGAATAAAGTTCCATCGAGGTCAACTTAACCAAACCTTTGGCAGCAGGCAGTCTTACCTGTAACAATAATGATAGACAGAATTAAAAGTTATAATTCATACAACATCTCGTACATTCGTTAAGAAGCAATACCGAGCGAATTTAATTAGTGCTGAAAGTTATCTCTGTACAAAATTTTCTCGAGAAAATGAAAGCGTACGTTGAAGGGCAGTTCGATAACGTAGTTATCTTCAATTACCAGCAATTATTTACTTTATATTAATAATTTGGTACATTTTTAGTATAAAACACATATATTGTATAATTAAATAATTTCATAATGATTTGATGATCAAGATCATAATGTTTTGTATTAAACATGTTTACAGAAAAACGATAAACCTTATTGCAGTTAATTGACAATATTGAGGTTATTCGATAAGAAAGTGAAACTGGTGGTATACTTTGTCTCTTCATTTATTTGTATTTCTGCATATTTTTTGCCTTCATTTTTGGTTAGTTATTCGATGAGAATAGTTTAAATGCACACACAAGGATTCAACTATTACAACAGATTGAATCAACATGATACAATTTCACTGAAAATTTACATTTTATTTATTAATTCGAATTAAAATTAGGTACCGTAACTGGCGGACGGACCGTCAAATACATGAGTGATTTCTAGATTTGACGAGTTCTAGATATTTTCACTCGGAAGAAACCCAAAAATATTTGTTTATATATATGATGCATAAAAAATTAAGTATAATGAATTTTATATCAACTACCCCAAAAACCTTGTGAACCGATATCCACATCGTTGCAAAGATACGCAAAGGCCGTTAAAAAATAATCATAAATTTGTACTCTACTATCCCAAGAACCTTGGAAAATTCTCTTTCCTTCTTTCGCCTTTCGCAGTCATATATTACATTACTTGGCCCAACCTAAAATTCAAATTATAATCCCTCGGGAACTTTAAATAAAATATTGGATAATAACACTATGTCCTTATTGCATCCCTGACAATGTATGTTTACAAAATTTCATCATGAGCCGTTGAGTTGAAACGTGTAAAAGCGTAACAAACAAACAAACCCACATACGCGTTTATATTATTTGTGAGGATATATAATTGTAAAAAAAACTACGAAAACCGACTTCCAAACCTGAAAAGTAGAAAATAATTTAATTAAGATTTAATTTAATACACCTCTTATGCAACCTAAATAATAAAATTCTATAATTTGTATGGATGGCTGATTTCAGAAAAAAATGTATAAATGTCCACTGCTGGACAACGGTCTCCCCCAAAGATCTCCACGACGATCGATCCTGGGTAATATATAAACATAAATGTATAAGTACATATTATTGTACCAAATGAAGGAAGAAATGCATTCGATAATGAAAATATGAAATTATTTGTAATCTCACAAGAATTCTTTAGGGAGCCAAACTTTGCTGGGTCTTCGTTTTTTATCCAGTACTCACTCCGTTACCAGTGGATTACATTTCTGCATTACCATTAGTAAAAGCATAACCATTAGGTGCATCTAGGTTGAAACAGAACAAAATACAACAGTCTGAGTCATTTATCAAAATTCGCGCCTTTGTTTACGTGAACATAATGTTCTTCGTCACGGAAATAGTTCCAATATTTATTACGACGGTTTCAAGTTATTTAAACTTTAAATTACTTCCATAGTTGTTTATTTACGAGCAATGTTTACTGTTTCACTTTGTATCAACAAAATCGACACGAAAGCAGCTGCTATTCATGTCCAAGCCGGACCAACGATAATACGACTTTCTTGATGATACCTAGGTCATGAAAAATATTTTTGCTGTAACTTTTATGTCGCCAAATTTAAAAGATTTGCAAATAAAAAGTTATGTTAAGGTGACAATAGTATAAATGACTTTACAAATGAACCCACATCTTAGGAATGGAGTGATCACCATGAAAGGCTGTTTATTGATATAGATTTATCTGTACTATTAAAATTCAAATTTATTTTCAAAAAAAAATTTAATCAATATAGATTATTCTTTATTCGTAGTAACTTATTTCAGAACTTATAGGATGGGTCTACAATAAATCTCAAATAGAACCCGACTCCTAAGCGACTCACTTACTGAATAATCAGGAAGTCAATACGTCCAAGTTGCAAACCATTATAACTGGCTAGTGGAAGTTTATTTAGTTGTTATATCAAGGTGTTATACTAGGTTAACGGGTAGTTTTTACAAATTCTATCCAGGACACTTCTTGTACTGTATACCGGAAAATCTTTTTTCTGTCGTGAAACAGTAATGTTAAAGCTTTATTGTGATCCCGTTTAAAGCGCACCGAAGCTAGTGAAATTACGGGGCTAATGAGACCTAACATTTTATCAAATTATAAATAATAAATCTTGAGCGGCTCTACATCGTCAAGAGCAGAGCGTATCACTTGTTATCAGGTGAAAATCTTAAACGCCCTGAGGGAAACGTATATAAATTATTAAAAAAAACCCGCGCGTTGGAATGGTGACAGCCGCCATATTAGTGACGTCATAGTGATGATCGAAAACCGATGACTGTCTGACGTCACGCAGACGTTAGCTTGACAAGATTTCATCCCTGCAACAACGCGCGGGATTACTATTAATGGCGCTATAATAATACAATGATGGAACGTAGCAATTCGCCTCAAAATTGTGTTGGGTCTGCCGCGCATGCAGCGCATGGTAGAAGCGCACCGCTTGCGCATGATGGCCGCAAAGCCATCTGTGTGAGCTGCCGCGAACATAGAGGAGGCGCTGAAGTGGCGCGGCATTTTAAAGTTTATGAGAATCGGCTTCTACCATTGCATAATTTATCTTAGTGGCTGGTCTTTCTCGGAGTTTATTCTTTGAGTTAAGTTAAGTATTTCTCTACAAAAGCGATTAAACGAAAAACGTAGGGTGCGTTCAATAGTCGTTCCTGATGACTTTGGTTCCACACCGTGTCATCGTGGGAAAAAAGTTTCTCTGAAATCTAGTAGCCAATTTCTCACAACAGCAGTTTCCTATTTAAACTCCTATTATTTACCCTTTAATTCAATTGCATTTATCAGCACCAATCAACTATCTGATCTTAGAAATACTCATATACGTGTTATTCTCGGGATAACAAGCGTATTTTCCTAACGCTTACGTAGTAAAATAGATGTTAAACCTACGAACACAATTACGCTGATGCGTACTAAAGCGAACCCCAGATCGTTTCAAACATAAATAAAGTTATTATAATAAAAGTGTACGATATAAATGTAAATGGCACACCTTAACTTACAAGCTTGAAGTATTTGATAGTTCTCCGTCACGGCAACCAGGCCTCGACTCGCCCGCTCGATACTTTCATGAAATGTATGATTTTGTTACAGCAAGCGTATGATACAGCAATAAGATTCCATTATTTTAGTTCTAACTTATCGGTTTTCTCATCCTACATTTAATCACCAACTTTTCTCCGTTAAGCCTTGTATTGAAGTCACTTGATGAATCGTAATATTATTAAAATGGATGAAAACGGAAATGACGGGTAGCGGAGCTCTGTAGATGAAATCACCGGCATGTTTTCCCATAATATACTAGTACAATATTTCATAGAGCTATACCATTTAATGATGTACAGAAGACTAATAACGAAAAGATTTATTGTGAAATTTTAATACATCAAGTAATGCCAAGGTCAATAGACTTAGCTCTAAGAGCCAACTTTTCCTCGGAATAGCGAGGAAAAGTTAGCTCTTAGAGCGTTTTATTTCTATATTCATCTCCCTCTCCTATATCAAAGTTTCACAGGTACTCCAAGCTGTCGTGTGTTGCTAATATAAATTAGTGTGAATGGTATCGCCACAAATACATTTTTTTATGTAAAAGGAGGACAAACTAGGGTACGGGTCACCTGATGTTAAGTGATCACTGCAGGCGTACGCGTTTGAAGGTATCCCTGTCGTGTCATCCCGGAAACACCGCACAAGGAAGGTCATTAAACAGCTTCATTGTAAATTAAGATCGCCACACATCAAGATGTTGGGGATGATATCCTAATTTGTGGCGTGTCTTGCGAAGGTGGAATTCGGCGGCAGGAATCATGTGAAACAGCTCTTCGGATCACTCCCCGTGATAAATGCGGTAGAAGACAAACACCATAGCAACGTCTCTACACAATGCCAAGTGATCCAGCCGTTCACAGACCACTGGATCCCTGACAATACAAGGAGCTCTGCGATGCACGCGGTCAAATAGTTCGAGCTAATACTGAGTTGCACCAGACATGAGATGATAGCAATACTCCATATGTGGCAGGACGTGCAATTTGTAGAGCACTAGAATGTGGGCCGGCTTGAAGTATTGCCGTACTCTATATTTTATGGAAGATTTTGTTCACCCCATTCCGCGTCTTTCTCAACAGAGCACTCGACAGAATTTTCGTCCAGCACTGGTCGACGATTTCCCAGCAGAGACCTACATGGGGCGTATCTACGGCATCACTAGTATTGTCATCCGTATAGCAATGCATGTTGGAGGCGTCCAACATATCATTGATATACAAAAGAAACGGTGTAGGACATAGCATACAGCGTTGCGGAACTCCAGCGTTCACGGCTTCGGGATCGAACTATAACCGTCACTATTTCCTGTTAGCTGCTCCCAGTGTGGAAGCTGGTGTACCACTTATGGAAGTTTTGTGAGACGCGCCTTATGCATTACACGGTGAAAGGCCTGATTTCTGCCGCCGAATTCCACCTTCGCGCCTCACGCCACAATTTACGATATCATCCCCACCATCTGGATGTGTGGCGTCCCTTCATAGAGTGGTTTTCGAGGAACTTTCATCCACGTACAACCAATCTGTCGAATGAGTTTCCTTGTACGGTGTTGTCAGGACGATACGACATGGGTATATTCAAAATAAGCACGTACACCTTTCTAAAAGGCCGGCAACGCTCCTGCGATGCCACTAGTGTTGCAAGAGAATGTGGGCGGCGGTAATCACACAACACCAGGTCACGCGTACGCTCATTTGTCCTCCTCCTCCATAAAAAAGTCGTGTACATATTATAGTGATCCTACAAAGGCTCTAAAATTTTCTTGCAAATCGTATGGAAGAAATGCTACCATACAGTTTTTAGTATTTTTATCATCTAGATAGTCAATTATAGGCTTTACCTAGACATTAATTTTGCCAGTGAGTTTTTGTTTATTAATTTATTTATTTATTATCGAAATACCAACATGTGTTTACACTGATGCATTATATATTTACAATACAAACTAAATATAATCTACTTAATGTAACAAACATTTACAGGTATCTACCACAATATGCTTCAATAATTTTCACAAAGTAAATATTAGTTTAAGAGAAAGAAAAAAAAAATGGTATCAAGTATTAATGGTTAAATGATTTGGTATTAAATTATTATTATAAACGACTAAGAAATATAATTATTATGTCTACATTTTATTCGCTAAGCTTATATACAAATCATTTACTAACTGTATGGAGAGAAGACGTGAGATTAATATCTGTCTATTATTATTATTATTATTAATGAAGCGAAAAGTTGAGCCTTTAATATCTGCAAGTGGGCAATGAGAATTTATCTAGTCTATAGGTATCTAATATACTGACCTTTAAAGTGACAATATACATATTATATAAGTCTAATTGGATTTCCAAATCAAAAACCTTGCTGTCTTTCAATCGCTTCGATTGATTTCGTATATCAAAGTTTTCTTAGACCCATAAAATATAATAAATAATAAATTACAACACTCTAGCAAGCATCATTTATTAAAAAATTATTTAATATACAACTCAATAATTTACTATTGCACATATGCTGGAAACAGGTTTGGAAAGAACGACATTATTATATTATACGATACTATTTCCTGACGAGCCAAATTTGACTTCTAGATTTACTTTAAGGGGAGGCTGCGATTGTTCTACAAGCCAAAAAGTTCCACTTTCAGCATTCTTGTACACATCCAGAGTCCCCTTGCCAACATTATCAGGTTCTTGGGTAATGAGTTTTTCTAATAACATTCGAGTTAATGTGTCACTGCGTTTCTCGTTCGAATTTCTCTCTAGATTTGTGGTGGTCATACCTGGACATATAGCAACAACTCTAACACCCGTCTGATTGTAATTTACTTCGTGACCCAATGATTTTGTGAAACCAATTACAGCGTGCTTTGATGCCTGGTACGTTGGCAGAATTGGTGTATTTTCATAACCAAGTATAGAAGCTATATTTATAATGGTACCTCCTTTTCCTCCTTTATCGATTCTCATATCTTCGTAAACCTTGAAAGTCCATTCTATAAGTGAAACGGCGTTAACATTCATCGTCCTTCTGGGGTTATCAGTATCAGATATTCCAGCGTTATTTACAAATACATCTATATGTTTATATTTCTTGATGAGTTCACTATAAACTGAATCTAAGTCTCTAGTTATGTCACAACGAATAAAAACACAATCACCACTGTATTTATTTTGCAGTTCCTTAACAACTTTATTTCCCTCTTCCTCGTTATAATCTAATATAATTACATGTTTGGCACCATTGACAAGAAAATTTTCGACGATTGCGAGCCCGATTCCTTGAGCTCCACCAGTAACAACGCAAGTTATATCCTTAGTTTCGTACATCTTGGATCAAAGTCGACATGCGAATAAACAAACAAGTAACGGTTTCAACTTTCTTATACGCAAACGGTTAATAGCGAGTTTGTTAACCCACTATTTACGCAGTTACTACAATTACCGGTTTGACTGGGTTGCGAATTCGCGAATATCGTCACGTAAGATTTCCAGCGTTACAATTTTGATAATGTATACAAGTAACAGGAAACGAGTTATAAACATTATATTTGAAGAATTATTATTGTTATATAAATTTGTAGTTTCTCTGTCATTGAATTGCCATTAGTCTAACGAATAACAATAAATCTATTGATGAAGGTCAACAATAAAATAGATTCTTGATTTAAAAAAGACAGAAAGTTTGTTGTATAGCGACAAAAAGTTCACAGATTCAAAATTACTAAAAAAAGCCGTATAAATATACGGCAGATGTGAAAATGGTACGATCCTCGGCCGCCACGTTCAAATATGTTTGGGTTTTCGAATTCCTATCCATTTATTCGACGTTCTATAAGGTCGGCAACAATCTGGTGATTCTTCTGGTGTCAAGAGAGTATGAACCACGTTGAAGACAAACAATTAGTTGACCCGTTTGCTATGCTCGTTTGAACTCGCCTCCCATAAGAAATCACTTTTATTTATGTACAATGTGATTATAACATTTTAATTTCGAAGCTGTGAACAAAATAAGCCACTTTCATAGAAGTTAATTAAACTGTCGCATGAAAGCTTACAATTTCACGCCAATTAAATATTTTCAGTCGGCGTCACAGCAAGTTTGAATGAGAACTATAATACGGGGCCAAGTACTACTACCAAGTTTTAATCTCTATTGTATAATCGTAAAGGGCTACCAATGAGAATCATACGTGCATCTTTCTGCCAACATTCTGTGCCTCATGAGCTGCAGTAGTTATAGCTGCTATTGGCGCGCAGGGAAAAAATATTACAATGAAGACGGGAAATACAAAATAAGCACCCTGATATACAAAAAATAGTTTCTTTTACAATACTTAATTTAATTTAATTTAAGGTAATACAACAACACGCACTTGACCAGTTAGTGATCTCTTTTGTAATCTAGTCTTGATTAAGTTTTCATTTCTCTCATGTGGTTAAGCAAACGCCGATTTCTTCAAAAATAGAATGGAGTTAAAATTTGTTAGTTAGTCCCGGTTTTTGTCACTTTGAGACACATAGAGAGCAATAGCAAGATCATACTCCCACCTTAAAGGCCGGCAACGTATCTCTTGACACCTGTAGTTGCGAATGTCCATAGGCGGTTGCCTCACCTCTCCCCGTGAGCCTCTTGCCCTTTTGCCCCCCTTATATAAAAAAACACATGATGTTAAGTTTCATTAGCCTAGTAATTTCCCTAGCTACGGCGCCCTTCAACAATTCAACGCAATGACGCTTACACATTACTTCTCCAGGGCAGAAAAAGGCACCACGCTGGCAACCTGTACAAGATGCCACCCACTTGAGTATTGTTTATTATGACGATATACCTTTCACGTCGATACAAATGAAGCAAAAGCGGCCTAACACTGTGTTAAGCTTAAACATCCCACAAGGAAGCTCATTCCATAGTTTGGATGCATGTGGAATATGATGATGATGGCTAGCCCATGCGTCATGCTCGTTACCGGGCGCTACTTGTGGTGGAAGGATGAACCTGTATGCAGATACTCCGCTTTAGATACTTAAAATTAAAGTTATTATATTTTTTATAATCGCTAATTAAATGCTCGCAAAATACCTTTATTTATTTATGGTGTGTGTGGATGATGCAACTACTGTACTCAATAACTTTAATTTTGTGTTCATTTACTTTTTGAACTTACTCGTGTAAGGTATTGACAATTTGAAATTGAGTATTTTTGTTGCATCACTTTACATATATTGTAGTTGAAATTGATTTGTAAAACTATGAAAATATAAATGTTGATTTTAAAAAGTAGCTATGAGTGTCTTGCCACTTCTTCTCATTAGCTCAACCTTTTACGTAGTAGCGGTATATTCAATAGGAAAAGTAATTTTTTGACTTTCATAAGTGTCATGTCCGTGACTAAAATGAATAAAGTGATTTTGATTTTATTTACCTTAGGCGTCTGAAAATTAAAAATACAAAAAAACTACGTTTAAACAAACCCACTTCAAGAAGTATAAAACAGGACAGCTTAATAAAGATTTAATTTTATTTTATTTAACTTATTATATTATATATATTTATTTTTCTACCTCTTATCAAACCTGTAATATTAATAAAATACTACTATTTGTATGTGCTACGTATTGATAGACCGTCTTATATCGGTGCCAAGCATTAAACAAAATAAAACTTAATATAATAATCAGCGCATTGCCGGCTCGGGTTGTTTTGTTCTAGACGAAGCTATCCCGCATATATATATATAGATAGCACACACAAATAAGAGTATTTTATTAATTTTAAAGGTATTAGGTTTGCAGAAGAGGTGTAAATAAATTAAATCTTTATTAGGCTATTCTATACTTTATAATTTTTTAAACGTAGTTTTTTTTTATTACTTTTTAGTATCTGTAATAGGTTGTTCTGTAAAATACAGTAGGATTTTTCTAGATTACATGAGGTAAATTATAACATTTCGTTGCTTGTTTTTGTCATATATATTAAGTAGTCATTATTTTAAGTAGCTATGGGTAGGCCTACGAAAGGTGCCGCGCGCCTTAATATAGATCCCAAGAAACGAGAACGGAAAAAAACGAATCGACTCCAAAAAAATGCTGTTCGAAACTCTATTTCACGTTCTTGTGTACAGTGGACTATCATGAAAAACGTTTGTTAGTTATGAATGACAGGTAGCCTATTGGTATTGGTAAAGGGCTCCTGTTTCCGCAATTAGACCGCTTAATTGGGTCCATTTTGCGTGCAGTGTTGGCCAGTCATTCGAACCAGCCCAGCTCCTTCCAGAAGTTCAGAACACTCCTAGGGTGTTCGCAGACGTCCTGGAGCGACCTTGTATTTACTAAGGTTTGTGCCCGTTGGTTGGCCACCCCAGCACATTCCAGGATTACATTAGTGACCGTATCATCTTCGGTTAGACAGCCTGCACCTAGGACTGTCTGTAACACCGATTGTAAATAGGTGCTTGTTCAGTGATGTGTGACCCGTTAGGGTGCCGACCATAATTCGGATGTCGTGTCTGTTTAGGCTAATAAGTCGACGTGTCAGTTTCGCGAATAGTGCAGGAATCGCATCTTTCGACTGTCTACAGCCTGAGACATTTGTCCATCGGGTTCTGTGTAGGTTGTTGGTGAGAGAGCGTATCCATGACCGCATTTGGCTGAAGGGTAGCGGCAGGACTGGGCCTGGGGCAGCCACTTGCGTTTCCGACCCCCGACTTGCAAGTTCATCCGCTGCATCGTTCCAAAACGAACCGCTATGTCCTTTGATCCATTGCAGAGTTACCCAGTTGTTAGAGGCAGCTCGTTCTAAGGATCGGTGACACTCGTATATCAGAGCTGAGTTATAGGTGTTGCTCCCTAGCGCAGTCAGTACCGCCATACTATCGGATAGAATACGGATATAATATACATGTATTTTCCTTCTTAGTATCGCGTCTGCAGCTTCCTTGATGGCTATGCATTCGCATTGGAATATGGAGCTGTGTGTGCCTAAGGGTATAGAGGTGTGTATATTCAGTTCCTATGAGAAGATGCCAGCTCCAGTTCCGGCTGCCGTTTTGGAACCGTCTGTGTAAATTGTAAGTTCATTTACTCCTGACTGGTCTGCTCCCACTTCGACGACAGTTGAATGCGGTAATTCTTTTGAAAGATGTGTGTTTTGGGTATTCTATCACAGGGTGCCTCACAGAGTGGGAAATCCTTCCTTACTCTGTTCCAGAGGTTTCCTGTGAGGCAGTCATCATTCTTGCATGCACCCATCAGCCTCAGGCGGAGAACCGATATTGTCGCCTCATGTTGGATGTGTATATCAAGCGGTGTGAGCCCTAGAATGGTTTCTAGGGCAGACGTTGGCGTAGTCCGCATGCAACCAGTTATGGCTGTGCAGACCAGCCGTTGGAATCGCTGCAGCTTGGTTTGTACGGTTGTTAGCTCTGTCCTGGGCCACCAAGCTAATGCTGCGTTGGTGATAATTGGTCTAATAACTGCTGTATATAGCCATTTACATATCTTTGGAGCAAGACCCCAGGTTCTCCCCACGAGCCTTCTACACTGCCAAAATATTATACATGCTTTTTCCAGCTTGTGGTCTATGTGTTTATTCCAAAGCAGCTTACTGTCCAGTATGACCCCCACGTATTTAACTTCTTTAGTAAGGCTTATCTCGGTATTGAACAACTTTGGTAATGTAAGATTGCCAAAATTGCGTTTGTTGGTAAAAAGTATTAACTCAGTCTTTGATGGATTAGCGGTTAGCCGATGTTGTGTGCACCATTCTTCGATTATCTTAAAAGCAGTTCTCATGAGATTACAAAGGACCTTCTCGAATGGACTTGTTATTAGATTGGCGAGATCGTCCGCATAGCCTACTGTGTATAGTTTCTTTCTGTTTAGCTCCGCGATGAGCTCGTCCACCACAAGGTTCCAAAGGAGTGGTGAGAGTACCCCTCCTTGTGACAGGTAGCCTAAGAGCCACTTATATCGGGACACGGGTTAGTCTTGTTGTTAGTAACGTTGTTCGTCCGCGATGGACTACTAAAGTAATGAACGGATTTAAATGGGGATTACTTCATGGAGTGCAGTTTAGTCCATTTTGAGAGATAGGATACTCTTTATTCCGATTTAGGACCCATAATTATTTTTATTTCCAATATTTGTTTTGTATGGACACATTTTCTTTAATAGAATTTATTGACGCACGGTTTGACAGTTCTGCTGTGAAACAATATCATTATAACAACAAGGAGCATACGTTAAGAAAAAATTGTTGATGTTATAAAAAAATTTTGACAAATTCATAAAAAATTTATTTATTTTTAAACAACAATATAAAAGTATTTGTGGATATATGATTATTTAAGGGAGAAAAAATTGTGTAACTTTTATCCCCCGTAACCGCACACACACTAGCATAAACGTGCTTCAATTGCTAATATCACAGCGCGGAAACTTCTTTTTTTACTAGTCCGTGCAATCGAATTGAGAACATCCTCCTCTTTGAAGTCGGTTAAAAATGAATCTTTACAAATATTTTTAGAACCGCGAGGTAAAACTTAAATCCTTTAAAACGTTTCCTATTTATGGATATAAATGCCCTTTTAAGACTCTTATAAGAATATCCCAAAAATTACCGAAGAAAGTCGTCTCTATCAATTGCACATTAAACAAAAGTAATCCCTAGCGATTAAAAAGTAATAAATGTCTAATCACTTCAGTCTGCTTTACTTTTTAAAATGAAAGCCCATAAGCCAGACTGAATGACAATTTGCAAATGAATGGACTTTCATAGCTTTTGTATTTCAAAATTCATAAGCAAGGCCTCGCAACGGAATCATTTTTGATTTTGGTAGTTCATTGTTGTTCAAAAATATTTATAACTAGCTGACCCGGCAAACGTTGTTTTGCCATATAAAGTATAATTCACGCCATACTTTTATAAGTAATAAAATATTGTCTATATTATAGCCTGTACATCATTTTGTTCTATTGTCAATAGTTTTTGCAGCGCACGCAAAAATAGGTTTTCGATTTTACACCTTGTGTTACAAAATAGCAATTTTATTACGGATCCCTAATTTTGAAAAAAAAACATAGCCTACTGTGCCTTCCTCGATAAATGGAGTAACCAACACTGAAATAATCATTCAAATCGGACCAGTAGTACCAGAGATTAGCGCGTTCAAACAAACAAACAAACAAACACTGCAGCTTTATAATATTAGTATAGATAAAAATGGTACGTTTTATCTCTTGTATTTTGCAATTTGATATTATTGGCTTACTGACAATCTTTAATTTTTTTGTAGTATCATACGGATAAATGTGATATTACGCTCCTTGTATGAAAGGTTTATTAGAAAGAGTCTCATTCTAATAAACTTTTCATACTTTCAATAAATACGAATTTCGATTTATCTCTCAATTATTAACCATCTAATTTATCTGCACATATAATTTTCATAAAAAATAAACTAATATTTTCAATAGACATGATAAAAAAATGATTTTTATAATTAGCTTACTCAGAACATACAATTTTCTCCGATTAGTCTAATTATAGACATGATGATAAAGTTCATGAGGTATAAAGAAAATTGCACAAATGTTAAAGGAAGTAATCATACTTAGTAGGTTAAGATAGTTAAGGTAAGTCTTTTTATAGTTTCTATAGTTTAGTTCAAAGTAAATAGTAGTTAAGAAGTTACATAATCAAACGTTTTTAAGCGCAATTACTTGTCAAGAAACTGTTAAGGTTTGGCAAAATTTATATTATTACTAGCTGACCCGACAGACGTTGTTCTGTAGATAGAAAAAAATACTGTTTTGCCAATAATATTTCAAAACATCAAAAATTATTGCGTAAAATATGCTCCCTGTTGTTATAATGAAATTGTTTCACAGCAGAACTGTCAAACCGTGCGTCATTAATTTCTCTCATAGAAAATATGTCCATACAAAACAAATATTGAAAATAAAAATAATTATGGGTCCCAAATCGAAACAAAAACTATCCTATCTCTCAAGTTGGACTAAACTGCACTCAATGAAGTAATCCCCATAAAAATCCGTTCGTTCGTTTAGGAGTCCATCGCGGACAAACAACGTGTCACGTAATTTATATATATTAAGATGTAAAAAGTGTACTCATTAAATTTAAATAAAAAAAACAGCTTTCAAGCATTTGTATACAAAAAGTATCAATACCAAGTGGAGCAGATGAAGAACACTTCACATTGAGTTTTCAAAGAGACAGGTAATATTATGCATTCATTATTATAATGCAGTAAGCTATATTGTCAATTAGATAATGTTAGAAAATAACGCTGGGATGAATCCGGAGATTGGCGTCACAATTGCTACATAATACAATGAATTTCTTGCTTCCTCTACTCATTTGAGCACAACCTTTTCCGAAGTGGTGATAAATGGTAGATAAAAAGTGTACCATTTGACCTAAATTAAACATTTCTTAAAAGTATATTTCTTAGACCTAAATGAATAAAAAATATTGATTTGATTTAATATGATTTTCTTCAGACGTCTTATGTGTGTGTTGATGTATTAATGGGGATTTTGATAGATTTTTTAACATGCAATCAAAAACATTTGAAACATTCAGCGCCAAAATATAAATTAGGTGTTATTTTTAAAACAGCAGTTTATCGTCGAGTAGAACATGTTAATATCTAAGCTGGTTTCAAGAAGTGCTCACTACTAATTGTTTTAGTGGTAAGTGCTAGAATGCTTGTTCTGAATCCGAGAGTTTTTGTTTAGTCATGAAAGCGGTGCTCCACTTTAAATCTAGACGCCGACGTACTTTACAAAACGAAGAAAAGTTTTCTTTAAAAATTCCTAAGCCCCGCCAGCTTTGTACACAGTACGGTAACAATATCATTTATTTTGAATACGTGTTTTAGCAAATTTGCATCCGAATATTAAAAGGTTGTAGCTACCTATTCACTATGGAATATTCTTGATTTGAATAACTTTATATGAAATTCATTCGCATGGAACTCATCCTGAACATTAAACTGGAAACCTTTTCTAATCTTTACACCCGTGTAACTACAATCTTCTACATATTCATATCAAAGGCACATCATGAATCAATAAACGTAGATAGTGTCTACGGTGCAGTCTATGCAAGTCGCTTTGCGTGTAGCACGCCACAGCGTAAACCATCGTACAACAAGAATTTGGACGAGAATATACCTTGAATACATCACATTTAAAGTTCCTTTTTAACTTCACTTGATTATTGATGAGAACCCGTTATCTTTTTGCAAGTGCAAAGGTTTTTAAAGGTGAACATTTTTTATGTTTGATGTTTTGGTGAAGTTGACAGCACATACCTTACGTGAAGTAATGTTATAAAAGCGTTGTTATTCAACTCGCGTCGGTGCAGTAGGTATTGTATTGTCGTTATGTAAGTTCCCTATTTAAAATACCCTTTTCATTATATTTGGAGTTCTGTTCGGCTAAAATAAAAACAATTTTTTTTCTCAGGAACGCGTTTCAGTATTAATTTTAAATTACTAAATCACTTTCATCTGCTGCCTGTATACCTTGTTAGTAAATAAATAATTTATTATTTATCAAGGACGTAATAACCGCTAATAAGATATTATTAGACAGAAACTTATACTTAAACGTAAAAAAGTATCAAAAAAATAAACAAAATAAAATAAATCTCTAGCTATGTAATAAAGCACACAAAAAATGAATTATTCCGGGACCTCGTGAAAGCCTTATAATATCTGCTACAGGCGAACAATTTGTATAAATTTGAATTATTTAAGGACTGGCAGATCCGGTTCAATGATCCTCATACCTTACCTAATTTGTATCAAGTAAGGGGCAATTGTGACATGACGTAATCGAATCCAATTTAAGCGAAAAATCATCTATTATCCGAATACAATACAAATTAGGAAATATCTAGTGATTTCATATTCACGAAATCTTTGCGTCTGTGTTTTGCAGCCTGTTATAAAATATATCAAATTAAACGGCATGCAATCAGGTAAAAAATTTACATAGGTTGACAATTCTGTATGTTATCAGAACTGTAATATTTATGACTAGTTGTCCGCGACTTTGTCCCCGTAGTATTCTTCATATATTTTTATAATATGAGTACATAAGAGATTTTATGCAGTATTTAAGATATTTATTAAAAATGTGTGTGTGATACATATATTTTTGATTGCTTCTCAAGTTAAATAAACATGAGCCAATTCAAACTTATTTAAATTTAACCTAATAATAATAAATCGAATATGTTGAATATCCCAAAATCTAATTTACAAATGGAAAACCTCCTTATAAGGATTCAGTTAAAACAACAAGTTAAGTAAAACTTTCGGGCAACTAAGTAGAGATACATGAAAGGACTGTAACAGATTAAAATTTAAATACTTAACAAGGACAATTCGGAACGAATTTCAGGGAATTGAGAACTTTTTACTCAGAAATTAGGTTTTCATAAATTAGTTACGCATAACGGAGTTTCATTTTGAATTTGTCAAAGTTTCCACAGTTTCATGGCCAATTTTAGAATGCCGAATTCAACTGTTCTTTCTGACAAGTACTTGTAGGTTATATATATATGATAAATTATGCTCGCGTTTTACACATACATATTCCTTGTAATGTTTCTATATTTGTTCATATCTTATTTAAATTATTGCGAGGCTTCATTGCACAGCAACAGCTGTTCAAGCATTATTGTGCTTCAGTTCGAAGGGAGCCGTAGTGAAACTACCGGGCTAATGAGACTTAACACCTTATGTCTCAAAGTGACGAGCGCAATTACAAAGCCGCTTAGAATTTTGTGTTCAATCAAGAATTCTAAGCGGGACTGTAATAGAATGTACGGAGCGTATCAATTACCCACCTATCAGGTGAACATCTAGCTCATCTCGTCACTTTTTCTCATACAATATCTTAACTTGAATTTGACATCTATTATGCTCAACGGATTATTATATAGATATAAAAAATACGACGACAAATGATCTTTAAGCATATCGGCTAAACTTTTCAAGTTTCTCATTGATATTGCTGCATCAAATTTAGCTGTAATATTGAACAATAATTGTATGGACCATGGTGAATTTCCTGACCTAATTGAAACATAGTAAAGTAGTTCCACTGCTTAAATCAGATTGTGCCAGTGACCTCACTAAGTATAGAAAAATATCTTTACTACCCTCTATCTGTAATTTTTTCTTATTACTTTCTTACTTTCAGAAAAAATACGAATTCCAATTGATTTTTCATTCTCTATATCTATCGATCAATTTTTACCATGTCATTTATATGTACATAAAATTTTATAAATAGAATAATATTTTCAATAGACATAAAAAATCTCATTTTTTTCTCTCTTTATTAAATTCTCATTTTTAAAGGCTTACCAACTAGATATACTATTAATATTGTGACTATGTATAATGTAAGATTTCATATATTTAATACTTATTAGTGGGTAACACTGTTTAGAACTGGCCAGTTAGAAACAATTCTAATGAAAACTTTATTTGAATTTTAGAACTCTTTGGTAAACTAATGTAGTACATTGCATTCATTTGTCATTTGTTTTTGTGAATTGGCGGCAAATCTAATCTTTTGTTACACGTGAAAATGAACCTAACGCGAGAATATTTTCGGACAATGATTTATTATGACTTTCGTGGTGGGCTTACTCAACAGTAAACCTATGATAGGCTGCGATTAGCATTTCTTAATGAAGCCCCATCTCGTGCCACCTATATATTGGTTTAACTAGTTTAAGCGTGGACATAGCAATCTCAATGATGATCCGCCTGAGAGACGTCTTTTAACAGCGACTACTGAAAATAGCATCAGTGCTGTGCGACGCATGATAGTGGAAGATAAGAGAGTGACCTATCAGCAGATACGAGCAAGCCTAGGCATTGGTATGAGTCAAGATCAAAAAATATTACACAAACCTTTTGGCGTCAGGAAGCTTGGTACCAAGTGGATTTCCCATACTTTGACCGACGATCAGAAGCGTCTTCGCACGGACTGGTGTCGCCAAATGTTAGATAAGTTCAACGGCTGTGACTCAAATGCCAAACAAAAATTGACAACGTCACAGGTGATGATAGCTGGATATATTGGTACGAACCCGAAACCAAAAGACAATCAGCTCAGTAGGTGTTTCCTTTCGAGGATCGGCCAACTAAGATAAAGAAAGGAAGTAGTCAAAGAAAAAAGATGATTGCCTCATTCTTTGGTCGGAAAGGTCATATCGCGACAGTCGTGCTAGAAGATGGAAGGACAGTTACTGCAGACAGAATATTTTACAATTGTATAGACCATGGTGAATCTTCGGACCTAATGAAACATAGTAAAGTAGTTCCACTGCTTAAATCAGATTGTACCAGTGACCTTATTAAGTATAGAAAAATATCTTTACTACCCACTATTAGTAATTTTTTTATTTATTTATTTGGATCATCAACATTACATATATTACACATTCATATAAACATATGCTAGGTACAATTCTGATATATGTAACAATTAAAGATGAACACATCATTCAGTGTACTAAAATTTATATAAAGTAAGGATACAATTTATTTGGTTTTATAATGAAGAGGATATAGGTACACACTACTTGGAACAAGAACGTCAGAGTTTAAGTTTGATGTACGAGACTTTAAAAGCTATAGGTAATTTATATCATATACTGAACTTTAAATTGACAAGATACATATTTATGATATAAATATTATTGGAATCCCAAAATATAAACCTTTCAATCGTCTCGATTGAATTATATGTTAAAACTTTCTTACACCCACTACATATTAAAAATATAAATAATAAATTATAGCACTCTAGCAAACATCATTTATTAAGAAATAAATTAATATGCAACTCATAAATTTACTATTTTATTTTACTCATGCGGGAAAAGTAGAAAAGGGAAAAGGGAAAAGTACTTTTTAGTGCATATTATATCAATTGTTTTGGAATAGTTTTTTTGAAGTCGGTTGTTTTTTTGTTAATAATATACTAAAATTTTCAATGCAGCAATGAACGTAAGTGCTTTGCAATTTGATTACAGACCAAAAATTCTGCCACAGATCGCACCCTTACTGTAAGTCATGAAAGAGTCCCATTGATCATCATATTCAACTACGACAATTAATTGACCATAACTATCTTATGGTAGATGACTTAAATATCCGGAGAGCATGAAAAAGATTCGGCCGAGTATCGTTAATTTGCTCCTAAGAATTGAAGAGTTCCGTTACTTTGTCATGGATTCCGTAATCAGAACCTATCCAAACTCTCACCAAACTATCTTTGAAGTATATCCTTTCCATTAAAAAATGAATCATAGAAATCGGTTGTTCGAATCGAAGTCGCGATATTAAGTTATTCGTAAATTTATCATCCACGTTGCTATAAGAATGTATAGTAAATTTAAGACTTTTATGGTTTTCTCATGGATGCCACTGTCAGATCTGGACCACAATACAATGGGACCATACGGGAAGCACCAGCTTTCAAATAAAAAAGGATTATCAAAATCAAAATAAAAAGCCTCCTTTTTTGAAGTCGATAGTGTCGAAGTGAAGAAGATAATTTAATAAATAAAATTATTATATTATAAAATTATATATTAAGTTACAAAAGTTTACAAACAAATATGGAGCCGGAAATAATACATAAATCGTAGCATTTGTAATACAAAATAGTTCGTGCAACTCGTGCGACAAGTTGTCAATTGCCCACGAACGCGAAGTTGAACGCACAAGCGAAGCGAATGTGGTCATTCGCTTGAATATACTATTATTGGACTTATTAGACATCATTATATTATACGATACTATTTATAGTCTTACAAGCCCAATTTGACTTCAAGATTGACTTTAATCGGAGGCTGCGACTGTTCTACAAGCCAATAAGTTCCACTCTCAGCATTCTTGTATACATCCAGTGTCCCCTTGCCAACATTATCAGGTTCTTGGGTAATAAATTTTTCTGATAACAATCGCATTACTGGATCATCGCGTTTCTCGTTCGAATTTTTCTCTATATTTGTGGTTGTCAGACCTGGGCATATAGCTAAAACTCTAACACCAGTCTGATTGTAATTTACATTGTGACCCAGTGATTTTGTGAAGCCAATTACAGCGTGCTTTGATGCCTGGTACGCTGGTAAAAATGGTATATTTTCATAACCAACAACAGAAGCTATATTTATAATGGTACCTCCTTTTCCTCCCTTATCGATTCTCATATCTTCATAAACCTTGAAAGTCCATTCTATAAGCGAAACGGCATTGACATTCATCGTCCTTCTGGGGTTGTCAGTATCTAATATTCCAGCGTTATTTACAAAAACATCTATATGTTTATATGTCTTGATGAGTTCACTATAAACTGAATCTAAGTCCCTTGTTATGTCACAATTAATAAAAACACAATCACCACTGTATTTATTTTGCAGTTTCTTAACAACTTTATTTCCCTCCTCCTCGTTATAGTCTAGTATAATCACATGTTTTGCACCATTGAGAAGAAAGTTTTCGACGATTGCGAGCCCGATTCCTTGAGCTCCACCAGTAACAACGCAAGTTATATCCTTAGTTTCGTACATCTTGCATCAAATTCGACACGCGAATAACAAAACATAGACAAACTAAATAAGCTGTTACTAAGATTACTGGTTTTGCCAGTATACTGGCCTTGTATACAAGTAACAGGACACCAGCTCTAAACACGTTTCTTATATGAAATATAGCATATTTATGTTAATATGTATCATAAATGCACAAAAACTAAGTTTATCAACTTCTTATAATATTCATTTTTACTAAGCAACAACAGACGAAAATAGCAATTACGCACCACTATGCGAACTGCCAAATTGTGCAGAAAGTGAAAATACGATAAAGTCCAAAAACCGTTGCAATTCTATCTGTATCAATTCAACCGTCGTTTGGTCGGTTAAAGATCTAAATTTCTATTCACTTAATAAGTGTATTTACTTATTGGAAGGTACCCATTTAATATCGCCCTGGAATCATCGCATAAGGAAACACATTCTATAGTTTGCACGTGGAAGAAAGTTTCTTGAAAAGCGCACTGTACAGGGGATGGGATAATATCATAATATATGGCGTGTCGTGCGAAGGTGGAATTTGGCGGCGGGAATTATTGTATAGATGCCTTGGAGAACTTTCTTCACTACAAACATTAAAACGAATATGAATATGATGTAAAATTAAATTAATATTAAAAAAAATCAACGATTGCATTACACCCAATGGACAACAAGTCGTATACGTTACCTTTGCCGTCTGAAATTTAAAATGTAAAATGAATCTCTACTTATCCTTTTTAGATCCGCGGAATAAAACTTAAATCCTCTTAAAACTTTCCTATTTACAGATAAACTAGCCGTTCCCGCCTGCTTCGCTGGGCGAATTTTAAAAGGAAACAAATTAATGACGAAACGTTGGATTTCGAAACATAAGTCCCCATAAACAATAAATATATATATAAGAGATTTCCACGTATAAAGTCACTCGTCACTATACCTCTGGCCTTCTTTTTTCTTCCTCTGACTTGAAATTTGGTAGGAATATTCCTTTCTCCGAGTAGGGGTCAGCTAAGAACGGATTTTACGAAATTCCACCCGCAAGAGTTTTTTTTATCATGAACAGAACAACGTCTGTCGGGTCAGCTAGTCTAGAATAAATTTCGCATCGAATGGTGGTCATCAGTGGTTTAGGCGTAATTGAGCCTCAAACAAAGACCATTTTCATTATATATATTTAGAAGAAATGCCCGTTTAAGGCTGCTATAAGAATGTCCCAAAAATGAAGGAATTCGTCTCTCAATTGTACATTAAAGCAAAAGTAATCCCTAGCGATTAAAAAGTTATAAATGTCTCCATCTAATCACTTCAGTCTGCTTGGCTTTTTAAAATGGTAGCCATAAGGGAGATTGAATGAATATTTGCAAATGAATCAGGAAAACGAATGGATTTCAAAGCTTTTGAATTTCAAAATTCATAAGAAAGGCATCGCAAAAGAATCATTATTGATTTTGGTGGTTCATTGTTGCTGAAAGAGATTATAATAAAAATGCTACGTTTAATCTCTTGTATTTTGGAATTTGTTATCATTGGCCTACATACAATCAAGCATTTTTGTGTAATACCATACGGATTTATGTGTTATTACGCTCTAGACTGTTAGCTCTAGAATTTAGATTGTTTCTAATTACTTTTTTACTTTCAGAAAAAATACGAATTTAAATTGATTTTCCTTTCTCTATATGTATCTATCGATTCTTACCATCTATATTTTCAATAGAAATAAAAAATCTCATTATTTATATTTCGTAACTCAGAAGTTACTATTTTTTCCGATTAGTCTAATAATAGATATAATTGTTTAGTTCATGAGTTATAAAGAAAACTCGACAAATGTTATAGGAATACTCTATATAGTAATTTGGGTACTTTCATCAGCAGTTCAAGCAATTGCATAAACAAAGTATTAAAACCAAGAGGACTAGATGAAAAACCCTTAATAATGATATTAGGATAGCCACATCATAAAATTACGTAGCACTTAAGCATTCATTATTATAATCATTATATTGTAGTAGAAAATAACTTTTAGATGAATCCGAAGATTGTCATCAGAACTTGCCACTTCTACAAATAAAATGCTCAATTCTCTTCTTTAAAATAATTTAGATTTGAATTTATATGATTTTCTTCAGACGTGTTATCTGTATGTTGATGTATTAATGGGGATTTTGATAGATTTTTTAACATGCAATCAAAAACACTTGAAACATTTAGCGTCAAAATATGTGTTATTTTTAAAACAGCAGTTTATCGTCGAGTAGAACATGTTAATATCTAAGCTGGTTTCAAGAAGTGCTCACTACTAATTGTTTTAGTGGTGCAAGAATGCTTGTTCTGAATCCGAGAGCTTTTGTTTAGTCATGAAAGCGGTGCTCCATTTTAAATATAGACGCCGACGTACTTTACAAAACGAAGAAAAGTTTTCTTTAAGAATTCCTAAGCCCCGCCAGCTTTGTACACAGTCCGGTAAGAAAAACATTTATTTTGAATTAGTTGACAAATTTGCAACCAAATATTTTATGGTTGTAGCAACCTATTCCTAGGTGGTACCCATAACCTAGCGGGCACCCTGTGCAAAGGAGCATTCCACTGGTAAAGGTGTGTGTCGAATGTATATTTTTGTTGCAACTAAACATCAAATCACATCAAAATCACTTTACTACTCAACTAAGTACTCCAACTATTACCTATTTACCGCCATTTTGCAAAAGGTTGAGCTATAATTAGAAGAAGTGGCAAGAAACTAATTGCCACTCTTTTAAATCAACATTTACAGCTTCACCGTTCTAACAAAAATACTCAAACGTCAAATACTTAAAAGTAATGCCTGCCTTACACGAGTAGTAATTCAATAAAGTTAATGTAAATTCATAGGTAAAAACTAGAGTTCTTGAGTACAGTAGATGCATCAAACCACACAAACCGTAAATAAATAAAGGTATTTTGTAAGCGATTGTTAAGCTATTTATATTCTTTTCTGAGAATTAAAATGTCGTCAATTGACATTAAAATGGGAAAAATCATATCTACTTTTTAATGTACCTATTAAATAAACATTAGCCAATTCAAACTTAATTCAATTTAATATACCCAATATTAATAAATCGAAGCTATTGAATATCATATAAATCTAATTTATAAATGGAAAAAAACTCCTTAAAAGGTTTCAGTTAAAACAACAAGTTTAGTAAAACTTTCGGGCAACTAAGTAGAGATACATGAAAGGACTGTAACAGATTAAAATTTAAATACTTAACAAGGACAAGTCGGAACGAAATTAAGGGAATTGAGAACTTTTTACTCAGAAATTATGTTTTCATAAATTAGTTACGCATAACGGAGTTTCATTTTGAATTTGTCAAAGTTTCCACAGTTTCATGGCCAATTTTAGAATGCCGAATTCAACTATTCTTTCTAACAAGTACTTGTAGATGATTTATATGATAAAATATGTTCGCCTTTTACATATATATATATTACTTGTAATGACTGTATGTCTGTTTACATCTTTAGAAAGCTCAGCATAAAGAAACTGTACATTATTTCTTATTGTATTCGAATTTAACTATGGAAACCGGATTTGGCAGTGTAATGCACATCGTAATAGACATATGTCCGTAATTGTTATCATAAAAATGAGTAAACTTTAAATTTTAACAATTTATTTATTCTAGTCTACCTGGCACAAACTCTTTAAGCTTTTTTTTATGAAAATAAGGGACGAGACGAGCAGGACGTCCAGCTGATGGTAATTGATACGCCCTGCCCATTACAAAGCAGTGCCGCTCAGATTTTTGGGGTTTTTCAAGAAGCCTGCGCAACAACCTACAACTGCGCCCGTCACCTTGAGACATAAGATGTTAAGTCTCATTTGCCCAGTCATTTCACTAGCTACGGCGCCCTTCAGACCGAAACACTGTAATTCTTACACATTACTGCTTCACGGTAGAAATAGGCGCCGTTGTGGTACCCATAATCTAGCCGGCATCCTGTGCAAGAATCCTGAGCGGGCCCTACATTTTAATGGGGAGGGCGTATCACCATCAGCTGAACGTCCTGCTCGTCTCGTCCCTTACTGTCATAAAAAAAGTGAATATTAATAATAGTTAGAGACGATATGTGATTTTAAATGCTATTATGAATAGAAATATTTGAATTTGAAAATATAAATGTCATAAAATACGTTTTACCAAATGATATTCTTTGTAAGGTCAGATTCTAGGTTTAATATTTAAGTATTGTCCAAGATATAAATCAATCCCACTGTATTTTAAAGTTTTGGTAAAATTGAATAAACGTGACTTGAGAACTAAAGTCTCGTTCCGAATAATTGAAGGCCCAGGACCCACAGCGGCCATCGGACTTGTAAACTCTTAAAAAGTTTTATATCTCTACAATTGCTCGTATTCCGAATTGTATGCAGTATTGTTCTAAAGAATTTAGTTAAAACTTTGGAAAATTCGTACAACAGGTGTGTTTTATTGTTTATCTCATACACATTGAAATTATTCAATATGTATGATTTCTTTCTTTAAAATTAAAGTTAAAAATTAATATTTGACTGTTAGTTCGATTGGTAAGGTTAGGTAATGTGCTCTATTAAACAGGGGACAAAATAAGAAACGTATTTACTATATTGACTTTACCTACAGATCACTCTACCAAAATTTGCGTGTTTGCCCGTAGACTTACAATAAACCAGCGTATAGACAATCAAAACATGCAAGAGATACAGCAAGATAGAAAAGGAAAGTGAATCTATTTGTTACTGTTACCGATTTTAATTGACAAGTCTAATAACGGTAGCCACCCTTGGAATTAGCTCCTTAGTATTGATGTATGTATGAATATTAAACTCTCAAACAACTAGCTAATTCACACAAATTAACAAATCAAAATTAGTCACGCATCATCGGCAGGTCGTTGTTACCAGTGGCAGGCTCCTTTGCGCAGAATACCGGCTTGATTATGGGTACCACAACGGCGCCTATTTATGCCTCGAAGCAGCAATGTGTAAACATTACTGTGTTTCGGTCCGAAGGGCGCCGTAGCTAGTGAAATCACTGGGCAAATGAGACTTGACATCTTATGTCTCAAAGTGACGAACACAGTTGTAGTGCCGCTCAGAATTTTTGGGTATTTCAAGAATCCTGAGCGGCACTGCATTGTAATGGGCAGAGCGTATCTGCAATAACCATCAGCTGATCGTCCTGCTTGTCTCGACCCTTATTTTCATTAAAAAAGGTCCACTTTACCCTAATATATTCTATGTTTTTGCGATCAAGTATTAATTTACTTTTCAGCAGTAATTAAATTTATAAAATTTAACATGCAACTACAAAATGTTGGTGTCAATTATGAAATTAAAATTATCAAATATAATCAAGCCTTACACAGCACGACAGAAAATGGTTTAATTAAATTACATACAAAACGAACAATTACGAGCGTTGTGGTCATTAATTAACATTATCGAATTAAACAAGCTGCTTTTCCGCTCACTAACGCTGAAATATTGAATTAGTTTCACTGTGAATTTCTGATATATTTTCTCTCATTCGTTTGAGAACTATTTATATCACTTGTTCGAAATTTGATGTAACTATGGCGGCGAATATATAATTATGATTTAGTTATTAATTAAAGAAATTCGTTTATTTCATGGTTACTTATACAATTTAGTTGCTGAGTGATCCTAGGAATTTGTCTTTTGACACTTACTTTTAACTGTAACTTCCTTAACGGATACTTACTTAACAATAAAGAAAATTTATACTTTTTAAAACAAATCTGAAAACATATAAAGTATTTAAAATTTATAGTACTATTTTTCACATACTACTGTTTTTTTAATCGTATTTAAAAATAAAAGAATAAACTTTATATTATGACTTTGACTATGAGAAAACTCTAAGCTTGAAGGTCTCTAAATAGAGTAGAATAGAATATAAAATTTATAAGTCGATTCGGTTTGCGAATACTGTAGACGGTAATTGATTGCACAGACTGGATATGCGAGATAAAAACTTTCTCGCAAACACGTGGTTGTAGAATCCCAGACTTCAACATGATCCGGGTGGATTTTCGCATTTCGATGTAATGTCCAGTTGTGGAGAACTCCCCGTGATATATGCGGTAGAAGATGCAGAGTGAATCCACATTTCTACACAACGCCAAATAATAAAGCCAATCAGAGATAAACCGCCGAATTCCACCTTCGCACGACACGCCACAAGTTAGAATATCATCCCCACCATCTGGATGTGTGGCGGTCCTCCACAGTGCGGTTTTCAAGGAGCTTTCTTCCACGTACTACAAAGCTGTGGAATGAGCTTCCTTATGCGGTGTTTCCGGGACGATACGACATGGGTATCTTCAAAAAAAGCGCGTACACCTTCCTTAAAGGCCGGCAACGCTCTTGTAATCACTTAACACCAGGTCACCCGTACGCTCGTATATCCTACTATTCCATAAATAAAACCCGCTTTTCGTTGCATGTGGTCCAATGGAAGAATTTGTTACTGCGGAACGTCGCTCGATATATCAACGCCTAGGATACCGATAAAGTTGAGGCAGTTAGAGACGTGATCTCAAATCGAGGGGAAGAATATTACGCATAAGTACATTTTACTAAATAACGTGTGGTTAATTTGTTTTATTATAGATATATAGCAGTAACTAATAATAATAAGGACAAGGCTATACGTACTAATCGGATTTCTAATGTCAACCAGGTCATTTAAACACAAGTTCCAGAGATAATGTTTCCAATTTAAATAAAATCAATTGAACTTGTTTATCCTGTAGCTCAATGACTAAAATATTCGGTGGAATTGTCACAACTCGCAACTATTCGCTGTAGCCGACTCGTTGGCGTTATTACGTCCATTAGCCGACAATCGACATATAGTATTTAAGTGACCACTCAGCCGAATGACTCCATTTCTGTTTCGATTAATGTGTCAATTCGTTTAGCCGTACACTTTTAATGGGACTTAACTGTGTGTGTCCTTGCTTTTGTCCACCAAGTTGAATATCGTTTAGTAATATTTACTGGTAAGCTGATTTCTGTAAGAAACAAGTGAATCCCAAGATTTTTTTGTGTATACAGGTCAACGTCGACGTCAAAGTCGCAAGGATGACTCGATGCCATATTATTGTTAAATCAAATAAATTCACTCCAGAACTAACTCTTTTCTTCTAAGATTATTCACAGACTGAATACAGAACATGCCACTTAATTCTCATTCCATCTATTTGCTCAAAAAACATTCTTCCATCGGAGTATCCACGACAAATTGACAACGATTAACGTCTTTTTCCTCGACACTGGATTGGAGGTGAAATTCCTCTTACTCCACCGCTTACAAAGAAAAAACTGTGACGATATTGGAGATCAGTCATCAACTTCAGCCAGAAGTCGTCTCCTGCTGGACAAAGGCCTTAGAGAAGCCATTAGAGATCAGTCATGTGCCGATATTAACTCGTTCTCGATTTGAATATATTATAACATTTAAATATTTTGGCCATAGATCTGGCCAAGCTTCACTGTGGCTTATCCCATTAAAAATTGACGTACTGCATAATATATAAAACCTACATACAACCTAAAACCTCTAATTCATCTTCTTAGGTGTAAACATTATAATAATCACGTGTATATTTATTTTCCAACCTTAGATAGCAGGTACATAAATCCTTACCGATCATCCGTTATTCAAATTGACGCGATTGTTCCAACTATTTCGTCTTTATGCGCACTTAAGTAATTTTAGCAGCAAGAGAATCTTATATTGAGGGCGGCGATGATCATTTAACATCCGGTGACCCGTACTCTAATATGTCCTCCTCTTCATAAAAAATATTATTAATTGTTTATGTTAAGAATATACGGTACGTAAAAGTTCCTCTTCGTGAAATAAGGAATAAAATGGGCAGATTGCTTACCTGAAGTAAAACAAGTCATAGCAGTGACGTTGATTAACATATGCTTTCAACGCTCCGAACAGGAAGGAACTTGTATAGTAATAGTGTGTTAAAGTACAGCAATACGAATAAAATTATTATTAAAACAGCAGTTTATTTACAAAAAAAAAAACAAATGAAATAGAATATTAGTATAGTTGCAATGTCTGTTCAAAAACTGTTCTAAAAGTGTGTATATACGACGGAGACTGCTACTTTCAAAACTGAAAGCACGAGTACAAATGCCATATCCATTACATCTTAGTAAGATTTTATGCATAAAAGCAATTGGAGATCAGTGATCGGCTACAAGACATGTTAAAGGGCAGTTAAGCTGTCTAACATAAATCGTTTTTTATGTTTTTCTTGAACGAACGATGAATATTAAATTATAACTGAGGGGTTAAATTCGAGGCGCGCCATGCGACTTAATAAAACAGCTTTACGCCGCTACGAGCACTGAAAATTTTTCAACATAATTAACTTATATTATATTATATTATATTATATTATATTATATTATATTATATTATATTATATTATATTATATTATATTATATTATATTATATTATATTATATTATATTATATTATATTATATTATATTATATTATATTATATTATATTATATTATATTATATTATATTATATTATATTATATTATATTATATTATATTATATTATATTATATTATATTATATTATATTATATTATATTATATTATATTATATTATATTATATTATATTATATTATATTATATTATATTATATTATATTATATTATATTATATTATATTATATTATATTATATTATATTATATTATATTATATTATATTATATTATATTATATTATATTAAAATATTTTCTCATTTCATAATGATAATATGATCAAGTGAGAATGAATACTTTAAATTAAAACACAATGCTTTAAAAAATGTTAATCGAATGTGGCTGTGTGACATAGCCACATTCCAGCTCCACCATCAGATGATGGAAATCATTCAGCACCAAATAATTCGTCAATCCAACGAACCCAAACATGGTGGGTATACTTTTTCTGTTTTGGAGTTCCAACTCCATCATCAGTCCAGCTCTAGGGTATCATATTATTACATTATCTACACCAAATTTGAGGATAATTGACTGTCAGAGAGGATTTTCTAATTCAGCATCAAATATTTGACCCAAAATAACTGAAGACACCTAGAATGAAATAAAACTTATAACGACACAGTTCGGCCTGGAATGAAGCTATATTACCAGCCATCTCTGGTAAAATAACATGTTCTAGATTGTACTACAAAAATTTTTACCAAAAAAAACAAACCGACTTCAAAAACACTATTCGAAAACAATAGATATATTATGCCCTAAAAAGTATAAAAATAATTGCGTATTTTTATCAATTACAATTTAATTAATTAATCTAATTCTTGTTACGATAATTGTTAATTTTGGAATCGGTGTCCTACCTCTCGCCTCCTCACGACTCAAGCACATCTCACCTATAACTATTTATGTAGTTACAAACCTATCATGGATGACACCGACTCCTAAAATTACAAGAAAAAGGTAACAAACATAACAAAAAACCCGACGAATTGGAAACCTCCTCCTTTTTTGAAGTCGGTTAATAATGGCCAAAACATTCGTCGCTTCTTCCAAAAATTTTTGCATATACCAACATGTGTCGGTAAATCCTAAGATCTGCTGGTAAAAAACTTAGAATAACCAATATAGGGTCTTTATAAAGAGACATTGTACTAGCTAGTCTTTCTCGAACGTTATAAGAAATGGAAAAACAATCGAAATTATAAATGAAATATTCAATATGTAATAGTCCTAACATCAAAAGATTAGGAAACGTGATCTCTAGCAAATTTTTCCGCCAAATCAAACCTAGCAATGGAACGAGGAATGTCGAATATCATTGGATATCAAAAGTTTCTTGATATTAAATTTCTCAATTGATGAAGTATGAACAGTTTTAGTAATCAATATTCAAGTAGCAAAGTTAAGATCTCTTGGATGGTTTTATGGAAAAGGAAGACAAAAGAGCTAACGGGTCACTTAATGTAAAGTGACCACCGCCGCCCAGATTCCCGTATAACACCCAGATAATAACAGGAGCGTTGCCTTGTTATGGTATTGTTATTATGTTCTACTTGAACAAGATTTATTGTTTATGAAATCTATTTTTACACGCTTTTTATATCTTTACCTGTATGTATGTTTGTGTGTAACCGACTCACTTGGGCGCGATTTTGACCCACTTTAAACCGCCAGATTTCGTTCAAACATCGTAGATTTATCGAGGACGAATGACAATACATTAATTTGATAAAATTATTTTCAATTCACAAAATAAGATTTTTGTTAATTTACTTAATTTTCGTCTATAAGCCAGGAATTTATGTTCATTTTAAATTTATTTTATATATTTTCTTAGTTCGGTTTTCAATAAAAATCATATTTTTTTATTTTTTTTAACTACCATTTATTACTGTCACTGTTAATATTTCAGTTAGCCCTCGGGCTTCGTCTTTTTGTAGAGTTGAAAATATAATTACTAATAACCACATCTTACAGAAGCAAACTTGGATATCATCCTCATCAACTGGATGTGTGGCGTTCCTCTAAAGCGCGATTTCATGGAACTTTCTGCCACGTATTATCAAACTGGGATCAGCTTAGCATGGTGATTCCAGGACATGTGCACCTTCTAAAAAACGTACACCTTCCTAAAAGGCTATCAACCCTCCTGTTATACCTCTGGTGCTGCAGGAGAATGTGGGCGGCAGTGATAATTTTGGTAATGATATGATATATAATATCATCCCCACCATCTGGATGTGTGGTGGTCCTCCACACTACGCTTTTCAAGAAGCTTTCTTCCACGTACTACAAAGCTGTGGAATGAGCTTCCTAGTGCAGTGTTTCCGAGACGATACGACATGGTTACCTTCAAAAAAAGCGCGTACACCTTCCTTAAAGGCCTTCAACGCTCCTGCGATTTCTGTGGTGTTGCAAGAGAATTTGGGCGGCGGTGATCACTTAACACCAGGTAACCCGTACCATCCTTTTCCATAAAAATTCAGCATATGCCGTAAAATTTAAAATTTCATTCGAGCATAACCGCTAACGAAGTATCAAGGCACATTTTTTATCCGTTACAATTTACGATCATAGTGCGGCGAGCAAGTTAACAGGCGCCTCCCATAAATAAGAGAATATTCTTCTGGACCGAGAATGTGTAAAAATATCTCTTACGTGACTCGGGTATTTATTTATGCTGCATTTCTACTAAGTTGATAAATTAGTGACTATTATACTATATATACTTCTTCAGTTAATTTGTAAAAATAATCATTCGTATAAGTATCACTAACTCAACAAAAAAACACTTCACGGAAAACCAGACTTCCTTTATGGTCTGGTTATTTTACTTCAAACCATATTTGTTTTATAGAAAAGGGTCCCCCCTGGGCAAGTTGCTTACCTGACGGAATGTTTAAAAAACTTATATACTTAAAATTCCTTAGAGAGAGAGCATATCACATCCAAAGAAAAACATTCTGCAGAAATAGCAAATTCATAAGAAGCTGCTTGATTGATAAGGTAACGGGATATTTGTGCGAATAGTTCTAGCATCAAGACAATCTCTTCCGGAATGTAGTCTAATAAATAGTGAAAGTAATCCCACTGGATTCAGAATCACTATTCTAAGAGAGATATACTTCAATTCAATAAAATTTTAAATAAAATAGACTATTATCTACGTCTATGTTGCACAGTATGTAAGCACGGGTACGAACAAAGAGAAACTTTGTTCTTGAATTCCGACAGTTTCGATCAAGCAAAATTATTAACTTCCAAGGATCAGGCTTCACGTTGTGCCAATTAAAATTTATTAAATTTCAAACTTTCACTAAGTAAAAAGGCTACTTGAAAATATACTGAGTTTTGTAGAACTAAATTTTCATTTGGAGTGGTTAGAAAAACATTTTTCTTGATTTAACTTTTAACTAACTAATTACATCTTCTTCGTTTAATTTTAGTCTTGATTTTATACTAAGTTAATTTCTTATTATGATTACTAAGAATATGTGTTTATTTTGAAAATATAATTGTTTGTAATTGCACTGGTAGGGTCACCATGCGATTTTGGAGGTTCGAGTATTAAATAGTTATAAGTCTTACTGCGATTGTATGCCTGTGTATATAGTAATAATAACGCAACTCCTTATATACTAGTTGGAGAGATGAGTGTGTGTGTGTAAATAAAGGTGATACACATACTACAAAGTAATGGTGCGAATCTCTTTTTCATTTTTATTATCTACGTCACTATCAACAAGATATCACACAGTATTTCGTTCAAGTAACGCAAGTATATATTATATGATAAAATTAAATATCTTTAAATTATTTAGACGGCTGTTGTTATAACCATAGATTTAGAATATATTAGCGTACAGACGACCTAACGTAAAAGTTTTACATCTGAATATTCAGAAGTAACTATACAAATTAGCTAATAAATATAGGTTTAATAATTCCGACGAAGCCTCAAACCATCAGATTACACGTATTGGTTTCAAATTGTAAATCACAATAGTTATGAAGTAAGCATAATAACTTCTCATGAGCGGGTGCAATCACTGAGCAATTAGTACAACATACTTTTTTTTGCTTACAAATAAATAAAAAAACATTGCGTGCGTACAAAGTACATATGTCAGAAGTGAAACCTGCATGATGCATGAACCTCTAAACTGCATATGAATTCCTGGTACGTGTTGCTAGGATGACACATGATTTCAACCGCTATGAAAGACATTCCTACCACGCTTTGATCGCCTGGTACCAAAACATTGTATTATGCTTCCTATCTCATTATCTCCCATGTTAAATATTATAAATTGATGTGACTGCTCTTTTTACTGTCGTTTCATCGACTTTTTTTTCGTTTCATCGACTTTCAAATCACAACGATTCTAAAGAAGTTTCACTTCAAAATGCAACATCTGGATGTTGCTCTGGTAGCTGCTCTGTATCTACTGCTATTACAGGTTAAACAACAAGTTCAGAAACGTCTAAATTCTTGATAAAGCTCCTTAAATATAAGAGATGATTGATTCAATTCGCAATGACGTGTATAAGTAAGTATCGAATGTATGTATTGAGCTCATGAAAAATTGCAATTAAACAAATTCAGATGAAAAAGGATAGATTTAAGTTTACCGTTGATAAGTCAAAAAATAAGTATAAGTAAGTAAAGTATAATTAAGGAATTTTTAAGATCCATAAAGCTCCAACTTACGGATTTCTATCTCTATCTTTTATAATTTAATTCATCATTCATCCGAAAATATGGTACCGCGCGGCCGTTCCTCTATCGGGACACTTAGCTAAAAGACGGAATTTATAACCCAGGCACTTGTGAAAGTAAATGAAAGTTGGAAAAAAAATTGACGTCACTTTTTCGAAAAGTTATTCTGAATCGAATGAGCCATCGTTCATATTTTGTAGGAGATTTAACAAGAATTAACACGTTTCTAGCTTGTTGAGTAGCCTATTCTATAAAAATAGATATAGCACGCTTAGATTAAGGATTGGTCTCCGCTGTGCTCCAGCTAGATCTCGCAGGCGTAGTCGCAAAGTGCGGCAACTAATACCACGCCCAAGTGGACGTACTCGACCCAGTCTTGAACATAGTGTGACGTTGACGTGCCACATGTTCTTTTTAACTTTGCTGATAATGATAATGACCAATCCTTAATCTAAGATAGTACGTTAGTAAAAACGCGACAACCAATGAAGCGAAAAATTGATATTTAAAGAGAAATTCTTGAGTGCAAAGAAGTTATTTGTACATGAGCGGCAAATCCCGTTAGTATTTATGTTTATTATTTCCACTCAGCCATTTCACACAATACAGCGGCTTAAGCGCTTCAAACAGCAGATCTCATTAAAAGACGCGGCTTGGAATCGAAATCCAGTAATTGTTCAGCGGCTTATAAAGCGGAGCTTATTTGCTGATAAGCCAGACTTTAGTATTACGAGTTTGCGTGTTTTAAATTTAAGTATAAGATTCTAATTGAATTTAAGAACATGGATACAATTACATTATAATGTGCTCAGCTTTCAGGTTTAACATACAGGTGGTTTTTTGAGAAGGGCGGTGATGGCAAAGTCGGAAACTACGAGACTCAGAGGAAAGTCGTAAAAGGAGTCATGCCCTCGATTTATTAGAAACCAATAACTGCATATTTAGTTTTTTTTTAATTTCTTAAAGTTTTGACAGTAATCAACCCGAATGATGTTTCAAAAAAATTACATCTTGTATTATTGAACCAATGGACCTCTGTTCCTGATAAAGAACAATCTTTGTGAAGAAATGTATTACTTATAAATTGAAGGCATCGTCCTTTCACAACGTTTCTCTAAGTCTCGTAGTTTCCAACTTGGCCATCACCGCCCTTCTCAAAAATCCTCCCTGTATAACATGTATAATAAAAACATATTTATGTATAGAATTCCCGTGTTATGGAGTTCGGGCACGTTAGAGCCATCAGCTACAACTATGAACCAGGGTACCTATAGGGCTTTACTCAAAATAATTACTGTAATTAAAAAAAAAACATTCTGAATTGAAAACTTCTTTAGGCGCTCTTTCCGCTTTACTTTAGGCGTGTTCCTAAATCCAAAAAAGGACGATTTGCGTGTGGTAACGAAAGTGAAAACTACATTAAGGGGGGGTAAAAGTATGAAGTAGAACTATAATTTTTGTTGTAATTTTATGAAGCTAAAGTTAATTTATATCTAATAAAAAAATCAACTGATATACATACACATTAATAGCAAGCCAGACCGCTATAATCTTTCATTTCTTAAAAATACGTGAGGCAACTAAAATAACAATTAATCATTTTATCGCAGAGGATCTGTGGCAATATATGAAACAATCTGTATTCTGTGCACAGCGCCCGAGAAGTCGACGAACTTTGAGACTTTGTGTAAACCTATCGTGTACGTGATAAAATGATATTGTATGGCAACGGGGTGAATCTTTTATGGAAGATGGGGAAAAATAGCGTACGGGACATCTGATGTTAAAAGATCACCACCGCCCACATCCTCCTGCAACAACTGAGGCATCGCAGGTCCGTTGCCGGCAATTTAGGAAAGTACACTCGCCTTTTTTAAATAAACCCATGTAGTATCGTCGGAAGCATCCACAGTTTGGTTGTACTAGCAGAAAGTTTGATGAAAACCGCACTGTGAAGGAACGCCAAAGATGGTGGCGCTGATATTTTAGCTTGTGGCGTGTCGTGCGAAGGTGGAAAACGGCGTCAGAAATCGGGTCAAACAGCCTTTCTGAAGACTCCCCTTTATTGATGTAGCAAAATACACATTGATGCGATGTCTCTACGAAACGCCAAGTGATGCGCAATGCACTGAATCCCCGTAAATTTGAGCAGCTCTGCGTTGCTCACAGTCAAATGATTTGGTTCAATGGGATACACCAGACCAGAGCGGAGAGCAATACTCAAACATAATGAGAGCGCTAGAATGTGGACCGGCTTGAAGTATTACCGTGCTATATTTAAGCACCCCGTGTCTTATTTGTACTATTAACGGGAGGATTGGCAAAAAGCGGCAAATTGTTTAACTCCATTCCGCGAGCTTCTCAACTGGTGAATCAAAACACAGGTTACAAGAAAGTATACCATGCTATTATAAATTATTTATCATATGAAATGAGGAGATCCTTAGGTACGATTGCGAAGTGGCAGTGGGAAGGGCACATAGTTCGACGGGCAGATGGCCGTTGGGGCATTTCCCTTCCCATGGACTTATCAACTTTTCGGTTATAAAGATCTACACCCCTTTTACGCCAAGCCACTACGACTCCGCCACCAATGGAGGGGCACTGATAACCAGTGAGCTCCCTCCCCCTCTCCCGAATGGCGACCCCGTACCGGAAGACGCAGTGTTGGTAGGCCCCGAAAAGATGGACCGACGATCTGGTTAAGATCGCCGGAATACGTTGGATGATGGCAGCGCAGGACCGATCGTCGTGTAAATCTTTGGGGGAGGCCTTTGCCCAGCAGTGGACATCTTCCGGCTGATTATGAAAAGATAATCTTCTAAAAAACAACAGCATTGCGCAGTAGTTCTGCAGTAGAAATCAAGTGAATCTGCTTCCGGAGCATTTTATGTCAACTATTGTATCCGTGGCAATTCAGGTGGCTTTACATATGACTTGGACTAGATATGTGTGGCCCCGTTCCAACAAGGTCAACTAAGACAAGCATAGGAAATATATACAGATTGGACAGTCGTTGCTATTATTGAAGATGTCATTTTTGGGATATCTTCTGGACGTGTCACAAAATAAGGCAAAGATTCTCCGGCGTAATCATGAGATAATATATTCAAAGACATCTCGCTCACTAACTGTCCAGCAGGGATATTGTAAGTCCTAATATCGAAATTATCAAGTTTGTAAACTTTAACGATTTAACGACCTTACAAATTAACTTTGCATTAAATTTTACATGAGAATGAACCAAGAATATGCAAAATGATGACTATATCGCTGACCTTTTCCGAATGTCAAATACAGCCTTGCAAATAAAAGCGGGAAACGTAAGCACCGGTATCCACTAAAGCGGAGAGGAGATATATTTTGATAACCAATCAGATTTAATAATTTCCACATCTCCTGTCCGTTTAGCTTCTGTGGATATGAATGAAGGAGAGGAGATGTCTCATTTTTCTATAGAATTTTTGCCGCGTCGAGCGATCAAGCGGCCCGGCAGAGCGGATATGCCTGTAGGTGGGCGTGACGACGTCTTACTTTCGTAGACATCACTTGACTGATTACGAACTCTCACAGCTCACATCTCCTCTCCGCTTTGGTGGAAATATCTAAACAGTCTATCTATCTCTCGTATCCTCTCCTCTCCGCTATGGTGGATACCGGTCCTTACACCTCGGAATAAACCAATTGTAAGCAAAATGTCTATTTGTAAACATTATATTCTTGGCTTATTCTCAGGTATAACTTTATGCCAATTTTATTTGTAAGGATGATAGAATGTAACTATATCCTTAGCTATAACGCTATGTAGAGAAGTACGATAAGAAATAATATTTCCCATTATGATAATTTATTTAGATACCTTAATTATGTACATGTTTCATTTTGCATAAAGCCATAACACATAAATGCACACAGAACGATCTCGAGGGAATGTAATATGTAAATTTGGCATCATTACACATTATTATTGATAATAAGGTTTCACTCGTTGCAAATAAGTGCGAGTTAGTTTTTTTTCTTTTCATTTTATTTTAATTTTTTCGAAGTATTAAAATGTATATTGTACGTTGTCCTTAAGACATAGACAAATGCCGCCTGGAACTTTTCTGGAGACCTATATAAGATACACAAGTTCACCGTAAATTATTGTGTTATATCTCAAAGGGCTTAAGACAGCATTTTCGTTGAATGCTCCTGGACGGCGTATTTATTTCCGACAAAACAAAGATCGTTAATGTATTCAAATATGTATACAAAAACTCAACATATTATGTACTTAGGCCTTAAACGATAACTACGCTATTTATTGGTGAAAACAGAATGAAAATCGGTGCAGTAGTTTTTGAGTTGATCGCCAACAGACAGACACGGCGTAGGGCTTATTTTATAATATTTAATAATGTATTAAGGACATGAATGTAATTCTAATTAATTAGACTAGTTTCCTCCGTCACACAACTTTGCAGGGTTTTCTTAACATGTGAATGTTTAGTGAAAAAGGATTTTATGATTTTATGAAACCACGGACATTTAACTAAAAATAGAGTGGAGCACTGGCACAAAAGAGTAATAGTCTATACACTACACGGTCAGCAGCTGCGAACTATAGGCGCCGTCCGAACGTCACGCGACATGCAACACACAGACGAAAAATATTGAGACGATTCACTTTAAAAATAAATAAATGACACAGGGAATCATACCTTATTTCCACACAGTCAAAACATAATATAATGTAGCGCAGATACATAGACACTACACGACACAATGAAAACTACAATGCAAACCAGAATTGCAGTTATTATTTCTAGATTTTTAAACCTTGAGAGCAAAAACTAAAGCTAAAATGAACACAATCAGCATAAAGCCGATGAAAGAATATTGAAATACAAATCTCTACTCTCGCTTGAAATACAATTCCAATTATTTTGCATGAAAAATAAAGATAGTACTTGAAACTAGGAAACGCAACATTTATTTTAATTTTTTTTAATGCTAACTGTAGTTACTCATCGCTCATATTATTAAAAAAGCGGCCAAGTGCGAGTCGAACTCGTCCATGAAAGATTCCGTAGCAGCATAATATAAAAAAAAAATCTTGTAGTTCGTTGTAACGATTTATTACGTATTAAAAAATCTAATTACTAGATCACGTTCAAACCAATTTTCGGTAGAAGTTTGCATTTAATGTACATCATATATATAATTTTAGTTTTATCATTCTCTTATTTTAGAAGTTTCAGGGTGGGGAGGGACTATTTTACCAATTTGGAAGTGTCTCTCGCGCAAACTATTCAGTTTAGAAAAAAATATATTAGAAACCTCAATATCATATTTGAAGACCTATCCATAGATACTAAATGGGTTTGATGAAATAAAACTTCTGAGTTTCAGTTCTAAGTATGGGGGACGCTCAAAAAAAATTTTTTTTTCAATTTTTGTGTGAAAATCTTAATGCGGTTCACAGAATACATCTACCTACAAAGTTTCAACAGTATAGTTCTTATTGTTTCGGAAAAAGTAGCTGTGACATTCGGATGGACAGACAGACATAGCGAATTACAGGTTCATTAAATCATATTTATATTAACAAAATAGCTTTTTAATAGACCTCGTAATAATAGATCTAGGCCGCTCACAACTATGTCCGAATATACACTGGCCTGCAAAAGTAAGTATCACACTTTTCAAATTAATTTTTTTTCTTAATTATAGAAGGTAGAGATTTAAGATTAAAAACGTTTTGTTGCAAATTCTATAGGCTTTAATTCTAAGAAACTAAAATTATACATTAGTAACATTTTTAACTTAAAAAAGATAAGACAATGAAAATAGACATTTTTAGTTAAGTGTAAAAAAATTCAAATAAAATGTATTACATGTTATTTAATTTTTAATAACTGGTATTGCCTCCTCGAGCTCTGATTACAGCTTCGAGCCGGTTTGCCATACTGAACACTAGGTTTCGGAGCCGATGTTGGGGAATATTCTCCCATACTTCTACCAGGGCCTGCTTTAGTGCCCTGAGGTGGTGGTCTGCTATTTCTGACTAGCCTCCCAAGCTCATCCCAGGCGTGTTCAATCGGGTTGAGATCAGGACTTCTTGATGGCCAAGCCATCACGCTGATACCGACCTCCTGAATATACTCTTGTACGATATGAGCCGTGTGTGGCCGGGCATTATCATGCATCAGCATCGATCCATCACCCATATTTGCTAAATACGGCCCTGCATACTCATTGAGAATCTCTTGAGCATATCTTTGCCCAGTAAGGGTGCCATTTCCTATGGCTACTAGCTCTGTGCGACCTTCTGAAGATATGCCAGCCTATACATGTACACTGCCTCCACCGTATTGTACTCTTTCTGAGATACAGGCTTGAAGGTATCGCTCACCAGGTCACCTATAAACACTTCGCCTTCCATAAGAAGTGTAAAGGGAGAATCGAGACTCATCTGCAAACAAAATTCTTGACCATTCTTCTTCATCCCACTGCATGTGCACTCGCTGGTCTTCGGGGTTTCAAATTTGCTTCAGCAAGTCTTCTTCTCACTGTACTGTCACTAATGTAGTCCCTCCGGGTCTGAAGTAGCTGTTGCTGGACTTCAACTGCATTTTGGTGGCGATTTCTTAACACAGTGGAAATAATATAACGATCTTCTCGGGCACTGGTACACCTGGGTCTGCCATTACAAGGTCTCCTCAGATGGTGTCCAGTCTCTTCGTACCTTCGCTTTACCTTCTGGACCGTTCGTACCGTCACACCCACCATTCTTGCAGTGCGACGCATACTGATGCGTAGTTCCAGAAAAGCCATGATCCTAGCAATTCTTCAACTGAAAGAGGCATGATAAATAAATGTTATGTGCTTTTTAGCATAAATTTTTAAAACAAGACCCATCGATGTTGAAAAAAATTTAAAACAGAAAGAAAAATGTGAATGATAAATTGTAATTCGGAAACGTCCACTTTGAAAAAGGAATGGTTTTGTTTTTGAAGTTTTCTTTCAGCCAATTCTTAAAAGAAGGTTACCGACTATAAAGTTTTTATGTACAAAATTAAATTCTCTTTGGAGTCCTTTTTATTTCGAAAGTATATCTTATGAACTTAAAACGTTATCCCAATTTTAAAAGTGTGATACTTACTTTTAAAGGCCAGTGTATTTCGTGATATTCTGCAAAAATAGCCTGAGTTACGTCCTGTTGTTACATTTTAGTTTTCTGTGAGTCCCGTAAAAATAGCCCCGCCGGTTCGGAAATAAAAAAAAAGCGCGTACACTTTTCTAAAATGCCCACAACGCTCCTGTGATTCCTCTACAACAGCGAGAAAATGTAGGCGGCAGTGGTCACTTAATATGAAAGGTACGGGTTAGGGTGCGTACACATTTCGCGCGGCTGCCGCGCGAGTTTATGTTCAACTCGAATTGACGTTCATTTGCCACGCGAGCCAATATGACTTCATAAATTAAGTAGTGCTCCACGATCCAGCTTGAACAGCCCGCGGCGGCTAAATAGATCAGTTATTTCTTGTAAGCCTTGCGACTTGCGAGTATAGACACACATGATCAGGCGGCTGTCGCTTTCATTATGATCCATCATCTCATTTGTATAAAAAATAAACGGAAAAGGCGATGGTGGATGAAAAGAATATATCTAAATTGATTGTAATATTACGTGAAACTAGAAGACATCAGATCGCCATTCTTAGGATTGAATTTGTTTATTCATCAACCAAAAGAAATACAAACATAGCTAGCAATACATCTAGCTGAATAACTTTAGAAGTGACAACATATCTTATGGTAATGAATGACTGAGCCGTCATGCTCGACTATGTAGCACTCGTTCGGCTAAAGACAGCTCGAGTCGACAAAGAAAACTCGCTCGGTGAACATAATTTTATTTTGTGTTATTAAGGTTCATGAAGTTTTCGCTTTTAACGTGACGTCTTTAGCACACTTTTTGTTTTTTTAATCGTGTATTGTAACAGTAATATTGATAACACTCATGCCTACGTTAAACTACACAGTATCTTCTACTTTATGGTGACGTCTTAAGCACACTTTTCGTTTTTTTAATAGTGTTTTGTAACAGTAATATTGATAACACTCATGCCTACGTTAAACCACACAGTATCTTCTACTTTAAGGTGACGTCTTAAGCACACTTTTCGTTTTTTTAATAGTGTTTTGTAACAGTAATATTGATAACACTCATGCCTACGTTAAACCACACAGTATCTTCTACTTTAAGGTGACGTCTTAAGCACACTTTTCGTTTTTTTAATAGTGTTTTGTAACAGTAATATTGATAACACTCATGCCTACGTTAAACCACACAGTATCTTCTACTCTAACGTGACGTCTGAAGCATACTTTACGTTTTTTATTCGTGTATCGTAACAGCAATATTGATAACACCTAATCATATCTACGTAAAACCGCGGAGTATTTTCTACTTTAACGAGACGTCTAATGCCTACTTTACTTTTTTTGAGTCATTTATCGTAACAGTAATATTGTACGTAAAGCCACAGAATATCTAAAGATAGATACTAACGTGTGAAACTATCAAAGCAGTTACGTAAATGACCCAAGCGGTGCAAATTCGCAATCTACCTCGCGCTACGGCACCCACAGTACCTCGCATCTACTCAGAATAAATTGTTCAGCCGTGGTGGGACTCGTTCATTACTTTCACATCTCGTTTTCACGTAGAAACTGGAGCTCTCATAAAGTACCTGTCATGTAATAAATATGATTGAGTAAAGTCGAAGATATGACAGCATTGCATTGTTCAGCAATTCAAGTAAGTACTTAACATGAATGATGTTCATATCATGCGATATTGGAATTTGATTATTTTCAAATAGATGCATACAGAATAGCAATAGACCACTTATTACTTATATTACTTATTATTACTTTATTTTATTAAGTGTTTGTTTTCCTTTTTAATACCTACACGTGACAGCTTTTTTTGCAATAAACATATACCTACACACCTAAAGTAATATAATATTATATATTATAAAGCATCATTTCTCATATTGGGCGTTGAAGTGAATGATCATTTAGAAGCGAATGTGGGTATTAAGTTTGCCTGAGCTGTAATGCTCGCATGTGTAACGCTCGCTTGGGTAAGGTCAGCTCGAGTCGAGAAAGGGATATTATACACATTACAAATATATTTAAATATTTGAAAATACAATTAATAAAATGGTATCAAAGTGAAAGCTGTACATTGAATATTTATTTATGAATACTTGCTGTATGTTCTACAAACAATACTGAATCCAAAATAGGACTATATAAGATTGTTTCTGTAGGTACATATGTCCGGGCAAAACACAAAAATTACAAAATAGATTTAATTCAAATATTGCATAATATCTGGATGTGTGACGGTCATCCACAGTACGGTGTTCAAAGAACTTTCTTTCACGTACAACAAATGTTTTTCGATACGACATGGGTCCAAAAAAGCGTTTAAACCTTCCTTAAGGGCCGGAAACGCTGCTGTGATTCCCCTGGTGTTACAAGAAATGTAGGTGGCGGTGATCACTTAACATCAGGTGACGGTACCGTTTCTAATACTCCTCTTCATAAAAAATATTAACAAGAGGTCGACACAATATACGATTATCATGCTAGATGCAGGCATACGAGGGGCACACTGAAATGATCGGGAATAAGAAAAACCACATGCACGGTATAGCTAATTTGTATTTTATTGTTTTTCAAAGTATATCTCCGTTCAACTTAATGCACTTTTCCATTCGTGCAAACCAATCATTAAAATAGTAATTCCAGTCTGAAATTGATATTGACAAAATGGCTGATTTGTACGCTTCCACAGCTGCTTCGGGGTTTTCAAACCGTTGACCGCGTAATAAATCTTTCATTCTAGCAAATGTAAAGAAATCGTTTGAGCTCAGGTCAGGACTGTACGGAGAATGGCCCATCAGCTCAACGTTTTCCTGCTTCAAAAAATCATTCGTCTCCGAGCGAGAGAATTTTCGTGATGTAAGATGATGCGACGTTTCGGGTTATTTTTTCGCAGTTCAGCTATCATTTCTGGCAAACAAACCGTGATATACCACTCAGCGGTAGCCGTTCTGTGATCCTGTAAAAGAATTGTAGCAACATGCCCCTTTTTCGAGACAAAGGTAGCGAACATTTTCTTTGACACACTGCGGGAGCGAACCACTTTCGTTGGTTAGACCTCGTCTTCAAAGAACCAAACTTCTGACTGATGTTTTCTTTCAGGTTATGAATAAATCCATGCTTCGTCACATAAGACGATATTATAAACGGCATTTTACTTCCCTCCTTTGAAGCGTTGCAGAGTATTCCGGCACCAATCTACACGAGCCGCCTTTTGCTCTTTGGACAAATTGTGGGGTACCCATCGGAAAACAAGCTTTCTTAAACAAAGTTCATTATGTAATATCGACTGAATTGCACTCATTCCGATACTGATAACAGCCTGAATCTGCTCGTATGTCACACGACGGTCAACTAATATAATAGTTCGCACAGCTGCGATGTTTTCAGGCGTGACCGCTGTTCTTGGTCGACCTGCAGAAGAAACAGTGCTGAGCGACACACAACCGCGTCGGAACTCGGCATACCAGCGGTATATTGTCGTTTGACTCGGTGCTTCAACATCATAAATCGAAACAAGTTCGCTGAGACATTTGTCTTGAGATAAGCTGCGACGAAAATTGGGATAAATTATGGCACGGAAATGTTCACGCGTGAGCTCCATTTCTGTCAACGACGTGTCAACTTTAAACCAACATAGTTTTTGTTTTTGAACTTTTTTTAAAATTGTATAAATGTCATTAATGTTCTAAGAGGCCAGTATTCAAATTCTAAAAAAGGTTTTATTGAAACTCAATCGGAAATATTCTATTCCCGATCATTTCAGTGTGCCCCTCGTAGTATTTTTGCTGCTCAAATGCGTCAAAGCGGACGACGTCGCGGGCAGCAACTAGTTGGTTGTAAATGTTATTAATTTATGAAGATAGAACAAAAAATATAGCCCCCACGCCCTTTTCTCGATAAAGGTAGATATTATGTTAACGATATGCAACACGAAGGTATGCGAAGGACTATAAAACAAACAAAAGTTCATTCATCACATAAAAGACATGAAGGGCCACATCACCCTCCCGTGAAATAAAAACCGGCAAAGCGCCCTTAGTTTCATTTACCTCTGCAGGAAACGCACGTGTCCTTTCGGAAACACTTAATGAATTTTCGGGTGTGGCTAAATTCACGGGCTGCAAATGTATTGTCAATGATTTAAATCAAATCAATACCATTTTATTTTCATTTAGTTCTATCAAAAGTTAATAGTTAAAATTAAATAAATTTAACATCGGTATTTTCGAATGATGCCGTTATTTATGTCTCAACGTGCATTTTAAATCTGCAATATCTTGGAAAGTATTCGTTTAAATTACATGCTGTAAACGGCCATATTGATCTATACTAAATACACAAAGTATTTAAGGCACTTAATATTCCTGCTGTATTTGTTAAAATCACTACGTAAATAAGCCATTATTTCTCGTTAAAAGTAAAGAATAAAAAATGGTTATTGTGGGTTATCCCTAGGAGATATACATTTAATTATATCATCGCGCACTTTTTTCCAGACCTTTTTAATTTGTACAACACTGTAGCACATTATTTTGAAATATCTCGTAGCCCGTAGGATTCAGCCTGCGTTTGCAATGTAAGCACAAAAAAATGTATTCGTTTACGACATCACATTAGAAACCTCTAAATTATCAGTGTTTCTCTACTGTGGACAGTGACAGGTGGACAGGGTGAAGATGTCTATAAAAGGCGCTGTCTCCCAGGCGTAGCTAAACTTCCTCTGCAACCGTTGACTAGCTAGGGCGATACTCTGCCCGATTACTGTTTGAATATTAGACAGTGTGTAATTCGTAATTTATTCTCAGAAGCTTACTTTGTTCCTTTTAAAGTTTTGTAACGGTTTTCTATTTAATTTTAAAAATTAATTATTTGGACGTTATCTTGTTTGTGAATCTTTAGAAGGTGGTATAAAATGTGTTAATTGTTATAATAATAACCCTACTACTAACATTCCTCTTGAATCGCTCTATTTATTTAGAAAAACCGCATCAAAATCCGTTGCGTATCCGACTTTGTTTTATACTATGCAGTGATAAATTGCCACCCATCGCCTCCCTAAAGGGAACTTGCACAAAGTTGTCACAAGCAATAACATTGTCACTGGCTGAACATAATGTAAATTACCATAATGGTGAAGTTTTCTGACCAATGTTTCGTACTAAACACAATCGAAAGCCTTCGATAAATCACAAAATACGCCAATTGCCATGTAAATTATTATTATGTATTAAGTCAACACCAGCATTAGCAGTTGAATGCGTCTAAGTAAAAGAAAAGCTGTTTGATGTGTAGCAAATTATGATAGCAAAAATTATAAAGTTTACAGATGTTTAATTTAATTACTAGCAACATCATTTTTTCAGAAATTTTACTAAAAGTGAGAGTAATACAGAATACAGATATTTGTATATTAGATACATAGCAGACTCCCTGCTACAATCTGATTAAGGGAGTGGAAGTACTACAGATCCCATGTTTCATTTGGTCAGGTAATTCACCATTTTACAAATGTATAGACAATAATTGTAAAATATTACAGCTAACTCAGGTTATAGAAGAACGACCGAAAGCAATATTTGCGTGGATAAAATAAAATTGATTGATATATAGTCAGAATAATAAGCTAGTGAGGAAAACTTTAGTACTAAGCGATAAAATAATTCATAGCAATCAGAGGCAGAATAACGCCAACCTCCTGAACACACATCCTTGTGCCACGATTTCCAACGCTCAACTTAAAAATAATGTACATTTATGTTTTAATAAAAAACAATATTATAATTGGTTAGGGTTTACAGCCTTTACTTATCATAACATTTCGTATCGCCTTATCTTTTCCCTTGGGCCGCAAGATCTGTTCTTTAGCAAACATGTTTAATGTTACCCGCTCACGGGTTGGTCGCAAGCTTGCCAACAAAATGCGATAAAACATCAAAAACTGAGTAACAACTAGTACGAAATACTTTTCGCTTATTTTACTTTCCCCTTTCATGCAATCTACGAGAAGTTAAGCCATACTTAAGCATAAATAGAAGTCATCTAACTTTTGGCAAAGTTAAAGTAATAAGCTAAATTTTGGAACACATTTCAATAAGTATAAGAATTTTGAGTAAATTCATTTAAAAGGAAGAAGTTACTGATATTATGGTTTTATATACTATATAGGACACACATAATCATATGATTCTGAATCAGGCGACTTACATAAAACATATTTAAAAATTTTAAACACGTACCTAGGTACGTGGTAGGTAGGTACTCCCTATGGATTAAGTTACATTTCAGACAAAAATGCAGGCGAAGCGAACCGAAAACCGAAATGGAGGTTGTCATGCACGCCTTTTGTTATGACCTTTTTTCTCTCACCACACCTATAACGGAAAGTTCAGACATACCAAAGTTTGCATCGCTGGTTTCAACGAAACATACATTGGGCAATTAAGTAAGAAATGTCTCAGATCCCAAGTAATTCAGAGTGTGATCACGCTTTCCGGCTGGAGGATGGCGAAGTAAAGATTTTCGCGGAGGGGTGGTGATAGTTATTTATGCAACTGTTGTATAATAAGGAGTATTAAAACACGAATGTTGGTTTATCACACGATGCGAAGCCGAGTGTGATAATAGCAGCACATGAGTGTTTTAATACTTAATTATCAACAGTTGTATACAAGACTTTATCTACACCCATAATATGAATCCTCTATAAAATTCTGAAACAGTTAGCTTACTGCTATCGTTAAAAAAGCCAGTCCTAGTAACCATAATATCATCCAAAGGATTGTTATTATGAAAACGGATGGTATAATATTGTACCGAATTTTATTACAACACTCGTTTGGATGATGAAATGATTATTCGGACACTGGGTGTTTAATTGTTGGCAATAAGCTAACTGTTTTAGAATCTTTAATAGAGGATTTAAAGCATGGGTGTAGATAAATAATTATTACAACACATATAAACTCTGTGGTTGTACAATACAGTTTGTTATATCTGACTGTCTCTTGTTTACAACTGTGCCGTCATTTTTGCATGGGTACATCACCATGGAATTCAAGATTAATTTGTTTTACTCGGATGTTAACTTCTATTAGCAATGAAGCACCAAGCAAAACGACTATTTGAGAATTGCTACACGGTCGTGTCTATCTCAGTGGCTTTTATCGTGATGATCGCCTATTCAACGCTGTGAAAGAGTCCTCGACAGTTTATGATCGATAAACAACGAACAGACAACATGTAGGACACCATGAGTTTCGAACATCTTTAGCTATGGGCATGAGTCAAAAACTATAAATCCTGTAAGATTTGAGTGTGAAAAAACCTATGCTCTCGGTAGATGCCACACAATTTTAAGAGGCTCAATAAATCGAACTGGATCACTTAGTGCAATGAGGAGAAACGAGGATAGATACAGTTTCGCATCGAATGGTCACTGTCCCGTCCCAATACGTTCAGTAGTTCTTGCGTGATTGCACCTAAAATAAAGTTATGTGTATACACAAATAACTAGAGTTGAGCTGAGCTGAGAATTGAACAAAGCATACAGGATTTTATAACGATACGACACTCGAACGGTTAGCTCAGTTGGTAAGAGCACCGGCACGGAACGCCATAGGTCGTGGGCTCGAGTCCCGCATCGTTCATAATTTTTTTTTTGTTTTTCAAATTTTATTTGTGTATTAATCCTAGAAGTGAGGGTTATCACTTTAAAAATCATAACAAGTTGTTTATGTGTATAGATTAAATTATTTCTTTGATATCATTATGTTCCTATAAACAAATACTATACAGACTACTACTGCACATACTTTTACGTAGGTACCGATACAAGCTTCCTTTGAGTTTCCTCGAAGCCATTGGCTGGTAAATAAGTTCAGGAAAACATTAGACACCTCACTTATTTTCATTAAGCCCCATCCACTCGCCCTGGAGCTATTAAGATACGACAGGGTTTTGTTCATAATGTTAAGTGTATTTAGATGTATACAAACATTCTACGAACAATCTACAAGTTACCCTAACATTTATTTCGTATAATATTGGTATAGTTTCTTGGGGCTGTATTAACTACATACGTATGCTTCGTCGATGTGATAAAATGGCATATATTACGTCTTAAAATGAACCTTCGTATATTTTTAAAAGTATTCTTTAAACGTTTTCAACGTAGTCCTTTTCTTCACGTCAGTTAAGCAAATGATGCTCTGAGAGAGAAAAACTTTTTTTATTGTTTTCGCAACTATAATCATAGTCTCAGGCTCTCTAAATATTGAGAACTGCAGTTTAATAACAGGATTTACAGGCCTCTTCCAAATTTTAAGTCATTATTTAGCTGTTTAGTCCGCGTATATTTTATGTCAACAAATATTTATTTTGTCTTTATTTATAATAAATAAATATTATATATTGGCTATATATATACTATACCTTGGCCTAAAAACAAGACATCTCGACAGCTATAGTAGCAGGCTAGCAAATTATAAAATGATATCCTTGGAGGATCGTTGGCAAATCCATGAACAGATATTTTTATATAAAATCATTAATGGGATGTTGGATTGACCGCAGCTATTGAGCAAGATAAATATTCACATGCCAACTAGAGCACCTCAACTGGCAAAATATAAGCCGTTTATACCTGATCGAGCAAACTCTAATCTCGGATTTAACTCCCCACTGAATAAGCTATTGCGTCAATACAACACTATAATTTCAAACAAGCGATCTATAGATGTTTTTGGAGATACAGTAGCACAATTTAAGAGAAACCTGACACTCTGATTAATAAAATGTAATGACCTAATTTTACCTATATAGTATTTTAGTGATTATATTATAATATAAGTGACTGTATTGTGGCTTGTAATGATTTGTGGAATTAATTTATATTTTTATATTGTTTTAACATGTTAGCGTTATAGAACTTCAATTTACTTTTATATAATTAACAACTAAATTGTTGGTATGTTAATGTGTGCATGATGTGTTCACCTGTAATTGCAGGAACACGATTTTTGAAATTTATGTTACAATCTTATAAATTGTCTTGTGTATTCTGTGTTGGTGGAAATTGAATAAATAAATAAATAACAATTATGCAGATGAAATGGCTATTTTAGTTTTGTCATATACAGGTAAATACCTCGAATAGCGATCACGAAGTGAAAGACGCAGGTTACCAACACCTACCAAGGCCCCCACAAGATGGGCCGATGACGTGGTCAAGATCGCCGGAATAGGTTGGATGAGGGCAGCAACCAATTGTCGTGGAGATCTTAGCCTTCTAAGACTTCTAGTGCTGGACAAACGCCCACTTTGACCAGCATTCGAAGTGTTTCTTTTATTAATGGAAAAGGAGGACAAACGTTTGCTCTTAATAGTGATTTTCATTATTATAACACTAGAAATAAGGGATTGCTTGTAACTAATTCTAGTAGGCTTCATAAGATACATAATAGCTTTAAGGGTAAATGTATACACTTCTACAATAAAGTCCCAGCCACTGTTCAGGCATTATCTATAAATAAATTTAAATGTTTTATAAAAAAATGGCTCTGTCGTAAATCCTATTACTCCACTGCTGAATATCTAAATGATCGGACAGCCTAGGACTAGATTGTGATTATTTTATAGCGATAGAAATGACTGTACAATATTGTATATGTTTACTGAAAAGAGCGCAAAAAAAAGAATGCTGGGAGAGTTTCTTGCGCCGCTTCTTCTCTCTCAGAGCGCCATTTGTTTCCGAAGTGGTAGTAGTATAAGAAATGACATCAAAAATAATTCTAAAGGAATCAATTTTGAGAAAATAAATGCCTTTTATGCCTTTTAACGAGCGTACGGGTCACCTGGTGTTAAGTGATCACCGCCGCCCACATTCTCTTGCAACACCAGAGGAATCACAGGAGCGTTGCCGGCCTTGAATTGTGTTTGGGCTGAAGTGATGATTATGATGTTTACCTATCATTAATCAATACGCCAGTGACAGTGGATTAAATAGTTTGGCAGCCCTTTATATTTCGAATAACTTACGTAAATAAGTCCTCTTAGTTCATAAGTATCGTATTATCGCTTACGTACCTATCTATAATTAGGTATGGTATCATAATATGGTGTAACTCAACAGTAATAAATAGAGTCTTATTCCGCAAAAAAATGTTTGACGGCGGATAGTGGGAAAAGGGCTCCATGAGAACTATTAAGTACTAAAAAAATATATATAACCTATTTGCATTTGTTGAATATTACATACTTAAGTGCTGTGTCTTTGTTCGAAAAAAAATTAACGAATTTAGTAAATATGAAAACACTTCTCCTTTCCCATCCAGGGACCCCACAAAACTACAAGTACCTTGCTGTAGAACTAGTATATTGTTTCAGAGATACTGTTTTTAAGATATGTGCATAAAAATGTATAATCACATCCCAAAGATAGTAAGAGCGGTATTGTCGAATGGGAATTTCTAATCTAAATTGAAAATACATTAGTCGAAACTGCTAACATTCATTAGAGGAATATTTTCAATTTTTTTTTTAAATCTTTATATATATAATTCTTGTGTGCGTGTGTATGTCACTGAACTCCTCCTAGACGGCTGGACCGATTCTAATGAAACTTTCTATGTGTATTCAGGTGGATTCGAGAATGGTTTAGATTCACAATTGAACTACCTCCTAAACGGCTGGACCGATTTTGATGATATTTTTGTGTGTTCCAGTGAATTTGAGATTGGTGTGTGTCTTCAGGTGGATTCAAGAATGGTTTAGATTCACAATTAAAGTACCTCCTAAACGGCTGGACCAATTTTGATGATGTTTTTGTTTGTTTCAGTGAATTTGAGATTGGTTTTAGATTTTCAATTCCGTCCATATAATATAATTCTCCTGCTCATGTGTATATTAGTGAACTCCTAACGGCTGGACCGATTTTTAAAATTTAAGACGTGTGTACAGGGCAACGTCTGTTGGGTCCACTAGTAATTAAATATAATAATATATAATACTGCTACTAATCTTTTGTTAAATTGATATTATTGTAACAAATGATTTAGAAATGCATTTTGTAAAATTTGCACGTCATAAATGTGGCAAACACGTACTTTATAATATTTATGTAACATCAATCTGACATGTTTATGCAAATAAAAACTTTGACTTTGATTTTTGACGCAAATACCCAATATAGGGGGTTAATTGCAAAACCCGGCCAGTCTGAAGCTAAATTTATTTTTATCTTACCAAAATTCACCTTAATTTGTAAAACAACAGCGGTATAAATTCTATGTCCTGTATGTATCTCAATCTTGGTTGGTTATTTTGAAGGTGTAGAGTTACTAATACTATACAAAAAGCTGGCAAACTTTTGTTTTTTTGTAATTCCTGAAGGAGAAAGTTTATTTTTTAAAGTATAGGAGCACATCTGGGCGCTTTATTTTAAAATTGTGCCATAACTACATTTTTAACCCATCTTTTCATCATGAAGCTGAGTCGCTTAACTGTGCTTGCGCCAGCAAGTAAAGGGGTCTATTTGATCAACAATAACTCTTTAAACTGTTAGACCAAGAGCAGTGATTCGTAAACAATTTTTTTTAAGCAACTCATATATTATTATAAAATTTAAAAAAAATCGGGTAAATAATGTAGTTTTCTCACAATTTTAAAAAAATTAAAAAACAAATCTTTGCCAGCCTTTTTATAGTATTACTTCCTCTACACCTTTGCCCAAAAAATAAGACCAAGATTGAGCCCCTACAGGACCGTAGAACTCAAACCGCTGCTGTTTTTCTTAAATTTAGGTGAATTTTGCTAAGATAAAAATAAAAGTAGCTGTAGTCTGGTAGGGTTTTGGAATTGCCCCCTATATTTTCGTCGACGAAATAGTTTATAGTTACTACTCCTAATGTTTTATTACAATATGCCGGGACACATTGTATATCTCGTTACTACAAATGAATTACTGCAAACAAAACTTTATCAAAATTGGACTCCTAATTTATATAGAACGTATATATATAAAACATCATTTCGGAACATAATATGAGTACATTTATTCAATGAACACATAAAAATATTATTCCGCGTGTTTCATGCTCGATAAATTATCATTTCCGCGACGAAATAAATTTCAGAAGACACTCGTAAAGTCCACTAAGTGTTTCCCTAGTTTACTAGGAAATAAGTTAACATATTCGTATATGCGCAAAGGAAGTATTTAGTAGTGCTTTATGTAGTAAAAACAAATCAAATAACCGCAATATTTCAGCATTAGCCTGAGCTCAAGTTTCGTAATAGGGCCAAAACCCCACAGCACGTAAACGTCTCATAACTCAAGGCTCTCTCTTCGGGCGTGTGCATTTCCGACAAATTAATCTTTCAAGTCGTGATCTGAATGAGCCTTATTAAATCTCAGACCAATGTAGACCAATTCACTTCATATGTAATAATACCAGAACACTCTTAAAAGAATCCGCTGTAGGGACTTATGGATTTGAATGGTTTTTGTAATTATATGGTGATCCAGATGGTTCTAAGGAATTAATTAGTTAAAACTTTTATTTCTATCCAACAAGTGACTCAATTTTTTATATTACGACCAATATGATATCTGGTCTAATTTTTTATAATTTACAATAGTGTTTTTTTTATTTCAATAATTACTTTATATTAGATTGAAACAAATTAACCTGATATCTGAAAAGACACAATAACTGCAGCTAGTAAGCAGATATCAATAACGGTGGTCATAATGGCGTAATGATAAAATTGAACCTGATAAAATACCACATTAGCTTTAAACTGTTACCCTTTCGCAAAGCAAAATAGCCCAAGCAACGATAAAATGTAAATAACATAAATCTAAATTGCTTTTAAGAACAAACAACGAAGGTACTAACGCAGAACTTAGTTTCATCATAATGAAGCGTCTAAAATTTTCGTTTAGAATTAATACTCCGCCTCAGTTGTTTCGCGCACAATTTATTTTCGCGAGACCGTTTTCAAGTTTAATTACTGGGAATTTAATCTTAAATGTGCAACCTAACGCCTGTACATCCACTTTTATGATTTGTTATAAAACTTAATGCCAAATTAGATTTCATTTATCCAGACAAAGTTAGCAATTTATGTAATAAACATTCCGAATGAATAAAAAGTTTATAAAACATAAAACTTGGATATTAATAAATTTCACCAGATATATTCTAAGATTGTAAAATATTTTCGAATTGCAATGTGGTATAGAGATTATTTAATATAAAAATTTGCCAGTATAGCGTTTATAAACAGAACGCTGACTTCAAGTAACTCCAGTTAATAAATCCAACGAATTCTTTATTTAAACGAAATGTGCTGTTCTTTATAATACCTACAATGTAAATTTACATCCTTGTGTGAGTTGTAAAATTGATTTTTCGAGAATAAAATATTTAACAACCGAATTACTAATCCTATCTTCAATTTATTTGGGAAATATTGAATACAGGTACGCAGAATGATCTTTTGCCCTTAAGACCGAACGTCTGTTTTGTAAATAAAATTGTTACTTCTTTGTTCGTCGCTTCGTTGTTGTCAAAAGTTCATCGCGACTCGATCGCCGGCTCGTGAAATGTGAATCTATTTGTTAGTTATTTGAATATTTTTCTACAGTTCTCATTTAGGGATGGAAATCATCGATGTTAAAGAAAAATTATATTGTTATTGTTAGAATAGAAAATAATTAATTAAATTAAATAATTCCACCTTCGCACGACACGCCACAAGTTAGGATATCATCCCCACCATCTGGATGTGTGGCGGTCCTCCACAGTGCGGTTTTCAAGGAGCTTTCTTCCATGTGCTACAAAGCTGTGGAATGAGCTTCCATATGCGGTATTTCCGCGACGATACGACATGGGTACCTTCAAAAAAAGCGCATAGTCCTTCCTTAAAGGCCGGCAACGCTCCTGTGATTCCTCTGGTGTTGCAAGAGATTATGGGCGGCGGTGATCACTTAACACCAGGTGACCTTGTACCACCAGGTACGCTTGTTTGTCCTCCTATTCCATAAAAAAAAAAAAAAAACAAAAAAAAAATATTAAGAAAAGACTCAAATTTTTTTGATGTATCACAAACCCCGCTATCCCTTCCGCCTACGTTAAGCCAAACAAAATTAAGAATATAATCCTTAGCTACAAAATTCAATCTACACGTAGGACACGATTTATTAAAGGTCAATGCTAAAACAAACAGAATAGTCCGACAAATAGTAAAGATCAAACAAACTTGTTAGTTATGAGCACGTTTCCATTATTGTATGAAAACAATTCAATGAGAGATGGCACGCACAATAAGCAATAATAGAAACAAATAGAGAATACAATCTCATCATATCGGACGTGACCGAGGTCCATATTATCGAGGTAATCGCTAAGTAGACAGTGAATTTGAAATCGAATTTCTATCCATATCTATAAAATTGGGTGCGATACCGCGTAATTGTTTGGCTGACTTGCTAAAATATGTGGCATCGGTGGTAAATGGAAAGGTGTCCTTTTCTTCACAAATCACAACATGACATTGCATTTCAGAAACATTTATGCCAAAATGTTTTGAACATTTTATCACATGGGCGTAGTTCACTTTTCCATATAGTTTCTAAAGGCTATTATTATTTTTACTATGCACAAAGTGGATATTTCAAATAGGAAGGCTTACTTACATATAAATACATTACATTATGCAATGCTATTATAAAATATGCTACGTGAGGGGGGGTTTGTATGGACTAAGTGGATACCACAGCGGCGGCTTGTTTTGCAGTCAATCAGTAATGTGCAAGCATTACCGTGTGCCACTTTTTAGGGGGATTACCAGTGGGAGGCTCCTTTGCACCGGATGCCGGCTAGATTATGGGTTCCACAACGGCGCCTATTTCAGCCGTGAAGCAGTAATGTGTAAGCATTACTGTGTTTTGGTCTGAAGGGCGCCGTAGCTAGTGAAATTACTGGGCAAATGAGACTTAACATCTTAGTCTCAAGGTGACGAGCGCAATTGTGGTACCGCTCAGAATTTTTGAGTTTTTCAAGAATCCTGAGCGGCACTGCATTGTAATGGGCAGGGCGTATCAATTACCATCAGCTGAACGTCCTGCTCGTCTCGTCCCTTATTATCATAAAAAAAAAAAACTTTTTAGGGTTCCGTAGATAGTAAAATTGCGATGTCGGTAAGTTCTTGGGTCTTACAAGAATCCAGTTTGACACTGCATTGTACTATGGGCAAGACGTTCATCTCGCTCAACTCGTCACTTTTTTTCCCAACTCGTCACTTTTTTCCCAAAAGATTGTGAATACTACAAAAAATAGTACCTCAGTATACAGTTATTGAGGTTTATCGAAAATCAATTATCTTTGTACGATCAAAAGTTCTGGAATAGTAAGGTCATTCATATTCCAAACAAAAAGTTACCCCACAAATGTTTCAAGAATTCAAGGCAAACTTTTAAAGAATAAACAATGAATGTTTCTGGTGATCGGGAGCTACGTAGAGCCATATATTTTCGACCTCTTCTGGCACCTGAAATTCAATTCACACGTAACAAAGTAATATTTTTCGCTATTTTAAACAGCGAACGTTTTCAGTTAGCATCGAAACGAATTCAATTTGCACAATCCAATATACTCCGATCTTGGTGAATTGCTTTGAGTTGCTCCCAATAAATATGCAATGGAGTGGATAGGAGGCCATCAATCTCTGCCTTGTTTCAAACTGTTTATTATAATCGAAGGACGAAAATGTCCCAATTCGAAATTGGAATAGCTTGATCTACTTATGCGGCCACATGTTCATTCGTATTAATAATGGATGAATACATCGATAGGGCTGAATAGAATGTTATTCTTGCTTTCAGAATAATAATATAATCATTTAGGTCGGTCGCTAAGGATTTGTTTATCTAAAGATTTTTGAATTGAATGACCACGAAGAAATTGGAATGGAATAGTGGTATCATGGTGGATACGTCTTTCTCTTGTCTAAGATATGGATGGTGGTGGAAGTGATGATTGGCCTATTAATAAGCAAAAAACAAAGAAAATAACAATTTAAAACTAATTGCGTGTATAAGAGGGGGCAAAGTCAAAGGGGAGAAAGTCGTAAGGCAAACATCCATGGACATCCACAACACCAGAGGTCAAGAGATGCATTGCCACTCTTTAAAGTTTTTCAAGTTGAAGGGAAATCTGAACAATTTAAGGACTTATTTATTGTTTGCCATTGACCATTGACAAAGTAAATTTGCAACTCTCATCCTTATAAGAACTAAATCAACAAATTCGGTATTTGTTTGTTAACTTATCTTTTATAAACGAAATTTAAGCACAAAAGAATATTCACAGTTTAAGCATTTATAAAAAAAAATACCAGAAATGCTTCCACACAAGGATTTTAGAGTTAGGTTCAGTGAACAATGGATTAATAATTTCATTCCACTCATTCAGTGAGGCTTCTGAATGACCAAAATCTTATTAGATTTAAATTACTTCGCTTCCTTCCGACCGCCCAAGAATACCTATTCAATTAGGTCTACAAATGCCAATTCCGTCATCTGTATTATATTCCTTTCTGTATAGGAATGATTGTTGTATTTGACAGTTTAAAACCTTCGAAATAAGGTGCTGCTACAGACATATAACTTAATGGAGCATTGCATTTAGCAATGTAATTTGGTAAAAAAACTGGAGAATCTTGTCACAAACCTATAATGTAGCATGCCAAACTGAATTCAAAATTCAAGTCCTTTAAAAACATATCAAATTGTTAAGATTTACAAGAGCGACACCTCAAGTCAATTTCCTAATATGCAAATATTGGGATTGAGCAGGTTATCAACTGTAAAGTAGATCATGTAGATGAAGCCACAACCTGAGAGTTGAACAAAGTATGCAAGATTTTATGACGATACGTCACTCGAACGGTTGGCTCAGCTGGGAGAGCACTCGCACGGAACGCGAGAGGTCGTGGGTTCGGGTCCCACATCATTCATAAAATTTTGTTTTCAAATTTTATTTGTGTATTAATCCCAGAAGGGAGGGTTATCACTTTAAAAACAAAACAAATTGTTCAAAATTACAGTTTCTTAGACTTACGTAGGGTAGGTACGCGTAAGAAAACAGAAAATGATGTTTAAAAGTGTGAAGAAAGGAATGATAATTTATTTTCACTCGGCATTTCAGACGCAATTTGGCAGTGCGTCAGCTACAAATCCGCATTAATTTGGAAAGCTTTGTTTGCCCCTAATTAAAAGGGAGCCAAAAGAAATGTTCGCCGGATCCCTCATTAGCGTGGCCTGATCTCGGTCAGTTTAACAAAGAAAATACCACGTTATTTGACATGATAACGTCTAAGAATAATTCTAAGTTATCAATTTTCTATAGACTTCGAAGATTTTCTTAAAAAATATCCTCCGAAGAAAATTACGGCTTTGATTGTCATTGAGGAACATTTTGATGCTGCCATTACGCGATAATTAATTTATTTATTACTAGCCCGCAAAGGTACGAACATTTTAGTCAAATAAATTACTTATGGATATTAAAAGTATACGTTTTACCAATTACTAGAACTTAGGAAAAGGCTGTTGATCTTTAATGAGACGATGAGGCAAGAAAATCATCGCCAGTGAAGTGATGCAACAAAAATACTCAAACGTTAAATACTCAATGTACAGGAGTAACCTAAGAAAATAAATGTTAATTAATAAAAAACATCTCAAGAGTTACTGAGCAAAAAACCACACAAACACTGTAAATAGATAAAGGTTAGTACCAGCTAGTGCTGACCCCGCAAACGTTGTATTGCCGATATTAAAATCGCGATACAAAAGTAACTGTTGATCGTAGATGGGTGAAAATTTGAAGTTGTATGTATTTTTTAATGCTGACTCATAATCAAACAAATTTAAAAAAAAATGTCAAAAAAATTAAAGAAAAAATTCGTGTGGACCACCCTTAACATTTAGGGGGATGAAAAATAGATGATGTCCGATTCTCAGACCTACCCAATATGCACTCAAAATTTCATGAGAATCGGTCAAGCCGTTTCGGAGGAGTTCAAGGTTTGATTATGTTAGATTATGGGCGCATTATTTAAACACATACATTATTACTATAAAATATATAACCTATATTTTAGCAACATGAAGCAGATATAATGTGCTACAAACTATCTTAAGTCGTATTCAACGTAAAGGTTGTAGCAGTTCGCAATGGCGTTTTTTTTCCCACTTTCAAAATAAAATCAATTTGTAGGCTTGCTGATAGGTGCAGAGTTATAAGAAATATTTCCCATAAATCAGACTATCATATTCTATAAAAGTTACTTAGTTAAATCGAACTGGTAGACCCAGAGATAAATGCGGTCAAACAAATAAACAAGCAAGCAAAATAAACTTTCCAGCTTTTAAGTATAGATAACCGTTTACTTAATTAAAAAAAAACTTAAACCAAAAAAAAGGGCCTTTTCGCCTTATAGATATTGAATCGTTGGAAAAATTATTGCTACGATTAAAATTTGATAAATGGTCCTTTTTACTAAATATCGAGAACCTACCCATTAGCAACATGCAATGTGATGTTGATGGATTTCTTCGTTAAACATCTTCTATAATGATATTTAAAATGTGATTGATTCTGTATTCATTTCATTCAGTAAATTAAAGTATGTTCCTCAAATTAAATTTGCATTATCACAACACGTTAAGTTGCACTCAATGCCTGGTCAATCATTCATCGGACTCTTACAAAAATATTCCTTCAGTAAAATCATTTTATTTCAGGACTTTTCTTACTTCCAAGATATAAGAATGATGACAAAACCCACGAAGGTGATGAGCCGGAATACAAATATCTATTTTTGGATAAAATGTTACTGAGTCTTTTCACACAGTATCTTTTACCACCAGATTTTAATTTGGCGAGATGGTCTAAGTAGTCTCTATCTAGTAGCTTGGCTATATCAGTTTAGACATCAATTATTTAATGTAACGCATTTTGATTAAAAATACGCAAATCATTTCTAGCATTCTAGTGTTATTACTGTTATAATCTTTAAACTATATCGCAATATAAAATATAATTTTAAATTATATCGCAAAATATATGAATATACTGAACTATTTTATCTTTGGAAATAAATGTTTATTTCGTTTGCTCAGCGAAAGTGCGATCAAAATCTGTTGTGAGTTTTCTATCATACTCTTGAAAAGGAACCGTTTGAAGCATTTACAATATTGGGCACTTCATGTCCGAGCATCTGTATTACCATAATACTTGCAAGATGGATAATTGAAGATTAATTCATATAATACATTCTATACCTACATAGATGGCAGAGAAACACATGATTGATATAGCAGTCGAATTGTTCTTTCTATGAAGAAACGTTCACATTTTGAATCATGATCTTATATCGTTCAAAATCGCTTTGTTTTCAGTTTCTACAAAAAAATTATTAAATTTATACAAACTATAGTGTCTATTTTTCTATTCAAATCAATTAAGACAGCATTCAAAAAAGATTATGTACTAGTCAATCAAACTCTTGCAAAACAATATTGAAAGATTGCCTATAGTACATCTATACTTTTTAAACAAATTCTCATACAAAAAACAGCATCAAGTCTCAAAAAAATGTGACAACCAAAGTAATAAAATCCCTGGAATATCAAACTTAAGTTACTAAAATGCTATAGACCGTGCAGTCGTAAACGACCGACCAGCTTTTCCACTTCTTACAACACTCTTGGGAGACGGAATTCGGAAATGCTTTGCATCATTAATATTAATGTCGTAACTTTCTTCGCTCTATTATCGTGCCTTACAAATCCCAGATGGCATGCAACATGGCTTTCTATGATAAATGTTGTATTTTTACACGATGTTTTCACAGTGCTAATCTTTACTAGGAATATGTTTATCGATATAAACATAGATTAAAACTATTACATGTGTAACTCAGCGGTCGCTTTGAAATTTATCTCTAGACCTGGGCGGAGCGCTTGTGTTGGTACATACAAGAAGATTGACGACGCAGACGTCACGGCGCAGCTTATTTAACTCGGACAGCGACCAGTCTCGGCTACGTACGACGTGGCACTCTGTAGTTTTGTCCCCCCAAGATTGCTTAGCGGCCGTGAAAGTAGTGTGTGTGTGTGCGTGCGTCGATTCGGGCACTCTTCTACCTTCATACTAGAAGTTAAAGTACTGTTCTGTCACAGTAACAACAAAATTCTCATTCTTTTCTCATGTTTGGCATATATCTGCAGTGCAAATTTCAAAGAACTCTATGTTAGTAGAAGGCATCTTTGCACAGAATATCGGGTAGATGAATGCCGTTTTCTGCCGCCAAGGAGTTGTTTGCAATCACTAGGTAGTTGTGTTTCAGTTTTAGGGACGCCGTTTTAGTGAAATTAATGAAACGCAACATCTTATGTTATAAGGTGACGCACGTAATTGCAAAGCCGCTCAGAATTTTGCGTGCGTATCACTTACCATGAGGTCAAGGTCTTGTTCATATCTTCAGTTTTCTTATCATGAAAAAAAATTTTTTGGCAACATTTTTGATATATATACGTTTGGGGTTTTGAAGGGAACATGAGCAGCAATAATACCGATATACTATGAATTGTTTAACTCTTCTGCCAAATTTGACGGAAGTCAAGGTCACCTTAAACTAGTGAAAAATTGTGTATATTCAATATTGCGTAGTGTAAATTGATTTACGGCCGTTTTCAATAACGTATCTCTAGTTACGGAAGCATTGTTGTCGCCGTTTAATGACAATATCTTATTTATCCATAGTTATGTCCAATATAGTTATAGTTCAATGCTTTATGCCGATAGGTTATTGAAATGTAAGTAAGCGTAAAAAGGATAGATTTGTCTACCTATAGTAAGTTAAACTAAGGCCGGTAGGTAACAACAGCGCTGGAGTGTCAATGCAGTCTCTCATTTTTAGAAAATTTGCAATCTTTTGGAGTCTATTTCCCCTGGCACCCGCACCAGCGATACTGTCTTTATCTAAACGGTCAATGATTAAATTATTTCTTGTTTCATTGCTAATTGCTTTAAATGGTTACTTCGTTACATTAGTTTTTACTTAGCACAATATAGCACTTACCTATCTTAACGATCCTCAGCACATGAATTTGACAATTCAGATCTTTTTAAACACTTAGTCGATTCTTTACATGATAACGGTTATAGCTTTCAGTAATTGATATTGCACAAAGCAAAAATAAATCATCTTGGAGCAGCAATAATTTGAATGAACATCAAGCAACCTCCAGATAGCAATCAATCAACAGGGGGATATTGTTGAAACTGTGCGATCAGCATATGACGCAATCATTTGTAAAGTGCGAACCAACATGCATAAATTCACAACCTTTTTGCACGTAGATACCTAGTTTTCTGTCTGCTTTATAAATTTGGAGGACAGAATGTCATAGAGTATTTATGCAATTTTGGAAGATCTTATAGCTGACTGATAAAAAAACCTTATAATATTTTTTGGTTTAATCCTAGGGCCTGAGTAGGGCGAGATTGGGGATCATCTGATAATCCAAATGTTTTAGATTTTCTTTTGTGTGAATTCCACCAATCTTCGTCTTGAAACAATACGACACGTGATTCGCCTCTACGTGAGGCATGCTCAGGAGATGTTGACTCTCCAAACTCTAGCACGAGAACTTCTAGAATTATGGATTTCCGCAAAGTACCTAACACCTACTTCAATAAATTTTCAATCATCTGATACGCAAATTTAATTTGTACGGGGTTGGACCGAGCGCTATTACCGACAGGGCCAACCGTCCAGAGAGCCTCGAGGCTATTGATAGGTATATTTAATATATTATTCCTGTATTTCATCCAGAATTCAGGGATCACTTAAAAGTAACAAACTATTTAGATCACCTGATATAAAAATACTTCTATATACTTAATTCAAAGGCAGAAAGGTTTAAAAAACAATTATGAAATCTCATTTCTCCTGCTTGTTTCCATTCCAGTATCTAGTTTTCTGATATACATCAGAAAATTGCAACATGTTTTAAGTAGTCAAAGGTTTTTAAAATAAATTTAACCGTTCTTAGCATTTTGATGAACAAAAACTGGACACCGACTGAGAAACTTTAATTAGCGTGAAATTGTAAGCTCTCATGCAACTAGCTTAAGCTTAAAATAGCTATTTCGGCGAAAAAAAGCGACGATGGTGCAATAGATAGGACAGTTGGATGAGAGCCCGCCTCAAACCAATGTGTTTTCGGTTTTCCAATACATATTATGTACGTTTATTAGAACCTTTAAGGACTACCACGTATCATACCATGACCGTGCTATGAACGTATCAGACACGACAAGCAACACGAAACGCTCTACTATGCCCACTAGAGCGTATGAATTACGTATCAAAGTCGTATGTATCGGTTTTAATGACCGGAGCGTCAGCATATCATCTCATTATCATCCGAGTGCCATATCCGAGCGGTCCCTGTGCGCTGTTGTCGCCTTGTAAGGTCGGATACGCTTGTCAATCCTCTGGCACTGCAAAAGATTATCAGGCCTTCTCTTCTCTTTCTTCCATAATTTTTTTTTTAACTTTAAACAATTACTATTACAAACAATGGCTTGTGGTGCCTGGTCGTTCATGTCTTCGGGGATTTAATACATATCTTTTTGGGTTCGTATTTTAAATTTATAATTTCTCGAATACCTTTACTTTAAATAATGATTATGTAATAACTTCTTTTTTTGTAACTTACACAGGTAACGCTTCAAAATTACAAAAGTTTGAGCATTTTTGGTGCATCACTTTACTTACATTGTATAAAATATAATGTTAAATGATGAAACTGTAAATATAGATTCAAAAGTGCGGCAAATAGTTTCTTGCCACTTCTTCTCATTAAAACTCAACTTTCCGAAGTGGTGACATAATCTTTACTTATTACCAGTGGGAGGCTCCTTTGCACAGGATGCCGGCTAGATTATGGGTACCACAACGGCGCCCATTACTGCCGTGAAGCAGTAATGTGTAAGCATTCCTGTGTTTAGGTCTGAAGGGCGCCGTAGCTAGTAAATTACTGGGCAAATGAGATTTAACATCTTATGTCTCAAGGTGACGAGCGCAGTTGTAGTGCCGCTCAGGTTATTCAAGAATCCTGAGCCATCAATTAGCTGAACGTCCTGCTCGTCTCGTCCCTTATTTTCATAAAAAAAATACTTTGACATTCATAACTGTCATTTTGACCAAATTGAATTGATGATTTTTCTTTCATTTAATTTAATATTCGCGGTACAAATAGATGGATTAATTAAAAACGCACTGAGCCTCAGTATTGCGTTATTAGTATTAAAATATTTGACCTAATTATTTTCAGCCGCTGGAAGCTGCCTTCAAGGCAATATTAGGCACGTCAAGGGCGGAGGGTATTGGAGTGAGAAATCTGCGATAGTCATTCGTCCGTCCAATTAATTTTTCAGATGAAACCGCTCGCTTTAATTGAGACTTTAGGAATACATTCAAATGCTACAGACGTCGTTATATCTGGAGGTCTATTACCAAAATAGAAAGCCGAAGTTTCGGTCCGAAACGAAAGAACGACGAACTTCGAATTAAATCCTATTGCTTCGGATCCGAATAGTGCGGACGGATTTCGTAGTGAAACCATAGAAATAACCATATAAAGCGCAGTTGTAGTTACGATCATAATAATGTCAAGTAAATTTGGGAATTAGGTAAACGAAAGACAAAATGTCTAATTGCGAACTTCGTATCGATATTCGGATTCGAAATAATTTCGTAATAGGAAAATATACGATCCGTCAACCGAAACTTCGTATTTCGATTTTGGTAATAGGGCTCCTGTAACTAATGACAGGTATTAAGACGTAAATCTTCCGATTAAATAATTTTAATCATGCACATTTTTTATTAGTTTGTATGTTTGTTTGTAACGGACTCATTTGGGCGCGATTTTGACCCACTTTAAGCGAGGTTTCGTTCAAACTTCGTATATTTATCGAGGACCGATGACAATAAATTAATTTATTCCATTTTTCAATTTGAAAAATAAGACTTTTGTTAATTTATATAATATTCATATATCATCTGTAAGGCAGGAAATGATGTTAATTTTAAATTTCAACCATTATCTTTAACTGATTTATCTAATATTAGAAAATTTTCGAATACCAAAGAGAATTTTTAATGCAACAATGCAAATAACAGTTTAAAAATAAACTAAAAAAACATGCTCTTTTATAAACCCAAACCAAACTAAAAAGTAGGAAAAATTTTCTATTGTTTAGTTCGCTTTTCTATAAAAAACGTTTTTTTTTGTTTTTTTTGTTTTTTTTTAACTGCTATTTATTGTACTGACAATACTCATTACAAATGGTTTCCTATCTCGACTGACATTTCGATCTTGCAAAGGACTACGAGGGACTAAGATATTAAAAAAGATGGGTTATGCTAGATTTAATATGGGTTCCATAAGAAAGAGATAATTGTTGACGGTTTTTTTTTTAATTTTACTACATTTGTTGTTCTCATCACATTAACACAAGATACGAGTATTATTAAGAATATGTACCTATATGGTGAGATAATGGTTCCAGCGACGATGAAATCAAAAAAGGTGCAAAAGAAAAATCAACGTGTAATAATTTGGATGGCTCATTTCGTGGACTTCAATGAATAATTCAATAACAACAGTCGTACATTCCACAAAGCAAACATAAATCTGGAAACATCAATAATTGAATGAACATAAAGCAAACTCCAGAAAGCAATCCATCATCAGCGGGATATTATTGAAATTGTGCGGCGCAGCCATCTGGAAAGTGCGAACCGACACGCATGAATTCACGGCGGTTATTGGCTGCGGTCTTATTGCAAGTATCTAGTTTGTGTTTCCGCTTTGCTTACTTCGAGCATCATGCACTTCAGGGACTGGATGAATCTTTTGATTGTCTATGCTTTACACATGTTTGCACGATCCTTGCTTGGCTACTATTGTTAATATAAGTTTCACCAGGGAGGCTTCTTTGCACAGGATGCCGGCTAGATTATGGGTACCACGACGGCGCCTATTTCTGTTGTGAAGCAGTAATGTGTAAGCATTACTGTGTTTCGGTCTGAAGGTCGCCGTAGGTGGTGAAATTACTGGGCAGATGATACTTAACATCTTATGTCTCAAGGTGACGAGCGCAATTATTGTAGTGACGCTCAGATTTTTTTAGTTTTTCAAGAATCCTGAGCGGCACTTTATTGTAATGGGCAAGTCATCAGTTACCATCAACTGTACGTCCTGCTCGTCTCGACCCTTATTTTCATAAAATAAAAATCATAAAAAATAATGTACGTTTCGATGTCATGACAGTGACAATGATTGTTAACACATACTCTGTTCAGACTAGATGTCAATACACTACAGCTATTATACAAACTTTCTTTTATTGACATTTTCTGTCTCCGATCATGGGATGTACGCCTAGGTCCTATATAGGATTATTTTGTTGGTTGAAGTATACCAGAACCAATACAACTGAGGAACTATTAGACTTAGAGGATCAGAGGTCACCAAAATATATCTCGATCTCTAACATTCCAATTTCCATGGGCTTCTCGTTTCGATGATGAGCCACTTGTTCATATGCCCAACTTATTTATAAAATACTAAGTCAATCTAATGTTTTTCCTATCATTTCTTAATATTATGTCCAAACGCAAAACCACTTCAAAACAAAGCTTTAGAAAATCATAAAAATAAATCTTATCAGACTCTAGATTGCAATTCTGAAAAACATCAGCGTTGAAACCGAGCGGTGAGCGGAAGGGTAGGCTATTGGTAGGAACTGGAATACAGTGAAACTCAATGCTTCAGACTGAGAAGTATTCTTGATGCCTTCTGCCATGATGATCATTACTCCACATCTCATGACAGGTAAAAGATTACTGGGAATTAGCTTTATTTTTATCTGGATCAGACTTTTCGCCTCAACCCACTAGCAGTATCACCCGAATTTTTTTTGATATGTATAATTCAAACGTCGATCATTTTCTTTTGTGGGTATTGAATGAAACTAAGTCACCACGCTCGTCTATGTATTGCCTGCTTGAGTCGACTAAAGAGACTCACTCGGTGAGTGCAGCTGTATGTCTTAGTATTAACATCGTATTTGTAAGATTTTTCACTTCTCTATCATCTGACCTTCATTCAGCTCTAGCTCGTTTTTGAAGTAAAACTTCTGTAGGCGCGACTTGGGGGTAACTCATAATTTCTTTCTGACGGAAGTAACGCTCAGTACAAAAGTCAATTGAAAGAATTTTTAAGCCATTATAATTTAATGGTTGCAATAAATATTTCAAATTGTTCAGTAATATTTTTTAAAAATCTCCAGGTGTATAATTTGTTTATTTATTACTACCATTGCAATAAATAATATATATGTTTTCAGAAATTTTCTGACATTTGCGACATTCGCTAATTTGTTTTTTCGCCCATTATTAGGACAGGCAATGGGTTCGAGCCCATACAGCCATATTTGTTAATATTCAATAACAACATTATATTGATATGTGCTAATACTAATTTAAACTTCAATTTCTTATCATCAATTATTTTATTTAATGAGTGAAAATTGTATATAATAAGAATAAAAGAGAAAATCAAGAACCTGATAATATCTATATATATATATATATATATAGACTTCTAAAGTACGTGTTTATATTTTGAACAATAATAATATTAAAACATAACATTATAGCATTCTTTAAAATATATATAAAATATCACTTGATAAAAGAATATTAATATATCATATTAATAAAGCATTTTGTTATTTTAGGTAGAGAATATGCCAACTTTGCTCAAATATGTCGTCAGCGTTTCCGCAAAAAAAATCTAACAATGCTCCTAGCTCTTCAGTAATACGTGAGTGCTTTGTTGGTAACACGGCTTCATTTAACGTATATAAAGGTATAATTTAATATATGTATGTATCAGTTAATTATTCTTTAGGTTAAGTATTATTAAGTTTTACTTCGATTGCGAGTAAAGGTTACACGCACATACTTTATTTCGGACAAGGAGGACAAACGAACATACGAGTCTCCTGATGCTAAGTTATTACCGCTACCCTCACACAAACGGCCATTTAGCTGGGTATATCTGCTTGTTTTGAAGGTGCTCAACTTTAATTATCCTGGAAATACCGCAGAATAAGTCAGTGGCAATACTGGACCAATAAGTGTATCATCATCAGCCGGAAGACGTCCACTGCTGGACAAAGGCCTCCCCCAAAGATTTCCACGACGATCGGTCTTTATCCAGCGTATTTCGGCGATTCTGACCAGATCGTCGGTCCATCCTGAGGGGGCCTTCCAACACTGCGTCTTCCGGGACGTGGTCGCCATTCGAGGATTTTACTGCCCCAACGGCCATCTGTCCGTAAAACTATGTGCCCTGCCTACTACCACTTCAGTTTCTTAATCGTTTGGGCTATATCGGTGACTTAGGTGTATGATGAGCCTAAACTCGGTTATTATATATACAAATATATTCAAGAACATTATATATATAAATATATATAAACAACTTATTGATCACACTGATAACTTCGCACTAAGAGCAAGGATTAATCAGCGCGAGTTCTTACTCGCATTCAAATCAGAGTTAAAAAGAATCGAATCAGACTGGCACAAAGGACCTCGCTGAATATTATTCAGTGGAGCGCTCTGTCTGATCCGAAGCCGGTCGATCACCGTAACGAGAATCAACATCATTCCACAATCAAAGATTTTCACGACAAACGAATCGAGAATTCGCGCTCGGCGGAACATTTTATCTGCGAACTCAACTACGATAAAATAATGATCGCATATTTTTTTAGTTCCGCTTCGCGAGAGTAGTTGGTTTCGTTTTTATTGTTAGATGGTTTTTGAACAGGGAAATGGGCAAGTGGCTCGTGTGATGGAACGTAATAAGCCAGCCTCCTATGGACGTTACCGCATTACCGATCGAGAAGTGTCTTGCCGGTCTATGAGATAAAATTCAAACTACCTAAGTAAATATTTACAACCACAGGCGCTAGATAACATCTCAATGCATTACCATATGAACCGAAAGACGTCCACTGCTGGACAAAGGCGTACCTAGAGATGGCCATGACGATCGGTCCTGCGCTGCCCTCATCCAACCACCTTAGCAGTGGGAGGCTCATTTGCACCCGATGCCGGCTAGGTAAATGAGACTTGACATCTTATTATTAGTCTCAAGGCGACGAGCGCAGTTTTAGTGCTGCTCAGAATTTTTGGATTTATCAATAATCCTGAGCGATACTGCATTGTAATGGGCAGGGCGTATCAATTACCATCAGCTGAACATCTTACTCGTCTCTTACCTTATTTAAAAAGAAAACTATGCGGTCTTGACCAGATCATTGATCTATCTTGTCGGGACCTTCCAACACAGCCTTGCTGAACCCGGGTCTTCTTAGCACCGTGGCCACCACGAGCGGGGCCGCCGGGGACTGGGGGCTTTACAGTGTCTGTCATTTTTCGTTTTGGGGGGGGTTTTGCCGTTATAGCCACGCTTGGTAAGCGGGTTGGCGATCGAAGTAGATGGTGATGCTCTCTCGGAAGGATGCTGACACCCATGACGAGATGGGGTGGTGCTATTCTGGTGCGAAACCACACGTACAATCTTTTAGTATATCAGGGTTAAATGAGCTGTGATTGGTGTCACAGGGCTAAAGTACTCTACAACATAGATAGTTTTGTCGTTAGATAATACTTAGATCGAATTGTCACCTATAAGAAAACTGTTTACCCGAGACATTAAATACAAAATAAGAACACCAGCTCATAGATATAGGGCCTAGTTCAATTCCAGACTTCATTATTTCATTTCATTTCAAATTAATTTAGAAATTGAAATATGATTGTATTCGTTCATTGGATATTTCGGTCTCAGTTTATGAACATTTCTAACAGTAGGCCCTCAGGTAAAGATTCGAACGGCGGCGTACTTTATTCAGATGTTTTAATAATTGAATTTAGTTTTATAGTTATTTATGCAACTGTTGTGTAATAAGGGGTATTAAAACACGAATGTGGGTTTATCACACGAGGCGAAGCCGAGAGAGATAATAGTATGACATGAGTGTTTTAATACCTAATTATCAACAGTTGCATACAAGACTTTATCTACACCCAGAATATAATTCCTTTAAAAGATTCTGAAACAGGTTGATTACTGCTAACATTAAAACAGCCAGCCGTCCTAGTAGTAACCTAATATCATCCATTACTGATTATATACAAATAAACGCAAGAATTATTTATTTTAGTAGTAATTTACATTTTGTATAGTGCAATTATTAAAATTCACTTGAATATTTTGTTCTTTTGCAGTGTTTTAAATATCCGGCGGTGTGCTGTCAAAACTTGAATCGCTCATTTTTTCAATAAAAATGGTTTATTACGACATTGGGTGTTTTAATGTTGGTAATAAGCTAACTGTTTCAGAATCTTTAATAGAAAATTTAAAGCATGGGTGTAGAAAAAGTAACTAATATATAAAGTATGTATTATTTAATTGTAAGTATATAAGACTGTTTAGCGTTTTGTTTCTCTACGAATGATAAAAAATAAATATTATATTTATTGAGTAATCCTATTACATACAATTAATTATTTATTGCAAAAGCAACATCAGGTAGGTCTGTTGCAGACTGACATATTTAATAAAATACTTATAATTTGTAAAAAAAAACTTTAACATTGTTTTTCTATCAGCCAGTATTTGAAAAATCTATTATTAATTTTATATAATAAGCATATACTGGTACCTAATATAAATGGCTGAATGAACGACCGAGTTGTACGTTTACATTAGGGAAACAATTGGTCTGTGTCCGCTAAAGCTTTTACGAAATAATGCGTCGTGTGGAGCACAGCGGGCTTTCAACGTAGTTTTATATTAGATTATTTATATTGTAATACTAGTCGGTCATATACAAAGAACAAAAGACGAAAGATGGTCCAAAGTAGTAACGAACTGGTACCCTATAAATAGGAAACGAAATCGAGGCAGGCCTAATAGGAGATGGAGCGATGACATAGTAGAAACAACTGGAAAGATGTGGACAAGAATTGCAAGAGACAGGAACAAGTGGAAATCAATGGAGGAGGCTTTTACCGCTAAAGGCGGTCCTTATGTCGAAATTAATAACTAATTATACTAACAAAATTGGTATTTTTAATTAAAACAGTGAAATACTAACACATACTAACAAATACAATTTATAAGTAAATATCTTAATGTATAGATGTAAGGAAATAAAGCTATAAATAAATAAATAAACTTGTCGGTCATCCTGATCTTGTTCAGGCCGATTTTGATAATGTCCTGCTCTATTTAACTGCAGTTTATGGCTATGGTTGGAAAAGCGGCAAGTTCAGTATTGCCCTGTTTCACTGCGACGATTAGAATGTTTGCTCATATTTTTAGGACCTAGGTTTTAAATAGAGCGAATAGCCCGGCGGCAACACTCTTGTCGTACTCCTGTGGTTCTGCAATAACAGAAGTTTAAGAGATGTCTTGCCGGAATTCAACATTAAATGAAATCATAAAGTGACCGGGGTAAATATTTCTTGCGATTCGCGCTATTCCCCGAAACATCTTGCGTACCTTATACGAACGGTTGTGCCTTTGAATGTAATACGATTGGTAGTCTTACAGTCATTGTATGAAACGTGCAGTCAATCACAGCTTGACAGATGACGACAAGAGGCTGTTTTAGGTTATTACCTATCAATCCTTAGTTTAACTTACTAGAGGTAGACAAATCTATCGTTTTAGGCTTACTTACATTTCAATAACCTATCGACATAAAGCATTGGACTATAACTATATTAGACATAGCTATGATAAGATCTTGTCATTATACGGTGACAGCAATGTATCCGTAACTAAAGATACGTTATTGAAAACGGCCGTTAATAGAAATCAAAAGTTTCAAACTAAGTCAAATTATACTTCGTGGCCAATCGCGATTACCAGTTATTACTAATATTTCAAACTTTTGTCAAATGACTGCGTGTTTAATACTAAACTAAATTTCAATTTTTACTGAGGCAATCCCGCCTCTTCTTACGTAGTATTTACATTTTCCTTGGTTTTTTATTCAACCAATTAACTGATATTGTATATTAAATAATATTATTATTTCCGTCTTTCGTACGGCATAATTAAATAGGCACTTAAGTATGTACCTAATATTTTATAAAATCTACTTAATTGAATTTAATCAAGAATATTTCTAAAATAATTATTCTTTATAAATAGTGACTGACTGACATAAATTATTTAAGCATATAATAATAAACTCAGAATAACTAGAAAAATATTCGTGTTACCATTAAAGCGCCATCTTGTTGGTTGCCTCTAAAGTATTACCAATCTCGGATCACATACTGAGTTTCTTTTCATTTTATTCCAAGAAGGTTTATCAAAAAAACACAGATGGCGCTTATTAAGTAAAACCGAAGTATAACTCCTTTCAAAGTTATTAATTTAATAGTTGCTATGCAGCAAGAAAATGCCAACTATGGTGTAAGGATTTCCTACTTATAAAATAAGACAGCATTCATTAATTTTTAGAAATTAACTTGTCTATTGCTAGCCACATAACATTTGGTTTAAAGTATTAATTAGTTATGCTTTAATATTTTAACTTGTAATTAAGGAAACATCTTAAAATAATACTGATAATTAAAAGTATTATATATAGTATAAAAAAAGTAATTTACCTTTATTGTTACACCATCACAAAAGCTTGCTTCCCAGAAGTCCTCAATATTCTCCGGAAAGTCAGATTCCTGACCTGGGTTAGGACTCAAAGCTTCCACTCTCTCCTTAAAAACAAATATCAGTCCACCATCTACTTCATCAGGTCTCCAAGCACCACACATTGTAGCCACTGTGCGAGTAAGAGGCTCGTTCACTTCCATTTTCATTTTTTTCACAGGTAGATGTTCAACTTTCAAATCATTCATTACCTTAAGATTACTATTAGACATATTAGAAAATTTTAGAAAAGATATTTTTGTTTTCAAAATGTATGAATAAATTTTATTTAAAGCTTTAAAATATTTATTCATAAGTGAGTTATGACTTAGGCAAGAAAATCTGCTAAATGCTTGTGTAAAATTTTAATTTTATATCAGAAATATGCATAATACTATTTATTATGATATTTTAATGTATTTGCTATGATTAATACTAAGTCTAGATAAATAAACAACTTGCTATGGCCGAAAAAAAGTTTATATTATTTAAAAAAATAGTACACTACTATTTTAACCTCACACGCAACAGTTTAACACAAATTCACTAGATTTTTTACACAGAAAGTAATTAGAAACACAAATTGAAACTGAATACACAAAACCAAACAAAATTAGAGGTTAGAATATTTACCGCTCACAACTCACAATGCTTGTGTTTACCAGCTGTTTGTCAATGTCATTTAGGATGAATGTCATAATATGACAAAAGTAGTCCGACAGTCTAGCTGCCATAGATAAAGAAACCTTAAGATTTTTAGGGAGCACACAAAAAATGCACTGTTGCAAAAAATAATTATTGTACATTAAACACTATTTTTAACGGGACAACAGAACTTAAGAAATTATATGAGATGTTAGAGTATGAAATTGCTGTTTGAAATATTGTGTGCTTACACTGGTTTCTACACACATCACACGCGTAATCACTGCAACATCGGGGACATATCCCTGGTTTCACCAAGATTCTGAGATGGTAGTTCGTATTGCTTCATGAGAAGAAATAAGCTAATGACGATAGAAAGATATCAGATCTGGTAATGTAGGGTGTCTTGTAGAGTTTGAATGATTTTTCGAGCTGTGTGAGGTATCATGGAGTGGTAATGTCGATTATCGGTTTGGATTAATTGACGAGTCAGGACTGGCTCAGTACGAGTTTCGCCATCATACTTCCAAGTTCAATTGATAGTAACATGCTGTTAATGCTTGTCAGGTTATGAGAAAGCTGTAGTGAATTACACCATGACATGAATATGAAACAGCTATCATAAATTTTCGATAATTAAACTTCGTTTCTTAAATTGTTTCAGTGTTTGACCTGGAGCCTGCCATTGCGATGTTCGCGTGCAATCGACCTGTAGAATCCATCTTTTATCACAAGTCACAATTCAACTCGAAATTTCCTCATTTCTGTGCCAGTTTCGTATGGTAGTATTGTTATTATTTATGGTAAAGCGAACATCAACGCGTGCCTCTGAACCTCTGAACTTGCGTCACCTCTGAAGGCCAGCCAAATTATGGGGCAACAATTTTTCAAGCCTTTTTATTTTACCGAATCGATGCAAATTATATACTTATAATTTTTGTGGGTATGCTAACATGGAACCATATTCTGCTCATAATATCAAAGTTTTTGTTTTTCTTTAAGAAAAACTTATTGAAAAATACTTCTTACGAATTAATGGATTATAATGATAATAAAGCTTTTGTCTTATAGTATTTAAATGATTATGGATTTTTAACAAAATACTTTTCTTGTAATTAGAGGTACTTTGGCAATACTCTATAGTATATTAATATAAAACACAAAATGGCATGAGAAATTTTATTCCTCAGCAACAACAACTCATAAAGGTCTTGAAGAGGAACATACACGGGCAGGATACACGCGAAGAACGAGTGGGTCATCACTAGTACTATGTAATAACTTATACATTTATTATAATATTATGTATGTATCTAGTTGAGCAATTAATAGCAGCCTTCGTCATATCAGTTTTGTCATTGATTAAACCCCGTCACGTGATTGGCCTAAGAATACCTCATCAGTTGCTATGCTGTTCTCAAACTATTTTCGAGTGAAACAATGCTAAATAGATGTGAGCGACACGACAATAGCGTTGAAATCGCGAGCTGTCAATATGACACATGTCAATCCGATGTCTTACCACTGTGTGTGATTGAATTACCCGATCAAAATGTGTTTATTAACTTAATAAAGCAATTAAAGACTAATAATTTAATAAAAAAAATATTTATCTAAATAGATTAATCACACGAGTTACTAATTAGTTAAGCTAGGTAGTTAGTAATTTATTTTCATTAACTTACTAAGTTACTTATTTTCATTAAGTAATTTATTTTCATTAACTTACTTACTACTTAAATAAGAACGTAAGTATCTAAATTTACTGAAAAGGACAATAAATAGTAACAATTATCGCGACGAGTCTTACTAAGGCCTTCTTGGGAAAAGAATACCATTCGAGGTATATTTTTTTAATAACACGGTTAATACTGGGTGGGCTGTCGCATAAATTAAAAAATATATTATAATAATTTATTAGCCTAAAACAAAATGCTATATTAACAAGGATTCTTTATTTATGTATATTCTATAAGAAATTTATATTTTTCAATCTATTATATAATTTCACGTCATAATGTCGGAAATTGTTTAGAGTTTTTTCACACTTATCAGAGAAAAATGACAATACAAATTTTTATATGATGGCTTTTCAGCTAGCTTAGATCATATATAGAAGCGTATTAAATTTTTTATGTACATTACACACATTACATAATATTCAATATTTCACAGAAAAAACAGAAAAAATTGCTGACAGCCAGCTTTTCGAGCTTATTTACATGTTAAACGCGTTTAGAAAAATGTTTTTGGTAATCGGAAATTCCAATGATAAAAATTTGAATGATAAAGGAAGAAAAACAATTACACACACATGCTACGAATTGTGTCGTGTTTGAGAGTTACAGAGTTCAAACCTATTTTGTTTTATTTTTTTATTTAGACTGTTTCTGTTAAAAGGTAAGCTTAAGTACTTACCTACTAATTACATAGGTAAAAAAATCAGCAAATGAGTGAAAATAAAAAAATATGAATGTTTTATATATGTCCTTATTCCTTGTGGGACACCACTGCATGCTTTATATTTATTACCATGCGGGATGTGATGAACTTTGAATGAATTTATGGATAAAATATGCAATGTTGCGTATATATTTCATAAGTAATGTAAAAAAAGCGCGTACACATTCCTTAAAGGCCGGCAACGCACCTATGATTCCTCTGGTGTTGCAAGTGATTGTGGGCGGCGGTGATCACTTAACAACAAATGACCCGTACGCTCGTTTGTCCTCCTATTCCATAACAAAGTGTAGCTGTACCTACAACCAATAACATCAATTAATACAAATGTCTAATATCTATAGTGCCACAAACTTATCTGGCCCGGTGGCCAAAAGTAGAACTAACGTCGCCATTTTGTAATGTCAATCAGCCTGTTATTCCATGACATTCCCACCATTGATTGTTTGTTCCGTGTGTTTATTTTTCTTTTTGTGGTTTTAATAAGTGAAAAATGCCAAAAGCTTTAAAAAGTGATGCGAGGAACGTTATATTACAAGTTGTGAATTATATGAAGGTAGAAAAACGCCTTCAGGCACCAATTATATCCTTCGATAAGTTGTATGAACGCGTTGCTGCTGCCACAGGTTAGTGTTGTCAGCTTTTAAAAAAATACCACCACACACTTTAAATCAAAATACATATTTTTAAATATTATTTATTTACTTTTTGTTATTCCTATTGTAGGTGTCGGGGAGTGATTTGTAAGAAAACTTGTAAAAGAAAAAGAGCAAGCAGATGAAACTGGAACAAAGATTTCCACTCCAGGGAAGAAAAGGAAAAGGACTAAAGGCAAAATTGAAGTGGACAATTTTGACCTCGGTGTCATTAGAAGAAAAATTCATGACTTCTACAGCATGCGCAAAGAAATTCCCACATTAGCAAAGTTGTTAAATGTGCTCCAAGAAGACATTGATTTTAAAGGGAGTCGTGAAACACTCCGAAAAATACTCACTAAAATTGGATCTCGTTATAAGAAATCAAAATCTAATCGAAAAGTACTAATTGAACGTAATGACATATCAGCATGGAGAGCTAATTATCTACAAAAAATTTATGAAAATGAATGCGGTGAAAAAAAAACCAGTCATATTTTTGGACGAGACTTATATTCATTCGTCTCATACAGCTGGACGCTGCTGGCAAAGTGATGAAGTTGATGGTGTGCTTAATCCAGTCTCGAAAGGAAACAGATCAATAATTGTTCATGCGGGAGGACAAGCTGGCTTTGTCGAGAATGCATTATTAGTTTTTCAATCAAATACAAAAAGCGGTGATTATCACGATGAAATGAATAGTACAAATTTCAAAAAATGGGTGACTGATAGACTTCTACAAAATCTACATCGGCCAACAATCATAATGGATAATGCCCCATATCATAGTATTTCTATAAACAAATGCCCTAATTCAAATTATAAAAAGGCTGATATGCAAAAATGGCTGTCAGAAAACAATGTTGAATTTAGTGAACATTTCACAAAACCGCAACTCTACGAATTAATTAAAAGGCACAAACCAAAACCTATTTACGAAATAGATGAATTATTGAAAAGTAATGGACACAGCGTGTTAAGGTACCATACCATTGCGATTTAAATGCAATCGAAATGATTTGGAGCTCTATGAAAAGAAATGTAGCAGATCAGAATATTGGTAGATCAAATTCTGAAATGCCTACATTGATTGCAGAAGCTTTTGATAAAATAACAGTTACGGAATGGCAAAAGCATTGCAATCATGTAAAAAAAATTGAAAACGAGTATCGAAAAAGGGATGGATACTTAGACGAGGCTTTATTATTAATTTAGGTAGTGATAGTGAAAGTGAAAGTAGTGACTGATGATAATGAAATGACTTATGAATTAAACAATTCCGGTGATATACGAATACCTGGAATATCTCCGTTAGAGAACACTCGTTCATACATTTTATGTAAATGATCATAATTATTGTATAAAAATAAAAAGATTTTTAATGGCACTATTTGTTTACTTTTTAGTGAAGTAACATTTATGTTACATTAGGCGTGTTCAGGGTGTCACTATTAACGCTACTTTTGCTATTATCTGTCAGATGCGTGAATAAAAAATAGCGAAAGAAAGCGAAAGTAGTGAAAACCGTGACACCCTGAACACCTCTAATATGTGCATATTATTTTTACCCACTTTATTGCAAAAAATATTTACTAGCAACACTAAATGCGATAACAGCGACGCTGCCAGCGGGCCAGATAAGTTTGCGAGACTGTAACTTGTAACGTAATTAATACCTTCGTAGCATTATAGATCGTAGAAATATAAATCGTGCATATTAACTGTAATAAGCGTATGCCGAAAGAATCGTTCTAAAAACAACATATTATTTATTTTTATATATATATTTATAAACCGTAATATTAGCTCTTATAAGAACCATTTCGTTATGCTGTACATCAACTCATAGAATCATGCAGATCACCAGTAGTCATCTCATCGAAGTACAGGCATCGTCACGTTCTCTCGAAGACCGCAGATATACTCACGTGATCAGTCATATGCTCCGCGATACACAACCTCACAGCAAGGCCGAGCGTACTCTACTAAAGCGTCGCGGCGTCGATCACTATTCATTCAATTTTAATCAATGAGCGACAGAGTGGGTTTTCAATGCTCATTGACATCGGATGATCGAGGATCGAAGCGAGTTTACACAAGCGCTCGCTGGCCGGCTTACTACGATAGCATTAGTTTTAGAGCGAGATAGAACACATTATATTATTCTCAATTCTTATTGAATGAAACGTTTAACTATTGGTCAAAATGTAAGCTTTAGTATTGGTGTGTATTTTCTAAATATTTTTAAACTTATAATTGGTTAACTAGTTTTAAGGATTTTGTATATATATCATGTAACTGAAGTAAAATATATCTTCCACATATTCCTCGCAGTCTTTATACTACTCAAGCAGTTGTTTTATTTAATCTCCAAACGCTCAGACTCTAAAAAAGCACCAAGAGAGGGCGGCGGGGGAAGAATCTTATACAAAATGCAAATAGCCGGTTAGAGTAACGTATTACACAGGAAGGTGCGCGTTATAACACACTACACATTATATATTACTATATATTTTTACAACAGTATAGCACATTATAAAATTTGCCACTAGGCTGTTATAATTATATTATTTCCGTAGTGTTAAAATTAGTTTGAAATTTAATTACATCGCCATCTATGTACCCGAGCGGAAAGTGGTGCGTATCTTTTATTAAATTAAAATTTTGTAAATTTAATGTTTTTTAACAGATGGCCCTTTTTTTAATTAGCTTTAGTAAGTTCTTTGTAATCAAAGTAATGTGAACACTTCGCATATCATAATAAAAGCTATTTTTACTTGCGACGATTAAATATAAAATTATAACAATGTTGTTTTAGATTGAAAAGTATTGTGAACACTCTTGCTTTTTTTTTCGAGAGGAGTAAAGTACATTTACGCATTGAAGACCACGAAAAGGGGCCCATATGTCGGGCTCGGGTGTATACATCCCCTACCGACTAAAAAAACTCCTCTGTGCTGATAGCCCTGAAGGCTTTTACAGCGAAGCCGGGCGGGGGCCTTGAAAATGTAGCTCATAGGCGCGGGGCGTCTTGGAAGGAGACTCGAACCTCGGACCGCCTGCTAACTAGGCTGGATGGAGAGAAGATCACTAACGATCTAATATATCTGTTAGTCCAGTGGACTCAAGGTTTGAAGAGACTTCGCACTCGCTGGCGAGTGCGGTGATATATGTATGTAAATATGTGTAAGTGTTTGTAACTGTGTGACTATATGTGTGTAGTGTTATTGTAGGTGTGTGATTTGTGATGTGAGTGTGAGTGGTGTTAAACGATTACAGGACGAGGACTATCTCGTCGGGCATCTATCAAAGTGTGTGAATCGTATTATAGTAGGTTGCGGCCGCTGGAAATCGTCAAAGTGACGAGTGGCAGCGGTTTGATGTACATGGCCGCGCCTACGTCTTCGAGGGCGGTGTGGTTGGTTTGGTGTCGGTGTCGGTGATGGTGTTGGTGTTGGTGCCGCGTTCGCGATCGTAATATAGTCGTCCGGGTCGACTAGTACGTGTCGAGGTCACCTCTGTTTGTTCAGACTGTGGTCTAGAAGAGTGTAAGCCCACTCTTGCTATAAACATTAGACTTAGAGCAATTTCTACTTGCGATGAGACGAAGATAAATAACATTTTGGATGAAACAACACTTTCATTCATTAAATTTCCGACGAGAATCATTTACAAATTTGCGAGTTTTTATATTGACAAACTTTTATTTGTGTTTAGAAGATTATTATTATCATATTGAAGTAAAATTTTTGTAAAAACTATAGTGTGGGATAGTAAATTAGATGGCTATGTGTAATATATTGTAAAATATGTCTTGAGTTTTTTTATGTAAATAGATAGTATTAGTGTAAAAATAAAAGTTTTGTGAATAGTGTAGATATACGTTTAAAAGATTGTACTGTGTAGGTAAAAAAAGCTTTCTAAAAAGCACAACAAAAAAATACCATCTAACTGGCTAGCACCTACTTAGTGTTAAAGTAATTATTCCTCTTTAAATAACACTAAATAACTGCGAACCGCAACAACAACAAGCGTAAATAATTCCGATTAAAATTTATAACATCTAATATATATTATAACAGTTTACAACAACAGTTAGAAAAATTGAAAAATTATAACAGTTTAGCCCACCTCTTAATGTATTTTATTTACGCTGTAGATAAGTCCCGAGTTCAACACTAGATGCCGTTGCCAGTCTTACTATGTTGGTTGAAAAAAAAAGTACTGAAATGTTGAAAAAGGTTACAATATAAACTCATATAACTAATATAGTTTTAAAACACAACGATAATATCAACCAAAATAACATTATTTCACAAAAGATAACTAGTTTGAGTTAAGGACTAAGCTGTTAATGACGCTGCGTCATCTTCTAATAGTTTATTCAGCTGTTCTGTTCCCAGTCTATTCTGATTCCATCATGTCGCTGACTTGGCAATTCAGCAAACAAGTCTCTCTTTCAATGACATAATCTACCTATTAGAAATTGTACTGGATATTTATACAAATTAGCTTGGACTAGAAAATAAGGTGTAGGTACGTCATAAATAATAAATGCACATTATTTTTATTTTTGGCTCTTGTAAAAATACCATAAAAAATGTTCATTATATTATTTCACATAATATATTTATTTATTATAATCTTTATATTATTATATTAATAGCAGCCAGAATAAGTAATCAAAATAAGTATACATTTAAGGAAAGTGTGGGCAAGTCGGTCGCGGGAGACCTCGTAGTCCTTAGCACCTGGTACCGGCGAGCAGTTTGAAAAGAGTAATGAATGTAGATGAACCGCGTCAGGTTTGTAATGATAGAAGCAAGTGGCATTCTATTGTCTCTGTCTACCCCGACGGGAAATAGGCGGGAGTGTGAGTATGTCTGTGTGATAATAACAGAATGTTCAACTTTTTATAAAGTGACTTCACGCTGAGGCAGATACTTCAAAAATCACTAATGCTAATCCCGTTTGTCTACTGACGTCACGCTGACGTTACACGTAATGGTTCCATCCTCGTTTCATTGCGCGAAGGCTTAACGAGACGGTTTTTACAAAAGTTTATCTGTTCTTCTCAGGTCTGAGGTGTGCCAAAACGATTTTTGAATTACTGGTAATTTTTGACGTTCAGTGAGTGATATTAAAATCCTATTTTGAATAAAAGTATATTTTGTTTTTGAGCGTAAAATATGCTTCTACTCTACAATTTTTTTTTTAAATTTTACTAATTAAATTTTTCAAATTTAAATAAGTAAGTATTGATTCATGACACAACTATCATACCACATACGTTATAAAATTAACAAAATAATAAGAATACCTCACAAAATGCCACTAGCTCAGCATAATAGGAATTGAGATCAGGGTAACCAATTCCAATACTGATATTTGGTAGGTAAATACCAAGTCGACTTGTTGACAGTATCCGTGGACAACACAACCTTTTTTTGGAGAGGAGGAAATACGTTTATGTATTGAAAACCCCGAAACGGTCGCCCATATGTCGGGCTCGCTTGTGACACCCTCTACCGACTAAAAAGCTCCTCTATGCTGTCAGCTTTAAAGGCTTTAACAGAGACATAGGACGTAATGAATCTATAACTTAATAGTAAAAATAAAGCCATTTTCATTATTATCACAGGTGGAGTTTTTAATCATCAATTACATAATATTTTACCGCCATCTTACTGAGCAAATGTTGCGCCATTCTGAAGATTGTTCCAAGTTGATTATATCCGTCGAGTGTTGACATCTGTAAAATATCAACTATGTCATAAATGATCCAGTGGACGTAACAAATGAAACATCTTAAAACTTGCTACATTTGTATGGCTCTTAAAGCAGCGAGTTTCACTACACAAGATTCACTATACATTTGAAATTATGTATTTGATTTGGACATTTGTTAGCTTTGAGCACACTCTCAACTTAAACGACGGTAACGTATTTCTTGGCACACGGGCATATAATAATAATAATATAATAATACTGACACACTTTTACACACTATCGTTGTCTTGTCTATGGGTTCAAGACAACAATATATTTAATACAATATACTTACTTACGGCCGTTCCAAATATACTATCTACAGATAAAGATAAATTACTACATTATACTGTCAGTAATTAGCTGTCCATTATCTGAAGCTGTCCCAATATACCCGATAAGTCATTCTTATCGCCTTATATTGCGACGCGTGAATTGCAATTTCCATACAAAATTCTATCCCTGGTAAGCTATACGTCATCCCATTGACAGATAGCGCGACGGATAAGGTAAGTTACCGTCGATAAGTTTATTGTGACAGATAAGTCAACGATAGTTACGATTTTTATCTCAAGTAAGAGATAGACTGAATATTGAGAACGGCTGTTAAACTTAAATGAGCTTCCTTGTGCGGTGTTTCCGGGACGATACGACATGGGTACCTTCAAGAAAAGCGCGTACACCTTCCTTAAAGGCCGGCAACGCTCTTGTGATTCCTCTGGTGTTGCAGGAGAGTGTGGGCGGCGGTGATCACTTAACACCAGGTGACACGTACGCTCGTTTGTCCTCCTAATCCATAAAAAAAAAAACTACATAAATACATATAAATATCCATGACTCAGAACCAAATATAAATATACTTAGGCGGTTACCTCACCACTTCCCGTGAGCCTCTTGCCCGTTTGCCTCCTCATATAAAAAACAGGTAAGCAATAATATCTACCATCTGGTATAACCCAATTCTTATCTGTTATTAAGACTTTAATCATACAACTTTTTAACTTTAATGATATCTTTACATTGCTGGCTAGCTGATTTTATTATATGCAAACTAATTTTAATGATATTAGCGAGAATATACCACAATTTTAGGCAGGACTTTTTTATTTTCCTTTGTATACAATAATAATTCTGTGAGTAGTAGAAATTTTTTTTCACATAAATTTAATTACTTACATAATATTTATTATTTATATAATACATAATAATAATGTTTACAGGATGTACAAATATCGCTACTAGAAAGTGTACCAGGTATATTTCCTTTTAAATAACTAGGCTGATTCGTTGGCCGAAATAAATGCCAGTGTAGCTCTAGTGAGACGCGCACAACAGAAAGTATATACAAATATGTATATTATATATATTTTTAAATTTTTACATACACAAAAAGAATATACATGAGTCATGGATGTTTATATGTATTTGTGTATGTTTATGTAAGTATATTGTATTAAATATATCGTTGTCTTGTACTCATAGTACAGGCTAATGCCTAGTTTGGGGCAAGATAATTTGTGTAAGAGTGTCAATATTATATTATATATATATTATACATAAATTATGTAATACATTAATTGTTCATCCCTCTAGTGCAACAAATCATCATCAAACTTTACAAAGAATAAAGATACAAGACTCCCCGAGACATTCTGTCATCGGCAGTCGAATCATCTAATATATAAAATTCTCGTGTCATGGTGTTAAACTTTGAACTCCTCCGAAACGGCTTGACCGATCCTTATGAAATTTTATTTTCATCCCCCTTAATGTTAAGGGTGGTCCACACGAATTATTTTTTTAATTTTTTTGACATTTCTTTTTAAATTTGTTTGATTATGAGTACGCATTAAAAATACATACAACTTCAAATTTTCACCCATCTACGATCAACAGTTACTTTTGTATCGCGATTTAAATATCAGCAATACAACGTTTGCTGGGACAGCTAGTATAATATAAAATATCTCTACTATTCTATATTTCACGACCTTTCATTTCATACTTACAAACCAGTGTTGTAATTTCACGAATTTTCGATTACGCTAGTTTCATGGCCTTATGCACAAGAAATACTTTCTAACTAAAGACAGTGAAAAACGTTTGTATTAGTGTTACTTTTTCTCCGCTATATGTCATAGACAATCCTTGTTTTGAGAGACACTGTCCACTCTGACATCACATTGTAGATGAATGTTGAAGCTTTCACAATACCTAGACAATCATTTATCTTGTTGGTATTTGTCCATATATGTTCTTATTATAATGTAATGATCAGTTTGGTTTTAATCAAGTGACGCGCTTGGTTATAGCCAAATCAATGATATAATTATTTAAATATTGTCAATAGTTAATTATACAAATGATTTAAGTTCTTTAGTGTTAATTCCGCCAATATTTGTTTTTAAAACAATTCGACACGTGTTTCGTCCATACACGAGGCACCCTCAGGAAGTGTTGTCTCGCCAAAATCATGCACGAGACTTGTCTCACGAGAATGTCTCGTGCCAGATTTAAAATACGATGTTACTTAAGAAGAGTTTTTGGCCATTCTTTCGATTGGCATTATAAAAGTAGGGGTGTTTTTTTTTACATTTCAGTCGGTTCGATTCCCAGACGAGGCAAGTATTTTTTAAAAAAACTTTGAATGCAGAAGTACTAACTTTTAAAAATAACATAAAGTCTTCTTTCAGTAAAATAGCCTATCTTCGATATTTAAGGTATTTTCCCTTCATGTCCCATAACTTTGGGATAGCCTGTATATAATTGTCATAATGTGACGTTGTATAAAAACAAAGAATCTGGAAAAATATAATAAGCTTCGACCACAATACAAGTAATAGAATACTATACTGTGTGTCGACTGCTTTGTTATCTCAAGTTAAACTTAAATTAGTACATTACGCAATCACTCCAGTTGTTTAAAATATTCTTGATCAATAAGCAGCAATGTAGAACATTTATTCAGTAAATACGTATGCTGAATATAGAACCCGTTTCGGGCAGTGACAGTTGACGCACGACTTATGAGAAAAGTGTGCTAACATTGTCTTTAACACTTTTGCCGTTTCGCGATCAGACTGCGAATCACGGACCCGTATAAGTACCATTGGACAGGGTATTCCATATGTTTGACAGTAATTTTTTTGAAGCGCCATTCGCGAGCGTCCAGAGAACTAATTTTGACGTATAAAACAAACAGATGCGAAGGAATGTACAATACTCTGAAGAATTTTTGCATTTTGAATTAATTTAATTTGTTTTCCGTGTTATAAATAACAATATACTTCAAGAAACAACGTTATAAAATACACTTTTTTTTTGTAAATAGTTTCCCACCATCTATCGATGTTTGCTGAGGTTGTCATCACTAGTTTTAGTACCGCAGACTCTCGCTACATCGCCAACAGCGCCAAAATGGAGAATACCAAACAGGCACAAAAGCACTTTGACAGCCGCCAGTCCAATGGTATATACCTAGTAGAGGTCAGTGCTGCGAATGATATGGGCTTATTTGTGCATAGAACGTCATAAGCTATGTGAATAAAAGTCTATCATACAAATCGCATGACATTTCAATTTACACTTTGTCTGTTGAACTATGTGCCCTGCCCAATGCCACATCAGTTTCGCAATCATTTGGACTATGTCGGTAACTTTGGTTCTCCTACAGATCTCCTAATTTCTGATACGATCTCGCAGGGAAACTCCGAGCGTAGGCCTCTCCATTGTCCTCTAAGCGACCTTTCTCATAAGGCCCATAGTTAGAGACCACGTCTGCGTAACGTAAGTCATCTCTGGCAACACACACTGGTTGAAAACCTTCGTCTTCAGACACCGTGGTGTGGTATGCGGAAGATAAAAATAAATATTTGTGAAGTAGGAAATTTGTGTTTTTCAAGAATGCTGAGGGGTACTGCCTTGTAGTGGGCAGGGCGTATCAATTACCGTCAACTGAACGTCCTGCTCGTCTAATGCCTTAATTTAATAAAAAAGGCCTTCCTACATTTAAAAGCCCAGTCCAGGGCAAAGCATATTTTAAAACTTATATAATATCATTTTGGAATACGAAACTCTCTCCATATAAATAATGCTGGTTGTGCACGCCATAGATCTACAAACTATTCGCAGCTTAACATCACAATAGGCAACTTTCAACAAGCCGTTCCGAATTAGCCACCGACGTAACTATCGGTCCGGGCGCCCACCTCACTCATAAATTAGCTGCTGCTTGGACTGTACAAGGGGTTGGTCTATTTCCATTATCCTACGATACGATTAATACAATTGGACCATTTGGACTAATTCAAATGTGTCATGGTACAATTTTTTTTATAAATTCTTACTTATTAGCGAGCATATTATTCTTGTTCATATATTAAATATGTAATACCTTTATAACTATATGACATTAATTAATAAGCAGACCGTGTCTGTACATTATTTTTTTTTGTTTTTCCAATACACAAATTATCTACATTGTACCTAGTATCGGAATACTGGGTCTCGAAATCTCGAGCGATTGCCAATTGCGCATCATTTGGAGGACAAAGCCAAATTCTTCGAAGGCTTCAAAGGCTTCGTAGAAACTGGGCGTCATAAATAGACCACGGCAATACTTTAAGCCGTCCCACATTCTAACGCTCTATAATGCGCAGGTCCGGCCTCATATAGAGTATTTCTGTCATCTCTGGTCTGCCGCATTTGACCGCGTGTAACGCAAAGCAGCTCAATTGTCGGGGACGCAGTGCTCTGTGAACGACTGGATCACTTAGCGTTGCGTAGAGACGTCTCTTCATTATGTGTCTTCTACCGCATTTTTAAAGGAGGGTGTATCGAAGAGCTGTTTCCCCTGATTCCTGCCGCCGAATTTTACCTTCGCACGAAACACCACAAATTAGGATATCATCGCATATCTCCACAGTGTGGTTTTCAAGAAGCTTTCTTCCACGTAGTACAAAGCTGTGAAATCCAATCCAAAGCTTCCTTGCGGTGTTTCCGGGACAATACGACATGGGTACCTTAAAAAAAGCGTGTATACCTTCCTTAACGGCTGGCAATGCTTTTGTGATTCCTCTGGTGTTGAAAAAGAATGTGGGTGGCGGTGATAACTTAGCACCAGGTCGAAGAGGGTGATACGACAAATGGGAGTTTTAGTGGTAAACGCGCAAACTTGAGTCTTCTGCGGGCTATGTTAGAGAAGGTTCAATTTACCCCGTTCCGCGTACCTTCTCAAGAGAAGACTCGATAGAAGACACAAGTTTCTCTCGGCATTGGTCGACGATTCCCAAGAGAGACCAAAATGGCTGATGTAAATAGCACCACAAATAAACAGTGTCGGAGATAGCATACAGCCTTGAGGCACTCCAGCGTTCACGGGTTTTGGGTTCGAGCAATAACCATTGATAACGTAACCTGAATGCTCCAGCCGGTTTCGAAGCTGGAGGTCTACTTGCAGGAAGCCCAAATGATAGAAGTTTTGTGCTATACACGATTAAAGGCCTACGCTCTATACAGGCTAGCTACCAGGCCATCTCCCTTGCTTTCGATAGCTGCCGCCCATCTATGTGTTAGTTATAACAGAAGATCGCCTGCTGACTGACCATGGCGAAAGCCGGCGACGGTCTCGAGTGTTGACCCTCTAGGTATCTCTATTTTGTTTGATTAACGGAAGTACCAAATATTTTTTAAGGGATGACTATTTCATTTATTTTTATTCAATGTAAACTTATACTTTTACTCGCGTTTCAATTATTTTATATTAATATTCATTTGCAAATAATATTTTTTAAGTCGTGTCGTGTCCGATAATGGAGAAGGTATATAAAGCATGGGCCATAGACTTTTAATCAATCTGCACGAGTGGTGCGGGAGTGCAAAAATGGCGGCAGGTTACTGCTGGACGCGGCCGCTTAATTAAAACCATAAGGAAAATTGTCCGTTTGTCTATTGTTACTTTTTGTCATTTTTGCTTGTTCACGATTTTCCCGGTTTGGATAACGGCTTTTTTGCGCCAATTAATACCCTGAATATTTCATCAAAAATAATTAATGCATTCTATATTAATTCTTTTTGATTTTATATATGCCGTAGTCTTTAGTGTCATGGACGGATGGATATGCCATGGACTAATTGTACAACATGGACCACCAGCATTTCTCAAAGAGCATTCGTTGTACTTACCACAGGACAGGATATGTTCAGCGAACCCCTTTGACGTCCGTGCTTTCGTATGTAGTCAGGCTGACGTGTCGACGACGCGTGACGCTATTAATTATTATTATATTATAGGTACTAGCTGACCCAGCAAACGTTGTATTGCCATATAAAGTAATAAAAAATTCATTAATTAAAATTTTTGGGGTATAAAAAATTGAGTACGACCGATTCAAATTCAAATTCAAACTCAAATATTTTAATCACAATAGGATGTGACATCGCTTATTGAAAGTAAAAAAACTACCACCCATTTCAAAATGAATGCATCAGGCCTAAGAAGAACGGGAGCAACAAACTCAGCAGGCTTTTCTTTTTCATCAGAAAAATATGTTGTTCCTACAATTAAAGTAAAATTAACAAAGTAACAAAGTAATATTGTACAATTAAACTTATTATTTAATAGCCTGAGGGCGGTCGCTCCATTCCCAATCTGTGGTATCATTAAGAAAGTCATTTATGTTATAGTAACATTAACCACATTAACATTACCACAAAAACGTTTTTTAACTATTCTTTTGAATAACGTAATACTTTTGTTTTGAACATTTTCTGGGATCCTGTTGTAAAAGCATATATTTAGGTACGTCGCCCCACAGCAATAATTTATACTTTTTAGTGCATTATATCTATTGTTTTGGAATAGTGTTTTTGAAGTCGGTTGTTTTTTGTTAATTTTTTTTTTCTTATATGTATTAAAATTACAGACGCGCTCATCTTATGATAATAATAATAACTTTATACATAATTATAGTCTCGCACTCTCAAACGAAAAGTCGCGTTCAAATTTTTTACTTACTAGATGCACCGCTAGATGTCACCTGTTGTGCAGATTTAACAATATCACATGAGTAACTAAATGCATGTGACTGTATTGTATGTATAACAGTTAGCATCTTTTAATAAATTCAGAACTAGATGGTGCTTATTTAAAAATAAGAAGTATTACATAAAAAGTCATTGGTGAACTATTAATTTATGTTATGCGTCTCCTCTCAAAATTTATGTGTTACGAGAACGATGGCTGATCCATGCGTTAACTCATGAACGGGTGCAGTTTGTGGTACCCAGGTTGACCTGCTATAGTTAATAAGTCATTGTATTTCTTGCATGCGATTACTAATTACTATGACAGTAATCACGACTATCATGTTCACGAAGCCTCCTTACACAAACAATGAATTCAAGCTCTAAAGGTTGATGCATCCAATATACGATAATTTATATTTATAAAGATTATTCTCGATTATTTTTTATGCCATATTTGATATTTAAAACGCTCTTAACTTTGAACACGATTCATATGCAGCACCTTACAAACTTTTTTTTTAATTTGTTATCTATACTAATATTATAAAGCTGCAGTGTTTGTTTGTTTGTTTGTTTGTTTGTTTGTTTTGTTAGGGATCCGTAATAAAATTGCTATTTTGTAACACAAGGTGTAAAATCGAAAACCTATCTTTGCGTGCGCTGCAAAAACTATTGACAATAGAACAAAATGATGTACAATATATATATAGGCAATATTTTATTACTTATAAAACTATCGCGTGAATTATACTTTATATGGCAAAACAACGTTTGCCGGGTCAGCTATTACTTATAAAACTATCGCGTGAATTATACTTTATATGGCAAAACAACGTTTGCCGGGTTAGCTAGTGATGTATAAAATACTCTGATTGATATACAACCGTTAGTGGCCGTTGAGTTTCTTGTATGTTCTTCTCACGAGCTCTTCTTTTTCGTACATAATGTGGGAGGTTCAGTAAAATAAAGGAAATATTTATAGTGATGATTCAAAAGCGTTTAGTAAAAGCCTAATTGAATTAATTTTATTTGACTTTGACTTTGAAGTACTGCCGATTTAACACTTTATTGAAAGTATCTTATTGTACCTTCTATAATATTTACTTTTCCGTTTATTTTCTTTTACTTTTACGTTTCCTGCGTTGACCGCGTTGACCCATTATATATCCTTTAAGTGTATCTAGCTAATAATCTATGTGTGTGAAATTTTTTATTGATATCCATTCAGGCATTGTGGCGTTATTGAGTAAGAAACTCTTCACCAGTGGGATGCACTTTGCACAGGATGCCGGCTAGATTAAGGGTATTACAACGGCGCCTATTTCTGCCGTAAAGCAGTATGTGTTTCGGTCTATCATCATTATCATCATCATCAGCTGGACAAAGGCCTCCCCCAAAGATTTCCACGACGATCGGTGCTGCGCTGCCCTCATACAACCTATTCCGACGATCTTGACCGCGATCTAGATCGTCGGTCCATCTTGTGGGGGGCCTATATATTGGGCAAATGAGACTTAACATCTTATGTCTCAAGCTGACTAGCGCAATTGTAGTGCCGCTTAGAATTTTTGGGTTTTTCAAGAATCCTGAGCAGCACTGCATTGTAATGGGTAGGGCGCATCAATTACCATCAGCTGAACGTCCTGCTCGTCTCTAAAATAGTCGTCGAAAAAATAATCGTCGAAAAAATAGAACATACACTTCAAAGACCTCTTCGATCTCAGGAACCTATTGCAGGTGCCCATGGGCCTCACTATCATGGTTTCCACTCTCCGTCAGATGAATTTTATCGAAATTATAAATCAAACATTTTGTCTTAGATAATTAATTATACGTCGAGATAAAGCTCTTGCTGCTAGACAACCGATGAAAACAGGCCAGGTGTATTACTTTAGTGTGCGTGACAACGTCTTACACTCGTGATTTGTATGCGTGCATTGCTCAAAATAGAGGTTAACTGTCAACCTCATTTTTTTTCGACCTTTTCACAGATGTCGCATTCTATCTAGACGCATAAATGATTTAAGCATTTTACGTTACCAACCTACCTAGAACACCTCTAGAGATTGGTAGAGAATCATATCTGCATGCGAGTCTTCATAGATACATACGAAATTTAATCTTCGCTAAATCGTTCCGTGTCTTGTTGCCAGAATTTACGGGAGAATTATTCAGTAGATTACGGGCGGTGTAATCTTTTTGATTGTTTTTTTTTAAGTATTTACATGGGCGTATTTGGATAAAGAATAATTGCTTAAGGCGAAGAATAAGCAGAAAACACGCAAACATGGTGATTTTAGACAAGTTTTACTTAGAACACTACTTAATCCTGTTACACATATCCTTAAGTCTTATTTGTAGGTTGCTAATGCTTGCTGTTGGTTATAGTTAAAATTGCGAAGCCTTTTTGAACTACCACATTTATTTGAAATTAAACAAGTTTTTTGGCATGGCGTGACGCATTTTTTTGGTACTTCTCTCAGAAAAGTTATTCTTATAGCTTGTACTTTTTTGTCTAGGTTCAATTATTCAGATTAGTAGTGAATATCGAGGACTGTAAGCATATAAACTGTTTTCCACGCAAGTATTTTGAAAATATTGGCTTTGTTACATAGATGGCGGGCCGGCAGCCGTGAACTCATATCGCTCAAGGTTGCTGGCATTTAGTGTCGCCTTAAGTAAAGCTTATTTTACGCTAAAATAATGTATTTTAAATTATTTCAACAGATTTGGTTCTTAATAGAACGCTCATTTATTTTTTTGTCATCCTTAACTAGCTCTTCATCTGTGTTCAAATCAAATACTAAGTAATTTTAAGGAATATTGGATTCAACTTCTTCTCTCTCAGAGCGCCATTTGTTTCCGAAGCGATAGTAGTATCTAGTAGTTATTAGAAATGACATCAATGAATTCTAAAGGAATCAATTTTAAGAAAATAAATGCCTTTTTACTTTTTTTTAAATTATATTATATTTGAAAAATTAACGCTTGTTTCTAAACTTTGACGATACCTTATCCTAGTAACTTATCTTTAACATTAGTCACTCATAGAAAAATTTAAAGAAATAAATATTATGACTGTTCATTGTCAGTACATTTATCAATAATTAATATACGTTCACAAAAATCGTCACCTTTTTGCTCTTAGCAGTGATTTTCATTATTATAACACTAGAAATAAGGGATTGCTTGTAACTAATTCTAGTAGGCTTCATAAGATACATAATAGCTTTAAGGGTAAATGTATACACTTTTATTATAAAGTCCCAGTCACTGTTCATGCATTAATTTAAATATTTTATTAAAAATTGGCTATGTTGTAAATCCTACTAATCTACACCTAAATACCACAGCTTGGGACTAGATTAGGATTATTTTATAGCAGTAACAATGACACTACAATATTGTATATTTCATTAAAAAGAGCGCAAAAAAAATGCTGGGACAGTTTCTTACGCCGCTTCTTTTATGTCTTTAATGATTAATATGCTAATTTTAAGAACATTTTTTATATATATATATATATATATATAAGAAGGCAAACAGGTAAGAAGCTGACTTGACGGAAAGGTAAGGTAACCGCCCATGGACAACCACAACACTACTGGTCAAGAGACATGAGACGATGATTACCAACCACCAGCCTACCCATACGTCATGCTTCACAAAAAGTAGTGTAAAAAAACTAATAAACACGCTTTGGTTGAAAAGATAACGGTTGAAATTTAAAATGAACATCAATTCCTGCCTTATCGACGATAAACGAAAAAAATTATATATAAATTCACAAAAATCAAATTAATGTATTGTCATCAGTCCTCGATAAATGTACGAGGTTTGAACGAAATCTAGCCGTTTAAAGTGCGTCAAAATCGCGCCCAAATGACCATGAGTGAAGCTAATAAAAAGCGTCTTATAAAATAATAAGAAAAGCCAGTTGACACTCTCTCAACATTCAACTCAACTACCAGGTAAGTTTTATAATACTACTCATGCAAACATTCACAAATAAAACTTGTTAAAAAGAACGAAAGAGTAAACAGTGAAAGTAAAACAAAAAGACAAATAAAGGTACACGCACATTGAATACACAGTTATGGAATTGTTGAATAAAAAATGACTATCGCCAAGCTTACTGCGATTGCGTGTTTCGTAAACGCGATACAGAACAATTGCTAGTCAATATTGCTAGATGTTATTCTGCAATACGATACAACTTAATTATTTAATACAATATGTGTGATAAGAGCTTAGACAAAAACCAAAATCTTTATCTTTTCTGGTTACAAAAACACCAGATGGAACAAATAATTTCTATCAACGTTCTCAGTAGTAATTCTATTTCAGCATTTCGATAGTAATGTTTATGCAAAGGTGCTTATTTAGGATGTCCTAAAGGATAATTTTTTGAGTAAACAGTTAGACATTGGCTTAATTATGTGTCTTCTGTTATACGTGTTCCGGTAGAGTCCTTCTGCTAGAGGTGTTCCGGGTTCGAATCCCGGTAGGTGTATTTATATGATGAATATGAATATAAATTGTTTCCGAGTCATGGATGTTAATTTGTATTTATGTATATTTAAGTAAGTATATTGTATTATATATATATCGTTGTCTTGCACCCATAGTACAGGCTATGCCTAGTTTGGGGCAAGATAATTTGTGTAAGAATGTGTTATTATTATTCTCTTTATTACAATTTAATCTTATTTTCTACATTTATATATATAACATATTTATTAAAACCAATATTACAAATATAAATATAAAAAATATAGTCCCGCCGGCGTTAGTTTACGACAATTCCGCCGGTGGTTAGGGCGACAGACTGAGGAACTTCCGCACGATGCGTGCCGTTCCCAAAACAGCTGCTTTCTGTAACTGACCCTTTATCCAGTTATTAAGTGAGAACTCTTGATATGATGGTCGAAGCTCTTTGCTATAAGACCGTTAACGGAAACGACTATTGGGACAATTATTGTTGAATCAATTATTACTATTATTATAATATTTAATGAGTATTCCTATAAGTAACCAAAGAACCAAGGTCATCCACATAGCCCAAATTATTGCGAAACTGAAGTAGCAGTAGCAGGGCACATAGTTCGACGGACAGATGGCCGGTGGGGCAGTAGTCTTCGAATGGCGACCACATACCGGAAGAAGCATTGTTGGTAGGATAACATCCTAACACCTGATGATCTGATGACACAAGATGGATCTGGTCAAGTTCACCGGAATACGTTGGGGTAGGGCAGCGCAGGACCGATCGACGTGGAGATGTTTTTCTATAAGTCTCCGAAGAGTTGATTAACCTTACTTCTGCCGCTACCTCCCATCATCGCACCTCATGCCCCAAACTAAAGTATCGCCGTCACATTTGGTTGTATGGTTTGAATACAGTAGTGTATAAGTAAGTAAGTATAACTTTTGAATGTACTTATTTGCGCGGTGTTTCCTTAACGGTTCAACATGGGCACCTTCAAAAAAACCTCGTACACCTATTTTAAAGGCTGGCAACGCTCCAGTGATACATACAACACCAGAGTGTTGCAAAAGAGTGGGTGCCGGTGGTTATTTGCAGATTATTTGCAGGTGACCGGTACTCTCGTTTGTTCTTCTATTCCTTAAGATTGTGATGGGCAGGGCGTATCAATTACCATCAGCTGAACGTCCTGCTCCTCTCGACCCTTATTGTCATTATCATAACAAAAAAAAGCTATTAAAAACAGATTTTATACCATAGGGAAATATGATGCTTAAAATGTTAACATAAAACAACAGACTTCCAGAATCCTATTCCAAAAGATATAAATATGCACTAAAAAGTAAAAAAAAGTAATTGCTAGTTTTTATGGAATCTAATTAATTAATCGAATTCTAGTTACAATTATTGTTAATTTTATATATTTCGGGACCACACGGGAAGCGCCAACGTTGCAATAAAAAAAGAATTATCAAAATCGGTTCGCCCAGTCGAAAGTTCTGTGGTAACAAAACAAAAAAAATACCGACGAATGGAGAACCTCATCCTTTTTTGAAGTCGGTTAAAAATACAAAAAATTATCACGAAAAATATTTGTAGTGTTGAGTCTAAAGGTTTGGTGTCCAATTCAGCACGCCCTGAATCGTTTATTTGAGGGAACTGCTGCGTACCCTCAAATAACCGATTCACTGTCCCGCGGGTCCCATTCACAACCCGCTTTACTTTTTACATACGAAACATACGATTTCCATTACCTAAGTGTTTATTTCTATGAACTTCTACGTGCCTATTCTTTAATATTTCAAATAATTTGTGCACAATGGTCCCAGTTTGTTTCTTTTGCCATTAAATATGATAAAATATGGAACTGACTGGTCTTCTATTATATTATTATAGGAGACTATCGTCAATTGTGCAACTAAGAATACTGAAGTTCTTTGGTCACGTTTCTAGAAATGATAACTCGATGGAGAGACAGTAGTTCAGAGCCAGGTGGAAGGCAAGAACCTAATCTAACCGTCAGAAATGGAAGCACATCGCCAGGAGATCTACCCTCAGAAAAGATATTGACCCATCGAACGCCCCACCATGTACCTCGTCAGAACAACCACGACCACTCCGACAAGAGTGTCCGACTAAGCAGAAGGTCTTCTATTAAATTTGTTACACATTTTATACCCGTAAGGCTTCGCAAGAAAAAATATCTGTCTAACAATTATGCATTGTCTTAGGAACTCGTAAAATCATACTAAATACTCAGGGTTCGTTGAAGTTGTAAAATCAAGCTTATGAATGAAATCGATATAAAACGCCCATTTTAAGAATAAGATTTAGAGAATTCGAATTGACAGAAACTTTCACCAATTCGTTTCAATGATGATTAATATTTTTTATCAAAATAAATATATTCAAAAATATATTATATGGAAGAGGAGACAAGCGTAGTTTCGGGTCTTCTGATGCTGACATGACCTAGCGAGGAGCCATCACAGGAGAAGGACAACAGGTAAGTAAGCTGGTATAAACTAGTTTGTACTACTCTGTTTTATAAATAAACCTTATATTCAATTAAAGATAATTTCATTACGATCACTTTACCTTGAAAAGTTTGTTTAAAAATAAGGGGGAGGGGCACGGGGAAGGGCGCTGGTGTGGGACGCGACTTGCGTCGACACTCTGGCTCCTTCTCATGTCAAACTTACGTCAGTTGGTGCTGGGGCTGCTGCTTCGACTGCCGAAGACAGGAAGCGTCAAATGTGTCGGTCTCAAAGAGTCTTACTTGACATATTTGTGCCGTTAGATGTCGGGACACTTGGCCCGTGGGGCCCAGAGGCGCGGAGAATGTACAAAGTACTATCTTTGCGCCTCAACAAGGTTATTGGAAACCTAAACGCGCTGGCAGCTATTTCGGTCAACGGATCAGCCTAGCTATCCAACGCGGTAGTATGCCACGTATTGATAGTTTTAATTTAATGTAGTCATAGTATTGTAAATATAGTTATAAGATTTGTTTTGTTTGAATTAATACATTAGTTCAATTATATTATAAGTATAAACGAGCAGGTGGGTGATTTTTTTGAGTCGAACGCTCGAACTGAAACACGATTGCTCGATAATAATTATTTTCATGCTACAATTTGTCGTTATTTTCACAGAATACACACTAGCGCATAGACGACCGGATGCCTAGGTAACACTGAAGATGTTTCGAGAAGAAAAACGGTAGGTAGAAAGTTTCGCTTGTGAATTGATGTCACACCTATAGACCACTTCGAGTAAGTAGTGATTAAGTATTATTCAGAATTTCAGTATATCTAAGCCCTTCCACAACCTGCAACTTCAAGTCTCTACCATTTCAGTAAGCCTTTTTTTAAACTTTACCCTAACTAACTTGGCGATTATTATAACACTATAAAATTCATAATTTATTCGTTTTGCCGTGATTTTGCACATCACTGTATTCCTTTTGCACACAAGTTAATATCCGCAGCGTTGCAAGCGTGTGTAACAGTGAAATGGGTGTATTAAGCTCATAAATTTTAGCTGCAGCTGGCTAAAACTTGCTAAAGTTCATGGACGACCGATTGTGAATGTTTCATAGTAACTTCTTGTGTTATATTAGTGTATTTAGCTCTGTGTTTGAAAATTGTGCTATATTCAAACATTAAGGTGAGAGACAAAAGATTGTGTCACGTGTGAAGCGACAGTCATCTTTTATGACCTCATTTAGATTTATATGATCGATTTTTTCATAAAATAATTATAAGTATGCTTATGATAAGTGAAAGTCTTCAACATTTGATTGCAAATGAAAATAATCTGCGCCTGTTAATGCAAAACCAATGCTAACACTTTACCAAACAGCAGCTAACTTTTCCCAGCTTACGCAAGATCGAAAACCAATAAAACTTTTTTATCATTTTTGCGCGTCTGTGTAACCAAAATCGCTATCTAAAAATCAAGAATAGAATAAATTCGCTTTCCTTCTGTGATTTGAGCCAAACGTAATTCAGCATCATATTCAGCATCAATAGCCTGTAATAATACCTTCAAATTTCAATACAATCTGTATTGTCGGAAACTAAATATTTCTCACATACACGTAGTTGTCCCAACGAAATTTTAGGTTGTCGAAAATGGCCTCAACTGCTTCGAGAAAAGGATTGTACGGCAGTGCCGCTTGTTTTTTCTCGAATTGGCGGGTACACTCCCGTGCCACCAGATGCATGGGTGATATATTATTTATATTAAGTAGAAAAAGAGGCAAAGTATATAATTCCGAAACAATTTATTTAGTAACAATAAACTATTATTGCCTACAACTGCTAGTATAGGTCTTGCCATGAATACTGAAACAAAGAAAAAAAAATATATTGCAAATAACATTTATTACTTTTACAGTGTGTTACTTTAAAACATAAATATAAAACAATATAAAATATAAAAAAAAACATACCGACGAATTGAGAATCTCCTCCTTTTTGAAGTCGGTTAAAAAGCTGATTCTCAAAGTGGTCTCCATTGGCTGCAATACAATTAAAAATTGCATTTGGCTCCACTTTATGTAATACAATCACAGCACTTCGATTCTCTTTATCAACACAAAAATTACGACAAAAATGAAGAAAGCTTCATTTTACCATACAGATTTAAGGTATCGACTAAAAGTTTTCCAAAGCAAATTTAGACAAATAAGAAATGTAATGAGGAAAGAAACATAGTTGTCTTTGGGCTCTCGCTATATACAAACTCCACGTATTCAGAATTCTCCCGCTTCTATGCTAGCCATAATAGAAAGTGAACTTCTGAAAATGTATTACGAATTTACAGGAATAGCACCAGATAGTTTGGATTACTGCTGTCAAGGACCAAAAACTTTGTGGATTGATTTACGTATTTAGCGATATATGTAACAATGCTAATTTTATTTTTTTGCACGAAGTCTACGTGTGTCTTTTCTTGTTGATCAAATATTAGGGACTGCAAACCAAACGCATTAGATCATTCTTTCAGTTAGTTCACGACATTTTCATACGTCTTTTACCTATGTGGCCCTGGCATGTATAATAAATAGGGACGTTTCAGGTCCGTGGGTGTCGTATGGAAAGATTTTACTTTTTTTTTATCAATATTGCCTAAAGAGAGGGCAGAAAATTATTGGCTTATCAAGAACTGCTGGGGAACTAATTGGGGAGATAATTTGGGAGATTGATGTTATTTCAAGCTGAAAAGAGGACAAGGAGCTTGCGAAATGAGTTCGTGTGCAGCAACTTTTCGTTATTTTCTGTGTGGGTTGTTTTTAATAAATACTTCATTCAATCATTCAAACAATCGCAAAGTTACACGGCTAGTTGAACCATGCGAGCCCTTTGGCCTTATTCCAATCTAAAAACAGAATAAGCTTAACAAGATAATCACGAAGCATGTTGGACACAGAATCATAATTAGTGCAATTAATTGTGTGACGCCACACATAGCTAATGAGGAAGGAACCTCAACCGGGATGTTTTAATTATTGCGGTCATAACAAATCCCCGGGAAGCCGCATCAACTACCGACAATATCAATTGGCGATTCGCAGGAATCGATCTTGCTTTCAGGTTATTCCAAAATAATTTTCGCAATGTCTGTCCAGCATATTGGTCTAGTGGTAATTATCCGACAACATGATTCCGGTTTGGAAACATTTAAAATCGCACTGATGTTTTTAGATGTTTTCTGATAATTTACGCCGATTTTATTTTATGCCGATGATGTGATATACTTCTTCTCCGGATTATTTTAACGCATCCTTGATAGCGCTAACTGCAAGCGCGTTGAGCACACTAATATGGGAGTATTGAAAAGGACTAAACTATCACACTCGGCTATGTATTACTCATTTGGGTAAAGCCAGCTCGAGTCGACTTAGGGAGCGGGGTACTTGAGAGGCTATTTTCTGAGTGAGGGAATTTTTTATAGTATAGGGGGCAAACGGACAAGAGGCTCATGTAGTGGGAAGTGATGAAGCAGCAGTCCATGGAGATTCCCGAGACCAGAGGTCTAGAGATTTTTAAGGTCACCTCTACCTACTAAGGAACACCACTGGTAATTGAATCCACAAAATGGATGTGCAAGGTAAAAAGTTTCGCGCAAATGTTTCTAATACTGGTAGTATTTCCTCCTCTCAAAAAAAAAATCCGTATTTACGCCCCGGAACGGGGCGTAGTATGTCGGACTCGAGTGTCCGCGTAAGCGGATGCCCCATACCGACTAAAACCTCCTCTGTACTGTTAGCAGCCCTGGCTTTCACAGCGAAGTAGGACGTGGGCCGTGGAGGCCGCAAAGACTACGCAACAACAGCCGCGGGGCGTCTTCTAAGGAGACTCGAACCTTAGACCGGCTGTGTGCTTGTGGGACGCGCAAATGGTGCGGTTGTAGAAGCCAGACTTTAACATGATGTGGGTTGAATTTCGCATTTTGATGTTATGTCCGGTGGTAGGATTCGGCGATATGCAGTAGAAGATGTAGAGAGAACCCACATCTCTACGCAACGTCAAAACGTAAAGCAAATCGGAGATTGCTTGATGCTGATAGTTGTACTTCTGTGATTATTCGATTTGATTGAACTCGCTTGATTCTTATTTCATGGGATCATAACTAAATTCACTCTACAGGAACCTGGCTCATCACAACGTAAAAGTATAACGTTTTCATCTGATAGCTTAACAACCATAGAAATCACACAAGCGTTTCCAAAGGTGAAGTAGGATGGAAGGATATTTGATCCCATGTTTGGTAGAAATAAATTTCAACCAAAATCAATGAGTATAGTCACTGCACAATATACATCACTGTAGAACATAATTTGATTATTTGTCATAAAATATATTTAAATCAATTGTACAAGATTAGCTGGTCATCTAGCTAGAAGCATAAAATTGATACTACGAGAATAAAAATCTATATAACGTATAATCAACGGCTCACGCCCTCAATTATACTTAATAGCCGAGATGACTCTATCAGTCCCCCTTAATTTTGTTTACCTAATAGAATAACGACCTATCGTATAATAAATTGGTAGATTTCCATACTCGATAGCCGTCCGTTTATCATTTTAATACGGGAAAGTGCTCGTGACGTCATTAGCTAACGAAAAACAAACTTACAAATTCAGCCAGTAACAACAAATTTACATCAAATGAACCTTAACTGCATATATTTAGAGTGTGTGTAGTGTTCTGTGTGCACAAGTTAAGTTTGTTCGTTGAAAGTAAAAAAGGGAAGCCATCAGAAGATTGACAGAGTACGTGTTATTAAATTGTGATACAAATGACACACGGGCGATGATTAGCAAGTTTCGTTGGGTCGGTATTACAGCGGTTTGATAACGACATAATAACAAGGGTTAGTAAACTACCGATTTATATGTCTGTATTGTGATCATTTGCATGTAATTTCATATTTATTAAAATTGTAATGAAGAAGGTGGTTTACATGTTAGTCGACTTTCATAAATTTATAGAGCAAATATAGAAAATAACTTATCGGTATCAACATTAAAGATTCTTCTTCTTGGTCTGGCCTTTTCCCATTTTATTTGGGGTCAGCCCTTCGTATCATGTGTCTCCAGGTGGCTCGGTCCTGGGTTGTCTCTTTGTTTATGTGGACTTCTTTCAGGTTCTTATTTACTATAGACATCCATGTGATTCGGGGTCTTCCTCGTCCTCGAGGTTTAGTTACTATATTTAACACTTTTCTGCTCATGTGGTTGTATGGTCGCCTTATAACGTGTCCGTACCACCGCAGACGGCTCTCCTGCAGTTTATCTGGGATAGGTCTCACTTTAAAAGTGCCTCTTATGTGTATGTTTCTGACCTGATCCAGCCTAGTTACACCACCTGGCCACCTGAGCATCTTCATCTCTGAGCAGTGCAATTGATGTTCGTCCTGCTTTTTGAGTGGCCAGCATTCAACTCCGTATGTCATATCAACATTAAAGATTCATTACATTTAAATAGATCGAATATAGGCGATAGCAGAGTGTAGGGGAGAAGAAAATCTTTAACCGAGATACACCAAAATAGAAAGGAAATACATATATCATAGTCTTATGATGAATCATTATGATCAATGGAGAAAAACAAAATAATAACTTACTTAATTAAGCGTATTTTAGAAGCTCTTTCTTGTTATTGCTTCGCAGAAGGTAGGAGTATAGAAATGAAACGTAAACAACACTCATCTCTGCAATAAAGCCTGTTTTAGTTTTGGGCGGCTTGGTCCATTTCGCTTAGGAGTTAGTTAACTTTTGAATCTTTCTAACTTAAAACTCCATTAGATGTTTTACTCTTTAGGTGTCTACCACAACACTACTTACAAAATACTAGCCTTAGCGTATCGACGAATAAAGCATACGAGACAGATAAACACCTCGAACATAGTAACAGCAAGATAGAGAAAGCAAGAGAAACTATTGTTACTGTAACTGATTTTGATTCACAAGTCGTAAACAGCTGTCACGCTTGGAATAAGCTCCTTAGTACGAGAATATGTAACTAGAAAATTGTTCGCGCATTATCGGGCTGTCAGGTCAAATTACAATTATGTATTTTTACTAATCCAATTTAGTTAACATGGGTTATGATTTGAATATAACAAATGACTTTTTATTTTAAACTATGCTTTATGATCTAACTGACATTCGATACAAATTCCCAAGTGGCATAAATATTAGGAAAAAATTCACGAATATTCTGATTATTACAATAAATTATTACTTCGCCGGCAGTTGGATGTAAATATCAATGGACTACAACCGGTGAAAGCAGCCTCCCTTCTCGGTTAACTAGTCGAAGTTAAAATTTAAAACTTTTTTTTTTCGAAAGAAGGAAAATACATTTACGTATTTAGACCCCGAAATGAAGCCCAAATGTCGGGCGCGGGTGTAAACACCCGACTAAAAACCTCCTCTATGCTAGTAGCCTTAAAAGCTTTTCCAGCGAAACTGGACGGGGGCCTTGAACACCAATTAAAACTCTATCAGCGATCACATAGCATCAAGTTGGCCTCGCTCATACGTTGATGATTCTATCTACTAGACCAATTGTGATGAAATTTTGAGGAAATTAGAACAGCGAGTGATCCTGCAAAATTCAGTCAAAATTGGATAAACTGATATAATAATTTGGTTTTTGCCAAAGTCGCTAGTAAAATATAAAATAATTCCTTTTGCAGAGCTTCATACTCAACAGTTTAACAATAAAATTGTCTCCAAACTTAAAGATCTTACTCTGAAGTAATTTTGTGAATATACTGATACAGTTCCGGTCCCAGGTGGCGCTCGATTGAATTATTTTGTGATTTCCGATAATCAATTGGGCAAAGTGATCACTTCGAGGCAATTTCTTAACGCGGGCCCCATGTTATCAGGTGCATAATGTTCGTTTCCCTTTAACAAAATGAAACTACATGCCTTTCATGGTGAATGAGATTGTGTTGTATTGATATGGTATAAGTATTTTATATATTTATTGTGAGAAAAACTGTTTTAAAATAATTATAAAATTGTGAAATCCAATTATTTGACTTAATGTCATACTTACTAATAAAAATGTGAAAAAGGGTCGTATATACAAATCATATTTATATTATTACTGCAAGAAAACATAATATACAAATATCTGGAAAACATAATAAAAACACAAATTAGAAAGGATAGGATCCATCAAGGTAATTTGTAATTTATATTGTTTATTTTATTTAAATATTGTGTTTGTACTATTGATCAGGTTCTGAAATAAATAATCATTATTATTATCAAGTGGAAGTTATATCCCTCTCCACTCCCTTGCGTGGTTGTACGCGCCTTTTAGAAGATTCCTACGTCGTATCTTCCCGAAAACTCTAAGCAAAGTAATTCATATGTAGATTTTTTTTCAAAATGTCATTGTGGAGGACACACACCCAGACATACATCCAAATGATTAGGATGAAACTGATTTTGTGCGAAGACTCAGTGATGTTCAATTATTTATGATTTCAGCTGGAAGACGTTCACTGCTGGACAAAGGTCTCGCCCAAAGATCTCCATGAAGATCGGTTCGTGCTGCCAGCATGCAACCTATGCTGGCAAACTGGATCAGATCGTCGGTCCACCTTGGGGTGCCTACCAACTCTAAATTGCCTGGATTCTCTTAAGATCTCAGATCTCCCTCTTAAGGCTCATAGTTAGTATATGTATTAGTTAATAAAAAATACCCAACTAAAATTGACCAAATAGTACTCGTAATATAGCAAAATGTTACTAATCGTAATATTACATTGCATTCATATGTGAAAGCTGGACGTTTTCAAATAAAACTCAAACAAAATCAATAAACACGGCGAATTATTGCCAGAAAACAAATATTTAATATGTGATATATCGGCCATCGTTGCCCATAAACCGGGCGCGCGCCTTTGAACAACAAACCATTCAAATTATTTGCAAACAGTTTTACAACGGCGCTGCATTAAAAAATCTCTATTGTAACGCGTTTAGTTCCCCAACTAATGTCACATTCGACTATGTAATATTATAAAGTGCACTTTCCTAATTCCCCTTACTCGTAAGAACTTGTTATCAGATTTGAATATCAAAAACTTATGATCTAAAATTATCACTTAGGACTGTAGAGTGCAGCTGCTATACTGAATGTAATGTACGATGTGATTGTAGCACTCTGTGGTAGCACTTGTTCCTATGAGGGTGCTAATAATTATTAATTTAAACAAAATTATTTTTTTTTCTAACACTGAAACACAGAGTCACAGTCAATCCATGGCTTAGGTGATCTCGTGCGAGGTCTAATATTTTTCACTATTCCATCGTATCGTATCGTCGGCGGTGTTTTTCCGTTGTCATCAAGAATCGAGCTGGAGGCAAAAATAGCACACAGAAGATCGGCTTTCTCTTTTGCCGTATGGGTCAGGGTGTCATTCCTCATGTGCAACGGCGGCAGGGACGGCTGGTTGAAGTTACCAAGAGAAGCTTTCGACAACGACCAGAACTTGCGTGTTCCAGTCGGGTAACTGGAAAGCTGCTCGCTGATTTTGACGGTGTCCTTCGATTTCGCAAGCTCGCTATGAGGGCGATATGCCGCTTAAAGAATCTGGAGGCACGTTAACTCTTTACAACTTTAAAATTGATCTACAACTTAAGAAGATATGTGCTTAGGTAACAAGATATACTAATAACATTGATTGAATACATTTTTAACCGAAATTATAGATTTTTTTCCTATTCAGTCGTTGGTAGTGTCAAATTGTTGGGAACTTGCATATAATTAGTTTAAAATTAACCATTAACCACTCGATATAAAACAAATTCTTATAAGTCTGTATAGTATAATGTAGGATGGTAGGTATCATAAAGTATGAGTTAAAATAATTTAAGAGAGTTTAGCTTTGTCATGTCATTAAATATCTCAGAGAGTAAATAATGCCACCACATACCTCCTCACAAAATAGCGGGGGATGTATTTGTCTTGCGTTAACTGACATAACTTCACCATAGTAAATATCTAAGAATTAATATTGTATTAGTACCCGTGACTTCTCAGTCGACAGCTTTTTCCGTACGAGAACCGTTAGTAGCAACAATTCCATTTAGTAGCAAACAAGTAAACTAATAAGCGAGGCAAAGCTCCGTAATTTTCAAGTAAAGTAAACATTCACATACGATTTTTACGATGACTCGTTAGTACAGTGCCTGTTATTATAGGCAATATATCAAAATACTACAAGTTAGCCCTTATATTACCTTTGTTTACTGACCAAAGCAGTTTATGACATGCTATGTCAAACGATATTGTTCCTTCTACCTTTTCTATAAGATATGAATTTGTATGATTGCATGTTGTAGGATAATGCGTCAAAAGATAAACAGTTAAATTGTGTTTAATTTAAAACCATACCTCAACCATTATTGATAGACATTTAAAAGAACTTAGTGACGAATGTCAAAAATGTGTTCCCGAAATGTGATTTACTTAGATTTGGTAAGCTACAGTGAATCTACCAGAAGTGGAAAGAGAAGGCCAAGAGAAGTATATCTTTCTACCTTACCTTAAAGACTTCTTTATATACTTTAACTGCCGTGTGGTGCAGACGTATAATACAAATTCCAATCCAACAATTAAGTTTTAGTTTCGGAAACTTTCGAATAAGACATTTTAGTAACTGAAAGATATATTATGACAACTACTATCTGCCTTAATATCTAATATCTGGACGACCGAGCCTTGCTCGGATTTTTAAGAATGTACAAAACTTTAACAAATAAAAACAAATAGGGCATCTGGATTCAAACTAGAAGACCCCCTTCTGCTTTCCGGATCACCCAATCCCATCTGAGTTTTGACAATTTTTTCACACAAAACATCACATTTTTGACAAAAAATACAGAGCAGAGCTCGAGGAAAGGAACGACAGTGTCTTTACACATCATGAGCTCGACCTCTACACAGATGGTTCGAAGACGTATTCAGGCGCAGGTACGGGAGTCAGGCTGAATGCATGGGGATTCCGCTAGGTGCCAATGCTATCTTGGCCAGAGAGGTTCAAGATCACACCATTAGAAAACTCTCTGATAGCAAATCGGTATTACAATCCCTTCAAGGTAAGAAAATCAATTCCAGCCTATTACTTGAATGCCACTCAGCATTAAATAAGGTGGCTGGCAAAAACAACAACTTAACACTTCAGTGGATCAAAGGTCACAGTGGGGTCAGGGGCAAAGAGGCGGCAGACCAACTAGCTAGAAGGGGTTCTGATACCCAACCGGTCGGACCAGAGCCTTTGCTGCCTCTGCCACATAGTTGGTTCAGGAACCATTTAAATCAAAAGATAAAAGCACTACATCAACAATACTGGGATAGCCTTGAGGAGTGCAGGCAAGCCAAATCAGCTTTACCTTGCGCCGACTTGCGTTTTACCAAGGAAATCTTACAACTTAATCGGTGTCGACTAAGATTAATATTATGCGCGGCCACAGGTCACGGCAATTTTAACAGGCATCTTTTTAATATAGGTGTCACGGACAGCCCTCTATACAGAGGTTGCCTGGGGGCAGAGGAAACAGCCGCTCACGTTCTGCTGGAATGCAGTGAGGTGGCAAACTACAGGGCGAAACACCTGGTGTCACTAGGCGCTCTTCGGAAAGTCTTCCGAGACGTTAAGAAGTTGGGTGACTTCTTGGAGGAGCTTGGCTGGTTGGAGTAGGCTCTACCACCCTCGCACGCAAAATAGGCGCATATGACGTCGAGTTGCGGAAAGCGCCCGTGTGAAGAAGAAGTCCCATCTGAGTTACGCCTTGTCTATAGTGGCGAAATTTACCTTTGTATTCTAATGTTATTTTAGATGTTTCTTATTAAAACACAGATAAAACTACATTTTTAAAATCGAAACCTAGCTAGATCGATTTATCGGCCACGAAATCCCCTGTATATTAATTTATGAAAATCGTTGGAGCCGTTTCCGAGATTCAGATTATATATATACAAGAATTGCTCCTTTAAAGATATGAGATATATTATAGGATTAATTTACTCATTTGTATCATGCTCACTTATATGATAATACCTCGTTTTTGTCGCTGCTAAATAACAGTAATTTATTTAAAATAGCCGCTGTCACTCTGCCTATTTATTAGAAAGTCTAATGGGATTTGAAAACACGAGTTTACTAAAAAACATTACTTAATAAATGTTAAACTAAATGAGCGACAGTCTCTGGGGACACTGCAGTACCGAAACGTTTCAAATATTATTAAAAGTGAAATATGACTTACTTATCACTAATAATAAAACTTACTGATTTTTTTTTAATTTTCTTTTTGTCTTTCTCTAGCATATTGTGCAAGGTCTATTAGCAATATAGTTTTAGTAACAACAGTTGTATTACTTATTTATTATGAAAATACGGGATGGGAAGAGCAGGACGTTCAGCTGTAATTGATACGCCCTGCCCATTACAATGCAGTGCCGGCAAATTATGACCGGCACAGTAATTTCACTAGCTACGGCGCCCTTCAGACCGAAACACAGTTATGTTTATACATTACTGCTTCACGGCAGAAATAGGCGCCGTTATGGTACCCCTAAGCTATCCGGCATCCTATACAAAGGAGCCTCCCACCTTACGGTTTGAGTATAATATTATGAAAGTTTGAAAACAATATCAGGTGCAATCCAATTAAATGCATGTTCTTTGAATTCATAATACAGTAGTATATTTGTAAATTTCTGATAAAATCAATGGGATTTAGAAAATTATTCTGAAAACTATTAACATGATAGAAATAAGATGAATACCAAAGCCTAAATTAATAAAAAATAATAGTAAGTACTTAAAATTAATACCATTCTCAACTGACTCAATTGCAGAACTTTGATCGAATCCGCGAGATGAAAGAGTATGAAAAATAAAGTAAACAATATTTTATGTGAACGAACAATAATATCACTACAATGATTCATCCAATTAAGCAAAGTCTATTGGTATTAATTTTCAAAACTCGTAAAATATTAACAACCACCCGGGCCAGGAACCACAAAACACAATCTATTCGCAATAAAGAATCGTACGACAGAAATAAAACGTAACAAAACATGAAACGTTAAGCTTAATCAAGTGGCACTAAAATTAATCTAATCATAGTTTTTAGGAAAGCACCCGTATTGGTGTAAAAACAATAAAAATCGTACCCTAAATGGATTGCTGATTGAGAAGGATACTTCTGTGGGAATCGTTTGATTATGGGGGCGTTTTACACTTTACGATGTTTTTAACGGGTGCGATTTCATTTATCACGACGAACACAAAATCCCAAACAAATATAGTATCAATAAAGATTGATAAAATTCATTAATCCAAAACATAAGCATCAAATTCAAATATTTTTATTCAAAATAGGATTTAAAACCACCCATTCAAAAGAGACTGCCTCAGACCTGAGAAGAATGGGCGCAAGAAACTCAGCGGGCTTTTTTTTTTAATATAAAATATGGATTACAATGTAATATCGTACAATAAACATTTATAATTAAAGAGCCTGAGGGTGTTCGCTTTATTCCCGGTCCGTGGTGTCATTAAGAAAATCGTTTATGCCATAACAAGTTTATGTTTGTTCCTCGTGTTAACATTATGAATGTCACAGTTTCTAGAAAATTCCTCAATGTGCTTATGAACATACAGAACATTATCAAAAATATATTGAGCAGCAACAGTCAAAATGTTTATTTCTTTAAATTTTTCTCTTAATGATTCTTTAGGACCTAGGTTATAAATCATCACATTTGATTTAACAGTAGCCTTGCTTTTGGCCTGAATAAGTTAAGTTAATAGACTGTTTTTCAGTGCTTATTGTGATGTTTTATCTGAAGTTTTCGCCCCAAAAACTTCAACTTCTTTCAGTATTTTTCTTGAGAGACTATGTTACAATGTAGTAAGCGGAGATGACCACATACCATCAGTCATCACATTTGAGTCTCGTGTACATACGTTACTTGACGAAGCTAAATATTAGTGTTGAGTTGGTTAACAGAATGCGAAGCTTACTCTGTTTAACGTTAGCTGTCGCACATTCGGTATTTGAAAATTAGGTGTACCAGCTAAATTATTGGGATTTTTTAATATAATCTGTGAACGGCTGGATCACTTGGCGTTGCGTAGCGTTCCACAAGTTAGGATATCATCCTCACCATCTGGATGTGTGGCGGTCCTCCACAGTGCGGTTTTCAAGGAGCTTTCTTCCACGTACTACAAAGCTGTGGAATGAACTTCCTTGTGCGGTGTTTCCGGGACGATACGACATGGGTACCTTCAAAAAAAGCGCGTACACCTTCCTTAAAGGCCGGCATCGCTCCTGTGATTCCTCTAGTGTTGCAAGAGAGTGTGGGCGGCGGTGATCACTTAACAACAGGTGACCCGTACGCTCGTTTGTCCTCCTATTCCATAAAAAAAAATTAATTGGAATAAGGAAAAGGGATGTGTCTAAACGTCCTTACGTTAAAATATAATTCGCTTATTTCTCATTATATTTCATTGAGATAAAATGGCAAATGAGTGTACCGCTACGCCTTGCTCTCTTGCAGCACCAGTTGAATCACAGGAGCCGGTTTTACGACATATTGTAAAAGGCATAAAGAGCATTTATTTTCTCAAAATTCATTCCTTTAGAATTCTTTTTGACGTCATTTCTAATATTCTAGACAAGCCTACCGCTTCGGAAACAAATGCTCTGAGAGAGAAGAAGCATCGCAAGAAACTCTCCCAGCATCCATTTTTTTGCGCTTTTTAATGAAACAAAATGTTAACAAACTTTTGTTAGAAATAGCACTTTTTTTTCATATGAGAGGGGGAAACGGAGAAGAGGCTCACTCGATGTGGAGTGCTGAGGCAGCTGCCCACGGATCAGGGGATTCATTGCAAGCCTTGAAGGGATTATGCTCTTTTCTTGAAGATCCCCAAGTCTTATCGGTTCGGGAAAACAGCAGCTTGTAATTGATAGCCCTGTACTTTTCCCTTGTTGTAAGAGGCGACTAAGGGCTTTTTAGAAGTGGGAGAGTCACGCTGCCGTCTTTTGACGTCAGCACAATCGGGCCAGACTCGTCCGGGTTAATTACCACACTCGCACAGAATACCGGCGTGAAGTACCGGCCTAGTGCCGCTATGTTTCGCATAGGTTAGTGTCGAGGACCGGTGGCCATTCCCATTATATCAATGATATGTTGGACACCTCCAACATTCATTGCTATGCAGACGACAGCACTGGTGATGCCATATACACGGGCCATGCAGGTCTCTCTCGGGAAATCGTCGACCAGTGCCGGGAGAAACTTGTGTCTTCTATCGAGTCCTCCCTTGAGAAGGTCGCGGGAAAATTGAACCTTGTCCAATTTTACCCCCAGAAGACTCAAGTTTGCGCGTTTACCACTAAAAAAACCCCATTTGTCGTATCACCACTCTTCGACAACACTTCCCTCAAAGCCTCGCCTAGTATCGGAATACTGGGTCTCGAAATCTCGAGCGATTGCCAATTTCGTGGTCATCTGGAAGGCAAAGCCAAATTGGCTTCAAAGAAACTGGGCGTCATTAATGGAGCACGGCAATACTTCAAGCCGGCCCACATACTAGCGCTCTACAAAGCGCAGGTCCGGCCACACATGGAGTATTGCTGTCATCTCTGGTCTGGCGCACCCTAGTATCAGCTCGATCCATTTGACCGCGTGCAACGCAGAGCAGCTCGAATTGTCGGAGTCCCAATGCTCTGTGAACGGCTGGATCACTTGGCGTTGCGTAGAGACGTCGCTTCATTGTGTGTCTTCTACCGCATTTATCACGGGGAGTGTTCCGAAGAGCTGTTTTACCTAATTCCTGCCGCTGAATTCCACCTTCGCACGACACGCCACAAGTTAGGATATCATCCTCACCATCTGGATGTGTGGCGGTCCTCCACAGTGCGGTTTTCAAGGAGCTTTCTTCCACGTACTACAAAGCTGTGGAATGAGCTTCCTTGTGCGGTGTTTCAGGGACGATATGACATGGGTACCTTCAAAAAAAGCGCGTACAGCTTCCTTATAGGCCGGCAACGCTCCTGTGATTCCTCTGGTGTTGCAAGAGATTGTGGGCGGCAAAAAAAAAAAAAAACAAAAAAAAATCGACAAAATGGCTGTACGAGGCAAGAAATTTCTTGCAAACTGCGCAGTCGTAGAATACCATTTTTAGCATTTAGACGTAATGTCTGGTGGTAGAATTCGACCACTGGTATCAACCCAATCAACTCCTCTGAGCACTCCCCGTGATAAATGTATTAGAAGATGCAGAGAGAACCCACTCATTCCAACTTCATTCCAAAGTTTGGTCGTATTTTAAAGAAAACATTTTTGAAAACTGCTCAGAAATGAGAATGAAATAATACTTAAGAACGTGCGATACTAACTTTAAAAGCTGTCTTAAGTCACTTTGAACGGCTAATTTAATTTATATACAACTTCAGAAATCGTCACTACCATAAAACTTCGTAACATATAAATTTCTTTGTCATAGTGAGTCAGTAATTAGAGGCAAGCTGTGCTTTAATTAGCGGGAATAAAGTGTAATTGATCTAGAGCACGGCTGAATAAACTTTCTAGTTTCTAGTCGGTGGCTTTTATCTATTAACTTCAATGATATACTGATATTGAATAAGTGAAATACAAGGGCTGAGTTTGAACATTTTCGACTTTATAAACTGCAAAACAACTGTTTTATTTCTTTGTATTAAAACTGTTTCAACGGCGATTATTTCACAAAACAAAACATAATTTCAAGAGACATTTTGCACGTCAAAATATCCCCATTTGTCGTAGCACTGCTCTTCGATAACATTCTCTAATAAAAAATAATATGATTTAATGCCTCGTCTGGTATCGGAATACTGGGTCTCAAATATCCACCGATTGGCAAATCGGCGGTTATCTAGAAGGTAAAGTCAAAATTAGCTTCGAACAAAACTGGGCGTCAAATTCTGGTCTAGTGCATATATCATCATAGTGCATATAGCTCAAACAACGCAGAGCTGCTCAAATGGCTTGCTCACTTGGTGCTGCATTGATACGTCGATTCTACAGCATTTATCAAAGGGAGTGTTCCAAAGAGCTGTGTAACCTGATCCCTGCCGCTAAATTCCACCTGCACACCATAAGCTACAAACTTTTTTATCGTACTCACCATTTGGATGACTTACCATTCCTCGACAGTCTGGTTTCCGGGTACTCCGTACCTCGTTCTACCAACTTTGGAATGGACTTTCTTGCACACTCTAGGTAGAAATGACATGGATATCTTCATACAAAACTTTACGTACATTAACTTAAGAGGCAGGTAACGTTCCGCAGATTCATCTGTTGTTGGGAAAGAGTGTAGTTTGTGAAAACAATTAATAATTATAGCAATTAAATAACATAAATTACATTAGTTATTTATGCAACTGTTGTGTAATAAGGGGTATTAAAACACGAATGTGGCTTTATCTCACGAGGCGAAGCCGAGTGTGATAATAGTATCACATGAGTGTTTAAATAACTAATTATCAACAGTTGCATACAAGACTTTATGTACACCCATAATATGAATCCTCTAAAAGATTCTGAAACAGTTAGTTCTAGTAGTAACAATAATTAAAATTCACTTGAATATTATGTTCTTTTGCAGCGTTTAATATAAATCGCTCATTTTTTGTAAAGAAAACAATAAAAATATCGAAGAAAAATGGCGGGGATTCGAATAACCTACTTTATTTACGGCGCGCGACGTTCTGGTAGTGTGGAACGCGCGTAAACGAAAATGTTCTTTTTTTGAAAAAATAATGTGGCTGTCTGTTGAAACTCTTTGCGCATGAAGGGATCGAAAAAAAACATAGGAGTTGTTATGAAATTCAGTACAACATTACAACACTCGTTTGGATGATGTAATGGTTATTAGAACATTGGGTGTTTTAATGTTGGCAATAAGCTAACTGTTTCAGAATCTTTAATAGAGAATTTAAAGCATCGGTGTAGATAAAATTATTTATGTTTGTTTGACTGTCAGGACTTATCGTCGCCGTAAGAAGCGACGTCGCTATAGTCAAAAGCCTTGGCGCAGAACCTACGCATGAAGCAACTTGTGAAACACTAAAAGCCGCTCAGTTACAAGTATAGTGTTAAGATAATATGTATACAGTTATATTGTATACGTTGAAATAATAAATTTTAAAAATTACGTACAAGTATATCAATTGGATAAAGCACTTTTTAAAGGATTTAAACGCATGTAATTGTAACTGTGTTTTAACATTAGTTTTCGAGTAAAAGTAACACGTTTTCAGGGTGACTATCCCCCTGAAAACGTGCTCTATGCTCTAAAAAGATCACGAACTATCGGGTTAGCTAAAATAATAATAAAATGTAAGTTTTACGCAAAAATTTATGTAAAAACACAGCTACAATTACACGCGTTTTTATCCTTTAAAAAGTGATTTTTTTAAAGGTGTAACACTCGCGTTAATCAAAGAAAATACAATATTATATCAACTGATAAAAAATAAAGTATTCCGCACAGATCAACAATATTATTCCGGTGACCAATTACCGCGTTGGATAGCTAGGCTGATCCGTTGACCGAAATAGCTGCTATTAAGACGTGAAGATAGTTCTTTGTATATTCTCCGCGCCTTTCTTTCCTACGGGCCAAGTGAATCTACACCAAACGGCAGAAACATTTAAGTTGTTTATATATAGAAAGTGCTAGTTATTCCATACCCATTGTACCAATTATGACATTGATTTCCAGCAATAAAATCAAATTCAAATATTTTTATTCAAAATAGGATATGACATCACTTATTGAAAGTCAAAAAACAACCACCCATTCCAAAATGAATGCCTCAGGCCTGAGAAGAACGGGCACAACAAACTCGGCGGGTTTACAGAGTAACATTGTACAATTAAACTTATTATTTAATAGCCTGCGTAAGGTAATCCATTCCCAATTTGTGGTATAATTAAAAAAGTCATTTATGTAATAGTAACCTTTACCACACAAACGTTATGACAGTTTCTAGCAAATTCACTTATGTTTCTATGAACATACATTACATTATAAAGAATATATTGAGAAGCAACAGTCAAGATGTTAATTTCTTTGAATTTTGCTCTCAATGATTCTTTAGGACCTAGGTTATAAATAGCGCGAATAGCCCTCTTCTGCAGCACAATTAATATTGTATTAATACCAGCAGCGCTGCCCCATAGCAATATACCATAGGACAGAATACTATGAAAATAACTAAAGTATACTAGCCGCGCCGTATCTATGTCAGTTAATTGTCTAAAACTAATTAAATACAACGAATTCTCTTCTCTCTCTTCTCGAATAGATAAATAGTTCAATTACTTATGATTTTCAACATCACATATTCATAACGACATCAAACAAAAACTATCTCGGCCACATACAAAAATAGACTCATCCATCAAATATCCGTCATAAAGACAAAGGGTTAATGCTCGTAGAACAAAAAACACACAAACCCGCATGTCATTATAATCACTGAGTACATTAATTAACATAGGATTGCTATGGGCTTGGGTAATCAGGGAGCTGTTTCATTAAGATAATTACAACTTCTTATTAAGCCGTAGATTTGTGGGTTTTCGTAGAGCTATGGCTTTTCAAAGAGGAATTTATATAGTTTATATATTTTGTTTTAAGTAGATCAAGCCCATTCGGTGCGGTACTTAAACAGATGATGTTCTAAGGGTCACGTTTGAGCAACGCGACAGCTGATCAGTATCGCCTCGCTGTCTGGAGTCAACTTGTTATCGACAGGAGGTCTACGGCAGGACGCCGCGTTATCACCAGTAAATGTCACTCAGGACCCGTGCGTTGGCAAAGCATGCGTGCAGCAGGCTTTTACCAAGTGGTCCACTACTACCTTGGATGGACAGCTTACGAGCGAAGCGCTGTGGTGAAATGATGTGGTGCAAAATCATTGAAAGGTGGTGAAGTTCAGGTGATAAGTTGGTCTAACGAGTAATGTTATGATAATACTTATTATCTTACTAACTTATCACTTATCTAAGCAGGCATTAAATATAATCATTCTTCAACTAAAAACAAGACCTTTTTATGCAGTGTTTCCAGCATGATATGACATGAATGACCTTAATATCATTAATAATTAATAAATAACCTTAATATGATCAGGAATGTCTATCTATGTATCTATCTATATAATCTATGAATGCTCTGGTAACGCAAGAGTGTCTTCGTCTTCTATCAAAAAATATTATTCCACAAGCGTGTATTAAATGATTGGTGAAAACTTTAAGGATCATCGTAGCGATTGGCTTAGCATATGACCTCTATTTTAGTCCGGCTGTGAATATAACTAGTCTGGTACATTGACGTACAATCACAGACCTCTACTATACTCTTGTATAATGTTTGATATATACCATTTAATATATACGCTGTTGGCCATGTAGCGCGAGTCTGCGGAACTTAAACTAGTGATGACAACATCAGCAAATATCGATAGATGGTGGGAATCTAATTAGAAAAAAAATATGTTTTTTATTACGTTGATTCTTGAAGTATAAATAGCACGTGAAACGAACGAAATTAATTCAAAATGCAAAAACACTTCAGAGTACTATACGCTTCTGTCGCAGCCATTTGTAATTTGTTCTCTGGACGCTCGCGAGTGGCGCTTCAAATAGGCACAAAAAAATTGCTGTCAAACATATGGAGCAGCCTGTCCAATGGTATACATACAGGTCAGTGCGTACAATAAACAACTAGGCATACATACACGCTCAAAATTGTATGAAGCAAAACTCTGCCGACGCGTCTATTAGGCAGAGTTTTCGTTCGGTTGCATTTCGAGCGCTTTGAATACACTGCCACGCAATGACAAACTGTCAGTGAAAAACTGCCCAAAAACAGCATATCAAAACATAAAAAGGATGAAGTATTGTATTTCAGGTAAGGCCCCTTTAAATTAAAGTGTGGAATTAACTTGTTGTTTTTGAGTATTTTGCCAAGTATAATTGCATTTTGCAAAACAAAATGTTCTTGCCTCGTGTTCGCGTCTGAGCTTCTAATGAGCGTATACAATAAATAGACCTTGAACATTACTGCCACGAATTAAGGTGTTGATTTGAATGAATATTTTTATGTTATCTGTATATGTTAATATGTGGGTATATACAACGCCACTCGGATATTTTTTGACTATCTTTTATTATGCTATTGGGAGTCTAGTTGTTTATTGTAATCGTCAATGATAATGGTGAAAAATATTTTATGAATTACAACTTAGATTTTTTTTTTTTCAATCTTGGAACGCTTTTATCAACTTTGATAATTTCCCAACATATCAGATATATTACATGGTTATTAATAAATCACAATTATGGAACGGAATGTTAAAATGAAAACAGAATTGCAGTTGCTGCCTTGCACAAAGTGACTATGGAGCCGTTTTTAACTTTTATTTTTTTTTTAGTCGAGTTTTTTCGGTCAGCATTAATTTTTCTTCTTCAGTGTTCTCATCATTGTATGCTTGTTTAAACACTTTACTACCATCAAGCTCCCTGTTTGCCCAATTAAATATTAAAAAATAAATAACAAACAAAATTTACCTTAAGTCATGTCAAAAATAGAAGGAAAAGCAGTTTTTATATTTACAAAAATATTAATGTAATGAAGTTTTAATCAATGGTGTAGATACATTGATTAGTTCATTTGATGTATGTCAACATTGCGTGTGCGCATGCGGGCACTGTATCTCTCGATCTCCTGTCGACGAGACAATTGGTCAGAACGACCCCGAATTCACCGTAAATTGCTAAAACTGTTAACTTTATTTTATTTAAAGATTTCCTACGAAGATTGCTCATTTCGAAATGCGGGTTTAGTTTTTTAGTCTGTTGTAGTTATAACTGTGGTAACAGTGTGGGTATTTAGATGTTTTTCTTTTTCACACTTCACACTAATAAATAATTTTATATATGGCAGATATTTGTTGACAATTTTTTGAGCCAAGTTTAAGAGTTTGTAGATCACGCCGTGTAAAGCCTTAAAACGCGAAAACCTAATGTGGTCAATATTAATAATTCTAGTTTTAAATGTGATCTTTAATTCGTGTTTTATTATTAGGATATTATTTTGTTGAATTTTTTAATTATTTTATTTATTAATTTAATATATACAATAACTAATATTAATTATTAAATATTAATATAGAATTAGCCCAATTTATTATTTATTATATTTTTCTTTAGATTCAATTGAAGGAAATCTAAATAAGGTATCTTTTTACCTTAAAAAAGTAATTACATATTTATTGCTTTCTTTTTATTATCCTATAAAAGCCTCATTCCACGTTATTGTTTTTTAAGATTACTTTTTTCATATACAGTCTGTAGCTGCTAGTAACATTGTGCTAAATTTCCATGATGTGTCCAAGCATTTCGTGTGGTAGGTATTTGGCGAATAACGAGAGTAATATTAGTTTTCAGATCCTCAATTGTTCGTAGTTTATCCATATATAATTCACCCAAGGAACAATCTGGGTATGTGATATAACAGAATTAGGTGGCTAATCTTTAATAAATAAATGTAAACAATGGTATTTTTATGTAGTCGCGTTTTTTTTACTTTAATCATTTTTTCAACACAGTATTTAATTTAATTTATAGATTCATTATCAAAAATGAAATGTGTAACATAAGCAAAACAGGAAATAAGTACAATCTAAGCAAAGAAATTGGTAAAATAATAGGAAACGAGTAAAAGAAAATACCGGGCACTCAACATAAAAAGTAAATATAATTAATTATTCAGACTTAGTCGCCTCCCACGCAAGCAGGAGTAAACTCAACATTAATAAAACAGATAGAATAAGAAACATAATTATAAAGGGAAATAAAATAACAAATGTCACTTCCGTTGTACGAAACCAAAAAAAGCGCTCAACGAGGCACACCCTTCACTGTGAAAATAAATGGCGAATATTACCGACTGGTACACAGAGACCTGAAACGAGAAACGAGGAGGAAAATACCGATGAAGGTCAAATCTTATTAAATCTATCTGTTTACCAGTGGGAGGCTCCTTAGCAAAGGATGCCGGCTAGATGGTTTCCACAACGGCGCCTTTTTTAGTGTCGCTCAGAATTTTTGTTTTTTTTTAAGAACTCTGAACGGCACTGCATTGTAATAGGCAGGGCGTATCATTTACTATCAGCTGGACGTCCTGCTCATCCCGTCCCTTATTCTAAAAAAAAATAACTAATGGCAATATCAGGCAAGACATGCTCTAGGTTATCAAATGTAGAAAAGAGAGGAAGAAAATTTAAAAGGCCCTTGTAGGTTTTTCACTTCTACTATCTGAATAAAGGCTAATATTATTATTTTCTTTATAAAGATGATACATTTCGATAAAATTCATTTATCTTTATCCAATAAAATGTTTTTTATTCCAATTATAATATCTAGAGTATTTCGATCAGTTTTTAAACATTTTATTTAAAAGTTAAGATCAGCTCAAATGTAATCGATAAGTATATTTAAAAGTTGGATGTAATGATTAAATATCACCAATAATATAATATAAATATTAATATTGAATAAAAAAGTCATCAATATGCAATGATACGATCTCAACCCGTCCCTCGCCACATGGACCGTACAAATTAGAGAAAAAAACCGATAACCCTCCAACGGCTCACATCGGCAATATCAATGACGTTTAACCCTAAACATAATCAAGTCCAAACTACCTCAGGGACAGTGGGACCGTGAAATTGTCGAATATTTTTTTATTCAACCCCAACTTTAAAGTACGGGGTCTTGGATGAGAGGGTTTGCGTTAAAAGTGTGTATAAATCAACTGGTTGTCTTATTGAAAAGTATAAAATAGTTTTATATTAGTTGTGCAAAAGCAATATGAATAATGTTTTAAAAACTGTTCACAAATATAGAACTAGATAAATATTCATGAAAAAATTTTCTACCATATTTTATTGTTAATACTACTAACACTCAAATATGCCACATCTTTAGTGATAGTTAAGAGAAACAAATATTCGTGAAGACAATAAAAACCAATGATTTTTTTCAAATCTTAATAGTGCTAGGTCAAATCCAGTAAGGCTTAATCCTCTTTACACAGCTGAAAATAATGTGTAAAACTAGAGACTGCGCATATAGACACATATGTTTCAACAGTTGATATTAATATCAACTCGATACCATCATGAACGACCACGGAACAACGATACACGGTGATAGGTTTTATATTGACAAGAATAGAGCCCTAAAACGTAATACGATTAAAGCAAATCTTCCATACTATACATAGAAGAGTATCCATTTCAATGCACCTTTCCAAAAATAGCCTGATCAGGATGTGCCGAGGCACATATGACTCTAAAAAGGCTAGAACTATTATTAAAGTTTAGAAACATAAAGAAACGGTATTTGATATCGCTTAAATATATAAATAGTGATTCAAAAGTACCAAAATTGGTTAAGAGTCGGCTTAACCCTTGCGATGCGGTGGCATATTTCCCAACCTCCGCTCGGGGCTAAACGACCCTGTAATTGATAAGTAAGGAAAAGAAAAGTGCCGCCTTATACATATTTATGAGATAGCCGAAATTGCTACGGGACCATGCGAACAGCAGCACTTGTTCGCACAACCGTCTCATTATGTTTTTAGGGTTACTTTGTTATTACCTCTTTGATGTAACGAAATCGGCAAAAGGATTTTCGTTTGACAGATCCATCGTTGTATAAGCGATCTTCAATGGAATTTTAAATTAGTTTCTAGATATGATAACAAGAAGTTTACGTATATTTGTGTTTAAGTTGTCACAGGTGTAATATATTTTAGAATTTTGTTTTCAATTCATGAAGACAGCCACATTATATTTAAAAATAATTAATTAGATAAACTTTCAGTTTTTCAGCAAATGATCTATTGCAATATATATAACACAACATCGCTCTCGCTAACTTTCAACTCTTAATTATTATGACATTTAAATTTGACGTTATATTTATATATATCATTTATGATATATATTAATATAACGTTAAATTAAAGATTGATGCTGATGCTGATGATATGCTTGATGCACATAAAATAATATCTGACAGACAATTCGGGTTTCAAATCGTTCACAGTTGCGAATAAAGTAAACTTATATCTAATAAGACAAGAAGCAAGGAAGTGAATAGCTGTATTTAAAGACTTGAGCAAGGCTTTCGATACGATCTGTGTTCCTATACATTTCCGATAACTTGAGCTAATAGGTATGCGAGGTAATTGCTGGACCTAGTTCAAAAGCTATTTAATGTGCCACAATTATAGTTGATCAAAAAAAATCAAATGACAATAGGTGTCGGCGTCCCCCAAGGAAGTATAAGGTGATAATAGGTTCCATCTTATTATTTTTGTATAAAAATTACATCAGACAGTAAGTATTTCAGACACGATTTGTTACACCAATGATACAGCTATTCTATTTAACATACAAATATCTGTCGGTAAATTCACTAAGGAGTGAGGTTGGAGCAACCGATGCTGGAATTCGAATCAAAATAAAGTTGATGTAGACTGTAGAGATTTCCAACTTACGTTCCAACTTAAGGAAACCACTTAAATCGTTTTAAAGATGATGAAGAGGGATACTATTGAATTTAGTTCAATAAAAAGGATTTTAGTCTTTTTCTAAATGTTTTTTTATTACCATTTATCATTGCGTCCGTTTAAAAACGCCTGACAAGCACATTGGTGAAGCAAGTGGACTATTAGGTATACTCCTGCTTTCTGAGTCAAGTATAAATAGCCTAAATCATATTAACGAATTTTTATTAAAATAGTTTCATTGTATAATCCCACTACTACTACCCACAATTAATTAAAAATGTATTTATTTTCATTCAATATTATTGACATATCACATATAAAATATTTTCCATTTTCTATAAATTATCAATTATTATTTATTTATTTATTAGCATCGCTAACACAATAATCACTAACTAATAAATTAAATATTATTCGAATTATAGGATAAACTCTTGTTATTATGAATTTAAAACTCAAATCTATTATACTAATATATAATTAAAGATAAATTGTGTGACGTAAGTGATAAATATTCAATTAAATATTTCAAAATATTTGTTTTTAATATTTCTTTTTCATAATATTAGAATAGACTAGTATGGGTTATAATTAAATCTAATTTATCAATTAATTAGTAAATCTATATATTTTCCGATGTAGATCGCCCCTTGGTAACATTTAAGATTGGTCACATAAGTCAAATTAGTGCTTCGTATGAACCCATGCATGAACCCCATTTACAGGGTTTACTGTTGAGGCGCTCGACACACGACCCGCGAGTCTCACCTCGATTATCTACACTCATATAGGTTGGTTTATGTTATCTCGTAATCCACGGGAAACAATGAAACACTTCATATAAATTTATTAAAAGAGTATCTACTTTTTCAGTATGTCGCAGATAATATTCAGTGGACTAAAAGTAATACGGAAAGCAATGGAGTTGTATTTAGGTTTTTCTGTACTCATTTATTTACGATTTTTTTAAATTTCATTTTCGTTTCAAGGCGTGTTTCTCATATCATTGTTCTCAGATTGTTTTAGACATTAGCCCGATAATGCCTGACCAATTTTCATTTTCCAATGAGTGCGTTAGGTAGTGTATTATTCAAAATACTAAAATGTTAATGACAGCACGGCTGACTGTCTACGACCTGTCAGTCAAAATCAGTTGCAGTAACAATAGAATCGGATTCCTTTTCTATCTTGCTGACTTGCTGACGGAGATACCGTTAGAGATATTTTTCTCTGTCATACGGATTGTCTCTACGCTATTAAATTGTTAATCTATTTTTTTTTAAATATTGACACACTTTTTACACAAATTATCTTGCCCCAAATTAAGCATATATTGCCTGTGTGCAAGACAACGATATTTTTAATACAATATACTTACTTAAACATACATAAATACATTTAAACATCCATGACTCGGAAACAAACATCCATATTCATCATATAAATGCTTGCACCTACTGGGATTCGAACCCGGGACCTCTAGCTTAGTAGGTAGGATCGCTAACCACTCGGCTATACAGGTCGTCATCTATAGTTTTAGATTATTAATCAAGCTTCAGTATTAATGATCGTCGGCAAATCTAATTATGAATTTAACTAAAGGACGGTTGATAAACTGAAACTGACACATGATAGATTAAGGCTTAAAGGAAAGATTCAATATATTGTACCTACTTCTGGCAATCAGATGGAAGTAATCGCCAAATACATTATCATAGGCATAAAGACAAGTAATACAAGAAAAAAACTGAAAGTCCATGAAGTAGCAGTATCTAGCATTTCGTGACTAATCTGCAACAAGTAATTGTATAAAGAGTGAGTAATAATAGTATTTATTAACATCGTTAAGCACATCTGCGGTGGGTAAAGTCTAGAACAGGGCTCAACAACACATGTACCACATATGACACTACGCAGACTTCCTGCAATACTTCTAACAATTCCAATGACTTCTTAAGTAATTATTTACTTAAACTTTGAGCTATTTTCTATAATTAAAAGAATTTTCATCTTATATAAGGTGTTATTAAAATAATATAAGGAATGTTTGACGATTGTTTTATTTGGGATCTTCTAATGGTAAATGCATTTTGTCTTTGTATCTCAATTGGTTTGTAGTTCAAACTTTGTACCCCAGATGGCGTTGGAATACGTAATCCGTGATGAAGTATGTTTTGTCTCTTTTATTTACAGTTTTGAACACACGTTATGGAGTGCATAACATAAATCGCACACATTGACGAGTCATCTCAGATCGGCTTGCTCCTTTGGTATTGCATACAGGTATTGGTCTCTGTGCATATATCACGAGGAGTAGGTACTCAGAAGAGTAAATTGTTCTGTTTAATACAAGTAGCCGAATTCCACCACCAGGCATGAATGTAAAATTCCGCGAATCTTTCTGTTTTTTCGAACCGATACGACTAACAAGCCTTTAAGCTTACAGCATACTTCCACATTAAATGCCGGCAACGGATTTCTTAAATACTGGTGTTGCGGACGTCTATAGGCGGTTGCATGGTGTTGTTTGCGACCTCTTATATAAAAAGTTACTTTAGTTATTAATAAATTAGAATCGCACTTGTTTATCATTAATTCCAGCACGAAATAAATTGTCGCAAAATATTTTTATTAAATTTTTAATTAGTTTGAACTTCTTTATATTAGGTAGGTATTATTATCATTACATTAAACATTTATTTCACGAATAAATAGTACGAAAATCTTAGGCGTTAGCACTTTTTTTTATATAAGAACAGCTTACGATATAAATTAAACATAAATCATGCACGTCGGATGTTAGTTGTGCAAAAACAACAATTAAACCAGCGGAAGTTAATCATTGTGGAGTGTCATCTGTGAATAGTCTCATGCGAATTAATATGATCCCAGTGCGATGATCGCGGAACATGTGTACCTACTCTGTGCAGCGTGGCAAATATCACGCGATTTGTGCTTTATTTTGTAATGAATGTGATTTACTGAGTCTAAATGTTTATTTTATTAAAATCTTTTATTATTAAGCCTTTTATTGCCATACTAACATTTATATGTTTTGAATAAAATATCATTAATTATAATAAAATAAATTATGTATAGACTTAAGAGTCTCTTTTTTATGAAAAAAAGGTACGAGACGAGCAGGATGTTCAGCTGATGGTTATTGGTACGCTCTGCCCATTTCAATGACATAAGTTGTCAAGTCTTATTTGCTCAGTAATTTCACTAGCTACGGCGCCCTTCGGACCGAACAACAGTAATGCTTACATATAACTTAGCTTCACGGCAGAAAAAGGCGCCGTTGTGATACCCATAATCTAGCCGGCAACCGGTGCAAAGGAGCCTCCTACTGTTAAGTACTGTCGATATCTACTATGTAGTGTAGTGTAGTTTGATGACAAAATATGTGATAGAGGCATTAATTATTATCTTTTAACTCTCTTCTGATTGTTTTAATGTCAGTCTGGTTATCATCTTAATCAAGTGTCACGTAGGAATTAGTTTTGTTATTTTTTTCTGTACTTTGTTGATCATTTATTTTGTAAAGCCGATGTATGCGGCAGGAAGAACGAACGGATAAACTACTTTCGATGCTATAACTTGTTCCAGGGATGACTGGTCAAAATGGCCGTGTCGCAGTCAAGAACGTCGAACCAAGTAGAAGGACGAAGATAATTCAGTATTCGTCTAAGGTTCGGCTCGGTTGTAATCGGCGTGCAGTGTGAGTGCAGTCAAGAGCGGGCGCCGGGTGAGTGCCGAGGAGGCAGTCAGGGAAGAACTACCGTTAATGTCAGTCTGGTTATCATCTTAATCAAGTATCATGTAGGAGTTAGATTCGTTGAATTTTTCTGTACTATGTTGATCATTTATTTTGTAAAGCCGATGTATGCGTCAGGAAGACCGAACGGATAAACTACATTCGATGCTATAACTTGTTCCAGAGATAGGGTAAACGAGGACAAGTCAAGAATCTCGAACCAATTTGCAAGTACGAAGATAATTCAAAATTCGTCTTAGCTTCGTTGTAATCGGCGTGCGGTGTGAGTGTGGACGAGAGCGGGCGCCGGGCAAGCGCCAAGCACCGAGGAGGCAACAACAACTATGGACAACCATGAAGATCCTGACGATGTGACCCGCTTTGTTCTGTCTTATTCATTAAAGAAATAAAACGCGTTTATTTATTACTGATATTTTCACACAAATTAATAATTATTTAGGCTGACATTTCGAGGCTATTCATAATAAAGTATACTTTCATATCATGGAAACTTGTTCAGGGGAACTGCAGTTGACAGGAGTCAAATAATTATTGTCAAAGTTGTCATTGTGAAGTTCTCTCCGATGAGCCACGCCATAGAGGTGGTTTCGGCAAAATGAACTCAAAATCAGCCTAGCGAAAGCCTCTAAGAAAATAGCGATTGTATGAAACGTGCATTGATTTTAATGGCGGCTATAATCCTTTGAAGAGGAAGATAGCCTAAAACCACTACGTTTTAAGCAACTGTTCTCTTTTGAACTCAGGCAGATTATACTTCGTCGCCATGTTGTGCTTACCTACTTAATACTTATACCTATACTGTATTTACTATCTCAAACTAATGTCAAAAAAATGTTCCAGTGCTCTCCTGATTTATGTTTTGTATGTGCAAATTAGAAAAAACTTGTTCATATCCCTGAATCATTCTATTTGTATTAACTAATTGATATAGTGAGTGTGACTCCTGAACGGCTTTGGACGGCTTTCCGAACCAACAATTCTCTGAAGTTCTTTGGTCACATCTCCAGAAATGAAGTATCGATTGAGCGGTTGATAGTGCAGGGCCAGGGAGAGGGGAAAAGAGCGAGAGGACGCTCAACCAAGTGATGGACGGATCTTATCAAAGCAGTGACCCAGACACCTGGGGTGGAGTGCTCCCGCAATGCCGTCAAAAGTGGAGGAGCATCGCGAGGGAGGCAGTGCGACCCATAACTAAGGAGACCAACAACGACTAATGTTGCATCATCTTAGAAACCACTCTGACAAGAGTGACCGATTGAGAAGATAGGTCATATATAAATAAGATTTTGCAAGGTAAGTCGTTCTAGCATCAGAACCAGTGATAAAACTCAAAAAAACATGTCAGAATTATTTTATTTTCTTAAACTAAAAACAATAAAATACAATAATGTACGCAATTATAACAGACAAAAGCTCTCAAAAGCACAACAGGTCTAATTAGGAAGCGGTCACAAAAACTGACCGTCTCTTAAGTAACATTTGTATGCAAATTGTAGCGAGTGTATTTATTTAATACGTAAATACCGCATAGCTCCGGCGGAGGGTTAAAATGTTACGATTTAGAAGCAAAGAGGGTTGCTTAACTGTGTACGATTTCAATGAGGAGAATAGATAATTTATCTACTAACTTATCTTCGTAGTGTTGTCCGTTCACTACTGCAATCAACATTGGTAGATTTGCAAAATACCTACTATCTCGAATTTTTTATGTGTTTTGCTCTTTTAATGTTTACAAGATCACAAGATTTTTGCTGCATTAACAAATAATAATAAAATTGAAATCAAAATAATTCCAATAAAAAATTTAAATCCTTATAGCGATCTTATTCTCTGTTGAATCGGTCCGACAACGTTTTGTCAGACCAACCTAGTCGATAAGAAGTTTTATTAGAGGCAGCTGTAATGCGACTCGAAATAAATCGCCATCTCTCTCTTTTAGAGGATATTCGAGTGGACTTTCCTACTGGATCGCCCAAAGATGTGATTTGGTTGGTCTTTCACATGACCTACAGTCTAGTATTTTCCAATTTTTTTTTGGCCTTTCTTTAGAGCTTCCTATAAAGTGGCCGCCCTGCCTGTGTACGTGTCCAAAGAAAGCGATCATGTGGGATGCATATTGCACTGTGAGATAATTGCTGCTTTACATCTAGTTCCTAGAGTACCGAGACGTTTGTGCGAAATTCGTCGTCCGCGGTACTCTTCTTCTTGTTCCGAAATATTTCTTCTTCTTTTCAACCTCTGACAATATCTAGGTTTCGGCAGCATACAGCAGTATGGGTTTTTGTGATGCTACTGTTTCTCCATATTTTTCTCATTGTGTCCACGGCAGTTCTTTTACGCCTACGCCTCTATATTTGTTTCACCACAGTCCGAGATTTCTCTATAACATAATATTATCAAATAAAATACAATTCGACACACGTGGGGCAGAAATGGTAAAAGCCATGGCTTATCTGCGATTGGCGTATATTATCCCCCTTATTCATAATAGTCTGCTAACTTAAAGCATTGCTAATTCTCACTCTGTCTTCTTCTATTGACCTAAGTCAGAATAAGAAAAAACACTCCTTAGCGGCTGTTTAAAGTTAGCGGACCATTATGAATAAGGGGGTATATGTAAAAAAAATATATTTCCAGTTCAATTCTATCAAACTTGAATTGTTACAAGTGACTGTGCACGTTCAAAACACACGGAATACATTATCTACTTTGCCGATCAAAGGAACAACCTGAATACATAACGCTAGAGCTAAGCACGTAACATAAAAGGCGTTCAAAATAAAATTTTGAATTAAAAGTCAACATTGGTGTGAGTTTCACTGAAACGGCAAGAGCTTCAAATGATTTTGATGGGTACCTGCTTTTGAACGCTTGCAGTAGGGCCACTAAATAGGATTGAAGTTTTCAATAATAATTTACATTTTATTAACGCCCACATAAATTTCCATCATCAGTTTTTTCCAGATTGGTATGAAATGGATAACTTAAAAAAAGATGCGATTAAGATTAAGCATTATTACTTTCTTTTGGCAATTACAACAAATGAAAGTCAAGTGTGAGTATGAGGACAACATTTTGACTTTATAGTCGGAATTTTTACCTACAACAATGAATTTGCAAGAGTATTAGTTTTCCTGAATACTTTAATAAAACTAAAACAAAAGTCCAAGGTTCATTTATGATCGCCCAACCTTGTGTAAAGAATAACCCCGAGAAGAAGGACGGAAAATTTCTCTTTAACGGCTGGCAACGTTCTTGATTTTCTTTTTGCTATAATTTTATGAAATGTTACAATCGCTTATTGTGTGGCCTTAAATTTAATGTTTTGTATTAATTAAATTTGTATAATTTAAGTGTGCTAAATAGTAGCCGGCATCCTAATTTTATTCTCTTCATACATCCATTGAAGTCTGTAGCAAACTTCCGCAATATATAAATGGATTGTTTTTTATCATACTAACTTTCGTTATATTTTTTTCAAAAAAGCCCATAATTTGTGCGTGTTTAGGAATACTATTCACCCCAATACCAGGTGAAAGAGATAATACGTGCACAATACGGTCCAAACGCATATTAACGCAAGCGCTTATTAACAATTTTACAAGTTCTGATAATATTAATTAATTAAGTTAAAATATTTTAAAGTAAAATACATCGCAGCCAGTCATATCATTCTAAATTAATGTCGCCTATAATTCTTGCTTTGTATTAGCGTATACACAGAACAGTATAAAGAGATTTTACCTATTCTGTGAGTGTATAAGTCAAATGGAAAATAATACTATGGACTACTTGGTGTTACTTTGTAACTCTTTGATATTACTTTGTTACTCTTTGGTGTTTTATTTATCGATAATTATTTTTAATCGTTTTTCGGCTTTTGTAATATTTTAAATAACATATTAAAAAAAAATTGATCTTTCTAGATATCAGATATATCGAATCAAGGTTTCTACCCAAACTTGTCAGCAGACCACATGACGAGAAATAGAGAAAAAAATTTACAGCATACAAATTATTTAAGTTTTCTTTAGTGTTAATTCCGCCAATATTTGTTTTTAAAACAATTCGACACGTGTTTCGCCTCTACACGAGGCATCCTCAGGACGTGTTGTCCCTCCAAAATCTGGCACGAGACTGCTTGCTTCTCTCTTTCAAAGTCCTGGTACGTCAATATCCTTGTAAGATACTGGGGCCTGGGAATCAGGAAATAATAAGGCATTAACTTCCTTTATTTGGATTAAAAAATATTCATTTTATTTCATAATTTATTTTTAAAGGTGTCTTTCATTAATAATGTGATAATGCACTGTAAAATAATGATGCATTGTATATATGTTAAAAGAGCATTTAAACACATCAATAGCGTTCAGTGCCATTTTTATCGCACGATAAACCAATGTAATAATTTTAATGATTTACTAAATTAAACTAAAAATTAATCCGAGCAATCCAATTATTGTTTAATCGGATTAAAATCTCTAATATTTTTAATACCATGTGTAGTTTCAGTGGTCCATGTTCAATGTTGCAAGGTTAGAAAACCTTTGGACCTTTTTGTGCAAACATTTACATACTCGTATTCCAACAGGGAAGAACCATCGTTTGTATGCAAATAGTATTTGATATAATATTTAATTTAATAAAGGATCGTTATATTACTGACTCTTGAGCTCGAGTGGTGATTATTTTATATTACGAAATACTTGCCTGTTTAAATGTTACGTTTTCGGGAATTGTTTGCTTATCTGAGCGAAGTGGAAATTATTATTATGAAGGCTCTCTAAACGAATTTATCATTATTGTTTTAATATATTTGCTTACGTAAAATCATACTGTTAATGTTAAAGGCAGTGACTATAATGAGCCTAATTTAAATGCTCAATGTTGCCAGCGCTTTGGGCGCTTTATCTGCATTTATTCTATTAGGTATACTTAGAAAACTTACAGGTTTTCACCAATAGTTAAAAGCTTTGTAATTAACAAAATAAAGATATCCAAAACAGGAGAGCATAGAAATAGGAGTGCTTATTGGATTGAGAAAATAAATTATATTTTACATTACAATTATAATACAAATATACATCAATCTTTATGCAGAAATTAATATTTATACTACGATCTGTGACCCCGATATGACGTCTTTTTAAAGTTTTCATTATAATTGCACAATTCAAAGGGAATATATGTGATGATTTGGGCTTCATAGTCACTAATATGTGGCAAAATTTAATTTATTTTGTTGTTCTGGGAGAATATTACCTAAAACCAGGAATAAACATAAACTTATTATGCCTATACTCCATTAAGTCTAATTAGTAAGTCTTTTGTTCGATGAACATAATCCCGAAAAATTTAAGAAACAAATGTATTACGAAATTCAAAAGAATATGACTTTTTAAGAAAATTTGTGTGGTAAAAGTTACTATAATTTAAATGATTTTCTTCGCTTGACCAGCGCTCAAGCTATCAATTAATACATTTTATATCACGATATTATGTTGTGATGAAGTCTTATTAAAAAAAGAGCCCACTAAGTTTCTTCCGTTCTTCTAAGGTCTGAGGCATACTTTTTAAAATCAGTGATGATATTAAAATTATTTGAATTTGAATTATTCTTCTTGATATTTTAACTAGATAACATTATCTTTCTGTTATAGGTAGGTAGAGTCATATATACAGACGGACAGATATTAACCACCTTGGACTTTCTTTAAAAAAAAAAACAAGTCATACTTAGATACTCTCAATACGGTTTTTGTATAAGTTTAGTTCATTTAAAATGACACATAATAACTTTTTGTTCTTCAAGTGTATAAAAAAATAAAATGAAACGTCCGTGATCAACTACAACTCGAATATAACACCCATGTTTATATTTGCACTATTAGCTGATGGATTGAAAATTTCAACCCAATCTTTTCAGCGGTTTAGCTGTGTGTTACTAACGGCCGTTTTCAATAATGTATCTCTAGTTACAGAAACATTGCTTTCACCGTTTAATGACAATATCTTATCTATCCATAGTTATGTTCAATATAGTTATCGTCCAATGCTTTATGTCGATAGATTGAAATGTAAGTAAGCGCAAAAGGATAGATTTGTTCACCTTTAGTAAGTTAAACAAAGGATAGATAGGTTATTGAAAACGGCCGTAAGTCAGCAAGCTAGAGAAATAAAGAAAATAAAAAAAAACATGTTTGTCTCGCGACGCCCATGTGTGACAACTTAAACTAATCTAACTTGAACTATTTAATATTGAACTTGTTAAACTTGAGAAAAGCTTACCTAAATTTTATGTAGATTAATATGATAATGTAATAAAAGGTTATTTATAAAATCTTTTATTCTTAGTACAATTTTATAATATTATGTAGGGACAATAGAATTTTGTGTGTGTACATCATTAGTATCATTATTTAATTCTACAGAAATAACAATTGGCTTATGGTAGATATAATTAGCAACGAAATTTTTACATTGTATGTCATCTAAAAATCCTGCAAAGACGGCTTTGAAGATTAATTATTGAATATTAAAAAATGTGGCAGAATATTCTGAAAACTTTTATTTATTATTTACTAGCTGACCCAGCAAACGTTGTATTGCCATCATAGTATCATCATCAACTGTAGTTAATCTATCAACTGTAGGTAGCTAAAATTAAGTTTGTTTTTTTAACTCCTGAGAAAGTTAGAAAGATACAAAGATTCTAATTAGTTGTTTATTTTAAACTATTCTTTCAATTAGATTTCTGAACGACGGGGGACATATCAAAGGAAAAACAAAATTGTTGTTTTTTTTAAATTCCGAACAAAAAAAATTAAAGACCAAAATTAAACAAATCGGTCCAGCCGTTCTCGAGTTTTAGCGAGACTAAAGAACAGCAATTCATTTTTATATATGTATGTATTAGAAAAGTAGTAATAAATAAACATATACACTTGGAGATTTTCAAAAAATATTACTGAGGAATTTGGGTAAGTCTTGTTAAATCCATTTTAAAGCCAATAAATTATAACGTTTAAAAATAGTTTTATATAATTTTTTTTGACGGAAGTATAGCGTTACGTATCGAAGCGGCTTACCCTCCCATAAGAAGTTATCACTTCAATAAATATATTTTAGTTTCATAAAATAAAGTTGAATCATGAATACGACAACATGAAGCTTCCACCAATCATTTTCAACTACCCTCAACTTTTGTTTCCGCTTATTACAATTGGGAATGATCAACATAATGGGATTCTCCAGCTAGATTACGCCGGATTACGGCAGATTATTTTATACTGAACGCAATGAAAAAAAATTCAGTCACACATTCCCTATTCTATTTTCTGCCATGCAAATAATAACATTATTTATAATGACATAAGGTTCTATTTTGTTTGACTTCATGGTAGAGGAAATGTATTCTGCGTTGAATAAAAATACCGAACAGGACGGCTTTGCTTTATCATTGTGAAGTGCCAGTGTAATTAGTTTTTGTAAAAAGCGTGCGTGCTCATTCCGATATTTTTTTTATATTTATATATTTTGTTTCTCAACGATGAAGTATTTTTAATGAAAATAAGAGACGAGACGAGCTCAACGTTCAGCTGATGGTAATTGATACTTCCTGCCCATAATAATGCAGTGCTGATCAAGATTCTTTAAAAACCCAAAAATTCTGAGCGGCATTACAATTGCGTTCGTCACCTTGAGACCTAATATGCTAAGTCTCGTTTGCTCAGTCATTTCACTAGTTACAGCGCCCTTCTAACGGAAACACAATAATGCTTACATATTACTGCTTCACGGCAGAAATTGGTGCCGTTGTGGTACCCATAATCTAGCCGGTCTCCTGTGCCAAGGAGCCTCCCACTGGTTAATTATAATTTGATATTTTTTTGTGGACATTTAAACCTTTGTTTTCATAAAAATAACTTAATTACACTTAAATAGAAACAAACTATCAACTTATTACCTACTTAAATATAATGATTCCAATTTAGGTTGTAGTTTGCAGGGAGCTCAAGAAGCTGGAAACATTACCTCTTTGAGTTACTAAGCTTGTAAGTAACAGACGTACTAAATTTCGAGCGGATGGATCCCAAGAATGTCTCCAATGTTTTCCATCCTTCCACCGCCGTAAATGTCGCCTTTGACAAGCTTTCGAGATGAAAGTCCACTAGTCCTAGTCGTTATGTCCCACACCCGCATCCGCCCATGTCTCCAGGGAATCAACGTAGACCACCGGAGCTCTTCACTTGAAATTATAGTCTTAAGAAAAGCCTGAAACTGCGACTGTGCAGCAGCAGCAAAATAGACCATGATCATGAAGATCATATAGGGTATGGTTCTAAGCTTAGATTATTTATACGTCTAGATAGAACCTCTTGGCTCTTCTTTAGGGTGCGTGACAAGCTTCGACATACACTCGCGATTTGTATGTCACTTAGTGTTAATGTGCGTGCATTGCTCAAAATGGAAGTTAACTGTCAACTTAATTTTTTTTTCGACTTTTTCATAGCTGTTACAGTCAATCTATATGCATAAATGATCTACGGTTCTAAGTTTGCCCAGGCAAAAACTTACAGGGGTCGAAAAGCTTGAGTTTCCCAATGTTGCTCGAAGGAGTGGTTTGAAACCCCAACAGCTCTGATTGAGGTTGGTTGCAATGAGATAAGCCCAGTCAAAAATGTCTAAATGTTTTTGAAAAATGTTGAATAGGGGCTCATCTCTTATGCACAGGAAATGAAAGAAAATCCTCGCCCAGAAAAACCATTATATTACATGCATTTATAGCAAAATTGACACATACAATTGACCTTACAGATGGAAAATAATTCGTCCATACCATCAGCCCATGCTGTAAACAGAAGGACGGATTTTTTAATGAAATAAACTTACCATTTTTATTGTTTAAACTATATTTACCCGGACATTTGAAGTGAGATGAGATTAACTGAGAGGGATCATCAACCAAAAGGTTTGTTCCAAAAAGACTGCGAACATTCCAAAAAGGGGCCGGGCTGGTTGGAGTAACTGGCGGTCTCTGTACGAAAAATGTCCCCAATTAGGGAGACTATTGGTGGAAACTGGAGCCTCAATTACAAATCATGTAACGTAGGAATAGTTCAGTACAAACCTTATAAAAATCTGCGGTACAAAACACCATTTACGTAGCAAAATGCAAGTTTTGACCTCTGTTTGGCTATCTTTTTTGCGCTGAAAGATAAAATATTGATATTCGTGTGTGGCTTTCATCCATACGACCAAGCTGTGGAACTTCCTTGTGCGGTATTTCCAGGACGATACGACATGGACACCGTCAAAAAAAGTGTGTACACTTTTTTAAACTCTTCCATAAAAAAAAATTTAGCAAACTGTCATTAACAATAAAAATATAATTGCAAACATCGTACAGAATAAGGGTGCGACCGGGATTAGCCGTTCGTATTTTGAAATTTATCAGAGTCCAGTGCGATATGCTATGAAAAATTGAGGTGTTTATACAAAGGCTACGTGACGCATTCTGTCACCGCTAAATTGTTATTGTTTTTTGTGAATTATAACACTAGCTTTGATAACGCAGGTTTGCCTCCACAGTGGAAATTATCTGTTCATCCTTCTTCAAAGCCGTTGTTTATCGAAGATGACATTTATTTAAAATCATTCTACGGGCGCTAGCCCATAGCAATGAATATCAGGGACACTCGTGTCTGTTTTTAGAAATGATAATTTTCCATAAAGAAGATACTTATATACAGGAGTAGTATTGATAACAGTGGCTCTAACTGGTCATGGTGCTTGTAATAAACATCTATTTAATGTAGGCGTAGCTGTACTCTCTGAGCAGGGCCTTTATGGTGGCAGAGGAAACTGCTGCGCGTATAATTCTGCTTTATCCAGGTTTAGCAAATTACCAGAAAAAGGAAAAATCTTTAGGAAGGAGAGGAGATTGCTAAGGTTTCTGGAGGAGTTGGGGTGGCAGGAATAACGATTATAGTCCCATGAGGGAAACAGTTGACCCCCGACAACACCATACCATACCGTAGTATATGTATATTTTGTTTGTGGTTTTGCTCATCTTGGTAGATGCTGGGAGGCTTCCTTGCACAGGATATCAGCTAGTACCTACCTACTATGGCCGTACCTTTTTTTTTCGTGAAGTAGCAGTGTTCAAGCCTTTATTGTGTTTTGGTTCAAAATCGCCGTAGCTAGTGAAATAAGTTGGCTAATAAGACTCAATATCTAATTTTTTTTATGAAAATAAGGGACGAGACGAGCAGGAAGTTCAGCTGATGGTAATTGATACGCCCTATTCATTACAATGCAGTGCCGCTCAGGATTCTTGAAAAGCCCAAAAATTCTGAGCTGCAATACAATTGGGCTCGTCACCTTGAGACATAAGATATTAAGTCTCATTTGCCCAGTAATTTCACTAGCTACGGCGCCCTACAGACCGAAACAAAGTAATGTTTACACATTACTGCTTCACGGCAGAAATAGGCGCTGTTGTGGTACCCATAATCTGTAATAATATATATAATGTACATACAAGCTTCCTGTGCAAAGTAGCCTCCCACTGGTAAATTCTCTACTCGTGTCTCAAACTGTCCATCGCAATTGGGATGTCTCTCAGAATTGAATCCCGAGCGGCACTGCATTATAATGGGCAGTTAACATCAGGTGAACGTCTATCTCGTCTCCTCACTTTGTTTCGTTTAAAAAAAACTCCGAAGAGTTAGTATCAAGACTTATCAGTCGGAGATCAGAACGCAGATTAATTCTCGACGAAATCAATCGGATATTGGTGACAATAAAGCGGTATTACAAATTATGACGTCACTGATAGCTACCGATAGCGCCGCTAATCCGCGGATTTGTGTAATACAACATAATCAACCACTCCCATGTCACATACAACACTTATTAGACTGAATATGACAGTTAAAGAATTATATAAAATTAAATTTAAAAAAAATGAATCATCTATACCTTCTTTAATACTACCACTGCTTTGTGATGCTTCTTATTTTGAGAAAATTTCTTATTAAAAAAAAACCTAAAAATTGCTGTTTTAGAATTTATTTTAGGTTATAATATAATACAAATATATGTTTACCATATAACATATTGCTGAAGGGCACTGGTATATAAATAATAGTAATTATATATTATATTTAAAAAATCTTTTTTTATACAAATGATTTAAGTTTTCTTTAGTGTCAATTCCGCCAATATTTGTCTTTAAACAATTCGACACGTGTTTCGCCGTCCTGAGTCCTGAGGATGCCTCGTGTAGAGACACGAGGCATCCTCAGGACGTGTTGTCTCGCCAAAATCTGGCACGAGACCAATATGACCAAAATATTATAGACTGTTAAGTTTACACTATCATTACAACTGAAACTTTTCAGTGAATCTATGTGAATGATAATTTATTGAATTAGCGTTATTTAGAATAAAAATTTCCAAATTATCTAAACATGAATATATACGACCTGTATAGCCGAGTGGTTAGCGATCCTACCTACTAAGCTAGAGGTCTCGGGTTCGAATCCCGGTAGGTGCAAGCATTTATATGATGAATATGGATGTTTGTTCCCGAGCCATGGATGTTTAAATGTATTTATGTATGTTTATATGAACTTATGTATGTTTAAGTAAGTGTATTGTATTAAATATATCGTTGTCTTGTAACCCATAACACAGGCTATATATGCTTAACTTGGGGCAAGATAATTTGTGTAAAAAGTGTGTCAATATTATTATAATTATTATTATAAGTTATCTTAAGTATTAACTCCAGTAAGATATGTTAGTCTGCATATGGAATACACTTAAACCACTACACACGGCAGTGGCTACTGCCATTGGTGGCTACCAACGCATTCCTTTATCCCTGGTTTTGCGGAAGTCCATGGGCGGTTGCCCCACCACCTCCCATGACGTGAGTCCCTCTTATATAAAAGAAAGCTTTTCCTAATTTCATTACATTACTTTTTTTTATCAACACAAGGTATGAGTATTATCGCTTTGTTCATAGTAAGCGCTTCGTAAAGATTTGCTCAAAGCACATACAAATACATATAAAAGAAATAATATTAAGAGACACCTATATATATTATTTTAAATAGACTTTTAATAGATAATTAAAAAAAATAAAACCTGATTGAAAAAGTAAAAAAAAGAATTGATTTAAAAAAATGTATTTAATATATTTTTATAACGAATTACACATCTACAGCTAAAATTATCAACAGCCATCTATATTAACCAATCATGAGTTGAGCCCTTGAAAAAAAAAATTCAATCGCTCCCGCATCGTTTGAACAATAAAATCTATCAGGAATCATATTATTGTGTTACCTATACAAAGTGATTGTCGCGCGTATGGCTGGGTTTCGGGCGGGGCCTGTTCTACCACGCCCATTGTCGATAAGGCTCAAAATTCCTCACCGAATAGAGGAACACTCGCCTCTATCGACAGATAGCTCTGTTGTAGCAGGCGAAGTGGGCACTCAACAAAGTCACGCGGCCCGCAGTGGTCGCTCGTAGCGGCTATCAAAGTGGCGGTTCTATGGACGTTTTAATTAATCTATGACAATGGAAGTTAGTGCTATGCCTCCGATGCCTTTGGACTTCTCCATGGTGAGGAGCGGATCTCCAGGCCTGAGGGATGAATCGCCGAAACCGGTTTCCAACAGCGCTTTCAGAGTCGTCACGCCGAAAGGTATGAAAATGAGAAAAATGTACATAAAGTTTAATAGAATGAAATTGATTATGTTTTAGTTTTTGCATATAAAAAATAAATGTCACAGAGTAGATAGTAAATATTTTAGTCAGATATAAAATGGTTTATATCCTCTATTCTGCCCTTCCTAGACATTCTTGATGATAGAAGCATGGAAGCATTGAATAACTCTCTCACTAAAGTTGTTTTACTTTTTTTTTACAACAATTGTTTTTTGATTTCGTTAGGAGATTAGATAATTAAAAATTATTCCACTATTCCTAATATTATTTTTTAATATCGACTAAATTCATAAATATAAAAATTATAACATTTTAAATCATATGATATAATATATTATAGTATTATGAATTTTTGATGTCACTGTCATGATACTAAGATTTTTTTTATTCTTCTTAATGGCGGTAGACTTAGTAATACGAGTATTATAATAATAATAACGTATAAAATACCTACTTAATACGTCGAAAATGTTTAGGACTGTTTAGAACTATAAGATCATATAATTTATGACTTAATTAAATTTTATAGGATTGTTTTTTTCACTCCTTGAGGCTTCCTGCTTCAAAAGTACCTATTCTATCCGTATTCTAAATCCGTCTCTACTAAGAAAAAATATTAAAATTATCAAATTTTATAACCGATGATATATTTTTGTAATGTTTTGTTTTAGCTTACATTATTTCTTCAGACCAATTTTTAATTTTTAATCAACTTTTATAAGTTACTAGCTGACCCGACAGACGTTGTTCTGTTCATAATGAAAAAAAACTCTTGCGGATGGAATTTTGGAAAAACTTAGCTGACTTCTTCTCGGTGAAAAGAATATTCCTACCAAATTTCAAGTCTTTAGCTCTAATGGTTTCAGAGATATCGTGATGAGTGACTATATACGTGGAAATCTCCTATATATATATATATATATATACATATATATAGATGTAAGATATTGCAGCCTACAGTTGTATGTATAAGGAAGATATAATTATCAAGCGGGAAGCAGGATGCCTCTATAAATATAATTTAACTATAATGAGGCCATTGCCATAGGTTGTATCATATCGAATCAATATCACTTAACTTATTTAGGTCAAAAAAATTACACTTATGATTGTCCAAAGTTATACAATTAATCATTCAGTACCACTTCGGAAAAGGTTGAGGTAGAACGACAAGAAGTGGCAAAAAACTGTTGTGTCATCATGTACAGGCTAATCGTCTTACAAATTATTTTAATTAGAATATATGTAAAGTGATGCAACAAAAATACTCAAACGTCAAGTAATAATTTAAAAAAAATGTTTATGAATAAAATAGTCATAAGAGATATTAAATACTCATTGTAAATAACTAAATCTATTATGTGAGCATTATACTAACAATTGTAAAGATAAATGAGTCAACTATAAACACAACATTAAGTAGAGTTACCGATGGCAGAATCAGTCAACCACAACAAGTAGCGCCCGTTCACGCGCACCACGCAACGACTAGCCATCGCCTCCTTCCCTAAAGAAGGGAATGACCCGTCCCGCGAGTTTTATTTATAAAAGCGCTTTAGCTCTTCCTTTTTTATCCTCACGTGAGAAGAAGCGTGGGCAAAGTACTAATTATTCCATATTCATCAGTTTCTATGAGCACGTTCGTCAAGGAATCTTGGCACTGGTGAGCTTTTGTTGCAAATATCGTCATGCTTGCTCAAATTAAATTGCTTGTCGCAGCTTCTCTAAGTTATGGTCGAGGGAATCAATAGCTTGTTCATTTGTTATGCTCGTGAATGGACGCTGCTTGTGGGACGGTGGCTGGTCGATCTTGCCATCGAGGAATAAATCAATGTTTTTTTAAACTTCAAGTTTAAAAAAGCATTGATCTATTTATACTGAAATTCTTAAAGTTTTCTTAATTAATATACATTTTAGTATTTTCTTTAATTAATGAGAGTGTTACAGATTTAAATAAACCACTTTTTAACGGATTAAAACGCGTGTAACTAATTGTACCTGTGCTTTTATATTAGTTTTTGGGTAAAAGTTACTATAGTATTATTATTTTAGCTTAACTTTCGTTTCGTGACTTTTTCAGAGCACGTTTTTAAACTTGGACTGAAAATATACATGCTTTATTTTTTAACTTACTCTAGCAAGGCATGTATAATTTTACATGTATTGTAAATTGAGTATTTTAAAAAGTAATATATATAAATGGTGAATTTCTAAATATTGACTTTGAAACTCTTATTAAAGCTTAACCTATTAAGCTATTCTGAAATAGCGATTATTTCTAAGTGTAAGTTTGTAATCTAAATGAAAAAATTAATTTTGATTTGAATTAGCGTTGATCAATCAAGGCCAATTAATTGCAAGTAAGTTTTATAAGCTACAAAATAAAAGATACCCAGACTTTTACTAACTATATTGTTTAATATCAAAACGTATGTACCTACCAAATTAAAAAGATCCTGACAAAAATCATGCATTAAACTTAAATCATAAAACCTGCAATTCTGATTGGTCAAAGTACGTCTCAAAGGGAAAATGCTTCTGAAATATTAATTTCCAATTTTCCCCTCGCGAGGATGCTTTTTTATCGCCTTTGTGAAGAATTTCCACTTCGTAATCAACTTTAATTGAAGTTGGTATGTGAAGTCCTCTGTGATGATTTTAAAATCATTTTATCTAATAATTTAACTGCCAGAGGCTAACTATTACTATTGTAGTTTTACGTTCGCAAGAATTGATGATATTACATGAAATAAAAACATAATTCAACCACGTTGCAATATTAATTTATTATTATTTGATCAAATTATAAAAAGCTTTATCGATTATGATGAGATTTATTATTGTTCTTATGGTGTCAGACGTTAAAAAGAGATTTTAAACTCTGTTTGTCTGTTTTCATTTTTGTTTTCTCTATTTCTATCACGGAGGAATATTCAGGAAATTTAACTGTACATAATTTGAGGTGAAGCAAACTTTACATACATGTGAAAAAGGATTTCGCTTGAATGTGTTAGAGCAATTAGAAATAAAAAAACACAAAAATAACATGTTTACATTGTTGAATGAACAAACAAATTTGGTCCCTTGCCCATTGTTACGTATCTCTTCCGGGGGTAATAACATCAACAACAACCGACCAATCACAGCGCGTCATTTCATGGGACAAGGGTATAAAAGAGCGGTTTCCGGCTCATTTGATTCTATCTCGTGCCAGATTTTGGCGAGTCAACATGTCCTGAGGATGCCTCGTGTAGAGGCGAAACACGTGTCGAATTGTTTAAAGACAAATATTGGCTGAATTAACACTAAAGAAAACTCAAAACATTTGGATTTAAATTTTTGTATGACTGTCTGTTTGTATTATCCAAAATCCAAATGGCTGTTTTATCTTCGTAACGGTTGGAATTTTTTTAAGGAAAATCCCTAAAAGCCATATATAAGCCTAAGGCTACTGAAGAAAGTAATTAAGAATCCCGCCTGTGTAAAAATCTCGCTTGCACATAAATGAAGATATTAATCGTAAAATGATATTATGATTTGTGAGATCTTATTAATTTGTGGAATGTCAGAATTGATGCTTTTAAAAAGATCAACAAACCCCGCGCCACTACGATAATTTATAGCATCTAATTTCGATAATCACTACATATTTCAAAAAATCAAAACAAAGTCCTCCGCCGCGTCTGTCTGTCTGCTCGCGAATAACTCAAAAACTACTGCACAGATTTTCATACTGTCACCAATGGATAGATAGCGTGGTTCTCGAGAAAGGTTTAAATATATAATTTCTTAAGTTTTTGTATACATTAACACTTTTTGTCAGAGGTGTCGAAAAAAAATATGCCATCTGGGAGCTTTCAGCGAAACCGCTGTCTAAACGGTTTTAGATATAACAAAATAATTTATGGTGGAATTTTGTATCTTATAGGTCGTCAGAAAAGTCCACGATGGCATTTGTCTATCTCGTAAGGATAATATTTTACATCCATGTTAATACTTTAAAAAACGGCAATTATAAAGCGGTCATGTAAAAGCTGTTTACACAAATACGATATTAAGCCTTATCACTACATTTTTTTTCAAAATCATTCAGAAATACGTTTTTGTTTCATTTTTAACTCACAACCTTTGATTACACATTTCCTATTCACTACATTATTCCCTAATAGTCCATTGAAATGTTACAATTTAAGGACATAATTTTGTTTTTTTTTTAGAGTACGTAATTTTATTTTTGGGACATATATGGCACATATAGTCACTAGAAACTTAACTCTAGTTTGTGGGGTTGCAGCCCTTGTCTCCCAGCCGCCATTTTGGAAAAAGGGGTGCAAACACCTTTTTCGCGATATCTCGGAAATTATGCGTCCTACAAAAAATTCGTAAAGACATAATTTGCAGCAAAATTTCTTTGCTATAAAACTTTTTTGTACGGTCAGCTAGTTGTAAATATCACCCATCGTCAAATACTTAAAATCAAAGTAAAAACTCCGTTATTTTTTAATTATTCTTTATAATTTCGTAATTCTTAAGAAAATGAATTTATGTCGAACATAATAAATTATCTTTAAAGTAAAAGTAAGTATAAACACATTGTAATTTCAACGAATTACTCCATATAACCAGTATCTGGATGTATTCATATTAAGTGCAGTTGTAAGAAACTTTCTTCGACGTACAACCAAATTGCGGAAAATACTTGCTTCCGCAATGATTCCACATCATCCACCCGGGTCTGGTAATAAAATGCCTATTTTATAAAAAAAATAATATGAAAAAGTGACGAGTAAGTCTTTCGACTGTAGGTAAGTTATAAAGCCAAATTTCTCAGCGCAGTTATGCTCATTACTTTGTGAGTTGGATTGGATATGTAAGTATAGGCATAAAGTAGGGATAGGGACGTATAAGTATGTAATTGGGTAGATATGTAATAACAATATTTTTTTTCATCCTTCAGTATGAAACAGGCAACGGTACACACAATACAGACAGATCTTGAATTGCGTTGAGATTTTTTTAATAAGTGACTTAAACTTACCGCTAATTTCTTATAACAGTCTAAAGAACAGGTCAAAATAAATTCGTGAATTCAATAATTATTAATGCCTCTCCTTTCCTCTCCAAAATTATTTGCACCATTAATACACGTAAAATAATACGCCTTGACATTGCGTGGAAAACAGTTTATTTGTTTACAATCCTCGTTATTCACTACTAATCTGAATAAATGTACCTACACAAAAAAGTACAAGCTATAATAATAACTTCTCTGAGAGTAGTACTAAAAAATGCGTCCTGCCATGCCAAAAAACTTCTTTAACTGCAAAGGAAAGTGGTAGTTCAAAAAGGCTCGGGAGTGTTAACCATAACCAACAGCAAGCATTAGCAACCTACAAACAAGACTTATGGATATGTGTAACAGGATTAAGTAATGTTCATTGCTCGAAATGCTATATTTTCACCACAAAACTTGTCTAAAAACACCATGTTTGCGTGTTTTCTGCTTACTCTTCGCCTTAAGGCCTACGGCTTCGGGTTTTTAACACGGGCTGGCTAAACATTTATTTTACGAGAGATGCAGATATATTGATTCTTTATTTTACAAGACAACACGACCTATACACTAATCCTAATAGTGACAACTTTTATTTAATTAATTATCCGAATGAATAATGTAATAATTATGGATCATTTAGATTTTCACGATGGATTTTGAAGTGATAACTAATTCTTATTATTAACGTTGTTCCGTCAGAAAAAAAACAATTGAAACAATTTTAACAGTTATTATTTAAAAGCTATAAAATGGTTTTTAAAAAAATGTTTCTAATTGCTCAGTAATCTGTTTGAAAACCTCCAAGTGTATTTGTTTACTTTTGTAAAAAATAATAAAAGTTTTCAGGAAGTTAATTTTTTTTTGTTTCTTCGTCCATCAGTAGGATAGGCAAAGGGTTCAAGTCCATACAGCCATATTCCATAATTAATTGTCAAAGCTGACTTTGCGAGATTTTTAGATGACGTACAATGTAAAAATTTCTTTGCTTATTATAGCTACCATAAGCCAATTGTTACTTCTGTAGACTTAAATAATAATAGTAATGATGAATATAGGTACACAATAATCTAATGTACATATTTAAGAATTTTAACTAAGAATTAAATATATTTTATAATCAATAAATGATTTTATAAATAAATAACCCTTTCTTACCTAACCTAAGCTTTTCTCAACTTAAACAATTTCAATATTAAATAGTTCAACTTAGATTAGTTTAAGTTATCATTTCTGTCGAACGTCCCGAGACGCCCACGTTTTTTTTTAAATATGAACGTTGAAGTTGGGTGAGCTAACTATAACTAATGTATCTTTTCCTCATATCTCAGTAGAATAATTGATTCCGAATACTGAACGACTGATACGATTACGAAAGAAAATCTCGTGATGTAACAACAATAATTGATATCAGCTCTCATACTCTCCCGTCTCCCGATTGCTAATCATTTTCCGTTCGCAGACATCTGATCCCAGACATAATCGGATTTGCCTGATCGAACACCGGTCTACGTCGAGTTTGTCGATTATTTCTCCGTGGTACTAGTGAGATTGATTTTTAATAGGATTCAATGTTGGGTCACACGTAAAAAAAGTTTTTGGCCTTCAATTTTTTTATTAGTACATCCTTTATTGCTTCGTTTAGCTTATTTTACCTTATGTCTAGTTTACAAAGGAAACATATATTTTTATTTTTAAAGCCAGCCAGCATAGCTTTTTTTGTGGTTAAAAATACACGAGAAAAACCAGGTGTTAACTGGTTTGAACCCATCACTACATTTCGCGTTTTTCGCATTTTTAATACACATCACAATATTCCATCGAAAAACTCAATAGTACAACTAAGTCCTAAATAAATTCACATTGATTTAGCAGCACTATCATCGGGATGGAAATTCAATTTGTGTACATTCGCAATGTGACGTCATAGTCCCCTAAGCTGATTAGCTAACACTGCCTATGATTATAGTGTTGCAACCTGCTCTGTGTCTCTTTTGAGAATATTTTTTTATTTAATTTTTTACTATTGCTATCAGTTTATTGCATGCACCGCTTCTCAAAAACATGGATTTCGTCCACACCACCTAGTTAAGTGAAATTCCTCCACAGTGCTTTTCAAGGAATTTTCTGAAAAGTACTACAAAATTGTGGAATGGGCGTGGTGTTTCCAGAACAATAAGACTTAGGCACTTACACCTTCGTAAAGGATAGCAACACTCCTGTTATTCCTTTGGTGCTACAGGATAGTGTTTCAATAGAGAGCCGGTTTTTTCCTTCGGCTATTTCATTCTTTCGGCTTCGGCCGGAAAACTACTGAACCGATCGGAATAATACTTGTACTATAAGAGGCAGCGTGTTTCAGAGAAGGCTTTAGTATATGATATGTTGGCGATTACTAATCCGGAAATGACAATGACATTACATATGACAATTCATGCAATGAGCGGGCGCGGGGTAATTAATTTATATGAAAAAACAGCGTTTGCTTGGTCAGCACTTGTTAGGTAATGAAATGGGGAGTTATGAAAACGTAAATATGGAGAGGTCCTATTCCAGCAAAGAGAATTTTTAATTGACTGACGATATCTTATTCTGCGTGTTTTTTTATACTCTTTGTTTGACAAGAAGAATCGTTGCAAACTTATGGATCACAGCTATCGTAATAAATCAGTGGACTTTACTGCAATTAGATTAGAATACGATAAATTATTAACATAAGTGGTTCCCTGTTAGAATGACTGATAAACATTGTATTTAAACTATAATTAACTGATTTATACACGACTTACGGCGAGAACTATGACAATGAATTTTCACATCAATAAGGCTTAATTAAAAATATCCTTGTTATTTCTTACACACTATCAGATTTTGTCTCACAAAATGTTTTTTTTTTGTTGTGAATCCTTGAAGTATTTGTAAATTACAAGAAGCCTAATTAAAAGTGTTTCAAAATTCGTTACTCGGATGGATAAAATTATTTGTATTTTTTTTTCTGTTATTTTTACTGTGATATTTGTTAACGTCTGTTCACATTACGAACCCATATTTAAATGTGATAATTATTCCAAATAACATATAAATTCAAATCTTTATAATGTGGATGTGTGTAGAAAAGAACAAGAAACGAATTTTATATTAACTATTCGCTTTTTATTAGCTTCACCTGTATGTATGTTTGTTTGTAACCGACTCATTTGGGCGCGATTTTGACCTACTTCAACGGCCACCTTTCATTCAAACTTAGTAGATTTATCAAGGACCGATGACAATACATTAATTTGATAAAATTATTCCATTTTTCAAATTGCAAAATAAATTTTCTATTTTTTAGTTCGGTTTTCTACCAAAAGCGTATTTCAGTTTTTTTTAATTACTCTTAATTTTACAAGCGCATACTGTACAATGATTTCTAGATGCGTGCGTTTATAAGTTGTTGTAGATTACAGCAGTTTTATAATCGCATAATATAAGAACTGTAACGAGTCGCGGCACATGTTGCGACAAAACAACGACATTAAAATCGTGTGCCCTTGACAACATCCGACATCCGATTCTCACACTCAATCTTTGTAATTACATGATTCTCTAGACTGAAGTCCAGCTGCTTTATACTATCAAGTACTTACAGCGAAAAATATTACAGACTTCTAAATGCGCTCGATGACCTCGTTATAGTAATCTTTAGCTGATGATTACTTATATTGAAATAAAATACGATTTTCAACTATTAAAACTCCAGTCATAGTTTGAATAATGTTTTATGCTTACCTAAACATCCCGCGCTTTTCCATTAAAACTGTAAATGGTATTAAAGGCATAACAATATTTATTTTCTTGAAATTGATTCCTTTAGAATTCTTTTTGATGTCATTTCTAATGTACTGTACATTACTACCGCCTCGGAAACAAATGGCGTCTGAGAGAGAGGAAGGGACGCAAGAATCTCTCCCAGCATTTTTTGGCGCTCTTTTTAATCAAATATACAATATTCCTAATTACTATTGGTCGCCCTGGTAATGATAATTAAATAAGTATTTATTAAGGGTTTGAGCTTTTTTAGCTCAAGGACAGGCACAAAGGTAACAAAAAATGTGTTTTTATGCATTTTGCATCCTCTACAGCATATACCATGAGGCGTGTTCAGAGGAGATGTACGGATTGACACTAGCAGCTGAATTCCACCACCAGACATCACGTCAAAATGCGAAATTTCACCAGCCTCATGTTGACGACTGGCATTCTACAACCGTATGTTTTGCAAGGAACTTCTTCCATTTTGTGGAATCAATTATCCGATACGACTTAAGCATCTTCAAGCTCACAACATACATTTCATAGCCTCCATATGGTGTGCGGATCTCCATGGGCGGTTACCTCACTTCCTATCACGTGAGCGACTTATGAGTTTGCCTCCGCTAGTAAAAAAAAAATCAAAAATTTCACACAAAATAAGTGTTTAGTATTCGTTTATTTTCGTTGAAGCCTTCAATCATTACTTGAATGTCATGTTTGACGGATCTTGAAACTTCTTTCGTTTCTTTTAAATTCATGAATTTTATCAGCACATTTGTTCGTATATCCAAGTGCTATCATTGGCTCTCCAATATTTTAGCAACGTACTAGTTCTTGTCGATTTAATCTGTCAAGATATTATATTTTATTTTCATGTTCAACTGTTCTTAACTTAATATTTGATACCAAACAAGCGTAGCAAGGGATTTTTCATTTCATCAATTATACTATCACCAAGACGGTTCAGATTTTTTCATTTGGGTATTCATTTAAAAAGTGATATTCCATAAATTTTACGAAGAGCACAGTACGAACGAATATTATAAGATATTGAGAGGGGTAAGAGATAATTTCTGAGAAGCTGAAGTTAGTAATAATACGCGCACACCGACACCCAAATTCGATTCTGGGGTTATTTGACCTAGACCATTTGTGTCATACTTCACACCAAATTTACTAAATTCTGCAGTATAATAATATTTTTACCGGTTGTATTTAAAACCTAGTCTTAATTACAAGATTGTTTTTTCTTTTGTAAAATAGCACGAAAATTAATTTGTTTTTAAAGGATCTTTGTTTTTTTACGCCGGAGAAATATATAACTCCTTGCGTGCGAACATAGAAACAATAGTACAATAACAGATAACAAGATAATCAAGTATTATCATCTAATAACAAACAGATCTGTTTCTGTGATCTTAATATTCAATTAATTTTGTACACAGCATTCAGTCAAGTAGAGTACCTACGCAAAAAAGTGAACTCAACTGAATTTTCATAATACTGAAACTTAAGCTTATCAAAAAATAATGGAACGAAAACTAGCTATAAAACAAATGTGTTTTATTATTCCTATGATTGAAGGAGAGAAGCGAAGAGAAACTTCTACTTAAATCCATTAAAATAGTAACAGAAAGAAAGATATTTAAGAGTTGATAAAATCTTAAGACAATTAAATTAATTGATTAATGCGTGAAACCCAAAAATCCGATTTTAAAATTTGCTAATCACAAGCTTGGTGCTCGCATCAAAGGGTCATTAATATTAAATTTGGCTACTAAATCGTCTTTCATGAGAGGGATTTAGCGACACGTGCTCCCCATTACTATAATGAACCCCCGAATCTTTCGGTGTTTGGATCGCACTGTGTTTAAATAATTTGTGATTTCTGCTTTGAGCAAGATTGAAATTCTTTTATAGGTTTTTTCAATTGCATGATGAGTAACTAGCAGAAATCATAGCGGTTTGAGCACTATAACATTTAGATATAGTACAAAACATTTTGCTCTGTTATTAGATGAACTAAACACCTTATTAATGTTATATTCTCAATTTTTTTATTAAGTATCGCCGAATCGACAGCTTAGTTTAATAATCATTTAATATATTTTGTGTAAATTTATATTTATATAACTCTTGTAACTAAATTTAATAACATGTTATTTTCGCCTATAACTGATACATCAATTGCCTTGTGAAAATTTATTATTGATGTATACTGTATTTCTATATTTTTCAAATAAAAAAGACTTGTTTATGTTTTGTCAATCAAAATCTGTTAGAGATGTTTTTATCTAACACGGTTGTTTGTCTTTACGCTAGTATATAGTAAGTCTGGTGACCTCTAGTTGACTGTAAGCGCTGTACCTTTATAAATATATAGTCGTGTCGCAATAGCGGCATTCATTTGTGATTTTTTAATGCAAAGCCGTCTCCGCCTGACCCGAGAGCCACAAATCTTAACCCTATTAGCATCTTCCTGTCGGAAATATGTTTTGAACGCGCGGCTTACTTCTAAGCAGGCGGTCCTCTGACCAATGATGACTCATCACTGATGATTGAGTGTCCTACATTATATCGTTGATCAATTTGCGTTGCTGATGACGATATTTTCAACTCGTCGAGCTGTTGGCGTAGCTGTATTAGTCTGCGATCTGTAGACCGTACTCAGACTTTACTTACGCAAAACTTAACTTATGATAAAACGTTAACGTGAGGTTAGTTTCATCTATCAAAATTAATACATCTATTAAAAAATATTACAACAATGAAAACAAATTCAATACTAATTTATTATTTATATTTTCGAAATTAAAATCATAGTTTTATTATGTGTATGTCACGTCGACCACCATTTTGTGACGTCACTTAAACAGAAAATATCTGGACGACCGAGCCTTGCTCGGATTTTTAAGAATGTACAAAACTTGAAAAAAAAAATACTATAGGACATCTGGATTCGAACCAGGGTCTTCTGCTTTCCAGATCACCCAATGTCCCATCTGAGCTATTATAGTCTTGTGTATATAATATATGAAACACGGATAAATTACATTTTTTAATATTGAAACCTAGCTAGGTCGAATTCTCGCCCCCGAAACTACCTGTATACTAAATTTTATTAAAATCGTTGGAGCCGTTTCCGAGATTCAGAATATATATATATATATATATATATACAAGAATTGCTCATTTAAAGATATTAGATATGTAGATTGTTTTTGCAACACACCATCGATACGGACCACGAAAGTTCATTTTTGTATTTATAAAATCTGCACTGCACATATTTTGACGTTTTTTTATGTTATTATGACGTCACTATCATGGCGGCTCCCTTTTTAGCGCGATTTTTAGCGTTTAAATTTAAAAGAAAAATTGTTTGCTTAAAGTAAAATTATTTTCAGTCTCTTGCCAGATTTTGGCGACTCAACATGTCCTGAGGATGCCTCGTGTAGAGGCAAAACACGTGTCGAATTGTTTAAAGACAAATATTGGCGGAATTAACACTAAAGAAAACTCAAACCATTTGCATTATTTTGAGGAATTCAAAATTTTAGAATATGTTTTAAAAATCTAAGAGTAGCCTATTAGCATTGCGCTGTCTTAGCTTAAGCTCACTATAATTTCAGCTGTCAAATGACTATAATAACGAACTCAAAGACAATGCTAAGCTAACACTCACCTAAGTTTTGCATAAGTAAAGTCTAAAGTCTAAATACGGTCTATAAATCTCAGCATTAGTCTGCTATCAAGCTATGGGTTGCAGGTATTATTTCTGATGTTTGTAATATTAATAGATACTGAAGTATCCCAAGATTGACACACTAAAACTAGGCATTGCCTGTACTATGGGTGCAAGACAAAGATAAATTTAGTACAATATACCTACTACATGGCCACTATATCTCTGGACATCAATGGAATGTAATGCCCCCTCCTGTTTCCCTTAACCGCCTTGCGCTCGTCCTGTTGCGTTAGTACGGTTTGCAGTTCCATTACCGTTAGGTATCTTCATGTTGTGATATTTTCGCGCTATCACTGCTTTGTATTCTCATTGTTACATTTTATACATGTGTTCAAATTATTTGTTTAATGTGAACCTCTGGTCGATACTACGTTTACCAGTGGGAGCCTCCTTTGCACCGGATGCCGGCTAGATTATGGGTACCACAACGGCTCCTATTTCCGTCGTAAGACAGTAATGTGTAATCATTACTGTGTTTCTTTCTGAAGGCCTTCATAGCTAGTGAAATTACTGGGCAAATGAGACTTAACATCTTGTTCAATGTGACAAGCGCAGTTGTAGTGCCGCTCAGAATTTTTGAGGTTTTTCAAGAATACTGAGTGGCACTGCATTGTAATGGGCAGAAGTATCAATTACCATCAGCTGAACGTCCTGCTCGTCTCGTCCCTTATTTTCATAAAAAAAGAAAATTAAATAAACTCATGCCCGTCGTCATAACATTTGCCCTATACCAATTTTATCCAAATCAGTTGGATAATTTGGCTGTGAAAAAGTACCTAATAAACTGCTAAACAGACAATGATACAATAATATTAACATGGATAGCTTAATATTAAATATTATGTAACATACAGACACATTAAAAGTACTGACGGCCAGTGTTACGACTTTGACCTATATTCTCACGGGATCACATGACAGACTTACAAACCTAATTTTATATTCAACTGCCTGGTATCCTGAACATCTCACTCATACGTCATAATTTTATGCGGATTTAAAAATATTGTATACGGATTAGTGGCAACAGCAAGTATTACAAAAAATTGTCTGCAGTTTTTACCTACAATTTGTTATTTTTTAAAGTGAGGGACACTTCTGATATTAATTAAACAAATTAAATTTGTAATCAAAATTTACTAACGATGCGGGACTCGAAACCACGCTTCTCAGGTTCCGTCCGAGTGCTCTTACCAACTGAGCCAACCATTCGAATAACGCTTGGATCGTCAATTTTAATATATATCTTTTTCAAGTCTCAGGTTGTGGCTCCATTCATAGTATCTACTTTACAGTTGATAACCTGCTCAACCTAAATAATTGCATAATAAGAAATTTACTTGATATGTCGCTCTTTCAGATCTATTTCTTTTTAGATTGGCTCAGTTCAGTCAAAAACTAATAACTCTTCTTAAGTAACATAGTATTTTAACTTTCCCTTCATGTCCCATAACTTTGGGACATCCTGAACATCTATCCCTTTACAAAAAGCGCAAACACCTACGTCCAGAGATTCATCTGGCCTTGCAAGAATATCTATTTCAGTGCGTTAAATTTTATCTAAATTATTATGATATTTAATTAGACTACGTAATCGCGTTACCACAATACTAACAGAGGACAGTCTATTATTAACCTATCCTATTTTAATAAATTTTTGTTTATGTGTTAATTGTTCTGTCTGTTTCAGCGTCAAAGCAGATAATTTATGTAATAGTGTCTAAGGCTTCTTTTGATTAAAATTAATTAGAATATCCATTCCAAAAATCAGATTGTCATAAAAATGTAACCTACGTACCTGAAGGCGGCCCACGCGGCAGTAAACGAGCCCTTCTGACTAATATTTACAATGCACATTATTCCGTGCACCTCAACATGCTTAACGCAAATCACCGTGCTGATTGGATCTCGTGCACTTTTGTAAAAATAGCCTTACAATAATTGTGTCCAATTGAAACCGAGCTCTGAGAAAACATTCAATCTCGCACAATTAACACCTCTTAACCCGTTCCGGCGTTCGCACGACAATAAAACTACACTGCACACTTTAATCGTTCTTGCAGCTTTTTACAAACTTATTTACGTCCAATTGCTTTGTATTTGACAAATAAAATGCTTACTTACATTGTTAATGCAAATGTGTTTGTTTGTTATAGTAGGTACAGAAATAGACATAGGGTTCTTACATTTTATCCCGAATTAAAAAAAATTGCCGAGAAACCTCATCCAACAAACGATACGAAAGATATTTTATGTTTATTTTTTTTTTGATCCAAACGGTTACCACTCCAATTATGCGAAGACTTACAAAGGTGGACCGGCGACACGCGGGCAACGCCAGAAGACGGACATGATTTCTGTTACGCGTATAACAATATGGAACTATTCTTAAGGGCTGGCAACGCTCTTGTAATTCCTGTTGTGTTGCAAGAGAATGTGAACGGTGGAGATTACTTAACATCAGTTGACCCGTACGTTATCCTCCTCAACCATAAAAATTTAAAAAAAAATGAGATGGAAAAACTCTTATATAAAGTTTCTAGCAAAAACACGTGTCATTGTGAATAAAATAAAACATTTAATTGTTCCGTAAACGAAATTTATGCATGCTTAGGTGACAGTTATTATTAATTAACCAACCATGCATAACAATACTTCCACAACATCATATTATTAATAAATATAAGCGTCTATTCATATTATAATTGATAAAATCTTAACAAGATTTATAATAAAACCAAATGTTGTGAAGGAAAACGAAATAACTTGAATATATTCTTTTATGTAGGACAGTTAATAAAAGATCATAACGAACTTAGCGTACGAGTTTCAGGCTTCGAACTATAGAGTGTAATTAGACATAACTCAGGTCTTCTTTATGACAGTAAAGGAAGTCAGGCTAAGTATCAATCATGGTGCTGTGCCACCACCAGTGTCACAAGCCCCGACATCGCGGCCGTTTACATTTAACGATTTAAATTGGCCTAAAACGGACTATACAGCATTATACTCTGCTCTTTGCAGCTTAAATTGGAATGATTTGTTTAAAATTACCGACATTGATACAGCCGTTGATAATTTTTACTCTACTTTGTTGAATTGTATTACGGGGATTGTTCCAATGAAGAATCCATCTCCCATCAATGGTAAGTATAGATATCCTAAGTGGTATACAGGTGATATAATTACTAACCTTAAACATAAGTACCATCACCTAAAACTGTTCAAATCGTACGGTAAGGTATACAATAGGGAATTATATAAATACTATAGATGGTACGTTAAGATTTTAATCGACGACGCATACAAGCAGCATATAAAATTGATCCAAAAGAATATTGTTGATGAACCAGTTAAATTCTGGGAATATATACGAGACAAAAAAAGTAGCAGGCAACGTATTGACACATACACATATTATGACACTGAGGTAACAGGCCAAGCAGCAGCTGAAGCATTTGCTCAATATTTTAGTTCGGTGTTCCAGGATGAAATACCGTTACTGAATCCGCAAAAAGCTACTCAATTGTCCAACATGTGTGGTGTCCGTTCAGGTTCTTCTGTTGTTGTCAATGTGATTCGAGATACAGATCTTGAACTGGCTACAAAACGTTTGAAGGCGCGATCTTCTGCTGGTCCGGATGGTATACCTGTGTTCCTTGCCAAGGATTGTATGTCTGTTTTCAGTCACCCGCTCTTGTACCTCTACAATCTTTCATTAAAACAATCCAAATATCCAGATTGCTGGAAGATATCTAGAGTGACGCCGGTTCCAAAGAGCAAACCAACAGAAGATGTTGCGTCATATAGACCGATAGCAGTGTTATCAGTTTTCGCAAAAATTTTTGAAATTATTCTAAACAATAAAATTATCAGCCAGGTTGGTAGGGAGCTTAGCATTGCTCAGCATGGGTTTCGGAAAGCACGGTCAACGAGTACAAATCTCACCGCACTAGTAGACTATGTTTATGCGGAAATGGATGCGGGTCGACAAGTAGATGCTGCCTATTTTGACTTTCGAAAAGCTTTCGATCTTGTTGACAATGACATCTTACTACGTAAACTAGCTGTGATGGGGTTTACTGACAACCTACTCAGATTATTTGCATCATATCTTAGCAATAGGCGGCAATTTGTAAAGGTGAATGGATACGATTCTGAATATTTTTACACGAGGTCTGGCGTAAGTCAGGGAAGTACCCTTGGACCAACGTTATTTTTAATAATGATAAATGACCTTCCGGAAACGGTCCAAACCTCCAAGTGCTTATTGTTTGCTGACGACCTGAAACTATTTCAGAGTATTGCAGATAATAGTGATACCAAAGCTCTACAAGCGGATATCGATGCCGTATCTCTGTGGAGCCAGGCTAATCACCTCCCTTTCAACTCTGATAAGTGTAAGGTTTTAACATTTTCAAGGAAACGACTGCCGATCACCGTAGCTTATAATATGTTTGACGCCCCTATGGAAAGAGTTTATGACATTTGCGATCTAGGACTGACATTAGATAATAAATTAAATTTTCATCTGCATATTATAACTACCTGTAAAACAGTGAATAGAGTACTAGGATGCATTATTAGGAATGCTTCTCAATTTAGTGATATTAAGGTAGCGAAGGTATTATATAATGCTTACGTGCGGAGCAAACTTGAGTATTGCGCTACTATCTGGGATCCCTATGAGGATAAATACACCCTCATGATTGAGAAAACGCAGCGTAAATTTGCCCGCTGGCTCTATAAGAGGACCTTCGGATATTACCCATATTTATACCCTTCCTTATTTGTGTATGGGATGGTAGAGCTTGAGAGGCTTTCGTTCAGGAGAAAGATGCTGTTAGTGGTGCATTATCTCTCCATAATACGAAATAAATTAGAGTGTCCGCAAATCCTTGCCCAAGTTGGTTTATTGGTACCAAATCGTATCTCCCGTGATACGGCGGGGGCGATGGCTCCGCGGCGTCGGCCGCGTCTACTGGAGCGGCCCGTCACGCGCACCCGACATGCGGAGAACGCTCCTACTATTCGAGCATTACGTCTGATCGGCGACTTGCTCACTCAGTGTGACATTGATTTATTTGCGGACAAATTTCAAACGATTGTAAATGACATGCATATTATGTTAGATAGTACTTGAATTATATATTAATAACTTTTTTATTTAATTTAAGTATTGACTTAAAACTTTGGACTTATTTTATTTGATTATTTGGCGCTATGGACAATATTTGATTTTATATAACTTGATATTTTTTGTATTATTTTATCATTATTTATTTTATCTTTAATTTAAAATCTAATTTTATTATATTAATTGTATTTTTGTGACTAGCTTGTAAACGCTTTGGGTAAAACTGTAAGTTTACAGGTTTATATAATAATAATAAATAAATAAATAAATAAATAAAGGACGAGACGAGCAGGATGTTCAGCTGATGGTTCGCGCTGCCGATTGCAATGCAGTGCAGCTCAGGATTCTTGAAAAACCCATGAAGTCTGAGCGGCACTACCATTGCGCTCGTCACCTTGAGACATAAGATGTTATGTCTCATTTGCCTAGTAATTTCACTAGCTACGGCGCCCTTCAGACTGAAACACAATAATGCTTACACATTGCTGCTTCATGGCAGAAATAGGCGCCATTGTGGTACCTATAATCTAGCCGGCATGCTGTGCAAAGGAGCCTCCCATTGGTAAAACTAAGCTGAGTGTTAGCTTAGCATAGTCTATGAATTTGTTTTTGTAGTCATTTGACAGCTTAAATTATGCTGAGCTTAAGCTGAGACAAACCAATGCAACAGTCAAGTTTGAGTTTCATCACACTCAGCTAAGTTATACGTAAGTTAAGTCTGAGCAAAGTCTAAGTATGATCTATAGATCTAAGCCTCACAGCAAGCAAAGCGAAGGACATGAATGAACTACGATTTAATTAACCAGATCTTGGATCAATTAATGAAGCACATGACAAGCAGAGTGAGTAACCGTGAGTGGGCGGCGGGAGTCGAGTGGCGAGGAGCTTCGTTCGTGGGAATCTCGACGTGCTATATTATGTACGATGAGACGTGGGCTAGAGAGATTCTGTCACAAACTTATTTTAACTCATGGCTTAAGTTTGATTCATCTATTTGAATTTGAATTGCTGTTCGTAAGTCTCGCTAAATTTCGATTTGGCTAATTTTGGTCTTGAATTATTTGTGGAAGTCCAGAGAAGGTTTAAAAGGTGAATAAATATGAAAATGCTCGGAATGAAATAACAACAACAATTTTGTTTTTCCTTTAAGGTGTGCCCCGTCGTTCAGAAATCAAATTGAAAGAATAGTTAAAAATGAATAACTAATTAAAATGTTTATATCATTCTAACTTTCTCCGGAGGTAGTAAAAAAACTTAATTTTACCTATAGTTGGTAGATTTTATGTACGACTTAATATTTGGTAGGTCTGAGAATCGGTCGTCATCAATTTTTTATATCCCAAAATATTTTAATAATTGATTTTTATCTTATTACTTTATATGGCAATACCACGTTTGCTGGGTCAGCTAGTCATTATATAAATACCCCATCATTAAACTTTGAAACAATGTTTTAGAATATTAATTGCATGACGAGATACATGGAAAAGTATTTAAAAGAAGACTTAATATAAATATGATAAAAATTTAAAAAAATATTATATATTCCAACACTTTTTAAAATAAATAATATAATAAAAACAATATTTGCTGAGGAAAAAATAAAAGATTATACATTCATAATAATTATAATTAAGTTTTAAAATCTAGCGTTGAAAATCCTTCTTTTGCAGTTTTGAGTAACCAAAATTGAAATGAAATAAATAATGCTTATATTATTGGATTAAGGATTGATCTCCGCTGCGCTCCAGCTAGATACCGCAGTACCTAAGAATAATAGCTTTTTTATTACGGCAACTCTTAGATGCTTGTGTAACACATTTGCTATGTACACTTAACCAAGTAGTAGGCATAACAAGTGGTTTTGTTTCTGATGTTAACATTATGATAATCACAGTTTCAATTCTGTATATACATAATAAATTCAAGAATATATTGAGAGGCAATTGTTAAAATGTTTCAATATGCAGAACAATTCTAATTAGCAGCTCAAAATGGCATCATGGTTCACAAATAAATCCAAATAATGTAACGCAACATATTATGTTGCTAATCCAAAATTTAATTAAAACATAACCGATAGCATTATTGTCTACGCGGAAAAGATTAATACACTGCCTAACAACATTGTTAATTATACATATTTGAGCTACACAGAGGAAGCTGCGACCCAGAGATGACCTAACATTCCATGTAACACAATCGTTCTCATACACCCGTACAAAAGAGCAGTGTTTTCAAATAAACGGTCTTCCGTAGACTGCGTGTCACCAAGATAAACTATGCACATGCTGTTTTAGCTCTTATAACATCATGCTAATGAGGCCAAATAGGCTTGGCTAATGTAATTCGAAATATGGGCAGCATTGTTTCAGTTATCTCGGCGGGTTTATTCAATGAAACGGTTTTGTATGAGTATGCATTGTGGTAGCTTTTAAGACTACTTACAAAACTTGATTGTTTTTAATGATGTTTTTATTTAGGGTGCCATACTAAAATGAGCCATATAGACAACATTAATTATCCACTGTCTTTCAGTATTTATTTTTATTTAAAAAATCAGAATGAACTTATAAAAATATACTTCATTTAATAAACTAATTTATGTTTTACGGAATTCTTCTTGTGTGAATCCAACACTCACTTGGATGATTTGAGTTTCGGTACGAGTAGTCTTTGTTTTTGTTTGAATCTCTTTTATTGCAATACCTTCTGAACTGAGATATTTTTTATTTTTATGATTTAAATTTGATCGACCGAGATGATACACAAGACAGCAAACAGTATTGTGTACGACACTTTTGTCTTATATTACATAATATATTATAGTTTGTATGTATGTTTTATGAGAAACAGAGAAAAGGAAGGTTATATAAGGCGCTAATTCGTACTGTTCTCGCCTCTGGGCGGGTGCTCCACAGTACCAGCTTCTTTCATTTGACCGTATACAACGAGAGCGGCTCGAATCATCGACGATCAAGTCATCTTAATTCTTTGCCGTTCAGTAGAGATGTGCGTTTTCTGTGCATGTTCTACCGCATATATCACGGGGAGTCCTCCAAGGAGATATTCGGTTTCATACCAGCAGCGGAATTCCACCACCAGACATCATATCAAAATCCGAAATTCCACCCGAATCGAATCGAATGACTTCTGGCATTCTACAATCGCGCGTTTTGTGAGGAACCTATATAAAAAATCTATTTTATACAATTAATCAACTTTAAAGTGTTTTTGTAGTAAATACGCAGGAAGATCAGAGCTCTTAGCAGGTAAAATCATTTTTATTTTTTATTACTAATCTAGTGTGATTATTGAAATGATTTTTTTAAGATAAGATTCCGTGTAATTGAGGAAGGTGGGAAGGGTGCTTAAAACTTTATTTACTGCACGAAACGTCAAAGGCCGGAGATTGAAAATAATAGAGTACCCAGAATAAGTGACTTTGACGAGAGTAGAAGAGGCCACTGATATATATGAAGCTGGAGCAAATGTAGTCCAGTCAGAGATAGGCCAGTACTAATATTTTTGCATACCATACTTTGACTTTCATTAAATTTATAAATTAGCATCCTGTAAAGTACTAACTCTTACCCACGACTTATCTACCAATTTAATATGACTAATGGAGAATCTGTCGATTTCATACACGGACATATCGCTTACCATACGCGTAAGTACATCATAATATAATCTTTACTGTAACGTGGGTGAGTGCTTCGATTATGACTAACTCCTGCATGACCACCCAGAGACGTTCGATGCAGACTATTGGAATGTATAGAGACGTAATCGCTTATAATTATTTTGTTTAAATAAACCTGCAATAATCCGACTGCACATATCTTCAGACATACCTGCAAAAAAAAATATAAACCACAGTGGTCAAATGAATATCGTGACCTTAACTTAAACTGAGAATGCATCGTTTGATGAAACGCAAAATTAATTGAATGTTTTTTAGTCTTTCAATTGTTTTAGGTCTAAGGTATATATGCCATCTGATTTTAAAATATAGAAATTTGGAAAAACGCAATCGAAAGCTGAATAAGTCGAATTCATTTTCATAAGCAAAATATTTATCAAAATGGTTATAGATGGTTTGATATTCATAGTTCATTGTTTATACGATGACTTGGAACTGAGTATTAATTTAATAGATATTAAGAGTACAAATTGTTCCAATGACAAGTATGTTATCAAAACATAATTTTATTAAAAATCCTCTTCACTGCACTTTTATTCTTAATCACATTGAAATATTTCGATCACCAACTGATATTACATCAAGCCGCACCGAATTTGAATCTTATTACGTCACAATTAATTTCTATTTCGAATAAAGTGAATATAAATCGCATCGTATTATTAAGCGCAGTCTACAGTCAATATAAGTGCAATTACATTTATTAGATTGTTATCATATTTCAAATTACGCTGATTCGTAACTCTAGATTCTAAGCCGTATTGCATGATTTTTAGCTAACAAGAAAAAAAGGAGAATTTTTATTTATGTACCAAATTCTCTTTAACACACTTACATCATATATATTTGAGAAGAGCCTAATTTTTTTAATCAAATCTTTTGGGATGTATGTTTAATTTCTATTTTACAATCATTGTCTTGATAGTGTTCAGTCATTATTACTAATTTAACTTTTTTTTCAATTGATAGGATTTTGCATATTTGGATTAACTTTTCATAATTTTTTTGACATAAATTTTTCGTATTGGTCGCAACAAGAAGTTTTAGAATTCTAGTTTGTAATCTTTTAATTTTGTTTACGCAGACTGTTATTAAGTCAATACTTTTCCTTTAGCTAACCGATCAATGAGTTTGGTCAAGTTTACGAAGATATAAATGCATCTCTGTGGGGCGCGGGATAACAATTGCAACCAAGTGGTATCTAATTGAATGATGGCTGCCACGCTCAGCGGGATGCGGAGGGCGCCGCTACTGTTGGCGCCAATTTGAAACTCATTCTTTATCGAGTGCTTCTAATTGGATTAACGCCACTTCGATCAAATATCAAAGATAAATGTGGCCACAAATACATAAATGCGTTTCACTATTTTTATAAGGCTTGGTCAAACTACTAGAGTGTACAGATTAACTACTGTATATAATAACTACTAGCTAATGTATAGACTCTAGTGCAAATCGAAGAAATTATGTATATAAAGTTATTAGGTTTGTCAGTGAAATGGCATTAATAACTTTTTAAAAAGCCAACGGTAAGTGTCCAATATATTCAAATTAAAATATTTTTATTCAAAATAGGAATCAAAATCACTAATTGAACGTAAAAACTACCAACCATCCAAAATAGACTGCCTCAGACCTGAGAAGAACGGGCGTAAAAAACTCAGCGAGCTTTTTTTTTATTTTTAAAAGTATGGATTACAATGTAATATCGTACAATAAACATTTATAATTAAAGAGCCTGAGGGTGTTCATTCCCAGTCTATTGTATCTTTAAGAAAATCGTTTATGTTATATTAACCTTTCCCACACAAACGTTTTTTAACAATTTTTTAAATTTCGTAACGCATTTGTTTTGTAGATTTTCTGGGATCATATTGTAAAAGCATATACATCGCCCAATAAAAGACTTACTAACCGAGTAATAGGCATAACAAGTTTATGTTTGTTCCTCGTGCTAACATTATGATCACAGTTTCTGGCAAATTCCTCGATGTATGAACATATAGAACATTACCAAGAATATATTGAGAAACAGTAGTCAAAATGTTTATTTCTTTAACATTTATCTCTTAATGATTAGTAAAAGTTTTATTACTTTGATTAGCTAATATAAGCTTTTAAAAAAGTAAACTAAACCCTTTGCTTCTAATGACAGACTAAATGTATGGAAGTGTTTTATATCAAAATTTGGATACTTCAAGTTGTTGATTGACATTTTAATTAGTACTTTCGATACTATTTTAAAGATTTTTGATATCTGTAATAGTTGCGAAATAATCACCTGGTTACACTTAATGATTACACCCTATATAGTAATACTTCATTGTGATACAAGGCATTTTTTTATATTTTTTTAATGTCTTGTTATAAATTACCGTACTCTGTTTAGTATTTAGATCTTTGTGCATGGAACATCATTCCTTATTGTATTCGGAGAAGGTCGTTGTTAGCTGAGCTACAGTTTATACTTTTGCAGCTATCATCGTTTTCACTTGTTTGTATGAGCTTTGTCAAATTGTTCCAAATAAAAGTTTTATTTATTTATTTATTAACAAGTCCGAGCATAAGGCGAGAGTTTTTAATGTCATGAGTTTGCACTTACCTACACACCCGTGTATCATACGACGTTATTCAATGCAGTTGTGGAAAAGGGTAAAAAAGCAATTAAATTAAAACTGATAAGTAAATATTATAATGAATAATTATTTAAACGAATTTTAAGAATTAAATACTTAGACATGCGGACTCAATAATTTTTCATCAGTATATAAAATAAAACCCTTTATTATTAGTGTTAAAATATATTTTTCATATAAATAACGCTTAAATTAGCTTAACTAGTAGTTTGTCTTTCAACAAAGCCCTCCTCTAAGGACTTCCACTTTATTTGGTCTCTAGCTACCTTCATCCAGTCTGGTCCTGCTATCATTTTTCATGAATATATTATGTTCTAAACAGGATCTTATTTTTAATTGATTGATCCCTCACTTTTGGGATTAAGTGTTCCTGCGCCCCTTGGACTACGTCCTAGTGCTCTTACGAACTAAGACGTAACCGCGGGTTCAAATCCAAATCATTCATAAATTTTGCTACAAATTAAATTTGTATATACTATGCTCACTATTTTATTATTTTATAGAATTTACATTAATATTTGTTTATATAAATGATTTGAGTTTTCCTTAGTGTTAATTCCGCCAATATTTGTCTTTAAACAATTCGACACGTGTTTCGCTTCTACACGAGACATCCTCAGGACGTATTGTCTCGCCATAATCTGGCACGAGACATTTTGAGTCGAGTCGAATTGTATAAAGACAAATATTAGCGTAATTAACACTAAAGAAAACTCAAATCATTTATATAATTATGGATTTCCGCAAAGTTACGCCTACTTCAATAAATTTTCTAATATATGTTTGTAAAGTTCATGCGGTCAGTTTAAAGTGTAGATTTTATATGTGTTTATCAATCTATGTAATGCATGGATTAATTTGTTCTCAAACAAATATTTAAAAGTTTCATGTCAATATTTTAAAAACAAGTATTTCCATAAAAAATATTTCCAAAAAATAAATCAATAAATATATTTCCAAAAAGTAATTCAATAAAATGTTGTTTAAAAATATATTAAAAAAAAAACATCAACAAAGATATAATAAAATGTTTAAAACAAAAACTATGTAAACAAAACTAAACTTCAACCTTAACACCAGGTGACTTTTTGTCCTCCTTTTTCCATAAAAAAAACTTCCCTTCGCCTCACCTGATCACACTCTTCGTAACGCTCACGTCAAGCAGTCCAGCTATTACTCCTCAAGTCAAGGGTGCGTAAAGAAGGTCTTACTTTAATAAAAATAATTCTTATCGGCTATTTCTTTACTTAGTCGCTATTGTTACCCGTTCCCGCTATTCTCTCTTGACTTACGCTATCCAAAACACAGGAAACAACGCTACAATTGGAGTCGTCACCGACAAATTAGATCGCCCGGACGGCGTTCATTGATTCTTGAATGGACGCCGTTGGCGCCACATTTGTTTTTAACTTTTTTAATCTATGACTCATTGTCATAGAGAAAATCATTTAGAATGATTCACGCTGTCTAGTTTCAAGGCTACGAATAGAAATTGTCGTACTCAATGATCATAAAACAGACGACTGTCATAAACAGAGACTTATATATACTAGGGTATAGACAGCCTATCGTATTATCACGTAACCAATTTTGATTTGTCAATATGCGCTAACGTACACATAGTTTAATATTGAAATTACTAAGGAGATTATACTAGTCGTGGCTGACTGTTTACGACTTGTCAATCATAATCAGTTATAGTAGCAATAGATTTGTTTTCCTTTTCTATCTCATGAATCTCCGTTATAGATGTTTTCCTCTCTCCCGTGCTTAAATTGTCTATAGTAATTCTATGGTTATAAGGCACTTGGTATTATTCTTGTAAATATATATTCTATACCTTTATTCCGTGTGGAATTCTTTCAAAGATTTGCATTCAAAGATTTTTTGAAAATATTTGCCATATCCCGCAATCTAAACAGCTAATGTACAATAAACCGCCCATAGTTTATAGTTTCAATCAACGTCAAATAAACTTCATTCAATCAGGCTTAAGTTTAAACTAAGCGCCTTTGATTCGTCACTATAAATATTTCTTTTTAATTACCGAAAGAACCATGTTCGGAAAAAGTAGAGCTCGTAAAAAGGACATACAAGAAACTCAACATCCACTCTTTTCAATCAATAGAGTATTTGACAATGGCTGTAATATACAAAACTATTTGCTAATTGCTGTCATCTCTGGTCTGGCGCCACCCAGTATCAGCTCGATCCATTTGACCGCGTGCAACGTAGAGAAGCTCGAATTGTCGGGGACCCAGTGCTCTGTGAACGGCTGGATCACTTGGCGTTGCGTAGAGATGTCGCTTCATTGTGTGTCTTCTACTGCATATATCACGGGGAGTGTTCCGAAGAGCTGATTCCTGCCGTCGAATTCCACCTTCTCACGACAAGCCACAAGTTAGGATATCATCCCCACCATCTGGATGTGTGGCGGTCTTCCACAGTGCGGTTTTCAAGGAGCTTTCTTCTACGTCCTACAAAGCTGTGGAATGAACTTCCTTGTGCGGTGTTTCCGGGACGATACGACATGGGTACCTTCAAAAAAAGCGCGTACTCCTTGCTTAAAGGCCGGCAACGCTCCTGTGATTTCTCTGGTGTTGCAAGAGATTGTGGGTGGCGGTGATCACTTAACAACAGGTGACCCCGTACGCTCGTTTGTCCTCCTTTACCATAAAAAAAAACCAAATTAGTTTGTAAGGTGCTGCATCCAATATATAAATCATGTTTAAAGTCAAAAGCGTTTTTAGTATCAACCACTTTATATTTTATAATCGAAAGGTTCAATATTTTCACAGACTTATATAAATGCGATATATGTAATAAATAACTAGTAATGTGCCACGTAATAAAATGATATTCAACAAATCTTAGCACATCATTTGAATCCGTACAATTCAGGCAACATCCTAAGGAAGATGTCAATTGATGCGTCGACAGAGCTCCGAGTACGGGCGCCGTCTTCCATCTTCGTAAGCTTACGTAAGAGTACTTCTCAGATTTCTTTATGCAATCATCAAAGGACAAACCATTGGGTTTATTTTATGGTATTGCACCACCGCCTATTAAATTACGACGCTGTACAAAAACTTTCATGAATAATGGGCTAGATAGTAAGGGAACAGAATATATTTTTTGAAGTTGTTGTAAGTTTTAATTGTTTCAATGATCATTAAGTTGATATTCGACTTGATTGAATTAATTAATTTATATATCAGTAAAAAGTATTTTATTTAAATGTGAAACGATAACGAAATTTAAAACTAATTTATTTTGACTTCATATAATAATTTTCGTATTTAGAGAATATTACAGAACTTTTTTTTATGGAAGGGAACAAACGAACGTACGGGTCACATCGCGACCGGCCAGTTTTTCCTGTAATACCAGCGCAATCACAGGATCGTTGCCGGCCGGAAGTTGTACGTCCTTTTTTTGAAGGGCAAAATTGGGTGAAAATATGAGAACCAAAGCTTAATATGTGAATAAGAAATGTCAATAAAATAATGAAGTGGCTCAAAATATAGGTATTGCCTAAATAAATGTGTAAAAGAATTCTATTTTAATTGTTAAAAATTAATAATTGTCCATTAACGACAAGCTGGAGCAGAAATCCAATCTTCCATTAAATCTAAATGTGAGTTGTTTGAGTGTATGCAGAAAGATTCATCATAATTCCTTAATCAAAACGTCCTTCAGTAGTGGAGTAATCACGGCTAAGCCAATTGAAGAAAGCATATATTCATATTACCGAGTCGACACTCTGGCGCCAACAATCGCTCTCTTCCTTAGAACACTTTGATTGCCCTTGCTTGCAACAGGGACACATCCTTTACTGATTATGCTAACTTGCGTATTATTCTATTTTATGTTTTAACTTTTTCCTTGACACTTGTACTAACGGAATGGGTTAATTGACTTATATATTATGCATAATAACCTGTCCTCACTGTTTTTTTTATGAGAAAAAGTGACCAGACCGCAAAACGCACATCACACTCTGCCAATTGTTATGTAGTGCTTCTCAAGATTCTTAAAAAACCCGAAATTCTGCGCATTGCAATTTCACTCGTCACTTTGAGATATAAGTGGTTAAGTCTCATTAAGTCCCAGTAATTTCACTAGCTAAGGCGATCTTTGAACCAAAAGACGAATGAAAACGAAATAGTGTTTGTACACTACTGCTCAAGAAAAACGAGGCACTGGTAAACTGACTGGCTGGTTTATCAACTCAGAACCGTAACCGCTTGTTGAAGCTCAAATTTTATTAAATTTTTTAAAAATATTGTGATATTTGAAGAAATATTGCTTTTTACTTTACCTACTTCTGGCTATAAATAAATATTTCTATACGTATTACTTATGAGTGTGTATTACAGCTTAAAGTTTGTATGAGCTGTCCAATTTTAAATCAATATTCATAATACGAGTATGTGTCATTGTTCTCAATCAAATTGCTCTACGAAGCACTATGCATGAAAGATGTCCTACGGCCGTTCCCAATATACGATCTACAGATAGAGATAAATTACTACCTTCTACTGTCAGTAATTAGCTGTCAATAATATGAAGCTGTCCTAATATACCCGATAAGTCATTCTTATCGCCAGTTCACTGTTGCAATTTCCATACAAACTCCTATCCCTGGTAAGCTATACGTCGTCCCATTGACAGACAGCGTGTACGGATAAGGTGAGTCACCGTCGATAAGTTTATTGGGACAGAAAAGTCAATGATAGTTACGATTTTTATCTCAAGTAAGAGATAGACTGAATATTGGGAACGGCTGCTAGTAGAGTTCTCTGCATTCCGTCTTATGATGGAGCTATTCCCAGACCATTGGATATCGGATAACTCTGCTCTTTAAAAACAACGCAAGCAAGTATTATCTCGCTCAATTTATGTCAACGAATTTGTTCATGCCTTCTAGTATTTAGAGATTATTTTTATGTTAGAGAGGGCAAGAGGGCATGAGGCGCACCTGATAGGAAGTAGAGAGGCAACCACCCAAGACCAGAGGTTAAGAAATGTGCCACCAGTCTTTAAGAGGATGAGATGCCATTTTTCCATACAAACGTTCTGAACTATTTTCTTCATAGTTTTTAACTGATTCTTGTTATCCTTTATTATTTTTTCAACAAAGATCAACTTTATCATATATCAGTTTGTCTGTTTTGTTTTTTTTTCATAATTTTGTTTTTGTATGTGCTACACTTCTTCAAACAGCCTTATTACTCTGATTTTGAATTTGTACGATTTTTACGCAGAATTTTTCGTCAGAGCTGCAGTCGTCGTTATCGTACTGACTTCAGTTATTCCCGCGTCGGCGGTACAGAAATATTTTAAGAATTCTTAAATCCAAGACAGGTCTCCGCTAATGTTGCCTCTTGAGGTGAGAGTATGATTTATGCCTGATAGTCCATAAGATGTATAGCGCAGATATTATTTTACAAATAAAATTTGAAAACATACAAGATTTTAGGACGATACGTCACTCGAACGGTTAGCTCAGTTGGAAGAGCACTCGCACGGAACACGAGAGGTCGTGGGTTTGAGTCCCGCATCGTTCATAAAATGTTATTTGTGTATTAATCCTAGAAGTTATAACCCTATCACTTTAAAAACATAACAAATTAATATTTTTTAAATCTGTAATGTCACTCGACATGTTGCTGTTATAATCAAACAGAACGACAATTTCAAAAATTTCAAACTGAAAGAATGATTAATCAAACATGGAATGACAAATTAAATTGATTTGACACGATAACACGTTATTACACGTAATTACATGTTTGTTATCGTGTATGCGACGCTGTGATTACCTAAATGTTACTTCGATAACTTATTGATATCTATGTTTCTTTTAATGTCAAAATATTCCTATAGATTACTGTTACGTGTCTTTCGATATGAACATTCGATGATTTCATTTAATAAACGCAATTTATTTCACGAGATATGATTTTGGTGACACGACTTACGGCCGTTCCCAATATACTATGTACAGATTGAGATAAATTACTACCTTCTACTGTCAGTAATTAGCTGTCAATAATCTGTCCCAATATACCCGATAAGTCATTCTTATCGCCTTGTATTGGGACGCGTGAATTGCTATTTCCATACAAATTTCTATCACTGGTAAGCTATACGTCGTCCCATTGACAGACAGCGTGTGATAAGGTGAGTTACCGTCGATAAGTTTATTGGGACAGAAAAGTCAACGATAGTTACGATTTTTATCTAAAGTAATAGACTAAATATTGGGAACGGCCGTTAATTTCAAAATATTCATATAGATTACTGTTACGTGTTTTTCGAAATGAATATTCGATGATTTCATTAAAAGCAATTTATTTCACGAGAAATATTTTGTATTGAAGACAGGTGACACGACTTAAATTATATTTAGATGCTTCATTATTTGTTTTACTTTGTGTTACATGTTCTACCTCCACCCAATTCATAAATTAATTACCACTGGTTGTCATTTAATATGTTACTTTGTTAAGATACTCTTTTAAGTGTGTCACCATATTTCATCATAGTTTATGATAAATCATCACACTTTTCTTTACAAATCGAGTACACGGTTTTTTTTTGTAAATTTTTATATTCTGATGTTTACCTCGACTTTCTTTGATGTATTCTTTAGTTAGGATTTTTATTTTTATTTGTAATATTTTTCTTAGGGAACATAGTAATACGGTTATTATAATGTTACCCCACTTGCATTACAATCTAGCCTTAACTTAGACTAATAAGTAATACTAATTTACCTTAAACTGTAAGATAGAATTAACTTAGAATGTGACCATTAACAATTTTTTTAATGTCGTTATTATGGGGAAGTTATTCATGTGTTATACTGTTATATTGTTCTATATCAGTGTTGTCTTTGACTATTTAAACAATATATTAATTCGTAGCGAAATTAAAACATAAAAAGTAGTAGTCTGCTGAGTTTCTTGAGTCTTCGTAGTTTCTTTGAGAGTCTTTTTCTCAGGTCTGAGGCATTCGTTTTCGATTGGGTAGTTTATGACGTTTAATAAGTGATTTAAAATCCTATTTCGAATGAAATAGTTGTATTTCAATAAGTACAAAAAAATACTGAATTGTTAATTTTTCCCTTAATTCAATGTGTCGTTTGTGCCTAAGACCTCCTCAGTATTAATCAGCGCAAGTGATTTGTCGCTGTAAATTATATGTTGTATGAAAGTGAATGTCGGGCCAACCAAGGGCAATCGAGCAAATCAAATCGTGACACTTCTCGATAAAGTCATTGAAGACATTGGCCATGTGATGTATTGGCTTTCGAGTGTTCCTTATAATGTGTCGTCGCCCTTTATAATATTATTATGCTAAATATACGAAGATTCCTCTCTTGATAACGAATTTTATACTATTATGGGCCAATACAGCTGGTATGGAAGTACTATAGAGCACTTTTTGGTAATTTAGGCCCGGTTTCCAACAAAGTAGAGAGGAATAGCCGCGAAGCGGTCACTTTCCACCAAAGCAGGGTAAAGATGTGTAGCGGGAAGGAGATGTGAGCTGAGCGTAGCGGAGATGTGAGCTGTGAGAGCTCGAAATCCTCTCGATGATGTCCTCCTTTTTTTAGTTAAAATACGTCGCTAAAGTACTAAAGTCAGTTAAAAATACGGAAGGAACGCCATTTGCATTCAAGATCAGTCAATCGAATAAATGACGTTTCTGGGTGTGCGAGACGCGGGAAGAAGGTGCGGGGAAAAGGACCCGCTACCGGCCGCCTGACTACAATGAATATATATGCATTTGTTTAGGTGAAGCGAAACAGAACGGTTAACAGCTAGTGTGATATAAATTATCAACCTATGCTCGACAACGATGCTCTACAATTTTTTTTTATATTACCTAAAAATATAAAAACATATCGGAAAACAGCAGCTGGTAATTACTTCCAAAAACAGGCTGTGTGAGGCAAGAAATTTCATGTCAAACACACGGTTTTAGAATGCCAGACGTCAACATGAAGCGGGTGGAATTTCGAGTTTTGACGTAATGTATAGTGGTGGAATTCGGCTGCTGTGATAATAAATAATGTTGATAAACCTGAACAACTCCTATGAGCACTCCTCTTGATAAATGCGGTAGAAGATGCAGAGAGAACCCACATCTTTTCGCAAAGTCATATAATCAAGCCAATGTTTTGTTTGTTTTGTGTACTGCATTTTAAGCTTCTGCGATATTTCCTATTTATCTAATTTCTTTGTTTGTCTACAGGTGTAACAGCGAGTGAGGCTCTACGGAATGGCATTTGCCACTCACTGTGGGGTGCACCGAGCATGCGAACCGATCTTAGAACAACTCCTCCACAGCATCACGACGTGTATTCTACTAGAGGTAAACTACTCCACTACTCGTTGGTCGCTTTACCAAGTACCTACACAGACTATCTTTATCTAGAAAGTCAATATAATGATTTTTATGACAATAAGGTACGAGACAAGCAGGATGTTCAGCTGATGGTAATTGATACGCCCTGCCCATTACATGCAATGCCCCTTAGGATTCTTGAAATACCCAAAAATTCTGAGCGACACTACAATTGCGCTCGTCACCTTGAGACATAAGATGTTTAATCTCATTTTCCCAGTAATTTCACTAGCTACTTCAGACCAAAACACAATAATGGTTACACATTACCCATACTCTAGCCCGCATACTGTGTAAACTGTAAATAGAAGAAGACAGCGCGATGCAAAAGTCAAGCTCACATACATTACACTCAGCTAAGTATTACGTAAGTAAAGTCTGATCAAAGTCTAAGTAAGCTCTATAGATCTAAACCAAAGTCCATGTTATCTATATTGCCATTTTCGCCACGTTTTCATTAGCTGTGAAACGTCACAAATTCCAATAACGCCGCTCTTCCAAATCCCACGGCTTCAGATTTCGGCCTGACACTATCTAATCGAGCGACTTGCTTATCTATCAGCGAAATTACGTTTGTTTTATGGCTCTGATTTGCTGGCGGCAGCGACAAAGCGTTATCAAACTATCGACAGTTTAAACGTTCCCTTCATGTTATGAGGCTTGTAATTCATGTATCAAACACAAAATTCGATATCAGTGATAAGAGGTGGTACGGATAGCATAACAATTTGAGTGAAATAATTATATAAAAAAAAGTGTGTGTGTACTTATGTATTCACGCAAGAAGTTATACTTCGTTGGCCTAACGAAGCAATAATCGTTAAAGTTTTTTTTTTTTCTTTGACAATTAATTATTAAATAATGAATACGGCTCTTTTGGGCTTGAACCCTTTGCCTGTTCTATTATTGGACGAAGAAACCACAAAAAATAACAAATGACACAATCGTCAGAAAATTTCAGGAACCAACTTCAACCTGTTACTTTTGTGTTACAGTGATGCGCGCGCATCTTATAATTTCACTCTCATCATTTTTTCATAACGCGCCTAAAGAAGTATAACTTCAAAAATATTTTATTTTGATTATTTAGTATTACTAAAACTGCTTTCAATGTGAAAAACATGTACGGCTAAACATCGAAACGAATTATAATTGTAAAAAATAGTTTTGAATATTGTTAAATGTGACTTCAATCACCTTACATTTACACTCGTACACGAATATCATTTTTCTGAAGGTCAATGAGAGAAACCCTTTATATGAAATAACCCTTTTCTTGCTATAATTATAATTGTAAAAAGTATATATATTATTAAAAGTATTTAGCAGTATAAACCTTTATCCCTATATTATGATTCTATTTAAAACGAACACTTAGCGAATTAAAATATTTTACACTTATCTACTTTTTTAAATATTCAACGAGTAAGTCACTGGGGGAAGTAGAACTACTCCCAAAGGACGCAGAGTTCACAGGGGCGGAATAAAAGGCGGCAGCACTAAAACATTATTTGTTCAAGTGAAAATTCAAAGTTAATTAATGTAATTATTAAATCAAATTGAATAAATCTTGAGATGAACCAAAACAGCGAACATATCTTGACAAACTGACAAACACAGAATTTTTATTATGTTTTTAGACATAAGCGTTCTCTATATTAGCCAAACCATATATCGGATATGTATTGCTTTGAGTAGTGAGGAAATATTGAAGAATAGAATAGATTAAAAACAAACACCTTCAATTTACAGTATTAATTACAATCTTATAATAATAAATTGAATGAAATAAGTAATAAAAATTACTAAAATATAAAAAAAATTCAATGAACTCTGCGCCCCGTGATTCCCTGCTAAAAGGAGCTGACGCAGCACATTTCTGGTCAGTGCAGAAGACACTAACACAAAACTGGTTTTCAGCAGCCACCTATTAATTACTAATTATTACTAATCTAGGAAAATACACATAGTACATAAAAACAACAGGTAATTCAGTGATTTCGTAATAAAAAATATCCCATATGGCTCTGATATTTGGATGGACAAATTCTGAAAGGAAACAATACAGAAAAAAATTATAATGTAATTTAGCTATCACTTTTTTCACAGAAATTACAAGCTTTGTCACGATAAAAACCAAGGCCAATCAACATCACTTCATCTTCCAGTCCATAATAACGTTGTAAAACCGTATAAAATTTATTTGCTAAAACATTGACTTAAGGTTTGATCAACTAAGAATTTTAATTTTATGAAAAAATCACCCGATTTCAAGAACACTATTCCAAAACAAAAGATATAATAATATGCACTAAGAAGTATAAAAAAAATTGCGTATTTTCATAATATTTAATTAATTAATCTAATTCTAGTTACGATTATTGTTATATTTGGAATCGGCATCCTCACATCGCGCGTGCGACTCAAGCACATCTCACCTATAAATATGGATGTATTTACAAACCTACCTTTGCTGATACCGACCACACAGGAAGCAGCTTTCAAATAAAAAAAGAATTATCATCAGTTCACTCAGTCGAAAGTTCTGAGGTAACAAACATAACGACGAATTGAAAACCTCCTCCTTTTTTGAAGTCGGTTAAAAAGGGCAGAAATCATCAAAAAACCCTGTACTGTTTCAAGATTATTATTCTGACCGTGCTTGTGACCACTTCTTCATATGTTGTAAATCCGTTTTGGACATGTGTACGCTTGTAGGTAAACATTGTTCGAGATAAGACTGTGAGTTTTGTTCAAAATGCATCAAACCACGTATTTTCCAGAAATTATCAATTCGAGGTGATTTTTTGTTTTATATTCATCTAGTTTATTCATCTCTTTTCAATTATATTCAATAGCATAACAGTAACTAAGGAAATAATGATCAAAATGAGTTGGTTTTGCATTTACTGTTTCAACCCCTGGGATGTTTCATATTACGGTAACATCCTTTTCATCGAGAATTTCAACTTGACAAATGATAATACGCCTTGTTTGAAATACTATCAATGAAAGTTACTTAAGTTAATCCTGCAATTTGAATGTTCTTTGACCAACAGTAGAACTGTGTGCTTCAGCTGTGTGCGTTCGCAGTATTTCAACCAGTACTGCTACCAACTAGATTTGCAAGATAGAAAAAACATATACTGTTTTATCGGTTACGGTGGGTATCGATGTAATTACAGGCACATTATACTCAAGGTAACTGCGCTAAGTGCCTTGTGATTTGGATGTATCGCAGTTTGATATCCCAGAAAATGTACAAAACAAATGTGTTACGAAATTTAAAAGAGTTGTTAAAAAACTTTTGTGTGTGAAAGGTTATTATAGCATAAACGATTTTCTTAAAGACACCACGGACTGGGAATAAAATGAACACCCTCAGGCTCTTTAATTATAAATGTATATTGTACGATATTACACATTGTAATCCATATTTAATATATAAAAAAAAAGCCCGCTGAGTTTCTTGCGCCCATTCTTCTCAGGTCTGAGGCAGTCTCTTTTGAATGGTTGGTAGTTTTTGACGTTCAATAAGTGATTTTAAATCCTATTTTGAATAAAAATATTTGAATTTGAATTTGTTACTTTACATTTTGTAATGCATTCTGACTGGTATACATTGCCACGTTATTGTTAAATGATATATAGTAATCCTTCAAAAAAATCTGTAATTTTCTATTTTATGTCAGCATTTGCCTACTGATCCGGTTTTAAGACAAATGATTTTTGAATATATTATATAAAATATTTGAGAAACACGATTTAATAAATGTTCTCCCCTTGCGTGATGTATTTTAAGCGTTTTACTACTTAGTAAGTACCTTAATATTGTTAGACTTGTACCATTACTTACATAAAATATTGCAAGGAAATATTTAAAGTCTGTTTATAAATATTGTAACAGGCCGTAAACGCCGGCACGCTCTTGTGATTCCTCTGGTGTTGCAAGAGAATGTGGGCGGCGGTGATCACTTAACACCAGGTGACCCGTACGCTCGTTTGTCCTCCTATTCCATAAAAAAACACATTAAAAAAAATGTTATTTAGTGCTTGCTAAATTGCTTAACGGCTTTCCGCAATAACCACGCCCATGTCGATTCCATCTATCTTGAATATATGACTCTATATTCATTGGAAGAAACAGATATTCAAGGAAGAATTCGCCGTACTAGGTAAGTTGTTTGGTGTCAAGCAGGCTTTTAACTCAAAGTTTATTTAAAGTGAACAATGCTCGATCAATCAAACATGGTTCGTGCTACCGTCAATATTGGGCCAGTGGTCACGACATGGCCTCTGTTTGTCATATTATTCAATGTTGTTTGTCCGTACACCCACTGCAAACTTCACGTGACTGCCCGGGCACAGTTAACAATTGAAAACGAAGTGTAATTCGTTTCTTCAATTCTACTAAATTAACTTGTTTAACTTAACTAATCTAATCATATCTATTTTCGTTTCCGCATTACAAATATGTTAATTTTACTAAAACGATGAAATTCAAATTTCTTGTATTATTTCTAGAACTTATTCAGTTTTACCAAAGCTGTGTTTCCATACATATTAAATATATTTTCCTATGTTCTTATTCCTTAAATCTCTAAAATATTTACATACAAAAGTTTAAAGAATAGTACTTAATAATATTTCTATATAATACTTATTAAATTGAAAGGCCTATAAAGGCCTACAAAGAAAAGAAATATTATGTGCACTTATGGATATAGAATATATATTTTGCAGCTAGATCTTATTTCATTTAAAAAATAGCTGGAAATGTTGGTAGTTACTGAAGGCACGAAGTGAAGTGGCACACACTTTTGGGATGGCGAAAAACACTTCGTGTGACATATAACAGGACTTTGATAACTGAAATATGATGCAATGTTTTCATGTAAAACAGAGCAATAAATTAAAATAAAGTTTCTTTAATATTACATAGATAAAAACATCTAATAAAAATACTCCTAAAAATATTTCTTAGTGACTAAAATGTTTACAAGTTCGTGAACTTTTTCATTATTCTAAACCTAGGTTTATATCTGAATAGGAATGCGTTCTATTCTGCAAAAGTATAATTTTCAGTTTACAGCAAGCGTAAAAAATTCCATCAAATCATGTTTCATATCACAAAATTAGTTTGTCCGAGATTATCCCACATGGCACATAAAACAATAGTTCCTATATCGTTAACTTTACGACTGTTATATGCCTAATGAATTAACTCATCTCGTTTCATTAAGCAGTACATCATTTACTCATTACAACAAATCTAAGTGTACGTAGACTGAACCGAATCTCAAAAGACGCCGACAGAATTTCGTCAATGTTTACAAACATACAAACTTACTATAATATCACGCTTCAAACATTAAAGTCTTAAATTGAGTCTAATTTCCTTATAATAAGGTGTATTATTAAGTTTTAGAGTGCAATGGGATGTTGGCTAACGTCACAAACATGTATCGTGCTATTGTTTCAGCAAATAATTCGTGGAAACATTGGTAGAGAAATCCGGCCACATCAAAAGCACCGCGCGTGATAACTGTTGTCAACGAATGATTGAACTTCTTTTTGCTTATTAATAGCATTGCCTTATCGGACTTATAAACTAGCCGGCTGCCGCGACTTTGCCTTTGAAAGAGCATAATTTTAAGTATAACCATGTAGAAATAGACAAATATTTTCCGTTTATGAACAATTGGTATTTTTACTATGAGATTAATTTTTTTTACACTACTAGATGTTAGATGATACAATCTAATTAAGATGCTATTCAACTGAATAAAAAAATAACAAAATTGCAGAAAAATATAACTGGAAAATTATGAAACATCACGGAACATATGGATGTGGTGGCTAGGGATACTCTGGACATAATATAAGTAAATAAAATAAAAATAAAAAATTGCCTTTTAATCCCATACTAAATTAAATAATTAAATTAAACTAAATTTTAAAAATTAAAAAACTTGCCTCATATTATAAGAATGAAAAAGAGAAAAAAAATTATGCTAATTTTTGTCTATTTCTAAATTATTAATTTTAATTAGTAATATTGGCCCCTCTGTGGATGAAGGTCTCCTCCATTTTCTTCCACACTATATGGTCTTTGCCCAATATTAGCCAGTCTTTTCCAGCATATTCCATTACATCATCAGCCCACCTCTTACACGGTCTTCCAACTTTTCTAATGCCCATCGGCCCTTTCCATTTCGTTGTCTGTATCGTTCATCTCTTGTCTGTGAGTCGTAATATATGACCAGCCCACTGCCATTTTAGTTTCAATGCGTGGGTCAGTGCAGCTTTTATTTTTCTTCTTTATCTGATTAGAACATTTCTTATTTTTAATAATTATGCTTCTTTCTATTGTGTCGTTCAAATTTTTTGTTTTATTGGTTAGATTCCTTCTTCTTTCGACTTCTTCTTCGTTGAAATTTTTTTCAAATGCTATTTGTTTGCCCAGATAAATATATTTTTGTCGCTAGTGGTAATGGGTATTTTAAAACTGTTGGTCATCAGTTTGGTTTTATTGAAATTCATTTTTAGATCAATTTTCAAACTTTCTTTGTCTAGTGAATTGATCATATTTTCTAGGTCTTTTGGTGTTTCTGCTAGTACTATGATGTCATCAGCAAATCTAAGTTGACTCAAGAAACAGCCATTAACTATTATGCCTTTGTTTTCACAGGCAACTTGTCGAAATACATAATCTACTGGATTGTGTTTCGATTTATCACAAAATAAAGATTTTGGGGATAGAGGTTCTTCTTGTTTTACTCCTCTTTCGATTTTTATCAACACTCCTCTTGTATCGAATTTAACATTACTGGTAGTAGTAAGAGTGTAGTGGGGTGGTAGCTGTAAGAGTAGATGTGTTTGATTATGTTCTGATATGTTTGAGGTACTTCAAAGGATTTCAGTGCCTTCCAAGTTGACTCATGATTAAAACTATCAAATGCTTTGTTATAATCAACGAACTGTTCTGGACATATGCAACACTATTTTTGGAACAACCTTTATATAAACCTCTGCTAAGTATAATTTATTCTGCCCCTCAATATTTCGTATCCTTCATATCTACATCTCATCTTCCCCAACCACTATTGCTAATTCTTAGAAGATTTTAAATTAACAACCATTATTTCAAACTAGTTTTTAAATACACTGTTTCTCAATCTGGCTCTAAAAAAGAGTACATTGAAAAAAAGCGCATACTCCCACCTGAAATATTTGCAACGCTCCTGTGATTCCTCTGGTGTTGTACGGTAGCATTTTGGGCGGAGGTGATCATATCACCAAATGTTCCGTTCGTTAGGTTTTTTATCTAATCTCATAAAAATTTACTTCTCTCTCCCTCGCTCTCTCTGTTTCTCTCTCTCTCTCTCATTTGCACCGTATTCTTTCGTCTTTATATTTCTTCTCCTACATGAAGCAATCATTATCGCAGAATCTATCTCTCAAATGCATAGGTACTCTTTCTTCGATACGATGAAAGTCGCTATCAAAAGTGCAGGTCTTAAAACGTCACAAGATAAACTCTCATGACTTCATTTTTATCAGAGCCCATGACGAGTTAGATTGTTGCAGATGCCTGAAAGATGGCTTATGTACTCCAAGCGGCTCTGATCTCGCCGCCAGGATCTGATTTATCAATCTTATCTTCGAGCGGATTGACAATTTTTGAGGTGGATATCGCTACATATTTGATAAGATACAGTTTTTGTGTGTCGATTTTTCGCGTACCCAACTTATTATACAGAAAGCGCAATGAGGTTCTATACTCATATTATAACGACATATCATTTGCAGTCTGACAGCGGAACAGCAAAAGCACAGTAGACAATGTATACTGTGGCAAAAGTGTGCTTAAAGACAATGTAAGCACACGTTTCTCCTTTGTCGTGTGTCATTCACTCTCCGAATCAAATCTGTAATGAATAAATAACAAGTATATTTTAAACAACTCGAATAAATGCGCCAACGTATAGATATAGCAGTCGAGACTTATTATGCTGTAATTTGTGGCATGTTCCAGATTTCTGCTTTTTTAATATGGAGCGATTTGTCTTTATATATATATAGGAACGTATTTGGGAAGACGTATAATGCATGGTAGTTAACCTCTTTTTTGAGCAATACCCGTACACTAACACAAAGTGACATATAAATCGAGAGTTTAAGACGTAGCTTGTCACGCACACTTAAGTAACAAACGTGGCCTTTCTCATCGGTTGTCTAGCAGCAAGAGGCTCCGTCTAGATTATATTTTATAACGTTCAATTTTTTTTTCGTACTTAGATTCCCATTTTGGTCTATGTGCATTAGTCGGTCAGCCAAGCTCCGGCTAGGAGGGCAGAAATTTCTTGGAGACTTCACATGCTGTGTGGAGATCATCAATGTTCCGAGGAGTTGCTTCCGTCAATAGCTCCAGAATAAAGTGGGCAGCTAGTTCTTATCCACAAAAACATCATTAATTTGAAGGACTGTCTGTACCACATACCAATTTTTTTTGGGGACAGTGGGTCGTTATTGCCTTACGGCCGTTCCCAATATACTATCTACGGATAGCTTCTACGGTCAGTAATTAGCTGTCAATAATCTGAAGCTGTCCCAATATACCCCATAAGTCATTCTTATCGCCAGTCCACTGTTGCAATTTGCGTCGTCCCATTGACAGACAGCGTGTACGTATAAAGTGAGTTACCGTCGAAAAATTTATTGAGACAAAAAAGTCAACGATAGTTACAATTTTTATCTCAAGTAAGAGATAGACTGGATATTGGAAACGGCCGTAAATAATTTGAAGTTCTAGTTAGGGTGGAAAATATTTTGTAAATTGTGTTCTACTCTGGGAAATACTTATTTTGACTGTCAGTAGAATCGGGCGAGGTCTGTAAGGCAGAATAAGATAAAATAAGTGTTTGTGCCATCAGATATCGGTGAGGAACATCTGTAGGTAACATTCACAATATATGTATATTGAAATAGTTGAGAAGTAGTTGCTCCAAGATCAGATTGTAAATATTCCCAATGATTAATTTGTAAGGTTGTCGCTCATAAATAAATTATAAAGTAGTGGATGTCATTTTAACAGGCTGTGATCCCTATCAGTATTTTATTTAGCCAAAATGTTATGATGTTTAGATACGACAATATTCTATGAATTTATATTTAATTTTATACTTCGTTTAGCTAATTTGGAGCCCAATGAACAACGTGGTTTGATGATACTTACTAACTTATATAGATTGAAAGTTTTTTTTATGCTAGAGAACATAAACGAGCGTAAATCACAGGAGCGGAGCCTCTACATAAAGGCTCAATATAATTAAAAGTAAACACACAAAAATTACGCTTTATAATCTCAAAAAACAACACTTTGAATCGTCAGCAACCGAATAAATTTTATAGATAAACAATGCAATAAAAATTGATTATTTCACGTAATAAACCCCACCATAAAGATAGGGTATTGAGTGTCGACGTAGCAATGGTTCCTAATTATGAGACCACAACCTTCGAAAACAACTTTGATTAATCCACGCGTGGATTAAGGGAAATCTACCTTGATTAGATCCGAGGTTTACGATAAAGTTTATGATTTTCAGGGTTCCGTTATTTGTGTCGACAAGCAGAGAAAGAATAATGGTCTAATATCTTGAATGGTCTCTTGAACACATTCACCGCCTCTTCAGGGCTTGGAAACGGAATACATCTGAGCCAATCTTTAATTTTCGGAAAAAAATCACAAGGTGTACAATTCGGACTGCACGCATCATCAGCTTATTATATGAGGTCTTCAAAAAACTCGTTCGATGTTGTAGCGGAATGTGAGGATGCCGTATCGTGATGAAGGGTGACTTTGCTGCGAGAACGTCTTTCGCAAACAAAGCATGTATATTCAGACCAGTGGGAGGCTCCTTTGCACAGGATGCCGGCTAGATTATGGGTACCACAACGGCGCCTATTTCTGCCGTGAAGCAGTAATGTGTAGACATTACTGTGTTTCGGTCTGAAGGGCGCCGTAGCTAGTGAAATTACTGGGCAAATGAGACTTAACATCATATGTCTCAAGGCGACGAGCGCAGTTGTAGTGCCGCTCTGAATGTTTGGGGTTTTTCAAGAATCCTGACCGGCACTGCATTGCATGGTCTATCAATTACCATCAGCTGAACGTCCTGCTCGCCTCGTCCCTTATAAAAATAAAAAAGACCCTTCTGCAGTAACGGTCCTTTGGTTTTCAACCTTTACTGTACTGTAATACACATATAAGGACAAATCATTCGCAGTCTCATACCGAAAAGTGTGCTTAAAGAGAATGTAAGCACACTTTTCTCCTTAGTCGTGTTTCACCTGTCACTATACGGTTCTAAATTCAACATACGAAACCGAACTGAATAAATGTTTTACATTGCTGCTTATTGACCAACTATATTTTAAACAACTGAAGTAAATGCGGCAATGTATAGATATAGCAGTCGAAGCTTAATATGGTTTTATTTGTGGCGTGTTATATATTTCGGGTTTATTTTTATGCGACGTGATTTGTCTATATGTATATAATGTTATTGCTAACAAAAGTTTCTTACCAATGCTTGGGGTATTTTCTAAGCTTTCATAACAAAAAGGCGCTATTACGCCGAGTGACTTTTTACTCAGGTTCACAGCATATACCCAGGTTTCATCAGTACAAAGCTGACAATATGTAATTTGTTTATCAGTTGTCAAAATGGCCACAGAAATGTTCACTCACGGAACCAGACGTAAAGAAAGGTGTGAAATCGATTTTCATCCACAAATACTAATTAAAGTCTTTGGCAACTTTCTTGTTGATTTAAGCCACAGCAAAAATCACAGAAAAACCATGATGCTAAAAATTCAGTTTCAATACACGCGTTTAAATCCTTTGAAAAGTATTTTATTTAAATATGACAATCACGCAAACTATAATGAAACCAACTCTCGGATTGTTCCATTTTCAAATATCCTTATTGCTTTTTAAATAATTGCATAACAAACGGCCAGTCCAATAACTTTCAGTATAGCCCATCTAAGCTGTGACAGTTTGGTGACTTTTTCAGATCATCCACGGAATGACGTAGTTGTTTTTTTATCTGATAAGCGTTCTCTGTATGGATTTGAAAATTAACATTGACATATTGAAATGATTCAGGATCGTTTGATGGATCACATAGCATGTGGATTCTAAATAATCTTAAACTAGATATTTGATACTTAAATTGGTAGAAAGACTTCACTTAATATTTCCACCTATTAGCTCTATAATTTTTTGGGGTATATTTATTTAGATTTTTACGTAAGTAAACGACATAACAACTGACTATTCATTAAAAAAATGTGTGAGACAGAAAACAAATGCGTCTTTTTTTGAAGAATCCATTGAAGTTTCCCAGTCCAAATACGTAGACTCTCGTGAAATGATGATGATGGTGGTCATATGTAATCAGGCTTAGGCAATATATACAGGGTATATGTATCAGAGCCTGCCCTTCGCTTCCCTATGTCGTCATACCCCTGCGTTCCTGAACTGGGCAGGCGTGGATTCATTTCTGCAGTATGCCTTTATTTACTTTATGGAAGAGGAGGGCAGACGAGCGTATGGTTAATCAGATTTTAAGTGATCACCGCCGCTTACCACAGCAGAGGGATTACAGGTGCGTAGCTGGCTTTTTAGGAAGGTGTAGGCGCTTCCTTGTTTAAACTGTGGAGAAACGTCTCGCATCCAAATGCTGAGGATGATATTTAAGTTTGTGGCGCTTCGTGCCAAGTTGGAAATCGGCAGTAGCAGCAGTACAAAGAGCTCTTCGGAACGCCCCCAAGCGTATGAAGCGGCAATATTAGTGATCGAGTTATTTACAGGGTAATTTCTCACTGAAAATTCGAACAGCGCCGCGTTCAAGTCAAGTGGTTCGAACTGATACTGCACCAGAACAGATATGAAAGCAATGCTTGGCCAATGTGAGCCAATGTACGCCAGCTTGACGTTTTGCCTAATATATCTATGCGTGCAGTGTTCATCCTGGTTAATGCCCAACACACTAACTCAAAAAGCACTGAACTTTTACAGCCTTACAAATAAATTTGCAAATACCTGAGACTAAACCAAGAATATGCAAAATGTTTACAAATATATATTTTGCTTACGATTGTTTTATTCGGACGTATAACGTTTCCCGTGTTTATTTGCAAGGCTGCTTGACATTTGGGAAACTTCAGAATTATCATTGTATTAACTGTGTTGTCAGCTTAACTGTTGATTTATTCTCAGGTATAATTTTATATGCATAAATTCATATATATCAAGTTTATTTGTAAGGCCTATACAGTCTAATTCAGTTCGGAAGACATTTATAGACACAATAGATTCTATTGGGTCGCATTACGGTGCGCTACCTGATAAGTCATGCAGTGACGTGTAACGCTTCACACCATCATCAGGTGGGCCATCTGCTCGTTCCACCAATTACACTGATAAAAGGGCCTAAGTGATTATCGTGTATAATAAACTTAAATTATATTGGGAAATTAAGTATTACTAGTTCATTATAAGGTTTATCCACCCGCATGGTTATTTGGCGTCCATCCCATACAATACTTTTAAAAAGAATTGCCACTATATTGCAATCAAAGACAATAATTCGCTCACGCGTTAATAAGCCTTATTACCTAAATAAAAAAGCATATAAACCCATGTCGTATTACACAGATAATCCTCATCAATTTGGACATTTACGATCAAAGATTTGGTTAATCCATAGAGATAAGTTGGTTTAAAACTCTATTAAAATTGATAAAGGATATTAAATACGAATGATAACATTTGATTTATAAGTATTTTGTACAGTTGCGACAAGAACTCGGCTTATTGCTGAATACAATATTTGGTTGGAAATTGCAATCGAATTACATAATCAATATTATATAAATTCAGTTTGTTTACTAGAAGTACCTACCTCAAAACATCATGTATTTTTGGTGTATTGTTATAAGGTGACCGAAATCTAAGCTATAATAACGATCAGCTTTATAGAAACTATCCCCCTTATTCATAATAGTCTGCTAACTTAGAGCATTGCTAATTTTCACTCTGTCTTCTTCTATTGACCTAAGTCAGAATCAGAAAAAACACTCCTTAGCGGCTGTTTAATGTTAGCGGACCATTATCAATAAGGGGGTATGAGTTTGCTCTTTGAAAAACACATTAGACTAAAAACAGTAGGAAAAGTGAATCTTCGTGTGAATGAAGTGATGCCTGAATGCTTCGTAAGGGATTTTGCCCAAAAAATCTCTTGTATTAATCCATTTTTCATCAAACCGCCAGAGATGTTTCAGAGATAGCTGTACTATATATATATAAGAGATTTCCACCTATATATTAACTCATCACGATATCTGTGGAACCATAAGGCGTAGAGACTTGAAATTTCGTAGGAATATTCCTTTCGCCGAGTAGAGGTCAGCATAGAATGTCGCATTTACACCCAAACTCAAGAGCTTATGAGAAATAATGATTTAAAAAATATGTACTAATAGAACTGAAAACAAAATTTTATGAACGATGCGGTTCTTTAACCCACCACCTCTACCGTTCCGTGCGAGCGCTATTTCCAACTGAACCAACCGTTTGAGTGACGCATCGTTTATAAAATCTTGTATGCTTTTTTCAACTCTCAGGTTGTGGCTTCATCCACAGGATCTACTTTACAGTTGATGACCCGTTAACCCCAATATTTGCATAATATAAATTTACTTGAGATGTCACTCTTGCTAATTTAAACAATTTGTGATAACAAATAAAAACATATTTTTAAAGTGATAACCCTCGAGCACTCGCATGGAACGCGAGAGGTCGCGGGTTCCGCATCGTTCATAAATTTTGCTTTCAGTTTTATTTGTGTAATTAATCCCTGAAGTGAGGGTTATTAGGGTTATCATAATATTACATCAAAAATAAGCGTATTGACCTTAAGGGCCTAAGACCATGGTATCCTGTGGTTTCCCTGATGTTGCAAGAGACTAAGCAGCCCGCATTCAAAGTCAAAGTCAAATAAACTTTATTCAATTAGGCTTAAACTAAGCGCTCTTGCATCGTCACTATAAATATTTCTTTTAAATTTCTGAATTTACCGTATTTTATCCCAAAAAAAAACCTAGTAACCCCTTTGTTATTTGATTATTCAAAGCATAGTACGTTGATAAATTCCAATACAATAATCTTCCGTTTGTCATGGTTTTCCTCGAAAGAATTTTTGCTTTTAACAGTGATTTTCACTATTATAACACTAGAAATAAGGGATTGCTTGTAACTAATTCTACTAGGCTTTATACATACTACCTTTAAGGGTAAGTGTATACACTTTTATAATAAAGTACCAGCCACTGTTCAGGCATTATCTATAAATAAATTTAAATGTTTTATAAAAAAATGGCTCTGTCGTAAATCCTGCTACTCCACGGCTGAATATCTAAGTGATCGGATAACGTGGGACTAGATTATGATTATTTTATAGCAATTACAATGACACCACAATATTGTATATCTTACTAAAAAGGGCGCAAAAAAAAATGTTAGGAGAGTTTCTTGCGCCGCTCCATATCTCTCATAGCCCCATTTGTAAGAAGCAGTAGTAGTATTAGAAATGACATCAAAAAGAATTCTAAAGGATTCCGTTTTGAGAAAATAATTGTCTTTTATGCCTTTTATTAAAATTATTTTACGTCTACTAAGCCATTTACTCGTATTTATGGCAGAGTTGAATCATTGCCAATTTAGGCCAATCGTTCCCCAACAAAATATCCAACACTATATTAAAATGATAATTAGACACGCTCCCCATATCATTTGGATCATTATTAAACATTTTATTACAGCCTCTAATCCTGATTAACGATTTCAGCGTGACTCTGCATCATTTAAAACTTTATAAGCTCAATAATATTACATTCATCTCATATTCTGTCATTCCGGATAAATCTGTATTCAAGGAAAATGTGATCTTTACAGCCTGAATTTATATTTGTTGTTTAATAATATTGCGGGTTATTTTAGATTATAACGATTTGTCTTTTAATGTTCTTAAATCCTGAGCGTCACTGCATTGTAATAGGAAGTTCGTATCAATTATAATTACTGTTTGTCAAAAAAAAATTTTTAAAGAAGCCTTTCCAATAAAAGAAGCCCGTAGTTTCTTGCGCCGGTCTTCTCAGGTCTGAGGCATATCTTTTCGAATGGTTGCTAGTTTTTGACTTTCAATAAGTGGATTTGAATACAAATGACTCTATTAATTGAACCACACCTTGGAAATGGAAACATGCCCTAGGCTATTAAATTATTAAGCTTGTGATAATTTAAAAAAATATATTTAAAAAGTAGTCCGCTGAGCTACTTGCTCCCGTTCTTCTCTAATCTGAGGCATTCGAATGGGTAGTTTTTGACAATGAGTGATTCAGAAAATCCTATTTTGAATAAAAATATTTCAATTTGAATTTGTCATAATAGCGGTAATGAAAAGTAAGAAGCAAGCATGTTTTATGTATCGGATGACGGCCGTTAAAAAAATTGAATAAAATCCACGTAACGGGCAAGTGTATGAATGAATATACATAAAAGTATAACTTTTCCTTTTCATACATTTCCACTATTTATTTATTCATATTCCAAGTAATAAAGCAGTTAAATCATAATCATTATAAAACCGAGTACCGAATGGCAATAACTTATAGCATGCAGAACTGATACAGAAGCAAACAGATTTTAATTTGTTAAAAGCACTCGGAAAAATAGCAGTCGGTATTGCAACGTTTGCAAACCGCACCTTTTATAATTAAAATTGCATTAAGCTCGGAAATAGGCAGACGTTAATGATACTAATGTGTTATTTGCTAGAAAAACGTATCGCACTGAACACAATAACTCGGTTTGAGACTTCAGTTGCCCACAACATGTTTGTGCTCGTTTTGTTACAATCGTTCCATTATTTCATTAAAGCTTTTGCAGGGTTTAAAACTACCATTTGTCTTTTGTTAACCGACTTCAAAAAAGGAGGAGGTTCTCAATGAGAAGAAGAAGGTCTCAAGAATTAGATTGTATAAAAATACGCAATTATTTTTATATTTTTAGTGCATATTATATCTATTGTTTTGGAATAGTGTTTTTGAAGTCGGTTGTTTTTTTTTGTTAAAATTTTTACTCCCTAATACGGGCAGTTTGGATTAAAAACGATTATAACATTTATATTGTACTTGTTTGGTATTCTTCCTGCAGTGTCCAGTAGGAAGCACCACAACGGTGCATTTTCCTGCCACTATTTGAGTTGTTTACGTCGTCACTTCTTACAATTGAAAGAAGGATGTAAATTCATTGCTTGTACATAATCTCTCTCAAAATGCTTCGCACGATTAAGTATCTTCTTCAACCCATAAATTAAACAAACTTTAATTTAATTTATTTATAAAATTTAATTAATTTAAATATAAAAATTTATTTATTAAAGCAGTAATAATGTTATGCATGCTGTCATATTTTGAAATTACCCTCCTGACATATTTCCAATTTTATTTAATTACCATTAACTTGTAAACTAACAGAAATTGCTTACTTTCAACATAATCAAAACTTCAAATAACCCAAATTATCTTATTACAAAAGAGGACAATACGACTCAATAATGGCACTCTTTAAATTTCACCCCATTACCTTGAATGGGGTTCTATTCAAAATTTTGCAAAGCCATGAATTCGAGCATACTGTCGAGGCGGAACAATGAATCCAAATAACCATTAATATGTAATAAATACTATGGGGCAATAAAACCGTGTCGCGTGGGGGACAAACAAACAAGTGTACAGAGGCAACCCCTAAACGCCGAGCATTGTTCGTAAAGGCGCGGGCGTGAAATGACCTGGGGACCGTCATCTCCGAAGTTTGCCGAACGAAGACGATTGGTTCCGCTCCGAATGCAAACAGCTGCTGTGTTTCAGAAATGGGGGTTGCCCTTCATTAGTGCGACTTGTCTCGAAAAGATCGATGTTTATTTTTGGACAGCGTGAGTTTTAGCTGATGTCTGCCTGATGATGAATAGCAGAAATACTGACAGATTTGAAAAATCATACTTATTAAAACCTTAATAAGTTAAATTTATTTGCAAAATTTCTCTATATATAGTAGCTAAATCTGAGGTAATGAGGTAGCTGAGGTAAATTGACATTAAAAAAATTATATGATCATTAATGTTCTGAAAATATAGGTATATACGAACGCATTTATTAATGAAATATATTATTTTATTTATTACTCTTAAGTAAATTACCATAACTTAGTTTCAAATTTATTCAATGTAATCCAAGGAAAAGAAAATCAAATTTCAAAGTTGCACTACAACAATACGCCTATTTTAATAAAACCAACATAACAAATTATCGTAACGGTTCCACGCGCCCGCGGATTAGTGAATTGTAAAAAAGATTGGGGTCTTCTCGACCCGACGTGTTAATTACGGGGGTTGGACTAGGGGTAACAGATGAAAGTCAATTTGCTGCTACGACATGATACGGCTCATTTCATCTGTGCGACAAGTGTAGCACCTGTGCAGTTTCACTGGCCCAGGGGCGTTGCAATATCCTTTGTGATCTTTGAACAAACAATAGAATTGCGTCGCCCTTTTTGAATGTTCAATTCTAAACGTATTCGGCGTTTTGTTACAATTTTACGTTAGGGTAAATACGAATTTAAACACAGAACAATTTCTTTGAGCCTAAATAAACAATAAGTCTCATCTAACTTTGTTATTCTTTCCAGATGAAATCAAATTTGGAATAAATCGTTTGGTCGGAGACAAAACTGACGAAGAAGACACAGAGTCACACAATAACGATACAACGCGGACTGAAGATATTTCTCCCACCTCTCAATGTGGCAGCCCTTGTTGGGCTCCAAGTCCTCAATCTCCTCGATCAGTCAGATCAACGTCACCTGAACTTGAAGTAGATTCACCACCATCATCACCGCGACGACCACCAGATTCCTCTCCGCCGTTAAAAAGATCGGAAGCTTTTTCAGTTAGCGCATTACTGAGACCTGATGCACCGCGAACACAGCCCCACAGACCTTTTCTGTACCCTCCGTTACCGTTTGCCGAATTCCTGAGAGATGCAGGCAGCTTGGCTTTGCCAGGATGGGGAGGTTATAGTAATCTTTATCTACACGCAGTCCAAGCCGCGGGGCCCGAATTCTTGAGACTAAGAGCAGCTGTTCTTGGCAACCCTAGTCCATTATCAAGACCATTACCAATTGGAGATGTGTACTCCTGTGTTAAATGTGAAAAAATGTTTAGCACTCCTCATGGATTAGAAGTGCATGCCAGAAGATCACATAATGGAAAACGGCCGTTCGCATGTGAACTTTGTAGCAAGACATTTGGACATGAAATAAGTCTGAGCCAACATAGGTAATTTAATTTAAATAGTCTTATATATCTGCAAACATATATTAATTTCTATACTTAAAATTATATCACAACCATCATGTTCACGAAGCATCCTCACACAAACAATGAATTCAAGCTCTAAAGGTTAACGCATCCAATGTAGGATAATTTATATTAATGCAGTATATTCTTAATTACTTTTTATTAAATATGTGATATTTAAGAAGCTTTTAACTAACACTATTCATATATTGGATGCAGCACCTTACAAACTAATTAGTTTTGTGTATTACAGCCATTGTAAAGTACGCTATTGATTGAAAAGAGTGGACGTTAAGTTTCTTGTATGTTCATCTCGCGAACTCTACTTTTTCTGAACATATGGTAGATTTATTAATTTAATTATTCAATAGCGATTAGTTTAAGCCTTTGACTATGCATTTTAATTCTAAAAATTTGTATTTATTTAATTTGTAACTTAAAATTACCGTATCTACAATAGGTATCGTAATAGGATCTGGTGTTGCAGGGCAGTGCACAGTGTAGAAAAGGTTTTCGAATGCAAGCAATGTGGGAAGACTTTCAAGCGGTCGAGCACGCTATCCACCCATCTGTTAATCCACTCTGACACCCGGCCCTATCCCTGCCAGTACTGCGGCAAGAGATTTCATCAGAAATCCGACATGAAGAAGCACACCTATATACATACAGGTATGTTTTATACTACTTATTCTAAGATAACTGTTGAAATTAATTTGGGAAGTTTACCAACGCCTCTCGTGATGGAGAAAAAGTGACGACATTTGCGTTTTGTTGATAGTATTTTTGTAGAGCCCTTTTGTAAGGTTTAAGCGTTATTTACGTATTTTTAAGTGCTATTTGAATTTTCCTACGCAATTTGACAAGTTTTTGCCCTTGTTGAATACAATATATTATATATATCAAACATACTTAGGATATACTTATCTATTCGTATAAACAAAAAAGAAATAAAGCGAGACAGGAAAGAGAAGGGAATTTTTTGTTACTGAAACCCATTTTGACTGACAAGTCGTAAACAGTATGCCACGCTTGGAATTAACTTCTTAGTATTTTCAATACTATTCTGACAAACCACTAGCTAACGCACACATTGATAAACAAATCAAAATTGGTCATGCATTATCGGACTGTCAGGTCATCTATATACGCTAGAATGATATCAAACATAAGTAGCGGAGTACTGTGATAAGGATTTTACCAATATTTAATATTAAAATTCCATCTAGATTGAAAAAAAAAAATAGTAAGTAATATATTGTTATTGCCACTCCCAATCGTAAAGAAATATATTTCTATTCTATTTTCTTGTCATTTGCAATACCAAATAGGTAAGGGGCGGGGCGGTACCATGAAGATAAGCGCGAATATAGCCTCCATTCATCTTACATAATGTAGCAAAGACAAGAAATTAGAAGACACTTAAAAGCTGACGTTAATGAAACAATTACTCATAATATAACTCAAATAAGGCCACAATAATTCAAAGCAAACACCTCTAAGAGGTCCATTTACAGAGGCAACATAATTCAGGATGGAGACTCTGTCAAAACATCTTAAGCTCACCCTCGCCACATAATTAATGTACATTAACACCTTAGACTTGGGGTGTTTTATAATAATCGCGTAGACGGGGTGAGCAAAGACGGTTTGTGGTGCGATGTTGGGGTTATTGCAATGATACACACTGTCGCTCCCGTATGACAGCAAAGGATGCTTAACACGAATACCTTCTTGGTAATTTCAATCCCAATATATCTTTATCAGGCATCATCAAAATGTAGTTTTTATATGAAAATTATTATCTAAATACCAACATATTTTTGTCTAATTTTAATCAGGTTATTACGATAAATGAGAAGTAAATTAATAATAAGCAGCATGTTATGCAGGGATATAAGTATTTTTTTATGTCTTTTTTGTGCTACATTTTGACTCCAAATATTGTAAAAGCTATTATGGGCAGATAAAAAGTTTGTGCTCAAAAATATCTTTACAGTCATAGAATGATACTGATTCATTACTTCATGAATAATATACATTCAGAATCATTAATAAATACTATATAAATCATTATGATTTGCAATCAAAGCTTTGTGTTTTGAATATCGATATTTAAAGAGGCATCTTCATGCTTGCATTTTTAGTGCACCAAAATAGAGACTTAAAACTGAAATATATAACGTATTTCGATTTTCCCTTGCATTAAAATAACGTATTATAAAGTGAAGTGAGTTGTACAAACGTAACGTCCGTATGTTCGTGGTGCTGAAATCATTCATGAATATAATATGCTGCGGTCTGCGGTGGTAGCGTTTTCCTATTATATAAGATTGCTTACAATCACTATTTTAACCCCAATTGGAAGTTTTAGGTATATTTAAACCTTACGAATGCATATGAAGAGAGAATTTGCCTGTTTTATATCTAACAGGCTGACCACACAGATTTTAGTTTTGTTTAACTCTATATAAATAAATAAAAATAAATGTTGCTAAGCGCAAAACTCGAGTACGGCTCGACCAATTAGGTAATTTTTTTTTTTTCAAAATTTCTTAAGATTTTAGTAAAGATATAAATTAAAAATGAAAATTGCGTGGATAACAGTAAAAACAACGCTGTTCTTTACACATAAAAACTAGTAGTCAAATAGTTGACGTAAATTGTATAGTATATTATAATATCTATGTCTAAAAATAAATAAATTATAATTTTATGAATTAATCAAAAGCCTTCTATATCAACAAATTAGAAAAGCATTTTGGTTTTTAGAACATGTGACGTCAGAATTCCCATACCATTACAAGTTTCAAATTTTCTATTTTTAGTTGAACTTTGGTTTACCTTAATCTTAATATATATAAATTACGTGACACGTTGTTTGTCCGCGATGGTCTCCTAAACTAATGAACGGATTTTAATGGGGATTACTTCATGCAGTGCAGTTTGGTCCAACTTGAGAGATAGGATAGTTTTTATTTCGATTTAAGACCCATAACTATTTTTATTTTCAATATTTGTTTTGTATGGACCTATTTTCTATGAGAAAATTTAGTCACGCACGGTTTGACAGTTCCGCTGTGAAACAATTTCATTATAACAACAGGGAGCATTTTTTACGAAATAATTATTGATGTTTTGAAATATTATTGGTAAATTCCTATGAAACAGTATTTTGTTATCTACAGAACAACGTCTGTCGGGGCAGCTAGTAAACTGTATATTATTAATGTATATATTCAAACCTTCCTCTTGAATCACTACGTCTACTGCAGTATACCGTAACAATACCGCATGAAAATCTGTTGAGTAGGTTATAAAATTATTGCTTTGAAATACATTGACTCGACTTTTGTAACCAACCAATTGAGTATGATTTTTCTACATAGATAATCATATCTAAATCGTATCGTTTAAGCTTTGTAACATTAAATAATAATATAAAGTATTATTTCTATATTATTTGTGCTTTTGTACACAATAATCTTAGAAGTAGCTAAACGCCACCGACATTTAAAGTTGACAGAAGTAAATCTTCATGAAAACGTGGCTTATAAGACAAAATATAAGTTTTTTCTTGCGCGCTTTAAGGAATATTGGCTTCACAAACTTTAATTAATTGAAATAATATATTAAAGACGGTATCGTGAAAAAATTTGAAATCCGTAAACGAAAAAAATCCAATAAAAATTTATACGTTGTTTGTTAATTTTTATTAGAATTCATTTATTTTTTTCATTAAAAAATAAGCATTAGGCACATCTTGATGGTAGGTAGGCAGGATTTATCAACTAACACTATTAATAATTCGCTGTTAACAATATTTAAACATTTTCAGAGATGAGATTTTCAAACAAGTGCAAAAGCCTATACTGCATACAGCCCCAAAGAAGTAGAATTAGCATTACTTTCTCAGATTTATGAATTTAATATTTCTGTCGTGTTAACTCGGGCGAGATAAAAATCAGTGCAATAACCACAGTCCGAATAAATATCTTAATTAGAAACACAAAAAGTATTTGTAGGTTTTTGTTCTCAACGAAATTTTAAAAGCTGATTGGAAAGGATTTTTTCTGTGACAGACTCTTAGATAATTTATATGTCTACATAGAGCCTCTTGATGCTAGACAACTGATGAAAACAGGCCAGGCTTATTACTTTAGTGTGCGTGACAAGCTACGTCATACACTCGCGATTTGTTGTTGTAACGTTGTGTTAGCACGCTGCATTGCTCAAAATAGAGGTTAACAGTGAACCTCAATTTTTTTTCAACGTTTTTACAGCTGTCAGTATATTTAGACGTATATATGATTTAAGGTCAGACTATTTTTATTTTTCTGCTTATTGTTGTCAGTTTTGTATTATTCCGGCTATTGTTTGCCGCCTGTACGATTAAGCCAATATATCTGCACTGTTTGAAGTGACTAAAGAAACATAGATACTGACTGATCTAGGGTTAAAATGCAACCACCACAACGGCGCCTATTTCTGTCGTGAAGCAGTAATGTGTAAGCATTGCTGTGTTTCGGTCTGAAGGGCGCCGTAGCTAGTGAAATTACTAGGCAAACGAGATTTAACATCTTATGTCTCAAGGTGACGAGCGCAGCTGTAGTGCCGCTCAGATTTTTGGTAATTTTCAAGAATCCTGAGCAGCACTGCATTGTAATGGGCAGGGCGTATCAATTACCATCAGCTGAACATCCTGCTCGTCTCGTCCCTTATTTTCATTAAAAAAAGCAGGAAGATAACAATCGAGAACTTTTGTAGCGAAAGATAATGATGATGTAAAAGTTGTAAGTCCTTTGTGAATGGTATTTCGTTACCCTGTCGGAACATCGTTACCATTTCTAATAATATATCGAACCGCAGTAAAAAAATACCAGACAAATATCTAAAGGTTGAGAAGAAATTGGATGAAAATCCTCATAAAGTACGGTAGCTTATTTAAGTCATGATTGTCGTAGGAATTGCTAACCACCCTTAACATTTAGGGGGATGAAAAATAGATGTTGTCCGATTCTTAGACCTATCCAATATGTACTCAAAATTTCATGTTTAACACCATGACACGAGAATTTTATATATTAGATATCAGCTTGGTTATAGACAGTCTCTCAAAGAAAAATTTAAGGAAATAAATATTATGACTCTTCACTGTCAGTACATTTATGAAAATTTAATATACGTTCACAAAAATCGTCACCTTTTTGCTCTAAAAATAAGGGATTGCTTGTGACTAATTCTAGTAGGCTTCATAAGATACATAATAGCATTATGGGTAAATGTACACTTTTATAATAAAGTCCCAGCCACTGTTCAGGCTTTATCTGTAAATAAATTTAAATGTTTTATTAAGAAATGGCTCTGTCGTAAATCCTATTACTCCACAGCTGAATATCTTGGTGATCGGATCAGCCTGGGGCTAGATTATTTTATAGCAATAGCAATGACAGTACAATATTGTATATTTTTAATAAAAATAGCGCCAAAAAAGAATGCTGGGAGAGTTTCTTGAGCCGCTTCTTTTCTCTCAGAGCGCCATTTGTTTTCGAAGCAGTATATTAGAAATGACATCAAAAAGAATTCTAAAGGAATGAATTTTGAGAAAATAAATGCCTTTTATGCCTTATTTACTAGAGATTGTCAGATGTGTTAAAAATATAGCGAAACCCACAACAGTAAGCCGTGAAACAGCAACAAATCCCTCATTCGATACGATTTACTTCTCGCGAAGACTCTGAATGAATTATTCACGAGCTGAACCCTTGTTTCCTTAATAATGACGTTCGCTGATAAGGGACAAGTGTTGTTATATCGCTCGCTAGCACTGCCCCGTGGCAATGTTCAAGTAAATTGATGTAAATAATATAAGTAAATAATAATTTAAAGGCGTATTATGTTATTCAATGGCCTAAAATCTAGGGTTTTAGAATTATAAGTCATTAAGTAATGTATGTACAATATTGAGGCTTTTAATAAAAAAGTATATTTAAAATGGTTTATTAAATTGTATAATAATAAAATAATAAAATTTCAACAGTAACGTTTTTCTATACAAAGTTTGACGGTAACACTTATTTGAATCACGCCATCTTTTTTAACCGACTTCAAAAAAGGAGGAGGTTCTCAATTCGTCGGTATCTTTTTTATGCTTGTTAACTCAAAACTCTCGACTGGGTGAACCGATTTTGATAATTCCTTTTTATTTGAAAGCTGGTGCTTTCCGTGTGGTCCCATTGTAATTTGGTCTAGATCTGGCAATGGCATCCATGAGAATACCATAAAAGTCTTAAATTTGCTATACATACGTATAGCATAGTGGATGATAATTTTACGAATAACTCAATATCGCGCCAACCGATTTCGATTATTCTTTTTTTTATTGGAAAGGATATACTTCAAAGATAGTTTGGTAAAGTTCTGATTACGGAAACCATGCCAAGTAACGGAACTCTTCAATTCTCAGGAGCAAATTAACGATACTCAGCCGAATCTTTTTTTAAGTTATCCGGATATCTGTACGCATAGCATGATGAAAAAGCGATATAATTGTTTTTCCTTGCCTTATAAATACACATAGTTCCATGTATTTTGATGATGTGGCCAACTAACTATTTATTTCGAAAAAACCTGAGGTTAAATTTCAAATCTCAATGTAAAGTATCGATACATGTTTATCTACGTGAGTACGTAGCTATGGACATAGGTATACTATAATTAAAATAATATATAAAAATAAGGCATAGGTACACTGAAAAGTTCTTTTATAAAATTAAACAGACGAGTTTGTAGGTATGTAGCCTTTCAGTTTTTCAAGTTCATTTGAGCAGGGAGGGTAGCGTGATTCAAATAGATTCACTCACTACTTGTAAGAGAAAGAGGGACAACTTCAACGAGGGGAGTTGCGAAGAGGTTTTAGGGTTACGGAAGTATGTATTCGGCTGTCAAAGTTACATAGGTGGTAGAAGGGGTCTTGGAATGTATTTTTTAAAGTTTAATGAAGTCGTTTTCTTTTCCTGGTCTTGTGGAAACTGGTAAAATAACTTCATTCTGTTAATATATAAAAATACACATGATGTTTAAGATCATATTTTAAAGTTTTTGCTTATTTTTCACATAGTGACTATATGATTCTTAATCTATTCATTTTGCTCATCATCATTAGTCACTCAATTTCCGTACTGAGTTTGAATTTATTACATTTGAATCTATTTTATTTGTATATTTTTTATTTCAAATTATGTACATATGACTTTATTATTAATAACGCTATTTATATAAATAATAATAAAATAAAACTTAAGTAATCTAACAAAATTAATTAATTACAAATAGAAAATATCATTAAGATCGCTATCGGCAGGTAAGGTGCCCATGAAGCTGGCAACGTTACCTCTTTGTATGGCCAAACTTACCCTTTGACAGAGGTACGTACCAGATCTTGGGTCACCTGTTAAATCGGTTAGATGCCTGGATAGCTCTTTTACGAGTTTTTGTGCCGATGGACCCCAAGGACCCATCGTCTCCACCCCAAAGGGAACAAATATGTATCCATCACTGAGTTATGTTGATATAGTTGAATCTATGACCCTTTTATTTAGATTTCTAAAAAAAATGCTAACAGTAACTCTTGTCCATTTACGAGATTGAAAATTGTCCAGAGTAATCACTGACAAAACAAAACAACCTGTAACCTATCAGCAAAATAAATTTTCAACAAATACACTAAAACTGTTGAAGAGATAAGAGTATTTGTATATTTTTGTCGGCTTAGTACACTGTGTTATTACTAACAAATTAAAAAGACAAAATAGATCATAAATATGCTTTTTCTAATTAATTAATCAACATAATAACAATAAGTTGATATTCACCAAATCGTATATTATTACTTAATTAAGCACCTGAATTACTTGACAAGTTAAGCCACAACCTACCCCGTATAAATTATGAACAATATCTATCCAGCAAATAGTTTCCAAACGGTATTTTAATCAGTGTCCCAACTTCTTGATAAATGCGCCCCAACAAATTTATAGCTGCAAAATTTTATAATTGCGCGTTAAATTAAACGGGCGATTAGTCTATGTCAAGTTAAACCGCCAGCCGCGATCTGTCACTTGTGAATTCGGTAAGTGAAGAGCGAACTTGTAAACCAATTACAAGTTACCTGTAATTAATTGTTGGCTTACTGTCGCTGCAATATTAGAAAAGTTTTTAGAGTTCCATATTCATATATCCCTAATTTGTCCCTATACTGTCCACGCACATTACACAGCCGAGCGGTTAGTGACCCTGTCTACTGAGGACCCGGGTTCGAATCCTGGTATGTATAAGCATTTATATGATAAATATGGTTGTTTGTTTCCGAGTTATGCATGCTTATATTTATTTATGTTTGCTTAAGTAAGTATATTAGAATATATTTCAAAAATTCATAATTTTTCCAGTTTTACAAACTGTTGAAATGCACTGATATCAAATATACATAAATAATAAAAATTGAGGTAGTAAATTACACAATTCAGAAGTCAATAACTGCTCGAATAGATTTCCCAATATGCATCAAGTGGAATGCCTCATTGATTTCAGTAAAAGGCATCTTGTGGGTGACAAACTCATCTAATGGCAGCTTCTTGTTGACATAGTCTTCCACGAGCTTTGGGACACTGTCTCGACTTTTGTACCCAGCAAAAGCTGTTCCTTTTCAAACACGTCCCGTGACAAGCTGGAATGACGGGTTATATTGTATTAAATATATCGTTGTCTTGTCCCTATGATATGGTAACTTGCGCCTAGTTTGGGACAAGTTAATTTGTGTAAAAGTGTGTCAATATAATATTAAATCTATATTTATTTATCAGGCACTTACTAAACTCTTTTTAAAACTAATTTTTTATAGAACTTCTTCCTTTAAAATAAAATATAACCAATTAGCAAAATAAGTGCTAAGACACCCCTTTTCTTACTCGGTCACTTCAGATGTCATTAATCTTATATTAAGATGAACTCGCAAACCATAACGGGAAGATAAAAATTCAAAACAGAAACTCTATTATTCATGAATGTTTGATCGCTCAAATGCTCCTCCTAATTTAAAAAACCCGGTGCTAATTAATCCGGGAATAAACAAGTGGCACATTTGCTCTCAGAATAATTACTCCGACGGCGGCTGTAATTCAGTTTTTTGCGTCGAAAAAACTCCCTGGCCACAAGTCGTGGGCGAAGCTTAAAAGCATTCGCAAAATTGGTTTGCATTTATACAATTAAGACTTGTCTGTTTGTCTGAAGTTTGAACGTTTGAAAACAAAATTTATGAACGATGCGGGATTCGATCCACGACATCTCGCTTTCCGTGCGTGTGCTCTTCCAACTGAGCTAACCGTTCGAGTGACGTATCGTTATAAAATCTTGATATGGTTTTGGTCAACTCACAAGTTGTGGCTTCATCTACAGGATCTACTTTACAGTTGATTACATGCTCAACCCCAATATTTGCATATTAGGAAATTGACTTGAGATGTCGCTCTTGCAAATCTAAACAATTTAAAAATACACAATTTTTATTTGTGTATTAATCCTAGAAGTGAGGATTATCACTTTAAAAACATAACAAATTGTTAAGTTTGAACGTGGTTTCGATGAAGTTAGTTGTGTGGGTACAATAGCGGCACCAGTTTCTGTCCGTATCGACGTACTACATATTAACAACTAGGCTTCCAACCACCACATGATCATGACACACAAAATGTCTGAGCGGCGCTGACATTAACTTATATATAGATAACGTTAAATCTTGCATTAAATTAGCTAGTATAGTTAAAGTCTAAGTCAAATTTAACAGTAACGCTGACTTTATGATAGACTGCGGAATTTGTTGCACCATCGTATTCTAAGAGCATAGTAAAAGTTAAAGTCAAAAAGTGAAATATCCAGTCAATATCAATTTTTTTTTGAAAATTTTGACTGGTCGCTATTAACCATTAACAATTGCATTAATCGCAGGAGAGCGGTTAACAGTTAAAGTTGTGACGTCATCTACCTATTGTCAACTGGTGCAACAAATATTTTGCTTAACCGCTACTCTAACATGTTTTTATTGCTAAAGTTAGTTGGTGCAACCCAGCCTGAAACATTCATTTAAATTAACACTTTATTTCGTGGCAGTAATATTCAAACTCTATGAACGAAAACTCACATTAACTTAGACAGATAACATCAAAACATTCATTCAAATTAGCACCTTTATTCGTCGCAGTAATGTTCAAAATCTATAAACGAAAAGTCTGCCTACTAGACGCGTAGGCAGAGTTTTGTTTCGGACAATATTTGTGCTTGGGTTTGAATCTAGTTGTTCATTGTGCGTCAATAGTCGTAGCCAGTGAAATTACTGGGATAATGAGATTAAAATCTGCTGCCGCTCCAAATTTTTTTTTTACAAAAACCTTTAGCGCCACTCCATTGTATGACAAAGCGTATTAGCATCCAAAGAACGTCTTGGTACTCTCGTCACTTTTTCTCATAAAAAAAACACCATACAATGAGTAGACTATTCTACAAATAATAATACAATCTATCATTAAAGCATTTAAAAATAAGCAAAATTATTTAGTATTTTCCTTAAATGAAGCGATGAAAACTGAATTTTATTAGTTGGTTTCAGCCTCCCGTTACCACGTAGGTCCCAAAATAAGTAAGTCAAATGAATTTATTGCTGAAATAATTAAAGAAAATTTATTGAAGTAGGCGTTACTTTGCGGAAATCCATAATTATACAAATGATTTAAGTTTTCTTTAGTCTCGTGCCAGATTCTGGCGAGACTAAGTCTCGTGCCCGATTTTTGCGAGACAACACGTCCTGAGAATGGCTCTTGTAGAGGCGAAACACGTGTCGAATTGTTTAAAAACAAATATTGGCGAAATTAACGCTAAAGATAACTTAAATCATTTGTAGAAATAATTAAAGTCTAAACTAAGATATCATTACATGCGATTGAATACGGCCGTGTTCTCTTACTAACAAACACTCCCGTATGAAAATATAAATAAGTTTAATCAATTTTTTAATGAAAGTTTGTTTCAATTAAATTAATAAGTGTAAAGCACTTGATAATTGCGATCCTCGAGCCAAATGGTCCAAACTTTTCTCTTTTAACTCCACTAATTATACTTTACAAAATGTTTTCTTGCTTTTGATTGCAAATTGGCGTTCCAAACCTTTTATTGTTGTTTAGGCATTTTAAACCTTAACTGCTTATTGTTGCTGGTTTATGAAAACTTTGTCTCGTTCGAAGGAATGTTTTTTTTTTAGTCATGTAACTTGTTTTCTCCCATTGTTTCCCGAAAATATGCAGTAGTTATCGGGTCTAACTGTAAATAAAAATGGTAGTTAAAAATTTCTCTAGAGAGTTAACTGTAACTAACAGCAAGCATTGGCAACCTACAAATAAGACTTAAAGGTATGTGTAACAGGATTAAGTAGAGTTCATAGCTCTAAATGCTATATTTTCATCGCAAAACTTGTCCATAAACACCTTGTTCGCGTGTTTCCTCATTACCCTTCGCCTTAAGTAAAGCTAAATAAACCATAGGTGATCTTAAACATGTACATGCCACTCTAGTGAGGGAACAGTAGTCTAGAAAATCATAAGACTTTAAAACTGGAATTATTTTCAACGTTACGTCACAATTATTCAGATAGTTCGATTTTCAGAACATAACCTAAATACTGAGAAACACATAACTAACCACCGACTAAAAATAATCTTTTTGCCACGTGCTAAGTAAATTGCCCGTGAAACAATTCTAAAACTGGAAGTCCAATCTCTCAAAACCAATTCCTCGTACAAGATTCCATTGTTAAAGTATTCCGTCCACACATCCTCGGGGGTGGAAATCTAAGCGCGCCATAAGGAAGGGAGGGTGGGTCAAGTAGGGGGAGGTTGATGGAGGGGGGCAGACTGAATCAAGGAGCGCTACGTGCTCCGAGTTTAATTAAGGACCCTGAGGACGTCTTGAGATACTTCGATTTTAGTCGAGTTTTCTTTTAATTCCTTTAACGTATTTAGAACTTGTTCAATATAATGTGGCTTTGGACATTATTGCTGATGTTAACTATATTAAACAGAGGTTCTTCGAGGTCTGTAATCTATGAAGACTCCGATATTTCTCTGAGTGAAGTTTACGAATAAATAATACTAAGATGCGTCTTTCAACTATTTGTAGAGCAGCTTTGCCAGTTATCATTATATCTACAGTCCTACGTACCTTCAGGTAGTCTTTATAAAAATCTGAATGTCAAAATAATTTCCTTCGTCCGTTACGCGTATAATGGGCTCTTTATTATAGCGGCATCAGGAAAATAGTTATAGGATTGGTCTCCGCTACACTCCAACTAGATACCGCAGTCGTAGTCGCAAAAGTCCTGCAACTAATACTACACCCAAGTGGGCGTATTAGAGTCAGTCGAACAATGTACTCGAATAATGTATGACGTGGCACATGTTCTGTTAAACTTTGCTAATAATTGAAACTAAAAGGCCGGGCTGCCTTTTACTTACGTTGTAAAAATAATTATTTTACAAGAAATAAGAAAGACACTGGGATCTAATTTCAATGTAAAATAACATGAAGCGTATGTTACAAAATTTTAAAAGATGCCATTGAAGATCATCGCACACAAGCATCTAATAGTTGCAGGACAGCGGAGGCCAATCCTTAATCTAAGGTTAAAACGAATGATTTATTGAAAATTGCGATTCCCAGAATCGCTCTACTTATTTTCAGATAATTTATGAAACTATTATAGTTCGAACGTCATGTCATTTCAGAATGACTTTTGAATCCGAATACATTTTTATAGTCTAACAAAAGTAAAATTGTGAATGAATTAAAAATACTTAGTTTTTTTAATGCAGTATATTTTATATTTCTATAATATAAACAACAATAATACATCGAATTAAAAATACTTATTTTAACCTGCATTCATGATTCGATAAATTTTCTTCTCGTGTATTCTTGATATATTTCCGAGCGAGAAATCCTGCGAACACCTCTGTCAGATTTCTTTTAGGCATCTTCATGTCTCACGTAACTCGATACTCACTCTAGGGAAGAGAAAACAAATCCCAATCATGATTTTTTCTCACGCGAAAAAAGTGTCACTATATTCTTTCCCATACAATATTAGGCACTCCCGCGGGAGTCGGATAATTAAATTAATGTCCTCGGCCCTCTTGCGCCCCTAGTTTCGATCCAGTAATACAACACCTGCATTGTTTTTACTAGAGAAATACTTAGTTGTACAAACATTTTCAAAGTTAATATACAGTTTTTCTTCTGTTGCCTAACTAAGAGTTCTATTCCATATATTTATTTTCCATTTGCACTTAAGACATGAATAAGTTCACTATTAAAAATGTTTTTAATATTAGTGGAGTAATATTCTAATTTTTCCGAAATGTGAAATTCAATTAGTTTTGTAAAAGTTTTTAAGTGACTCCCTTTGGTAAGATAAGTCTCAATATTTATTCTTCTCACGTTCACATAAATAAATTTAATACCTAAACGTTTTTTTCTTCATTTGTAAGCGAAATTTCTTCGAGGAACACAAGCACAACTTCTAATAAAAACCAGTACTTTAATTTTTTTTATCAAAATGTAAAATTTAAAGATTCAGGGCTTATAAGTAGCGTTATTTGTATATTTTTTTTTGGGCTGTAGGCTTTGAACTTACTAGGCCCGTGAGCTTCACAGTAGAAACCGGAGGTCAGCTACGTTTTGCCTCATCAAAAATATTTTGTATTAGCAACCAACTTTTAATGAAACTTTTGGAGCCAAATTGGAGACGTGAATATTAAATGCAAACATAATCCTAATATTATTGCAATGATAAAACCAAAATTAAGGAAACAAGTGTGTTTTTCGACCGCAGGTCTTGTATTTGGTTAACAGGCCGGGTTCTGCCGTGCCACTGTGAACGGTAGACGCGTGCCGGCGTGACACCGCACACGACAAGTAATTCAATAAACACATTATCGCGATTAGGTAGACACTGGGCACCCCATGACTGGAACCCTCAGGGTTCTACAACGGCTCCCTGAGGTATTCCTACCTCATTTTGATTTGCTTATGTCTTTTTTTCATCCGAATCTTTAGATGCGTTCAGTTTTCTTTCTCTAACTCCACAGCTGAATATCTAAGTGATCCGACAGCCTGGGCCTAGATTATGATTATTTTATAGCAATAGCAATAGCAATGACAATACAATATTGTATATTTCATTAAAAAGACCGCAAAAAAGTGTTGGGAGAGTTTCTTGCGCCGCGTCTTCTCTCTCAGAGCGCCATTTGTTTTCGAAGCGGTAGTAGTGTCTAGTATGTTATAATTGACATCAAAAAGAATTCTAAAGGAATCAATTTTGAGAAAATAAAAGACTTTTATGCCTAATTGCATTTAAGTTTTACAAGGAATGAAATGATTAATTTCATGATTCTTCTTTTGCTGAGTTTAAAATTGCATTACTTTTGCTGACTTTAGTTTGACTGAGCTATTTATGCTCTTATACTTTTGATTGGAACTTTCTACGTGTTGGATAACTTTCATTCTAACCAGCCCAGATGCTCCCAGAAAGCTTACAGATTTAGGAGCGATGCTGGTGATAGGAGGATTTGTGCCCGTTGTTCGGGCACGCTCCTGCACTCTGTAAGTACCGGCCTGCATCCCCTGTATAAAAGACTGCCTGACGAACCAGCCGGTTATTATGCGTATATTTTTGCGTATTTTGTTCCCGTGTAATCTGATAAAGGGCGGGCAAGTTTGTATTGTTTTAAAACTGTCGTGCTACATTTATAAAACTGTAGAGTCGCCGTGTCTACACATTGTAGGTATATTTTTTCTAAAAATCTTTTGTAGATAATAAAGGAAGAGTAGCTGAACACAGTGAGTAGAAACTTGCAGTAAATATCAGAACTATCTTCAAATGGTGGAAACAAAAGTGACGCAACTTCCTGTCGACTTAATTTAGTAAATTTAATCAATGGAAACTTTTGTTATTCAGTCCCTTACAAATAACATAAATTATTGATAGCGTGTCGATTTCTACGTAAAGGTACTCTATTTTTAGAATATAGGTGACTGATAAGAATATGGCTACTGGGATGAAATACTAGTTATGACCGACTAATATCGATATATCGATGAGACGTTTAAATTTTTTTATTCAAATATTAGCGACCACCTATCTAACGACTGATCCAACCATGATTTTTATCGAGGACAATAGCTGCCCAGACAATAGTAGGCAATAAGCTAACCCTTATTCTCTTGCAACACTAAAGGAATCACTGCTCACGGTGTACAAGTTTCTTGAAGTACTAAGGGTAGATCGGTGTTTCTGCTGTTCCTTGGTGTATTGTTTGCATTGATTTTTGGAGCAAATTGAACTGGTATGGGCAGAATGTCTTCGGGATCTTCAACTCCGAGGCCTTTCTTACCTAATCAGGTGTTGAAACACTAAAACCCGAGCCGCTGTGTCCCTAATCCATTATAAAGACTAAAATAACACAGAAAATTGTTTTATTTGTTAAATAATTACAATTTAAATTTTTAAGATACAAAAGATATTGAAACATAACATAATGAACATTGAAACATTAATCAAATAAGTATCATATCGGCTACCTACAAAAACTTAAACTAATATTTCAGTATTCAAATCAGAACCAAATATAGATGTAGTTACGACTTATAATTGCACAAGCCCACGCATAAAGCCAATAAAAGGGTGGCCCATAATTTTTAATACGAAGATCGGTATTAAAGTTCAAATAGAGCTGGTTTGATGTCACGTGCTTCACGCGTGCCGGATGACGGGACCTGTATGATTACAATAAATTTAATTGTTAATCCGATACCAACGTTATATTGAAATGCACTCTTATTATGCCATCTGGCGATAATAATTACTTTGTAATATTCTTCCACTGTATCAAGAGTGTATTTAGTTTTTAGAAAAAGTTTTTAGATGCAGCAATGCTCCAGTATCATTGCTAAATGCATCACTACTAAAATTTTAGTGGGTTTTTTAATATTTTATGGTTGAAATTTATTTGATGTTGAACATTTTGGATAAAAGAAATATTATATAAGAGAACCTCTATAATATGTAATGTTTAACAATGAAGAAAGAAGAAGAAGATAGCATATTCAAACTTTCAATGTAAAAAGGTGATTCGTGTAAAGCTTCAATCAATATGAGCAAAATTTGAATTTATAAGATAGATGCTGATGATTATAGTAACTAAAAAAAGTTGAAATAATTCTAAAAATAATTCCATTATTAAAAGTTTTTACGCATAAGGATGCTATTTTTTTATATACCTACCGGTTAGTGATATAGGTAAGTAGTAAAATACCTAATAAAATTTTCTATCATTAAAATCGTGGAACAGTATAAATATATTTCAAATATATGCCGCAGAAGCTTAAATGAGATTATGTGGACGTTTTTATGTAGTAGAAATAAAACGTAAGCAACTCCAATTTCATCTACGTATAGTAAGTACTATTTATTCAAAAAAAAAACGAACCGCATGCGGTTTTCAACAACAAACCTTGAGTATCATAATCAAATTATCCGTGTTTTGATTGGTCGGCGTGTGTCGCGCGCTTTTCGAGTGCTATGATTCGCCGACACCACAATGGCGGCACTTGGCAGCTGTCAAGTGTTTTCTTACACCGGGAAAGCAAACCATGTACAACCTTCATACTTCAGAAATAGGATCGAAAGTACCCTAGCATTTTTACGAACAGAAAATGGCATGTGCAGTGTTGAAGTGTTAGGAAAATAGTAGCAAATGTCCAAATGCATCGTAAATTAAGTTACAATTTGAGTGTTTTAAAGCATCAAGCTCTGACTTTGCAGGAAGCTATATTTAATTGGTTTTATAGTTCGTGATTGAAAAGTAAATATTTATGAATTTTAGATTTTATTGAGTTGAAAGTAGAAATATATTTATTTACTATGGTACTCCCTATGGTTAGTGACAGTAACATAGAATATTGCAACAACACTTGTCATGAAGCTACAACAGCAACAAATTCGTTACAACAGTAATGCAATTAATTTATATTTCCCGCGTTGGGATTTATCATAATTTCTGAGATCGAATCTTGGCCGAATATTGATCAAAAGTTGCCATATTGTATTTAAATATTGTTCCTGGTATTCAAGAAAAATGAAATAATACAATAAAATCACTATTCGACATTATGACACCCAACACCACATTATATTTCGTGTCAAATCTAATAGTACTAAGCACGACAAAATAAATTGGCTCTTAGTTTCATATGCGTTGTTCGAGCAAGGGTTGGGTGTCATTTAGGCGGATTATTTTGGATTATATTCGGATTTGTGGTGAAGTGATTATAATTGCTCATTTTAAGTAGCGTTTTATTACTATCATGTCATTACGAACACGCTATAAAGAAAATTTATTTAAAATAATAATATTATATGAATTACCCAATGTTACATTGCCGTGTTATTACATTCATGAAAAAAAATATTGTTTTTTTTCGAAATAATCTATTATAAATTGTTTCAACAATGAAAATTAATTCACATGATTATAAAAGTAACTTAACTTAACTATATATTCTTAACATATTAATATATTTCTAGAGTAGAAAGCGTATTAAAAGGGGGGGGGGGGGGGGGGGAAGTACAGAAGAAGGAAGGAGTATGAGTTCACATGAGATTAAAAAATTACGAAATCTACTTATTATATTTAAAAGTTTTATAGATATAGGTTGGTATGTGTTTGGCAATTTATTTCTATTAATTAATTACTATTATTGGAAAAAATTTAATACTCATTTTTACAAACGAAACTTATTATTCATCAAACTAATAAAAAATATAATTAATATTATCTTTAACAGATTTTCCGAAATATTCTTCCTCATCTCCCATTTCAGTATCGGCATATGTACATGATTCAGCGTCTTCCCAGAAAATTTGTTTCTAACATCAAGCACATTTCTGCAAACCCAGCTCTGTTTTTCGATTTTCCGATATTATTATTATGTTCTGAAATTAACTCATTAAAATCGACTAACTTTTCATCCTTAAAATGATTTTGGGCTTTGTTGCTTTTAATATCAATCTGGATCAACTCTACGGAAATCAAATCTAGATGGTAAACGAAGTATTGTGTACAGTGGGCTTTTTAATTCCTATTATGTGTTTCCTCTCTCTTCTATGTAATCTCTTCTGTTCTTCAATATATATTTTTATCTATCCTTAGTAAGAAGTTGCAGTTGAGCCTTCTGTTATGATGTCCGAGGAGTCAGCATTGTGTCACCGCAGTCATTTCTGCATTTCAATTTTAAGGTGCAATGGTTAACTTCTTGTGTACTGAACGCTGTAGCAATGGTCATTACAAAAAACAGAAGGACACAGAAACTAGGCTCTGATTTCATAGCTATAACTATGAACTTTTGCCCAATTCGACTTAAAGCTTACAGCGCAGATTCCCAGCGCAATTCATTTAAAGAGAATGCCAAACCATTGTTGAGGTCAATGCCTCTCTGGAAATCTGTCGAGTTGAGGCACGTATGAAGAACGTGAGGGTGGGAAATCTTTAAGATATTGTGCGATATAAATTTTGTTGTGGCATCTTTTAACTTACGTGTAACTGTGGCCCAAAATCCTAGTTTATTTGAGATGAAAAATCTACAAAGATACTCTAAAGTCTAAGTAGAACGACACGATGCTACTTCATAAAATAGTTAATAATCAAACGGATACTTCATTATTACCAAAAATAAATTTTAATTGTAAAATCCCTAAACGTACAGTTTGTACCAACAACATATTTAAAGATAGTCGTAGCCGTACTAACCTAGCATATCACTCCTGCATCAATCGTATTTGTCGCCAATTTAATACAGTTTCTCAAAATAATCAGCAAATCAATTTATTTAATTCCACATCAACCTGCTTTCGTCATAATGTCATTGACTCCCTGCGTAAGGGAGCTAATTTGTAGAAATTACTATTATTTTGTTACACTACTTTAAATAATCTGTATGTCTCTAAATCTTTTGTACATGCCAGTTATTGATATTTTTGCTATGTGTCTTTTCGTTTTAAGTCTCCTTGTTGATATTTTTACATTTGTGCATAAATATTGTTGGTTTGTCGAATAAAGTAAAATAAAAAAAATAAAAGAACGGGCAGAAACTCTCTTATGATTTTACTGGAGAGTAGCAAGAAAGATTTTGCAGCAATGATCACAGATTCATTTGATTTGTAGGTATTCTAATAAACAAAAAGCCAAGTAACACAAAGAGAGCATACATCCAACGTTAAAGGCCGGCAACGCAACTCTTGACTCCTGGTGTTGTGGATGTCCGTGTCTTATATAAAAAAAAGCAAATGGATTAAGATGTCATGTTTGGCACGCCAATTTACGATTGCTATTAAATAAATATAGAAATTTGCAGTTTGTATCGAATAAATAAAGGTAAAATGAATGTAACAATATTGAAATTTAGCATTACATTTTTTAACTATTATTATTACAAGTCGCCAGTTAAGGCGGCACTAAACGCCAGCGACCTTGAGCGATATGAGCTAACGGCTGTCTATGTATCAAAGCCTATATTTTCTTGCGTGGAAAACAGTTTATATGCTTACAATTCTCACTATTGATTACTTATCTAAATAATGTACCTACACAAAAAAGTACAAGCTATAAGAATAACTATTCTGAGAGTCGTACTAGACAAATGCGTCATGCCGAAAAAAAACTTGTTTAACTGCAAAGAAAAGTGGTAGATCGAAATAGCTCTGGAGTGTTAACTATAACAACAGCAAACATTAGCAACCTACAAATAAGACTTAAGGGTATGTGAAACATGATAAAGTAGTGTTCATAGCCCCAAGTGCTATATTTTCACCACGAAACTTGTCTAAAAACACCTTGTTTGCGTGTTTTCTGCTTACCCTTCGCCTTAAAAAGAATTTGTATAGACGTACGTATCCATAAAAATAATAATGACCGCGCATTCGGACTTCTTTGCAGAAAAATCTCATATTTTGCAACGGAAGCTTTCAATATTTCAGTATTTAAATTCGTATATAATTTATTTAATGCTTGGAGGAAAAATATAAAGACTGATCCAGTTCCCAACATGAAATACGCAGCGGTAGAGGCGTAGAACAGATTGCTAGCGACAGGTCAGCCAGGGTGGCTAAAGCATCAATTGTCGCTAAGCAATAAGAGGGTGACGGCAACATTCCGTGCGATCCTTGTCTGTAGTAACAGGAGCTACGAAATTTATGGATGCGGTGTCGCATTCCGAAATCGTCAATTATATTGATGTAATAGTTGTAGATGAAAATAAAATCTTAATGTTTTTATGTGAAACTTTTAAAAGCGCGCTAAGTACTATATTTTGTTTGTATTGAATACGGCTGTGCCGTGTCATTCAGCTCTGTAACACTCGTTTGGATACATAAATTCAGCCCGAGTCGACTATAGGAGTGCGATCAGTCAGACCAAATGGACCAAATTAATTAATACAGTGGGAGGCTCCTTTGCTCAGGATGCCGTCTAGATTATGGGTACCACAACGCCGCCTATTTCTGCCGTGAAACAGGAATGTGTAAACATTATTGTGTTTTGGTCTGAAGGGCGCCATAACTAGAGAAATTACTGGGCAAATGAGACTTGACATCTTATGTCTCAAGGTGACGAGCGCAATTGTAGTGCCGCTCAGACTTTTCAAGAATTTTGAGCGGCACTGCATACTAATGGGCAGGGCGTATCAATTACCACCAGCTAAACGTCCTGCTCGTCTCGTCCCTTATTTTTACTGTATTACCTTATTTCACTTTATATTTAATGAAAAACACAATTATAATTAATATTATTAATTATGACCTCACAACAGATTGTCTGTTGTGAGGTCATAACAGAACAAAGAGTTTTAGTTCTTTGAGAAAAACAAATATCCCCTTTTCAATATTTTATGTATATTATATCAAGATTTTAAAGGTATATATATATAGTCACCATGCAAATAATAATATTGTTATTATATATATATTAATTAATTAGAAAAATGGCGTATATTTCCTATTAAATCATAAAAATGTGTAGCTTATTTTTAAATCTTTTTGCTTACTATTTGATTTTAATATTTCCAAAAATTGACGACGACACAAAAATAAAATTGTTCTACGAAATAATTGGAGTCAAGAAAAGGAATGGATAGTCTGCTGAATAAGATTTTGTATAACCATGACGGCTATTCGTATTATTCTCAATGCTTTCACCCTAATAGCTAGAGATAATGACGGAAAAAGTAATCAAAAATATCAATGAAACTTATTCAAAAATTGTAAATTGTATTTAATAACAAATTAATTCAAATTCAAATTCAAAAAAATTTGAATTTAGACTATGTTTAATTTTCAAACATCTTTTGATTAATTTCCTTTTTTTTATTTCTGAATTTATTTAGATCAATATATATTTCAGTAATATACCCCTCTATATTCTGTACACATGAACGTAAAATTTGAACTCACTAAACATATATGAATCATCTAACGTCATATTAAATACCTAGATAACAATTTAGTTACATCAGACACTTAACGCTCAACAACGTTATGTCCGGTAGAAATGCGCACGAAAATCCCACATTCCATCCCGTATAATTCGCACAAATACATCGCAATATGCGAAGTGACTAGAACATTCCACAATTTGCGAGTGAACTGAAAGATAAGTGACTTTTACATTCCCCAATTGTTTCGAACAATCCCGCCGGGACAATCTTGCTGCATACTTGACCGTTCCCGCCAAATGTTCGCCATTTTACGTTACTCGTTACGACTGTGCTCACTTGATTACGAGGTGCGAAAAGGTTACGTTCAATACTTAATGTTACGGTTTAGTCGAGTTTTGTCGTAGCTTTTGTGTCCCCTATATTCTTAAGGCCCTTAAAAATGTATACCTGGATGTGGAACTATACACTATAAATATAAAAATAAATAGAAAATTATAAAAAAAATAACTAACTTATAAAAGGGTATAATGTAACTATTTGTTATGATTTACAGATGCGCCTAGGAATATAGACATTACGGAAACATGTAACCAAATTTAGAAAAATATTGTTAGTTGTATCTACCTTACTAATTTTCATATCTATATTGTTATTCAAATAAGGGAACTTTAGGTCTAGATTTAATATACTGTTTATATAAAAAAATTATGAATGTGACCGTTTGTGAAATGTTTGACATGTTTGACGGATGAAAAATAAAAAAAAAACATATTTTACTCACAAAACGTCACCAAATCAGTCTTTAGATTTAGAGGACCGAGCGCTCCAACGCAAATTTGCAATATCTTGAGATGCACGAGACACTAGGCCAATGAACGTTAACAGATCCCGGTACAGCACGTGTAGATGGTGCTGTTTGGACGGCAGCAACCACCGTACTCGTACCAGGCTCCGCATGGTACGCACGATCCACAAGATCCGCAATACATTTTGATTGATTCAAAGTAGAAGAAACTAAAAAACATAGATTGTAATATGATGTTATACATGCTTAAAAATATTTTAAAGTATTTTTATAATATGATTTATTGAGCACAAGAAAATTTTCAAAACTAACATAATATGTATATAGTAAAATTGGAAATTCGTAATGTAATTTTCATAAATTATCGCTATTAGTTCGTTCGCTATTACTTTTAATTTCTGATATACATTTTCGACAGTTATTTTGATATTTCATAGACAAATAATCTATGATCGAATATGCTAAGGTAATCTGGACACTTAAATCTTTAGTTCGAGTATATTTCATTTTAAAGCTTCTACCTTATCGAAGAGTAGACTACTCATTAGTATGTTATAAGGTTTTCTTTCACTGTATCACGCAACTAAAAACAATATTCGCAGGAACAACATATCATCGTGTTTCCTCTTGGACTCGGTAAATTCGTAACCCTCTAAAGGTTGGCGGTACGTGGACGGTGGAATTAACGAATTTGTCAACTGTCAACGTCAAGGGATCTTATTAGTTTTTCGTGGGGTTGCTATCGTCATAATGCTTTCTACGAAATTTTACATTCTGGTGACAAAGAAGAAATGTTTAATGAAATAGCTATGTTAATTAATGATTGAGTAAGGAGCTATGATGAATAAGGATTCTAAATTACAAATAACGATATGTTTGAGATAGAGTTCTGTCAGACTGAATAAACTTGGAGTAATAAAGAAATTAATAATAAACTACATAGTAGTAGTACCCATGCTAGAGTTAGTAGAGTAATATTTAATATGGCAAAAGCCAAATTTTTCAAATAACAGTTATATTATCTATCTTCTTCAGCGATTTGATTAATAAAGCTTGCATTTCACACATTATTTAGACATCAATAGAAAACAATTACTAGGTATTTGGAATAAAATGCATTAGATTTTGGTTTAGTTTGTAAGTCCCTTTGATCTTGAAACAGAACGACGTTGCAGTAAAGTATATTCAAAAGTACCTTTTAGTTATTTATGAAAAACGAAATGCAAAATGCTTGTGTAATATTTTGTGGTGTAAATGCGTAAATGTACGCAAAAATTTATGCTATTGGAGTGCTTAAGTAATTTTATTGTTATGTAAAAATCATAAAATCGCTTGAACATAATTTCGAGTCACGCTCGCCGTTTGAAATACAGTCGACTCATACATAGGGCAGCCCGATAAATCTTCACTGTAAGTGGCATTTACACTGCACATATCTTTTCTGAGAAGCAAATCGTAAATGTCTGGAGTGGAAACATCGACCGGGGTTTTGTGACCCAGGAGTGGGGTTGGGTGGTGAAGGGTGGGTCAACGAATGCTTTACATGTTTATGATGCTTCTCGTCCACGTTTCTTGCTTGTTTTCTGTGACATAGTTTTGTGTTACCGATGTTCTTTACAGACTGTTTTACTTACGCAAGTAACGAACCATTAAACCCTATTTTAGTATTATGAAATCTCTTTCCAAAGCTACCATTCTGTGAAAGAACTATACTATATGAATAACTATAATAATAAGTTTAGTTATTATATTATTATAGCCATGAAAAGTTTTAAGTAATCCCAAGCTTAGGACTTATTTGTGAATTTGCCTGAAATATTTTTATTTTTTAAACATGATTTTATTTCCAAATACTTGGAATAGATACATATAGCTGAGGAAAGGCCTAAAAATGCTCTACTCAAAGGCTAGCATTTGCTATACTTATGAGTGTAGGTGAAAACCACTTACCTTCAAGTATATCTCCCAATGCTTCAAAACAAAAACCCTTAAACATTGTTTCCAGCAAAACCTTTTCCTCTTAACATTTTTCTAAATTCATTTTAGCTTTCGCGACAAGATTATTGTTTTCATAGTCTTAGCCTGTTATTATTAGATTCAGTGGAATTGTCTCCAAGTTTACATTTTCCACTCTGTTTGTTTACGTAAGCGGTACTTGAGGGATAACAACTAGATTGCTTTTCGAGCTTTGTTTGCTGATTTCAGGAAGCTTTGCAGGCGTTAATTAAATAAATGATTAAATATTAACTATATATGGTTCTTACTTTATTATTTTAAAGAAATTTCTTCAATCGCTCCAAAAAAAAAACTTTTGAAATAGATAGGACCATAAATATATTTTAATACTTGTCACTATCTCAACTTTTCGTCTACCTCACTTAATTGATTAATTATTTCTTATATACACACTATTCTTCTATTCTACAAGAAGAGTACTGTACGAAATAGTTTTAATTATTATTTATTTATTTATTCAACGTCATAACAGATTACAGGACTAGAATTTATAAGTATCTCAGTAAATACGACAATTTCAATTATATTTACTGCAAAGATCAAAATTGTATAGTTGTTTGCGTCAGTAGCTGAATCATATTACAATTGTTCTGATATTAGTAGTAAATAACGTTTGAAAATATACAAATTACCAATAGTAAAGTGAAATCAGTGAACACGTTCTTTTATTCGTCTTCTTATTGACTCTACGCGTCAAGAAAGTGCAACATTTTCGCGTTATTGTACAAAAATCTATTTATAGCTCACCATATTATGTTAGCTAGGTTTCAGACTTATGTAACATTACAATTTAACATACTCAGCATAACATTAGTTGATTCATTTATTACCAAAATAATTTATTTAAAAAAAATACCATGATTAAAATTATATTATAAACGTTCATTGCAAAGGTTAGATTATATTTAAAATTATTATTGGTAAAAAGGAATCTTTCATAAACAAAGTATTATAAATGATATAGATTTATATCCTTGAAGGAGAAACGGGTGGCGTGATTGTCGGGCTGGTTGCGGATTTCTTGAGAATCCGGGCACATCCGGGCTTATGAGCCGGCACCCTCGCTACGAAAACTGTTCACACAAATACCCGGATAAAAGGATTTACTGCGACTGTACTCGATATAGGCCACGAACAAACAACATTTTACGATTTACAATACTCAATGCAAATCTTTTTACAAAACGACAATTTTTTACATTACTTTCTTTGGATTTAAAATGATTTAGCTACATCTGGCCGAAATACTGAAAAAATTAAATATGATCGCAAAAATAACTTGCGTAAGGATAGGTACCTACTATCGCAGATTTAAAATACGAGTATCACCGCATGGATGAAACAAATAATTTACAATTAGGTGTCTTTTTTGACTGACAGAAAGTAATTTAAAGTATATGAGTCAATTATAGTGTTGCTTTCTATTGCTTCTCGAATTACTTTCGCATATTAAGTTTCACCAGCAAATGAATTATAAAATATACGATACTAGCAGACCCGACAAACGTTGTTCTGTAGATAATAAAAAAAGTACTGTTTTACAAGAATTTGCCAATAATATTTCAAAACATCAAGAATTATTTCGATTAAAATGCTCCCTGTTGTTATAATGAAATTGTTTCACAGCGGAACTGTCACACCGTGCGTCACTAAATTCTCTCATAGAAAATATGTCCATACAAAACAAATATTTAAAATAAAAACATTAATGGGTCCCAAATCGATATAAAAACTATCCTATCTCTCAAGTTGGACTAAACTGCACTCCATGAAGTAATCCCCATTAAAATCCGTTCATTAATTTAGGAATCGATCGCGGACAAACAACGTGTCACGTAATTTATATAAATTAAGATAATTCTATACGAGCTGTCGTTGGTGAAAAAATGCGCGCGTTAAAACAGGGACGTAACCTTTTCATATTAACGTCAGTATGCAAACACTACTTTTGACTTTTGGACTCGACGTCACAATAACGTCACTAAGATGGTAGCATGTCACCAAATTTTACTTACAAAGTAATTTTTGATATTTTGCCGTGACTTCTTAGTTCAATTTATGAAATAAAATAAATGAATGTTCTATAACTCTAGCTATTTGCTAGTGAAAGTACCGTAGAATTGGTGCCTTTTGGTGAATTAGCCTTTTTTACGGTTTTTTTAGGAGTTTTCATTTAGTTTGATTATATATTATTATTATGAACTGACACTAAATAGTAAAAATAATCATCATATCATCGGCATTTTGGTTTATGTCCCATGTAAATAATATATATTGAGCAAAAATCTGCCATTTCGATCTTCCAAACTGTCGCTTCAATGAATATATAATTCATTATTATATATATGTACTAGCTGACGCGACAGACGTTGTTCTGTAGATAATAAAAAAAAATGCCAATAATATTTCAAAACATCAAGAATTATTGCGTAAAGTATGCTCCTAGTTGTTATAATGAAATTGTTTCACGGCAGAACTGTCAAACCGTACGTCACCAAGTTCTCTCATAGAAAATATATCCATACAAAACAAATATTGGAAATAAAAATAATTATGGGTCCCAAATCGAAATAAAACCTATCCTATCTCTCAAGTTGGACTAAACTGCACTCCATGAAGTAATCCCCATTTAAATCCGTTCATTAGTTTAGGAGTCCATCGCGGACAAACAACGTGTCACGTAATTTATATATATATATATATGTATAATACATAAGCAAAACTGACGTGATCACGAGTCTCCGGAGCCTTGCACGTACTTTTATATGTATAAAAGCCATGCACTTAAGCTCAGGTGCAACGGAGAGTGCATACTATCCATTACTCGATCTAATAGTTTCGAGAACAATCTCTGTATAGTAAACTGCATCGTATTATCTCTCATTTATTTACAGCCTCGTTTCTCGATAATATATGTGTGGCTATAAAACAAAACTTTAATTACGTACGTAATATAGGTACGTTTTATACTTATGTACTTAGAACAAAATCTATGGTAGCATCGGTGATTTTTAACTCATTTTTAATTTCTTCAGTTTCAAATGAAAATCGTCATCATATTGTTAACATTATTGTTGGTGGGTCCTTCTTTTGTACATGTCAAAGATCAAACCTTATTGTTACATTTTTAAAATCAAAATAATATACAATAAGTTTTCGGCCAACTGGCAACACCCACCTTTATTTGTTAAACGTATGTTTTCTTTGTTTCTAATTCCAAATTTAAAAAAATATCGCAATAAAACTCGTTGTCCTCAAAATTATTAGTATACTATAATCCTTTAGGGTTTTTTGTGATTTGAAATCAATATGGACGTTTTGCCATAGCAATTCCTATAGGAATTTCAAATTAAATAGCAATTGCATGAAAAAAAAAAGTGTGTGTGTACTTATGTACCTATGCACGCAAGAAGTAATACTTCTTTGGCCTAACGACGCAAAAATCATTAAAATGACTTATTCCTCGTGCTACGTTTTTAGAAACAACAATTCCGTAAATCTAGTAAAGATGGCTTTGACAATTAATTATTATGCAAATGATTTGAGTTTTTTTTAGTGTTAATCCCGCCAATGTTTGTCTTTAAACAATTCGACACGAGACTGATTTTTGCGAGATTTTGGCAAGACAACACGTCCTGAGAATGCCTCGTGTAGAGGCGATACACGTGTCGAATTGTTTAAAGACAAATATTGCCGGAATTAACACTAAAAAAAACTCAAATCATTTGGATAATTAAGGGTTTCCGCAAAGCAACGGCTACTTCAATATTTTTTTTAATTAATTATTAAATAATGAATACGGCTGTATGGGCTTGAACCCTTCGCCTGTCCTAATAATGGACGAAAAAACCAAAAAAAAAATACAAATGACGCAAACGTCAGAAAATTTTAGGAACCAATTTCAACCTGTTACTTCACTGTTATTTCACCCTCATCATTTTTTCATAAATAAGTATAACTTCAAAATCGGCAAAAATTAACCAATACATTAGAAATCTTGCCTAGCGCGCCAGTTTCATATATTTAATTCAGGACCATCTAAAGTACACCGCCATAAAAATCCAGCCACTGATGTTCTGCAGATGATACTCACAGGGTCGGATTCCATAATTTAATTATATTAATGTCTGTTTTATTGCGAATCTCGAGTTTACTGCTCTGATAATGGCCCGTAATGATTTCTACGTTAATTCGGCAATGGCTTATCTGTCATTTATTTTGTTGATTTCCTTCTTGCGGTTGCTATTATATTTTAAATTTAATTAGTTTGTCCAAGTTTTGGGTGTCGAAAACAATAACAAAGAGCATACACGTAGGTACTAATTATGTTAGGTTTATAAACTTGATTTATGTTAGTATTATTTTATTTGCTGGAGTTGGTGTGATGAATATAATGATATTCTGCACCGTGATAATGTTAATACGAATTGAGTTTATTTTTTATGATATTATTTAAACAGATAATATCATAAATCTTAATATTTACCAGTGGGAGGCTCCTTTGCACAGGAAGTCGGCTAGATTATGGGAACCACAAGGGCGCCTATTTCTGCCGTAACGCAGTTAGTTTCGGTCTGAAGGGCGCCGTAGCTAGTAAAATTACTGGGCAAATGAGACATAACATCTTATGTCTTAAGGTGACGGGCGCAATTATAGTGCCGCTCAGAATCCTGAGCGGCACTGTACTGTAATGGCTAGGGCGTATCAATTACCATCAGCTGAACGTTCTGCTCGTCTCGTCCCTAATTTCCATCAAAAATCAATCACAGTACCTTAACGAAAAATTATAAAATATATATAATAGATTTAGAATAGTTTGATTAAGAGTAATGTATGTTGTTAACGACATTATGGGGAGAGTATAATATATAATCTGTCAATATACAAAACAAATAATATAGAAAATTTTGTAGTACGAAGAATAAATAATATTTGATAAGTACTAAAACTTTCACTCGTTCGGAATTTAATATTCAGTGCAGTGGGTTCAATCCGCACCTGTGATAGGTATTTAGGAGGCGAGGTGGGTATCCCGGGATTTACGGTTATCGTGCGCCGGGCTATCTTCAATCACGGGATTCTTAATGCTCAACGCTCCAAGCCCGCTGATTTGTACATTTTTAGGGTTCTCTAGCAAAATGAGAATTTACTACTATACAGTTGCTTATAGCATTTATATGTATTATTCGTAAGACAATATATAACTACTTGAAGTTTTGCTTAACGAATATGTACTCCAGAAAACAGGAAGGTTCAGGATCCGGAGTTGTAAAATTCTGTTGTAATCCACTTGTTGTCTTTTATGAACTGAAGATTGGAATTTATCTGTTGTTCTAGCTTTTCAGTGTTATAAACATAATTTCTTTATCTGGTACCACATTTTAATTTTTTTTTTCTGCAACTATCGTAGAATCGACAACAATATATAAATCTTTATTATATATAGTATATAAGTACCTATTTGGAAATATGTTCTCCTTCAAGATACGTAATAGTATTTTTTATGAAGGACAAAGGAGCGTACGGGTTAGCTGATGGTACCTAAGTGATCACCACCGCCAAGATTCTTTTGTAACATCAGAGGAATCATATCCGTAATTTTAGAAAGGTATTAGCACGCGCTTGTTTTGAAGGTACCTGCGTTAATATAAATGTATGACAAATATAAATTGAATTCAATTTAAAAGAAAGGCTTAAGTTCTGAATACTTTATTAATAATATTCAATTCGAAAGTAAAAGTCTATGAATAATCTATCCTGGCGGTTCCAAGCCACCCCGGGGACCCTTGAAGACAATTAAGCCCGCCCCCACTCGGCGCAATATAGCTCGTAATTACGCAATACGACGCGAAGATTTTACGCACTTCCGAGACTTTGGTGCGTAATTTTGTATAATGCGTGTAACGACGAAGTTTCTCCGCTCAATGGGGCAATGGATTTTCTAACTTTCGTTGTAAATATTACATGTTAACTTGACAATTGAGTTGGTTAAACGTGTTAAAACCTTGACTGTTTAACAAGTGCATTGTTCTACGTTATAACAGTCGATTTGTTTAAATTTTATTCTTATCAAAAATTTGGTAAATACCAAAAATGCTTTAAAATAATAAGCTATTGCAGTTAATGAGTTATACAGAAACATACGGACGGAACAAAGGTATGAGTATCCTTCATCTTCAATATTAGTTACTATCGTTTCAAATTTTACGAGAGATATGAAGAGTCAGTATTTTCACAGTGTTCATCTTCAGCTAGCGAAACTTCTGGCAATTTAAATTAACTTGATCAGCAAAACATCATAATGTAATGGAGACATCACCGACTATGAAGTGATTTCAGAGTTAAAGAAGTTTTTCGTAACAATTTTCTATTCAAAGCACGATACATATAGTTACAAGCATAGCGTTTATAAAATCCGCTATCGAAGATGGAGGACTAACGAGGGACTCTGATTTCCAATTCAGAGGAAAATTGCGATCCATAACCCCCCGTTATCAGGGTGGGGGGACCTCCCTGGCCCTCCCGTTGCTATGCGACGCGGGGAGGAGTCGCCGCAATCACGGTCCAATAGCACGACAGATATAAATTGGTCCCGCGTCACGACATTTGGATGAAAGAGAGGTTGTATACCTCCCTTGCGTTAATGAAGTCGGCACTCAGCGGCACTCACTACCCTCGGACGGAGGGCCGCTTTTCGAAACTTGTACCTAATTGTTAGGTATCGGTGCTGTGATTTGTGCGTGATACTCAAGTTGAACCGCATTGGCTCGCATTCTTACCAAACCTGCGCAGTTAACCTTACTACCTATACATAGTTACATTGAAGTTTATATCACTTTTCTTATTGCTTCCAGTCTAAGACTGAGATCTATAGAGCGTACTATTTTTTTATGAAAATAAGGCACGAGATGAGCAGGACGTTCAGCTGATGCTAATTGATACGCCATGCCCATTACAATGCAGTGTCGCTCAGGATTCTTGAACAACCCAAAATTTCTGAGCGGCACTACAATTGCGCTCGTCACCTTGAGACATAAGTTTAAAGTAATTGTGCTCATAATAAGTCATAGGAAAGCAATATAAATATATAAATTAAATACCATGAAAAAAGCCAAAATACCATTCTTTATTACGCATATGTCGCTTGACATATACCTAGATAATTATTATAAGTATAAGCTCTGTGTAGGTTCTTAAAAGATTCAGATATGATTATTTCTATCAAACGAGGTAGTTCCAGTGCCCGTAAGCGATTCGTGGAAGCTAGACTGAAGACATAACATTAAATTCCCACAGAATCACGATACATAAAACCGGTAATGGCTCAGTATATTGTCAATAAAGAATACAAGCGGGCAGCGGAGCGGGTAGCAGAGCGGGTAGCGTGCAGGGTTGCTTCCCGAGTCCGTATTGCGGCTCCGACTTGGCACAGATTACGCGGACGTGTATTAATACGCGAACGTGTACATCCACATGCTCAGGGTTGTCACTTCACGGTTTTTTAGCAACAAAATATTTTTTCCGCACGCGTATTTGCCAAGCTAAGCCATTTCGTTAATCTGAAGGAAACTGAATAATCTGACGAATGTCGATTTTATTTACAATGGCTTAAGTTTAGGATTGCTAAGGTAAAGCTAGTTTCTTGTAAAGTAAATACTAGATACTAACGACCGTTCCCAATATTCAGTCTATCTCCGGTTGTGGCCTACTTAAGATAAAAATCGTAACTATCGTTGACTTTTCTATCCAAATAAACTTATTGACGGTAACTCACTTTATCCGTACACGCTGTCTGTCAATGGGAGGACGTATAGCTTACCAGCGATAGAAGTTTGTATGGAAATTTCAATTCACGCGTCCCAATTTAAGGCGATAAGAATGACTTATCGGGTATATTGGGACAGCTTCAGATTATTGACAGCTAATTACTGACAGTAGAAGGTAGTAATTTATCTCTATCTGTAGATAATATTGGTAACGGCCGTAAAAGTACTAGTTAAACATAGATAAATACGGTTGTTTTATAGCGAATAATTCATTCTTCAAATATATAATACAAAAACGCGAAATATTATTTCGAATCTATCCAAGTTTGACGAATTTGAATTTGAACAAAATGTGGTTAAAAGCACGCAATAATATATTATTTGCGAATTTGTGATATTTGGGTTGTAGTTATATACATTATTGCTTAGTAAAGAGCTAGTTCTTTTTTTTTTCAAATAATATACAGCCCACCTTAATTGCTGATATTATAGCTTTCTGTAGGTGAAATAATTTTAAAATCAATTAAGTAATTTTTAACAAACAACAAAAATCAAATCTATTCTCATTAGTATGGTTACTTTAATGTTAGTTACCAGTGGGAGGCTCCTTTGCACAGGAAGCCGGCTAGATTATGGGTACCACAACGGCGCCTATTTCTGCCGTGAAGCAGTAATGTGTAAGCATTACTGTGTTTCGGTCTGAAGGGCGTAGCTAGTGAAATTACTGGGCAAATGAGGCTTAACATCTTATGTCTCAAGCTGACGAGCGCAATTGTAGTGCCGCTCAGAATTTTTGGGTTTTTTGGGAATCTTGAGCGGCACTGCATTGTAATGGGCATGGCGTATCAATTACCATCAGCTGAACGTCCTGCTCGTCTCGTCCGTTATTATCATAAAAAAAAGTCAAATTTCTACAAGTATACATAATATTATATAACTTAGAATATGATTCATAATACGTTTTTAAAAATGCAGTGTATTATAATACTTACTACACAAGAATAAAATCAGAACTTTCCGTATTTATTCGGTTTAAAAATTACTACTAACATGGAACCTAACAAACATTTGGCGTCATTATCACTAAAATGGATTGATCTAGAAAATCCTGAACGGAGATGGTGTACAAAAGTCTAATCATATGTTTCCTCTTTCTCATATAATAAAAAAAAATATTGACACACTTTTTTTAACACAAGTTATCATGTCCCAAATTAGGCATATAGAGCCTGTGTTATGGGTTGCAAGACAACGATATATTTAATATAGTTACTTAAAAATACATAAATACATATAAACATCCATGACTCGGAAAGAAACATTCTCACTCATCATATAAATGCTGGCACCTACCGGGATTCGAACCCGGACCTCTAGCTTATTAGGTAGGATCTCTAACACTAATATTACCTCTTACATCACTATATAACTAGCAAATACTCGTATGATGAGCAAGGTAAAACAGCTTGACAACCCTGCGGGAGTGTTATCTTCAGCCGGCTGGCCCGGTCGCTAGTCGTTGTTGGATCAATACCGGATAGCCAGGAATGGATTATCCGGACCAGATTCTGCAAAGCTCAACTCGTTTTATTTTCTTGCCATTTAACTATGAGGTTATTTCTATACCAACTATACTTATTTAATTTTTAATCATTCATATTCAACATAACGATAAAATCTTAACATACCAACATTCATTTACGCTTACTTACAGAGGTAGCAAAAATGACGGAATTTCTCTATCCTCTCCCTTCTCCTTTCTTCTATACTCTCCTCTCTTCTTCCCTCTAATTTCTTGTCTGTAATTCCAATTGTCAACCCTTTCAGGCTAGCCCAATTATTCTCGGTACTGTTGACTTGCCCTTTTTCACTAAGTCCCCAATTCGAGAAATTTAATTTTCAATTCTTTTACGTCCACTCTATATATTTGTTCAGTCAATTTACTTCCACGCATCAACTCTTCAACCCCAAACCGTTGTATTCTCAATATCTCCCACGATTTCTTATAACCTCTCCCATATCTCTGATTTCAATGATTAATCTCCTGGAGAGAAAAAATATTCGCACTTTAAAGCATACGGCCTCGGATTTTGAACACTGGCTGGTTAGCAAAAACATTTATTTTACGAGAAATGTAGATACATAAATTTATCACTGTAAAGGTAGAGACAAGTTTAGAATACACTTCTGTTTTTGTTTTATTTATTACTCCTCTCATTGGTTAAGATTTTCACGATCGCTTTTGACAAATTATTAATTTTTTTATATAATATAATCTTTTTATTATGAGCCTTACAACGCCTGCCAGCTGTATACAGCGCGGTATAACAGCGCTGGGACGTGACCCGAAAGGTGCAGGTTCGAAGCCCGCATCTTCCATAAATTTAAGTACAAATTAAATTTGTATATATTTTTATATAATATATTATTTATAAAATATCATATTTCTTTAGTAAAAAATGCTTTGTAAGAGTTGAAATGGCACAGGAAAAGAACAAGCCCTTTTTATTGTTTCTAATAATAACTGGACAGAAGGTTTTTTAAATCAAATTAAAAAAAAAATATTAAGATATGTTCAAACAGAAAATATAGCAAATAATCTTCACATTGATTTAATATTTATGTATTTTTTTATATTTATCGTCAAAGAGTTTTTATTACTTCAAGTTTTAAAAATGTATATTTTGTCAACAGGTGAAAAACCGCACAAATGTCAAGTATGCGGCAAAGCCTTCAGCCAAAGTTCGAACTTGATCACCCATTCCCGAAAACATACCGGCTTTAAGCCCTTCGCGTGTGAGTTGTGCGGAAGAGCCTTTCAACGAAAGGTGGACTTGCGGCGGCACCGGGAGACCCAGCATGCAGATATGCGGGCGCAGCATATGCCAGCCCATCCGGACGTGCATGCGATGCATACAGATATGCATTCTGTTGCCGAACACAGAATGGGTATGTCGAATCGTATATTCTTAGAAAGCCTTTAACGTTAAGCAATATAATAGGTAATTATTTGGGATTGTAAAAGGATTGTTTTACAATTCACGTTTGCTTCAATATTATATAAATTATCAATATACAATAAAAAGTACAGGCAGAAGTGAAAAACTTGAACATTAACGATGTGCATTTTTTATTATTTTGGAATGGTTAGGGAATAATTTCGTACGAATTGCTCTTTTTATTAGAATTAAAGTACTAACATTTATGTGGTTAAATACAATATTCATTTATTGCGCTAATGTACACAAATTGACAATTTATATTACATAAAAAATTTAACACTTCAGAACTATTACAATAATTTTACACTAAAAACTTTATCTCTCAGAAAAAACGATTTTAATAATAATTTCAACGACTGTCTTACGAATTTTCGATCAGGCCACGTGTCCCGACGCAAATTTAACATTTATACCCATCCCAAGAAAAGTGCTCAACGCGGCTAAAGAAATTTTCACTATAAAAATAATTAAACTTGACAACAGGTAGAATAACAGTACTTATTGTTGAGGCTGACCTGCCCTGCCACTATTTCGTATAGAGTTTATGAGAGACCGTCTGTTTAGATATAATATTATTAAGAAGTAAACATTACTCAACTTTATAACGTATCCGAGTAGTAGTCATAACAAGTTTATGTTTGCTTAATATTCAAATATTTTTATTCAAAATAGGATAGAATATCTTTTATCGTCGTTAGTCAAAAACTACCACCCATTCCAAAAGGTATGCCTCAGTCCTGAGAAGAACGGGCGCAACAAACTCAGCGAGCTTCTTTTTTTTGTTAAAAATTGGTTACAATATAATATCGTACAATACAATTTATTATTTAATGGGCGGTCGCTCAGTTCCCAATCTGTGGTATCATTAAGAAAGTAATTTTTGTTATAGTAACCTTTACCACACAAACGTTTTTTTACAATTATTTTCTGGCGTTAAACATATTATAGCTATATACAAGCCCGTAGGTATATATGGAAATATTTATCGTCTCTTAGTAAATACTAAACTCTAATTTTTTTCCAGATCTCCGACCACCTCACCCTGATCTTCGTCAGCCTGACTACAGGACCCTCAATACTTCTGTTCCTTCACTACAACCGCTTCCATCTTGAAGTTCAACAGCCTTCGCGCCCTGGCGCTAAGGCTTCTAAGAGATTTTACTTACCAAAGACAATTACTACGTCATAGCTACGCGATGTGATTGGTGATATATTATGTTATTGCTTAATATTAGTAGTAGATAATTATACATTATGCTAAGAAAGCACTTAGAGTATTAAACCAAACGTTGACGGGTTCAAAGGGCGATTATATTTATAAAATATAAAAAACCTAACTCAATATGTGTTTCTCACATCATAGATTATTTTGATGTGTTAATTATTTTGTTAATCAGTTCATATAGCTGGCTCTAGACTCATTTAAGACTTATTTTACAATGCGTACATAATTCAACTGATATATAAAAAACAAAACTAAAAACTAGAATACTTCTTGCTATCGTATACGCTTAGGAATTACATAGCATGTGTAAAGGCATACTTAATATATTCTACAGCAACATACATTTAATAAGAAAACAGGTTTATTTGCATCTTTTTGGTCAATCACTTACTAATCCTAATATACTTACTAATCACGATTATATGAATAAAAGTGTATTAAACATCATTCAAATATCATTTAAAAAAAAGTCTCTATACACCCCAATTTAAGTTAATTTATTTTATTAAGTAAGAATTGATTAATTTCTGTGCAGTATTACCACTTCTCCTTTTTATGGCAATTAAAAATTTTACCATAATATAATCCTAAACATGCATACCACAATTTTATTCTTCACGTCCATTTGGTTACATACTCTAAATGTAACAGTAATAAAAACTTATAATAAGTCAGAAAAGAATATTATTACTAGGTTTAAACTATATCTAAAAGTCACTGTTCGTTCGTTTTCATAGAAAAGAGTAAATAATTATTGAATATTTATTTAAAGGAACGGCACAGAACCGTTTTTTATCATCACTTAATAACGCTAACTGTTAAAAATAACAGTTAGCGTGGTTACAACAGTTAAACGATACTCAATTATAATATAAGTATATATTTTAACATAATATAATAATTATATTTATTGGTTTTGTTAACTTTGATAATTTTGTTTATTATTCAGCGTTGTAAAATGCAATCTATGTATATAGTAATTAAATTAGTTAGTTAAAAAAAAAACCGGATTGAATTCATTTATCGAAATGAAGAGTGGTATTGCCAATCTCTTGTATTCGCTCGCACTTAGGGGGAAGTATGCTTTCCATTTAACGGTGTTTGTTTTAATTAAAAAAATCGATCTTTTTTAAATAGTTATATTATTATCAATGGGTTACCAATTTAATAATAATTTAAGCTTTTGACGTACATCTGATCTCTTATATCTAAGTGTAAGTAGACGTATATATAGTCTATTTCAAATAACTGCACATAGGAAATGAGGTACCCACTAATATTATAATATTATATTTTTATATATTTAAATAACATTGGGTATTTTATATTATTCCAAAGACAAAACAAAATGAAAAATGCTTGGACTGAACAATTCATTCCAAAAAAAATATTCCATACGTGCCATTCCACTGTATTACAATGAATAAGTAAGTATTATGCTTAATCACGGGCTAGTAAAAAAATAAGGACTCCGTGTCGTCTTACATAATAGTGTAACACCGAAACAAGCAGATAAATCGTGTAAATACATAGCTCCACGCTACTACAGGCCCATATGCGGCCATTATGTCGTCGTCTGTGAACGATCAGTTTGCGTCTCAATAAAATATTTTAAAAATGCCGTCGTGCGTTGTGAAAAAGTGTAAAAACGATATTATATAAGTATTTATGGCCATATATGATTATTTAAGGGAGAAAAAATTGTGTAACTGGTATACCCCGTAACCGCACACACACTAGCATAAAGGTGCCTCACTTGCTAATATCACGGCGCGGAGTCCTTCTTATATTATTGGTATGACTACTTATAAAAAAATTAAAAAACGTACGCATTGCATTAGTGTAAAATAGTGTTATTTTTTACAGTTATTAGGTTGGATGGTTTTAACCTATTTATATTGTAATTGTAATAACATTCCTTTGATTTAAGTAATATAATATATATTATCATATAAAAACAGAAATCTGATTTGTTCTTTATGTATTTATAAATACTAATTACTCAATATTTGTGTAGTAACAATATGGAACAAATAACTATAAGTTACTTACAACAAATGTAACGGAAGAATAATTAAAATATTAAGCACTTAGATTAAGGATTGGTCTCCGCTGCGATGCAACTAGATACCGCACTACCTAACTACAATAGCTTTTTTATAACGGAAACTATTTGATGCTCGTGTGCGTGGCATCTTGACACTCAATGGCATCTTTCAAATTTTGTAACATACGCTTCGCGTTATTTTACATTTAAATTAATAAAATACAAAATACTTACTGATGATATGTGATAAGTGTCTTTCTTATTTCTTGTAGTATTATTTTTACAAAGTTTTAGAACACAACCCGACATATTAGTGTCATTTATTAGCAAAATGTTAACAGAACATGCGGTACGTCAACGTCACTGTACACTGTTCGAGACTGGCTTCGAGGTGGAGCGCAGCGGAGAGAAATCCTTAATATATGGTTTTCAACCATTTTTTCTTATCATTCAAATAAAAATACATTTGTGAATAGCTTCTAACCCACAATTACGCATATACTCAGAAATATACCTCTTATTTATATAATAAAAACTTGTCATATATAATATGTTACCTATTGCTGTATTTGTTAATACAATATGTAAATAATAAAATAGCACATCATTACGTGATACAATAAGGCCGCTTATACTTTGCACTAAATTTAATATCAAACGTATAGTACATAAGTCTATCAAATATATATTAAAGTTACTCTCTTAACTCTATGAGATAACGTCACAGAAATTTGAAGCTATGACATTAACGCGTTGTTGTAAAAATGTACATATGCCAGAATTTTTTCCTATTTATGTTAACTTTCACCCAACAACTCTATAAATATGTACGCCAAAACCATAGAATTACAATATAAAGCGTGCAAATAGAAGAAAAAAGCGAGACAGAAAATACTGATTTTGATTGATAAATCGTAAAAAGTCAGCCACGCTTGGAATTAGCCCTTTAGTATTTTGAATATTTAACTAGCTAAAGCACACATTGACAAATGAAATTTTGTTACGCAGTATCGGCCGTCAGGTTGTCTATTCGCTTATATATTTTAACTCTATGGCTAGAAACGATACAGTTTTTAGTGTCAAAAAAGACGCTGTCTAGTATGCAAGTACAAAAAATATGTCAGGCGAAAATATCGTCAAAATTTATATTATTCAAATACTCCATCTAAAAATCTTAGGGTAACTCTTTAAAGAGACTTAAAAACACATTCCTCGCACAAAGTAATATTCCAAACCTTTCCATATCCTATTATTATTAAAATAACGTTTCGTTTTTAGTTATTAATACTGTTAAACGGTTTATATAATATACATTATTTCTCGCTGTTCTAGAATTATTAGTGTAAATGACAAGTTGTCTTGATTAAGTACAATGTTTTAAATTTAACTGTATATAGTGTAAAGTATGTAAACAATTCCAAAGATTATGTGCAATGGTGTCATTATTAGTTAAGGGTTATCACTTCAATAAATTGTAATTAAATCAATTATTAGTTTTTCTATTAAATATACCTCATCTCAACTAATCATAGCACTATGTAACAATGGTATTTTCTTATGGAATAGAGATAATAGTATATGATATAAAGATAATAATATAGAAATCAATCTGAGCAATGCAGGCCTACCAAGTTTTTTTTTAATTTCTCGTATCAATGTGGAAATACCATGCGAGGAAGTTTGTTCTACAATTTAGCTGTACATGGAAGAAAAAAGATTATTTATCGCACCGTGCACTAACGCCACATTCAAATTGCGAAGATTAGTGGCTTTGTACCCTTAGAATGAATTACTAGGAATCCAGTTAGGTTCCTTCAGAATTATGTTTAAGAGGAAAAGTACTCCCCAATTTTGAGAATTTAAAAACCTATCCGTATTTTAAGCTAAACTTAATAAAATTCAAATCGTACTGGATATTCACTTCCTTGAGTGAACTTGATTGGGAATGAGATCTTTCATAGATGTCACGATATCTAAAAGATTCATAGATGCACTACGGTTATCTACCTATTCATAGTTCTCGAAATTAACTGAAAATACATGTCGGGATGTCGGAGAATGGTAGCGCTGTGATAAAGTCTTTTCTACCTTCCCGTGCCCGTGGCAGTGGCCCAGGGCACTAGACTTTTCAAGATACACCAAAACCGAGTGTGCGGTACGGCACCCACCAAGATCTGACCCTTATTTTGTTTATAAGATGGTTTATTTTCGATGGTCTTATAGCTTGTTTAAATAGCATTAAGATACAGACAAATCATCCTAATTATAAGGAATATGTGCCCTTACTGGGCCAAAGCTTAAATTATATCCTCAGGATTGTTAAGAGGCGTAGGATCCTCAGAGGGTGTAGGTAGGGCACGTCCTCTGCTTTGAGCATAGGGACTTTAACACACCCCCACCCTATTTCTGACACCTTATCCGTACACGCTTTCTGTCAATGGGACGACGTATAACCTTACCAGCGATAGAAGTTTGTATGGAAATTGCAATTCACGCCTCCCAATATAAGGCGATAAGAATGACTTATCGGGTATATTGGGACAGCTTCAGATTATTGACAGCTAATTACTGACGGTAGAAGGTAGTAATTTATCTCTATCTGCAGATAGTATATTGGGAACGGCCGTTATAAATCAGCATTTCTTACTATGGGTACTACAGATTCTATCTTCGTATCTCAAGTAAAACAATAACTAGAGAGAAAAATGACAACGTTATTCTAATAGGCAGTAGCTGCTCTTAATTTGATTTTAACATCGGCTCCAAGTAAAGCGATTTGTGGCGTATCACGTTACGTGGGGCTCCGAGATAGAATACAGAGCGGGCATTAGTGTCATGTTGCTATCAGGAGATTGAGAACTCCCCAATTTGCGGGAAAATCTTATCAACATTCATTATCGTCTCATCACTGAGTCGATGAATAACAATTAACAAATCGACTGGCGTAGTATTAATGGTGTGCTACTCTTAACTCAATATTAGTTTCATTATTTTATTATAGTTTTTAAAACTTATATATTTTGGGTTCTATTTTTTATTATTATTTATTTATTAAATGATAACATTCAAATGTTAACAAAGCCCTGCAAAACTGTTCTGACAGTTTGACTGCAGGAATTAGTCTCTTTAAATATAGATAAATTTACATAGTTTTATAAAATTAACTTAATACTTCAAATACTAGTATTTTAAATAAAGATATTTTTACATATCCATTTACATTTTTCTATCTATACTAATATACTAATAATATTATAAAGCTGCAGTGTTTGTTTGTTTGTTTGAACGCGCTAATCTCTGGTACTACTGGTCCGATTTGAATGATTCTTTCAGTGTTGGGTAGTCCATTTATTGAGGAAGGCTATAGGATATGTTTTTTTTTCAAAATTAGGGATCCGTAATAAAATTGCTATTTTGTTACACAAGGTGTAAAATCGAAAACCTATTTTTGCGTGCGCTGCAAAAACTATTGACAATAGAACAAAATGGTGTACAGGCTATAATATAGGCAATATTTTATTACATATAAAACTATCGCGTGAATTATACTTTATATGGCAAAACAACGTTTGCCGGGTCAGCTAGTATAATATAAAACTTAATACTTTAAATACAAGAATTTTAAATAAAGATATTTACATTTTTCTATATAATTTAAAACTTAATACTTTAAATACTAGAATAACAATATTTAAGTACAATGGTTATGGAAGCGTGCGTAAAAAGTATTTTTTTAACTTACTTTTAAACCTAGACTTATTTGGCTCGAGGCGAATGTCCATAGGCAAACTATTGAGTAAATATGGTAAGCGTTTTTTTAAAGTTCTATCGCCATAATAATTTGCAACTCTGGGTACTTCTAGTTTACCAGATGTCACCGACCTCTTGCTGTAGCTATGATAGATTGCAATTAATTATGTTCCCGATTGTCACAGTTATTAACTGTTATAATCTCACCAGCTTCAAATTAAATGGATATGTCGCAGGGATATGATAATAAAGCAGATTTGGTTAATTCTCGAAACAAATCTAGTTATTTGATCAAATACCAGAATTGGTTCCGTGATATAACAATGAGTGACGCCACTAGAAGAACTTAGGATGTAAAAGCGAGTGAAGCGAGTTTCAGACTTCTAACATACCCCAACTCGGATAGATTAGGTGTTTTGTTTGTAAGTAAATAATACGGGCGCATCTACTTGGCTTACTATTTAACCGACTACAAAAAGGAGGAGGTTGTCAATTCATCGGTACGATTTTTTTATGTTTGTTAAAAAGAACAATAATCGTTACTAGAATTAGATTTATTAATAAGATTGTAGAAAAATACGCAATTATTTTTATACTTTTTAGTGCATTTGTTTTGGAATAGTGTTTTTGGAGTCGGCTATTTTTTTGTTCAGTCCTCCTGAAAACGTGTTCCTGCAAAGGTCACGAAACGTTGGATAAAATAAATAAATTAAAAAATATTTCACTTTTACGCTAATACCTTATGCATAAAGTGCCGTTTGAATCCTTTAAAAAGTATTTTATTTAAATGTGTAACACTCGAGTAAAATAAAGAAAATAAGCACTATGTGCAACAGTACGGACTGGATAAGGCTAACGTAAAACAGGCTCATGCAAAGGTCACGAAACTTGGGTTAAATAAAGAAATTATAATATATTACTTTTACGAAAATTACCTTATGTAAAAAGTGCTGCTTAACATTACACGCGTTTTGATCCCTTAAAAAGTATTTTTTTAAATTTAATATTTATTTTTAACATCAGTAAAAAATACCTTATCGTCTTGAGAATTTTTATACCAGTAGAATCGTCGATAATCACTGAGTCGGTTGCTTTTTACAAAAAAAATCTCTGCGTTATAAGAACTAGAAAGACATAGTAGACAATGTTGGCTTGAAACACTTTTTCTGTTAGAAAAAGCAAGGCGTTTAATTTTCTATTTTTCACATTAAGAAAATGAAGGAGAACGAAATCGGGGCAAGCGACTAATCCAATATATATAAACTTAAGACCAAGATAATTAACTTTTTTAATTACTAATAAGTTACACAAAAATGTCTTGAACTATCATGGACCATTCAAGCAGATATAACAATTCCTATATTTATTTACCATACAACTTAAACTTAAAATATCACTATCATAATGTACAATTTGGTATTTTTTGGTCCAACTAAGTAAAATCATTGAGGAATGATGGTGAATCTGAGAAACCGTTTCTCACAAGTCATATTTATCCTTCGTGAGAAATTTATTTAACGCCTAACTCCAAATGAGAGCAATTTTACTAACAAACCGTAGTACAAAATTTGCAACATAAATAAATCATGATTAACTTTAAAATGATTTTGAATGATCATTATCGCCGCGATCATAAGTACCATTATTGGTATTTTAAAATTTGTGGAAAAGTTGTTAAGTTAAGTTGATTAAAACTTAAATGGTCTGTCTTGAATGTTTATATTAAACTTGTCGCTTGCTCCGACCCCAGGTTAAACTTAAGAGATCCTTTCTTTTTTTAACAGCAATGTCTTGAAATCACTTAAATAATTATTAATATTAATTAATCAACTCCTTTAAATCAACATTTACGACTTCATTCGTTTTACAAAACATTTTAAAATTGCAATTCACGCGTCCCAATATAAGGCGATAAGAATGACTTATCGGGTATATTGGGACAGCTTCAAATTATAGACTGCTAATTACTGACAGTAGAAAGTAGTAATTTATCTCTATCTATAGATAGTATATTGGGAACGGCCGTAAGTAAGTAAGACGAGTAAGTCAACAAGTAAAAACACATGAACAACAAGTAAATAAATAAAGGTATTATGCAAGCATTTTATTAGCGATTAAGTATATAAAATATAACGACTTTAATAATTTTTAAACATGAAGCAGTCTCTGGTAACAGGAATCCACCACAATAAGCACCTGAAAGAGCGCTAGTAAAATTACTGTGATAATGACTAATTTTTTTATGACAATAAGGGACGAGACGAGCAGGACGTTCATCTGATGATAATTGATACGCCTTGCCCGTTACGTCACTACAATTGCGCTCGTCTCCTTGAGACATAAGATGTTAAGTCTCATTTGCCCAGTAACTTGTGAAGTTACTGGGAGCTACGACGCCCTTCAGACCGAAACACAGTAATGTTTACACATTACTATTCCAATATATCACGGCAGAAATTGGCGCCGTTGTGGTACCCATAATCTAGCCGGCATCCTGTGCAAGGGAGCCACTAGTAATACCAGACGTATTGTAATTTTTGGCTTCAATCAACATTCCCGAATGGCACTGCAATATAGTGGACAGGACATCAGGTAAAAGGCACTTTTTTGATAAAAAAAAAACTTGGTTCACACTTATTCCAATAACGCCCTATAAAGCATATAATTATTATACATTAAAAACTAATCACTCTGTATATTTGTGTTCCTGTTTGCGAAGTGATGATCGATTCTTCATTAACGTAATGGAATCTACTTGAAAGGTTGTCAGCGAACCCATTTAGCGATACCAAGTCAATTACAAATAAGGGTTTTTAAATGTTCCAGCCAATACCAACGCTTTTGCTTAATAACTTTTACAATTTACTGTAGTTATAGGTAATTTATGGTGGATTTTATACCTTACAGACTACATCAATACACGATGAGAGGTACAAATTAAAAACAGTGTGCCCAAGTGACAAGACAGGTAAGACGTTCACCTAATGGTTATAAATACGCCCTGCACATTACAATGCAGTGCCTCTCAAAGTTCTTGATATTCCAAAAATCTCGCACGTCACTTTGGGGCATAAGATGTTAAGTCTCAGAAGCACAGTAACTTTACTACCTACGGCGCCCTTCAAGCCGAAAAGCTATGTCCTCACTGTGCCTTTTTATCTTCAACTTTCGTATTCATCTTTCTATTCAAGTTTCGTTTGGCATCTTAGATTAAAGATCGCTGCGCTCCAACTAGATACCGCAGGCGTAGTCGCAAAATGCGGCAACTAATACTTCCTCCAAATGGGCGTACTCGAGCCATTCTCGAACAATGTGTGACGTTGATGTGCCACATGTTCTGTTAAACTTTGCTACTAGTTGAAACTATAATGCCGGGTTGCGTAGTAAAACTAAGTAAAAATAATACTACAAGAAATAAGAAAGACGCTGGGATCACATATCAGCAGTGAGCATTTTGTATTTTATTACTTCCAATGTAAAATAACACGAAGCGTATGTTACATAATTTGAAAGATACCATTGAGTGTGAAGATGCCACGCACACAAGCATGTTCAAAAAGATGTTGTTCTTAGTTTGTGTGGTAACTAGTTGGAGCGCAGCGGAGACTAATCCTTAATCTAAGTTTGGTTAACGACGCATTCAATAATTGAATGCGTTAACACAACGCTCAAGAGTCAATTAGTTCCGTCGTTGTTGTTGAACGATTTGTGGCATTCCATCCGACCCGGAAAAACGGGTACCAGTATGCGCTTCACTTTTCCATCCGCAAGAGGTTTTTTTATTATGAACAGAAATACGCATGTCGGGTCAGCTAGTATAATATATATATTATGCAGGGGCCTGCAAACTATTTAGGCAGATAGGCAATGCGTACCTTGTTAAGAACCTAAATAACTATAGAACTAGTGCTAAAATTAATTTAGTTTAATATGTTTCTGTTATTCTATAACCAAAGTTATATTGAACACTCAGTCTCTAAGTTTTATGCCTACCTTGGTAAAAAACCGTTGATAATATGACACTTAAAATATTTTATTATATCAATTACGGCTATCGAGTCTTAACACATCAGTGGATCATAATAACCCCAGCTTATTTTTTTTATGAGAGGAAGCAAACGGGGAATTGGCTAACCTAATCAAATGTAAATATCAGCCACCCAAAGGGAGTAAGTATCCTCGAGACCTGAAGGTTCCTAAATCGTATCGGTTCGGGAATCGGGATAACAGGAACCGGCAGATGATAAAAAGTTCTTCCAAGAAATCCAGACATCTACGTTAGGAGGTTGTGAAATTTCGCATTTTAACGTAATGTTCGGTGGTGAAATTCTCCTCCTGGTACTAACCTGAACAACTCCTTTGAGCACGCCCCGTGACACACTCGAGGAATATTAATTAAGGTAAGTACTTATATTATCTAAGCTTAATAATATCCATAATAAAAAAAATGTTTGTGATTTGAACAGGAAATTCCTATCATGATTGTGAACATTACAGATCCTGTCATCTATTAGTACACACCGACACGCAGTCATACTTCGCAAGATTATTATATCGGTTCCCATGTAATGCGGATCTCTAATGAAAGCCAAATAAGCTCCCAAACTTGAGAAGGTTTTATTTTTCATAAAGTAGGCAATGCTCATATAATATTCTATCACATAGTAAAGTCTATTTGATTACGTCGTCTCACGACTGCGTAAGCCAAAAAATATAGATTTAGAAATAAAGCGGGATCCTTTGTCTCGTGGGCCCCGATGCTAAACACCTTTTATCACGCACTACAGGGCCGCATCCTGATATATATAAATTGAATAAGAAGTAACGCTGGCTTGCTCGTATGCACAGGATGCTACCATTACGGGGCCTTTTTCTGTCGTCTACACTGTTTTTGGATCGGTTTAAAACTGGTAAGACTTGATATCTTATGTAAATCCGATTACGCTGCTATTTCTGATCCTGTTGATAACTATACCTATACTGAAGATGTTTAGAAAATGAAAAACGGCTTAATGTAGATTTTAGTATGTTGCCAATACTTTTATTGCTTTTCGAAGTAATCTCCGTTCCTCTCTACACATCGTCGCATTCGATAGAACCACTGAGAAAAGCAGTGGGCCCATTCTTCCTTAGGGGTCTCTTCTATGGCATTTTTGTACGCTTTCACCGCATCTTCAGGGCTCGTAAAGCGAATACCTCGAATTTTATCTTTTCTTCTTAAATGAAAGTCGCAGGGCGCTAGGTCAGGACTGTATGGCAGATGACTTATTATCTCGACACCTGCCATAGTCAACTATTCAACAGTCCGTTTTGCGGAGTGCGCTGAAGCATTGTTGTGGTGAAGGAGGATCCTGCTTCGAGGGCGCTGCTGTCGAATTTTTTCCAAGACAACAGGCAAACAGCGATTGACATACCAGTCTGCAGTAACTGTTCTTCCATCTTCTAGTACAACTTTCGCGAAATGACCTTTCCCACCAATCAAAAATCATCTTTTTTCTATGACTTCTTCCTTTCTTTACCTTAGTTAGCCGATCCTCGAAAGGAAACACCCACTAAGCTGATTGTCTTTTGGTTTCGGGTTTGTAGCAATATATCCAGCTTTCATCACTTGTGACGATGTCAAATACAGCATTTGAGTCACCACCGTTGAACTTATCTAACATTTGGCGACACCAGTCCATGCGAAGGTGTTTCTGGTCGTCGGTTAAGGTATGGGGAATCCATCTGGTACAAAGCTTCCTAACGCCTAGATGTTCGTGTAATATTTTTTGAACTTGACTCATACCAATGCCTAGGCTTGCCCGTATCCGCTGATACGTCACTCTCGTATTTTCCTCTATAATGCGTCGCACAGCACTGATGTTATCTTCAGTAGTCACTGTTAAAGGACGTCTCTAACGCGGATCATCATTGATATTGCTACGTCCACGCTTAAACTCGTTAAACCACGAGATGGGGCTTCATTAAGAAATGCTAATCGCACTCTATCATAGCTTTGTTGTTGAGTAAGCCCACAAAGAAAGTCATAATAAATCATTGACCGACAATTTTCTCGTGTTAGGTTCATTTTTACGTGTAACAAGAGTTTTATATTCGCCGCCAATTCACAAAAACAAATGGCAAATGAATGCAATATACTATATTAGGTTACAAAAGAGTTCTAAAATTGAAATTCAAAAAGAGTGATGATAAAATATCGTGTTTTAAGAGTAAAGGTGCAGTAAATAAAAAACACATACGACGAAAATAAAAGAATTATTTTTATTTTAACAATTATAACAAAAAAGTATGAAGTATTATTGACAGCAAAAAATATTCAGGGTTATATGAAGTATGTCCCTTGCAGTCTTATCAAAAAATAAAATATCTAAATAAAAAAAAAAACAAAAGAAAAAATCTTCACTAATGAATTTAAGTACATAAAACATTTCAACCCGCATATTTATTTGTACGATGTGAATGACGCACTTTCGGCTAAAAGGCTTCTATAATAAGTATCATTCATAACCATGGATCTAAAACCATCCTATCTACTCATTAATATATATTAATATATTTAGATCGGAATTCCTAGACATATAACTTCTGAATAAAAAACAAGGTTCCACCGAGATTTGAACTCGGATCGCTGGATTCAAAGTCCAGAGTGCTAACCATTACACCATGGAACCTACACGTTGGTATATTAAATTTAGTAATATAATTGCACTATGTATTTAAACAGGTACGTATATTTAGTATTCATTCATTTATAGACGTTCTAATTGTTTTATTTAAACAACTGTTTCATTTCAAAATAACGTGAAGAATAAAGAGACAATAATTCACAGACATCAATTACCATCATTGTTAACACATTCTTATATTTTCCATATAGTCTGGTGTAGAATCGTTTTTTTTAAGTAAGTAATGGAAGAAGAAAACGCTAAGGTAAGTACTTGGGAAGGTATAAAGCGCATGATCTCCACGAAATCACTTGAGACTTACATTACCACCTTCATCACCAGTCTCATGTCCCAAATGTCTCATGTGCCTATAATAACATTACACTTACACTCTCCTAAAACATTGTGTTGTGAGATATAAATAGTTATTCCACACGTATGTAGTGACATACTATGAATTTCATTTCATTGAAGCTTATTGAAAATTTATATAACACAGTTTAACAGTAGAGAGAGAGGTGAAAGATTTATCATACTATTATTATAACTATTTCACTGCTTACGCGCAGCACAGCTATTAAACGCCTGCCTAACAGGTTTAATAGATAATACTGCTCCGACCTCTTGGCCTTTAAGAACGTGAACAATAAACTGTACATTCACATGATATATATTAAAGTATTGTTTGATTATTACACCTATACTTATTATGTTATTCTTTTATGTAGTCTTTCTTTTCGTTTCAGATGGGAAAATCTCAAAATTAGCTCAGTTGTGGTGGCTTTTATGTTTAAAATTTAGTTACATTCAAAATGATCTTTTTATTAGACAACTCTTACTTTTTATAAGATTATTTCTCAATTTGAATCCGGCCCTGTCCCGAATAGCCACTCATATATAATTCAGGAGTATTCACGTGTGCTTCGGACACAATCAGTATATGAATAATTGAGTCGCAGTGTTCCAGCGATGATTGCCGGCCGGGCCCCCGGAGAGAGAGATTTCGTCGAGACTCGAGATCCTCACGGATTTATGTACCATTTTTATATCATTAACAATTAGGTGAGTCTCAAAATATTAGACATCTGACGGATATGTTCTTAGTATATTATATAATTTTCACTGCGTATAACAGTATTATTCAAATTTTAATATTTTTATTAAAAAAAGGATTTCAAACACTTGAACGGCAAAAACTACCTCCCATTCGAAATAGTACGTCTCAGACCTAAGAAGATCGGACGCAAGAAACTTAGCGAGTTTTTTTTTTTTTATTTCGTTACAATATATGTTCCTAATATCGTTTAAGAAAATTTATAATTAAATAGCCTGAGGTGCGTTCACTCCATTCCGCTACTATAAGTAGGTACATTTGTAGATATTAATTGTATAAAGTTAAGAACCGATGGTTAAGAAATATACTATCAAACAAACCGAAATATGAAAACAAGTATAATGTCTTGTATGCTGCAGATGTTGATACGAGAGGTACATCATAGAAATCTCGGTACAACATAACAGAGGCTCTTAACGGGATGAAAAAATTTACACAATATTATTATCAATACGATATTATCTCAAATGACCAAAAATAATAAATCACGAATTTAATAAATATGTAACATGTATAATATTGAATTATAAAGACATTGCAACGTATCCGGAACAAGTTATGCCTTTCACCACGCGTACGTATGTGATTTGATGAGTCGTGACGTCATAGACAACATGAATTATTCTAGTAATTCACAATTGGTATTCGAGGTTCCATGGTGTAATGGTTAGCACTCTGGACTTTGAATCCAGCGATCCGAGTTCAAATCTCGGTGGAACCTTCTTTTTCTTAATATTTATTTATAATCATATTTTTACGTTTTCATTTTATTTACCACATGGATTAAAAGCAATTTTAAAATACTTATACTTTTTAACGTCAATAAATTATCAGTAGCACAGTTTTTCTACTGTGTCAATAAGTCTGTTTTATTATTATTATGATATGATAAGACAAATTCCATTTTTTTTAGAGTATATTTACAATTTTCTCATATTATTATCTGTTTTTATCATATCATTTGCGTATCAGTAATTATCGATAACTATTTACTACGTAACAAAGTGGTTATAGATAGCTGATAATAGTGTATTTAAATTGATGTCATGAACTCCTCCCAAATAGCGGAACTAATACTGTAATAATATTTTATACGTGTGTTTGAGGGGGTCACTTAAATGGCACTGCAATTGAGTTAGTTCTATGATGTTTTCTAAGAGGAGAAAAATGAAAATAAACGTCAATTGGACGTTGTTCCTGAAAAACGTTCCAAGCCACAAACATCACATTTTAAGGAATTCGTGCTTAAAGTTCAATAAATATTAGTGTATTCCATACATGTGTGTTGGGCTACTAACGGCCGTTCCCAATATTCAGTCTATCTCTTACTTGAGATAAAAATCGTAACTATCGTTGACTTTTCTGTCCCAATAAACTTATTGACGGTAACTCGTCTTATCCGAAGACGCTGCCTGTCAATGGACGACGTAGCTTACCAGCGATAGAAGTTTGTATTAAAATTGTAATTCACACGTCCCAATATAAGGACAGCTTCAGATTATTGACAGCTCATTACTGACAGTAGAAGGTAGTAATTTATCTCTATCTGTAGATAGTATATTGGGAACGGCCGTTAGTCATGATGTCATTTAAAGAGTGACAGTAGAGCTGCCATTTTTTGTAAGCCCGTTCATATGAATCACGTGCCAAGTTTTGTGTTCTTAACTCAATTTCGACATGATTGTGGTTTGGAACGTTTTTCTGGAATTACGCCCAATTGATAATAATTCATTATTTATCATCACCAAACCCGAGAGCTGGCCAGTAAAAAAAAGAATAGAATCTGTTAAAAATAAATTTCACGAAGAGATAGAACTGAAGAAGTATTACAGCGCAAGGTTTGTCTGCATGTCGCAACCAATTTCACTCATGCCTCTATCACTTTCCGATATCACCCTTCCGAAATTGTTACGGCTATATCAAATTTATTCAAACAACCTGTCGCCAACGCGTTACCCACAAACGAAAATGTACCTTAATATTTACGGTGAAAGTTGAATTTCACTTGCATTCGTCTCATGCGAGCTTCGCAATATGACTAGATGGAAATTCTTATTCCACTTAAAATTATATATCTGTTTCTGGAATTCAATTCGAGAGCATAGGAAGCTATGGAGTAGTTTATTCTTATTTAAGTATCAGTCTAAAGGGTTAATTATTATTATATTTTTCATTCTATGCTTATATACCAAAACTTTTTTGGAGTTTACTCCTTAAGAATCGATTTTCATATAAGGCGCCCGGTATGAGAAAAATATGGATAGTAAAACCTACACATCAAATGGCATAGTAACGTTTTTGGTGCGCATCATTTCTCGCGCACCTTTAACTTTCTTGTACTTTGAAGCTTTTATGAAATTGAATATTTGCTATGGAAATTGATTTATTATTATACTTTCATAAAGTTAAGTAAAAATTCTATAAATTATGGGAGAAAATGGTGTAAATACCAGTGCCGGAAAATCAGATAAGCACGTGCGTACTATGTTACAATTCGTACATTAATATGACACGTATTGTATATTTAAACATGTGTGCTTTGTATTTATTTAATATTGAATTATCAATATAGTTGATACAAATTTATATGAGCTATACACATAATTAAATGTTTAATTTAATATGGAGAGTATATATAGCGCATTTCACGCCAAATAGACAATTTTTAAATTAACCTATTATTTTATCTTTTTAATATCTATTTTTTTTAAATTAATACGCTTTTATTAGCTTCTGCTGTATGTATGTTTGTAACCGACTCCATCCGACTTGATTTAGTTTAGTACCTGTTCAAAGACAATCGTTATTGAGCAGTAAACTCCAGTCGTGCGTCGGAGCTGACAGACACACTTTTTTTTCTTTTCACGAGTAAAGCAGCACCGCAGTTTTGTTCGTCAACTTGAAACTAGATGTTTATTCTCATTAGGCCAGTAATTTCACTAGCTACAGCGCCCCCTTCGAACTGAAACACTAATGCTTGAAGACAGAAAAGACAATCATCTGTTATTCACCTGGAACCTGTACGGCTGGAAGTCAATTGATTGATTAGTTTTGATTTTAGCTTCATATAATCAGTGACGTTTATTAAACAATAATCTAGGCTTCTACAGACTACTTGTTGAACTTACTCAACACTATTTCTTTTTTTTTAATAACCCACTTCATTTAAACCTATGTTATAGATAAAGATCATCTATACACAATTGATGGTGCAAATTATTTATATTATCAATGTCCCTTAGTCAAGACAACGGTCTTCGCATTTCAACGGCACGTTACAAAAGAAGATGTATTCTAAAGTAAATACTTAAAAAGGCGATCACGTACCACGAAATGAAATTCCAAAAGTGAATGCGTTACCCCTACTCGCATCATCGATACACGACTCTTCCGAACGCGACAAATTCTCATTTACATTTCGTTCGCAAAGTTATCTCGCACGAATTTACATAAAGACAGTAAGCTGGTGAGAGTTCGAGACACATTCGAATCGAGTTAGGGCGGAGTTACTTTAAAACTGTCGCTTAGTTGAGACACTGAATCCGTTTAGAGGTTCGTGAGTTTGGAATTAGTGATGTGGTGGCTTTGTCGATATAAATCGATATCTGACTTGTCATAGTATAAACTAAAACTATTATATTGTATTTTATATAATATGACTTTTATACAAACTTTAAAATTATTCCACCAGTTCGTAATGTTGTTTGCATAGAAAAGAGTTCAGATCTTATTTGAAAAAGAAAAATTTACATTTTATATTAAATTGGAGTGAAATAAATTGAAGCAATACTAGAGAACATGTGTAAAACTAACGATTATTCAATTAATATAATATTTACTTAGTTTTATAAAATACATAATGTCCCTTTATCTCAAGGGACACAGCAGGCGAAAACTTTATATTGCATACTATAGTGGAGTCAATAACTCAATTTTCCCTATAGAACCCATCCAGGCCAAAAAACGTTTTCATATGATGCTTCATCGGCATCATCATTTGATACTACATACCAATTTAACATAGTTGCAGGAAAGCATGTTTTCCTTCTTATCTCATAAAAACAAAACATCGATATTAGTGGTATATCGATAGCACATACCCCGGCCCTAGTAGTCTCTTGGGTCGTCCAAGTTAGGTATTAGGTTACGCGCCTTACACCGCGCCGCTCGGTCCAATCGCATCAAGGAACCTCCGAACCCATTATAATATCCGCTGTCGAGACATCTTGTTCTTAATATTTACATAAAAGCAATTCACTTTGAGGTTCTCTCGTTAAATATCAAACGTCTTAATATTTTTTGACTTCTGAAATTATCTCCATATTATTTATATATATACTAATAACCCGCCTGGCTTCACTCCGGTTTCAAAATAAAATATAGCCTATATATTTATGTATCATGAATTATTTTCTCAGCACACACTCAATAAATACTTGTCTCTGCAAATTTTTACTACTTTGGGCTACATTATTTCAATTTATGGAGGTCTCTTTACTTTTCTGAAAATTAAATACCATACGTGCTATTTACTGATAATGTAGCTGATTAAAAAGTTGAAGTTAAGTAGTTTTTGGGCTTAAGACCATGACGTATAAAAAATGTACAATATTTTCTCCTTATAATATTCTAATAGTATAACAATAAGCTTAGACAGACGGGGCAGACTTTCACCAAATTGTAATTGATACGCCCTGCCCACTACAATGTAGGTTGTAGGCCTCGGTTCTTGGCAGAATGGAAGAACGACCTAGAGTTAGAGATACCGCGTCCTCCACCGAAGAATTGGCTCCCACTGAACTGTCATTTGAACGACGATAGTTGGTAATTTGGAACCCTGCTGAAACCAATTTTGAAACGAAGCAAATTCAGGAGCTAGGAGTTGACTCGCTGAACTCTGTAACGAAAGACTCTATGTAGTCTAACAAAGATTACCGGAATTAACAATAAAGACATAATCCATAACATTTAAATATTATTTTATTTCCGAAATTAGCAGACGAGCTACCGACATAATAGAAGACGAATTCAAAGTCTGTTACCATACCTATTATTATACATAATATAAAGTTTACAACAGCACACTATATTTACATAAAAAAAGACATGTACCCTTTTGAAAAACATAAGAAAATAACTAATGAAACGTAACTTATTCATAAATCATCTTGTAGAAGCAATACGACCGGATGGAAAAGTGAAAACAAAAAACACGCATAAAATTGGCAAATAACTCCGCGAGCATTCTTCACCCTGGCAAGTTCTCAATACTCCTGCCAGTTAATAGATTCGTCGCGGTGCCTTTTGAATTTCAATTCAGATTAAATTGATATAACTCCGTGGGACGTGACTGATGTAATTCAACAGGAGATCGAAGTGAGACGTTCAATCGAGGACTTTGTTCCCTATTAACACGGCTATATACTTTATCGTCGAGATAGCGAAGACAAATTTATAATCATTTTGTCATTCACGTGTGAACTGACACTAGTGTATATATATATGCTTATTGTTTAGCTTCACTATGGAAAAGCTGAGCTTTAAGCCTTGGTCTCTTAATCTTACTACGATAAGTGGATTCTATGCAACGTCACAACACAACGTTGCTGTCTTTGCGGAATAGAGGTCTCCTGCCGCAGCTACCAAAGTAAACATGCCAACATGTGTTAATGTATTTTTTTTTTATTATTATAATAACAATCACCTATTCGAATCTAAGTCAATAGTTCGGAACGATATAGATATCATATGTGAAGAAGTATGGCCTATATCATTTTCAACGTTCTTGAGGCAAGTAGGAAAGAATTTATTTCGAAATTTTTTTGTCCGAGGGCCGACGCGCAAAATTGTGGTTGTAACAATACTATCGTTTCTATGGTTTTCGCGATTGTGTGGAAATGAAATTATAAAATTCACAAAGACGTGCTACACAATTATTATAACCACTACTAGTTCTGGGGGTGGCGAATATCACAATAAATAAAATGCCAATTTTGCGCAACGGCCATTTTGAATTCCCTATGCGTTACATTCTGTTTATATATCCAAACCTTAACCTGAAGTTTTCTTGTACATCCGATTTCAAAAAGTGTAAACTTAAAATTTTTTGGGTTCTGTAAGAGTTCCCGACGAAGCGCGATTCCAGTTGAACACAGATGAAAATTATTAGGTTCTTAAATATATACAGTTTGAATATAAAAAGCTTATATATTTGGCACAGTCCCAATATGACGCAAAGTAGTATTAGATAAATATAGGCGATGTAATGAATTGTGATTACTATAAAAACACGATCGAATACCGTTCCATATTGTGTCGTAAATATGACAAACCTTAGTACATTTACGACTGGCAATTTCGTACTAAGTGATAGGTCGATGAATTTTATCATCTCATAACATGTAGTAACACATAACATTCAATATGATATAGGAATCAATTTGTTTGATATCGAGTTTAATGTCAGTGGCCAATAACGTCTTCTTTCATCTTTTCTTCATCTTTGTAGAAAAGAAAAGTAGACTACTAACTGTGCTATTTTTTATGGCAATAAGGGATAAGACGAGCAGGACATTCAACTTATGGTTATTGATACGCCCCGCCCATAACAATACAGTGATGCTCATGTTTCTTGAATAACCCATAAATTCGGAACGACACTACAACTGCACTCGTCACCTTCAGACATTAGATGTTCAGTCTCATCTGCCCAGTAATTTTACTACATTACTGCTTCACGGCAGGCGCCGTTGTGGTAACCTTAATCTAGACGGCATCCTGTGTAGATGAGCCTCCCACTCCCATTTAGAAAGCAATATCAGAACAATTAACTGTTCTTTGCAGAAGTACTGCCACCAAAGCCGCTGCTGCAATATAGCAGCACAATTTGTGATGTTTAAAGTGATAACCCTCACTTTTGGAACACAAATAAAACTGAAAAATCTTAAAACAGAAACTGGTCGCGGGTTCGAGTCCCGCATCGTTCATAAAATTTTGTTTTCAGTTTTATGTGTGTAATTAATCCCAGAAGTGAGAGTTATCACTTTAAAACTTAACAAATTGTTAAGATTTGCAAGTGCGACATCTAGTAGACAAGTAGATCCTGTAGATGAAGCCACAACCTGAGAGTTGAACAAAGCATACAAGATTTTATGACGATAGGTACGTCACTCGAACGGTTAGCTCAGTTGGAAGAGCACTCGCACGGAACGCGAGAAGTCGTGGGTTTGAGTCCCGCATAGCAGCACAGTTCTACATTCATCCATTTAATAGCAATTCATCCATTTAATAGTCATACTGTTGCGTTCCGTTTTAAAGACTGTGCAAGTAGCGCCCGCGAGAAATCATTTACTATCTATTATTATCTCGTTCAAGTAACGTACAACTGATAAAGATTTCGTGTGATTAAAAAAGACACACTTAAAAATAGTTAATCACTGACTCACATTAATAGTTAAAAGTAGAAATATATTTATTTACCATATGAAGTGACAATCACATACGAACTTACAACAACAATTGGTAAACGTCATAAAGCTACATCTGAGGGCCTCACATGAACTCTTATTGCGATTCAATTGACAACCTAAAATGAACTGCTTTGCTATTTCGTACCATGACGTGATTAGAGCTATCTAATTTAGGTTGACGTCAAATCAACTGATTAAATCGCAATGATGTCAATTGAATGTCAAAAATGATATCAACTGAATTGCAAACTGATTTAGTTCGTTCATTCATTCGTACCATGAGACCATGAGGTGTTATTTCAACCTAAACTGGATAGCTTATTTGTCAAAGTAAGCGATTCGAAAAAAGTTGCTACTTCCTTAGAGGAAAGTAAATCATGTTGTTAATAACTTTTAATAAATAGAGAAAACATACAGAAAAGGAATTTTATTGATGAAAGGTGAGATGAGAATACTTGATTGGACTTTTTTGTAAAACAAAATACTGAAAATAAATACTAAAAATGAAAATACTAAGGACGAGGCAGTAAGGGCCCGGGCTATAGCCTATTCAAAGAACGAATTTTAAAAAAATGTACTCTGTGGTCCTGTCAAATCAAACATCAATGGAGGTGCGTTCATAACTCGTTATTTTTACGAAAACACCTAAGCAAACATTTAATTTGTAATTCAAAAAACTATATTTATTTATATTACTATTATTTAATAAGTACAAAAAAGGGCTTAATGGTTTATAATTTGAAGTTATCAAGCGATTTTAAAATTTATTTGTAGTATTTTCTACGAAAAAAAAACCGCTAAAATCATATCATTTTAGGTTTTTAAACGCAATTTTATTTCGTTCATTCTTCTATGCGATCCAAACGCCATTCAGTAAAAGGCACTTCATGGTACGAATTTTAGTGATCCAGCTTAGGTACCCAAACTGAACTGCATCGGATTCGCATCGATTATTAAAAGTTGATGGTAGGCCCTCAGTTCGTAAAGGGGCTTTGATATGAGGAGAAGAACTGATATGAAAGTCCCAGCCAATTCTTTAATTCATATAACAACATATACAATTTTAGATAGCCTGCGCAGAACCAGATAAGAAACCTGCATCATTATCCTCTTTATTATCTACTATACTATAGTACCTAGTAGTAGTTAAACTTCTAAGTTTACATTATAAAAAAAAGAATAAAACAAGTTTAAAATATCTATAAAATATATTTTTAAAGTATTTTTATGGTTTGTAATTCTTATTACAAAAATTTTAACCTAGAATTAGTTAATTAATATATTATTAAGACTCAAATTTGCGCGTTTACCACTAAAAAACCGCAATTGTCGTATCATATCGGAATACTGAGGTCCCGAAATCTCGAGCTATAACCAATTTCGCGATCATCTGGAGATCTGGAGAGAGAGAACCGCGCCAGGGCAAAACAAATTTGGTTTCGAAGAAGCCGCCCCAAATTCTAGCGCTCTACAAAGCGCAGACCCGGCCGAGTGTAGAGTCGTGCTTGTAGTGATTGCTCGATCCATTTGACCGCGTGCAACGCAGAGCAGCTCGAATTGTCGGTGAGCCAGTGCTCTGTGAACGGCTGGATCACTTAGCGTTGCGTAGAGACGTCGTCGCTTCATTGTGTGTCTTCTACCGTATTTATCACGGCGAGTGTTCCGAAAAGCTGTTTCACCTGATTCCTGCCGTCGAATTCCACCTTCGCATGAAATGCCATAAATTAGGATATCATCCCCACCATCTGAATGTCTGGCGGTCCTCCACAGTGCGGTTATCAAGGAACTTTTTTCCACGTACTATAAAATACAATTAGCTTCCTTGTGCGGTGTTTCCGGGACGATACGACATGCGTACCTTCAGAAAAAGCGTGTACACCTTCCTTAAAGGCCGGAAACGCTACTGTGATTCCTCTGGTGTTGCAAGAGAATGTGGATGGCGGTGATCACTTAACACCAGGTTACCTATACGCTCGTTTGTCTTCCTTTTCCATAAAAAAAGACTATACGATCACCCAGTTAACCATTAACGACCGTTTTCAATAACCTATCTATCCTTAGTTTAATTTACTAGAGGCAGACAAATCTATCCTTTTACGCTTACTTACAATTCAATAAGTAATTGACAGATAGCATTGGACTATAACTATATTGGACCTAACTATGGATAGATAAGATCTTGTCATTGAACGGTGACAGCAATGTATACGTAAGTTAAACTAAGGATAGATAGGTTATTGAAAACGGCCGTTAGACAACTTTGGAGGTGTTCATTAATTAAGTATATAATATTCTAGCACCGGTTATGCGGTATTATCTAGTGATATTGCAACAAACGATATAATTACTGAAATAGATATTGACTGGGTATAAATGTTTAATCTTATAAATAATATCCATTAAATACTATTAAAATCGCCTATTAAAAGGTCGTCAAATATTTAATTAATTATAAATTAGATTTAAGAGGTAAATCTAATGTTAAATTTATTTGTAAATATCATTATTTCCTGTTGTATAGATAGGTATAGTTAACGTCATCGCGAGCGATGTGTGTTCGTGTGCGTGCATACTGCATTGCTCAAAATGGAGGTTAAATTACTGTCAATGTCAATTTTTTTCATAGCTATCAAAGTCTATCTAGACCTTATAAATGATCTAACGTTATAAGGCATTCATATATTATCTTATACATATATAAATTTCTCGTGTCCCGGTGTTTGTTACTAAACTCCTCTAAAACGGCTAAACCAATTTGTTTGAATTTGTGTGTGTATCGGGTAGGTCTGAGGATTGGCCAACATCATTTTTCATAACATTAAATGATAATGTCAACCCACCCCTAAATATTAATTATTATTTTTTGGACAATTTTATATATTTATTTATTATTTTGTTATGATTCAGCATAAAAAAATACATACAACTTCAAACTTTCACCTGTCTACGATCAACAACTATTGTTGTATCGCGTTTTTAATATTATACTATTCCATCCACAGATACACAATAGATTTGCAAGATGGCAATCGAATATAATGATTATTTTAATACGATTAATTTTGTACGATATATTTGGTAGGTCTGAGAATCGGTCGTCATTTATTTTTTATACTCCAATTATGAATTTTTTTACTAAGAAAAGGGAATTTGGAATCCTTATCATTAATGATGATTTTTTTTCGCAATATTCAATGTTTCCAGATCATCTTCTGTATCTGTACAATAATCCCAAAACCACCACAGAGCCGATCCTAAATATTCACACACACCATTACACATTTAAAGCCTTGTCAAACCTATGTTACCATGAACGAAGACGTCTGAATAAGTATCACACTAAAAAAACTCAATACCCTGAAAGGCTCGGCCCTAGAGAATCAAGGTGCGTGCAAAATTATTCAGAGTGGCTCAATGGTCAAATTTGAGGGCTCTTTTATGACACGAGTATCCATATTTTATGCGACATTCGAGCTATACAAATCAATCATACCCTTTCCTACTCAATATTCTGATGGCCCGTCGTAATTTTATATTGCCTCTGATATAAGAGAAGGGAATCTTAATTTTCTTTCGAGATGGCGACGCGACATCTTAGCTATATTTAAAGTTCACTCTTTATTTTTACACGCTTTATACTAGCTTCACCTCTATGTATATTTGTTTATCTACACCCATGCTTTAAATCCTCTATTAAAGATTCTGAAACAGTTAGCTTATTGCCAACATTAAAACACGCAATGTTCTAATAACCATTACATCATCCAAGAGTGTTGTAATGTTGTACTGAATTTCATAACAACACTCCTATGTTTTTTTTATCCCTTCATGCGCAAAGAGTTTCAACATACAGCCACATTCTTATTGCTCGATGCGTGGTATCTCTTGATATATCTCTTGGTATGAATTTCACAAAAAGAACATTTTCGTTTACGCGCGCTCCACACTCCCAGAACGTCGCGCGCCGTAAAAAAAAGTAGGTTATTCGAATCCCCGCCATTTTCCTTCGATATTTTTATTGTTTTGTTTACAAAAAATGAGCGATTCATTTTAAACGCGGCAAAAGAACATTATATTCGAGTGTGATAAATCCACATTCGTGTTTTAATACCCCTTATTACACAACAGTTGCATAAATAACTATTATAACCTACTCATTTAGGCGCGATATTGACCCACTTTAAACGGCCAGATTTCGTTCAAACATTAATTTGATAAAATTATTCCATTTTCAGTTTGCAAAATAAGATTTTACTAATTTATATAGTTTACATCTATCGTCGATAAAGCAGGAAATGATGTTAATTTTAAATTTCAACCATTACCTTTAACCGATTTATCTAATACTTGTAGTTTCCCGTTGCATTTGCAACTAAAGTTTTTATCTCAATACTGCCTGTCAGCTATTAAGTTGGCTTATGCTAATAGGATGTCGTTATCGACATCCTATTCTGCACGTACGCACTACAAAAACGGGAAGATATTAGCAGGATTAGGAAATTTTCGAAATTTTTTAATTTGTAAAATTATCATAATTTATTTATACTGAAGTTTCGCTTCCTTCACAGTCTAGCATCACTACACGGCTGAGAACGACTGAACAATAATGTATTACCCACGACCGTCTATTGACTTGAGAAATGTTCAGAATAATTAACGTTATAACCATTATCGAGTCGAAATTGTAACATATGACGACATTAAGTGAACTCTCCTGAACAATAAAGTTGAATAATTTACCATAGCCCCGTGGGGACCTATGTATGGTAGGTAGACATGCAATTGTTATTTAGGATTGAATGTCTACACGCGCTGCAATTGTAGGGTTACGTAGCATAATTGGACGAGTCTATTAGTAAACCTTTTGAAGTCACAACTCCTTTAGATTTAGCTTTATTTTGTGAACATTGAAGATTTTTACCAGTGGGAGGCTCCTTTGCACAGGATGCCGGCTAGATTGTTGGTACCACAACGGCGCCTATTCTGTAATGTGTAAACGTTACTTTGTTTCGGTCTGAAGGGCGCCGTAGCTAGTGAAGTTACTGGGCAAATGATACTTAACATCTTATGTCTCAAGGAGACGAGCGCAATCGTAGCGCCGCTCAGAATTTTTGGGTTTTCCAAGAATCCTGAGCGGCACTGCATTGTAATGGGCAGGGCGTATCAATTACCATCAGCTGAATGTCCTGTTCGTCTCGTCCCTTATTGTCATAAAAAGAAAGACTTAGGCTGAGATCGATAGAGGGTAGTTAGATTTTGCATAAACTTTGCTTACTTAAGTAAAACTAAGCCGAGTGTGATAAAACGCGAACTTGACATTTGCATTGGGCTATCTTAGCTTAAGCTCAGCAAAATTTCAGCTCTTAAATGATTATAAAAACGAAATCAAAGATTGTGCTGAACTTACATTCAGCAAAGTTTTACGTAAGTAAAGTATTTTAAAAAAAAAAATTGGCGTGGACCACCCTTAACATTTAGGGGAATGAAAAATAGATGTTGTCCGATTCTCAGACCTACCCAATATGCACTCAAAATTTCGGTCAAGCCGTTTCGAAGGAGTTTAACTACAAACACCGCGACATGAGAATTTTATATATTAGATAATCCAATATGTTTCGTCAATAATAACATGCAATGTATACAATTGGTATCAGTGTCAATGCAGCACAGTACATTATGATAAGTACTATTAGTTTTAAGATTTATATGTGGGTGCGCGTGGACCTTTGTTTTTTTTATGTAATAGGAGGACAAATGAGCGTACGTGTCACCTGTTCTTAAGTGATCACCGCTGCCCACAATCTCTTGCAACACCAAAGGAATCACAGGAGCGTTGCCGGCCTTTAAGGAAGGTGTACGCGCTTTTTTTGAAGGTACCCATGTCGTATCGTCCCGGAAACACCGCACAAGGAAGTTCATTCCACTCATATTCAGCTTTGTAGTACGTGGAAGAAAGCTCCTTGAAAACCACACATCCAGATGGTGGGGATGATATCCTAACTTGTGGCGTGTCGTGCGAAGATGGAATTTGGCGGCAGGAATCAGGTCAAACAGCTCTCCGGAACACTCCCCGTGATATATGCGGTAGAAGACACACAAAGAAGCGACGTCTCAATGCAACGCCAAGTGATCCAGCCGTTCACAGAGCACTGAGTTTTGTGTTTTTGTGAAATTAAAGTATTTTTATTGTAATGAGTAGGGTGTACCTCCCACTTAACATCTGATGACCGTTTTGCTCTTCTTAAATATATATTTTTTTTCTGTATGGTTTGTCTTTCCTTAAATTAATAACCAAAGAAATTTATGGAGTATATTAATTAATTTTCGACTACTTGTAATTTGTAATACTGTATAAATGCACACTTCGTTGAAGAACGGATCTATATATGTGGGTATATTGAGATGCACCTGTAGGTACGAATTATGCAAACAAGCAGTAAAACTTATCGCCCATTCAGTCAACGTCAAGTTTACGATGTTGTATCCTACGCCTAACTAAATCTTCTTTACATTATACGATAACTATAAAATATCAAAATACTATCTGCTAATCTACTTGTATTCTCAACATCTATCCGATTTTACTCGTATCTATTAAAAATTAATATTAAAAATCCGAAAATTTGTATTATAATCTAATAAAATTTATTGAAGTAGGCGTTACTTGCGGAAATCCATAATTATACCAATGATTTGAGTTTTCTTTAGTGTTAATTCCGCCAATATTTATCTTTAAACAATTCGACACGAGTTTCGCCTCTACACGAGGCATCCTCAGGACGTGCTGTCTCGCCAGTCTCGTGCCAGATTTGACTCAATCCGGCCAGAATCGTAGAATCTCAATAAAATTTGGCACAGAGAAAGATTATAATCAAGAATAGCATATAGGCTTTTGATCCTGAAAAAATGTTAAGGTCGTGTAAATCTTTAAATATCTTATCGAAGAAATGTTGGCATCAAATCGATAAAATATATACCGTAAGTCATAATAATAACAATCTTAAAATTCCTTCTGCAATCCGACGACAGTGAGTCAAATTTATTTCATTTATTTTCCTTAATCTGTGTTGAAGTTAATAAAGTGATAGCTTTAGAAATGTATTATCACAAAATCGTATCAGCCCATTCCATCAGAACCTTCATTCTTTCACTATTCTTTTGGTTATCCAAGATTATCTTTGGCTTAGTTTATTTATTTATTTATATATTTCGAAACAAACAGTCACATACATATTCAGGTTTACAAAGAAATGTTAGTACCGAATTAGACCTACTGTTTCCTTAAAATTAATATTTTATGACAATTAAGACTAAAGTACAGCAGAGAAAAATAAGTTATACAAAATAAAAATAAAAAGAGGCACTAGTACACACTTAGTGTTTGAATATCAAATTATTGCACCACTTGTCTTCTACCACATACATCACAGACAGAAAATCCTTTTGACTTCATTCCTAGTACCTAATTTCTCAGCTCAGAATAATAACCGTTTTCCTAAAACTGTAGGTCGTATCGTAGTCGTTCCGTGTAAAGCACACTTCGATTCAAAGACGATAACCGTTCGATAATTATCGGCAATACTAAGTTAACGATACCCATGAGTGTCGTACGACATGCACACGAGATGGAAACTTTAATACGCATGTAAATTCGCTTTTATTTGTCGTATCGAAATAGCCATTATGAGAATTGCTCTAGAATTTGATGTACCTTCGCTTTGCTACCGAAATACCTGATATTAATGAATACGTGTATCGGTGGTATTTGATGGTAGGCGTTCACTATTATATATATAATATGACCAAGACAAAATATACGCTCTGCACCCTGGTGTAGGCGTCAAGATGGTGCTCATGAGAATCTTGTTCAAGCACAATATTAACGGATCTTGATGATGGTAAGAACTAATAACAGTTGGTCGCGTGGTGAGGCCATGTATCGTAACATGGACGGATCAAAACAGATTGACTGCAATAATTTATTGAGCGATTATCATTATTATTATATTATATAAGAGATTTCCACGTATATATTAACTCATCACGATATCTCTGGAACCATAAGGCGTTTAGACTTGAAATTTGGTAGAAATATTCCTTTCGCCGAGTAGAGATCAGCTAAGAACGAATTTAAAGAAATTTCATCCGCAAGAATTTTTGTTTTATAACAGAACAACGTCTGTCGGGTCTGCTAGTTGTTAATACACTAGCTGAACCAACAGATGTTGTTCTGAGTACATAATAAATAAAAAACTGATTTTTTTATGAATTTGTCAATAATATTTTATTATAACATCAATAATTATTTCGTTAAATATGCTTCCTGATGTTATAAGGAATTTTTTTCACAGCAGAACTGTCAAACCGTCAATAAATTCTCAAAATTTCAATACTCAAATCAAAATTCTTAAAATATTATTGACATATTCTTCTCTAAAGAATTTGTCAATAATATTTTATAACATCAAGAATTAGTTCATAAAATATTCTTCCTGATGTTATGATGAAATTTTTTCACAGCAGAACTGTCAAACCGTGCGTCAAAAATCCTCTCACAGAAAATATGTCCATACAAAACAAATATTGGAAATAAAATAATTATGGGTCCCAAATCTGTGATATAAATCCCAATCCCAAATCTGCAATAAAAAGTATCCTATCTCTCAAGTTGGCCTAAGCTGCACTCCATGAAGTAATCGCCATCAGAATGCGTTCAGTAGTTTAGGTGTCCATCGCGGACGAACAACGTGTCATGTAATTTATATATATATTAAGATATATATATATATATATACGGCATATTCTAAGTTTTTGATTCAACTATTTTTTTATGACAATAAGTATGAGACGAGCAGGACGTTCAGCTGATGGTAATTGATACGCCCTGCCCATTACAATGCTGTGCCGCTCAGGAGTCTTGAAAGACCCAAAAAATCTGTAAAAATTGCGCTTGTCACCTTGAGACATAAGATCATTTGCCCAGTAATTTCACTAACTACGGGGCCCTTCAGACCGAAACACAATAATGCTTACACATAACTGCTTCACGGTACAAATAGGCGCCGTTGTGGTACCCATAATCTAGCCGGCATCCGGTGCATAGGAGTCTCCCACTGGTAAATAAAACTCCAACTGGTAACTAGATTTCATAATATAAAATGTCAACATTGAATTGCCCGAACATAGAGCAATAATATTTGACGTTTAAGAACAATGAGGCTAAATAAATATTAATTCACTAAAAGGCTAACAGTTGTTTTTGAACAAGACACCATACATATGAAAACAATGTTTAAGGTCCCACAAAAATTATGAAAAATAATCTTTATACTAAAAAGAATAAGGTTTAAATTTGACCGTTATATATCTACCGTGTCTCTTGTTTCAATTACATTGCAGTTTTTAAATAGATTATAACAAATTTTAACTTTATTGCCAAAGTGTAAAGTTGAATATCCCTTGTTGTTATATCGAAGGTGTACAGCAGGGGTGCGTAAAGCCGTAGGCCTATTTGTGTCGGTTTCACACTTACAACAATAGTGTCATGATTCGTGATCCCGGATTATCCCGGTACAAAACCGGGATTAGGTCGCGCTGCGGCAAACAAATGTCGGGATAACAAGCGATGAAACAAGTGCTCTGCTAATATCATACTGTTACACGAGTAATATTTACATAAGGCTAAGGTTTTTAAAGTGAAACTTTTATTACATCGTCTCAAACTTTTTCGTCTGTGTGTTGCATGTCGCGTGACGGTCGGGCGGCGCCAATAGTTCGCAGTTGACCGTGTAGTGTATAGACTATTACTCATTTGTGCCAGTGCTCCACGCTATTTTGTTTGTTTTTTAATGTATGTCGTACTCTCCCTGATTAAAAATATTGATTGAAATGTATTGGAAATCAGTCACCCCATGTAAACTGTATATCTATATATACATGAAAAAGAATTGAAAGTATTCAAATTTCATCATTTTTAATCCTTTTCAATCAATATTTTTAACCAGGGCTGAGACACAGAGTTCAATAAAAATATCAGTTGGACACTTAGTCTACTTTTATTATTTCCAATTATCATTCCAATTTTCCAAGTATAAAATTGAGATTGATAAAGCGATTTTTATACCCTTAATGGAATATTATTCCAAAAATTTTTAGTTTAATGTCTTTAATGTGAAAAAGAGTTTCACTTTTATCGTGGTTTCATAAAACCACACATACCTTTTTTTCTCATAGTATGTCGCGTAAAACAAGAACGTCATACTTACAGGTAAGGTTAGGTTATGTAAAAGAAAGAAAGAAAGCTCTCTTATTCACTCAGGTCAAAATTGCTTGTAAATGTCAAAGATTTTATCACCAATTCGGAAAAGTTGAGCTTTAAAGAGAAGAAGTTGCAAGATACTCTTTCTCACTCTTTTAATCTATATATCTATATATACTATGGTTACAGGATTTAATATTATTATCTATATATATAAAAATGAATTGTTGTTCGTTAGTCTCGCTAAAACTCGAGAACGGCTGGACCGATTTGGCTAATTTTGGTCTCGAATTATTTGTGGAAGTCCAGAGAAGGTTTAAAAGGTGAATAAATATGAAATGTTCGGAATAAAAAAAAACAACAATTTTGTTTTTCCTTTGATGTGTCCCCTGTCGTTCAGAAATCAAATTGAAAGAATAGTTTAAAATGAATAACTAATTAGAATCTTTGTATCTTTCTAACTTTCTCAGGAGGTAAGAAACAAACTTAATTTTAACTATAGTTGGTAGAATAACTACAGATGTTAACTATGATGGCAGTACAACGTTTGCAGGGTCAGCTAGTATGTTATAAAATACATGTAAAGTGAATAATGAAATAAATTGGTTTTAAAATGTTTAGTATTAACCCACATTCACTTTTATTAAGTTATTTATGTTTTTAACAATGCGAATAAAATGTAAAGATGAATAATTTAAATGTATACTTTGACAAAGTAGGTATTTTATATTGTCATCAGTTTTGCTCAATCTGTGATCATTTTATTTTGGTTGTTCAATAACCATCAACATTTTTTCTGTATTCGTTGAACGTCATCAGATGATTCAAATCATTATCAATCAAATTGGGTCGAGAGAAAGGAGACCTGCGGACCTTGCAAAAGATGGCGAGATGACCTAGACACCTACAGAGGTGATTGGTGGGTCTTTGCAGGGAACTGATAAGAATGGAGAAAAGTAGGGAAACTAATGATAAATGCTCACAAGAAACCGATAAATATGTCTTATTATAAACCTTATTTGTTCTGGCACTCATACTCAAAGCTCGTCCCCAATTCATGAAAGACAGCCCTTATCCATTCCATCCCCAAACAAGGCGAAAGATTTTATCCAAGCAACTGTTGCTGTTACCTCCCTGGTGTCCACACTAATGGAGAGCTGAGAGCATCATAAGCTTTTGGCATATCTAGAGGAACGCCAGTTGATCAATGACCGACAGTACCTAAGACTTTCACCATGGTCGTTTACCCTACATATAGATGGGTTGTGATATTGAAAGCAAGGGAGACGAATTAGCAGAAGCAGTTGTAGTGAAGAGCTACCTTGTGCAGTGTTATACCTGGTACTCTATGTGTCAGTTTACTTCTTAAATTCGTCTTCTATCATTTATGAGACGTACCATAAATTTGTTATTCATACGTTCAGCAGGACGAATCACAAAAAAATCATTAAAAAGCTTTTTCTGTATGATAGCTTCATAGTAAAATGACATTGACCGCACAAAAAGGATATGTCACTTTAGTGATGCAATAAATTATAGAACAATAGATGAAAACAACACACATAGAGATATATATATATCTATATAGGATACACTCGAAAAATTCAATTGGATATTGAGTACTCTAGTGTTGTAAAGTAGCTCAGGTAGCGCTGCTCATTTTACTGTATATCTAGAAAAGCAAATCAAAAGATTTAATAAATTTTACCAGTGGGAGGCTCCTGCATCCTGTGCAAAGCACAGGATGCCGGCTAGATTATGGGTACCACAACGGCGCCTATTTCTGCTGAGAAGCAGTAATGTGTACTACTGTGTCTCGGCTTGAAGGGCGCTAATGAAATTACTGGGCAAATGAGTCTTAACATCTTATGTCTCAAGGTGACGAGAACAATTGTAGTGCCGCTCAGAATTTTTGGGATTTTCCAATAATGGGTAGGGTGTATCAAATACTACTAGCTGAACGTCCTGCTCGTCTCGTCCCTTATTGTCATAAAAAAGAATAAAAAGTCAAATTGCGCTGTAATATCCATATCACAATTCACGCGCAGTTGCTGTTCTAGTCTCATATTGATAATAATTATGAAATAGCCTAGTGTTAAAAACTTACACTATTATTAACAAAAACTAATAAACAATTAAATCGCCCGAGAGGCCCAGTGACACCGTGCAATTAAACACCAGTTCGAATTTAAATGAAGCTGAGCGTGCCGTTGATTTGGAGCGTGCATTCCGGTGCGACGTGCGACGCGTTCCCGTCGACTGTCGACTACCGCTCGGGAGCTCGCTGCTATATTATGTCCGTGATTTATAGCATTGAATTCTCCCCGGTAATTAGTGCGTGCCTCTCCGCCCAGCTGGGATATGTACTAAATCGTTAATTTAATTTGACGTCGGACTAAACAATGCGATTCATAATGTCAGGATCGAGACAACGTAGGCTTGCGGTTGTGAGTTATTGCTACATAGTAGTTTATGATATACCTGTGATAAAATAGAAGATATATTGCTGTGGGGCAGCGCTGCCGATGTTAATACAATATTTGTGCTGCAGAAGAGGGCTGTTCGCGCTATTTATAACCTAGGCCCTAAGGAATCATTGAGAGCAAAATTCAAAGAAATTAACATCTTGACTGTTGCTTCTCAATATATTCTTGATAATGTAATGTATCTTCATAGGCACATAAGTGAATTTGCCAGAAACTGTAATAACCATAATGTTAACACCAGTAACAGACAAGCTTATAATGCCTACTACTCGACTGCTTTTACAACAGGATCCCAGAAAATCTTCAAAACAAAAGTATTACGTTATTCAAAATAATTTAAAAAAAATGATTGTGTGGTAAAGGTTACTATAACATAAATGACTTTCTTAATGATACCACAGATTGGGAATGGAGCGACCGCCCTCAGGCTATTAAATAATAAGTTTAATTGTACAATGTTACTTTGTTACTTTAATTGTAAAACATTAGCTGAAAAAGAATTGAGCGCATTATTCAGCCAGGAAGTTTTAGTAACGGTAAAGATATTGGATATAGTATTCAACAGAGTTTATCATGACCCACAAGCACCTTTAATTTTTATTTGAAGCGGAATGTCCTTTATGTAATCTAAAATTGTATTCACAACAAGTAGATCTGCCCAGTATTATTTTAATTTATATTAAATGTATGAAACTTTTACAGTAATATTGTTACGTTTTCTAAATACACTTATGATCACCGTTAATGATCAATAATGAAAACATTCAAAACAATTGTGTTTCACAAGTGTTTATAAATAATAATGGAAGCGGGATGGGACCGAGATCCTTGCTTCATCCAGGATTACCGGAGATTGAGTTTAATCGTACAACGGGGAGCATCCCATTAATAACCTCTCGTTAATTGAACTCCTAGTTGCTTGCTATATATCAAATATAGGAACAGGGATTAGGAGCCGCTCTCGTATAGCGATTGTCGTTTGATTAATTTGAGGTTAACTACGCGCTGTAGAACTGATCGGTATTGAGTAAGTTCAAAACATATTTTAAATTCAATCTAATGGATTTCGGTTCAATTGGAGAAACTATCATAAAAAATATAGTTAGTATAGTAAAGAATATATTTTAGAATCAAATTTTAACATATTGTGTCTATTATTTATGTTATAATAATAATAAATGTTTCTTTATTGAGGCAACAGATTATATTGTGTTAGTTACAGGCTTAAAAAACTATGTTACTATGTGACAATTTATACGATTACAAGTTGTGTTAGCGTTTTAAACTTTTAAGGCGTCGAATAAACAAAAAAAACGAACACACATTGGTATGTTGTGTGCCAGGATCGAAGCAGTGGAACCGTTGTGATAGTCATTATTTCTACGTATTGCTAATGTATTTAGACTTAATCGAACCCACGACCCGCCGTATGAGTGTAACACGTATGGTATAGAGTTCAAATTGTCTGGTATAAAGATGCGATATTATATATGCGAAAACTGCGATGCTACATTATTGGATATTGGCTCGTGTCACAAAAAATCCGTCGGACGCTTAGTATGATTGCGCCCAGGTGTTTACATGTTGAGTGTATTGCAAGAGAGAATAAGCCGCTAAAATGCTGCTAGCTAATATTATATTATATAAGAAATCTCAAACATTGAGGCTTTAATAAGACGGTCACGGCAACCACACCTCCGTAGTCTGTCCTACCTAAACACATACATATTACCTAAATGTGTTACATTTGCATATGCATATGGTAGGCGGAATTGGGAGTATTTATTGCCAGACACACAAAATGGTTTGCCAGCAAAATTTTTGGAAAGTTTTGAGAAAAAACCGGAAAAGGGAAAGTATATATTAAACAAACAATTTTTAATGTAATTATGTGTATTATAAAGCGTGTTTATATAATTAATATAAGAATTTAATATAATAATGTAAGTAATTAGGAGCGATCTCGTCCCCACGGATAGGTTTATCCACATTTAAGGTCACCCACAAGAAACCATTTAAAACCTTAAATGGTTTCTTGTGGGTGACCTTATATTATGTATTTTCTCTGTAAAACTTTTTATTGTGAACAATAAAGAAAAAAAAAATCCTGTAAAAAAATACCATAATCAAAGTAGGATTTTAAGATCATGACACATGAAAATGTACAAAAGAATCCTAAGGTAGATCTTAAACATGCAACGTTACAGTTTATCTAATTCGTGCTTCTAGTTCGTTTCTGATCATATTTTCAACAAATATCAGCATTATATCTTATATCTTCCCAAACACCAGTTTTCATGATATTATTCCAAAAATATTAAGTTCAAATTTAACACATGTAACAAACTTAATAATATGGTTTGGAAATAGAGGAGACATGAACAGACGTGACCTTATCAAATATGTTGAGACACTATGTTCACTAAATATTAATAAAATTGTAATGTTTACATTCCCGTACAGCAAATGCCTACCACAAGCTGAAAACGAACTTAGATATAATTTAAATTTAACATTACATACTATTTTAAATAATAATAAACTAATTCACCTGATCGACACCAACAATTATGTTAAAAATAATTTATATTTGAGAAAAGGTAGTTACGACCTCTCAGACTTTTATAAACGACAAGTAGCTGTGTCACTGTCTTACTACTTTAGTATAACAGCCAGGAATTTGGCTAACCAGAAAATGCACACTATTTGTTCTGAAGTGATTCGTGACAATCTCACATTGGAAGCTATTCCAAGTGATTTAAATTAGTTTATAAGACAACAGAGGATGTCTCTAGCATTAATAAGCTACAAAATAAATTATTTAAGACAATAGTATTATCCTCTAGCAACATCAAAACAAATAATTTATTTTTGAACAGCAATGATATTGATATTTTATGTATTACTGAACATTGGCGAAGAGATTATGAATAAATGTTTAATTTTAGCAATCACATAGTTGGAAGCTCGTTTAGTAGACCAACTTTATTCATGGTGGTTCCTTGATTATAGTCAACAAACAATTTCAGTGCAAAAATCGTATAGATATCGAAGCATTATCTGTTGAGCGTGTAGTGGAAATATCTGCAATAGAGATAAAAAAATAATAATTGTATGTGTATATAGACCGCCGCTGGCAAATTTTGAAATATTTGAAAAAACTATGGAATATGTGTTATCGAAACTATCTCAATCGACAAAGAAATTAGTTGTATGTGGCGACTTTAATGTTAATATTATAAATAACTGCTGCTTAAGTGTGCGATTGCTGAATCTGTTCAAATTATTTAATCTATCGCATTTGTTTGCGGAGCCTACTAGAATATCTGCGACTAGCGCCACGTGTATTGACAATATATTCACTGACATTATTCCAATAAATAAATGTATTATTAGTAAATTAGACTCAGACCATTTTGGTCAACTAATAAAAATTAAAGACATCAGATCTTTTCTGAAAAAACAAGTTAAATGTACTCCTGTAACAAATTATCGTTTAAATCAATTGAAAAATTGCCTCAGTTCCAATTCTCTATTCCTACCTCAACTTAATTTAGATGCCAATGCAATGTACAACATATTTTTTGAATCATTTACTAAACTGTTTAAGTCTATTTTCATTTCAAAATCATTTATTCCAAAAAATACTTTATCTTTTAATGACTGGGCTTCCGTCGATTAACACAAACGTAGACAAACATTGTATAACTTATATGGAGAGAGGCGATTTAATACAAGTGCAAAATTTAAAAATTATGTAAGGTTATATTCTCAAGAATTCAAGAACGATTGTAAATTAGCTTAAGTCTCACAACATAAGTTTAAAGATTAAAAATAGCAATGACAAAATAAAAACAACTTGAAAAATTATAAATGAGGAGATCGGTAAAACTAATAAGAGAAATAATGAATTCTTTTTTTTTTATGGAATAGGAGGACAAACGAGCGTACGGGTCACCTGTTGTTAAGTGATCACCGCCGCCCACAATCTCTTGCAACACCAGAGGAATCACAGGAGCGTTGCCGGCCTTTCAATTAAAGATTGGTAACAAAAACATAAAAACAGATTCTGAAATTGCAGATACATTTGAAAAGTTTTTTACTGATATACCGGTCTCTCCGACAAAATATCTAAATTCCTCACCTATATCTGCAATGAAACTGCAGTATCTTTATGTAATACAAACTTTAAATTTAAGCATGTTGATCACATAGAGATTATTAAAACGTTTAGACTAATTAGCGTTAAGAAAACTAAAGATCTCTGGGGAATCTCTGTTAACGTAGTGAAATCTGTAATAGAAATTGTAGCCAAAGACTTAGCTTTTATTTTCAATAAATGTGTAGATTGCGGTATATTTCCAAACCAAATGAAACAGAGCAAGATCACTCCTCTATTTAAGTCGGGAGATAAAGCTGACCCCACCAATTTTAGACCCATATCAGTACTACCAACCTTTAACAAGATTTTCGAAAAAAATATGTTAACGTAATTAATTAACCATTTTTACAATAATAACCTCATGCATAATAAACAATATGGTTTTACTAAAGGTCTTTCAACCACAGATGCTAGTATCGAGTTAATAAGAAATATTTTGGATGCTTTGGAGGATTCATATGATGCGTTAGGAGTGTTTTGTGATTTATCCAAGGCATTCGACTGCGTCTATCATGAAACCTTACTTCAAAAATTTCACCACTATGGGGTTAGAGATGTTTCACTAGATTTAATAAAATCATACTTGTATAATAGGATTCCAAGAGTAGACATTAATGGAAAAAGATCAACTGGCTCTATCATATCGATGGGTGTACCGCAGGGCTAAATCTTGGGTCCTTTTTTGTTCCTGGTTTACGTCAATGATTTACCATACCTTATTCAAAATAAACATGATACTATACTGTTTGCTGACGATACATCTTTGTTATTTAAAATAAAACGCCAGCAAAAAACTTTCTGTCAGGTTGATGATGACATTGTTGAAGTAGTAAATTGGTTTTATGTTAATAACTTACTTTTAAACGAAAGGAAAACAAAATGTGTAAGGTTTACACTTCCAAATATAAAGCACCAATGAACACCTATAAAAATTAATAATGATAAACTTGATGTAGTAGAAACGACAACATTCCTAGGCATTACATTAGACTTTAAGCTACAATGGGGTGCTCACATAAAGAACTTATGTAATCGACTTAGCTCTGCATTATTTGCGATAAAAAAAATTTGGCAGCTGACAGATGTTGAAACGGCTAGACTTGTATATTTCAGCTTTCATAGTGTCATGTCTTACGGAATTATATTGTGGGGTATGGCTGCAGATATTGAAAACATATTTGTGCTGCAGAAAAGAGCAATTCGAGCAGTCTATAAAATGCGTTCAAGGGATTCATTGTGAGAAAAGTTTAGTGAAGTAAATATTATGACAGTACACTGCCAGTACATATACGAGAACCTCCTATACGCCCATAAAAATATTAGCCAATTTAAAAAGAATAGTGATGTACACATTGTCAATACTCGAAACAAACATAAACTCGCAATTCCATCTACTAGGCTCCGTAAAATTGCTAAATCTTTTAAAGTAGATTGTCTTATATTTTATAATAAACTCCCAAATGAAATTAAAATCTTACCTATTAAATATATAAATTTAAATGTATCGTAAAAAATAAATTAACATCTAAGGCCTATTATAATGTGAAAGATTATTTGAATGATAAAGAAAGTTGGAGTTAATGTTCTATATTTTGTTAATGAATATTGTTATACTCATTTGAATGCTATTGTAAAATTTTGTACTTCATCCTGACTTGCACTAAATAACTTATAAAGTTTTACAGTGAATAAAGATTTTTTGACTTTGACTTTGATAGGCTGTGTATGTCAGCTACTCGTGTTTTCCCTTGGAACTTATGTAAAATATGGAAATTTGTAATTTTAAGTAAGTAAGTCTAAAAAATATAATAAATAAAACATGTTTAAAGTGTAAATTTTCTTTAAGAACATAATATATTTGTATCACCTTTATTTTTACTTATAAAACAGTCAAAGTTAACTTCATTTCGGATATTATTAATTGATTAGTAAATACTTCCTATGGTGTTGGAGCACAAAGTTCACTAGAGTTTTTTAAGATGAGTAAATAGCTGTTAATATTCCTGGAAGTAAATAAATAGATTGTAAGCTGTTACCACTGCAAACAGTCTCATGAAATAGCAGTGACATTTTAAGAAATTCGTGTCGTTTGAAAAGCTTTTATGCTTTTTACGTGTTTAAGTACAGACGGTCGTTCGCTAATGTTATGGTGTTTTTATCTATTCTTGTAATATATTTGTATTAATATAAGTAACTCAATCTAAACAAATATTGTTAAATATGAATATATCAATATAAAGATTTTGTACATTCGGAAGAAACTTCTTACGCTGAGTCGAATCAGCTCCCGGCTACAACAGATTTGATGCGCCATTTTAGGCACTTCATGAGCAGAACTCGTGGAATAAATCATTATGTCGTAGTGTATTGGATTAAGATTTTCCACCGCGGAAGGCTTCATCTCGCGAAGTGTCAGCCATGTTCCTTTATCGATGCAGAATTTCCCCCGAGATGTATCGGTATCCTGATCACTTTCTGTACTATCGTGAAATAGTGGGGTTTTCGTCGGCAAAGGGGTAGATTGATAAAACCGTTTTATGTACGCTGCCATCCTATAGTAAATAATATGTTACGGATAAAGCTAAAAGTTTAAGTAAGCTCAGGTTAACCCGGTTATAACTAGTATTACCAAAGAATTTTGGGTTTAGTCCGAAAATTTAAGCAACATTAATTTGTATTCGGAGTTTATCAGTATCCATCTAGGTAGGTACCTACAACACTGGCTGGATAATATTGGATTAGATAATATAAGTTGGTAGTACGCGGGTAACACTGAAAATGTTTAGAACTGGCCAGTTTTTTTGGATTTCAATTTTAGAAATTTTCGATCAATGATTTGTTATGACTTCGTTGTGGGCTTACTCAACAACAAAGATATGATAGACTGCGATAAGCATTTCTTAATAAAGCCCCATCTCGTGCCACTATTTACAACTGGTTTAACGAGTTTAAGCGTGGACGTAGCAATCTCAATGATGATCCGCGTGAGGGAGCGCGTCCTTTAACAGCGACTACTGAAGATAACATCAGTGCTGTGCGACGCATGATAGAGGACGATAAGAGAGTGACCTATCTGCAGATACGTGCAAGCCTAGGTATTGATATGAGTCAAGTTTATAAAATATTACACGAACATTTAGACGTTAGGAAGCTTTGTACCAGATGGTTTCCCCATATTTTAACCGACGACCAGAAATACCTTCGCATGGACTGGTGTCTGATATGTTTGATAAATTCAACGGCGGTGACTCAAATGCTGTATTTGACATCGTCACAGATGATGAAAGCTGGATATATTGCTACGAATCCAAAACCAAATAAAAATCAGCTCAGTGGGTGTATCCTTTCGAGGATCGGCCATCTAAGGTAAAGAAAGGAAGAAGTCAAGGAAAAAAGATGATTGCCTCATTCTCTGGTCGGAAAGGTCATTTCGCGACAGTTGTGCTAGAAGATGGAAGGACAGTTACTGCAGACTGGTATGTCAATCGCTGTTTGCCTGTTGTCTCGACAGCAGCGCCCTCGAAGTAGGATCCTCCTTCACCACGCCAATGCTTCAGCGCACTCCGCAAAACGGACTGTTGAATATTTACATTTTCTTTTTTGACTTACTCGTGTAAGGCATTGGCTACTTGACGTTTGAGTATGTTTGTTGCATCACTTTACGTATTATATTGTAATTGAAATGATTTCTAAAACGATGAAAACGTAAATCTTGATTTAAAAAGAGTGGCAATGAGTTTCTTGCTACTTCTTCTCATTAGCGCGACCCTTTACGAAGTAACGGGAGATTCAATAAGATTTTTTTTTTGACATTCATAAGTGTCATTTCCGTGACGTACATGAATAAAGTGATTTGGATTTGATTTGATTTGATTAGTACACCCTTTGTAAAAGCGATACATGAAAATTAATTCTAATTGTTATTTCAGTCATCATCGTTGAACACAAAATTAACAAACGGAACGTTACGTTCTATAACAAACGGACGAACGTGGAGCAACCGACACTACACCGAGTTTTCAAACACTAATTATATTTTTTAAGTGAGTCGTTAAAATGATGGTAAGTGATTCGCCCTACAGATAAAAATAGTGGATCGATTAAAACGCTTGCAATGCCAACAATCGGGGGTGAAATTCATAGAAATATTATTTTTACTGAGCAAAAAATATTTATCGTGCAGACTAATACATAGATAGCATACTCTTGAAAACCCAAATTTCATTTTCATTTCAAAATTGCTCTATGATCTGACACTTAAATAAGGCATTAAAAAAAACATAAAAAAGCCTTAGCCGTAGAATATTATTTTTAAATATAGATTTTTTATACAGTATAATATTACAATGAAAACCAGTGGACTTTAGCTCGCTATTAAATATATTCATGTTTTTTGTATAATTTATTTTAGTACTAATTAAACACAACATCAGAAATACGTATCGATTTCCTTTCTTCGGAAAAGGAGGAGAAACGAGCGCACGGAGCACCTGGTGTTAAGTGATCACATAGGACTCACACGAGCGTTGCCGGCTTTTAAGAAAGGTGTACACGCTTTTTTTTTGAAGATACCCATGTCGTATAGACCCGGAAACATTTCACAAAGTTCATTCCACAGCTTTCGTGCTGTTCTGTTGCACGCGGTTGTGCGGTGTGCACAAGAAAGCTCATTTCACAGCTTTGTAGTACGTGGAAGAAAGCTCCTTGAAAACCGCGCTGTGAGGACCGCCACACATCCAGATGGTGGGATGATATCCTAATTTGTGGTGTGTCGAGCGAAGGTGTTATTTGGCGGTAGGAATCAGGCGAAACAGCTCTTCGGAACACTCCCCGTGATAAATGCGATAGAAGACACACAATGAAGCGACGTATATACGCAACGTTTCTTCATGTAGACTAACAAATAAACATTACAGGCGCTGCTAATAAAAACCTCCATTCAATTCATTTCATAACATCACATCTATGATCTTGGTTACTGAAACCCGTGACAAAGAAAAACGGACACTTCAGCCACATAAAACCTATTTGAAACGTCGCTAGAATCAAGTGGCAGCCCGGAGATAATGTAACCGGAGCAGAAACGATTTGTTCAGACGTCACCGACGACACGATATTGTGCGGAAGACTGATGGTGTCCTCGTACTACCCCCTTTAATAAAATATTCAACACGTAACAGACATAACTCTTGTAACTATGCTTACGTGCTGTAATTGTTTCAGCGGCGACAAACTGTTCAGTTTAAAAAAATGTTCGAACAAAAACGAATTAGAGGCAACGACCCTGCCGTCTTTCATCTTGAATATAACTGAGGTTATAAATGTAGGAATTAACTTTCATTATCTGTTTCTTAAATATTTGGCCGTCACTACGCACTCAAGCAAAAAATCAGTGTGCTTAAAAGTATTCGGTACATACTGAAATTATTTTCACGTTGTAGGTATTTAGTGACTGTAGTGCTATCTCGGTGTTGCCCAAACGTGCGAACGGAAGAAATTCAGACCGTTGGTAATTTCAGTAAGTATGTGTTTTTGTGAAATCGGCAGTTTGCGAAAAAAATTCATTTCAGGTGAAAAGTTATGTAAGTAGTAAATCCTATTAGAATATTTTGATTTTAAAGTTATTGACTTGAACAGAATACAAAAGATTGTATATTGGACGATTGGTTTGTTAGTATTTTTTCCTTCTATTTCCACTATTTCTGTAAAAAAAACCCTGTGCGTATGTTCCTAATTTTGTGGTGACTACCTATAACTTTTAAGGTTCTTTTGAAATTAAATTAAAAAGTTCAACACACAGGCGTAATCTTCTATTATTTTAATTACTTACTTCATTAAAATATGTCCGTACTGCTCTGTCTATATCCATTATGTAAATATAGCAGTACGATAGAGTACTTACGACAAGACAACAGTGTATTTAATATAACTATTTTTTTTTATTGAAGTAGGCGTTACTTTGCGGAAATCCATAATCATACAAATGATTTAAGTTTGCCGGCAACGCTCCTGTGATTCCTCCGGTGTTGCAAGAGATTATGGGCGGCGGTGATCACTTAACACCAGTTGACCCGTAAGCTCGTTTGTCCTCCTATTCCATAAAAAAAAAGATTTAAGTTTTCTTTAGTGTTAATTCCGCCAATATTTGTTTTTAAACAATTCGACACGTGTTTCGCCTCTACACGAGGCATCCTCAGGACGTGTTGTCTCGCCAAAATCTGGCACGAGACAATTTGGTGTCACGTGCCAGATTTTGGCGAAAAAAAACTTAAATTAAACCACAAAGAAAACTTAAATCATTTGTATAACTCAGTCTTCTCTAAAGTGTCTAAATTAATATAACTCTGGTAATTTATTTGTTTCACTGATCGCGCAACCTTAGGCCCATATTCCAGATGGTCTCTATAGGTTGGTACGTAATTCGAGATCGGTGTGTTATGTCACTGTCTTTTTAATTGAGCTTAAAAGAAACAAAATACACTTGATTACGGATCACATATTGAAACAAGTTTTCGTCACGTCAACTCGAGCTGACTTTTCCAAAACGAGCGGTACATAAACGAGGGTGGCAGCCCAGTCTCATTCATTACCCACACAGTAAAGTCCTTAGTGCACCTAAAGAGGTTTTCAGTTCAAAAACTATAAGAAATAACAAATATTCATGTTTTTAGATCTGCTGTGATAGCTAATTAGTCATAAAGTTTTATGATTGGGAGTTTTCAATAGAAAGTATATTAAAATAAGTCGTCGATGGTGCAATAGTTATATCCGGTGATTCCCTGGTTGATACGAAATGTTGAATCATATAGTGACTTGTATTCATTACATTTTCGCATCTTCTTATTTCAATTAATATTTTAACATTATCATAACAGATTTCCTAGCGTAGAATATAATATATCGGTGCCGGCCTTTTACTAAATCATAGTAGTACCAAGTCATAGTCTTATAGTCCTGGTCACCTGTTGTTAAGTGATCACCGCCACCCACATTCTCTTGCTACACCAGAGGAATCACACGAGCGTTGCCGGCCTTTAAGGAACGTGTACGCGCTTTTTTATGACAATAAGGGACGAGATGAGCAGGACGTTCAGCTGTTGGTGTTTTATAGATCCTGTCCATTACAATGCAGTGCCACTCAGAATTCTTGAAAAACCCAAAAATTCTTAGCTATACTACAATTGCGCTCACCACCTTGAGACATTAGATGTTAAGTCTCATTTGCCCAGTAATTTTACTCGTTACGGCGCCCTTCAGACTGAAACGCAAGAATTCTTACACATTACTGCTTCACTGCAGAGAAAGGCGCCGTTGTGGTATCCATAATCTAGCCGGCATCTTGTGCAAAGGAGCCTCCCACTGGTAAATGGATGCACTGTGGAAAGGAATTGGGTCTAACGGATCTAAGGAATACTCCCCTCATAAATGGGATTGACGTCTTCAAGCAACGCAAAATGATCTTGCCGTTCACAGAGCTACGTTCAAATCGATCGAGCTGATACTGGGGTTCTCCAGACCAGAGATGACAGCAATACTCCATATGTGGCCCGACCTGCGCTTTGTAGAGCGCTAGATTGTGGGCCAGCTTGAAGTAATGCCGGTATGTATAAGTATTTATAATGTCATGTCAGCATGATATTTTGTAGTAGGCGATATTGTGTTAAAAAGCGATTGTATCGTTGAAGAAGGTTTAGACTGGATTTTAATATGGATTCACGTCATTATTTATTCGTTTATAATCTATACATGGAAAATAGGTAAACATTTAAAATTCGTTGAAGTAAATTATATATCTTCAGGTCGAAAAAGCTTTGACCTTTGACGGAGCTGGAAGAAAATAACTCAAGATTTCAGCAGTCATGTCTCAAAATCATTAATTGTCATTCACCCTTCCAGATGTCTTGAGGGGCCAGTTAATTTTAATGTTTGATTAATTTACTACTATATAAATGAATACTTCGTAGAGGTTTATGTATCTTTGCAAAACTCATTCTCATAGCGTTCTCTAGCCTCTTAATCAAACATATTATAAAATACGCGTGAGTTTAACTTTATTATACCGAATCAGCACAATAATTAAGGATATTCCCATTAAGTTCAGAAGAAACTTTAATTTCAGCCGAATTACGAAAGCATAATTTTTCATAATGACAAAAGTAATTCTTCATGAATCAGGATCTATCTAGTTTAGCATTAACTTCTGTTACAAATAAAAAAGCATGTATAATATTTTATGACGTGATGTAACCTTAATAAAACTAATCATGATAAATGCGGTACACACAATGAAGCGACGTCTCTACGCAACGCCAAGTGATCTAGCCGTTCACAGAGCTCTGGGTCCCCGACAATTCGAGCTGCTCTGCGTTGCACGCCGTCAAATGGATCGAGCTGATACCTACTCGGGTAAGCCAGACCAGAGATGAAAGCAATACTCCATGTGTAAAGCAGGCGAAAGCATGTGAAAGCAATACTACAAAGCGCTAGAATGTGGGCCGGCTTGAAGTATTGCCGTGCTCTATTGATGACGCCCAGCTTCTTCGAAGCCAATTTGGCTTTGCCCTCCAGATGGCCACGGAATTGGCAATCGCTCGAGATTTCGAGACCCAGTATTCCGATACTAGGCGAGGCTTTAAGGGAAGTGTTATCGAAGAGCAGTGATACGACAAATGGGATTTTTAAAGTAGTTAACGCGCAAACTTGAGTCTTCTGGGGTTTATTGGACAGGGTTCAATTTACCCCATTCCGCGACCCTCTCAAGAGAGGACTCGATAAAAGACACAAGTTTCTCCCGGCACTGGTCGACGATTTCCTGAGAGAGACCTGCAAGGCCCGTGTATACGGCATCACCTCAACTGCTTCTATCTTTTGTGTTTCTCGAGCTCGTATCGTCCACGTTTCCACCTCATAGGATTAGCGCATATAAAACGCTTCTTTGTGACATTGGTAATACAAATACAAATATTTATTTATAACAACAAAATACAAAATATACAATCAGTGTTGGGGTCTCCTTTGAAGCAAAGAGTTGACTGTAGTAGGAGGCCCCGCTCTTCCATAGCAAAAACATAGTAAAAAGATGTAATAATAAACAAGTTGACCTTAACACAGATATAATTAATTAACTAAGGGAAAGAAAACTACTAACAATAATAACATAATATAAACTGATTTATTTGTAATCTTAACTTAATGTGCTGTGTGTGTGTGTGGATGTATTTGTTGTGTATTTCATACTGTATACTTGCAAACGTTGTTTTGGTGTGGGGTACATGAGCAACAGTGTGTTTAATTCTCTTATTTAGTAATGTATTATTGTAAGGAATAGTTTTATGTATTTTTATTACCGTATGTACTATACACAACTTTCTAACTGTCAATAAGTTACTGTCAGAATAGAGGCTATGCGTGGGATGACGCCTAATTCCCTATTCCAGATGTTACTGAATCAGATCATGGCGTCTACAGCAATACCAATACCTATACAGAAAATCTGCTTTTACATACCAAGTTATAGATTCAAACATCAAAGTTATCGCTATTTAACTATAATTTACTTCGTAATTCATTCGTCATACGTTGGTTAATGTTAGAATAAGCGTTTATAAATAAGAGTTTCTGAAAAGTGTGCAATACTAAATAAAGATTGACATACATTTTGTATTCCCTGAACAGATATTGGACACAAGCACAACTATGTTTCATGCCGATCAGTAGCGACCGCGCCGAATGTATTTTTACCGATATGACATTTCAAGCGCACACGGAGTTTGATATAGCAGATATGTCCTCGAATATCTTTAATTTGGTCTAGCTTTATTTCTGCAAATGATAGGTTTTAATTTTGATTTTAAATGTGCGTAAGACAATATATTAAAACGGAAGATATTAAAGTTATATAATTTAGAATTACTTGTATCTAAAGGATCGACAATGCGAAGAACTCGAAGTGCAAGTGCATTGAAGGATAGGCTAGTGACTATACTTAATGTAATGTTTACATGTTTAAAGAAAGAAAGCCGAGAAAATTCAGCAAATCATAAACTTAAACTCGTTTTCATAGTTTAAAAAACCGGTAGGTACTCTGTAGTTGCACATTTAACGACTTGTTAGTAAAATTCCAAGACACACACACATCCAGATTATCATGAAATTCTTTCACAATTGTCAATTAATCTAATTCTAGTTAAGATTACTGCTATTTTTGGAATCGTCGTCCTCAAGCCGCGGCTCCACTCTCGCCTCCTCGCGTATCGTGTGCGACTCAAGCACATCTCACCTATAACTATATAACAACAATAACAATAATCATAACGAGAATAAGATTAATTAATTAGATTGTCTAAGAATACGCAATTATTTTTATACTTTTTAGTGCATATTATATCTATTGTTTTGGAATAGTGTTTTTGTAGTCGGTTGTTTTTATGTTATTTTATTTTTAGATTTTTAGTGAATCTGATGTACACTAACTAATAATATGTCTAAATATGTGTAGATCTACTTAATTTTGCTATGTTGCAATGAACATAAGGGCATTGCGAATTGATTACAGACAGTTAGAAATTTTGCAACAGATCGCACCCATTAGTGTAAAACGTTAAAGAGTTTCATTGATCATCTTATTCGACTACGACAATTACTTGACCATAACGACGATACGGTGGGTGACTCAAATATCCGGATAGCATAAAAAAGATTCGGCCGAGTATCGTTTATTTGCTCTTAAGAATTGAAGAGTTATGTAACTTTGCCAAACTCTCACCAAACTATCTTTGAAGTATATCCTTTACAGTAAAAAAGAATCATTGAAATCGGTTGGCGCGATATTGAGTTATTCGTAAATTTGTCGCGCGCAAATTAGCAAATTACGCAATACAGCAAAATTTAAGACTTTTATAGTTTTCTCATGAATTCCATCATCAGATCTGGACCAAATTACAATGGGACCACACGAGAAAAACCAACTTTTAAATAAATAAGATAAAATTGAATGATCAAAATCGGTTCACCCAGTCTGAGGTAGCAAACATAAAAAAAATACGGACGAATTGAGAATCTCCTCCTTTTTAGAAGTCGGTTAAAAATAACGGAATCACATTGAATATTCATATCGATTTACAATCCTCTCTTTAACATCGTTGTAAAAATATTATTTGACCGCTTATTGAAACCTACCAAAAGTAAAAGTGTTAATAGAACATGACGAATAGCTTAAGATTATCTTCGAACATATCCTTAGAAACTACTTTCATGCACAAAGCCACAAAGTACCACATTAAATATTGACAAAATAAATATGCAGTATGCTCACCGTTGTCGATCTTCAATAACCGTCGGAGGACCGGTACGATCACAAACGGTTTCCCACAAATAAATAAATGTATCACGTTACAATATGCGGTAGAAAATTGAAATAAAATTATTGCGTTCGACTATCGTTTCAAAGTTATGTAACTGTTATTTATCTCGGAATTGACTGTCAGTAAGTTACTGGGCGGAGTTAGTCACCTTTTTGCTTTTAATAGTGATTTTCATTATTAAAACACTAGAATTAAGGAATTGCTTGTAACTAATTCTAGTTGGCTTCATAAGATAAATAATAGCTTTAAGGTTAAATGTATACACTTTTATAATAAAGTCCCAGCCACTGTTCAGGCACCTATAAATAGATTTAAATGTTTTATTAAACAAAGGCTCTGTCGTCAATCCTACTACTACACAGCTGAATATCTTTGTGATCCGACAGCCTGGGACTAGATTGTGATTATTTTATAGCAATAGCATTGACAGTACAATATTGTATATTTGATTAAAAAGAGCGCAAAAAATGCTGGGAAAGTGTCTTGCGTCGCTTCTTCTCTCTTAGAGCGCCAATTGTTTCCAAAGCGGTAGTAGTGTCTAGTATATTAGAAATGACATCAAAAATAATTCTAAAGGAATCAATTTTGAGAAAAAAAATGCCTTTTATGCCTAGGCGTATCGTTCATTCCATAACTAGTTATGGAATTCTTATATATTATAACTAGTTATGGAATGAACGATTTTATAAAAGGACGCAACATGTGGTGGCTGGATGATCCTGTCTTCCGAAACTTAGTTATTATTTAATATTAAGGATAATTTATATATTTATAGTTTTATAAATTATAAAATCAAATGTTGTGAGTTTTCTTAAGTGTAAATTCTGCTAAAATTCGATAATTAATTATTTTGAAGAAGTGTTTCGCCTCTACACGAGGCATCCTCAGGAGATTTTGAATCGCCAGTCTCGTGCCAGAATTTGGCGAGAGATGACTTGAGGATGTCTCGTGTAGAGACGAAACACGCGTCGAATTGATTGAGGAACAAATCTTAGTTTTATATAAATTTTTAAAATCCCAGATAAAATTCTCGCATAATTTTCTCTTACTTATTTAAAGTGTGTGTGAATGAATGCATTACTACTGTATTTAATAACTCTTGTGTTTTTATTTATCACTAGCTGACCCGGCAAACGTTGTTTTGCCATATAAAGTATAATTCACGCGATAGTTTTATAAGTAATAAAATATTGCCTATATTATAGCCTGTACATCATTTTGTTCTATTGTCAATAGTTTTTACAGCGCACGCAAAAATTGGTTTTCGATTTTACACCTTGTGTTACAAAATAGCAATTTTATTACGGATCCCTAATTTAAAAAAAAAACATAGCCTATAGCCTTCTTCGATAAATGGACTACCCAACACTGAAAGAATCATTCAAATCGGACCAGTAGTACCAGAGATTAGCGCGTTCAAACAAACAAACAAACAAACAAACACTGCAGGTTTATAATATTAGTATAGATTTACATTTTTTTACTTACTCATGTAGGGCATTGAGTATTTGACATTTGAGTACCCTTATTTTTTTATGGAATAGTAGGAAAATCTTATCGTAAATGATAATGTCAACTATTGATTTGTAGCTTATAATTACAGTCAAGTGAGATTATCATCTCCCAGGAATAAACACATAAAATCTCTGTAAATAGTTAAAATAAAAAAATCCTAGTAACTAACGTATTCAAGCTATTCATAGTAGTTACAAAAACACGTAACAACTTTCAAGATTCACATTTCATGTCACCTTTTTCAATTCTCCAATGTAGTTAGTATCCATTTATAATTATTCGAAGCACAGAACCGCACCTCGTATCAACTGATTAATTTAATTAAAAAAGCTAACTCTTTCGTTAGCATCGTCGCGGGACATCGAGTGGCGTGTTTACCGGGCTAAAAAATCTACGTAAGCCCGGTTTCACCATTTCCAATAAGCTAGGCAGTTAGCTAACCGAATAAGATTATTATTTATTTTAAACAATATCTACCACTAGTTAGTCGCAGAAAATTCAGTAAGTACTTAAACACCGTATTTATAATAGTAATAAACATAAGTGTTTTCATATAACGTAAAAGTGAGAATCTGAGGCGCGCACACATACTAATGAGACACGCGTACTGATGAAATAACAAAAGCAAATTCTATTATGAATAACAACGAAAAAATTTAAAATAGCCCATCTTTTTGATTTGCTGTAGTGAAAACAGTGTAATGTTGTGCAGTAAACAGTCAAAGTACGACAATATTATATTAAGCTATTACAGAACAGTCAAAAATTCTTCTGTACACTATGTCATACATGAACTTAGAACAATCTAATTATATATTTAATGAAAACGAAAGGATTTTGGACCTAGTCCTGACCACTCTTCAAAATTCTACCGAATCCTCTGTTGATCCCTTGCTGAACGTTGTTCCCCATCACCCGGCCTTGGAAATATTTTGCCATATACAGAAATTAAATCCAATGCCCCATATTCGTACTCGCAAAAGAAATTTCTTTAAGGCAGACTATCAAACTATAAATACTGTAGTCAAACAGGTTGAATGGAAGTCACTCTTAACACCACTGCCATGCGATGAGGCTGTAAGTGTGTTTTACACGGAAATAAACAATATCGTTGATACATACGTGCCCTTGATGAAGCCTAAATCACATAAATACCCCATTTGGTTCAGTAGAGGGTTAATACGCACTCTCAGACGAAAACAAAAGCTGTGGGGTCGTTGGAAAACCTATAAAAATCCTCGTGATTATCAAGAGTTTTCTCTGTTAAGAGCGCGAGTGAAAATGCTTCTTAAGATATGTCATAATCGGTATATTGAATGTGTTGAAGATTCCCTAAAAAGCAACATAAAACATTTTTGGAAATATACTTCCTCGCTAAAGCAATCTAACTCAGGGTATCCACATATCATGAAGTACGGAAATACTTTGTCTAGTGACCCAAACGCCATTGTTGAAATGTTTTCACAGTACTTTCAATCAGTTTTCGAGTCTTCAGCAAACGAGGTTCTCTCTGATTCCAGTGCTGTTGGTGAGAGTATCGTCAATGACTCGCATGTTCTAATTAGTCACGTATGCATCTCCCAGGCGGAAATAAGCAGAGAACTGCGTACACTCGACCGCAATAAAGGCCCTGGACCAGATAATATCAGTCCAATATTTCTTAAACACACACACGAGTCAATTTGTGTGCCACTAGAAATTATTTTTAACAAGTGCCTGTCAACAGGCTGTTTCCCCAGACTCTGGAAATCGGCCTACATTACACCAATTTTTAAATCTGGAGCAAGAAATGACATAGAAAACTATCGTCCCATTTCTATCCTCTCTACAATTCCCAATGCACTAGAAAGGCTATTGCACCGTCATGTCCTCTCCAGCTTAAAAAATGTTATTATTGATCAACAACACGGTTTTGTTGCCGGCAGATCAACTCTCACCAATCTTCTCGTATTTACCAACTTCATTTTCACCGGCTTAGATTGTAAAACACAAATAGACACTATATACACAGACTTCCAGAAGGCTTTCGACAAGGTTGACCATGTATTACTCTTACAGAAGCTTTCTTTCAGTGGCATTAAAGGTAACCTCTTGAGGTGGTTTGCGGCCTATCTGCAGGACCGCATTCAGTCGGTAATTGTTAATGGATATCGTTCCTCTCCAGTTCGCGTGACATCCGGTGTACCGCAGGGCTCTATTCTTGGACCCTTGCTCTTCACTATTTTTATCAATGACATATCTCAGTGCTTTTCACATTGTCATTATTTACTTTACGTTGACGATTTAAAGCTGTACAAAACAGTTACTTGTCCATCTGACGCTGTCCGTATTCAGGAGGATCTTAACAGACTTGATGCATACTGCAAACGTAATAAACTATACTTGGCATACAAAAAGTGTAAACATATCGTGTTCACCAGAAATAAAAATATTATCACGACTCATTTTCAGCTCTACAATCAACAGCTGACGTCAGTTTCTACCATCAAAGATCTGGGTATTCATTTAGACCGCACACTAACCCTCGGCACCCATATAGACCATATTCTATGTCAGCGCCGCACTATAACAGACTGTGTAACTTTAAAGAAAATATGTACTGGTGAGCTGACATCTTCTGAGCTCCTCAGTCTCGTAGGCTTTCACGTCCCAGCCAGGTCTCTCCGCACATGCATTACTTTTGAGCTATCGTCCCCAAGAACAAACATTGGGTTTCGCGCGCCATTACACAGAATGTGTAAATCTTACAACAACAGTTTTCTCGACATCGACATATTTTCGTGCTCCCCTGCTGTGTTCAGACACAGTTTAGAATTAAAATCAAAATCGTTCTTATCGTTGCCCCAAGTTTAGTTTTAATTAATTTCATTTGTCTACATCTTTTAAATTAGTTACTTCTGTGAATGTTTGCATTTTGTGACTGTATACCTTTGATTTTTCTTTTTGTTATTATTGTATTCGTGAAACATGTGTTAGGACGCATCTACATTTATATTTTGTATCTCTTTCCTATATTGTTCAGTTCTTGTGATGTGTTTGTTATGTTTCCTTGCAATAATAAATAAATAAATAAGCTTAAAGACCATAAGAATATAGTGTTTTTTTCCAGATAGCCTAGATTTAGTTGTCTGCGGCACCAAAACAACTGTACTTTTTTAGGCCATAGAGTATAGACTTTTTCAAAGACTCAATATAGTATGTACTTATTACTGATCGTGGCTATATAAATGACATAAAATTAGAGAAGTAGACTAACGGCCGTTTCCAATAACGTAGCTCTAGTTACGGATACATTGCTATTACCGTTTCATGACAAGATCTTATCTATCCATAGTTATGTCCAATACAGTTATTCTATTCTATTCTTTTTAGTGGCTTCTGTGGAAAGGGCACCACAACTCGCCAATGTCACGTTTCAATAGACCACCAAGCTCAGAGTGTGTCATTTGATCGGTGTTAACGAATTTACAAGTGATTATGGTAATGATCGGTACCCAGATTCAAAACAGATTTATTTTATTATTATACCTGAAACAAATATACATGCTGTTAGATTATAATGGACAAACACTGAGTATTACTTATATAAAACATTTATTGTGTTAGTTATAACTTAATACGAGTATTATTTTGTTTAATATATTTACATAAAATATTTACAAAACGAGTGAAAACGGTGGTGAGGAGGCATTTCATGGAGGTAGGGCGGGGGATTTCAGGATGTATAAAATTGTACAGGGAAGACTGCATTAAAGGACAATTAAAGAACAAATGTTCTAAATTTCCCTCATCAAGTCCACAGTCAAATAGAGAGTGGTCTCTAATTCTTAGTTTGGCTAGGAATACTGGATTGCAAGAGTGGATTAAGCGTAACCGGCAAACTGTTGTTTTATTGGGGAATCTAAATTTCGAGAACCATGGTTTTAAAGGGATTACAGGTTGTATATCACCATAAAAGACGCCTTTAGAAGTTTTGGAAATCTGCCAGATGTTGGACCAACTCTCAAACAAATTTGTTTTCAAGGTGGTGCACAAGTCATGGGAGAAGATTTGAGAATGTTGTTGGGAACCTGTATGAGCAGCTGACCTGGCACAAGCATCAGCATTTTCATTATCCAGTATACCTGGTATCCATGCTAGAACTATGTTGATGCTGAGATCATAGCACTCTTTCAAGTTTTCTCTTATCTTGAGTATAATTGGAATCCTAATTTTTGAGCGAAATGGATTTGAGAGGATGGATTGAAGGCAGCTTTTGGAGTCCGACAGTATAATAGAATTTTTCAGGCCATGGGACTTAATAAATAAAATAGCTACATGTATGGCAATTGCTTCCCCCGTAAACACCGAAGTGACAGTTGGACAGCTATAACTTAATACAATTCTTGTAGAGGGGATCCATACTGCAACACCAACTGGGCTCATGTGTGATTGTGTGTGCATCAGTGAAAATCTTATGCCAATTTAGGAAATCTGTATGCATCACATGAGAAAAAGTTTTGTTAGCTTCTATGGTGGACTTATTAATGCCGAGATCTAAAATTACTGAGGGTTGGAAGGTAAGTGCACTGAATGGTATTGAGAATAGGGGTAATTTCGAAAGTTGGAAAAAGGGGTTAAAGAGGTTAGAATACAATAGGTAACTATGGGCAAGACATGATCTCTTAACTTGAGAAATTTGGTTATTGTTGTATAAACCAACTAATTGATCTAATTTTTGCAGCAGAGGGTGATCACGGAATTCCGCTAATTTAAAAAACAGTTTATTAGCGAGGAACTGTCGACGGAGCGAAAGGGGAGGTTCTACACACTCGACCTGCATAGCGTTAAAAGGGCTAGATTTCATAGCTCCTAATATAATGCGCAAACATTTTGCCTGTAATTTATCTAACTTATCTAAACCTGCCTTATTGCCTGGAATCAACAGTAATGTACCATAATCCACGTAGCTACGAATTATGGTTGTAAAGTTTTGTAAAGCAATCTTTGGGTGAGGGGGTGAGCTCCCCACCAAACGCCAGATAATGAGCGAAGGATGTTAATATTTTTTTTTACACTTTTGGGAGATGTAGTTAAAGTGCTTTACTCCTGTTCATTTTTGATCTAACCAGACACCCAAGAACTTAACATTATCGACAACAGGAACTTCTGTATTGTAAATTTTTACTTTGATTACAGGGAGGCGTCTTTTGTTGGTGAATAGAACTACCCTACTTTTGGACGGTGATAGTGTTAGCCCATGTTGCAAGAGGTATGATGATAGATATTCTAGAGCATGACTCAAACGATTAGAAGAATCCTGTATAGACTTATCAGAAGTATATAGAACAATATCATCTGCATATTGCAAGAATTGGCAAAAGGGGTTAACTGTGCTAGAAATATCAGAAGTATACAGGTTGTATAGTATAGGACTGAGATCAGAACCTTAAGGTAAACCTTTCCAAACTGATTTAGAAGGTAGGTGCGAGGATGGGCCTTTAATGGTAATTGTTCGCTCCATTAGCATATTGCATATGGATCGAGTACGCTTCACTTGAATACTCAGCTGAATGAGTTTGCTCCTGAGCAGAGGAAGAGCCACGTAATCATATGCGGATTCTACATCTAGAAAAACTGTGAAAAGAGTTTTTTTTGGAAAAGTGCTAATCTAATATCAGTGGTAAGGATACCCAAGCTTTCTAATGAGCTCTTCCCCTTTCTGAATCCATACTGGGAATCAGAAATGAGGTTATTGTATTCAACAAACCACTCAAGTCGATGTTTGATCATATGTTCACATATTTTTGCAAGAGCAGATGATAGGGCAATTGGTCTATAACTGGTGGCTTTAGATGGACTCTGACCTGGTTTAAGTAAGGGGATAATAACTTGATTTTTCCAAGATGGAGGTATGGCACCAACATCAAAAAGGTTGTTGATAATTTTGAGGTAGTATTCTTGTGATCTGATAGAAGATTGTTTAAGGAAAGAATAGGGGATGCCATCAGCCCCGGGAGAAGTGTCAACTAAACCATCCAATGCCAGAAAAAGTTCTGAAAAAGAGAAGGGGGAGTCTAAACTATGAGTTGATGATAGAGGGCTTGGAGGTGAAGGCAGATAGTCTTCATTTGGAACTGAAGGGGGTGACAACCTATCTGCAAAGGATTCAAGCCATACAGATGGATCCACACTTGAGTCATGCTCCAAAGAATAGTAAGAGAGAGGCTCTTTTTAATTTGTTTCCATACAATTGTAGGTGGTCAATGAGGAGATAAGCTCTGGCAAAAATTAAACCAACCTTGTTTTTTTCTTTTTGGCAAATAAATTAGTGGCCTTAGCAGCAGCTTTTTTATAATTAATAAAGTTGGACAAAGTCATGCTTCTGTTATGTTTTTTCTGCTAATCTTCTATCCTTAGCAGCCTTGGTGCATTCTGAATCCCACCAAGGAGTAGAAATTTTATTATTGGATGGTTTTTTTAAAGGAAAATTTTGGTCAGCACAAAATATCATGACCTCTGCTAATTTATTATAATTTTCTACAGCATTTGAATGCTTAGGATCAGGAAAGCTTAAAATTTTTTCATCAAGGCAAGTGGAAAATTGCTGCCAATTTGCATTTGATAATATATATTTGAGAGAAGGGGAAAAATTTTGAGCAGGGATCACTTTATCAGGTAATGAAATCATAATAGGATCATTATCACTGCCATTAGAAATTTGTAGGATGTTCCAAGAAATAAGAGAAGCAAGACAAGGGGAACATAGGGTAATGTCAACTGCACTTTTTGGATTTTGAGAAGGAGCAACCCTGCGGGTTGGACTGCCATCATTTGATATGCAGAGATTACATTCATCAAAAAGATCAAGAAGAGAAAGAGAAAAATAATCAGTTGCGCTAGCGCCCCAAGACATGTGATGTGCATTAAAACCCCCCATTAAAATCACAGGAGAGAGAATATACGAGATTAAATGGAGAATGTCTGCAATCATAGTTGAGTGAGGATGAGGGATATATATAGAGACCATGGAGATGTTCAAAACTTTTGCAGCAACAATATTTATACCGGGATGTTGCTTTGGAAGGATTATTGGGGAAAAGGGAAGGGTGCGTCTTATAGATAAGACGCAGCCTGCGCCAACACCCTCTGCTCGATCATCTCTTAGACATGCATAGCCCGTGACCCTGATCCAGGGGCCAGCCATATCTCAGATATGGCAATGGCAGAAAGAAGGTATTTATTTATAAGATATATAAGGCTTGGTTTCCTAGGACGTACGCTTCTGGTGTTCTATTTCAGAATGGACACTGGGGCCATGATTATTACAGAGGGATAAGATGTGAGATAGTGGGTGGGCAACGTTGGTCGGTATGTTTAGAGTATAGATTTGTCTACCTCTAGTGAACCAAATGATTTGAGTATTCTTTAGTGTTAATTCCGCCAATATTTGTCTTTAAACAATTCGACACGTGTTTCGCCTCTACATGAGGCATTCTCAGGACCTGTTGTCTCGCCAAAATCTGGCACAAGACTACCTCCAGTGAATTAAACTAAGGATAGATAGGTTATTGTAAACGGCCGTAAGACTCATTATTCGTTCGACCACAATAGTAGATACTATGGTGGGCTGTTGTCACGGTTTTTTAACAAGTAGAAAGTTCATAGATGATGCAAACATTTAATACGAAATATTTACACAGTTGCTGCATAAATGTTGTTTCTTATTGTATATAACGACCAAAATCACCACGGTTCCATGGTGTAATGGTTAGCACTCTGGACTTTGAATCCAGCGATCCGAGTTCAAATCTCGGTGGAACCTGTTATTTTAATCTATATTTTTAATTCGGGTTACAGAGTATAAATTGTATTTTCTGCGGCTTTTAATTTTTTATTCCGTCTTTACTGTTGCATCCCTTAATGATAGATGAAATATAGTATTAAACTAACATAGAATCGAAGATATGATCTGGTCGGTACATAGTTGACCTTCCACGCGGTTTAATGCCTTCCACTTTAACCTGGACGACAAGCCGTTCCGTAGATGCGTAGACTGACTGTAAAGCGAGTTAGTGGGATTGCATTAACATATTATATTTTTAAACTGCTTAAAATTGTTAAAGTTGTACTTCTTATGACGCGTTGGATGAGACACACTAACTATTTTGGAGTGTATAGTGTCTATATTATTATTATTCAAATATTTATAAATGTTTAACACGCATGTTTTATATTATTGTGGATAAAAAACAAAATCAAACTTATTATGTATCTAAATATTTTATTTTTAATTATAATAAATGGACGTGAATGATAATGCATTATAAATATTTGTGACTAAGTTATTTATCAATTATAAACATTTGCTTTTATTTTTTTCAATTTTATTTTCTTATAGATAATCTAAAGTTAACTGAAGGTGGGTGAAACTCGCCCTAACCCTTCCGATTCCATGTCCGATCGTTATCACCTGTAGGTACACGTCGCGCCATACATTAACTGTGAATTATTATTTCTGATTAATAAATTGTACGTCCCACAAGACTGGGCTGGGAAGTACGGGCACGTTCGCGTCAATTATGAAATTTGATGCTTTTTCATTAAACTTTACGGGGCCCAGGAGACCCTAGGCACGGCCTTAGTGGGTTAGTGGTGGGTTCTGGCTTGACATATTAAGGGTTAGGTTAAAGGAGTGTCTGTTTGATTGTGGCATTTCCACTGTGTTTTATATGATACGAATTCTATACATAAGAATTTTAATATGCCGTATAAGATTTTTGTTTTCAATAACAATGATTTCGCAATATTTCTTTCAGTATCTATCGTTCAATAATGAATTTCAACAATAATGAAGAATGAACCATATTACTAAAACTCCGCTGTCCATCCGTCCTTGAACATTCCAAAATGGCAGGTACGCAAATTTAAAAAAAATACAAAGGCATTCAAAAAGTACATAGTGTATATGTCTCTTAAGATGACACAGGAGCGTTCCTGTGGTTATACGACTCGCATTTTTTTATCTCCTCTTTTTTTCCTCCTTTTTTTTGACTCCCTATTTTTTTTCTATATGTAGGATCTCTTCTATCAAGATGGTTGAATGGATTTGAATAGCGACGGTCACAAAATGTTCATATGTTTTTCTCATTTATTTCAGGCACCATTGTTATCGCCTTGCATAAATTATGCTTTGAATGCCCTTCAAAAGTCACAATTGTATTAGCAACACAAATTTTCAATACAATTTATATATTCACACTCAAACGTCTAAAGTTTCATATAAACCGATTTTTCAGTCAGAAATCTAAATAACTTATTCATCAACTCATAAAAAACAGAACCTTTCCTACAATGAAAGACAAAAAATACCCTTACAATATGTATTACGTAATAAATAAAAAACATACGCCTTCCTGTAGATTTGTGACAAGTCGCTTTTATTAAAAACCATCCTACCTATTTAAGCCATTGCTGTGCAAAATCATACCACTATGAGGCGTGGTAGGTTTGATACATTGTTAAGTTGACTTTATGTTACCCAATATTTAAATACCAGTGGCAGGCTCCTTTGCACAGGAAGCCGTCTAGATTATGGGTACCACAACGGCGCCTATTTCTCCCGTGAAGCAGTAATGTGTAAACATTACTATGTTTCCGACGTCGTTGCTCGTGAAATTACTGGGCAAATTAACGTCTTATGTCTTTCGGTGACGAGCGCAATTATTGTGGTGCCGCTCAGAATTTTTGGGTTTTTCGAGAAATCCTGAGCGGCACTGCATTGTTATGGGTAGGGCGTATCAATTACCATCAGCTGAACGTCCTGCTCGTCTCGTCCCTTATTTTCATAAAAAAATAGTAACGCTTAATGATATATAACACTGGAGCAGACGGCTGAACAGCGGCCAGCACGTCCACCACTTTTGTCTGTCCCAACAAGAAGTGCCTAATAGTTCAGAGCAATTCCTAACAGTTACAACTTACAATACGAATATAGATACAACTTAATAATTCGAAACTACCAACTTCATCACAAAGTGATGTCACTAAGATAATACATATTTACAATTACTTTTAAAAAACAGTCGTCAACAAAGGATGACTACAAGACTCGCTCAATGGTCAGAGACTAAGCCATTGAATCATTTATATTTCACAGCCCTTAGTTTTAAAGTATAGTTGTAATATCCACAGTTTAGTATATATAAATGCTGAAAGGGCACATAACCACCGCTCACAATAGTGGGTACATACTAATTGCACATTTAAAAAAATAACCAGTTTTATATTAACTAAATGTTTAAAATACCGGACATCATATATGGTTTTGACAATGATACATATATAAATACGGATTTCCTCATTAATACATTGCTTAAAACTTCACTATATCTAAATTCTCTCAACATATGTCCTGTCCAGCGCCATTTCAATTTTCTGTATACTGTTTGAACTTTTTTGAATTTAGTTATCCCCTGAGAAAAGACAGAGAAATGGACCAAAATTATAACCGAATGGTACCCTAGAGAAAGCACACGAAGCAGAGGAAGACAGACAAAGAGATGGGAAGATGATTTTAAGAAAGCAGCGGGCCCAGAATGGTTACGTATAACAAGTGGAAAGCCTTAGAGGAGGCCTTTGTCGAAAGACAAGCTGTTACAAGGAGAGAACAACAGAATGCCAACGATAGATTGATAGTTTAAGCTAATGATATTTTGTTACCTCTATTAAACTTTTAATATGTTATGTTAATTATGTTCAAAATAACAGAAACAAATACTTATTTTATTTATTTATTTTATTTATATCTAAATTCACAATAGATCTAGATATAATACTTCACAACAAATGTAGATACATTCTTTAAAAGAACTTCACTATAACACAGTATAAAAAACATCAACGACTAGGGTTATCAACCGTGCTCTTAAATAGAGTATTGAACTCTATTTCGTACCCGAAATATGTTAAAATGTTAATGTTAATGTTAAAAAAACTAATTAGAGTACGCTTACATTATTTGTACATATACTGACTTATTGGCACATACCAGCCATACACATTTAGGGACACACAGTGGGAAGCTCTATTATTTGAGGCAAACTTTTGGCGGTACTCAGACACAAAACAGACGGAACGCACCTGCCGTTTCTGGATGCAGCCACAATCAAGTTGTTGGAGGAAAATATGTAATCCAAACGTTTTGACACTACAGTCAAAATCTCCTGAGAATGCCTCGTGCTTACATGAAACACGTGTCGAAATGTTTAAAGACAAATATTAGCGGAATAAACTTGGAATCAACATTAAAGAAAACTCAAAACATTTGGATAATTATAGATTTCCGCAAAGTAACGCCAACTTCAATAAATTTTTGAAAAATATGTTTAAAAAAACGTGTGTGTCTCGGGACGCGCGATTGAAGTGAAAAGTTATTATTTCAATTTTATGTATATTAATATGCCTATCTACCTGCCTACCGCTGCCGTATACGCGAGAGAAAGGGAAGACAGACAGACTGGCGCCGTAACGCGTTACGTTACGAAGCGGCTAGTAGGAATAAGTTGTCACTTCTTAAATTTAGATTCATACATACTCCTTTTAATTAATCTGTAGTCTTTATTCATCCTCTCTGTAATCATACATACTCTATTTCTAAGAAAGTAGGCAGCCCTACCTACAACCGTTATGCATGACCGCATCTCATAAGGTTATGACCTCCATTTTAACCGGAACAAAATGAGGGGAATCACTGCAAAGATAAAGTATTTCACAAGGTACGTCCGGTCGCACTCAAACTAAATATTTCAGGTCAATGACGGGGAATGCCTGGCGATTCATATTATCGTGTATCGGATCTTACGTAAGCAGCTATAGTAATTTACAAGTCAGGTTTTTGGCGTATTTTAATGATGTCATATTGCTTCGTATTAGTATTTTAAATAGTTGCCGTTTTAGCTTTTTAAATCTTGAGTTTCCTTGGGGCATCATCAGTTGAGACGAAATTGCCTACATAGGTAAAATCATAAGACTAAGAAATGACTAGCTTTTAGACGGCCTCACAGCCTCGATAATGCATGACCAATTTTAATTAATCAATCTGCGATTTAGCGTGGTTTAATATTCAAAATACTATCGAGCTAATGCTTACCGTAGTTGACTGTTAACGACTTTCTTACTGTTTTCTTGCGGAACTTTATATTTATTCCCACTCTGTCTTTTATTTTCAAACCTAGACATCTTCTCTCCATTCTTCTTTATTTCCATGTATACATAGGTTTTAAAGTGTCTAATGCTGAAATTAAGAATAAAGTGCCCTGCGCCATTTTACAGACAAATGAAATTTCTATTACCGCCTGTACGTTTGCAGGCACAAAGAAAAATTTGATGGTAGGTGATCACACCACCTCTTTTATGAAATCAGAGTGGCAGAATTGAGCTGAAAAGATCAAAGTTTATTGGGTTAAAACTTTGATCGTACGTGGACTAAAGATTTTCGAGAACCGATGAACTCACATTCAGCTGCTGAATTCAATGAAATTGAAAGGTGTCTGGTGTTCCGAAGATACTATTCGGGATATATTTGGTAGTATGGGGCACAATGAAAGGTTTTTACGAAACGCCGGTAAAGAGGCATTTATTTTCCCAAATTACTTTAACTATCATATCTGATATCAATCTTATAATAATATATAAATCTAGTGTCATGATGTTTGTTTCCAGTGAACTCTTAAACTAAAGAACGGATTTTAATGGAGACTACTTCATGGAGTGCAGTTTAGTCGAACTTGAGAGATAGGATACTTTTAATTTCGATTTGAGACCCATAATTTTTTTTTCCAATATTTGTTTTGTATGGACATATTATCTATGAAAGAATTTATAGACGCACGGTTTTATAGTTCTGCTGTGAAACACTTTCACTATAACAGCAGGGTGCATATTTTACAAAACAATAATGTTATGAAATATTATTGATAAATTCATAAAAAACAGTACTTTATTTATTATATACAGAACAACGTCTGTCGGCTCAGCACTTATTATATTAAAAACGTGTCACGTTGTTTGTCCTCGACGAACTCCTTAACTACTGAACCGATTTAAATCAAGTTAACGTTAAAAATTTAACGCGCAGTTTTGACATTTCTGCTGTGACATTATTTCATTACAAGAACAGTGAACAACGAAATAATTATTGTAATCAACAATGACGTTCTATACATATAGACAATGAAAGCCAAACAAAATTTAAGCCTAAATATGGAACATTTATACACTGCTGCATTTACTCCAGTTGTTTAAAATATTATTGGTCAATAAGCAGCAATGTAAAATATTTATTTAATTCAGATTTGATTCGGACAGTGGCAATTGACACACGACTAAGGAGAAAAGTGTGCTTACATTGTCTTTAAGCACACTTTTGCCGTTCCGCTATCAGACTGCGAATATATCATCCGTTATCTATGTCCTTCGTCCTTATATATGTGTATAGAACATCATTTTTTTTTTTTTGTGAGGAGGAAATACTGTTACGTATTACGTATATAAATATGTCGGACTCGAGTGTCCGCGTAAGCGGACGCCCCATACCGACTATTACTGTTAGCAGCCCTGGCTATCACAGCGATGTAGGGTAGAACGTGGGCCGTGGAGGCCGCAAAGACTACGCAACAACAGTCGCGGGGCGTCTCCTAAGGAGACTCGAACCTCAGACCGGCTGTGTGCTTGTGGGAAGGAGAGAGAATGAAAATGAAAATGAAGATGAAATGAAGATGAAAAGAACACACTCGCCGGCGAGTGTGGTGATTTTTAGTGTAATGTATGTAAGTGTGTGTGTATGTGTTTATGATTGTAAGTATGTATGTTTGTATGTGTGTAAGTAGTGTAAATGTCAGTGTGCATGTATGTTTGTGTTTGTGTCTGTTTGTGGAGTGTGTTTGTGGTTGTGTAAGTGGTGTATGTCAGTCCGTCAGTCAGTCCGTGGAGAACATCATTGATTTAAATTATTGAACTTCAACCGTAATTTGATTTAATTAAATCATCAATCAGTCACCAGCTAGTTAATAATAAATTGACACCAATATATTATATATAATAAAGATATTCATTCGATCACCATAGTAGATAACCATAAATTATTATTCACACGATTTTAATATAACAGGCAGATCGATGTAATGAAATATTTACACAGTTGCTGCATATTATGTTCTATGTGATTGTATATAACGATCAATATGAACACGGTTCCATGGTGTAATGGTTAGCACTCTGGACTTTGAATCCAGCGATCCGAGTTCAAATCTCGGTGGAACCTGTATATTTTTTATATTTTTAATTAGGATTGCAGTTTACAGATTGCAGGTTATAATATGTACAGTGTAATTAATTATTTTTTATATTTTTTTAGTCTTCTTTATAGTACTGGTACACCTTGATGGTAGGTGAAACATGAGTTTCTTAAAAAACTTGAACAAGAGTCAATTCACGAAATGCGAGACAATGGGCTGTGTATACATCTTTTCTTTAAGTATATCCTTGAGTGAACTCTACCTACCTGTTATATTAACTCTTTATGCGTTAGTTAATGGCATACAAATACAGTAATAATAATTAATAACAAAAGAAAAGAAAAATTTGGTTTTTGTTCGTACAAATAATTGTTACCCGAATAAGGCGAAGCTATATAACTTAGGTCAGAACATATTATACATAATATATGTATAATCTGTATAGGAACAGACATAAACTGATTATGCCTACTACTCGGCTAAGTCGAGTTAGTAAGTCTTTTGTGGGGCGATGTATATGCTTTTACAACAAGATCCCAGAAAATTTTCAAAACAAAAGTATTACGTTATTCAAAAGAATTGTTAAAAAACGTTTGTGTGGTAAAGGTTACTATAACATAAATGACTTTCTTAATGATACCACAGATTGGGAATGGAGTGACCTCCCTCAGACTATTAAATAATAAGTTTAATTGTACTATATTACTTAACTATTATTACTAAACATATTTATTCGATGAAAAAAAAGCCCGCTGAGTTTGTTGCGCCCATTCTTCTCAGGTCTGAGGATCAGGTCATTCATTTTGGAATGGGTGGTAGTTTATTTTTTGACTTTCAATAAGTGATATCACATCCTATTTTGAATAAAAATATTTGAATTTGAATTTATCTTCTGTTCTGTTGGTCTAGTTAAAAGCTGTTGTGATGTGAAACTAACTTTGGATATTTGGAACCATAGACCAAGTATAGTAACTAGACATCGGTTTGGCGTGGCCAACATGAGACAGATAATATCGTATATATGTAAAATAGGTATAGGTAAAATAGGTACATAATATAACACAAGTGTTCTTTCACTATGACTTTTACATCGTAAAACACAACCTCGTACCATATTTCCTTTGATCCTACTTAAAATTTTCACTGATGTTTAATAAATAGTGGATATTTCACACGTTTCACAAGTTTTCTGTGCAGCACTGTCAAGTTTGCTTAGCACACCGGGTGTACACCGAAACTAAAAATCTAATCACTCTATCTCATTTCTTTACATAAGATTCGCATAAGTTTTTCTTTTTCTCGTGTGAATGAGACGGAAGCTATCAATTAGTCTAGTTACTATACTTGGTCTATGTTTGGAACTATATTTCAATATTCACGTTCTTCTTTCTAACGGCAAGCATATTACAAAGTTGAGTAGGTAATATGTTCTATCGATGAAATTATTTTCTCTGCTAATTAGATAAAGAACGTTACTATACTGTACAACGACCTATAAATAGATATGAACTGTGGTTGAGATATTATATTATAATGGGCGACTTCTAGTATAAACAAAATACTGTCGTTACATTAACAAATAAACAATAATTCTTACGCAACATACAGTCTTAGAGCGATCAAAAAAACCGGTCGCGGTAAAGAACCTTACAGATAAGGCAAATTCCAAATCTTAAATCTTTATGTATTTGCCAATAAATTAAAAACAATAATTACTTATGAACAGAACATTATAATTTATAAATTGCAATTTGAATGAACTCTCCGGATTATCCTCTTTTTTTCTTCAATTTGATCAAAATTGCAGATTTATGGCATCTCGGCACTTGGTCGTTAGTATTTCTAAATTTCCTTTATATTATTAAAATTGATTAATTAGTTGCCAGTTATATCATTACCAGCATTTAGAAAATAGGTGGCGCTCAGAGAGAAAAGAAACGGCGTAATAACAGTTGGTGAGTAGGTAACCATAAATGAAAAATACCCTTATGTAAGTACTTCTCGTATAATTGTATACATAAAATAGAAGGAATAGTTCTACTATCTTAAAACGTGTTGCTTGCTGCTAATTTTGTTAATAAGAGAGAGCAATTGTCTTTATGTCAAAGTCACTAAATGTCATAGATAAAACACACGTCATCACAAATTTCTAAATGTGATTGCCAATATAAACAAGTACACTAAACAAAACCAAACAACAGTTGATTATATTTATAAGAAAAAGAATTCGGAGAATAAGTTCCTAGAATCTTTTATTGAAGAGGAATCAAATACAAACATACGAGTCACCTGATGGTATATGATTACAGTGTCCCATACTTTCTTTAACACCAGAGGAACCACAAGAGCGATGCCGAACTTCTATAAAGCATCGACCAAATCGACAAACAAATAATTGTAAGACAAATTGGTACGTGGTGAGCGAGGATCAAACCGAGAGTCCGTGGTAAGAGTCAACGGTTCTACTCGTATATTGCGCTCTTTATAAAACAATACCCCCAGTTTATGTGAAGATCGACTGGTACTTTACTATAAAAGCGTAAAGCCTACTAATAAGTATTGTATAGTGTTTAATTTTAGGCAGAGATGATAGTTTTGAACGCAGATATAACAATAATTTATATTATAGTCTCCCCTACTTTTGGCTTGGTATGTAAATGTAATGTATCTTTGAAAGTAATTTTCGACCCGTACAAAACGTCGGATTAATTTGAAAGAGCACACTCAAGTACCGATGGAAATGCAAAAATTTAAGTTGTTTATACCATTATCCTTACCAGGACCTTCAGGATAAGCATTTTATTTTATCCGATACCCGGTAGCCTTTTAGTGCCAAGAAGAAAGCGCGAGGTAAGAAATGTGCACCAAAAAAACGTTTAGTTATTGCTACGAAATCATCAGCTTTAAGACTTAAAAAGTTTTCAAAACCGTCATTCTATATCGAAAACTGTATTATACGATTTGGGGAGCGCGCGGCAGTTGCTACTCTGTATAATTATATATATCGTGTAACGGTTCTAAATCTGACACTCTAGTGTAACGCTGAAAAAATCTGGCGCTTAGCTTGAGTACAGTCCGCCCGAGCGGCCTGATCTTTCGTATTAAAGTTTCACTTTTTTTTTCTTTTTATGGAATAGGAGGACAAACGAGCGTACGGGTCACCTGTTGTTAAGTGATCACCGCCGCCCACAATCTCCTGCAACACCAGAGGAATCACAGGAGCGTTGCCGGCCTTTAAGGAAGGTGTACGCGCTTTTTTTGAAGGTACCCATGTCGTATCGTCCCTGAAACACCGCACAAGGAAGCTCATTCCACAGCTTTGTAGTACGTGGAAGAAAGCTCCTTGAAAACCGCACTGTGGAGGACCGCCACACATCCAGATGGTGAGGATGATATCCTAACTTGTGGCGTGTCGTGCGAAGGTGGAATTCGGCGGCAGGAATCAGGTTAAACAGGTCTTCGGAACACTCCCCGTGATAAATGCGGTAGAAGACACACAATGAAGCGACGTCTCTACGCAACGCCAAGTGATCCAGCCGTTCACAGAGCACTGGGTCCCCGACAATTCGAGCTGCTCTGCGTTGCACGCGGTCAAATGGATTGAGCTGATACTGGGGTGCGCCAGACCAGAGATGACAGCAATACTCCATGTGTGGCCGGACCTGCGCTTTGTAGAGCGCTAGTATGTGGGCCGGCTTGAAGTATTGCCGTGCTCTATTAATGACGCCTAGTTTCTTTGAAGCCAATTTGGCTTTGCCTTCCAGATGACCACGAAATTGGCAATCGCTCGAGATTTCGAGACCCAGTATTCCGATACTAGGCGAGGCTTTTAGGGAAGTGTTGTCGAAGAGCGGTGATACGACAAATGGGGTTTTTTTAGTGGTAAACGCGCAAACTTGGGTCTTCTGGGGGTTAAATTGGACAAGGTTCAATTTTCCCCATTCCGCGACCTTCTCAAGAGAGGACTCGATAGAAGACACAAGTTTCTTCCGGCACTGGTCGACGATTTCCCGAGAGAGACCTGCATGGCCCGTGTATATGACATCACCAGTGCTGTCGTCTGCATAGCAATGAATGTTGGAGGTGTACAACATATCATTGATATGCAGAAGAAACAGCGTGGGAGACAGCACACAGCCTTGGGGCACTCCAGCATTCACGGGCTTCGGGTTCGAGCAATATCCGTCGACAACGACCTGTATGCTACGCCCAGTGAGGAAGCTGGAGGTCCACTTGCACAAGCTCTCGGGAAGCCCAAATGATGGAAGTTTGGAGAGGAGCGCCTTGTGCCATACACGATCAAAGGCCTTCGCTATATCCAGGCTAACTGCCAGGCCTTCCCCCTTGCTTTCAATAGCCGCAGCCCATCTATGTGTCAGGTATACCTGACGAAGATCACCTGCCGACCATGGCGAAACCCGTATTGTCGGTCGTTGATCAACCAGTGACCCTCTAGGTATACCAAGAGCTGACGGCTAATTATGCTCCCATGATTTTGGAGAGCAGGGAGGTAATAGCAATAGGCCTGTAGTTTGCCGGATCCGAACTGTCTCCTTTTTTTTGATCGGATGGACAAGGGCAGACTTCCATGAGTCAGGGACTACGCCTTTAGAATAAGAGTGCCGGAATAAACGCGTTAGCACCGGCGTCAACTCAGGGGCACACGTTCTAAGCACGATTGGAGAAATGCCATCCGGCCCGCTCGACTTCCTGACGTCCAACGAAAACAGAGCTCGCCTAACAGTTTTCTGTCTGAACTGTACTTCAGGCATAGAGCTCTGACACCGCGGGATGGTCGGCGGTATTTTTCCGTTGTCGTCAAGAGTCGAGTTGGAGGCGAAAAGAGTGCACAAGAGATCGGCTTTCTCTTTTGCCGTATGGGCCAGGGTGTCGTTCCTCATGTGCAACGGCGGCATGGATGGCTGGCTGAAGTTACCAAGAGCAGCTTTCGACAACGACCAGAACTTGCGTGTTCCGGTCGGGTAACTGGAAAGCTGCTCGCCAATTTTGACGAGGTGTTTTGACTTTGCACGGGCGATTTGCCGCTTGAAAAATCTGGAGGCACGGTTGTATTTCCTCTTAAGAACTGTGCAGTTCGGATCCTTTGTGCCCAGCGCCGCAACCCAAGTTCGATACGCCTGTTTTTGCAGTCAGATGCTGCTTTAACTGACGCATCGAACCAGGGCTGTGATCTGCCACCGATGGGTACTACAGAGTTTGGTATAAAGATATCCATACCCTGTAGTATCACATCGGCTACTGCAACGGCGCAGGCACTAGGATCATCCGAAGGGAAACAAACCCTGCCCCAAGGGTAGGATGCAAAAAAGGAACGCATCCTATCCCAATCTGACTGACTTGTAGTGCCAAACAAGTGTTGGCGTCGGATAGGCACTATACTCCTGACCAGGCAATGGTCGGACGTTCCAAAAGGGGCGTCGACAAAGACCTGGTAACCATCGGGATGTGTAGTCAGCAGAAGATCCAATAAGGACGGCATGTGGCTATCCACATCCGGGAGCCGCGTTGGCGACTCAACCAATTGGGACAGACCATACGCCAATGCAAAATTATGCACAGATCGCCCTGCGTAGTCTGTAGAACGTGATCCAAGCCATTCGGCATTGTGCCCGTTGAAATCACCCAAGACTACGATTTCAGCGGAGGGGATCTGTGCAAGTACGTCGTCAATTGCCGCTTGAACGCAGCCCATGAGATGAACGGTTTCTGCGTTACCACTATGGGACCTGTAGACACACGCATAGATGCGGACGCGGTCCTCTAAATCTACGCGGAGCCAGAGAGTGGACAGGTCCCTACCCTCAAAATTGCCAAGACGGCGACAGCAGATATCCTCCCTAACGTACACACATACCCCGGCATGAGGCAAAAAATTGTGCTCAATTTTGTACCCGGGGTACGTTAAATATGACGTATCGGTAGGTCGAGATATCTGCGTCTCAGTAAGGAAACACAAGGCCGGCTGCGCCGTCTCAAGGTGGTGGTGGACGGCGTTTAAATTGGAGTGAATTCCCCTGATATTGCAAAAGTCCACGTTGAGTGTGGAGCGGGGTGCCGTGGTGATACTGCGTCGTTTGTCCTTGGTCATGCGCGGTTTTGTGCCCTCCCCAGAATACGAAGGGCAGCCCGAGCTAGAGAGCCCGGGGAGGGATTCTCCAACTCTGGTAGAGCCGGTACCCTCCTGGGGTAAAATCTTTTTTAGTACCGCTGTCATATTCCGGTTGAGGGGGGGGGGGGGGCACCGGTCCTCGACACTAACCTATGCGAAACATAGCGTCACTAGGCAGCTATTTCACGCCGGTATTCTGTGCGAGTGTGGTAATTAACCCGGACGAGTCTGGCCCGATTGTGCTGACGTCAAAAGACGGCAGCGTGACTCTTCCACTTCTAAAAAGCCCTTAGTCGCCTCTTACGACACCCATGGGCCTGGGACTCCCCTATTCTTTTTACGCCCCGGGAAAAGTACAGGGCAAGTCACTTGAAAAACAATGAAAGAAAATATGATAATATGTATGCCAGGATAGAGAAATATGGAGGAGGAGTTTACCCTACAGGGCTCCGTACCTAATCAATCACTTTGAGATAATTAAATAACTTCACCAGTGGGAGGCACCTTTGCACAGGATGCCGGCTAGATTATGGGTTCAGCAACGGCGCCTATTTTTGCCGTATAGCAGTAAGCATTACTGTGTTTCGGTCTGAAGGGCGCCGTACATAAGTGAAATTACTGGGCAAATGAGACATAACATCTTAGGTCTCAAGGTGACGAGCACAGTTGTGGTGCCGCTCAGAATTATTGGTTTTTCAATAATCCTGAGCGGCACTGCATTATAATGGGCAGGGCAAATCAATTACCACCACCTGAACGTCCTGCTCGTCTCATCCCTTACTTTCATAAAAAAATTAGTTATGAGCAGCAAGTTTAAAATCTTATTTATACTAACACACACAATATTATCCAAATGATAACAAAATTGACGCACCGTCTTATCTCTTACTTGAAGACATTATTCGCTTCTTCGAATTGCAACTGGGCCTCTTTATATTGTAGAATTCGATAACAATATTTACTTTCTATGAGTAACCGTTAAATTTTGTAAGTACTTTGGAATCGAACGTTTTAATGTACCGCTATTGATCTGGATCCAAATCTCACTTTGTTTTGGAAAATGTGGATTAGAGCCGACTATCATAAGTCTAGAAAAAAAACCATTAATAATATTAAAAAAAGACGCGTTGATCGGATCAATCAAACTTTGAGTATCCAAGGTAAAATAGAGTTGACCGAGTAGTTTAGTCGAAATTGGTCCGGCCCGACCATTGAACATCTGGTAGGCACCTCGCAACAATTGGTCCGGCGTAGAACTTGGTATAGTACGGTAATAATAATAATTTTGTGCGAATCGACAATGTGACATACCATCGAATATGGTCCGCTATCAGACCGAGTCTGATTCTTCGGCCGTACGAAATCCGATCGTGTGTTTAGGCTATTACCAGTGATTTTAAGATTAAACTTCAAAGCAAAAAGAATACCCAGCACATTGACTTTCACCTTTTCACTTCACTTAGATATTTAGAAAATATTGTGATAAATATAATTATGAATAAATTATTAAATTACTGGCAAAACTTATTAATATTTCAAGCCACCGCGTTTAACTAGACGAAAAGTGCGCACATCCGGCCTCACCTGTTCCTTCCTATGAGAGGGCGCTCGAATAATTCATTCCTTACGAACAAGTCATATCCAATCGGCTTGATTCTTTGGCGTTGCGTAGAGATATGGGTCTCTCTACATCTTTTGCCGCATATATTACGGGGATTGCTCAGAGGAGTTTATCAGGTTGATACCAGTAGCTGAATTCCACCACCGGACATTACGTCAAAATGAGAAATTCCACCCGCTTCATGTTGACGTCTGACATTCTACAGCCGTGTGATTTGCGGAAGACTTCTTCGTGTGGAATAAAGCTGTGGAATCAATGACCGGCAGCATTTTTCCAGAACCTAAACCACATGGGGACCTTTAAGCTTCTTGACCTTTGCTGTTACGGATGTTGGAGACTCTTGCCCGTTGAACCCCTCTTATCTATGAATAATAAAGAATATAATGAATTGCTGTTCGTTAGTCTCGCTAAAACTCGAGAACGGCTGGACCGATTTGGCAAATTTTGGTCTTGAATTATTTGTGGAGGTCCAGAGGTTTAAAAGGTGAATAAATGTTAAAATGCTCGAAATGAAATAAAAACAACAACTTTGTTTTTCCTTTGATGTGCCTTTGTCTTGCAGAAATCAAATTGAAAGAATAGGTCAATATGAATAACTAATTAGAATCTTTACATCTTCCTAACTTTCTCAGGAGGTAAAAAAACAAACTTTAATTTAAGTTTTGATTTTTTCTCATCACTTTATATGGCAATACAACGTTTGATGGGTCAGCTAGTACAAAATAAAAACAATTCTTTAAACAGCAAAATAATTTATGCATTTAAATATTGACATAACCACATTACTCGTTGCATTGAAATCTATACGCACTAAATTACATTTTATCATAGTTTGACTGGCATTAACGACTGCAATGAAAAAATTTTTAAATTACTTATTCAAGTAGGTACGTCGTTATTTAAGAGTATCTCTGTTGCGTAGGTTATTAATAAAATATGAAATGCTGAACCTGTAAAATTGTGTTGATTTAAAAGAATCTTAATAAGTTTTTTCTAATACAATAGCTCTAATATATAACAATTTCGATTGTAAGGTGGTACTGAATGACTTTTTTTATAGCAAGAGTATAATTCTGTAATATAGCAGAGTGGTATAACACTGAGCATAGTATCTATGATGATATCTCAATATGTCCATCATTTTAAAGACAAGGTTATCATCGCACAGATGGATAGAAACTGTTTATAGATAAGTTAGTTATTCTTTCTGGTTTTTTATTATATATATATTTTACGAATAAAAGGATTATGTTGTGCTCTATTTATACAATAAATGAGAAAGTAATTGCATTATAATTATATTCAAATTCAGATTATCAAATTAATTCTTATGTATTCAGCTGTCGGGTTGCCAATGTCAAAATTTCTATCATTAATGGTTGATTTCAGTCGCAATCCAAAAACAGTGATAATAATAAATAAATAATAATATTGACACACTTTTTACACAAATTGACTTGCCCCAAGTTAAGCATATATAGCCTGTGTTATGGGTTACAAGACAATGACATATTTAATACAATATACTTACTTAAACATACATAAATTCATATAAACATACATAAATACATTTAAACATCCATGACTCGGAAACAAACATCCATATTCATCATATAAATGCTTGCATCTACCGGGATTCGAACCCGGGACCTCTAGCTTAGTAGGTAGGATCGCTAACCACTCGGCTTTACAGGTCGTCGTGATCCGAGATTATTATCAATTTCAACCACCGATCTATAGAAAGATTTGATGATCATTTCAACAATCTATGGTATAACATATTTGTTGTTCGATAATTGTCGGTGGATTTTCATTTACTAATGTGGATTTCAAGAATGACATATTGGTATGAAGACTCGGGATTCATTGACGGATGTCATACAATATGGATTACGAATAGCAGGCCTAATTAAAAATTATCTTAGACTTGAGAATATTAGAATCGGCCGTACATTTTTAGATCTTGTGGTAACTGTTTTTATTGATATCATAATTGTTTTGGGCACCTGAACCCTCTTAACAGCTGAAATTTGATCTAATGATCGTGGCGTAACATAAAACGCCTTGTCCTCATCTCTCAAAAAAAACAATGCAGATAGTCAATAAACTCTATCCATCTACACTCAATATAAGTATAAAACACTTATGAAAATTTATCGCCTCAATATAGTACGTTAAATAAAACAAAATACATCATGATTATAAGTATTTTATTGCTGTAGATAATTTTCACTGATATCCTGTTACACTGATTGACGTAATTTAAAACAAAAAAGCGTGACACGACCAATCTAATGCCAATCTTATTTGCGCCATTACAATTATTGGAACCACGAACAGGAAACAAATACTTATTCTTACTAATTATATACAAAGCGGGGAATAACTCACAAACACTGTTACATAACTCCACTAATACAATAATAATGAAAAAACAAACGTAAGCGTCAAGCCATCAATTTGTACTCTTACAAACTTGAAACAGAGTTCATCAACCTGCCAGGTCGGTTCTGGGTAACATTCTTGTCTGTGGAATGCACTGTAAACTTATACTTCCGATGATACTTCAACGCATGACGAAGGTAAAGATTGATTCTATAACATCGTCGAGGTCCCGGCTGAAAGGCGATAGCTGCGCCTCGTACCCTGGCGTGGACTTCTCCTTACCGTTGACGAGCAGATGGCAATTAGGGCCGACTATTGAGACGTTATCGCCTTTCCATCTGCGGTCTATTGTTATAACCCCGCCGTTGCCGACCAGATTGATAGTACCGCAGTTCTCTTTCACTTCAATACGACACTCGTTGCCAATCACTTCGATATCACCCTGATTAGTGTCCACACGAACTATACAATTGTTTCCAACAACTTTTAATCGGGACGCATTTGTCTCCATCGTAACTTTCTTCTTGTTGCCGAGCACTGAGTATTTCTTCATTGTTTTTATAAGCACACGTCTTACTTGGGCGGAGGAAGGTTAGGGAGTGATTTGAATTAAGAACGCGCCGTATATTTATGTGGCGGTTACACGCGCCCGCGCACCGCGTACGATAAGGGAGTTCCCTCTGCGCTGCGTCATTCATTCATCAGTCAATCTTTAGATCTAAGATTGTAGGTTTTAGCTCAAATTATTTGGTCGCAATAATGATTATAATGTATTATTAATCGTAGAAGATTTTTATCACGCTTTTATCTTTTACAACGCAAGTAATTCTAGCGGTATTTTTTGTCATAATGAGCTTTTGAATACTAGGTACATTACCTAGCCTTATCAAATAATTACTTAATGGTTTATTATTTGATATAATAACTTAATAGTTACGAGTTCCAATGAATATTATAGATACGGGTAGGTACTTTTTATTATCTCAGCCTAAATTCAGCAAATTCCAAGCGTGGTCTTTACTATCTCGCGGTATTCTTAGAGAGATCTTCTTGAGATTTTCGTCTCTCTTGCACACTTTGTTTGTCTAATCCCTAGTATATTCTAAGTCTATGGCAATGATACAGTACAATTTTGTATACAATTGTATTTTTTATAAAGAGCGTAAACAAGAATACCGAGGGAATTATTTGTGGTGTTTCTTCACTCTCAGTGCCCCATTTTTTTCTAAAGCGACGGTAGTACTTTAATTGATATCAAAAAGTATATCAAAGGAAAAAGAATGAGAAAATATATGCATTCTGTCTTTATGAAAAATGTGCATTTATTTACTGCCCACCCAAACCAGAGCAATTTTATGTGTAAATTCGAGCCTGTCTTTGGTTATTTTATGTTTAGGTAAATATTTAATTAAATTGGATATATTACATACGTACTAGGTCCGGATAAAATAGAGAGATATACATCACCACCAAATGACATAAGTATGTTGTTTTTTCACGATTTCTTCTTCCAGGAAACATCCATTGTCACTTATCAGAACATTAGAAACTCATATCTTGAAGTTATCTCAAATTCCGTGTAACAGATAAGGTTACTGGAAAAAACATAACAATAACTAAATGATTTTGCAATTTTTAAATTTGCGGTTTCGCCCCGCTTCTGTTTTACAATTACTTTTATGTTGAATCGTTTTCTTTTAATTAACTTTCAAATCGAATAGTTTCAAACTACCCGCATGTCTACATAAAAATCAAACATCGTTTTCTATCCCTAAATACCTAATCTCCAATTTTGATGATTTTAAGAAAGTGATTAAGATAATAGAAAACTAGGCTTGTACGTTTTACTTTTTCCAAATTATCGGCAGCATTTATTACGATTTTTCGCGTGACAAGTTTGACATGAGGAATATTTCTAGAGGGAAAAAACACCGTTATCCTTGATTATATTCTCCTCAAGTTTGATTAACATCAACAAAATATTTTGATTAATTAATACTATTGTGTACATATTTACTATTTATTTTTCTCATCTTGAATAAACTTAAAAGGTAAAAACATACTAAATTTAACTTCCCAAGAAAATTACGCATAAGTAATAGAAATATGGCTTGAAATACTTCGTATTCAGAATTAGATTACGCATAAATCGTAATATGAATTCGCAACAGTAAATAAGATAATATTTTATTACATTTTCCTCGCCAGCTCAACTATTACGCGAGGTTGATTCATCCACCTTACAAAATTGATATAAGCCGCCCTGAGAAATGTGGTGACTCACGCGCATACTCCAGACATGTAGGCCTCGTATGGGCAAAGAACACAAAAACTACAGACGGTCTGTATTTATAATGGACCAAAGAATAAAACAATAAAATAAACAATTATGTAGTTATGTTTTTAAAGTGATAATCCTCACTCCTGAAATTAATTACATTGAAATAAGTTTGACAGGGTTAAAACACGTGTAATTGTAACTGTTATTTTCATTAGATTTTGCGTAAAAGTTACATTTTTATTATTATTTTATATCACTCGACGTTTCGTGACCTTTCCAGAGCACGTTTTCATGGGGACTCTCCTGACTGACCTGATTTGAACTGATTTAAAATATGTTTTATTTAAATGTGTAACACTCGCGTTAATCAAAGAAACTACATGTGTAAACTTATTTTATATTATTATATTAACTTTATTTTATCGCCATTACAGTATTGCAAATACGCACTATCGGATTCCGATAAGATATTCTGAATAATTATTTTGATGTTTTTTGTTTCGGTTAAGAAGGTAAAATTAATTTTGAGCTAATTATATTGAAATGGACGCAGTTTTAATTTTTTTCATTAATCTATTACCCAAATACTTATAAATCAAATAAAACACTGCGCGGTGTTTATTTCATATTGTGTAACTATTTCTATAATTACTAACGCAGAAAATCTAACAATATTGTAGTAATATAACTTTGTCGGTAATAGTTTTAAACAAATTATTGAACCCCTAATTGTATGGCTCGTCATTTACTACTTACCTTATCCAATAGTCTTAATATTATTTAAATAAATTATTTGAATTAGATATATTTTATATTTCAAAATTCTAAAGAAAGGGAAAATACATCTATAAATATTTTGAATAATACTAATAATGAATACTAAAAACTTTTCTTAATTTTATTATTAACACATAAATTATCACATAGTTAATCATAGGCACGAAAAAAATGGCATATCTATCAAATCGACTCATCTGTGAACACTGCATATTAAACTCAGACCAGCCTATTAGTTGCCGGCGTCAGTAACGTAGAAAAACGCGATGAATCATCCACACCATACTCTGTTGCTAACCACGCGCGGAGCAATGACAAAAACAACAGGGAAATTGCTTTTACGCTGAAATGCTATTTTCATTACAGATATTTTTTGCTTACGATTTCTACAAAACAACTGACTATCTTCTCGATCTCTGAATCACGGTGACTTTATTACGTAAATATTACAGGGAATTTAACTTTCTTAGTAAATAATGTGTGTTATTTATTCTTGAGTGTTTCGGGTAATAAGGCCTATCGCAGACGACAGACTATCCGTGACGCACTTTTAAGTCTGTGATAAAACCTATACAATTATATGTAGTAACGACGCGCAAAAAATCTGACACACAAAATATCCTCGCAGATCTGACAGACCGCGCCGCACCGCACCGTACAAAAAGTGCGCCAAAAAATTAACTTAAGTAATTTGCACATGCTAGTGGTTGAGGTGGATCATGGCGCTAGAAATCGATGTATCGATGTTTATTCAAGAAATAGAAAACCGACCAGCACTGTGTGATACATCTTTGCCAGATTATCAGAAATTTTAAAAATTGTGGGAAGAAGTGTGCAAATTTATTTAGAACTGAATGTTTAATATGAAACAGTCCCTTTAATAATCTTTCTGAAAGAATAGGATGAAATTAAAATTCTCTATCTCTTCTTTTTTATAGTATTATTTATCATTTATACTTCTTAAGTACGAAATAATACACTGCAATCTCTGTACGTCTATTGCGTGTACATCCCTACAGTTCTGCCAACAAAATGACCGAAAATGTACGTCGTGTGCGTTGAGAATGTGAAATATCCGCCAAAGACATTTTGCGCGCAATGCAGATTTTTGAAGGTGCCCATGTCGTATCGTGCCGGAAACACCGCACAAGGAAGCTCATTCTACAACTTTCTTGTACGTGGAAGAAAGTTCCTTGAAAGCCGCACTGTGGAGAACGGCCACACATCCAGATGGTGGGGATGATATCCTAATTTGTGACGTGTCGTGCGAAGGTGCTCCCTGTAATAAATGCGATAGAAGACACACAGTGAAGCGACATCTCTACGCAACGCCAGGCGATCGAGCCGTGCACAGAGCACTGGGTCCCCGAAAATTCGAGGAGCTCTGCGTTGCAAGCGGTCAAACCGTTCGAGCTGATGCTGGTTATGTGCACCAGACCAGAGATGACAGCAATAGTCTAGATTTCCTAATGACAGGATCATTCTAGCCACAAGTAGCGGACGTTCGCGAACATGACGCGTGGACCAGCCAACACCTCCCTCGACCATATAAGGGAAAGATATGATCGATTACGATGCCACAATACTATGCCCATACTTAGTTTAACCGAAAGCGGTAAGGTAGTTTAGTAGTAAAAGAATAACAAACAGAGTTAATTTAAATCTCTTGTTCCTAGTAAGTACCTAATGGGAGACATGAATTAGCAGATTCAAATTCAAATATTTATATTCAATATCACTTATTGAACGTCAAACACTACCACCCATTCAATAAAGAATGCCTTAGACCTGAAGAAGAACGGGCGCCAAAAACTCGGCGGGCTTTTATTATAAAAATATGGATTGCAATGTAATATCGTACAGTAAACATTAATAATTAAAGAGCCTGAGGGTGTTCGCTTCATTCTCAGTCTGTGGTGTCATTAAGGAAATCGTTTATGCTATAGTAATCTTTGCCTCACAAACGTTTTTAACAATTCTTTTAAATTTCGTAACAAATTTGTTTTGTACATTTTCTGGGATCATATTGTAGAAGCATATACATCGCCTTAGACTTACTATCTCGACTTAACCGAGTAGTAGGTATAACAAGTTTATGTTTGTTCCTCGTGTTAACATTACGTTTGTCAGTTTCTAGCAAATTCCTCAATGTGCTTATGAACATATTGAATTGTTAACATTATTGAAATATGTATGTATCACTATGTAAAGTAACTCATATAAGTTCAATGACAAAGCAAAATAACATGAATTTTCGTATCAAATATAGATACGTTTCAACTATAATTCTTAAGAGCGTTAGTCACCGCGTCACTATCCCCTTATCGTTATCACTGATGACGGATATTCACCTCACTGTCAAAACAGAACATTTATTACTATGAATATGATTTGCGCTAACGCTATCATTAATAAGTATTATACCAGGAAGCACTGGCTGAAAAGCCTGAGAGTGGTTTTGCTTGAATTCTACATCAATGTGCCTACAATCTCGGCATTAAAAAAAAATATGCCGCCAAATCAGTTGTTGACTTCGAGTTGAGAGATTTACAAAACTAAGTTCAAAAAGTTCAATCTCCACGGTAACATTTTGGTGCTTGTTTTTTCGTTTGAGCGACGGAATTTATTAACTTAATATATGTACTCGGAATACAGATACGTAACTATATGGTGCCTACGCAACAAGAATGAAACAAATAAAATATTGCTCTTCAACTTCAAATAACACCAAGAATGTAAATATAAAACAATCTACATACTAGACGGGATAAACAAGAAAAAATAATAAAAACAGTTTGTAAACGAAACATCTTTGGTTTTTGCAGTATCTGCCTGAACTTCACGCCACAATCACGTCACTAACATGGTTGCCTGTCCCTATCTTAACGCGGGGATTAAAACCAAACACGAAACATTTGTTCGTGGAAATAAATCCTTTTACAAGTATAGATCAAAAATACATCAAGAATGGGTAGAGACGTAAACATCTCGACCAATGGGTTATCTTTTTTTAATAGAATACAAGGACAACAAGGGTCAGCTGATGGTAAATAATAACGGTTGCTGCAACTCTATTGCACCAGAAGAAGCACAGGATATTGCCGGCATTTCATAAAGTTGTACGCGCTTCGTTTTAATTAGGATATTATACCGACCTGATTGATAGCACACCGCAAGGATGCCCAATTCGGTTTGGTTATATTAACGTGGAAGAAAGTACCTGGTTAATCGCACTTTGGAGGAATCCAGACAGTAAAGATGATATTTTGACGGTTGTGGCGTGTGGTAAGATTGCCGATATATAATAATCGTAAAAGTGTAATACGAACACTTCTATAATTGTTTATTTTTACTCGACGGGCCAAGAACTTAGAATTAAAAGTGTGAATGATATAAGCCGAACGAAAAGATCTTTTGTACTTTAACTTTCGTAGTGAGTAAGCAAGTGTAACTAATTTATTTATTTATTTATAACCTTGTAACTAATTCTAGTAGGCTTCATAAGATACATTATTATGTATCTTATGAATATATATAATACATTTAAACTTAAAGCTATTGCTTTAAGTTTAAATGTATACACTTCTACAATAAAGTCCCAGCCACTGTTCAGGCATTATCTATAAATAAATTTAAATGTTTTATAAAAAAAAATGGCTCTGTCGTAAATCCTATTACTCCACTGCTGAATATCTAAATGATCTGACAGCCTGGGACTAGATTGTGATTATTTTATAGCGATAGAAATGACTGTACAATATTGTAGATTTTTATTGAAAAGAGCGCAAAAAGAAGAGTGCTGGGAGAGTTTCTTGCGCCGCTTCATCTCTCTCAGAGCGCCATTTGTTTCCGAAGCGGTAGTAGTATCTAGTAGTATAAGAAATGACATCAAAAAGAATTCTAAAGGAATCAATTTTGAGGAAATAAATGCCTTTTATGCCTTTATTTAGGAACTGTTGCAAGCGCTACCAATGTCAGTTACTTAGTTGTAAGATATCCTCGTAAGCTTTAAAACAATATTATTTTTAATAATTTGCGCTCTATCGATCGATATTTGAATATAAGAAAAAAATTATTAAGAAAAAATATGAAAGAGCGTCCCCCTCCTTCCCGCGACTTCCTCTGTCGTACCGGTTCGCTGTATTGCAAACCGGTACTCGTAATTAAGGCATGTCACAAAAAAGAAGTGTTGTCTTCTCATGCCACATCACGATTTTACTACTAAGTGATTTTTTATAAAGATTGTTTTTGAAGTGAAACTTCTAATGCGACTTCCAACAAGGTTGCGTTAAACTTTTAACGCTACCTGTGCTGTAGAGTATCTACAAGTCAACCACAGTGAAAATATTTATATATGTATGTAATGGACCACCAACAGATTAACATCATAGATACAAAAATTAAGCATTGAAATAATTTATCACTACCGTAATGTAGATCCAATTAAAGGCAAACAACTTGGTCTTTTTCATAGGAATACAAAGTAATTGTATGAGCCAAAAATAAAATGAATGTTAATATGCCTTTTGTAAGATAGTTTTTGAAGTGACTTCTTTAGCATCGTTGTGATTTTAAGTCGGTGAAACGAAAAAGCGAGACACATAAATTTATAAGATTTAACGTGGAAAAAAAATGTGTAAGAAAGCATTATACATTGTTTTGGTACCAGGCGATCATAGTTGAAGAAGAGATTGTCTTATATATGACGCGAATGTACCTTAATACATTGTTACGTACACCAGGAGAACATAAATATGGTACCGGTGATAGTAATGTCTTTCATAGCTGTTGAAATCATATTGTGTCATCCTAGCAACATGTACCAGGACTTCATATGCAGTTTAGAGGTTCATGCACAATGCAGGTTTCACTTCTGACATGTGTACTTCATACGCACGAGAATTTTTATTTTGATATATACAATGCGTACCCTGTAAATGTTTTTGTGACAGCCCTTATGTCGAGACAGCGTTGTACATTTTTAGCGGCAAAACAAAGTTGACCCACTATGTAGTAATTATCACATATTAGCTTATCTTACCTACTTGTGTTGGTAATTAGTAATTACATCTAGTCACACAATAATACATAGGTTATGAATTAAAAACAAACTCTTGTGTAAATTTGTATATTTATTCAAAAAGCATCTACAACAAATAGTTAATGTTATTTCAATTCGCTGTCACTATAGTGAATATGTAACTCTTGGGAATTACAACACAATACTATTCCTGTCTGATTAATAAACGCAGTGTAAAGTTACTCCAAGTTTAAAAAGATTAAACTTGGAATAGCTTTATTTCACGTTATTAATTTATTTACTTACTTACTTTAATTAAAACGGTTAACACCAATTACATAAACTACAGACAATTCATTATTAATTCAGACATTCTTCTCGCTCACAGTACTACACATGTGATCCGCTGTCACTAGGACGGGGGAGGGGTGAAAAAAATCAAGAAATTCGTGTGATGTCATTTATGGATGGACCCTACTACTCCGATTAAAGTGAAAAACTGCTTTCACAACCTAATAAATCATCCTCGTAATATGACACGCATCGGTACAACGACATCTACGCACCTCTAGTTCGTGTGTGTCGTCGATGTTTGTCCAAAAATCAAAAATTGGTACAATGTATGTTTTTTTATGACACCCATTAACGAACATACTTCAGTCACAACGGCCTACTTCAATCAAATTTTGAAAACCCACCATAGATTGAAAACTCCAAAAGATTTGAGTTGTGTGATCCTAATTTATGACACCTTGAAGATCTATTAAGTTAATTTTTTTTACACACTTTTTACACAAATAATCTTGACCCAAGTTAAGCATATATAGCCTGTGTTATAGGTTACAAGACAACGATATATTTTATACAATATACTTACTTAAAAATACATTAATTCATATAAACACACATAAATACATTTAAACTTCCATGACTCGGAAACAAACATTCATATTCATCATATAAATGCTTGCACCTACCGGAATTCGAACCCGGGAGCTCTAGCTTAGTAGGTAGGATCAAAGGTCAAACTGGTAAACTGGTAACTGGTATTTAACTAGTTTCAGATGGGTTATAATATACACCATTAAGAGAACTTAAACCAAAAATTATTGAAGCAGTAATCATATTACAACTTTGGTAGAATGTGAGACAAATATATTGACTATTGCTTGACTATTATATGTTAATTTGCTTACAGTGGTACATCTACAGAAAAACACAAGACCTTTGAATACATTATAAGTCAGTAATTTGTAAAAATGAACAAAGAATTGATATGATATACTAACACACAAATAATTGTAGTTTAGATTGTGAGAATCAATGACGTACATATAGACAATGCACCTCATACAATATCAAAGCCGATATTGTCTGGGGACTTGTCAATAATTAATACCATATTAAATAAAAAAATATTTGTTTTATTAAATTACTTAAGCTTTTTGCATATTAATCTTATATAAATAAAATAACCTTACCGATGATAAGTCAGTCCATCTTCTTTTTTGGGTCGTTAATGAACTATTTAAGCACTTTTTATAGCACACCTAGGCTTGTTGATTGACACACAGTTGACGCACGACTAAATAGAAAAGTGTGCTTACATTGTCTTTAAGCACACTTTTTCCGTTCCACTGTCAGACTGCGAATGATATGTCCATATGTATAGAACGTCATTGGTGAGAATGATGATTACATTTATTTATAAAATAACGATAACTATTCTGTTACAGTTGTGATTTGTACAGTTATTATTAGATCTGACATATAAAGAGTGGAAAACGTACACTTTTACGTAATCCAAGGAAAATATATAACAATACAAAAACCTTCAAAAAAGCGGGCTCAGTATAGCCGTGCCAAACTATGCTACAAAAAGGGAAAAGTTATTATATTATGGCATAGTTTCAATATTATTGGTTATTTAACTAACTTATAACTAAGTATACAGCCATCAATTTGCTGTGAGGTATCTGTTTAATGCTATATACTACAATAACAATATTTCTTTTATAAATTAGAATATTATGCCCGCGTGACAATTGGGAAAGGAAGTCCGGCGTAATAGTACGGGGCAAGTCGCAAGGTTCTACTGTCACGTAATAAATAATGCCTATAAGATTCTGTAGTGTATTGACATCTAGTCTTAACAGAGTATGTGTTAACTATCATTGTCACTGTCACGACATCGACAGTGCATTAACCGTGTGACGTTGAGTGCTATATAAGAAATGCACAGTACAGCGGAAGGCCTATAATTATCCCAGCGGAAACTCCATAGGGAGTGCCGCTTGCGCCTCTCTCTCCCCATGAGAAAGTCGCCTTCGATGTAGGCTTAGAGGGCACCTGCCCAAAGCCAACTGCAGGTGGTGTTTAGTGGGTAGGCACCTAGGTTTTCACGTGAGTCCCACATAACCAACGCAGACTTAGACTGCGTTGGTATGCATGAGCATTCACCACCGCCCTCCCGTCGTTACCCCGAAGGGTAGCCCATTCCCTTGCTTGGGCGCAAAAAAAAAAAAAAAAATATGCCATTACTTTTCCAGACTCCACAGGAGCAGTTTCCTGACTGAATGTTTATTTCTGACATTTTTATTAAATTTTTTATAATGTGCGCTTACAAAATACACATATTTGAAAAATCTTGGCACGTCTCTCGTTACTAAAACTATACACTTATAACGCATGATTGGAGAGATCTCTCCTCGCCTAGAATGAGTTTCTGACACTTATAATGATAAAATTACTTGGCTTTTGGTAGGTAGGATAAAAAAAAGAGTGCTCTATAAATATATGATAATATAGGTACGCTTTTATATAAATGACGACAGCAAAAAATCTGTTTCATAATTATATAAATAAAAATATATGACAATTTTTTTTTAATGAAAATATCGGACAAGACGAGCAGGACGTTCAGCTGATAATTGAAACGCCCTGCCCATTACAATGCAGTGCCGCTCAGGATTCTTGAAACTACAACTGTGCTCGTCACCTTAAGATGTTAAGTCTAATTTGCACAGTAATCTCACTGGCTACAGCACCTATATGACACTTTCTAGTCTTTTCTATAAGTAACAATAAGTATTTGGTAATTTGAACATTAATTTCTATTTCGTATGATAACCTACACATAACCAGAAACAGGAAAATGCTGTAAATGTAATGTTTATCTTGAACTAGTATTTTAAATAAGTATTTATAAAAATATATACAAAACTAGTAATTCCTGCATGGCATGATCATTTCTAAACGAGCCAACTGTACAGTGAAAACTTTATAAGTAGTTTCATTGTATTTGATACAATATAAAAGCCACAACCATCTTTTCAGGCCGTAAACTTCACATCTCAAAAACCTCACGACCTGTGCAATTTCAGTATTTCCGCCACAATTTTTTTTTTTTTTTTTTGAGTCATAGAAATTGAATCCAACTACAAGTAATTAACCATTATAACACTCATACTATTATTATATATTGTACGATTTGCGACATACTGGCATTCATTACTTAAGATTAGTTTATTGAAGTATTTGTTTTTTGTTAAATAAGTTATCATTATTATCCGCTGGAAAGAGCGGTCTTCCCTAACACAGGTTCTGTGAACTTAAAAAGGAAGTCCTTCAAATTCTATAATGCTAAATAAATAAATAATTGATTTTTGGTTACTTGATAGTGGCATAAACACCTATTGTGAATAATTTTAACACAAACTATTACACACACACATTAAATAATATATTTGTACCAAATTTCTGCACATTCATACAAACTTAGATCATTTATAAGTCTAGATAGACATTCACAGCTTAAAAATATTGAGTTTGACTGTTAACCTCCATTTTGAGCAATGAATGCACACTAACACAAAGTGACATACAAATCGCGAGTGTAAGACGTAGCTTGTCAGGCACACCAAAGTAATAGACCTGGCCTGTTGTCATCGATTGTATTAGAAGAGACTCTATCTACACATATAAATTATATAAAGTTACAAAATAAATTTGTTTATGGTCCTTATTGGGCGATTGAAACCAGAAAAATAAATAATAATTTGTGGTTATAAACATTCAACTATAAAATAATGTTTTAACTAATTGATAATTAAACTAATCTGATTAAAATTATTTTTGGCCATCTTAATTATTATTTGAGTAGAATTTATCCGATTACCGTAGCGTTATTATCTAGCAGGACGTTCAGCTGATGGTTATTGATACGCCCTGCCCATAACAATGCAGTGCCGCTCAGGATTCTTGAAAAAACCAAAAATTCAGAGTGGCAGTACAATTTCACTACATTACTACTTCACGGCAGGTAAAAGCGCCGTTATGGTACCCATAATCTAGCCAGCATCCTGTGCACGGGAGCCTCCCACTGGTATTTAAATATTAAATATTACGGTAAAAGAATGTTCATAAAATATGCCAAAAAAGCACAATTTATCACTCTTAGTACACACTAAACATGTCTAGTAAAATTGTCTACTTAAAACTAATTTATTGAAATAACTTAATAGTACATACAACATAGTATATCTACATAATATTACCCAAATTTATTACATAATAATAATATACTTATATAAGTAGCTAGACTTGTATAACACAACACGGTTAAATAAAAAAATTAAAAAAAAAATGTTTTTAAAACTTGTAAAAATTATTTATCAAAATTCATATCCACTCTTAACTTTGTCAGTGTTGGGCAAAGCCTATCTTTACAGTTCTATTATGTCTAAATTAGCGACTTTTAATATCACAATATCTTAGAAAAAAAACAATATCTGATGATAATGAAACAAAAAACATACCCAACCCAAAACACACTTGGATTGTGAACAATTATTTTAAAATTCAATACCACCACTTTATAACATTACTTATGGTATGTCTAATTCCAACATGCACACTCTTATGGCCAATTTCTATTCATAGCACCGCATAGCTTGGTTGGAGTCAGAAGACACGAACATTAGCCAGTCTTTTGATTTATGTCAGCAAAACTAATTAAAACAACTACGGCCGCACAAATAAACTTGATATATAGTTATACCTAAGAATATACCTAATCTATACTAATATTATAAAGCTGCAGTGTTTGTTTGTTTGTTTGAACGCGCTAATCTCTGGTACTACTGGTCCGATTTGAATGATTCTTTCAGTGTTGGGTAGTCCATTTATCGAGGAAGGCTATAGGCTATGTTTTTTTTTCAAAATTAGGGATCCGTAATAAAATTGCTATTTTGTAACACAAGGTGTAAAATCGAAAACCCATTTTTGCGTGCGCTGCAAAAACTATTGACAATAGAACAAAATGATGTACAGGCTATAATATAGGCAAATTTTTTATTACTTATAAAACTATATAATATAACTAGCTGCCCCAACAGACGTTGTTCTGTAGATAATAAAAAATACTGTTTTAAATGAATGTGCCAATAATATTTCAAAACATCAAGAATTATTTCTTAAAAAAGCTCCCTGTTGTTATAATGAAATTGTTTCACAGCGGAACTGTCAAACCGTGCGTAACTAATTTCTCACATAGAAAATATGTCCATACAAAACAAATATTGAAAATAAAAATAATTATGGGTCGCAACTCAAGTTGGACCAAACTGCACTCCATGAAGTAATCCCCATTAAAATCCGTTCATTAGTTTATGAGTCCATCGCGAACAAACAACGTGTCACGTAATTTATATATATTAAGATAAACCTAGTATGCAAACTATTTACAATTTAGACATGTTCCTAATGATTGGTTTATTCAGACGTATAACGTTTCCCGTGTTTATTTGCAAGGCTGACATTTGAAAAACTTCAGAATTATAATTTTTTTGACAGTGTTGTCAGTGATAAAGTCAAAATTTTGCATATTTATTGTTTACTAGCTGATCCGACAGACGTTGTTATGTATATAATAAATAAAATAATGTTTTTTTATGAATTTGTCAATAATATATCATAACATCAAGAATTACTTCGTAAAATATGCACCCTGTTGTCGTAATAAAATTGTTTCACAACAGAAACCTTCTCTGGACTTCCACAAATAAATCGGTCCAGCCGTTCTCGAGTTTTAGCGAGACTAACGAACAGCAATTCATTTATATATATAGGTAGATTAGCTATAACTTTATACACAGATTATTTGTAAGGCCGCTAGAGTTAATATTTAATAATAATTTTGCATGCCAGCAATGGCCGGTTACATTGATAATTTAAAATTGCTGACACCCATTGTTACATGTTTTCTGGCAAAATAAAGGATTTAATTGAATTTTAAACTCACTTTGACTTAAATAACAGAGCATCCATTTTGAAACAAGACAATACGCCAAATTCTTATGAAACCTACAGTTTTTCAATAAATTACGAGAAAAGCATCAGATCTACGTGTTAATCTTAATCTAAATACTGCAATAGATAATCGTCTACAATGCTCACGTTCATGTGCCAACTGAAATGATTCACCCCTGGTACAGTCACAACGTGCAATCGACCACTCTTGTCCAATGTTCTTAAGCCTATAGAGTCATTTACATATATCTCTTGATTGTACATTTCTATCACAGTATCGTTGACGCCGTAATATCCAAATTGGCTGGAAGAAAAGGATTAAGGTGAAATTCAAAAAAAAATTTTTTTTTTTTAAATGAAAATAAGGGACGAGACGAGCCAGACTTTCTTCTGATGGTAATTGATACGCTCTGGCCAACAATGCAGTGCCGCTCACGAACCCAAAAATTCTGAGCAGCAATACAATTGCGCTCGTCTCCTTGAGACATGATATTAAGTCTCATTTGCCCAGTAATTTCACTAGCTACGGCGCCCTTCAGACCGAAACACAGTAATGCTTATACATTACATTATTTCACGGCAGAAATAGGCACCGTTGTGGTGCCCATAATCTAGCCGGCATCCGGTGCAAAGGAGCCTCCCACTGGTAAAATCTCCTGCCAATAACTTTAGTATAGTGGTTGTCTATGGTTACTGATATTCACTTACTGTTGGGTGGGCAAATAATTTTGTTACATCATCGTTATACAATGTGCTTATTTAAGTTTACCAAGTCATTATCAAAGTCTTAGCGTACATAAAAAAAAATCACACTAATCAAAACTTTATGTTAGGAGGCCCTTTAAGACATTTTGTCTTGTAAATGTTTAGGTTTTCTTAATCTTAATCTGATTCAGGATACAGAAAAATATGCTTCATATGATGATAAATACAAATTAAGTAATAATAAAACAATTTATACAGAATGTAAAAATTGATAAAAGAGACTATGTCATGACTATTACCTGCTTTGCCATGGAGTAATAACATTATCGTCAGGCCCGCCAATCAAGACTAGCCTCTTGAGCCGTAGTAAATTTGCCTTAAAATCATCTGACTTCGCTGATCTGAAAAAAAAAACGAAGAAGTCAAAAAAAAATTAAAAATCAGCAAAAAGATCAGGTTCCACCGAGATTTGAACTCGGATCGCTGGATTCAGAGTCCAGAGTGCTAACCATTACACCATGGAACCGATATCTACAGTATCGAAATTAACATACCTATTTCATACAAAGAATAATAAAAATAAGACTTCGTAATGTTTAGCTATATTAATTTAAAACAAAATCATGATTTGATTTAAAAAAAAGTAAGCAAACGTGCATGGCTATTCCAATCCATACTCCACGTATGTTTTACATTAGTCTATATAAACTCCACTAGATGGCGCTTATATAAAATTTTATCAGAATAATTTTAGCGTAATTTTAAGCGCTATATTATATTACCACAAAATAGTGTGATAGCGTCTTATCTCTACTAACGTTTATAAGTCACGCACAGTCAACAAAGCAAGTTTCTCGAAATATTATTTTGTTTTTACTTTATCATTTTAATAGACCTAGCGAGACGATTTTTCAGTGTCGAATAATTATTGTCACACACTATTAGTTATGTTATTATCTGATTTTATTATATAAGCATTGATATTATCCCATCTCATCCAAAAAAATAAAAAGGATAATTAATCATAAAAAAAATAGAAGTTATGGATCTTACTTTATATGATTATTGATAAAAGGCAGGTAGACACTGTAGGTCTCATACAGTGACTGATGGTAGGGGTCCTTCCAGTAGTTACCAACAGATGTGTGTTGACCCACTCTAGAATAAAACAATTCATATGCTGACTCTTTCACCAAACCCGGAAACACCACATGGAGGAAACCAGCTGGAAGAGACAAATTATCAGAATGTATAGTCTCTTAGCTGAAATAAATATAATATAGACACTACTACACATAGCCTGTACTATGAGTGCCAAACAATGGCATATTTAAACACACTTAATATTTTAAAAAAAAGCAGGGCAGACAAGTCAGGAGATGGGAAGATGATATACTTAAAGAAAATTAGTGCTATTTGCACCAGAACAGAAAACAACAGGAAAATATGGAAGAAGCTGGGGGAGGCCTATCAATGTGTCACAGGACACACTGTTTAATTAAAATATAGAAAATATATGTATAAAAATTACATTAGCAGCAATAATGGCTTACTAATAGAAAAAAATATACTTAACTATATAAATGCTAATTCGGAAACAAACTACTACATGTATTGACCCTTGAGGTCGACCTCAATTTCCCAGGGGTCATTATGTATATAACCATAAATGACATAAGTTATTTTGGGGTTAAGGTTTATTGACCACTATTAATTTACACAAATTCTTATTTTAATAATAAACTTTCACGATACCGTATAAGCTATGTTACGTGCACCAACTTGAATGACTAATATTGAAATAGCAGGTATAATTATTTTGTACTTTTAAAAAACTCATCAAGTCAATATGCATGCACAAGATTAATACGGCAAGTAAATAAAAGATTTTTAAAGTAATTTGGTTATGGGGGGTATAAAGGCATAAAAGGCATTTATTTTCTCAAAATTGATTCCTTTACAATTCTTTTTGATGTCATTTCTTAGTAGTACTAGATATTATTACCGCTTCGGAAACAAATGGCGCTCTGAGAGAGAAGAAGCGGCGCAAGAAACTCTCCCAGCATTCTTTTTTTTGCGCTCTTTTCAAGAAAAATATACAATATTGTACAGTCACTTCTATCGCTATAAAATAATCACAATCTAGTCCCAGCATGTCCGATCATTTAGATATTCAGCAGTGGAGTAATATGATTTACGACAGAGCCATTTTGTGGTCCTATTAATGAACTTGTTGCGGGTTTGATATACTTTGAATGAATACTTGTGTATTAAATGTAGGCATTTGAACCCATCACAAAACCGCACATCTCTTTTTTTATTAGTTCTGCTATAATTATCGACCTCGTGAGGCGAGGTTCCCAATACCTATGTAATTGCAGTGTATACAAATCAGTCAATCAACTAAGGTGAATGGGGGCGGTGTACTGAATATTAATTGATCAGATTTAAGCATATTTTAAATGCAATCGATACTGGCTGGTGATTTTGTATAAGATCTCCCTTCCTAACCTAGTATATGAAAATTCACCTTTATAAGGCGTCTATGGGTTATATATATATATATATATATATATATATATAAATATAGGTAGTTATAATAGACCATTGCAGTAAAGGTCAGGTTTGCAAAGCCCTCGAAGATTTAAACAAATCAGATTTAATGAACTGAAATAATTTACCTCCATACTGTCCAGCCTGTGGTGAGCTCAATGATATAAAAGTGCTCACAGACACATTAGGAAATGTCTGCACTATGCCTCTGGCAACTAGTCCACCTTGAGAGTATCCTGGAATATGTCAATGTATTTTATTATTTAATGGAAATATCAGTATTAAACAGCTTTAGAGAGAAATGGGATTAGGAGTGCAGAGAATATCACCTGATAGGAGGTGAATACTGTTGTTGATACCTTCTTGCACTACCAGAGAAATCTCAGAATTGTTGCAGCTATAATTATTATTATTTACAGAGAGATGTTATTAATTTTAACAGAAAAAGAAATGTGTCAATTCTGGCTTGCAAATTCAGCGATGACATAATTGTATGACAGTGCTTAATTTTGCTCACTGCTTATTAAAATCTGTACCTATGAATTTATGATATATTTAAATTCAATATTATTCATTAAATTAGGTAAAACATAACACATGAATGTTAAAGTTATATACATTTTGTCATTTATCAACCTTTTCTTTAACAATAACCCTTATAACCCAGCATACTCCAAATGCTATATTCCTTATAATAACGTGATTACTCCAAATAATAATATTCACAATGCAATGAATTAGGTCAACCAACTAAGGTAAGAGGGAGTTGGGCACAAAAAAATTGAAAAGGAAAAAGTAAAAGACAGACTTCATAAATATATAAACTTTAAAACAAGGTATAGGTAACTAATAATTATAAAATAAATTATTTTTAAAATCTATATACAGTGTGGCTCTATAATAACAACGTTAAAAACATATGGGTAAACCTACCTAACCTTAATAGTAAAAAAATAATATTAAAATTTAAAGTAAATAATTGTAATTTTTCAAACAAACAAGTTATATATATTTAGGAAACAATTTTTAATCATTCTTACATGGTCGCATAAGACAGCAAAAAAAAGGTATCAGTGGCAAAGCTAGCGTGCGGCTACTACATTTCTTACAGGTTGTTCCGGAAAGATATTATGCAAAATTGATTTTTTTCAGGTTAATTAAATATCTCATTATTTAATTTTGTTTATGATTATGGTTAAGCAGTTCCATCCGTGTGTTTAATTTTATTATTAATTAATATCATCAGCAGCATACAGACCTAGACTGTATAAATATATAGTAAAATTGAGGAAATAAACAAAAATAAAATAAATATGTGAAATAATAACCTTCTACTTTTCTTAGTTGATTAAAAATAAGTGTCTTTTCTACAGACACTTAGTTCAGATAAAAGATTAAGTAGTGTGACACCAACAGATTAATACTTAATATGTATTTTAAAAACAGTCAATAACCCTATTAATGTTAATTACTGATTTGATATCTCTTATTTAAACAAGAACAAAAACATGCATGTTAATAATAAACATAAAGAAAAATATGATAACTTAAATTTACAGAAAACACTGATATAATATAAATATCTTCATTTAATATAACATAAATATCTAAATAATTAATTCCAGTATTGAAATAGGTAACATTTGCACAGGTTATTTTCCAGAAGTCAATGTGTAGTTTACTTGTCTTACAAACACTTTTTTTTATGGAATAGGAGGACAAACTAGCGTATGTGTCACCTGGTGTTAAGTGATAACCACCACACACATTCTCTTGCAACACCAGAGGAATCACAAGAGTATTGCCGGCCTTTAAGGAAGGTGTGTGTAGACTTTGTCACAATGTTCTATTTCACCATAAGAGCTTCAAATAAACATACATATGAATTCTAAAATTGAATAGGGTTTGAGCCAGCATCTCCTGGAAGAGGGGTAACGGTTCTACCCTTTCTTTCACCAATTTTAAAACAATAGTAAGTATAGAGTCTTACAAATCCAGAACTATAAAATATAAAGTCACAAGATTATATACCTATGAGATTTATTCCATCAGGATATTGACTAGATATATTTGCCACATCTTGTCCAATTTCCAGCACTTGGTGCCACATTGTCTCTAAGCTGGACCAACTTTCAAATCTGTTAACATTATAAACTTTTGTTCCAGGATGTTTCTGGAAAAAGAAATACAGATTTAGTGACATAATAATTCAAGATCAAAATTTTAAACTCATGTAGCTAATAATAACTTAACTATTTACATTAGATTAACTTATTAATTATATGTTTGATAAAAATTAACTTTCCAAGTCAACTTTCTTACCACTGACAAAAAAAAACCCATATCACAGTTGTTATTTACCTTTCTGTTCTAATCGCGCAGCATTCTGTCATTGCATATTATTTTATGTGTAGCAATAGATTGCTTATAATTATGATGATTTGAGTGAATGTATCAGAAAGCTATTGAAACAAGCTGTAAGACTGTGCAAAATATACCATCTTATACACAAAATAAATGTCTTGGTAAAAAAAACTTGGTGTATCTCATGTGTTTATATTTATACAAAATTATCTACTCTATTGAAGCATATAATATATAAAATAGCTTTACATACCATTCTTAGGAGAAACCTAAAAATTATTACTTGTTGGTGTAGATTCTACAGCACAGCTCCACATTTGGGAGAGTTTTGTTACAAAACTGCATAAAAATAAGTAGTATGAAATGTGAGAATGTATTCAACAGCTTCATGTTGACACAGGAAGACAGGAATGAATTAATGGGCAGGGTGTATCAATTACCATCAGCTGAACGTCCTGCTAGTCTCGTCCTTTATTGTCATAAAATAAAACAGGAAGACAGGAGGAGGATGTACATCAATTATTATACCCAACTTTTTGCAATTAGAACCTAAAATGTTGGTCTAAAACGCTGTATTAATATGCGATGCATATTATTACTATTTTCTTTTGTTCTAATAAACTAATTTATTTACCTCTTGGATCCTTCTTGAAATCATTTCCATACTTCCACTGCCCGTCATTATGCCATGAATTAAAACGACAGGTTTATAACATAAATTAGGACTTATAAACAATACCACGACAATTACTATTAAAATATCTAATGACACTTTTAATTTCATGGTCAACAAAATAGAACAAAGAACGATATTTCAAGAAATATCTAAGGCTATATTTGAAAATCACACTAAGAAGTAGTGGAGGACTAGTGTTATTATTTTTGGAAATTAAATGAGTTTTTGCATATTTTCTAACGATACTCTGTACAGTAAAAAGTAAACAATCACAGAAATAGTAAATTTATAATGTAAAATGTAAATAAATACTAAGGGCGCGTTCCCACTATGTCGTAACGACTAATTTATCGTTCGACGACTGTCGTCTCTACCTGTTCCCATTATAACGATTGTTTGTCGTCAACATTTTTTATCGTTTAGCGACTGTCGAATCTAGCTGTTCCCATTGGATCACTCAGATCGCTCGCATCATCAGCAAGCTACAAATCTAGTCGCCTCTGAGTTCGCTTGGTGATTACTAGTGCGTTTACTCTCCTGAGTTCAATGGACGAAGATGAAATTTTAATAATGTATTTCTTTTTGAAAAGAAGGAAAATGAAGCAAGCAATGAAAAGAAAGTACTGGGTACATCCAATGTTAATGAAAAGAATTCCATTAGGATTATGTCAGAGTTATATAGAAGAATTAAAAAGTGATGATGGAAAGTTTTATGAGTATTTAAGAATGACTGTCACCACCTTTGATAGCCTACTGGTACGACTTGCAGACAATCTTAGAAGAGAAAACACACATTTCAGAAATTGTATAAGTGCCGAAGAAAGACTAGTGATAACTTTAAGGTAAGTAAATAAAATGAAAATTCTTTATTAATTTATACATTTATTTATTTAGAGATTTATTTTAGAGTTACACGTTTTATAAGTAAAGACATCTTTAAATTATATATTGTCAAAATTAAAAGAATCTTGTGTGCTATCAGACAAATTAGTATAGACTGAATTTGGTGATGAAGCCGGTTCCATAACTTGATTCCTAGTCGAAGTTGATGCACCTGGATCTTGTGTAAAATATCCTGTCGGTTGTGATAAATGGTTTTGATAGTCACCATAGTTTGCATAAGTATCATATAAATTATTACGAAGGCGTTTCTTTTTAATTTTTTCAATCAGTTGCATAATACCCGTTTGGAATTCAAAATTTTCATCATTGTCGAATGATGCCAAAGATGGTAAAATTCCTTTAATAAAGGACACATGTGGGTGTTCTTGGTTATTTAATTTATAATCTAGAAATTGTGACATTTTATCATCTAATGTGTCAGTCTTAGTTTTCTTTTGAGTAGAAGGTGCTGCATCACTTAATGTATCAGATATAGAATTATTAGGCTCATTAGATGAATCAGAGGTCATACGGGGCTCAGTAACTTTTAATAAAAAAGACAGCTGATTCTTATAAACATACGGCCTAGTAGTTTTTGCGCCTGCACCAGATCGCTTTTTTTCTTTTTCATTTTTCAGGGATCTCATAAATGCATCTCGAATATGTGTCCACTTTGTAGATATCTGTGTAGCTGTAAAAGTAAAATAGACTTAAAATTAAAATTTGTTTGTGTATAGATTTAACATTATATGTATTAACATATAATCAGTCTAATACGTAGTCAAATTATTGTTCATGCAAACATCTGCACGTTTTTCAGAGTTTAAAAAACTATACTAAGATCGAGTTTTTCCACTAGTATCCCCGGATGTTTCCGTGAACAAGTAAGGGACTACGTATTAGACTGATTATATGTTTATACATAATTATAATGTTAGGGCATTGGTCCTCGAATATAAGCGTATTATAATAGCTGTTGTATTTATTTACAGATATTTGGCGTCGGGATGTTCGTTTAAACAACTGCATTATAATTTTAGAGTGGGAATGTCAACCATCAGCAAAATAATCAAAGAAACGTGTTCTGTTATTTGGAGCGTATTAAGTGCAGAATATTTAAAGTTGCCCAATACCGAAGAAGAATGGAAAGCGATCGCTGAAGCTTTTAAAACGAAAGCAAATTTTCCTCATTGCCTCGGTGCGCTGGACGGCAAGCACATAAGGATTACAAAGCCAATAAATAGTGGTTCTATGTTTTTTAACTATAAGGATTATTTTTCTTTTATTTTATTTGCAATTGTTGATTCAGAATACCGTTTCATTTACGTTAGTATTGGTTCATACGGAAAAGAGTGTGATTCATCTATCCTAAAACAATCCAATTTTTGGAAGAAACTAAATGATGGTACTTTAAATATACCAAGACCCACGCCATTACACGAAAATATGCAAGAAGAAATACCATATGTATTTGTTGGAGACGAAGCCTTTACATTGTCACAAAATTTATTGCGACCTTATGGCGGTACTCATTTAGACAATAAGAAAAAGATATTTAATTACCGTCTAAGCCGCGCGAGAAGATATGTTGAATGCACTTTTGGTATCTTATCCAATAAATGGAGGATCTTGCATAGACCATTGGATGTATGTGCAGAAACAGCTATTGAAGTTGTAAAGGCTTCTACGGTATTACATAATTTTTTAATAAAAAAAGACGCTATATACTTGGAGAATACCCCAACCGTTATGCCCCTGGTAAACATGCCTGCAACACAGCTGTCCAAACGAAGGTGGTGGAAACGCAGTGCGCTTACAATTTTCCGACTATTTTGTATCTGAAATAGGCTCCGTACCTTGGCAAAACATTACAGCACACGTATCATAATAAATAAAAAGTTTCAGAAACTTACCGAAATCTTTTCTTTCCTTTTCCTCCAACTTGTCAAAATTAGGTTCAAAAACGCAACAAATTTCTCTCCACGCGGCTAATTTCAAACCTTTGTCTTTATAAATGTCTAAAGTTTTGTCCCAAAGGACAGCCCTTTGTTCCACAAGTGGAATTAAAACTTCCGGTGTTATATTATTAGCCATTGTTATACGTCCACCATGCGCAGGAGTCTGACAAGTTCTAACACGCACAAAGTAAACCAAGTACAGACGCGAGGGGCGCGCGGGTGCGAGAGGGAAGGGAAAACACGTGGTCTACATAGAGTTGCCGTCCACGATTTTTTTATCGTTTTACGACTGTCGTGCTTGCCGTTCCCACTGTCACGACAAAGTGTCGTCACTGCAAAAACTGTCGTAGACGACAGTAAATTGTGTCGTTCTAAATGTGAACACCTCCATTTAAACATATAAGCCACGACACTTAAAACTACACGATTATCTGTCGTCACGACACGGTGGGAACGCGCCCTAAGTCGTTACTGGTACACAGAACAACTCGTTACAGTCGTATCACGGACGTATGTCAATTGTCAAATGTCAACAGTCAACACACACTGAACCACACTGAACTGTGACCACACCGTGAACAGTAAGCAGCCTGGCGTAACTCTCTAATAAACTCGAATATGTATGGCATTGCGCTAAAAATAATGGCGGCAAACACTGTCTCACTCTAACATATATTCGACTCTTTTGATTGTTTTGGTTTGAGTGTCATGTGACATGTAATTCATTCTAAATAAAAGTGACTGTTAACAATTTTTGGTACGAATGTTCGTTTTCTTTTCCTTTATTCGTGTATAATTCAGGGTAATGTGCTTAATTATTAATATAATAAATGCGTAAGACTTTCTAAGCTATAACCATGTAATAAAAAATGTGTAAAATATGTGGTTTGTATAATCTGGCTGTTCAGATGGGAGAAGCACTTATGAACAAATAATAAGCTAATAAAAAATGCTTAAATTGATTAAAAGTGATAAAGTATTGATTTAATTCATCTAGAATAATCTAGTTATGTATCGGGCGTCAGGAAATAAGTTTTTAAAAAGCACTTTATTTAACAATATTTAATGTTACTCACAGGTAAATTGGAACAAGACTGATTAAACAAAATTATAATTAAACTAAAGAAATCTATAAGACAATGGGTGCTCGATCAGCACTACGTCGGGGTACGGGGTGGCAACGTATGCAGGTTTAGCCGTGTTGGGCCTGCGTAACTCCTCCCTTCTTAAGCTGGAAGCTGACCCGGCAGCTTCCCACAGTGTCCTCACTCTGTTGTACAGCGGTGTCCTTGGCTGCATGCGACTTCCTCCAGCTAATGATCCTTGTGATTCCAACAGCCATCAGCAAGCCATATAGGATAAGGGTAGTCCACCTTGGTGTTGCCATCATGGTGGTCCAGTGTAGTTCCTCCGTGACAGATATGTCTTGGGCTGTCTCCAGAAGGTGCTGCAGGTTGTCCAGTTCTATATTTTCCAATTTTATATGATACTGTACTGGTACACTCTTTTCAATATTTCAAAGCAGTACAAATACAAATATACAAATATTTTATTTTATTAATCTGCATTTTCGCATATGTACAGTTTGACCGATCCGATGCTCTCGTGGATGCTGGGTTGGACATCTCGCAGAGCTGCGTTTTTCCGTTGATTGTTCTGCATTTGCCTTCCAGGTATTCGTACTCATCGCTACCAAGTGCTAGGTATTTGGATTTTGGAATAATAGTTAGGCTTAACGAGTTAGGAATGGAGTACATGTGGATGAGATCATATATATTAGAAACAATGGAAGGGATTTCTAACATAAAAGTCAAAGAATGTTCCGTACTATATGATTTTACTTTTATAGATTTTTCCAACTCATGAATTTTATTTAAACTTATATCTGCTACTGGCAAAAACTTTTGTTTTTTATGAATTATTGAAATTTCATTTAAAAGGTTATATGGACTTATAATACTAGGGTGCATTACTCCTAATTGTGCAAACGTCATTCTTCTAAAATTTCTAATCAATCTAAAATAATTTGTTAGCTAAAATCTATTTCTACGTAAGGGAGGTCATCCCTGACCAACAAGTTTATTTTCACCAGGTCTGGTCTGGCATCTTCTGGGTTTGAGGAAAATGCTGGTACTCCTCTTCAGGTTCCTGTACCACATGATATGGGTACTCACCTTCGTTGTAGTTGCTTTATATTCATTGCCATATAATACTGGTTGACCTTGAGTATAGAAAACGTTCTGAGCAGCATACTGGGGCGTTGCGTCCCTAAAAAATTCCTTGGTGGAATATTCCGCTGTTGCGAAACTCTAGTGGCATCCTTTTGCTTAAAATGGGAAGTAGGTGACCCGTTATAAAAAGGTTTACTATGAGCGAGCCTAGCCTCTTCTTGCCTTGCTGCCATAACTGCTGACTCTAATGCTAACGCTTTACTTATTCTAACTACTAACGAAACATTGATGTCTAATTGATTGGTATATTGCTCTATAACCATTTCCTCATAGGACGAACGGTCACCGTGTTTACCGACCGAGTACAGAGTATCTAACAACTCACGGAGTCGTTTGCCAAATGTCTCTACATCTTCGTATTTATTCCTACGGGTCCGCGTGAGCTCCTGCATCACCTGGATTTCATTGCGCGGTTCTCCTAAACGTCTGATTAGAGCGTTTTTAATGGAGTCCCGCGTTATTAACGACTCTTCGTAGGCTATAGAATCAATAGCGACACCTCCTAACTTACTTTTTAATAAACATATAAATACCGGGTGAACCCGGGAGGGTTCACTTAAAAGTTGTATAATATTCTCTACTTCTCTAATATAAAAGTTTAATAACTTTGGGTTCCCATCATACCGTGGTAATAAATCTGCAAGGAATTTAAAATCCTTATCACATTCATTGAAAGACATTGCGTTTCGGATTACACTATTGTTCTTATACTAGGTAATTATCACCTAGTTACCTTTCTTCTTACTAAGTAAGTATAACCCGTTATTTAGCGATATTAGCTGTACGCAACGTTCTTTAACTTTATATTAAAATATATATAATACTAGGACAGTAGATATAGCAGGATACTTGAATAGCGAGAGTACTCATCAAATCAGCATCTGCATCTGCTGTCGAGTCTTGCCCAGCGCGTGAATTCCCAATGTTCCGGGTCTTCGTGCGCGTTGATGATGATGTCCCAACGACCGACGAGGTTCTTTGATTCTTGCGGTTTAGCGGCTCGAAAACCACAGTTACTTTACACTCGGAAGATTCTATACCGCCGTTAAAAAGAAGCTACCGCGAGACTACTTGACTGCGCCAGTTATGTATCGGGCGTCGGGAATTAAGTTTTTTAAAAGCACTTTATTTAACAATTTAATGTTACTCACAGGTAAATTGGAACAAGACTGATTAAACAATATTATAACTAAACTAAAGAAATCTATAAGACAATGGGTGCTCGATCAGCACTACGTCGGGGTACGGGGTGGCAACGTATGCAGGTTTAGCCGTGTTGGGCCTGCGTAACTATCTGTAGTGTTTTTTTTATGGAATAGGAGGACAAACGAGCGTACGGGTCACCTGTTGTTAAGTGATCACTGCCGCCCACAATCACTCGCAAAACCAGAGGAATCACAGGAGCGTTGCCGGCCTTTAAGGAAGGTGTACGCGCTTTTTTTGAAGCTACCCATGTCGTATCATCCCGGAAACACCGCGCAAGGAAGTTCATTCCACAGCTTTGTAGTACGTGGAAGAAAGCTCTTTGAAAACCGCACTGTGGAGGACCGCCACACATCTAGATGGTGGGGATGATTCCTAACTTGTTTCGTATCGTGCGACACTTTTGTTTTTGATAAAAAAATGTTTGACACTTTTTTATCCATTGTCGATATTTTATTTTAAATTATTATGCAATTTATTTTTATTTATTTCATTTTTATGGTATCTATATTTTTGATTAATTAGTTTAATACCTTTGAAATGCATTTTATTATATTATATTGTGGTTATGATGTGCAAAAAATATTTAAAGCCTAAAAATTAGGGTTAACTAACTTCTGCTAATATGAATTCTGTTATAATTTCAGATTCAGGACCCTCGCCTACGATTTTATTGCAACATCTGAAAAACAAATACCAAAGACTGTCTCAACTGAAACTACAACGCAAAACAAAACTATTAATAAAATATCAATTATGTTATTTGTTTTTTTCTTTGAGATAACTAAAACGTATCCCTTAGTTTAAACTACATAGTTAGACTTTGCTTAGGTCAATATTAAAATTAACAAAAGAGAACCTTAAATATAGACATTATTTATATTAATTTTGTATATATAAATTAGTAAATTATCGATAAAAATTATGTATTGGTTCCAACCCTATATATTTATTATATTGGCAGCTCTGATATTATGTCATTAGTTGATTATGTTGGTATCAAGATTTAGTGCAATACAATACAAGCGACATTTCTCATTATTTTGTATGGCACTTGAACGTAGTGTTTAAATTCTGTTTGAGTATAGGTACCTATAGGCTAAGATTATACTACATATTCTATTTGTTACATATTCTTTGGCGCCATCTGAAAAACTATTCTGTTTAACTAACAATTATGTGTCTACAATTACTACAATGACTAGGGTTGGAATCAATACATAATTTTTATCGATAATTAACTAATAACATATATAAATTAATATAAATAACGTCTAATTTTAAGGTTCTCTTTTGTTTATTTTAATATTGACCTAAGCAAAGTCTAACTAGTTTAAAGTAAGGGATACGTTTTAGTTATCTCAAAGAAAAAACAATTAACATAATTAATATTTTATTAATAGTTTTGTTTTGCGTTGTAGTTTTGGTTTAGACAGTGTTTGGTATTCGTTTTTCGGATGTTGCAATAAAGTCGTAGGCGAGGGTCCGGAATCTGAAATTATAACAGAATACATATTAGCAGAAGCTCGTTAACCCTAATTTTTAGGCTTTAAATATTTTTCGCACATCATAACTATAATATAATAAAAAGTATTTCTAAGGTAATAAACTTATTAATCAAAAATATAGATACTATAAAAATGAAATAAATAAAAATAAATTTAATAATAATTTTAAATAAATTATCGACAATCAATAAAAAAGTGTCAAACACTACAGATAGATAATAATATTATAATTTTTATTCTAGATGAATTAAATCAATACTTCACCACTTTTAATCAATTTAAGCATTCTTTATTAGCTTATTATTTGTGCATCAGTGCTTTCCTTTCTTTATCGAAAAAGAATTTAGCCATGAAAATTCTCTTACTCCCATCTGACCAGCCAGATTTTAAACCACATATTTTATACATTTTTAATTACATGGTATAGCTTAGAAAGTCTTACGAATTTATTATATTAGTAATTAAGCACATTACCCTGAATAATACACGAATAAAGGAAAAGAAAACGAAAATTAGTAACAAAAATTGTTAACATTCACTTTTATTTTGAATTAATTATATGTCACATGACACTCAAACCAAAACAAACAAAAGAGTCGAATATATTATGTTAGAGCGAGACAGCATTTTTTGCCATTATTTTTAGCGCAATACCATACATATTCGAGTTTATTAGAGAGTTGCGCCAGGCGCCACTCTATCTACGAGTACAATAAGGGTGGCGCGAACGCGATTCTTCGATTTTTTCGAACGCCGATCGCCATCCCTACGTTGAACGGTCTAACGTATTCTGTCAACCGTCAACTGATAATTGTCAAATGATTTTGGCAATTGTAAATAATTGTAATGGAATGGAACCGTGTATGCATAACCTCTAAAAGTAATGTGATTTTTATTCATTTACATTAATAATTAAAATTGCTTCAAGTGAACAGAGTCATTAGAACACAGGATTTTGGAAGATGGCTTCTACATCTTTAACAGAACAACTAAGAAAGTTAGCGGCTCCACAGACTTCCATCTATAAAGATGATAAGAAACGAGCTTCATTGCTATTTGATCCTAAAGAAGCGGCCCTAAAAGACCGTGATACATTTTATGATATAGGCCTCAGCGGTCTTAAAGAGCTCATAGCATTGTATGAAGGTTTCAGAGTTTATGAGGATTCATTATTCAGCATATCCTCCAAGGATTTCGAAAGAGGCGTTCAATCAAAGGAGGCCAACAAAAATTTAGATCAGACAATAGAAAAATTTCTTATGCAGCTATCACCTTACTTCGTTCTCCAATCGTCACATAAAGCATTAGAGTGGTTGGTGAATAGATATCATATCCATGAGTACAATCAAGATGCTATTATGGCTCTCATTCTACCATATCATGAAACTAAAATTTTTGTCCGATTTGTGCAGTTGCTGGAAATAAAATCTACAGGTGTTAAGTGGAATTGGCTTGAGCCCATGCAAAACCATGGAGTTACTTTGACAAAACAGGGTCTACACAGCCAATGTATTTCGAATACAGCTACACTACAATTTATTGCTAAAACAACTATTAAATATGTACATTTTTATGGTGATAGAGCATCACAACTTAATACTGTCTTTGCCTTCTTTTGTTCAACAGCAATTGGCACTATTAATTCATTTAAAGGTGTTTCAGAAGCGATATTAAATGCTTTACTGCCAACATTGATTAGTGCATTGGAATCAAATGTGTTAGATTTCAGGCTCTCTGCATATGTGATATTTGGTTATTTAGTGACGAAAGCAGTTCTTAAAAAAAAAACCGTAAATGAAATTGTTGATAAACTATTTACATCAGAGTTTGGTCTTACTGAAGATGCAATTTTGCTCATAAATTTGACATATACAAATCAGAAACACATGACTAAAATGTCAGAGTGCATTGTCAACAATATATCAGTTGACACAATGCATACATTTTGCAGTCATTTAAAGAAATTAGTTGAAAAGAAGATCAATATTCATCAATTAATTATGGCTTTTTTGTCTGGAGTTTTACCCCTTATACAGGAGGGCACTGAAGAGTTCATGAGGTATTCTAAGCTTCCAGAAATACTCGTAGATGATGTGGATCTTAAAAACCAACAACCAGAGAAGATAATTTCGTAAGTCACAACCAATTATTTATATTTTAACTCTTAATTCACTTAGGTACAGGATTCTAGTAGAGAGTTTTTTTTTGGCCCTGTTACAAGTGGTCTGGATAGGATACGACTGGTGAAAGAGTTGGATGTTAAATTTATATTGTCAATATTATGTCATTAATTATAATATGAAAGCAAATATTTCTTCCATTTTCTTTTGAATTAGTTTTCCCCTGGTCAGTAGCCTTTCTAACAGTGACATTTATAAATCATATTATAATAAAAAAATGTTGTGATATAATTTTCCCTTCTGTAATATGAAGGCTAGAAACTATGATTCAACCATAATTTAATTCATAAGAAGTATTGTATCGTTGTTATATTAAATTAACACTGAAAAAACATATTAATTGTAATGAAACTTTTTTTTTAGCTGTGTGCTCAATGCATGTGTTGCTGGAAAAAATGATATTCCTGATGAAGATGGCAGTGATATTGAAATAGTTGATGAAAATGATAATTTGCAAAGAAACATCTTACATTGGTTTTCAATGTTTTTAAAGAAAATTGAAAGCAATTACCCAAATGCTTTTGACAAAATTATTAAATCAGAAATGAGTTCCAAGAGTGAGAATACATCGAAAAGACGGGCTCATCTCTCAAAAGTATTAGGTTTCAATCCGGCCATAGCACACAAAATGGGGGGTTCTTATCTTTTCGAAAATTTGAATAACATAAACCCTGATGTTCGTGTAGAAGCTGTAAATTATATTGCTAAAAAGTTCAATTCTCTTAATCTTAAGAGCACATCATTTGTTAAAGAATCAGTCATTAATAGACTTCATGATGATGAACCTAATGTGGTAATGGCTACATTATCTATTTCTAACGAGAATTTAAATGAATTGCTCAATGAAACTGAACTATCAGATGTTTTCACTTACATCATTTCCAAGAAGTCTAAAGATTGGTATCCAGTTATTAAAAAAGCAATAATGAAACTTTGTTCTTTGGAAGGTCTACCAGTAAACCATAAGACTGTATTGACCTTAGCCCCCTACCTCTTTCCTGATGACAAAGAGGCTGCAATATTGGCATGGCAAATAATTTACTCTGCATGGGGTGTTAAATTGGGTTTAAAAAGTATATTGAAATGCAAAGAATCAGATTCAGATAACTCAGAGGTTCTAAAGTATATCATGTTCAAAGCACTATTCACAGATAAATTGTTAAGTTTTGACTCTATACTTGAAATAGAACAAGTCAAGAAAGAAAATACACTTGATATATGTTTATTTTTGCTTCTTAAAACATGTTCTATAGAAAAACTTGCAGTTGAGGATATCATAGAGATTCTTAATTTATTTTTATCTGCTGTTAAAACTAAAACTATAATCAACTCTAAAGGCAATGAATTTAGTTCACAGACAATTTCTGAGTTCCTGAAAGCTGCAAAAGATGATGAAATAGTTTTCCAGGTTCTAGAATATATCTTTGGAAGAATTACTGAATGTGTTAAACCAGGATATGTTACTAGGCCTTGGTGTAATGTTTGTGAAAAGCCAGGCTCTATCTTCGTCAGAATGCTATTTGAAATTTTCATCACTGGTTGTGCAATCCGTGGGTATAGTGAAAATTATGCCAAATTACTACAAAAGCTTTTAAACCAGTTGTTCACAGATGTAAAAGAAAAATTTAACTTCATAGCTAACATTGCCTTTGGACATATTTTGTATGCACATGATCCTAAAGTTATAATTGGACCTGAACTACAGTTAAGAGCACTAAAGTTATTAAAGAATTTTGTTGGTGTTAATAGCAATAACCAGTGGATTTTCGATTCTGATGTGTTTATTTTAACTGTTCTATTTAATTTAAACCATCCAATTGCTGTGATTCGGGAAGCTACATTTGAGCTAATAGATGATGTCCTAAATATCAATACAGATACTAAGATAATATACATTAAGCTTTTACAGGAACTGATAGATCATCGTGAAGAAATTTTATTAGATCATGAACAGATACAGCAAATAATAAAAAAAGTGTTGACTAAACATGATATAGGTGGTAAAATATTTAAGAAGAATTGTATGCTTAGACTTACAGGCATACTAGTAGATGCCTCTTCTACACCAGCTTTTATAAAATCAGCACTTGTTGAGTTACTTTCCAAAATCAACAATTCAACCGTATTCTACCACATTTTACTCTCACTAAGACCCCTTTGTGATACTTTTAAACAAAATGAATTAAATTCTAAATTTACGTTTGATATATATACTTCAAAATTATTTATAAATGTTATTAACCAGTTAAATGAAATTACTGTTTCTGTTATCAGTAAAGATGAAATATGGCATATACTAGAAGTGGCTTTAAAAGAGTACAAAGAATGTATTTTAGAAGAGAGTTTATCATACACAAGTCCATGTGTCCATGTTATGAAACAAATCAATGAAGATGTTTTCAAAAAAGTACCTGATGAAAAGTGTAAAGATTTGATTTGTTTAATAACAGCAGCTGGTACTTTCAGTAATAACCCTACTGTGTCAAGTGTGGCAACGAAAACAATGAAAAAGATTCAAATTAAATTTGATGATTTCAAATCAATACTGGAGAAAATGTTGAATGTCCGTGATCCAGCAGAAAATTTGCTTAAGAAAAAGAAAACCACTGCTTCAATGTTGACTTACCAAGTGGTAGAAACTGATGAATGGCGGTTAGGAGTTACTTTACTTGAATACATACAAAATAAAAAGAAAATGAGTGTAGACACCAGTTTTGTCTCACTACTATTTCGATTGCTTTATAAGTGCTTGAGGTTCGAAGAGCAGTCACATGTGGAATATGCAAAGCAACTCATTTTATCGTCATTTTGGTATTACCTAAGTAAAAATATGGACAATAATGATGAGATCAAAGCTATAAAAAGTGTGTTTGAGGTAGAATTGATTGTGCAGTGTATCAGAGGGACTCAAAATCCACAAACTCACCACCATGCATTACTTGTCCTTTGTCAATGTGCTTCTATACTACCTGAACAAGTCCTCAATCACATTATGGAAATCTTCACATTCATGGGCTCTTCTGTATTGCGCCACGATGACGCGTACAGCTTCCAAATTATTACAAAAATTATAGAGAGAATTATACCAATTTTAGTCTACCTGGACAAGAATGTTGAGGATTGCACAGATAAAGAACTTTTACAATTGCAAAAGCGTGTCGTTCCAGTGTTCCGAATTTTTGCTGATGTTGTTTTGCACGTTCCAGAACACCGAAGAATACCTCTTTACAAAAAACTTATTGAAACATTGGGACCTAATAAATTTTTGTGGGTATTCATTGCACTTCTACTTGAGACTCATATAACCCATTTTAATGACGATAAGAACAAGAACAAGCAACCTCAAAAAACATTGGCAGACAAAGAATCGCCGATGAATCGCTTGGATTTCGGTCTAAGCATTACATTAGAGTTCCCACCTGAAGTTGCAATGGAAAATTTCATCAAGCTCATTGTATACATGAAGTCTTTACCGGTACAAAAGGATGATAATGCCATGGAGAAACAAGCAGACCCAAGTGATATATTTAGTGTTAACAGCCATTCTGCGATTCAACTTCGTCATTATAAATACGTTATAATTACATTTTTAAACACGGCATTGGCATCTTCTCTTTTTATTCACCACAATAGCCAAGCAAAGGATATTTCAACAATGGAAAATCACTACAAGAGTTTCATTATAAATATCCTCACTTATATCCAAAGCATAACTAAAATAAGCGATGATAAAACAGCCAAATACTGGAGGGTTATGCTACATCACAGCTATGACTTATTGGATCACGTTAACAACTTATTGTCACCACCAATGTTCGTGTCTGTAGTTAGAGGATTGCTAAAACATACATTACAAACAGTCCGCAGAAAGGCGATGGAATTACTAAACCTAAAGATTCAGTGTAGTCCCGAAATGTTTGACGATGTTGACAGAGACTTATTGTTTTCTTTGTGTCCACCGCTGGTTGAAATTGTTCAAAGTATAGAAGATAAGAGGGACGATGTTGCTGAAAATACAGTGCAGGAATTAGAACTTAACCAACAAACTGCATTACTTTCCTTGAAACTTCTTACGCGTTTATTGGGATCAGAAAATCCAAAAGCCTTCTTACCAGTTTTGGAGGTAGTCACACATCATACATGTAACCCAAATATATCACCGAATGTAATGGCGTCAATTGTCCTTTGTTTGGCTGAGTTGTGTGGCATTTTAAAAGTGCATGCATTAGTATGCCTACGTAAATACATGCCAGCTCTCATCAAGGTTTTAAAGAAACAAAGAAAAGCCGACACTCCAGAGCTCGTTCTTCTAAGCACAGTCACGGCTATTTCGAAAATAGTCGAATGTTTGCCACTGTATCTAAGTCCGTATTTAGAGAAAATTATCTACGAGTATGCGATTTTGTTAGCTAAGTGGCAATCATACGATCAAGACTGCAATAAAGTGTCTGCATTAGTAACCAAACTGATAAACATTAAAAAGAAAATAGCAAGCTCGATTCCGCCAAGGATTTTGATACCCGTTGCAAACGAAACCCACAAACTGGTAATTAGTAAGGGGAAGTATGAGGCAGTCGCTCCGATCATGTCTATATTAGCAGATTGCTTCGCTAACATTACCACAGCCGACTTTACGGCTCTCCAAAAAGACTTAACATCATTCTTTTTATCAGCTTTGCAGTTACGTTGCGATGCTGACGATCATAACGTTGATCACAATGTTATTGATAAAACTGAGGATAGTGTTGTTAACGCTCTAGTATCTCTAGTACTCAAGTTATCAGAGACAAGCTTTAGGCCATTCTACTTCAAGATCTACGACTGGGCGATAAGGACTAATGTCGAAGGGAGGAAAGATAGAACTATAACTTTTTATAGGTGAGTTTTCAGTTTAAATATTTGTATATGTGTTTTATTTAACATCATATATTAGTAATCTTGCATTGGCAAGACGGCTGTAGACCATGAAAAAAAAACGAATTGTAGCCCTAAAACTGGTGGTCTTAGCCCTCTATACTGTGAGATATACGGAGGTACTTTTGCACAAAAGAAGAAGAAAAATAGTATTTAACAACTACAAAAATAGTATTGGTGTGAATGACAATCATAATATTAATGTTTATGTTACTTGGTTTGAGTTTTTGTGCCATGGGAAGATATACGAAATTTGATGTATTAAGGAATTGTTTGTTTGACCTCTACTATGTACCACTGGACTGGCGAGTGTTGTTAAAGTGCTTTTGTGCCTGTTTGATATTCGCTATTTTGGCACTGTTGGCCATGTAGCGAGTGTCGGCGATACTAAAACTACTAATGACAACCTCAGCAAACATCGATAGATGTTGGGAAACTATTTACAAAAAAAAAATGTGTACTTTATTACGTTGATTCTTGAAGTATAAATAACAAGGAAACAAACGTAATTAATTCAAAATGCAAAAATACTTCAGAGTACTGTAGGTACGCTTTTGTCGCAGCCATTTGTAATTTGTTCTCTGGACGCTCTCGAGTGGCGCTTCAAATAGGCACAAAAAATTTGCTGTCAAACATATGGAACAGCCTGTCCAGTGGTATATGTACAGGTCAGTGCGTACAATAAACAGCTAGACATACAGACACGCTCAAAAATTGTATGAAGCAAAACTCTGCCTACGCGTCTATTAGGCAGAGTTTTCGTTCAGTTGTATTTGGAGCGCTTTGAATACAACGCCACGCAATGACAAAGTGTTCAGTGAAAAACTGCCCATAAACAGCATATCCAAACATAAAAAGGATGAAGTGTCGTCCTTCGCAGCCATTTATATTATACGTCAAAATTAGTTCTCTGGACGCTCGCGAGTGGCGCTTGCAATAGGCACAAAAAAATTGCTGTCAAATATATGGAACTGCCTGTCCAGTGGTATTTATATAGGTCAGTGTTTGTAATGGATTGTTATGATACTAATAATGTATTGCAGGTTGAGTAGTGCCATTGCTGAAAAACTGAAAGGCCTCTTCGTACTGTTCGCGGGACATTTTATTAAAAACGCCGCGGATTTATTGGACGCGTGCAACAACAGTAAAACTGAAGAGTTCTACTTTGACTCCGAAGACAAATGTATTACACTCGTGAAATTTATAATAAAAACATTGCACAATCTGTTTTTGTATGATAGCCAGCAGTTTTTGAATAAGGATAGATTCGAGACACTTATGCAGCCCGTGGTTGATCAGTTGGAGAATACGATAGGTGGGATTCCAAGTCTTAAGGAGAGGGCTACAGAGTTGATAATACCGTGTATATCACAGTTCGCTGTAGCTACGGCTGATGACTCATTATGGAAGCTCTTGAATTACCAAGTACTTTTGAAGACGAGGCACAATGACGCTGAAATTAGGTATGTATTTTTTTAATACTAGTCTTTAGATTTATACTAGTGAACACCTTGTGCGTGAGTTGGCCGCGTATTAAACAATATTATTGTACGTTCTCTCATTATAGTGTTGTGTAATAGTTATTTATCTACACCCATGCTTTAAATCCTCTATTAAAGATTCTGAAACAGTTAGCTTAGCAGGTGATAGAACCGGTGGAATCTGCTATATTTCTTGGCATAACTCTAGATTCCAAATTACAATGGGGCCCCCATATTAAAGGATTGGCGAACAGACTTAGTTCTGCAGCATACGCGGTTAAAAAGATTAGACAATTAACTGACATAGATACGGCGCGACTAGTATACTTTAGTTATTTCCATAGTATTATGTCCTATGGTATATTGCTATGGGGCAACGCTGCCGATATTAATACAATATTTGTGCTGCAGAAGAGGGCTATTCGCGCTATTTATAACCTAGGTCCTAGAGAATCATTAAGAGCATAATTCAAAGAAATTAACACCTTGACTGTTGCTTCTCAATATATTCTTGATAATGTAATGTATGTTCATAGGCACATAAGTGAATTTGCCAGAAACTGTCATAACCATAATGTTAACACCAGGAACAGACATAAACTGATGATACCTACTACTCGGCTAAGTCGAGTTAGTAAGTCTTTTGTGGGGCGATGTATAACATAAATGACTTTCTTAATGATTACCACAGATTGGGAATGGAGCGACCGCCCATAATAAGTTTAATTGTACAATGTTACTTTTTTTTTAAACGCTTTTTTACATTTTAAACGCTGCAAAAGAACATTAATATTCGAGTGAATTTTAATTATTGCACTATAGAAAATGTACATTAATACTAAAATAAATAATTGTTTCATTAATACTTAGTTTATTTGTATATAATCAGTAATTAATGATATTAGGTTACTACTAGGACTGGTGTTTTAATGTTAGCAGTAAGCTTACTGTTTCAGAATCTTTTAGAGGATTCATATTCTGGGTGTAGATAAAGTCTTGTATAATGCTTATGCTATCTTGCATAATAGTTATTTATGCAACTGTTGTGTAATAAGGGGTATTAAAACACGAATGTGGATTTACACACGAGGCAAAGCCGAGTGTGATAATAGTATCAAATGAGTGTTTTAATACCTTATTATCAACAGTTGCATACAAGAATTTATCTACATCCACAATATGAATCCTCTATAAAATATTCTAAAACAGTTAGCTTACTGCTAACATTAAAAAAGCCAGTCCTAGTAACCATTACATCGTCCATAGGATTGTTGTAATCTTGTACTGAATTTCATTACAACACTCGCTTGGGTGACGTAATGGTTATTAGGACATTGGGTGTTTTAATGTTGGCAATAAGCTAACTATTTTAGAATCTTTAATAGAGGATTTAAAGCATGGGTGTAGATAAAAAAAAATACTTTATAATAAAATGATAGCAATACCTTGTATTTTTTTATGCAAGAAAAGGACAAACAGGCGTACGGATTACCTTATGTTTAGAGACCACGGCCAAATGCTAAATTCTCCCCCAACACCAGAGAAATAACAGGATTAGTGGAGGCATCTCAGAAAGCTATACGTTCCTTTTCTAAATTTCTGGAAACATCGTGCAAGGAAGCTCATTCCATAGTTTGCTTGTGCTTGGAAGAGATTTCCTTGAAAACCACACTTTACAGGAACGCCAGACATCCAGGTGGTGGGGATGATATCCGACTTTGTGACATATCTCTTTCTTTATGTGTGTGTGTGGTCCGATGGTAGGATTTGACAGCAGGAATAAAGTCAAACATCTCTTCGGAACACTCGTCGTAATAAATGCGGTCGAAGACACACAGTGAAGCTTCATCTCTAGGCAAAGCCAAGAGATCTAGCCGTTCATAGAGAACTGGATGTCGGATAATTTGAGCAGCAAACCTCAATGTAAGGGACATTCCCTCAAGGTATCTTGTACACTTTGGTAAAAAGGCATAAGGCATAAGGTATTTATTTTTTCAAAATTTATTCCTTTAGAATTCTTTTTGTTGTCATTTCTAATAACTACTAGATACTACTACCGCTTCGGAAACAAATGGCGCTCTGAGAGAGAAGAAGCGGCGCAAGAAACTCTCCCAGCATTAATTTTTTTGCGCTCTTTTCAATAAAAATATACAATATTGTACAGTCATTTCTATCGCTATAAAATAATCACAATCTTGTCCCAGTCTGTCCAATCATTTAGATATTCAGCAGTGGAGTAATAGGATTTACGACAGAGCCATTTTTTTATAAAACATTTAAATTTATTTATAGATAATGCGTGAACAATGGCTGGGACTTTATTATAGAAGTGTATACATTTACCTTTAAAGCTATTATGTATCTTATGAAGCCTACTAGAATTAGTTACAGGCAATCCCCATTTTCTAGTGTTATAATAATCAAAATCACTATTAAGAGCAAAAAAGGTATCTTGGATTTATTAGGAATAATTAAAACTGCTATAATTTATAGGTTGACCGCTCTGAACTGCTTAGTGACTATGGCAACACAGTTAGGGAGCAACTGGCTACCTCTGTTGGCTGAGAGTGTACCGTTCTTGGCTGAACTATTAGAAGATGGCGATCAGAAGATTGAGACAGCTACGAAGAATGCAATAAGAACTCTTGAACAAATACTCGGGGAACCTCTCGAAAAATACTTTTAAGGATAAATAAAATCATACAACTTTACGGTTTTTTTATAATGTAGACCAGGTGTGTAACGTAACTCCTGTCCTGGTTGTCAAGCTCTCACGCGTGCCGATTCTTTTGTTTATTTTATCATCATCTTTTCAGCCGGAAGAAGTCCACTGCTGGAAAAAGGCCTCCCCTAAAGATTGTCACGACGATCGATCATTCGCTGCCCTCATCCAAGCTTTTCCGGCGATCTTGACCAAATCATCAGTCTATTTTGGTCCTACCGACACTACGTCTTCCGGTACATGGTCGCCATTCTAGGATATTACTGCGCCAATGGCCATCTGTCCGTCGAACTATGTGCCCTACCCACTGCCACTTCAGTTTCTCAATCAACTGGGCTGTCGGTGACTTTGGTTCCACGGATCTGATCTCAATTCTGATTCGATCTCGCAGTGAAACTTCGAGCATAGCCTTCTCCATTGTCCTCTGAGCGACCATGAGCTTCCTAATAAGGCCCATAGTTAGCGTTCGTTTTGTTTATTTGATCGGAGTAAAAGTCCTCGCAATCATGGAAAAGCATAAAAAAGTTCAATATAAACATAACCATCGTAACTATTACACCTAGGAGAAACCTTAGTAGGTTCAGTTAGAAGTTAGTAGTACCTACATTCTGTCAACCTGCTATTTATAAGGTAGTTTTGATCTTGTTCGATAGGTCATTGAATTTTGTCACAGTTGCTAATTAGGGTGAAAATTGGGCCCTGACTACCTAATAAGAAAGTACGAGTAGATCGTAAAGTGCGTAAACTAATTAACAATGTGTTACGAATCAAAGGCAGTACAAATGAACGAACGATTTAAAATTAATAATTTATTTAACTATATTTAAACAAATAATTTATTAAAATTCACTAATTTTCCTCTTTGTTCTGTTCTTTTACCTCTTACATCGAGGTGAAATCGACTAAGTATATATTAGAAGGGGCAAACGGCTCACCGAATGGAAACTGAGCAGCCCATAACCAGCTGCAATGCCACATCTTAGATGATTTTAATATGACTTCGACGTCGAAAGAAAACTGGAGAAAGTGTCTATGGCAAGGAGTATTTTACAATGGCTGTATTAAACACAAAATGAACAATTAGTTCGTAAGATGCTGCATCCAGTATATAAATCGTGTTTAAATAATGCGAATTAAAATTAATAAAGAATAAACTGTAAAAATATAAATTATCGTATATTTGATTCGCATTACGTCCGAATCCGATCCGTACCCGTGAAAACACGGAACGAAGTAGTCGTAGAACTATTTCTATGGTAGTTTACGCACTAGGTCCGGCCTCGGTCAACCATTAGAAATGGTTCTACGAAATACACTGAACCGTTTTTCACTGGTGAAAGCGCTCTTAGAGCTTGAATTCATTGTCTGTGTAAGGAGGCTTCTTAAACATGATGGTGGTCGTGATTACTGTCATTACTAGTAATTGCATCCAACAAATATAATGATTTGTTCACTCGGACAATACCATTATTATTTTTCACTAATGACCCCAAATTCTTTCTACGCCATTACCGAGAATCATAGAAATGATTCGTTATATTTGGAGGAAACCTTAAATTCGCATCAGGCTCTTAAAAAATTACCCTATGTTGATTTTAACGACGACAAACAAACAAAAAAGGTACTCACACTCGCATATTAGTAAGCATTAACAAAAAGTCTTGGAATATGTATGTACCTTCTTACTATTTGCTATGTCTTAGGGTAATATTTAGTTAGTAGATAACTTGCATAATATTTTTGCGCAAGTCAGCTGGTTGAGCAGAACCACTTTATAACTCGCACAATTGTCAAACCTCCGTCCATTGTGTTTGGAAGTACAAGTATTGTGAGGAACGAGGATGACCGGAAGCCGAGGGATTATTTAGAGAACTGACTTATTATGCTGCGTCACAAACCACTCAGGCAGGGCTGCCTATTCTACTTCAAAACAAAGCCATTGTTTGAAAGGGTTATCAACGTTATTTACTAGGTTCACCCGCGTTGAAGCATATTTATTAAACATAACAAATCTTATAACCATATTTCAATACTATGATAACATTAAATAAAAACTATATTTACGGGAAAGTGTACTAAGAATACTAAGCGTTGAATAGCTAGGCTGATCCGATGACCGAAATAGCTGCCAGCGCTTGGGTTTCCATACTACCATTACTAATATTTTAACCATTAACAATATTTTACTGCCTCCCCGTTGATTTTCTTATGAGTGTTAAATAATGGAAATTAAATTTAAACTTTTTCATATATTTTTTGGCTAGGATCTCTACAAACAATGTCATAATTCTAAAATTCAGTTTAGTTTAAAAAACTGAAAAATAAAAATTTGTGCTGCCTTGATGAATTCTTTGAAAGATCGAGTTTACTCTTGCGAGGCATTTCGAAATGGAAAAATATCGATAAATAAATAATAACTGAATAAACTGAAGTAGTTAAATACGTAACCTCAAAGGTAAAATATTTGAATTATTTCTTACAGGCGACAGAGTAATGCAAATAGATCAATTCGGTTGGGATAAAAGTTTTTCCGAATTTTAAAATTTTCTAGATACTAATTACTACTAAACTCATCGGTTGTTGAAAATAGAGATAACTATATATTTACTTTACTCACTTTATTTTTAGTCATTATGAATAATACCATTGATATGTTATGGTTATTTATCATTAATAAAATAATTTGTAATTTGTTAATATTATATTGTTTTAGTTATTATATTTAGTAATCATAAATAAATATATATTATCTTAATGACATCACTTTGTTATGAAGTTGGTAGTTTCGTATTATTAAGTTGTATCTATATTCGTATTGTAAGTTGTAACTGTTAGGAATTGGTCTGAACTATTAGGCACTTCTTATTGGGACAGACAAAAGCGGTGGACGTGTTGGCCGCTGTTCAGCCGACTGCTCCAGTGTTATATATCATTTAGAGTTACAAAAAGGGACAACAGCGAGCAGGACGTTCTGCTGACGGTAATTGATACGTCCTACCAATTACAATGCAGAGCCGCTCAGGATTCTTGAAAAACCCAACAATTCTTAGCGGCACTGCAATTGCGCTCGTCACCTTGAGACATAAGATGTTAAGTTTCATTTTTCCAGTCATTTCCTAGCTACAGCGCCCTTGAGAACGAAACACAGTAATGCTGACACATTACTGCTTCACGGCAGAAATAGGCGGCGCTGTGGTACCCATAATCTAGCCGTCTTCCTGTGCAAAGGAGCCTCCCACTGGTATGTATACAGGGTGGCCGAGAAGTTGACGTCCAAAGCTAAAATTTGGAAGCGTCATGGTTCTTATGTTCTACGATTTTGCGTAGTTTAGGAGATAATAATTATTTTCCCCTTTTATCCGCTTTTTTCACCTAATTGTGGTTTAGAACTTTTTTCTTATTTTTTTTGAATAGTTTTAGTTAATATTATTGTTGATAATTATTAACTAGAGTTGCAATAACTACTTAAGAAACTGTGAAAAGTTTAGACAATGCGGAACAAGTTTAGAATTAAGTCGTAAGTTCAAGATAACTGCTCCAGCTAAATTCATGTAAATGTAACTATTTTTTTAAAAACTTCCCAAAACATTGGCCAATAAAATGAGCCAAATTCAAATTATAGCTTTGGACGTCAACTTCTCGGCCACTCAGTATACAGTAGTGTATATATAGTAATGATTATAGTGAAAATATATTGTATTCAACTGGATCGTAGAAGTGTTTTATTATAAATATTTAAACCTGTATGTATATAGATATTGAAGGACCTATTTTTTTAGTTTTTTTAATGAATAAACAGACAAGCATGTGTATCATCTGATGGTACAATTGGACTATTTTTTTTGCTAAAAATTATCTCCTTTAGGTACCAAGGTAACCAAGGTAGGTAAATAAGTCCTATTGATGCTACACTACATGAAAATGAAAAACTAAAATAAAGAAACGAGATAGGTCAAGTTACGTCGGCTGAGTTTTGAAACAAAAACAGCGGTTGTTCACGGTTTGTTTATTGTTGCGATGACTCTTGACTTGTCTCTGTGTCTCCGTATTTCATAAAAATTACATTTCTGTATTTATTCTTCCATGCAACAATTCTTTCACTAAATTGTTTCTAAAAAGCAAAGTTTTTGTTTGATACCTACATAAACTATAATATCCAACAACATCATTACGACAAGTAGATATTTCGGGACGAAATGCATTTAAAATCACTCCTATACATAATATCGTGTTTGAAAACGAAAAGATTTCTAATAATGGTTTATCTGAGAAACATAAAGATACATTAATTATATTTTTTATTCGGCTCACTGTTTTAAATGTTACCAATTAAACTCATACGTGATAGCGCAGTGAATCTTTCATTTATTCGGATTTTGGATAAAATATATACTTAATTCTATCTTGGATAACAACCAAAGTATATCGATCTATATAAATAAGTAAGTATAAATGTTTGTATGTTTGTTCCCTATGCGTTTGCTTATTTATTATATGATACTATCAGTAGACTAAATGATATTTTTTTAAATTGGTATTTATAATGCTATTCTTAAACTTAGATAGTTATTTAAATTGTTTAAATAAATATCCTTTTTTTAATGGAATAGGAGGACAAACGACAAAAAAATATGCAATCTTTGAAATAAACGAAATTTATTAATTTATGCGTAATATACGCTCGTTTAGCGTACGATCACCGCCGCCTACATTCTCTTGCAACACCAGAGGAATTACAGGAGCGTTGCCGGCCATTAAGAAAGGTGTACGCTCTTATTTTGAAGGTTCCCATGTAGTATCGTCCCGGAATCACTGCACAAGGAAGCTCATTCCACAGTTTGGAGTGGAGGACCGCCACACATCCAGATGGTGAAGATGATATCCTAATTTGTGGTGTGTCGTGCGGAGGTGGAATTCGGTGGCAGGAATCAGGTGAAACAGCTCTTCGGAACACTCCCCGTGATAGATGCGGTAGAATTCTCTACGCAACGTAAGTGATCCAGCCGTTCACAGAGCACTGGGCACACTTCCCGAACATTCGGGCTGCTCTGCGTTGCACACGGTCAAATGGATCGAGCTGATACTGGGGTGCGCCAGACCAGATATGACAGCATTACTCCATATGTGGCCGGACCTACGCTTTGTGGAGCGCTGAATGTGGGCCGGCTTGAAATATTGCCGTTCTGTATTTATCACACCCAGTTTCTTCCGCGGAAATGGCAATCGCTCGAGATTTTGAGACCCAGTATACCGATACTAGGCGAGGCTTTCAGGGAGGTGTTATCGAAGAGCGGTGATACGAGAAATAGGGTTTTTTTTGTGGTAAACGCGAAAACTTGAGTCTTCTGGGGTTTAAATTGGCAAGGTTCAATTTACCCCCTTCCGCCACCTTCTCAAGAGAGGACTCGAGAGAAGACACAAGTTTGCCGGCCCTGGTCGACGATTATACATTATATGTGTGTAATAATATAATAACACACTAAATATACACACTAATTATAATATCACTAATGAAGGCTAAAGCGAAATATATTGATTCCACAGGGTAAGTAAAAAATAAAAAAAAAAAAAACAAAAAAAAATTGTAAAGTAAATAATTGCAAGTACTATTTTTCTCAATTTTTTTTAAATAAATATGAAAGTTAAACATGCCTTAACGTCGTTTAATGTTACCTGATTGCAGGACCGAGCAGCTCTTGAAATGTAGACAAAGTTTTCTCTTAAATTATCAAAGTATTCAAATTTCAACATTTCAATTCCTTTCTTAAGAAATCAAATTAATTTCTAAGTTGAAGTGAGAATCCATTATCTACGAATACAAATTTTAAAACGAATCCAATTTTACACATAGAATTCAATACAAAACAAAATTACATATTTCCAATTTATTTTATAAAAAGCGTTTCTTATAAAAATGACAATAGTAATATATTATGAGTGTACCAATTTTTCTGTAGTTGTTAGGGTAATAATTTAAATAACAACAATAATACAAATTAAATGTGTAACGAAAACTTTTGTTCGAATAATAATAACACTCAAACGGTTGGCTACACTAAACGAGAGGCGTGGGTTCGAGTCTCGCATCGTTAATAAATTTTGGTTACACATCTAATTTATATAATTAATCCCAAAAGATATCATTTTAAAATAGCGAATTGTTTAAAAGCAAATTTTTTTGAAGCCCAATAGAAATATAATCTGTTTCGGGTTTCTGTGGCAAGGTCTTCTAAATTGATATTGAGGTTTCTAATATAATTTTTTTCTCAATAGTGAGCGCGAGAGACACTTCCAAAGTGTTAAAATGTGACACCCCCCCCCCCCCCCCCATGTAACTTGTAAAATATGAGAATAATAAAACTAAAAAAAAATGTATGATGTACCATACCATGCAAACTGCCACCGAAAATTGGTTTGAACGAGATCTAGTAAGTAGTTTTTCTTAATACGTATAATGTAATAGTGAGATGTAATAATGTTTTTTTCCTGTCCATTTATCATGTTTCTTTATATATAACTTTTATATTACGTTACTTGCAACTACGGAAACCTTCATGGGTGAGTCTGACCCGCACTTGGCCGCTTTTTAATATCAAAAGCAATACTTGTACAATTGTTCGCAAAACTAAGCCATATCTACAAATTATACCAATTTGCTACAATATTAATTAGTTGAAGTAGAAATTGTGTTCAACAGTGAAGTGTAATTAGTATGAAAGCATTGTGCTTTAATTAAACCAGATAGATTCAATTACAGCTCATACAAATACAATATGTTACTAAGAATAGTTGCAAATATAATCATCTGTGTTTTTTTAGGTGTTATAATATTTGAATACCATTGGAAAACGTGCATAATTTTATTTTAATTCTACTATATAACCAATATTTCTTATTACTATTACTATTATTATTGTTACGAAAGTTACGTCGAATTCTCTCGTCGAATATCGACCCTATGCTTACGACCACCAAGGTCGAGTATGGCATAACTTATTTTGTTGTTACATAACAACTTGTTTATATTACTAATTTCTTGGGTTAATATAAGAAGCGAGAGCCGAGGCTCATCTTTAATGCTCGGGCTTCATTAGCGGGCTACGGCGAATATTTGCCGCATCGCGGTGTGTTTCGGGCGCAACGTTGCACATCGCGGCACTGTCGGTAAACGGATGCGCATCAAAGGGTTTTGTTATCGACAACAACTTTTGTTGTGAACAATTATCGACCATTGCGTATTTAATTACTTAGAATAATGCTCTTTCTTGGATGACCTCGGTAGACATATTTAATCCTAAGATAGACCATCTCATTTCATTGCATTTGTACATCATTTTATATTTTAAAATTAAGTCCATGGCTTAAGGTAGACTTGCATACGATAATAATATCGCTGGATCGCCGTATTATCGTTTAAAAGTGAGAACAGTGACGCATCACTGAAAATTTGAGGACTTTTGACAATCTGGAAGTTATAGCTTTTACAAAAGTGAGCTAAGCAATATATTATTGGCAACAACCTATACTAAACAGGTGGTTTTTGAAGTGTGATTGTTATTTTGTTTTAATAGATAGGTTGTTCACTATATTAATTGTATTGTATTGAGTGAGAGGACATTAGACTTATATGTAACTGTGAATAGACTTATTGACTGGATTACGCATTGCCTTAGGAGAATCCCATGAAGAATTAGAAGCTGATAGTAGGCTGTAGTAATATTCCATTTTATTCGTGACCAGAACGAGCATCAGATTCGACATTATATCAATTGTAATATATTTATTGAGGTATCTGTTGTTTTGTGTTCAATTGTTTAAGCTCATTAACATTAATCGATTATAGTACAAAATAGATATACCATTTTATTCGTGTCTTGAAAATAATTTTAAGATTTCTAGTTTTCTAGATTGTGGATTAACATTTTTTTGTATATTTAGAAATTTATTTAAATCTTATCGTCAATAATTTTACTGGGGAGTTCTCGATTCAAATTCAAATTCAAATATTTTTATTCAAAATCATCAAAAATATCTTTTACAATTAAACCTTTACCACACAAACGTTTTTAACAATTCTTTTGAATAACGTAATACTTTGCTTTTGAACATTTTCTGGGATCCTGTTGTAAAAGCACATACATCGCCCCACAAAAGACTTGCTAGCTCGACTTAGTCGAGTAGTAGGCATTATAAGCTTATGTCTGTTCCTGGTGCTAACATTATGGTTATCACAGTTTCTGGCAAATTCACTTATGTGCCTATGAACATACATTACATTATCAAGAATCAAGAATATAAATAAGATAGATAAAATACTGTATTTATCTGAAATAAAAAAGAAAGAATCGACAGGACATCTACAAGAGGTATAAGCGACACTGCAGTTTATAATCAATCAAGCGTTAAACATGACGCGAACAATTTCGTTTATAAAAAGTGTAACAGTGAAAGTTATCAATGAGTTTTATATTTAATTCGACGGCATCGTCACCGACTCCGATAGCCGTGATCGTCTAGTGGTTAGGACCCTACGTTGTGGCCGTAGTAACCCAGGTTCGAATCCTGGTCACGGCAGCGAACAGCTGTCGCGGTGGAGTATTTTTGATGATATTTGCTACGTTTTTTTAGAAATTAAAAATAAAACTTCTTAACATCTGGAGTTAGTGACAAGTTTCACAACTGTTTTGTATTGAGACTGTGTAAAATATACTATATTAGTATAATTTATATAATATTATTTATTAAATTGCTCGTTTAATATTACATTTAGTACTTACACACTGGGCCAGAATTGTTAATGTCGCTACAATCAAATAAACTCATTTGCAAAGAGATGGACGGTTTTAATTTTTTCCTTCCTTATAGAAAATACAATAGGTACCAAATGAGGTTTTAATCATTTGAGAATATTATTACTTGCATTTATGAGGTGTTGTGGTGCATAAAAAAGTTTATTCCAAATTCAAATTTAAGACATTTGTTTAAGACAAACCGAATTTAACAAAAATTGCAGTTAATTTTTATCGTGGCGGCCGAATCGTTCATAGTTGACAGCAATATATGTATCTGATTTTAAAAGTTTATGAGTGAGATTGGCGTTTTGACAGACTGAATGGAAATACTATGACTTTTGTCATACGGATAGTATAGGATATAGTAGACGAAATCCTCTCAGCAGTATTAGCTGACATGACGCATGTGAAATATGTGCTTACAATTGGTGAGCATGTTTTGAAGTTGATACGGGCTTGCTAGCTATTGGGGACAATGAAAACATATTTAGATAAAATAAAACAACTATATAAGAGATTCCTTAAATCACTTTGACTGAAAAACTAAAATTAGCTATGTAATTATTTTCAATCTATGTAAACTGATACCAGTGCATCCGAAGGTGGAATTTTTGTTGTTTTTTCAGAGGTCGTGGAAAGGGATGAATATGTTGTCTGTAACTGGAAATCAGAATTGTTAGAAACGAGCAAGGAAGTTTCTTGTATCAAAACTGTTAAATAGAATGCCTAAGCATATCACAAATGGCAATGTTAAAAGCGAACATTTACACATAAAAAGCAACATTTCAAACATATTGATTGGTAATTTAATAACTGTAGGAGTTGTTTTCTCGATCAAAAATTCTCTTTCATTTCTCATACTCGGAAAGTAATGCTATTTTGATTTGATTATTGGGTGCAAAATGCTGTTTCCCTCCACAGAGACGGTAAAACTCATACAAATTACTTCCCACCTAAAGGCCGGAATGAACTTTAAAAATAGAACTGCTGTCCGCTCCGAATGTAAAAAAGAAACTAATTAAAAAAAATGCTCCGGCCATGTGACTTTCTAAACAGCCAGTGTGAACTTAGCGCAAACTTCTTTGAGCGGAAAAAGCCGCAACAATTACGCGGTGAGTTCCATATTTAAAATTTAAAAAGTCGACATAACTTGTCCTAATTTGACAATTAATTTTAAATAGGTACTACTAATATTATTATATATTATCAATAAATAGTTTACATAAACAACTCGTTTTATTTTCCTCATATTCGAAATGAAAAGTAGAGTGTTTAACACGGGTACAAAAATAAATTTCTACTCGGACTATAGCCTAAATACCTCGGGAATTGATTCTTTCGACCCTCGGTTAACAATCTACTATTCCTAGATGGTTAGGTATACCTGAGAATAAACCATATATGCAAAATGTTTACAAATAGACGTTTTGGTAATGATTGGTTTATTCGGACGTATAAGATGTCCCACGTTTATTTGCAAGGCTGCTTGATATTCCGCAAACATCAGAATTATTATTGTATTGACAGTGTTGTCAGCGATACAGATAAAATTTTGCATAATATTCTTAGCTTATTCTAAAGTATAACTTTATACAAAGTTATTTGTTAGGCCGTTAAATTTTAATCCACTGTTCTATCCCTCCTGTTATATCTGAAAGAATAATTTTTAAATTGTGGTATTATGCAAATTATTGACGTGATATAAAAATATGATGGATTCGAGAATGACATCAAGGAACATCAATCGCATCCGAGAGGTGAGAGGGCCTCAAGAGGATTCCAATTGGATAAATATAATTATCATTTGGGATTGACTGGAACTCTTTGGTCGTTGTATTAACTCAGTGTCATCCCGGGGTAATTAATCTTACAACGTGGTGCAAAAGATTTAATGCAGGAAATTGGATTCCTTCGTTCGTTACAATTGCTTATTGGAGTAAAAAAAATCGATTCTCAATAACTGAAGAATATTTTGTTTGAAACAAGAAGTATAACTAATTAAAATACTTTGTATTTCAGACATGAATGTTTTTAGGCATTTAATTAGAAGCAGTAGAATTAACATTAGCTGTTATTACAGTGACAAATCTATTCAGATTGGCGTTGAAGCAAAATTATCTATACTAATTTTCTTGCGCCACTTCTTCTCTCTCACAGCGCCATTTGTAACCAAGCATTCAAAAGGAATCGATTTTGAGAAAATAAATATGACTAACATGTTAGAAACGAATTTTCATAGACCTATTCTTTCTGACCTATATACCTGGTTAGTAATGTAAATTTATACAAATTTTTAGTACTTTCGGCCTAAATTTCACATTCATACAAAGGCTCTCTCAGAGAAGGTGTACTTAGTAAAAAGTACTTTAAGTATTATATTGTTATGTTAAGTCTAGACCGATGCTGTTAAAACAATTTCAGAGCAGACATCAAAACCCACTCAATATCCACTTTAGTGTCAGGCCCTACCAATGCCAATAAACCAATGAAAAAGTTATTTACTGATAGTAATACGGTGAAACTTTGTGTTAAGTTATAACTAAGTTCGTGACTCGTGATTTAGGTGCGGCAACTTAACATATTAATCGCGTGGTCTCTAAAAATGTTGATATTTATTGTTTCTTGTTTTTTTTTCTTTTGTTAATTAAATGTTTAACTCTGCTCTCTTTGTTATTGGTTCTTACAAATAATTTACGATATTTTTTATGAGGAAACTGTTAACTTCAGTTTTAATATTGTGTTCTATCTATATATCTACACTGGACGAAAATCAACCGATTGAATAAGCAGGGTTTCGTAGTAAATACTCAACAGTAGATCATATCAAACATCTTTTCAAATCTTGATGCGTAAAAGTTGTGTTTAATTCACTCAATAATAATAAACGGTACGCGTTTACGTGTTTGACATTTCTTAAATGTCATTTTTACAATGTTTTCTATCATCGTAACATTGTTGTCAACACAATTGTCAAGTACCTAGCTGTTCGCTATTTTAAAGTGCCTGTAGGTTATATGCGCAATAATTCTCGCAAACTTTTACTAATTGTGTACTATTAGTAAATGTTTGCGTATATTCTGTTGGAATGACAAGTTCTTTGAGTTTTTGATTTGTACCAATTTAAAGAGTAGATATTTACGAATATAAAACACCAAAAATCATTCGTGTACAATACATTCGATAAATATGCCCAACGTCTATAGAGAATTTTGCCATGTCAGGTACAAAGAGAACACAAAGATAATCACTAGATCTAACTTTTCTGTAATTATAATTGATATACTTTATATTTTTTATTTATTTAACCAATATTATTTTTTATTATTAAACAATATTCATTGATTGATTATAATTATTACAGAAATCTTCAGTGTGACTGTTTCCTTTTCACCAAGTTAAGGTACTAAGGGTAAATAAGCAAATATCTATTGCTGTGAATCTTTACTAATTAAATTAAATCTTTAATTACACGTAGGAATTGGAGAAACGATTAAAATTCCACATTTATACTTTCATTACAGGCAAAAAAGGGTTAAGTATATTCGTTCTTAAGCCAGAGGAGATTAGACGGCTTAGCAAAATGCTATTATTTATTCTAATTGTCCTGTGTCGAGTTGATTAAGGCAGCTAAGTTCATTTATTTCCCTAGAATTACAGAATGATTAAATTTTTATCTTAGGACAAGTACTCATTTTATAACTGAATACTTTCAATGAAGCGTTCACCGGCGAACTCACCATACACTAGTCTGGTGAGTAGGGAGTTAACCTATGAGGGCTATGAAAACCCCCGTGGGTTCGTGGACATAAACCGCCCTAAGCGCCTACTGAAGTTAGACAATATTTAGAAGAAAAAAATAAATTCACAATTACTACCAGCACACGTAGAAAACTTTTGAGAAAAAAGTTTTTATGTACGAGACACAGACGTATATATTTTATTTTATATATTAAGAGTATTATAAATAACGAAAACATTAAACTACAATCAAATTAAAAGTAAAAATGGCTAGTAAATGAAGATGTCACAATTTGAATTTTCAAAAACATCAGAAGATTTAAACTCATAGTTGCTGTCATGAAAATTTGCAAAATATTCGACATTTTTTTATATCCTTATACAAACTAAAGATTTACAACATTGGGTATTTTATTTGAGGATTAACTACATATTCGGATCAAAATGACCCGAGAGCGCTAATGTATTTGAGAGACCGAGGATGAATTGAGAAACTCAAATATGACTCTCACTGTAACTCAAACACTAGTGAACTTACAATAGTTTCGAAATTACCTTCAATTTGTATTTACTGAAGCATTCCTTTGGCTGCGAAAGTTTTAGCTAAATAAGTAAATTGGAGGTTCGTTGCCTTATAGATCGGTTACTCGAGTGAAACTTTGTTCGTATGTATGTTGTACAGTGTATTCTTTCTGAATCGCTGTTTTTAGTGCAATTATCATTTTTTATATGGAATAGGGGGACAAACGAGCGTACGGGTTACCTGGTGTTTAGTGATCACCGCCGCCCACATTCTCTTGCAACACCAGAGGAATCACAGGAACGTTGCCGGCGTTTAAGGAAGGTGTTCGCGCTATGTTTGAAGGTACCCATGTCGCATCGTCCTGGAAACACCTCTTATTCCACATCTTTGTAGTACGTGGAAAAAAGCTCCTTGAAAACCGCACTGTGGAGGACCACACATCCAGATGGTGAGGATGATATCCTAACTTGTGGCGTGTCGTGCGAAGGTAAAATTCGGCGGCAGGAATCAGGTTAAACAGCTCTTCGGAACATTCCCCGTGATAAATGCGGTAAAAGACACACAATGAAGCGAAGTCTCTACGCAACGCCAAGTGATCCAGCCGTTCACAGAGCACTGGGTCCCCGACAATTCGAGCTGCTCTGCGTTGCACGCGGTCAAATGTATGTGTTTAATGATAGTTGAAGAAATTAAATTATAGTTTTATTATGTAACAAATATTATTTAAAGAAAAGTATGATAAAGTTATCTGCTAGTGTTTGCAAATTGTAACTAGTTTTTCAGCATCAAATGTCTTGGTCGTCTCTCTTTTAATTCATACAATAACGCAATAGGATTTATTTATGCTAAAGTTTTTACAAACGTGTCATGGTCGCTAGCTATAGATTGCTAGGAAAAAACATGTTATGTAATATTATGTGTTTGTATACGCAAATATCTTTTTTTGTTTTTCAAATGATACAGTTGAATGTATTTATGTCGTGAATGATATTAATTCTTATTCGGTCAGAACATTAGATTTCTGTAGTTTAGTTATGTAGTTGTAGATATTATTTATAAGTTGTCCAAGTCGTAGTGTATTATGCACCAGTAAAGATGAAAAATTGGCTTGTCACGACGCTCTTATTAATTTATAAGTAATAATCTTCTTATAATTAATATTTATTAGAGCTCAACAGCTGTTTACAAAATGTTAGATGGTGTGCGAAAAAATATCGTTTGATCGTAACTTTGTGAACTCCTCATGGTTCTCTATGTAACGTGAATAGTTTAACAAATTTTGTTACCCTTACACCGTAAAAGCGGATAAGTTTCAATGGCACAAATCTTTCCGTTACTGACGCTTATATTATCACTAGCTGCCCCGACAGAAATTGTTCTATAGATAATAAAAAATATACTGTTTTATTCGAATTCCCCAATAACATTTCAAAACATCAAGAATTATTTCGTAAAAAATGCTCCCTGTTATTATACTGAAATTGTTTCACAGCGGAACTGTCAAACCGTGCGTCACTAAATTCTCTCATAGAAAATATATCTATACAAAACTAATATTGAAAATATAAATAATAATGGGTCCTAAATCGAAATAAAAACTATCCTTTCTCTCAAGTTGGACCAAATTGCACTCTATGAAGTAATCTCCATTAAAATCCGTTCATTAGCTTAGGAGTCCATCGCGGACAAACAACGTGTCACGTTATTTATATATATTAAGATTATACGATATTGATTTTGTGCATATTTACTGTTAGAAGACTTATATAACACTATATTTGAATAAATTCAATCCACTCGTAGCTAATTTCCTACGCTAGCACAACTTTATTCCGAGATATTCTGATTCTTAAAACCTATTTACTACGAGTTTATTCAGACTCTAGACCGACATAATCCGGATATTACGCGGCTTAATTATGTGGTATTATAGGATTAACGAGATTAAATCTAAAGTGATCCGCGTTTCATTACGACGTATAATAATTTGGCTGGAATCTTGTTATTGCGTAAGGAATTCACGGGATGTGAAATAATTTGTTCGTAATCTCTTATTAATTTTAGGATAAGTAAGTTTGTTTTACATGACTCTTGTTTGATATAATGTTTTAGACCTGGTATAAATTACAGTTAATGCAGTGAAATTATCACGCACAACACAACGCCAGAAAAAAACGCATGATCTTTTTGGCCGAACGACTCTTCTTCTTCCTCGCAAAACTTCCATCATTTGGGCTTCCCGAGAGCTTATGGGACCTCCAGCTTCCTCACTGGACGCAGCATACAGGTCGTTCTCGACGGTTATTGCTCGAATCCCAAGCCCGTGAACGCTGGAGTGCCCCAAGGCTGTGTGCTATCTCCCACGCTGTTTCTTCTGCATATCAATGATATGTTAGACACCTCCAACATGCATTGCTATGCAGACGACAGCACTGGTGATGCCGTATACACGGGCCATGCAGGTCTCTCTCGGGAAAACGTCGAGCAGTGCCGGGAGAAACTTGTTTCTTCTATCGAGTCCTCTCTCGAGAAGGTCGCGGAATCGGAATACTGGGTCACGAAAACTCGAGCGATTGCCAATTCCGTGGCCATCTGGAGGGCAAAGCCAAACTGGCTTCGAAGAAGCTGGGCGTCATAAATAGAGCACGGCAATACTTCAAGCCGGCCCACTTTCTAGCGCTCTACAAAGCGCAGGTCCGGCCTCACATGGAGTATTGCTGTCATCTCTGGTCTGGCACACCCCAGTATCAGCTCGATCCATTTGACCGCGTGCAACGCAGAGCAGCTGGAATTGTCGGGGACCTAGCGCTCAGTGAACGGCTGGATCACTTGGCGTTGCGTAGAGACGTCGCTTCATTGTGTGTCTTCTGAAGAGCTGTTCAACCTGATTCCTGCCGCCGAATTTCACCTTCGCACGACACGCCACAAGTTACTATATCATCCCCACCATCTGGTTGTGTGGCGGTCCTCCACACTGCGGTTTTCAAGGAGCTTTCTTCCTCGCACTACGAAGCTGTGGAATGAGCTTCCTTGTGCGGTGTTTCCGGGACGATACGACATGGGTACCTTCAAGAAAAGCGCGTACACCTTCCTTAAAGGCCGGCAACGCTCCTGTGATTCCTCTGGTGTTGCAAGAGAGTGTGGGCGGCGGTGATCACTTAACACCAGGTGACCCGTACGCTCGTTTGTCCTCCTATTCCATTAAAAAAAAAAAAACTTCTGTAGGCTTGGAAATGATAGTCTCTTTCTGGCTGTAATTTCTGGATCATTATGCTGAAGTCACGTTTCATCCATTGTTATAAATCGACCTTAAAAAATTCCATGATCTTGCTGTAGCAGACCCAAAGGAGCTAAAAAATGTTCAGTCTCATTTGTTTTATATTGCTTCGGCATTCTGACAACCCAGCGCGGCTTAACTATTTACCCCCTTATTCATAATGGTCCGCTAACTTAAAACAGCCGCTAAGGAGTGTTTTTTCTCATTCTCACTTAGGTCAATAGAAGAAGACAGAGTGAGAATTAGCAATGCTTTAAGTTAGCAGACTATTATGAATAAGGTGGTAAATCTCTAAACGTTCGTGTAAATTAACGCTGCACACAATAGTAATTGAATTTTTTGTTACTTCGGCTATAAACCTAAAACGTACTGTGACATGACGGTCTAAATGTTTTTGTTTAATGTTTTTGCCCTGATTTCAATAATAAAAACCTTACCTCTTTCTTATTTGTTATTCTTCCCGTACCCTGGTCATACCTGGCTATGGCTCAATCTTACAATATAAGTAAATCGAAAAAAGCAAAGGCAGCCCAATAAAAAATAAAAAAGTATTACAAACGAAAAATTCCACATTGAATAGTCGCGTCCCGATAAATTAGTTTTGCGAGGTTTTGCTAGGTGCGTTTACTGTGTTGATGAATATCATTATTTTCTTGTCAATGACGAGATACATTTTAGGTAATATTTTAAAATGTAGTTATTTATATAGATATTTATTCAAACAAAACAAATCTTATGACTATATTTACATTCATTTAAAACTATCTTTACGGGGAATTGTACCAAGAATACTGGCAGCATTTCCGCTTTATAGGCTGATTTTGATTTTATGATTGTATAATGTAAAATAATATAAGACTTTCTTTCATCTAGGTGTTCGAAAAATTTGTGTATTCACTGATAGCTCTTTTTAAAATAATTACTAAATGCGTCTTAGTAATAAAAAGTTGATACCAACTGTGTAAGCCACTGAAATGTGGTTCATAAATAATTATGTGCTGCTCGAAGTTAAATTTTAAGTTGAAAAACATCGCGTTCATGTTGCAACCCTTAAAATATAATAAGAGTATGTATGGATTTATTTACGATATAAAAAAGTGGGAAGGAAGGGTTTTGAACCGTTGCATAAGTTATAAAGCTGCATGTAGGTACTTAGTACGCTACGGTACTGGTACGCTATAAAAGGCATAAAAGGCATTTATTTTCTCAAAATTGATTCCTTTAGAATACTTTTGATGTCATTTTTAATAACTACTAGATACTACTACCGCTTCGGAAACAAATGGCGATCTGAGAGAGAAGAAGCGGCGCAAGAAACTCTCCCAGCATTCTTTGTTTGCGCTCTTTTCAATAAAATTATACAATATTGTAGAGTCATTTCTATCGCTATAAAATAATCACAATCTAGTCCCAGGCTATCCGATCATTTAGATATTCAGCAGTAGAGTAATGGGATTTACAACAGAGCCATTTTTTTATAAAACATTTAAATTTATATATAGGTAATGCCTGAACAGTGGCTGTGACTTTATTATAGAAGTGTATAATAAAATTATTATGTATCATAAAGCTATTATGTATCTTATGAAGCCTACTAGAATAAGTTACAAGCAATCCCTTATTTCTAGTGTTATAATTATGAAAATAAAGAGCAAATAATATGTAATTCCTTAATTTGAAATTCACTATCTTACCTTTTATAATCTGTTATTACCTACTTAATGATGCCACAGACTGGGAATGGTGCGAACACCCTCATACTTATAAATATTTTCTGTACACATTACATAATATAGTAACGAAATTTAAAAACCTGAGTTTCTTGCGCCCTTTCTTCTCAGGTCTGGACATACTATTTCGATTGGGTGGTAGTTTTTGACGTTCAATAAGTAATTTTAAATCCTAATTTACTTACTTTATAAAAAATTGTTGGCTAACCCATTATATCCCTTCTAGTGTTTGCTATGATTCTTTTGCATTCAATTCATTTAAAGTTGTACATACTTGTATCGGTTCTACATATTATTAATATGATTTTTCAAAAGAGAAATTGTTGCCTGCAGATTCTTCTTTAAATAATGAGCTTTGCATATCGGTGGTAATTAAAATTAATTAATTGATCATTCAAATATATTATAAAAACCTACGTGAATAAAATTATTTAACTTTGACTTAGGAAGAAAACGTCTTAAAAAATAAGATTATTAATTATATATTTTATCGAAAATACATCGTTTATTAACATCGCAACAAAACGGAAAAAAATATCATTTAAAAATTCGAAGGTTAATATGCTGTTACATCTTAGAAATAACGCTAAAGCAACAAAAAACAAGATTATTTTCCAAACAGCCATAATCTACATTAAATTGAATTTGCGTCTCTTTTCATCACGTAGAGCCATTATTCTTTCATATTGATTTAATTTACAGTTTAAGCCTTGTTTTTTTCGATATTGTTCGTTATTTTCTTAAACATTAACTTATTCTTCATTGAAATATTTGTATTTAAATATTTTATAATCGTATTAAATTGATTTATTGTAAAGGTGAATCAAACGTATGACCAGGCTGTGGACACATAATGTAATGGAACACGGTAATGTTACTAGAATAGTCTAGTAATTAACATTCATTACTTAATGCACTCGGCATCCACCAGAAGAATATTCTAGTAATGAATATTCATTACTTAATGTACTTGGCATCCACCAGAAGAATATTCTAGTAATGAATATTCATTACTTAATGCACTTGGCATCCACCAGAAGAATATTCTAGTAATGAATATTCATTACTTAATGCACTTGGCATCCACCAGAAGAATATTCTAGTAATGAATATTCATTACTTAATGTACTTGGCATCCACCAGAAGAATATTCTAGTAAGTAATATTCATTACTTAATATACTTGGCATCCACCAGAAGAATATTATACTAATGAATATTCATTACTTAATGTACTTGGCATCCACCAGAAGAGTATTCTAGTTATGAATATTCATTACTTAATGTACTTGGCATCCACCAGAAGAGTATTCTAGTTATGAATATTCATTACTTAATGTACTTGGCATCCACCAGAAGAATATTCTCTATATTATATTCAGCAGCAATCACAATAAATTTCGTATGAACTTCATCACCAGTTGTCATTGTTGAAAATTTATATTAAACTCGAAATAGTGAAATATACTATAGTTTGCTTGTCTATATTTTGACAAATACAGAAAAAATAAATTAAAACTGAAACAAAATAAAGAATAACTTAATAAGTATACGAAAGCCAAACCACCATTGCCCGCTTGTATAGCAACGGCAAGCCTTTGTACCAACAATAATCCGCATTAGGACTGAAGTGTCATCTGCCTAAATTGAGGTGCGACTCTCGACTGTCTCGGATAACGTTATAATTTATTCTGCTTCACCTGTCTGTTACATTAATTATAACAAGTAACTTACATTCTTAACATATACTACGTACACATGTATTCCATTTCAAAGTCAACACCAGATTTTTAAGCTTCCTGCAGCCATAGCAGGATGCTTTAATACTTTTGCCTTTATAATGGAATCATTGATGGACCTGTGAAATGATCACACATCGCAATCTAAACAGCGGCCTACCATCACGGAATCTTCGTCTATAGTATGATATGGTAAAAGATTTCCTGTATCCGCTATTAGACTCCACAATTAGGCTAATTTCGAAAACAGTGTAGGCCCGTTTACTTCAAAACTTCGATACTCTGTGTTTTATTTATTTATTTTTTATTTATTTATTTAGATTCACCAGTGGTAATTACAATAATACATTTATAATTATTATTATTATGCTAATTTACAAGGGTCTTATTACTAAATGCATTACCTTTTAAGGTGAATACCGCATGCTAAATTATATTGTGTGAAATAGTTACATAAAATAAATATAAGTTATAAAACAACCATTCTATAATGTAATGAAATTAAGAAATTAACAAAATCTACTAAATAAGTCAAGATAAACGTATTAAACAAATCAAGAATACTTATAAATTATTTATTTACAATACATTTTTTTACATTTTTGCGAAACCTTGGCAATGAATCACTGAATGGGTCCAAGCATTTATAATCGTTTATAATTTTGCATAATCGCGACACAGGTGAATTGATCCCCAAAATAGTTCTGCGAGATGGTTTTTCAAATAAGTTCACAGGTTTACGTGGGCATCTAGGCACTCTAAAATTAAACATAGACACCAGAAAGGAGTTGTCATAAATATTGTTAATACTTTTGTATAAGAAAAGTAAATCCAATATGTCCCTACGTTGTTTCAGAGTTAGTATATTAAAATATGTAAATCTTTCAGAGTATGTTGCGAGTGATCTAGATTTCCCAATTGAGAAAGCCAAGTGATAAAGAAAACGCTTCTGAATTCTTTCGATTCTGAGACAATGGCTAGCGTAATGTGGTCTCCAGACGGTACTACCGTATTCCAAAATACTCACAACGAGACTTTTATATAGGATCATCTTCGTGCGCCAGTTCCTAAAAACTTTGCCATTGCGAATTACAAATCCCAGCATTTTAGAGGCTCTGCTTACAATAGAGTCTATGTGCGGTATAAACGTAAGTTTGCTATCAAATATAACACCCAAATCCTTAATAGTATCTACTGTACTGAGAGGAATATTATCTAAATAGTATTTAGTTGTAATATTATTTTTGCATTTTGTAAACGTTATATGAAAGCATTTATTTTTATTCAGTATCATACCGTTAAGCTCGGACCATCTAAATAAACTATTTAGGTCTGACTGCAATGCGCTAACGTCATCGGGACCATTGATTATCCTAAGAATTTTTAGGTCATCAGCAAACATAAATGGTGTGCAGTATTTAAAGCAGTTGGGAAGGTCGTTGATAAATATGTTAAATAGGAGAGGACCTAAATGCGACCCTTGTGGTACTCCTGATGTTATTTCGTATTTTACAGATTCAAATCCATTAGCCACTACGTAAAAACATCTGTCAGTAAGGTATGAATTTAACAAATTTAAAATTGATCCAGCAATGCCATATACAGATAACTTCAAGAGTAAGATGGAAATTGGCACTAGATCGAATGCTTTACTTAGATCAGTGTAGATAACATCTACTCTTTTCCTCTTATCAACCGCGTCTATTAATAATTCTGAAAAATTTACCAAGTTTGTGCAAGTCGACCTTCCATTTATAAAGCCATGCTGGTAAACACTAAACGTATTTTTCAAGTAGCCATAAAGTCGTAAATAAATTAAGGCCTCAAATACCTTACCAAGCAAAGAAAGTATGGAAATTGGTCTGTAATTCGTAACACTTTTTTTATCGCCACTTTTGTATACTGGTACCAGCTTGGCAATTTTCCACTTTTTAGGAAATACTGCCGTTTTTAATGAATTATTAAATAATACTTGTAGTGGTAGAGCAAGTGTCTCAGCACAGTTGATTAGGTACACAGGTGATATTTGATCAGGTCCAGCACCCTTATTACGATCGAGATGTTTAAGTTTCTGAATTATCTCATCTCGATCAAACTGTATAGACGATAGACACTGACAATTGAATTTAATATTGTTTAGGTTATTTAGAATTTCATTTTTTTCATATGGATTGTAATTCCGCTGCACGTATATGGATGAAAAGTGTGATGCAAATAGATTACAAATACCTTGACCATCAAATACACAAGTATTATCTTTTGTCATTTCAGCAGGATATGAATTAGAAGCATTTTGTTTTTTACGTTTTGTGAAGGTCCAAAAAAATTTTGAGTTAGAAGCGATTGCTTCTTCAGTAAATTCAATATAAGCGTTATAGCATTGTGTTGATAGTCTTTCACATCTTTTCTCCAATACTGATAATATTATCGCGTCCATCGGATTTTTGTACTTTTTATACCTTTTTCTTACTATTTCTTTTTCTTTTACTCTTTTGATTAAAGTTTTGTTGAACCACGGAGGAAATTTTTTACTATTATGAATTGTGATCTTAGGTATGTAAAGATCCATTGATGTTAGGATGTGGTCATATAAGACATCCACCATCTCATCAGTGCTGTCACAAGCTGAAAACTTACCGTTCCAATTTAAATTACTAAGGTATTCGTTGATTGCCTTGAAATTAGCTCTTGCATAATTGTATTTAACCATAGATTTATTCGTGCCTAACTTTTTTTCTACTTGTTTAGTATAGCTAACGTTTATAAGCAGAGGTGGATGAAGTGGATCAATTTTGCTTAGTACTGTAATTGCACTATCCACTGAAATCTTCGGTGTCTCACTGTTAAACAAAACAAGATCTAATATTTTATTTTGACTATTTTTGATTCGATTATATTGGTGAAAATTGTTGACATGACAAAAGTCTATTAAGGTTTTAGATATACCAGATGTGTGATATTGAGTAGAAACGTAGTCAGCCAAGTCCCAATCTACACAGCTTAAATTAAAGTCTCCTACAATAAGAGAACAAACCGTATTAATTTCGGAGAGATGATTATAATTATCTAGGAAATTGTCTAGAACTATTTTACTTACAGGTGGAGGAATATAAGCAGCACAAATAGCTATTTTTTCACTTTTGTTTAATTCTAATATAACCCACAAGTCTTCACACCTACTTTCCCAGTTTTTCATTCGCTTAGAATTTAATTTATTGGAAACGGCAACTATTACTCCCCCACCTCCTTTTTTTATTGAATTAAACTGATCCCTGTCTCTCCTATAAACATTATAATTATTATTAACTATTTCTGAATTATAAATGCCTGTACATAGCCAAGTTTCGGTAAGAATTATAATATCATAGTTATTACAACAAATGTTATTATATAAGTTATGAGTTTTGGTACGCAGACCTCTCACATTTTGGTAGTAAATATTTAAAGTATCGAATTTAGAAGAACTTTTGTCATATTTACATGCACTTGTACAATATTAATTAAGTTAATTGGCTAAGGTAATTCATATTTGTGATCACTTTATAGTCAGAGTTATCGGTTTTTCTCATAAATATTTTGCCGCTGCGCACCCAAACATACTTGTACTTCAATTCTTTAGCCTTGCGTCGAGCAGCCCCGTGTAGTAACTTGTTTGAAGTTGATAAATGTTCACAAACATATACTGGACATTTAGCCCCTTGTATACCCAGATGAGAAGCATTTAATTTTTCAGTTGTATGTCCCTTATTGAACTTTATCACAGCAGCTAGGAGATGATCACGTACCAAAGGACTATTGAGTTGGACTATGATAGACCGTGTGTTGGTGACATATTTTCACACAATGTGACGACAGATATTTTCTCCACGCTTCCTTTGGTTGATTGTAGAATAAACCTGGGTAAAAAATTCCATCCAATAGTTTTATATATTTAAGTGAATTTTGTTTGCTGAAGTTAGCAGGTTTTTCTCATACATAAATTGGATCTGGAACAGTGATGCGTGATTGTGATGGAGTACATTTACACTTTTTTTAAGACTCGATAACTTGATAAACTATACAAAATTACAGCTAACAGCATTGACAAAACTAAATATCATCATCATTATCAGCCGGAAGACGTCCACTAGTGAACAAAGGCCTCCCCCAAAGATTTCCACGACGATCGGTCCTGCGCTGCCCTCATACAACCTATTCCGACGATCTTGACCAGATCGTCGTACCATCTTGTGGGGGGCCTACCAACACTGCGTCTTCTTGTACGTGGTCGCCGTTCGAGGACTTCACGGCTATCTGTTTGTCGAACTATGTGCCCTGCCCACTGCCACTTCAGTTTCGTAATCATTTGGGCTATGTCGGTGACTTTAGTTAAGCTAAATATGCTAGAAGCTAAATAACTGCAAGTAACAATCAATAAACTCCCGATAAAGTTATATTGGTTCCTGTTGGAAATTAGGCTTCGAATCGTTGTCGAACAAAGTTATTCATTATTCAGTAGCTCGGCAACAATTAATCTTGTTAGAAGTTTTGCAGATCAAGTAAATTGATGATTGAAATCTGGGTGACGATGCGAGCATATTTCCTTTAACACTTTTGGTATTTGTAATAAAAAGACTGATAAAAAAGAAGGCATTTAAATTATGTTATAAATAATTAAGCTTTCATATAATGTTATAAATATATCCGCTGACATAATAACAACTATTAATTTAAACAATAAGGGACGAGACGAGTAGGACGCTAAGCTGATGGTATTTGATACGCCCTGCCCAAGAAACCAAACGTTCTGAGGGTTACTACAATTGCGCTCGTCACCTTGAGACATAAGATGTCAAGTTGCCACTCTCATTTTCCCAGTAATTCCACTAGCTACGGCACCCTTCAGACTGAAACACAATTATGCTTACACATTATTGCTTCACGGCAAAAATAGGCGCCGTTGTGGTGCACCTATAATCTAGCCGGTATCCTGTGCAAAGGAACCTCTCACTGGTGACCTGGTGGTTCAGCGCTTGAAAGTTTTTCACGCCCAAAATTGCTCCAAATTTTATGCTCTACAGTTAATACTACTAACTTTAACATCATATCTAGATAATAACGAAAAATATTTTTTGTGATCTTTTCTTTACCTTGCATTTTTACATTGCTTACAACTGTGTTGACAAGTTTGTTGTTTAAGGACTGACTGAGCCGTACTTTTGTGAAAAAGGTATCAAAACATCGGCACAAGTGTATCAAGATACCATTCTTGAAAAGGTAGTGAAGCCCTTTAACAACACCATGTTCAATAACTAAGAATGGTCCTTCCAGAAAAACTTGGTTGGAAACCAACGTTTCAGACTTCAATAGAGCTGAAGACTGGTCGTCGTCTAGTCGTGATCTTATTCCGCTGATTTATAATTTATGATCAGTTTTAGAGAGTACGGCTTGCTCTAAACGCAATGATAATTTGGAGCCCCTAAGGCAATCCGTACGATTGGCAGTGAAAAATTTACCCATGGAAAGAGTGCGTGCTTCTATTGATAATTGGCCTCAACATTTAAAGGACTGTATTGCAGCTAATGGAGACAACTTCGAATAAGCTTTTTATATTTTAAAATTGTTTTATATTATGTATGAAACTGTAAAAGTCACATTATTTCCAATAGAATTTTATTTTTCTTTGTTTCAGTATTTTTGGCAAGACTAGGTATATAAAAATAAAATTAGATTTAGTAAAAAGTACCGGCAACATAGGCTTCCTAACTTTTTATTGAGTGCTACTAGTTTTACTACGTAGACGTAGTTTCTATCAAAAATATCTCTTGAGACAAAACAATTGGTAAAGTGCCTAAAAGGGACAATCGACTTTTAAATTGAATTTTTGCCCTTGCTCCGCACGTAATGCTTTCATTCTTTTATATTGATTTCAATTATAAGTTCGAAGAATTCCTCTTGTTTCGAAATAGATAAGCGCATTTTTCGAACAACATTAACATTTTCTTCTTTGAACTCAGTGATTGAAAAGAAGTTATAGGAAAGAAAATTTACTTTCTTTCTTCGTACGTTTCAATCCTTTAAAAGTATTTTGATATTATTATTATTTAAATCGAAGCAACTACATTTAGCATTATCATCAGCTCGAAGACGTTTACTACTGGATGTAGGCCTCGTCCAAAGACTTCCACAAATACCAATCTTGTATGGTCTGTATCCAACAGCTCCCAACTGACTATGTCAGGCCACCATACCATTGTGGAAGGCCGCCCTGAACTTGGTCTTCTTACTAACGGTTGCGATGGCATATGTCTATCTCTTTAAGATAACATACTATAAAATGACCAACTGTTTATAAATCCTGATGAATGTTATTCAATAACATTTGCCCGGAAACGTAATTTAATTGTTTTTGATTACTTTCTTTCTAGTAAGAAACTACAACGAGTCAACAGTGTTAAGGACCTGGGTGTAACCCTTGATTCTCAATTAAACTTTAATCTTCAATATTTCCTCTAAGGCTTATAAGCAATTAGGAATGGTATTACGTCTGTCAAAACCATTAAGGCAACCAAATACATTCAAAATTCTTTACTACGCTTTCATCCGCATTATCCTCGTGTTTGCTTGCGTTATTTGGAACCCTCAGTACGAGGTTCATATCGCTCGTATTGAAGGTATACAAAATAAGTTCTTAAGATCATTGGAATACCGGACTGGGCATATATTTATCGATTATGCCACAAAGGCACAGAATATCCCCACTAATTAACAGAAGAAACTATGTCGATCAAATTTTTCTATTTAAAATTATTAACAGTAAGCTTGACTCAGCATCATTGTTAAATCTAATTAAATTTATAACACCGCGAATCACCTCTCGTTCTAAGATTACATTTTATGTATCACCTTATAAAAGCAATTATGAAGGAAATACATTTGTGAGGCGCTCTTGTAGTTTTTACAATAAATATCTTACTGAAATTGATATATTTTCATTAAATATACAAAAATATAAGAAAATAGTAGGTGATATTATACTCAATTTAAAAAAATAGTAACTCTAAATAATAAAATTATTGTTGTTGTGTCCTGTTCTTAAATATACTCTTATAACTGTTTAAATTTTCGTTTTGTCTATTGTAATTTTGTAGTTTTTACTTTTAGTTTAAAATATCGATGTTGTTTTTTGTTTTGTATTATTGTCCATTGTAAACATAATTAGTATTTAATTTATGGAACTGTTTTGTCTTCTAGTTTATCTATATTTGTAACTCACTATTGTAAAAGACTGTTTTGTTCCTGAATAAATAAATAAATAATAGTTTCAAAATTGGCAATTATAAAGCAGTAATGTAAAAGCCGTTTGCACAAATACGATATAAATCCTCTATCTCCCTCCCCACCCCATCCCGTGAGCCTCTTGCCTGATTGCCCCCTCTTATATTATATATAAAATTCTCATGTCGCGGTGTTTGTAGTTAAACTTCTTCGAAACTGTTTTACCGATTCTCATGAAATTTCGAGTGCATATTGGGTAGGTCTGAGAATCGGACAACACCACGCCACTTTTTTTTTAAATTTTTTGACATTTTTTTTTAATTCGTTTGATTATGAGTCAGCATTAAAAAATACATACAACTTCAAATTTTCACCCATCTACGATCAACAGTTACTTTTGTATCGCGATTTTAATATCGGCAATACAACGTTTGCTGGGTCAGCTAGTAATATATTAAAAAAAAAGTTAATAAGGTAAATTAAATAGAAAAACAGAAGTCGTAAACGGTATTTATTGACTATGTCTCACAATATACTAGCGTATAGACAAACACAGCGTGCGAGGGAGAAAAACATCTTTAACGGAGATACAGCAAGATAGAAATGGAAAGTGTATCTACGATTACTGTACCCGATTTTGATTGGCAAGTCCTAAGCAGTCAGTCACGCTTAGCAGTAGCTTCTTATTGTCTTATTCACAATGACTTAGCGGAGATTTAAAACATCGCTAATATACGCTTGTTAAAAATTGTAGTCATAATCGCATATTAGAGCTAAAACGCTCATTATCTCTTCGATAAACCTGACGTGACATATAATATAGTAGCTAGGACCCTTCTATAAACCTATTTTAAGCACTCGAATGTAAAAAAACATGGCCGACATCGATCAGCTGTTCATTAAATAATGTGATAAATAGCTTCCCGCTCAATGTTGTTGGATATCCATCATAGATACAGAGAGAACCGACAGACTTCAAAACTCTGATTTTTGAAGTTTGAAATTATTTTGACATCGACTTTTGACAACTGACAAACCATTGACATTGAAAAAATGTCTGTTTCCATTGACAGTTCCTCATTAAATAAGTTAAAATCATGTACGAAATGGCAACATTGCGTACTACAAAGACGTATTAGTTATGGGAGATTTATCTAACGAATATGAAAAAGGAATTTTATCGAACGTTCGATAGGTTTAAAACACGTTTTAACTAATATAGCTATTATACCTTCAAAAAACGTTTTATTATGAATAAGGCAGTTAGTATATTGAATATTACAGGACAAAATATAATTGGTCAATTAGCAGGCTCTCAGTTCGTTTATACGCTTAAGTCTATAGTACAATTACAGATGCAACGGACTTTCCATGTTTAAGTAACACATTCAAATTCAACACGCTATTTCCATGCATAAAGATCTAAATAGTAAACAGAGTACGGTAATTTATAACAAGACATTAAAAGATAGTACAGGACATGTGATTTGAAATACCTATATACATTATTATTATTATATTATGTGTTTAGTTTTGGTTGAAGTGTGTGGGTGAGTGTTACAGATATGTATATAGTGATTGTGAAGTTAGTTACATTTGTGCTGTGTGTGGTTTTCTTAGGTGTGTGAGTGATGAATATTTTAATAATACTTGCAATGGTTCATTTACCAGACGCAAGTAGGTCAGGAACTACAAAAAAGGACAGAATAAATGACGTGTACACCGAAACAAATCAGCATTTTATAGGCCGTTCGCGATTGTATCGTAATGGATTAACTTATAAATCGCTGACATCGAATCGATCAAAATTGCTTTATGCAAAACAACGCTTCGACGGTAACTTTGTTATAACGGATATCATCCGTTTTTATATCGCCACATATTAAATATTTACTTACCTATATTGTTAAAATCTAAATTTAGCAATATTATTTTGCCTTTAATACTAGATTTGCTTTAATGTTTGGTAACTTAATAGCAACTAATATGTAAGTAATAGAAATTTTAATGAAAGGATTGCTCGTTATTTTGACGTCAATCACTGATTTTGTTCTAGCAATTTCGAACTTCAGAATTCGGAATCTTTGTTTAAAGGCCGGCAACGCTCCTGTGATTTCTCTGGTGTTGCAAAAATTGTGGGAGGCGGTGATCACTTAACAACAGGTGACCCACCCGTACGCTCGTTTGTCCTCCTATTACATAAAAAAGCACCCTAATTCAGTGTTTGTAAGCTTGCTATTTCTAGTCAGACGATTTAGCCTGGGCTGTAAACTGCTTCCGATAAAAACAGAAGTACCATAGAATCTAATGCCACTGCTACTGCTGAAGAGTTTGAATTATAAGAAGAAAATGAAAAGCTACCCCAAGGTTTGATGTTAGAAGAAAGTACCTAAGATCCTATCGTAAATGCTTGACTTACAGTGCCTGATAGAATAGCGACGAACACGTTTGGTGGGAATTACACACTCAATGGTCGGACATCACAAGAGGGTCGTCTACGTAAACCTGGTATATATCGCGATGACGATACATTAAGACAAAAATTCAACGGATCGTTAACGGGTGCTTCACAATATATTCTTGATATAATAATTCAAGCGCTGCCGGCTATGTCGATCAACGAATCATCCTTGCTTTCGCGGAAATTCTGTCAGTATACTTGGTATATTTCCCAGTTATGATAGTTTTAATTTAATGTAATCATAGTAAATAGTAATGTAAATAGATAAAAGCACGGTTTTGTTTGTTGTAAATCTAGTTTTACATTTGTACAAAGGCGAATTTTCTAGAAATTGTTATTAACATAATGTGAACACTAGGAATAATAATTCACTTGTTGCTTGCTACTCTTTTGTTGGGCGATGTATTTGATTCTAAATTGTGATCCCAGACCACCAGGCAATTTAATGGATAAGTTTATTTTAATTTAAAAAAAAAAAGAGTTTCTTGCACCCGTTCTTCTCAGATTTGAGGCATATTTCATCAATTGGGTGATAGATTTTAGCTTATAGTAATTACAAAATCCTATTTTGAATAAAATAATTTAAGTTTGAGTTTTTTTCCATTTAAAATCCAACTGAACGGCATCCAAGTTTCGAAGCCACAATATTGGTGACGATACGGCAAGGAATGATAATGCTCAGACCCGCGCTGACGTTAGTATAAAAAAAATTATTCAGAATCACGGACGAGTAAATATAAGAAGGACTTCGCGCCGTGATATTAGCAAGTGAAGCACGTTTATGCTAGTGTGTGTGCTGTTACGGGGGATACTAGTTCCACAATTTTTTCTCCGTCAAATAGTCATATATGGCCACAAATACTTTTATAGTATCGTTTTTACACTTTTTCACAAAGCACGACGGCATTCTTAAAATATTTTATTGGGATGCAAACTGATCTGTCACAGACGATGGCAAATCTCATAATGGCAGCTGATCGGATTGTATTAGTGTAAGTGTGTGCGTGGGGCTATGTATTTACACGTTTACCGGCTTGTTTTGGTGCTTCACTGTTATGTAAGGTGACACTGAGTCCTTCTTTTTTTACTCGTCCGTGTTCATAATGTAACTTTAGTTATCCATAAAAATTCCACCCGCCTAATAAACCTATTTTACCTGTCGCTGTTTTGTCCCTTTCTTTATATTTGGCAAAACTGTCAGCATTAATCAATTGCTGTATATATTTTACGAATGCATTAACAGTATTCATAATAGAGTAGTAAATATAGTCGCGTTCATTATCATAGTTCTTATCTCTACTAATATTATAAATGTGAATGTAAGTTTGTTTGTTACGCTTTCACGCCTAAACCACTGAACCGATTTTCATGAAATTTTGTACATAGATAGACAAGAGCTTGGGAAAGGACACAGGCCTTTTATTGCGAATAAACGGCTAGGCAGGATTTATATCGCTTGACGGGGTTGAAATAGGGGGTGGAAATTTGTATGAATGTTCGTCAGTATCGAAGATAACAACATGAAAGTTTGTAGGTAGGCACTTGATAAAAAATAAATAAATATTTGTTCCAGCGTTTTTAAACTTTAGACCTGTAGATGAAAAGGGGGGATGAAAGTACTATAGTTGATAGCTTATAAAAATGTTTTAACCACAGCAGTTTGTATTGTATTATTTGCAAAGTGAGTATATTAAAAAATAAAAAATTCTGCCCGGAGTAACTATTGAACGCGCACGAAGTCGCGGGTAAAACATATAGTTAATCATGCTAACAAAAGCATTCCAAAAGTCATTTGATACTTAAGCTCCATGTGAATTGATGATTCTAAATATAAAAGAGTTTTTATAAAACCTCGCGATAAGATTCAAGAGTGCCACCAATCCATAAAAATGCGTAACAAAGAAAATCAAATCGACAGATTAGATATGATTCGTCATGTTGGCGGGAAATATAAATCGTTTTGAAAATGGAACACATTGTGACATCGTCCGGCTGAACACCGCGCAATGGCGGACAATAGACGGGTGAACGTTTTATTGCGGACAATTTTTCTCTATTGTTAATGTCTGGCTGGGTTTTGCAGCAACGAAATAATTTATCTATGCAACTCGATAATGTTTTGTACACACTGTAGACTTTCTGATTAGTACTAAATATTTTCTAAATTGTATTCACTGCACATCTTATATTTTTTTTATATGAGAGGGGGCAAACGGGCAAGAGGCTTACGGGATGGGGAGAGGTGAGGCAACCGCACATGGACATCCGCAACAACAGGTGTGTCAAGAAATGCGTTGCCGGCCTTTAAGGGAGTATGCTTATTTCTTGAAGGTCCCTAAGTCGTATCTGTTCGGGAAGACCACTGCCGGTAGTTGATTCCACAAAGTGGCTGTGCGAGGCAAGGAATTTCGAACAAAACGCGCGGTTGTGGAATGCCAGACAACTACGTGATGCGGATGGTACTTTGCACGTAATGTCCGGTGGTGGAATTCGGCCGCTCGCCTGGAATCAACCCGAACAGCTCCTCTGAGCACTCCCCGTGGTAAATGCGGTAGAAGATTTATATTATTTTTAATCATTATGGAGATATTAAAAACTACAGATTTATTTATACCTACGCTAAGTTCCTACCATAAAGATTATAAAACAGCCAGTTTTGACAACGTTGAAGATTCAACTCGTAATTGATACGCTCTGCCATAAGATGTAAAATAACATAATAACACAAATAATAATAAACTAATCGATACAAAGAATGGGAAAAGTAAGCATAGTTTTAAAAATAAGAAAAAGTTCAAGGATTATAATGAATAATGAATAAATATTCAGCAGGAAAGGTGAAAATACTATATATCGTTTCACAACAATAAAATCCAAATAGTGTGGACACAGCACAGAAAGTTCACAGGATTATGAGATAAGTGTCGACAGACAGCTGCAAAATATACTTTATGTTGTGGTTTTAAATGTTTTCGAAATATGTACTCAAGTTTACGATAGTAACTTAGTTTTTTTAACATTTTAACTATCCAAATTATTAAGACTCAATAAAGTATATTAAAGGCGTAAAAGGCATTTATTTTGTCAAAATTGATTCCTTTAGAATTCTTATTAGTTTTCATTGTCATTTCTAATATACTAGACACTACTACCGCTTCGGAAACAAATGACGCTCTGAGAGAGAAGAAACCCTCCCAGCATTCTATTTTTGCACTCTTTTTAATAAAAATATACAATATTGTACTGTCATTGCTATTGCTATAACATAATCATAATCTAGTCTAGATATTTAGTTGTGGAGTAATAGGATTTACGATAGAGCCATTTATAAATAAAATATTTTAATTTATTCATAGATAATGCCTGAACAGTGTCTGGGACATTATTATAAAAGTGTATACATTAACCCTTAAAGCTATTATATATCTTATGAAGCCTACTAGAACTAATTACAAGCAATCCCTTATTTCTAGTGTTATAAAATTGAAAATCACTATTCAGAGCAAAAATGTGACGATTTTTGTGAACGTTTATTAAATTTTCATAAATGTACTGACGTTGGACAGTCATATATTTATTTCTTTAAATTTTTATTTTCTTTCTTTTACTATAGATGGCATGGCTGCTTAAAGGACAGATAAAGAGAGGTAGACAGATAAAGGTAGAGGAGTAGAAAAAATATAATATAGTAGGATCGATGAAAATAATTAATCTTAGCAGTGAGCCGTAGTTAACAGTAGGTATCACAATAGTTCAAATTGGTCGCACTGAAACAGGACTGCACAGAAATGTACTAACCCCCTTATTCATATGGTCCGTTAACTTTTAACAGCCGCTTAGGAGTGTTTTTTCTCATTCTGACGTAGGTCAATAGAAGAAGACAGAGTGAGAATTAGCAATGCTTTAAGTTAGCAGACTATTATGAATAAGGGGGTAAAGCTTTACAAACCATACCCATGTACGAGCAACTCTTGTTATGCCTTTCAATTATCTTATTATTAATCATATTATAATTTCCTTTATCTAAAATAAGATTACACCGAAATTTCAGGGACGTTGGAATAGGATGTGTAACGTATAAAGTAATTAGCTAATGAAGATTATAATTGGGTCTCTCTAATTATTTATAAGACGTAACATAACATAAGCGTAATTTGTAATGAAAATTACATTCGCTTCAAGCCTCTGCGATTTACAGAATTTAGTTAACATAATACTTAAAGATTGAAATAAATTGCTTTTGATTTTATTATAATTAGTTACATGTATAATAATTCACCAGTGGGAGTCTCCTTTGCACAGGATGTAGGCTAGATTATGGGAATCACAACGGCGCCTGCTTCTGCCGTAAAGCAGTAATGTGTAAGCATTTTTGTGTTTCGGTCTGAAAGGCGTCGTAGCTAGTGAAATTACTGGGCAAATGAGACTTAACATCTTATGTCTCAAGACAAGCGCAATTGCAGTGCCGCTTAGATTTTAAGGGATTTTCAAGAATCCTGAGCGGCACTGCATTGTAATGGGCAGGGCGTATCAATTACCATCAGCTGAACGTCCTGTTCGTCTCGTCACTAATCGTCATAAAAAACATATTTTGCATTATTAGTGCAAATCGTGAAAAATATATATATATATTTATTTATTTATTTAATTCAGAGAGATCTCCATATATATATTAATAACTGTATTAGTAACAATATTTCTTATGTACTACGTTAGTATTATTAGTGAAATATATTTATAAACCTAGAGCTAACTGTATCCAGAGTTTCTGGAAGGAACAGATAATATAATATATACTTACTATTGTTTATGATCGGTGCTTTGTTTTTTTATGATCGGTTTTCACAAAATGCAATCAATCAATTTGTGAATAACAATCATAAAAAAACACTACTTTATAATGTTTGCTGTTGCTTCTCCATTTATATATTTTTTATTTTCAACAAATATTATTTTACTAACTTCGAGAGAGTGTGCTGAATTGCTATCTCTCTCTTATTTCTCAAAAGTTGTTCTTTGTAAGATCGCCATAACTTCAACAATTATTTATCAAATATATTAAACACCATTTTAATGCTTCTAATGAATACAATTATATATTTTCCTTACATAATTTATACGTCTAGATAACTGTGACAGCTATGAACACATCGAATAAATTGCGTCGAACGGTTAGCCTCTATTTACAGCAACGCAAGCACACTAAAACAAAGTGACGTATCGCGAGTGATAGACATAGCTGTCACGCACACTATAATAATAAATCTAGCTTGTTGTTATGCGTTGCCTAACAGCAAGCCTAAAAATAAAAATTTGAGGTAAAATTACACAATTTAGGACTACGCAATAAACGATTTAAGGATACATCATAATATATTATGATTCTAATATATTCTTTTAAGAGTAAGATTTAGTGCAAAATATTTGAATTGTCATCTAATTAGGTAACGTGTAACGTGCGAATAATTGAAATATTTTTACAAAACCATTCTGTTATTATCTTAAATGATATATATTTTCGATCTCCCAAAACAAAAACCTTGGAAACGCAATTTCACATCAATGATTCCACATCATGTAACGATAATTTTGCACGATAGCCATCTAGGATTTCAAAAATGATCCCAAATTCGTTATCTGCATCTTCTAGAACCTTAGAAACAATTGACAAAATGGGTATTGTAATGTTCATCGTTTGCTCACGAGTGAAACAACTAATCTTTACTATGTAGCACTACACCCGGACACGTCTACACGCAACCAATAGCCGATTAGAACTGACCTTCCGCTTTTTTTTTTTTTGCGCCTCAGCAAGGGAATGGGCTACCCTCCGGGAAAACGACGGGAGGGAGGTGGTGAATGCTCATGCATACCAACGCAGCCTAAGTCTGCGTTGGTTATGTGGGACTCACGTGAAAACCTAGGTGCCTACCAACTAAACACCACCTGCAGTTGGCTTTGGGCACGTGCCCTCTAAGCCTACATCGAAGGCGACCTTCTCTTGGGGAGAGAGAGGCGCAAGCGGCACTCCTTCCGCTATAGTGTGTATTCCTTATATAGCACTCAACGTCACACGGTTTATGTCACTGTCGATGTCGTGACATTGTTAACCGATGATATTGGATAACCGATGAAAACAGGCCAGTTTTAATACTTTAGTGTGCGTGACAAGCTACGTCTTACACTCGCGATTTGTTTAACCTTTGTGTAAGTCTGCGTGCATTGCTCAAAATAGAGGTTAATTCTAAACTCATTTTTTTTGACGTTTACACCTGTCATAGTCTACCTAAACATATAATTTATGTACTAAGATAAAATCATAATTTTGCGTGGCAGCCATCTTGTTTTTCACAAATTCGTATAAGACGTATAGGTACCCAAAAATTGAGCTTAATATTTATTATATTATTAAAAAGATATGTCTATATTGCATTATTAAAACGATTGTATATACTAAGCAATTAAAATATTAATTCACAAATAGCATTGCTATAAAGTTGTTTTCTAAAACTACCCGCGCTTTCATTTAATATAGCCATTTACCCTATATTAAGGCCAAGCGGTATTTATAAAGATGTTAAAGCCTAGATAATTTATTCCTTCATAACGTAAATGCAAAAAGTTTCCGAAGGGCTTCCTCTATATATCATACCAACAGTAATTTGTATGAACATCGTAATATTTCATATTTTTCTAACACGTATGATTATGAATAATGTATTTATGTAACCGATTTATATTCCCCAGTTAATATGATGTTGCCAAACGTAGCTCTTAATACGATTACCTACAGCTGTGTCGTAATGGATGATAATATGTTAAAAATAACACATTCTAACAAATTAAATTATAAATAATGTGTATGATGTAGGGAGCTTGTATGATGTCTAAATCCGAGAGGAAGGTCCAAGTCCTGCTAATGTACGCGGAATAAATAATGTGGAATGCTTTTACACCGAACGTGAATATTTTTTTTATATATTTTGAGTCAATCAGTTAATTATAGGCCTAACACGTTCGTTTGTTGCCGGGCATAAATTAAAATGCCTAATGCCAGATTGGTAATGGAGCGACCGCCCTCAGGCTATTAAATAATAAGTTTAATTGCAAAATATTACTTTGTAACTTTTATTTTTTGATGGGAAAAAAAGCTTGCTGAGTTTGTTCCCATTCTCAGGTCTGAGGCATTCGTTTTGGAATGGGTGGTAGTTTTTGACTTTCAATAAGTGATGTCACATCCTATTTTGAATAAAAGTATATAAATTTGAATTAAAAAAAATACGTTTAAAAAAACCGACACCAAAAACTTAATACACCCTTACCTTTAATATTAATAAAATGCTATTATTTGTATGTACTACATATTGATAGGTTTAAGCCAAGCCCTAAACAAAATAAAATTTAATATTATAAACAGCTTACTTACTGTAATTATTAAGGTATTCTGTCTCGCGTGTCTATCCGCTTGGGTTGTTTTGTTCTAGACGAAGCTATCCCGCTCAAAGTCACGCGTGGCGAGTGTAGGTGTTATTACTATTACATTTGGCTTGGCACCGACTTCAAAGTATCAATATGTAGCACATACAAATGATAGTATTTTATTAATATTACAGGTAAAAAGGTGTACTAAATTAAATTTTTAGATATTTGATACTTTTCAGTTTTTGAAGTCGGTGTTTTTTACGTAGTTTATTTTAATTTTTTTCTTTTTGGTGTCATTTAATAATTATAATGTATATTATATGTAAAGCCGTACACAAAAAACAATTTAACATCGAAAAAACAAAAAATTACAAAAAAAAAAAGTTTAATAAAATGAAAACTACTAGGCCAAACTATGTAAAGTTTTTAATGGGATTAAATGGCATCTATTCTGCATCGAACTAAAGAAAAAATACGTAACTCGGATAATAAATCTCAGAGTAATCGGTGTACATACATAAAAAAATACCGATCGAATTGATAACCTCTTCCTTTTTGAAGTCGGTTAATAACTAGCCAAGATGTTGAACGCAACTGTTAATTGAATGGCGATCTATTAAGATAATATAAAATGAATTAGTGATTTTTTTATGAGAAAAAGTGACGAGACTTTCAAAAAGTTTACCTGATAGTAAATGATACGCCCGGCCTATAACTATGGAGTGTCGTGTAGGATTCCTAATATTTATTTCACTAGCTAGGGCGCCTATCAAACCGAAACACAATAATGATTACGCATAGCAGTAATGTGCATGGCAGAATAAGGCACTGCTGTGGTTGGCAGCCCGTGACAAGAAGTACTGATAATATTTTTAAGTTAGACGTCGATAAGGTAAGGTATGGAGCGACAATAACATAAAATATTGCAATAACACTTGATTGGTTGGTTCATGAAGGGCTTTGATATGGGGAGAAAGAATGATGAAAAACTCTCAGCCCATCTTTTAATAAAAAAAAAATACTAAGCCTACATAATATAATACTATACAATTTAAGGTGGCCTGCGCAGAACCAGACAAGAACCGTGCATCAATACCTTCTGTATAATCTGCTATTACAAAGAAAGCCTTTAATTTATTTATTAAATTTGTGCTCAGTGAGATCCTAAGATGTCGTCTGGAATTATAATGTAAAATTAATAGCGGCACTAAAGAATTATGAATAAATAAATAAATGATTATTAGCTGATTGACAACTTTAACTATGTTTAACTTATTAATTTACATTGTTTTCTACTTACTCGGGTAAAGCATTTAGTAATTGACGTTTGAGTATTTTTGTTGCATCACTTTACATAAATATTGTAATTGAAATGATTTCTAAATTTAATTGAAACTAAAAACTTGTAATACCATTCTGTTTTGAAAGGAACAACCTTAGAGTTTCTTGCTCGTTCATCTCTAAGGAAATCTGCCTTCCATGTGAGCTGTATGAAAAAATGACACGAGTGTAATGCAATTTACCTACGAAATAAAAAAGTATTTTTGTTTTGATTTGATATTCTGTTGCCACTTTGAAAAAGTGTAATGGTAAGTTACGCGTCGGTGTAAATAACTCCACGTGAAGTTTGGTTAACCCACGAGTTGATGTTTGTACTGTGGTTTTATCAGGGAAGTAAATATTTTGCAACCGAGGGTTTGTTGATGTACATCATTTTACATTGTAATCCTAAGAGCATTACGACTGACGAATTCGCAAAAACAATGTATATTTTATGGCAATATAATCATAATTATATTACTAAATAATTTAGAGGTGACGAGAATATACAGAAGCAATCCATACTCTACGGTTGTTGTCTTTGTGGACTATTGTTTGTTACCGCGTTTGGTCTTTATATTATTGAGATAATATAAGAGGTAGCACACGATCAAGAGGCTTACGTGGTGGGAAGTGAAAAACCCACTACTCGTGGAAATCCGCGATGTGAGAGGTCAGGGGATGAGTTACTCGCTTTTTAATAAAAAATAAAATAAATATTGACACACTTTCCACAAATTATCTTGACCCAAACTAGGCATAACCTTGTACTATATGTACAAGACAACGATATATTTAATACAATATACTTACTTCGGTATATACAAGTATTTTTTTCCAATTAAGAAAAAAAAAGTCACTTACATGAGAGATGAGTGAAATAAATAATAAGGTTAGTATTAATTACCAATCCGGTATGAATATGTGGATATTACAAAGAATTAGTGGTTAATAATAGGTATAATAATCTAGTGTCAGGACACAGTGATACATCACAATAGCAAATGCCGGTAATCATTTTTTTTTAAACAACAACAAAAAACAAACAAACATCCATATTCATTATATAAATGTTTGCAGCTACCGGAATTCGAACCTGGAACCTCTAGTTCAGTAGGCAGGGTCACTAACCACTGAGCTACCTAGGTCGTCACGGTCAAGGTGGGCGTTTGCTTTTAGCTTGAACCATTTGACCGCGCGCAATTCAGAGTTGCCCAAATTATCGGAGACCTAGGCTCTGTGAATTGAGACCTAGTTTTGTTTTGTATCTTCTACTGCATTGCTGTTTGTCTTGTTTTCTACCGCCAACTTCCACCTTCGCACGACACACCACAAAATATGATCTTCCACATCCACATGAACGAGCTTCCATGTGCGCCCTTCCCAGAATGATACGACATTGGTATAAAAACCCGGTAAACCTCTAGTGATTCCTTCGGTGTTGCAAGAGAATGTGGGCTGCGGTGATCACTTAACATTATGTGACGCTCCTTTGCCCTCCACTACCACCGAAAAAAGGCTCTGAAATACAACAGCCGGCCTTTGATTTCACAAAATGGCTATGCAGGGCAATAAATTTCTTTCAAAACGCAATTGATGAATGCATCAACATGACGCGGTTGGAATATCGCATTTCGACGTAATATCCGGTGTTGAATTGTTGTGTTCGGCTGCCAATTATAACCGGAATTACTACGCGTAGACCAGGGTCAATTAGTTTTGACACCAAAAATCAAATCAAATCAAAAAAGTACAGTGTGTTTGAGACATTAAAAAGAAAAATTTCGTGGAAAAATTGTTTTTTCGCAAGAGACAAAAATAACAAACCAAAAACTTGAAATTATTTTTTATTTAGCTTAATTCAATTTTTCACATAAATATTGAGGTTATGGGAAAAATACAAAAGTTGTCGATCTTTTTCTTACCTACAACTGACTTATTTTATTGGACTTGCAGTTTTGCCTGAAATCGAAAAGAACGTTTTTCCCTTCCCGGCCTCAGATCAACCGTAATTTATTTTTCCTTTCATTTTTTTGTATTATCTTCTCTCTCCAATGGTTTCACACTATGTTTTTTTTCACTTTTACCATTTTTTAAGGCTTCACCACTAGTCTAACTCCCCGTGATGTATACGGTATATAGAAGTAGAGACACCCCAGATCTTTACCAAGCCGGTCATAGATGACTTGATCGTCAATAATAATTTACACATTACTAACACTTTAATACTCCTTTCTTGCTTTATCAAATAACCTCATAATTAAGACAAGAAGAGCATTGTATTACCCGGGGGTTATTAATCATGCAACGCGGTTATTAAAAGCCCTAATGCAGTGGCTATTTTGTCTTTGCTTGGTAAGTTATTTTCAAAAGATTGAGCTAAATTGTTATTTGTTTCATTGTTAGTACTTTTAGTGGTAGGGTTCTAAAATAAAATTGTAAAATCTTTTTTAATTACATGCCCGAGAGATACAGGTTTCCTAGTTAAAAACTTTAAAGTTATTCATCGAATCACCGATCTGTGAAGATATTTACTCATTATCTCGCCTGTCTGTCGTGGATAAAACGAAACAAAAACTTCACGACAGTCCATTATCCATCTCCATAAAAAAGTCAATCACCTAAACGAAATCCGATTACAAGCATTCCACATAGTTTGTCTTAACATTCGATTTACTTAGGAATATGCATAACACATTCAGGTAGATATGTATTATTATATTTAAAAATATGTAGATTTGGAGAGAAATTCGCGCCATATATGGAATGGGCCTCAAAGATAAATTCAAGGTAAAAAAATTATTCGAATATATTAAAATAAGTGTCTAATTATTATAAGTGTCTAAATATTTGACAAGGCAGGACAACTCTTGCAATATCATACAAAATAGGCAACATTCACCAAATATAAATGTTACTGCTATAGATAATCATAATATAAAGCTCATAAATATTGTTCACCAGAATATACAAGGTATCTCAAGTAAGGAATTAGAAATTGAATTGTATTTGAGCTGCTGTAATATAGATATATTATGTATTACAGAACATTGGCGTAAGAGTCATCAGCTCCAGTTTAGTTTTAGAGAACATAAAGTAGTCAGTTCGTTTTGTAGAAGTAGGGCAATACATGGAGGTTCCCTTATTATTATTAATAATAGATTAAAATGTAAAAATAGAAGAGATATTGTTAATCTCTCTATAGAACAACTAATTGATATAGCTTGTATAGAACTAGAGCAATTTATTATTGTAAGTGTATACCGCCCCCCCACTGCATCATATGAACAATTCCAACATAGAATGGAGGAGCTACTATCAAAATTTAGCAAAACTAGCAAGTCAATTATAGTGTGTGGAGATTTTAATATAAACTTGCTTGAACCTTCGGCCAATTGTACTAGCCTTAAAAATTTATTTCAAAGTTTTAATTTGTTCAATGTATTTTGGGAACCTACTAGAATCACTTCTACAACAGCAACCTGTTAAGATAATATTTTTACAGATGTTACTATTACTAGTAAACTCATAATTAATAATCTTCAGTCCGACCATAGTGGGCAACTTATAAAAGTAAATACAAGATTGGACAATGTAAGACCAAAAAAGGTGACGATTATACCAGTTACGGGTAGCCGTCTTGAGAGGTTTAGAAATAATTTGGTAAATACAATACCATTTTTACACTGTGGCGAAACTGCTAATTTTCACTACAACTTAGTCTTCAATTCCTTCTGTGAGGAATTTGACAGGATTTTTACTCCAGTAACGGTGACAGTAAACAACAAACATAGTTTTAATGATTGGGCAACAATGGGTATCCACAAAAGTCGTAAACGCTTATATGACCTTTATTATGAGAAACATTACAATAATAGTGAAGAATTTAAAATATATGTAAATAAATACTCCAAGCTCTTTAATGTAGTTTGTCATGAAGCGAAAACACGTTTCATTGCAGATAAAATTAAAAACAGTAATAATAAAGTAAAAGCGACTTGGAGTGTAATTAACAATGAAACTGGTAGATCGAATTGCCGTAACACCTCTATTTGTTTAAATATTAATAATCGCGTTATAAATTCGGAAATAGAAATTGCAAATGAATTTGATAAATACTTCTCCGAAATCCCGATTGTCACGACCAAATACCTTAACTCTTCGCCAAAAGCAGCATATGATATGCTTAAATTACACGTACCAGTATCTTCTACTGATTTGAAATTTAAGTATGTTACAGGTAGCGTAGTATATATAATAAAAATCTTCAAATTAATTAACCTAAAAAATACAAAAGACCTATGGGGCCATTCGACTTATATTGTTAAATACATACTTGACATTATAGCACCTGAATTAGCAATAATATTTAATGAATGCATAGATGAGGGTGTGTTCCCTGACCTCATGAAATACAGCAAAGTTATACCATTGTTTAAATCGGGCAGTTCTCTTGACCCTGCTAATTTCAGACCTATTTCAGTGCTGCCTGTTTTTAGTAAAATTTTTGAAAAACTTTTGCTTCAACAGCTACAAATGCATTTTTGTAAATTAATGAACAAAAATCAGTTTGGTTTCACTAGGGGCTTATCAACAATTAATGCGGGTACTAGACTCATTGAGCACATCTTTGACGCCTGGGAAGAGTCACAGGATGCATTGGGCATTTTTTGTGATTTGTCAAAAGCATTTGACTGCGTCCACCATGAAACTTTACCCCTAAAACTAAAGCATTATGGAGTGAAAAATAGAGCCCTAAATCTGTTGAAATCATATTTAAGCGAAAGAGTTCAGATAGTCGATGTAAATGGCAAACGGTCTTCGGGTAAACCTGTGGGAATAGGTGTTCCACAGGGTTCTATTCTCGGTCCTTTCTTGTTTCCTATATATATTAACGATCTACCGTTTGTGGTAGATGATAGCCATGAGATTGTATTGTTTGCTGATGATACTTCACTTATTTTTAAAGTGAAGCGACGTGCGGATATTGATGACGAGGTAAGCAATGCACTCTCAAAGATAGTGCGTTGGTTTGAGACGAATAATCTGCACTTAAACAGTAAAAAAACAAAGTGTTTACGGTTCATTACACCAAACACAGCGGAGGTACAAACCAACGTACTTATAAATGACCAGAGATTGGAACTTGTGGACACTACGGTCTTCTTGGGTATCACGTTAGATACAAAGCTTCAGTGGGGTCCACATATTACCCATCTAGCAGATAGACTCAGCTCTGCGGCATATGCAGTTAGAAAGATTAGAGAGTACACGAATGTTGCGACCGCTAGATTAGTGTACTTTAGTTATTTTCACAGCATCATGACGTACGGTATATTACTATGGGGTCATGCTGCTGACATTGATATAGTGTTTGCACTGCAAAAGAGAGCTGTTCGTGCTATATATCAGCTTGGTTATAGACAGTCTCTCAAAGAAAAATTTAAAGAAATAAATATTATGACTGTTTATTGTCAGTACATTTATGAAAATTTTATATATGTTCACAAAAATCGTCACCTTTTTGCACACTAGAAATAAGGGATTGCTTGTAACTAATTCTAGTAGGCTTCATAAGATACATAATAGCTTTAAGGGTAAATGTATACACTTCTACAATAAAGTCCCAGCCACTGTTCAGGCATTATCTATAAATAAATTTAAATGTTTTATAAAAAAATGGCTCTGTCGTAAATCCTATTACTCCACTGCTGAATATCTAAATGATCGGACAGCCTGGGACAGGATTGTGATTATTTTATAGCGACTGTACAATATTGTATATTTTTATTGAAAAGAGCGCATAAAAAAAGAATGCTGGGAGAGTTTCTTGCGCCGCTTCTTCTCTCTCAGAGCGCCATTTGTTTCCGAAGCGGTAGTAGTATCTAGTAGCATAAGAAATGACATCAAAAAGAATTCTAAAGGAATCAATTTTGAGAAAATAAATGCCTTTATGCCTTTAAATATTTTTTTGATAACTGTTCACGTTTTTATAATACTCTGCCGTAAGTTATTCAAAATATCAATTAAAAGTTCTAAGCATTATGTTGTAAGTAAATTGAGTCGTAATGCCTATTAAAGGCCTACTGTAACAAGATTTCATTATGATGAATATCATTATAACGATGAGACGGCGTAAAGAATATTCTGTTTGCTTTGTTCAACTCTCAGGTTTATAACGAGGCGGTACTCGAACGGTTATCTCAGTTGGTTAGAGCACCGGCACAGAACGCCGGAGGTCGTGGGTTCGAATCCCGCATCGTTCATAAAATTTTGTTTTTCAAATTTTATTTGTGTAATTTAACTTATTTAATAACAATAAAAAAGTTTGCTTACTGTGTTCCAGTTGACTTCTTCTCTTCTTTACTGAGTCGCTATGATTCAAAGTGATAACACTGATCCTTTTGAATAATGAAATTTTGATATTTAAATTGGAATTTTGAATTGTTGAATCGACAATACTGTTGTAAGATAAATATTAATAAGTTGAGATTTACTGTTGCTATGTAGAATCATAGGGAATCAATAAAAACGGTTTAGATACATACTTCCTTATTCATAATAGTCTGCTAACTTAAAGCATTGCTAATTCTCACTCTGTCTTCTTCTATTGACCTAAGTCAGAATGAGAAAAAAGACTCCTAAGCGGCTGTTTAAAGTTACCGGACCATTATAAATAAGGGGGATAGACTAACAAAATTAAGTCTGTGTTTTAACATCTATACAGTAAAAGATTTAATAGAAATAATAGTGTTGAATTAAAAGAAATATTAGAATTGCAAAAATATCCTTGTCCGTTAATTGAGGCGTAAATGATTTGGTGCTCGTGTATTTGAAGTCAAACTCCGACACAATTGACTGTCGAAACTCGATTACACTTTCAGTGCAGACGTAATAGTCTACAGTTTACAGTTCCAGTTTCACATTACAGAGAATACCTGAATTAGGAAAATCATAGACTGTGTAAACAGTCCATTTTTGTAGCTTGTTGCGAAAATCTGTTAATCATAACTTATTGACTTGCTAAAATGCATTTACAATTTTCTTTTTAACTTTTGTCAGAGATATGAAAAAACAGAGAGAAAGCACTTTAGATCAAATCAGTAGCGATGACAAATAAATGATCTGATAATGTCAAACATTATTTATATTTTAACATTAATTACAACCAATTCGGAAAAGGTTAAGTGTGAATGAGAAAAAGTGGCAGGAGACTCATTGCAACTCTTTTAAATAAATATTTACAGCTTCGACAGTTTTTTTTATTTAAATTACAATATATGTGAAGTGTAACAAAAATACTCAAACGTCAGTATACCAAGTAGATGTATTAGAGACTTTGTATGGGGGCCGGTGGACAGAACTTTGAAATGATATAAAAAATAGGTGATCGGTTTAGTTTCTCAAAACTTTTTGAGTGAACAACGTATTTTGGGTAAAGAAACAACCCACCCCATAACACGTCCGTCTTAAGATATATATTCAACGGTGGTATCGAATCCTGATAGTTACCACATAGTCAAGCTTCATTAAGTGAATATCTCTTATCAGTTTCTTATAAATGATAAAATTACCAAGGATTGTGAGGTGCTAACTCCACTTCGTCTGCGGACAAATATTCGAATACTGTAAAATGTGTAACTTAATAATGTAATAATTAATACTCTTAGTTATTTTAACGTGAAAATTAATATTGTTGTAATTTGGTTGGTATTAAGTTAAATAATTTAAAACGCTTACTATGGGCCTTATGAGGAAGCTCATTGTCTGTCAGCGGGCAATGGCAAGAGCTATGGTCGGAGTTTCCTTACGAGATCGAATAAGAAATGAGGAGATTCGTAGGAGAACCAAAGTCACCGGCATAGCGCAAATGAAATCGAAGAAATTGAAGGGCATATAACTCGACGGACAGATGGCCGTTGGGGCAGTAGGGTCCTCGAATGGCGACCACATACCGGAAGACGTAGTTTTGGTAGGCCCCCTACGAGATGGACCGACGATCTGGTCAAGATCGCTGGAATAGGTTGGATGAGGGCAGCGCAATACCCATCGTCATTGCAATCTTTGGTGGAGGCTTTTGTACAGCAGTGGACGTCTTCCGGCTGAAATGGTGATGATGAATTTAAAACGAACGGGTTGCCAGATTTGATTTAAAACAGAAAATTGTTCCGTGTCAGGTACAGCTGTGATGCCATCCTGCATTTTACATTTTCCATGATATCATTTAGATTTTGTTCTTCTCACTGAAGTCAAGTAACTGAACAATTTAGTTCCTAATCCATTTTAAAACGATATAAACCGTGGAATATTGAAAATAAATACGCAAAAAAAACAATAGATATAAACGTTGCAGACTGGAGTTAAATAATGAAATACGACATAGCAGGTTCTCTGGAGGATTAACAGCGGGTTAAAATATTAAATACCTACATAAATCCCTCATGTTACAAACTCAACCAAATGATAAATATGTTACTGAAAATCTACGAGTTTTTTGCTTGGCACATGTCACATTACAGTAATATTTTAGCACGCCCGTTGGATATATTCTACTTGTATGTTTCCTTTACGTTAGCCACGGATTGACAGCTTTGATTTCCTTTGCACAAATTTAAGTTTTTGTGATATTATTTTTGTTATAAAGTTAGTAGTCTGTACATTGACTTATACGTGTAAATAATTAAATTTAAATATTGACACACTTTTACACAAATTATTTATTTAAATGTCTTAAATTTAATACTTCTATCTTGTAGGTATGCACAGCTCTGCATTTATTACTGCTACTACTATTGTACGTTTTCTAGAACTAAAACTGTAAGTTTATAAATCCAAACTAATAGCATTCAAAAGCGTATTTTTTTAAATTGCCAAACAAGACAAATCTTATAACTATATTTCCAATACTATGACTACATAAAACATAAAATTAAAACTATCATTACGTGGAAGCGTACCAAGAATACTGACCGAGATAGCTGCCAGCGCTTGGGTTTCCAGTAGCCTTATTGAGGCGGGAAGATAGTATTTTGAACATTCTCCACGCCTCTGGGCCCCACGGGCCAAGTGTCTCGATAACAAACGACACAAAGATGTTGACTCACTGAGACCAACATATTTGCGACGCTTCCCGTCTTCAGCAGTCGAAGCAGCAGCCCCAGCACCAACTGACGTAACTTGGACATGAGAAGGAGCCAGAGTGTCGACGCAAGTCGCGTCCCACACCAGCATCCTTTCCCATGCCCAAGCGACCAGCGTCATTCCAGCAGGACGCTTGCCATTGCGGTATGTAATATTTGGCTCTGAAACAGCTGGTATATTAAGAGCAGCAAATGCCCTGCGGATGACTTACTAATGCTGGCGTGACGACTGATACGGCCTGCCGATTTAAGGCAGGATAACCTGTGACGCCCAAGAGCATCTACCTGAACGCCACATCTACATTGATGTGGTTCATTCATACCTAGCCGAAGTGATACGCATATTGACAATTGCCAAATGTATTAAAATTTATATCTATACTACTATTACTATGGAATTTACAGTTGCCCCAAACTAGGCATAGCCTGTACTATGAGTAAGACAACGATATATTTAATACGATATACTCACTAAAACCATACTTATATACTTATAAACATCCATGACTCGGACACAAACATCCATATTCATCATATAAATGTTTGGGATTCGAACCGGGATTTCGGTTACCAAAGTAAGAGAATATTGGTTGTCAATATCGTTTTAACACATGGCGTAAGGACCATATCATTCGCAGTCTGCGGAACAGCAAAAGCGTGCCTTAAGACAATGTAAGCACACTTTCTACTTAGTCAAGTGTCAACCGTCACTGTCCGAATCGGGTTCTAAATTCAACATACATAACTAAAACTGATTAAATGTTTTTACATTGCTGCTTATTAAACAAGAATATTTTAAACGATTGGAGTAAATGCGACTATAAAATCGGATATTGTAGTCAACCGCTTATAAGAGTGTAATTTGTGGCATGTTCCATATTTTAGGCATTGATTTTATGCGACGTGCTCTGTCTATATTATGTATAGAACGTCATTGTTGATTGCAGTCAAATTGTAATCAAATGTAACGGCTAGATTATTTTATAACTAATTATTTTAATTTGTTCGGGACACATTACCATGGGACAAGAAATAATGGAAATAGGGTTGTCCTTTATGTTCTATTCAATAAAAATAAACTATAGAAAAAATCGATATACCATCTATTAATATTTTAATACCTATTCGTACCAGGTACTTGAACTACCTAAAGTATTAATTAATTATAATAAGAATCCTATTATGAATCAAGATTAAATTTAACAGTGTCATAAGTAAATATGTACATAAGAGAATTCTCAACAAAGTGTAGGCTAACGTCAAAAAAATTGGGCACATAACGAAAAGTGCTGTTGAGGATTCTATTTGTAAGATATGGTCGTGAGGAAATAGATTGGTAGAGGTCGACATTGTCTCCTGTATAAATATTTATTTTAAATTATTCCCTATCCTCTAATGAATACATTTGGAAACATTTTTGTTCTCATGTAGGTACTGCATTGGAATCATGGAATATTTGAAAGCTTATTAACTTTATTTGGGTATTTATACAGCAGAACTCGTGAGAAAATAACGATACTTGAAATTAGTAATTAGTAATTAGTTAGTAAATTTAACAGAAAGTTAAGAAAATAATTACGCAACGCATGGTTAGTGCACGGATGCACGGATTACAATATGTTAATCGCAGGAAGTGGGAAGATGGACTCACGGACCTGTTGACGATTGCGCCTAACTAGCGATTGAGTCGCGCAGTGAAGTAATATATCCAAAAAATTCATTCATAAAAATTTAAACTGTAATAGCAGACATTTATATTTTTAATATTTACAATTTACTCCTTACATCCTTACCATCTCTAGTAACCATTGTACAATATATTTTCGCAGTGAATAAAATTATACTACCCACGTTTTAATCTATGAAAGATTACATAAAAGCATTCTCTGCAATATCTCGATTTTATCTCGATTACTGAACAACTCGCTTGTTATCGACTCTCGCAAACACTGCAAGCTTCGTTTCAATCGAGTCATCGACTCGTATCCAGTGCTCACACTTCTCTGTACCAGACTATACTGAATCTAATACGATTTCAGTTCAAACAATAAAGTAATTATTTGCATTTCAAGCAGAATGTGAACGCAACTATTTGTGTACTTCTCAAAATCAAAACGCTTTTGCAATTTATATGAAACAATATATTTGGTTTGAACCTCTTTAACACACTATTTGTATTATTGCTACATCTAACGAAGTTAATTAAAAGTATATTTCCATTATTCAACCCATTCCATTGAACCCTATTCATGGCAACTCGTCTTCAATTCGATCCAAGTGTGACAATTATGACTTTGTGCTGCCAGCCTCTACTTTTCTTACCATCCCTGGGGTAAAATTCTGTCACCAATTTGCTCCACTTTTCCTTTATATAATCTCTCAATTTTTTTATGGAAAAGGAAGACAAAAGATCGTAAGGGTCACCTGGTGTTAAGTAATCACATTCTCTTGCAACATCAGAGGAATCACAGGAGCATCGCCGACCTTTAAGGAAGGTAGCCATGTCGTATCGTCCCGGAAACACCGTACAAGGAAGTTCATTCTACAGCTTTGGAGTACTAGGATTCTTCCTAGTACAGCCCATTGAAAACCGCATTGTGGAGGACCGCCACACATCCAGATCGAGGGGATGATATCCTAACTTGTAGCCTGTCGTGTGAAGGTGGAACACTCCCCGTGATAATTGCGGTAGAAGACACACAATGAAGCCGCGACGTGTCTACGTAACGCTAAGTGATCCAGCCGGTCTCTGAGCATTCCATCTCCATTGAGCTGATATATTTTTAATAGCACATCAGTAAATTTTGTTCTATCTCTAATTCGGATTACTTTTTACTCTGTCTTGTTCCTTATCACCTATCATCCTCCTTTCTATCTCTTTGACACATGAAATTTTTCTCGATGATGCAATGTTACTTACTACTATGCTCATAGTTATCTAGACTGTCTTAGATTAGGGATTGGTCTTCAACTCGATCGGCAACTATTAGATGCTTGTGTGCGTGGAATCCTGACACTCAAAGGCATCTTTCAAATTTTGTAACAAACGCTTCGTGTTATTTTACATTGAAATAAATACAAAATACTTACTGATGATATGTGATCCCAATGTTTTTCTTAATTCTTGTAATATTATTTTTACATCATTCATCATATTACGCATCCCAACATTTAAGTTTCAACTATTAGCAAAGTTTAACAGAACATGTGGCACGTCAATGTCACACATTGTTCTAGACTAGCTCGAGTGCGGCCACTTGGGCGTAGGATTCGTTGCTGCACTTTGAGCGCACCGGATACCAATCCTTAATCTAAGCAGACTGTAATGAATTTATTCACTGTAGTTCAAACAATAAAGCAAATGTTTGCATTTGAAGTGGATTCAATACGTGACACTTTGTGTACTTCTCAGAATGAATAGTTTTTTGCAATGTTTGTTCAACATTTTTAATGTGAAAATATCCAATCCACTCTTCGTAGAAAAATGTGTCCTTTGAAAACTGTTGAGTTAGCTGATACTATTATTATTATTATTTTATACATGTTTTTAAAATCTGCGGCGGTGAACACTTAACACCAGGTAATGCGTACGTACGCTCGTTTGTCCTCCTTTTCCATAAAAAAAAAATATGTTGATCTCGCCATAGATGAAGATGATAATATGGAAAATGCGTACTTAAAAAAAGTTGTCAGCAATACTAAGATTTAGACAACAACGATACTACTAATTATTGGGCCCTATTGTGGCTGAGAAATCTCAAATGAAAAAATGAAAGTCTCTCTTCCATCAAGACGTTTACGGTTTCACCTGATAGTATTCCCTGCCCTTTATAATTCAGCCCAAAAATCTGAGCGAAATAGCCCGTCACTTTGAGATATTAGTTTTCAGGAATAAATAGAGAAATAATCTATATCTATATATATCTATATATCTATCTTGTGAAGACTTAAAACAGAAATCTCCTAAGTTTCTCAGAATCCAATTACGTTGCAGAGCTTCGTGAAAACTTCCAGTGACCTCGAATGTTGGACTCCGACAGCGAGTTAGGTCAAGAGTAACAGTAATTAAAAATAAATAAATTATTTGCGAGTCATACTAGCGCGTAGAACTTCGTTCTTTGTTACTTAAGAATCTTATTTTGTTGTAAAGGTTAATTTTAACAGATAAAAGTAGAAAATCTATGATAATGTCGACTCTGTATGCTAATTATCAAACGGGCGCCGAGCCTCTAGCTCTGATTAGAATTATTAACGTGCACAAATTCACCTCTTATTTCAATTTTAAATTTATTTATTAAGAGATTATTAAAATACAAAATAAGAATAATAATACAAGTTTTACTTAAAAGCGAGTTAACACTGTGCCTTCCTTATATTAAAACTAAATAATTACAAAAAAGGGAAACATATATATTATGGAAACAATGTCTTCAAGGTAATGAATATTAACTAATACAAATAAAATATATATAATGTTTATTTTAACTCTATTAGTAATTTTTCTGTATCTTCATAGTACATATTTTGAAGTGCTTCATGAAGAGCCTTCATACAATGAATATAATTTATTAAAGAAACAACATAAGTACCTACCATATTTTGAAAATATAAAGTTAAACGTTATGGGAAACATGTAGTTTGGTTCTTATTTAAAATCTGATGAACATTCGTGCAGTTATACGCCGTACATATGATTTTTTGTTTTTTAGACATAACATTCGTTTTTTCTATGGAGGAAACTACAAGATTTTTTTTTACAAATTTTACGATTTATAGTGAATCCTTAAGAATCCGTTTAATATGAATTTCGTAACAAGAGCTTTAACTAATAACTACACAGGAGGGGAACCAATGAATGCATTTATGTAACTATTACGTATCGCGGCAGCTGGTATCGTGGTGGTTCTGATTTTCGGGGCTAATTAATTATCCCCTTAATCAAGTATCTTTCGCTGAGCATGAAGTTGCCCAGGTCATCGGGTGGGCTAGCGGATACCCCCTCTTGAGGATCTCTTATTCTAGAAGTGTTGTTGTCGGTGAGCGCCCAATATGAAGTATTGGGTGCGGTGTCATGTCCGATAGTGAAAATCGCCGCCCTAAGTGGCCGTAGTGATCAAACCCCGTGAGAGAACGGGCAATCATTTAGGCTGTTGGACGAGCACGACGTCATTCTCCAATTCTTTGACCCATGGCAGAAGATCCAGCGGAAGTTGGGGGCCTTGCTAGGATGCCAGGCCCGGCAGGTGTGCGAAACCTGACGCGTCAGGTGGCTACGGCGAGGGACCTGATGAAGGCGTCCAGGCTCTAAACTCCTAAGTTCCTCTGGTGGTCCATTGTGGTGTTCCTCACGTACCATGGGGTGCCCTACACGGCGGAGAATCTTACATTGTGCTGTTTGGGGCTTTGTCTTTAAGGCGTCGGTCACAAACGCATATATTGTAAGGTGCACGTGAGAGGGGATCCGTTGTAGGTTTTGTAGACCCCACCTGATTCTTCAGAGCGAGAATTGAGGAGAGCATCGCACGGAAGAGGATGTCTTCAACCTGCTGAATGTTGAGGCGATAATCTGTCATGATTCCTCACATATCATGGGGTGCCCTATACACGGAGAATCTTATTTTGTGCTATTTGGGGCTTTATCTTTGCGGCGTCGGTCACGTGAAGTGAACGTGAGAGGGGATTTGTTGTAGGTTTTGTAGACCTCACCTGGTTCTTCAGAGGAAGACTGGATGAAAGCATCGAACGGAGGAGGACGTCTTCAACGTGCTGAATGTTGAGGCGATGATCTATCGTGATTCCAAGGTATTTCACCACCGGATGTCCCCTTCACAGAACTCCAACTTCGGAGGCCTAGAGATTGTCTGTGTAGGTAGATGGCCCATGTCATCTTAAAATTTTCCGTGAGCTACATCTTCAACGCGGCTTGCTGCGTCTTACGTACTGCGGATGCCTCAGTATGGCCTTAAATAAATTACGTCAAATAAAAGATGTCTTGTTACTATTGGCCGTAGGAATAAGTATCTAAATATAATATCTGTCAACATAAACACCATATAGAAAATGCAGATTTTTTTCATTTGTACAAAAGTGGACACGTCAAATTTAGAAAATTACTTCCTGACATGTAAATATTAAATTAATATTTGCCTTGTGCTTGTTAGCGTTAAAGCATTAACCTCGAACGTATTCAAGTATATAATATCCCTTGATCGAAGTCCTCAATACACTCCATCATAAAGTTGGCAGCTGTCAATACTGGCGTTACAACACAACGGCTTGAATCACACAATCTTAGATCAATCAGTCATCACAAGTAAATGAGAATTTATTGCATAAACTTGTCAACAGAAGTAATTCTAGAAGCTTTTAAATAAAAATACTCGAATATGTGAATTATTGTATCCTTAAAGTTAATTCAGTGGATTAGTTAATAGAGTATCCTGAGAAAGTGGATAATGGGTAAACAGTTATTTTAAAATGTTAATTAGATTAATATTTTCAAAGTAAAAGTCAAATAAAATTTATTCAATTAGGCTTAATTAAGCGCTTTTGAATCGTCACTATTAGTGTTTCCTTGAAATTACTAAATCTATCACATAATTGAGGGAACGAGAAGAATTATCTATTTTCGACTAATTCAAAAAACCAAAAAATGGAAGTATATCAAGTGCTCATCGAGTCTATCATCAGATCTGAAAATTTTCAAAAAGGATAAATAAACCATGGATTTCTGAGGTTTTAAACAAAAAAATATACAGCCCTTCGTTTCCTCCTCTACATTGGAAATCGGTTAAAATCCAATCAGAAGCACGGTATTTTGTAAAAATTGAATAATACTTAGACTCAAATCTTGTAAATTAAAGTGGTTCGTAAGGGTGTTCTGATCGCAATATAGCGTAAATTGACGCAACCAAAAATATTTTACAAAAACAGATTGTTGCGTATTGCCACTACCCTTCACAATAATTCAAGAGCCATTCTGCCACGAACACTCTTTGATCAAGGTATATTTGAACAATTTCAGTAGCGCTTGAAAAGGAAAGCTATGGAAGAAAAGAGAATAACTTCCAAAGTTTTCTGATTTGTTTACTACGAATTTCGAATTATTTATGTAATCAAAGATCGCACAGAATCCTTACCAATAATTAAATTATCACTAAAACAATGCGGATATCGTTTTCATTGTTCTCTGGCTAGGAGAGAACAAATTTGGGATAATTTTTGAAAATCAATTTGGCCGCTGGGCTAAACTATTATTTTTTAAACATAAAAATCGTCTCCTAGGTTTTAGGGTAGTGAGAAGGAATATTAGATCATTTTTAAAATCGAAGCCGCCGTGCAAAATTATATCATCAATAATATGGATATCTTTTCTAAGGTTTTCGGGGGAACAGAGAACAAATTTGACAATACATACATACATACAAATTATATTTAAAGGTAAGCACTTCTATTGCGAGGATAATCATACCAATGAACTATTGATATAATTTTATTTCTGTTGTTTGAATAATGATTGACGTTTTATTATAAAATTTTGTGTAAGAAAGGCAGAAGAAGGCCGGCTAGATTATGGGTACCACAACGGCGCCTATTTCTGCCGTGAAGCAGTAATGTGTAAGCACAACTGTGTTTCGTAGTACAATATATATTTAGCAATCGGGATATTCATTATATATGAGGTCTCAATGTGTTTGCTACGCAGTTAACGTAGATGAAATCGCCGGAAATAGTTTTATACTATATAGTATATGGTAAGTATGTGTTACTATCTGGATTGTGCTATGTGTTCCAATAGCTAAGACCCTATATGCCTATCATTCGTTCATTATCAGCCGGAAGACGTCCACTGCTGGACAAAGGCATCCCCCAAAGATTTTGGTTCTGCGCTGCCCTCCAGCGTATTCCGGCGATCTTGACCAGATCGGTGTTACATCTTGTGGGGTTGTACCAACACTGCGTCTTTCGGTACGCTGTCACCATTCGAGGACTTTACTGCCACAACGGACATATCCGTCGAACTATGTGCCCTGCCTACTACCACTTCAGTTTCGCAATCATTTGCGGTATGTCGATAACTTTAGTTCTCCTACGGATCTCCTCATTTCTGAATCGATCTCGCAGGGAAATCTCCTAGCATAGTCCTCTTCGATTGCCATATGAGCGACCATAGTTAATTAATTTATTCAATATGCCTATAATTTGAAATTCGAAATAATGAAAACTGAACCTTGATGAAAATTAATGATTCAATGTTATAACATTAACTTATCATAGAAAATATCACCGAATACACAAATAAAGAACGTAACGTAAAGAATCCGAGCCACATAAATGGCATTTCCATTTTATAATTGTAACAAGAAACCACAATATCAATTATTACAAGTAATTCCGCGCTAAGGCTGTATTTAATTTGCGTTGGCAGTGGACTGTATGAAAGCATTGTGCTTTAATTAAGCCAATTAGATTCAATTACGGCTTACACAATTATTATTATGTTAATGTGGATATTTTATTGCTTAATGTCACATCCTGTTAATGCTTGAGCATTTGCATTTTAATAATAAATTTGTAATTAGATTAGTACTTCATAAAAAATGTAGATGGTTCTGTTTAATGATGCGTAATATTTTTTATCTACACCCATCCTTAAAATCCTCATTCACAGCCAGGATTCAAATTCTGGGTGAAGATAAAGTCTTGTATGCAACTGTTGATAATAGGTATAAAACACTCATGTTATACTATTATCACAGTCGACAGTCGTGTTTTAATACCCCTTATTACACAACAGTAGCATAAATAACTAATAAACCAGACTATTAATACTTCATCCATGTTTGTATAGGACATGTTTGGGTTTTTTTTATGTTATAGGTTGCAAGTAGCTTTTGCAGAATAAAATCACACGCACGGCAGCCGGACCCCGTGGTTCATTCGAAACGTGGACCTTCACCGCGATCTTGAGCTTCCGATGATAGCGCAACACTTTAAAGAGATTTCGCGACGCTTCTTTGACAAGGCGCCTAACCATCTCAAAATCTTGGTTAGGAAGGCATGTGGGTACACCCCCCTTCACCATAGTCTTAACCCATTGAGGCGTCTCCGGCACGTCACGGTAAACCCTGATGACGATATCACCATCGCGAACGCGACACCAACACAAACACCGACACAGATGCACACACACCGCTTTCGCAGGCGTAGGCGTGGGTAAACCCAGCAAACCGCTGGCACTCGTCACTCTGACGATGGCCAGGGGCCCGCAATTAGATACAACCAAGCACACACATTGTTTTGATACCCGACGAGACGTTAGTCCTCGTCCTGTAATCGTTTCACTCCACTCTCACTCGCACACGGCCTGATGGACGGACTGACGTACACCACATACACAATCATAAACACACTCCACAAACAAGTACATAATACAATACATCACCGCACTCGCCGCCGAGTGTGTACTTCTCATTTTTTCATCTTCATCTTCATTCTCTCTCCTTCCCTCAAGCACACAGCCGGTCTGAGGTTCAAGTCTCCTTAGGAGACGCCCCGCGACTGTTGTTGCGTAGTCTTTGCGGCCTCCACGGCCCACATCCTATTATCAGAAGGGTTCCAGAAGAAATTGGGGACCGAATACATCCTTTGTAAAATACTTATCATTGACTAGTTTCAGAGGTCCATTCTATTTAAATCTTATTCATCAGCTTCACTACATTTAATTGATGTTATTTGTACACAAATATTGGATTTGATGTTGAAAATACTATAACTGTTATTAAACTCTATCGGCCTTACAAATAAAATTGGCATAAAGTTATAACTAAGCATAAATCAAGAATAATATGTAAAATGTTTACAAATAGACATTTTGCTTACGAATGGTTTGTTCGGACGTATAACGTTTCCCGCGTTTATTTGCAAGGCAGCTTGTCATTCGGAAAACTTCAGAATTATCATTGTATTGACAGTGTTGTCAACGATATTGTAAACATTTTGTATTTTCTTTGTTTATCATCAGTTATAACTTTATACCAAGATTATTTGTAAGGCCGTAAGGGTTCTCTCAAGCCTTCATGAATTACGACAAGATCTGACTTTTTTAATATAGAATTACTTTATTATAATAGGACCGATCTAAAATGATGATAAGGACTAATTCATTGGCTAGATTAGGTTGAAAATAGTTCTCCATCTGAATACTAGACAGTACGCTAATGCAATACCATTAATATTACCTGAATTTTAAATTGAAATAGGATATTTTAAGAGCTAAAAGCTATTACGTCAGTGCTTAGGTCTTCGTGAATTTGTTATGCAAATAGAGATAGACCTCATGGTAGGAGCTAGCTTATACTTTTATTTTTAAGGAATAGGAGGACAAACGAGCGTACGCGTCACATGGTGTTAAGTGATCACCACCGCCCACAATCTCTTGCAACACCAGAGGAATCACAGGAGCGTTGCCGGCCTTTAAGGAAGGAGTACGCGCTTTTATTGAAGGTACCCATGTCCTTGAAAACCGCACTGTGGAGGACCGCCACACATCCAGATGGTGAGGATGATATCCTAACTTGTGGCGTGTCGTGCGAAGGTGGAATTCGGCGGCAGGAATCAGGTTAAACAGCTCTTCGGAACACTCCCCATGATAAATGCGGTAGAAGACACACAATGAAGCGACTTCTCTACGCAACGCTAAGTGATCCAGCCGTTCACAGAGCACTGTTCACCGAGCTGATACTGGGGTGCGTCAGACCAGAGATGACAGCAATACTCCATGTGTGGCCAGACCTGCGCTTTGTAGAGCGCTAGTATGAGGGCCGGCTTGGAGTATTGCCGTGCTCTATTAATGACGCCCAGTTTCTTTGAAGCCAATTTGGCTTTGCCCTCCAGATGACCACGAAATTGTCAATCGCTCGAGATTTCGAGACCCAGTATTCCGATACTAGGCGAGGCTTTAAGGGAAGTGTTGCCGAAGAGCGGTGATACGACAAATGGGGTTTTTTAGTGGTTAACGCGCAAACTTGAGTCTTCTGGGGGTTAAATTGGACAAGGTTCAATTTACCCCATTTCGCGACCTTCTCAAGAGATAACTCGATAGAAGACACAAGTTTCTCCCGGCACTGGTCGACGATTTCCCGAGAGAGACCTGCATGACCCATGTATACGGTACGGTACATCACCAGTGTTGTCGTCTGCATAGCAATTAATGTTGGAGGTGTCCAACATATCATTGATATGCTTCTGAAACAGCGTGGGAGATAGCATTCAGCCTTAGGGCACTCCAGCATTCACGGGCTTCGGGTTCGAGCAATATCCGTCAACAACGACCTGTATGCTGTGCCCAGTGAGGAAGTTGGAGGTCCACTTGCACAAGCTCTCGGGAAGCCCACATGATGGAAGTTTTGAGAGGAGCGCCTTGTGCCATTCACGATCAAAGGCCTTCGCTATATCCAGGCTAACTGCCAGGCCTTCCCCCTTGCTTTCAATAGCCGCAGCCCATCTATGTGTTAGGTATACCAGAAGATCACCTGCTGACCGACCATGGCGAAACCCGTATTGTCGGTCGTTGATCAACTGGTGACCCTCTAGGTATACCAAAAGCTGACGGCTAATAATGCTCTCCATGATTTTGGAGAGCAGGGAGGTAATAGCAATAGGCCTGTAGTTTGCCGAATCCAAACTGTCTCCTTTTTTTTCGATTGGATGGTCAAGTGCTGACTTCCATGAGTCAGGTACTACGCCTTTAGAATAAGAGTGCCGGAATAAATGAGTTAGCACCGGCGTCAACTCAGGGGCACACGTTCTAAGCACGATTGGAGAAATGCCATCCGGCCCGCTCGACTTCCTGACGTCCAACGAAAACAGAGCTCGTCTTACAGTTTTCTGTCTGAACTGTACTTCAGGCATAGAGCTTTGACACCGCGGGATGGTCGGCAGTGTTTTACCTTCGTTAAGAGTCGAGTTGGAGGCTAAAAGAGCGTACAAGAAATCGGCTTTCTCTTTTGCCGTATGGGCCAGGGTGTCATTCCTCATGTGCAACGGCGGCATGGACGGCTGGCTGAAGTTACCAAGAGTAGCTTTCGACAACGACCAGAACTTGCGTGTTCCGGTCGGGTAACTGGAAAGCTGCTCGCCGATTTTGTCGACGTGTTTTGACTTTGCACGGGCGATTTGCCGCTTAAAAAATCTGGAGGCATGGTTGTATTTCCTCTTAAGAGCTGTGCAGTTCGGATCCTTTGTGCCCAGCGCCGCAACCCAAGTTCGATACGCCTGTTTTTTGCAGTCAGATGCTGCTTTAACTGACGCATCGAACCAGGGCTGTGATCTGCCACCGATCGGTACTAGAGAGCTTGGTACAAAAATATCCATGCCCTGTAGTATCACATCGGCTACTGCAACGGCGCAGGCACTAGGATCATCCGAAGGGAAACAAACCCTGCCCCAAGGGTAGGACGCATAATAGGAACGCATCCTATCCCAATCTGCTGCTGTGGTGGCAAACGCGGCGGGTCGCTGGTGGTCTGCGACGTTGGCGTCGGATAGGCACTACACTCCTGACCAGGTAATGGTCGGACGTTCCTAGAGGGGCGTCGACAAAGACCTGGTTACCATCGGGATGTGTAGTCAGCAGAAGATCCAATAAGGACGGCATGTGGCTATCCACATCCGGGAGCCGCGTTGGTGACTCAACCAATTGGGACAGACCATACGCCAATGCAAAATTATGCACAGATTGCCCTGCGTAGTCTGTGGTACGTGATCCAAGCTATTTGGCATTGTTCCCGTTGAAATCACCCAAGACTACGATTTCAGCGGAGGGGATCTGTGCAAGCACGTCGTCAATTGCCGCTTGAACGCAGCCCATGAGATGATCGGTTTCTGCATTACCACTATGGGACCTGTAGACACACGCATAGATACGGACGCGGTCCTCTAAATCTACGCACAGCCAGAGAGTGGAGAGGTCCCTACCCTCAAAATGGCCTCCGGTCCTCGACACCGGTGTTCTGTGCGAGTGTGGTAATTAGCCCGGACGAGTCTGGCCCGATTGTGCTGACGTCAAAAGACGTCAGCACTTACAGCTTACAGCATACTTACGTGACTTCTTAAAAAGCCCTTAGTCGCCTCTTACGACACCCATGGGCCTGGGACTCCCCTATTCTTTTTACGCCCCGGGGAAAGTACAGGGCAAGTTTATCAACGAACAAGATCACCGTTCCTTAATTTTTTTGTATTAATACTTCAATAACAATATTTGTAACGACTTGGACTGAATTTATTTTATAACAATATTCTTTGAATTAACTATATCTTGCACACCACTCAATCATAGTTTTATTTTCTTATGCTGATAAAAGTAACAATAATTATTATGAGATAAAGTCGTGAACGATAGTGTAAACGCTCCTTTATAATATTCTAACAAACAACAAAGATATTTCATATTATGACATTGTGATTTATCGTATTACTTTGACAATAAATATACTAAAGTTTTTGTTTACCCTACTCCGAGTTTTGCTTACAAGCTAAGCAGTCCCATTACGTCTATTTTACGTCGTAGTTTTATGTCATATAATCCGTACAAGTGATGGAAACCATTGGAATCATACCAGTTGACTGCAAAGGACTCGTCAGTCAACAACTTTCGCCAAGTTGTAATTATTGAAGTGATAACGTTTTAGTCTTCGTAACGTAACGCGTTACGGCACCAGTCGGAGCTCATCACGCATACGGCAGCGGTATGCAGGCTCTATCACCTGAACCCATTTATACTTTCATAGGATTCAATAGTGATACTTATTCTTATGTACACATTCAAGAATTGTAATTAACAATAAAATATATTTTACTAGCTGACCCGACAGACGTTGTTCTGTATATAGAAAAATAATGTTTTTACATGAATTTGTCAATAATATATCATAACATCAAAATTACTTCGTAAAATATGCACCCTGCTGTCGTAACGAAATTGTTTCACAGCACAACTGTCAAACCGTGCGTCAATAAATTCTTTCATATAATTTATGTATGGACACATCAAAGGAAAAACAAATTTGTTGTTTTTATTTAATGTAGCAGCATTTTCCTATTTATTCGCCTTTTAAATCTTCTCTGGACTTCCACAAATAATTCAAGACCAAAATTAGCCAAATGGGTCCAGCCGTTCTCGAGTTTTAGCGAGACTAACGAACAGCAATTCATTTTTATATAAATAGATAATCATTAAAATTATAAACTAAATAAATAACTTTTCCTTACAATATCATATTAATAATCCAAAAAATTAAGTATTAAAATCAGCTTTTCTCAAATAAAACAATTTCAATATTTAATAGTTCAACTTAGATTCGTTTAAGTTCTCACTTCTCCCGGGCCTCCCGAGATAAACACGTTATTTTAATGTTAATAATGTGTTATGAACAATAATTGTTAAATAACATTAAAACACACAACGTTTTTATTTGAGGATAAAGGAAATAAATAAAGGTGGAATAAACGGTATATAGTTGGAAGTTCAAGTTAAGTATGAAGATATACAAGCAAATATCAGTCTGTATGTCCATCAGTCGCACTCAGATTCTGTCTATATGTTTTAACTTATGACACTGGTGAAAAACACAACTACTTCTTAAAAGAAAATTCAAATGGCATTAAAAAATAATGTAACGAAAAAAACTAAATTCAAGTTATAAAGGAGAGTGTTCACTATCCGAGTAAACAATTTTAAGATTTTCGGATATCAAGCATCAGATCAGCAGAACAATGATTTGGAACCATTGATAAATTTTAAACAACTTTATCAACTGGGTGTTATTTTTATAGCAATACCTAATGAAAGTGGATGAGGAATAAATATTTTGTAGTTTGTTTAAGAATCGTTTGTATGATTTCTAACGCCATTTTGTCTTTATAAAATTGTGCCAGTGAAGTCTTACAAATAAAAGCGAGTTCTCGATTCAGACGCCATCGTCCAAGTGTACTCGGACAGTGAATACCCTGCTTAGATCAGCCTGCGAGAATTACAAATAATCTTTTGTTAATTTGCTTATATTTTTATTAGAATTTCATGTTAAATTTTATGTTCACAACCACATCAAATTACTAAGCGGGGATGGAGCTCATTACCAATGGTTTGAAGATGCTCAAACCAATCGACTAATGGATGTAACGTCCACCGAGTTTAGTACAAGTATTAAGTTTTCACACTTCACTGAGCAAAGACAAAATAACTATCTCTGTTTAATGTAAAAGGTAAGTTAACTACGCTTTTAGTTTACGTCTCACTTTGAAACATTATACAAAATTAATCAACTGTGCTGTGTATAAACAGAATTATTAATAGCATAGAAGTTTGAAACAAAAGTTCATGCCGTTATCGAGTTACTCACAATAACGAGAGTTCACGATGAACGTAAAATATAGCATGTTTAAATTCGAGTGCAATTTAGCGAGTGAAATTTATACATATATTTTTACAATAGTTGAACTATTATAATAAAGTGCTGGTTATACATTTCTTTATACACATTATCACTTTATAAATTGGTAGCGAATAACTAAAATGTTTAGAAAATGAAAAACGGCTTCATGTAGAAAGTTGCCAATACTTTTGGAACGAAGTTCCTTACGGCAGGCTTGGAGGGGATAGGGATTTTGCTGCGCGACCGAACTGAAAAAAATGTGATAGTAAAACCGTAAGAAAAAATCAGTGGAAAAAAGTGCATTGAAAAGTGCGTGGAAAGTGGAATAAATGAAAAAATTGTTAATCTCTGTTCCTCTCTACACATCGTCGCATTCGATGGAACCACTGAGAAAAGCAGTGGGCCCATATTTCCTTAGGGGTCTCTTCTATGGTATTTTATATAATAAAATACGACGACAACGAAAAAAATGACGACCCATATAGCCGAATGGTTAGTGACCCTGACTACTAAGCTATAGGTCCCGGGTTCGAGTCCCGGTAGGTGCAATCATTTATATGATGAATATAGATGTTTGTTTCAGAGTCATGGATGTTTATGTGTATTTATGTATGTTTAAGTAAGTATATTGTATTAAATATATCATTGTCTTGTACCTATAGTACAGGCTATATGCCTAGTTTGGGGCAAGATAATTTGTGTAAAGGTGTGTCAATATTATTATTATCATATAAAGCGAATACCTCGTATTTTATCTTTAGTTCTGGGGAATAAAAAAAGGTCGCGGGGCGCCAGGTCAGGACTGTATAGCGGATGACTCATTATCTCGACACCTGCCATACTCAAATATTCAACAGTCCGTTTTGCGGAGTGCGCTGAAGCATTGTCGTGGTGAAGGAGGGCCCTGCTTCGAAGGCGCTGCTGTCGAATTTTTTCCAAGACAACAGGCAAACAGCGATTGACATAACAGTATGCAGTAACTGTCATATTCTAGCACAACTGTCGCGAAATGACCTTTCCGATCAAAGAATGAGGCAATCATCTTTTTTCCTTGACTTCTTCCTTTCTTTACCTTAGTAGGCCGATCCTCGAAAGGAAACACCCACTGAGCTGATTGTCTTTTGGTTTCAGGTTCGTAGCAATATATAAAGCTTTTGAGTCACCGCCGTTGAATTTATCTAACATTTGGCGACACCAGTCCATGCGCAGGTGTTTCTGGTCATCGGTTAAAGTATGGGGAATCCATCTGGTTTAAAGCTTCCTGACGCCTAAATGTTCGTGTAATTTTTTTGAACTTGACTCATACCAATGCCTAGTCTTGCGCGTATCTGCTGATAGATTACTCTCTTATCTTCCTCTATCATGCGTCGCACAGCACTGATGTTATCTTCAGTAGTCGCTGTTAAAGGACGTCCCTCACGCGGATCATTATTGAGATTGCTACCGTCCACGCTTAAACTCGTTAAACCAATTGTAAATAGTGGCATGAGATGGGGCTTCATTAAAAAATGCTAATCGCACTCTATCATAGCTTTGTTGTTGAGTAAGCCCACAACGAAAGTCATAATAAATCATTGGCCGAAAATTTTTTCGCGTTAGGTTCATTTTCACGTGTAATAAGAGTTTTAGATTTGCCGCTAATTCGCAAAAACAAATGACAAATGAATGCAATATTCTACATTAGGTTACTAAAGAGTTCTAAAATTGAAATTCAAAAAAGTTTTCATTAGCAATGTTTCTAAGTGGCCAGTTCTAAACATTTTCAGTGTTACCCACGTATGCATTACTAAGTAATTTGTATGCTTTAAAAAACACACGTTAGGTAAATTATTCACTAATGTGAGAATGTTACCGATTCCTAACAAGGGAATTTGTTGCATAGCGCTTTCTGGGAGAAACTTGGAGAAAAATAAAAACAAAGAATCATAATTTTAGAAAATATATTCTGAGTGTCAAATTCATAAATTGACAGCGATAAATTATACAAAGTATTATTGACAGTCTTTTTATTTAGATTGCAGCTGGTCGGAGTTTATTAAAATATGAATGAACGAAGAATCACACTTTAGAAATCGATTTTCATACATTTTTCTTCCTCCTCCTGTCTGCGTCGTAATCCTCAGTACTGAGGGTCGTGACCACCCCTCTGTATCACTTTCTCACGTATGATCGCTCTCCATCTATTCCTGTCTCTGGCGGTGTGAAAGGCATTGTGAACCGTTGAGTCGAGGGCGGAGCGGATCTGATCGGACCATCGTGTTGGACTGCGTCCACGAGGCCTCTTCCCATCTATTTTGCCAACCACAATGAGCCTCTCAAGGTTTCCATCGTCCTTCCTTGCGATGTGACCGAAGTATTCTAAAACTCTGCGCAGACATTCGGAAGACAATCGCGAGGAGATCCTGAGTTCACGCAGTATGGAGAGATTAGATCGAAATGCTGTCCAGGGGATACGGAGCATCTTTCTCCAGCACCACATCTCAAAGGCGTCAATGCGTTTGCGGTCTGCAGCTTTCAGTGTCCAAGTCTCAGCGCCGTACGAAAATATTGAGAAGACTAGGGTCCGTACCAGTTTGGTCTTAGTTTTTACGGAAATGTTGCGATCTTTCCAGATTCTTCCAAGCTGAGACATAGCGCTCTTAGCTATGCCAATTCTCCTGCGTACTTCCCTCTCGCACGAACCATCGTTACTTATGTTGGAACCCAGGTAGATAAAGTTGTCCACCATTTCTAGGCCCAACGCACCAGTTAGTTCCAACTTCCCAGATCTATGCACCACCATGACTTTGGTCTTGGACCTGTTTATGGGAAGTCCCATCTCTCCACTAATCCGCTCCATACGTTCAAGAAGTGCAGCCATTTCTGACTCATTTGCTGCAAGAAGAGTAGTGTCATCGGCGTAGCGCAAGTTGGTGATTTTCACGCCACCAATTGTGGTGCCTCCCTCCCAGTTCTCGCAGGTACGTCTCATAATGTGCTCTCCATAGGCGTTGAAGAGGATGGGCGACAAAATGCATCCCTGGCGCACTCCTTGATGAAACTTAAAGGGTTTCGAGGTTGTTTAACAACTCTTACAGCTCCCTGGCTTGAGCCATATAGGGTGCGAAGCAAAGCGATGAGATGATTTGGTACATCAAGCTCAAGAACCCTCCATAAGCAACTCCAATTAACACAGTCGAAAGCCTTACTGTAGTCGACGAAGCACATTAGCACTGGCGTATCAAACTCGTATGCCTTCTCAATGAGCTGCCTGACATTGAGAATCTGCTCCCGAGTGCCCTTGCCCTTCACAAAACCAGCTTGCTCCTGCGGAAATTGCCAATCCAGATAGTAGTGGATGCGATTATTGAGAATATGAAGCAAAATTTTGCTGGCATGCGAGATGAGGGATAAGGTTCGATAATTGCCGCAGCTCTTGGTTGACCCTTTCTTATGCAGCGGAAGAATTACGGATTCCGACCAGTCCCGCGGCCAATCACCGTTTTGCCAGACGTGTGAACAAATATTGTATAGTGTCTCTTCACCCAGGTCACCCATAGCTTTAAGCACTTCTGCTGTTATTTGGTCGCTTCCTGGTGCCTTCCTATTCTTGAGAGACTGTAGAGCATTAGATATCTCGGAACCAAGAATCATGGGCTCCAGTGCCAGGTCCCTCCAAACCGGGGTAACTTCGGGCGTTGAGTGGGGATCTGTGTATAACTGCTCACAGTAGGTACGCCATCTTTCAGCAATGTGGTCCAGCTCGTGTAGTACAGTGCCGTCGGCATCTTCGATAATCCACGATTTAGCTTTGAACTGCTTGGAAAGGACTCTAACCTTCCTGAAAAGGTCTGCAGTTTGTAGCTTGTTCGAATGTTTCTCAATGTCGCTGCAGATGCCCTCAATGAAGTTGTTCTTGTCGCGGCGACAACTGGATAGCTCTGCTAAGCCCGGAGTATTCGGTCATTACTTCATGATCTTGCAGACCCCTGGTTTTTAAATGTTTCCTGCGTCGAATGAGCTCCCATGAACAATCGGAGATCCAGCATCCTCTCTTCCGCTCCGGCATTTTGCGCTTTGAGATCTGGTCCAGTGCATCGTTGATTGACCCTCAAATGTTTCCACTGAGTATCGGCGTTAGCGTGTTCATGCGCTGGGTCATCCCTTAGTTTGGCCTCTAACGCCTCCCGGAAGAAAGGTCGCTCAGAAGGATGCAGGCTTCTGGGTTTTGCCGATTGGCGTCTAGGCGCCTTTAAGCGGAGCGAGAAATTGGTCACGAGTAGGTTATGGTCAGAGCCGAACTCTGCGCCGGGATAGGTTTTCACATTCAAAACTGAGGATCTCCAGCGGGTATCTAGAGTGATATAGTCGATTTGATTTCTGTGCCTATCGCCTGGAGATCTCCATGTGTATAAACGTCTTGGATGATGTTTAAAATACGTGTTCATAATACTGAGATTTCTGGCTGTACAGAACTCGATCAGTTTTTCACCCCGTTCATTTCTAATGCCAAGTCCAAATTTTCCAACTGTGCTTCTGATTTGGTCATCCGCAAGTGTACTACCGACTTTGGGATTCCAGTCACCAAGGATCATTTTAATTTCCCGACCAGGAATTGAATTCAGCGTTTCCTCCAGTTTCCCATAAAAGTCGTCAATTACCTCATCTTGAGCTTGTGCCGTCGGCGCGTATATTTGTATAATATTCAGCACACACGGTTTGGTGTTCAGCTTCATTGTCAGGATTCTATCCGACACCGGATTATAACCGAGGAAATACTTATTCATGTGTGGCGGCAATATGATTCCGACCCCGTTCCTACTCGAATCTTCACAGCCCGAGAAGTACATGGTGTTCCCCGCCGTAGTGTTTTAGTGGCCATTACCACGCATGTGAGTTTCAGCAACGCCCAGTATGGAGATGTTAAGTGATTCCATTTCCTTTTCCACGATGGCCAGTTTGCCCGCCATTAGCAGACCTCGGACATTCCAAGTGCCAATGCGACGATGGGTTCGAATTGAGGTCTTCTCGATATTATATGTTTTGACACCGACAGTAGCATTTCCCTCCTCAATTTCACACCATCCAGCCCGGGTACTGGGTGGCGCCGATGGTTAGTCGGGTCGCCAAACATACTCACTTTTTCTGTTTTTGATTCCATAAGGGGGGTTTTCATGGGAAATTAAGCGCGGTGGGCTCCCACATCCTTCCACGTCAGTCTTTTAGAGGGTATTTAGATCCTCACGGTCACTGGTTACCGCCCCATGGGCTCAATGCTCACACAGGGATGTCGGGTTAGTTACCACCGCCCGATACTCGGTGTTGACTGTTTTACAGGATGGGTAGGTCTCCTCCACACCAACCCTCCTCCTTTCTCATTCGGGCTTGGGACCGACAACGGCGGAGTTACGGAGTCTTCCTATAAAGTTAGAAATAGGATTTCATACAAGTTTTCTGCTCGCATTTAAGTACGATTTATATGATGCAATTTCGGCCCTGTTACCACATCAACACAAAGGCACGCAAAAGATAGAGTTTGAAATAATTTTGTATTATGACGTCACGCTTGTTTGATAAACGTTTTTGGTCTGAATTCGCTATATATTTTGTTATTTTTTTACTTGATCTTCAGTACTAATGTCGGGGCACGTCCGTAACACAAATAAATAGATTTTGGCGGGGTTTATTTAGGCAACTTGAAATTGTGAGTGTCGACGTTCGACGACGGTAACTCATCTTATCCGTACACGCTGTCTGTCAATGGGAGGACGTATAGCTTACCAGCGATAGAAGTTTGTATGGAAATTGCAATTCACGCGTCCCAATATAAGGCGATAAGAATGACCTATCGGGTATATTGGGACAGCTTCAGATTATTGACAGCTAATTACTGACAGTAGAAGGTAGTAATTTATCTTTATCTGTTGATAGTATATTGGGAACGGCCGTTAGTTTTCCATCTATCTGTCTGTCAATTCATCTATATGTTTGTGAAGATTTTTCTTCTCAGGAATCAAGTAGAATTTTGATAAAAATCAGTCCTATCTGCGGATGCTCTTATCAACCTTACAATCCAACTTAATCAAAACATACGTGGTCAGTTAAAGTCCTTATTAAACAAATTTTTCCATTTAATGTCTCAATATATGGAATCAAATACTGCTCAAAGCCCTCACTAAATTTTTTATCATTAGTAATGAATTTTTTTTACAAATACAAATAGTTTATTTTCATTTCTCTACACTCACTGCAAATAACTTAAATTACAAAATCTACTTTTTTAGTTTACAATACTAGTTAATTATTGACATGGTGTTATTGTTAATTGTAATAAAATTCAAAAAGGGTTTTGCACTGATATCAAAAGATGGACCTCTGTATAGAAAGTAGAATCTGGTTACTTACATAACAAGAATAACTAGGATTCAGCTTACAAGATTCGAATAAAGTTTTTTATGATGAGGTAATAATACCTGGTCATCTATTATCATCAGATCGTCAACAACAAGAGCAACATTAACAGTCACTCAAGCGTTAAACATGACGCGGACAATTTCGTTTATAAAAAGTGTAACACTGAAAGTTATTTATAAAGTTTATATTTAATTCGACATTATCGTCACCGACTCCGATAGCCGTGATCGTCTAGTGGTTAGGACCCTACGTTGTGGCCGTAGTAACCCAGGTTCGAATCCTGGTCACGGCAGCGAAAAGCTGTCGCGGTGGAGTTTATTGTTTTTTTATGATTTTTTAGGAGGTGATTGAATGAGGCAGCTTGATTGCCGAGGCTGTACGGGGACTAATATTTCCAATATTGGCTGGCAACTGTAAAACATAAAGTAAAACTAAGTGTTAATATTTTTTGTCGCTGAGCTTATTTTTACAAACATACAGAAATGTAAACAGTATGATAATTATTCATATGAGCTAAGTTGAATAAAGCGAGGTTTTCACTGTCCGAGAACACTCAGAATACTACTCGCACGCTAATCGGATATTGTAATTTGTAAACAAGTGATCCGATTGATAGATTTATTAAACAATGCAAAGAGCCTAAGTAAAAATTGAACATTAGTTTAGTATGAAATGTGCAGTGATTGATGTGCAGTGAGACATGAGTTTGAAATAGTAGTAATTACAGTATCGCTATTGGCCACGAAGTATAATCCGGCTAAGTTTGAAAGCGAACAGTTGCCTAAAACGTAGTGGATTTCGGCTATCTCCGTTTTTTACAAGATTATCTTTCATACAATCGCTTTCATCTTAGAGAGTTTCGCTAGGCTTAACCAATCCTCTCATTGATCATTGGGCATACTGTTATTTCAGGCCCTCATTAATGCTGCAAATGGAGGATAGGCTACATACTCCGAAGAGATTCCAGCGATATACTAAACTAAGTCCTAAACTGGCAACTTAAAACCTGCTGGTGGTTTGTCATTGACGAAGTGGAAGACAAAATAAAGACCCGAAGTGATATCAAAAGTTGGAGTCTGCTAAGAGTTAAAATAATTAAAGGAGATTGAAACGCTTCCATACATTCCTGGGCCCAAGTGATAACAAGATGAAAGTAGCACCATTTAAATAATCCATAATTGAAAATTTAGCAAGATTTGTCAATCTAGGAGCTGAGTAACCGAAGATATAAAAATGAGGTTATGTCTCAAACTATATGTTGACAACTCATCTATTCTAGGTTTATTAAACGCCTAGCTGCTAAGGATTTATCACATACTTATATTAGATGGGTACCAACCATGTTTTTTGTTTTAGATAAAAAATACCTACCTATCTACGTATACCTATCTACTACTGTAACGACATTTTTTTGCATTATAAGACAATTGGTAATTAGATAATATAATATAGTATACCTAAATTAAAAGATAGTTTTATTTGCTCAGATAAGAATAATATATACTCATTAGCTCATACATGAACTGTAAAACAGACTGCTAGAGACAATTACTTTCCTTGGAATTCAATTGGGTTTGGGTAGGTAGTTAACAAGTCAGTAACTCAACGAATACAACAAGAAAAGAAGTGACAATGACGAATAAACGAAACGATCCGTCAGGCTGTCATTGTCAAAGTGAAGTAAGCGTTGAGGAACAAGGATTTCACTAGTATCGATTTTTTCTGTAAATCGATTTATTGATCGATTTATTCATAATAAAATAATTGCTCAGTTCTGTTTTTTTCCCGAGAAAATAATATATTTTATTCATAATAATAATTCGAACATAAACTATGCACCTTACTAATATTATTGAAATAAAACAACTGGATCTTAATGTTATTTTAATCGATTAAATATTCATTCGATTACGTCATTTTAATCGACTTTCTTTATTTTAATGTTTTTTCGGTTTGTAGATTGCAAAATAAGCTAGTTTTTTGTATTTTGCATTAGAAAAATATACCCTATTTTTTAAAGTATATTTCAACTTGTTAACCATCAGGCCCAAAAGTCCCATTCTCCTTTAATGATCACTGAACCGAGTACATTTAAGATTTGCGTATATTTGGATATTAAGGAGATTTTAAAATGAGTCTCCAATCACTTGAAGAATATGATTTTTGCACACAATCTTAATCTAAAATTTATACACATGATTTTTTTTTTTTCTCGCCATTCTCTATTAGGTTACAAATTACATAGTTATTTTGACGATATCAGGCGTTCATTTGTCTTTTCTACCGTCATAATTATGAAAAAAAAAAGATTTATTATAGAAAATTATCCTCGAAAGAGATATCTTTAATAACATTACCCATACAGGTTCTTAAATCTGTGCTTACTAATTTTATTATAAGTTATTGTGTTGTTATCTTAATTAAGTAAAATTCTGTACATGCTGTGATTTCCTGTAAGCGATAAGACACTTAGCATTAATTTAATAATTATATTGTATTTATTGTTGTATTAGTGTACTTGTTGTGGGAAATCCTAATAAATAAATAAATATATCGCTAGATTAAACAATACAGAACGCTCCATAACTTTTGAGAAGTGATTGATCTCAGTCAGAGGGCTCTTGAAGATACGATTTTATTGCGTATAGGATATCGATAGTTTCTCCGTTATTAGACGATCTTCTAACAGCCTAATAATTGAGTGATATAAGCTAATTACGACGACATTTACGGGTATTCACTCTTACGTTGGCTCATAGCTTTAATGGAATATATGTTTCGACAATATGTTATGTTTTTAAGGTGATCACCCACCCTCACTTCTAGAATTAAAAAAAATTATATAAAAAAAATTGAAAACAAAGTTTTATAAGCGATGCGGGAAACCACGACCTCTCGCGTTCCGTGCGAATGCTCTTCCAACTGAGCTAACCGTTCGTATGACGTATCGTCATAATATCTTGTAATCTCAGGTTGTGTCATCTACAGGATCTACTTTACTGTTGATAGCTTGCTCAACCCCAGTATTTGCATATTAGGAAATTGACTTGAGATGTCGCTCCTGTAAATCTGAACAAATTGTTATGTTTTTAAAGTGATAACCCTCACTTCTAGGATTGATACATAAATAAAATTTGAAAACAAAATCTTACGAACGATGCGCGACTTGAACGCGAGAGGTCGTGGGTTCGAGTTCGTTCATAAATTTTATTTCTATATATGTCTTGGTACATGTCACAATACTATAAAATACTCAACTTAGGCTCAACTCTTCCATCTTAAATATTGAATGCGGCCGTAAGTGATTGGTAGTCACAGCTTGCAATGTCTGACATATTGAGGTTGAACCGAATTTATTTCACGAGAAAATGTAATATAAAAGTTATATAAAAGCAATAAATACGCTATTTCATAATACTTCGCAACTTATATTTGAAAATGATTGCTTCGGTTTGAAGTTGATTTTAGAGTTCCCCAGATGAGAATATAAGTATTTTATCGGTTTCAGCTTTATTTAAAGTTTAATAGCTTATCTTAGCCGAAATCTACTAGATTATATTGATACATACAAAGCTACACAGGTATATTTTCGATAATAAAATAATAGTATATTATCCAAATTCTTTCATTATTTAAAAGTTACAATATTATTTATATGAAAAAATATGCTGCATGTTGTATGAATACAAATATAATACAGTAGTTGCAAGACATACTGCATTATTTTTAAAGTGAAACTTTTATTACATCGTCTCAAAGTTTTTCGTCTGTGTGTTGCATGTCGCGTGACGGTCGGGTGGCGCCTATAGTTCGCAGCAGCTGACCGTGCAGTGTCTATTGGTTTAAGGTGAAGAGTAAGCAGAAAACACACAAACATGGTGTTTTTAGACAAGTTTTGTGGTGAAAGTGTAGCATTTGGAGCTATGAACACTACTTAATCCTGTTACACATATCCTTAAGGTTTATTTGTAGGTTGCTAATGCTTGCTGTTGGTTATAGTTAACACTGCCGAGCCTTCTTGAACTACCACATTTCTTTGAAGTTAAACAAGTTTTTTGGCATGGCGTGACGCATTTTTTTGGTACTTCTCTCAGAAAAGTTATTCTTACAGCTTGTACTTTTTGTGTAGGTTCATTTATTCAGATTAGTAGTGAATAACGAGGATTGTAAGCATATAAACTGTTTTCCACCCAAGAATTTTGAAAGTATTGGCTTTCTTACATAGATGGCGGGCCGGCAGCCGTGAGCTCATATCGCTCAAGGTCGCTGGCATTTAGTGTCGCTTTAAGTGAGTTTTGAAAGCACTAACTCGTAACCGTTTTTCTTCTACTTTCATGAAAGCTTGCGATAATATTTTACGGTTTAACCCCACTGTTTATATACTTACCCAAATAACTGTGCAATTGAGACATATTTACCTTTAAATGCATGTGACGAGCGCAGTTGTTTCGCGGCTCAGAATTTTTGGGTTTTTCAATAATCTTGAGCGGCACTGCATGGTAATGGGCAGGGCATATCAATTACCATCAGCTGAACGTCCTGCTAGTCTCGTCCCTTATTTCCATAAAAAAACCTGTATATCGAAATTTCTGTTCTTGATACTTATGTGAGGAACCCTTATCACAATGATTTTCATTTTTTTTCGTGCCAACAAGGAAAAGTTCGTCAAGACATTACATTTAAATGAATGATGGCAAACGAAAGCAAAATTTCGTTTCAATTAATATAATAATCAAGACAATTTTATATTGATGACATTGTTGGTCACTTTTGAATATTCTTAATGTACCAAATCAAAGATCATCCGGATAACCCGATATCAGTTCGTTTGAGTTAACGAGTGCGTGTTCAGTTTGAGATTCCCACCTTTGATGTTTTAACCTGAAGAAACAATCATCTCCGGGTAAATATAATTTCGTTTATTGAAACGAAGAATTAACTCGTAGACTCACAGTCTCCACAAATTGAACCCAAAAGCATTGTAACATAATATTATCCTTCTGACCTAATACTACAGTAAGCTAACTTATTTCTAGATTCTTTGGTTGTTTCTTAATTCATTTGACAATAAAACAATAGACGAGGGCCAACCACAAATTTTTTTGGCGAGTGTTTAGTGTGTAAAGCACTTTTTCATTACTCATACTCGGAAAGTAATGTTGTTTTAATCTGATTATTGAGTGGAAAATGCTTCCCTCCATAGAGAGGGAAAAACTCATAGAAATAACTTCCCACCCAAAGGCCGGAGTAAACTTTGAAAATAGAACTGCTGTCAGCTATGAAGAGTTTTATGTAAAAAAAAACTAATCAAAAGAAATGCCATGTGACTTTCTAAACAGCCAGTGTGAACTTAGCGCAAACTTCTTTGAGCGGAATAAGCCGCAAAAATTACGCAGTAAGTTCCATATTTGAAATTTAAATAGTCGACATAAATTGGCGGGATACTAATCTGTGCTCAGATAAGCAACTAGTTTTATTTTCCTCATATTCGAAATGTAAAGTAGAGTGTTTAACTCGGGTAAAAGTATCAATTCCTTCTCGGACTATAGCCGACCTCGCTGCGCTCGGGCGTCTAAATACCTCGGGAATTGATTCTTTCGACCCTCGGTTAACAATTTACTATAACAATTATCGATACCAGGCTAGCGAAACTCTCTAAGAAAAAAAACTATTCACTCGATTGTATGAAACGTACAGTCATTGACAGTTTGATAGATGACGGCTATAATCTTGTAAAAAACGGAGATAGCCAAAATACACTACGTTTTAAGCAACTGTTCGCTTTCAAACTTAGCCGGATTATACTTCGTGGCCAATAGCGATACTGTAATTACTACTATTTCAGACTTACGACAAATTTTTACTCAGGCAGTCTCATCTCTTATTTCGATACGATGAAAGCGAATAATCTCCTTAGTTAATTTTTGTGAGATTACTAATTATGTTTAAGTTATTATATAATATTATATTAACATAACATGTTATTTTATTTGCTCAGAGGTGTTTTTTGTAAAGGAGTTTAAACTAGCACAATATGACGAACCATCGACAAAATTGATTCAAACCCACTTTGCTAATAATTCTTTTAATTTTATAAAAGCAGTTAGGTTTAAATTTGCACGTAAAAGATACAAACATTTGGTTGACTGTCAGTTTTTAATAAAATGATAATAGTTACTTAATTTAAATTTGTTACCAAAATTTATGAACAATGTTCGACAAGAACTCGCGACCTCTTGGGTTAAGTCCGAGTTGAACAAGATATACAAAGATTTACGAACCATACGTCACTGGAACGGTTGGCTCGTTCATAAATTTTGGTTACAAATTTAATTTAATTAATCTCAAAAGTGAGGGATATCACTTTAAAAATAACAAATTGTTTAGAGCAGTTAGATACTTAGGAAATGTATGTTCAAGCGAATTTCGACCTACTTGTTTATTATGACTGTAGGAAAATAATATTAAGTTGGGTCACGATTTAATTAGATCACCTGACTATATCTTATAACCGTGGCCCATTCTCTCTTGTAACACAAGGACGTTGCCTACCTGATGTGTTGATTATTACATAATATTATTAATTTTAAAACCGAAATCACATTGGTACATGGTGGGCGAGGATCGAAACGATCTTCCACGTACTACAAAGCTGTGGAATGAGCTTCCTTGTGCGGTGTTTCCGGGACGATACGACATGGGTACCTTCAAAAAAGCGCGTACACCTTCCTTAAACGCTCCTGTGATTCCTCTGGTGTTGCAAGAGATTGTGATAAGATAAGATAAGAGATCACTTAACAACAGGTGACCCATACGCCCGTTTGTCCTCCTATTCCATAAAAAAAAACGTCACCGTGGTGAGAGTCAATGAGTCTAAGTTCAACCAATAGCCACCGACGCGTTTTGGGGTTCCATATCCAAATGATAAAAAACGGAACCCTTATAGATTCGTTATGTCTGTCTGTCCGTGTATGTCACAGCCACTTTTTTCCAAAACTATATGAACTTTATCGTTGAAACTTGGTAAGTAGACGTATTCTGTAAACCGCATTAAAATTAAACTACTAAAATAAAACTAAATTTTTTTTTTTTATCATCAAACCCAATATCTATGGATAGGTCTTCAAAACTGTATTTTTTTCTAAACTGAATAGTTTGCGCGAGAGACACTTCCAAAATTGTAAAATGTGTGTCCGACCCCTCTAACTTCTAAAATAAGCGAATTATAATAGATAAGAAAAGAAAAAGAAAAGTCCAAGACACATGTGTTCTAAAATGCATTATAAAATAATATGTATGTGTGTGTGTGTGCAAGTCAAACATGGTAGAAGTGAAACTTCTGAAAAGTTACTGATTAAAAATACTCATAAAAAAGTAATGAAAAAATAAACAGTGGCTTCATGTAAAGCTTACATAATTGTAAACTGTATATTTATAAATACATAAAAAATTATTGGGATTATTGAAAATTATTCAAATTAGATCAATTTCCATATTTTTCAATGAGTATTTTTAATCAGGGGTAGGCTTCGAGAGATTGAGATGGATATAGAGTATCAGGATAAATGTAAGGTTTACTATTTTTCACCAAGCTTAAAAAATATTTAATATTTTAATGTAAACAATTATTATTATTACATTTATTACAAATTTTGCAGCTTTACCTTACTGTTACTTAAACTTCATATATTATTACACCTCCATCTCGTGAGCTAACTAATTTGTGGTACTCAAACTTACTAATCACAGTTAACAAGTCGATGCAATCCATGAATTTTAAATGATGACAGAGATCTCACCACATAAACAGCTATATATCCGACTATTTGCTATATATATTCACAGGCTTGGTTATGATGTAGTAAACGAGACATTGTGACTCCATTTTCTTCTAAGTTATCTATAAGAAAACCGTCTCTTTCATTCTCATTTGCATCATCGATCCGTGAAGATGGAGAAGTTGTATAAATATTGTGCAGTGAAGAAGATCACATCAAAATACTTTTCTAGTGTTTCGTGTTCGTGTTCGTTAGCACACATTTTCCTGATTTCAACGATTTTAGTTCCATGGGGCACAACAATTTTGCGAAAGATGCCTTTAATTGTTTGGCTTCATTTAGCGCGGCGGCCATCTTGGATTTAAAAAATGATCGGAAATTCGTCCTGTGCATCCCCGAGAACCTCGGATACGATATCCATATTGTAGAAATCATAATTTTGTTTCAACTAAAACAGTTTCACTTCAAAAATGTTTTTAAATGTACATTGTGTCTTGATTGTAACCAGTATGCCAAGTCCAAATAAAAGGCATAAAAGGCATTTATTTTCTCAAAATTGATTCCTTTAGAATTCTTTTTGTCATTTCTTATAACTACTAGATACTACTACCGCTTCGGAAACTAATGTAGCTCTGAGAGAGAAGAAGCGGTGCAAGAAACTCTCCCAGCATTCTTTTATTGCGCTCTTTTCAATAAAAATATACAATATTGTACAGTCATTTCTATCGCTATAAAATAATCATAATCTAGTCCCAGGCTGTCCAATAATTTAGATATTCAGCAGTGGAGTAATAGGATTTACGACAGAGCCATTTTTTTTATAAAATATTTAAATTTATTTATAGATAATGCCTGAATAGTGGCTGGGACTTTATTATAGAAGTGTATACATGTACCCTTAAAGCTATTATGTATCTTATGAAGCCTACTAGAATTAGTTACAAGCAATCCCTTATTTCTAGTGTTATAACAATGAAAATCACTATTAAGAGCAAAAAGGTGACGATTTTTGTGAACGTATATTAAATTTTCATAAATGTACTGACAATGAACAGTCATAATATTTATTTCTTTAAATTTTTCTTTGAGAGACTGTCTATAACCAAGCTGATATATAGCACGAACAGCTCTCATTTAATTAATTAATCTTAGCGACGTTGCCAAACCTACACTTATAAATTAATCAAAGGACATAATAATCAAAGAAAGTAAGATAGCGACATATTTTTCATTGATACGTAGGTTAGTGAAATCATTCATAATTTGAAGCTCTTAGTAGTGACATTGATATTTGATAATTATTTTGTGTGAAATATAACAAACGCAAAAAAACAATTACAAAATCATACATCATTCGATTCTAATAAACGGTCTCGTTAATACCTTAATGTTATTGGAATTCAACATAAACACGTTGTTTTTAGCTCATCAAACAAAGGTCTAGTTCATAACAAATGTGACAGACAATCATTCAATGATACGCACACAGCTAACCGATATCATAATGCAGATAAGATATTACGACTCGCATGTTGAAGTATTGGCTGAATCTTACAGAGCCGGATACTTATTACTTTTTAAGAATTCAAGCAAACGGAATGAATTCGAATATTTTTAAATCTTCTACGGATTTATTTAATATGACGAAAGCAATAAGTCATCGGTTTTTAAAATATATTATTTTGATTTCTGCCGGGAAATTAAAGGAGCTAAATATCAAGTACAGACTCCTTTAGGATTTATTCGTTGTCTATCTGTCTGTATGCGCGTCTGTCGATACTTTGTGCGTATTTATTTAAATTTGTTTTTGTTAATTTTTGTTGTCGACAGTAACGTTATCTTTTAGTTGTTTTTTTTTTTGGATTAATAGTTATAAGTGTGTTCTGGTGCCTAGGCAGCATTTGAGATGGAGAATATTAAGAGAATTCATAGGGGAGAGAGATAAATGAATGTATTTATTATTATAACGAAGTATGCAGATTAGTATTTTTATATTATTTTGGTTCAGACAGGTATCAAAATCGACAAAGCTCCTGTTTGGGTGCTGTAATGGTTATTAAGACATTGGGTGTTTTAATGTTGGCAAAGCTAACTGTTTTAGAATAGTATTTTCTTTGACTAACGCGAGTTTTACACATTTAAATAAAACACTTTTAAAGAATTAAAACGCGTGTAATTGTAACGGTTTTACATTAGATGTTTGCGTAAAAGTTACATTTTTATTTTAGTTAACCCGACGTTTCAAGACCTTTCCAGGTCTAGTTTTCAGGGGGACTACTACTGTTTTAGAATCTTTAATAGAGGATTTAAAGCATGGGTGTAGATAAATGATTTTACGTGGCGATCATTCAACACTATACTAATGCTAATACGTATTCACGCACACCATTGCTGCGCAAGTCCCTAGATATCCGGAATGGTTCAAGTGTTAGTATCAATGTAATGTGTATATATAAATATATTGTCGACAATCGTTTCGCAAGTAATAAGCAAATATATATTTCTATTATCTTCTTATTTAGATTTCTTTAAATACTCATCTTTCTTGTAACTATAAGCATACTTGTACTAGTTTTATATATAAATGTGTGTCCCTAGCACATCAGATAACGTAGTAGCTCAAATCTCAGGTGGCACAAACATATTATAATGTTAATGAACATATGATGCTTGTCCATTCCACTCGATTGTATGAAACGTGCAGTCGTTACTATATTCACAGATGAAGGCTATAATCTTGTTAAAAAATGGAAATAGGCGAAATCCACTACGTTAAAAGCAACTGTTCGTTTTCAAACTTAGCCGGATTATACTTCGTCGCCATATTTTAATTACTATTTCAAACTTATGTCAAATCACACTGCAAGTTTCATACTAAACTCAATTCTTACTAAGACAGTCCCGTCTTTTATTGTGTAGTATTTACATCCTCTTTGATTGCTTATACGATCCTCGCCCGCCACGTACCAATTGTATTTTCGGTTTTCCAATTCTTATTATGTATTCGGAAGGTTGGCAACACTATTGTTATTCCTCTGGTATTACAGGAGAGTAAGGGCTGGGATCACTGACCTCTACTATATACCATTAGACTGGCGGCTGTCAAAGTGCTTTTGTGTCTGTTTGATATTCGCCATTTTGGCGCTGTTGGCCATGTAGCGAGAGTCTCCGGTACTAAAACTAGTGATGATAACCTCAGCAAACATCGATAGATACTGGGAAACTTACAAAAAAAATATGTAACTTATAACACGGTAAACGAAATTAATTCAAAATGCAAAAATACTTCAGAGCATTGAACGTTCCTTCGCAGCCATTTGCATTATACTTCAAAATTACTTCACTGGACGCTCGCGAGTGACGCTTCAAAAGATTTGCTGTCAAATATATGGAACAGCCTGTCCAGTGGTATTTACCCATACAGGTCAGTGACTGGGATTATCATACACTTATATATATATATATATATGACCCACACGCAGGGGCGTGCATTGGTTTTCTAGCAAGTTAGGCACTGTGAATACAAGTACCTACCTTAATAATAAAATATTTAGGTATTGAACACATAACGTGAAGAGGTCAGCGTTGTAATTTACTCTCGACATGTCAATTTAATGATTTTATCTACACCCATGCTTTAAATCATCTATTAAAGATTCTGAAACAGTTAGCTTATTGCCAACATTAAAACACCCAATGTTCTAATAACCATTACATCATCCAAACGAGTGTTGTAATGTTGTACTGAATTTCATAACAACACACCTATGTTTTTTTTTTCGATCCCTTCATGCGCAGAGTTTCAACAGACAGCTACATTCTTATTGCTCGATGCGTGGTATCTGTATGAATTTCAAAAAAAGAACATTTTCGTTTACTCGCGTTCCACACTACCAGAACGTCGCGCGCCGTTAAAAAACAGTAGTTTATTCGAATCCCAGCCAAGTTTCTTCGATATTTTTATTGTTTCGTTTACAAAAAATTTGCGATTCATTTTAAACGCTGCAAAAGAACATTATATTCGAGTAAATTTTAATTATTGCACTATACAAAATGTAAATTACTACTAAAATAAATAATTGTTTCATTAAAACTTAGTTTAATTGTATATAATCAGTAATGAATGATATTAGGTTACTACTAGGACTGGTGTTTTAATGTTAGCAGTAAGCTAACTGTTCCAGAATATTTTAGAGGATTCATATTCTGGGTGTAGATAAAGCCTTGTATGCAACTGATGATAATTAGGTATTAAAACACTCATGTGATACTATTATCACATTCGGCTTCGCCTCGTGTGATAATTCCACATTTGTGTTTTAATATTATTACACATTACACAACAGTTACATAAATAACTATTAAAAGTATGTAAGCTAAAACTTACTGGGTGTGCAATAGAAATTTGGTTACAGGATAACGAAAGTAAATTAACTTTATCACTAGTGCTATGTATTAATTTAAATTCTTATTAAAGTAGGCACTGCCTAAATGCCTATATGGAAGGCACGCCCCTGCCCACATGAGAGCTCAATAGTCACCTTCCATTAATAACAAATGGACGCATGCAACCAGTGTATCTTAGAAAAAAATACTGTATTTTTTTAATGAAAATAAGGGACGAGACGAGCAGGACGTTTAGCCGATGGTACGCCCTACCCATTACAATGCAGTGCCGCTCAGGATTCTCGAAAAACCCAAAAATTCTAAGCGGCACTACAATTGCGCTCTTCACCTTGAGACCTAAAATGTTAAGTCTCATTTGCCCAGTAATTTCAGTAGCTACGGCGCCCTTCAGACCGAAACACAGTAATTTTTACACATTACTGCTTTCGGCAGAAATGTACTGAGCAAGGGAGCCTCACACTGGTAATTACGTATTTAATAGTAACCAAATAATTATCTATCACACTAATGGACTCATAATAACAAAATATATTCGTCTTTTTCTACTTTCTATTGAATCATAAAAGAATCACATACCTACATTTTATATTTGGGATCTTATTTGTAAAGAAAACATGAGCAAATATGAGAACCTTTCACGAATGGGCTTTGTTTGGCAACATAATTGAAATGGTAAAGTAGAATGTGATGTAAATTTTCTGTTCTAGATATCTCGAGCTATATATCTGTCTACAAGGTATATATAGATAATTTCCTCTATAAAACGGTAGTGTGTTCCTCGTTATATGAAAACGTGATACGGGCTAGGTCTGTGTAACGTGTTTTTATGACCTCGTTATTAATAATTAATCACAATTCGTAACAAGTTTTTCCAAGTGTTTGACTAGCTTTACAATTTGATTAAGGTTTTTAATACAAAAATTGAATAAAATAATTTAATTTTGTAATAACACAATTGACACGTGCAAAAGTACGCGCAGTACAGAAATATGTATGTCGGAAACTCCGCGGGCAATAAAATCATATAATATGAAAACGCGTTATACAGATACCCCGTTATAGCCTATAGGCCAGATTAATGTTATTTGAATATAATTTGCCACCTAAGTGATCGTTATAATGTCTAAATCTAAATCTACTTCTAAACGACAAAATGTTTATCGTATAAATTTATTTTCATTGTATCCCGCTTAGCACCTTCGGGAGTTGGAGATGGCTGAAAACCAGCGCTGCATGAAATATTATTTCAAACAGCATAATCTGAGCCTACTCCCCTTTGTGTGGCATTTTCAGCATTTTATATTGATTTTGTATTAATTGTTAATGTAGTTGAAGGCGATAAATATTTTTATTATTATCACTTATAAATAGTCTAGACATAGTTTCTGTTACAACTCACAAATTTGTGTGATTTTTTTTAAGCAAGCTTTTATACGTCCGTTGGGGCGCGGGCTGTATGTATGTATCCGCTCGAAGTGACAGTTTTTAGCGTAACACGAGAGCATCAGATTTAGGAAAGTTACTTGATATATTAAATACTTACGGCCTTACAAATAAACCTGTTATAAAAATAAAGTTTCCCGACAGCCTTGCAAATATACGCGGCAAAAGTTATATGTCGAAATAAACCAATCGAGCAAAATGTCTTTTGGTAAACATTTTGCATATTTTTGCATTCTTGGTTTATTGTCAAGTATAACTTTATAACAAGTTTATTTGAAAGTAAAAATATATACATATATATATACTTAAATAATATATATATATATATATATATATATATATATATAAGTATATAGATTTCCAGCTGCCGCGCACAGTACTTTACAATGAATATTTCGAAAATTAGGTGTTTTTTTATAGAATATAGAATATGATATGTATATAATATAGAATATTTTAAAACCTATTAATCTATTTTTAAATTCCCAGAGTATGAAATACCTTTGTGTTATTCTTGTAGTCTTACCTGTTAAAGTAATTAATTATTATTAAGTAAATATTGCTAGGCCTTAGTCTAGCCGTGGACGTCTTCCGGCTAAATTGATGGTGATGATGAAATATTGGTATTCATGAAAATTATATTTTTTTGTCGTGTTAAAATTCATTACTTTAACATTCCTCCCGAGTTCGGTGGTTTGTTGCCGAGACGTAATTAATTAGTTAAGCTCTTTTATTACCTGAAATAATCAAACTTGCCTATAAGTTTCTTTTTATGGCAATAAATGAGTATGAAAAGATGATCCAAAATAATGTGTGGCGTCTTGTACATATACCCAAGCTTCCTTGTGCGATTGTACCCGGGACGATACGACATGGGTATATAAAAAGTCCAGCAACGCTCCTTTGAATCCTCTGGTGTTGCCCGTACGCTCGTTTATCCTCCTCTTCCATAAAAAAAGTTGCTGACAGAGTCCACAGATTTTCAATTGAGTAGTACAGATTAAAAAGCCGTACAAAAATAAAAAAAATCATTAGTTTAATTTGTCTGAGTTGCACCGAAAATAATTATCCAGAAGCAATAGATTTAAATAGGCTTTAACAGAATTGAAATGTGTTCGTACAGTTCACTAACTTAACTGAAAGAGATTGCGCTGCTCCGATAACTCATTCGTTAATTAAAAGCGGACTTAAATGAATATTATTCTGTTTTCCGTCTCGTGTCCTCATATTCTACTGAATACGATATTCAAATAGAAAATACATATTTACATCGTGGCAGTGACAACATGTTTTGTCCTTTGGTATATTGTTATGTTAGTGTGTTCTTATGTTTATATTAAAATAAAAAACATGTAAGGCATTTCATTCACAGAAAGCAGGAAAGACGCCAGGGTCTGATCAAATCACAAATGACTCAAATCTACTATACCCGCCAGAGTTCCTATATTAAAGGACCTATATAATGAAATTCTCGAGACTAAAAATATTCCTGATGAATGGAAAAAATCTACAATAATACTGCTACACAAACAAAGGAGACAAAAGTGACATAGGAAATTACTGTCCAATCTGTTTAATGTCGAATATTTAAAAAAATGCAAAAATGATATTATTTCGCATCTCCACTACATTCGGCGAAAATTAACCAAAAGAACAAGCTGGTTTCCGAAACAATTTTTCGACGATAGATCATATACATGTCCTTAGACAAATCTTGCAAAAATACAATGAATATAAGAAAAACTAATATTTAGGATTCGTAGATTACAACAAGGCCTTCGATTCCTTGGAACACAAGTATATTTGGGAAGCACTACATCATCAAGGAATAGAAGAAAAATATATAAATATTTTGAAGAACGTTTATTCCATAAGTACCGCAAATTATATTGGAAAAAACAGGAGAAGACTTCCCTATAGAGCGAGGAGTCCGACAATGAGACCTTATCTCACCCAAATTATTCTCAGTAATTTTGGAGATTATTTAAGGGGTTCAGATTGGAGTGAGAGTGGAATTAAATTAAATTGATTTGGGGATGATCTGGTTCTCTTCTCTGAGTGCCCACGAAAGTTAGAACAAATGTTGCGACAACTGGCAGATCGAAGTGCAAAAGCAGGACTATCCATGAACACCTGAAAAACAAAAAATCATGACGAACTCTTCAAAAACATATAAAATCACGTTAAATACCGAGTACGTCAAAGATTACATTTATCTAGGACAGTTAATCTCAGGAAGTAATACTTCGCGTAAGAAAATTAATAGGAGGATAGCCAATACGTGGAAGAGATATTGGTGCCTCAGTGAAGTTATGAAGGATAAGGGAATGCCAATAAAAGAGAAAAGAAAGGTTTCTGTACTTTCCCCGGGGCGTAAAAAGAATAGGGGAGCCCCAGGCCCATGGGTGTCGTAAGAGGCGACTAAGGGCTTTTTAGAAGTGGGAGAGTCACGCTGCCGTCTTATGACGTCAGCACAATCGGGCCAGACTCGTCCGGGTTAATTACCACACTCGCACAGAATACCGGCGTGAAGTATAGGCCTAGTGCCGCTATGTTTCGCATAGGTTAGTGTCGAGGACCGGAGGCTATTCCTTCCCCCCCTCCCCCAACAAAATATGAGAGCGGTCCGTAAAAAGATATTACCCCAGGAGGGTACCGGCTCTACCAGAGCCGGAGAATCCCTCCCCGAGCACTCTCGCTCGGGCTGCCCTTCGTATTCTGGGGTGGGCACAGAACCGCGCATGACCGAGGACAAACGAGGCAGTAACACCACGGCACCCCGCTCCACGCTCAACGTGGACTTTTGCAATATCAGGGGAATTCACTCCAATTTAAACGCCGTCCACCACCACCTTGAGACGGCGCAGCCGGCCTTGTGTTTCCTAACAGAGACGCAGATATCTCGACCTAGCGATACGTCATATTTAACGTACCCCGGGTACAAAATTGAGCACAACTTTTTGCCTCATGCCGGGGTATGTGTGTACGTTAGGGAGGATATCTGCTGTCGCCGTCTCGGCAATTTTGAGGGTAGGGACCTGTCTACTCTCTAGCTCCGCGTAGATTTAGACGACCGTGTCCGTGCGTGTGTCTACAGGTCCCATAGTGGTAACGCAGAAACCGATCATCTCATGGGCTGCGTTCAAGCGGCAATTGACGACGTGTTTGCACAGATCCCCTCCACTGAAATCGCAGTCTTGGGTGATTTCAACAGGCACAATGCCGAATGGCTTGGATCACGTACCACAGACTACGCAGGGCGATCTGTCCATAATTTTGCATTGGCGTATGTTCTGTCCCAATTGGTTGAGTCACCAACGCGGCTCCCAGATGTGGATAGCCACATGCCGTCTTTATTAGATCTTCTGCTGACTACACATCCCGATGGTTACCAGGTCTTTGTCGACGCCCCTCTCGGAACGTCCGACCATTGCCTGGTCAGTAGTGTAGTGCCTATCCGACGCCAACGTCGCAGACCACCAGCGACCCGCGGCGTTTGGCACTACAAGTCAGCAGATTGGGATAGGATGCGTTCCTTTTTTGCATCCTACCCTTGGGGCAAGCTTTGTTTCCCTTCGGATGATCCTAGTGCCTGCGCCATTGCAGTAGCCGATGTGATACTGCAGGGCATGGATATTTTTATACCAAGCTCTGTAGTACCGATCGGTGGCAGATCACAGCCCTGGTTCGATGCGTCAGTTAAAGCAGCATCTGACTGCAAAAAACAGGCGTATCGAACTTGGGTTGCGGCGCTGGGCACAAAGGATACGAACTGCAAAGTTCTTAAGAGGAAATATAACCGTGCCTATAAAGCGGCAAATCGCCCGTGTGAAGTCTAAGCACGTCGTCAAAATCGGCAGTTACTCGACCGGAACACGCAAGTTCTGGTCGTTGTCGAAAGCTGCTCTTATTAACTTCAACCAGCCGTCCATGCCGCCGTTGCACATGAGGAATGACACCCTGGCCCATACGGCAAAAGAGCCTCCAACTCGACTCTTGACGACAACGGAAAAACATCGCCGACCATCCCGCGGTGTCAGAGCTCCATGCCTGAAGTACAGTTCAGACAGACAACTGTTAGGCGAGCTCTGTTTTCGTTGGACGTCAGGAAGTCGAGCGGGCCGGATGGCATTTCTCCAATCGTGCTTAGAACGTGTGCCCCTGAGTTGACGCCGGTGCTAACGCGTTTATTCCGGCACTCTTATTCCAAAGGCGTAGTCCCTGACTCATGGAAGTCAACCCTTGTCCATCCGATCCAAAAAAAGGAGACAGTTCGGATGCGGTGAACTACAGGCCTATTGCTATCACCTCCCTGCTCTCCAAAATCATGGAGAGCATAATTAGCCTCCAGCTTTTAGTATACCTAGAGGGTCACCAGTTGATCAACGACCGACAGTACGGCTTTCGCCATGGACGGTCGGCAGGTGATCTTCTGGTATACCTAACACATAGATGGGCGGCGGCTATTGAAAGCAAGGGGCAAGGCCTGGCAGTTAGCCTGGATATAGCGAAGGCCTTTGATCGTGTATGGCACAAGGCGCTCCTCTCAAAACTTCCATCATGTGGGCTTCCCGAGAGCTTGTGCAAATAGACCTCCAGCTTCCACACTGGGCGTAGCATACAGGTCGTTGTCGACGGATATTGCTCGAACCCGAAGCCCGTGAATGCCCCAAGGCTGTGTGCTATCTCCTACGCTGTTTCTTCTGCATATCAATGATATGTTGGACACCTCCAACATGCATTGCTATGCAGATGACAGCACTGGTGATGCCGTAAACATGGGCCATGCAGGTCTCTCTCGGGAAATTGTCGACCAGTGCCGGGAGAAACTTGTGTCTTCTATCGAGTCCTCTCTCGAGAAGGTCGCGGAATGGGGTAAATTGAACCTTGTCCAATGACACCCCCAGAAGACTCAAGTTTGCGCGTTTACCACTAAAAAAAAACCCCATTTGTCGTACCGCTCTTCGAGAACACTTCTCTTAAAGCCGCGCCTAGTATCGGAATACTGGGTCTCGAAATCTCGAGTGATTGCCAATTCCGTGGCCATCTGGAGGGCAAAGCCAAATTGGCTTCGAAGAAGCTCGGCGTTATCAATAGAGCACGTCAACACTTCGAGCCGGCCCACATTCTAGCGCTCTACAAAGCGCAGGTCCGGCCACACATGGAGTATTGCTGTCATCTCTGGTCTGGTGCACCCCAGTATCTACTCGATCCAATTGACCGCGTGCAACGCAGAGCAGCTCGAATTGTCGGGGACCCAGTGCTCTGTGAACGGCTGGATCATTTGGCATTGCGTAGAGACGTCGCTTCATTGTGTGTCTTCTACCGCATTTATCACGGGGAGTGTTCCGAGGAGCTGTTTACCTGATTCCTGCCGCCGAATTTCACCTTCGCACGACACGCCACAAGTTAGGATATCATCCCCACCATCTGGATGTATGGCGGTCCTCCACAGTGCGGTTTTCAAGAAGCTTTCTCCCTCGTACTACAAAGCTGTGGAATGAGCATCCTTGTGCGGTGTTTCCGGGACGATACGACATGGGTACCTTCAAAAAAAGCGCGTACACCTTCCTTAAAGGCCGGCAACGCTCTTGTGATTCCTCTGGTGTTGCAAGAGAATGTGGGCGGCGGTGATCACTTAACACCAGGTAACCCGTACGCTCGTTTGTCCTCCTATTCCATAAAAAAAAAGGTTTATAATATGTATATCTTACCTTGCTTGACCTATCATTGGTTGTCAGACATCGGCCCTAACCAAACAATTATCAAATAAAATAATTCAAATAATATTGCGTAGAGACGCAACACACGCTCGAGATCGCATTTAACACGGGGAGTGTTTTGAAGAGCTGTTTCTCCTAATTCCGGCCGCCGAATTCCACCTTTGCACGACACGCCACAAATAAGGATATCATCCCCACCATTTGGATGTGTGGTGGTCCTCCACATTGTGCTCTTCAAGGAACTTTCTTCCACGTACTACAAAGCTGTGGAATGAGCTTCCTTGTACGGTGTTTCCAGGACAATACGACATGGGTTTCATCAAATAAAGCGCGTACACCTTCCTAAATGGCCGAAAACGCTCCTGTGAGTCCTCTGGTGTTGCAAGAGATCGCGGTGTTCACTTAACACCAGATGACCCGTACGCTCGTTTTTCCTCCTTTTTCCATAAAAGAAATAATGTTCTTATGAATTTGTCAATAATATTTTATAAAATTAAGAATTATTTTGTTAAATATGCTCCCTTTGTTGTTTCACAGCAGATCTGTCAAACCGTGCGTCAGTAAATTCTCTCATTGAAAATATGTCCAATAAACAAATATTGGAGATAAAAAAAATTATAGGTTCTAAATCGAAATACAAACTATCCTATCTCTCAAGTTGGACTAAACTGCACTCCATGAAGTAATCCCCATTTAAATCCTTTCATTAGCTTAGGAGTTCAATGGTAACAAACATCAGGATTTATATATTTCAAGATGTATAACAACAGTTTCCTCGTAAAACCTTGTTTCAGAGCTGTTCATTAAACGACTCCCTACAAATACTTGCTGGATAGAAGTTAAACTTTATTCTAAGTAAATTTATTGAAGTAGGCGTTACTTTGCGGAACACCACAATTATACAAATGATTTGAGTTTTCTTTAGCGTTAATTCCGCCAATATTTGTCTTTAAACAATTCGACACGTGTCTCGCCTCTACACGAGGCAACCTCAGGACGTGTTGTCTCGCCAAAATCTGGCACGAGACTGAATCAAATGAGTTTTTTTTTTTTTTTGCGCCCAAGCAAGGGAATGGGCTACCCTCCGGGATAACGACGGGAGGGAGGTGGTGAATGCTCATGCATACCAACGCAGCCTAAGTCTGCGTTGGTTATGTGGGACTCACGTGAAAACCTAGGTGCCTACCCACTAAACACCACCTGCAGTTGGCTTTGGGCAGGTGCCCTCTAAGCCTACATCGAAGGCGACCTTCTTATGGGGAGAGAGAGGCGCAAGCGGCACTCCCTATGGAGTTTCCGCTGGGATATTGCACAGAGGGTGCTATCTTATTGGGACTAGTCACATCAGAAGGATGATCACAAAATAGAGTTGAATCTAAATGCGTCTGATTGTCCCCGGATGCCAAAAGGCGTTCCAGGTCAGACGAGAGTTTGTTAGGGGGATCGGAGAGGGCGTGTCTGGGCCTCCTGACTTGATAACGTGAAGGAGGGGAGGCGGTATAATCCGCTGCCTCCTTAATCAGGGGATTCGGGTGATTGTCTGAGGACTTAAAGAAAGTTTCAGACAAGCACTTAAGGTGTTGTTGGATGGTGGGGAGCTCTAAGTCCCGGTGAAGGTCTGCGTTTCTAACACACCAGTGGGCATTGACAGCCTTACGGCAGAAAATGGATTGAACTGTTTGGAGTTTGTCTATAATATTGGGTTTCGCATGAGCGAAAACTGGAGCGGCGTAAGTCATAACCGGTCGAATGCAAACCTTGAAGAGTGTTCGCTTGTTCCTAAAAGACATTTTACTGTGCCTATCTAACATACTGTTTAGGCGGTACAGATAGAAGCGGGCGGTTCCGGTCACCTTCTTGACGTGAGGCCTGAAGGTGAGTTGGGAGTCGAGGGTCACACCCAAGTACTTGGTTGTGGACCTGAAGGAGATAGGGGAGCCTAATAGTTGAATGGGTCGATCCCGGCAGAAGCGTCTGCGCTTAAAATCAAAACGGACTGCGGAGCTTTTATCCGGGTTGACCTCAATACGCCATTTCCTAAACCAGTCACCTAGCTCATTAACTGAGCGTTGGAGCCTGGAGAGGACTGAAGCTTTCTGTTTGGACTGGACGTAGAGAGCGGTATCGTCAGCGAAAAGAGAGAGTTGGACTCCATTTCTAGGGATGGGAATATCGTTGGTATACGATATGTATAGAAGTGGTGAGAGCACTGAGCCCTGTGGTACCCCAGCCGTGAGCAGGCGAGGGGAGGAGAGGACACCTTCGTGTCTGAAACGAAAGGTACGTTTGTGAAGATAAGAAGCTACTATGCGGACTAATCGGGATGGGAGGCCTAGAGCGTGGAGTTTATATATTAGGCCTTCGTGCCAGACTTTGTCAAAAGCCTTGGCGACGTCGAAGAAGACAGCGATTGTCTTCTTACGTTTGGGATAGAACCCGCTGTAGATGTACTCTACAATGCGGTGGACTTGCTGAGGACAAGAGTGTTTAGCACGAAAGCCGAATTGTTGATTTATTATTAAGGGAGGGCCGTCCGTTGGAAAGAGATGCTTTCTCATACGGAACAGAATAACCCGTTCAAAGACTTTCCCCATAGCCTTGAGGAGGCTGATGGGGCGATGGTTGGAGGGGATATTGAGGGGTTTTCCTGATTTAGGGGAATCAAATGAGCCGGGAGCCGCTCTTTTATACCCTCGTCCCATGAAATGACGCGCTGTGATTGGTCGGCTGTTGTGACGTATTACCCCCGGAAGAGATACGTAGCAAAGGCGATGAGACTAAATTTGTTTGTTCATTCAACAATGTAAAGAAAACTAAAATCATTTGTATGTTTATTCTAAGTATAAAACAAAAATATGCATATTTACAACAACACAAAATTTATTTGTGTGTGTCTATTAATAAAATAAGTGTAGGACACAAAGAGATGCTTATCTTAATGCAAACACATCATTCCACTACGCTTCCCTTGCCTTGATGGAACGATAGAATTAACGAGGGCATGGACGTAGAAAAAGAGGAAATTGCTGTATATAACATGTTTACTAATAACCTTCTTATGTTCAAAGATCTGACTACAAACTGAAAGTGAGGAACAAAACGTTAGAAATCTATCTAATAAATAAAATGCTCGTGTGAAACGGCTGTACCGATTCGAATGAAATTTCGTGTGCATATCGGGTATGTTTGAGAATCGACCAAAATTTATTTTTCATTCTCCTAAATGATAAGGGTGACATACATAGGCTGCACTAAAAGTATCGGGAATGAAATATTTCCACTGTTCCTGTAATATTAAAATCTTTTTAATTGAAAACTCCTTGGTTTTAAAAATCGAATACCATTTATTCATTTTAAAAAAAGATCCAAGTCCGTCAAGTCGTCCAAAAACTGCACTCACCAAAGAAAGCGTCGATGCTGTGCGTTAGCTGATTGAGGAAGATCGACATGTGACATACCGCGAAATTTAGGTAACTTTAGACATTGGCATGAGTCAAATACAAATAATCTTGCATGAACAATTAGGTGTAAAAAAGTTGTTTTCCCGATGGATACCCCATTTGCTCTGTGAAGAGCAAAAAGCGGCTCGCGTTTTTTGGTGCGTCAGAACTCTCGAAAGATTCCACGCAGGATCCTCAAATGCTGTATACAACATTGTATCAGGTGACGAATCCTGGATATACGTGTACGAACCCGAAACAAAAAACCAGTCACGAGTTTGGGTGTTCGAAAATGAGTCAACAAAAATTGTTCGTTCACGGAGTGTTGTATATAAATGGTGGCCACGTTTGTCTGTGTGTTGTATGTTGCGACTATTCCTATTGAGGGACAAAGAACGGTTAATGCAGAATGGTATGCTAGCATTTGTTTGCCACAGGTCGTTTCTGAACTCCGTAAAGAGAGCTGCAACCGCCGCATCATCCTCCATCACGACAATGCGAGTTCTCACACCGCGCACAGATCAAAAGAGTTTTGGAGCAAGAAAACATAGAATTATCAGACCATCCGCCGTACAGCCCCGACAGGCTCTAATGATTTCTATACTTTCCCTAAAATAAAGAATATATTGCGTGGTCAGAGATTTTCATCACCTGAAGAAGCTGTGGACGGCTACAATACGGCCATTTTGGAGACCCCAACTTCCGAATGGAATGGTTGCTTCAATGATTGGTTCCATCGTATGGAAAAATGTGTCAAATTTCGCGGAGAATACTTCGAAAAGCAATAAATACATTTTTAAATAGTAATGTTGTGTGACTTCGTTGATTCCCGAAATTTTCAGTGCAGCCATCGTATAAGAATTTTTTTTGTGACAATTTTTTTTATGATGATTTAGACTTAAAAAATACACACAATTTAATTTTCTATGATCAACCCGCTGATTTTTAATCGCGATTTTTATATTAATCTGAAAACGTATTGTAATGTAGGTAAAAATTTCTTCAAAAAGTGTTTTATTTATATAGCATTAATATTAAAGAAAATGACTGTTTTTCAATAAAACATATTTACGCACGCTTGACTTGGGGAGTAAGCTCGTGCGGTGCATGCGTGACGAGAGCGTTACGAGCGAACGCTAGCGAACGGTGATTTCTTGATTATTTCGTAATTTCATTTCGTTCTTGAACAATTTTATAAAATAATATTTTGTTTTACTTCAGTCGCGTGGACTAAAAAACAGTTTTTTTTTTTAGAAACAGTGCCATGGCGACCAACAAGTTGACCTTATTGTAAAGTGATATGCCCTGTCCATTACAATGTAGAACAAACTCGGATTATTAAAAAACCCAATATTCTGAGCGGCATCGCAATTGTAAAGTAATTTTAATAGCCACGATGCCTTTCATAAAAAGGCATAAAAGGCATTAATTTTTGTTAGAATTCTTTTTGATGTCATTTCTAATAACTACAGATACTACTATCGCTTCGGAAACAAATGGCACTCTGAGAGAGAAGAAGCGGTGCAAGAAACTCCCACTGAAACATGCATTTAATTATTGAAGCATGCAGGGCAAGCCTGTCAGCCATTAAGTTATCATAGCGACATCCCATTCTGCACGGACGCACGCCAAGAAAGGGAAGATATGAGTAGGATAGCCAATAGATTTCTTTATGACATGACAGTGAGGGAAGAGACGAGCAGAACGTTCAGCTGGTGGTGATTGATATGATACGGTGATTACAGTGCAGGTCCGCTATGGAGATTGCCGGATTCTTGAGAAACCCAAAATTCTGAGCGGCACTACAAATGCGCTCGTCACCTTGAGACATAAGATGCCCGTCTTATAAGATAAGTCTCGTTTGCCCGGTAATTTCACTAGCTACGGCGCTCTTCAGACCTAAACACAATAATGCTCACACATTACTGCTTCACAGCAGAAATAGGCGCCGTTGTGGTACCCATAACCTAGCCAGCATCCTGTGCAAAGGGGCATGCCATTGGTAAATATTACGCGCCGAGCGAAGTTTGTGTAACAGTTTTTGGTATACTTGTAAAAATAAGACATAAATTCTACGTCATTGCCTTTTTATAACAAAACACTCGTTCTCTTTTTATATTATACGATACTCAGTCAACACGTACCAAGTAAAAACGAATCCAATTTATATCTTCATGTTCTTATTTGGTCTCAAGTCGATATTCATTACTCTTTGAAGTAGTCAAAGCCCGAACGATTTGTAAGGGATAGATAATAACTTATGGTTGTATTAACTGACCGAGAGTTTTGAAGACGATAATATTATCTCGGTTTATTATTTAATTGGATAACCATTGGAATTGCGACGTAACATTGTCATATTCTCGACTACTTGACGTCAGAAGATAGTCGTTAGTATTCAACATTGACGTGTAATTAACAGCTAGTCTCACAATCAAGCAAAACTCTTTTTGTTCTCGTTTTCCTTTAGATGTGTTTCGACCGCGCTTTGAATACAACGCCACGCAATGAGAAAGTGTTCAGTGAAAAACTATCCAAATAAAATCATATCCAAACTTAAATAGGGAGGAGCGTTGTAATTAAGGTAAGTGCCCCTTTATACTAACAAAGTTGTGTAACTTACTTGACGTTGTTAATAATTTTGCTAAATAATTACATTTCAATTGCTAAAACAAAAGTTCTAATGAACATTTTCAATAGACTTTGAACATTACTGCCAAGATATAAGGTGTTAATTTTAATGAACGCTTTAATGTTATATGTGTTAATGTACACGTAGATACAACGCCGCTCAGATATTTTTTAACGATATTTTAATGATTGACAGTTCAGTTGTTTATGGTACGTCAATGATTTTGAAACAATTGTTTTGATTGGTGAATTTTGAAGGTTCTGGACTTGATCTAGCTATGACATCACTAAGATGACAGCCTGTCCCTACATTAAAGTGTGAGGGTTATATTATTAATATACATTGCTGCATTGCTATTTGTAAATATTAAAAATACCCGCAAATTCCTTAACGTTGACACTACATTCATAGTTGAAAGCATTTTTAATTTAATAAATGTAAATTGTATGTTGCAAAGAGTAAACCAAACGGAAAATTTTCTGAAAGTTTTGAATCAGGGAGCGCTGCAGCGTCGAACAAATTGACATAGTCAAGTGAAGTGGCCCAGCGATGTAAATTTGTAAGATATGGCCAAAAGGAAATAGAGTGATAGTGGCCAATATTGAATACTGTATTAATGTTGGAATCTAAAACATTCATAAACTTTGTGACAAATATTATGTTTCATATAATTTTATAATAATACTCAATTTATAATTTGTATAACGTCTAACCACAATAATCTACTGTTAAAAGGTCCTTATTTTGTTTTTGATTTATATAACTATAAATCTGCTAATTTGGAGAATTTTATTACGCATAAATATTGATACTAAAAGAAGTCAACTCAAAGTCAAAAATATTTTGATTTTATATTAAATATTTTGATACATGTTTTTTTTTAAATAGTAATGTTTTTGGAATAAATATGACATACTCTTTGCAGATAATCTGGTACTAAGTAATTACCGCCGCCCAGGATCACTTGAAATAATGTAGAAAATAGAATTCTATTGACAAAGTGTATTTTAAAAATATTTACGATTTCATCATATTAATAATTAATATACAACACCGTTTCTAACGCGACATAAATATGTATATTATTAGCAAAACGGCAAATTAAATTTATGTTTCTGTTGGTCTATTTTGATTTTATTTTGGTCATTGGTAGGATTCAAAAACTATTTTAAAATAAGCTACACACATAAGTGGTTTAGGAACTAGTTATTTTCGTATTATGAGTCTCATGGATATTTACTATATGGGCTAACAAGTCTTTCAAACTCGAAAAAACATTTTATAACATGTTTTTCGTTCATTAGTAATTTTATATTTTCACCGAGGTCGTTGATTCGAAGTCGGTCACTTCTCAAACTTTAGCATTTTATATGAAATTTCAAGTTACACTTTTTATAAAATCAAGATATTTAAATTTGAATATTTTTATTCCAAATAGAATTTAAAATAACTTATTGATCGTGAAAACCTAATACTACCTGAAATGTAAGCCACAGATCTGAGTAGAAGGAGTGGAAGAAACTTAACGGGAAGCCCGTTTTAGTTTTTATAATATTTCGTTACAATTGAATTAATTAATTAAACAGCATAAGTAGTCTCTCCATTCTCAATATGTCGTATCATTAAGGAAGTTATGAGTAAATAGTAACCTTTATCATATTAACACGGACTAGTAAGAAAATAAGGACTCCGTGTTACCTTACATAACAGTGTAGCACCAAAACAAGCCGATTAACGTGAAAATACATAGCCACGCACACACTTATACTACTACAGGCCGATAGGCGGCCATTATGAGAATTGTCATCGTCTGTGACAGATCAGTTTGCGGCTCAGTAAAATATTTTAAAAATACCGTCGTGCGTTGTGAAAAAGTGTAATAACGATACTGTGTAAGTATTTGTGGCCTTATATGATTATTTAATGGAAAAAAAATTGTGTAACCAGTATACCCCGTAACCGCACACACACTAGCATAACAGTGCTTCACTTGCTAATTATCACGGCGCGGAGTCCTTCTTTTTTTACTCGTCCGTGGACATAAACAGTTTTTTAACAGTTCATTTTCAAAACACCCTTGTTTTGTAGATTTTTTGGGAGTTTGTTTCTTATTAACTCGATTTAATCGAGTAGAAGGTATAACAGGTTTATGTTTATTGCTGTTGTGATTAAAACAGTTTCTAGGTAAATTCGCTAATCAGTGTATTTATAGACATAATTAAGAATATAATATTGAGAGTTAAATAACAATTAAAATGTTTATTTCTTTAATTTTTTCACCTTATGATTCTTACTACTGTATATTAAAATTCCGGAAGATACCGGAATTTGCAGTGCTGGTAGGCCCCCCACAAGACGGAGCCATGATCTGGTCAAGATCGCCGGAATACGTTGGATTAGGGTAGCGCAGGACCGATCATCGTGAAGATCTTTGGGGGAGGCCTTTGTCCAGCAGTGGACGTCTTCCAGCTGATATTAATATAAAAATTATTTCTCCATCCATTGAAACAGTTCTGGATTGTAAACGATCAAAAGGTTTTAAATGATTTAGGATTGATGCAACTTAAAATGCATCCATCCCAAAATCGGGGATGGGATTTAGGACCAGAATAGAGAAAAAATACTTGAAATTTTATGGATGTACCTGATCGTTATAGAAATAAAGTTTTAGAATATGGGCCAATTTAAATTATATTGTCATTCTATTGATGACCTCCAGTTTTTTGCTTTACTATTACTTATTATTAATTACTGCGAAATTGGTAATAATAATTTGGAGAAAATATTCCAATACTAGGCTTCGTCATAGATATTATTAAGGGGAGTAATCTTGAAAAGTGCAGATTCGTGGGAGTTCTTTGTAGTTAACATTCAACCTTGAGTCTTCAGTATACTTCTTCCTTCTTCCAACATATCATTGATATTCAGAGGAAAGCCACGGACAAGGAAGATAGCAAACAGCTTTGGAGAAGACCAGCGTTTTCGGGATGGCAATAATTCATTATCTAAATGGTTCACCTCTTGAGAAGGATGTTGAAAACTCACAGGAAGCCCGGAAAGATAGAAGTATCCAGAAGCGCTTTGAGCTATATTAGAGCAACGGTCTCTTTATACAGACTAACAGACAGCCAAGCGTTCCTTGCTTTCGATAACCGCCCGCGTCGCCTGTCTTCGATAACACGCACTGACTTGATAGTAAACGAAATTTTAAATACAAAACTTTAGATCATTTCTATATAAATATTTACATCTAAATAGACTGACAGCTGTGAAAAGATCCACAAAAATTGAGGTTGATAGTTAATCTCTATTTTGAACAACGCACGACCACTTACATATACTTACAGTGACATACAAATCTCGACTGTAGGACGTAACTTGTCAAAATCTCATATTTTGTATATAAGTTATTTATTATTCTTCAATTATCTATTTGTGTTCAGTTTCTGCGAATTCCTTAAAGTTTTCTTGATAATTGATGAAATCTTCTGCATGTAAGTGTTTACATAAGTTAATGTTTGATAATTTAACCAACTCAGCAAAATATAACTAACACATCTACTTTGCATATTTTTTTACCAACTGAAAAATATGTTGTCACATTTTATTCACTTGGCTGAGTTGACAACACGAGGGTTTTTAATTTAATATTACTTACATCTGTTCCGCTCATAATCCTCCAGTGAACCCGCGATGCTGTATTTTATTACTTTTCCCAGGATTGTTGATATCTGTAAAATATGTATCTCTTTTTAAATTGGGTCACTATATAAAAATTTCATGTGCATCTTTATATGTTTTACCAGTGCGTATACCAATAATATTGTGCCTAAATAAGATAAATAAACAGCGCCTTTGCGCAGGATGCCGGCTAGACTTTGGGTACCACAACGCCGCTTATTTCTGCCGTGAAGCAGTAATGTGCAAGCATTTTTGTTTTTCGGTCTAAGGGCGCCCTAGCTAGTGAAATTACTGGGCGAATGAGACGTAACATCTTATGTCTCAAGTGCAGTTGTAGCGCTCAGAATTTTTGAGGTTTTTCAAGAATCCTGAGCGGCACTGCAATGTAATGGGCAGGGTGTATCAATTACCATCAGCTAAACGTCCTGCTCGTCTCGTCCCTTATTTTCATTAAAAAAACTACTCCACGGCAGAAATAGGAGCCGATATGATTAGAAGCATAGAGCAAAGTCAATCATGAATTGCGCTTGAGAATTGAAGAAATCTTGAAGCCTGACAAGCCTGACACTGAAACAAGAATAACTTATAACCAACAACTCAAAATGAAAGTGTAATTCTGAGTTTATTGAACGACACAATAATATCTTCGTATAACAAACTGGAGTTATTCTCGCTCTTTATTTTCTCATATACGGTTACTTTTTACGAGGAGCAACTTTATTGGGGTTCTTTTTTGTTATTTTATAATAAAAGTTCTTATACTCAACCTTCTCGGAAAGTTTCACCTTCGCATGACACACCACAAGTTACGATATCATCCCCAACATCTGGATGTGTGGCGGTCCTCCACAGTGCGGTTTTCTAGGAGCTATCTTCCTCGTACTACGAAGCTGTGGACAGAGCTTCCTTGTGTGGTGTTTCCGGGACGATACGACATGGGTACCTTCAAGAAAAGCGCGTACATCTTCCTTAAAGGCCGGCAACGCTCTTGTGATTCCTCTGGTGTTGCAAGAGAGTGTGGGCGGCGGTGATCACTTAACACCAGGTGACCCGCACGCTCGTTTGTCCTCCTATTCCATAAAAAAAAGTGCGTTCGTATTGATACGACGACAACTGTGACGAAAGTGCGTGTAAAATTGATATTTGCCAAATTATTTTTAACTAGCTGCTCGGATAGACTTCGTTCTGCGAAAAGTTAATTAAAATAAATAATATTAAATAAATAATATGTATTTTTGAGTGATCCCCTTATTTATAAGTCAACAATAAACGACGATTACAGACAAAAATAAGTATATAGTAGACTGGACACGTGGAGCGAATGAGTGAAGAAATAATGACGCATCAAATATATAAGGCATGTGTGTGTAGGCAAGTCGGTCGCGGGAGACCTCGTAGAACATTGGTCGACCAAATTGGGGACGTTTTTAGAAAAGGAAAGGTCCGGAGCACCCTCAACCGGCGAGCATGTATGAAAAGAGTAATGAATGTAGAGGAAGCGCGTGAGGTTTGTAAGGATAGAAGCAAGTGGCATTCTATTGTCTCTGCCTACCCCGACGGGAACAAGGCTTAAGTGTATGTATGTATGTCGTAGACTGCAATATTTTATAATATTGATAATACACATTCTAATGCTTTTCCGGCCGATACCGCTGTAGCCGCTATGCATTTTAAATCTGTAATATCTTCGAAAATATTCATTTAAATTACATGCTGTAAAAGGGTCAAATTGATCTATATTAAATGTTCGATGTATTAAAGGTTCTTAATTATTGGATAAGGATTAATCCTTATCTATTTATTTGTATTTGTGTTTAGGTATTGGATAAGTAGTGGGAAAACGATGCTGTGATTTACTTAATCTGTTTTTAAAACGGCAAATGATTCCAAGTATAGTAAGATTTCTCAACGTGGATGTATTACGGCCCTTGGCTTTGCCTCGTGCATACACACTTTACAGGAAAAATGTACTATAACTAATTAAATTCTATTTTCATTATTCAAATAGTGTATGCTTTTAAAACTATTAGAATGTGTAAGTGTTTGAATAATTATAATAGTTTTGGCAGAAATTAATAAAACTCTCTTAAATTTTGAATATTGAAAGCTTAGATAATTTATCTAGATAGAGTCGCTTGCTGTTAGACAACCGATAAAAATAGGCCAGGAATATTAGCATAGTGTGCGTGACAAGCTACGTCTTACACTCGCGATTTGTATGTCACTTTGTGTTTGTGTGCGTGAATTGCTCAAAATAGAGGTTCTTCTTAAGTCTATTTTTTTCAAAGTTTTCACAGCAGCATTTCATTTATAGTCTACATAGACACATAGTCTCATGATCTAAGATTGCAAGCTTAAAGGGTTCTGTACCGCTAACACAAAATAACTCAGCCTGAAATATTTTTTATCAAAAACAGGGTTTTAAAATAACTTCAATCTCAGGCTGTCCGTATGTCCTTCTATTAATCTATTAAGACGAGACTTGACAAAATACTAAGAAATCTCGGAGAAATTAAATTTACAAAAATATACTCGTACATATAATAAACTCGTACTAAAGTAAAAACTGTGCATTGAATACTAAAGTAATATTTGCTGTATGTTCTATAAACATTTTTTGTTGCATCACTTTGCATATATTGTAATTGAAATGATTTGTAAAATTAATTTGAAAACAAGAATCTGTAATATCATTCAGTTTTGAAAAGAGCAACCTTAGAGTTTCTTGCTCGTTCTTCTCTAAGGGAATCTGCCTTCCGAACGAGCTGTAGGGAAAAAAAATTACATATTCCAAGTGTAATGCAATTTACATACGAAATAAAAAATTTTTTGTTTGTTTGAAACAATCCTGAAGCCAAAAAGGTACTTTATAGAATTCTTGTCAAAAAGCAAAAACAACTGAATAGTTCAATTCAAAATTTGCATAAAGAATGACTTCAAGTCGTGACAACATAAAGGCTATAATATATTATAATACTACATACAGACATAGTGTTTGCTGCTTATAACGTCTTTGCGGACGACGTCGCGGGCAGCAGCTAGTATTTAAAATATAAGACGTGACACATTAATATGTTTACGTTAAAATCTAATATATAAAATTCTTGTGTCATGGTGTTAATCATTGAACTCCTCCGAAACGGCTTGACCGATTCTCATGAAATTTTGAGTGCATATTGGGTAGGTCTGAGAATCGGACAACATCTATTTTTCATCCCACTAAATGTTAAGGGTGGTCCGCGAAACGAAATTTTAATTTTTATTTTTTTTGACATTTTTTTTTTAATTTGTTTGATTCAGTAGTCAGTAGTCAGCATTAAAAAATACATACAACTTCAAATTTTCACCCATCTACGATCAACAGTTACTTTTGTATCGCGATTTTAATATCGGCAATACTACGTTTGCTGGGTCAGCTAGTAACCATAATACACTGGCCTTCAAAAGTAAGTATCACACTTTTTAAATTGGGATAACGTTTTAAGTTCACAAGATATACTATCGAAATAAAAAGGACTTCAAAGAGAATTTAATTTTGTACATAAAAACTTTACAGTCGGTAACCTTCTTTTAAGAATTGGCTGAAAAAAAAACTTCAAAAACAAAACCATTCCTTTTTCAAAGTGGACGTTTCCGAATTACAATTTTACCATTCACATTTTTCTTTCTGTTTTAAATTTTTTTCAAGATCGATGGGTCTTGTTCTAAAAATTTATGCTAAGAAGCACAAAACATATATTTATTATGCGTCTTTCAGTTGAAGAATGTGCTAGGATCATGGCTTTTCTGGAACTAGGCATCAGTATGCGTCGCACTGCAAGAATGGTGGGTGTAAATGTACGAACGGTCCAGAAGGTAAAGCGAAGGTACGAAGAGACTGGACACCATCTGAGGAGACCTTGTAATGGCAAACCCAGGTATACCAGTGCCCGAGAAGATTGTTATAATATTTCCACTGTGTTAAGAAATCGCCACCAAAATGCAGTTGAAGTCCAGCAACAGTTACATCAGGCCCGGAGGGACTACATTAGTGACAGAACAGTGAGAAGGAGACTTGCTGAAGCAAATTTGAAATCCCGAAGACCAGCGAGTGGCCTAAAACTCGAGAGACAGCATCGAGTAGCGAGACTGCGATACGCCCGTGAATACATGCAGTGGGATGAAGAAGAATGGTCAAGAATTTTGTTTGCAGATGAGTCTCGATTCTCACTTTACACTTCTCCCTTTACACAAACATAAACTTGTTATGCCTACTACTCGGTTGGGTCGAGTTAGTAAGTCTTTTGTTGGGCGATGTATATGCTTCTACAATATGATCCCAGAAAATGTACAAAACAAATGTGTTACGAAATTTAAAAGAATTGTTAAAAAACGTTTGTGTGGGAAAGGTTATTATAGCATAAACGATTTTCTTAATGACACCACGGACTGGGAATAAAGCGAACACCCTCAGGCTCTTTAATTATAAATGTTGATTGTACGATATTACATTGTAATCCATATTTTATATTAAAAAAAAAAAGTTTCTTGCGCTCGTTCTTCTCAGGTCTGAGGCTGTCTTTTGAATGAGTGGTAGATTTTGACGTTCAATAAGTGATTTTAAATCCTATTTTGAATAAAAATATTTGAAGTTGAATTTGATGGAAGGCGAAGTGTTTACAGGCCACCCGGTGAGCGATACCTTCAAGCCTGCATCTCAGAAAGAGTCCAATACGGTGGAGGTAGTGTACATGTATGGGCTGGCATATCTTCAGAAGGTCGCACAGAGTTAGTAGCCATAGAAAATGGCACCCTCACTGGGCAAAGATATGCTGAAGTGATTCTCAATGAGTATGCAGGGCCGTTTTTAGCAAATATGGGTGATGGATCGATGCTGATGCCCGGCCACACACGGCTCATATCGTACAAGAGTATATTCAGGAGGTCGGTATCAGCGTGATGGCTTGGCCATCAAGAAGTTCTGATCTCAACCCGATTGAACACGCCTGGGATGAGCTTGGGAGGCTAGTCAGAAATCGCAGACCACCACCTACTACCCTCAGGGCACTAAAGCAGGCCCTGGTAGAAGAATGGGAGAATATTCCCCAACATCGGCTCCGAAACCTAGTGTTCAGTATGCCAAACCGGCTCGAAGCTGTAATCAGAGCTCGAGGAGGCAATACCAGTTATTAAAAATTAAATAACAGGTAATACATTTTAGTTGAATTTTTTTGCACTAAACTAAATGTCTATTTTCATTGTTTTATCTTTTTTAAGTTAAAAATGTTACTAATGTATAATTTTAGTTTCTAAGAATTAAAGGCTATAAAATTTGCAACAAAACGTTTTTAATCTTAAATCTCTACCTTCTATAGTTAAGAAAAAAAATTTATTTGAAAAGTGTGATACTTACTTTTGCACGCCAGTGTTTATATATTTAAATAATTTATGTAGAAATAATTATAATATTATATTCACTCGACACACTACAAATTATAATATCATCCCACGCGACATAGCACGCGGTGTTTCCGGGACGATACGACATGGGTTTATAAAAAGCGCGTATACATTTCTAGGGGCCGGCAACGCTCCTGTGATTCCTCTGTTGTTGCAAGGGACCACTTGGTAGCTTGGGCAGCGGTGATCACTTAACATCAGGTGACCCGTACGCTCCTTTGTCCTCCTCTTCCATTATAAAAACAGATCAAATCAAATCATCTTTATTTATTATGTGTCTTCTGCCGCACGGGGAGTGTTCCAAAGAGCTGTTTAACCTGATTCCTGCCGCCGAATTCCACCTTCGCACGACACGCCACAAGTTAGGATATCATCCCCACCATCTAGATGTGTGGCGGTCCTCCACAGTGCGGTTTTCCAGGAGCTTTCTTCCTCGTACTACAAAGCTGTGGAATGAGCTTCCTTGTGCGGTGTTTCCGGGACGATACGACATAGGTACCTTCAAAAAAAGGGCGTACACCTTCCTTAAAGGCCGGCAACGCTCTTGTGATTCCTCTGGTGTTGCAAGAGAATGTGGGCGGCGGTGATCACTTTACGAGGTTAAATTTTTCCGAACTTTGGTAGATCTGACAGTAGTTTATCTAACTTTAACATTTAAACAGTGAATATAAAACTTTCTTACATTAATAACAGTGGGAGATAACACAACGACGGCTATTTCTGCCGTGAAGCAGTAATGTGTAATCATTACTGTGTTGCGGTCTGAAGGGCGCCGTAGCTAGTGAAATTACTGGGAAAATGAGACTTAACATCTTATGTCTCAAGGGGTCGAGCGCAATTGTGGTGCAGCTCAGAATTTTTTGGTTTTTCAAGAATCCTGAGCGGCACTGCATTGTAGTTGGCAGGGCACTGCAGTGTATCATTTACCATCAGCTGAACGACCTGCTCGTCTCATTCCTTATTTTCATAAAAAAAACATCAACGATTGGATGTCAACCAACTACTTAATTATACTATTCAAAAGAACTATAAAATGGCAACAGCTCAGGATGAAGAAAATAATAATTAATATCAGAAGGTAGAAAAGTTTATAATCATTAATGGGTGTACACTCTACTGGATTGCGGCTTCAAAACTCAACGCTTAACTTTAATAATTAATTCTAATTACTTTAATAAGCGTCTCTAGATAATGCCTTAACTTATCATCTCAATTTTGGTAGAGTTCCGAAAATTTTATCAGTTGTAGATGTTTACGGGGGATAAATATTAGAATACATATTATAAGGTTTAACGTGGTAGGTATCTATCCAATGGTGCTATTAATGATGGTTCTATTTGCAGACGATAGTACTGCCATATTAATTGACTACAATCCATTTAATATGAAAATTACATAAACAATTATTCGCTTAACGAACTAATAGAGTGGGTAAATTATAATAATCTAAAAATCAATCTAAATAAGACATACATGACGAAATTTGCTTACAAAAACACACAATCTTATGGATTAAATATAAATTATGAAGGAGATTAACCAAGAGAAGTCCACAAAATTCTTGGGCAATTATCTTGACCACAATCTGTCATGGAGAACACACATAGATTATGTTATTAAAAAACCAAATAGGTTCTCATTTGCTCTACATATGCTGAGGAAAGTAGTTGATATGACTGCGGTGTTAGCAGCATATCATGCGTATGTAGACAGCACCCTGAGATATGGAATACTATTCTGGGGTAATGCTCCAGGGATTTATGAAGTATTCAAAGCTCAAAAGAAATGTGTCAGAACTGTCTGCTCACTGCAAGCAACCGAATCATGTAAACCCCACTTTATTAAATTAGATATTCTAAGCATGCCATCAATATATATCTATGCAGTAGCAGTAATGGTAAAAGATAATATCAATACATATGAAACCCTAATTTCGAAACGAAACGACAACAAATTAAGAGCTTTGAAGTCCAGAACAGAGTTGTATCGAAACAGCATCTTTTGCACGGGACCAACAATTTACAATAAGTTACCTAACAGTATTAAGCGCGAAAATATATTCTACTTTAAAAAGTCACTCAAATCTTACTTAATAAATAAAGCATACCACTCATTAAAAGATTTTCTTGACGATAAAATAGTAAATAATAAAAATTAACTTCGACTGAACTCAATATCATTGTGTAGCTAATGACATTATATTATTATAAATTAAAATGAATAAGCCTATGAAATAATAACTATTGTATGATTGACGTTAATTTAAGTTTGCTTGGGATGTATATCTTTTTTAGTATAGTATATTATAATTGTTCCAGAAATTAAAACGTGAACTGACTATGTATTCCACTATAAGTTTGCATGCCTTACGGGTTAGGATAAGAGCACCTGTTAATTATAAACCAACAACATCTTATTATTACCTTATCTTGCAAATAAAGATTTTTTTTATGGAATAGGAGGGCAAACGAGCGTACGGGTCACCTGGTGTAAAGTGATCACCGCCGCCCACATTCTCTTGCAACACCAGAGGAATCACAAGAGCGGTGCCGGCCTTTAAGGAAGGTGTACGCGCTTTTTTTGAAGGTACCCGTGTCGTATCGTCCCGGAAACACCGCACAAGGAAGCTCATTCCACAGCTTTGTTGTACGTGGAAGAAAGCTCCTTGAAAACCGAAACCTAATTTGACGCTCAAAAAGTAATATTAAATCCTCTTCATAGGTACTATAATACAACTGTAGAATCAACTTGTCTACGAATTGCACATTATTTCTAAAAACCAATTGTAGCTGATAAAGATAGTATGGTAGAACTTTAAAATATAAATTAAAAAAAAATCCCTCCGTCTATATTTGTACAAGCTAATCTCTGGGACTACTCGACAGAATTTCGTGAAACTTTCACGAATGTATTTAGCATAGCTGCGAGCACATATTGGAAGTCACGGGCACAACTGTTACAGAAAGTAAATAAATTCGACTAAATATCTTTTGAAAATATAAACAAAATCAGTCTGATTTCGTACTGAAAAAGTTGGGCATAAAAATGCATTACCTACAATAGATAATTTGTTATTGAATTCAATATTGAAAAGAAAACACTTTTAAATAGTCCTTCTAAGCTAACTAAGTTTCTAATCTTCAATTTCATAAACAAAGGCATTCGCAAATAGTCGTTACGTGGGCCAATAACAGCTTCCAACGCCTATATAATATCGTCACGTTGGTCGTTATTTCCTGCTCGCATCACGTGCCTCTAAGTGCTATGAAACGACGTGACAGGGTCTGACGTGACGTTATCAACTTTCGCGTAACTAACCTAACATGTCCGATATTAATCCAAGCTGATTAAATATATTTATATTTGAATATGGACGGAAAGTGTTTAACGCACCTACTTAGTACTACCTCAGAATCGAACAAGTTTTATGAACAACATTTTATAACGATACGTCACTCGAACGGTTAGCTCAGTTGGCAGTGCACTGGCACGGAACGCCAGAGGTCGTGGGCTCGAGTCCCGCTTCGTTCATAAAATTTTGTTTTCAAATTTTATTTGTGTATTATTCCTAGAAGTGAGCGTTATCACTTTAAAAACATAACCAATTAATTAGATTAGCAAGAGCGACATCTCAAGTTAATTTCCTAATATGCAAATATTGGGGTTGAGCAGGTTATCAACTGTAAAGTAGATCCTGTAGATGAAGCCACAACCTGAGAGTTGAACAAAGCATACAAGATTTTACGACGATACGTCACTCGAACGGTTAGCTCATTTGGCAGAGCAGTGGCACGGAACGCCAGAGGTCGTGGGTGCGAGTCCCGTTTCGTTCATAAAATTTCGTTTTCAAATTTTATTTGTGATCTTACCTTTTGAATGACTGGAATAATGTGGACGATATGATCAAGTCCAGTGCTGGACTCTGAATAATGTGTGGAGTTTTTCATTTAAACGTTGCTTTTTTAGTACTACTGATAAATCGTTGGTTTTCTTATTACTACTGAATATTTAGTCAAAAAATGATTCTGGCTAGTAATAATGAATCTAAAAACCTTCTTAATGTTTTAAAATAAAAATATGTCTGTTACTGTGTCTATAACGCCTATGCTCGGGTGAAAAGTACCATTACACAACTTGGGTGTGTTTGTGAGGCCCTTGACCTCGTCTCGTGCCTCGAATCGAACCCTCGTTGGCATCCCTAGCTCTTATTGAAGTATTTAATAAAATGTATGTTATATTGTGTATGTAGCTTCCAGGGGCCTGCATATCATATACGCAATAAGGCAGTGTCTACTTCGTTATGAAGTTAACTAAATATAGCACTAGTGTTAAAGTTAATTTAGTTTAATTTGGTTCCGTTATTTTATAACCAAACTATTATACACCCACTCATTAAATTGTTCCTTACTTTACGTAAGCAATCTTTGCATATTCCAAAGCTCAACTATGACTTGTTAGATCCACAGTGCCTACCTTGTTAGAATGCAATCTTCTCTGTACAATTATATACCCACTGAAGTCCCCCGTCCAACCTCCATTAAATGTGTCCTCTCCCTAGTTTACACTCCTTTTGTAAATATTTTGTGTATATATATTACAATAATTAAGATTAAGTTGTAAATATTATTAAGTACTTATATTTATTAATAATTTAAGTATTTCTTTTTGTGTATGTCCTTTATAGTCTTACAAGCATGCATATTATTTGTTTCAGATAATATAAGAAAATTAAACTTTATGTAATCTTAACACCGATCATTACCGTTAAACTTAGAAGACACATACTCAAGGCTTGGTAGACTACTTTAACGTGATTCTGGCAAATCTGTGGTGTGTCTTCCACAGTAGGAAGAATAGAATAGAATAGAATGCACGCCTTTGCATCGATTAAATATTACTGTGGGCCAAAAATCCTTCATATTATCATACATAATATGTGACAAAAGAAAAGTTTGTATAATAAATAATAGCCACTCGTGTTTAGTTTTTTTTTCATATATTTTGTATGGCTACAGATTATTTAAACGATACTAATTAGTTAAACAGCTATGTATTTTTAAATAAATAAATAAATAATAAATAAATTCTTTATTTTGCTAGAAAACATGTAACAATGGGTGTAAGTAGTTTTAATGTATCAATGTTATCGGCCATTTCTGGCATGCAAAATTATTATTAACAAAATTCTAGTTATTATTATAATTGATTAACAAACTCTATATTTTAAGCACTTAGGTTAATTTAAATTATAATTATTATTTTAAATGTTATTATTTAAAGAGTAGAATTAATATATATTTTAAAGTCAATTTAATTTAACCTAATGTGTCAACATTTCATTTATGGAATAAAAACATTTATCTATAAGCCATGTAAAAAGATCCTTTTTAAATCGTTGGACGGGTAATACGCGTAAGCTTGGAGGGAGTTTATTAAATATTTTTATACACATGACATAGCTACATTTTCCGTAGGATGCATTATGAAATTTGTGTGCAATCACCAGTCTGTCACCGTTTCTTGTATTTCTCGGATAAATATCTCTTGCTTTTGTAAATAAATGGTCATGTTGTTTGACAAAGATACATATTTCGTATATATACATACAGGGAAATGGAAGAATACGTAATTCTTTAAACAGTGGTTCACACGAATCTAAGTAAAAAGCTCCTGTCATAGCTCTTAAGCATCTCTTTTGGGCTATGAAAGCCCTATTAGCCTCGCTAGAGTTTCCCCACAAGATTAGTCCATATCGAAGTACTGATGCGACATAACCATCATAAGCTGCCAGGACTGTACTTTGTAAAGCCGTTTTACGCAATCTATATAACACATAAACATATCTATCAATTTTTTGGCATACCATGTCTACATGCTCTTTCCATTTTAGATTTTTATCTAGAAGTACTCCTAAAAATTTAACATGCAAAGCTTCTTCTATTTGGGTATTTGTATAATTTATCTTAAGGCTATAGTTATTAGAGCGGTTACTTAAACTAAATTGCATAAATGAGGTTTTTTTAATATTAACTTGAAGATTATTATCCTCTAGCCAATTTACCACTGTATTAATTTCATTATTAATTTCACTTTCATAAATATCAATCTCATTTTTATTATTACATGTCATAATTATATATCATCGGCAAATAAATAACAGTAATTTTTTGTCACACTAGGCAGGTCATTAATATAAATTAAAAATAATAATGGTCCAAGGACGCTTCCTTGCGGAACACCAAATCTATTTAATTTAAAGTTTGATTGTTGGGCAATTATGGCAGCCTTTTCGTCGATAGAATTGATCTCCACACATTGCTTACGGTCTTTTAAGTAGGACTCCATCCAGTTAAGAGCTGGTCCTCTAACGCCATTTTGCTCCAACTTATCCAACAAGATGGTGTGTGATACGAAGTCAAAAGCCTTGCTCATATCAAAAAATATTACACACGTTGGTTTTTTTGAATCTATATTTTCTGCTATTTTGTTAACCAGTTTAAATGCAGCTAATGTTGTCGACTTGTTTTTTTTAGGCCAAATTGTTGCTTGTTTATTATATTATTTTTTGTAAAAAGAATTGTTAAACGGCCATACATTGCTTTCTCAAAGACTTTTGAAAAAATAGATACGAGTGCAATTGGGCGGTAGTTATTAAGTTGTTTTTTATCGTCTTTTTTATGTAGTGGCTTGACCACCGATAATTTTAGTGCGTCTGGGAATTCACCAGTTTCAAACGACAAATTGATTAGGTATGTTATAACTGGTACTAGTTCATCTTTGCATATTTTAATAATTTTTGTGAGAATTTCATCATAGCCTACTGCTTTAGTATTCCTCAACAATTGTATTATTTTTAATGTTTCGTTTTCCGTTACTGGATTGAGAAATTTATCCAATAATCATTAAAACTGTTTCCTATATCTTTAGTGTTATTAATCTCATTATTATTTACTATAACTGATTCTATACAAGTGTCACTATTGTTACTTTTTGTTTCATTTTTAATAATTCTCCACGTCGCATAGCATATGTTTTTACTGTTTGCTACATAATGGGTATTACTCAATTTTTTTGATGTGGCAATACAATATTTAAGTGTTCTTGCATATTTCAAATAATTATTCTTATTGCTATCGTCTTTTTTTCTACATTTTCTATATCTTAATACTCTTTTTATTTTACAGCTTATTCGAATACCTTTAGTTATCCATTTGGGCTTTCCATTGGATTCCATATTTTAATCTAAAGTTAAAGTTTTGCACGATTTGCTTTAACTTTTGAGAGATTTTATTACAATTCAGTGTATTAATATTAAAATCTCCTGATATAATAATTTTTTTATTCTTTTTACAGTATTTCTGAAGCACGGTTCTTAGTTTTTCAAAAAATATACTTACATCAGAATCAGGTGTCCTGTAGATACAAATGATAAACAAATTTTTGTCCACTATGTCTATCCCACAACATTCAAATGCTTTCGGTTCACACAAAGTATGTAGGTATTGTAAATTTTTTGATCCTATCCCTTGTGATGTTAATATACAAACACCACCCCTTCTTTTTATTCTACTGTAATTTGATGCTAACAGATACCTATTTAGTTTTATATTACTTTCATGCCCTTTTGGAATGAATGTTTCCGTGAAGCATAGTATGTCAATTTTATCTGTATTTTGCAGATCTTCAACCATGATTTCTATTAAGTCTTTCTTTGCTAGAAAGCCAGCAACATTTTGGTGAAGAACTTTACAAGTGCATGTTGAATTATTAATTTTTGGCACGAAAAAACAGTTTTTCCCCATTTTTGCTGTCATCAACTTTATTTGGTTTAAAATAAAAAGGAATTGTTCCCTTCTTTGGTGCATCCTGAGATGAATTTAAAGTTTGATCATTTTTTGAAGTTACGCCATGAGTCACTTTCTTAAAATAATATGGTATCGTTCCTTTTAGTGTGGAACGATTTATGTGTCTTTGTTTTTTGAAATTCAAAAACCTTTTATTGTAGTCTATTTGGTCAATTACGAGATTTATTTTATGGCATATATTATAATACGGCGTGTTATTTCGATAAATGTTTTCATCGAGATTAAGAAACGTACAATTAGGAAACTTGTTACATATCAATCGCAACATGTCATTAAGTTTCAGTTCATTCAAATGCCTACTGAAAGTCACACTAGTTACAATAATATGGACTTGTGGTAGAGAATTTATTTTTGTATATAATTCAGATGTTATTTTAATTGGATCACAGTCATTTTCACCTACAGTTAATATTAATTTGTCGTTACAGGAAAAATCATACAACTCACAAGATTTGAGGATGTCCCCTGTCGTTGCATCGGGTTTGATGAACGCTTCAATTGTATATTTTTCATACGGATTAGTTCTTCTCGACTGAATGAGCGCTGAGGATAAATTTTTAGATTGTTGACTTCCTATAATGTAAATTTTTCTTCCTGATTTTCTTTGAATATTGGTACTTTTTTGAGCGAGTTTTTTATTAAATTCAGAATTTAGTGGTACTGCTGGTGCATTTTCTAAATTAATTGGTATTTGTTCTATTGCTTTATGAGATATTATATTGTTCTGTATAGAGGATTTTACTGACAGTGTGCGTTTAGATTTCTTTGTTTTTGTTCGTAGCGGTGTGGAGTTGATTGAAGAATTACCGTCGCTTAGCAATGTTTTAAGTAATTTTATTTGTTTTTCATTTTCTTCAATTAACTTTCTTTGTTTTGTGTTTTCTATATTTAGTTTGGCAATTTCTTCATGAGCACTTTCTAATTGCCCAGATAGGGTTGTTAAGTCCGGTTTAAGGTCTAAAACCTGTGAGCTTTCGACAGTACCAAGATCTGGTAAACTACATGTGCTGACATCTCTGAATGTTGAATTATGTAGGTCTTTCATTGAACTACAAAATGTTATATTTTCTAATGATTGATTATGTAGTATGAGAGTATTCTTGCTGGATAAATTACTAATATTTGAAATGGTTTTATCTAACGAGATACTTTGTGTCAGCTGTTCAGTATTTGAAAGATTTTTTATTTCCTGTGTAGAGCTTTTCCTACATTTATGACATTTCCATTTGAGTCTCTTATCGGTCGACATTGAATTGTATCTTTTTAAAGTAATGCTAGCACATTTTAAGGCAAACGTGTTATTGCAATTAGTATATTCCAAATATTCTTTCACTTTTATAGTGTGTGTGCATGTTGCGCAGATATTCCTTCGTTTTGATCTGGTATACATCCTGCTATAATATTATTTACAATAGGAAAATATTATGATCTATGCTCAATCAATTATATGTAAAAGGACAATCAATTATTTACAAAAAAGCCTTAATAAAAATTAAAATACAAAATAAATTATGTACCTGTAAGGATTCAAATAAAATTCCAATGAAATAAACAACAATAAAATTAAAATTGGCCAAAACATATAAATAAAAACACGTTATATCTACAAAAATTGAAAAAAAAAAAAAAAAAAAGAAAACATAAGATTCGAACCGTAATGATCAACACGTTAGTCCGATGTCAAACAACAAAGCTATTCAATAATTAATAACCGGGTTGAAATGTGTGAAGTGACAAGCTACAAGCCCACGTCAAATATAGGCTCAGACGTCATAAAGATTAAGCATGGATTTTGAACTACCGACGCAAGTTATTTTACACCAACACAAATTTACTTAGTGTCTTTGAGCGCAAAAATCACAATGGTTGAATTTAGTTAAATAGTACCGTCACTGTTGATTTCACGTTGTAATGAATAGCCCTTGTGTTTGTTGTGTTTGTTTAATTATTATGATAGTTATCAATATCACCTTGTTGTAACAGTAATCTAATGAAACCCTAATGAAACGTCGAAGATTGCACTCGGAGTTCAAAGGTATTTAGTGCCGGATGAAACGGTTAATTTCTGTGAAGTAACGCCTGTATTTGAAGTATCGATACTAAATTCATTATAAAACTAATGTAAAACAGACTTGATTTATAATTTTTACTTATCTTTTGACTTCAACTTTTACGGAGACAACCGCTCACTGACACCATGACACTCGAAACACAATATTGAAATATTAATACTAATATTACTCGATGAAATAAGGATTCTATAAACTGCATTGTCACATATTTTAAATTTAACTTCAAAATTTAGTATTTTACACCGTAAACATCCTCACACTACTCAAAATAATTAAATACAATTAAAGTGCTAGGGAGCACTCAAGAAACACGTCACTTTGTCCGATCGACCGATCCGACTATTTATTTATTTAAGTCTCAAAACTACTTTTAATTATACAAAACTGTTAGTCTAATTTAAACTCTAGTAATATTTCATCCCACTGCTGGGCCTTCCCTTTTTTTTCCACTATATTTTGTCGGCTGTTGATCTGGTACAGAGTACTCCTACAAAGGCAATTAATTCGTAGATCCACATGGTCTGTTGGTCTGCCTGTTTTTCGTTTTGCGTCCCTCGGATACCATAATGTGATCATATTAAAATTTAAATATTTTTATTTAAACTAGGATGTGACATCACTTATGAAATACAAATGATTTAAGTTACGTGTTGTAAAGATTTTGGCGAGACAACACGTCCTGAGGATGCCTCGTGTAGAGGCGAAACACGTGTCAAATTGTTTTAAAAACAAATATTGGCGGAATTAACACTAAAGAAAACTTAAATCATTTGTATAATAATGGATTTCCGCAATGTAACGCCTAATTCAATAAATTTTTCACTTATGAAAGTCAAAAACTACCACCCATTCCAAACGAACGCCTGAGCAGAATGGGCGCAACAAACTCAGTGGGCTTCTTTTTTTATCGAAAAAATATATTTACAAAGTATAATGTACAATTAAACTTATTATTTAATAGCCAGAGGGCGGTCGCTCCATTCCCAATCTGTGGTATCATTAAGAACCTTAACACACAAACGTTTTTTGACCATTCTTTTGAATAACGTAATACTTTTGTTTTGAATATTTTCTGGGATCTTGTTGTAAAATCATATACATCGCCCCACAAAAGACTTACTAACTGGACTTAGCCGAATAGTAGGCATTATAAGTTTTTGTCTGTTCGAAATGTCTGGCGAAATACTCCAGCTATTTTTAGATCTTCTTGTTATATGTCCTGTCCAGTTTCATTTCATTCTTTTCGTTATTCTTGCTATATCGTGTAATTTACTTTTTTTTCTTATATGTTTTATTTGGTATCTTATCTATTATCTTTATGTAACAGCTATGTTGTATTAATCTATTGATTTACTTTTTAGTGTATTACATTTATATTATTTTATTATATTATATTGTTTCTTTTGATTACTATGCTGATATAAGTATGTAATAATAAATTTTTTTATCAGCTTTTTGCTTGTGGCATTATTTTTGTTATATTTTTCAAACTTATCTTTAGCTTTAAGTTGTTAGCAAAGAATGTCTATTATATCATATGCATTATTAGTTAGCTTGTAAGTGCAGTGTAAAACATTTTAAAAGAATTTTAAAAAGTATCCACAGATTAAGATTTTGCTTTCTTTATTCCTTTATTAAACTTTCATTTTTAAATAAAAGTAAAGATCATACCAAACTTTAACAATTATTTTATCATTACTTATCTACTGGTTACTTTAAACTTAACTATAGATGTAGTATTCTAGTTGAAATAAAGTTTCTTGAAATATTTTTAAAGTAAGTACCTAATGTAAGATTGATGAGCGTGAGGTTTTAATGCATATTTCATAAGGTGATGTATGAGGCTCGACTCTGTGTTAACATTTACAAAGAAATCGATCCAAGGAAATTCTTATGTACATATAAAGTGAATACTTATATTATTTTTAACAGACTTCAAAGGAAGTGAAGGTTTTTAGTACTTCTGTTTTCATGTAAGTATTCATCTGTGACCAATGATTTTGATTACAAATAAACTTGGTATAAAGTTATAACTGATGATAAACAAAGAAAATGCCAAATGTTTACAATATCGTTGACAACACTGTCAATACAATGATAATTCTGAAGTTTTCCGAATGACAAGCTGCCTTTCAAATAAACGCGGGAAACGTTATATGTCCGAACGACCCATTTTTTTTTATGGAATAGGAGGACAAACGAGCGTACGGGTCACCTGTTGTTAAGTGGTCACCGCCGCCCACAATCTCTTGCCTTATTAAAGGCCGCCAACGCTCCTGTGATTCCTCTGGTGACCCGTACGCTCGTTTGTCCTTCTATTCCATAAAAAAAAGGTGTACGCGCTTTTTTTGAAGGTACCCATGTCGTATCATCCCGGAAACACCGCACAAGGAAGCTCATTCCACAGCTTTGTAGTACGAGGAAGAAAGCTCCTTGGAAACCGCACTGTGGAGGACCGCTACACATCCTCCATTCCACAGCTTTGTGGTAAGTGCAAGAAGGCTCCTAGAAAACACGCTACACATCTAGATGGTAGGGATGATATCCTAACTTGTGGCGTGTCGTGCGAAGGTGGAATTCGGCGGCAGGAATCAGGTCAAACAGCTCTTCGGAACACTCGTAAGTACATTTGTAAGCAAAATGTCTATTTGTAAACATTTTACATATTCTTGGCTTAGGCTTAGTTATAACTTTATGCCAATTTTATTTGTAAGGCCGAAAGTGTTTTAAAATGAAGGTGTAATTACATACATTTGAAATTTGTGTTGGGGATCGCTACCTGATTGCCTATTGATTCTAAATTTTCCAAACGTCCGTTTCTCTTCCTCATTATATAGCCGATATAGCTTAAGAAGCATACCCGCTTTGACCAAAAAACCACTGGGCACTAAGCCCAGGGTTAATAACCTAAACAAATGGTCAGATTTGGTGCGGCTGGTCCGGTGGACGTGGGTGGACGACTCGCATCAATTTGTCCGCCGTCGTACTCGGTGTGGTCCGGACGGTACGTAATAAAAATAATTTTGTGCTATGGACGATGTAACATACGAACAATTATTTCTGGTACTGGACTGCGTCCAATGGTTCGGCCGGACCAAATCCGACCATGTGTTTAGGCTATAAGGAATTACTATCAGTCCTTTTTCGCGGGTTGAGGGGAAGTAAGAATGAATGATACATATATCCCAACCAAGATACATTTGCAACATCTTTGAAGCATGTGTACCACATTTACAATGACATGTTTCTTTATGATGTATTTTATTTTGTTAACATATCAATTTATATTTATTTTATGAAAAATACTTTACTATAATAGTTAAGTTACCATTAAAAAGCACCCCAGTATCAGCTCGAACCATTGGATGCGTGCAACGTAGAGCTGCTCGAATTGTCGGAGACGTAGTGCACTGTGAACGGCTCGATCACTTCGGTGCGTAGAGACGCCTCTTCATTATGTGTCTCTTACCGCATTTATCACGGAGAGTGTTCCGAAGAGCTGTTATTCCTGCCGCCGCATTCCACCTTCGCATAACACGCCACAAATTGGGCTATCATCCCTACCATCTAGATGTGTAGCGTGTTTTCTAGGAGCCTTCTTGCACTTACCACAAAGCTGTGGAATGAGCTGCCTTGTGCGGTGTTTCAGTGACGATTCGACATGGGTACCTTCAAAATAAGCGCTTACACTTCCTTAAAGGCCGGCAACGTGTGATTCCTCTGGTGTTGCGGGAGAGTTGCGTGATGAAGATATATAAAATATAATAAGTTCAAAAATTTGTAATAGTTTTAATTGTATATTTTAATATATATAGGCTTTAATAACTAAATATCATTGTTTAATGGAATATACCCATCATGAAAATAGGTGTGATTAATTTGTATGCATTGTAGGGCAAACGTTCGTGGCAAACAGCCAAAAAGCAAACCGTGCTTCATAAATTGTGGCGGGACAAAGAGAGGTAAATAGAACCTCATTTGTTTATAACAATATTCGAAAATGTTTTGTTCTTGACAATTGACCATTGTTTGAGTCATATTTAATGCCGCGTAGATTTCACTTTTAATTTTTAGTTTGCAGATCAAATCATATCAAAAACAGCTTTATTCTTTCAGCTCAAGTAATTTACAATTTAACACCACGAAGAAATGGGCACGAAACTTCAGTTACAAGCATTTAAAAAAAATAAAAAAGGAAATATATTTAAAAAATAAATTGTAGTTTTTGAATTTGGAGATGTATCAATCAAGACACACTGTTAATAAATAAAGTTATTAAACAAGCTTTTTATGAGCATTTTGAAGATATAATATAACTGGATATATATCACTTAATTTTAATAACAGAGTTCCTGATATAATTGGCGTCATGCTGCTGACATTGATATAGTGTTTGCTCTGCAAAAGAGAGTTGTTCGTGCTATATATTAGCTTGGTTATATATGGTCTCTTAAAGAAAAATTTAAATATAAAAATATTATTATTAACATTTAATAAACGTTCACAAAAATCGTCATCTTTTTGTTCTTAATAGTGATTTTTAATATTATAACACAAGAAATAAGGGATTAGCTGGTAGCTAATTCTAGTAGGTAGGTCCATAATAGCTTTAAGGGTTAATGTTATACACTTTTATAATAAAGTCCCAGCCACTGTTCAGGCATTCTCTATAAATAAATTTAAATGTTTTATAAGAAATGGCTCTGTCGTAAATCCTATTACTCCACAGCTGAATATCTGAGTGATCGGACAGCCTGGTACAAGATTATAATTATTTTATAGCAATAGCAATGACAGTACAGTATTGTATATTTCATTAAAAAGAGCGCAAAAAAAAGAATGCTGGGAGAATTTCTTGCGCCGCTTCTTGTCTCTCAGAGCGCCATTTGTTTCCGAATCGGTAGTAGTATCTAGTATATTCAAGAATAAAAAGATTTTAAAAGAATCAGTTTTGAGAAAAAAATGCCTTTATGTAGCATGGTGCGTGGACCAGCCATCTCCTGCCTTGACCACACCTTTGGGAAGGGAATGACCCACTCCACAACGCCACCACAAGTAAATATGTCAGATCTACAAGTTTATTGAAATGAGAGATATAAAAGAATTGAGAAGAGGAATGCTAAAAGCTCCTCTTTACTTGATACCGTTGATTACTTGGGTAGCTTTTTGTACGACTGTGTACAATTATTTTGTCGATTGAGAACTAAGATTAAATTCAATTTAAAATATTTTTATTCGAAATAGGATGTAGAATCACTTATTGAAAGTCAAAATCATCCAAAAGGTATGCCTGAGACCTGAGAAGAACGGGTGCAACAAACTCAGCGGGCTTATTTTTTTTTATTTAAAAATATGGTTACAATGTAAAATCGTACAATAAAATTCATTATTTAATAGCCTGTGGGCGGTCGCTCAATTTCCAATCAGTGGTATCACTAAGAAAGTCAATTATGTTGTAGTAACAATTCTTTTGAATTTCCTAATACATTTGTTTTGAACAAAATCGGATCTTGTAGTTAAAGCATATACAACGCCCCACAAAAGACTTGCTAACTCGACTTGAGTAGTAGGCATTATAAGTTTATGTTTGTTCCTGGTGTTAACATTAGGGTTATGACAGTTTCTAGCAAATTCACTTATGTGCCTATGTATTAAATTAATTATGATTATTAATAAGACCAGTTCCACGAATAATAATTGAAATGATGGAGATTCTCAACAAAATCTGATTCTGATCGTGAATCTGAACACGGCAAAGTTGCGGGCAGCCGTATAATTAAAGAAATTGTTATCACTGAAGCATATCATTACCAAACGGTACTTAGTAACTACATACAACAAGCGTATTCTAAAATAGAATTGGTTATCTTATTTCGCCAGTCTTATCACCGACTCCGGTAGCCGTGATCGTCTAGTGGTTAGGACCCTACGTTGTGGCCGTAGTAACCCAGGTTCGAATCCTGGTCACGGCAGCGAACAGCTGTCGCGGTGGAGTTATATTTTTAGTGCCCAACTTTTTTATATATTTTTTATCGCATTTTTTTTTAATAATTGTCTCGTTGAATTTCGACATTAGAAAATGTGAGTTGTAGTGTTCTCCCCCAGGAGTTTTCCGTTATGAGAGACATAATATTATGTTGATAATATAATATTGTTATATTAAAAGATTTTTGTAAGCTTTAAATAATGTATATATTTATGACCGAAGTTGACGGTATTGTCATAAATTTTTACGCAATCTTCCCATTAGCCCAGTGAATGATCCAGTTTAGTGATAAAATTAATTTTTTTATTATTTTAGGACCAACAAACAGTAACACAATAACATTTTAGTATAATCTAATATATAAAATTCTCGTGTCATGGTGTTAAACATTGAACTCCTCCGAAACGGCTTGACTGATTCTCATGAAATTTTGAGGGCATATTGGGTAGTTCTGAGAATCGGACAACATCTGTTTTTCAAAATGTTAAGGATGGTCCAAACGATTTTTTTTTAATTTTTTTGACTTTTTTTTTTAAATTTGTTTGATTATGAGTCAGCATTAAAAAAATACATACAAAGTCAAATTTTCACTCATCTACGATCAACAGTTACTTTTGTATCGCGATTTTAATATCGGCAATACAACGTTTGCTGGGTCAGCTAGTTAACTTATAAATTTTTAACCTAACTACATTAGCCACAGATGAAATATACAAAAAAAAATACGAAATTATTTATTTCCCACTTTACATGTACATATAGTAGTAGTTATGCTGACTTCCACACTAGTTGTTGTATGTCTCGTGGGGGAAATAGTAAAATTAACAGAAAATAAAAACATACAAGCTGAATACTAAAACTTAACATACTAAGAAATAAACTAAAAGTAATATCTACAAGTGTATGAATTGTGTGGGTCCGTCAAAGAGTGTATATATATGTGTATATATATGTGTATATATATGTGTATATATATGTGTATATATATGTGTATTTGTTATAATATGATGTTTATTATAAGGAACGTGTTAAGTTAGGGCCGCCGTTATATGTCTAACGGCCATTTTCAATAATCCTTAGTTTAGCTTACTAGAGGTAGACAAATCTATCCTTTTACGCTTTCTTACATTTAAATAACTTATCGCCAAATAGCATTGGACTATAACCGGCCGTTTTCAATAACGTAACTCTAGTTACGGATACATTGCTGTCACGGTTTACGGCCGTTTCCAATATACTATCTACAGATAGAGGTAAAATAGTAACTTCTACTGTCAGTAATTAGCTGACAATGATCTGAGGCTGTCCCAATATACCCGATAAGTCATCCTTATCGCCTTATATTGGGACGCGTGCATTGCAATTTCCATACAAACTTCTATCGCTGGTAAGCTATACGTCCTCCCATTGACAGACAACGTGTACGGATAAGGTTAGTTACCGTCGATAAGTTTATTGGGACCGAAAAGTCAACGATAGTTACAATTTTTACCCCAAGTAAAAGGTAAATTTTATTACATTAGTCCATTTAATTCTCACTTTTTTTATGCACACTTTAATGTTTTGATATTAATACTAATAGGGAATTATTTTTAATTAAGTTAACTACATTTTTATCTTGATGCCTATATTACTATCATCTATTGTACAAAATGCCAAATACACCCTGACTCACATATTTTAACAGATAATAAATTATACAAATGATTTAAGTTTTCTTTAGTGTTAATTCCGCCAATATTTGTTTTTAAACAATTTGACACGTGTTTCGGCTCTACACGAGGCACCCTCAGGACGTATTGTCTCTCTATAGAGTAGATAGACTATATAGTCTCCTGCAAGATTTTGGCGGAATTAACACTAAAGAAAACTTAAATCATTTGTATAATTATGGATTTCCGCAAAGTAACGCCTACTTCAATAAAGTTTTTTTTAGATAACAATTGTAAATATGTATTGTATATATGTTACTTTGTTATAGCTTTCACTATGTATATACTCAACCGATCATGATAGAATTCTGTACCTGTGTTCCTTCTTTTCTATGCAAAGAAGCCTCCCAATGTTAAATTATTAGACAGACCAGTCCAGATGCGTATGGATATGTATCCAAACTTTAATCCAAGTAGCTGTTTATATATACACAGCGAGAATTATAGGTATTTGATATAAACCTTCTTCTTCGGCGTTACACTCTTGTCAGAGTAGTCGTGGTCGTCACGTCGAGGTTAGTGGCCTGTTTCACAATGCGACGCCACTCGTCGCGAACTGCCGCTCTTCTCGTGAATTCATGCAGAGTACCGTCGACAGCTTGCTTGGTCCTCGGGGACCTGCCTCGTGGTCTAGTGCCCTCGACTTTACCCTGCACTATTAAGCGTTCTATGGAGTCGCTTCCACGTCGCGATACATGCCCGAAGAAAGTGAGAATGCAAGCTTGTACGGTATTGATATAAATACCTACTAATATAATTCCCACTACAGAATAACCACCAGATAACTTTTCAAATATGCCGATGTTACCACTTCACAATATCCAATTATCACTTAATTAACATAATGCCTTAAGGCCCGAATATTCCTTAATCATTTAAATATGTGGTTGAGATATTTTATTTTTCCCAAGATGGATAGTAAATACAGTATGGAATTTTTTTTTGTACAAATAAAAATATATCAATAGAGTTAAGCTCAAGATTTACATCAATATTGGCAATGGATGTTTATTGCGCTCAGACAAAGGAGAAAGGGCTACCCTACGGGATAACGATGGGAGGAAGGTGGTGAATGAAATGAAAACCCACTAAACACAATCTGAGCCTTCATTGGACGCGACTTCTCTTGGGGAGAGAGAGGCGCAAACGGCACTCTCTTGGGAGTATCCACTAGGATATTGCACAGAAGGTCTTGTCTTATCCTCCTGAATGGGATAAGCTTCTGCGCTTATTATCAAAACGGACCGCGGAGTTTTCTTCCGGGTTGAAGCCTCAATATACCATTTCCTGAACCAAGCTACTAGGTCATGGTTCGGAGTGTTGGAGCTTGGAGAGGATTGAAGATATCTTGGTAATGAATCAATCAGTCGGCTTAAAAAGAATATAATCGTGGAAATATTTAACTGACAATGAATCATGAGCATTTTTACGATAATATACTTTTTAAAGTGAAACTTTTATTACATCGTCTCAGACAATTTCGTCTGTGTGTTGCATGTCGCGTGACGGTCGGGCGGCGCCTATAGTTCGCAGCAGCTGACCGTGTAGTGTATAGACTATTACTCATTTGTGCCAGTGCACGCTATTTTGTTTGTTTTTGTCAGTGTTTATTGTAAATGTTGTTTGTCAGTGTTTAACGTTGTTGTTTGTATTCCGATTTTCCAAGATTAAATTAAGATAGATAAAGCGATTTTTATACCCTCAATGGAATATTATTCCACACACCCACACACACACACACTCACCAATACATACAATCACACACTCGTTCACATATATACATACACGCACCCACACACACACAGCACATTAAGTTAAGATTACAAATAAATCAATTTTTAGTATGTTATTATTGTTAGTAGATTTCTTTCCCTTAATTAATTATGTATATGTTAAGGTCAACTTATCTTTAATTACACCTTATTATTATGTTTTTGCTATGGAAGAGCGGGGCCTCCTACTACAGGCAACTCTTTGCTTAAAAGGAGGCCCCAATACTGATTGTATTTTGTATTTTGATGTAATAAATAAATATTTGTTGTAGTTTAATGTAATTATTCCAAAAAAATTTAGTTAAATGTCTATAATGTGAAAAAAAAAATTCACTTTTACCGTGGTTTCATAGAACCACACAATCCATTTTTTGTTACTTTATCACTATTCGTTATTTATGGTGATTAAAATATTGTACTTTTTAGTTTGGTTTTCTCGTCTTATTAGTTTTTTTCTAAATATTATATCCAACGTTTTAAACTGGGTGAAAATGACAATCAAAGACGTTTTGTTACACAGATACATACTAACATACGTAAGAAAGAAAAGAAGCTAATAAAAGTTATTAAAATTAAACTCGAAAGCAGAATAACAAATGTTTGAAGTAACATTGAATAATGTAAATTAATCAAACGTCTCTAGCAAACACGCCTTAGTATTTACAAGTCAATCTCACAAGTCGAGATTCAATATCGCGATGTCAATCAAAGTTTCAAGCAATCACGAGTAACTAATTAATATTATAATCTTTACCTTCATAGAGATCTCTTTAATTATACAGGCGGGCTTTTTTGCTGGAAGAAAGATTTTACTTCGTTTTGTTCGTATTTCAATTATTACTTTAATCATTTTCGTGCAAGTTAAATTATGACAATGTAATGGTATCTCCTCTTGGTATGTAAGTCATACCAAGATACACTTAAATGACATTAAATGGCCAACCGCTAGGTGCAGAAAGCATCCTTAAAGTTAATGTTTCATTATCGGCCGTTTTCAATAACCTATCTTATACTTAGTTTAACTTACTAGAGGTAGACAAATCTATCCTGTAATGCTTACTTACATTTCAATAAAAAGGCATAAAAGGCATTTATTTTCTCAAAATTGATTCCTTTAGACTTATTTTTGATGTCACTTCAAATAACTACTAGCTACTACTACCGCTTCGGAAACAAATGGCGCTCTGAGAGAAAAGAAGCGGCGCAAGAAACTCTCCCAGCATTCTTTTTTTGCGCTATTTTCAATAAAAATATACAATATTGTACAGTTATTTCTATCGCTATAAAATAATCACAATCTAGTCCCACGCTGTCCGATAATTTAGACATTCAGCACTGGAGTAATAGGATTTACGACAGAGCAATTTTTTTATAAAACATTTAAATTTATTTATAGATAGTGCCTAAACAGTGCCTGGGACTTTATTATAGAAGTGTATACATTTACCTACCCTTAAAGCTATTATATATCTTATGAAGCCTACTAGAATTAGTTACAAGCAATCCTCTATTTCTAGTGTTATAATAATGAAAATCACTAAATCAGCAAAAAGGTGACGATTTTTGTAAACGTATATTAAATTTTCATAAATGTACTAATAACCTATCGACACAAAGTATTGGACTATAACTATATTGGATATAACTATGGATAGATAAGATCTTGTCGTTAAACGGTGACAGCAATGTATCAGTAACTAGAGATACGTTATTGAAAACGGCCGTACATCACATGCTATCTTTGACTGTCAAAATGAAAAAGAAAGTGACGGTATTATTTAAATAAAATAGGAAAATTAGTGAAACATTCACTTTAATGATGCTTTCTGCAACTAGCGATATATCTCATTGCTAAATCTTAAATCGGAAAGTTTTAAGTATATTTTTTTATTTAAAAACAATACCGATCGAATTGAGAACCTCCTTTTTGAAGTCGGTTAAACACTAAATGAAGGCCATAACAACGGAGTTATTTCCCATACAAGCATGAGGAATGAACACGACTTCACTGAAACTATTTCGAAAACATTTAAAAGCAAAACATAAACTGTATTGTGCAGCTGTCTGATGACACTTATCTCGTAATCCTGTGAGCTTCCTATGCTGTGTACACACCCAAGTGAATTAATTAATCGAATATATTTTTTTATTCGTACGTTACGCTTACATTGTTCGCAAAAGACTACCCCCCTTATTCATAATGGTCCGCTAACTTTACCGCTTAGGAGTGTTTTTTCTCATTCTGACTTAGGTCAATAGAAAAAGACAGAGTGTGAATTAGCAATGCTTTAAGTTAGCAGACTATTATGAATAAGGGGGTAAGTCTGTAAATTTTCCTAATCTATTCCTAATCCTAAAATTGAATTTATTTAATAATTGATACTATATTTTCAACATTGTTATTATTGGCGTTCATACACACACGATTGACGTGATGTTATGTGATCAACAAGGCCCATACTCTCTTATTTATTAGGAAAGGGGTCACAAGAGCGTTAATATAGTTAAAGACGTATTCAGATAAAAATCTTATCAAGGAAGTAACAGAAATATTTTATTTTAAGAAATATTTTTCAATGCTTTGGTGAGAAACACCAAAGGAGCAAAAAAGGGATGCTGTCTTCTGACCGCTTTTTCTCTATCTCTTCTATTATCATATCTCTTTTTTAGCTCCCCTACCATTTATTGACGATGCGCCACTGATTGAAAATTAGTTTAGTGAAATTAATTAGTATAATATGCTTCATAGTTAAGTATGCAAACCTTTAAGTATGCAAAAATAATAGAAATATTTAGAATTAAATTAATCGTCTGCAGTGTGTACTAATCTTCATCAAGTTGCAGAGCTAAATTATTTCGTTCCTGGAAACCCTAGCTCGACGCGACGTTGACAATAGACAAGAAATTTCCACAATAAAACGTTCACCCGTCTATTGTCCGCCATTGCGCGGTGTTGAGCCGGACGGTGTCACAATGTGTTCCATTTTCTAAACGATTTATATCTCCCGGCAACATGACGAATCATTTTTAATCCATCGAGTTGATTTTCTTTGCTGCGAATATCGTGGACTGGTAACACTCTCGAGTGTTATCGCAGGGTTTTATGAAAACTCTTTTGTGTGTAATATCAATTCATGGAGTTAAAATATCAAACGTATTCCTGAATGCTTTCGCATACGTGTTGAATTTTATAAAAGGTATTATGAGTTCTGAGATGTTACTTAATCAAAAAACATTGATGATACCTATAAAATATATGTAAAATACTACGTTCTGAAAAGTAAAGGAAAATGAGTAAAATAAAAATAAAATAAAGTCTATTCGTCACTTTTTTTATTCAGTAATTTAAGGGTTATTAGCGAGAAAACTCCATATCTAAGACTTTGTCTGCCCGTCCTTCTATCTTTTTGTCTGTCAGACAGTCAGCCGTAAATCTTTTCAAATCAAATCAAATCAAAATATTTTATTGCAAGTCACATTTTACAGTAGGATGGTTGGTACATTAATGGGTAGACAATATGTGACGCCCTGCAAGGGCACAGCAACGTTATACATAAAATAAATAAGTCTTATACATTTTTTACATTCTTATACTATATTGTAACTAATTCTCACGCTTGTAATTAAAAAATTCGGGTAAATCGTAGAAGCATTTTGAAACTAAAAAATTGATGATGTCTTTTAAATAGAGAAGGCTTCTCTTTATTTTTAATTTCGTTTGGGATGTGATTATAAATTTTTTATATTTTTTATAAATTGTTTAAATTTCTATTATTTCGCTTGTTATTTGGTAGTGTTGAGTATAAGTACGAATGTTTTTTAACAAATTTACATGCTTCTAGGATGTAAATTGAAGTAAGCGTTAAAATTTTGTGTTTAATAAAATATGGTCTACATGAATCCATCTGCTGAATATTTTCATTCTGATACATTTTTTCTGTTGAATAAATATATCTTTTATTTCACTACAGTTACCCATATTAATATTTCATATGATAATCTAGAATGTGCATATGCATAATAAGCAGCAAGGGCAGATTTGAAATCTGTTACGCGTTTTAGTTGGTAGAGCATAAGTAAAAGATGACATTTTGCTTTTTAATTTCTGTAGATATGGCTTCCATGTCAAGTGTGAGTCTAAATCAATTCCCAGTAGTGTAGCTGTGTCAACTGTTTCAAGTTGTGAATTTTTGTAAGAATAAGATATATTTAAGGGGGATTTTTGATAAGGTTTAAAAGGTATAATTTTAGTTATATTTATTATTAAGTTCAAGATTATTATTATTTAGCCAATAAAAGATTTTGTCCATTGTAATATTTAATTTTTCTTCTAGTTGTTTTAAATTAGAGCATGGGATCAAAATAGAATCTTATCATAAGATAGCTCAAATTTTGGCTGGGCGTTACTGAGACTACTACTTAAATGATTTACAAACTATGTCTTTTTAATGTGTATTATCCAAAGTCCTGGTAGTCCTCGATCAGATGTACCAGTGGGAGGCTCCTTTGCACTGGATGCCGGCTAGATTATGGGTACCACAACGGCGCCTAATTCTGCCGTAAAACAGTAATGTGTAAGCATTATTGTGTTTCGATCCGAAGGGCGCCGTAGCTAGTAAAATTACTGGGCTAACGAGACTTAATTAATATCTTATGTCTCAACGAGACGAGCGCAATTGTGGTGCCGATCAGAATTTTTGGGATTTTCAAGAATCCTGAGTGCAACTCGTCGTAATGGGCAGGGCGTATCAACTACCATCAGATGAACGTCCAGCTCGTCTCGTTCCTTATTGTCATAAAAAATGTGTGCTTATCTCGACATTATAAGTTTTAAAAAAGTCAATCTCACGGCTTCATAAGAGTCACGGCACAGAAACAGCTCTTCTAAGCATGACTGATGATTGCGCAAAAGCCTCGGATATGGGCCACAGTAGTATATTAGTCTTATTAGACTATTCTAGAGCTTTTGGTTTTATACTTCTAAGAAAACATTATGGTTTCTCGATATACTTGTTATTGGTTTAAAACTTTTGTGGCAGATAGAAATCAAATTGAGAGTGTAACTGGGGGTTCCACAGGGTTCTCTGCTTAGCCCAAAAATTTTCACAATCTTTACTGCAGATCTCTCAAAATGTGTAAGCAAGTATTAATTAGTACTTTTACGCTGACGATACGTAGCTGATATTACTATTTCCACGGCGAAGTGAAGTCAGAACCTAAACAATAACTAAAATTGGAAAAAAATCGCTTGTAGTCAATCCAAATAAATAGTATTAAATTCGAGGAACAAAAACTCAAATTAAATATGTAATTACATGCAGTGAAAAGTTAAAAGTAGTAGTTACGTAAGAAAACATAATTTGGGGCTGATAATAAACGGTGAGGAAAAATCTTTTGAGCAATAAACAATAAAATAAGAACCACTTTTATAAAATAAAAATGCTATACAAAATAAGACCATAACTAAAACAGGACTTAAATACTACACTGACTAAGGCACTTGTTATCTCCCACTTTAAACACCATAGTACAAATAATATGTTTCTATAATTAATTATAGGTTGGATAAAACAGTACAGCGGGTAGCAAGTAATTGTATTCAATTCTCGTTTCACGTCTCATGTAAGGCCTGTTTAACTCCACATTTAAATAATAAACAAATGCTATGAAAGCTAGGAGAGATTTGCATTATGCCTGTATCTATATAACATTTAAAAGAATATTGTGGCTTGAAAATTATCCTTGAGTCAAAATTCTAATTTACATAATACAAGATTTGCTTCTATTTGTGAATGTAATAACAAGACATTTAATTGGAATGTTTTGCTCCGCCTATCAGAATGGGAAATAATATAAATTGGTTTAAAAGTCCTAATTAATAATAATAATATTGACACAAGTTACAAGACAATGATATATTTAATACAATATACTTACTTAAACATACATTAAACATACATAAATACATTTAAACATCCATGACTCTGAAACAAACATCCATATTCATCATATAAATGCTTGCACCTACCGGGATTCGAACCCGGGACCTCTAGTTTATTAGTAATGTCTCTTATTATTTCAATAAATAATTTAACCTTCTCAATTTTCAATTCCAATACGTATTTCCATATATACACAAATACACATTTGTGTATGTTTATATATTATAAATGCTACATAATAAAACACAAATATAACATGTTTACATTGTTGAATGAACAAACAAATTTAGTCCCATCACCTTTGTTACGTATCTCTTCCGGGGGTAATACGTCACAACAGCTGACCAATTACAGCGTGTCATTTCGTGGGACAAGGGTATAAAAGAGCGGCTTCCGGCTCATTTGATTCAGTCTCGTGCCAGATTTTGGCGAGACACCACGTCCTGAGGATGCCTCGTGTAGAGGCGAAACACGTGTCGAATTGTTTAAAAACAAATATTGGCGGAATTAACACTAAATAAAACTTATATCATTTGTATAATTATGGATTTCCGCAAAGTAACGCCTGCTTCAATAAATACTAAATAATATAAGCTACATAAAATGATAAGATATTATATCTTCTTCGATGTTACTGTACAGTTAGATTGACGTAATAAACATGTACAAATTATGATTGTATGTGATATTACGGAGTAAAATTTTACTAAATCTTTTCCATCAGTCCATAGAAAATCATTCATTGTACGAATGATTTTCTATGGATACACATTTAAATAATATGTTATGGTTTTAAAGTGACCCTCACTTCTAAGGATTACAATTATTGTTTAGATTTACAAGAGCGACATCTCAAGTCAACTTCCTAATATGCAAATATTGGGGTTGAGCAGGTTATCAACTGTAAAGAAGATTCTGTAGATGAAGCCACATTCTGAGAGTTGAACAAAGCAAACAGAATTTTGTAACGAGGTACTCGAACGGTTGGCATAGTTGGTAAGAGCACCGGCACGGAACGCCGGAGGTCGTAGGTTCGAGTCCCGCATCGTTCATAAAAAAATAATTTTGTTTTTCAAATTTTATTTGTGTTTAAAATTTTAGTTGGATACTTTTTTACACAAAACTGTCTATGTGCCCACGGTACTTTCTGTACTGTGGGCACATGTATGTACATATGTAGTACAAAACATGACACAACTTATACATACCTAAACTCAAATGAAAATACACGAAACAGTTACAAACTATATATCAAATACACTTGCTTTGAAACCAGGGTCGCTAACTACCGGGCTCTAACAGTCATCTTATGAGTATTTAATATTGCTACAAGTATCTCAAACCCAAATTTAAATTTATATAATAAATAAAAATAGTTTTAAAAAGCTAAAAAACACGCTTTTGTTGAATAGATAATGGTTGAAATTTAAATTTAACATCAATTTATGCCTTAACTACGATAAATGAAAAAAATATATGAATTACCATTAATCTTATTTTTCAAATTGAAAAATGGAATAATTTTATCAAATTAATGTATTGTCATCGATAAATCTACGACGTTTTAACGAAATCTGTCCGTTTAAAGTGGGTCAAAATTGCGCCCAAATGAGTCAGTTACAAACAAACATACATACAGGTGAAGCTAATAAAAAGCGTGTAAGAACTCGCTCTTACCAACTGAGACAACCGTTTCAGTGACGCATGGATCGTAGATCTTGGTATCTCGTTTTCAACTCTCAGGCAACCCGAGAGAACCCGAGAGGTCGCGGGTTCAAGATAGAGGTTACAAATTTAATTTGCAAGATCTATTAAATATTTAGTATTCGATGATATGAAAAGCGATTGATACCCGACATAACGGAGTTACTGCTGAAGCGTTTTACATAAAGCAATTTGATCGATCGATGTCAGCTATTTTTAAGTTGATCCATTACGATACGATCGCGAACGGCCTATTAATTTCTTACTTGTTTTTTTATTCGGATTTAATAGGTCGGGGATAAAGTCTTTTCGTATTTAGTATCTATAACTGTGTAATAAAACCTCTTTGGATTTACTATTTTGTATCTAGCTGGTTTTGATAACATTGACAAGGTTGAAACAATTTGTTATGTTTTAAAGAGTTAACCCTCACTTCTGGGATTAATTATTACACAAATAAAATCACAACCTGAGAGTTGAATAAAGAATACAAGATTTTATCAACGATATGTCACTCGAACGGTTGTTTCAGTTGGGAGAGCGCTCGCACGGAACGCGAGTGGTCGCGGGTTCGACTACGCAACGTTCATAAAATTTTGTTTTCAAATTTTATTAGTGTAATTAACAAGGTTTTAAAAATAATCAAATTAGTATTATATTGTTTCCGATTTTTCTTTTTTTACTGTCAAAATAAGTAATACTGTCTTTATTAGATCACTGAAGAATTCTGAAACATTTTAAATGAGCAAGACAACAATATATTTAAAACGATATACTTACTTGTTGTTATATGTTTAAAATTAAATTAATACAAATAAACATTCAAGACTCGGAAAAAAATCCATATTCATCATATAAATGTTAGCACCTACCTATTCGAGTCCGGGACCTCAAGCTCAATAGACAGTCCACCACTGGGCTAACTGGCTTCAAAAAGCATACCTTAGTGAAGGTACAAGGAAGTCAAAGTTCGCTGGCACGCAGTGCATATACATGCAACTTACTTGTGTAATAAGATTAAGGTAAGGTAATTAAGTTAAGGGCAGAGTGAAGCCTCCAATCACAAGCATTATTTACTTAAATGGAGACTGAAATGACAAAGTATACAGTTGATATGAAATAAATTAATAAGTTACAAAAATTATTAATAAAAAATTATTAAAAAGAACAATTAAATTACGACGAAACGGAAATTATTCGCAATATCTTACGTAACTTAATTAATGTAATATAAAATTACAGTCAGTCGCACAAAATATAAATATCTCCATTTATGTCATGCACACATACATCCATGGACTGCCATGACAATATAGGACAAGTGAATAAGTGGTCAATGTGGAAAATATAAAAAAAAATGAACCCATACAACCTATATTCATTATTACTAACGATATTGCTTGATTGAGCACTCGGGCATTTGGGATTGCTAGTGCTATTTACGGAATTATAAATTTTACTACTATAATAAATCGGAATTTGTTGAAAATTTTTAATTTAAAACTAGTCCCTAATTTGTAAATAAGTAGATTTTTAAATGAAGCTAAGAAAAGGCATCACAGATTCTAGATAAGTTTTATCAAAGTAAAAAATCTTGAATCGCTAATAAGTTATTGTCACTAATTCTTTAGTAAATAAAAGAGTTAAACCTTCGACGACGAGAGATATTACAAATATTGTTTTCCATTTGCAAAAGTATTTATTAGACATAAAATATTTTTAAATGATGAACAATATACAAAAATTTAATACTATAATATTTTTTGGAAGGTGGTTAAAGACCCTAATACACATAACATTTGCGTTATTTTGATGAAGCGCTGTTCTACAGTATGGCATCAGAAGGCGAGTTGGATCTCTTAATCCTAATATGGAATAGTCCTTTGCTGGTTTAAAAATTTCACCATGTTTTTTGATGAACATACAAATTTCTCATATATATACACCAGTAAGCGTTAACAGACGGTGCATTTTGAATAATGGTCTACACGATTCTAGAGGACTGACATTGCATAAAGCTCTTATACATTTTTTTTGTGCCAGAAAAACATTTGAAATATTAGTGGAGTTTCCCCATAGTATGAACCCGTACCGTAAAACTGACGCAATATAACCGTGGTATGCAGTAAGTGCAGCATTAAAGGATACAGTTTGTCTGAGCCTTCTTAAAGCGAAGACGAACTTATTTATTTTGCCTGCCACTGTATCACATTGAGCTTTCCAGTTACAATTGCAATCTAATATAAGGCCAAAAAATTTTATTGTGTTTGTTTCTTTAATCGTTTGGTCACTGTGTGTTATATTTAGAGATTTATGTATTGTTTTATTTTTATAATTAGAAAATTGTATATATTTAGTTTTTGTCATATTAGCGAATAAATTATTCTCATTGAACCATGTCAATATAGTTTCAAAATTTTTATTAATAGTCATATTATAATTATTTATCACTTTATGCTCGTCAGGAATAATTATGGATATGTCATCTGCAAATAATACACAGTTATAGTCAACCACAGCGGGTAAATCATTCAAATAAATTAAATATAGTAAGGGTCCCATAAGACTTCCTTGAGGAACTCCAAATTTACTAATTAAATAGGGTGACTTGTATGTATTCATTTATTTTATTTATTTCTACAATTTGTTGTCTATCGGCTAAATAACTTTCAATCCATTTTAGAGCAGGGCCTCTTATACCATATTTATCACATTTATATATTAAGATATGATGACCAACAAAATCGAATGCTTTTTACATATCAAAAAAGGTTGATATAACAGGTACTTTCTTGTTAATACATGTAGTTATTTCTTCTATTAAGTAATAGGCAGTCAAAGTACTTGATTTATTAGCTTGAAATCCAGTTTGTTCTTTTTTTATAATATTATGTTTATTTAGAAAATACATTATTCTTACATACATTGCTTTTTCCATTATCTTAGAGAAAATAGATATAAGAGTAATTGGGCGATAATTATTGATATCGGTTTTAGTACCCTAGATGAAAGTCTAAGTTACGTAAGGTTTTACTGAAGAAGTGATAATTAAAATTATTTAATGAATTTATCTTTTCAATTTTTTTCTTCCCTTTTTACAAGCACCTTGCTACAACAAGAGCACAATCTCACCATCAAACTTTAAAGTTTGGCAAAGTTCAATTTATTGTTAAAAATTTTTTTTTGTTTTTATTGAATAATTCTAAAAAATACATTCGAACAACCAGCATTACATATTTGTTGCAATCTTAATAAATTTATCCACCTTTTTACCACCAAGAAATGTTTTTGATTACACAATACATGCAAATTTTAATCAATATTTCAACTTACTATATGAAAGGGACTTGGATTAATCATGAAATACATTTAAATAGACTTTCACTAAGTTGAAATGGGTTTGAACAGTTCAGTAACTTAACTGAAAGAGATTACGCTGTCCCGATAGCACATTTGTTAATTAAAAGTGGACTTAATGAAGTAATATTCTGATTTATGCAATCCCGTCTGGTATCCTTATAAAATCATGAATAGGTTTTTTAAATTTAGAAAATTAATGTACAATAAAAATTCGAAAGTATGTTGACTAAAATTAATTTATTGAAATTAAACAATTAAACATCAATCCGTAAAGCCGAGATATATGTAGATAATAATTGAAAAATGGAGTAGGTATAGTTAAATATTTGTAATTTTAATATTAAGATATATTTTTATATGACAATAAGGGACGAGATGAACAATACTGATGTTAATTGATACTCATTAAAATGCAGTGCCGCACAAGAGTCTTGAAAAACCTAAAAAGTCTGAGTGGCACTTATTATTATTATAACTACTTCACGGCAGAAATAGGCTAGTTAGTATTCACTTAATTTTATTTTAAAACTTGGTAAGTTTGGAGCTAAGCAGCCTAAACTAAATTTGAATTAAGCCATTCTACTAAAATATTTATCGAATAAAATAATTACACTTTAAAATACACTTACTCAATATATTTGTGTTTATGTATGGCATAGTATTTATAAATGGTAGAACCTCCTTCGGTCACAGCTTCACGTCCAGGAAGGTCGATATATGTTCTGTCAGGACGCGAACAACAAAAGAGTTAAAGTCTACTGCGTGACGCGTCACCAACTTTTCGACACCCAACCGGAACCTTGTCTTCTCCACCAAGTACTGAACAATTTCGGAGGCTTTGGTGTTGTGATGAAAGCAAGAGATGTCGTTATACGTCGTTGGGATTACGGAACGCATTAGCTGGTTCTGTCCTATCGGTGCTGTGCCACATTGATACGACTAGGAGGCCTCCTCTTCTTTCGCTCCACCTTAATGAAGCCATCCATGTCGGTCTGGCTCTTAGACACAGTTCTACAAGCAGGTTCGTTGCGGGAGTGCCGCTTCTACTTTCTGTCCTCAGCACTGTCGGCATTCTGGGTAGCAAAGTCACGTTGATGTGTTGATGTAACGACAGCAGGCGACACCTCCAAGAGTGAAGGAGGTGAGGGTCGGGCGGCAGGTACGTTACCGATTACACATGCGGGAACAGCGGCTGGTATCGAGTCGAATTTCGCTGATTCAAAACTCGCTCGAAAAGCAATGCATGCCCCACGTCGCGTGTTGATGTTATTGGCTTCTATTGATCTACTAACAACTGTATTTTTGCGCAACGTCGCAACTTCAGCTTGCATCTACGTGTGCCAGACTTGCCTTGAGATTTGCGATGTCCTTCAGCAACCTGGTGACGTCGACAGATGGTAACATGTTCAAGTTCCTTGTCACGAAAGTCGGCACGTCGTCAGGATCAGTCACTTTCAGGAGATTTATCATATCCTGAAGACTTCTCTCTCCCCTTTCATCCCCCCTGCGGGATGGTATCTGGTCTGTTTTCATCTTTCATCATTGCACAGATCTGGATGATACTGATCTCGTCCATACTATCAATTGCGTGCTGAAGGAATGCTAGCAATTCATTGGCTATGAGTTTATCGGAACGCATAGTCGTAATAACGTGCTGCGCAGATCGCGAATATAAATTATATTCGTAAGTTCAGTGAGCATGTACGTTACCGAGCACACACAGAACTGAACTGAACTGAACTACAAACTTAAGTAATTTGAATAAAAATACACATTCACGCTCTTTTGCTTTAACAAATATACTCTTCTTATTGAATAATACGATGCTCAGTCAACACGTACCAAGCAAAGAAGAATTGAATTACCATGCTCAGTCGACGCGTACTAAGCAAAGAAAAATTCGATTATGATGCTCAGTCTAAACGTACTAATTAAACGAGTATTCCATTAAGGTGCTCAGTCGATACGTATCAAGCAAAGAAGATTCCAATACAATCAGTCTAAACATAACAATCAAAGATTTTTTTTTTAAATGAAAATAAGAGACGAGATGAGCAGGACGTTCAGCTCAGATGGTAATTGATACGCCTTACCCATAACAATGCAATGCCGCTCAGGATTCTTGAAAACCCAAAAATTCTAAGCGGCACTACAATTGCGTTCGTCACCTTGAGATATAAGATGTTAAGTCTCATTTGCCCAGTAATTTCACTAGCTACGGCGCCCTTCAGTCCGAAACACAGCAATGTTTATACATTACTGCTTCACGGTAGAAATAGGCGCCGTTGTTGTACCCATAATCTAGCCGGCATCCTGTGCAAAGGAGCCTCCCACTGGTAGAAAACAATTATTACGATGCTCAGTCGACGGTTACCTACCTAGCAAAGATGAATGCAATTATGATGCTCATTCGAGACGTAGCAATCAAAGAAGGATTCAATACAATGCTCAGTCGAAATATGCTAATCAAAGAAGAATTCAATAACAGTACTCAATCGATATGTACCAAGCAAAGAAAAATTCCATGATTGTCTTCTTGACTTTCGACTCGCTATTTATTTCATCTGGTAAGTGCTCGAGCGATTTGAAAAGGAGTAATCTTAAAGTATTATTAGCTGACCGAGAATTTTGAAGAGGGTTATATAAAAGGATGGTTGTAACAATGAGCTCCGTAAACAATATTGCAATCCAGACCTAAAGCTGAAGATAATATTTTTGTAGGATTCATGATAAAAAAATATTTAAAATTTAAAAATATCTTGCTGCTGTTATGTTTAAGTAATAAACATATATATTATGTTCGTAAACATGCGCTACTTGTGGTGGTTAGATGATCCTGAAGTAGGAAACTTATTCAGCCTTACAAATAAACTTGGTATAAAGTTATAACTGATGATAAACAAAGAGCAAAATGTTTACAATATCGTTTACAACACTGTCAATACAATGATAATTCTGAAGTTTTCCGAATGACAAGCGGCCTTGCAAATAAACGCGGGAAACGTTATACGTCCGAACAAACCATTCGTAAGCAAAATGTCTATTTGTAAACATTTTACATATTCTTGGTTTATGCCTAGTTATAACTTTATGCCAATTTTAATTGTAAGGCCGATTGAGTTTATGAGATTGTAATAAAAAAAATTGTTAGGCGATGAAGATGTAAATTTTGATTTTATAAAGTGGCAATGTTTATTCAAAATAGGATGTTATTTGACTTTCAATACAGATATACTTACTGAAAGTCAAAAACGCATTCAAAAAATTATGCCTCAGACCTAAGAAGAAGGGGAAAACTCAGCGGGCTTCTTTTTTTTTTATTAATAAAAAATATGGTTCCAAAGTAATACCGTATAATTAAACTTATTATTTAATAGCCTGAGGGCGGTCGCTCCATTCTCAATCTTTGATATCATTAAGAAAACCATTTTGATAAGAAATTCAATAAGAAAAGAAAAAAGATTTAATAAGAAAATTATTGTAATAGTTTGTCACCACAATCGTTTTTTAAAAATCTTCAATTCAGTCCAATTAAAGCTCAATCTGTTCTGAAGTGGTCTAAGACAAAAAGTATAAATTTTGATATTCATAAGTATCGTTTATTTGACTTAAATATGCATTTTTATAACCTTTATTTAAGCAATAGCTTAGATGAAGGTTAGAGGGGAAAAATGTATTAAAATGTTGTCGTATAATATAGAATTTTTGTAATGGAGGCTTTAGGGGAATGGAAAGTGAGATTTTCGAGTTGTGACGGTTTTCTACTTATCGATTTTAGACCTAGAGATTCTGATGTGAAACGTTTTTACTCTTGATTCATAGTTCTTCTCATTTTTTGAGCAATAAAGTGATATCCCTTTTTCAAATAATTTTGACGCCGAATAAAAGAAATTGAATCGTGCATTTATTAATGAATTATTTACGGGCTTGTAGCTTCACAACTCATCACTCAAATTTTAATGAAATCTGCTTATAGCTATGAGGTACCCTTCATAATGCCATTATTAATGATTGAGTACATCATCAAGTTATTCATTTTTCTTCAATAATTTTTGGGATACATTTGGGAAACATATCATTTTAAGTCTTTTATAACATACTTTATACATAAACTCATTTTAAATCCACAAGGCGTATAAAAGAAAAATGTAGTATTCTAAATAATTTTAAGTCCATTTACTTATCAAATACTGAAATTGAGTTAAAATTGTTTTAAACAACTTTCATCTTATGATCATCATCATCATCATCAGCCGGAAATCATCCACTGATGGATTTGTCCGGCCTCCCCCAAAGACCTCCACGACGATAGATCCTGCGCTGCCCTCATCCAACGTATTCCAGCGATCTTGACCAGATCGTCGGTCCATCGCGTCCACCAACGCTGCGTCTTCCGGTACGTGGTCACCATTCGAGGACTTTACTGCTCCAACGACCACCTGTCCGTCGAACTATGTGACCTGCCCACTGCCACTTCAGTTTCGCAATCATTTGCGCTATGTCGATGACTGTGGTATTTCTACGGATCTCCTCATTTCTAATTCGATCTCGCAGGGAAACTCCGAGCATAGCCCCTCTCCATTGCCCTCTCAGCGACCCTGAGCTTTCTTCTCAGGCCCATAGATGATGATACTATACTCATCTTATGATGATCACAAAAAAATAGCTGCATCTTCTAGATATTAAGTCAGTTTAAATATAGAAAATATCAAACGTATGCCTCGTATAATACATTATAAGTTTCATTACATTCATAAACAATATTGATCTATTTAAACTTCATGATAAAGACCGGTGTGTTATTAAACCAGCGTTTTATTACATTCGTCATATTATCTAAATCTGAGAAGGATTTATAACATTCAAATCCCGTCGCACGAACTCTCAAACAGTCTCACTTCAGTAAGCTTCACCTAATAATACGTCTTGAACGTTCGAGTGATATCGATATTATATCTTATTTATATTGTGATATCGCTTAGCTGTGTGCGTGTCATTGAATAAACGTCTGTCGCGATTGTTCTGAACTGGATATAATAAGAGCAAAGTATTTGAAGGGCATGGCCCCGAGTAAGTAGAACACCTTCCCTACCAGCGTTGATTCTCGCAGGTTAAGCGCGACACGCTTGTAGTAATGTCGTTATCGCATCAACGAAAAAATTCTCGCTCGATCTTATTTGTTCGTAGTTACGTGAACATCAAATCTATAAGACACCTAACTTTTGTAGCTTTTTAACCGACTTCAGAAAGGAGGAGGTTCTCAATTCGATCGGTATTTTTTTTTATTTACGTACACCGATTTCTCTGAGATTTATGATTTGATTTACGTAATTCTTTATTAGTTCGATGCGAAATAGATGCCGTTTAGTCCTATAAAATTTTAAATAGTTTGGTTGAGTAGTTTTCATTTTATGAAAATTTTTGTACGTGGATAAGATCATTGTTTTTTGTATACGGCTTTTTTAGGAGTTTTCATTCAGGTTGATTATATATTATTATTATTATTAAGTGACACTATAAAGTGAAAAATAAAAAAAACAATGTTTATAAAAACCGACTTCAAAAAATAGAAAGTATCAAACAACTAAAAATTTAATTTAATACACCTCTTATACAAAATTTTATATTTAATATTAATAAAATACTACTATTTGTATGTGCCTATTGATAGGTTTTAAGTATAAAGTTTAAAAAGTCACTAACATGTAACAATGTAACAAGAACCTACATTAAAAAAAAACTGACTTACTTGAAGATAATTTACAATTAATTAACAGGCAGATTGTTACAAAATTATTTTATTATATAATCATTATTTCTATAATTATAGTTTCTAAATACCATACCATACATAATTATCAACGAGTAACATACGAACAAATTAACAAAAAAAATTGTAAGTTTCACTCTCTCAAACCTACAGGCCCTCAACAATGCTAGACTACAGGTGAATCTCCCATTATTCTATCTAATACGGGCCGACGAATTTTGTTATTAAATATAAAAAATAAAATGCATAATTGTACGTTTAGGTAGACTGTGACAGCTATGAAAAAATCGAAAAAAAAAATGAGGTTTACTGATAACCTCTACTTTGAGCATTGCACATACAAGCACCAGTGGGAGGCTCCTTTGCACAGGAAGCCAGCTAGATTATGGGTACCACAACGGCGCCTATTTCTGCCGTGAAGCAGTAATGTGTAAACATAACTGTGTTTCGGTCTGAAGGGCGCCGTAGCTAGTGAAATTTCTGGGCAAATGAGACTTAGCACCTTATGTCTCAAGGTGACGAGCGCAATTGTAGTGCCGGTCAGAATTTTTGGGTTTTTCAAGAATCCTGAGCGGCACTTCATTGTAATGGGTAGGGCGTATCAATTACCATCAGCTTATTTTCATTAAAAAAAAATACAAATCGCGAATGTAAGACGGTGCTTGTAACGCACACTAAAGTAATAAGCCTGGCCTGTTTTCATTCGTAGTCTAGCAGCAATACATGGAAGCTAGAGTTATGACAACAATGTTATCAATATGCAAAATGGCCTCGATCATGTAAGTAATAAAACGGGGGCCGGTCTAATTGCTTTCGGCATTTGTCACCGAAATATTACAATAGACCCACATAAATATAATGACTTGACGAAATTTGAGTTTCTATTATTGCCATAACGGTATGAAAAGTCAAAAGAAAATAACGCGTAAATTTACGCGGTTAGTTAGCAAAGGCTGTAGAAATAGAATACAAAGGAAAATAACATTTTTTTTTGCAGATATGATAATAAAAGAGTCGGTGGCACAATAGATTGAACCGTTGACTCTTACCACCGAGCCTCCGGTTCAATCTTCGCCCGCCACTTACCAAAGCTTGCGAATACTTCATATGTACTATCGGCAATATTAAGGGTAGTGTGTGATGTTGCGGGGAAGGTTACGCGGAAGACTGCCGTAACCCGCTACCCACTACCCGCTGACATCTTAGTACCCCCTCCCAGCCTCCGTCTGTCATACCGAGGGACGGTCGCGCACAAAGTTATCTGACTATCACTGTTTTTAATAATTTTAAAAGAATTAACAGCAACGTGGGTATGAATCAATTTTGTTGATGGTACTTTTAATTGATTCTTGTGGTCAGCAACGCTATGAGATACCATCAGGTGACATTATTGGATGATAGTAAAAAAACACAGCTGCGTATCTGAAGCCTTACCGGTTACCCCGCATTTTAATCTGTAGTTTTTCTAATATTAACTTTTTGAAACATACGTACGACTTGAGTTAAACTTAAAATTGTTTACTCTGTTGTAAAAACCAGATATAGTTATTTTCAAACAGCAAGAAATATCATGTGTTAGTTGGTAACTTTGAATAATTTTATAAAAATCGTGAAATAAACGATATTAATTTACATTTATATATTAACAAGCAGCTACCCAGACTTGAATAAAATTTCTTACATTAAAGCGCAAATGCTACATAATTAGAAGAAGAAAAAAACGAACTACTTACGGCCGTTCCCAATATTCAGTCTATCTCCGGTTGTGGCATACTTGAGATAAAAATCGTAACTATCGTTGACTTTTCTGTCCCAATAAACTTATCTACGGTAACTTACCTTATCCGTACACGATGTCTGACAATGGGACGACGTATAGCTTATCAGCGATAGAAGTTTGTATGGAATTTGCAATTCACGCGTCCCAATATAACGGCCGTTCCCAATATACTATCTACAGATAGAGATAAATTACTACCTTCTACTGTCAGTAATTAGCTGTCAATAAAATGAATCTTTCCCAATATACCCGACAAGTCATTCTTATCGCCTTATATTGGGACGCGTGAATTGCAATTTCCATACAAACTTCTATCGCTGGTAAGCTATATGTCGTCCCATTGACAGACAGCGTGTACGGATAAGGCGAGTTTCCATCGATAAGTTTATTGGGACAGAAAAGTCAACGATAGTTACGATTTATATCTCAAGTATGAAATAGACTGAATATTGGGAACGGCCGTAGAATCACTTAACAGGTATATTAGGACAGCTTCATATTATTGACAGCTAATTACTGACAGTAGAAGGTAGTAATTTATCTCTATCTGTAGATAGTATATTGGGAACGGCTGAACTTTCTAATAGGTTAAATTGTCTATAGTATAATGTTCACAAAGAAAGAATGAAATAAAAAAAAATATTGAAGTAGGCGTTACTTTGCGGAAATCCATAATTATCCAAATGATTTGAGTTTTCTTTAGTGTTAATTATTGGTTACTTTAGTGCCAATATTTGTCTTTAAACAATTCGAAACGTGTTTCGCCTCTACACGAGGCATCCTCAGTACGTGTTGTCTCGCCAAAATCTGGTACGAGACTGCTTTCGTCTAGTCAATAGAGAATCTAGAATTAACACTAAAGAAAACTCAAATCATTTGGATAAGAATGAAATAATTTTTCAGACTTAGAAAAGGGATAAATCAGGAATATGGAATGAGAGATATTAAACTAGTAATTCATAAGTAAGTCATCATTTCGCTGGCGTTGTAATAGTTACATCAAAATTCATATTAAACACACCCGTACGAAAACAGACGATTCCCGACTCGTGGTCACACCAGTTTGTCACACTAGTGTGACTACGAGTAATTTTTTTTTCCTCGTCGTCACACCAAGGGTTTAACTACACCCTTTTGGTAATTGATATTATAAGTTATGTGTCAATTTCTATTCTAATGATCTCGACATTATCAATAGTTTAGATAACGAATGACTATGGACGGAAAATGTTTTTTTCCTCGTCTTCACACCACGGGTTTTACTGCACCTTAATTAAAGTAGTATTTCCGTAAAATGGCCTAATGATATATAATTATTAATAAGTTTAATTTGCGTATTAACAATCAACTTATCATTTTTATTTTTATCTATTTCCTTGGGAATCAAATAGACCCATATGACGTCGAGTTTCGGAAACTGCCCGTATAAATAGAATTGTCATAAAATTTTATTTCAGCGTCGTAAGTTAGTTAAGATCAAAGGTCACAGAAATCGTCTCTTTTTTGTTTTTCATGTCATCAAATTGAGTTCTATGATAGAAATCAGACGTTGTCATAGCTGTTCAACAATTATTTAACTCAGGTCTCTACCCTAACAATACATCTGGAAATAATTTTGTCATGTAAGTTGCGAAGTAATATATTGTACTTGTAATTTCATTTCGTAACTGCACTAACTTGTATATTACATATTTTGCCAATGAACATATTATATTTCACTTCAATATGCTTAAGAAACCGCACAATCTTTCTTTAATTTAAATTCCAATGGGATCTACAAATAATAATTTTAATAAAACGATGGCTGGTCCGTGCGTCAAGTCGTGAACGAGTGCTACTTGTGGTATATTTAATAAAAGATTATATTTGTTTGTTACTATTACAAATTATGATACCTAATCACGACCATCATGTTCTCGAAGCATTCTAACACAAAATCATTCGTGTTATCGCGTTAATGCTGAGGTTGCCATCCCGTGTTATTTTTATTTTAATAATGACAGAAACGAAACCATCAAGTTCCGTTTAAAAAACCGAGTTTTTATTCATCGCCACGAGAGTGGCGAAAGGTAAAACAAATATTTGAGATTTAATTATTCGGGTAAAAATGGCAAACTTAAAGCATTGTTTAAATTTATCGACACACTCATGATTATATTCATCAAATATACGAGCATTTAGGTCACATCACTATCACATTCCTCAACTCTGCATTCAATTCGCGCGGTATCTGTATATTACAACTATTGTAAAATTCCCAGTGATTTAAAAGTGTGGCCATTGAGTTTCTTGTATGCTATTCTCACTTCTTCTTTTTTTTCTTCTTCTTCGAAAATGTGGTATATTAACCAAAATTATACTATATTTTACAACAAGTGCGACTAGTTTTGCGTGGGCAATCGACAAAATCGCACGAGTTGCACATGCTACTACAAATGCGACTGTTTATTATTTCAGACTCCATATTCGTTTTTAAACTGTTGTAACATAAACTGTCAGACGCGTCAACCTCAATTGAGTTTTGAGTATCTAAATTTGCGTGTGCTAAACTTTTCGCACTCAAATTTTAAAATGGGCAAACGGCTCTTTTTCAACCGCAACAGCGAGCGCCAAAATACTTCTTTTCCCGCATGAGTAATATAAATACTTTTTCCAATGATATGGTACTTTCATTAAATGAAATATTTATAATGACGACCCAAAAGCGCTTAGCGGAAGCCTATTTGAATTAAGAAAATTGATATTTTACTTTCCTCAAACAATTATTAATATCAATAGAACTAGAAATTTTGCGGTTGAAAATGGAACTCCTGATTAATTCCAATTTAGTTCCCTAGTTAACTTAACTCTCAATTACAAGGTTGTCTGAAGATAGCTCAATAACGGAGACACTATCGATATCTTATACGAAATAATATTGTATCTTCAAGAGCTGACACTCAGTTCACTACTCAAGAGGGTGAAAGTATTTTGAGCATTAAGGCGACACTAAATGCCAGCGACCTTGAGCGATATGAGTTCACCGCTGCCGGACCGTCATCTATGTAACAAAGCCAATATTTGCAAAATTCTTGCGTGGAAAACAGTTTATATGCTTACAATCCTCGTTATTCACTACTAATCTGAATAAATGAACCTACACAAAAAAGTACAAGCTATAAGAATAACTTTTCTGCGAGAAGTTCCAAAAAAATGCGTCACGCCACGCCAAAAAATTTGTTTAACTTCAAAGAAAAGTGGTAGTTCAAAAAGGCTCGGCAGTGTTAACTATAACCAACAGCAAGCATTAGCAACCTACAAATAAGACTTAAGGATATATGTAACAGGTTTAAGTAGTGTTCATAGCTCCAAATGCTATACTTTCACCACAAAACTTGTCTAAAAACACCATGTTTGCGTGTTTTCTGCTTACTCTTCGCCTCAAATCGATTGCATCTCACGTGACATTTCACTTTGAGTAAAGCTTTTCTGTCAACAAAGTGAAAGACAAATCAACGCCCTCATACGTATTCGAGTTCATAATATTGACGATCCTCAAATATAGGTGAAGAGTTCTTATTTTATTCTTTACTAGCAATGTCCCGCGGTTACATTCGCTTAGATACCGATCTCGTGGCAGTGTAAGTCTACTAAGTCGGACTATAGATTTATTTTTGTTAACATAAAAGTTTTTATTTCATTTAGTTATTATTTTCTTTAAATTGACATTTTTTGAATGGAATGTCCTATTTTAATAATGTCAAAAGTATTTTGCACATATTAAAACGGTCTTTAATAAAATATTTGAATAGGATAAGAATCAAAAAGAAGATCAAAAAGAATTTTTAGGAATCAATTTTGAGAAAATAAATGCCTTTTATGCCTCTTTATATGGACTAATACAGAGGTATGAATAATATGGTTTGAATATTGTCGGCACTTTTATCAGCTTTTAAAAAGGGAAAAGGATTATCAAACCTTTATTTTACTACTACTATTATTTACAAAAATCGCGCACTTTTTTGTAGATATTCATACGTTCTAATATATTTTAGAACATTTTTGAAGTGAAACTTCTTTTGAATTGTTGTGATTTCAAATCGGATGCAACGGAAAAAACGACAGGTAAGAGACACAAATACAAAAATGTGTAAGATGAAGCCGGCAAAGAATGAGACAGAAATATGCATACTATTGAAGTGAAAACTTCTTTATCGTCGTTGTGATTTGAAAGTCGATGAAACGAAAAAGCGACAGTAAAAAGAGCAGTCACATCAATTCATAATATCTAACATGGGAGATAATGAAATAGGAAGCATACTCGTAATACAATATTTTCGTACCAGGCGATCATAGTTAAAGAAGAGATTGTCTTAAGTATGGCGCGAGTATACCTTAATATATTCTGACTCCAAGCGCACGACGTATTACTACATAGACACCAGGAGAACATATTATTATATATATTAGTGGTGGTAGGAATGTCTTTCATAGCGGTTAAAGTCATGTGTCATCCTAGCAACACGTACCAGGAATTCATATGCAGTTTAGAGATTCATGCACCATGCAGGTTTCACTTCTGACATGTGTACTTTTTACGCACGTAATGTTTTTTTTGTTCTATCATCAATAGTTTCCGCAGATGAGGCGATGACAGATTTTTTTGACGAATTGTTTCACACCTTGGGTTATATTATTGCATTTTTAATAGGAATCCCTATTTATTTTTGAAAATGTAATATAGCATATGTCACTCAGTGAAGATGCAGCTCTGTGAGGGTGAAATAATTTTTGAAATCGCTCCAGTAGTTTTTGTGTGAAAACATTACAAACATACATACAAAAACACAAATGTTTCCTCTTTATAATATTAGTTGAGATAATTATTTATGTAATATATTTATCTCACTAGCTTTTAACAAATTCATAAAAACTGATCATTTCATTTTTATATTTTTTTTTTTTTACTTTTTATATGAAATCATTTTAAAAGGATATTATTAAGATATGACTCAAGTTTGCGCGTTAGCCACTAATAAAACCCCATTTGTCGTATCTATACCGCTCTTCGAAAACTCTTAACAAACGTATCATCATTGAACTATTTAATCGCGTGTAAAGCGGAGCTGTTCGAACTTGGCGTTGCGTAGAGATGTCGCTTCATTGTGTGTCTTCTAGAGCATTTATCACTGGGAGTGTTCCGACGAGCCGTTTGACCTGATTCGGACAGCCAAATTATTTAGTTAGCTTCCTTGTGTGGTTGTTCCAGGACGATACTACATGGGTACCTTCATATTAAGCGCGCACACCTTTCAAAAAGGCTGGCACTGCTCTTGTAATTCCTCTCGCATTGCAAGAGAATTTGGGCGGCGGTGATCACTTAACATCAGGTGATCCGTTCGCTCGTTTATCCTTCTCTTCCCTAAAAAAAGGTAATAATATAAGACCTACAAAAGCCAGTCCCTATGTATATGCCAATTTAAACATGACGTGCTGTAAATCAGATTTATTTTTTAATTTATTTGTCGTCTATCTTCTGTCATCAATAGGATTTATTTTCCAACAGTTCTACATCTATAACTGTGATTTGCAGACATAGCAAAATCTAAAAAATACTCCACCGAGACAGCTGTTCGCTGCCGTGACCAGGATTCGAACCTGGGTTACTACGGCCACAACGTAGGGTCCTAACCACTAGACGATCACGGCTATCGGAGACGGTGACGATGCTGTCGAATTCAACATTAACCTCTTTCACTGTTACACTTTTTACGAATTGTTCGCGTCATGTTTAACGCTTGAGTGACTGTGGTCTAAAAAGTGCACTGACGTTTGTTGATTTGATTATATGATCATCACTAACGTCAATATTTCTGTTACTTTTAAAAAATGAATACTTACCAACTTGAATCTACCAGTGGGAGGCTCCTTTACACAGGATGCTGGCTAGATTATGGGAACCACGACGGTGCCCATTTCTGCCGTGAATCAGTAATTTGTAAATCACTGTTTCGGTCTGAATATTGGGAACGGCCGTTGTGTCCTGGTTGGAATGCGTAAGTTTTCTGTACTTAGCCCTAGTGCCCATTGTCGCCCAGTTACATAAAGATGTAATAACTGGAACATGTTAAATGACCATAGCAGTGGGAGGCTCCTTTGCACAGGATGCCGACTAGATTATGGGTACCACAACGGCGCCTATTACTGCCGTGAAGCAGTAATGAGTAAGCATTACTGTGTTTCGGTCTGAAGGGCGTCGTAGCTAGTGAAATTACTGGGAAAATTAGACTTAACATCTAATGTCTCTAGGTGACGAGCGCAATTGTGTTACCGTTCAGAATTTTTGGGTTTTACAAGAATCCTGAACGGCAATGCATTGTTATGGGCAGGGCGTATCAATTACCATCAGCTGAATGTCCTGCTTGTCTCATCCCTTATGTTTATAAAAAAATGTGACAAAACTATTATAATATATCGTGTAACTTTCAGAAACTAGGTTAATGCTAAGAGTACGTACTGCTGTAAATGATAATTAAAAATAATATGCAGCTATTGACTGTCGTGATCAAGATTCAAACCCATTACTGCAGCTACAGCATTAATGTGGGGGCAAAAACCAAATGATCGAGAAAACGAGTAGAATTCAAGACTCAATTTAAATTAGTTACGCCCGACTGCCGATAATTCATCACGACTGAAGGAAAATAGATACTCGATTTTTTATATTAATAATAATTATTTATGATCGAAAGATCTGGCTTAATATGTCAAATTTATTTTATTTTGTTTTATACATAGAGAAACATAACATAAGTTTGATATATGGTTGTGGTATGGTAGGTACAACACCGTAGAGTTTTGGCAGACATGCAGACGAGGATATTTCTCAGTCAGAATAATAGTGAACAAATAATAATGAATATCTTGGTATCGCACCATTCCAGTTAAGATTACCGAAGTTTTTGTAACTGTTATCTTCCTTATGGCATTTAGTTTTATGATCACCACAGCTGTGTAGTGGTTTTCATTCAATATTGTTCCTGCACTATAGGTATTTGTCACCCTTCATTACTCTAAGTTCTTATAATATGATCCCTTTGTACGCTCAAGTGACAAGTTTAAATAATACATTTCACTGCAAATAACTTATGTCTCAATAATTTGCGTACAAGAATTATTTAATAAATGACTGTATTAAATTGATAAACTAAAACCATTACCTACATAATAACCGATAGGGAATTATAAAAAAAGGAATATATATAGGAAAATTATCAAAATGATTTATTCCTACTTTAGTTGGTATGTGAAGTTTTTTTGAATTAGCCGCATTTCGCTAGGCTAAGCTTTCGTTAGCATGTACGAGATGTCGCGTTAGCCTATAAGTGGAGTGTACAACAATGTAAAATCATTTTAAAATGTGTCCATAGAATATGATAGTTGTCTGCACGTTGGCTTCCTAATAAATAAATAAAAGCCCGGTTTATCCGTGAGTGTAGATTTCGTTAGCAATCCAACAGTAATCGCAGACAAATTAAGAGATCATTTTAGGGTCATCTTTGGGATCATCATAATTTGATTTGAATACGGATTGTAGTTAGCGGGAGATTATTATAGACCCAGATCTCTGAAATAGATGTTAAACGAATTATTAATTATGTATCATGGGGAATTCTCCTGAGAACGACTATCTCAGTAATAGGCATCTTAAGTTTGCAGATGATTACCTGACAAAAGTATCAGTTATATTTTACTTTCATTGTATAGGACACTATTTTCTTCCTACGCAAATGACAGAAACTCTGGTCGTTAAAATAGTGAAGAGTAAAACGGGAAATAAAAGTAACAAGACAAATTATAGACTTATTTCACTGGTCACCGTAATAGCGAAGGTTGTTGACGGCCAAGTTAGCCAAGTGATGAGCATCCTTCCGCGGTGTTTCCAGGCGTACATGTTCCTAAAAAGCTGTCAATGCTAAGGTGTTAGTGATCACTTAAAATTATTATAACTATCAGGTCACCCATACCCTCGTTCATCGCGCTACTTTTTACCGCAATATTATTTGTAGTTTAAATATGCTTATAACGTGCTTTTAGTAAACGTTACGAGAACATTTTTTTATGGACAACCGTCGAAATTCTCTTGCAAAGGAATTACAGAAGCATTACAGGTATCTTAAAAAGTAACGCGCTTTTTTTGAAAGTACATACCCAAGTCGTATCGTCCTGGAAACACCGCACAAGGCAGTTTCATTGTCGTGGAAGAAAGTTTCTAGAAAACCGTACTGTGTAATTTGTGGCCATATTTTCACTTAATGGATTAATATTAATACATACTCACGCAGTGATCTTTTACTATTGCGTTCCGGATTTAAGTTTGGCTGTCGGCGTTATAACAGGCAAATGATATTATGATATTCCTTTGTGCCTGACGATGTCGCGTACATTACGCTGTAATCGAGAAATTTGACAGTTGAATGGTATTTTGTGGGAGCATTATGGACTTATTTTTGTTTTCGAATAGAAATTTCTTTTCAATAAAAATAAATAATAGTTAAAAAAAACTAAGAAACACTGCTTTATTATAAAATACAACTAAAAAAGGAAAAATAAATTTTAATAAATTTAAATTGAAAATAGTTAAAAAATATATTTGATAATACAAAAGGGTGGGGTGTAGAAGAATTATTATTTTAATATTATCTTAAAAAGCACCTCACGCTTTTTTTACAATAAAATATATTTTTTTACACTATTTTCAATTTAAATTTATTAAAATTTATTTTCTATTTTTTTGTTAAATTTTCTATAAAAGCGTATTTTTAAAACTATTAAGTACAATTATTAACACCAATTCCTGCCTTATCGACTATAGATAAAAATTATATTATTTGACAAAAGTCTTAGTTTGCAAATATTGAAAGATGAATAATGGAATAATCTTATCAAATTAGTGTATTGTCATCGGTCTTGGATAAATCTACAATATGTACATCTTATAGTACAAACAATCTCTCAAAATATCATTCACATGTCATAAATTTTTCTTATCTTAGCTCAACATAAAACACCTTCTATAATGTTAAATATTTCAACTTATTTCAAATTATATAACATTATGCTGTGTTATATGACCCTACAAGACCGGTAATGGACTCTCACTTCAACTGAGATATTATTTTAATTACTTTCCTTTCCAAAGAATGGAATTGAAACGTATAAATTTGAATACCTTGAAAAGTAGAGTGCAAAACTTTACCCACAATTCAGAAACCGCTCGATCCAGCTAGAAACTTCACTTCATCACTCTGCAGTTGAAACATTTATAAGGAAAGGATAATTAGTTCTGTTCGAGTCAACATAGATACGATCACATTGCACACGAGTCAGAATTATGCAAATAATTTACGTATAATCGATCGATTTCCCATAGATTCTCAAAGAAAATTTAAAGAAATAAATATTATGACTGTTCATTATCAGTACATTTATGAAAATTTAATATACGTTCACAAAAATCGTCACCTAGTTGCTCTTAATAGTGATTATCATTTTTATAATACTAGAAATAAGGGATTGCTTGTAACTTACTCTAGTAGGCTTCATTAGATACATAATAGCTTTAGGGGTAAATCAATACACTTTTATAATAAAGTCCCAGCCACTGTTTTCAGGCATTATCTATAAATAAATTTAAATGTTTTATAAAAAAATGGCTCTGTCATAAATCCTGCTACCTACTCACAGCTGAATATCTAAGTGATCCGACAGCCTGGGACAAGATTATGATTATTTTATAGCTATTTGTCACAAAACATCGCAGAAAAATCATAGGTCACCGTCGCTTGCAAACATTTTGTAGAGGACCCAAATAAAACACTACCTTCGCCTTTCCGTTTGATAACTGAAAAGTATTTTATATCAAATTAAATATGTTAAATTATAGTCTCGTGAGGATTATCTAAAAGATTTAGATCAAGATAAGTAAGCCTCACTAAGGCTACTGGAAACCCAAGCGCTGGCAGCTATCTCGGTCAACGGATCAGCCTAGCTATCCAACGCGGAAATACTGCCAGTATTTTAGGTACGCTTCGACTTAATGTTAGTTTTAATTCTATGTAGTCATAGTATTGTAAATATAGTTATAAGATTTGTTTTGTTTGAATATATAGATAAGTATAATTCATAAATAATTCAAGATTAGTTTTTTACACATTGCATTAATTGCAACGGAATTATACACTGAAGAATTCAGACAAAGGCTACTACTATAACATAAATGGCTTTCTTAATGATACTACAGATTGTGAATGGAGCGACTGCCCTCAGGTATGTAAATAATAAGTTTTATTGTACGATATTACTCTGTAACCATATTTTTATGAAAAAAAAAGAAGCCCGCTGAGTTCTTGCGCCCATTCTACTCAGGTCTTATACATCGCATAAGTCACATACTTATTTCGAATGTGTGGTAGTTTTTGTGATATCATATCGTATTTTTAATAAAAATATTTTACATACAAACTGCCATCCCACTATTTCAATCCCTCCTTTTTTTGGAATAATAGGTAGCCTATCTCCTTTTTCAAGCTCTAGTCTGAGGCGTGAAAGCGTAACAAACAAACGTACATTCACATTTATAACATCAGTAGGCATAGTTATTACTTTTTTTCATTTAATTGCTAATTTAGCTAATAATAGTCTTCACGCCAATATTCGAGAACAAAGTTAATTTAGTACGGCTTGGGCTTCAGTTGTTATCCCACTCCTAGATTGAAGTGTAATAGAATTGCCAACAAATTGAACGAGCTAATAGTCTAAGAGAGGGCTTAAATATTAACTACTTCGTTTAACTTTAACACTTCCTCCACAATTCTAGATAAGCCAACTAGTTTAAAAGCGCAAAGTGACTATTTCCAGCATTTATTTCGATTTACTTCTAACAATATAACTACTACATGGAGAGCAGATTTTTGCTTTGTTTATACTGCGAAAACTACTAAACCGATCGGAATAATACTTATACCATAAGATGCGTGTTTCGGAAAAGGTTGAAATATTAATATAAAAAAATTGTGTGTGTAATTTAAAAAGAATCCTTATTTTTTTTTATTCCTCGTGCTTTTATTTTATTACGTTTGTAGAAAGAACAATACTGTTATACAGAGAAGGTATGAAATACAACAAATGAAAATGATATGATTAAGCCGCATAATTTAGTTCAAAAACGGTCATTGAAATATTATTAAATTATTTTTATACGATTAAAATAAATGAATTTTTTATTTTATTTTATTTTATAACTTAAACATATTTAAATAAATTGAAGTGTCGTCCAATGGTTGTGGTTCAGAAGACATAAAACAAGTTACATGTATCCTTATGGTAGCTGAAGTATGATACAATTGACCAACTAACGTCAAGGCGTCGAATTTGGATGTCGTTGTGCGCGGCCTCATAAAAATTCACAGTCATAATTTCGAACGAATACGCCAAAAGATGAGCAACTTCAATAATAATATAAAGGCTTAAAAATATGCGAATGAAAGATATATTTAAATACACAATTATTCATTTATAGAAATATATACCTATATATATTTAAAAAATGTGTAAACATTACTGTGAGAAATTACCGTGCAATTGAGACTTAACATCTTATGTCTCAAGATGATGAGCGTTGTAGTGCCAGAATTTTTGGGTTTTTCGAGATTACATCAGCTGAACGTCCTGCTCGTCTCGTCCTTTATTTTCGTAAAAAAAGAACCTGGATGGAAGAAAATTCAAGTATCTTTGACAATGAAAGTATATTATCACACTTGTTACGCACTTTTGTCCAGTTCACGCTTAAACTGGGCCTCAATACACATTTTTATATTTATTGTTTGAAAACTACTCTGACGTGATGAAACCTATTTTCATTTCAACATCCTGTGGAAATATTTTGTTAGAAGTTCTAATGGATCTAGGCTGCCAAAATAACAATTTCGAAATGAGTTTCATTTGAATAAATTATACCCTTGACTTGAAATTAAGAGTTTTATAATGGTTTAGTAATATATCGGATTACCTTAGCTGATCATTAGTTGGATGGTGGAAAGTTTATTATTTTGCTTATGGAAAAACTTACTTTGCTATTTTATATTTTAACACATAAATATTTTCTTATGCGGCAAGAAATTTCAGGAACCTCGGGATTAGTAGTAAAGTTTTTCTATCTAGGAGAAAAAAAGTAGTGCACAAATAAAATTTGAAAAACACAATTTTATGAACGATGCGGGAATCGATCCATGACCTCCGGCGTTCCGTGCTGGTGCTCTAACCAACTGAGCTAACCGTTCGAGTGAAGTATCGTCATAAAATCTTGTATGCTTTGTTTTTGGAGGTGGGTTCAACTCCCGCATTGATCATAAAGTTGTTTTTCAAATTTTATTTGTGTATTAATCCTAGAAGTGAGGGTTATCACTTTAAAAACATAACAAATGAATAAGTAGTGCATTTTGAATATTAAGATTAATAGAATAAAATCCGCGCCAAGCGATACAGTGCGGGTCGAGTGTTGAGCTAACCTCGAGAACGTTATACATTGTAGTTGTATATCTTCAGTAAATATTAGATAAAGTTATCAAGATTGTAAGAATCACTTCAGGATACTTAACGAAGACTGATCTTCACTACACCCGCGTCATTCTTCCACTCAATTGGACGTCGAACCTTCAAACTCACTTCGTACTTCCACTATATAAACTATCTTCTAACTTAAATAGTTCAAAGTTTTTCGTCTATTATGATAAATGATATTGAAGATTTCAGTAACTTCGGTGTGATTCAATTAATAATATCTAATATATAAAATTCTCGTGTCATGGTGTTAAACATTGAACTCCTCCGAAAAAACTTGACCGATACTCATGAAATTTTGAGTGCATATTGGGTAGGTCGGAAATATGGACATCATCTTTTTTTCATCCCCCATAATGTTAAGGGTGGTCCAAACGAAAAATTATTTTTAATTTTTGACATTTTTTTTTTAAATTGATTATGAGTCAGAATTAAAAAATACATACAACTTTAAAATTTGACCAGTCTACGATCAACAGTTACTTTTGTATCGCGATTTTAATATCGGCAATACAACGTTTGCTGGGTCAGCTAGTATTTAATATATTTATTTATTTGGAAGCCCATAAAGAGTACAGATAACTTACATGTGTTAGCGACACAGTCGCTGTGTTAAGCGGCCGAATTAAGACGGTCGCGCGGACAGACCGGTTTTGGATACGATACAGCCGCGTAGCAGAGAGCCGTCACTTTTGATACGAACGGACTGTCGTGTGAACGTAATATTACCTTTGTAAATTTAAATTCACGAATTAAATATATTAATTACAGTCTACTTTTTAATTGGACGCTAAGATCTCCCTATCATTCAAGACCAGGGCACTGGGCGCCTCCATATGGTCCTTCTTCACCTTTAATGAACCAAATATTAGTTCGTGAAGAGATCAAGAACAAAGGACGCAAGAGGTTACGCAAGGTCATCACCGCGTACATTATTCCCACAACTCTTTCTGGACATCTTTTGTGGTTCTGCAGAGTAACTATTGCTGTGTATCCAATCGAGAACGCCAGCAGAAATTCTTGGCCGAAATAATACCGAAGGATAGTGGATTCTTATGAATAATGGTGTACCGGTATCAAGACTCCGACAACCCAGTTCTACTTTAAACACGCAATACGGATCAAGAATAGTAAAGATTATTGTGTTGTGCTTGGACTTGGTTTCCCGGTGTGAACATTGCTGAATCATTAGTAATAACAGCTGACATAATCGGACATCAAAACAGCCAACAGTTAAGGAATTGTCAAAAGGATTCCCGGAAATCGTGAGATCGTTCCTTATTATCCTTCTTATTCATCCTTTTTATCTTTCTTTCTATTATAATCATTTACTTACATATTTTTTTAATAATAAGTAGATAGAATTCAAATAATTTATTGTGTAATCATAAGTTTTCGTATCATTAGTGTATTTAACAGAGTGATTCATATTTTCATTAGTTCACTAGTAAATCACTTAAATTAATGCATTAGAACTAACAACAGGTCATAATTTTACATTATATTTAACTGTTGTATCATTAAATTTCATTTTAATAATCATTACTAAGTAAGTAGTTCAAAATATATTGCCGATACAACAGTCATCTAAGCAAATATTTAACGCCTTACATATTTAAATAGCAATTCTTAATTTCATCGTCAGATCAAATTTTCGGCAGAAAATCTTATAAAAGTATAATTGCTATTAACATTTTTAACAGCGTCATTTTGTTCATACTTTGCAAAATTTTGAAATTTGTTTATTTTTTGTCTCTTTTTTGGTCTAAATCAAAATGAGTGAAAAACAATTCAAGCAATTGATAAAGAAAAGAGCTACCATTAAAGGGAAGCTTACTAACTTCAGTAATTACTAAAAATCTTTAAAGAATGGTGATGAAACTGCAGACCCTGCCCAAATTCAAATCGAGCTACAATTACGGCTAGATTAGATAGAAGCTTTATACGATGAATTTGACGGTTTTCAGAATGAGATAGAGGAGCTGTGCGATTCATCCGACGATGAATCCAAAGAGCGCCACACGTTCGAGATGCTCTACTATTCGCTCGTGTCTGCTGGTCGGGCTTTGATCGCTAGCCATCGTAAGCTGTCAATCCCATCCCAGGACCCCATAGTTGCAGCAGTCTCTGAAGATTCCTCAGACTCACACAAACGTAAGGTTGTCAAACTACCTAAGATAGACTTGCCACATTTTAATGGCGAATATCATCACTGGCTTGGGTTTAGGGACACTTTCAATTCGCTCATTCATTCTGACTAAAGCATTGACCCTATCAGTAAATTTACGTGCCTCACTTAAGGGGAATGCTGCATCTACAATATCAGGATTATATTTTTGTGCAGATAACTATCAATCGGCTTGGAAAATTTTATGCGATCGATATGATAACAAAAGACTGCTCGAAAATCATCATTTAAATTCGCTTTTAAAGATTGATTCACTTCAAAAGGAGTCTAGCGTAGATTTACGTAATTTAGTAGATTCAATTAATAAGAATTTAAGAGCCTTAGCTAGCTTAGGGCATTCAGTCCAACACTGGGATATATTAATTATTCACATAATGTCCTGTAAATTGGACAGTGTTACCAATTGAGAATGGGAGACTCATAGAAACAAATTAAAAGATTCTCCAACTTTAGATGGTTTTTTAAGATTTATCTCAAATAGAGCTAATGTTTTGGAAACTCTGGATACTACTAAGCAGGATAACACCAAACAAGAGTATGCTAAGCAGTTGCCAAATAAATCCAAGAGTCTAATTGTTTGGATGAGTAAACCAAAATCTATTTTATGTCCATTGTGCAATCAGGAACATTTTCTTTACAAGTGCGAATCTTTTAGACAACTACCAGTTGAAAGTCGAATTCAGAAGGCTCTGGAATTAAAGGTATGCATAAAATGCCTTCGCCTAGGTCATTCAAAAAATAAATGTAGACTGTCTAACTACAAATATTGTTCTAAAAAACACAGCACATTGTTACACACTGACCAATTACTACATCCGTTAGCGCTGAAAGGGTAGCCTTATCAGCTAAAACACAAGATTCTTCATTTTTAACTTCTACTGTTCTACTTTCCACAGCCTTGGTAAAGGTACTAGACAGCAAAGCGCAGCCGCACGCTGCCAGTATGTTGCTCGATAATGGCAGTACGACTAATTTTATAACGAAAAATTTCTGTAGTAAGCTGAATCTAAATACAGTTCCAGCCAAAAATAAAGTAACTGGTAACTCATATTTGAGTCTTACATTGGTGGTTTCAGGATAGGTATTGATTGCATTGTTTTGCCAAACATTACCACACCACAACTATCATCATTAGTAAATCTTCAGGACTTACAAATGCCTTCTGGAATTTGTTTAGCAGACCCGTCATTTCATATTCCATCCACTATAGATATACTAGTAGGAGCAGATATATTTTGGAGCGTTATTGGCACTAATCGCATCAATCTTGGCAAAAATAAACCTACTCTTTTCGAAACACAGCTAGGATGGCTAGTTTCGGGTACAGTGCGAACAAATAACAAAAATAACAATGAAATATGCATGTTGAGTAGCGAATTAGAGTTTGATCTGTCCCGCTTCTGGCAAATATAATTTGACCCCAGAAGAACGAGCTTGTGAGAAACACTTTTTAAAAACCACAAAACGCAAACCTGATGGACGATTTATTGTCTCATTACCTCTGAAGGAATCACCTGAAGTGTTAGGGGATTCATATCACATGGCTAAGTGCAGATTTTTGTCCTTGGAGCGAAAGTTGGGAAGAGATTCTAACATGAAGCAACTTTATGTGGACTTTATGAAAGAATATCTTATTCTTGGTCACATGACAGAGCAAAATTCTGTTAATTATAAAGCTTGTTATTTGCCTCATCATGGTGTTTTAAGGGAGTCAAGCAAAACCACAAAATTACGTGTGGTTTTTGATGCTTCTGCAGTTACGACATCTGGAAGGTCACTCAACAATATCTTAAGAGTAGGACCAACAGTGCAAGACGATTTACTGTCTATATTGCTGCGTTTCAGACAACACAAATACGTCGTTACTGCGGACGTAGAGAAGATGTATCGTCAATCGGAAATCTTCGAACAGGAACGCACTCTTCAACAAATTTTGTGGAGATCCGATCCCTCTCATCCTCTTAAAAGCTATCAACTCAACACCGTTACTTATGGCACGGCTTCAGCGCCTTATTTAGCCACAAGGTGCCTTCTTCAGTTGAGTCATGAAGCTCAAGATCCCATTGTTCAACGTGCAATTTGCCACGATTTTTTGGTCGACGATTTTCTGTCTGGACAGTCACTATTGAGGAAACCATATCTCTATGTCGCGGAGTTATGAGTGCCTTATCATCCGCTCAATTAAACTTACGAAAATGGAATTCGAACCATCATGATATTTTGCAAGCAATTTCTGGTGAGGCGGAGATATCGAGATCTGTAGATCTCAGCAGTGACAGCCTCTCTAAAATATTGGGTTTATATTGGAAATGTTCTGCAGACACTCTGTTATTTTCTATTAACATTCCTCAAAATGTCACTGTGAATAAGAGACACGTTTTATCAACAATAGCTCAAGTCTTTGACCCACTTGGTCTTGTTTCACCTTGTATAGTGGAAGCAAAAATAATAATGCAGCAATTGTGGATAAAAAAATGTGGTTGGGATGATCCACTTCCTACACATATAGGACAATCCTGGTTAGATTTTGCTAGGTCATTACCACAATTGAATACCTTAAGCATTCCCAGATGTGTTACGTCTAATTTACCCATAGACATACAGCTGCACATCTTTGCAGATGCCTCAGAGAAGGCGTATGGTGCATGCGTTTATGTAAGATGTTTGGACAACGATGGTATGGTTACCACTCATCTGTTAGCATCTAAAAGTAGGGTAGCTCCCATTAAAACTATCTCAATTCCTCGACTGGAACTCTCAAGTGCTCTACTTGGAACGAGGTTAGGAATAAAGATATTAAGTTCCTTAACACTCCATATCAGTAGGTGCGTCTTGTGGTCCGATTCGATGATTGTCTTAGGATGGTTAAATTCTTCTCCAGTTCATTTGAAACCGTTTGTTCGGCATCGCGTATCCGAAATACAGGAAAGTTTCTCAGCTCATGAGTGGCGCCACGTTCCTTCCCAAGAAAACCCGGCAGATCTCGCTTCACGAGGGTTGAAGGCAGAAGTTCTTGGTAAATCATCTTTGTGGTGGTCTGGGCCGTCTTTCTTGAAGTCCGAAACCAATTGGCCAGAAAAACCCAAGCGGGAGGTGCAAGTTTCTGATTTGCCAGAAACTCTCGTTAAGTGTTTTCATGTTGCCGAAGAACCTAACTTATTTTCCGAGTTAATCAAAAATTGTTCTTCACTCTCAAAAGTAAGGCGCTCGTTCTTAGATTTGTAACAAATTGTCAAGATACCTCTAAAATTGTTATCGGTAATTTGACAGCAACTGATTCCAACAATTTTCTATTAAAAATTGCACAAGACGAATCTTTTGCTGAAGAACGACAGTTACTTCTGTCACGGAAAAAATTGCCCCATAAAAATAAACTTCTTCCTTTGTCACCATTTATTGATGAAAACGGACTAATTCGTGTTGGAGGCAGACTAGGGAACACTAATTACGACTACAACACAAAACACCCAGTTTTACTGAGTAGCAAACTGCCTTTATGCAGACTGATCTTTAAACATTTTCACATAAAACATTTAGCGACAGTTCGACACAATTATTGGCCTCTAGGAGGCACAAATCTAGCTAAACTCACTGTGCGCTCCTGTGTTCGATGTTGTAGACTGAAGGGTCAAAACGGTTCAACCCATAATGGGTCACTTACCTGAACAGCGAGCTCAATTAGAATTTCCTTTTCTTAACACAGGCGTAGATTATGCCGTGCCAGTAATGATAACAAATCGTAAAGGTAGAGGATGCAAACCCATCAAATCTTACATTTGTGTATTTGTTTTTTTAGCAACCAAAGCTATTCATTTGGAGCTAGTTTCGGACCTGTCAAAGGAAGCCTTTATCACATCGTTGAACAGATTTACATCACGTAAAGGTAAGCCGAAAACCATACTTTCGGACAACGGGACTACATTTGTTGGTACATTCCATGAGCTATCTAAGGTCCTAAGCCAGCTTTCACCAGCAGACACGGTCGAAGATGGTACTGACTTCTCATTCATACCCGCGTATACCCCACATTTTGGTGGCCTTTGGGAATCGGCTGTGAAATCAGTAAAACATCACCTCAGGCGAGTTCTGGGCTTAACGTACTTAGACTATGAAGAAATGAACACTTTGTTAGTGCAAGTAGAAGGAATTTTAAACTCCCGTCCAATTACTCCATTGTCTGACGATCCCTTCGATCTGTACCCGCTTACTCCAGCCCACTTCCTAATCGGGCGATCTCTACTGCTGGCACCACAAGCTCAAATTACCTGCAGCAGAATTTCATCTCTCGCAAGGCTCCAACGCATCGAATTGCTAAAGCAACATTTCTGGACTCGTTTTTCCACAGAATATGTTACCTTATTGCAACAAAAAAGGACGATTTAAAAGAAGGGGCTCTTGTACTCATAAAGGATAAGAGTAGCCCCCCTCTTATGTGGCTGCTGGGACGAATCGTACGCGTGTATCCAGGTGGAGACGGCATTAAAACAGTCGCTGAAATCAAGACCAAAAAGGGAATCATAAAAAGAGCCTTTAATAACATATGCCCCTTACCTGTAAATATTGAAGATACTTCAACGCCGGGAGTATGTTAGCGACACAGTCGCTGTGTTAAGCGGCCGAATTAAGACGGTCGCGCGGACAGACCGGTTTTGGATACGATACGGCCGCGTAGCAGAGAGCGGTCACTTTTGATACGAACGGACTGTCTTGTGAACGTAATATTACCTTTGTAAATTTAACTTCACGAATTAAATATATTAATTACAGTCTACTTTTTAATTGGACGCTAAGATCTCCCTATCATTCAAGACCAGGGCACTGGGCGCCTCCAACATGGTTACATATCATTAAGTAGTTATCTTTCTTACTATATATTAGTTCAGTTGCATGAATTAATAATGTTTCAAAGCTAAACCTTTTTGAACAATATAGTAATATTTTTTTTTTGTTCACACTTTAAAGAGAAAAAAACTACAAAAAGGTTTTGTTTAAAAATATTCACAATTGAAGTTATTTGAATTTTTTTACATAATATGTATTTATTTATTGAAGGTACCCTATGGGTACACATGTCGATTCATAACCATAACACCAAGTCCAAAAATCATGTTAGCAATTACAGGTAATTAATTTCACAATCATTACAAGCCATACAGACCCAAGTTTACGTGTATACCACAAAAAGAAACAAACCATTTGTCGTATCACCGATCTTCGACAACACCTCGACCACGGAAATTCTAGATCTCGAAATCTATGGCGATTGCCAATTCCGCGGTCATCTGGAAAGCAAAGCCAAATTGGCTTCGAAGAAGCTGGGCGTCATTAATACTTTGCAATACTTCAAGCCGGCCCAGATTACACCTAAAAAGGCGCAGGTCCCGCCACACATGGAGTATTGCTGTTATCTCTGGTCGGGCACATCCCGGTATCAGCTTGAACCATTTGTCCGCGTGCAAGACAGAGCTGCTTGAATTGTGGGGGCTCCCGTACTCTGTGAATGGCTTGATCACCTGGCGTTGCGTAGAGACGTCGCTTCGTTGTGTGTCTTCTACCGCATCTATCATGTTCTGAAGAGCTGTTTCACCTGATTCCTGCCGCCAAATTCCAACTTCGTACGACACGCCACAAATCAAAATATCATCCCCAACATCTGGATGTGAGGCGTTCCTCCACAGGTCGGTTTTCAATGAACTTTCTTCCACGAGCAACCAAGCTGTGGAATGAACTTGCACCAAAAGCACGTGCCGTGCACCAAGATGGCGGTGATCACTTAACATCAGGAGACCCGTACGCTCGTTTGATCTCCTCCTCAAAAAAAAAATACATACATACTGTTTGAACAATACTTCAGTATCGAATTGTTGTTCTCTTATCAACTCGTGGTTAAATGCATCGGAGATACGACGATTGGGTGCTTATACCCATGCATTATTTAATTAATTTTATAATAATTTAACAACTGCGAGGGGGTGGTGGCTGGTCCATGGATCAACTTGTAAACGGGTGCTGCTTGTGTCTGGTCGATCTGTTATAGTTAATAAATCATTGTATTTATTTGAAGCGATTACTAATTATGTTAGTAATCACAACCATCATCTTTACGAAGCATCCTCACGCAAACAACGAATTCAAGCTCTAAAGTTTCATTTTCATTTCTTCTTATGAAATATTTGATTTAGAACGCTTTTAACATAAATACTTAATACACGATTCCTATTATATTGGAAGCAGCACCTTACAAACATTTGTTATGTATATTATAGTTATTGAAAATACTCTCTTTGATTGAAAAGAGATTGAAAAGTTTATGTGGCATTGACTTCCTATATTTACAACATATTCAGATTCATACTTGTTAAGTATTATGTAAACTTCACTGCGTGAACTACACAGTGAGTTACCATGAGTGTGAAACTAGATGGCGCTGTATTATTAAGACGGTATTTTCTAAACACGCTTTAAATATTTTTAGCCGTTACATAGGTTAGTTGTATTTTTTGGAATAAATGTCTACGCTCAGTAGACAGTTGTTTTTATATGTGAGTGCATTAGTTTGGGATGTGTCCATACTTCTAACTTCCAATATAAAGTATGGGGTAAGATGAAAATCGGGGTACGACAAAAAGTCCTTCATAACGCCAGATATTGGCGATTATTCCAAGATTTATCAGGACTGCGAATTGCTATATTTTAGTTGTCATTCACCCCTATGTTGTTGTCTAAGAATACAGTTAATATTTGCGCTACGACTTTTTTTGCAAGATTTAGGAGTTAACTTTGATGAAGAAATTTTGATTACAAAAAGAAAACAGCACTTAGATTGGTTTTGCCATTTATGAGGTTATTGTGAACAAACGTACAGACAAACAGTAGAAAATCCTATTACGTTTATGGCCTTGGTACCATAATTATATCGTATAGAAATAATTGTTATTTTTTAAAAATTTTTTACTTATCAATAATATACTGACTGCAAAAAGGTAATAGATTTCAAAAATGTGTAAATTAATGGGAAATACTTAGATCAAGGATTGGTCTCCGCTGCACTCCAACCAGATACCGCACTAACTAAGAACACTAGCTTTTTTATCACGGCAATTATTAGATGCTTGTGTGCGTAGCATCTTGACACTCAATGGCATATTTAACATTTTGTAACATACGCTTCGTGTCATTTTACATTGAAATTAATAAAATACAAAATACTCACTGATAATATGTGATCCATTGTCTTTCTTATTTCTTGTTGTATTATTTTTACAGTTTTACTACGCAATCCGAAATTTTAGTTACAATTATTAGCAAAGTTTAATAGAACATGTGGCACGTAAACGTCACACATTGATCCAGACGGGCTCGAGAACGCCCACTTGGGCGTAGTATTAGTTGCCGCACTTTGCGACTACGCCTACGCGGTATCTAGTTGGAGCGCAGCGGAGACCAATCCCAAATCTGAGGTTAAAAAAGTACACACGATAATTTTTTAACAACGTTAACGTAATTTTTTGTATAATTCTATTTGAACTTGAGTGGTTGTTTATTAGATTTACCAAAAAACAACTATTATATAAATATATTTATTTCCATCTTTATCAAATCATATATTCCAACATGACGTTTCATTTTCACGTAAACTTGCCAAGTAATATTATGAAACACCGTAAATTTATGATTTAATATCGTTGTTATAACGCGTTATTACATTTTCACTACAAAATAATTCCCGTTTCACCTCAATATACAAGAGTTCGCATATTGATGGAAATTGAAACTTAAGAACATCTTCTATATTAAAGTTAATCAACATGATCATCACCACCATCAACTGGAAGACGTCCACTACTGGGCAAAGGCCTCTGCCAAAGATTTCTCATCATCCAACACATTCCGGCGATCTTGACCAGATCGTCGGTCCATCTTGTGAGGGGCCTACCAACACTGCATCTTCCGGTATGTGGTCGCCATTCTAGGACTTTACTGCCCCAACGGCTATCTGTCTGTCGTACTTTGTGACCTGCCCACTGCCACTTCAGTTTCGCAATCATTTGGGATATGTCGGTGACTTTGGTTCTCCTACGGATGTCCTCATTTCTGATTCGATCTCGCAGGGAAACTCCGAGGATAGCCCTCCCCATTGCTCTCTGAGCGACCAGGAGCTTTCAGTGAAGGTAATCATATAAATATGTAGGTATATTATGTGTGTAAAAATACATTATTACTAAAATTATGTATTTTTGAAAACATTATTTTATACCTATTTAAAGCAATAATAATGAATAAACTTTTTGGCGAGATATATATTATATAGTTATATATATATATATATATATACGATATATATATTATATATATATAGAGATATATATTATATAGTTATATATATATATATATATATTACGGTAAACAATGTTTTATAGGCCATAGAATATATACTTTTTCAAAGACTCAATAAAGTATGTACTTATATTAGTGATAGTGGCTGTATAAATGACAGATAAAAGTAGAGGTGTAGTTAAAATCCTTAACTAATTTTCAATTTAATCCAGCAGTAGACCAGATTCTATCTACTGGTATATGTCGTGTAAATGAAACAGAATTAAACTGTACACTATCAGATGCAATCTGCAAGTGTAAACGTGCTCCGACACTGCGGTCCATCTCTATTTGCATCACAAATTCACGAGGACCTAAGCGCTGACGTAATAGCTTTTAGGTGCTAAAATGTTCGGTGTAGATTTCAATTTAAAATTTATGTACCCGCAAGTTTATTAAGATATTTAACTATTCCTTGTGTAATGTGATTATAATTGTTTATAATTAACGAACCATTTAACCACGTGCAATGCAGAGCGGCTAAAATTGTCAGAGACCCAGTGCTCTGTAAACGTCTAGATAACTTGGCGAGAGACGTGCGTAGCTTCATTGTATGTATTCTACCGCATTTATCAAGGAAGGTATTCCGAAGAGATGTTTCACCTGATCTGAGCTGATTCCTGCCGCCGGATTCCACCTTCGCGCGACACGCCATAAATATGGATATCATTCCCATCATCTGAACATAAAACAAGTTATTTGATGTTAAGAACTTAGTTGGAATCGATTGGTAAAGCAGTTTAAAATTAATTCCAAAAAAACACATAAGAAAAAAAAATTTCGTAGTTTTTTTGAAATCTTAAAACCTACGGGTTCGAATCGGTCCCAATTGTATTCAAAATTCTAAGTTTGGATGAAATCGGTCGAGCCATTCAAAAATTATAAGAGGTTTACCTACACACATCGATACATACACACACACAGACGTACGGACATCGCTAGAATAGTTAGGAAAGCTTCCTAGTACCTATAAGGTCGAGATCTGGTAAAAACTCGATTTTCTTAAAAATTAAATTAAGTATTAAATTCTCGGAATATTCGAAAATTTTTCATTTTCTTAGTGGGAATTTAAACAAAATATAGTATTTTCATCTTTTATTCATGCGCCTGTAAATTTTCAAGTACATTGAACGACTTGGCGCGGATGAAAATCACGTTCAAATATTTCGTAACATACTGAAATACAGCTTACTTAAAGTGTAAAATAATATATAATATTTTATAGTTACAGCCAACATGTTTCTGGCATATATCCAAACATCAAAACGTGTTTCATAAAATCTTACATCAATGTGACACGTAAATTGTGCCTCATTTTAGCAACACACGTTTATATTAAGCGACTCCCATGTTTTAGTTTCCTGTTTGAAGAATCGTTGTTTTGGCAATGTTTTATGATTGTTTAAGGAACAAGAGATGAATGGAGTTTTTTGTGTGTTTGACATTTGCTAAGACATATTACGTCCTTTGATTTCAACTACTTTGTAGGGAGATTAAATTGTCCCTAGTAGTGATGATTTTACTGTACCTTTAAGATGCGTGGTCTTTAGGGGGTTCAAGTGGATACATAAGGTGTAAAGTGGGGGTAAATTAACTCACGAAACAAATGATATGTCAATTTGCAACTCCATATACTTAGATAATAAAAGTATTGTTAAGATAACCTAACATCACTGGCATTCCAAAACCAATACTTAGTCAAAAAATTCCTCTAATCGTTGGGGACACTCAATCTGTGAATAATCAATGTGTTGCTTAGAGACGTAAGTACGGCAATATTCATTATTGGTGCCTCCTTTTAAGCAGTATAGCGCCTGTGTTAGAGAGTCCTCTTTTCCATATTATATAAGAGACAGTTGGTACACATACTTTGTGTTTATTTAAGTAGATCTTTATAATATGGTAAATTTTTTCGAGAATAATTCAAATTCGGTGGATGTTTATGAGATGGTTAGTGTTGTGTGTGACGAAAATGATGATAGTGGAGGTATGTAGTGATTGTTGAGATTTGTGATGTTGGTTTTCTTCTACTGCGTCAAATACGAGGAGGTTACGAAGCGGTCTTTGAACTGATTCCTGCCGTCGAAATATAACCATAGCATAAGACGCCTCAGACTAAAATATCATCTCACCCTCCCATAATTTATACGTCTAGAAAAAGTCTCTTGCTGCTAGACAACCGATGAAAACAGGCCATGTTTATTACTTTAGTGTGCGTGACAAGCAACGTCTTACACTCGCGGTTTTATGTCACTGTGCTAGTGTGCGTGCATTGCTCAAAATGTCAACAGTCTACCTCAATTTTTTTCGACTTTGTATATATATGATCTAAGATCTCACTATTCGGATGTTTTTTGTCTTTTTTCCTCCAAATTGCGGTTTTCATAATATGCGCAGGCAAACTGTGAAATTGCCTTGCCATCGTAATATATAATAATATGAATACCTTCCAAATATCGCATTTACCTACCTAAAGCCTGACCCCCTATGATTCCTCTTGTATAAGCTAGAGAATATGGGCACCAATGATCACCTACCAACTTTAATCTCTAGTGCCTCTTTCGATAAAAATCATACTTCTCAACCCATTTCATCTTAGGAGGCTGTTTGGTGCTCAGAGATGGACATATATGCCAGAGAAAGCTCTTTTCATAGTTGTATAAAGCAATTTTCAATAAATTAATAAAGCACTGCAGTGAATTTCAAATAGACTTTATAAAATGTGGTGAAGAAGAAGGAAGTAGGCAGACCAGAAAGACAAAAAAGAAGGAGATGAAAGGAGGAGATCTGTCGAGGAGGAGAGTACAGGAAGAGGGTAAAAGTTGGGACAAAGAAAAGCAGATTGTCAAAAATCTCATATGAGCGAGACTTTTGATGCGGCTTTCGTCTCCTCAGGATTAAAAGAAATATGTCATTAATACTGTACTTCCTGCTACCACCAAAAGATTCGGAAACAAACCGTTTCATTTATAATGATGTCATACCGTACAAGTAGGTACTTTAAAAAACATTTGTATTAGATCTGCTAATTTTTATGTTATTTTTGGATGTTGCCAATCTTTCATTCATTTTAATGCCAACATCTCATAGCTTATGAGATACAACCCGTATACAAACAGACAGAAGAACAGTAGAGTATCAGGGTATGACATTAGGGTATACTAACGGGCAAAAGGCCCATGGATATTCGCAAAACAAGGCATCAAGAATGCGTTGCCGGCCTATAAGCCGGAGTATGCTCTATTCTTGAAGGTCCCTAAGTCATATTGGTTCGGGAAAACAGCAGCCAGTAATTTATTCCAGTATGTAAGCATACGAGGCAAATATATCTTGAAAGCCGCGTGGTTGTGGAATACCAGACGTGAACACGATGCGGGTGGTATTCAGCATTTTGAAATAATGTCCGTTAGTGGGATTCATCTGCTGATATCAACCCAAACAACTTTGAGCACTCCCCGTAATATATACGGTATTAGCACTGTGAGTGCACAGTCTACATTTCGATAGTAAAGATTCACAAATAAAATTTGAAAACACAAATGAAAATTGACCTCTCGCGTTCCGTGCGAGTGCTCTTCCAACTGAGCTAACCGTTCGAGTGACGTATCATCATAAAATGTTGTATGCTTTGTCTAACTCTCAGGTTGTGGCTTCATCTACAAGATCTACTTTATTAAATTAATCTTAATAATAAATTGTTTATATTTGCAAGAGCGACATCTCAAGTCAGTTTCCTAATATGCAAATATCCATTAAAAATCCCGCATTGTTCATAAAATTTTGATTTCAAATTATCACTTTAAAAACATGACAATTTTTTTAGCGATGATTTGTTTTGAGATTTTGACACATAGGTAAACAACGTGTAACGTCAGGTTTAATTTTACTTCACAAAAGCAATGAATTTTAACCCAATTTAGAAAATACTCTAGCATAATAAAGAAGAGGTTACTGTGTGCAACATTAAATTGTAATATATTTATAATACGAAATTTCTTATAGAAATAAATATTTTAACGTAGGTAATACAAGAATTATGAATCGTGTGAGGGTTCAATGCATATTTTATAAGATGATGTATAAGGCTAGACTCTGTGTTAACATTTGTGAAGGAATCGATCCATGAACGTTCTGATGTACCTTAAAACTAGCTTTCCAAGACATTTTGTTATAAAAGAAGAGGCTCTGTTTAGCAAGGTTTTGTATTGAATTCAGTTTGATTTTGGGTTGAAAGGAATATTGAAAATGAATTTTACAACAAAAACCGCAAATCCTAAAAAAGCAACTAAATCCGAAATCTTTTTTTATCAATTTGTCTGCGTTTGTTCTCGTTTATTACAGAAATAAAAATAAATTTAAAATAGTATTGTCGTATTGATTAATATATATGCCGGGGGAAGGCTGGACCCTCATGGTTGTCTGTTGTTGTATGCGTTTAACACGATATCATGTAAGTCACACACAATCTTACAAACACGTGGTATAATAATCAGTCACAAAAGTTACAATCGCAAAAGTAGTAAGTACTAGTAGAACACTTCACAAATAACACAAAATTACGATTTAAGTAATAAGAACGTCGTGTTCCCGGCATGCGCGTGCGACTCAACCGCCTCGCTTGGTAGTTCTTCCCTGACTGCCTGCTCGGCGCTCGACCGCACTCGCACCGCACGATGATTACATCCGAGCTAAGACGAATACCGAATCTTCTTGTGTTCTCGACTACGACATATAAATATATGATAACATAATACTTGAAATTACTAATTTATCAATAAAATATCACAAAAACCTAAAGTATCTTCTGCCGTGATATCTAGAGCTTTATTTAACCTTAAGCTCTTATAACCAGTAACAAAAGCTTTCATGATCAAGCTTATTTTATATACAATAGGATATAAAAGCTTAGTAATTCTGTTAGGTTGGGTTAACTTTCAGAGAGCAATGTAGCTAAGTGCAACTTTGAGCTTTTAAAAAATTAAAAGTGAGACAGCGCTTTGAAGCAAGCATAAAATGTTCAAATATTATAATTTTCTTTTCTTACATGAAATATAAGGCTTAATGTATTACAAAACAATGCTTATATATGCTGGACCGATTTGAATGAATTATTCTGTGTGTGTTCAAGTGGATTTCAAGTACCTCCTAAATGGCTGGACCGATTTTGATGATTTTTAGTTATCTCCTAACGTTTGGGCCGATTTTTCAAATTTAACACGTGTGTATAGGACAACATCTGTCGGGTCGCTAGTAATACTATATAAACCTTACATAATTTATACGTCTACACGGAGTATCTAGCTGTTAGACAGCCGATGAAAACAGGTCAGAATTATGAGTGTAGTGTGCGTGACAAGCTACGTCGTACACTCGCGATTTGTATTACACCTTGTGTTAGTGTGCGTGAATTGCTCAAAATATAGGTTAGTTCTAAACAATTTTTTCGACCTTTATACAGCTGTCATAGTCTATCTAGACGTATCAATGATCTAAGATATTAACAATGACAGATGTGAACACGTCGAAAACATACCGGCGAACAGTCAAGAGTTACCCTCTATTTTCAGCATCGTACGCATACTAAAACAAAGTGACTGGCGTATCGCGAGTGTAAGACGTAGCTGTCATGCACACTAAAGTATTATACTTGGCTTGTTGTCATGCGTTATCTAATAGTAAGAGGCTCTATCTAGACGTATAAAATATGTAAGTTCACAATACTTAATATAGAAACAAACATCGAGGAAGTGGAGCACGAATTCTGGCAACCGAAATAACTGCACTTTTATTTGTCCTATAAGTAAAATATACAAATTAAATTTGTAACCAAAATTTACCCTCCGAGCGCTCTTACCTTACGAAAGGAGGAGCCTGCCCACCGCTGCCGTATGCATCAGAGAAAGAGACGGTGGACAGACTGGCGCCGTAACGCGTTACGTTACAAAGCGGCTTGCCCCCTTATAACTACTGCCGCTCAGAATTTTCGGTTTTTCAATAATCCTGAGCGGCACTGCATTGTAATAGGCTGAATGTCCTGCTCGTTCCGCCCCTTATTTTCATAAGAAAAAAAGTCGAGATTAGAGCACACGATATAGCACACCCGCGCGTCGAGTGGCGCGCAACACCAATTATCATAGACTGTATTCAAAGTGAAAATGAGGTTTCAAACTGTTTCACAATGACTGATGATTGTGAAGACCCCCGTAACTCGTGAAAGTTGCCACAATTAGCAAATACCAAGAGCCACTGTTAATTAGTTCACTTGTGATACTAATTAGCATCATTATATTAACATAAGGAAGTAACAAGTAAAAAAGGAGAGGAGTGGATTGAGAAAGGGGTATTTTTTATTGACTTCAAGATGTAATTTATTGATTTATTTAATTCAGAGATATCTCTATATATATATTAGTAAATGTATTAGTAACAGTATTTCTTATGAACTATGTTATTAGTGAAATATATTTAGAAACCTAGAGCTGTATCTAACTGTATCCAGTGTTTCTGGAAGGAACAGTCAGCTCTGGCAGCAATCATTAACATCGACATATTTTCGTGCTCCCCTGCTATGTTCAGACACGGTTTAGAATTAAAATTAAAATCTTTGTTATCGTTGCCCCAACTTTAATTATTTTTTTTGTATGTATGCGCATAATCAAATTAATTATTTCTGTGAATGTTTGCGTTTGTAACTGTATACCTTTGATTTTTCTCTTTGTTATTATTGTATCTGTGAAACATGTGTTAGGACGCATCTATATTTATATTTTGCATCTCTTTCCTATATTGTTCAGTTCTTGTGATGTGTTTGTTATGTTTCCTTGTAATAATAATAATAAATGCTGTTACTGCTTACACGTAGACGCTGGAAAATGTAATAAGTAAAAAAAAAAAATATTATTAATTTTCAACCAACTGCAAAAATAGCGGTTAACGGTAGGAGGTTCTCCATTACATTGTACTTTTGTGTTTGTTTGTCACCTGTTTAAGGAACGATTTGACAATTTTTTTTTGTCTTAAAATTAAATGTTACAAAGTGACGTCCTTATTGTGCGATAATAATCTTTCTACTGTAATTCTCATACTAAATGTATGGGAGTGTTTCATATCAAAGTTTTTTATACGTTTCATTTGATTTTTCAGAAGTTATTGATATCATTTTGCTGATTAGTAACATACTTTCGATATCAGTTTAAAGATTTTCGAAATTTTCGGAACAATCGCCTGGTCACACTAAACAATTACACCCTGTATAATAATACCAGAGTTATCATCAGACCGTACTCTTTCCCTATAATATGTACCTTTCTTTAGATTTGACTATACCTCCATCTTTTTATCCCTCGTTATTATAGGATTAGTAATCACCACTGACTTACTTACTAGTGAAATTACTGGGCAAACGAGACTTAACATCTTAGGTCTCAAGGTGACGAGTCCAGTTATAGCGCCGCTCAGAAAATTTGGGGTTTTTCCAAAATCCTGAGTGGTACTGCATTGTAATGGGCAGGGCGTATCAATTACCATCAGCTGAACGTCCCGCTCGTCTCGATCCTTATTTTCATAAAAAAATAGAAGTTGTAAAATTTTTTTACTTTTTAGTTACGTTGTTTTATAAGTACTTCTTTGAGATTACAAATTCCAAAAAAAAAATTCAAATTCCAAATTTGTATATTTGATATATGAAAATATATATACAAAATTACTTATAATCTACTTATTAAAGCAATTTACAATAAGGCCCTATATATGTAGGTATCAGAAAATTTATTTCTACAACCCTATCTACGTGTTGGGGGATAAAACTTTATTATGCTTAAAAAACTAATACATATGGTTTGTGGGGGAAAATCCAGGAAACTGGGAAAACCTGGCTATTTGCTATCACTTAACCGAACTTAAGACTAATGACTAGAGCTTAAAACTAACTTAAAACTAAGGTAAATAAATACATAGATATGTATATACATGTATAATATATAAATATAAATATAAATATAAGAGGGGTGTGGGGTGACGGGCGATCTCGGAAAAGGAAAGGAGGGAGAGGAAATAGTAATTTAATCCCGATTTTTTTTTTTGCGCCCAAACAAGGGAAAGGGCTACCCTCCGGGATAACGGGAGGTGGTGAATGCTCATGCATACCAACGCAGCCTAAGTCTGCGTTGGTTATGTGGGACTCACGTGAAAACCTAGGTGCCTACCCACTAAACACCACCTTAGGTTGGCTTTGGGCAGTGTGCCTTCTAAGCCTTCATCGGAGGCGACCATCTCTTTGGGACGAGAGGCGCAAGCGGTACTCCCTTGGGAGTGTTCGCTGGGATTGCACAGAAGGTGCTGATTGAAATTGGGACTTGGCGATATCAGAATGATGATCACAAATGGGAGGTGAGGCTACATGTATCTGGTACCTGTCAATCCAGGTCAGACGAAAGATTGAAAGATGAGAAAAGGAGTGATTGGTTAGATCGAATGATACGCCCCTAGGCTTCACACGTATCGCACTATGTGGTAAGCGTTAAGCGCTTTCAAGGAAACCACCAATTGGTGGTGGATAATTTTATCCCGAGCAAGACATTTATATACCCTTCACCGAACCTCTCCTCTTCTCTCCTCGTCTACAAATGGACATATCATTCGCAGTCTGATAACGGAACGGCAAAAGTGTGCTTAAAGCCAATGTAAGCACACTTTTCTCCGTAGTCGTGTGTCAACTGTGTGTCCAATAAAAAGCCTAAGTGTGCTATAAAAAGTGCTTAAATAATACATTAACGACTCAAAAACAAGATGGTGTGGCTTATCATCGGTAAGATTATTTTATTATTTAAGATTGATATGCAAAAGGCGGAAGTAATTTAATAAAACGAATATTATTTCATTAAAAATGGTACAATATCATTGACAAGTCCTCAGACATTATCCGCTTGTCAGAATGGGACAGATGAAAGGACACAATCAGAAATGTATAGACATAGGAGTCGAAGGTTATTATGGTGTCATTTGTGGCATGTGCCATATTTCGGCTTTGATTTTGTATGATATGTATAAGTCTAACATACTCAAAATATTAGCCAATTAGTTGATTAATTTACGCGCAGCCTCATCTGTGCTCTTCAATTAACATGTTCGATAAATGTAATAGTTGTTAGTAATTAACAGATATTTGATCGTTCATTAGTAACATATTATGAATAGTGACAAATACTAAAATAATAAATGCTAAAGACTTGAAATTTGGTAGGAATATTCTTTTTACTGAGTAGAGGTCAGCTAAGAACGGATTTTTCAAAATTCCATCCGCAAGAGTTTTTTTTTATTATGAACAGAACAACGTCTGTCGGGTCAGCTAGTATTATATATATGACGGTGCATGGCCGGTACATGTTTGGGATCTTCGTCGTTGTCCATTTTTTGTGGGTGTTGAACACGACAGCAATTAAAACACAGTCTTATAAATGTACCAATTATAGTGGTAGGTACACATACTTCAAAAAGTCTTATGATAATAAGATCGTGTCGTTCCCGGTATGCGCATGCGACACAACCGCTTTGCTCGGTAGCTCCTCCGTCACTGCCTGCTCAGCGCTCGCCCAGCGCCCGATCTCAGCTATACTCGCACCGCACGCCGATTACACCCGAGCACAGACGAGTACCGAAAAATCTTCGTACTCGCTGGTGTCTCGACGTTCTTGACTACGACATATATATATATTATGTTTAATTATATATTATACTTTTGTTGTTCGTTTAATAAATATATAATGTATGTAATTGAAAAAACCTCTGTCAATCGCGGAATCCGAACTCACGCTCCCTCTCGTGAACCAGCGCTTAAATCTGACGCCTAACTCTCGACTCGACCAACCTGAATTAGAAGCAACTTCACCCCACATCCTAAATTTGACGCGATGTATGAAAAGTTTCAATTATAGTTACACATAATTTAATATCGTATCTATAAGAGGTTTGTATTTTATTATTGCCAAAAACCATTCCCTTATAATATCATTTCGATAATAGAAATTCTGGAGCATACAAAAAGTACAATACATATAATAAATATTATCAGACCAATATGATAAATCAAATTATTTGATATGAAATATCTGTATCGTCTCTACTTGGCTTATTGTTACAATAAATAATAAAATCCTTTAGTAATTCTTTATTGATGTAATGATGTTATCAGTATTTGGTATACTTAATTTATTTATTAAGCGTTTCACATATTACATTTTTATACTGAAGAAGTATTGATACATTTTCTTAATACACAAATAAAATTTGAAAAATAAAATTTTATGAACGATGCGGGATTCGAACCCACGACACGGCGTTCCGTGCCGGTGCTCTAACCAACTGAGCTAACCGTTCGAGTACCGCCTCGTTATAAAATTCTGTTTGCTTTGTTCAACTCTCAGGTTGTGGCCTCATCTACAGGATCTACTTTACAGTTGATAACATTTGTGTATTAATCCTAGAATATTTTCTTAAATAATAATAATAAAAAAAAAATTGACACACTTTTTACACAAATTATCTTGCCCCAAACTAGGCATAGCCTGTATTATGGGAACAAGATAATAATATATTTAATACAATATACTTACTTTAATTTACATAAATACGTATAAACATACATGATTCTGAAAAAAAAAACATCCATATTCATCATAAAAAATGATTGCACCTACCGGGAATCGAACCCGGGGCCTCTAGCTTAGTAGTCAGGGTCACTAGCCATTCGGCTGTATGGGTCGTCAATAATAACTTAACAACACAAAAGAGACAATCAAAGTATAAAAACCATTAATTAAATACATAAGTAACTTACTTACCTATAAATAGTAAACATAATTAACAACTGAGGTATTTATTTATTTGGAAACATTTTAATCCTTGAACATAAAATAGATAAAATGAAAATAGAAATAAGGATGTCCCCTTTTATAGCTTGACTGAGTACACTTAATATTTAAATTTACACTTAAATTACACTTATTAGCAAGCAATCAGTTTAACAAAATTGAAGATCTGAAAATTATACAAAGTTATAAATAAATCTAACAGAATAATATTGAAGACGATGTTACAGTGTAGAAGAGTGGGAGGCTCCTTTGCACAGGATGTCGGCTAGATTATGGGTACCATAACGGCGCCTATTTCTGCCGTGAAGCAGTAATGTGTTAACATTAATTTGTTTCGGTCTGAAGGGCGCCGTAGCTAGCGAAATTACTGGGCAAATGAGACTTAACATCTTAATTATGTCTCAAGGTGACGAGCGCAAATGTAGAGCCGCTCAGAATTTTTGGGCTTTACAAGAATCCTGCGGCACTGCATTATAATGGGCAGGGCGTAACAATTACCATCATCTGAACGTCCTGCTCGTCTCGTCCGGTAATTTCATAAAAAAAAGAGATGGACCAAATTTTTATGGACACTGGACCAAGTGCTGCCCAACACTGAAACATAGTGCATGAAGTTCCTTAGACTAATACTAGCTTGTAACCAAAATCGACTTAGAATCTATCCGAGGTGAATTGAGAAAAAAAAATTGCATACATACAATATGTTACTTTTTAGTGTGGTTAAATATAGAATACCATTTTACCTATATAAAAGGCTTAAGTGGTTGTCGGACTCAAATGAGAGTTATCAGACGCGTCACGGTAAGATTCTCCTCGAAGTGCCTCTACGCGGTACAGCAGCATTTAGGGATAGCTTTAAATACAGCGCCTCCAAATGCTGCCACCTATTAAAGATCAAAAAAGTTTGTTCTCTTTTAAAAACAAACTTAAATCTTTTCTATTAGAGAAACAAATGTGATTAGAGACATAATAATAATCAGAAAATAAACAGCTTCAATAATAATAATAATAAAAAACACAAAATATACCCTATTTATTTTAACAAAAAAAAACTCCCATTAAATTCAATCTAGCTTAGTTTAGTTTCTTCTCTTTTTGTAATATTTGTAGACGGTCACTTTTAAGACCTATAAATAAAGGAACCGTGTTGTCTACAGCTGCTGTCAACAGGTCGACTTGCTAGGTACCTACTGAAAATCAGTGTTGGAATTGGGGTGATCCTTATTTCAATTCCAAAAAATGCTGAGTGGGTGTCCTTTTCATGACGCCGTATTTTTAAATTTGTTCATTTTACTATGTATATAATGTTTTGTGTTTTCATGAATAAATGAATACTTTACATAGGTTTTACATTGACGTTAAATAGTTCTAAATAACTAACATCTATATCTTTTTAGGGGTCACCCTAATTATAAGTGTATATCGAAGTAAAATTTTGAAATGAACATAAACAGGGCATATCAGCACATTATTTAATATTAAAACAATATTTTAATAAGAAAAATGATTGAATTAGTCGTACATAAAAATATTGATCAGGCGTGAAAGACTTATCTATAATGTAAGTTTAAGATTAGTTAGCTTAACATTTATAATATTAATATATTTTTACTAGCTGACCCGGCAAACGTTGTTTTGCCATATAAATTATTTTTAGAATTACGACCGTTTCTTGGACGTATAAATAAACGCAGCCTTAATTACTCCTTATTACATCAGCTACCTGCCAATAAAAGTCCCGTCAAAATCAGTCCAGCCATTTCAGAGATCAGTTGGAATAAACAGACTTCTTCTTAGTCGGACACTCTTGTCAGAGTGGTCGTGGTTGCGCTGACGACGTACACGGTGGGGTATTCGATGGGTCGATATCCCTTCTGGGGGTAGCTCTTCTGGCGATGTGCTTCCATTTCTGACGGTTAGAGGCGTTACGAGTACACTGGACCATGGTGGACTCAGTAGCCTTTGTGACGGCATCTAACCAGCAGGTTGGCGATCGACCGCGTGCTCTCTTGCCTTCCACCTGGCCCTGAACTACCAGTCTTCCTATCGAGTTCTCATTTCTAGAGATGTGACCAAAGAACTTCAGTATTCTTAGTTGCACAATTGGCGATAGTCTGTCTTTAATACTCTTTGAGGATGGATACATTGGTGCGAAATGCCGTCCACTTGACTTTTAGGAGGCGTCTCCAGCACCACATCTCTAATGCATCGATTTTACGGCGGTCCTGCAATCTCAGAGACCAAATTTCGGCTCCATAGAGAAATATTGGAAACACGAGGCATTTCATCAATCTGACTTTAGTCTTCTTGGTAATCCTCCTGTCCCTCCAAATCTTTCCCAGTCGTTCTACTGCAGACCTGGTGATGCCGCACCGTCGTCTGAACTCGTCGCCACATCCTCCAGTAGTTGATATAGTACAACCAAGGTAAATATAGTTCTGTACCACTTCACAGTTGGCTATATAGTGTACGTTGGATCCAATTTGTTCGGCCCGGTCTACTATCATCATCTTCGTCTTATCTCGGTTAATAGCAAGTCCGAATTGGATACTGGTACTTTCTAGACGGTTTAGAAAATTTTCCATGTCTTCTGTAGTCTGTGCGAGAAGCGTAGTATCATCAGCGTATCTGAGGCTATTTATCACACGTCCTCCAACAGATATTCCTTTGTTCCAATCTTCCAAGACAATGCGCTTAATGTACTCTGTGTAGATGTTAAAGAGTAATGGCGATAAGATGCATCCTTGTCGTACACCGGCCTGAGTCTTGAATTCGCTTGAAAGGGTATCATCCACTCGTACCGCTGCAGTACCGTGCTCATACAACCTTCTCAACAGAACTATTAAGTGGGGTGGTACACCAATTTCCATTTTCTTCCAGAGGTGTGTCCATATGACCGTGTCAAATGCTTTGAGAAAGTCCACAAATCAGATGTAAAGGGTTGTATTGAATTCTCTGGCCTTCTCAATAATCTGACGCAGTATAAGAATTTGTTCGCGAGTGCCTCTTCCCTTAACCGGCTTGCTCGGGTGCAATTAGGTAGGTCAACAGCCTTGTATTAATGATGTGGAGCATCACCTTACTTGCATGAGATATCAAAGATATGAGTCGGTTGCATTTCTTGGTGGACCCTTTTTTGTGCAGTGGAATGAAAATGGATTTTGACCAGTCGTCAGGCCATATTCCAGTCTCCCATATTTTACAGCAGATGGTATATAAGATATTAACTCTAGGTTTTCCCATCGCTTTGAGGACTTCGATTGGGATCTCATCACAACCTATGGCTTTATTGCATTTGAGGTGTGAAATTGCTGCTCGTACTTCATCCCGCATGATGTCGGGTTCACGGTCAAGTATGTTGGAAAACATTCACGATATCCTTTATCTCCGTAACCGTAATCTCAGCGGAGTCCTCAACAGCCCACGTCTTAGGTTTAAATTGGCGTGTTATGTCTCGCACCTTATCATGCAGATCTCTGGTTTGATATTTATTGGAGTGACAATAAACAGACAGACAGACAAAAATTGTAAAAAAAATATTTTGGTGTATATATATATTCATATACATGTAGTAAAAAACGGTTAATCAATATTACAAATAGACACTCCAATTTTATTTATATGTATAGATAAAATGTAAATCATAATATTATTAGAGCACCATCAAATCGCAAAGCCAAGACTATTTAAATAAGTATAATACACTTCAATAAGTATTCGAAAGTTACACCGCATTGTGACTCCATCCATTAATTTTCATTTCATTTAACGTTTCCAAACCACCTAGATAATTTTACAGCAAAAAAACATTTACAATTCCATACCAATAAATACACCAATTACTACGCAGCAGTGAGATTCTGAATATTTTTTAAATTCCCAACCCTTCATTTGAGAACCCTCGCACTGCTGTCAGGTGCACTCTTTGTAATCAAGATGTCTGTTGGAAATACAATTTCGCTGCAAAAAATACGCGTTAAGGTGGGTTTACACGAAGTTCGTTAAAACATACGATAACTTAGCAATAAGTACTACTACAAATACTAACTGTCTTATTCATTATGACTTAGCGGAGATTTAAAACATGGCTAATATACGCTTGTTAAAAAATGGTATTCAAAATCTCATATTAGAGCTAAAACGCTCATTATCTCTTCAATAAAGCTGACGTGACTTATAGTAGCTAGGACCCTGCTATAAACCTATTTTAAGCACTCGAACGCAAAAAAACTCGTTCGTTAAAAAAATATGTGATAAATAGCTTCCCGCTTAAAGTTGTTGGATATCCGTCATAGATTGACAACCGACAGACTTTGATTTTTGAAGTTTGAAATAATTTTGACATCCACTTTTGACAACTGACACACCATTGACATTGAAGAGATGTCTGTTTCCATTGACAGTTCCTCATTAAATTAGTTAAAATCATGTTTTTTGCGACGATATGGCAACATTGCGTACTATAGAGACGTATTAGTTATGGGACATTTATCTAACTAATATGAATAATGAATTTTATCGAACGTTCGATAGGATTAAAACACGTTTTAACTAATATAGCTTTAAACCTTCGAAAAGCGTTATATATTATGGATAAAGCAGTTAAAGTACTATTTTAAGTTACCTCTGATAATTGACATTTGTTTGCTACTGACGAGTATACTAAGATATCTTTGAAATTTCAACACCCGTTTCAACATCTAGAAGAGTGGAATTTAAACATAAAATTTATCAGAGGTAATGTATTGATTTATTAAAAACAGTTAAAAAGTACAGAGAAATCAGACCACATAAGTAAACATTAATGTTTAGCTAATGAAGTTAAAAATAAATTACTTATTAGCCTTAAAGCTAGATTGTAATTAAAAATATAAACCTTAGGTTTTTATCATAAAAGGAAATAAATGTGTCCGTGTCATCAAATCGATAAAGGGTTTTTAAAAATAATAAGCAAGTTTGGACGTGTATATTATCTCATGTCCTATTCCAGTTCCGGTTACCGTTTTCGCTCACGTTCCCAATATATTATATGAATCTTATTTCGAGGAAGATTGCTATGGCAAACTTAAACTTCTATTGGTATAGTTATAGCTCATCGACGTGAATTTCAGTTTTGGATGGATTTTTCCGGTATAAAATGTAGCCTATGTCCTTTCCCAATTTCTAGTCTATCGCTGTACCAAATTTCATCAAAATCGGTTCAGTACCTCCGGCGTAAAAGAGTAACAAACAAACTTACATTCATATTTTAAATATTAGTTGTCATGCACCCATTGTACATTCGACATCAAACAGTAGCAACAAGGACAATATTATGCAAGATATAAATAGATGAGACCTTTTCAACTGTATGCTGTTTTGTTATTCGTTGTAATTGTAAAGTATTACATGTTAATTTGAACGTAAACTTAAGGTATACGTCCCCTTAATGTTAATATATATCTTTATATATATAATTCTTGTGTGCGTGTGTATGTCACTGAACTCCTCCTAGACGGCTTGACCGATTTTATTGAAACTTTCTGTGTGTCTTCAGGTGGATTCGAGAATGGTTTAGATTCACAATTGAACTACCTCCTGAACGGCTGGACCGATTTTGATGAGATTTTTGTGTGTTCCAGTGAATTTGAGGTGTCTTCGGGTGGATTCAAGAATGGTTTAGATTCCCAATCAAATTACCTCCTAAACGGCTGGACCGATTTTGATGACTTTTTGTTTGTTTCAGTGAATTTGAGATTGGTTTAGATTCTCAATTACGTCCATATAATATAATTCTCCTGCTCATGTGTATGTTAGTGAACTCCTCCTAACGGCTGGACCGATTTTTCAAATTTAAGACGTGTGTACAGGACAACGTCTTTTGGGTCCACTAGTATATATATATATATATATATTTCTTTTGTGCGTCTGTTGTAACTGAACTCCTCCTAAACCGCTGGACCGATTTTAATGAAACTTTCTGTGTGTCTTCAGGTGGATTCGAGAATGGTTTAGATTCACAATTGAACTACCTCCTAAACGGCTGGACCGATTTTGATGATTTTATTGTGTGTTCCTGTGAATTTGAGATTGGTTTATATTCTCAATTCCGTCCATATAATATAATTCTCCTGCTCATGTGTATGTTAGTGAAATCCTCCTAGCGGCTGGACTGATTTTTCACATGTAAGACGTGTGCAGGACAACGTCTGTCGGGTCCACTAGAATACCATAAATAAAGAACATTCATTTCACCCTAAAATGTTACACGAGTGATGTGTTCATTCAAGAAGATAATTTAATAAGAAATACCGAATCTAGTGAGAACAATTTGTCAGGTAATTCCTCCCTAACCTCTACCCCATTGTGAGGTAATGGGGCCGATATTGAACTAGGGTGATACATACTCACAATACAGCTATATGTTGTACGACAAATTAGTTCTACGTAATATTGACACGGTATGGGCTGGTGAATAATTTGCAGGAAATTGCTCCATTAACTGGTGGACATGGCATTATGAAAACATATACATTTCATATTCTGATATTATTCTGTTTTATTATGATACAAGTGTTTACCCGTCAACGTTGTTTTGCCATATAAATAGAGTACCCCGCGCCCGCTCATTATATGAATTGTTACCCATCAACAAAACAAAACACTCCACCACCAACAAGAAAAAAGAAAACTGCTTTAATCTTGATTTTCCGTAGCCTTGACTACGGAAAAATAAGCCCTTAAAACTGTTTACTTATTTTATGAAAGATGCGGGGCTCGAACCCACGACCTCCGGCGTTCCGTGCGAGTGCTCTGCCAACTGAGCTAACCGTTCGAGTATCGTCAAAAAATCTTGTATGCTTTCTTCAACTCTCAGGTTGTTTCATAAAATTTTGTTTTCAAATTTTATTTGTGTATTAATACTAGAAGTGAGGGTTTTCACTTTAAAAACATAACAAATTGATTGTTATATCTAATAACATATCATTGAATGAATTATTAGTATTGCGAATATATAGGTATCTCTTACGGCCGTTCCCGATATGCTATCTACAGATATAGATAAATTACTAACTTCTACTGTCAGTAATTGGCTGTCAATAACCTGAAGCTGTCCCAATATACCCGATAAGTCATTCTTATCGCTTTATATTGGGACTCGTGAATTGCAATTTCCATAAAAACTTCTATCGCTGGTAAGCTATACGTCGTCCCAATGACAGACAGCGTGTACGGATAAGGTGAGTTACCTTCGATAAGTTTATTGGGACAGAAAAGTCAACGATAGTTACGATTTTTATCTCAAGTAAGAGATAGACTGAATATTGGGAACTGCCGTTAGTCAAAAAAATATTGGTTCCGGATAAGTAAACGAAACTAACATGTCATATACTTAAACGTTCTCTGACACACGTTGCATCTTACAGTACAAGTATTATTCCGATCGGTTCAGTAGTGTTCACAGTAACCCCAAACAAAAAAACGGCTATCCATTTAATAGTTAAACATTTTAATCGTTTCAATGTTTTCTTTTGTACTGTGGTTGGAGCTTATTTTGATAAATAGTGACAATAAACAGATAAAACTATTTTTTTCATCTGTAAAAAGTAACACCATTAAAATTTACAGAAGGTAATTAGTAAAATAATTAGTAATTATAAAATGGATAAGACTTTGGAGTTTGGAATCATGAATAATTACTGGATTTCATCTTCAAAACTTACAGCTTTAACTTTAATGAATTCTAATGATGTTAATGAGCGCGTCTTGATGTTGCTGTTTCGTAAGTACTCTTCAATTTGTGTAGGGTTATCAGAATATTACCAATTCTACATTTCATATTTGACAATAGCTTAGATTAAGGATTGGTCTCCGCTCCCACTGTCTTTCTTATTTCTTGTAGTATTCTTTTTACAACGTTTTACTACGCAACCCGGTATTTTAATGTCAATTATTAGCAAAGTATAACACAACATGTTGCACGTCAACGTCACACATTACTTAAGACTGGCTCGAGTATGCCCACTTGGGCGTAGTATTAGTTACCGCACTTTGCGACTACGCCTGTGGTAGCTAGTTGGACCGCACTGGAGACCAATCCTAAATCTAATGCGGATGGATTTTGACCGAAAAACATTTTGTAAATCTAGCAGTTTAAACTGCTGAGAGTTAAATAAGTTATTCAAATATAAATTTGTTTTCTAGATTCTGAAATAAAACACATTCCACTTTAAACAAAAAATCCTTTATTGTTTAACTGATTTCATTACGAAGCTTCATTAGATTCAGTAAGTATAGTCTGGAATAGTGAAGCGTAAGCAATGACTACGAATCGATGACTCGATTGAATCGAAGCTAGCAGTGTTTGCGAGAATCGAAAACAAGCGAGCTGTTTAGTAATCGAGAATAGTCGAGATATGAGAATTCATTTTAAATTTGCAACAGGGTTGCTTTAATATTTAGTTGCAGAAATTGGCAGTCACGTCATATAACGCAAAAACCTTGAGAACGGAAGACAGAATGGTAAAATTGTTTTACCAGCTGGATAAAATCAAATGGGATATTGTCGGATTGTTCAAAGTGCGACGGCAGGGTGAGGAGAGTCTTAAACATCAAAACGGACATAGTTTTTACTATAGGGGATCTGACACAAATAAACACGAACACGGTGTGGCTTTACTCATTAATAAACGCATTAGTAACAACATATGAACCATCAACCCAGTCTCAGACAGAATCTTGTATGTGATACTGCAAGTGTCCAAGAAAATCACTCTGAAGGTTATCCATGTATATGCCCCCACCAGCAGATGTCGAACGAGTCTATGAAGACATTAGTACTTGTCTGAGAGGCAAGAAAACCACGTACACAATAATCACTGGTGACTTCAATGCCAAAATCGGTGTAAAGTAGGATGACTCTGAATCCGTGATGGGAAATTTCGGTTACGGCTGTAGAAATTCTAGACGAACCATGTTAATTAACTTTCTAGAACAGTAAATAATATTTCACATGAGTTCATTCTGCAAGAAAAGACCTAACAGAAAGTGGACGTGGTTATCTCCGGGAGCAAGATTCAGGAACGAGATAGACTATATGTTTAGCAGTCAAAAATTTATAGTAAAGTATGTCTCCGTCCTAAATAACTTTTATATAGGAAGCGACCATCGTCTTATCCGTGCAGTGGTACAGATCAATGCAAAATTGGAATACTAATAATAATATATCTAATAATATATCTAATAAAATAATCTAATTGACGTGTACCCTACACGTCAATTAGAAGAAAAAATATCAAAGTAAACTCTGAATGCTTAGCGATAAACAGAGAGACATATCAGGACGAAGTAAAAAATCAGTTAAATTCTATCGACGCTGAGACTTCTGATATTAATGAACTTCTTGATCATCTAAGCAGCTCACTCTGTAAGGCGGCTAAAAATGTTGCATCAAAGAACGCGACCGGTCGAACACACAAGCTACAAAGTGAAACAAAGGCACTACTAGAAAAAAGGAGAATCCTAATCAATCAGGGGAAATGCCACACTGCCGAGTTTAAACTTGTTTGTAGGGAGATACGACAGCATGTTGAGAGGAATATTGATGCATACCGTGTGAAAGAATCATGCAAAACATAATTAGGAATCATAGAGGTGCAAAAGTATTCATGAAGGCTCTGAAACCCGGTACTCAACAAATAACAAAGCTATGTGACAAGGAGGGAAACCTAGTTACTGAGCAGAATAAAATAAAATAAAGTAGTAGAAGAGTACTATCCTCTACTCTATAGTTCTAGGAATCCTAAACCACTAAATGTAGCGACCCGAAAAGTAACAACGTTGGTTCTGAAGACGTACCGGAGTTAACAAAAGCTGAAATACGGGCCGCAATACTCAAGATGTCAAATGGCAAGCCCCTGGTGAAGATGATGTCATCGAAGAAATGGTCAAAGAAGGTGGGGACGTGGTCTTACAGTTCCTCATTAAACTCTTTAATAAGTGCCTAGAAGAATGCCGAGTACCGAAAAAATGGGAAAGCGCAACGATCATTCTGCTACTCAAAAAGGGGAACAAATTAGACCTTAGCAATTAACGACCCATCAGCCTATTATCACAGCTGTATAAATTCTTTACGAAAATTATTACCATTTGTTTGACTAGGAAACTTGACTATTACCAGCCAGTTGAGTAAGCAGCTTTCAGAGGTGGATTTAGCACTATGGATCACATATTAGCTATGAGAGTAATTATTGAAAAAGTCACCGAATATCAACTTCTATCAATCACTGTGGGTCACATTTATAGACTACAAGAAGGCATTTGATAGCATCGAACCACTTGGGGAGTGATTCAGTCCCTTCAAAACGCCCGTATTGATCACCGTTACTCTAACCTCATAAAAAATCTCAATCAAGCATCTGAGCAGTGTGGTTTAGAAATGAACCTCGACAAAACCTTCATCGAAAAAGTGTAAAAGTATGTGTATCTTGGTCAAGAGGTCGTAATAGGAAAGGACAATCAGGCTAACGAAATTGACAGGCGCATAAGACTGGCGTGGGCAGCTTACTCCAAACTCAAGTTCGCGTTTAACATGAAAATCAGTGCCACCCAAAGAGCTCCTATTCACGACCAGTGCATCTTGCCAGTGCTTACGTATGGGGATAAGGCTTGAGTTTTTACTAAGGAGATCCTCCACAAACTTCAAGTTGCTCAAAGGGCAATTGAGAGAAAACTGGTAGGAGTTACACTGAGAGACCGCAAAAGAAACGAATGGGTCAGAGAGCAGAGCAAAGTGAGCGATGTAACCAAACGTGTTGCGTAATTGAAATGGGAATGGGCTGGCCATGTCGCCCGCAAGCATGGCTCGTGGTGCAAGGCAGTGATAGAATGGAGACCGTGGGGTAAGAGAGCTGGCTTTAATCTATGGCGATATGTCAAATTGGCACTCGCCTGTTATATCATAAATTTAAAATAGTTTGTTTATAGTTTTCTCGTAGATCCTATAACCACTTGTAAATAGTAGCCGTTGAGTTTCTTGTGTGCTCTTCTCAAGAGTTTAAATTTTTAAAGATATGGTAAATTCAGTGATTTAAAAGAAATATTTACAGTGACGACTCAAAAGCGCTAAGTATAGCCTAATTGAATAAAGTTTATTTGCCTTTGACTTTGCATAATTCGGGTGAAATTGTGATTTCTCTACTCGGCGCTAAATATTACAAAGTAATATTAGGATGAATTATTCAATACAATTATGACAACCAGTCGTGTCTGATATTTATTATTGACCGATTGTGTTTGAGATCGAGCTTTCTAAACTTTAAAATCACTTCTTCGGTCGCTCACATTCCAATAAAAACTTATGAAATGAATAAGTGTCTCTTTGTTAATGTCATGAAATACTTTAGAACTTTGAGAATATAAGCAATTTCCAATTAGAGAGAGATTGCACAGGTGCAAAGGAGCCTCCCACTGGCATCCTGATGCCGGCTAGATTATGGGTACCACAACGGAGCCCATTTCTACCGTGAAGCATTAATGTGTAAAAATTACTGTGTTTCGTTCTGATGGGCGCCGTAGCTAGTGAAATTACTGGGCACTTAACATCTTTTGTCTCAAGGTGACGAGCGCAACTGTAGTGCCGTTCAGAATTTTTGGGCTTTTCAAAAATCCTGAGCGTCACTACATTGTAATGGGCAGGGCGAATCAATTACCATCAGTTGACCGTCCTGCTCGTCTCGTCCCTTATTTTCATTTAAAAAAAAGATTAATTTTCCTTTATTTTAAGTGTTCTTCTTAATTTTAATATGAATAAATGTTATATGTGCATTTCTATGATTACACTATAAGCTTATTAATACGTCGAAGCTTTTAATGAGAAAATAATTCTCCTAGCTTCTGCTACACAGGCTCTAGAGCAAAGTAAATATTTAAACTATCAGTTCCAGTTAAGAGACGATAGTACGTAAGAATCTAACCCTTCCCTGTGGTATAATTAACAAGATAAATTGTTCAGATTGTCATTATATTTATTAATTACTCTACAAGATCATTAATACAACCAAATAATATTAAAATTTTTAGAAATTTACTATATTTCGCTATAACATTTTTTTTTACTTAATGATCGAATTATTTGAATATTCGATTACTTGAGGATTTACATCAGTGTTTCTACATTTTTGAAATAAATATAAACTATATAGATATAATATATTTTATTCATTTAAATCGAAAAAATGCAGTTATCAACTTAGATAAGTCTCCGCTGTGCTCCAACTAGATACCGCAGGCGTAGTCTCAAAGTGCGGCAACTCATACTATGCCCAAGTGGGCATACTCGAGCCAGTCTCGAACAATTTATAGGTCTAGATAGACTGTGACAGCTGTGAAAACGTCGAAAAAAAGTTAGATTGACAGTAAAACTTTATTTTGAGCAATTCACGCACACCAACACAAAGTGACATACGAGTCGCGAGTATAAAACGTAGCTAGCTAGTCACGCACACTAAAATAATAAACCTGGAATGTTTTTATCGGTTTTCTAGCAGTAAAAGGCTCTATCTAGACGTATAAATTATCCAAGACAAAGATTTAATAACTTCTACGACTTTTACAGAAATTTTTGGGCTGTGATCAGACTAACGGCCGTTCCCTATATTCAGTCTATATACTTGTGATAAAAATCGTAACTATCGTTGACTTTTCTGTCCCAATAAACTTATCGACGGTAACTCACCTTATCCGTGCACGCTGTCTGTCAATGAGACGAGGTATAGCTTACCAGCGATAGAAATTTGTATGGAAATTGCAATTCACGCGTTCCAATATAAGGCGATAAGAATGACTTATCGGGTATATTGGCACAGCTTCAGATTATTGATAGCTAATTTCTGACAGTAGAAGGTAGTAATTTATCTCTATCTTTAGATAGTATATTGGAAACAGCCGTTAGTGGCAAGAATCTCAATGTCGCTTAATTAAATCTACATTAACACCATAATTATTTGACCAACACTTTTATATGTATGTATAAGACATATAAAAGTGTTGGTAAAATACCGAGTGATGCAACAATGTTACTCAAGCGATAAGATTATGTATATCTTCTTCCAAATCGTATCCCCTTTTTTATTGCAGAAAGAAACGAGCGTACGGATCACATGATGATAATTGATCAAAGCCGCCCGTATTCTCCTGCAGCACCAGAGGAAGCACAGGAGCGTTTCTGGCCTGAGCGGTTCTGGTTAAGGAAGGTGTACGCGGTTTTTTTTTAAGGTACCCTCATGTCTGATGATTGTGGTTGGTAGTTCTAATCCAAGAACCAATACATTCCTGCTGTCGCTTCCAATCCATCGCATGCCTCAACATATAATAAAACATTTTAAAGGTTTCCTTTAGCTTATCAGTCCGTTGTGCTCAGTATCGGCCACGTAATCCCTTGCCTTCAGTATTTCCAACAACGACTAACCTTTCCAAACTTTCTGTCTTCCTTCGTGGAGTTCTTTGCCTAGGTATACAAACAAAATATATCAGATATACAAAAACAACTCCTCGTGGAATTGAAGCGTATACAAAATAACATAGAGGGGAAAAAACTCTCATTGGTATATGAATGATGCGCTAACAATATCAATCGCATAGATTGATAATTGAAAAAATGTCTTTTTATTTGTAAGCAATAGTCCGTTGCCCTGTAGGAATTACATCGCTCATTTCATCACTTGTATGGCTTTCTACTTTATAGTAACATGATCTAAAATAAAACATTCCTAGGACGTTATGTATGGTAGGTAGATATATAATATAGGCAATGTGTAAAAAACGGTATTTAATCCCTGGTCATTGTAGCATAACTGGTAAGTACTTAACTTTTAGGAACAAGAAAGTCTTAAAGTACTCTCTAACGGCCGTTCCCAATATTCAGTCTATCTCTTACTGGAGATAAAAATCGAAACTATCGTTGACTTTTCTGTCGCAATTAACTTATCGACGGAAACTCACCTTATCCGTACACGCTGTCTGTCAATGGGACGACGTATAACTTACCAGCGATAGAAGTTTATAATATAAAGTATGAAAATTTCAATTCACGCGTCCCAATATAAGGCGATAAGAATGACTTATCGGGTATATTGGGACAGCTTCAGATTATTGGCAGCTAATTACTGACAGTAAAAGGTAGTAATTTATCTCTATCTCTACAGATTCCCGTTGGTATGTTGGTATGGCCGTTCCCAATATACTATCTACATAGTATATTGGGAACGGCCATTAGACTGTACTGTCTACGCAGTATGCTTCATAAAGTCTTTGTTTTTCACCTTCATAAATGCATTTGTCTGTTTAACCGTGTGAAAATGGCATTATCGTGGTAAGCTAATACTGTGTTGACTATTATCATATATACATCCCTACTAATACTATAAATGTGAATGTAAGTTTGTTTGTTACACTTTCACGCCGAAACCACCGAACCGATATTGATAAAATTTAGTACAGAGATAGACTAGAGCTTGAAAAAGGACATAGGCTACCTTTTATTGCAAAAAAAATAATGGAGGGGTTGAATTAGGGTATGGCAGTTTTTATGTAAATTCATCATTATCAAAGAAAAATCCATGAAACTTTGCATTTAGGCACTTGATAAGAAATAATTTATAAACATTGGTTCCAGCATTTTTGAAACTTTGATTGATCTACGTGGGGATGAAATAGGAGATTAAAGTTCACAGGGTAATACTATTAAAGAGACTGTCCACAATAAAAAGGGATATGCGCTGTATCGCAAAGATCGGAAAGAGCAGTTTGTCGACGAAGTCGATGGTAAATGCTAGTATTGTATACATGAAACCAATTAAAGTCTTATAACAGCCTTTTTAGGAAAAAGGGTTCGGCGTAGTTTGTATGAAAATTGTAAGTGGTCAGTATGTCGCAGTCTGTCAAAATATATAAAAACGTAAGAAATGTATATTCATATAACTTTTCTGCCCTCTTTTATACAACATTTCGTGGTATAACAGTACATTTGGATACAAAAGCGGTAATGATGTTATTTCTCTAAGAGTCCCGGTTCGTTCACTGCAGCCGAAGGCTTTTTTTAATGAAAATAAGAGACACTACTGCTTCACAGCAGAAATAGGCCCCTTTGTGGTACCCATAATCTAGCCGGCATCCTGTTCAAAGGAGCCTCCCACTGGTAAAAAAGGTGCGAGTTTGTTCAGCAAGCGCAACGTTATTTAATATATTTGCAAAATAAACCGTTACTTCATATGGTGGTGTCTAGTCTCTGGTTGTTCTGTATTTATAGGTGACTGATGTTACTCAGATGTTGTTGGACCGGCGCGTTCGGACTGTACAAATCATACGAATTCTGTTTGGCTTGGGTCAACAAAACGGGATTCGTGAAGTAAGAAAATACTTTCCAATTAAGGGATAATGAAAACCCTATTGCGGAAAACAATTACTTTCCGCACTTTAAAGATACATTGAAAGTGTACTTTTTGAGCAAATGTGTTAAAAAACAATTTACTATGATCTTAAAATATATAAATCTAGTGTTCTGATGTTTGTTTCCAGTGAACTCCTAAACTAATAAATGGTTTTTATGGGGATTACTTGGTGGAGAGCAGTTTAGTACAACTCGAGAGATAGGATAGTTTTTATTTAGATTTGGGCCCCATAATTATTTTTATTTCCAATATTTGTTTTGCATGGACATATTTTCTACGAGACAATTTACTAACGCACGTTTTGACAGTTCTACTGTGAAACAATTTCAATAAAACAACAGGAAGCATATTTTACGAAACAGTTCTTGATGTTATGTAATATTATTGAGAAATTCATAAAAAACAGTATTTAAACGTCTGTCGGGTCAGCTAGTTATCAATATAACGCCACAGTAAATTCAGTTGCAGTATAATTTCTAATGGTAGACGTCGATTAGACTCTTAGGATTGCAATTTGCAAGTGTAAACGAGCTCCGACACTACAGACTATCTCTAACTGCATCACAAACTCCCGAGGACCTAACGTAAAGCGTTTAGTCCTATTTCAATATTAGATTCACGAAACATGAAACATCGTTTACATTTCCAATGTGACTCAACTGGCAGAAAAAGATCTGACACAAATACAATAATGGCCGGTTACAATTTATATACAAAAACTATGTGACAGCCTTAAGACACGTTCACACTTACTGTACGATATATTGGCTTACTATACACAATAAAATGGAGCGTGTGCTAAGTTCATGCTATGCTATCTCGGTATATTTTACCAGCTCCTTTGCACAGGAAGCCGGCTAGACTACCTAGATGGGTACCACAACGGCGCCTATTTCTGCCGTGAAACAGTAATGTGTAAACATTACTGTGTTTCGGTCCGAAGGGCGCCGTAGCTTGTGAAATTACTGTGCAAATTAGACTTAACATCTTATGTCTCAAGGTGAAGAGTGCAGATGTAGTGCCGCTCAGAATTTTTGGGTTTTTCGAGAATCTTGAGCGGCACTGCATTGTAATGGGTAGGGCGTATCAATTACCATCAGCTGAACGTTCTGCTCGTCTCGTCCCTAATTTTCATTAAAAAAAATATCATGCCGCCGCCCTCTCCCTCCTCCATCTTCAAAAAGTTTGAAATCACTACGTTATCCTCTGAGATTCATATCCATGGTCTGTCATTTTTCTTCTTTCGTAGCATTAAAAACAAGATAGTGTTAAATTCCGCATTGTCATCATTATGGCTCGATGAGCTCGATGACTATCCATTATTAAATCCATTGTGTCAATAGTGTGCACACCCCTCGAAGATTGCGATCAACTGAGTTTGCCATATACTAATGTGAACGCCATTCTCTCTGTATAGATAGAAAGAGATATATATATAAATGAATTGCTGTTCGTTAGTCTCGCTAAAACTCGAGAACGGCTGGACCGATTTGGCTAATTTTGGTCTTGAATTATTTGTGGAAGTCCAGAGAAGGTTTAAATGGTGAATAAATATGAAAATGCTTGGAATTAAATAAAATAAAACAATTTTTCCTTTGATATGTCCCCCGTCGTACAGAAATCAAATTGAAAGAATAGTTTAAAATGAATAACTATTTAGCATCTATATCTTTGAAACTTTCTCAGGAGATAAAAATAAACTTAATTTTATATACAGAATAACGTCTGTCGGGTCAGCTAGTATCTCATATATTTTTTTCAAAATAACAATTTCCAAAAAATATAATCAAACAAAATCTCCATAATTATCTTACATTACTCAGTATATACACATTGAGCTTTTCACTAAATCCATTCAATTTCACTTATAAGATATAAGCACTAATGTTGCACAATACGTCAGCTGTATAGCTACAGATATACTGCTATAAGCAATTCAACACGCGAACGAAATTTCACCGATCCAAAAAAGTGAACCAAACTTTATATTATATATATATTTTTTTAAATTATTTGTTGATCCCGCACGCCAGTCATGAGCATGTCGGTGACGCGAACCAATAAGATGAACCAGTATGAATTTCCCCTACCAAAAAGAGCCCAACACGGCTAACGGAGTTTTCACTTCAAAATTCAAATCAATCTTAACGTGCAATGTGAAAAACTGATATGTGTATTTTTTTCTAAAATTATAATAATTTATTTTTACTTTCCTCGTAAGATAAAGCCTTTCTATTCTATTATAATATCTATTCTGTTATTCTATTTCCATACTCGGGTGAAAGTGTATTTTCCCTAAGCGGATCTATTGTAGCTTTGTTTGGTGCCTACAAAGTTTACATTTTAATAATCATTTATAGCAATAGTATATAACTCTTCATTTATCCTAAGTGCCTGTTCTTAATTTTACTGCAATATAAGCACATAAAACAAAAGATAAAAGAAAGAGAAGAATTGAAGTAATATTACGCTTACATTCTGCAACAATTGAAAGCCATGATTAAAAATATTAAACAAAAGAATGTTAATGTTTAATAAGCCAAAGTCGGCTTGGATCTATTGCACCAATTTAAAATGAGTTCTATTGAAACAGTGCATGCCACTAACGGTATCATAGAGATTTTTTATGACAATAAGGAACGAGACGAATGATTGATACGCCCTACCCCTTACAATGAAGTGCCGCTCAGGATTCTTGAAAAACCCCAGAAATTCCGGGCGGCACCAATTTCGGCAGTAATTTCACTAGCTACGAGTTCAGACCGAAACACAATAATGCTTACACATTACCGTTTCACGGCAGAAATATGCGCTGTTGTGGTCCTCCATAATCTAGCCGGCATTCTGTGTAAAGGAGCCTCCCACTGGGGATGAGATGAGTGATGATTCAATAAACGGTAACGAAACACTATTTACTGTGGAACACGAAGATGACAAAGATTGGGAATGTAGCGACCGCCTCAGGCTATTTAAATAATAAATTTTATTGCAACAAAACTTTACTAACGAAATAGTAAATCGAATTTTGAATAAACCAGCTTGCAAATGTAAAAGTAAAGTAATTACCGCCGCTTCTAGTTTTTTTGTCTTTCAGCAAGTGATTTCACATCCTATTTTGAATAAAAACATTTGAATTTGAATGTGAATCTACTTTACACTCAATACAGGAGTGTTATGGTGTACAAACATACCTGAAAACCAAAAAGGTAAATAGGAATCAATTTTTACAACATAATAGTTTTACATATAGTATAAGTAATAATAATTATATTTAGTTTAGTTTGGCATTCATTCTGACGACCCATATAGTAATAATAATAATATTGACACACTTTTTACACAAATTATCTTGCCCCAAGTTAAGCATATATAGCCTGTGTTATGGGTTACAAGACAATGATATATTTAATACAATATACTTACTTAAACATACATAAATTCATATTAACATACATAAATACATTTAAACATCCATGACTCGGAAACAAACATCCATATTCATCATATTTATGCTTGCACCTACCGGGATTCGAATCCGGGACCTCTAGCTTAGTAGGTAGGATCGCTAACCACTCGGCTATACAAGTCGTCAAATGGTATGGTATCATGTGTAATATAGCCGAATGGTTAGTGACCCTGACTACTAAGGTAGAGGTCCCGGGTGTATATGTAATTATGTATGTTTAAGTAAGTATTTTGTATTAAATATATCGTTGTCTCGCACCCATAGTACAGGCTATATGCCTAGTTTGGGGCAAGATAATTAGTGTAAGAGTGTGTCCATATTATTATTCAGTATAAAACTTTCTATTTACGTTGCTATTTAGAATGAAATGTCGCTTAAAAATGACAAAAAATATTTTTTTTTTAAGATGACGAGTATTCATTACACCTTTCTGAGTAATAAACACCAAAAAGTTTTAAACGAGTTTAAGGAATTAATATCTGCTCGCATAGGGTTGTATAGGGTTACAATAGATTTGTTGTGGAACAAAGGACGCCTCGAAAATAATAAATCCTTTTATTGTAGCCCTTCGCAAAAAATATTGTAGGTAAGTTGACTAATTATAAATGGTACCTTAGATAATAAATCATTTTAATTTTTAATGATAAAAAAAAGGTTTTTTGTGCGGCCTAACTTCTGGTCGTGTAAAGCTCTGTTTGAAATACTCTGGCAAATGTTATATTTTTGTTTTTGCAAGAACAATTATAATAAACATCAAAGAATAGTTAAACAGAGAGACACAAAGAGTGATGACATTGATATTATTGAAAAATATTGATCCAGGGTTAAAACCAAGAAAAACACAGGCGAGAACGCTTGCTTGAATGGAAAAATAACTGCTAATGTTTCTCGTCAATGTTGAGATTTATTCATTAGAAGTCTGTATGTTGAGTTTCATATCTACATCTAATATATAAAATTCTCATGTCGCGGTTTTTGTGGTTAAACTCCTTCGAAACGACTTGACCGATTCTTATGAAATTTTGAGTGCATATTGGGTAGGTCTGAGAATCGGACAACATCTATTTTTCATCAATTTTTTTTTTAATTTCTTTGTTTTTCTCCCATCTACGATCAACAGTTACTTTTGTATCGCGATTTTAATATCTGCAATACAACGTTTGCTGGGTCAGCTAGTAATATTATAAAACAAAGTCCTCCGCCACGTATGTCTGTCTGTTCGCGATAAACTCAAAAACTGTATATCTACTGCACCGTATTTCATGCTCTTTTCAACAATGGATACCATACCATAGTTCTCGAGTAAAGTTTTAGAATATATTTTGTTAAGGTTTGTGTGCATATTTGTATACATTAAGAATATTTGTTGGAGTTGTGTTGAAAAAGAATAAATCGTCTGGAAACTTTCAACGAAAACGCTGTCTAAAACTCTAAACCCTTTGAGATATAACAAAATAATGTATAGCGGAATTCTTATTATCTTATATAGGTCTACAGAAGAAGAAGATTATAAAGTCTACGATGACATATGTCTATCTATTGAAGTAGACTTTAATTTGCGGAAATCCATAATTATCCAAATGTTTTAAGTTTTCTTTAGTGTTAATTCCGCCAACATTTGTCTTCAAACAATTCGACACTTGTTTCGCCTCTACACGCGGTTTGTCTCGTGCCAGAGTTTGGCGAGTCAACATCTCGTGAGGATGCCTCGTGTAAAGGCGAAATGCTTGTGAATTGTTTAAAGACTAATAACTTAAGAAAAGTTAAAACATTCAGATATATCTATCTCGTAAGGATAATATACTATATTCATGTTAATACTTTAAAAAATTGGTAATTAATAAGCGGTAATGACAAAGCTGTTAACACAAATACGATGTTAATCCTTATAATTTTATTCGTTACTATACATTATTCTCTATACTTACATAATTTTTTTGTATTGACAACAGCGGCTGTCGGGTCAGCAAGTACCAAAAAAAACCATTGATATCCGGTATGACAGATGTTGCAAAATCATTGTTTTATATAAAGCCATTTAGATTTTGGGTACCACAACGGTACCTATTTCGGCCGTGAAGCAGTAATGTGTAAACATTACTGTATTTCGGTATGAAGAGCGCCGTAGCTAGTTAAATTACTGGGCAAATAAGACTTAACATCTTATGTCTCAAGGTGACGAGCGCAATTGTAAAGTTCAGCGGCATTCAGTATTTTTGGGTTTTTCAAGAATCCTGAGCATTGCATTGTAATGGGTAGGGCGTATCAATTACAATCAGCTGAACGTCCTGCTCGTCTCGTCGCTTATTTTGATTAAGAAAGCAATTTTATATAATTTTATCGTTATGTTGATCCATTACTACTAATTACGGACTGTCTATAAAACTATCTGGTTTATTTTGAGGTAAGCCTTTGTTCTGATCCTGAACTACAAACTTCTTGTTACAGTCTAAAGTTTAGTTTTGTATACCGTGTAATATTTCTGTATTCACCTACATAAATTATGATGCTTTGAAATATCCAGTTTCATACATATTCGGAAAGTCTTGCTCAAGTGGGCGGCGGGCTGTGTTTACTTTAATAAGCTCTGTTCTTTGTTTCTCTGTGTAATGTGATTATTTTTTATTCACCCATAAAACATAATATATTTTATACACAAATAAAATTTGAAAATCAAGATTTTATGAACGATGCGGGACTCGAACCCACGACCTCCGGCGTTCTGTGCCGGTGGTCTAACCAACTGAGCCAACCGTTCGTGTGACGTATCGTCGTAAAATCTTGTATGCTTTGTTCAACTCTCAGGTTGTAGCTTCATCTACAGGATCTACTTTACATTTGATAACCTACTCAACCCCAATATTTGCATATTAGGAAATTGTCTTGAGATGTCGCTCTTGTAAATCTTAACAATTTGTTATATTTTTAAAGTAATAAAGATAACCCTCACTTTTAGGATTAATACACAAGTATAATTTGAAAAAAAAATTTTATGAACGATGTGGGACTCGAACCCACGACGTCCGGCGTTCCGTGCCGGTGCTCTAACCAACTGAGCCAACCGTTCGAGTAACGGATCGTTATAAAATCTTGTATGCTTTATTCAACTCTCAGGGTCGGAGGTCGTGGGTTCGAGTACCGCATCGTTCATAAAATTTTGTTTTTCAAATTTTATTTGTGTACAAATCCTAGAAGTGAGGGTTATCACTTTAAAAACATAAAATATTGTTAATGTGTTTGATTTTCATTTAATTTGCAGTGGAAGGCTCCTTTGCACAGGATGCTGGCTAGATTATGGGTACCACAATGGGGCCTATTTCGGCCATGAAGCAGAAATGTGTAAGTGTTTCGGTCTGAAGGGTACTGAGCTAGTGTCTTCATCTTATGTCTCAAGTTGACGAGCGCAATTGTAGTGTCGCTAAGCATTTTTGGTTTTCTCAAGAATCCTGAGCGGCACTGCATTGTAATAAGCAGGGCGTATCAATTACCATCAGCTGGGCATCCTTCTCGTCCCGTCTTACTGTCATAAAAAATATACTGTTACTTTAACATAGCTCCTGTATAGCCCTAGAAAGGTCGTAAATGTATAGTTGTGGGGCAAAACAGTGTGTTGTACATAGAATGGAAGTATTTCTTGATTCTGAGAATGGATGTTATCAATTCCGCCAATTGAAACGTATATTCGTTCCGGCACTTACAATGCTCCTTTGACCTGTGGTAAAATTGGGAAGATCAGAACTGCTGATCAAAGTAATTCTTAAAGATTCTCACAGAGTATTTTTTGCACTCTATTTCATCTCAGGATCTGGTATGCTCTATAAATTTCGAAGGTAGATAAATCATAATGAATTCACTAAACTTCTAACAACATTAATTGTTATTGAGCCATCGAATAATAAATAACTTTGTTCAACAACTCCGTAGCTTAATTCAAAACAGAAACCAATACAACTTTATTAATTGTTATTAGCAGCTCAGTTATGAACAAGCAATTTCATCACTTCAGTTCATAAGCAACTATTAAATTTAGAACATTCATTTTTGTACCTGCAAGTTAATAGGAAGTTAAATTTGATCGAAAGATAATATTATGTTTATTTTGATTAAAATGTTTATTTATTTTATATCCAAACCAATGAAAAATATTGAAGTTTTTGCTTTTGATATGAAACTAATAGGGAGAGAAGGAAGAGAGCTTCGGTGATGGTAGAACCACTGGTTCTCATCATGGTTTGATTCTCGACCTACAATGTGTTTTCACCACCTTAACAACACTCTTCTCAGCACATACCATCAGATGACTCGTATGTTTGTTTGTTTGTAGTAGTTGCCTTTCCTCTTCCATAAATAAAAACAGCTTATTACGTAAATTACTTAAATTTTTATTTATAAAAAATTAATAAACGTTCACAAAAATCGTCACCTTTTTGCTCTTAATGGTGATTTTCATTATTATAACACTAGATATAAGGTATTGTGTGTAACTGATTCTAGTAGGCTTCATAAGATATATAATAGGTTTAAGGGTAAATGTATAAATTTTTATAATAAAGTCCCAGCCACTGTTCAGGCATTTTCTATAAATAAATTTAAATTTTTTACTAAAAAATCGCTGTGTCGTAAATCCTACTACTCCACAGCTGAATAAATATGATTGTTTTATAGCAATAGCAATGACAGTACAATATTGTATATTTTATAAAAAAGAGCGCAAAAAAAGAATGTGTTTCTTGCGGCGCTTCACCTCTTTCATAGCGCTATTTATTTCCGAAGTGGTAGTAGTATCTAGTGTATTAGAACTGACATCAAAAAGAATTCTAAAGGAATAAATTTTGAGAAAATGCCTTTTATGCCTTTTATTTAATCACATCAACAAACAGCAGCCGAATTCCACCACCAGAAATTAACGTTAAAATATTCCACCCGCATCATGTCATAGCATTCTTCAACAGCCGAAATAGTAGATTGTTAACCAAGGGTCAAAAGAATCAATTACCCGTGTTAAACACTTTACTTTTCATTTCGAATATGAGGAAAATAAAACTAGTTGTTTATCTAAACTATTTATTGATAATACGAGTATATCATAATATTACCTAGTAGTACCTATTTAAAATTAATTGTCAAATTAGGACAATTTATGTCGACCTTTTAAATTTTAAATATGGAACTCACGGCGTAATTGTTTCATCGCATTGTTTTTAATTAGTTGTTTTTTACATAAATATCTTCACAGCTGAAAGCAGTTCTATCTTTGAAGTTCATTCCGGCCCTTAGGTGGGAAGTAATTTGTATGAGTTTTTCCCTCTCTATGGAGGGAAGCAGCATTTTCCACCCAATAATCAGATCAAGACAACATTACTTTCCGAGTATGAGAAATGAAAAACTTATTGCCCCACACAACCATTATGTGGAATCAATTACCTGCTGCTGTCTTACCGAACCGATTCGACTTAGGGATTTTCAAGATTACATAACATACTCCCAACTTAAAGGCTGGCAACGCATCTATTGAACCATGGTGTTGCGGATGTCCATGAGCGGTTGCCTCACTTCTTCCCATCACGTGAATCCGTGCCTCTGTCCGTTTTCTCCCACTTGCAATATAAAAACGTAGTGTGTAAAATAAGTTAAATTACAAATTTGTTGTGTTGAAAATATGACTCATTTAAAATAAAGTTTAAAATACCTTTAGGTTCTGCCTTTTTGCAGAAGAAAAACTATATGCCAACGAAAAAGATTTTATTGTAGCCGGTTTGAAAAGTACAGAAACTTTATAGATTGCGGATGGTGAAAAAGTTTCTTCGTATTTTACACAAGAACTCAAGATTGTTTTTTAAAGTTTTGTACATTTTATCAACCTATGCCATTTTATTGGATGACTTTTTTGCCATCTTGCAAGTACTGACATGATTCCGTTGCTGTAGTATTTTAGGACTCAGAAGTCATCAGAATCAAATTACGCGACAAGGAGGTAGTTTTGGCAGTCCTCTTTTGATGTCAACCTCATACTGCCTAAAGAATTCTGCGGAGACTGAAACAGGTGGGAATCTGAAGTCAGGGCTATAAGGCGGATGCATCAACACCTCCCAGCCAAACACTGCTAATTTATGAATTAAAAAATAAATAAAAATATATAGTTAGACTCATGAGATTTCCCCATCCAACAAGTGTGTTGGATGGGGAAATCTCATGAGTTCCAATGATCGTATCGACATGAAACTACCACCATTCGATGGAAATTTATCCTAGATGTTTTATGGCTAATTACTTTTTTATTGTATTTGTAATAGATGATTAAAATTTTATTTATTTCGTTTTAAAATTTGCCCAGCGAAGCGGGCGGGAACGGCTACTACTTGTATATCTGTAGCTATACAGCTGACGTATTGTGCAACATTAGTGCTGATAGTTTTTGTTTGATTAATTTATAATTGAAAATATGTATATTTAAAAATAAATTGAAATTAATAATTTAATCAATTTTAAATATTACGAAATTTCAAAAATAAACACTAGAAGCTATAAGTTTTCACTTATATCAGCAACTGCCAATTTTTTTTTATTTCACTTTTTTAATGTCATTAATACCCAGCCCGAGAGATTTTATTATAAGTTTATACATAATGTGAAATCATGATATGCGATAATACTTTATCCCCGACCTATTTAAATTCCGTTTCGGAGAGAAAACAAATATAATAAAAAGGTTTACAGAATGAAAGCAAATTAATGTCTGATAAAAATCGAGGAAAGTTATCGATGTCGATACAAAAGGGCTTAACTGGTAATTGAAATCAGTTTGAAAGAATAATGACTACGTGATGAGATAGATCACGAAATAAATTTTAAAGCCGATTGTCGCTGTTTTTAATTATATCAATTCATTTCAACTTTTGCTCATGGATTAAATATCGTTTTATTTTCGATTGTAACAACACTTTTAATTAAATTCTCGTAACCATTTCTTGAAATTCGTAAGAACTAATTGGAAATGGTAGGAGAACAAAGGATCGAATCGATAGATATTGTTCAACAAAATTAGACTAGGGTTTGTTTGACTGACTGGACTCGAACTGTCTTATTAAGGCGACACTAAATGCCGCTGCCGGACCGCCATCTATGTAACAAAGCCAATATTTGCAAAATTCTTGCGTGTCAAAGGGTTTATATGCTTACAATCCTCGTTATTTACTACTAATTTGAATAAATGAACCTACACAAAAAATACAAGCTACAAGAATAACTTTTCTGCGAGAAGTTCCAAAAAAATGCGTCACGCTATGCCAAAAAATTTGTTTAACATCAAAGAAAAATGGTAGTTCAAAAAGGCTCGGCAGTGTTAACTAAAACCAACAGCAAGCATGTGTAACCTACAAATAAGACTTAAGTATATGTGTAACAGGATTAAGTAGTGTTCATAGCTCGAAATGCTATACAATCACCACAAAACTTGTCTAAAAACACCATGTTTGCGTGTTTTCTGCTTACTCTTCGCCTTAATAGACGCAATGAAATGTTACTCATATTTTAAAATTACTTCTCTGTGTCATGTACTTCTGTAGTGACATAGACTACTATTATTGTTGATCTTTAATAGTCGGCTGTGGTAGTGGCAAAGGTAAGATAAAGAGAAAATGTTTAAAATTTGGAATAACTTTATATCGTTTATTAATAAGTATAGCTATCAAAACAATTTGTTATATTTCAAAGTGATAACCCTAACTTCGGGGATTAATTACACAAATTAAATTTATAAGTAAAATTGATGAAGGATGCGGGACACGAAGCTCTCGCTTTCCGTACCTGTGCTCTTCCACTGAGCCAACCGTTCGAGTGACGTAAATTTAATTTGTGTAATGAATCCCAGAAGTGAAGGTATCATATCCAAAAAATAACAAATTGTTTATGCCTCTAATTGTTTCATGCATTGATCAAAAAAATTGTAAAAGAATTAATAACAGCACTGGCACCTCACTCACTAAGGAACTCCAACGTAAACCAGAATTGGGAGCGATAAATGTGAAGAACAGCTCATAGTCAATCTTGCAGTCTTTCGAAGGATTAATATAAGATGGATCAAGAAAATCTGAATACTAACATAATTATTATGTATCGAGCTTGACTTAAAAGTCTAATGGTGGATGGTAAGCCTCGGGCGGAACTATACCAATTGTGGGTACATTTTGGTCACCCGTGGACACCAATAGTGACACAGTGTCAGTGATACCGTGCTCGTCATCACCACCGGTGCCCCCCGCCCTGTCCAGCCGCGCACTACGAGCTCAAGTCCGCAGTAAGAGGTGGGACGTTATCGCGAACCCGCAACAGTCCAGGGGTGCTCAAACGGTCGTTCGCGAGTGCTTTTTGAGTCGATCTCGAGAAAAAAATCCGATATAGAACTATTCACAGATTTCTAAAACAAAATGTAATGAATAAACTACTGACATTTATTTGTTCCACAATAGTTAGTATAACCTCCTCATAACTTTCTTTTATGGAAATAATCCCCTGCTAGCGTCAAAAGGCGGCTTTATCAAAGGAAGGTCTATCGCTCGGTAGGTACTGTAACAAGGGGTTCTTATCCACATATAAGAACTCATTGTTATATGGTTGGCCGTCAAGTTAAAGATGGAACATTCTTTGATAATTCAAAATATTGACGCGGATGAAAAGACAATTGAATAACGAGATGAGATTAGGAAATGAAGTAAAGCAAGAACGGCCGGCCTTCGGCCCAATATAAAATATAATAATATGATGTATTAAGCTTTGAAATGAATACAATGAAATAGAAAGTATTACATGGAGTTAATTACAGCGATCCCGCGTGTGAGGGAGGACTCACGCGCTACAGTACCAACTCGTCAAAGAAAAGCTGCAAAACCAATTCGCAATTTTGAATCATTATGAGTTTTTTCATTGACATTTAGAGCAGACCTACCTTGACTAATTCATATTGTGCGCAAAACTAATATCTATATCACGATAGACGACAATCGTTCATCACACATACTTGCAGCCGCTCAGAGTCGATCGATCGTAGTCTAACAATTTTATCTAAATCACCAGCAGTTGAAGTTTGAACACCCCTGCTCTACACTCATCCTGATGAAGGACCTCCGAATGGTCCGAAACTAGTCGGTACCCACACCGATAGATCGTGGTATTAATAATAAAAAACTTAAAAATGTTTCACGTTTCAAGTTTTAATAATTTAATTATATCAATATCGTATACCTATCAATAGCAGCTGTGGCAGGCTCCTTTGCACAAGATGCGGGCTAGATTTTAGATACCACAACGGCGCTTATTTCTGCCGTGAAGCAGTAACGTGTAAGTATTACTGTATTTTGGTCTGAAGGGCGCCGTAGCTAGTGAAATAACTGGACAAATGAGACTTAACATCTTATGTCTCAAAGTGACGAGCGCAATTGTAGAGCCGATCAGAACTTTTGGCTTTTCAAGAATCCTGAGCGGCACTGCATTGTAATGGGCAGGGCGTATCAATTACCATCTGTAAAACGTCCTGCTCGTCTCGTCCCGTATTTTCATAAAAAATAAGGTGTAATCTAAAAACTTCTAACTCCCAAGTTTCTTGTGCAAAAATGGAAACCAAACAGCTGCAAAGACATTGACCAAGTAAATATTTTCCGACTACCTGGAGTTTTAGGACGCAGTACTCGCCTAATGAGTACGGAAGTGACGTAGAATTCTCTGCTTATTTAGTTTCAGTCGCATTCGCAAACAACAACTAACTTCGGGTTAGAAGTTTATACTTGTTAATTTTGTTTATTGGATTTACGTCATTCTTATCGGACTCGGAATGGACTGTTATAGTTACAGGCAGCTTTTTAATTATTAACTCTAACACTCTCTATTCGCGTTAAAGTAAAACTAAGTTGATACCAGTGGGAGGCTCCTTTGCACAGGATGCCTACTAGATTATGAGTACCACAACGGCGCCTATTTTTGAAGCAGTAATTTGTAAGCATTATTTTGTTTCGGTCTGCAGGGCGCCGTAACTAGTGAAATTACTGGGAAAATGAGACTAAACATCTTGTCTCGATAGTAACTATAATTGCTAACGCTCTCTAGAGATATTCCCCCTTATTCATAATGATCCACTAACTTAAAACGGCTACTACATAGTATTATTTTTCATTCTAACTTAGGTCAATAGAAGAAGAGAGAGTGAGAATTTGCAATGCTTTAAGTTAGCAGACTATTATGAATAAGGGGGATCATCTCTACAGATATCTAGATATAAGTAATTAAAAATAAAACAATGTAAAGATATAGTCCTTTATTACATTCTATACATACAGTACTGTGTAACAGAATCAACAGTTTGACGAACTAAATACATCAACATTACTATGAAGCAATAACAATTAATTGACGGAAACATACGGTGCTCTAAACAGAAATGCAATAATACAATAATCATATTGTTATCAGTCCTTACTTAAACGCTAGGGGAACTAAACCACATTTTTGACCGGAAAGATTTATGTCGACAATTATTTTAATCATTATTTACCTTCATCGAACAATAATTAACTGAACATAACTAATTTCAAATACTCGCTGCCCATTGGTTTTAATATGTGCAGTGTGTGCGCTTTCTTTCGCATTTACTTATACGGGATGGCGTAGTGATGTACCACTATCGAAAATACGAAGAGAAATAAAACGTATTAAATATGCGGTGAGTAGGTGTAACATACGTTCCGAACAAAATTCAATAAATGTATTATGGCGACATTATCTCAAAATGTGATTTTATTCAAAGTTTGGATGACTACGTGAGGTTCAGGTATCGAATAAATAAATAACTTGGTAACTTAGGCTGGCTATAGACTAACGACCCGACGCAAAACACAATCAATCGCGTATTCAACTCACAGCTGAGCCGTGATTTACAAAACAAGTATTTAACGAAGAATACACTCTACTGACTTTACATTTAAAGGATTAAGATTAAGAGAGACAGTACTCTATATTTTGAGACCATTGAAATCTAGCAAGAAGCCAAAAAAAAACTACGATTAACTGAGCTGGTAACTCAAGCTTTTTTTAAAATAAAATATTAACAATTTGTATCACTTCTATGTTAACATCAAAACATCGAAAGTTCGGAAATAATTTTTTAATGATCCATTCAATATACCTACATTTCGCTGTCCTCGATATAAATAGCAGCTTCGTATCAAAAACCTCTTTGGTGTCATTTTTGTATTGTGTACTAAAACGCTTTGTATAACTTGAGATAGTTGGAAATATTTTCACCCGAAATTGACTGTAGAAAGAGGTAAGGAAGGCGAAAATCATTTGGTTTTTTGTTTAAGTATTTAACGCTGAGACGTAGATACCTTCTATGTACATTTAGCAAATAGGTAATATTAACACGTAAGTCTGGCGAGTGTAAACGCCTTTAAAAAAACAACGTATTTATGGAGGAGACTAGACTGCATTTCCGGGACTGTGTACGTTACCATTGACACTCAGTGGAATCGTGTTGAACTCGTCTTCTAGGTCTTCAGTTTTCCTGGAATAAAGATAAATAATGGTTTAAAGTTTGCTATTCATTTTTTCTTACAAAATAGGTTTAAGTTACATAAAATAATACTAGCTGCACCTAGCAACAAAACATAATACGGACGATGTACGGCCTAAATAATTTCAGCTTAGCTTCCTAAAATAAGACGGAAGTAAATGTTAAAAGCAACGGTAGTGTCACGATATTACAGTCTTCTTTCCTTTCCAACTTTATGGAATTCAAGGAAAACTGTAATATAATAATAATAATAATAATGACGATCCCTATAGTCGAGTGGTTATTGACCCTGCCTATGGAGCTCTAGCTCAGGTCCCGGGTTCGAATCCCGGTAGGTGCAATCATATTTTATTTGATGAATATGGATGATTGTTTCCAAGTCGTGCATGTATTTATGCATGTTTAAGTAAGTATATTGCATTAAATATATCTTGCACCCATAGTACATGCTATGCCTAGTTTGGGGCGAGATAATTTGTTTAAGGGTGTTTCATGTTTTATTATTATTATTATCTGTAAAAACGACTGTCGACGGAATTGCATATCTCTGTATTTCATGAGTGCAACAGCCTTTAATAATAATCACAAACATAGCATAAAATCTATTTATTATAAACATAAGATACTAATGCAAAATAATTTATATTAACTGTAATATAAATTATTCACTGGAATAAAACACAGATATTTTATTTAAATTTAAATTTTGTACGTGTTTTAATGTTAGAACTTTGATAATTTCCCGCCATATATAAGCTAAAATAAATATATCAAGCTATTAATTCAAAATAATGCAAGTGGTGCTAAAAAGAACAGAATTACAGAGATTACCCTGCTTGTGCAATCTCTGCAATTCTGTTCGCCTAGTCTTTACCAGACACCTAAAAAGTTTCAATTTTATAGAAGAATACAGTTTTACAATTTAAAATTGGAATTGTGTTTCAAATATTCCATTGGTGAGAAATACTTCAGCGAAAGTAACCCTTTTAATTTTTGCCCTTGCTAGCACACCCTGCCACACGCTGAGTGTGAAGTGTGCTGCTGATTTTGCTATCTGATGTTGTTTAGGCTTGTGAACTTGAAAAAAAAATACCATCACCAATAATATTACAGCATATGATCCCATTTTTAGGACTTAATTGTTGCTGATACATATCTCATCAATATCTTGTATTACGACTGAGCCTGACGAAGACGCTCTGAGGATGGGTACAAATTGCAAACTGAATAACGTTTACGCTGTTTCGTAAAAAACATTTATTTCTATTTTTATTATATTTTATTGTACTATAGACACGTACTATGGATTACGACCACAGTGTGTTCGCAATAAAGTTATATTATTACTTCTGTTCTTCTGTTGCGTTCTTGACCAGATTCTCATATCATAATCAAGACTAATGAATTAACAAAACTTAAATGAATGCTATTTTTTTTTAACTTTTAAATTAACTGATTGACACACACTAATTAAAAATAAACGGATTACACTACAGCTATAGAGCTTTATGAAATAAGAATACCAAAAAAACCGGTAGAAAAAGGTACCTTACAAAAAATTGTGCATTTGAAAAATTTCTGAGTTTCTATTGAATATATTTTATTGAACTTAAACATTAGAAAGACTTGAAAATATATATAGTCTATACTCATGTATAGATTGTCAAGTCTTTCTTTTATTATTACGTCAAGTCTTTATTTTTATTACTAATCAATTAACTAAAGTATTGATAGCCTATGTGTCAGTACAACTATAATTATCTATAAATCATAAACGTTAGCAAAACTTGAAGTTCGCCCAAAAAATATCCTTCACTTCATCATAATTTAGAATAATTCCATAAAATAATTTAAAGGAAAACTGAATTTGTGAACAAAAGATATCTTAGTTGCACGAACTATCAATGCGTATGGGATGTTAAATTGAGGGTAATTGCATAAAGAATAGCGATTCAAAGAAAGAGTACAACATACGAACAAAGTTTCCCTCGAGTAACGAAGGCACTAGAAGTCTACGGAGCTCCAATTTCCTGAAGCAGCTCAGATCTTCACAGACAAAGGAACTCTTCAGTAAATACAAATTGAGGGTAATTGTTAAACTATTGCAAGTTCACATGGGGCGTTTGAATTACTGTGTGAGTCACGTTTGAGTGTCTGTTTCTGGATAATAATTGTTAAGACCAAAGAGGTGTCGATAGACTAATTGAATAAAACATATTTAACAACATAAACAGAATAGCGTTTCGTAACTTTCATAAGTCAAGAACTGATATTTAAGGAATCATAATTAAAGATTGATTACAATAGTATATTAATACAAAAATTATGAGTATTAAGGGCTTCACACACGGCAGCTATATAGACATTAAGTACATTACATTAATTAAGTACATTACATTCCGGGATGTATAGCTTTAAATTATCTTAATGTATCACAAACAGAACAGGTAATATAATGAATCTTTCCCTTCATTCGACTTTGTACTGAGATTTTTAAAGATGTATCGATATATAAATGTATATTTTCGTCTCGCTCTGTATCTTATGTGTGAAAATGTAGCTCTTAATAGTGAACTGAACTGAAAATAAAAGAAAGGCTATCGTCGACTGTGCAACTACGAATTCTGAAGTTCTTTGGTCACATCTCCAGAAATGATGGATCGATTTAGCGGTTGATAGTGCAGGGCAAGGTGGAGGGGAAAAGAGCGAGAAGACGCTCACCCACGCGATGGACGGACCTTATCAAAACAGTGACCCAGAAACCTGTTGTGGAGTGCTCCCGCAATGCTGCAAACCATCAAAAGTGGAGGAGCATCGCGAGGGAGGCAGTGCGACCCATAACTGTGGAGACCAACGGCGACTAATGTTGCGTTATCTTGGTAACCACGACCACTCTGACAAGAGTGAACGATTGAGAAGAAGAAGAAGAACTGATTGGTTAAGTGAGTAATCTATCACACGTCATATTCGTTCAATTTTACGTCAAATATCACTTGTCAAACGTCATTACAGATTGTCATTTATGATTTTGTTGAATTTTGAGCGTTTATTTCACTGTTTAGGGCCCGCTGTTTGTTTATTTTTGAAACTAGAAAGCTTCTGGAAATAGTATAATACAGTTTTTGTTATTTAGTGGTTACCTGTGTGAATATTATTATTATGGATAAAATTAAAAGAGAGAGAAGTGCATACTTTACTCGAGATTTGAAAACTGATTAAATAGAGATATGGTGATATCAAAATCAAATCAAATCAAAATAATTCATGTAAGTCACGGAAATGACTATGAAATTTTGAATGTCAAATATCTTGAAATTTAAATATACGCATACTTGGTATTTGTTCCATGGAAGAATAATCTAACTCGCCAAATTGATGATCAATCAAATCGAATAAATCCATATCTATTAATTAATTTTTATGCTACCTATGAAATTCGTTGAAAGATGCATAAAACAACAACTGATAATAATAGTAGGCACAAAATATGTATAATGCAACTGTCAAGTAACCGTGCTAATTGGCAATTGCGGCAAGTTACTTACGGGACAGTTAATCTTAAGATTATGGTTACTTTAAGGTCGTGAACTTCGCATGTTGTGTTACTATTGACTTTACTCAGTGATTAGCTTACTTGATAGTTTACTTAAAGGTGGTGAAAGAGGGTCTAAGACTTAGACTAAGCCGAAAGGCAAGCTAATCACCACAATCCATGGTGGTGCGACGGCCGCGTAAAGACTGAACCAGAGACTTATAATATACTAAAGACTAACAAAGCGTGCGAGAGAAACACTCTAACGTAGATACAGCAAGATGGAAAAAAAGCGAAACTATTGTTGCTGTAACCGATTTTGATCGACAAGTCGGAAACAGTCAGCCACAATTGGAGTTAGCTCCTTAGTATAATGAATATCAAAGCACTAGCTAATGCACACATTGACAAATCAAAATTGGTCACACATTTTCGCACTGTCACGTCGTTTATACGATAGTATATTTTAAGTCTATGGATGGGAATGACGCCATCACGCTGATAGGTCCAATCGAACTGCCAAGGACCGACGTCCTTGGCAGTTCGGTGTACTTTGTTGCTATGTCTTGTTTTTCTAGATCACCAAAGACTATTTTTATAAGAAGTATTTTGCGCTATTGTATTTTAAGCGTGTTCTCCGATTGAATTACATCTATTTATTTTGCACCTTTTCCAATACTGGACATATCTGGTTTGAGGAAGTACCTTTCCTTCTCCGATTTAATTTATAAATTAGAGTGTACATTTGTAATGTGAATATAACATATTATTACTAAAAGTTGTTGTTAATTCACATTATCATTATCTCATATTATTATTACTCCGACACAAAAGTCTACGCATAAATAATAGAAAGTATTTTTCAAGTACATAAATAATAATATAATTAATAAAACTGGAATTAAAGCGTAAATGTAGAGTTTTGGCCAACGTAAATATGATGAACTATCTAATGATCTATGATCTATGAATCTATAGACAGGTGAAGCCCATGAGAACTTTTACGGGAAGTTGAATGTAAGATTTCTTCACCTTCTTCACGTTTTTCTAGTAGCAGTACTAGAGAAATACTTCATATCGACTAACGGCCGTTTCCAATAACGTTTCTCTAGTTACGAATAAATTGCTGTCACCGTTTAAGGCTACACTAAATGCCAGCGACCTTGAGCGATATGAGTTCACGGCTGCCGGCCCGCCATCTATGTAACAAAGCCAATATTTTCAAAATTATTGCGTGGAAAACAGTTTATATGCTTACTAAAAAGTACAAGCTATAAGAATAACTTTTCTGAGAGAAGTACCAAAAAAATGCGTCACGCCATGCCAAAAAACTTGTTTAACTTCAAAGAAAAGTGGTAGTTCAAAAAGGCTCGACATTGTTAACTATAACCAACAGCAAGCATTAGCAACCTACAAATAAGACTTAAGGATATGTGTAACAGGATTAAGTAGTGGTCATAACTCGAAATGCTACACTTTCACCACAAAACTTGTCTAAAAACACCATGTTTGCGTGTTTTCTGCTTAATCTTCGCCTTAACGACAAGATCTTTTATGGTTTATTGCACAAGTTAATAAAGTAGTTACCACATCCGCACGAATGTTAGGATTTCTAAAACGAAACTCGAATTGTTTCGGCTCCAAAACGAAAACAATTCTATATAACGCTCTAGTGCGCAGTCATATCGAATATGGTAGTATTATATGGAATCCCCTATATACGATCCATTCGCAACGCACCGAGAGTATCCAAAGAGCATTCACACGACACCTTGCATACATTAGTACTGGATTCTCTCATAGACACCCGTACCATCAGCGCCTCAGGAAATTTAATATGATTTCATTGCTCGATCGGAGATCTCTTTCCGGAGTAATATTTTTGTACAAACTCTTAAACGGTCAAATACAATGTAGTAACCTCTTGCAGAATATTAACCTTGCTGTCCCATATTTATTCCCAAGGTTCAAAATCAAGAGAATCTTCCAAGTTCCTTCTGTAAAAACCAACCTTGGAGTTCAGGCGCCTCTCGCTCGAATTCTTCGCGAGTACAATAAGTTAAACGATACCAATTCAGAACTTGATATATTCGGTGGTGGGCTGGTCAGGTTTAAAGAAAGTGTTGTTAAACACTTAGCTCGTACTCAATCGCATTTGTCAAATAAGTAGTTTTTCTTTTTATTCGTCTTCATTATTTTCATTATTTTAATTTGTTAAAGTTATAATTTGTACATTCATTTTTAATTTTTTTGTTTTTATTATAGTTTAGATAGTATTAGTTCTATTTTTCAGAAGGAAGGGAGTATTTTTTGTAATTTTTATGTTCACCATAATTGTCGTATACTTTAGAACTACTAATTGTAACATTAGATTAAGAAAATTGTATTGTATTTGATGTGGTGTGCTTTAATAAATAAATAAATAAATAAAGACTTATCTACCAATAGTTATGTCCAATATAGGGTTAGATGTTAGACGATAGATTTTTTAAATGTAAGTTAGCGTATAAGGATAGGTTTGTCTACCTCTAGAAAGTTAAACTAAGGATATATAGCTTATTGAAAACGGCCGTAAATGAAAAAATAACTCTATATACAGCAATAAAATTGTCTCAAAATTATCAATTAAATCCTAAAACAGAACAAGTTTCCTTAACGGCCACGTAAGTAATATCGAATTCATCTGACACATTTTGAAATGAAAACGTATAAATGTAGTTAATAACTAATATGATTAAATACGTACAAATATATTTCCATTTTAAAACAGAATAGGTTGTAGCACCTTCCTAGCCAAAATGAGAAATAATTATCTTTGACAAACTGGATCAACAACTCCTGATTAAATTTCATTCCTTTTCTTAAATAAACCAAGTATGTAACGCAGATAGAAATAAACTGACATGATAATAAAATATAGCGTACTTGTAAGAAAAGAGATTAGGCAAGAAACCCATACGTAACGTGCTCATTATACAACCAAAATATGGAATGAGCTTACAGTACGATGTTTCTACGACGTGCAGTGTCTACGACATGGGTACCTTTAAAAAAAGAGCGTAAATCTTTCTAAAAGGCCGGCAACGCTCCTGTGAACCTCTGGTGTTGAGAGAAGGGGTTGAGTGTGGGGGCGGTGATCATTTAACATCAGGTGACCCGTACGGTCGTTCGTCCTCTTCTTCCATTAAAAAAAAATCTAACATTCCTGTCATTCCTCTGGTGTAGCAAAAGAATGAGGATGGTGGTGGTGGTGATCACTTACATTAGGTGACCAGATCATTCGTCTGTCCTACACTTCCATAAACAAAAAAAAATATACAGTAAAGTGTATCTTTCACAACATGCTATGTTCTACGGCGATCCCATAATCAGTAAACTCAAAGAAAAAGTATTGAGTTTTCTTCCTGAACTTCTCGGTTATAATCCCGGCAAACTGTTACAAGAAAAAACTGAGGGTATTTCTCAAAGTCAGAAACTACGCAATTCTTGTTGCGAATAAGGAAAGTATAACAAAGATTAGTTGAGCCATGAGGCGATCGAAACTTCATTAATAACTTAACTCTTATCTATTAACAATCTAGCTTTTTCATGTAATATTGTACAATTTGTATTGTTTAGACATAGAGTATAAAAAATTGTATTTGTAACAATCCTAAATTTATTATCTCTTGACTAAAGCTCTGTTCAAACTGAGACGAAAAACGCGCGGGACGCGGTTACGCGTTTTAGAGTAATTCGCTCGCTCGCTTAGCTTCTCAACTGACGCGAGTTCCCGCGTGTCATTTTTGGTTCTTCAGTAGAGAAACATCAAATAATGTTTTAATGCTCATATGCTGAAATGTAATATTACACCTTTTTGTGTCTGTTCAAAATTTGACTTAGATTTGCAACTATGATTGGGTCGATACCTGCAAAGATATCTGCATTAGTATTTAAGAAATCATATTGGTGAAATAAATAAATATAAAATCATACCTTAATTTTTTCTAGTACCATAAGTGCTAATATGGTGTTAATAGATATATTTTATTTTGATCAAGTTAGTGCTTTAAAACTATACATAATAGTTTGAAATATACCAATGTTATGATTTAAAATAAGTAGAAGTTAAAAAAATACTAAATAAACACGCTTTTTATAGAAAACCGAACTAAAAAATTTAAATTTAAAATTAACATCAATTCCTGTCTTATAGACGATTGATGAAAGTTAAATAAGTTATCAAAAAACTTATTTTGCAAACTGAAAAATGAAATAATTTTATCAAATTTATGTATTGTCATCGGTCCTCGATAAATCTACGAAGTTTGAACTAAATCTGTTCCTTTATAGTGGGTCAAAATCGCGCCCGAGTGAGTCAGTTAAAAACAAATATACATATAGGTGATTCTAATAAAAAACGTGTAATAACTGAGTTTTGTAAATCACTCACAAAAAATAATGATCAGTTGATTGAAAGATACGTACCGTTTTCTGTATTTATAAATGACAAGGACGATGAATGCGTTGCCAATAAAGAGGACCGCTATCAGGAGCGAGGGGATGACGATGTCTGCGAACAAACACATAAAATATTACGACCTTTATCATCCCCATTGAGAAGTTTGATGACAGACACTTCAGATGTACTTACCAACTATTTATGATACTTAAGGCGTAACTGATATAAGAATGGGTATTTTTTATCAGAAGTAGCAACATTACCAACGAAAAAAGTAATAGTAAAGTCTAAGGAGAGACTAGTAAACACATTCTCGTTTGCTTGAATATTTAAAAAAAAATGTAGTAAGTTAATAACCTCGAAAATGTCGGCGGCGGTGATCACTTAACATAAGGTGTGTCGTTTGTGCTCCCCAAAAAAATCTATAAGTGTCATTTCCTTGACCTAATGATTCCATGAATAAAGTGATTTTGATTTGTTTTGATTTGATTTAAAATTAAAATAATTTATTGAAGTAGGCGTTACTTTACAGAAATCCATAATTATCCAAATGATTTGAGTTTTCTTTAGTGTTAATTCCGCCAATATTTGTCTTTAAACAATTCGACACGTGTTTCGCCTCTACACTCTCGTCTCAGTAGTCTCGTGCCAGATTTTGGCGTGTCAACACGTCCTGAGGATGCTTCGTGTAGAGGCGAACCACGTGTCGAATTGTTTAAAGAAAAATATTGGCGGAATTAACACTAAAGAAAACTCAAATTAATTGGTTAGTAAAATTAATAACAATATGTTATTATCTTATTTTACTTAGTTTATACGATTTGTAATATGTGTGAATCTGTACAAACGAATTCAGTTCTAATATAGTATCTATAAGTGTCATTTCCTTGACCAAGTGATTTTGATTTGATTTATAATAAAATTAATAACAATATTTTATTTTATTTCCAGTTAGAATCATGATGTCTATTCAGCCAAGCCACGAACAAGCAATAAATAATAATATTGAAAAACCGTCGCCATTGAATTATTTTACCAGGAGCGTACCGGTGATCAATCAAGGAGCGTTACCGACCAATTGTTACTCAGTGACGGCTCGTCAGTATGCGGGTGCTCCCAATATTTATCTTGCTCTCATTGACGCTCGTTATACTGAGGCAAAGCAAGTGTATTGGAAGAGGAATTCGACTCCTTCATTGTTGCTGCGGCCCACACTATTAATGACGCGTCTAAGACCTATTTGACCTAATTACTGAAGCTGATTTTAGCATCAACCTTAAATTTATATTAAAATACAAATAAAATTTGAAAAGAAAATATTATAAACGATGCGGGATACCTCTATTCGACTGAGCTAACCATTCGAGTGACTTATCGTCATAAAAATCTTTTATGTTTTGTTCAACTCTCAATCACTCACTCTTATATTGAAATATTTTTTCAGGATCAAACAGTAGCAGTCGAGATGACCAACTGGACCGTCAAAGTGGTCACCGCTGCCGACTTCCACCATGGCACCACACCCTCCAAACTTATAAGCCTAACAACTCAGATGATTAAATCAAATCAAAACAGTTTATTGAATGTACGTATTTCAAAATACACTTTTTCACGTCAAATAGTTACAAAATAACATTAGAAAAGTAAATAATAACAATATAAATTGTAATAAAATATGTCCATAGATGTCTGGCGGTTTTCACAGTTCGGTCTATGGAGGAACTTTCTTCCCCGTATAAACAAACTGTGGAATGAGCTTCCTTTGAGAGGAAACATCTAGGTCTTTTGCAGATTTAAGAATTCTTAAACCACATACAGTCATGATAACGTAAGCGAGACAGTCATAAGTGTGATAAAGACAACTGCAACTCCAACTCCAATTAAAAAACGTGAGTAAAACTAAATTATCAGGGTTTCGTTCTCTACAGTAATTTTCTCCTCAATAAATGAACCAATCGTAACAAATTATTGGAAACTGAATGGTAAGGAAATATTCTGTATCAGATTGGGTGTTTTCATTTTTTTGCTTATTTGCTATTTACTAGTGGGAGGCTCCTTTGCACTGGATGCCGAATTATGAGTACAACAACGGCGCCTATTTCTGCCGTGAAGCAGTTATGTGTTAGCATTATTGTGTTTCGGTCTGAATGGCGCCGTAGCTAATGAAATTACTGGGCAAATAAGACTAAACATCTTCTTAAGGTGACGACCACAATAGTAGTGCACAAGAACTTTTTGGTTTTTAAGGAATCTTGAGCGGATCTGCATTGTAATGGGCAGGGTGTATTAATTACGATCAGCTGAACGTCCTGCTCGTCTCGTCCCTTACTGTCATAAAAAAAATTGTCGGGTTTGTTTACTAGACATCTGTTTGAGGCCTATGTGATTAAGCAGTTTTAAACAATTTTTGAGTACTTACAAAAACAAAAATATGAAAAAAAAAACAAACACTTAAAGACCTATTGCTGTATTTTAATATTTTGATTGGTATAATTGCAGGTTATGGAAGAGGTTCCGCAGTTTGATATACTGAAATACACGATATTTATTCATTGTTTCATGTCACTGCTTACTTGTGGCCTAAAGGTCAACTGTGAGGCAATGAGGATGTAAATACTACGTAACAAGAAGCAGGACTGCTTAGTAAAAAATGAAATTTAATTTAGTATGAAACATACAGTGATTTGACATAAGTTTGAAATAGTTGTAATTACAGTCATGCGATTGGCGACGAAGTATAATCCGGCTAAGTTTAAAAGCGAACAGTTGCTTAAAACGTAGTGGATTTCGTCTATCTTCCTTTTTTTACAAGATTATAGCCGTCATCTGTCAATCTGTCAATGACTGTACGTTTCATACAATTGAGTGAATCGCTTTTTTCTTAGAAAGTTTTGCTGGCTGCTGTGAGGCGACATGTTGAACGCAGGTATGCCACTTCATATTTTAGATTTATTCATTTAATTCCTAAAACTCAACAAGCGCCTACATATCATACCAAATTTTTTTGTGTGTACTCGCTTTATATCTTGTACACAATGTTAACAAGTGTATCACCCACCTATCATCATATTTCCCTCGCTGTTCGCCAGCTTTGTGTCTTTATCGGTCCTTTCCGGTGTAGAGGTCGCGACGACAATTGATGTCTCTTCTGTAACAAATGGCCTCAATTTATTCTTGTTTATCTATAACGCATAATAGATTTTTTATGGCTTTATTAATAGATTCGACGAAATAAATAAATTAAATTAAATACGTCACTCCAATATGAACTTTAGCTTTCAAAATATTAATTTTCAAAGGAACATAGAATATACAATAATGAATAAGGAATTATTATGACACATACTTGGATTACCAATCATTGTTTAAATCGTCAAGGAGGTTGATAACAAAAGAGGTTTTTTTACATGAAACATATAATATAGACCATAATATAATATCTTAATATACAGGTTGTCCCAAAGTTATGGGACATGAAGGGAAAGTACCTTAAATATCGTAGATAGGGTATTTTACTGAAAGAAGACTTTATCTTATTTTAAAAAGTTAGTAATTCTGCATTCAAAGATTTTCTAAAAATTATATACTTGCCTCGTCTGGGACTCGAACCGACTTAAATGTAAAAAAAACACCCCTACTTATAATAATCTGAGTGCGACGTATGCTTATTAATACGTGAGCCAATGGCCTTGAGGAATCGAGCGGAGCTAGGTTACCTCTCTTGGACAAGACCGCCATACTTTTAATTCGAAATTAAAACCATTTTTAATTTATTGCAAATTTAATTCATTTTTTCTTACTAAACTAACAAAACTATGTCATGTTAAATAGTACAATTAACTAGATTGAATGATTACCAACTGTAAAAGTTAGGGGTAGTCTGGCGTTTTTTTTTTCGTGCTGCCCATTAAAGATAGAAATGTAAAGAAAAAAATGAATTTTCGTCTCATAATGTGTATATGTATATCTTTTTTTTTAATATAAGCCTTAAATAGACAGTCAAGAAATCATTTCAATTATGCGCCATTTTGGCGATTGCTTGGGATAGCGGTTTTAATTATTTTAATTTTAATTCGTCTACTTCTTATTATTTTTCGTGTTCATTCTTCTTCGTAGCCTTTTTTGACTCTTTTTTGACCCCCGAGCAATACATTATTATTAATGCACAGCTGATCGCGTTTATGTAAAGCTCTTTACAAAAAAAATGGAAGCCACATCGTTTAATCACCGTATTTCACCGCCCCTTTATTTCTGAATGATGGAACGTTGCCGCGTTAGAATTAGTCGTTGTAATAAACATCACACTTAAAAATTAACAAGCCTTTATATATATAGCCATATAGAAAATATGTGCAACGTATTATTGTAAATCACGTGTCGTATAGTTTTGTAGAAATCCTATTATTTATATATAATATTATTGAATTTCTTTTTTTAAATAAAATGCATTAATTCTCTTAAAATTTATTGAGTCAATCACATAATTATATAAGTGTATTTATTATCTATGGTCAATCACACTTAACATAAAAATTGAAAATTAAGGTGCTATTTCGATATTAAGTCAAATTAAGGTGAAAAAATAAATATTTCAAATCAAAAAATTATAGTGTGTTTGGGATATAAACAAATAACTTTTCACCAAATTTTGTGGAATTTTTTCATATAAATTTTGAGGTAAAAAGTGTGATACAAAACTTTATTTCATTACCTACAACACCTTTGCTATTTAACTTTTTTCCATAAGACTTGTCAGTTTTGCCGGAAATCGAGGTAACCGTTTTTTACCCGTAAAACCGTAAATTATTTTTATTTTATTTTTGTTATATTCTCTTCCTTTTCCAATAAGTTTCATCCTACTATTATTATTTTTATTACTTTTTACAATTTTCTAAGGCTTCAGCTTTTTTTATGTTTTGAATACAGATTATTTTACACATAATTAAGTATTGGATGCGTTCTCAATTTAACTATACTTGTTATCAGCCTGAGTGTAGATTGTAAGTAATAGGATTGAATCCAAGTCTTATAATAACAAAAAAAAATAGTAAGTCCAGAAATTTTCAGTATGGAAAAAGTAGGTACATTGAGTAGTATTTGTATAATGTTATAATTTATATTCTAAATCTGTACTCTAACTTTTTATATTTTTCATTGAATCACAGTCTTAATTTAAGCGGGAAATGCTTGTCTCTCGGCTTTTCTCCATAGACGTAACTCCCCACAGTTAGTTCCCCAGCAAGGGTGGGGCGATGGCCACCCTTGATACTTCTTTCCAATGCAACAAACTCAGGATTCCTTAAATATAATTATAATAGAAGATTTTCTTACTTTTAAGCCCCTTTTTCGCCTCGAAAAAAATGTGTAATCACGATTATCGAAGTTGTTCAGAATTAATATAATAATATTCGTTATTTTAGCGAGCCAAAGAGCTCGTGAAGATACTTTGTTTATGAATGCAAGACGTGTAGTAGTGATGTGAACACTTTAAATATCGATATTGCCTATCATATCTTTAACGGTTTAAAATTGGTTAGTTAATTGGTTAGTCTTAGCTGGACTGTTGTCACCTGAATAAAACCGTTAGCCGTTGCCATACCCTAACTATTCTATATTATTCTATCCTTTGCACAGGATGCCGGCTAGATTATGGGTACCACAACGGCGCCTGTTTCTGCCGTGAAGCAGTAATGTGTAAGCATTATTGTGTTTCGAAGTTGTGTTCTGAAGGGCGCCATAACTAGTGAAATTACTGGCCAAATGAGACTAAACTAAATTAGCTGAACGTCCTGCGCGTCTTGTTACTTATTGTCAAAAAAAAATTAACAAATATACTAACAGTTACAAATTTAAGTAATCTATATTATATATAAAAGAGGATGTATATGTGTATGTGTGTTCACCTAAAACTCGAGAACTGTAGTATATAATAGCTATGAGTAATAATCTAAATAATAAATATTTTTTTCCATTTTTATTTAGATTCATATGACTAAATCATTATAAGTAAGCGTCTGTTTTATACACTAAATAAACTAATATTTAATGATATCCCTTACGATGTTCTTTGTTATATCCTATTTTTCTTCCCACAGGAACACAACATCAAGAGTCCACCGCAGGCCTCTATGGCTTACCTCAACGAAGCAATTTCCTTGTACACCACGAGGGAAATGACTTACAAATTATTATTTCAGCGGTAATTGTTACAATATTGTGTTTATAAAGGGATAAGTAATTTAATATCATGACGAAACCGGCCAATAACATTTCAAAGCTTTATCGCTTTGACCTGTTTTGTATTTAAATACAATTAATCTAATTATTTGTATCGATGTTAGTAGTATTTGATGTATATATACTTAGTAATATCTCAGATTTCATTAATTTTGATACAAGTGGATACTCCCAAGGGAGTGCCGCTTGCGTCTCTCTCTACCCAAGAGAAGGTCGTCTTCGATGAAGGCTTCAAGGGCACTTGCCCATAGCCAACCTCAGGTGGCAGACTTAAGTTGCGTTGGTATGCAAGAGCATTCACCACATCCCTGCCGTCGTTATCCCGGAGGGTAGCCCTTTCTCTTTGCCTGGGCAGTTTGCCAATGGGCTGGTATTAATTTAACCAATGCAGACTCCTTTCATCTAACAGCATTTGTATGTATTTTTAAGTAAATAACTTGTTAAATATGCTAAAGTTAATAACATGTTCCCAATACACGTCACACGAGTTTGGATTTAGGAAACAGTTATATCTCGAGGGTCCATAAAGTAAGGAGTGGTGTGTTCCTCGCAAATTAACCGTATCCCTTTTATTATCAAATCAAGTAAGTTTGCAAGTTTAAGCAACTTACTCTTGAAGGCCATAAAGCGTATACCCTCCTTATGAGAACATTAAGTTTCAAACTACGTTACACCTACGGAAGGGTTGGTACATAAGATAGTTTAAAACAATTATTTTGAACATGGAAGTATTAACATTCTACGGCTAAAACTCGACCTCATTAGAAACTTTTCCTTCTTGGTGTAAAATATATGGTACGCTCAGAAAAAAATAAATCATGGATGAAAAAAAAATGGATTAATTATTTAAATCAAATCTTTTAAAAATTCTTTACGTACTTTCAAACGTCGAAACGAATTTTCAAAACACTTATACCTGTCCGTTACAGATATACATCTTCTTATATATATATACTTATATATATATACACATATAATGGAAATGGTCTTTGTTTGATGCCTATTATTTCACGCCTAAACCACTGATCGTATCGACATGATATACTACTACTACCACCACTATATCTACCACCATTCGATGCGAATTTTTTTAAAATTCGCCCAGTGAGCAGGTGGGAACGGCTAGTCTCTCATAAAGTCTTTTCGGACGCTGATAACGCATCTTCCAACGAAAGAAACTGTATCACTGAGCAGATTTTTTACTTTCGTGATTATTAATATGTGACGGGATTAAATCAAGCCTTTAAGGAATCCCTTCTTATAGGAATCTTACCAGTGTGCTATCAAGGAAGCTGTGTTTCTCGTGTGTGCTTTTCATAGTATAACATTAGGCATTATATTCTATGATAATTAAGTAGAGGTATTGAAACCAAGTACCTACTCACGGACGAGTAAAATAAGAAGGACTCCGTGTCACCGTGTCAACAGTAAGGCACCAAAACAAGCCGGTAAACGTGTAAATACATAGCCACTCATACACTTACACTAATACAAGCCGATCGGCCGCCATTATGAGATTTGCCATCGTCTGTGACAGATCAGTTTGCGTCGCAATAAAATATTTTAAAAATGCTGTCGTGCGTTGTGAAAAAGTGTATAAACAATACTATAAAAGTATTTGTGGATATATGATTATTTGAGGGAGAAAAAAGTGTGTATCTGGTATACCCTGTAACCGCACACACACTAGTATAAAGGTGCTTCACTTGCTAATATCACGGCGCGGAGTCCTTCTTTTTTTACTAGTCCGTGTACTTACTGAGACTAGCGATCAAAACCTTACCCGCGCTTCTAGATCGCTTCACTTGGGTAGGCGTTGGTTCGTTTTGAAACACCCAAACTATCGATTGGTACTTTGTTTCTGGATCGTATTGATAATTGAAGATCGTAGTGACGATGTCATTAGCATACCGAGACATGCCAGCTTCAATTTCATTAATCATGTCAAGGCATCATTCAACGCGGCCAAGCTTTTATGCATCGGACAGATGGTGCGCCCCCAGCGATATACTATACTCCTCACATGAAAATGCTTTAGGCTCGTGGTGTCGTCGAGGTGGTAATTCATGAACAATTCCCGATTTAATATGAAGTTAATTTATTATTCAAACAAAACAAATCTTATAACTATATTTACAATACTATGACTACATAAAATTAAAACTATCATTACGTGGAAGCGTACCAAGAATACTGGCAGTATTACCGCGTTGGATAGCAAGGCTGATCCGTTGACTGAAATAGCTGCCAGCGCTTGGGTTTCCAGTAGCCTTATTGAGGCGCGAAGATAGTATTTTGAACATTCTCCGCGCCTCTGGGCCCCACGGGCCAAGTGTCTCGACACCAAACGGCACAAAGATGTATGACTCACTGAGACCAACATATTTTCGACGCTTGCTGTCTTCGGCGGTCGAAGCAGCAGCCCCAGCACCAACTAACTTAACTTGGACATGAGAAGGAGCCAGAGTGACGACGCAAGTAGCGTCCCACACCAGCGCCCTTCCCCGTGCCCAAGCCAAAATATGAAGTATTTCTTAACATGTAATTCGCAAATTTTTATGATTAAATTTCTCACTGCAATCACGTTTCCTTCCGTAACAGCCATCAAAGGGCAACCACTTCTATCTTCATCCCTCAAAGTTGACTGCGGTTAACATTATTATACCAGCGGTACACGGTTTATTTAGATGGATTTTCATCGTTAAATGTATAATCTTTGAGTTAATAATGTTAATGTTATAATCCTTATAACGCTATATTATGAAGATTCTTCAGTTTCATTCTATCTCTTAAGTGATAAAAAAACATTGCGTGAAATCGTTCCCTACGTAGCTTCATTTTCCAATGACACTCGTGAAACGATAATTAATTAAATTAGCTCGTAAAATTTTGGAGGTATTATTTTTAAGTTAAAACGTACTTATATGTACTACAAAGCTATGGAATGATCTTCCTTGTTTGTTTGTTTGTTTCCGGGATGATACTTCATGGGTACCTTCAAAAAAATCGCGTAGACCTTCCTTAAAGGCACGTAACGCTCTTGTGATTCCTCTGGCGTTGCAAGAGATTGTTGGCGGCGGTGATAACTTAACACCAGGTGACCCCTACGATGGTAAAAATAAAAAAAAAGATTTTTAAGCCCGAAATTTATAGCTCAAAGTGACGCGAAACAATAAAAACTAAAAACACAATATCCTTTTTAACTATTCGCTTTTAATTAAAGCAAGACTAAGGGATCTTTACACAGCCTTTACAAAATCACAAAATCATTAGAGACTTTCAAAACGAGCAATTAGTAGTAGTGCTCTGAATAGGTCGTCGTTTTTTAATTACTACGTAATTATGACTCGGTTTCATGTGGATTTTCTTTTTAAGTCATAAATGCTTCGTATGTGAACATGCTCTGACTTGAAAGTGTTATGCCTTTTTTACCTTTGGAAAAAATGTAATAAACTTGACACTCTAAAATACTCGCGTAACTGTTAAGTTTGTTTTGCGTATATATGTAGGTATATATGTAGTAGGTATGTATGCTTACTGACTCATAAATTGTGAAGTGACGTTCCAAGGATAGATTTACCTCGGACCTGATTTACGGCCATTTTCAATAACGTATCTGTAGTAACGGATATATTGCTATCACCGTTTAATGACAAGATCTTATCTATCCATAGTTATGTCCAATACAGTTATATTATTAGTTATAGTCCAATGCTATGTCGATAGGTTATTGAAATGTAAATAAGCGTAAAAGGATAGATTTGTCTACCTCTAGTAAGTTAAACTAAGGATAACTAGGTTATTGAAAACGACCATTAGAAAAAGTTCAAGTTGTGCCCACTACTATGAAATCTTTCTCGGCATTTTAATATAAAATGAAAATAATACTGCAATATAATAAATTTAATATAATGAAACATATAAAATTTTACCGTACCTATTTGCTGTATTCGGCTACGAGACTTAGGATCATTTGATGCCTAGTAATTTATTAAGAACATAATATAAAGCAATGCAATATATTAGCACACCCAAATGCGAAAACCAATAAAATTGTTAGTTTATTATAGCTGGAAAGGTGATTCTTTAGATTCGTACTACAACGTATTGTGTTAAAATTGTCTGAATATCGAAATTCCGTTGCGATCTTGGGTCTAGGGACTAGGTAGCCTCTCTCTGGTAGATCTCCAAGACCTGGTATTGTAGATGTCTAGGGGCAGCTGTTTTGCACATAAACATAAAAAAATGCCACTTGTAGAATTTGCCGATTGAAGTGAAAACTTAGAACTTGTAGTAATTTCATAATGCTTAAGGACAGTTATATTATTAATTTTAACTTATTTTCAATAATATATTAATAAAACAAAAATACGATTACAACAATACACAGTATATACACATTGAAATTTTCACTAAATCCATTAAATTTCACTTATAAGATATACACAGCACTAATGTTGCACATTACGTCAGCTGTATAGCTACAGATATACTGCTATAAGCATTTCGTTGACGCGAACTCACGACGATCACCCTAAGAGTTTTTTTTTTTTCAAAAATTGTCTAACTACATATATTTATATGTATTTTTTTAATTATTTATTTACCGCGTGCGCCAGTCATGAAGCAAGTCGAGATTTTCCGCTACTGCCCAACGCGGCTAAAATAATATTCACTCCGAAAAACTAGTATTCCATATTGTCGACGTTTTCAGGAATTCAGGGATCATATCTAGTTACGACTTTAAAGAAATACACCAATATAGTATAATCCTACTAATATTATAAATGTGAAAGTTTGTGTGTCTGGATGTATGTTTGAACTTCTTTAACGCAAAACCTACTGAATAGATTTTGATGAAACCTTACAATAATATAGCTTACACACCAGAATAACAAATAGGCTATAATTTATAAAACTATAGTGTGAATTATACAAAATATAAAAGAAGTGTGATTGTTACTAATGAATACAACTAGCGCCATCTCTTATCAACTAGCAAGCAAAAGATCAATACAATTTATATGGCAAAACAACGTTTGCCGGGTCAGCTAGTAGTATATATACACGGATTAGATTTAGCAAAAATGAAACGTATCATTCCATTATTTAGAAACGTGGCCCCAGTCGAGACAACTATGATGGTGTTTAAATCTCTCTGTGTCTCTGTCTGTGTGTGTTAAAACCTATTGCATTTGTGTGTGGGGTGGAGCTGGCCAAACATTTGTGCTTCAGTTAGAACGAGCGCATAGAACTCAACTAAAAACAATTTTCAATAAGCCGTTTAGGTACCCAACAAACCAATTACATGAAGAAAGTAATTTCTCAGAACTTCTCAGTGTCCGTCAGCAATATATTTATGGAATAATTTCACGACTTCATGTAAAAAGTAATATAAACTCTAATGATAATAACAGAATAACCACATTTCGTACCCCAATCACTAAAACAGGCTTTGATCAGTCACAATATGAATTTAATTCGGCATACGCTTACAACTACTTCAGTAAATTTAATAAAAATATAAGTAAAATGAATACATACTCTTTAATAAAATGTTTAAAATCATGGCTGGTAGTATCAAAAAACGACGATACAGAAAACGTTCTTAAAAATTAAAACTTAAGCATCAATTACTAACACTTATTCAATCTTGTGCACAGTTTGACATATTAACATAGACTTAATAAAAAAAAAACACACACATACCTCTTTTTAGTGGTATGTTAACTATCTATAATAATGCCTTTCGGAAGGACCTAGCCTGCATCTCAGGCTATCCTACCGCAGAGGGTAGGGCACAAAACATTGTGTACCACATATTATTAGACTTGAATAAATAATAATAATTATTTAATCATATTATTAATTCTGAAGTGAAAACCTAGAGCGACCGCGTGTAATTAGATATAGTAATGTTATCCAACCTTCCAATCTTATTTGGGTCACTAATAGTCCTAATGACATAACGACACCACGGCTGAATACACGATCAAAAGATTAAAATGATTAATTATAGGGTAGAAATTCGAGGCTAGGTTTAATGATAGCAATCTTCACAAAGCATATAATTATATGGAAACGGCTTTTATCGATCCTATTTAAGTTAAGACATGTTAAAAGTGATCAGAGTTTTATTTACATGTTTGAATGAAATTTTAACTTTTACAAAATTACTTCAAAACGCGCGAGGTTGTAATCATACAACCAAAACAAATTATGATGAGGCGTGACGTCATTTAAACAACATGGCCGCGTTATACCTTTATGTTATTGAATATCACATTAACAAAAAAAAAATAAAGTAGGCGTTACTTAGCGGAAATCCTTAATTATCCAAATGTTTTGAGTTTTCTTTAGTGTTAATTCCGCCAATATTTGTCTTTAAAACTTTAAAGTTTCGTGCCAGAGTTTGGCGAGTCAACATCTCCTGAGGATGCCTCGTGTAGAGGCCAAACACGTGTCGAGTTGTTTAAAGACAAATATTGGCGGAATTAACACTAAAGAACCCTCAAAACATTTGGATATCTTATTAATATAAATCCAAATAAATAATAAATCAATATTATTTAAGACAAAACTGAGTAATTTTTCAGAATCTTAAACTTCAGAAACGATAAATTAATTTAATTAATCTTAATCATAAAAAATATACCTAAAATTTTTAAAGGGTTTATACCCTTATACACACAAACAAATTATATATGTAGGAAAAAAAATTACACCCACGCATGAGCCAGTCCCTCTGAAACCGTGCTCTGCAAGGGTCACGAAACGTCGTGTTAAATAAAATAATAATAAAAATGTAACTTTTACACAAAAACCTAATTTAAAATACAGTTACAATTTACACGCGTTTTAATCCTCTTAAAAGTATTTTATTCAAAATTGTAGCACTAGCGTTAATTAAAGAAAATACTACATAAATATTGTGAATTTGTTTTATATTATGTTTCTGGAAAAAGAAGGTATAAATTATTAAGCTTAGAGTACACGTATTGGTATTGTGGTATTTGGCAGCATCTAGTTTCCGCGTGTGAACAATAAATTAATGAATCGTATCGTATGTGAACGGTCTGTTATAATCGTCGTATGATTAATGCATTGTTTGTCGTATTAGCGTGATATTTGTGTGATTAATTCGAGCTAACTAATTAGAAACGATCTAAGCGTAACCGTATTGTTTATGTATGTTTGGTTAGAAGATTTGTTTTGAAATATCTAATGCAGAAATTGTTATAAATTGTGATTCAAACTTTTAAATAATGCAATGATATGCTCATGATAGTCGTAACCCGATTGCACTTAAGGCGAAGAGTAAGCAGAAAACACGCAAACATGGTGTTTTAGACAAGTTTTGTGGTGATTGTATAGCATTTCGAGCTATGAACACTACTTGATCCTGTTACACATATACTTAAGTCTTATTTGTAGGTTACACATGCTTGCTGTTGGCTTTAGTTAACACTGCCGAGCCTTTTTGAACTACCACTTTTCTTTGAAGTTAAACAAGTTTTTTGGCATGGCGTGACGCATTTTTTTTGGTACTTCTCTCAGAAAAGTTATTCTTATAGCTTGTACTGTTTTGTGTAGGTTCATTTATTCAGATTAGTAGTGAATAACGAGGACTGTAAGCATATAAACTGTTTTCCACGCAAGAATTTTGAAAATATTGGCTTTGTTACATAGATGGCGGGCCGGCAGCCGTGAACTCATATCGCTCAAGGTCGCTGGCATTTAGTGTCGCCTTAAGCTATTGCCCACTTATTTATATAAAAACAAAAAGGTTTTCTATCCCTAAATAATAACCAATTTTAATGATTAATTAGAAAGTCACTGAGATGAGAAAAATGTTTTAATTTTTCCAATTGTTTTTTTTTATGAAAATAAGGGACAAGACGAGCAGGACGTTCAGCTTTGGATTCAGATGGTAATTGTTACGCCCTGCCCATTACAATGCAGTGCCGCTCAGGATTCTTGAAAAACCAAATGGATTCCCAAAAATTCTGAATGGCACTACAACTGCGCTGGTCACCTTGAGACATAAGATGTTAAGTCTCATTTGCTCAGTAATTTAACTAGCTAGCTACGGCGCCCTTCAGACCGTAACAGTAAAATATCGTATTTTAATATCATTTATATCTTAGATAATTTCTACGTATAGACTGTTACCTCTATTTTCAGCAACGTAGGCACACGTGTAAGACGAAGCTTGTCATGCACACTAAAGTAATAAACCTGGCCTGTTGTATGTGTTGGCTAACAGCAAGAGGCACATCTAGACGTATAAATTATATAAGATTAATATCTTAAAAGTTATCGGTAAAATAAATTTCGATTATTCGTGTTTAAACCTTGACATTGTAATGTTGTTTTTTTTTTGGAAAATGAGGAATATTTCGAAAAAAAAAACGTATAGATTATATTCTGATCAAGTGATTGACATTAAAATCAACATATTTTGAAACGGTTTAGTAGTTTCTCCCAAATTTTTACCAAAAAATATACTAATGTGGAGATTAGTACGGGCTGCATCTCTTCTGTAGCACTGCCCACTTAACTTTATGAAAGTATAATAATAAATCAATTTCAATAATATAATAAAACTTCAAAATACAAGCATGCAATACAACTAATATAGGGACCGTCTAGACCAGGGGTGCTCAAGCTTGAACTGCTGGCGATCTACCTCAATATTTGTAAACTACGATCGATCGGCTCTGAGAGGCTTCAAGTATGTGTGATGAAGGATTGTCGTCTAGGTAGAGTGTCACGATGACATTAGTTTTGCGCAAAATATGTATTTTTTAGTCAAAGTAAGTGTAGGTCTGTTCTTAAATGTCAATGAAAAAACTCATAATTATTATTCAAAATTGCGAGTTTATTGGTTCTTACAAAACAAATGCGTTCTAAAGTTCTAAGCTTAACTTAAGAGTGACTTTGGATGTTGAAGCGTGACACTGCATGTCCTGAGCATACTTTTCATAAGATGGTACGTAATTACCGATTTTAGTTTATTATACCGGATTTTTTTCTCGAGATCGACTCAAAAAGCACTCGCGATCGTCCTGTCGATCCCGATCGACCGTTTGAGCACCCCTGGTCTAGACTGTCACGCCAACTGAAAAGTGAAATGTGCGCGAGAAATGATGCGCACCAAAAACGTTACTATCCTATTTGATGAGTAGGTTTTACACTCCATATTTTTCTTACTGCCTTATTTGAAAATCGATACTTAAAGAGTAAACTTCAAAAATTTGTTTCAATTCGGACCATAAACGATAGAGATCTGAGATAACAAACTTGACAAAAAGAACATGTACCAAATTATTTTGAACGCGATTTCTATACTAATCTATACTAATAGTATAAAGCTGCAGTGTTTGTTTGTTTGTTTGAACGCGCTAATGTCTGGTACTACTGGTCCGATTTGAATGATTCTTTCAGTGTTGGGTAGTCCATTTATCGAGGAAAGCTATAGGCTATGTTTTTTTTTTCAGAATTAGGGATCCGTAATAAAATTGATTTTTTGTAACACAAGGTGTAAAATCGAAAACCTATTTTTGCGTGCGCTTCAAAAACTATTGACAATAGAACAAAATGATGTACAGGCTATAATATAGGCAATATTTTATTACTTATAAAACTATTGCGTGAATTATACTTTATATGGCAAAACAACGTTTGCCGGGTAAGCTAGTATTGAATATAAGAGATGTCCATCTAAGAAAATGAAATCTCGAGTGTCATTTTTTTTTATGGAATAGGAGGACAAACGAGCGAACGGGTCACCTGGTGTTAAGTGATCACCGCCGCCCACACTCTCCTGCAACACCAGAGGAATCACAAGAGCATTGCCGGCCTTTAAGGAAGGTGTACGCGCTTTTCTTGAAGGTACCCATGTCGTATCGTCCCGGAAATACCGCACAAGGAAGCTCATTCCACAGCTTCGTGGTACGAGGAAGAAAGCTCCTTGAAAACCGCACTGTGGAGGACCGCCACACATCCAGATGGTGGGGATGATATCGTAACTTGTGGCGTGTCGTGCGAAGGTAAAATTCGGCGGCAGGAATCAGGTTGAACAGCTCTTCGGAACACTCTCCGTGATAAATGCCGTAGAAGACACACAATAAAGCGACGTCTCTACGCAACGCCAAGTGATCCAGCCGTTCACAGAGTACTGGGTCCCCGACAATTCGAGCTGCTCTGCGTTGCACGCGGTCAAATGGATCGAACTGATACTGGGGTGCGCCAGACCAGAGATGACAGCAATACTCCATGTGAGGCCGGACCTGCGCTAGAGCGCTAGAATATGGGCCGGCTTCAAGTATTGCCGTGCTCTATTTATGACACCCAGTTTCTTTGAAGCCAGTTTGGCTTTGCCCTCCAGATGGCCACGGAATTGGCAATTGCTCGAGATTTCGAGACCCAGTATTCCGATACTAGGCGAGGCTTTAAGGGAAGTGTTCTCGAAGAGCGGTGATACGGCAAATGGGGTTTTTTTAGTGGTAAACGCGCAAACTTGAGTTTTCTGGGGGTTAAATTGGACAAGGTTCAACTTACCCCATTTCGCGACCATCTCGAGAGAGGACTCGATAGAAGACACAAGTTTCTCCCGGCACTGGTCGACGTTTTCCCGAGAGAGACCTGCATGGCCCGTGTATACGGCATCACCAGTGCTGTCGTCTGCATAGCAATGCATGTTGGCGGTGTCCAACATATCATTGATATGCAGAAGAAACAGCGTGGGAGATAGCACACAGCGTTGGGGCACTCCAGCGTTCACGGGCTTGGGATTCGAGCAATAACCGTCGATAACGACCTGTATGCTGCGCCCAGTGAGGAAGCTGGAGGTCCAATTGCATAAGCTCTCGGGAAGCCCAAATGATGGAAGTTTTGCGAGGAGCGCCTTGTGCCATACACGATCAAAGGCCTTCGCTATATCCAGACCAACTGCCAGGCCTTCCCCCTTGCTTTCAATAGCCGCCGCCCATCTATGTGTTAGGTATACCAGAAGATCGCCAGTCGACCGACCATGGTGAAAGCCGTACTGCCGGTCGTTGATCAACTGGTGACCCTCAAGGTAGGTATTTGGAGAGTAGGGAGGTAATAGCAATAGGCCTGTAGTTTGCCGGATCCGATCTGTCTCCTTTTTTTGGGATCGGATGGACAAGGGCTGACTTCCATGAATCAGGGACTACGCCTTTTGAATAAGAGTGCCGGAATAAACGCGTTAGCACCGCCGTCAACTCAGGGGCACACATTCTAAGCACGATTGGAGAATGGCTTCCGGTCCTCGACACTAACCTATGCGAAACATAGCGGCACTAGGCCGCTACTTCACGCCGGTATTCTGTGCGAGTGTGGTAAGTAACCCGGACGAGTCTGGCCCGATTGTGCTGACAGCAGCGTGACTCTCCCACTTTCAAATAGCCCGTAGTCGCCTCTTACGACACCCTTGGACCTGGGACTACCCTATTCAATTTACGCCCCGGGGCAGCACAGGGCGTCATTGTTCATTTCCCTTAGTATATTCATATTCGTAATTCTATTTATAGATGAAAACCTATACAAACACTATTGAATAAAATTTCCCTTTTATTGGCTGATATAAATGTGTTTATACAATATTCGTTTCACTTATCGCTGTTTAGACGGACGTGTTCCAACAAAGGACGCATCTCAGTTATCTTACTGCACTTTAGTTGATTGTGTCTCTTTGTTTTGTTGAACACGTAATAGTAAGTTAATAATATATTTATGTATGAGATACATTTTATGGAATGGAGGACAAACGAGCGTACGAGTCACCCGGGTGTTAAGTGATCACTGTCGCCCACATTCTCTTGCAACGCCACAGGAATCACAGGAGTATTGCCATCATTTAAGGAAGGTGTACGCACAGTGCGGACACACACCGCAACACGTTACTCATTCCACAGCGTACGTAGTGTATACAGTGTACCTGGAAGAAAGATCAATGAAAACCGCACTGTCGAGGACTGCCCCACATTCATATGGTGGGGATTATATGCTAATTTGTGATATTATTGCCACTACAACAAGATACAATGTAAACTAAGATGGTCGAAACGTGACCCATTTGTTTTTTGAGCGCTGTGATGGTTTATCAATGAGTTTATCTAAAAATATTGTTCTACTAGCGTTAGGTCACTAAACTGCCTTTTACGGCGAAGACGAGGTGTCTTTTTTCTGACTGCTGGCAATCGCCACGTTGACGCGGGCCAACAGTCCTTTATTAGATTTTAATGTCTATTTTTAACTTCACTTTAGTGTATAGCTAGGCCAAGACTCGAGTCACGCAGGAGTCGAATCTCTACTTTACGCTTAAACCACATATAGCGCCCCAAATACTCTTATACGCTGGAAAAGCAATTTTACTGTCATCCATTGAGTCAGTTTTACATAATATAAATAAGTTAAAAACAACATTCGAAAACGAATACGAAATGTGTTAGATAAATAATGTTATTTTATAGGAAGTAATAAATGTAAAATGTAGTTATATTTATGATCAATTACGAAATACCAGGTCAGGCAGAAAGAGCCACTGGTTAGTTATAATTTATTTTGTAAGCAGTATTAATTATGTACGTGGAAGAAAGTTCCTTTAAAACCGCACTGTGGAAGACCGCCACACATCCAGATGGAGGGGATGATATCCAAATTAGTGGCGTGCGAAAGAGAAATTAACTTATTTACTAACGAGTATTTTTTATGTATATTCAACAGCAACTATTTAGTTACTAAAGCAGCACTTAAAAATATATTCTTAAACCAGATTTAATTTAATACTCAATATATCACAAGCAATTAAATGTTAGAAAAGTTAAATAAAAATATACGCTACGATTTACGTTAAACCCAAGGATTACGAACTCAAAGACACTCAAAGGAGCTTAGAGAGCTTAGAATAAAATTCAAAGCTCAAAGAAATCAGGTTTCATCAGAAACACGAACTTAAGTTATTATAGAAGCTTAACGTGGGTTGATCGCATTCATATTATTTTGCCATTGTATACCTTTTCGAACGAATAAGTATTTTAAATTTAAAGGGTGTCATTAAAAAAAATTAAACACGGCTTAGACGCGTGTTTTGTTAAACAGAGTCTAAATATCTTAAAATATATATATAAATTACGTGTCACGTTGTTTGTCCGCCATGGACACCTAAACGAATGAACGGATTTTATAATTCTTGATGTTTTGAATATAAATATAATACTATTGGCAAATTCCTATAAAACAGTATTTTTTTTTATTATCTACAAGATTGACGCTAAACAACAGAAAGACACGGATTAGTAATAGATTTTTTTTTAAAAAACGTGTTTAACTTTTTTGGAATAACACCGAGAAAAACTGCATTAGTAGATTAAGAAAAATACTTGTAATCGGGAATCGAACTTGGAAGTGGTGGTAGTGAAAAAAATGGTCTTATCAGGAGAACATGGAGCAACTTTTCCTCATATTTTTTTTTATTCTAACATCTGTATAAGTCTGTTTAAGGTTCTTTATTGCGCTTAGCTATAGGATTTTACAACGATAGGTGTTATGATAATTGACCTCTAATTATTACTAGTTTAAAACTGACCAGTGGGAGGCTCCTTTGCACAGGATGCCGGATAGATTATCTGTACCACAACAGCGCCTATTAGTCTGCCGTAGCTAGTGAAATTACTGGGTAAATGAGACTTAACATCTTATGTCTCAAGGTGGCGAGCGCAATAATTGTAGTGCCGCTAAGAATTTTTGGGTTTTTTCAAGAATCCTAAGCGGCACTGCATTGTAATGAGCAGGGCGTATCCATTACCACCAGCTGAAGTTCTTGCTCGTCTCGTCCCTTATTGTCATAAAAAACACAACTTTAATATGTATTATTAGATTTCAAAACAACATTGTATACAGAACAAGGAATGACATAAGTTTCACCTCCCCTTTACATTACTTAGTATAGCAGGAGCGGCTTGTTTGTTTCACTTTAAAAGGGGTTTTATATTTCGGTGTTTTACTCCAGCTTCAAAATAAGCAATTTGTGTATGTCAAGTGTCGTTGAGCACAGCGAAAGTTAGCTGCCGTTTTCAGAGTCAATCAAGTTTTAGACAGTTTTAAGGCTGAACTTTTAAACGAAGTGTTAATATTTAGGGACTAAAGGGTAGGGTTAGGTTGAATACTTTTTAAAAAGTTTGGGACACGCACAATGGCCCAATCAAGAGGCAAGTGTAAACAACCCAGCTAAACTAACTCAATACTTTTTAGTTAACATTATATGATTTTGTGATATTGCTTATAATAAGTAAATCTATATATCAGATCTATATTGTATATTTTTTTCTTATATAAATTTTTCATGTTGACCTTTCTATGTCATATATTATATATATGTATATATACAATATACTGTAATCTCTTATACGGTAATTTGAGAAACTATGGCGCCCTTAAAGCCCAAAACAATTTAATGCCCAAACAGTTTAGCTGTCATTCTGTGCAAAGAAGCTTTTTACTGGTAATATTATTACAAGACCGCAAATAAAATACTGGTAAAGATCATTGGTCCACTTTTTCTCTATTTCATCATCATGATTTCAGCCGGAAGACGTCCACTGCGGGACAAAGGCATCCCCCAAAGATCGCCATGATGACCGGTCCTCATTTAACGTATTCCGGCGATATTGACCAGATCGTCTGTCCATCTTGTGGGAGTTCTACCAACACTACGTACCGGTAGGTACTCTCATATAAATACAATATTCTCAAGAAATCAAATAAAAAACTAAATAACTTTAAATGACTTTTAGTAATTGAACAAATTGAGAAGAAATCAAAATTAAATCTAAGTTTGTTAAAGGAAAACTTTCTGCTTTAATAACCTACTATTATCGTTACTTAAAACGAATACAAATTATTTGTTTCATTCTTCAAAAAACAGAGTACATTTCATAAATACTAGTTTGCAAACTGCAAAGTCTAGCGTGCCATTTACAACAGTAAGTGCAATCTCGAAATTACAACTCGACTTAAAAGGGCAGGTAGGAGTAGTATGAAAGCATTGCTAGGAACACAAATTGTTGCTTATTTCTTAGTCAACAAAGGTATGTTGTTATATACTCTATGATGTGTATATAACCCAGACATAACGGGTCGGAGAGGTCGTTAGAAATAGTGCTTGGGATGTGTATACAAAAATAATTTTAATCTTCTGTAGTGGGCCCTGCAGTTGGTAGGTTTACATATTAATATATTAACATCTTGACTGTTGCTTCACAATATATTCTTGATAATGTAATGTATGTTCATAGGCACATAAGTGAATTTTCCAGAAACTGTCATAACCATAATGTTAACACTAGGAACAGACATAAACTGATGATGCCTACTACTCGGCTAAGTCGAGTTAGTAAGTCTTTTGTGGGGCGATGTATATGCTTTTACAACAAGATCCCAGAAAATGTTCAAAACAAAAGTATTACGTTATTCAAAAGAATTGTCAAAAAACGTTTGTGTGGTAAAGGTTACTATAACATAAATGACTTACTTGATACCACAGATTGGGAATGGAGTGACCGCCCTCAGGCTATTAAATAATAAGTTTAATTGTACAATATTACTTTGTAAACATATTTATTCGATGAAAAAAAAAGCCCGCTGAGTTTGTTGTGCCCATTCTTCTCAGGTCTGAGGCATTCATTTTGGAATGGGTGGTAGTTTTTTGACTTTCAATAATTGATGTCACATCCTATTTTGAATAAAAATATTTGAATTTGAATATATTTTTATCCAGGTCAATGTCAAAGAAGATGTAAATACTACGAAGAAGAAACGGGACTGCCGGAGTAAAAATTTAAATTTAGTTGAAACGTGCAAGTTTGAAATAGTAGTAATTACAGTATAGCGATTGGCGACGAGGTATAATCCGGCTAAGTTTGAAAGCGAACAGTTGCTTAAAACGTGGTGGATTTCGGCTATCTCCGTTTTTTACAAGATTATAGCCGTCATCTGTCAATCAATCATACAATGAGTGAATCGCTTTTTTTAGAGAGTTTCGCTAGGCTGGTCTAAGCTCTTATTTTGCAAATAACATTCATTGGTTATTAATCGTATTGAAGTCAATGTCTCTAAATGTTTCCAAATCACCTTTATGAGAAAAAGAAATTTAACGACTTAGGAATATTGCTTGACACAAAAATGTCAATGTCGGATCACATTGCTGCAATAACTGAAAAAGCTTACAAGGAATCTCTTAAAACCTAAACATTTAAAGGACTTTATAGTTTATTGTATTACTTTATTTTTTATTCGGCCAATGGAGACCTTGACGCTTAAAATAATAATAATAATCAATATTGACACACTTTTACTTATTATTTTTTTATATTTATATTATTTTGGCCCAAACTAGGCATAGCCTGGACTATGGGTACAAGACAACGATATATTTAATACAATATACTTACTTAAACATACATAAATACATATAAACATCCATGACTCGGAAACAAACATCCATATTCATCATATAAATGTTTGCACCTACCGGAATTCAAACCCGGGACCTCTAGTTCAGTATGCAGGGTCACTAACTAGGCTAAATGGAAATACGCTTTTAATATTTTTTAAATTGTTTTATATTTATGTATTAAACTGTATAAGTAATAAATGTTATTGGCAAGAGATTTTTTTTCTTTTTTTTTTCAGTATTTATGGCAAGACTAGGTATAACGATGCATCGTGTTGATTTAAAATGCATCAGTACATCCGAGCTATGCATAAATACAACTGAGATGTAGTCTTCACCGATAACACGTTGATATTAGCCTTCCATTTATATTTATAAAGATTTATGTAGTGACAAACAGACTATATATTATGTAAATAAACAGGCGCGACAATCTAATCAGAGAGTATGAACCTACGGGATGTGCGAGGGTGTGACTAGGGTTGACACTTATATAAAATTATATCACGGGTATATACTCTTTGCTTTGTGAGAATAATTAATGACGCAAATACTATATCTCGCTCGAATCTACTTCTATGGGATTAATTTTATATTTAAAAAGAAAGACTATTTGTAAAAAAAATAAGTAGAAATACATACTCGTGTCAATAACATAATAAGGTGCTGACTGCTGTAGAATATATATAAGAATACTAGCTGACCCGGCAGACTTCGTTCTGCCTCAATCGATAAATAAAAGACCTAAACTTTTGTATAAAATAAACTTAAAACAAACAAAAGGAATCCTTTTTTTATTTAAACAAATAAAAAAATGCTGGGTACGAATGAAATTTCATTATTATTTTCGATTTTTCCTGAAATACTGGCTATTTATAAGGTTTCAATTTGATATGGACAGACGTACACAGTTATGATACAGTCTGTTAATCAATTCAAAACTTTCTGATAAACTATTTTTTTTGTTTTGTTTTGTTGTAGCGGTTAGGTTTCGAAATTTTATTTTTGGACAAAACTTAAGATTTATCAATCTATATAAAAATTATCTGATAGATAGTTATCAACTGTAGTTAATCTACCTACTATAGTTACCTAAAATTAGGTTTATTTTTACCTCCTGAGAAAGTTAGAAAGATATACAAATTCTAATTACTTATTTATTTTAAACTATTATTTTAACTTGACTTCTTAACGACGGGCACAAATCAAACAACAATCAAAATTGTTGTTATTATTAAATTCCAGGCATTTTTATATTTATTCGCCTTTTAAACCTTCTCTGGACTTCCACAAATAATTCAAGGCCAACATTAGCCAAATCGGTCCAGCGGTTCTCGAGTTTTAGCGAGACCAACGAACAGAAATTCATTTTTATATATACTCGTATAGATTATACCCTCTTGCGGTTGCCACATAAACGCTCGCTTTTGTACTCAACTTAACCTCAACATTGTCAGCCCTTAAATATTATTTCTCAAAAATATAATTATAATTTCATTACCAAAGAATAAAACGATAACAGGGACCGCTGCGTCCTCAACTACCCCCGCCCACTTGACACTTGCTGCAGAAGGGTGCAGAAAACCACCATATGAACATTTTCATGTACTTTTATAGCCAATACCAATATTTTATTTATTCACATAAAAAAGTGGCAACCCTAACTGTGACTGACGACTACACCTTCCATTTTTTTAGGTTTGCTATAATTTTTTGTATTACACTAATATAAAATGCATGAATTTATTTTTAAAGTGTAACATTATAGCTTTTTTCCTAAAACCATGTTTAATAACATTTGAAAGCACAAAGTAAAGTTACCAACACAAAAGTCTTCAAACGCATTACGTGTAAGAATACGTTTTACGTTCACAATAACAGACATAGTAGCTTTAATGTACATTATAAACATTCGTCTCAACGTAATCGTTAATCTCGCGAAACTCATAACGCTACCTTACAGACGCTGCAATAATTAAACATTGTCTCCACATAGACCTCGTATAAACGTCAAGTTATAACCCATTACAGAAAAATGTTCCTCGCAGCTATTACAGTCATAAAATTTAAATTACTCGACTGTATCCTTGTTGGATGTGCGTTATTTGATGTTGAAATTGGCGCAGAGGTGAATACCGTTGTGCCGTTTGGTGTCGAGACACTTGGCTCGTGGGGCCCAGAGGCGCGAAGAATGTACAAAGTACTATCTTCGCGCCTCAATAGCGCTACTGGAAACCCAAGCGCTGGCAGCTATTTCGGTCAACGAATCAGCTTAGCTAGCCAACGTTGCAACGTGGGAGAGTTTCTTGCGCCCCTTCTTCTCTGTCAGACCACCATTTGTTTTCGAAGCGGTAGTAATATCTAGTAGTTTTTAGAAATTACATCAAAAAGAATTCTAAAGGAATCAATTTTGAGAAAATAAATGCCCTTTATGCCTTTTGCCAGTATTCTTGGTACGCTTCCCGTTAATGATAGTTTTAATTTAATGTAGTCATAGTATTGTAGATATAGCTGTAAGAGGTAAATTCTTCTTCTTTTTCTAAATCAGTCTCTCACTGCTGAGGATCGTGACTGTTTGATTGACACACTCCAATCCTTCCTGTCGGTTGCTTGGCTACTTTTCGAAAACGATCTTCATCTCAGTGGATATCTAGTCGCACCAGCAGATTGGACTTTTTGCCCTAGGCCTATTATCGATCTTTTTCCTACCGTGAGCGTCTCTAAGTTGCTATGTTCTCTGCGAGCTATGTGAACAAAGTATTGCGGCACATGTTGGAGGCAGATGGTGGACAGTCTTGGTTGGTATTCCATTTGGTGCGGCAGACAGTCCGGGACATTTGGAGCATTCATCGCCACACCCACATCTCAAAGGCATTTTTCCAAAGAGCCTTAAGTGTTTTACAAAAAAAAATATGTTGATCAGCAAAATTTTTCATTATGTCGCTTGATGGTAAATGACCAAACCGCACTAAAGGAATCATTAGGAACAAGAATTCAATGATACACATAATTTTTCGAATTACCTGCCTCCAACGAGGCTTTTTTGCTGAAAAAGTTTTCTTCACGATACACTGGCTAAACATGTACGGTCCCATTGGCTGTGCGCAGACAAAGTGAGCAAAGGTGAATGTTACTGTTTGCCTTTGGGGTCGACCATAAGTCTTCGCGCTCTTGTCATTACTGCCAAAGAAATCTGAATCTACATTGCTTGACTGAACAGTCATACCACGGGGTAATCGGTGGTGCCTCTCATGGTCGTCAAGAGTCGAGTTTATATAGATTCTTCTTATTTGCCAACATTCATCATCCCATCTTAAAGCATCGAGGAATGCTGCTAAGAATTAATATTTATTTGGAGCAAAGTTTGAACATTCTTCTCAGTTTATGAACAATAACGCGTCTATTGTAGAAAACTTTAATGAACCCGTTGTTGTTATAATAGTTAAACTGAAATAAGTAGAGTATTTATTCAGCTTGCTTTGCTTCTGTTTTTTTGTTTTAAGAATATACTTTTCAAGTTCCATCGTTAAATAGGCAGTTCGTGAACAAATCAAAAAACAATTGGTGTCAGAAGTGGGATTGGAAAGATGCCATTGGTGCCCAGGAACGAGAAGGGAGTGAGCACGCGAGCACGAGTAGCTGCAAATTTTTCTTTTAATAGGAACTTCCAAATTCTCAGTAGGACCTCCCCTACTGTAGCTTGCACAGGCTTGGTGGACATCCGTGGTGCCTTTTTCTGCCTTGTAACAATAGTATCCACGCATTGTTGTGTTTCGGTTTGGTGGCCATCGTAACTAGTGAAACCACTGGGCTTAAGACGTAACATCTTATGTCTCATTATGACGAACGCATTTGCCGTGCCGCTCAGAATGATGAAAAACCTATATTTTTCAAGAATCCTAAGCAGCAATACATTATAATGGGCTCCATTTTATCGTAAAAAAAGTATTCTTGCCTTATAACAGTGGATGACATCCTTTTATGACTCATATTTGGGTAACCCTTACACGTGCGAAAATTACACAACTTTACTTACACTGCTTTACTAAACGATACTATAAGGTCAAGTCGAACAGTTGTTTAGTGCAAGATAACAATGATATAAGGATCAAAATCGTTTGAATCAGATATTCAACCGTCAATTGAGGGGGTCATTCGAGTTTAGTGAAAATTAGCGTAAAATTAAGTAGGTACTCTCTTAAGTAGACATTTAAGTCGGTGTATAGCCAATATTACAAGATTTTTGTATTATAGAAATAAAATTCCGTAATTATTTATAAATATGTAACTGCAAACACCACCACCACTTCGCAAGAAACTATCCCAGCATTCTTTGTTTTGCTCTTTTTAATAAAATATACAATATTGTTCTGTCATTGTTATTGCTTCAAAAACATAATCTAGTTCCAGGCCGTCCGATCATTTAGGTATCTGTGGAGTAGTAGGATTTACAACAGAGCCATTTTTAAGCTTATTTTAAAAATACTTAAATTTGTTTATAGATAATAAATATAATAGATAAAAAACAGTGACCTTTATTTGGTGGTGGACTAAAGTCCAAAGTGTAATAAATTATAAAAGTGTATACATTTACCCTTAAAGCTATTATGCATCTTATGAAGCCTACTAGAATTAGTTACAAGCAATCTATTAATTAAAGTGTTAATGAAAATCACTATTTAGATTTAAATTTGCATAAATGTACTCACAATGAACAGTCATAATATTTATTTATTTAAATTTTTTTTTGAGAATCTGTCAATGCTGCCAGTAACCAAGCTGATACGCGGGCGGCACTGAAAATTTTGGGAATCAAGGAAGTGACACAACATTACTATTTAAAATGTATTTATTGCTTTTCGAAGTATTCTCCGCGAAATTTGACACATTTTTCCATACGATGGAACCAATCATTGAAGCAACCATTCCATTCGGAAGTTGGGGCCTCCAAAATGGCCGTTTTGTAGGCGTCCACAGCTTCTTCAGGTGATGAAAATCTCTGACCATGCAATTTATTCATTATTTTAGGGAAAGTATAGAAATCATTAGGGCTTAGGTCGAGGCTGTACGGCGGATCCTTAAACTCTCAGTTAATTAATTAATCATTTCATCAAAATTCACGCTACCGCACAAAATTAAACTTTACATCCCAATATTTATTAAATTAAGAGTCCTCCCAAAGCCCTTGGAACTATCTAGAGACCCTGTTGTTATTTCCTGAGTAATTTAATTATTTATTAATATCTTACAAAAGGGGATGAAAGCCTCCGAGGGTTCAACGACTCTAATCAAAATAACAATTAAAAAAGCAAATTTTTTAGATTTTGACTTCCACCAATCGCTAAGTAATAAGTAATATTACGATAGTAGATGCAGATGACGACACAACCTGAGAGATGAATAAAGATTTATGGACCATGCGACATTAAAAATTTTTTTAATGAAATTAATTTTCATGTCGTTTTTCATCAGTCAAAATTACTATTATTTCTTTAGAGAGACATACGGATATATTTATACAAAAGAGCAGGTAGATATGTTATGTAGTACCAACCTGTACTTCAATTTTTAAAATAAAAAAATACATACAAAGAACACAGTTAAGCAAAGATAAAGTAGTCTCAAAAGTAGAAACATGAGGTCTTGTTGTGTTCAATACTCTCGAAATGGTTAATTCTTGTTATGTTGATATATCTATAATGAGTGAAGAAAGAATGACGCATCAAATATATAAGGAAAGTGTGTGTGGGCAAGTCGGTCACGGGAGACCTCGTAGAACATTCGTCGGCCAAATTGGGGACGTTTTGAGAAAAGGAGAGGTCCGAAGCACCCGCAACCGGCGAGCATGTATGAAAAGAGTAATGAATGTAGAGGAAGCGCGTGAGGTTTGTAAGGATAGAAGCAAGTGGCATTCTATTGTCTCTGCCTACCCCGACGGGAACAACGCGTGAGTGTGTGTATGTATTGATATATCTAGATATATATCTTCTATGAATGTACAGGATGCTCATTATTTGTAGGACTTTCTTCTATTAAATCATATAGCTTAAATAATTTCACTCTGCACTAATGATTGTTAAAATTAAGTCGTACGAATTTTTAACCCTAAACAGTGTCATAAGTTTAACTCATTGTATCTGTCGTGGAATCGTAGCTCCCCAAACGAACTAACCGATTTTGATGTGTATTGTTTCCATTGGGAATACAATCAGTAATACTTTTTTCAATGTATTTTGTTTAAAAGCACATGATAGCCTCATTTATCTAAGAACTAATTTTGTCAAGTCACTTAGTTACTAATTAGGTAAACAAAAGTTTTGTAACTAAGTGTTACCAGATCGATAATAAATATAACATTATCAACCACAGCTTATCATTTGATTATACTGCAAGTATCAAAATTATCTGAATTTGCTCTAAATTGCTTAATATTATAATTCTTATCAGCTTGGATATGACATGCTATTTGTAACCAAAGTAACAAAGTGATTACTGTCCCAGAATTAAAATATTTAATCAATAATATTGAATTGATATAACAGTTATTTGCCAATACATCACATACATAATTAAAATATTAACTTGTTAATAACGTTAATAAGTGTTTTCATTACAACATTAGATAAGTTATCATTAGTAAATTTAAACACAAGTATTAATTGTATTTGGAGTAAGATTTTGTGTTTGTTTTATTCGAACCGGTTTCAAAATAAAAAATATTATATTTTAATATATTGTCTTTAAATTTTGGATTTTTTTAAAATCTGCTTTGACGGAAATTGCTCGTCAATCGTGATTAAGTTAAATATATGCAAAAGTTGACGGTTTTTAATATAAATAAATTTTGAAATAGATCTTTAAATGAAAAATAACAGAATAACCACGTTATATTAAAAGTCTATTTTATATGATATTATTATTGTTATATATATTCAATAAGTAATTGAAGAAAAAATATATATTATATAGCTCTTTAATACTATTCAATTTTGTTTTTTTAATGAACTCTTTAACTGACGAACGTGAAATGTATATTATAATAGTTAAATAGGAGTTACCCTCTACCGAGAAACATCTATTGATATTAACATTATATTAAACTTTCTCTAAAAACAACAAAACACTATTTCAACCAAACTCTACCACAAAATACATTTATTATTAAATATAAACAGACAAACCTAACGGAAATTATAAAATAAAGCGTTATAAATAGATAAAAGCTGAGGTTAATATTTTAGGAACTCACTTTAAAACCACGTGTTGTTTGATCACGCGTGAAGTCTTTTTCTGGAATCACGGAAACACGACCGACACGAAACTAGTCGAACCGAATTATGCCGGATCACAAGCGTTTGCCGTCGACGTATGTTTCAGTACTATAACTAGTTATCCGAAAGTCACGCTTATCCGTTTGTGATAAAGACTAAAGCCGTATCAAAAACATATTTACTATTGCGTTTCTTGAGTCACCGCTCAGTGTGAGTGATAGAGAAGAGTTGTCGCATATCTGCGCATGTGCAGCTTAATTGCATTCTTAGAAAAAAAAGCATTGTTGAAACTTTTATTAACCACAACGTCTTGTTAAATCGTCTTCGAAAAGTTTGTTGAATTTGGTGAAAAGAAATTCGAATGTAATGTAGAGTCATTAGTTTTTTATTTATTTAGGTTAATATGATAATTTATGTTATTCATATATTGCTGTTCTTTTAGTCATATTATAACAAAAATATGATGCTTCTAATTGATTTTAATATTAGATTTATAGGTGCTTAATGCTTAAATACTTTATGTAGTATTTAAGTTTATGTTAGGTACTTACTCAAAAGTTACCTGCAATAGTAGTAGTACTAGAAATTTCATCCTGTTAATATTTTGCTATTCAGTATATTTAAAGATACATAATAATATATTACATTATTACGTACAAAATAAATAAGGAAAATAAACTTACCAATACATAGAGGCACCGTATCATTCCACCTATTATCATCGTAGCACCATAGGATCCGCGCCCTCTCGTAAGTATCGACGAAAACATAATTAACTTCGCACATATAGTGAGCTACATCTTCGTTTCTGTACACAATGTAGCCCCTAGGTGGCGCTGGTAACGTAACACAACCAACACCTGTTGACAACACATTTCACTAGAGGTCACTGTACTGTTGAATTCTATAAACAATTTATAATATAAAAAGTCCATGAAGCTCTGTTATGAGAGCTTGAATTGTCTTAAGAACTCTATTTTAATTTGTTGAAATTGATTACAAGCATTTTTATCCTCTCTGAACCCACTTAACTCATATTATATATTATTATTGTGTAGTGTTTTATTTTTATCATAGATGGCGCTCTAATACAAAAAAAATTTCGTGACCAATACGACAATTTAGCACGAAAGTTTAATATTTATTAAACTTATATATGTAATATTTACTGACATAGATATAGCAAGAATTGTCTAATTTAGCTATTTTCATAGCGTTATATCGTATGGAATTGTACTATGGGGTAGTGCAGCGGAAGTAAATAATATCTTCATACTTCAAAAAAGAGCTGTACATGCCATTTACCTAATGAGCCCACGAGAATCTCTTAGGGAAAAATTTAAAGATATTCATATTATGACCATGTATGGCCAATATATTTATAGCAATCTCCTGCACGTACATAAACATTATAAATTATACGGTAAAATAAGCGACAAACATAATTTGAACACTAGAAATAACTACAAGCTTATAGTGCCCCCTACTATGCTCTGTAAAATAAACAATTCTTTTTGCATGCGATGGTATTAAATTTTACAATAAATTACCAAAAAGTGTATCTGAATTATCTATCAATAAATTTAAATCTTACTTACAGTATTGAAGATTACGTAAACGATATTACAATATGGAATTGAATAGTATTATACCTAGTTATTCTTTTTTTATAGATTTTATGATTCAGCCTTGTATTGTTTTACTGGAATGCACAAATTAATAATATGTATATGTTTAAACTTTTGTGTAATTAATATTTATTGTATGTATCTGAATTGTATTTATTTGTGATTGACGTTGACGAGCAATCTTTTGATTTTATGTCAATAAAATATTTTTGACTTTGACTTTATAATTAGAAGTAGTATATTATTATGCTGTGCAATTACAATTTAATTTGACTTAATTATCAAAAACCACAAAATACCTACTTTTATAATGTAACAACACGCCTCTCTTTGGAAAGGCGCCCTTAGAATTAGCTTCCACTATCACCTCAACCGAATTAGTTGTGGAAGACAACACCAGTGGTGTATCCACTTGTTCACAGCCGGACAATAAGGTATCTCCATTCGAGTCCAGGACGGACACAAAATCTGTACAATTTTCTTCAAACGGCCCAATACCTGCAATTATAAGAAAAGTAATATACATTAAATTATCACTATAAACTACTATTCATAAAGTTTAGCTAAAATTAGATTTCTGTAAAGTCGGTTTACGGACAATAATCAATACGTGATAACGTCATAAGAAAATATATTTTTATACGATCGTTTATATGAGTCATAATATTATATAGAACATGTGGCACGTCAACGTTACGCATTGTTCGAGTATTAGTTGCCGCACTTTGCGACTACGCCTGCGGTATCTAGTTGGAGCGCAGCGGAGACTAATCCTCAATCTAAGAATAATCTGTTATAACTACATTCGCCGACCGTTTTTTTTTAATTATCAAAGAACAAGATGCGTCACGTGACACTTATTCGTGCGTGCAGATGGCGTTCTTTTCACATCAAATACATCGCCGGCGAGTGTGTTCTTCTCATCTTTTCATCCCTCATCTTCATTTTCATTCTCTCTCCTTCCCACAAGCACACAGCCAGTCCGAGGTTCCTTAGGAGATGCCCCCGACTGTTGTTGCGTAGTCTTTGCGGCCTCCACGGCCCATGTCCTATGTCGCTGTAAAAGCATGGCTAACAGCATAGAGGAGGTTTTAGTCGGTATGTGGTGTCTGGGGACTCGAGTGTCGCTTACGCGGACACTCGAGTCACACGGACACACGGAGTCCGACATATTACGCCCCGTTTCGGGGCGTAAATATGTAACCGTATTTCCTACTCTCAAAAAATAAAAAATCAAATACATATTTCAAGCACTTACAATAGTTCAGAAAACTGGTCGTAAAACTTACTTCTTAAACTAACATCAAGTAGAGTTATCCGTATCTTCTGCTCCGGATTAACTCGGAGCTTCCACCTGCACTCGTCGCCGATGTAGAAGTGCGGATATCCGGGCGTGCGTATATAGCCTTCGCTATCCGGGCCCCACTCCAATATCCGGACCTCCCGATTGCAGTAGTGGATAGACAGCGAATCTGGAATTAATTTACAGTATATTAGTAGAATGTTGTTTTTTAAAGTTATTTGTCCCATGGCTTCGATGCGATTTGGGTCGAGTTAGTAAGTCTTTTGTTGGGCTATGTATATGCTTCTACAATATGATCCTAGAAAATTTACACAACAAAAGTGTTACGAAATTTAAAAGAATTGCTAAAAACCCTTGTGTGGGAAAGGTTACTATAATCTATAGCATAAACGATTTTCTTAATGACACCACGGACTGGGAATAAAGCGAACACCCTGAGGCTTTTTAATTATAAATGTTTATTGTACGATATCACATTGTAATCCATATTTTTATATTTAAAAAAAGCCCGTTGAGTTTCTTGCGCCCATTCTTCTCAGGTCTGAGGCAGTCTCTTCTGAATGGGTGGTAGTTTTTGACGTTCAATAAGTGATTTAGAATCCTATTTTGAATAAAAATATTTGAATTTGATGATATTTGCACAAAGTTATACTTAGATAAAGGCGCGGTTTCACAATGTACAAGTAAAGTTACGAATAGGCTACCTAATGATGATTAATGATATTGATGTTACTTGAAAAAAATTGTGACTTACGGCTCAAATGCAAAGCGAAAAGAGTCGAGAACATTTGTATCAAAAAATGCTGAGTATATTTACTCTTCATAAAAAAAAAGCTAAAGCCATTTGTGTGCTCTACAGAAACCACAAAGCTACCTCTCTTACTTATTCATGTTAGCAGAGTACAAAAATCCATTTGCTCGAACCGTAAGCAAGGAGACGAATTGCCCATTACGCGCGCTTTGATAATTCTATTATAGCCATTACTTCTTTATCATGTGCCATAATTCTTTATATTATAAAAAATATTTACACTCTCGGATAGAAGGATATTCTATCCGATATGTAATAGATTAGAACAGCCATAAAAATGAGAAATGGGGTTCATAAACAAACATGTCGAGATATTTGTGTTTGCTATGATCAAACTTACCTGAATTATTTTATCCTGAATCTTTTTGTGTATTAAGTAACCTTAAAATAAAAAGATACCTTAACGTAAAACATATTATTCCTTCAGCGCACACCATTTTTTGTACATCTTTGTTGTTTATTATGTAAATGAGATATATAAGTTTTTCTGAATGAATAATTTATACGAAATACATACGAAATTTCTAATGAATTCCTCGGAAAGAGAGATTTGATTATATAGCTAAAAATATGAATCCATGTGTGTAATTTTTCTATACAAATATAAATTAAGCTAGAGCTCATAGGAATCTAAAAAGGAAGGTTCTAGAAGTACCATTAATACCATCATATTATCAGCCAGTAGACGTCCTGTTCTGGACAAAAGCCTCCTCAAAGATATCCACGATGATCGGTCCTGGGCTGCCCTCATCCACCCTTTTCCTGTGATCTTGACCAGATCATCAATCCATCTTGTGGACGGCTACTAATACTAGTCGCCTCATAAGTGCCTTATAGACCTACGTGAGTTAGTGGTGATTTAGTATTAATCGTCGAAGGACGTCACCTTCACACGACACGCCACAAATAAGAATATCATCCCCGCCATCTGGTTGTGTGGCGTTCCTCCACAGTGCAGTTTTAAAGGAACTTTCATCCACGTACGACTAAGCTGTGGAATGAGCTTCCTTGTGCGGCGTTTCCAGGACGAAAAAAGCGCGTACAATTTTCTACAGGACCAGCACCGCTCCTGTGATTCCTCTGGTGTTGCAGGATTATGTGGGCAGCGGTGATCATTTAACATCATCTCGGGACAAACGAGCATTTCATTAAAAAAATATGACTAATAATTGTGGTCGCATTTTGTATCTCAATAATATTCCTATTTTAAATAATATTTCAAATTTGAACACAAATTTGCTCATCATTTTATCCAGGCTTTCTTTGGGCTTATCATGATAACAAAAGTTGCTTGCGTGCAAATTATACCTCGGCTGACTGAACTTACCTTGAACTCTCTCGTCCTTGAGACTTTTATATTTTAAGCATAATGTTTTTTATCAAATAGGAGGATACGGTATACACGAGAGTAATAAAATAAGAAACACAAAATCGTTGATCCTTAAAGAAAAATTAGCTGTATTTTTTCCATACAAACGTTTTCAACTGTTTCCCTTCCGTTTTTAACGTTAAATCAATATTTTTTTAATATAAAATCAATAACATCATTATCTGTGCCTTTTGCATTTTTTTTTTGTTTTGTAAGTGCTTCTATGTACTTTGGGTGTATCTCTTTTGCATTTTACTTTTTTTTATTATGTAAGTACTAGAGTACTTCAAGAAGTGCTTAAAACTGCTTAATTTAACAAATACAAATCCGATAACAATATGCAAAAAAAATAAAACACAATATATCTCCATTGAGTTCCATTTTTTTTTTAATGGATTTAAGTCGTGAAAGCATAACAAACACACAATCGAATATATACTACCACTACTAAACTTAATAGAGTCACTTTGCTGGGGCGGTTATAATATGGGTTCATAGACAACACGCATTTCGGATTGTTTGTATAAGAATTATATAAATATTCATATACAAAGCATCCACAACAAACAAGGTTCTGTTTTTAAGAATTCGTCAAAAGCCATGGTAAAAATTTATTCCAATGAAAGAACATGTGTATGTGGACAAAGTCAAATGCAATCATAATCACTAAGTAAGTTAGTTTAAGCAACATGAGAAACTGAAAACATAAAAGTTTTAACACTGTGCATATATATCTGTTTATGAGACCATCGTTGTGTTAGTAATAATAGCAGTTATTTTAATTTCCTTTGAATTAAACGCACGTGTCGGCCACAAAAGGCGAGCACACCCTAAATTTTTAAACATTTTGGGGTAAACTGCTGAGCTGTCACGTTGCTGACCGATTTACATTGAACTCCCTAAATCCAACGGATAAAACAAGTCTGCAAGGAAACAATAGACCTATATTGAAGCTGAGGTATCTTCGAATAGTGGTTTATCGAGCAGTTCGTGAGAATCTAAAAGCTTGCGTTTTATTGTAACGATTATTGGTACAGTAAAGCTAACCACCATGTAGCCACGGGAATGTAGCCCTTATTTCTTTGTCGTAATGGACGTTGATTGTAATTTCATTGAACAATGTTCTTGTGACTAAAGTGTTAGCCGACTGCTGTTTTGGGAGTTGTTAATTGATTTGTAGGGCTGTCAATTATGTGACAATATCATCATTTAGGTTATTTATTCGATATCATTGTTCATCCACATTTTAAGATAATCCAGGTCTATATTTTGAGAGTGATATTGAAAGAAGAGTGAATGCAGGAAACATGGTGAATACAGCTTTGCACTCCTTTATGAATAGGCAGAAGGTGTCAAAAAAGGCTCGTTTGGCTGTGCATAAAGGAGTAATGGTTCCAACACTCATGTACGGAAGTGAATGTTGGGTATGGCAGAAGAAACATGAAAGCATAATTAATGCAGTTGCAATGAGAGCGCTAAGAAGTATGATAAGAGTTAAACTGAGTGACAGGATAAGAAATAGTGAGATAAGGGAACGTTGTGGTCTGAAAGAAAATGTAGTGACAGAAATTGAGAAAGATATGTTGGTTTGGCCATGTCGAGAGAATGAATGAAGAACGATTGACGGAAAAAGTGTATAAGGTGGGTGTGAATGAAAGTGTTGGAAGGGGTAGACCTAAGACACTTCGAGAAAAAATCAGTGACGTCTTGAAAAAAGACCAGGTCAAGAGTACCCTAAACCGAAGAGCATTTATGAAGGAAATAATGAAAGTGGACGAAGCGAAACAAGTATGTAAGGATCGTAGCAAGTGGAAAGAAGTGTTCTCTGCCTACCCCTATCTATGTATGTATATTTTTCTATCTTGTAATTATTTTTGTTAGAATGATAAAGGGGTCAACTGATGATAAGTGAATACCGCTACACATGCTATCTTGCAACACCTAAAGGTATTTCAAGGTCGACTTCTCTTACGATCTCTCTCTTTGAAGAAGCTTTTGTTATAACAATAATAATTGCCGCCATTTCTCATCTAGCCCCAATCTACGCATAGCCTCTACTATGGGTGCTATCATCATCATCATCAGCCGGAAGACGTCTACTGCTGCAAAGATATGAACGACGATCTGTCATGTTTGGGGAGTTTTGCCATAATCACCACGCTTGGCAGGCGGGTTGGCGATCGCAGTAGATGGTGTGGTCTTAACGAAAGACACTGCTGCCCATTCACCGTTGTTTGTACCCCTTAATCGCCTCTTACGACACCTATGGGTGCTAGACAATAATATACTTAATATACTAGTTTATTAAATATAATATAAATATGTGATCACTTAATATCAGGTGACCCAGGCGCTCGCTTGTCCTACTAGACCATATGAAAAAAAAAATACATTTATTCGACGTTTTATAAGGTCGGAATAGCTTTTGTGATTCAACTGGTGATTCACAAGAGAATATGTGACGCGGCGATCACTTACCTGACCTGGTTGTGAGATGTCACCATATGGTGCATGTTTGTATACCTCCTATCCATAAAAAAAAGTCGTTATATCACCTCTCTCAGAGAAAAGCCAAGTTAATACAATGTCTAAAATAGAGAGAAAAACTAGTTTTTAAGGGAATGTAGTAAAATATATTGTTACATGTAATATATTGCTAACCCATTTACATTAAGCCGGTCCATGGCGCGTGGACCAAATTGGCCCCTAAACGAAGTGTTATTGTTGGCCACGTGACTCAGTGCGGTCTGTTGAGAAACCTCCAGGGAGGAGGGACATCTAATGTAGCTGCAGTTTTCGAGATAAGGGTTTACTTATCTATTGATCTTACTTGGCATACATCACGCAATTAATTTAATCTACGACTAGGATTTGGCCCGGTTGTCGCCAGTTTACAATATTTTTACTTTCTCGTACTTGACTTATGGGCAGTAAATCCAAAATCTATTTACCAATCTATTATTTATTGAAATAGGCGTTACTTTGCGGAAATCCATAATTATCCAAATGTTTTGAGTTTTCTTTAGTGTAAATTCCGCCGATATTTGTCATAGTCTCGTGCCAGAGTTTGGCGAGTCCTGAGGACGCCTCGTGTAGAGGCGAAACACGTGTCGCAGTGTTTAAAGCCAAATATTGGCGGGATTAACACTAAAAGAACTCAAAACATTTGGACTATCTATGATTTTTTTTCGTACATACTTAAGCAACAAATATATCGTCGTCAAATAATATCTCGACTAGATCATAATATCTGTTATAATCTAAACTCGCATTCCGTGCGAGTGCTCTCCCAACTGAGCTAACCGATCGAGTGACGTATCGTCATAAAATCTTGTATGCTTTGTTCAACTCTCAGGTTGTGGCTTCATCTACAGGATCTACTTTACAGTTGATAACCTGTTCATAAAATTTTGTTTGTGTATTAATCCCAGAAGTGAGGATTATAACTTTAAAAACATAACAAATTGTTTATTTCTTACGTTCATAAAGATGTTAAGACTGTGTTTATACCTCCTTATTTATCCTATTTATAACGCAAGGCAGAGAATTTACTACAGTACCGCATATAAATGCAGTATAATAAAATAGAATATTTAATAGTACACATTTGAACCATATTCTCCAATGAACCATCACATTAAACCCCAAACATAGATTCTGATCAACACAATATGGCGGCCATTTTGATAGGCGTGACGTCACAAATATACCGCATCTGCCCAATATTAGGACAGAAATCAATTTCATGCCTCAAATGGCACGGGACCCTGAGGCTATTGTAGCAAAAAATAGATTTAATTGCAAATATCCTGACTACAATGATATTAAGCCATAAATATGAATTCCTGTAATAATTGGTTTAATTTATAATATAATATTGACACACTTTTTACACAAATTATCTTGCCCCTAGTTAAGCATATATAGCCTGTGTTATGGGTTACAAGACAATGATATATTTAATACAATATACTTACTTAAACATACATATATTCATATAAACATACATAAATATATTTAATAAACGTGAATAGTTATATTATGGTAAAATATGACAAGGTTCATATTATTAAATATTTAATATTTATTTATGTATTTAAGTGTCAGATCTAAATAGCTTTTCGATAAGTTCTAATTAGAAATCTGTTATTCCTCATAATACCAGAAGAACCGTACGCACGTTAATTCTGCACGGCTCTTCCATTTAAAAAACAAACTTTTACCGAAACCAAAATTAAAAAACTTTTCTAGACCCTTGTTCAATAAATAATTATAAATACTCATCAGTCACATTCGATTTTAAGTATTAAAAAAAATTAATTAACAACCATTTAACGCGGATATTTAAAGCGCTTGTAATTTTAAGACGCTTGGTGAACATGAACAATGACGTCATAATTCATAATATTAAACAAACAAGCGGATTGGCTGAATAAGGATTGGCTGAAATAAAACGACATTTTTCGCCTATTTTTGAAGTGCAGACTTCTTTAGCGGCGTTGAGCATTTTTCTTGGGATGGGTATAAAATGATAAACTCACGTCAGTTCACGTGATCTGATCGAAAATTCGCAAGACAGTCGTTGAAATTATTGATGAAAGTTGATTTTTCTTAGAGATAAACTTTTTAATGTAAAATAATTGTAATAGTTATTAGAAGTATTAATTTTTTTATGTAATATAAATTGTCATATTTGTGTATGATAGCGCCATAAATTAATATTGTATTTAACTAGATAAATGCTAGTACTTTTATGCTGATAAATAAAACGATTCGTGCGAAATTATTCCCTGACCAGTCTAAAATATTCAAAACGGCACAAACTTAATGTCGAAGTTTTCACTTCCACCGGCACTCCCGGAGTGCAACCCGTTATTTCCTTACATAAAAAATGATCTGACCAATATCTTCGTGCATATTAAGATATCTACAAAACTCTACTTTTAGCAACACTATTATTCATTTTAACATTTATAGCAAAGTAACACCGTTTGGTCTTTACCCCAAGCTTTTTTTTAAATAAAATACATTTTTTTTACATAAGCAAACTATTCGTCCTTTATGCTTATTGAAAATTATTTTTCATTTCTCATACTCGTATTGGGTGGAAAATGCTGCTTCCCTCCACAGAGAGGGAAAAACTCATACAAATTACTTCCCACCTAAGGGCCGGAATGAACTTTAAAAATAGAACTGCTGTCAGCTGTGAAGAGTTTTGTGTAAAAGAAAAACTAATAAAAAAAATGCTGCAGCCATGTGACTTTCTAAACAGCCAGTGTGAACTTAGCGCAAACTTCTTTGAGCGGAATAAGCCGCAACAATTACGCGGTGAGTTCCATATTTAAAATTCAAAAAGTTGACATAAATTGTCCTAATTTGACAATTAGTTTTAAATAGGTACTACTAATATTATTACATATTATCTATGAATAGTTTAGATAAACAAATAGTTTTATTTTCCTCATATTCGAAATAAAAAGTAGAGTGTTTAACACGGGTAAAAAAATCAATTCCTATTCGGACTATAGTCTAAATACCTCTGGGATTGATTTTATTTTATTTTGATTTAGAATTACTACATACAACTTCAAATTTTCACCCATCTACGACTAACACGTATTTTTTATTCGCGATTTTTAAATTTTTCTGTTCCATCCACAGATCCGCAATGAGGTAGCAAGATGGCAATCGAATACAATAATATTTGTAGTATATCGATATATATATTAAATATAATTTTTTATTACTTTATAATATGGCAATAAAACATATAAAAATAAATAAATAATAAAAATAGCCACAATTTATTGACCCTGATTAAAATCATATTCTTATTTATAGGTGTACCTACCGTCAAAACATGCGTATTTGATATACACAACTCCGGGACCCCATCGCACGGATGGCGGATAGTCTTCAGTCATTACAAAACTGCAGTGATTTACGCCCGTACATCTGAAATGAGAACATTATTAAAGCCACAGACTTACAACGGGAGGAACCTTTACCAGTGGGAGGCTCCTTTGCACAGTATGCCGGCTAGATTATGGGTACCACAACGGTGCCTATTTCTGCCGTGAAGCAGTAATGTGTACGCATTAATGTATTTCGGTCGGAAGGGCGCCGTAGCTAGTGAAATTACTGGGCAAATGAGACTTAACATCTTATGTCTCAAGGTGACGAGCGCAGTTGTAGTGCCGCTCAAAATTTTTGGGGTTTTTCAAGAATCCTGAGCGGCACTGCATTGTAATGGGCAGGGCGTATAAATTACCACCAGCTGAATGTCCTGCTCGTCTCGTCCCTTAATTTCATTAAAAACTACGTATTCTCGTAGAGACTAACAAATCACGCTAGAGAGAAGAACATCTCTAACGTAGATTAAGTAAGATAGAAAAGAAAAACGAATTTATTGTTGCTGTAACCGATTTTTACTGTCAAGTCGTCAACAGTCAGCCAAAATTGGTTTTAGCTCCTGTTTTGAATGTTAAACCAGTAGCTAACGTAACATTAACAAATTAAAAATTTGTTACAACTCTTAAATATTTTGTCTTTCGATAACATTAATTAACTCTGTCTTTGATTTTCGTAGCTCTTTGTATGATTTATGCAAATTTTTCTCCAACAAGTTGTTAGTTTTAACGTATAATGCTTCAAGTGAAGTAGAGACCAAGTTACGATTAATAGGAAGGCAAGACGGACTCCATCTATAAAGTTTTATATGATAGATACTGTTTAATTTTTAATTGGCTATTAATTATTTGGTATACAGAATATAATAAGGTAGGCATGAGGCACGTGATAGGAAGGTGTGAGGCCACCGCCCATTGAAATCCACAACAGTAGGGGCCAAGAAATATAAGAATAATAAATAATAATACTAATAATTCATTTATTTTCAGGCATTACCCATAGATATACAAACAATCTTAACTTAAATTAAATTACATAATACTGTTGAGTTTAATTTGATATTAATTAAATTACAGATAAAATTACAGTTTAAAATTTAAGATATATCATAATCACAATTAAAGAGAAAATAATTAATAATATTAATAATTTAAATTCGGAAAAAAAAGAAATCCATAATTATTGTTAGTAAAATGTCCTAAATTATGTTAGTATAATTATAACTAAACAGGCACATGAAGCCGCATATGTATCCAGCCTATTAATTGGTAAATTTGTTCTGAGCTTGAAAGTCATATCGAGAAAACTGCAGTCGGTAATTGATTCCAGAAAGAGGCTCTGAGAGGCAGGAACTTCCCCGTAAAATAGCCGTGATAAATGCGGTAGAAGATGAGGAGAGAACCCACATAGACGCAACGCCAAAAATTAAAATCGATCCGAGATTATTTGATCGTTTAGTGGAAATTAAAAATAAAACACTAGTTACAAATATATAACAATTAAGAGTATATATTATTTCACAATAAAACAATACTTAAAACTACATTATATTTTCAATTCATTTCAATCAATATAATAGAAGTAGAATCCTACTAAATATATAAAATGAATTATATCATGTGTTTGTAACAATTGCGCTTGTCACAAATGTTACGAATAGCATAAACTTTTCCATATTCCAATGTTGAAAAGCGTGAACAGACACAGAAACTCTTACAAATCGAAACTTTCCAACAGACACTATTCATAACACAGCTTCATACCTACATATTTGCTAGAAACAGCGTGAGGAAAGTTGGAACGCTTACATACAGACGACTAAAGTTCTCTAAATGATATTCAACTGAAAGATTTGAAGGCATCCCATTGTTTGGTTTGTTCAACTCTTTACGCTATAATACCAACCAAATCTGTTTGAAACCATTGGAGATCTCTTGTTTCATTAAATATATTTATTGGAAATTGTTATTGAGGGTAGTTGTAGATCTAATTCTATAGCAATTGATTCTGTAACAAGGGCTTTTTATATATTTGGCTGTTTGACGTTTGTACCTTCCCACCTGTTTCAGTGCGGTTTACATATTGTAATAAGCTTGGGGAAAAATCTTTTAACCCAATCAGATAGCAAATAAATAATTTTGAAGTCCTAACAGACCATGTCGTGGATATGTATTTGTAGTAATTTATATATTATACTAGCTGTCCCGACAGACGTTGTTCTGTATATTATAATAAATAAAATAATGTTTTTATATGAATTTGTCAATAATATAATGATATATATATATATATATATATATATATATAACATCAAAAATTACTTCGTAAAATATGCACCCTGCTGTCGTAATGAAATTGTTTCACAGCAGAACTGTCGAATCGTGCGTCAATAAATTCTCTCGTAGAAATTATGTATGGACACATCAAAGGAAAAACAAAAATGGTGTTTTTATTTAATTTAGCAGCATTTTCCTATTTATTCACCTTTTAAACCTTCTTTGGACTTCCACAAATAATTCAAGACCAAAATTAGCCAAATCGGTCCAGCCGCTCTCGAGTTTTAGCGAGACTAACGAACAGCAATTCATTTATATATATCTATATATATATATATATATATATATATATATATTTGATTACTCTAAAAAATAGATCTAGAAGGTAATAACTTGACACTTTTCGATTATAGATACAGAGACGAGGCGAATGACTTGGGACGATCCCAGTTTTATAAAGAGCCTTTCAAAGCGAAACACAATAATGCTTCCAGATTCCTCCTTAACCGCAGAAAATGGCGCAGCTTTTTAGCCTTGTTTTCGCAGAAACCGAGAATAGAATCGAAGCGACCTTATGTCAGATAGTATTCTTGTAACACAAATTGTCGTTTCAGTACCAATTGTGAAGTTGCGTTCCGAATAAGGGAAATTGTATGATGCGTGTTCTCGTAACGGGATCGATCGCCAATTGTTGGGAGATGTGTATTCTGAAAAATTTTGACGTTTTGTTGAGTTTAGTTAGTTTTAACTAAATGACTAAAACATCATATAATAGAGCATAGATAAGACTATTAATAGAAGCAGGAATATTTTAGATTTGGTAGAACAATATTGGTAACTTTGTGCGAGCTTGTCGTTCAAAAGTTGTAAACGGGCGGCTCCGATTCAGGTAAGGTTTTAGAGAAATGATAGGAGCATACGAATCTAAAGCACCACGTAACGTCAACGATTTTGAAATTTTGTGAATAGCACCGTTGGTACTTACCTTACCGACATCCTGTGCAAAGAAGTATTGGTGAATGGTGATATTTACATATGAAGCCGAAACATTGACCAAAAAGAGAGAGAAACAACTAATTGAAGCATTATCAGCAAGCCCCAAAATCAGTCAATACTTTTGGAACTCAAAATAAAGACGCGACTCTCCTTAAGCCTAATGTTATTTCGGCCATATATTGAGGTAGAAAGACATAAGCTTGGTGAGGTTATTCGTTTTTGGAAATACTAAAGGCTAGAGACCACCTGGCCAATCTATTGCACGATAAACTTACCAGCTTAAAGGGTGAGGAAGCTTCTCAAAATTTTTATAATATGTTGAGGAACCCGACGGATAGGTATCAACATTCGTGCCCGGATTACAACCACCAAACACTTCTACCAGTCATGATGGATATGACCAAGAACGTGAATTTAACCAACAACACCCTTCCCACCCTTATGTTCAAAAGTACATTTCCGATTAAGATAATATCTTTTAATTTCCCTAGACCCTAATCAGATTAGAAAGCGATGACTTGCAATATTATACTTAGTGATCGAAACTTTTAATGGATGTATAGAACTTCCGCAGGAACTTTGCTAATATAATACACTGGCCTTCAAAAGTAAGTATCACACTTTTAAAATTGGGATAACGTTTTAAGTTCACAAGATATACTTTCGAAATAAAAAGGACTTCAAAGAGAATTTAATTTTGTACATAAAAACTTTATTGTCGGTAACTTTCTTTTAAGAATTGGCTGAAAAAAAACTTCAAAAACAAAACCATTCCTTTTTCAAAGTGGACGTTTCCGAATTACAGTTTTACCATTCACATTTTTCTTTCTGTTTTAAATTTATTTCAAGATCGATGGGTCTTGTTTTAAAAATTTATGCTAAAAAGCACATAGCATTTATTTATCATGCCTCTTTCAGTTGAAGAATGTGCTAGGAGCATGGCTTTTCTGGAACTAGGCATAAGTATGCGTCGCACTGCAAGAATGGTGGGTGTGACGGTACGAACGGTCCAGAAGGTAAAGCGAAGGTACGAAGAGACTGGACACCATCTGAGGAGACCTTGTAATGGCAGACCCAGGTGTACCAGTGCCCGAGAAGATAGTTATATTATTTCCACTGTGTTAAGAAATCGCCACCAAAATGCAGTTGAAGTCCAGCAACAGCTACTTCAGACCCGGAGGGACTACATTAGTGACAGTACAGTGAGAAGAAGACTTGCTGAAGCAAATTTGAAACCCCGAAGACCAGCGAGTGGCCCAAAACTCGAGAGACAGCATCGAGTAGCGAGACTGCAATACGCCCGTGAACACATGCAGTGGGATGAAGAAGAATGGTCAAGACTTTTGTTTGCAAATGAGTCTCGATTCTCCCTTTACACTTCTGATGGAAGGCGAAGTGTTTACAGGTGACCTGGTGAGCGATACCTTCAAGCCTGCATCTCAGAAAGAGTCCAATACGGTGGAGGCAGTGTACATGTATGGGCTGGCATATCTTCAGAAGGTCGCACAGAGCTAGTAGCCATAGAAAATGGCACCCTCACTGGGCAAAGATATGCTCAAGAGATTCTCAATGAGTATGCAGGGCCGTATTTAGCAAATATGGGTGATGGATCGATGCTGATCCATGATAATGCCCGGCCACACACGGCTCATATCGTACAAGAGTATATTCAGGAGGTCGGTATCAGCGTGATGGCTTGGCCATCAAGAAGTCCTAATCTCAACCCGATTGAACACGCCTGGGATGCGCTTGGGAGGCTAGTCAGAAATCGCAGACCACCACCTACTCTCAGGGCACTAAAGCAGGCCCTGGTAGAAGAATGGGAGAATATTCCCCAACATCGGCTCCGAAACCTAGTGTTCAGTATGCCAAACAGGCTCGAAGCTGTAATCAGAGCTCGAGGAGGCAATACCAGTTATTAAAAATTAAATAACATGTAATACATTTTAGTTGAATTTTTTTATACTAAACTAAAAACGTCTATTTTCATTGTATTATCTTTTCTAAGTTAAAAATGTTACTAATGTATAATTTTAGTTTCCTTAGAATTAAAGCCTATAAAATTTGCAACAAAACGTTTTTAATCTTAAATCTCTACCTTCTATAGTTAAGAAAAAAAATTAATTTGAAAAGTGTGATACTTACTTTTGCAGGCCAGTGTACTTTACTGTTGACAATATAATGTTATTTCTGACTTCAACATCAAATAAGAGAATAAAAAGAATCTATACAAATAATCACACCGTAAATAGGCAATTTAAAAATATAATAAAAAAAATCCTTATCGTTGTAAAAAAATGTACCAATAAAAGTTTGTAATTTTTTTGTCTGTTTTCCCGTTTGTTTGTTTTGCTGTATATTAGTCCGACTGAATATACATAACGCAAAAACTACTGTTTAAGATACTATTTTAATTCAAATTTTGCGTGAATTTTAACATTTTCGATCATTGCATCTTAATAAACCAAATGTAGCGCAGAGGTTAGTATTCATGCCCAATGAACTTAAGATCGCAGGATATTTTTTGTCGCGTATTGTTAAATATGGATTTTTAATTCCGAGTCCTGCATGTTTAAAAATTATTTATGCATGTATTTTATCGTATAGTATCCATAAAATATATAGTTGTCTTGTGTCCATGGAGCAGGCTATACCTAGTTTTATAAAAAAAACGTCGACGTGGCAATATGTTGAATCGTTAATCGCCCGCGAAGTACCAATGTGTTTTCGGTTTTTGAATTCATATGTACATTTGTACACCCTAATGTTGTCAGAAAAGGCAAAATATTGGCAACAACTTAAAGTTTAAAAACTTTTTTTTATGAAAATAAATGAAGAGACGAGCAGGACGTTCAGCTGATGCTAATTGATGCGCCCTGCCCATTACAATTCAGTGCCGCTCAGAATTCTTGAAAAAAACCAAAGCGCTCGTCCCCTCAGACATAAGATGTCAAGTCTCATTTGCCCAGTAATTTCACTAGTTACGGCGCCCTTCAGAACGAAACACGATATTGCTTACAAATTACTGCTTCACGGCAGAAATAGGCACCGTTGTGGTACCCATAATCTAGCCGGCATCCTGTGCAAAGGAGCTTCCCACTGGTAATACAGACAAACATGTCCTTAAAACTTAATAACTGTCTCGCAATAAACGATTATTTAAAGGAACATTTCCGGAGCCTCCCCTAAGTGCAGAGCTTTCAACAAACTAATTGCTTAATGATTTGTTTGTTGTCGACAATGACTTGCTGACTAGCTTGGGGTTGATACTTGATTCTAATCTATCTTTCATGTAAACAATATCTGCATAAAATATGTTGTTGTAATTTAAATAATATGTAAATAAAGCACGTAGGGGTGATATATCGTGGTAGCATAATAATTATGAATGTTGTATATTAATATTATGTACATTTATGAAACTTTAATATACGTTCACAAAAATCGTCACCTTTTTGCTCTTAATAGTGATTTTCATTATTATAACACTAGAAATAAGGGATTGCTTGTAACTAATACTAGTAGGCTTCACAAGATACATAACAGCTTTTTTGGGTAAATGTCACTTTTATAATAAAGTCCCAGCCACTGTTCAGGCATTATCTATAAATTAATTTAAATGTTTTATTAAAATGGCTCTGTCGTAAATCCTACTACTCCACAGCTGAATATGTAAGTGATCGGACAGCCTTTGACTATATTATGATTATTTTATAGCTATGACAATGACAGTACAATATTGTATATTTTTTTTAAAAAGAGCGAAAAAAAAGCATGGTGAATTTCTTGCGCCGCTTCTTCTCTCTCAGAGCGCCATTTGTTTCCGAAGCGGTAGTAGTATCTAGGTATATTAGAAATTATATCAAAAAGAATTCTTAAGGAATAAATTTTGAGAAAATAAATGCCTTTTATGCCTTTATCGTTGTACCCCAATACAGTAAAAGAACGGTACTTAAACTTCATACTAGAACGCCTGATTCAATGCACGCACACATACACACGATTTACACGACCGCTAAGCAATCTTGGGAAGACAAAACTATTCAGTGCCTTACGCCGCCGAGACTGGCCGCAGTCCGAGTTAAATTATTTGCGCTGCGCCAACCCTAGCGCTCCGCCCCAACATAGGTATAAATTTCAAGGAGACCGCTGAGTTACACTACTGTTCAATTACTGTATTGTGGTGTTAGTAATCCAACCACGGGCGAACGAGGCGATCACTTGATCCACACTTGATCAACTTTGCATCCATTAAACAGGGGTTACAGTGTATATTTCAACTAGTAAATTTTCTAGCTGAGTTAGGAACGTGCAATTTTCTCTTACAAGTTGCAATATTCGTGAACATTAAATCATTAGCTCTGTCGGCACATCTCTTTTGAAAATGTTATTAAAATATCCTGAAAATATAGATTTTACAATGCTTTATTTACAAACATGTGAGGCAATATATAATTACAACACAATTATACAAAATGCATAAATAATAGTAGAGACTAACAGTATTGTGTAGTCCAAGTAATTTTTACAGAAATTATCTAAAATATGTGCTTTTCGTATATAAATCTATATTAATAATACTAATAATATTGACACACTTTTTACATAAGTTATCTTGCCCCAAATTAGGCATATATAGCCTATGTTATGGGTTGCAAGACAACGATATATATACATATATATGAATCGAAATAATATTTTTTTGGTATTTTACAAATTTCATTTGTACCAAAATTTTATGGATTATGCGGTACTCGAACACGCGGTCTTTCTGTCTGTTCGTATAAGGCATAATACGTAAATCCTTGTACGTTTGTTCACGCCATAACCCTAGTGCCAGAAGTGAATGAGATCACTTAAAAAATATTAAAAATATAAAATTCGTTTAATAATCTGCTGAGAGATTTATTATATTAAGAAATTCCAAATGGTATTTTTACATCGATTGGTATTCTTAGAGTATATATTGCGATAATAATTATGTTTTGCTGGACAAACGTTCCCATTACTGACTTGAAACGCTTTGTTAAGGTTTTATATTTAAATCTAAATAAAAAATCCTATTAAATTTAAATAAAAAATCCTAACGCTTAGATACAAATTAAATATATTAATAACTGTTATTTTAATTATAATACAGAGTTGTTTTAATGTTTTTCAGATGTACGCGCCACATTGTGAGCATACTGAGCTCCAGATAAATTCCAGGCTCTTAAGCTGGCGGGAAACACGAGTTGAGGAGGGCCGTATTTTTGTACAATTAGGCGGTCTGTTTCCTGCTCCAGTATCGGCCGCTTCGTCATCCCCGGCAAAACCCATCATAAAAGAAGATCGGAGGCACTTAATTGAGTTTATCACTGAAGCTTCTTCTCATTCCGGGGCCCCAGTTTCAACTCCAGGCAGGCGAATTATACATAATATATAGCGTTTGGGACTGTAGCACTGCAGTATCAAATTTCTCGTACAGTACACGTGCTTTTTTTGGAATAAGAGGACAAACGAGCGTACGTTTCACCTGGTGTTAAGTGATCACAACAGTCACCATTCATGCAACACCAGAGGAATCACAGGAGCGTTGCCGGTCTCTAAGGAGGGTGTACGTACTTTTTTTTGAAGGTACCTTTGTCGTAACGTCTCGGCAACACCGCACGAGGAAGCTCATTTCACAGCTTTGTAGTATGTGGAAGAAAGCTCCTTGAAAACCGCACTGTGGAGGACCGCCACACATCCAGATGGTGGGGATGATATCCTAACTTATGGCATGTCGTGCGAAGGTGAAATGCGGCAGCAGGAATCAGGCTTAGCAGCTCCTCGGAACACTCCCCGTTATAAATGCGATTGAAGACACACAATGAAGACGTCTCTACGCAACGCCGAGTGATCCAGCCGTTCACTGAGAACTGGGTCCCCGACAATTCGAGCTGCGCTTGCATCTTAACCGTTCCTTAAACTGAATTTTGCACACAAACGTTAATGCCGAGTGACATACGCGTACGCGCCAAATTCAAATCAACGTTCCTTTTAACGCCGAAGGCTCAGGGAATCCTTTAAAATTGTGAAGGGAAAAACTAAGGCCGAAACACCCGATTTTATTATGTTTTCTTCCGTGGAATTTATTTATTCATAAACATAGGAAGATAAACAAAGATATTAAATTGATTAATTACTTTTGTGACATTGAAAAATAGATATTGTAACATTAACAGTGTTTATTTATTTTCTTAACGAGCCTTCTCCGTCTGTAATTGCGTCTGTACCCTCAGGCTATCACATCGTTGCCAAGAACCAACATATTTGTATTTACAACATATCTCCTTAAGTTTATGTTAAACTTTCTCTGTTAATGAGATTGGTGCCCATTTGATGGTAGAGGATAACTCCTGCCCTTACATTAATGGTTGATAGCTAGCTAATCTTCCAGAATTTATAACTTAAACACAAAAACCAAAATAAAATCAAATATTAATAGAATTTTACTTGCAGCTACTATATCTATAGGTATTTATTTTAAGATCTTTCTAAAAACATGAAAACATTTTTAAAAAATTGTTATAATATCATTACTTTTTTCTATTTTTTTAGTCCCTATCAGTTCGACTAAAACCGCGTCAAAGACTGAATCAATCCCTGGACCATATACAAACCGCAGCATCTATTTAATGCGAGTATTGCAAACGTGTCTTGAAAGTAGGGTGTATCTTCCAAGGATGATTTTACATTTATTTATTTCGATCAAATAAATGTCAAAAGACAAACATTTAAACCATTACCACAACTTCGAAAAAGGAGAGCTTTAAGGAGGAAAAGTAACAAGATGTCTGTTATTGTACAAATTATTTTAATTACAATTTTTGTGAACAGTTTCAAGATATGCATTGGATAGTTAGGCTTCTCTAGAAAACCATATCATGACTCAAAGTCTAAACTTGAATTTATTAAATCAAGCAAGTTTTAATTATACTGATATTCAACAGAAAGCCCTTAACCTACTATTGTACATCAAAGGGAGGTTGTTACAACATCCAAAAGGGTTTCAGCTTGGATAGTCCTTACAACCTTCGGGGATGCATTAAGTCTGCATACAACGCCGCAGGTTGTATGTCTTTGAGGCACCGGGCAGTAGGCATACTTTGTATATGGTATGTAGAAAGTACTCTGTTGTCAAATTCACACATGTACGAAATAACTTTATAGTTAGTCTATGTTCGAGTATTTAATATCAAAATTTAACAATAATGTGAAAAAAATGGTGTTGTTAGTAGTAGTAGCTCTAAGTAAATAAAATAAATAAATAAAAATTAACTATAATTTAATGTCTATGCACATTATTTACAGATGCATGTTCCATTTTGGCTTGTATAGAATGATTTCATATCTTCTTGGAAATTAACGTAGGGTAGGGCGGGGCTAGTTGACCAATTTTCACTTGAGCGGCTATAGCTCTTCAACGATAACTCTTAATGGCTCATTCTGCATACTAATTAATTACCAATATATCCTTTAGCAAAAGTGTCTATAGTAATTATTTCTAGCTGGTTGAGTTGAGCTGTTTAAATACAGAATGTTATGTTATGTTAGAATAAAACATGTTTGCTCAACATACCCCATGGGTGAGGTAAGTTAAGCAAGAATATGGGGCAAATTAAGAACTCAGACACTCTAGACACGAAATCAAATTTGTTTGCTAAACGACAAAAATAAATTATTTGAATAATGAACTCATGTCACTGTTGCAATTGACACAAACAAAAGTAAGACCAGCACCAAGCACACATTTTGTATGAGCCCATTTTCGGCAAACTTGACATTGTATGCATGTTTCTCTACTGGTAAACTTCCAGCTACAATCTTATTTGGCTTCAGCACAGTGGATACTTCTGTCTCATCCACTTTCCAAATATTTGATACACTGAATCCATGTTTGTTGAGCTAGTAGCTCAACTAGCCCCACCCCGAAATTTTAAGGCAAAGATGAGATTATGAATAAACTGTTAGCATTATACGCAGAACCTTTATATATATCAAAAGTATAATAAATTTATCATAGTATAACACTATCTCGATTGAAAACGAATGAAATTTGACTATTACACATGAAATATTACTGTTTACAACTGTTGTACTCTTTGTTGTCAATGCGGTCATGTACTTTACTCGATCGACGTGTCGCCACTGGCGGTGGTGCGATAAGTTCTTCTCTGTCGACGCTTTCTTTTCGCTATTTGATGTTTCTGCGTGCGGTGTATAGTTTCCGAGATATTTCGATTGACAAACTTGCCCCTATGTTCAACTAGCCCCGCCCTTCCCTATCATGGATTGAAATCCGTACTGGATAAGTAGAATGTGGATATTTCGCATTTAAAGGATTTTGTCTCACTCCGACAGGAAGTATATTGGTATTAATTTTTTTTTTGCCCTGAAAAATTATATCTAATAAAGTAGCTCAACCCATGACCTAATAAACCTAAAAGGTATTATAATTGATCTAGATTCATTACACGCAATTCAGTCGTTAATAGAGTTGTATATTTTCTTGCTTATTACTTAAATATAACTTATAAATACTTAACAGAGAAACCATGCTTGTTTGACTTCTTTTACTGCATAATACGTCTATATGGCTGATGAGATCTCAGGCTATGATGAGATGTAGTTCAAGTGTGAAAATTATGTAGGACCACTAACAGAAAGACCAATAAAATGAATGTTGAAATGGATTCCTTCTAAGTTTTCTTGCACAGGAAGAATATAAGCATACATACGAGTTACCAGACCTTATTATATAAGGCTTTTTTCTTTTTTTTCGCAAGGTAAAGTAAAAGGGGAAGCCACACATATGTAATTATTTTATATTCGTACAAAAACTCTATTAATTTTAACGATCAAACAAATAACTGCGCACGTTTACACAAATTATGTAGCAACAAACGACGCGTTGCTGTAGTATAATTATAATATACATATTTAAATACATTCACAAAGTTGGCCATCCTTGGGAACACCACAATACAGTAATAGAAAAGTATTTTAACTTCATATTGGAGCACCCGAAGCACGCACACATACACACGGCTTACACGTCCTCTAAGAAATCTTGGGGAGACATAACTATTGAGTGCTACGCCGTACGCCGCCGAGACTGGTCGCTGTCGCAGGTATAAATTTCAAGGAGACCGCTGAGTTACCCTACTGTTCCATTCCTTGTATTGTGGTTGCACTTTTTTTTTTATGGAATAGGAGGACAAAAGAGCGTACGGGTCACCTGTTGTTAAGTGATCACCGCCGCCCACAATCTCTTGCAACACCAGAGGAATCACAGGAGCGTTGCCGGCCTTTAAGGAAGGTGTACGCGCTTTTTTTGAAGGTACCCATGTCGTATCATCCCTGAAACACCGCACAAGGAAGCTCATTCCACAGCTTTGTAGTACGTGGAAGAAAGCTCCTTGAAAACCGCACTGTGGAGGACCGCCACACATGCAGATGGTGAGGATGATATCCTAACTTGTGGCGTGTCGTGCGTGGAAATCACTGTATGCACTGTATATGGCTTACACTAACAAGAGAAATTACCTTACGAAACTTACCACAAATGGTGAAGGACTATTAAGTTTGTCAGAGTATATTCCGTGTGCTAATTTGTTGTATAAAAATAAATTTGTGTGAAACAAGGCCGTGAATATATTTATGTAGACTTACGATGTTGCATTTAAGGGAAGCGTTCTTTAGAATGTTATGCTTAATCTCTAGTCGATTCAAATATTTTTGCTAATGTTCTCCAAAAAACTAGGGCGTTTCGGATTTAACAGGTATCTTTAAATTTAATTTCAATTACAAACAACTCTTTAAAGAGCCATCATTTGAAGATGCAGGAGAGTATAGTCGGTGATGATCACCTTTAATTAAGTGCCTACTATTCCAATTCATAAGATACATAATAGCTTTAAGGGTTAATTTACACACTTTTATAAGTCCCAGTCACTGTTCAGGCATTGTCTATAAATAAATTTGACCTTTTTATAAAAAAAATGGCTCTGGCGTAAATCCTACTACTCCACAGCTGAATATTTAAGTGATGAGGCAGCCTGGGACTAGATTATGATTATTTTATAGCAATAGCAATAACAGTACAATATAACATGTTTTATTAAAACGAGCGCAAAAAAAGAATGCTGGGGGAGTTTCTTGCACCGCTTCTTCTTTCTAATAGCGCCATTTTGTTTCCCAAGCGGTAGTAGTATTTAGTATTTATTTATTTATTCATAAAGGCTTACCAACTAAATACAATTTATTAACTTATGCACTAAGAATTAAACAAATTTAAAAAAATAGATGTGATATTTTAAAATCTAAAATCTTTAAATTTTGGAGAGCAATATAAATTTGTTATTTAAAATTAAGAAAGTTTGAAAAGAAGATATCAGTGTTTTCATCTATTTTAAAAATACAATTATATAATTGTAACATTAGCTGTAGAGGAGAGTTTAAGCCATAATTACTTAGTATATTGGAAATGCATCAAAAAGAATTCTAAAAGAATCAATTTTGAGAAAATAAGTGTCTTATATGCCTTTTCTAATCATCCACATTTCCAAATAATTGCTTTTTAAATCAACAGTGTATCACTGTCATACGTATAAGATCTAAGTTTAAATTAAATGTTATTAAAAGAGAAAATGTGCAAGTTTGCACGTTCTATCTGATCGACGTTACACTGCAGAAGCTAAACTTGGCAGGTAATCTCTGCAAAGTTTTAATGCGAGCGGCAATAGAGCTTCGCATTGTAAATCTAAGTTTCCCTCGTAATTCATATTTAAAAGAGCAATTGTTGAGCTTCTTGCTAACTTTTCTCGACATAAAATGCGTCTCAAAGAATCTGTGAGCTGGAAAATAAAATGTATGACACAATTCAAAGTGTTTTTAATTTCGTGTCAGTCATTAATTAAATAATATTATGGAGACATATGAGGCTGATCCATTTTGCGATAGCCTCATAGCATTTAAACGTAAGATACTGCAACTATAGTTGATAGCAGGGGTGCTCAAACGGCCGATCGCGATCGACGGGTCGAACGTGAGTGCTTTTTGGGTCGATCTCGAGAAAAAATCCGATATAAAACTATTCACAGATTTTGTTTTAGGTAACTAAAATCAGTAATTAAGTACCAAATAAAATATGAAAACAAAATTTTATGAACAATGCGGGACTCGAGCCCCCGAACCGTTTTCAAATTTTATTTGTGTATTAATCCTAATATTCGGGTTATCACATTAAAAACATAATAAATTAATTACGTAACATCTTATAAAAAGTATGCTCAGGACAGGCAGTGTCATGCAGATTCAACATCCAAAATCACTCTTTAGTTAAGTTTAGAACTTTAGAACCAATAAACTCGCAATTTTGAATAATAATGACTTTTTTCATTGACTTTATCAAACAGATCTACACTTACCTTGACTAAAAAAATGGATATTATTGTGTGCAAAACTAATATCTATGTCATCGTGACACTCTACCTAGACGACAATCCTTCATCACACATAACACGATTTTGAGGTAAATCGCCAGCAGCTCATGCTTGAGCACCCCTGGTTTATAGTATTGATTCTTTAATTATTATCATTTTTTTATATACTATATAAGTCTTTGTGTTAAATATAAGTGCCAAATGGAAATGATTCTCATTTATGTTGTACCTGTAATCGACTCATTCACTGGAACCATTTTTGTCCAATATTTAAGTTTATGAGTGTATTGTGATTGTGTTGTTGCAGCACCTTTAAATAAATAAATAAATATTGTTTTTTTAACTTTGATTTTCTCATGTCTCATGTGTAAATGCACCTGTCTACACGACACACTGACCTCTACTATATACCACTGGACTGGTGGCTGTCAATATGCTTTTGTGCCCGTTTGATATTCGCCATTTTGGCTCTCTGGTATATAGTGTATTATCTATGATTTTGGCTCTGTTGGCTATGTAGCGAGAGTCTGCGGTACTCAAACTAGTGATGGCAACCTCAGGAAACAACGATAGATGGTGGAAAACTATTTACAAAAAAAAATTGTGTACTTTATTAAATTAATTCTTGATGTTTAAATAACAGAGAAACCGAACGACATTAATTCAAAATGCAAAAATACTTCAGAGTATTGTACGTTCCTTCGCAGCCATTTGTATTATACGTCAATATTAGTTCTCTGGACGCTCGCTAATGGCGCTTCAAATAGGCACAAAAAATTTGCTTTCAAACATATGGAACTGCCTGTCCTGTGGTATTTATACAGGCCAGTGACACGACACCTATAATTATATTTGTCAATGTTCATTTTATATTCAAAATACTAAGGACTTAATGCGTGGCGGACTAATTACGACTTCTCAATCAAATTGATTTGCTTTCCTTTTCTATCTTGCTGTATCTCTGTTATAGATGTTCTTCTCTCTAGCAGGCTTTGTTTGTCTATACGCTAGTTTATTGTAAGTCTATGCCTATAACGAATTCAGTGACAAGGCAAAATATCTTTGACACAGATTAAGGATTCTCCGCTGCGCTCCAACTAGATATCTCAGGCGTAGTCGCGGCAACTAATACTACGCCCAAGTGGGCGTACTCAAGTCAGTCTCGAGCAATGTGTGACGTTCACGTGCCACATGTTCTGTTAAACTTTGCTAATAATTGAAAGTAAAAATAATAGTAAAAGAAATAAGAAAGACACTGGGATCACATAGAATCAGTAAGTTTTTTGTATTTAATTAATTTCAATGTAAAATAACACGAAGCGTATGTTACAAAATTTTAAAGATGCCATTGTGTATCAAGATGTCACGCACACAAGCATCTTTAGAAATAGCTAATACAAACTACAAAATAAAGCTGGCGTAATAAAAAAGCTATTGTTCTTAGGTAGTGCGGTATATAGCACAGCGGAGACCAATCCTTAATCTGATCTTTGACATGATATTTCGCATTGGAGATAAAACATTTCAGAGTACTAACTAAACTAATATAAAGTTCTTCAAGCGAGGAGTAAGCTCTGTCTGTTTGGTTACATAACTTGCCGCTGTGTGGATAACTTCAATTTGGGGTAAATTGTTCTCATTTTCTCCTGTTCTTGTAGTTATTGAAATAATTTCACAACAGAACTGTCAAACTGTGCGTCAAAATCTCATAGAATTATTCAAACAGAAATAAAATTAAAATAAAAAAATATGAGGTCATTCACCGAAATAAAAACTATCTCATCTCTCAGGTTGGATCAGATTGTACACAGTGTGTTAAATTTTATTAAAATCGGTTGAACAGTTTAGGAGTTCATCGCAGAAAAACAACGTGACACGAAATTTGTAGATATAAAGATAGAACGATATTATTTTGTTTGGTTGTTGAACGCGTTACTTAAAATTTGTTTCTGCATATTGGACTAAATTATTCAAATTAAAATCATTTTATTCATCTAGTTTATGGAAATGACACTTATGAACTTCAAAAGCTTTTTTTTACCATTTACCACCCCTTTGGAAAAGGTTGAACTGTAATGAGAAAAAGTGGCAAGAAACTCATTGTCACTCTTTTAAACCAACATTTAAAGCTTCATTCTTTTACAAATCATTTAAGTACACTTTATAACGTAAAGTGTGGTAGTTAATAAGTAAAAACACAAGAGTTATTTAGTACAGTACATTCATCAATCAACCACACATGCTGTGAACAAATAACGTTATTTGGCGAGCATATTATTAGCTATTATAAAAAAAGATATAAAACTATAAATATATATAAAAAATTTAAATTTGAAAACATGAAGCAGAGTTTCCTATAGTAGGAACATTAAGCCATCACAAATAGCGCCTACACAACCATGACGCATTGACCAGCCATCGCCTCCCCAGACTATATTGGCGACACTTTATGCCAGCCACCTTGAGCGATTTTCGATATGAGTTCATTTCACGGCCCCTGATCATATATTTTGGAGCAAAATTCTTGCATGGAAAACGTAACATTTTAAGAGGCTCAAACAATTTTTATGCTTAGAATCCTTGTTATTGATTACTAATCTGAATAAATGTACCTTCACAGAAAGAGTACAAGCTATAAAAATAAGTATTCTTACATAATTCTGAGTATCATACTTAACAAATGCATCATACCGCAAAAATACTTGTTTACCTGTAAAGAAAAATGGTTGTTCGAAATAGCTCTGGAGTGTTATCTATAACCAACAGCAAGCATTGGCAACCTACAAATAAGACTTAAGGCAATGTACTACAGGATTAAGTAGAGTTTATAGTTCCAAATGTTATATTTTCACCACAAAACTTGTGTACAAACATTGTCGTAAAACGTTTTGTTTACGTGTTTTCTGCTTACCCTTCTCCTTAAGAAATAAAATGACCACGACACCGCCACAAATAATAGCATTTATTCTCATTGTATAAGATAGAAATAAACACGTGAAAAAGTATAAGATGTATAGCGTTTTCCTCCTATTTACTTCTCTCACTTTGTTTTAAATAATATTGATTTGCAGCGTAAAAGCGTTCTCGAATGATTATATTATCTATGAAAATATTAATCCTTAGTATATTTCAAAAAATCTTCGATACTCATCTATACTTAGATGTAACCACGAGGTTTATCTACACCAATCATCCTCTATTAAAGATTGTAAAGATTGTTAGCTTATTGCCAACATTAAAACACCCAGTGTCCTAAAATCCGAAATTCGTCGAAATTCAGTACAACATTACATCATCCGTTTTCATTACAAGACTCCTTTGGATTATATTATTATGGTTACTAGGACTGGCTTTTTTAGTGTTAGCAGTAAGCTAACTGTTTCAGAATCTTTTATACAGGATTCATATTATGGGTGTAGATAAAGTCTTGTATGCAACTGTTGATAAGTAGGTATTAAAACAATTTGAATACCCTTTTTTACACAACAGTTGCATATATAACTAAAATCTAATGGTGCATCTCTATACTTGGTGAGAAATAAATCCATTAAAACTTAAAATAACAATTTCAAGATTTTATACTTTTATCTTTCCCTCGTTCGCTGACGAAGGCAAAAAACTAACTCTGCGAACAACAAAGTTATGTATTAATAAACTCAGCTTGGCTTCAAAGCAAGCCTAGTTAGTTCCTATGTTAATTAAAATGAATTTATAACGCAACGCCGACAGTTACAAACCGAAGCTTAATTAATATTTGAGTTATACGCGGCAGCGGAAATATTATTATACATTTAAAATAGGTACAAGTCTAGTTAAAAAAAATTCAAATTTTCAAAATCAATCTGATTTATATCAGACTTGATTCTAACTTTTGAAAACTTCATTTTCTTTTTTGTAGCCCACTTGGCAGAAGGCAAACTTCCAACGGATAAAAAAGGAGAGTCTCATATTGATGTTTTTGTGATTTTAAACTCATATCTTTGCCGTTTATTAATCGATTTAAAAAATATATTGTTTTTTATCTCATTCTTGTTGATTTTTGGTACAAATACTAATAAATTTATAAAGTACTCACAACGCGACGTTTGGTTAGTGTAAAAATGAAGAAAACGTCAATTAGGCGAGTTTAATCAAATTAAACAGTAGACATAACATCACTTTAGACCGAGCCCTCCAAAAAAATTTTTTTCTTTTTGTCGGATTTTTTTTTAAGCGAAATTGTTTATCCCAGCTGCGTGTCCATATCAAACCGAATACGATTTTCATACTTTAGCCTTTCGACGCATATTAGCATTATATATAAAAGGCGAAAAGCCTATGACTTAAAGCTATTCTATGATAATATAATGTTTGTGCTGCTGTGTTGTATGCAATGAAGCATACATGCGAAAATCATGCAAATATCTTAAATGTTTAAGACTAGAATGATACAATTATTCAATTAGCTATGTTTTGCACTAAACTAACCTTTCTGTCTCTCTCTCTCTCTCTCTCTCTCTCTCTCTCTCTCTCTCTCTCTCTCTCTCATAGAAAGCAAGCCAGTTATTTTCGTTTCGTCTTTCTATTTCGCATTGAACTATAATCCAGCATAATCAACAACAAAATATAATACTACCATCGATACAGTTTTTCAAAACATTTAAATAAAATAGTTTGTTGTTATGATACATATGTTTCCTACTTCAGTTACCACAAGCCAATTATTAGTAAAATTGAGCCTCCTGATTAAATTTATATTAATAAATTTGTTAATAATAAAAAAATATTATTAAAAAATTAAAATAAATTACAATTCCTTCACTAATTAATCGAAAGGAACTTCGTTCCATCCGAGTGTCCCTTACTTGACACCTCTCAAGTTTTTTTTATATATTAGCAAATTTTATGTTAACAAATAATATAGAAAAAAAAGTGGAAAACATCTCAAAAACTACATAAAAAACTCTAATTAGAGAGCTTGGTACCATTTATAGTCATTCGCTATTTATCATTGACATGTCCTTGCCCTCTACACATAAATCGGCCATATTTATTTCTAGTATCCATAAACTAAACGCTCAATGTCGGTAAAACAGTATAATATGAAACTCATCTACAATACAAAATCGTAAATATTTTATGTAGACTAAAAGCATTTACATAAGCGAGCATTAGTGCTCTGAAATACCATTTTGCTGAAAATTTATAGCAATTTTTTGTATCTCTTATAAAATTGTTGAGTTTTAATATGTTTATAGTTTTCTTTTATATACGCACTTAGATAGTTAAAATATTTGTTGTTTTTAGTGTTCTCGATTTACTTCACTTCACTTACTTCGTGTGCAACAGTTCAGTAATGTTTTATTTTTTATATGTTATATTTCCCGGGGCAGGGTTATCATGCTCGCTTAAATGGCACTGCTCGTGGCGGCGTCGTGGGGCAGGTCGTTTCCTTCCCGACCTTCCCTAAGATACGTGCGAGGAAAGCGATGGCTGTGCGTCATGTTCTTGAACGGGCGCTGCTTGTGGTGCCTGGTAGGTCTTGTCTAACTAAATTAAATAAACAATCAATGTAATTTGTCAGAAATATGGGATTTTTATTGTTATCTAGAATTATCTATCGAATTTGCTCGCATAAATCTTTACATATTTACAGTGTGTGCGAATCGATACCAGCCTAGCGAAACTCTCTAAGAAAAAAGCGATTCACTCGATTGTATGAAACGTGCAGTCATTGATAGATTGACAGTTGATGATATAATCATGTAAAAAAAACGGAGGTAGCCGAAATCCACTACGTTTTAAGCAACTGTTCGCTTTCAAACTTAGCCGGATTAAATTTCGTGGCCAATCGCCATACTGCAATTACTACTATTTCACAACTTATGTCAAATGACTGCACATTTCACCCTAAACTAAATTTCAATTTATATCTACATAGGCAGTCTCGTCTCTTATTACGTAGTATTTACATTCTCTCTCTCGTTACTCCTCTGAACTATTTGTCATTGATCACATCTTTTTCTTTTTCTAACATACGAAAGTCAAAACGTTTGAGTAAGGTTGGTGCATCACTGGTTTATTGAACATAATAAACAAACAAATTTAAAAATATATTTAAACATTATAAAATGTACTCATTTGTCAACGTAATCAGCCGAACAAAACTCTCTTTTAAAAAAGCGATTCACACGATTCTATGAAGGGGGAGTCCAAAGAGAATTTAACCACTACGGAAGGTTATTGACAGATTGACAGATGACGGCTATAATCTTGTAAAAAAGGAGAGCCACTACGTTTAAAGCAACTGTTCGCTTTAAAACTTAGCCGGATTATACTTCCACGCCAATCGCGAAATAATTTTGATTAAATTTTCAAATTCATGTCAAATGTTAATAGAACTGTCATTGGCAAATTCTTAATACAAAAAAATGTAAGCTTATTGTCTTTCTCTATACATTAAACGTGCTAAAATAAGTTTTCACTTCAAAATTTTGTCAAGAGCAGATTAGTTTGGACTGTGCCAAATAGAGTTTGTCCAGTGTAATATTAATTTATCTTCTCACGATATTCACAGAGTTTACAGGCACTACACGTCTCAAACTTTTACCAGACGCAATAAAATCAATAATAATTACTATTCGCTGTCACTTGACGACCGTAAAGTCGTAGGCATCCGTTATTAAATCCAAATAAAAACATTCCGAAATAAAGGTTAACGAGCGCGCCGAGTCTAAATCATTTCAACCAATTAACACTCGACACGTACCAACAAATCATTCGGATACAAATTAAGTTATAAACGTACATAGCTAGGCATAGAATGATGTCTTTAAAGCGCTTTGGAAATGAGAGATTGAAAAAAATTTATGTTTTTTACTTAGATATTTATACGTCTAGATAGATTATGAACAACCTCTATATTCAGCAACGAATATATTAATTTATTTATTTTATTTATTTGGAAAACCAACAGCTTTTTAAAACTTAAATGGTACTTAAGATAATTACAGAGAGCCAATTATAGGTTTCCACAATTAGTGCTAGAGTAGAAAATTGAACTGATAATGTGATCATATGCAATTCGAAAATTACAATTTACATTATCATTAAAGTTAAAGTTAATGTAATAACTTAAGAAGATGTAGGGTTATTAGTAAAGTATTTGTTGGCTCAAGTAATATATGACCATCATGGAACATACTTATTTTAACCTAACCCCACAGGAATCACAGCGTTGCCGAACTTTGGTAACGAAACAGTGGTACGTGCCGGGCGTCTTTCTAACAGCGGATTAAGATCGGTACTAGAAGACGGCCAGTCCTCAGCTCTGATGAAGTCCGAAAGGTTCGTTTCCAACAAAGACTGCGTAGACCGAGCTTTATGACCCGGCGCCGAGTCTTGCTCCTTGGTTATTGAACATGTTGTTGTTAAGGAGCTTCACTACCTTCTCAAGAATGGTGTCTTGATACACTTGTGTCGATGTTTTAATACCTTTTTCCAAAAGTATGGCTCAGTAACTCCTTCATAGCTAATACCCCAATAAACCATTACTGCAGTCGGAGAGTGCCCACGTTGCACTATGTCAACTAATTGGGAAGCTTCATTAGAGCTTTGAGGAAAATTAATAAACAATCATATAAAAGTGACAGATTCCAAATTCAAATGTAATATTTTCTTTATTTTTAATTGTAGCAGTATTTATGGCTAGACTAAATATACTAAATTATTGTATTGTTTATATATATATTATATGTATTGTTTGTGAGAAGATACATTACTATCGTATATAGTGATTTTTTACGGAAAAGGAGGACATAACAGGGTACGGAATGTTGTCGAGAATATTTTAAATTTTTTAATAATATCCATGAACTATTCACGATTGCATTAAAAAAAAATCTATTCAAGAAACAAAGTATCATTTATGCTCTTTATATACTCATACTTTGCTCTTCGTGAAATTGACGGCGATGGCAAACAATTACATAATAATAACAGTAACATAAACCAGCTCACCCAGATGATAGCCGCCTTTTCTTTAAAAGGAAATAAAAAAGGCACTCTATTGTTTACAATTTCGAATTCCAAAGTGGATGTAAATACTACGTAATAAGAGGCGGCACTGCCTCAGTAAAAATTTAAATTTTGTTTAGTGTGAAACGTGCACTAATTTGTAAGTTTGAAATAGTATTAATTACAGTATCGCGATTGGATACGAAGTATAATCCGACTAGGTTTGAAAGCGAACTGTTGCTTAAGACGTAGTAGATTTCGGCTATCTCTGTTTTTGACAATATTATTGCAGTCATCAATCGAGTGAATCGCTTTTTCCTTAGAGATTTTCGCTAGGCTGTCGAATAATTTTGCAGAGAACTCTGAATAATATAACATTTCAAATAATCAATCCCAAATCCAGATAGAACAACACAAACTTATAATGAAGCTAAACTTATATTATGTTGAGTAGGTACGTGACTTGTTTTTCGCTTCACGTATTCTGGTAAAGTATAAACCAAATTTTATATAAATATAATTCAATTGTAATACAAGACCACAACTTTAATTATGACGTATATGCAGTTAAATAAATATTGTATTTTATTTATTTTTTTATTTGTATGTAACGGAATTTATGAACATGATTTTGAATATTCGACTTTCTTGGAATGCCGGTCCCGTCCATCCTGGATGATTAATTATCCTAACAACGCGCAACACAGGACTATAAAATATTCCCTATAACGTGTTCTCCTATAACGCGGAACGACTGTTTCTCTTTATGCTTATGGGCATAACGTGTAGTTTGAAAATAATCAACGAAAAAAGCACAAGTTAAAATAAATAATAGTTTTCAAAGATGGGTAGTTATTTTTATAGTGATATAAAGTACAATAAAATACTGACCTAATTCAGTATAAAAAAATCAATTGTTTTTTTTTCTCTTATCTATTTACGTACAATATCATAAGTTGTATTTTTTTCAATAAAGTTGTTTATTGTTTAAGAAAATGGCGGACTAACCCACATTTAGTAACTTATTTCCCATAAGCCAAAATGAGGTTTCTCTTATAATCTATTAAATTGAAAATTTATATAAATATTTTTCTTTTATAATAAATTGTTATTGGCCACGACATATTAAAGAAATAATATTTACATCTAAATCTGATTTCTAAGCTTTGTTAGTTCAAATTTAGCTGGAATATAACGGTTAAATTCTAATGTCCAAAAATAAACATATTTTGCCTGCTATTGGTAAGTGAACACCTCCACAAGCTCACTAGGAATAACAGAAGAATTACTTGACATGGTCCACTTTTGAAGAAGTATGATGGGTATCGGAATTACATGTTATATCGATGGAGGAATATTAGCGGAAGTGTAAAAAGGCGGAATACTGAACATATGTTGACATATCACGAAAAGAGGTTGGGCATGTCGCCAACTACTAACGACAGCCCACTGACCCTAATTATGACAAATTGTCAAACATTTAGGGAAATGGCTTACCTCTTAACTCTACGTAAAGCAAAGCAAATGCAAATTTATCATTATAATCTATTGACGAGGAAATCGACACATGCCTTTACGTAGCAACCACTGTAAGTGTACCATAGATATGGAAAATACTAGCGTTCAGATGACCCGATAGTCCGATGATGCGTGAATAATATATATTTGTCAACTAGCTGACAAAGCAAACGTTGTTTTGCCATATAAATTATTTTTAGAGTAAGACCGTTGGACATGAAAATAAAAGAATTTTGAAAAACAAACGTAGCCTAAGTAACTCGTTATTACATCAGCTAACTGCCAATAAAAGTCCCGTCAAAATTTGTCCAGCCATTTTAAAGATTAGCCGGAACAAACAGACAGATAGACAAAAATTGTGAAAAATGTTATTTTGGTGTAAGTACCGTATATATATTCATATACATGTAGTAAAAACGGTTATTTCAACAGACACTCCAATTTTATTTATATGTTTAGATGTATGCGTTAGTGCTAGTGGTTTAAATATGTTCAAAATATGACCGCTTACGACATGTCAATCAAAATCGCTTACAGAAACGATAGATTCGTTTTCCTTTTCAATTGCGTAGAGAGTAGAGACGTCGCTTCATTGTGTGTCTTCTACCGCATTTATCACGTTGAGTGTCCAGAAGAGCTGTTTAACCTGATTCCTGCCGCCGAATTCCACCTTCGCACGACACGCCACAAGTTAGGATATAATCCCCACCATCTGGATGTGTGGCGGTCCTCCACAGTTTCAAGGAGCTTTCTTCCTCGTACAAATGACTGGAATGAGCTTCCTTGTGCGGTGTTTCCGGGACGATACGACATGGGTACCTTCAAAAAAAGCACGTACACCTTCCTTAAAGGCCGGCAACGCTCTTGTGATTCCTCTGGTGTTGCAAGAGAATGTGGGCGGCGGTGATCACTTAACACCAGGTGACCCGTACGCTCGTTTGTCCTCCTATTCCATAAAAAAAATGTTATTTCATATATTATTATTGAAGTAAAACTTCTAAAGAATCGTTGTGATTTGAAACTCAATGAAACGAAAAATCGAGACGATAGAGACACAAACACGTAAATGTATAGGTTTCAGCCGGTGAGAGAGCTAGATAGGAAGCAGTCATACTCTGTTGTAACATAGGAGCATCACAAAAGAGGTTCCAACCTCTTAAAGCATCTTATAAACATTTGAATTTGACGTACTAACATGGGGAGAGCCAAAGGTTCTACCTATTCAGCTTAGATAATTTATACGTCTAGATAAAGCCACTTGTCAAAAACAGGCCAGGTTTACTACTGAAGTGTGCGTGACAAGCTACATTTTCCACTCGCGATTAGTATATTATATCGTGTTAGTGTGCGTGCATTGCTCAAAAAAGAGGTTACCTATAAACCTAAATTTTTTTCGACGTTTTTACAGCTGTGACAGTCTATGTAGACGTATAAATCATCTAAGGTATTAGGTATAAGGTATAGGTAGTACCAATCGACGCTGCCAAAAATATATAGCCAGTAGATTCACAATTTCTCTTACATTCGTTTAATTTTGATTCATTTACGAGAAAGGACATAAATAGAACTGCGTTGGACTCCAATACGAGGGCGACTCTGAAAGTACATTATCTTCTATTATAATAATGCAAACTGCGTAAAAAGCCACGTGGTCGCAGGAACAAAAGTCCCCTTGCCCTATTTGTTTCCACACCGGACTAAGCTTTATTGCGCACATGCAGCCGATATTGGAATCGTTCGATTCAACAGGCTTATAGACGGTATTCACATTAATATGATTTTTTTTTATTATAGTCATGAATATTGTGCAAATAATTATGGTATTCTGGGTGAAATAATTCTTATTATAATCTGATGATTTAACTATATTTACAATACTATGATTACATTAAAGTAAAGCTATCATTACGGGGAAATGTAGCAAGAATACTGGCAGCATTTCCGCGTTGGATAGCAAGGCTGATCCTTTGACCGAAATAGCTGCCAGCGCTTGGGTTTCCAGTAGCCTTATTGAGGCGCGAAGATAGTACTTTGTACATTCTCCACGCCTCTGGGCCCCACGGGCCAAGTAGAAATATAATAGCTTTAAGGGTATATGCATATAATAAAAACCACTGTTGAGGCATTAACTCTAAATAAATTTAAATGTTTTATTAAAAAATGGCTCAGTCGTAAATCCAACTACTCCACAGCTGAATATCTAAGTGATCCGACAGCCTGGGACTAGATTATGATTATTTAATAGCAATAGCAATGATAGTACAATATTGTATATTTCATTAATAAGAGCGCAAATAAAGGATACTGGGAGAGTTTCTTGCGCCGCTTCTTCTCTCTCGGGAGGCCATTTGTTTCCGAAGCGGTAGTAGTGTCTAGTGTATTAGAAATGACATCAAAAAGAATTCTAAAGGAATTAATTTTGAGAATATAAATAAATGCCCTTTATACCTTCTTATGCCTTTAAGTGTCTCGACCGACATATTTGAGACACTTGCTGTCTTTGGCAGTCGAAGCAGCAGCCCCAGCACCAACTGACGTAACTTGGACATTTATAATTATAATGTTTCTTTTTAATATCTCAATATTAGCATTCGTTAGAATTAGCTTATTTCTGTAGGAGGAAATTATGAGAACGAACCCCTGATTTTTGTATTTCTAAATAACGATTTTTAGTCGGAGCTGCAGTTGTCCTTACCACACTTATGTCTGTATCGCTCGCGTTAGCGCGACGGTATGTTGTTTTAGAATTCGAATTTTTCGAAATTTGAAAAAGGTCACAGGTACCGTTTCCTGTTCAGAGGTAAATTCTTAACTTAATCAGTAGGAAGCTCCTTTACACAGGATGCCAGCTAGATTATGGGTACCACAACGGCGCCTTTTCTACCGTGAAGCAGTAATGTGTAAGTATTATTGTGTTTCGGTCTGAAGGGAGCCGTAGCTAGAAATTACTGGACAAACGAGACTTAACCTCTTATGTCTCAAGGTGACGAGCGCAATTGTAGTGCCGATCAGAATTTTTGGGATTTTCAGAGAGAGCATCCTGAGCGGCACTAATAGGCAGGGCGTTTCAATTACCATTAGCTGAACATCCTCCTCGTCTCGTTCCTTATTGCCATAAAAAAACTTTAAAGAGACCGTAGTATTTCACTTTAGTCCTTTAACCCCTATTTATTGCTTATCAATTAAATAAGGAATTAGGTCAGATGCTCTTCATCCATTATAGTTCCGGTCACCTAGTTAGTAGGAAGTAGCAGATAGCGAACGGAAAGCTGATTAGCAGACATAATCTTCTGCCACCGTTCACTAATTGCATTATAAAACAATAAAGGTTGTATTACTTTGTGCTTGTATCGTGTTACACATTACTGCTTCAGTACCTACACATCCCTACTTAATATTATATTAAATGTGAATGTACGTTTGTTTGTTACGCTTTTACGCCAGGAGCCGATTTTGATGAATTCTGTTACAGCGAAAAAATATTTTATCCCAGAAAAATCCATGGTTCCCGCGGGATTTGTGTAAATATGAAATTCACGTCGATGAGCTATATCTTCCTCAAAATAAGATTCATATAATATGTTGGGAACGGCAGCGATAACGGGATCTGAAACTGGAATAGGACATGAGATAATCTTCAATTCTAAACTTGCTTATTATTTTTAAAAATCCTTTATCTACGCGGAAGAAGTCGCGGGCATCAGCTAGTACAAGATATAAAATAACTAAATCCTAAAAGTGGGAGTCTCAATTGGACATACCTCTGCATATTTTTGCAAAGAAAATTTCCAAAATAAAAAAATGATGTCATGCTGATGGATGATGGATTTGATTTTTTTTTTATAAAAATGTAATGCAGTCCACTTATCAATCATAACAATCTAATTATCTTTATTAAGAGTCCCTGAAATTATAAAAAACCAATAAAAATTAAAAAAACCTATGATTCAAATTTCAGATTGCAATACATGCCAATATCACATAATATTATCTAACTTTAGACATAGCAAAGGTAAATGTGGAGCGATCAACATCAAGTTATTTCATGAAATAAGTTTTCGAAGTACATTATAAAAAAATAAAAGTAAAATAAAAGCCTCTTTGAGTGCCTTGAAATTTTCTCATATCAGAGAATTGAGAAATACTCTTTTCCGATAAGGTTGCAGAGTCAGACTTTTAGTGATTTATAAACGCAAATTGTCATTGAAGTATTTTAAGATATACCAATAAATCAGAAAGATCGGGAACGTTTCGTGCGAAACTTGTTTTTTACTCTGAAAAGTCGTTTTTTGTATTAGTAATGTTTTAATTGCCCTAAATCTTCAAGTTTCTCGACGGGCGACAGACCCCGTCTGCGCCACTCTACGCCCTCTATCGTCCTCGGAAACTTGATTATCTATCAATATCAGTTCATTCGTTTCGGAGATTACGCGTAGTATGGTTGCTTAAACAATTGCTTGGTAATATAAATTTCCTGTTAACATTCAAATGCATTTAGTAGAAATCTGTTTTAAGTTGGTGTATACCTACCACCAAATATGACAAACAGATTCTTCAATTCTATTCATAAATATTTAGAGGATTTCGATTGATATCACCATATTAGTAACTTACATATTGACACACTTTTTACACAAATTATCTTGCCCCAAGTTAAGCATATATAGCCTGTGTTATGGGTTACAAGACAATGATATATTTAATACAGTATACTTACTTAAACATACATATATTCATATAAACATACATAAATACATTTAAACATCCATGACTCGGAAACAAACATCTATATTCATCATATACATGCTTGCAGCTACCGGTATTCGAACCCGGGACCTCTAGCTTAGTAGGTAGGATCGCTAACCACTCGGCTATACAGGTTGTCAATATCCCCTTACCTACTACCTACCCTTACATATAAGGATCTAGTCGTAATTGTAATACATCGGCTTCTTCTTTTCTTTAGGTGCCTCTCCATTATTGACTTATTTCTACATCCAGCGCATTGCTTGCTTGCTTCTATTTCACCCAGCAGAAGCGTACATTCGTCTCTCTTCTTCTTCACAGTCGTTCCCTCATTGCTTAGGATCGTGACTCCGCTTAAGTTCGTCTACAGCTTTCCTCCATCTGTTTCGGTCTGTCGCATGGTGGAGTGCGATGCTGATGGGTTGGTTAGTACTTACGCTCGTATATTTGGTCAGACCAGCGTCGTGGGCTCCGGCCTCTTGGTCTCTTCCCCTCAATTTTCCCGGTACATAAAGCATGTATTTTTATGACATGACATCCCAATTTTGACTAATTTTGATTTTATAATGTGTGCGTTTGCTAGTTGTTTAACAAAGAGCTTATGTCAAGCGTGGTTGTTTGTTTACGACTTCTAATTCATAATCGGTTACAGTAACATTAGATTCGCTTACCTTTTCTATCTTGCTGTATCTCATTTAGGGATGTTCTTCTCCCTCACACACATTGTTTGTCTATACCCTAATGTATTGTAAGTCTGTGATTTTAATAGTACGGTTCCTTAATTGCAATTGCGTGCAACTTGGCCGGTTTCACCAACAAACACATGTCCTTCCAAAAGTTTACGAACTTCGTACCTCGTATTTTCAAAGATTATCATTGGTCTGCCAATGTACAGGATTCCAGGAAAACATAAGTGACAGTAGGGTGTCGACCGATTGGATCATTTATACGTCTAGAATCTAGATAGACTGCAACAGCTGCGAAAACGTCGAAAAATTGAGGTTCACAGTTAACCTCTATTTTGAGCAATGCACGCACACTAAAACAATAATAATGAGAAACATAGGAATCGCGAGTGTAAGACGAAGCTTGTCACGAAAACTAAAGTAACCTGGCCTGTTTTCATCGGTTGTCTAGCAGTAAGAGACTCTATCTAGATGTATAAATTATGTAAAGGTAACGCCATTTGTTGCCTCTCGGAGGCGGTATTTACTGCAGATAGTTTTATGCAAAATTTACTGACAGTGTGTGATACAATTACACGCGTTTTAATCCTTCAAAAAGTGTCTTATTTAAATGTGTAACACTCGCGTTAAACAAAGAAAATACTTTCTCTGAACTGTACAAACGTAGGTCAAGATCTCAAATATCTTCAACACTAACAACACAACTATCAAAAAGCCACAAAAGTAATAATGGCACACCGCCAGCAATATAAAGCGCGGCAAGGCTACACAAACAGATGCGGAATTATAACGGTTTTTCTTCAAAATCACAAACGTAAAATAAAGAAAACATCGCGGCTTTATAATTATTGCGTTTGTAATGCTATTGGGGCTATTTATAGCTTGTCGGTCGTTATGAAATATTTTTGCTTGAGGTATGTGTCTTGTATTGAAACAAAAGATTCAAAATACAGAAACCACATATAAGTACTGCAGGGCTCTTAAAGGAAGTACCGCTTCTTGATGCAACCATGGACAGAACACTGTGTCACCATGTATTCGATCGAAGTTACGATATTCGCCTTAATGCGCAAGCAAACGACATGTGTGTTAACTAAGAAGTCAGGATATAATACAATCGTATCCAAAACTACATACGCTGCCGGAGCAGTTGTCTTCTCGAATGACTTAAATATCAAAATATCAACCACTCTAGACAACTTAAACAGAATATATCAGGCAGAATGTTTTGGTATTACTAGAGCGGCACAGAGTGTAGCAGCCAATGATGTCAGAGACCTTAAATTAATCTCAGAAATACAGCCGTACTTCACGCGCTACAAAACAACACCATAACGTCCGTCCTAATTCTGGAATGTCATAACACACTTCAATCTATTGCAAACTCAAACAAAGTAACACTGCAATGGATCAAAGGACGCAGCAACTCAATGGACAATGATGCTGCAAACGAACTAGCCAATTAGGATCAGAGGCTGTAGTATATGGACCGGAACTACTGCTACCCATACCTCAAGCTCAAATCAAAAAGTGACTACGCGGAGAAACCAAAGAAATCCATCGAACACAATGTAGAAACAGTGAATGACGCAGGCAAAGAAAGAATGCAGTTCCGGCATCACAAAAGAGGTTTTCCCGCACCCTGATCAGACTATACAGAAATATAATACGCAAAATTGTAGGTATTACCACTGGCCGCTTTCCCTTAAGCAAGCATCTATTTAACATAGGTGTAACGTATTGTTATCCAGATGGTGAGGATGCAATAAGTTTGTGGCGCGATAATAGATCTTGGGTACAGAAATCAGGTGAAAGTGAAACACTCCACGTAATAGATTAAACAAATACTAATAGTAGATAAGTAAATATTTTTAAAAGATATAAGAATCTTATGTTGTTGATAGTCTACGGAGTCACGATCCTCAGCACTGAAGGGACGACGAAGAAGAAGATATCTTATATTCTTATAACAAATTCCAACTACTTATTTTCTGATTCTCAATAATAATGATCCAAATAATTACATCATCAATAACACATTATTTATCCAAATGAAAAAGAACAGAGAAATTATATGAACAATTATTAATATATAACATTAGGCAGTAATTTATTAAATTTAACTGAATTGAAACTAGAATTCGATTGTCCTGCAGGACATTCATGACGAGAAAACTATCATGTTAAATATAATTATCTGTGCTACTCATGTTCCAGAGATTATGTGAAATCTAAGAATGAAACGGATACAATACCCATTTACTGTAGAAGCCGTAGAAATCAAATCACATATGTGGTTTTGCACAACTATTTCATTTAATTTCCTGTGTACTTTATTATTTGGAAACGGTAAGTCAGACAGAGCAGGAAAAAAACTATTCATTAGTTTTTTTTTTGTATTCGTAATTTGATTATTCTAAAAAGTAAAAGGATAATATAGTAAACAGTAATAATAGTATATAGATACTGGCCGAATTGGTAATATCATTTCTGGCGAATATCAAAATAAGGGTAGACTAAAAAAACTCAACAGCATGGGTCTAAAAAGTATAAAACAACAGATATGGTAAGTTCATCCTATATCGATAGAACGAATTAAGTAAAAAATAAAAATGTTTTATTATAATTAGATGACTTAGATAATTTATACGTCTAGATAGTCTCTTGCTGTTAGACAACCGATAAACATGCCAGGTTTAATACTTTAGTGTGACAAGCAACGTTACACTCGCGATTTGTGTTAGTGTGCGTAAATTCCTCAAAATAGAGGGTAACTCTAAACTCAATTTTTTACGACGTTTTCACTGTTGTCATAGTTTATCAATACGTATAAATGATCTGATGAATAATGAAACTGACACTTGAATGTCAAATGTCTACTTGTCACTGACATTGCCCCATTGTGAAATGTATTTACCCCTAGGGGTAAATATACCTCTAGACCACAGAATATACAAAGCACCCATTAGCAATCTGTAATTCTACAGTTTAGAAACCTTGAAACATAATTTATTACAAGGAAAGAACACGGAAAGATTATATAAATATCTTTTTCATTTCTCATACTCGGAAAGTTATGTTGTCTTGATCCGATTATTGGGTGGAAAATGCTGCTTCCCTCCATAGAGAGGGAAAAACTCATACAAATTACTTCCCACCTAAGGGCCGGAATGAACTTCAAAAATAGAAATGCTTTCAGTGAAGAGTTTTATGTAAAAAACAACTAATTAAAAATATGCTGCGGCCATGTGACTTTCTAAACAGCCAGTGTGAACTTAGCACAAACTTCTTTGAGCGGAATAAGCCGCAACAATTCGCGGTGAGTTCCATATTTAAAATTTAAAAAGTCGACATAAATTGTCCCAATTTGACAATTAATTTTAAATAGGTACTACTAGGTTATATTATGATATATCCTACTAATATTATAAATGTGCAAGTTTGTATGTCTGGATTTATGTTTGAACTTCTTTAACGCAAAATCTACTGAATAGATTTTGATAAAACTTTACAATAATATAGCTTACACACTAGAATAACAAATAGGATATAATTTATAAAACTATAGTGTGAATTATACAAATTATAATAGAAGTGTGATTGTTACTAATGAATACAACTAGCGCCATCACTTATCAACTAGCAAGCACAAGATTAATACAATTTATATGGCAAAACAACGTTTGCCGGGTCAGCTAGTTATCAATAAATAGTTTAGATAAACAACTAGTTTTATTTTCCTCATATTCGAAATGAAATTTAAAGTGTTTAATAAGGGTAAAATAATAAATTCCTACTCGGACTATAGCCTATATATATAGTCTAAATACCTCGGGGATTGATTCTTTCGACCCTCGGTTAACAATCTACTATTCATAGTTCTCAAAAAGATCGACGGTCCAAAATTAGTGTATTACAAAGGATTTTTAATTTAGTTAACTGTAAATAAGTTATAACGATAACAAACAAAATGAGAACTTTTACTAACGATGAGTTTCAATTCAATGACACTTAAGATCTAATGTTTATTCAACGCTAAGTTTAAATTCGCCGACGGGCTGCAATAGAGCAAATTGAATTTTGAGACACAATTTTTTGCGGAAGCTTACGAAGAAATCTCAATCTTATAGTGATAGGGTTAAAATCTTTCTTTTAATACACTTACCTAGCAGTAAACAGTTTCAAGACGAAGAATAACAGCACTGCAGAATGAATTTCCTTTGTACCGTATATTTATTCAGTATGATTTATTGCTGCATACATTGAAGCAAATTTCCACAAAGATATGACGAGACTATGTATATGTATCAAACTTGAAGTATATTTCTAAAAGATTCACTTTAAAAAATATATTAATTATGTTTAATAAAACAACAAAATATAATTATATATTTTTTCAATGCTAGGAAGATTTAAATAATACATTTGGCAACGTTAGTAGAGCAGCTCGCATTGTCGGGGACCCAGTGCTCTGTGAACGCCTGGACACGCCACAAGTTAGGGTATCTTCCCCACCATCTGGATGTGTGGCGGTCCTCCACAGTGCGGTTTTCAAGGAGCTTTCTTCCACGTACTACAAAGCTGTGGAAGGAGCTTCCTTGTGCGGTGTTTCCGGGACCATACGACATGGGTACCTTCAAAAAAGCGCGTACACCTTCCTTAAAGACCGGCAACGCTCCTGTGATTGCTCTGGTGTTGCAAAAGATTGTGATCACATAACACCAGGTGACCCGTACGCTAGTTTGTCCTCCTATTCCATAAACAAAAAAAAATTAAAAAATATATATTTATCAGCCTTAAATATTGTTATATTTATGTATCTAAAATACTTAACTTTACCGCAACGCTGTGCATAACAATTAAATGAGATATTATAAGTATTCATGTAAAATTAAGTTAAGTAGTAGAATTATACTATTCATTGTCATGTCTATCTAGTTGTAGTCTTCTTAAATAAATTGAAAAAAAAACGGGTTGTACTCTGGCAGTGTTGGCAGAAGTGAAAACTTGAACATTGACGTTGTGCATTTTTATAATATTTTGGAATAGTTAGGGAATAATTTCGACCGAATTGCTTTATTTATCAGTATAAAAGTACTAGCATTTGTGTGGTTAAATACAATATTCATTTGTTGCGCTATCATACACAAACATGATAATTTATATTACATAAAAAATTTAACACTTCAGAACTATTACAATTATCTAATATATAAAACTCGTGTCACAGTGTTTGTTTCCAAACTCCTCCGAAACAGCTGAACCGATTTGTATGGAATTTTTTGTGCATATCGGGTGGGTCTGAGAATCGGCCAACATCTATTTTTTATAGACCATTTTTTTTTATTAATTTGTTTGGCAATACAACGTTTGCTGGGTCAGCTAGTAATATATATTAACAATATCTCCAGAAAAATCAACTTTCATCCATAATTTCAATGACTCTTTCACGATTTTCATTGCCAGCATCATCATCACCAATCTCTAAGACTGATACAATAGGTTTATGGTAGCTGAAGCAAGAAACAAAATGATGAAATAAAAAAAAACTAAATTTAAACAAAATAATAAGTAACAAATAAATCAAGTATAATTATCGCCTTCGAGAGAGTATTCGCTAATGACAAAACTTTAAAACCAATGAATTAAACTGTAAAAATATTTCACGTCTGAAATTCGATCCCTCGCGGTGTTCCGGCTTCGCAATCACAATGATTCAACCTCTGGTCCAATGGCAGTATTATCATTCAGTTGAAATAGCCAAGCTATAATTAGTTAGAAATATCAATCTTTCATCTATAATCTCATCGACTGTCTTACGAATTTTCGATCAGTCCACGTGGTCTGACGCGAGTTTCACATTTTATAACCATCCAAAGAAAAATGTTCAACGCCGCTAACATTTTTAATCCGTAGTTTAAGAATCTTTGTATTGCTCAAAGTTGAAATAAAAAATTTCCACTCGTAATTGTTATGTAGTGTGCCCTATTATGATCGATGCTACCCCAAACCAGCCTAAACCGGAATAAGGCACTTTTGTATTTCGTCATTAAATAACACTTAATAAACATCTCTCTGTATATTTCTTCACGTATCTTTCTAGCTCACCGTCTTATTAGTCAATCAAAACAGAGAACAAAGTCTTACAGACAAGGTATTTCTGTTATTTTATCTTAAGCCCTCATCTTTGGAAACATACGTGTCGTTAAATAACGAAAATATCGATAACATTTCAATTCAATATAAAAAATGTAGTTCTTTTTTATAAATTTAATAAATTATATTTGTAAAATAAAACTTAAGTAATCTGTTAAATAATTTCTAATTATAAATGCTTGTTATTTTATTATTATTCTATTACAAATAATCTTGGCGTAAAGTTATACCTGAGAATAAACCAAGAATATGCAAAATGTTGACTATATCGTTGAATAACCTTTCAATACAGTGATAATTCTGAAGCTTTCCGGATGTCAAGCAGCCTTGCAAATAAACGCGGGAAACGTTAAAAGTCCGAATAAAACAATCACAAGTAAAAATATGTCTATTTGTTAACATTTACTACCTTACAAATAAACTTGGTATAAACTTATAACTGATGATAAACAAAGAAAATGCAAAATGTTTACAATATCATTGACAACACTGTCAATACAATGATAATTCTGAAGTTTTCCGAATGACGAATAAACCATTCGTAAGCAAAATGTCTATTTGTAAACATTTTACATATTCTTGGTTTATGCTTGGTTATAACTTTATGCCAATTTTATTTGTAAGGCCGTTAGCATATTTTAGTTAGTAGTTTAATATCAGGTATAACTTTAAACCACGTTTATTTGTAAGGCCATTACTGTCCACGGGCAATTAATGTAATGAGTGTGGTCGCTCACTACTGTTGCAATGCTTTATGTCACTACTGTCAGCGAATCTTAAATATTAATGTACCAAATTACATTTGTTGATTTGATCCCTCATACCATAATGTATACATTGTATGTACCATACGCACACACATTTACAACACCCAAGCATTCGTAAGTTCGTAACCTTAATTGCTATTGGGATTGTTCGACAGTAAATTGCCCATTCGGGTGCTAAGTTTAAAAGTGTTAAAGCTCATTAGATTCTCTCAAATGTGGCTTGTTCATTAGCGTTTCTTGTAGTTTACATGAATCTATGTTGAAAAAAACAAGCCATTGGTTTCAACAAAAATCAGATATACAGATTTCCAAGTGTTGATTTTCCGAATATACAGTTTGTTATTTTTAAGCGATATCCCTCACTTCTTGGATTAAATATAAATGGAATGGATTTGTGTGCAAAGTTTGTGTCTGACAGTGTGCAAATTTGTACCAAATTTCATGGATCGCTCGGACGGAACCCGAGAGACGCGGGTTCGAGTCCCGCATCAAAGGTAGACTTTTGCTTCAGACAATTTTTGACAGTGATTGTAAGTCTAGATGTTTCTTGTACGTCAATTAATATAAGTAAATAATAATTATGAAATAATAATATTATTCTGGGGATTGGTAAACTTTTACGGTAATTATATAAAATAAAAAAAACTACGTTTAAAAAACCGACTTCAAAAACTGAAAAGTATCAAATAACTAAAAAAAATAATTTAATACACCTTTAATACAAACAACTTTAAGAACAAGTCATAAGCTCGTTTCATGAGGCATAATAGGGCTCACTTGATGCTAATTGACGTCGTAACGTTAGGCACAGGTTTAGGTATCAAACATTTCCATGCTACGGAAACGAAAAATATCACTATTTCAAAATTACACGCTTGATTTTATTACAAGAAAAACTAATGTATTTGTAAGCATATATATACAATATTATGTCTCAAGTGACTTGACGGTCATTTTTTCAAATATTAATTTAATTTATTGAATTACTTAATCAATTATTAAATTAATTGTTAAAAAATGTTTTTGTGGTAAAGGTTACTATAACATAAATGACTTTCTTAATGATACCACAGATTGGGAATGGAGTGACCGCCCTCAGGCTATTAAATAATAAGTTTAATTGTACAATGTTACTTTGTAAAACATATTTTTAATGAAAAAAAAAGCCCGTTGAGTTTGTTGCGCCCATTCTTCTCAGGCCTGAGGCATTCATTTTGGAATGGGTGGTAGTTTTTTGACTTTCAATAAGTGATGTCACATCTTATTTTGAATAAAAATATTTAAATTTGAATAAATATTCTCTCCGAACTGCTGCCCGTGTGTTTTCATTGCCCTAGAAAAAGGCGAACATCCAACATTACACTTACATCTGCGAGTGCATTTAGCTCCGATCCAATTAAAGTAAGCGGTGCTTCAAAAATAATTATACATAATGACGTTTCTATACGGTACACCTCCACTATCTCAACTAAATTACAGCCGACTGTTTTTGTGATATCACTTGGTACCAGATTATCTGCTACTACTACCAAAGAATATGTAATAGTACGTGCTACCAGCCTATTGGGTGTCTTGGTCTGGTCAGGAAGCTCCAGTCGGCCCTACGCTAATCGCTTTCATCTCGTGGTTAATCTGGTAGGGCAGGTGATTATTTCTCCCATTATCCTTACTTATCTATATATATACATCTATAAGGGTTTACCTCTGTATCTCTGGAGCCATAAGGCGTAGAGACTTAAAATTTGGTAGGAATATTCCTTTCGCCGCACTTATTTATTTATTTATTTTTATTTATAAAATGAAATGAGAATATTAAAAACAACACAGTATAGATACAAGAGAAAACGAATGGTGAAAAAGTAGTTTAAGACTAAAACGAAAAATCTATATATATAAAAAAAATGAATTTGGCTAATTTTGGTCTTAAATCAATTGTGGAAGTCCAGGGACGGTTTGAAAGGTGAATAAATATGAAAATGCTCGGAATTAAATAAAAACAACGATTTTGGTTTTTCCTTTGATGTGTCCCCCGTCGTTCTGAAATCAAATTAAAATAATCGTTTAAATTGTATAACTAATTAGAATTTTTAAATCTTTCTAACTTTATTTATCAGAAACCTTTGAATTGATTAACAGACTGTATCATAACAGTGTGTGTCTATCAATATCAAACTTTATAAATAGCCAGTATTTCAGGAAAACTCTGTTTTGTAAATAAGTAAGGAATATCGGGGGTAATTAATGTAAAATAATAATAAAATTTCATTCGTACCGAGCATTTCTTTATTTGTTTTAAGGATTTATTTTGTCTGTTTTAAGTTTAATTTATACAAAAGTTTAGGTATTTTATTTATCGATTGAGGCAGTACGAAGTCAGCCGGGTCAGCTTTTACTAAATAAAAATTAAGAAAAACTTAGAAGAAATAATTTAATAGAAAGAAAAGGAGAAATTGTATCCATATTGAGTAACTGAAACGGTGAGTAGGTTGTTTGGTGTGTGTGAATGTGAGTGTTTGTACGAATATAATGTTTAAATTACAGTTTATTATGAACAGAACAACGTCTGTCGGGTTGACGGTTGACGTAAGCAAAAAAATGCAAATTTACTTCAACTTATTTATTAAAGGAAAGTTATAACTAATTACAATTAATTATCCTAATGTCTACTGATCGATACTAGATCAAGTGCCGTGTGCAACGTTTATGGGACTATGCTTATGCGGCGGTTCGCTAGGGTTAGCTATGCGTAACAAATATACCTTGCTTACCCCCAAGTTACGTAAACAAGTAACAAACAATCAAGTAAACAAACTTGTTTACCGAGTTAAACTGGCAGGAGGTAAGTAATACTTTGTCTCTTGCTGGCTTTGACTTCAACCGTATAAAACATGCGTTTCACATCCATCTACTCACTAATAATATCATAATATGATAAGTGTGCTAATAATATCATAATAATTATGATTAGTCGGTGGTTGAATATTTGTAAGGCAGCCATTTTGAATTCCGCCATCTTGTTTTTTTTATTTAGCGCCGATTTCACCAATGACATTTCAAACTGAGGTTAATAAGACACAGTATTACGTAAACGAGTTCAAATGCCAGTTCTTAAGAGCCTGAGGGTGCTCGCTCCATTCCCAGTCTGTGGTATAATTAAAAAAAATCATTTATGTTAAAATAGCCTTTATCACACAAACGTTTTAAAATTTCGTAACACATTTGTTATCTGCATTTTCTGTGATCATGTTGTAAAAGCATATACATCACCCATTAAAAGACTTATTCGACTTATACGAGCACTAGGCATAACAAGTTTATGTTTGTTCCTCGTCTTAACTTTATGATTATCGCAGTTTCTAAGTTTCTAGCGATTCCAGAATGTGCTTATGAACATACATATCATTTTTACAGTTACTTTGAAGATACTTATGGATCCACCTTCAAAAATGTCGTTTAAATATTAATATCGGCTATATAATATTAAAATAACTTTTCTTAATAAAAACTTTGCGTGATGTTTAACTGTTTTAGTACTAAACAACTAAATATATGAAATTAAAGCATTTGCACTCTTACCGTATTCTACCTAAACTTAATAAGAAAAAAGAAGAAAGAAGACGAAAAGTTCTAGGACGGTTTTGACTTCGACCAGGTGTTGGGTTGGAAGGATAAACACCACAGTTGCGGTTATCTATTTTCAATATATGCCCTTAAGATCTCTCAAAAAAGGGTTTAAGCGTACTAACACTCAAATAATTACTGTTCATTTTCATGATGTGATTTGCAAGCTCGACAAAAAAAAATTGTAAATATCTAATGTACTTCGGTTGGATTCATTGATGATAAAATAGAAGGACGTAATTTTTTTTTAAAGGAGGTGGACAAATGTATTTTAACTGAACGTCCTGCTCGTCTCGTCCCTTACTGTCATAAATAAAAAAGTACTCCGGCGATTTTTTTTAATGAAAATAAGGGACTAGACGAGCCGGACGTTCAGCTGGTAGTAATTGATGCGCCCTGCCCATTACAATGCAGTGCCGCTCAGGATTCTTGAAAGACTCAAAAATTCTGAGCGGCACTACAACTGCGCTCGTAACCTTGAGATATAAGTTGTTAAGTCTCATTTGCCCAGTAATTACACTAGCTACGACGCCCTTAAGACCAAAACACAGTAATGCTTACACATTACTGCTACACGGCAGAAATAGGCGCCGTTGTACCATAATCTAGCCGGCATCCTGTGCAAAGGAGCCTCCCACTGGTCTATCCCACAATCTTGACCAGATCATCGGTCCATCTTGTGGGGGGCCTACCAACACTGCGTCTGTGGTACGTGGTCATCATAAGAGGATTTTTCTGCATCAAGGGCCATCTGTCCGTCGAGCTATGTACCCTGTTCACTACCACTTCAGTTTCGCAATCATCCGGGCTATGACGGTGTTATGACGATGGCTATATAACGATTAATAACGATGACTGGTCCATGCGTCAACTCGTGAAAGGTTGCTGCTTCTGGTGCCACGTCAACCTATTATAGTTAATCATCATCATAAATCATTGTATTTGTTGGATGTGATTACTAATTATGACTACAACGAAACGAGGTTATCACCTGGTGTTAAGTGATCATCGCCGATAATAGTAATGACTAATTGAATAAAGTTTATTTGACTTTGACTTTGGGCTATGTTGGTTTAAGCATAAACATCTCATTCCAATCATGCTGTAAGTATAATTAATGAATATTTAACCGACTTTAATGTTTGTTTTTAATGAATCGCATGCCAGACATACTTTAGAGATGTTCTAATGAACTTCAAGGAATTCTCTCGAGATGCATTTCTCAGTGAGCTGTTGAAAGACAATACCGCCTCTACTCTCAGAGTATTCTGATTTATTACAGCTATTCTTAGAATCACATAGTTGCTGTACTGAATCATTTACTAGTGGGAGGCTCCTTTGCACAAAATGCCGGCTAGATTATGGGTACCACAACGGCGTCTATTTCTGCGGTGAAGCAGTAATGTGTAAGCATTTTTGTGTTTCGGTCTGAAGGGCGCCGTAGCTAGTGAAATTACTGGGCAAATGAGACTTAACATCTTGTCTCTAGGTGACGAGCGGGTATGAGCATAATTGTAGTGCCACTCAGAATTTTTCGGTTTTTTAAGAATCCAGAACGGTACTGCATTGTTATGGGCAGGGCGTATCAGTTACCATCAGCTGAATGTCCTGCTCGTCTCGTCCCTTATTTTCATAAAATAAAATATGTACTTGCATTAACTAATTTCCACATAATTTTAATTGAAATATAAAATAAGGTGATAGGAAGCAAGGCTAATGAAGTTTCGTAACAATTTATTTTAATAATGAAAACTTATTTGATCGCGCCAAGGACTTTACTTATTTTGAGAAGAAGTTTATTTATTAAATCAGATAATCATATTGTTTACCAAAAACAATGAATACTGAGATATATATTATAGAACTTATAGCCATCATATTAACTATTCAGATAATATAATGTCTGCGACATACGGACTTTGTCTCATCCGCCCGGATAATCCAATTTCTTAATTAAGAAGAATTGTTAGAATCGTCGGTATCATGCTTTGTTTTGTGAAAGCGATCTTTGCGAATATTATATTCTTCCCTTTGAAACAACAATGCATTAATAATTATCATTATACAATTTCGCAATGCCTATGTCATTAATTACTGATTTTAATACTTGTTTTCTGTTCCATCTGTGTTATATAAGCGCATAAAACTTATTCGTTTTGGTATTTATTAATAAAAATCTTATTATATTGTTTAATATTATATTTTCAACTAGTAGCCCGTGTATAATAACGTAGTATTAAATGAAAAAACGCATGCTTCTGAACATATAACTGAATTTTTATTTCGTAAACTTGGCGTATTCCGATATTCAGTTTTTTTTTATGATAACAAGGGCCGAGACGAGCTTGACGTTCAGCTGATGGAAATTAATACGCCCTGCCCATTACAATCCTTGAAAAACCCAAAAATTCTGAGCGGCACAACAATTGCGCTCGTCTTGAGACATAAAATATTAAGTTTCATTTGCCCAGTATTTCACTAACTACGACGCCCTTCAGCCGGAACACAGTAATGTTTACATATTACTGCTTCACGGCAGAAATAGGCGCCGCAACTGACAGTTAGCATGACCACGTGCGAAGGACTAGTAGCTTAAATAAAAAAAAAGTAGTTATTAGATCAGCCCTAAAGTTCCAGAGATAGTCCCCAAGCGTCAAGCGAATCACTTTCATCCCTATTAATATTCAGGACACACAAAGTAATGCTAGTGTAACGGGTTGTATTTCCGTAACAGGATATCCGCGATGCCTGTTTTGTTAAAGAAGGATACAAAACCTTTTTTGCGGAATTGTTATGCATGTTAACACGGAGCTTTATATGCAGAAATGAGTGTTTGTAGACATGTTGCCGTTTCACTCTAACACAGTTCAACCGATCTCTTGGCAAACATACAAATTGGCATACATTCTTGTGGAGTAGATTTGTTTCCTATCCTCTTTGTTACAGTTCCCTAACAGGTGGCGCTGCAACATATCATTTTCTGCATGGTTTTTTCCAATTACCTTGAAAATTGTCATGTATGTTATCAATTATTATAAATAACGATGACTAAACGGCAAAGACCTTGACTGACAAAGCTACTAACACAACTCAAAAAGTAAAAAAATAGGGTTGTGTGGTTTTATGAAACCACGGTAAAAGTGAAACGTTTTTTCACATTATAGACATTTAACTAAAAATTTTTGGAATAATATTCCATTAAGGGTATTAAAATCGCTTTATCAATCTTAATTTTATATTTGGAAAATTGGAATGATAATCGGTAATTTTATTAGTAGTAGACTAAGTATCCAACTAATATTATTATTGAACTCTGTGTCTTAGCCCTAGTTAAAAATATTGAATAAAAGTTTCACTTATTAAAGCGAAACTTTTCGTGAAATAAAAATTTTAATAAATTACATAAAACACTGACAAATAACATTTACATTAAACACTGACATAAACAAACAAAATAGCATGGAGCACAAATGAGTCTATACACTACACGGTCAGCTGCTGCGAACTATAGGCGCCGCCCGACCGTCACGCGACATGCAACACACAGACGAAAAAGTTTGAGACGATGTAATAAAATTTTCACTTTAATAAAATATTTAAATTAAAAAGTAAAGCAGTTGTGAGCCCAGCGAAATAACGACAAAAGCCGAGAAAAAAAAGTCATTTTCGCATTTTATCACACTTCGTAGAAAAGTTTCTCTCGTTATTATTTTGCCAACTATTCCACATGAATCTAAAGAAGAATCACGTTAATCTGATCATTAATCTCAGCGTAGTGACATAAAAAATATAAAAAACGAATTGAGGACCTCCTTTTTGAAGTCGGTTAAAAATAAATGGTTTTATACTCTTTGATCAAAACCAATACAAGAGACGTATAGATACCGCAGAGTCAGACTTTTATTGTAGGCAGAAAATTAATCATTTTCAACAATGGACTCCACAACAATAAAGATATTAATTATTATTCGTGTAACACAAGGTCCCTACGGGGAGAACCTACTTAATCATTGCCTCTCAAGGGAATCCATCCAATCGTAGCTCTCTTTATTTCCTGGATATTATAATGTATATCCTGCTGATTAAAATATTTGTCAATGAACTTATAAAAACTCCTTGCAAAACATTTGATAAATATATCTGAAAAAAAATAAAATGGAATGGAATGGTTTTAAAACTATTCTACTATAGGTATACTATATTGGAGAGTTTCTTGCGCCGCTGCTTCTCTCTTAGAGCGCCATTTGATTCCGAAGCGGTAGTAGTATCTAGTATATTAGAAATGACATCAAAAAGAATTCTAAAGGAATCAATTTTGAGAAAATAAATGATGAGATAATAATATTAGGTCCTTACATATGAAATTGGCGTATTTCGTACTGGCCACGTTAACCACGGTGTTCTCCTCTTTGGTAAGGAATTCCAAATTCAAATTTGTACAGCTATTTACTCATGTATGTGTGCTTCGATGACCGTCATTCATTTGTTTTTTTCTGTTTGCGTCACTCATTTTACAAAATGGGAAACTTAAAGTATCGCATTATTTACGAGTACGAGTTCCGCCGTGGCACTAGTACTGCGGAAACGACTCGAAGGGTGAATGATATGTGTGGCGGTCATGTTGCAAAAGAAAACACAGTTCGTTTTTGGTTCCAACGTTTTCGTTCTGGAAATTTCGACCTGCAGAACAAGCCCCGTGGACGGCCTGTCTAAATCTAAATATCACCTTTGAGCTTTTTACTAAAATAATATAGTATAGTATAGTAATTAGTAACCCGGATACATTATCTCTAGGACATAACGTCGATGACGTCACATCGTCGCTTTGTTACGGTGTGCAAAACAAGTATCACTAGGATATTATTATTAATAAATAAACAACGATTTATTTTTCTGTATTATAGATTGATGTAAACTGTATGATTATAATTATTATAATGATAATATATATACTTAATATAATATAATATTGACACACTTTTTACACAAATTATCTTGCCCCAAGTTAAGCATATATAGCCTGTGTTATGGGTTACAAGACAACGATATATTTAATACAATATACTTACTTAAACATAGATAAATTCATATATAATATATTTAAACATCCATGACTCGGAAACAAACATTCATATTCATCATATAAATGCTTGTACCTACCGGGATTCGAACATGATGACAAATCAATGACAGAATCTGGTTTAAGTAAAAGAAGTATTTATTTTTTGACAGTACTATTATAGCGACACAGAACAACAGAAACTACAGAACTATAAACAATAAAAGTCAAAACGCTGAGTCAAAACGTAACATTGAAAACTTCAAAAAAAAAAGCAGTGATATCACGACATAACCTACCTACCTACGACCTAACGGTAATGAAACTTCACACCGTACTGACACAACATGACAAGCGCGAAGGGCTGAAAGGGAAACGGGAGCGGGCTTCACATTCCAGCGAGGTCAAGAGATGATGTGGCCGTGTAGAAATTTGAGACTATTTACTGCGGGAAAAAAATTAAAAAAATGGAAACTTAATGGTTACTAATTTTAAGCCTTTTGTTAAGATGACATTGTGTCATAGAAATGAATGCATTTTTATGTGTAGCATAAGTTATGTCTTTAGAATGACATAGATTAGGTAAAAGTACAATCATAGCTGCATCGTCAACATAAAAAATTTGAATATTAATAATCTGAATGAATTAATAATGAATCTTATAAATATGCGTTTGATATAATGGAACTTACCTACGTGGGTATGTGACTAGGATTTAAAAGTAGGATTTAGAATTTAGGATTCTACTATGTTCATCACATACTTCTTTCTTTTCATCCAAATTCATTAGTCTTTTTTTTATGAAAATAAGGGACGAGACGAGCAGGACGTTCAGCTGATGGTAATTTATACGCCCTACCCATTACAAAGCAGTGCCGCTTAGGATTCTTGGAAAACCCAAAATTCTGAGCGGCACTACAATTGCGCTCGTCACCTTAAGACATAAGATGTTAAGTCTCAATTGCCCAGTAATTTCACTAGCCACGGCATCACGGCAGAAATAGACGCCGTTGTAGTACCCATAATCTAGCCGGCTTCCTAGGCAAAGGACACTCCCACTGGTAAGTCTTCTCCATTATTAGGTATCGGGGTAAGGGGATAAAAGAGATTAGACTTCCCCATCAGAAGAATCACAAGAATTTGCCATTTAATGATTGCCCGGAAAGTATCCTATTATGGGAGACGACAGTGTCGTGATTCGTGGCCAATTGCAATGCGGTCCCAATTTCCTGTGTAAATAGAGTCACAATGGCGACACCTTAGCTATCTGTGACCTCGATACTGATAACATTTGACTCGAGCTCGTAAATATCTCGGAAAAAATAGTTAATATCATCTCTCTTTCAATTTAGTTCGATAGTAATAAGTATCGGTCTAGTCGCGCATACTTATGTTGTTATTTGATGACGTTTTAATTTGATTTTTAATAAGTTTAATTATAAGTTATTCCTACCACTAGTCTCTTAAGTAAGTCTTTTATTTAGTGATGTATATGCTTTTATTTAAATCCTCTATTAAAGATTCTAAAACAGTTAGCTTATTGCCAACATTAAAAAGCCCAATGTCCTAATTACTATTACATCATCCAAACGAGTGTTGTAACGGAATTCAGTACAACATTATATCATCCGTTTTCATAATAACTCTTTTGGGTGATATCATGGTTACTAGAACTAGGCTTTTTTAATGTTAGCAGTAAGCTTACTGTTTCAGAATCATTTATAGAGGATTATAATATATACTAGGATTCATATTATGGGTGTAGATAAAGTCTTGTATGCATGTATGATCATGATCCCAGAAAACATACAAAACAAATGTATTACGAAATTCAAAAAAATGTTATTAACGTTTGTATGGTAAAGGTTAATACTACTTTAATGAGAATAAACTTAAAAAAAATGTCTTGAGTATATCATATTGAGTATCTCATATGACCACGTTAGTAATTTTCATACAACTTTTCTGCACACTGCACTACAATAGTTATTTATGCAACTGTTGTGTAATGAGGGGTATTAAAACACAAATGTGTGTTGGCTTCGCCTCGTGTGATAATAGTATCACATGAGTGTTTTAATACCTAATTATCAACAGTTGCACACAAGACTTTATCTACACCCAGAATGAATCCTCAAAAAAATTCTGAAACAGTTAGCTTACTGCTAACATTAAAACAGCCAGTCCTAGTAGTAACCTAATATCATCCATTACTGATTATATACAAATAAACTAAGTATTAATGAAAGAATTATTTATTTTAGTAGTAATTTACATTTTGTATAGTGCAATTATTAAAATTCACTTGAATATTATGTTCTTTTGCAGCGTTTAAAATATCCGGCGATGTGCTGTCAAAACTTGAATCGCTCATTTTTCAAGAAAAATGGCGGGGTTTCGAATAACCTACTTTTTTTTACGGCACGCCTCGTTCGGGTAGTGTGGAACGCGCGTAAACGAAAATGTTCTTTTTTTGAAATTCATACAGATATAATGCATCGAGCAATAAGAATGTGGCTGTTTGTTGAAACTCTTTGCGCCTGAAGGGATCGAAAAAAAAAACCAAGGAGTGTTGTTATGAAATTCAGTACAACATTACAACACTCGTTTGGATGATGTAATGGTTATTACGACATTGGGTGTTTTAATGTTAGTAATAAGCTAACTGTTTCAGAATCTTTAATGGAGGATTTAAGGCATGGGTGTAGATAAAATAATTCACGTCACTACGAAATAATATTACTAATATTATAAATGTGAATGTAAGTTTGTTTATTTGTTTCGCTTTCACGCCTAAACCACCGAACCGATTTTGATTAAATTTAGTACAGAGATAGACTAGAGCTTGAAAAAGAATAAAGGCTACCTTTTATTTAAAAAAAAATTTGGATGGGTTAAAATAGGGGATGGCATACAAACGTATGAAAATTCGTCATTATCGAAGATAAACCATGAAACTTGGCACTTGATAAGAAATATTTTCGAGTATTTTTGAAACTTTGACCTTTTGACTTTTTGGATGAAATAAAAGATTAAAGTTCACAGGGAAATACTATTAAAGAGAATGATCACAATAACAAGGGATATGCACTGTATCATAGAAAAGCACTGCCAGCAGCGGGAAGAGCCATTTGTTTTATTATTTTATTATTTGAAAAGAATCCTATAAAATAAAAATTTGCCCAAAGTTAAAGCTAGTACAGTACTAAAATGTGAATGCCCCTTAGAATCAGGTGTAGTTTAAACTTGTAGAAAATGATATTCACTTGACAATGATTGACGTTCTGTTCATTTAAGTTAACACTTAAGTGAATTATACCGTCAGAATCGTGTCTCGTAATTTAATTAACCCAATTCCAATGCAAATAGAGTTTATGGTATTGAATAATGCACATAGCATAGCGCCCAGCGGTCATATTAGTTCACTGTTCCTATTCAATGTTAATAGATAATGGCCCTTGTTTGATGCAATATAGTAACATAAATTAAGCTGGAAAGTGACTATAGCCGGGGTTCCTCAGGGTAGTGTGCTAGGACCCCTATTATTCCTACTTTGTATCAGTCAGACTCAGTTAAACATGTCGAATCTTTATTGTGGTTTAATGGATAGAAAGTAATTATTTAATTGTTATCCACCACTTAAAACATACAAACTGACGAGGCTGAAAGCAAATACTTAGGTTTTATAGCTAGCAAAAATTGTAATTGTAAATCTCACGTTAAATCATTATACAAACATCATAATAAATTTGTTTATGCAATAAGAATAATAAAAAAAAAACGGGTTGCACTCCTGGAGTGCCGGCAGAAGTGAAAACTTGAACATTAACGTTGTGCATTTTGTTTGGTTAGGGAATAATTTCGCACTAATTGCTTTAGTTATCAGTATAAAAGTACTAACATTAATGTGGTTAAATACAATATTCTTTTATTGCGCTTTCATACACAAAAATGACAATTTATATTACATAAAAAATTTAACACTAGAACTGTTACAATTATTTTACATTAAAAGTCTATCTCTCAGATAAAGCAACTTTCATCCATAATTATACCAGTGGTGGGCTCCTTATGGGTTATTGTCGTGAAGCAGTAATGTGGAAGAATTATTGTGTTTCGGTCTGAAAGGCGCCGTAACTAGTGAAATTACTTGACAAATGAGTTTTAACATCTTATGACTCATAGTGACAAGCGCAATTGTAGTGCTACTCAGAATTGTTGGGTTTCTCAAGAATCTTGAGCGGCACTGCATTGTAATGTATCAATTATCATCAGCTGAACGTCCTGTTCATCTCGCCCTTATTTTCATAAAAAATATATATTTCAACGACTGTCTTACAAATTATTGATCAGATCATGTGTCCTGACGCCAGTTTAACATTTTAAACCCCTCCCAAGAAAAGTGCTCAACGCTACGAAAGAATTTTTCACTTCAAAAACTATAAAGCAAAAGCGCCATTAACAGCATACCACGCTTATATCGGATCTTAATATGGGGTTATTCGGCAATCGTAAATAGAGTCTAGATAGCCCAAAAAATATGTTTGAGGGCTCTGCCGGGAAATGGTCCCCTTGATAGCTGCAGACCCGTATTTAAAAAGTATAACATTGTAACGATCATTGTATTGCACTATAACACGAATGCTCTACGTTCGTTCGGAAAAATTTTAGCGAATTTAGTATCTAAATATAAATACACGTCTCCTTCTTCCATCTTGGGACTTTTTTGTATACAAATGTATATTTTCTTGTTAAATAAAATCCAAAAACGCTGAAGGTATGCCCATTTGAGGAGTTTCAATGCAGCAATATCTATTATGGAACTGGAGGTAAGGTTTATCCAATCCATAGAGAATTGCAATAAAATTACAATGACTACACTTAAGCCATACGACGAGCCCACCGGTAAAGCCCCTACTACTGGAATTTCCTCGTATATTATACAATTTATTATATTTATATTTTCGGTATTAATAGCATATAGTTTGGTTTGAGTTAATAAAATAAGATGTATTGGCCTCATCTGGACATATGCAAGGTGCCTCAGATGTCTTTTTTTAACTCGCTCTATTCTGCTGGTGAGTTTTATAGTTACGTGACCACACTACACTACAATATTTGAGAAAACGAGTACCTGCTTTGAACACCTTGCTATTTCGAATTATAAAACCCAACATTTTTGACGCTTGACTATATTTTCAATTTTGCGGAAAAAAGTTAGTTGCAGGCGGTGACTTTAGTAAAGTAATTAGGTCGTACTTGTAATAGTATTGTTGTTTTTAAATTATTTTTTGAAGTGATAACTTCTTATGGGAGGGTGAACCGCTTTGTAACGTAACGAGTTACGGCGCCAGTCTGTCTGGCTTCCTTTTCTCACACGCATACGGCAGCGGTAGGCAGGCTCCTCCTCTCTCACTCTAACCAATTGTTACTTTTATAGGATTAAATAATGATACTGATAATATACATACACAAAATTCTTATGTACATATTCAAGAACTGTAACTAAGAATAAAATATATTTTATAATCAATAAAAGATTTTATTAATACACAAAATTTCCTTACATTTTCATTATAAAGTTTAAGTAATAAACTAGGCTTTTCTCAAACTAAAGAATTTAAAGATTAAATAGTTCAACTTATCGGTATATACCGTATCAAATGCTCAGTTCAGTGCGACCCAAATAGTGTCTCTCGCCTAGTACTATTATACTGATTACTAACTAGGATGATTACTAACGAGGTGTAATAACTAATTAGTAATTACCTGTAACTCAAAGGCGCTCGCAAATTAATCGAATATCTTCTTGACAGCTGTCGTCGGCGTTTGTCACCATCCCGCCAACTCCCATAACTCCGAAGGTAACTCACACCAACACATCTCTCACTCACATTCAACAACTCAACAGACACATCCACCTCCATAGAAGTCACATTCACTTCACTAAACTTCGATTCATAATCGAATGAACTGTTTGTGTTTGTGCTGTTTTCACTCACAGACTGATTGGTCAACTCGTAAACACCGTTGTGCTTTGGGCTAGAGTAAACGTAAACTCTGTCGAGTTCAGAGTCGTTCTCTGTTCTGATCGAGTAGCTGGCGTGAGTTTCGTTCGAGTTGCGGTAGTAGTTGTCCATAGAAGTGTACCACGCTTCCAGAATAGCTATGTGCGAATCCAGTTCTCTGCAGGTTAATCGAAACTCGTAGTCATAGCATCGCTGTTCCTCGACTATTTCTGTAACAATCACAATTCGGTTTTACGTCATCTAGAATCCATGCAAACAGTAAATATATTAGGTAGACCTATATTTTTTTATGAAAATGAGGGCCGAGACGAGAAGGATGTTCGGCTGATGGTAATACGCCCTGCCCATTACAATGCAATGCCGCTCAGGATTCTTGAAAGACCCAAAACTCCTGAGTGGCACTTCAACTGCGCTCGTCACCTTGAGACATAAGATGTTAGTTCTTATTTGCCCAGTAATTTCACTACCTACGGCGCTCTTCAGACCGAAATACAATAATGTTTACACATTTCACATTTACGGCAGAAATAGGCCCCATTATGTAGCCGGCATCCTGTGCAAAGGAGCCTTCCACTGGCAAATATGTAACTAAAACATACTATATATAACTTAAAACCTAATTTTTTTTATAATATTTCACAAACACTAACGAACTTATTCTATGTAGATGGTTGAGGACTATACAGGATGTATGTATGTATATGTGCTGATGGTTGATGGTTTTGCTGATGAAAAAACTTTACATTTATATCGAAAGTACATTACCTTATCAGTAAAATTACATCAATAATGTTTAAAAAATTAAACGAGAAGTATCGAAAATTTTGATATAAAACACTTCCATACATTTAGTGTGAGATTAGTAGAAAGGTCATTAAATCGCACAACAAGGGCATCACTTCGAATACAATTTTTTTTACTAACTAAAAAATAAATATTGTTCAAATAAATATTTTTTAGTTTTTTAGGTTAATAAACAGTTTCTATTAATATCAGTACTGAGCTAAAATAAGGAAACTGTTGACGGTGTGACCACCCTCAGGCTATTAAATAAAGTTTAATTGTACAATATTACTTTGTAAACATATATTTTTTTCGATGAAAAAAAAGCCCGCTGAGTTTGTTGCGCCCGTTCTTCTCAGGTCTGAGGCATTCATTTTGGAATGGAAGGTAGTTTTTGACTTTCAATAAGTGATGTCACATCTTATAATTTTAGTTTAGTTATAATTATCTTATTAGCGCCAAAAAATCACACATTTAAGTCACAATACAGTTAACTATAAGGTAACGTACCAAATGTCGATATCAGTTCAAAGTTCTTTGATATTTGTAATAGTTACAGAATGATCACCTGCGGGCCAACCATGAACTCTTACTGCGATTCAATAGACAACCTAAAATGAACTGCTTTGCTATTTCGTACCACGACGTCATTAGAGCTATCTATTTTAGGTTGACGTCAAATCAAGTAATTGAATCGCAAATTGATTTAGTTCGTTCATTGATTCGTACCATGAGGAAATTTTTTGAACCTAAACTGGATAGCTTATGTGTCAAAGTGAGCAACTCAAAAAAATTGCTGCCTCGTTAGAGGAAAGTGAATCGTGTTGTTAAAAACTTTTAAAAAATAGTGAAAACTTATGCAACGACTGTAGAGCGTCATCTCTTTCTTACACCGCGGACCACAGACAAATTTATTTCGTTCATTCTTTATAAGCGATCCAAACGCTATGCAGTAAAATGCACTACATGGTACGAAGTTTAGCAATTCAGGTTAGGTACCTAAACTGAACTGCATCGGAATCGCATCGCTAATTAAAAGTTGGTGGTAGGCCTTCAGGTCATACTTAACCACTTAATAGCCTTGTCAAATAATTTATCATGGAATTTACGTTTAAGAAATATAATACCAGGCAAAATTTTGAAATTGTGGGTACTTGAATGAGAAGTCCCTGCTATCCTGTTATCCTCATACCAGGATAGAAAATTTAAAAAACAAAATTTAAAAAAAAATATATGTACGCCAAAAGACGAAACTTCTTATAAATGCCATATGTTATGCAATTATCTTTATCTACTTAAAAAAAAAATACAATCTATGAAAATTTTACTGCACTAACTAGCTATTTTGAATCTATATAAATAAATCATGCAAATTAAATCTAAAAAAAGTTATGAACTATGCGGGACTATAACCCGCGACTTCTCGCGTTCCATGCGACCGCTCTTCCACTGAGTCAACCGCTCGTGTGACGTAAAGTTCATAAATCTTGGAATGTCTTGTTCAACTCTCAGGTTGTGGCATCATCTACAGGATCTACTTTACAGTTGATAACCTGCTCAACCCCAATATTTGCATATTAGGAAATTTACATGAGATGTCACTCTTTCAAATCTAAACACTTTTTTTTTAAAGTGATAATCCTCAATTCTGGGATTAATTACACAAATTAAAAAAAATAACAAATTGTTTAAATAAATCATATTTAAAATGTTTTTCGAATTAATTCGAATGAACTTTGCAGTCTTGCTGACTTCCACATTTTTTATTTAGAGTTTTATTTTTACTCTACGAATTTTGTGTGAACAGAAATAGTAACAGTGAAAGCTAAGAGGAAATTTTATAACCCTCTTTATAGCGAAATGCTTATCATGTTTAATGGTAATTCACTCGGCAGTATAAAAGATAGCTGACCCATTAACGGTTATATATTTAGATTGACTGTATATATAATTCGTTTTCAATTTTACAAAATTAAAACAATTATAACGACTTTTAAATATGAGCAGTTCGATAAACAAGTGTATCAACCACAGATTCCCAGCTGGGCGTCATCAATAGAGCACGGCATTACTTCAAGCCGGCCCACATTCTAGCGCTCTACAAAGCGCAGGTCCGGCCACACATGAAGTATTGCTGTCATCTCTGGTCTTGCGCACCCCAGTATCTGCTCGATCCATTTGACCGCGTGCAACGTAGAGCAGCTCGAATTGTCGGGGACTCAGTGCTCTGTTAACGGCTGGATCTCTTGGCGTTGCGTAGAGACGTCGCTTCATTGTGTGTCTTCTACCGCATTTATCACGGGGAGTGTTCCGAAGAGCTGTTTAACCTGATTCCTGCCGCCAAATTCCACCTTCGTACGACACGCCACAAGTTAGGATTTCACCTCCACCATCTGGATGTGTGGCGGTCCTCCACAGTGCGGTTTTCAAGGAGCTTTCTCCCTCGTACTACAAAGCTATGGAATGAGCTTCCTTGTGCGGTGTTTCCGGGACAATACGACATGGGTACCTTCAAAAAAAGCGCGTACACCTTCCTTAAAGGCCGGCAACTCTCTTGTGATTCCTCTGGTGTTGCAAGAGAATGTGGGCGGCGGTGATCACTTAGCACCAGGTACGATCGTTTGTCCTCCTATTCCATAAAAAAAAAAGATTACAAGTACAGTTTGCCAATATTGCATCAAGTAGATAAATATACTAACTAACAACATTCAATATTTAAAATATATCCTTCCACATTTGGCTGCTAAAGCACTCATTTTATTCGGAACAAAATGTTTTTGATTACAAATACTAAAGTATGTGATATTGCACTTTAGTTAATTCTAGTCTTGACTTATCAATAATATAAAAAAAAAAGTAATTTCTATTGTAATTGAAAATATTTTGATAAAAAACAAAGTACAAGATAAGTTTGCATGCTATTGGTAATGACTAAGTATATATTGTAAGACCATATTTGTACCATCCTGTCCTGATAAATAAATGAATGAATATGGATACATATGCCAGTACATATCGGAGAACCTCCCATAGACATATTGGCCAATTTAAAAAGAATAGTGATGTACATAATATCAATACTCGCAATTTCATCTACTAGGCTCCGTAAAATTGCTAATTATTTTAAAGTGGACTATGTTATATTTTATAATAAACTCCCAAATGATATGAAAATACTATCAATTAAAAAATTTAATTGTATCGTAAGAAATAAATTTACATCCAAGGCCAATTATAATGTGAAAGATTATTTGAATGATAAAGATAGTAAGAATTAATGTTTCTAAATGAATATTGTTACACTCATTTGAATGCTATTGTAACTTTTGTACTTCATCCTGACTTGCACTAAATAACTTATAAAGTTTTACAGTGAATAAAGATTTTTTGAATTTGAATTAAATTAATTAATTCAATACAAACAATGCATTTTAGGGGTCTTGTCTCGCTTCTGGTATTAAATGCACAATTTTAAGTTATTGCAACTTTAACCGCTAAATAAATAAAGTAATTATCCGAATTAATTCGGTGTCTTAACTGGAGATTTGAACAAAAAACATACCAAGATATATGGATCAAACGTAATTGTGACCTTAACTTGGCGGTTAAAGCGTAGGAGACGTAATCCCCAGACTCGGGTAAATTTTATTTATATAAAAATAAAGAAATCGAAATTTAATTTATATAAACATGCTTAAATAATAAAATAGGCACCACAACCCCAGAGATTAACAAACATGCTAAGATTTATGTATAATGCGCCAATTGGACTATTGGCTAAGTGGCTAACACTGGGGCTGGGGTATTAGAAGAGTGGGCGGGAATTCAACATGGTCTAGAAGTTATGTTATGAAAATTTAATTTGTATATATTATAATCCTAGAAATGAGAGAAATGACTTATATGTTTTTTTTGCGTCCGTTGTAACTGAACTCCTCCTGCTGAACGGCTGGACCAATTTTAGTGAAACTTTCTGTGTGTATAAATGTAAATATAAGAGATTTCGATCTATGTATTGACTCATCACGATATTTCTGGAACCATAAGGCGCAGAGACTTGAAATTTGGTAGAAATATTTCTTTCATGGTTTTCAAGGAGCTTTCTTCCACGTACTACGAAGCTGTGGAATGAACATGCGGTGTTTCCGGGACGATACGACATGGGTACCTTCATAAAAAGCGCGTACACCTTCCTTAAAGGCCCGCAACGCTCCTGTGATTCCTCTGGTGTTGCAAGAGAATGTGGGCGGTGGTCACTTAACATTAAGTGACCCGTATGCTCGTTTGTCCTCCTTTAAGGTCCAACTAAGGTCTTTTTTTTTCTGCCGTCTACCGGGTCAGTCATTTCCTAATTTGTATCTATATGTAATTATTGTGATTGCACAGGCTATTTTATAAAAGTAATGTAATGCAAATCCTGTAGATGGCGCAAAAATACAACGTTTATTAATTATTGGCTAATTGGTCAAAACGAGAGGACGTACTGTTTATATTTCAAGCAATTCAAAACAGAATAAGGCACACTATATTGTATAATTAATTATATTTATATTTCTAATACACATACTTAAAATTCTACTACGCATATGCGGTGTAACGTAGAAATACATCATAATTCACAATGGAATTTGATGGAACACGCCGGCTCCAAATAACAATGTCACAAAGAGCGCCGCGTACTCACTCGGAACTCATTCTTTATTCAACACACTAAGCCTTTTCGGCTTAATTAAGGAGGTAAATGCGTAGAGCTTAGATCCTAGTAATCCCTACCAAGCCTAAAATACAAGGATAATGTAACTAAGGATTTGGAAGCGAGGTTTACTAACTTTTATTAATCACAGACAAATGAAAAGAAGCTCTATGGATACAATATGCAGCTATTATCATGTATTTTTTTTATGTTTAAGTTTTTGGTTTGTTTTTCTAAAGACTATTTTGTTATTCAACTATAATGTTACATCCAATCTCTGTTCCTCTTTCCACTAGTCATTAATACAATGCTCTCTCTTCTTTTCACGGTGCCGTACCCAAAGGGTAAAAACCGATGCCTATTACTATGACTCCGCTCTCCGTCAGTCTGTCTGTCTGTCCGTCAGTCACCAGGAAACGAAACTTAGACACTTGAAATTTTCACAGACGTGAATAAAATAAATATTTAAGAGAGCTCCCATACATCAAACGTGATTTTATTGATGATGTTTTTATAGATAATACGGAACCTTTCGTGCGATAGTGCGACTCGCAATTGGTCATGTTTGTTTACATCCAATAAACTAGTAGCAGTATCGGTTTTTTAGCAGGTTTGATGTAAGCTGATCCCTATCGTAGTTGTACGGCGCTCTCGACGCCGGGGCACGCGCTTGTCAGCTGTGGTAAACTACTTCAAAATCTAATAATGTTAATTGTTTACTCTTTTGAGACAACGGAATTTTAAATAATCCTTGTATATTTAAAACTAGCTTAAATCAATTTTATTTATCAATAAAATATGTAGCACCACGGTAATACTGGTGCAACCGTGCAAAGATATCCATATTGGTGCAAAGATGATTATAATATTCGTGAAGATTTTACGCAGCGGGCTTATTGGATTTTCCAATAATCCCGAATTTGTTGATTACGCCATTCGAAAATCCGTGGAAATGATTACCTTCCCTACCAAGACTAATTTCTTATATATCAAGCGGTCGACAAGCGTTGTAAAATCTGCCGTGCTTTCAATGAGGTGTCATCACAACCGGCGCACCCCGCGCCTCTTGCCCTGTCCAGCCACGCACTACGAGCCCAAGTCCGCAGTAAGAGACGGGACGTTATCGCGAGCCCACCACACTCACCTTGAAGGGCCTCCGAATGGTCTGAAACTAGTCGGTACCCACACCGATAAATCGTGAGCAAATCCATATTAATAATCTCTAAGGTGTCTCAAAATGTGATCCGTGATCAAGTGTATCTCACTCTCTTCATAGCTGCGTAAGAGAGACAAAACACGGTCGATCACTAATTTTGAATCAAGACTCCTGGAATGAGGTCTTTCAAGCAATCATGCTTGATGAAGAAGAAAATTAAAGAAAGATGCTATAAAGAAAGCAATTGTCATTTTGGAGAGAAATGATGGGTCTACATGTGGAAGCCGATATAATATTTAATATTATGAAATTACTACCTCTTCCATCTCTGGCATCCATCATGGCAACTCCTAGTTTGGGACTAGATTGCATGGGAGTTCATCAAGTATTATAATTATATAATGACACACTTAAACTAAAAAATACTCGACGAAGAAGATATCTAGTTGCCAGAATAGATCGAACTATGCATTACTATAAGAAGGAAAGGAAGGAAAGGAAAGAAAAATTACGATAAGGACGAAATGCAAAAAGTAAAAAAGGGATACATTTTTATATCGAAAGTCATTATGTATTCCTTAAAATTATATTAGTAGTCCAAGTTAGATATTATCTTGTGAAATATGTGACATCACGATCTATGATATGCCTGCAGCGAAACTAACTTGGCACCAGAATGCGGTGACCCAGAAATTAGAGGAACTTAATTTAATGGCAACACTGTGTTACCAACGTTCCGTATTATATACATACAGCAAAGTACTGTTTGTTTCAAGGGGGTTGTTCGTGCCTTAAAAAAAATATTACATACAGAGTGATTTTTATAACGTCGGCGGAAACATGGGTCATAATAACTAGGACGTGATATTTGGCAATCTTTAAGAAGTTTTTCTTCTTAATAATATTCATAAAATTAATATTTGACTAATTGACGCGCGACCTGGCGGGTCATGTACGAGCTTTTACCCGCGCCTTCGTGCTTGACTTTGGGCAGCATTTTTTGTTGTTAATATAGGCACTTTACAAATAATACATAACGAACAACAATTCGTCATGTATTATTTGTAAAGTGAGTATATTAACTACAACAGTAGTTAATAAATTTTTATAAGCTATCAACTATAGAATTTTCATCTCCCTTTTTCACCCCACACAGGTCTAAATTTTGAAAACGCTAGAATAAATATTCAATAGTTTCATGGTGTTATCTTCAATACTAACAAAATTTCTTACAAACTTCCACCCCCTATTTAAATCGCGCCAAGCCTTTTATTCGCGATAAAAGGTAGTCTATGTCCTTTCCCAATCTCTGTAGTAAATCAAAATCGATTCAGTGGTTTAGGCGTGCAAATGTAAGAAATAAACTTAATCATAATTTATAAATATTAGTAGCGATAAGAACGAGAATCGAGTGTCGAGTCATTTCCTTAAATATTGTTATGTCTCACCTGTTATACTGTTTTAAGGCGCTATAGTCCTAAAAAGTAACATTTTTAAAAATCTACTTAAAATACTTCTACAAATACTACGGTTCCAATTTTTTGACATGTTCATCTTCATTTCTTTATCTAAATTATCGCTGTTACGAAAACACGATTACGAAAAAAAATCTTGATAGATTTATTTTTTGAAAAATAGTCTTTTTTATTTGAATTGTTTATATTATCGTAAAACTATGATAGCTATAAACAGAAAACTTATTTTATTCGATAGTTTATTAGTATTTATAAGTTTTCATTGTGAGATTTATCAATAGGCTTTGTGAATTATTTTATATTAATTTTTTTCGTAATAAACCAAACGCGACGCCTTGGTTGCATGCTCGCTCAAGCCAGCAGTACGCCCGTGACCACTGTCAAGGAAGGTACTGTGTTCGTGTCTCTCGGGCTCACATTACGTAAGATTTTAGCAAACAAGTACAAAGCGGGTATCATAGTAAAAAAATAATGATGATGCGACAGCGTCTTTGTTGAAATATATAGGTAAACTAGTGGACCCAACAGACGTTGTCCTGTACACACGTCTTCAATTTGAAAAATCTGTCCAGCCGTTAGGAGGAATTCACAAATATAGACATGAGCAGGAGAATTATATTATATGGACGTAATTGAGAATCTAAACCAATCTCAAATTCACTGAAACAAACAAAAAGTCATCAAAATCGGTCCAGCCGTTTAGGAGGTAGTTTAATTGGGAATCTAAACCATTCTCGAATCCACCTAAAGACACACACCAATCTCAAATACACTGGAACACACAAAAATATCATCAAAATCGGTCCAGCCGTTTAGGAGGTAGTACAATTGTGAATCAAAATCATTCTCAAATCCACCTGAAGACACACACCAATCTCAAATTCACTGCAACACACAAAAAAAATCATCAAAATCGGTCCAGCCGTTTAGGAGGTTGTTCAATTGTGAATCTAAACCATTCTCGAATCCACCTGAATACACACAGAAAGTTTCATTAGAATCGGTCCAGCCGTCTAGGAGGAGTTCAGTGACATACACACGCACACAAGAATTATATATATAAAGATGTAAGTCGGAAAGTACTAAAATAAAATTTACGTAATATTATTTTGAATAGTATGCCACACGGAATTTTTGTATATATGTACTTTAGGGAAGTTGGATAAATCCAAGATGACCGCCCCACAAAATTATGATTTCATCAATATGGATATAGTGTCCGAGGATCTCGAGGGTGCAGAGAACGATTTTGGGATCATTTTTGAAATCCAAGATGGCCGCCGCGCAAAATTATGATAACAACAATATGGGTATCGTGTCCGAGGTTCTCGAGGGTGCAGAGATCGATTTTGGGATCATTTTTGAAATCCAAGATGGCCGCCGCGCAAAATTATGATAACAACAATATGGGTATCGTATCCGAGGTTCTCGGTGTGATCATATTTGAAATCCAAGATGGCCGCCGCACAAAATTATGATTTCAGCAATATGGATATCGTGTCCGAGGTTCTCGAGGGTGCAGAGAACGATTTTGTTATCATTTGTTAAATCCAAGATGGCCGCCGCACAAAATTATGATTTCAGCAATATGGATATCGTGTTCGAGGTTCTCGAGGGTGCAGAGAACGATTGTGTGATCATTTTTGAAATCCAAGATGGCCGCCGCACAAAATTATGATTTCAGCAATATGGGTATCGTATCCGAGGTTCTCGAGGACGCAGAGAACGATTTTGTGATCATTTTTGAAATCTCAGATGGCCGCCGCACAAAATTATGATTTCAGTAATATGGATATCGTGTGCGAGTTTCTCGAGGGTGCAGAGAACGATTATGTGATCATATTTGAAATCCAAGATGGCCGCTGCACAAAATTATGATTTCAGCAATATGGATATCGTGTCCGAGGTTCTCGAGGGTGCAGAGAACGATTCTGTGATCATTTATGAATTCTCATACGTCGATAAAAAAGATTTACTTCAAAAATTGCATAAAAAATATTATCCCAGTAATTCCGTACTCTATCACAACTGTAAGTTTTAAAAAATATTACGCGGTCCTTCTAGGTCGGCGGTCGTTGACCCGCATCGCTCGGTTCGTTCTCAGCCATGCCCGACGCCCGTGTCCATGCGTACCTATCGAATCTAACGTTCGCGCAATTTTTACCTAAAGTGTTGGGAAAACCTCGCCTTATTAGTAGAACAACGGAAATACCAGTAAAATAATTATCATTATTTTTTAAATTATCTTATCAAAATAAAAAATAAGAAACATAAGAAAAAAACATCTTACTCTTTGCGAGGAAAAATTGAGAGATTTGGTCGTGTCGCGTCGGCGGGGTTTTGCTGTAAGTTCATTGCCCTATTGCAGCTGTACGGCTCACACGAACATGCTCGATGCCGCGGCACGCGCTTCTCTGCTGTTTACTCAAGTACTTCCCCTATCTACTACCTAGTTTTGAGCAAATATAAATTTTTAGATCTCAAGATGTTAATCGACTATTCTCTTGAGTCGAAGGAATTTAAAATGTCCTTGCATAATTAAAGTAATACAACCAGTTTAAATCAATTTTCAATGGTAAAAACCTATTTTCCATATAAATATAATACATAAGTAAAATAATTTTAGAATCCAAGGAGATAAACCATACACCAACAACCTTACATAGGTACTTTATACTATAAAATTCTGTGTGTATGTCCTGGTGTTTGTTACCAAACTCCTCCGAAACGGCTACACCAGTTTGTTTGAAAATTATATAAGAATATTAAGGCAAAGAAAATGAGCCATACAGCCAAACACAGTAAAAAGTTCAGAGATAGAATTTACTTTTATTTATTTGTCTCATGTGTTTTTAAGACAAAAGATATTAAAATTTAAATAAAAATACGGTAGGCTATTTAATAAATTAAAAAAATATATATATTTCAAAATTAATTTAATAGTAGGCTGTATAGGTCTGGAGCCCAAGCCTAATAACAATGTAGTAAGATTAAAAAAAGAAAGCGGCGGGAAACAGGTCTTGTTTTTTGTTAAAAATGTCCATGTTATACTACTGTTTTATTTCCTCGCATTCGAAATGAAAAGCAGAGTTTATAACTCGTCCACAAAACCATTTTATCCTCGACATTACTATCAAATGCTAAAAGTCTCGGATAAAAATGGTTCGTTTTGTGCACTCGTAGTAAAATGTACTATTTTATTTTTACTTTATTATGATTCAGCATTAAAAATACATACAACTCATACACTCAACAACTATATTTGTATCCCGATTTTTATATTATTCTGTACTTCCATCCACAGATCCGCAAGATGGCAATAAAGAATATAATAATTATTGTAGTACGATAAATTTTAAGTATTTGGTAGGTCTGAGAATCGGTCGTCATCTATTTTTTATACCCTAAAAATATTAATTATTGATTTTTTTTATTACTTTACATGGCAATACATCGTTTTATGAATCGGTACTTTATAATATTACTATGGAATATATATAGATTGTGCGATTAATGAGTTTTGTACGCTGTGTTAGTATTTCACATTTTTCTTCGCGTCGTCGGTCAGTCAGATCCTACTTAAGACCAATTATCTTAGAGTCTGACCTGCTGAAAATTTCGGTGTAAATAAATATTTATACAGAAATTTTATAAAAAAAAAGGTGCTTAAGTATGTACTTATTAATATGAAAATTAAAAAGATACATATTTTAACGATATATGAGTAGGGTCCATGTTACTGTCAATGTAACTATCTATAGGTGAAATAATTTTGAACTTCGCAAATATTGTTTTTGAGTTTATCCATTACAAATAAACATGCAAAATATCGAATCTTTTTAATATAAGTTGGGAATTACTAAAAGTTAGTAAGCCATTTGTTGAGGAAGTCACCCTTCAAAACAAGACAGAGATTGTATGACACTTTTACTCACCAATTACAGCAAATCATTCTGTACTACACCTATTTAACGTCTATTTTCAACTAAAGACATCACGTGTTTATCTGCGCGTCATCCATCCAGTATTGATAGATCTCTCAAACGCAGTTTGTCCCAAGGAACCCATCGATTATACGAGGCCATCAACGCCTGGTCAATCAGCCGAGTTGATTTCTATGGTTGCTATGGAAACGTATGATCGAATTGGGAACGGTATAGGGTGAGTTAATGAGTAAAGAGTATTCCTGGGAATGTTAATGGGAGTAAAAGAGACAGAATATAGGGGTGAATTTGCAATACGCACTTGCTACTGCAAAATTGCATTAGCCTATCATTTGCTTGGTTATCCCCAATCTGTACTCTTATAATAAACCTTTGTAAAGGAAGGCTATGGGAAAAGTCTTAAATAAAGATTTTAATGAATTTGTTATTTTTTTAAAGTGATAACCCTCACTTCTCGGATTAAAACACAAATAAAATTTTAAAACAAAATTTTATGAACGATGAGGGACTCGAACCCACGACCTCTCGTGTTCCGTGCGAGTGCTCTTCCAACTGAGCTAACCGTTCGAGTGACGTATCGTCATAAAATCTTGTACGCTTTGTTCAACTCTCAGGTTGTGGCTTCATCTACAGGATCTACTTTACAGTTGATAACCTGTTCAACACAATATTTGCATATTAGGAAATTGACATGTCGCTTGAGATGTCGCTCTTGGAAATCTACACAATTTGTTATGTTTCTAAAGTGATAGCCCTCAATTCTGCGATTAATACAGAAATGAAAAGGCGAGAGGTCGCGGGTTCGAATTCGCATCGTTCATAAAATTTTGATTTCAACTCACTTCTACATTCAAAATATTACTTATACAAATATAATTCAAGTCTCATTTCAAGAGCTTACTTTACTAAATAAAATATTTATATATACATTTAAGTTTTAATGTTTTTTTTGTTTATTGGAGTTTATGGATCCATATAATATCAGTAACAGGTTCAGCTAGGATTCCTAGGATCGACAGTTTATAACAGTTTGATGTCTTTTTTGTTCTTTCCTAATTTCTCGTAAAGCCTATTCGAAAATCAAAATTTTAAACTAACATAAGACTGCAATGTATTTTCTTGTGCTTTGTAAAGTATGCAGCAGTTTATTACCAGACTCATCGATTTTCTATTCAAAATAAATAGTGGAGATAATTTGTCTATGCCATCACACAAAAATTAGGTTATATATGTTTTATCAACACTTATCAATAATCCCTTTCAAGTTTAGAGACATTTTAATCACAGTAGTTAATGGTAAAAGCTAGTTGTCAGTATAGTCCGGCCAATTTAGACCAAAAAATACGTTTACTCTTCATTTTCTCGCCACAAAATAAGCATAGTTCTTTGAAACAAAAAGCTGATTCACTGATACGTAATCTAGTACGAGAAGGACTTGCTGTGGATATACGTGGAGTACTCATGCATATTATGACGATAACAACTTTTATAACTTTTTGAATCGTTATATCTCAGAAACGGTGGCTCGTAAGAAAAAAAGTATTGAGACATTTTTTATAGATAATTTTATGATCTACAATTTTTGTCTGAGGTACTTTCATGATAAAACTTTCCGTTTTGCTGAAAATCGTGAAAAATCCATTTATTTGACCTTTTACCTTGAATATTTTTTTTTCCATACACGGGAATGATGGGGAACTTTTAAACATTGTTTATAATTATGTTTTGAACAATTTCACTCATTTTCAGCTTGTTGGGACTTTATGTAACTTCGAATGTCAAAATTGACCGGACTATAGCTGAAGCTTCTTCAAACTGAAGAATGAAGACCATCAGTAAGTAATTTTAGCTTTAATCATCACATTTAATCGGGAATAAAAACTGCAGTTGGTTACTTGAAAGACTTTTTGTATTTTCTTTTGGAGGAAGAGGACAAACGTAATATGGATAATTTGATGGTATGTCATCGCCGCGGCCTAAGCTCTCCTGTCCTATAATCTGTCTACTATATAGGAATATAGTAGACAACTAGCTGACCCAGCAAACGTTGTATTGCCGATATTAAAATCGCGATACAAAAGTAACTGTTGATCTTAGATGGGTGAAAATTTGAAGTTGTATGTATTTTTTAATGCTGACTCATAATCAAACAAATTAAAAAAAAATGTCAAAAAAATTAAAGAAAAAAATTCGTGTGGACCACCCTTAACATTTAGGGGTATGAAAAAAAGATGTTGGCCGATTCTCAGACCTACTCAATATGCTCACAAAATTTCATGAGAATCGGTCAAGCCGTTTCGGAGGAGTACGGAAACGAACATTGTGACACGAGAATTTTATATATAAGATTATAAAAAGATTGTACCCCGTCGACTTTTGTGTCTTATAAATATTCTTATATTTATAAAATTAGCCGGTTGCCTCGCCTCACCCAAACTGTATTCTTTCTTTCTTTCTTTAATAATATGAGTAAGTTAATATAGCAAACCAATGTTGGCTACGATGTATACATAGTTTTTATTTGTTTACAAATTTCTTAGGTTCTATATTTTTTTCATAAAATGTTTTCATTGCTAAAATAATTTTTAAAATTGGACAAGGAGTTTTTGAGTTTACTCATTACAAACAGTCAAGGTCAAATACAAATCTTTTCTTTTTATATCATACTAGCTGACCTCTTCAGACGTTGTTCTGTTCATAATTTAAAAAAAAAACTAATAGATTTCATAAATTCAGAAATTCTTAGCTGACCTCTACTTCATGAAAGGAATAGTTCTGCCAAATTTCAACACGCTGGGCTTTGTGGTTCCGGAGATAAAAAGGCATAAATTCATTTATGAAGTGACCTGTATAGCCGAGTGGTTAGCGATCCTACCTACTAAGCTAGAGGTCCCGGGTTCGAATCCCGGTAGGTGCAAGCATTTATATAATGAATATGGATGTTTGTTTCCGAGTTATGTATGTTTAAATGTATTTATGTATGTTTAAATGTATTTATGTATGTTTAAGTAAGTATATTGTATTAAATATATCATTGTCTTGTAACCCATAACACAGGCTATATATGCTTAACTTGGGGCAAGATAATTTGTGTAAAAAGTGTGTCAATATCATTATTATTATTATTTATTTTCACAATATTGATTCCTTTAGAATTCTTTTTGATGTCATTTCTAATATACAAGATACTACTCGCTTCGGAAACAAATGGCGCTCTGAGAAGAAGCGGCGCAAGCAACTCTCCCAGTATTCTTTTTTTTATATAGTGATGGGTCCATTCATAGGTGGAAATCTCTTATCCATATATATTCGTATTCATAATTATTGTTTCTAATATTTTCATAAGAAAAAATAGCTCGGAAAATATTTTCTAACTGAGAAGATGTTGACTCATTTCGATATATGAAAAATGTCAAGGTTATTTTGAAAACTCAGGTGTCATTCAAACACTAAAGTATTCAGACTGTCTGGCTTCTCACCCCTACGATAAGCTATAAACATTTGGTACGCTAACTACAGGTTGAAATATATCATGTATTTAGACGGAGCCTCGCCAATTTGGAACGCAAACATTTCAGATAGAATAATATTACATGAAGTTGGGATAAGAAGAAATTAAACTTTTTTAAATACACATGTTTTGCACAGCACAGCGCAACGAGATAATCAAGAATGGGTCAATTAATACTTTAAAGTTAACCGTCTTTGTAAAAGTTAACTAAAATCATAATACTAGCAATTAAAATTACACATTGATTCCTAATATTTTATTTAAATATTTACACAATAATGTATAACATAAGGATTAAACCATATATCATACATAATCAAAATGGGGTTTGTAAACGAGTTTTTGGACCTGGGTGCACTGATAAGCAATCATTGAAACTGTGACAGAGAAATTCGGATGGACTAAGCAGTCAACCATCAATCAATGAGCATGTCAGACGAAATCAAAACAGGCAGGGAAAAATTAATTCAATTTTAAATAGTATTATATTTATTCAATAGAGGATATCACTTATTGAACGTCAAAAGTAGCACCATTTTGTAAATGGTCTGAAGACCTGAGAAGGAAACGCTCGCAAAGTTTTTTATAAAATTATTTCATTTATGACTTAAATAGCCTGAGGGTGGTCTCTATATTCTCAAAATACTAACAAGACTTATGCGAACTTTGGTGATCTCTAAATGGTTCTGAATCATTCAGCTGGTCAATCCGTGCAGCTGACTTTTCAGTCTGATGATCAGGACTTTAAAGTGTATTGTTGGGGGAGAATTTTGCGTATACCGTTGAACGAAAAAGGAATGTACAAATCAATTCTTGACCAACTGCACTTTACGACCATAATTTTCACAATTTGTTAACAACGAATGCTAAACTATTTTGGTGACATTGCCCTGAGACCTTTTACCAGTGGGAGGCTCCTTTGCACCGGATGCCGGCTAGATTATAGGTACCACAACGGTGCCTGTTTCTGCCGTGAAGCAGTAATGTGCAAGCATTACTGTGTTTGGGTCTGAAGGGCGCCGTAGCTAGTGAAATTACTGGGCAAATGAGACTTAACATCTTATGTGTCAAGGTGACGAGCGCAGTTGTAGTGCCGCTCAGAATTTTTGAGTTTTTCAATAATCTTGAGCGGCGCTGCATTGTAACGGGCAGGGCGTATCAATTACCATCAGCTGAACGTCCTGCTCGTCTCATCCCTTATGTCCAAAAAAAAAACACAGAGAGATCATCTGGAGAAACTGCTTCCAGTGAGGAGATTGATTGAACTCTCGTCACGGACGAATATTCGTGTATTTTAGGGAGTTTTTGCATATCAAAGTATAGATCTGCCCTAAAATTTATTGGATTAAAGATTTTTTTCTTTTTTGGAAAGCCGTTATTACAGATAAAAAATAATGCTGTTATTTGTGATTCAATAAATCCTTATAAAAACTACTATATACTTATATCGTGAACCTAAAATTGAAACACTCGTTAAAAGCCTTCTGTTGAGACGTATGATATTAATCGCTAATTTTACAAAACTCCGTCTGGATATATATGGTCTATAAAAGGTGCATAGGGGTTGATAGCTCGAGTAAAGTGTTTGCTATTTAGATAACTAACTCCTCCCAAGTAGTTAACAAAAGGAATATACAGGAACACTATTGATAATATAAGGATAAATATTACATGGTAAGTACTATTTCTTAAAGAAAAAGTTAGATATTTCAAAACGTGGATAAAAAGAGCTGCCCTAAACCCCTTTAAAATACAGAAGATGTAAAAAGATTTAAAAATAATTGATTGCATCCGTTGGTGATCTGGGAAGAAAGAACAGATTGTATTCTGTTAGATTGTTCTGTTGCTTTACCAATGAAATTACTTTTTTATTACTCATACTCGGAAAGTAATGTTGTTTTCATCTGATTATTCGGTGGAAAATGCTGCTTCCCTCCATAGAGAGGGAAAAACTCATACAAATTACTTCCCACCTTAGGGCCGGAATGAACTTTAAAAATAGTACTGCTGTGAGGAGTTTTATGTAAAAAAGAACTAATAAAAAAAAATCCATATGACTTTCTAAACAGCCAGTGTGAACTTAGCGCAAACTTCTTTGAGCGGAATAAACCGCAACAATTACGTGGTAAGTTCCATATTTGAAATTTAAAAAGTCGACATAAATTGGCGGGATACTAATCTGTGCTCAGATAAACAACTAGTTTTATTTTCCTCATATTCGAAATGAAAAGTAGAGTGTTTAACTCGGGTAAAAGTATCAATTCCTACTCGGACTATAGCCGACCTTGCTGCGCTCGGGCGTCTAAATACCTCGGGAATTGATTCTTTCGACCCTCGGTTAACAATCTACTTATATATGGCAATAAAACATATAAAAATAAATAAATAAATAATAAAAATAGCCACAATTTATTGACCCTTATTAAAATCATATGCTTATTTATAGGTGTACTTACCGTCAAAACCAATTCCAACACCGGACTTTACGTCAAAATGCAAAATACCACCCGCATTACTTTGATGTCTGGTATTCCAGAACCACGCGTTTTTCAAGATATTTCTTGCCACGCACAGCCACTTTGTGGATTCAATTACCGGCTGCTGTTTTCCTGAACCGATATGACTTAGGGACCTTAGGGAAAAGAGTTAGACAAGTTTTGTGGTGAAAGTATAGCATTTCGAGCTATGAACACTACTTAATCCTGTTACACATATCTTTAAGTCTTATTTGTTGGTTGCTTATGCTTGCTGTTGGTTATAGTTAACACGGCCGAGCCTTTTTGAACTACCACTATTCTTTGAAGTTAAACAAGTTTTTTGGCATGGTGTGACGCATTTTTTTGGTACTTCTCTCAGAAAAGTTATTCTTATAGCTTGTAATTTTTTGTGTAGGTTCATTTATTCAGATTTATTAATCTGTTAATTTATTAATAGTGAATAACGAGGATTGTAAGCATATAAACTGTTTTCCACCCAAGAATTTTGAAAATATTGGCTTTGTTACATAGATGGCGGGCGGCAGCCGTGAAGTCATATCGCTCAAGGTCACTGGCATTTAGTGTCGCCTTAATAGCCGGTAACGCATCTCTTGACACCATATGTTGCGGATGACCATGGGCGGTTGATCACTCCTATCCCGTGAGCCTCTTGCCCGTTTTTTGCCTCCTCTTATTTAATAAAAATATATGAAACAAATTAGTGAAGCTGATGATGAAAGAAGAAGACCTATTTCATTATATCAAATATTACTTTGTTCTTGAAGAATCTGCATTGAGAAAGCTAATAAACTCAGTCCATTAAAATATATTATATACCAGTGGGAGGCTCCTTTGCAAACGAAGCCGGCTAGATTATGTGTACCACAACGGCGTCTATTTCTGCCGTGAAGCAGTAATGTGTAAACATTACTGTGTTTCGGTTTGAAGGGCGCCGTAGCTATTGAAATTACTGGGCAAATGAGACTTACCATCTTATGTCTCAGGGTGACAGAAATTTTGGGTTTTTCAAGAATCCTGAGCGGCACTACATTGTAATGGGTAGGGCGTATCAATTACCATCTTACCTGAACGTCGTATTGTACAGGTTGACCCCTCTTGACCTTGAACTTTAAGATTATTGTTTACGTGTGGTTTGGAAACTTTAAAAGATATAGAGGGTATGTTTTTGTGGTTAAAAATTTATTGGTCACATTACACCATTACGACATTTTATAAATAGAACAACATCCCAGCTGAAGATTTCTCTCGAGTACATAATACTATTTTTATATATTTATTTCATTATTATTTCTATATTTAATAAACGGTGCAATAGTAGAGGAATAAAGTTTATTTGAAAAATGTTTCAACAAGACAATAAACAGGCTAGAAATAATATTAAGAACCTTTTCCAAAGTTACTAGATGGTTTCGTCTTATAAAATGTAGACACGGCCTTTTAATCGTTTTGTATGTATGTTTAAGTATGTATATTGTATTAAATATATCGTAGAACCCTATCTATAGTACAGGCTATGCCTAGTTTGGGGCAAGATACCTGATTTGTGTAGTGTGTCAATACTATTTATTTATCTAATACATAAAATTCTCGTGTCATGGTGTTAAACTTTGAACTCCTTCGAAACGGCTTGACCGATTCTCATGAAATTTTGAGTGCATATTGGGTAGGTCTGAGAGTCGGACAACATCAATTTTTCAGCCCCCTAATTATTAAGTGTGGTCCACACGAATTTTTTTTTGACATTTTTTTTTTTAATTTGTTTGATTATGAGTCAGCGTTAATAATCAAAATAAAGTACTTACAACTTCATATTTTCACCCATCTACGATCAACAGTGACTTTTGTATCGCGATTTTATGATATCGGCAATACAACGTTTGCTGGGTCAGCTAGTTTTATTATAAGAAGAGCTTACTATATAAATGATCCTATGAAGTAAGGTCTTTTTTTATGGTAACAATTGACGAGATGGACAAGACTCTCGCGTGGTAGTGATACGGCCAGCCCATAACAATGCAGTGACGCGCAGGATTTCTGATAGAACCCAATATTTGAAGCGACATTGCAATTGCGCTATTAGACTTACTTTATCATTAGCCCAGTAATTTTGCTTGGTACGAAGCCTTTGCAACCGAAAGATAATGGTGCTTTTACATTAATGCTTGACAATAGAAGAGGCGCCGCTACGGTACAAACCTGGCCGGCCAAATTCAAAAAATACTCCAACTGATAAATATTCATCAAACGTGCAATTCTTGCATTATTCAAAAAAGATTCTATGAGTTTTTTTTGATCCCATGCTTGTATGATTCATAAAATAATAAGAGAAATGTTCCTTCTTTGGATATGGTATATTTTATAATTCGTGGTTAAAACTTAAAAGTGAAATAGTTCTCATTTGCTTAAAAGCCATGTCGTAAAGTGCGTTCCCATGACATTACGTAATAGCGGAAGAAACAGAATTAATTGATTACTTGCCGAACATTAATAGGTACTTAATACTTTCCGAGCGATATCGGCCGAGATCTTTTATTTTCATTGTTTCACATAAAATATTAGGACTTGTTACTGTTATATTGTGCTGTACAAGTGTTAGTTCACGCTTGTACGATCAACACTATCACAACTTTCCTTTTCGATATATTATACATTATGTAATAAGAATATAATAATATTGACACACTTTTACACAAATTATCTTGCCCCAAATTAGGCATATAGCCTGTGTTAGGGGTTGCAAGACAACGATATATTTAATACAATATACTTACTTAAACATACATAAATACATATAAACATCCATGACTCGGCAACAAAGATCCATATTCATCATATAAATGCTTGCAACTACCGGGATCCGAACCGTAGTATTCATAGTTTACAATTTCATAAAAATTATCATTTTCGGACAACATTGTCCTTAATTTGATTTATTACGTTTATTAAAATAACTATTAAATAACCGTTTGAATCCTTATAGTCAGATTACCTTTCTAGAAGGTTCCATGCTGTTAAGATTTATAGAGATTTTAAAATATACCATACGCTCTAAAGTATTCGATATTTCCTTAACTTGTTACAATCCTACTAATAATAATATTATAAATATTAAATGGAGGGATTGAAAAAGGGGACGGCAATTCGTCATTATCGACGATGAAAGAACCTTCGTAATTAGGCACTCGATAATAAATAATTTATAAACATTTGTTCGAGCATTTTTTAACTTTGTCCTACATGGGGATGAAATTGGAGATTAAAGTTTTCAGGCAAATACTGATAAAGAGATTGTCCACAATGACAAGGGATATGCGCTGTATCGTAGAAGAGCGCTGCCAGCGGAAAGAGCAGTTTGTATGATGATACTGATTCAAAAAACAGAAGAATCTCATCATCAATCCAATATATAAGACGATAAGGAATTACCAAAATTTAGACTGGGTTTAAATATATATATTTTTTAAATAATACAAACTGAAGTTACAAATATTCCGCAGTAAATAGAAGTGTAGCAATATTATAATATTGATTACTTGATGTGTTAATATGAGCTACCAACGTCATTACCTGCCATAAGACATCCCAAATAATTATTTAACTACTTACTGTATTAGTAATGTTATTTTATATAATTATCATTATAATTAGAAATTAAAAACTATAAGCATATAATATTTAGATCTTAGTTAACTTGATTCGTGTAAGTGAGTTAAAAAACAGTTGGTAACATCATCACGGTAGACAGTCGTGCCCTATATATATGCCAGATATGACAGATACTTTTATTTATTTATTTATTAGGTTTATTTACAATCACTTACAATAATACACACAAATATAAAAAGCAGAACTAAAAACTAGGCACTAAATGTAGTGATTACTTACAAATAAACACAGCATGCACAGAAATAATTAATTTTAGGTATTACATATATATAGAATAAGTTATTTTTTTTTAAATTAATAAATGAGTTACATTAATTTTCCAATTATAACATTATTAAAGATTACCAATGATGCTGCAAATTGTCTTGCGGAATTTGGCTAGGAATCAGCAGATATGTCAATATCAGCTACGCTATAAGAATTTAAAATTTTACATAATCGAGGGACTGGGGAATTGGTACCTAGGATCGTTCGACGAAGTGGGGGACAAAGTGGAGTAATAGGCTTACGTGGAATACTTGCTGGTACTCTTAGACTAAATTTATTTAGCAATTCGGGGCAGTCGATAAAGCCGTTCAATAGTTTATGAGTAAACAGAAGATCCAGAAATTCTCTACGTTCATCCAAAATGCGCTAAGTTCGAGTAGACATTACTTATTATGAATTGTAAGGGGACACTGTGCCCGTCACTATAATTGTCAGTGATTATTATAATTCTAAGTGGAAAATTTAAAATACAGATATAACAGTTTTATTATGTGCGTTTAACGGCCGTTTTCAATAACCTATCTATCCTTATTTTAATTTACAGGACGTAGATATATATATCCTGTTACGCTTACTTACATTTCAATAAACTATTGACAGATAACACTGGACTGTAACTGTATTGGACATAACTATGGAGAGATAAGATCTTGTTATTAAGCGGTGACAGCAATGTATCCGTAAGGGTAGATAGGTTATTGAAAACGGCCGTTAATTCTACAGTAGTTATAAATTAAAGCACGTTTATAACTCCTGTCAACGAGACAAACTGCAGTATTTACGGCGGCGCCTAAGAACAGCTTATGACAGCACTTGTAAGTAATACTCGTGTACATAGACTTGTATTGTCAAAATTTACAAAAGGGGGTAGAAATCAATTCTCCTCACAAGTACGGCAAGAACTGAGGGTGCAACCCTACCGGGGATCAGGGAGAGATGCAGTTACACGTCTCCATTGTCACCTGATAATAATTGCTATAGTTGTAAGTAATGTTACTCGAAGTCGTGTCAAGGTCGATTTTTCACCATAATTTATTACTAGAACTAATCATTTAAATGCTTATAACATTTTCTATTTAATTTTCTAAAACTATACCTCCTATGTTCAGAAGAGTAGATTTTTGTAACATTATTGTAACGTTTACACATTCGTTTGTCAGGGGCATCCAATATTCCAATTGTATTCAAAGTTTAAGGCATCTATATGTAATTTTATCACAGAAAAAAATAAAAAACATTTAAATAAAAATTATCGCATAGTGGCAGATTTTAAAAGAAATATATAAACGACGGTAAACACTTCTAAAGATCTCGAGGAACTCAACCCCAATTTTCCCTAATCAGGAACAATAATCATTAAAATCAGTTCAAATTGGCTGACAAATCAGATATACGCGAAATTATGCAAACGAGTCATTTTAATCAAAATCAAAAAGAGTTTCTGCATACCGCATAATTTAAATGCTTTTTTTATTTCTATTGTACAAATGCGTTAATACTTACAACGCGCGCACGTTGGTTATATGCAATAACTACAATAATTAAAAAAAATACTGAAATCACTTATTGTAATCACATATATCTTAGAGTCCTAAATACTTACGGCCTTACAAATAAAATTGGCATAAAGTTGTAACTAAGCGTAAACCAAGAATATGTAAAATGTTTACAAATAGACATTTTGCTTACGAATGGTTTGTTCGGACGTATAACGTTTCCCGCGTTTATTTGCAAGGCAGCTTGTCATTAGGAAAACTTCAGAATTGTCATTGTATTGACAGTGTTGTCAACGATAATGTAAACATTTTACATTTTCTTTGTTATAACTTTATACCAAGTTTATTTGTAAGGCCGTTAGAATATGTATTTTTCAAAAAATACTGTACTGGCCTATATTATGTATACAATTATTTTGAATGAATTTGTAAGGCCTTGCATAAGTTGTAGTTAAGGAACCAGTGTTTTTACATTACTATAATCTTAGTCAAATTACATATCTTAATATATATATTTATTTTGTGCGTCTGTTGTAACTGATCTCCTCGTTAACGCCTGGACCGATTTAATGAAACGTTCTGTGTATCTTCAGGTGGATTCGAGAATGGTTTAGATTTACAATTGAACTATCTCCTAAACGGCTGGACAGATTTTGATGAATTTTTTGTGTGTTCCAGTGAATTTGAGATTGGTGTGTGTCTTCAGGTGGATTTGAGAATGGTTTAGATTCACAATTGAACTACCTCCTAAACGGCTGGACCGATTTTGATGATTTTTTGTATGTTGCAGTGAATTTGAGATTAGTTTAGATTCTCAATTCCGTCCATATAATATAATTATCCTGTTCATGTGTATGTTAGTGAACTCCTCCCTACGGCTGGACCGATTTTTTAAATTTAAGACGTGTGTACAGGACAACGTCTGTCGGGTCCACTAGTAATCTTATAAATAAAAACATTTTTATTCCTATAAGAGACTCGATACAATCGCTAACGTTAGCATCTTATATTCGAATATCTTTATCGTTAGAGTTTGTTTTCATTTTTTTTTTATGAAATAAAGGGACGTGACGAGCCGGACGTTCAGCTGATGGTAATCGATACGCCCTGCCCATTACAATGCAGTGCCACCTAGGATTCTTGAAAGACCCAAAAATTCTGAGTGACACTACAAAATACTATAAGATGTTAAGTCTCATTTGCCCAGTAATTTCACTAGCTACGGCGCCCTTCAGACCGAAACACACTAATGCTTACACATAACTGCTTTACGGCAGAAATAGGCGCCGCTGTGGTACCCATAAACTAGCCGACATCCTGTGCAACGGAGCCTGCTACTATCGATAAATAAAAATAAATATCGTGAGCGAGGACAATGGAGACGGGCACACGACACGACCCACTTCTGCTAAAACCTCGATAAGCACGAACGACGCCTCATTCTACAACGTTTTGTTTCATTTACTTTTGCTCCGTGGTGGGTCAAAGTATAGTTTAAATTAGTCTATTAAACTTAATTAAGAATCATTGGTTTATCACTTATGCCTTATATAAACGCATTAGAGGTTAGTAATAATAATAATATTTATAGTATTTAAATAAAGTTTAATATCATAAAAAATTAACATAATTTATAGAGATACATTAAGACAAGAGGGAGAAGGCTTGGCTTTTGCTCCTCGAAATAATAGTTCGTGCGGGTACTTCGGACCTTTCCTTTTTTCAATACGTCCCCAATTTGGTTGACGAATGTTCTACGAGATCTCCCGCGACAGACTTGAAAACTTTAAAATGTGAATGAAATCCCATTCAATTGTAAAATTGCCATGGTTCCGAAATATTAGTCAAACTTCACGATGTAGAATTAACATTGAATTTATTTGGAGATAATGAAAATGTTCAAGTGCGAACCAACTATCAATTACTAATGTTTCGAGCCATCGTTCAAAATATAACACACGATGTGCTTTGAATCGACAGAGTGAAAGACTCTCGGTTGGCATAAGGGCGAATTTCGCTGAGCTAAAGCCCAATAAAGAAGTACTTCTTAAATATAAAAAAAAAATCTTTAAATTTGCAAATTTGCTTTTAATTGCTATCTTGCTCTTTCATTATTTGTTGTAATACCAGCAATATACCATAGATTGTACAATTGTTTCTAGGTGTAGTCCGCGCCACGCAACTATAAAAAATAAAAGAAAACGAAATATTGTATCAGAAGATATTATTATTTAGTTTAGTTAATTTAATATTATATAACACTATATATAATATTATTATAACACTAGAAATAAGGGATTGCTTGTAAATAATTCTAGTAGGCTTCATAAGATACATAATAGCTTTAAGGGTAAATGTATACACTTCTATAATAAAGTCCCAGCCACTGTTCAGGCATTATCTATAAATAAATTTAAATGTTTTATAAAAAAACGGCTCTGTCGTAAATATTATTACTCCACTGCTGAATATCTGAATGATCGGACAGCCTGGGACTACATTGTGATTATTTTATAGCGATAGAAATGACTGTACAATATTGTATATTTTTATTGAAAAGAGCGCAAAAAAAGAATGCTGGGAGAGTTTCTTGCGCCGCTTCTTCTCTCTCAGAGCGCCATTTGTTTCCGAAGCGGTAGTAGTATGTAGCAGTATCTAGTAGTTATTAGAAATGACATCAAAAAGAATTCTAAAGGAATCAATTTTGAGAAAATAAATGCCTTTTATGCCTTTTTAATAATAATAATTAATAAGTTGTAGATTAGTTTACTTAATTTTGTTTTCATATTAGCATTTCTATCCGATGAAAATAACGGTCTTCCCTAACACAGTTTCTGTGAACTTAAAAGGTCCTTCTAACTAAAATATACTATAAAATATTTTTTTAAAATAAATTATTCTATCTAGATAAAAAATTTATAATTTGCATAAAAAAAAGATCAAGTAAAACAGAGGCCGTAAACAAGACTTATTAATAATTTAATACGTTGCTTTTGAGAGCACATCGATGTAAATATATAATGAAGACCAGCGCCGAGATTACTACGTTGAGGCACAGGGGCTCTAAAAGGTACGATACATAAAAAAGATAAATTTTCCTGCACTACGGTTTGATTATGTTTATTCCCAAAAATCTTATACACAAAGAAATTCTATAGAATTAGGCAGTTCTTTGCGAAAAACCACAATTATTTAAAATAATTAAAAATACTAATTTAATTTTTAACCAAAATTTATGAATGATGCCGGACTCAAATCCGCTAAACAATAGTGATTTTGCCCTGTACTTTTCCCGGGGCGTAAAAAGAATAGGGGAGTCACCGGGCCCATGGGTGTCGTAAGAGGCGACTAAGGGCTTTTTAGAAGTGGGAGAGTCACGCTGCCGTCTTTTGACGTCAGCACAATCGGGCCAGACTCGTCCGGGCTAATTACCACACTCGCACAGAATACCGGCGTGAAGTAGCGGCCTAGTGCCGCTATGTTTCGCATAGGTTAGTGTTGAGGACCGGTGGCCATTCCCCCCCCCCTTTCCACCCGAATATGACAGCGGTACTAACGAAGATTTTACCCCAGGAGGGTACCGGCTCTACCAGAGTTGGAGAATCCCTCCCCGGGCACTCTAGCCCGGGCTGCCCTTCGTATTCTGGGGAGGGCACAGAACCGCGCATGACCAAGGACAAACGAGGCAGTATCACCACGGCACCCCGCTCCACACTCAACGTGGACTTTTGCAATATCAGGGGAATTCACTCCAATTTAAACGCCGTCCACCACCACCTTGAGACGGCGCAGCCGGCCTTGTGTTTCCTTACTGAGACGCAGATATCTCGACCTAGCGATACGTCATATTTAACGTACCCCGGGTACAAAATTGAGCACAATTTTTTGCCTCATGCCGGGGTATGTGTGTACGTTAGGGAGGATATCTGCTGTCACCGTCTCGGCAATTTTGAGGGTAGGGACCTGTCCACACTCTGGCTCCGCGTAGATTTAGAGGACCGCGTCCGCATCTATGCGTGTGTCTACAGGTCCCATAGTGGTAACGCAGAAACCGATCATCTCATGGGCTGCGTTCAAGCGGCAATTGACGACGTACTTGCACAGATCCCCTCCGCTGAAATCGTAGTCTTGGGTGATTTCAACGGGCACAATGCCGAATGGCTTGGATCACGTACCACAGACTACGCAGGGCGATCTGTGCATAATTTTGCATTGGCGTATGGTCTGTCCCAATTGGTTGAGTCGCCAACGCGGCTCCCGGATGTGGATAGCCACATGCCGTCCTTATTGGATCTTCTGCTGACTACACATCCCGATGGTTACCAGGTCTTTGTCGACGCCCCTCTCGGAACGTCCGACCATTGCCTTGTCAGGAGTGTAGTACCTATCCGACGCCAACGTCGCAGACCACCAGCGACCCGCCGCGTTTGGCACTACAAGTCAGCAGATTGGGATAGGATGCATTCCTTTTTTGCATCCTACCCTTGGGGCAGGGTTTGTTTCCCTTCGGATGATCCTAGTGCCTGCGCCGTTGCAGTAGCCGATGTGATACTACAGGGTATGGATATTTTTATACCAAACTCTGTAGTACCCATCGGTGGCAGATCACAGCCCTGGTTCGATGCGTCTGTTAAAGCAGCATCTGACTGCAAAAAACAGGCGTATCGAACTTGGGTTGCGGCGCTGGGCACAAAGGATCCGAACAGCACAGTTCTTAAGAGGAAATACAACCGTGCCTCCAGATTTTTTAAGCGGCAAATCGCCCGTGCAAAGTCAAAACACGTCGTCAAAATTGGCGAGCAGCTTTCCAGCTACCCGACCGGAACACGCAAGTTCTGGTCGTTGTCGAAAGCTGCTCTTGGTAACTTCAGCCAGCCGTCCATGCCGCCGTTGCACATGAGGAATGACACCCTGGCCCATACGGCAAAAGAGAAAGCCGATCTCTTGTGCACTCTTTTCGCCTCCAACTCGACTCTTGACGACAACGGAAAAACACCGCCGGCCATCCCGCGGTGTCAGAGCTCTATGCCCGAAGTACAGTTCAGACAGAAAACTGTTAGGCGAGCTCTGTTTTCGTTGGACGTCAGGAAGTCGAGCGGGCCGGATGGCATTTCTCCAATCGTGCTAAGAACGTGTGCCCCTGAGTTGACGCCGGTGCTAACGCGTTTATTCCGGCACTCTTATTCTAAAGGCGTAGTCCCTGACTCATGGAAGTCAGCCCTTGTCCATCCGATCCAAAAAAAAGGAGACAGTTCGGATCCGGCAAACTATAGGCCTATTGCTATTACCTCCCTGCTCTCCAAAATCATGGAGAGCATAATTAGCCGTCAGCTCTTGGTATATCTAGAGGGTCACCAGTTGATCAACGACCGACAATACGGGTTTCGCCATGGTCGATCGGCAGGTGATCTTCTGGTATACCTAACACATAGATGGGCAGCGGCTATTGAAAGCAAGGGGGAAGGCCTGGCAGTTAGCCTGGATATAGCGAAGGCCTTTGATCGTGTATGCCACAAGGCGCTCCTCTCCAAACTTCCATCATTTGGGCTTCCCGAGAGCTTGTGCAAGTGGACCTCCAGCTTCCTCACTGGGCGCAGCATACAGGTCGTTACATCGTATACAGAACCCGAAGCCCATGAATGCTGGAGTGCCCCAAGGCTATGTGCTGTCTCCCACGCTGTTTCTTCTGCATATCAATGATATGTTGGACACCTCCAACATTCATTGCTATGCAGACGATAGCACTGGTGATGCCGTATACACTGGCCATGCAGGTCTCTCTCGGGAAATCGTCGACCAGTGCCGGGAGAAACTTGTGTCTTCTATCGAGTTATCTCTTGAGAAGGTCGCGGAATGGGGAAAATTTAACCTTGTCCAATTTAACCCCGAGAAGAGTCAAGTTTGCGCGTTTACCACTAAAAAAACCCCATTTGTCGTATCACCGCTCTTCGAGAACACTTCTCTTAAAGCCGCGCCTAGTATCGGAATACTGGGTCTTGAAATCTCGAGCGATTGTTAATTTCGTGGTCATCTGGAAGGCAAAGCCAAATTGGCTTCAAAGAAACTGGGCGTCATTAATAGAGCACGGCAATACTTCAAGCCGGCCCACATACTAGCGCTCTACAAAGCGCAGGTCCGGCCACACATGGAGTATTGCTGTCATCTCTGGTCTGGCGCACCCCAGTATCAGCTCGATCCATTTGACCGCGTGCAACGCAGAGCAGCTCGAATTGTCGGAGACCCAGTGCTCTGTGAACGGCTGGATCACTTGGCGTTGCGTAGAGACGTCGCTTCATTGTGTGTCTTCTACCGCATTAATCACGGGGAGTGTTCCGAAGAGCTGTTTAAGCTGATTCCTGCCGCCGAATTCCACCTTCGCACGACACGCCACAAGTTAGGATATCATCCTCACCATCTGGATGTGTGGCGGTCCTCCACAGTGCGGTTTTCAAGGAGCTTCCTTCCACGTACTACAAAGTTGTGGAATGAGCTTCCTTGTGCGGTGTTTCAGGGACGATACGACATGGGTACCTTCAAAAAAAGCGCGTACACCTTCCTTAAAGGCCGGCAACGCTCCTGTGATTCCTCTGGTGTTGCAAGAGATTGTGGGCGGCGGTGATCACTTAACAACAGGTGACCCGTACGCTCGTTTGTCCTCCTATTCCATAAAAAAAAAAAAAGGAGATGTCAAGGTCGAGATTTATTTAAGCTGCTAGATACCTATAGTATTCTATAACTATCACGAAAGTTCAACGTTCGATGTGACTTTGAGGACATTATTTTTATCCGTTTATTGATGTGCACTAACTTTATAAACATAATGACACACATCGTATAAACATAATAAGCGATTCAATTAAGAATAATTGTTGGATTACTGGTAATTTGTTTTGGGTCAAGTTACCCGACAATATGATGGGAAACTTGACCCGAATAGTGTTACATAGTGTTTCAGGAGAAATTTTATTTTGATGAAATTGAATACAGAGATTGACTGCAGCTTGCATAAGTAGTAATTTATAAACAGTTATTCGAGCATTTTTGAAACTTTGACTTACATGGGGATGAAATGGGAGATTAAAGTTCGTAAGGAAATACTATTAAGGAGACTGTCCACGATGACAAGTGATATGCGCTGTATTGCCAACAGCGATAAGAGCAGTTTGTATGTGTATTATTTGCAAAGTATTATAAAAAATTAAAATACTGCTCAAAGTAACTATTCCACGTGGACGAAGTCGTGAGTAAAACCTATTTTGTTTATAAACATAACATTAATATGGTTTATTGGATGGCCAGAACGAGAAAGAAGAGTCATTGAGTAGATCAAGTTTCACAAAAATAAATGAACTGTCACTTGGTCAATAAGTACAGTGTTGCCAATCAGATAATGTCGAAGTCGCTGACATGCTTCGATCCTAACATCCACAATTTCCTCTAGATTCGTATTCTCCTATCATTTAGAACCCTAGAACATAAACTGAACCATAACTAAATCGGAGCCGCGCGTCAACGACAAACCCACTCGAAGCTACCATTATAGTTCTACCAAATCAAAAATATTCCTATTACATTAATAGGGTTATCGATGCTCTATAAGTTCTAAGTTCTCAACACTGCCAAACGTCAAAATTTTTCAGAATACTCATCTCCCAATAATTGACGATCGACCTTGTTTCGAGAATACGCATAATACGATTTCTCTAAATCAGAATTTGATGACAATTGGAACTGAAACGTTAATTTGTGTTACAAGAATACGAAATGTAAAATACTTGATGAATACTTCTTAACATAAGGTTGCTTTGATTCTATTCTTTACGAGAATAGGGCTAAAGATTGATAGATTCGTAAACGTGAATTATTGATGAGAAACTAAACTACTTAACCTTTATTACTACTACTAAGAGGTAAGATTTGTACAACTAGTTGTTATAAAGGGATATATGAGACCTTAGTTGGATCTGATAATCTGTTAACAGTGAATGTTTTATAGTTCGTGAATTTTGGTAACTAATTTTAAATGTATTCGTCGCTTCATTGTGTGTGGTGTTAAGTGATACCGCATTTATCACGGGGAGTGCTCCGAAGAGCTGTTTAACCTGATTCCTACCGCTGAATTCCACCTTCGCACGATACGCCACAAGTTAGGATATCATCCCCACCATCTGGATGTGTGGCGGTCCTCCACAGTGCGGTTTTCAAGGAGCTTTCTCCCTCGTACTACAAAGCTGTGGAATGAGCTTCTCTGTCCGGTGTTTCCGGGACGAAACGACATGGGTACCTTCAAAAAAAGCGCGTACACCTTCCTTAAAGGCCGGCAACGCTCTTGTGATTCCTCTGGTGTTGCAAGAGAATGTGGGCGGCGGTGATCACTTAACACCAGGTGACCCATACGCTCGTTTGCCCTCCTATTACATAAAAAAAATGTATATTTGGTGATGAGATTTAATTTTTCAAGAAATAACTATGAGTCATGATTCTTCGAAAGAACCTATAAAAGGAAATATGTTGGTAAAGATTAAGATATACAAATTGGCTCTGTTCCACGTAAACGCGTCCTCAATGCATCATTGGGTATAAATAAGTGCTTGTGTTGTGTCACACGACTATTTACCTCTTCCCAATCATTTAAATTATTTATTTTTGTGTGTTTCCAATATCTTACTAGTTTATCAGTAAGCTGGGTTGTTCTTAAATCTATTTGATCTATTGTAAATGTACTTAGCAGTGTTTTTATTTTATATTTGTGTTACTTACCGAGTGTTTTAGTTGAAACGTAACAAGATATAGCGGACTTTTAATATTAGAATTGGGTTAAGGTTGGGCACATGTTAAGTGTTCAGAATTATTTAGTCTAAAGTGCAGATACAATTTATTATCTTACCCCAAACATAATGCTAACATTGGTTAGCATCGTTTTTATAAATTTTATATAATATCAATTTAAAAAAAAAAGTAATTTACAGAAATTCATTATTCTCATTTTATTAGTAGGATTAGAGCCCAACTAGGAATTATCAAACATAATTCCTACATCCCCAACAGTTCTAACGTTACTCCAAACAGATTAATTATATAGATTGGCTTGATTTATTTTATCTATCAGATAAACAACCAATAATTTCAAAAACACCACCTTTTATTTTTTTTCTTTTTTATTAACATGATCATTTCAATACATTATAATATGTTTTTTTGATGAGTATTTAAATGATATAACTTTGTAATGTTATTTTCAATATTCTAATTCACTATTGCGTAAGTGCTGTTGAAGTTAATATATCACTATTCAATAAGATAAGAGTAAGAAATCAAAAGTATGCTTTCTCTCAAGTTGAATCAGCTTGCACACAGTGTACGAAATATTAATAGAGGCAGTTCAGTTGTTTAGGAGTTCATTGCGGACCCTATATATCTTTTATATATCAGCTGACCCGACAGACGTTGTTCTGTAGATAATAAAAAAATTATGGTTTATAGGAATTTGCCAATAATATTTCAAAACATCAACAATTATTTCGTAAAAAAAGCTCCCTGTTGTTATAATGAAATTGTTTCACAGTGGTGTCTGTCACACCATGCGTCACTAAATTCTCTCATAGAAAATATGTCCATACAAAACAAATATTGGAAATAAAAATAATTATGGGTCCCAAATCGAAATAAAAACTATCCCAACTTGAGAGATATCTCAAGTTGGACTAAACTGCACTCGTTGAAGTAATCCCCATTTAAATCCGTTCATTAGTTGAGGAGTCCATCGCCGACAAACAACGTGTCACGTCATTTATATATATTAGATGATTTATGTGTAGAGTTGATCGCGCTTAACGACAAGTTACCTTACTAGATCTACACATATTTGTATCCTAAAAGTATAAACAACTTTTAACAAATAAATACAGTCTTCAAATAAATAATTAAAACAAGATCTTACTTAGAAGATGTTAAGTATGTACATAGGCATATAAGTAAATTTCTAGATTTCTAGAAACTTTCATAACCGTAATTTTAGTACCAGGAACAGACATAAACTTATAATGCCTACTACTCGGATAAGTCGAGTTATTTAGTCTTTTGTGAAGCGATGTATATATGCTTATACAGCAAGATCCCAGAAAATGTTTAAAACAAATGTATTAAGAAATTCAAAAGAGTTGTGTTTGTGTGGTAAAGATTAATATAACATAAATGACTTTCTTAATGATGCCACAGATTGGGAATGGAGCGACCACCCTCAGGCATTAAATAATAAGTTAAATAGTACGATATTACTTTGTATATTTTTTTATGAAAAGATTTAGAAGCCCGCTAAGTTACTTGCGCCCGTTCTTCTCAGGTGTGAGGCATACTTTTTTTTAAATTTAATTTACTTTATTTATTTGGAATGGGCGGTAGTTTTTGACTATATATGTATACCTATTTGAATAAAAATATTTGAATTTGATCAACTTTTAATATTTTCTACAACATTTCGCAGCAGTGAAAGATTGAGATTATACAATCTCCATGTATTGGTCTTAGATAATTCATACGTCTAGATAGACTGATACAGCTGTGAAAACGTCGAAAAAAATTGAGGTTGACAGTTAGCCTCTATTTTGAGCAATGCACGCACACTAACACAAAGTAACATACAAATCGCGAATGTAAGAAGTAGCTTGTTACGCACACTAAAGTAATAGACCTGGCCTGTTTTCATCGGTTATCTAAGAGCAAAAGGCTCTATCTAGACGTATAATTAATCATCTAAACTGTTGCCAAAAATATTGGTATAAAATAGTTTAAATGCAACGCCGTTGTAATAAGAAAATCCAGATCATATTAATCGATCGCGAATATTTTTGTGACGTGGAAATGTTGAAAATGGAAATGGAGATATTTTCCAACTTCGCATATAAGCCACGTTTTAGCACTTGTTTCCCCCAATGTCTCTGGTTTTATATCTGATTTATAACTTTGTTTACAATAACTTTTGCTTGTAACTCTCTTGGTCTTACACGAAGCCATTTGTAAAAATCAAATCAATTTTATTCAATTCGGTCAAATAATGACACTTATGAATGTCAAAGCTCAAATATTTTACAATTTATTTGAAAAAAGTTTGAGCTATAAAGAGAAGAGAAGTCTATTGCAATTTTGCAAGTCTACTACTTGCAAAATTGCAAGTAGTTTAAATCAATGTCCAAAGTCAAAGTTTCATTAGCAAAGACATGTTAAATTTATGGTACTTATAAATATTATTTATAAAGTTTTAAATAACTATTTTAATATTACATGAATATGACTATAATTCAAATATTTTACAGACGTTGTTCTGTATATAATAAATAAAATAATGTTGTTATATGAATTTGTCAATAATATATCATAACATCAAAAATTACTTCGTAAAATATGCACCCTGCTGTCGTAATGAAATTGTTTCACAGCAGCACTGTCAAACCGTGCGTCAATAAATTCTCTCATAGAAATTATGTATGGACACATCAAAGGAAAAACAAATTTGTTGTTTTTATTTAATTTAGCAGCAATTTCCTATTTAGTCACCTTTTAAACCTTCTCTGGACTTCCACAAATAATTCGAGACCAAAATTAGCCAAATCGGTCCAGCCGTTCTCGAGTTTTAGCGAGACTAACGAACAGCAATTCATTTTTATATATATAGATAAAAAAATATGTCAATTTTTTTAATGAAAGAGTTGTCTTTATCAATATTTGTCGCTTTGTAAATTATTTTAATTACAATATATGCGAAGTTGTAGAACAAAAATACTTAAAAGTCATGATTTACATAAGTTAAGAAATAGAAAAAATGTAAGTTAGTTAAATGAAACCAGAAGAGTTATTGAGTACAGTAGATACATTATTCCGCAAACGCATTGACGCCATTGAGATGTGGTGCTAGAGAAAGATGCTCCGTATCCTCTGGACAGCATTTCGATCTAATCTCTCCATACTGCGTGAACTCAGGATCTTCTCGCGATTGTCTTCCGAATGTCTGCGCAGAGTTTTAGAATACTTCGGTCACATTGCAAGGAAGGACGATGGAAACCTTGAGAGGCTCATTGTGGTCGGCAAAATAGATGGGAAGAGGCCTCGTGGACGCAGTCCAACACGATGGTCCAACCAGATCCGCTCCGCCCTCGACTCTACGGTTCACAATGCCTTTCACACCGCCAGAGACAGGAATAGATGGAGAGCGATCATACGTGAGAAAGTGATACAGAGAGGTGGTCACGACCCTCAGTACTGAGGATTACGACGCAGGGAGGAGGAGAAGATACATTATTCCACAAGAACGAAATAAATAAAGGTATGGTGGGAGCATTATATCAACATTATGAAAATATACATAACTGTAGATAAGATATTAACTTTAAACTTAACAACGTGAAGTACTTTTCGATGAAAGGATCACGAAGTCACCACAAGCCTTCACACGTTCATGAACATGAAGAATAAACTAGCACCATCAGGTTCAACCATATTTTACGAAAGGAAACGACCCACCCCATGACCCCGCCACAAATAGTTCCCTATTATGCGTTATCAAAATAAATCGACATAACACATCGACCTGAAGATTCAGGGATGGTTAAACAAGATTCCTTCCGTGCTACGAAAGTACGCCACACATTCGGATATTGAGGATGGTATTATTTAAGTAAATGGTACATAATTAAGGATGTAAATACTAAGTAATAAGAGGCTGGACTGCCTAAGTAAAAATTGAAATTTAGTTTAGTATGAAACGTGCAGTGATTTGACATAAGTTTGAAATAGTAGTAATTACAGTATCGCGATTGGCGACGAAGTTGAATCCGGCTAAGTATGAAAGCGAGCAGTTGCTTAAAACGTAGTGAATCTCCATTTTTTACAAGATTATAGCTGTCATCTGTCAATCTATCAATGACTGCGCGTTTCATACAATCGAGCAAATCCCTTTTTTCTTACGGCCGTTATCAATAACGTATATCTGGTTACGGATACATTGCTGTCACCGGTTAATGATCTTATCTATCCATAGTGAAGTCCAATATAGTTATAGTACAAATGCTTTATGTCAATATGTCATTGAAATGTAAGTAAGCGTTATAGGATAGATATGTCTTCTTCTAGTAAGTTAAACTAAGGATTGATAGGTTATTGAAAACGGCCGTTAGAGAGTTTCGCTAGGCTGGAAATGACGTACGACGCGATGGCAGCAGAAATCAAAGTATTGAGTTAAAATTCCATAACTGTAATTAGTCTTGATGATGAAGATTTATGAAGTGTCACGGCAGCTTGTGTTACCGCGACGTGTGACAACATTGGAATATTAATGATTGAGACGAATTATGATATAGTTTAAGATCCTAATAGGTAACTAACGTCACATATCCGTTTAATGATTGAAAAATATTAATAGAGGCTTGTATCAAAAATATATTTTAAAAACTAGCTGATCCAGCAAACGTTGTATTGCCGATATTAAAATCGCGATACAAAAGTAACTGTTGATCGTTGATGGATGAAAATTTGAAGTTTTATGTATTTTTTAATGCATACTCATAATCAAACAAATTCAAATAATAAATGTCAAAAAAATTAAAAAATAATAATTTGGCGTGGACCACCCTTAACATTTAGGGGGATGAAAAATAGATGTTGTGCGATTCTCAGACCTACCCAATATGCACCCAAAATTTTATGAGAATCGGTCAAGCCGTTTCGGAGGTGTTTAACTACAAACACCGCGACATTAGAATTTTATATATTAGATATATTTATAAACTTAACAGAAACTCAAAAAAATGTCAATTAGAACACAGATGAGTTTTATAATAAAACAGATGAGAGTAAATTATTATACTCCCAACCCAATAGTAATGATTGGAAAAAATAGTCATCTTAAAATTTTATTAACATTTCAGAATCACGGACGAGTAAAAAAAGAAGGACTCCGCGCCGTGATATTAGCAAGTGAAGCACCTTTATGCGAGTGTGTGTACGGTTACGAGGTATACCAAGATACAAAATTTTTTCTCCCTTCAATAATCATATATCCACAAATACTTTTAAAGTATTGTTTTTACACTTTTTCACAACGCACGATGGTATTTTTAAAATATTTTATTGCGACGCAAACTGATCTGTCATAGACGATGGCAAATCTCATAATGGCGGCCGATCGGCTTGTATTAGTGTAAGTGTATGCGTGGGGCTTGTATTTACACGTTTACCGGCTTGTTTTGGTGCCTCACTGTTATGTAAGGTGACACGGAGTCATTCTTACTCGTCCGTGTTCAGAATGATAAAAAATAAATTGTGCAATGTTTAAAAATAATTTTTTTTGAATTTTATATAATTTATTAATTATTGATTGAATGAATAATTAATTAATATATAAAAGCCTTGACAGATATTTTTCAGTGAACCTGCCCGCGATATACCTATTTCAACAGAGTAAATTTTAGAAAAAATACTTTTATAAATTAGATGGATGGGTTAAAGCGCTTTACTACGCGGCTCCTTTACTAATATTTTTTATGCGAGAAAGTAACAAAACATTTTAAGATTATTAATTAATACGTAAAATAGACTTCATATCATGGTAAAGAATTTTGGCATGATAATGAAAGAGTGAAAGTGGGAAAACGGTTAAAATTAAATTTGAATTTAAAATCATATTGATGTGACAACTTTGCCGAAACTGCGTCATTTATTTTGTATAGATAGAAATGCGGGCAGATATGACAATATATTTATAAGGTGTTCTTCTTCATTTGTTATTTTATTTGTCTATTTTATATTTTGACACAATTTAAATTAAGCTTTGCGACAGCCTTAAAAGATATATATTGTTAATTTACACTGTAATTTCCATTTCATTTTCCTCGCAGGTATGAAGCATTTTGTATCGTTTGAGAGAAAGTGATTTCCCTGCTGGGGTTTATACTCTTGCTTGGTATAGACCAGACAGACCACACCGATAACCCTCGGTTTCACCTCAGGCCTACAAATGGCACCCTCGTACGAATATTTAACATTCTCCACTCGTTCAGTAATGTTATAGTACATTTTAGAATACAAAATCATATAAGTTATAAGTATAAGAAATAGTTCAGAATTTTGAACTATTTAATTACAAAAAGATAAATGAACCTTTGACCGTCTTTTGTTACAACCTATAAAGTTTCGTTATTGCAGTGCTAAATGTGAACGAATATTGGTTTCAAAGAGGATGGATACCGGATAACGGCAACAATTAAAATTGCGTAATCCATCAAAAGCGAATAACAAAATATCTTCGATATCCTATCCGATGCAGCGTTCACTTGTATTAACAAAAACATAACAATAGTGTTCCCCTAGCACTGAGATTAAATACAACATCTCTATCGGGAATAATAATAAATAACGACAGACCCCAACCTATATTATTAAACGCCCTTTGACACACTTTTAGCTTACACTTTCCACAGTGTAGACTATAATTAATATATTTGTTGAACGACAACCCCTTCATTGAAACTTAATAAATTTGCAATTTGTTTTGAATAATTAATTAAGCATACAATACGTGTGTATGTATAATAAGGGCGCCTAGTTGTTATTGAAATAAGACGAAAGATATGTTAACTGTAAACTCTTCCACTTATCCATTACTATAAAAATAAGCTTATATGTTAAAACATTACTAGCTGACCCGACAGTCGGGTGTAAATATGGGGGTGATATTAATATCAAGTAAATGAACAGAACAGTTCACGAAACTTTAAATCAAAAAGAGTGTTATTAAGGTAGTGGTTACGATACATTTGAAAGAATATTCTATTTATATAATTATTACCCAGCTTTAACTGCCATCTTTAAATAATCTCTCTGAGATCGGTCTCTCATGTCTGAGGATCGTGGTCAACAGGAGGATTGCATCTGGAGCAGATGATCTGCTTCCACCAGATTCTGTCCAACGCGTTTTTACAACCCTGAAGAATTTGGATGACGAGTCTTTAATTTGGCGAGTCCGTCTAATTGGAGAACGACCGCGTGATTTTTTGCCTTCGGTATTTCCAACCACAACTACTATTTCCAAACTTTCGTTGCCTCTACTCTTTGTGTGGCCAAAATATTGAAGAATACGTTTATCTGCATAAGTTGATATCTGATAATAATGATGAGAGTTGATAATCTGAGCAAGCGAGTTCTTATTTGGAGCTGGTTCAGGTTTGATGCATTGTTGCGTGTCATAAATAATAATTTCTTGTTTTTAATTTAGTCTATGCCATCTATATTTAGATTAGACCAGTGGGAGGCTCCTTTGCACAGGATGCCGGCTAGATTATGAGTACCACAACGGCGCCTATTTCTGCCGTGAAGCAGTAATGTGTAAGCATTACTGTGTTTCGGTCTGAAGGGCGCCGTAGCTAGTGAAATTACTGTGCAAATGAGACTTAATATCTTGTCTCAAGGTGACAGGCGCAGTTGTAGTGCCGCTCAGAATTTTTGGGGGTTTCAAGAATCCTAAGCGGCACTGCATTGTAATGGATAGGGCGTATCAATTACCATCAGCTGAACGTCCTGCTCGTCTTGTCCCTTATTTTCATAAAAAAAAAAATAGGAATTTGCGGTAGAAATTTCGCAAAGGAATCCTGGTGTAACATTGTATCCATAGAAAACATAATAACTTGCCGAAAATTCATATTGGAAGGCTTATATAACATAATCTATACTCAGAAAGCAGAAAACATAATAACCCTCAGCAATTTTGTTCGTGAAAGCGGAGTCGGCCAATATTAATGTGTGTACTCCTAAATCATCTGTGGGTCAATGAATGTGAGGCAATTACATTTGGCTGGTGTCTGACGTCGATTAATTACAGGTGCGGTATCAAGTATCAAGGTGACCAGACTCACTCAACTAAATTCGGCTTTTACTACATAATTAAGTCGCGTTTTATATTATGAGTCTTGTAGGGAATATTATTTGAACAACTTCCTCTCTTGCCCCCACTCCGCGTGGGCACCGTCGCCCGTCACTCGAGTCGGACTCAATCACGCGCCGCAATTGGTATGAAATATAAAACATATTATGATCGGATCTGGTACGACCGAACCATTGGACGCGGTCTGGTAGTGGACCATATTCAATGGTATGGTAATGGTCGCATTATCCATCGCACAAAATTATTATTATTAGGTACCGTGCGGACTGTACCGAGTACGATGCCGTACCAATCGGTGCGAAGCGCCTACCGGACCGTCCGATGATCCGGCCGTACCAAATCCGAACATGCGTTTAGACTATATTCAAATGCAAATATTTTTATTCGAAATAAGATTCAAAATATCATATTGAACGTCAAAGACTGCCTCAGACCTGAGAAGAACGGGCGCAAGAAACTCAGCGGGCTTTTGTAAAAATATGGATTACAATGTAATATCGTACAATAATTATTTACAATTAAAGAGTCTGAGGGTGTTCGCTTCATTCCCAGTCTGTGGTATCATTAAGAAAATCGTTTATGCTATAGTAACCTTTCCCACACCAACATTTTTTAACAAAAGGGAGACCACGTAAGAGATGGAGAGACATCTTCAACAACAGATGTGGATCCCATTGGATGTGGACGGCACGAGAAAGAGATGTTTGGAAGGATTTAGGAGAGACCTACGCTACAGAAGCGACTACTACTTTTAAATACTAATAAAATTAAACTAGTATAAAAGTATAATAACATATTAAATTAATTAAAAAATCATATATGTATATAGTTCAAAGTAGAGTAAGATGTAAAAAAAATATTTTTGTAGTAGAAAAATAAAGGCTATTTTTATTTTTATTTATTCATATCTTTCATAGTTTTCATAAACGATGTTTAAGACAATTTGTCAGTGTTAATACATACAAATGACTTAAGTTTTCTTTAGTGTTAATTCCGCCAATATTCGTCTTTAAAACAATTCGACATGTGTTTCGCCTCTACACGAGGCATCCTCAGGACGTATTGTCTCGCCAAAATCTGGCACGAGACGAGGCATCCTCAGGACGTGTTGTCTCGCCAAAATCTGACACGAGACTGCAGCAAGATTTTGGCGAGACAACACGTCCTGAGGATGCCTCGTGTAAATGCCAAACACGTGTCGAATTGTTTTAAAGACGAATATTGGCGGAATTAACACTTAAGAATACTTAAATCATTTGTATAATCATGAAATTCCGCAAAGTAACTCCTAAATCAATAAAAGTGTTAATACATTTAAAACAATTATATTTTTGTTAAACGACAGTTACCTTCGTGCACATTTTGTGATGAACAATATTTTAAGTAGGTCTAATATTTTATATAAGTACTGCAAACCTTATAGATACGTAATGGCGAAACAATTTATTGCTGTTTTTTATCAATTATTATGTTCTCATGTACCCAATCAAGTTTAAGTTTTTAGTGAGAAAAATAATTATATTTAATCATAAACCACATATCAGTGAAGGTAACGACCCACCCCACGACGCCACCACGAGCAGTGTTATTTAAGCAAGTATGACAACCCTTGCCTCGGAAACTCAACTAGAAAAACCGAAAATTGTTAAAGTTGAAATGTACATTATTATGACAGAAGCCCTTTAAAACCACATTAACATTTAATAATAATTAATAACAGGAAATCGATTAAAAGGGTTTCAGGGGACTCTATTAATGTATAACATATGACAAAACATTAGTGTATCGTCATCCAATATTAAAGTTAAAAACTTACGAGACCTGAGTCCAAAACAAAGGCCAACTTAATCGCTGCTAAGTTGGTTCTGTTCTGGAGTAAGTAGTGAGGCGCAGATGGTCGAAAATAGTTTTCTGTTAATATCCAAGTTCTGATACTATTTCGTTCATTATTATTATGTGTCGCAGTAATAAAAAAGTTGGAAGTTGTAGAGACTGCCGATACAAGTAAAAACTTAGAGCTATGAGTATTAAAATTTGAAATTTTGTAATGTTTTATCTAATGAAATTATTTTTTGACTTTGACTTACGCTACTATGTATTGACTAAATTTTATGTAGCCATAGTATTAAATAAATAAATAAATTTCCTTTATTTCAAAGATTACATATACATTTTTTAGTGGTTGAGACTTCCCAGTAAGTTGTCTTAGGACACTTGTATTGGGAATATCTCGCAACTTCCTTAGCAGATACATTTTATTTAGTAAACAATATAGAAATAAACAGAAATGATTAAAAACCAAATATTACAATTTACAATTAATTGTGTGTGTGTGTGTGAGTGAGTGTGTGGAAGTGGGTTTGATTTGGACCTATGATTGCGTCCATCTATACAATGCATGTGTTTAATATCGAAAATATAGTTATAAGATTTTTTTAAAAACTTATTTTAAACACTAATAAGATATACACAGCACTAATATTGCACAATACGTCAGCTGTTTAGCTACAGATATACTGCTGTAAGCATTTCGATGACGCGAACTCACAAGATTTCACCCATCCATAAAGTGTCTAACTATATATATTTTTAATTATTTATGTCGGTGCTGCTAACTCATAAGATTTTCCCCCACCTAAAGTGCCAAACGCGGCTAAAGAATATTTCACTTTAAAAGTTTAAAGATATAAAATTGACAAATTATTTCCTGGTTCTGCAGAGAGTTACGACTTGTGCTCTGATCTGAAGGGCTGGCCTTGCCCATCACATTTCAAACACCTACCGTGTAACGTGTACTTATATGTTCGCCCCTCTAATATAAACAAAAAGAAATAAATCTTACTTAATAACAGGTGGTTACCTCAGAGTGAATCACAAACTGAGCTTCTAACGCATAAGTTAAGTTTAAGTTCACTTAACGGGAGATCATAGCTCCGTCGAAAATATTTTTAATGGAATTAGAGGGCAAACTGAGGGGTCAACTGCTGCTAAGTGATCACCGCTGCTACTCCTTTTTGCAATAACAAAGAGAGAAAAAAACACCAGAAACAAGCAAGTCACTAACCTTTTAAGTTTTGAATTAATTTTATAGCCTCACATACCTAAGTACACAACAGAAAATATACGATATCTACTTAGATTAAGGATTGGTCTTCGCTGCGCTCCAACTAGATACCACACTACCTAAGAGCAATAGATTTTTTATTACGGAAACTATTTTTTTTTATGGAAGAGGAGGACAAACGAGCGTACGGGTCACCTGGTGTTAAGTGATCACCGCCGCCCACATTCTCTTGCAACACCAGAGGAATCACAAGAGCGTTGCCGGCCTTTAAGGAAGGTGTACGCGCTTTTTTTGAAGGTACCCATGTCGTATCGTCCCGGAAACACCGCACGAGGAAGCTCATTCCACAGCTTTGTAGTACGAGGGAGAAAGCTTCTTGAAAACCGCACTGTGGAGGACCGCCACACATCCAGATGGTGGGGATGATATCCTAACTTGTGGCGTGTCGTGCGAAGGTGAAATTCGGCGGCAGGAATCAGGTTAAATAGCTCTTCGGAACACTCCCCGTGATAAATGCGGTAGAAGACACACAATGAAGCGACGTCTCTACGCAACGCCAAGTGATCCAGCCGTTCACAGAGCACTGAGTCCCCGACAATTCGAGCTGCTCTACGTTGCATGCGGTCAAATGGATCGAGCAGATACTGGGATGCACCAGACCAGAGATGACAGCAATACTCCATGTGTGGCCGGACCTGCGCTTTGTAGAGCGCTAGAATGTGGGCCGGCTTGAAGTATTGCCGTGCTCTATTGATGACGCCCAGCTTCTTCGAAGCCAATTTGGCTTTGCCCTCCAGATGGCCACGGAATTGGCAATCGCTCGAGATTTCGAGACCCAGTATTCCGATACTAGGCGCGGCTTTAAGAGAAGTGTTCTCGAAGAGCGGTGATACGACAAATGGGGTTTTTTTAGTGGTAAACGCGCAAACTTGAGTCTTCTGGGGGTTAAATTGGACAAGGTTCAATTTACCCCATTCCGCGACCTTCTCGAGAGAGGACTCGATAGAAGACACAAGTTTCTCCCGGCACTGGTCGACGATTTCCCGAGAGAGACCTGCATGGCCCGTGTATACGGCATCACCAGTGCTGTCATCTGCATAGCAATGCATGTTGGAGGTGTCCAACATATCATTGATATGCAGAAGAAACAGCGTAGGAGATAGCACACAGCCTTGGGGCACTCCAGCATTCACGGGCTTCGGGTTCGAGCAATATCCGTCGACAACGACCTGTATGCTACGCCCAGTGAGGAAGCTGGAGGTCCACTTGCACAAGCTCTCGGGAAGCCCAAATGATGGAAGTTTTGAGCGGAGCGCCTTCTCCCATACACGATCAAAGGCCTTCGCTATATCCAGGCTAACTGCCAGGCCTTCCCCCTTGCTTTCAATAGCCGCCACCCATGTGTTAGGTATACCAAAAGATCACCTGCCGACCGTCCATGGCGAAGGCCGTACTGCCGGTCGTTGATCAACTGGTGACCCTCTTGGTATACTAAAAGCTGGCGGCTAATTATGCTCTCCATGATTTTGGAGAGCAGGGAGGTGATAGCAATAGGCCTGTAGTTCGCCGGATCCGAACTGTCTCCTTTTTTTTGGATCGAATGGACAAGGGCTGACTTCCATGAGTCAGGGACTACGCCTTTGGAATAAGAGTGCCGGAATAAACGCGTTAGCACCGGCGTCAACACAGGGGCACACGTTCTAAGCACGATTGGAGAAATGCCATCCGGCCCGCTCGACTTCCTGACGTCCAACGAAAACAGAGCTCGCCTAACAGTTTTCTGTCTGAACTGTACTTCAGGCATAGAGCTCTGACACCGCGGGATGGTCGGCGGTGTTTTTCCGTTGTCGTCAAGAGTCGAGTTGGAGGCAAAAAGAGCGCACAGGAGCTCGGCTTTCTCTTTTGCCGTATGGGCCAGGGTGTCATTCCTCATGTGCAACGGCGGCATGGACGGCTGGTTGAAGTTACCAAGAGCAGCTTTCGAAAACGACCAGAACTTGCGTGTTCCGGTCGGGTAACTGGAAAGCTGCTCGCCGATTTTGACGACGTGCTTTGACTTCGCACGGGCGATTTGCCGCTTAAAAAATCTGGAGGCACGGTTATATTTCCTCTTCAGAACTTTGCAGTTTGGATCCTTTGTGCACAGCGCCGCAACCCAAGTTCGATACGCCTATTTTTTGCAGTCAGATGCTGCTTTAACTGACGCATCAAACCAGGGCTGTGATCTGCCACCGATCGGTACTACAGAGCTTGGTATAAAAATATCCATGCCCTGCAGTATCACATCGGCTACTGCAATGGCGCAGGCACTAGGATCATCCGAAGGGAAACAAAAAGGGTAGGATGCAAAAAAGGCCACCGGTCCTCGACACTAACCTATGCGAAACATAGCGGCACTAGGCCGCTACTTCACGCCGGTATTCTGTGCGAGTGTGGTAATTAACCCGGACGAGTCTGGCCCGATTGTGCTGACGTCAAAAGACGGCAGCGTGACTCTCCCACTTCTAAAAAGCCCTTAGTCGCCTCTTACGACACCCATGGGCCTGGGACTCCCCTATTCTTTTTACGCCCCGGGAAAAGTACAGGGAATATTAGACTTGCTTGTGTGCGTGGCATCTTGACACTCAATGGCATCTTTCAAATATTGTACATACATATTGTACATACGATTCATATTATTTTACATTGAAATTAATAAAATACAAAATACTTACTGATGATATGTGATCCCAGTGTCTTTCTTATTTCTTGTAGTATTATTATTACAAAGTTTTACTACGCACGCTGTGGTCCTCTGCCCGTACCACACTACCTCTTCTCAGTTGTATCGCCTATTTCTCCCGAAGACGTTCTACTTACAGATTGTCTTACTTTGGCAAAGGTAAGGCTAGGTTACAAGAGCCGTTAGGATCGGAAATACAAGTCCATAACGATATAATAACAATTTGTTTTTACAATTATTGTGTAACCAGAAAGTATCAGACTTCACCCACACCGCTACACAATGAAATATATCCACGAGTCAAGTTACGACTCAACCACAAAATCTTATTTAACAATACACCCAATATGTAGTTGACATATAACACCTAGTTTAGCCAACTTTCGCTATGAAAATGCCTATTTTAGAATAGAAGCAATCTTTATTTATATTGTATAAATCAAATCAAATCAAATCCAAATCACTTTATTCATGTAGACATGAATGTCAGAAGTTTCTTTTCTTTTTATATTTAAAATAAAAGTAGGTAAATATAATTTTCCCCCCTAGCAGAATCCCTTTCATCTTATTAAGGCGACACTAAATGCCGGCGACCTTGAGCGATATGAGTTCACGGCTCCTATGTTAGAAAGCCAATATTTTCAAAATTCTTGCGTCGAAAATTTAACATTTTAACAGGCGCAAACAGTTTAATTGCTTACAATCCTCATTATTGATTACTAATCTTTATAAATGTACCAACACAAAAAAGTAAAAGCTATAAGAACAACTTTTATGAGAGCAGTATACTAAACAAATGCATCATGCCGAGAAAAAAACTGCAAACACAACTGGTAGTTCATAATAACTCTGGAGTGTTAAGTTTAACTAACAGCAAGCATTAGCAACCTACAAGTAAGACTTAAGGGTATGTGTAACAGGATAAAGTAGTGTGTATAGCTCCAAATGCTATATTATCACCACATTTCAAACTTGTCTAAAAACACCTTGTTGGCGTGTTTTCTGCTTACTCTTCGCCTTAAGTTGCAAGTCGTGCTGGCATGAATTTGTAAAAAGTATTCTTACTGAGACTGAAAAATTCTCCTGATATTCTTTAACTAAATTCTCCATTTCTCATTCAATAAAATGAAGCTTCGTGACTCTCCACCAAACCTGACGCAGTATGATGAAGCTTGTTTTATGAGAAAGAGTGACAACAAGAGGTTCACCTGATGGTACTGGTATTGGAAAGGGGTTCCTGTTTTACCTGATCACCTGATGGTAAATGTTACAATCTGCCCAATGCAGTGACGCTCAGGTATAGTATGTTGGTATATCTTAAGTTGTTGACCCTGTAGGGCACAGCAAATTTTTAAGATTTAAATATCTATTTGTTCGTTAGAATTAATTATTTTACTTATTAATATAGCAAATTCTTATACACTTACATATTACTAGTACTTATTTTGTACTTTATTACTTATCGGTTAAATATGATGAATAACTATAATTCTGGCGGTCTTTAAGTAATTAATAGTTTTGCTTATTAAAAAAGAAAAGTGTTTTTTAAGAAAACTCTTGATTGAACTCATAAATATGAACGGTATCACTATTGCAATCGTCCCTTTGAGACGATTCAGACGAGAAATCAGACAAGACTGGAGATAAGTTATATTAGCCCAGTTATATTGAAACACAATGACTCTTGCATATCACTGTTTCACGACAGAAAATGGTGCCGCTGTGGTACCCACCTGGCTTGCATTCTCTTCTCCTCCTACTGGTGGCTTCTTTAAAGCTACCAGCCCACTTATTGTACTGCTCATTAGTTAAATCATCAGTAAGAGTATATTTATGTGCTTATTACGACGATATTTTCGATAGATCCAATGTTTCTTTTACTGAAGAGATCGATTTACTAACAAATTATTACACTTAAAATTCACACTCCTCGTAAAAATTTAAAAAAAAATGCATTAAGTTCGAGCGTGCGTTTCAACCTACCATCGACTATGCCCTGCATTCGCCCAGCAAATGGGTACTTTCTAAAGAGGTTACCTCCTCATACTCCCTTATAATGCAAGCAACGCTTTTGCAATTTCATCATGATGGGATTCTAAGGTACCTAGGTAAAAAACTACTTATTGACTAGTAAATGGATGTATCTCAATGGGTTTTTAACACTGCGTAACATACAATTGATTTCATATTCTTCAAGACTCACGTATGCTTATGACAAAGTTTATGACATCACAACTATATTATAGCATGCAAGGACAGATGTTGCAGAGTCCAATAGGTTGCATCAATATCCAATGTGTGTGTCTAAGGCCTAATCTATAGAGCCTACTTATCACTTACTTATAATATTTGATTTCTTTTTTATAGTAATTTGTCAGCTAAAATTATACTGAGCTTAAGCTAAGACAGCCCAATACAAAAGTCAAGTTCGCGTTTTATCACATTCAGCTAAGTTTAACGTAAGTAAAGTCTGAGCAAATTCTAAGTGCGCTTTATAGATCCCAGTCTTAGTGGGGATACGATAAATTAATACTCTTAGGCTGGGTTGCGTCTTGTAATTTGTAACATTTGAGTTTTGACAGGTCGCTATTTAGCTATTTAACATTAACAATAGCTTTCAGTGGTGAAAATTGATGACATCACCTAAAATTGTTAAATCCAATGCAGTTGCAACACATTTTTTGCTTAAACGGTATTTTAATATGTTTGTTATTGCTAAAGTTAGTTGATTCAACCAAGCCTTAAACTTTTTATATTTCATAAAAGTTCGGTCCCTGTTGAAAACTTTGACAAACGCTTAAGAGGTTCTCGTTTTGAAAAGTTGCTCTAGCTTGGACATAGTAGCTAATTCTAATATATTGTTTGTATTCCAGGTATAAGGAATGTTTGGTCATTTAATTCCAATGCGCATCAAATCACAGCATTGAGCCAGTGAAGTACGGGTAGCACGTTTTGGCCTTCGTTTTTAGTCATCCCCGTACTTGAAGTAACAATAAAATTTCAGCGCGTTATTACTCATGTTTTAGGTGTGAATCTGTGATCGCTGATGACTAAATTAATGAACCAATTTGTGTACATACATGGTGATACAGTGAACCCTGTCGGCATCGGTGAAAGTAGAGTTAGCTTATAATTCCACCATCATAAACTTGACGTTAACATGGTTTTTTTTATTCATAAAAGCAGAGAATGTTTTTTTTTTAATAATTTTATTCGTGATTGCTTTTGCACATCTTTTCAATGTAAACTTTCAATAAAAGGCACATCTTTTAAAAGGGATCTGAAGTTTTCGCTTCACCTTTCAGTTTCTTTCAGTAAAAATTCTATGTGTTGTTATAATAGTATTTCTAGTTATATAACTTATAAAAAATTAAGAGTTTTCTCAAATTTTACTATTTTTGCGGTTTCCGGGTAAGGAAATTTAAAAAAAACAGTATTTTAACAAGATTAAATAACAATAGAGTTCTATAATGTACTACAATCATAACAAATACATGCAAATTGATAACTATTTTTGAAGTAGGTTAAAAGTACACCGATATGTGGTATTCTAAAACTATCCATTATTCATTCAACTAATATAATTACCTATTAATCCATCACATGTATAAATCCACAAAGCAAAACACAGAAACCGAAAGAAACATCGCAGATCCAACGCTCTCAACATTTTTCCGAAATAGCATCCATCACGGACATTTTCATCACAATACGTATAAAATACAAATAAAGTTAAGCAACACTATTCATAAACAAAAAGTCATTGTAACTTTCCGAATTATCTTACGAACGTAAACACGCGTAACAATTTTTAGTAGGAATACACAACGTCCCTCCACGAAGCATTACGGGCTACTGAATTATTTCACTACAAAGTTTGAAAATGGAACGGGAAATATCGTACCGTAGCGCGTAGCCATCATGTAGCTTTTGGAAAGCCCCTGAGCTGCGACATTGATCGACTTCATTGGAATTATTTAATTGCAACAAATGGAATTTGTTGCAATAAAACTGTATATTTGACGGAATAAATCTAATTTTTCGCTAGCGAGACTGTGTTTTAGCTCGATGTTATACTGTAGCTGTATACAACAGTACTTTCACTTTATTATCATTTTACTTTTTTATTTTGAGTGATATTTATTGAAGTGAAAGTTTTTTAGCCGTTTTAGGCATTTTTGGTAGGGAAAATCTTATGAGTTCGCGTCACCGACATGCTCACGACTGGCACACACTATAAGTAAATAATTAAAAATATATATAGTTAGGCACATTATGGATGTCTAAAATCTTGTGAGTTCGCGTCATCGAAATGTTTATAGCAGTATATCTGTAGCTACACAGCTGACGTATTGTGCATCATTAGTGCTGCGTACATGTTATAAGTGAAATTGAATGGATTTAGTGAAAAGTTCAATGTGTTTATAATGTGCATTGTTAAAATAGTGTTTTTGTTTGATTAATATATTTTTTTAAATAAGTTTATAAAATATTTTTAAATTAATAATTTAAGTATTTTTAAACATTTTAAAATTTAAAATTTGAATACAAAATATTCTAGTTTTCACTCTATTTCAGTCTCCCCACTGCTGAACCCAACGAGTGAGTGTATCGCTCAGCGCCCGAGGCTTACACGAATCGAAATGAATGAAAGCGTGGAATCGTTCATTGTTTTTGGAACAAAAACAAATTATATATCCGCATGTTTTCCGTGCGTGTGTGTTTGAAGAAATGGCAAGAGTCTTAGGGCCCGTTGTTTGATCACTAGTTAAGGATACTATTAGTTAAAATTCGATAGTTAAAGTAACCATTAGTTAAAATTGACGAAATTCTGTTTTTCAATCTATAGTAATGATAACTATAGTTATAATTTTAACTATTAGTTAAAAAAAATTTGCTACAGGCAGACGTAGTAGTTATCTTTTTGACTATTTGTTAAGTTGTTTGTTTACGTCAATCGACTCTTTCGCTGTTTTGCATTTTTGACCTAAAATAATGGATTTAAGTGTAGCAAGGCATTTTCAAGATTCGGAAAGTTCTTCCGATGATGAAATTGTAGTAGAATATGTGTTGAATCGCCGTCCTAAACCATTCTGGGCTAGAATTATGCAGCTAGATTATTGGGATGAAGTCGAATTTTTCGAATGGTATAGGATGTCCAAAAGTACGGTACTTTGGATAGTTGCTGAAGTGAAGGATTCAGTGGAAAGGTAAGGACAAACGAATAGGTAAGTACCTACCTACGGTTATTTATGTAAGTACTTATTTAAACTTGAACAATCTATTTAAATTAAAAAAGTAACCTCAATTTTTATTTAATGTTGCAGAAATCAGGCAGTGAGCGCTTGGATCAGCTGCTACTGACGTTTTCCCCGTGGTTATTTGTATAGCAACACAATTGACTATAGTAAGCCTTAACCATAGTCAAAATTTTGTTGAAACAACGTACATCTACTTTAACTACTGGTTAAGGCGTTAACTATAGTCAACTAACTAATGGTTACTGTAACTATTAGTAAAAATTAACTATTATTCAAACAACCGGCCCTTATTGCCACTCTTATAAATCAAAATTGACAGCTTCATCGTTTTACAAATAATTACCATACAAAGTAAAACAACAAAATTACTCAAAGTTACAAAAAAAATGTTTAGAAGATCTTGAACATGATATCAAGTTACTGAAATAAAAAGTGGTCTTAGTCCTATTGATACGTCTTCTTCTTATTCGGACACTCTTGTCAGAGTGGTCGTGGTTGCGCTGACGAGGTACATGGTGGGCTGTTCGGTGGGTCAATATCCTTTCTGAGTGTAGATCACCTGGCGATGTGCTTCCATTTCTGACGATTAGAGGCGTTGCGAGTACACTGGACTATGGTGGACTCAGTAGCCTTTGTGATGGCGTGTATCCAGCGGGTTGGCGATCGACCGCGTGCTCTCTTGCCTTCCACCGGTCCTGCAGTCTCAGAGACCATGTTTCGGTTCCATAGAGAAAGATTGGAAACACAAGGCATTTCATCAATCTGACTTTAGTCTTCTTGGTAATCCTTCTGTCCCTCCAAATCTTTCCCAGTTGTTCCACTGCAGAACTGGTGATGGCGCACCGTCTGATCTCGTCACCACATCCTCCAGTACTTGATATAGTAGAACCAAGATAAATATAGTTCTGTACCACTTCACAGTTGGCTATATAGGGTACGTTGGTTCCAATTTGTTCGGCCCGGTCTACTATCATCACCTTCGTCTTGTCTCGGTTAATAGTAAGTCCGAATTGGAGACTGGTACTTTCTAGACGGTTTAGAAAATTTTCCATGTCTTCTCTAGTCTGTGCGAGAAGGGTAGTATCATCAGCGTATCTGATTGATACGTATTAGGTATAAAATCTCATGCTTAGAGCATTATAGCGATAACTGCTCGTGAATCGGACTCTCTTGCCTTACGCAAATGGTGAGATCTCTGGTGGTTCTAGTACTGAAGAATAAAACATGTAATTTAGGTGGCAAGGCATAACTATAGACCTATTTCACTGGCTACCATTGTAGCGTCAGTTTCTGATGGTCTATTGAACTCACGGTTCGATACTTCTATTAAGTTTCAGGGTAATCAATTTGATTTTAAATCGGAACTTCGATCGGGACTCGAAGACAAACTGTTAAATACAACACAAAATGAAATATCTGTTTCACCTGAATCCTGCCGCCGAATTCCACCTTCGTACGACACGCCACAAGCCCACACAAATAGGATATCATCCCCACCATCTGTATGTGTTGGCGGTCCTCCAGTGTGCGGTTTTCAAGGAGCTTTCTTCCACGTACAATGAAGAATGAGCTTCCTTCTGCGGTGTTTTCGGGACGATACGACATGGGTAGTTTCAAAAGCGCTCCTGTGATTCCTCTGGTGATGCAAGAGAATATGGGTGGCGGTGATCATTTAACAACAGGTGACCCGTATGCTCGTTTGTCCTCTTTTTCCATAAAAAAAATCTATATATATTGACATGCACCATACTAAGAGGTAGACATACCGAATTCAATTAATAAAAGAGGCCTACGTTTTATCGTTCACGATCAAAGTCACGACATTTTACTATGACTAAGGGATTGACACATACATGACAAAGGGCCGTGCAATTTATAAAACGCTCACGTAAAGAAGCGAACGTTGATAGCACGAAACACATGGCGGTCCCGCGTTTGTGGATAAATTGATAGATATATCATATACTTACAATATACAAGCGTAGAGACATCTCCAACGAATATAATATAGCAAGATGGAAAAGGTAAGCGAATCTATTGTAACTGTAACCGATTTTTTAGTCAAGCATTTTAAATATTTAACCTTATCGAACTATCAGATCGTCTATACGCCAGTATTTCCTGTTGTCTATAGTCTCGTCTATATATGTCAGTTTAGATATATTGTCTATGAATAGAACTCTTATTTTAATAATTAACTCTACTTTACATTTTAAAAGGCATTGTTGCTTTTTAATTCTAAGAAAATTACGTGAAGCCATCGCTTTTATGTGCGCGTTCCCTAGATTTAGGCAATTAGGTATGTTATTCTGGAATTACCTATGTAGGTACAAAAAACCTTACTAGTATGTACGTAGTATGGTTATAATAATAAAAATTTAATTCTGAAAAAAAATTCATAATAATTTAAGAATTATGATGAATTTTTTACTAACGTAAAATGACTATCAATGGTTTGCAGAATGATGTTAGGGCTACCCCGCAACCTCCTCAGCAATGACGCGGTTCTTTTGCGTTGGATGGCATGGAAGCCGTCCACCCTCGCATCCGCAAACATTGCCGAAGCACTGAAATAGCGGTAATGGTTGGTAAAGTAAAGCGTCTTTAGTACAGTTCAGTGCAGCCCTGTTTCACTGCGACCAATGTGATCTATTGTAATGGCCACTGTAAACTATAGCCCACTGCTAAGATTGATAGCGATAACCATTTAGGTATATACGCATAGTAGCAAGGGGACCCAGGCTGGAGATTTTGGCGTTATTGCACAAGATTTTAATAACAGAAAATACTACTCTGCGAAAAAAGTACCGGGGAACGGTCAATAATACACAAAATGTTATTTCTTCATTTAAATTTATTTTGCCGGGTTCAAAGTATGCTCATTGAGAAACGGTACACTTACGCCCACAAATAATGCAATCATTAAAACTTTTTTTAATGCTTTTGATCAAAAATACGTTCACGATGATGACCTGGCGAATGCGAATTATCATGGTGCAAAATCCAAGAATTTTCTTTCCACAAATCTGGAATTTTTTCGTCGAATTTGCTCTCTTAAACACAACATAGCGCTCAAATCTAAAATACTACTCAATACGTTTATTTACCATTTGACCTTCCGGTACGAATTCCGAGTGCGCAACATCGCGTTAGTCACGGTAAACAATCATTTATTCGGTATTGGGTTCAGGTGGAAGGAACCACTCCGAAACTTGTTGACTATGTTACATATTCTCGTAAGCCCACGTGTCGTCAACAGTAACATGCGTTGACTCGTTCTAGCATGTCCTCAGCTACTCTCATGCGATTGAGTTTTTAGAGAAATTTCAGATATTTGGGGACTAGCCAAACGGCAACATGTTTCATTCCCAAGTGTTTTTTTTTTGCAACACCAGAGGAATCATAGAAGCGTTGCCGGCCTTTAAGGAAGGCTTTTTATGAAGGTACCCATGTCGTTTCATCCCGAAATCACCGCACAAGGAAGTTCATTCCACAACTTTGTATTACGTGGAAGAAAGCTCCTTGAAAACTGCACTGTGGAGGATTTTCAAATGATACGGACCGACTCCGGAGTCACAGAAAGTTCAGCGGCTATCTCTCTCAAACACTGCGAACACACCCCGAGGTGTGTGAAGTGCCTCGGAAAACACGGCACGCCGGAGTGCCCTCGACCAGCGCAATGCGCGGAGCCCCCGGCCTGCGTCTTGTGCAAGGAGAAGGGGCACCCCGCGAGCTATCGCGGGTGTCCCAAGGCACCCAAACACAAGCGTCACCCAAGGCGCCGCCAGCCGCAAGGCAGAGCAGAGAAGGTGGAGTTCACTCCGACCTTCAAACCTGCGCCGCTTCCGAAGGTAAACGCCTGGGCAAGATCTCCTCCGGCTGCCAACGCTGCCACAGAGGCCACTCTCACGGCCCCCGCGCCCCTCCGGCCAACGCTAGCGTCCCGCCCGGCGACGTTGGTCCCGCGACCGAGGCCACCGGCGCCCGCGTCCGCGGCAACAGGTAACAAAGGCGGCAGCACCTTTGCCTTCATGTTCGAACTGTCAGAGCTGTTCGACATTGATGAAATCACAGCCCTGGCCAGCAGGCTCGATGCTGTCCGGGACGACTCGCCGTCGCTCCTGCAAGTTATGGCAGACAACGGCAAAATATTCCGTGCCCTCACCGATATAGGGCGAAAGTATAAAAACATTCGCGATGCCTAATAACGTAAGCGGACGGGTTAAACCACATACGCTCCGTATAGCGTATTTTAACGCCCAAGGCCTTAAGCCTCAACTAGACTTGGTGAAGGAGTTCGCTCACGAACATCAATTAGACCTATTCTTAGTGCAAGAGACATTTCTAAAACCACGTATACGCGATCCGCGTATCGCTAATTACAACTTAGTCAGAAATTATCGCACCACCCGTATGGGCGGCACCCTCATTTATTTTAAAACGTCTCTACACTGTATACCAATAGATCCTCCGGTCCTCACTAACATCGAGGCCTCTGCCATCCGAGTCAGTATGGCGAATCACCAGCCGATCACTGTTATTTCAGCTTATCTTCCGTCCAACAAAAAAGTATTATACACAGATATAGAAGCATTACTCGGCCACGAGGCTCGGTCATAGTGGGCGGTGATCTTAACGCCAAACACTCCAGCTGGAACAGTAGAGCCACAAATAGAAACGGAATTTTATTAGATTCGCTGACAGACACGCTGAACTTTTCAGTAATAGCACCCGACGAACCAACACATTATCCGGATAACGTCGCGCACCGACCCGACATTCTAGACGTTGCGTTACTTAAGAACGTAACGCTTAATGTCAATTCAATCGAGGTTTTTCACGAATTAGAGTCAGACCACCGGCCCGTCGTCCTAAATCTAGGCCCACCGGTTAACTTTCAACCACCGACGAAAACAGTGATCGACTGGCAACGGCTGGAAAAGGATCTCGAGTCTTTCAAGTCCGACGACCTTGACCTTATACCGGACGTCATCGACTCGGTCGACACGGCTCACAGTGCTATCTCTCATGTGACGTCACATATACAGAATAGGATCAAGGCCTGCTCCAGGCAGGTTCCGACGATGCAACCGCATCGCCTAAACCTGCCTCTAGAGGTCAGGAACTTACTCACACAGAAGCACAGAGCCACTAGACTTTACGACAGGTATCCGTCGGTCGAGAATAGGCGCCACCTCCGCTACCTACAGCGGGTGGTACGGGAACGTATCGCGGAACTCCGCGGCGAACGTTGGGACCGCTTGCTCGGCAACCTTAAGCCATCACATGTGGCTTTCTGGAAGCTGCCTCGCGCGTTCAATCAGGAGCCGCCCACTGTCATGCCTCCTTTGGACAGACCGGGACTGCAGCCGGCGCTCGATGACGATGAGAAGGCTGAATGCCTCGCCGATAGTCTCGAGAGTCAGTGCTCTCCAAATGCAGCAGCCGACCCGACACACGTTGAAGAAGTTGATCGTGAAGTTGAACGTCGCTCCGCTCTGAGCCCTTCAGGCGATGTAATAAAACCCACCTCTTACGAAGAGGTGAAGCTAATCATTAAGGAGCTTCACTCCAAGAAGGCCCCGGGGCCTGACACTATATACAATAGAGTTCTCAAAATCCTACCCTCGACTCTTATTACTTTATTGGTTACCATTTTTAATATTCTATTGTCTAATAGCGCGTTCCCCGAACAATGGAAGGATTCCATTGTTATCGGTATCCCAAAACCCAATAAACCTAAAGCTAATCCGAGTAGCTATAGGCCTATTAGCTTAATTAACTCGATCGGGAAACTTTACGAAAGATTAATTCTCGCTCGTCTTAATCATTACATCGCGGAGCTCAACCTGATACCCGACATACAGTTCGGATTCAGAACCGCTCACTCGTGTCCCCAGCAGGCTCACCGACTCACCGAGTACATTCTCGTACGGCGTCAACTTCACGCTACCACGGCAGCCGTGTTTTTCGATGTCGCGAAGGCATTCGACAAGGTATGGCACAACGGCTTAGTATTCAAGCTGTATCAACTGGGAGTGCCAGACAGGCTCGTGCGCATCATACGAGCCTACCTTACTGATCGCTCCTTCCGATATCGAGTAGAGGGCACCCTATCCTCTCCCAGACCCATCAGGTCTGGCGTGCCACAGGGTTCAGTCCTCTCTCCCACTCTTTTCTCGCTCTTCACGAGCGACATTCCCAAGTTTCCGAGTATCCAGCTCGCTCAGTACGCTGACGATACGGCACTCTACTTTGGCTCCGCTTATTGAACCGCTCAACCTTGAGCAGGAACATTAAAGTACTTCAAGCCGCCGTCGATGAACTAAGCAACTGGTTCAGAAAATGGCGGATTGAAGTGAACCCCACCAAGAGTGCAGCGGTACTCTTCGGTAACGCGAATAGCATCCGCGCTAAAAAACGACCGACCGACGTCATTAAATTGTATGAAACACCCATACCGTGGGTGAAGGATTACAAATACTTAGGAGTCACGTTCAACAGCAATATGAACTTCAAGAAACATATTGATACGGTATGCAATAGAGCCCGATTTGTCCTCAGTCGCCTTTATCCACTTGTGTGTGGGCGAAGCAAACTTCCGCTCAAACACAAAGTGACGCTGTACAAAACCATCGTACGGCCCATACTGTCATACGCCAGCGTCGTTTTCGCGCACACCCGACCGAGCTACTTACGTCGTTTGCAAGTAGTTCAAAATAAATTCACGCGCATGGCAACCGGAGCCCCATGGTTCATCCGAAACGTTGACCTTCACCGCGACCTAGAGCTTCCGACGATAGCTCAACACTTTAAAGAGATCTCGCGACGCTTCTTTGACAAGGTGCCTAATCATCCCAACATCTTGGTTAGGAAGGCATGCGGGTACACCCCCCTTCACCATAGTCTCAACCCAATAAGACGTCCCAGAAACGTAACGGTAGACCCGGATGACGACATCACCATCGCGAACGCGACACCCACACAAACACCGACACAGACACGCACACACCGCCTTCGCAGGCGTAGGCGCGGTCAACCACCGCAAACCACTGGCACTCGTCACTCTGACGATGGCCAGCGGCCCGCACCCTAGATACACCACACATTGTTTTGATACCCGACGAGACGTTAGTCCTCGTCCTGTAATCGTTTCACTACACTCACTCACACACGGACTGACTGACGGACTGACATACACCACTTACACAACCACAAACACACTCCACAAACAGACACAAACACAAACATACATGCACACTAACATTTACACTACTCACACACATACAAACATACATACATACAATCATAAACACATACACAGACACTTACATACATTACACTTAACATCATCACACTCACCGGCGAGTGTGTTCTTCTCATCTTTTCATCTTCATTTTCATTTTCATTCTCTCTCCTTCCCACAAGCACACGGCCGGTCTGAGGATCGAGTCTCCTTAGGAGACGCCCCGCGACTGTTGTTGCGTAGTGTTTGCGGCCTCCACGGCCCACGTCCTACTTCGCTGTGAAAGCCAGGGCTGCTAACAGCACAGAGGAGGTTTTAGTCGGTATAGGGTGTCCGCTTACGCGGACACTCGAGTCCGGCATATTACGCCCCGTTCCGGGGCGTAAATACGTAACAGTATTTCCTCCTCTCAAAAAAAAAAAAAAACTCTCTCAAACTTGAATAAGGATTTTCAGTCACTATTTCCTTCACTTTTGACACAAATAACAGATGCACCTCAAACTCCGCGCCAAAATAAAAATCAGTTATGACAATCTAGCGACAAAAAAATTTCGTTGAACCTTGATCAAATCATCCATTACCGATTATTTTTATGGAAATTTATTGTTTTCCTCTAAAAAACATAACCTGGAATAAGATCCTACTTCTATGATTTACTAGCGAGCTGACTGTTTGACTCACCCAGCTGCAAAATATCGGGAACCGGTCAGAATAATAATTTGTAATGCCTAAACTAGATGACAACAAATGTCTCTCTTGAGAAGGTCGTGGAATAGGGTAAAATGACACGTCCAATTTAACCCCCATAAATCCCCCTAATCATCCCGAACCATTTGACCATGTGTAACGTGGAGCTACTCCAAATTCGGGAAGCCAAACTGTGAACGGCTAGATTACTTGCCGTTGCGTTGAGACGTCGCTTCGTTATGCCTTCTATCGCGTTTATAACGGGGAGTGTTCCGAAGAGCTGTTTGAATATATTTCTGCAGCCGAATTCAACGACACAACCTCACCTAACACAATCATGGATATCATCTCTACCATCTTGATGCGTTCCTCTACAGTGCGGTGTTCAAGGGACATTCTTCTAAGCGCAATTTAACTATGGAATTAGCTTCCCTGCGCGGTTTTTCCATGACAAAACGACATTCAGAATAGTGCGTACTAACACTTCTAAAAGGCCGGAAGCGCTCCCGCAATTCCTCTAGTAATACAGGAGAATCAGGGCTGCGGTGATCACTCAACACCAGATGATCGTTTGTCCTCCTCTTCCATAAAATACTCTTCGTTGAATTTTTTTTATTGTTAGCAATTCTATAGTACAATAAAACTCAGTGGCAGACATCAACGTAAGGTATATCTGGGTATGGGTATTTTAAAAATATATTTAAAGAGGAATGAAAAAAACGAGGTGTTACAACTTTAAAATTTATTGTTACAGTAAGTATTGTTTTTAGACATTAGTTTAACAGGAAAAACCTAAAGCTAAACAATCTAGTTAATAGGTATTCTTTGAACCATTTTGTCTTTGCATAGTCGTGGTTACTCGGGTATCCGGCGAACTATATGGGCACGTGTAACCGACATAACCGGGTCGAGTAAAAGGTTGATGACTAAACGGACCGTTGGCAACGAAGACCCGGCAAGCGTGATCAATGAAATGGTAATAATACTAAAAATAACCTATACACAACGATATGCAACGATATCTACAAATTAGTGGTATAGACTTGTGAATGTATTAAAACAAACCATAGATTTACGATACACTTTCGTTTGGGTTCGAATCCCGGTAGGTGCAAACATTTATATGATGAATATGGATGTTTGTTTCCGAGTCATGGATGTTTAAATGTATTTATGTATGTTTAAGTATATTGTATTAAAAATATCGTTGTCTTGCAACCCATAACACAGGCTATGTATGCCTAATTTGGGGCAAGATAATTTGTGTAAAATTGTGTCAATATTATTATTATTATACACTAGCGTATAACGAACAAAGCTTGCAATAGAGATCATCAAAACATCTTCAACGGAGATATAGCAAGATAGATAAGGAAATCTAATTTGGGCGTAGTTATGCAGAAAGAACTCAAACCACACTTTGGTCAAAATAAGTTAAGTATGTATGTAAAAAATGAGTTAAGTATACTATCATACTCCTGAAGATTGAACCTGTGAAGTGAAAACCCTATTCTTAAAATGTATACGTACTGAAACTGTTTTTTTATTGGATATTTATATGGATAAGACTAGCTGAGACAGCAAACGTTGTATTGCCGATATTAAAATCGCGATACAAAAGTAACTGTTGATCGTAGATGGGTGAAAATTTGAAGTTGTATGTATTTTTTAATGTTGACTCATAATCAAACAAAATAAAAAAAAATGTCGAAAAAAATAAAAAAAAATTTTTGGTGTGGACCACCCAACAATTAGGGGGATGAAAAATAGAGGTTGTCCGATTCTCAGACCTACCCAATATGCACTCAAAATTTCATGGGAATCGGTCAAGCCGTTTCGAAGGAGTTTAACTACAAACACCGCGACATGAGAATTATATATATTAGATTAGATTAGCTGAAACGTCAAATGCCTATAACTCAAAAGTGCCTTTTGTTGAGTCCTTTCTGCTTAACCACGTCCATTTATTGTTAGTGTAATCGATTTTGATTAAATAGTCGTAAACAATTTGTTATTATTTTTTTAAAGTGATAAGCCTCACTTTTGGGATTAATTGAGTTGAACAAGACATACAAGATTTATCAACGATTACACTCGAACGGTTGGCTCAGTTGGATGGGGGCTCGCACGGAACGCGAGAGGTCACGGGTTCGAGTCCCGCATCGTTCAAAAATTTTGTATTCAAATTTTATTTGTATAGTCGTTAACAATCAGCCACGCTTAGTATTAGCACATTAGTATTTTGAATATTAAACTCTTTGTTTTGTTGTTTAATTTGTCAAGAGAGGGAGATCATCATCACAAAATCATCATTAAATATACAGGATGCTGAGACACTAGCAATACTTGTCATTATTCTCGTTTTAATAATTTAATTATATTAGGTACATAATTTTTGAAAAAAAATTCCCTATGACCACTCGACTTGTCAAGCGCAAGCGCAGACAGGTCCGTGTGTCCAACTTCCTACTTGCGTACCTCGCGATTAGCGCCTATCTCTATACAGAGTGTAATTGTAATTATTTTTATTATATTTAATTTAAAAATATTTATTTTTAATATGTAACATTCAAATACCGTCTTAAAGTTAATCTCAAGTTAAAATAGCACACATACCACCATATTCGCAACTTTAACAAGAATATATTTTTAAGAGTATAGTTTAGACTTTAAATCTTATTTATATAATTTTATTTTTATTCTTCTTCAAAAACTAACAGCTTTAAACTTAAGAAATTTAGAGAGTCCATGATAATAAGGCAACTGCTTTAAATATTATACAGATTTAAGTTGTACCAAAATTTATGTACGATGCGAGATTCGAACCCGCACCGAGCCCCAAACAGTTGAACAAACATACCAAGATTTACGGATCATGTGGACGGTCTCCTTATTTGGCATGATCGCTGGGACGTAACACGAGAGGCGCGGGTTCGAATCCTACATCCTACATAAGTTTTGGTACAAATTTGCGAGCCCTATGACTTCAAACTACATTGTTCGTTTTAATCTTATACTAAAAACCCGATTAAACATATACAACCTCCGTTAAGTGCACTTAAAATGTGTTAACATGTGATCAGTTATCAACTGGCGACTGGGGTTAACTCGAAGGTCGGTGGTAATTACCGCCACATCGCCCATACCACTGATCGAATGTCTAGCGGCCGTTTTCAATAACCTATCTATCCTTAGTTTAACTGACTACAGGTAGACAAATCTATCCCTTTAATCTTACTTACATTTCAATAACTTATCGACATAAAGGATTGGACTATAACTATGGATGGATAAGATCTTGTCATTAAACGGTGGTAGCAATGTAACCGTAACTAGAGATACGTTATTGAAAACGGCCGTAAAAAGACAAAACAAGCATCATTAGAATATAATTATTAATAAATAGGCAACGATTTATTTGATCTGTATTATTGATTGATGTACAAGAATTTTGGTGCTGATTATTATATATATAATTACTAGCTGACCCAGCAGACGTTGTATTGCCGATATTAAAATCGCGATACAAAAGTAACTGTTGATCGTAGATGGGTGAAAATTTGAAGTTGTAAGTACTTTTTAATGCTGACTCATAATCAAATAAAAAAAAATGTCAAAAAAAATTGAAATAAAAAAATTCGTGTGGACCACCCTTAACATTTAGGGGGATGAAGAATAGATTGTCTGATTCTCAGACCTACCCAATATGCACTCAAAATTTCATGAGAATCGGTCAAGTTTCGGAGGAGTTCAAGTTTTAACACCATTACACGAGAATTTTATATATTAGATTAGATAAAAAAAATCTTACAGAACTATTATAGCAACACCTATGAGCTGTGTCTTTATATATATAATATTCTGTACGTGTGTTGACAGTTAACTCCTCCTACACGTCTGGACCGATTTTGATGATAATTTTGTGTGTTCCAGTGAATTTGAGAATAGTTCAGATTATCAATTCATTCCATATATATTACTCCTGCCCATGTTAGTGAACTCCTCCTAACGGCTGGACTGATTTTTCAAACTTAAGACGTGTTTACAGGACAACGTCTGTCGGGTTCACTAGTTATAAACTGTGTCCAGAACAACAGAAACTACAGAACTATTACCAACAAAAGTCAAAACGTTACAATGAAAATTTTAAAAACAAAGCAGCGATAGCACGAAAATATCACATGTAACAGTAATGAAACTGCAAACCGTACTGACGCAACAGGACGAGCGCGAGGGGGTGAATGGGGAAGGGGAAGGGACTTCATGTTCCAGCGAGATCCAGAGATAATGTGAAATGCGCACTTCTCTACTCTAACATAAATTTTTCGACATGACGCCGGAGCGGCAAGCCCCGGACCGGAATCTCACACCATATTAATGCTGAGTTAAATCGTAAAGAACATACATAGTTCATAAGAGGATTGCCACAAAACGTAAAAGTCGTCTGTTTATAAATTTTATAACTGGTGTCAATTCTTATATTGATTTAGGACGTTAACAATAACAAAAAAAAAATCAAATTAGTTACTTTTTCATTATTTCTTATTTTATTTATTTCGAGCATTGCTAACTAGACAATCAGCTAGAACCAAAATATAATATTTAAATGACTTTTCAATTTAGATCACAAGAAAATATATATTGTTACTTTTTATTAGCACATAACTGATCTTCCTTCCTTAATCAATTAATAAATGATATAAGACACAATTTAAAAAATAAAAAGTTTATTTGAAAAAGGCTGGAAAATCAATAATTTTACTTTAGGTTACATTGAGTATTCAATAAATACAATAAAATCAGAACACATATCTGAAGAATGACTCATGCTTAAATAATGCAAATGATGCAAAAACCAAAGGTTGACTGGGCACCGACACACGAAGTAATTGTGTCAAGACGCCTATAGTCTCAATCAAACCTCAAAGCAGTTGTTCTAAAATGGGCCATATCTTTGCACATTTACTAGATATGACGTCAGATTACGCAATGGTGCGTACAGATTGATGAAGTGTAGCATGAAATGTATCATGCAGTCACAGAATTCGCCGTACATAACTACTGCAATGTGTCATGAAAGGTTTGTAACACTTTCTCATAGTTTGGACATTTCACTTGCACGCTACGAGTATTACAAGCCGCGCAGGGAGCGACCCGTGATTTGTCGGTTTTTCGAACGAACACAAAGGGGCGCGTTTGCGGCTAAATGGCGGAAACAGACGGACGCGGGATGTTCGTAATAAATGCGGGGTGAGAGCGCGCTATGCGTTCACGGTTGCAGCGAACATGCAATGAAAGGTAGAATGATGCATTTCACCAGTCTGTACGCACCATTACATAGCAACAATATATAGAGTAGTACGTATGTCAAGGGTCATTCTATTCTTTCTAGTGGCTTCTGTGGAAGGGGCGTCACAACTCGGCCAATGTCACGTTTCAGTAGACATCGAGAGTTAGAGTGTATCATTTGATCAGTGTTAACGAATTTACAAGTGAGTATGGTAATGATCGGTGCCCAGATTTAAAACAGACGTGACAGTGACAGATATGACATTTGACATTTTATTTGTATATTTTAAAAAAATTTAACACAGAAATTAGGTGTATTTTAGTGATAGTGATATTCAATTTCAAGCTGAACTTTGTAGCGGCCGATGTACAAGATCGTAGTCCAGGGAAGGGTCAATAATATTCTGCAACATCTCTTTGGCCCTCCAAAATTTTTAATATCACCGTTAACAATTGTTTAACTAATAACTAACAAGGTCGTACGTTAACCGGGACACAATTTAGTCATACTTTCCGCACTTGTATCGCAATGTCGTATTGCGAATGTAAATCTTCCAGTCAAACTATCCACACAGTTACACACTAAGCCAACATTATAAACTAACTTACAACTATCATAATCCTAAATTACATTTGCGGTAAGAACTCAATGGGAGTGGCAAACTTGAAGTCTTCAGGGAATAGTCTAGAAGCGTACGGGTACATCAGCTTGTAGGACTGTCGGATTGTTACATCGGCCACACCAGCAATGTCACCAATCTCTTTCTGGCTGCGTTTGTCATCTGATGCCTGGAATCAATAAAACATAATTCAGTAAGTATAAATGTTTTTGTTAATAATTATTAATTTATGGTTTTTGATGAATCGGGTGCTGATTTTGGTGTAATATTTACCTATTATCTATATATATAAAAATTAATTGCTTTTCGTTAGTCTCGCTAAAACTCGAGAACGGCTGGACCGATTTGGCTAATTTTGGTCTCGAATTATTTGTGGAAGTCCAGGCACCCTTCAGACGGAAGCACAGTAATGTTTACACATTTCTGGTTTACGGCAGAAATAGGCGCCGTTGTGGTACCCATAATCTGGATTGATTCATTTTCTATACCCAAATATTGAGATTTTTTAAAAAAAAAATACAATTTTTTATTTTAATAAAGTTACTTGAGAAGTTTGAGTATTTTTGTTGAATAGAATGTTTTTAAAATAATATTTGACTTAAATGAATAGATTGTGCTGTTGCTATCACTTGGTACTTAGTATAAAAAAAAACTGCTAACCAGAGCACCAACTTATCATCATCATCATCAGCCGGAAGACGTTCACTGCTGGACAAAGGCCTCCCCCAAAGATTTCCACGACGATCGGTCCTGTGCTGCCCTCATCTAACGTATTCCGGCGATCTGGACCAGATCGTCGGTCCATCTTGTGGGTGGCCTACCAACACTGCGTCTTCCGGTACGTGGTTTCCATTCGAGGTCTTTTCTGCCCCACCAGTGCTGTGTGCCCTGCCCACTGCCACTGCAGTTTCTATTTACTTACTTTTATTACTCCACCAACTTATGTCTATTATGTATTGGAGGTCGTGGGTTCGAATCCCGCATCGTTCATAAGTACTATATGTTAAGAAGTTCAACTTACTTGTGAAGCCATGTAAATAGCAGCGGCTGCGACAGATATTGGACTCCTTCCAGAGACAATATCCAGCTCTCCAGCCTTCCTTGCTATATGTGTAGCCGCTCTCTGCACCGAGTTTGGCAGGCTCAGATTAGAACAGAACCGTGACATGAAGTCAGCTGTTGTTATGAGGTCCACTGAAGTCTCGAGCGCCTTTAGGATCAGTTTGAAACATCTACCGATCTCTTTCTTACTTATTTTGCTCACAGCACATATTTCCTTGAATGTTCGCGGTACACCTTCTTGCCTACATGCAATGTATAAGCAAGCGGAGGCAATAGCATCGTTCGCTCGACCTTTTAAATTCTTTCCGTCATGAACCTGGAAAATGATAAAATATAAAAAATTTAGGCCATTATTTTTTTTTCTTTTAATTCATAAAAAAATTATCATTTGGAGAATGACAATAAAAATGGACCTACTATCTCATTAACATGATATGTATATTAGTGGAAACTTTATTGGTGTCTACAATTTTTTAGGTATTTTTGTAAATATTTAAAAATAAAGTAAAAAATAAAAATAAAGAAAATAATCTAATAAAAAAAATATTAAAGAAAATAAAGAAAAAATCTACCAGTGGGAGGCTCCTTTGCACCGGTGGCCGGCTAGATTATGGGTACAACAACGGCGCCCATTTCTGTCGTGAAGCAGTAATGTGTAAGCATTAATGTGTTTCGGTCTGAGGGGCGCCGTAGCTAGTGAAATTACTGGGCAAATGAGACTTGACATCTTATGTCTCAAGGTGACGAGCGAAGTTGTAGTGCCACTCGAAATTTTTGTGGTTTATAATAATAATCTTGGGCAGGGTGTATCAATTACCATCAGCTGAACGTCCTGCTCGTCTCATCCCTTATTTTTATAAAAAAAATCTCATTTCAAAACTTTTTATTAAATCATAATAAATCCGACAGAAATGTAGGTATCTACACAGACAAATGTCATTGTAGCTATATCTATTGTAAAAAATTCTCATGTCGCGGTGTTTGTAGTTAAAATCCTTCGAAACGGCTCGACCGATTCTGATGAAATTTTGCTGGGTCAGCTAGTACTTATATAAAATTTCAATAAATAAAAATTAATTATGATAAAAACAAGCAACACATATTTTTTGTGATTAATTACTCATTAAAATAAACAATATAGAATTTTAATAACTTTTTCCAAAATAAATCTTGAAAGAGTCGAGAAAGAATAATACAGTCACACAAATATAAATTGTAATCTGCATACAAATAACCAATTAATTACTACTGCAGTAAATATTTTTCATCCCAAATGAAGAGACAAATACAAACAAACCTATTAAGATAAGCAAATTAAAAGTGTTGACAATGGGAATATCTAACTCATTTAAGTGGGCACATCATCATCATCAGCCGGAAGACGTTCACTGCTGGACAATGACCTCTCCCAAAGATTTCCACGACGACGTCCTAAGCTGCCCTCATCCAACGTATTCCGGCGATCTTGACCAGATCGTCGGTTCATCTTGTGTGAGGCCTACCAACACTGCGTCTTCCGGTACGTGATTGCCATTCGAGGGCTTTACTGCCCAAACGGCCACCTGTCCGTTGAACTATGTGTCGGTAACTTTGGTTTTCCTACGGATCTCCTCATTTCTGATTCGATCTCGCAGGGAAACTCCGAGCATAGCCCTCTCCATTGCCCTCTGAGCGACCATGAGCTTTCTCATAAGGCCCATAGTTAACGACCACGTCTGCGTACCGTGAGTCATCACTGGCAACAAACACTGGTTGAAAACCTTTGTCTTCAGACACTGTGGTATTTGGGACGAGAAGATTTTACGTCCGAGTTGGATTCGGAAGTGGGCACATGAAAATGAAAGAAACAGACAACACTCGTAGCAAATGAACAACTAAAAAGTCACAAAATAAGTTCCTTTAAATGTCTCCTATCCCTAGTTTTCACTCCTTTTGTATATATTTTGTGTAAATATATTAAAATAAAAAATATTGAGTTGTAAATATCACTAAATTCTTATATTTAATAATTTAAGTAATTATATTTGTGTATGTCCTTTATAGTCTAATAGCATGTATATTTGTTTCAGGTATAAGAAAATAAAACTTGTTTCAATCTTTAGCACCGATCACTACCACTAATTTTAGTAAACACTCTAAGCTTGGTGGTCTACCTTAACATGACATTGGCACACTTGTAGTATAACTTCCACAGAAGCCACAGTAGGAAGTTAATAGAATAGAAAAGTCAAAAAATAAGTAAATATATCTTGATATAACTTATCTATACCATGAGATGTTGGGCTAACACACTCTTAAAATAGAAAAATCAAAACTAGTAAGTACTTTGCAAGATACCAAACTAGAAAGGTAAAAACATTTACATATGCTCCAGAAACTCTGAGAACAGATCATCAACTTGTGGTACTAGACCCTACTACAAGCTCTGGTAGAAATAAATTGGGATATTGTGGTACTCAGTGAAGTTTAGTGGCTTGGAGAAGAAGTAAAAAAATATATGATGACATTTTAAATAATATTGATGAAACATTTTTAAAAAGTAAGTCTGAAAGATTTACTGTTCTTGAATTAACCCAGGGAGAAGTTGGAGTGGTGGTCGATGTACAACTTTATGCTGACTACTGATATGAAGATGTGCCCTGATTTATATCTATGCAACTATAAAAGAGGCCAACAGAATAAAAGAAGGTTACAATTTAAAAAAAAACTAAAACTTACAATAAACTCGAGAGTTCTGATTTTTTAATTGTATAGGAGGAATAAAAGGCTTGTAGTGCAGTTCATCACCACCGATCATTCATTCACCGATGCAACCTTGATGGTTGCACACAGTTTTAATGATTAAACAGCTCAGTATTAAACACGGAATAAACCATACATTTATTTATTTATTTGGGTTTTGTGGTGTAACAGAAACTGTATTCAATTATCTTTAAAGTATTAGTATTGTGTTCAATTAAGAATTACCATAGTAGGCAAGCAAATATATGATTTACATAATTTTAAATAGCAGCATTAATAATATGCCTGCATGTAGCTTGATAATATGTAGCCAATATGTTGTTGTAACCAACCAATATAGTAAAAAAATATATAATATATGGTTTGGTAACAAAATAAGATGTAGCCTATGTTCTAAGCCATTACTATTTCAACTTTCAGCCAAATCGGTTCTGCCATTTTGCATTATAATATTAGTAAAATTGGGTGAGTAAGTTATACTTAAACATACCATCAAAATACAAAATTTTTGGCCCTACATACAGGCAGTTGCTATCATAAGGAATACTTTAAAGAACAGAATGATTTTTGAGAAAGCTATTAAATTTATAATGTCCACTTTTTAAGTACTTGTAAATATTTCATGCATTAAAGATGATTATCATATTAGTAAATCAAAAAACAGTTTATAAAAGCCTAAAAGTAGCATTATATTATGAGTTTTATAACAATTTATGCAATTGTTTCTTATCAACATTGCACCCAATATGAAATAACCTGAATACATAATGTTGTAATGAATTATTTATAAATTTTTTTACACAAGTCAGATAACCATTGCAAATCTTAATAAATATATATAATATAAATAAGGCAACACTCTTGTGATTCCACAAGTGCTTTTTTTGAAGGTACCCATGTCATATCGTCCCGGAAACACCACACAACGAAGCTCATTCCACTTCTTTGTAGTACGTGGAAGAAAGCTCCTTGAAAACCGCACTGTGGAGGACCGCCACACATCCAGATGGTGGGGATGATATCCTAACTTGTGTAGTGTCGTGCGAAAAGTGGAATTTGGCGGCAGGAATCAGGTTAAACAGCTCTTCTTTTAATATTCAAGCCACTTCAAAAAATGAGGTAATTTTCATGTTTGTTAACTCAGAAGTGAAAGCCCAAGCCAAAGTGAAACTGATGAAGAAAACCAAAAATGATATTTGATTTTAAAATTATGAACAAGCATGTTGGCAATCAAAGTGTGCAAGAGAGAAGAATATTTCTGAAATACACCAAGATAGAAAAGGTAAGTGAATTTATTGTAAACAAGTCTTAAACAGTAAGTATCTCCATAGTATTTTGATTATATATACCACTAAATATATATACCACAAAAACAATAAACATGCAACCAGTATATTTTGCATTACTAATAAATTGTACTTAAAACAAGGTATTAAATGATGTATTTTCAATTTACTTTATATTAAAATTGTCACACACTTTCTAATGTTCCGTACTTTTATTTAATAATGTTTGGGTTTCTCTGTAGATTCATATGATGACTAGTGAGGTGTGGGATATACAAGTCTACAACTGGTAAGTTAATCTATAATATTAGATGTCAACTCTCACACACTAAGAACTAAATTAAGAATATGTAACTAAATAAAATATATATACAAACAAACAGAAAATACAGAATAATAAAAACAAAACTAACTTAAGATAAAATAAGGACTTACTTGTTTAAATAAGTTGTTAGCTCTATCTACAATAGTCTTCGGCAAGTTAATACGGTCAGCCATTGTATTAATTTCTCTAAATGCATTTATTAGTGCCCTATCTGTACTGCTAATATTTCTTCTATTCTGGTATTTGGACACACCAAAGCTGTCAAATGAGGCGTCACCCCTGCCTGGTCCGATAATAGTGGACAGGTCACCACCAGAGAGCAATGGATTCTCCGGACCACCAACACGAGATGGGTCGACACCAGACTTTTCATTGCTAAATGTACGCCACTCTGAGCCAACATCAATAACTCTGAAAATAAGTACTCATGTAGCGCTAAGTTAGAAGACCATTATAAGGAGCAAAATAAAGAAAAGACTATTAATATTAAAAAAAGTTAATTATTTCTTGAGTCTTCCTTGTGTGGTGATTCAGGGAGAATATGACATTGGTACCTTCAAAAAAAAGCTCATATACTTCCGTTAAGGGCCGGTAACACTCTTGTGATTCCTCTGGTGTTGTAAGATAATGGGAAGAAGGCAGTGATCACTTAACACCAGATAGCCCGTATCCTTGTTTGTCCTCCTTTTCAATAAAAAAAAATAACAGGTTACACATGACATGTGTTAGGCTGGCGACTCTCATGTGATCCCACTGGTCTTACAAGAAGTTGGCAGCCATGATCAGTTACCATCAGCTAACCAATTCACTGATTAAAAGAGGACAAATTTTGTCCTCTTCATAATAATAAATAACATCAGCTTTAGAGAAATTAAGTCTTCAAATATGAATTATGAATGTGACCTTCTATTTATTTTCGATTAAAAATCTCTAGAATTCAAGATAAGGTAAAAAATCCTTGGCTTGATACTCAAAAGGACATAATTAAAAACTTAAGATAAACACCACAAATAACTAAGTTAGCATACCTGTCTCCAACGACAAGACCGCATTCGGAGCAGATCATGTCACCCGCTCTATAATCCTCAATAAGCGGGGCATCTGGATGAGCATAACACACCACCTTATTCGTTTCAATTCTAAAATCACAATGGAAAGTGAGATCAGTTTCAACATCACACAAGAAACACGACCTGTTTAAATAATTGCTTCATAGCCACTTAACTTTAAACTTACATAACAATACAGTCATTACAAATAATATTTATTTACTTAATTAACTATCACAGTTTTGCAAAAATTCAATAATAAATAAAATACGGAAAACAGACCTCGATGAGCTCGCCATGATTGTCAACTTGTCAAGCCAAGAGACGAATGGTGGATGTAGGGTTGTAATTTGAACATCGACTGAATTACGATTGCTCGATCAATCGATAGAATCAAATTAAAAAAGTACATAAATTTTATGGGTTGGCATTAGAAATCGCATACTGAATGTGAGGTTTATAAAAGGTTTTATTTTATGGAGGTTGTTTATCCTAGTCGAAATCCCTCTCACCCCGCGGAGATTTGTTTTTTTTTTTTAATTTGCGTTTGAAGTTACGTACAAAGGAACTAATTTTTCAAGTTTAAAAAAAATAAACATTCTGTGACGGTGAAACGGAACGTTTTTCAACATTTTATTATGCCTGTTTTTCTTTGAACTAATAAAATTTATAAAAAATATATTTCATGAAATATTATAAAATCATATTTGTTTTATTTCTAAGTTATTACTATGACCATTTTTTATTATTACACTGTGACAGCAGCGAATTAGTGAATTAGTGGACCATAACTTCCATCTGGTAATAGTCTGCCCTACTCCTAGAGTATATTATAAAAGCCGGAGGTGTGGAGGGTGGGCAGGCCCTACGCAACTTTGGCTCACACGGCTGCCTGTGCCTAGTTACGCAAGGGTGGAGACGCTGCTCTTCCTTCAGTGCCGAAGGCGTGCAGACCCGAATTGGTCTCAAAAACTTTTGCTTATGATGCCCCAATATGACGGTAATGGAGGTTAAAAACCTGGTATTTAGTGCTTATAATGTCTGAGGTCAAATTCAATTCGCAAATAGGTTGTACACCCTTTTTAAAAGTAACCTAACATGACCTCAAACTGAAAATATTTAAATAAAAATAAAACTACTCCTTTCCGCGCTTTGAGGGTTGAAAGGGGTGCTGTTATCCCTTCCTTTTCCCACTCCTCTACCCCTCAACTCTTAAATAAGGATGGGAATTTCTAATTCAGACCCTTACTTAATTCCAAATCTAGCTGATATAGATTGTTTTTAAAATTTATAAATTATATCCCTGAAATAAGGAATATCGTTATGTCTTAGATGCTCCTCCATGCAAATCTCTCTCTCAAATTTTATATCGTATGCAAGGGCATGATTAAAATAAAAGGGTTTACTTAAAGTATTAAAAAAAAATGACTCAAGTGGTAATGACACATGTCCTACGTACCTACGTACATTTTCTGCCAGCTTGCCCTACTGAAAACCACGTAAAAGACCTTTATTCACTAACGAAAACATTCATCATAACACTTCTCGTTTTAAATATTCATACTAAATCCTCTTAACAGCTCTCCAAGTATTGGATTATAAGTTCTATAATATAAACGATTGCCAATAGAACTAGATAATACTTGACACTGCCACAAATACTTCTCATCTCTATGCATCAGCACGCCAGTTTTTTGTCAGTACAGACCTTATGACGGGTGCAACGAGCTTATAAATGGTCAGTTCATTGATCATCTTTTAATATATCACGGGGATGCATTAACCAGTAATTAACTAACCGTCAGATACCAGCATTACACCTTATCATCTAATTCCATCCGATTATACGAACCTTTAAAACTTGTCTGTATACCTTAGACCATTAACGCCCATGTATTAATTATTCTTATATTAATAGAGACTATGGTGACAATTATTACTTATCTTCAGGTAGCCCGCTTGCTCATCCACATCGGCCGTGCCCGCGGGCACTGGTAATTCAAAAAACAATGAGAGCGGCTGTGCCGCGGGGCACTCTTTTACCTCATCCAGTTTTCACCCTTATTAGGTGTACAAGATGGTTTATTTGCCTACGCAGTTATGAACGAGTGAATTCCCAAACACATTTCGATCCGTTACGATTCAAGGCCACCAATATTCGACGTCATAGCTTTACGGACAAAGCACTTATGTGTCCACTTGTTCCCGGCCGCCGCAGCGAGCGGTCGTTATCAAGACTTTACACGAAGATCATTCTTTGTGGAGATTTAAGCTTAATTTTATAATTAACATATACTATTCATTACAAAAACATAAAAGGAAATAAATAAAACAAGTAATTAACAATAATAACAATATTTATTTTAAAATATACCTATTTTTACACTTTTTTTCGAATGAAAAGTCTTTGTGAAATAAAAAAGAAAGACAATATGAATAATTTATACATGGTCTTATAGCTTGTTTCAATAGCTTTCAGTGACAGTCACTCAAATCACCCTAGTTATAAGCATTTTATAACTACACGTAAAATAATACACACGGGGAAAATGCCGCGAAAATGCCGGAAGCTTGCCGATCTACAGTGTACAGCGAGATCCGGAGCGCGCCGATGCGGAAAGGGTTCTACTGACTACTCTTAATCTAAAATCATTTCAATCGATAGTTTAATTGGAATGAAGATAAATAAATAATACAAAACCAAAAAGGAAAACTTCAAAAAACAAGCAACTCTGCAATAAGAGTCACCGCGACCACAGTGAAAAAATTAAAAATACATTAGAATTTGTATTTAAAAGTGTTAATTAAATCTGTTAAAAAATATTGCGTTAAAAAAAGTTTCTTTTAGTTTTTTAAGTTAAACTATTATCGAAATGCGATTATTCTCGATAAATGAATCGATTCAAATCAGCACATGCAGAAATTGATTGTCAAATCTTGTAGATATGACATTTGACAATGACAAATGACAGACTGATGACAGTCATCACTCCTGACAGTGAGTCAGTACTGACAGTTTAAAAAGCTTTGATAAAATATTAATTATCGTAGAGTGTTGTTTACTCAGTCTACGTTCGTTATGTATTTTAGATACAACAGATTCAATATTATTATAATATTCTGTTATACATAGTTGTAAAAGTAATACCCTCACAATTTGCCATAATTTTATTTGTCGTTCGTGTTTAGGCTATTAGATACAGTACAGCCCGATGTCTTAATTAAAGAGGGTCTAACACCCATATTCGGGAGGGGCGAGAGCAGAGTCGTGCTTGGGTTCTCGGTGGTTAAATGGTAAAAATAAGTTGTAGCCAAATATCATTAAATCAATTTAGTATGTAGTATATTAGAAATGACATCAAAAATAATTCTAAAGGAATCAATTTTGAGAAAATAAATGCCTTTTATGCCTTTCTTTACCTATAAGCTTAACAACAAATCTTGATTTGATATGAAATAGTTGGATGAAGCAACAATATATGGGACGAGGAAATTGTGAAACATATTATACACTACCGTGTTTTCGTTTGTATGTTCCGAGTACGTGCCGCGCTACTAAACATAGAAAATGTACTTAAGTACCTTTAATATTGTACGTATCTACTTCATGACAAAAATGTGGTTCAACTCGACTTGCTTTTAACTACTTGTTAACTTTATTATATTAAATTGTGTTTTATTTTCTTTTATTTGTGCAGAAGGCTATCCTTGAATGGAAACTGTGGCATTAAGATCTCGATGGGATTAAGATGGGAAGCAAAACAGCAGATGGGGGGACGGTTTTAAATAGTACCTAAGCAGGGCCAGACTGAATTAGAGTAGAACGGGATAGATCAAGATTTAAGATTGAAGTCCTTAGAAGAGGTCTATAGATACTATTTTGACAAAGGCACTCTCTTAGGTTATTTGTTAAGATTGGGTATAAGAAAAATAATTAAAATTAGTAACAATGTAATAATAAAGGCTTACTTTATATGGGTATCATCTCAACATTAAACTTTTAAATATTATTTCTGAAAATATTTTGGTGGCAGTGTTTCCAAATAAAGATTATTACTTAGCTACTTCTGAAATACTTACATTGTAAATTGAAGATTGATACAAAATTTCGTAATATAGTCCATTAGTAAATCAAGATATGTCTCAATATGTCAAGTTCTATAAATTGTTAAGTAATTGTGGTTGACATTAGTATTTGCGCGCTATTTGACTGAAACGTGAATCTCAGCTAACATTTACGAGTTACACAATAGCGCTAATTACAATTTTAATCAAAATCGTCCTAGGTAATGATGAATTGTGCATAGCCAGTTACGATTCCCGTTCGTTTAAAACTACTTCACACCTGATACTTAGATAATTTAAACACGTCTAGATAAACTATGACAGCTGTGAAAACGTTGAAAAAAATTTAGTTTAGACTTAATCTCTAATTTGAGTAATGCACGCACACTAATACAAAGTATCATAAAAATCGCGAGTGTAAGACGTAGCTTGTCACGCACACTAAACTAATCTTCCTTATACTAATATTCGTTTTAATCGGTTGTCTAACAGCAAGAGACTATCAGATTATCTATCTGATAGAGTATAGAGGTAGAGATATCTAGAAAGAATCTATCTAGACATATTAATTATCTAAGCATAAATCTGTCTTTTCAACCGAATTCAAAAAGAAAGAGATTCTTAAATAAAAAAGCAATTGTGTGTTTTTATGAAACCACAAAGTTTATACTAAACCCGAAGTGAAAACATTTTTCCACAAAATTACATATTTAATCACCTTAATCTACAATCTTTACATACAATACATACAACAATTCATACTCCTTCTCGAGAACGAGAGTTAATCTGGCACCTTAAACCACTCGGCCAACCTAACTTGAAAGCAGTAGTTGAAGTTAATGTGTCTCCTCACCCTTAATCAGCGGCCGGCTGTAATGCGACATGCCATAGATGGACGAAAAAAATTGAGACGCAATATAATAACACTTTTGTTTTAAAAACATAAAAATCACTCAGTATAGATTCCTTTCTTTATATTCACAGACCATTTGGCAATCGCTTGAAATCTTTTGAAAATATTGCAAAATAATGTTGATTTCAAAGAGTGATTTTGATTTGATATTGGTTTGACTTAGTATATATGTACCTATGTACTTCAGACGATCTGATCGCCCGATAATGCATGACAAATTTTCATTTGTCAATGGAAAAAAATTGGAAAAATTTTCAAAACATTAAGGAGCTAATTCCAATCGTGGCTGACTGTTTACGAATTTACAATCAAAATTGGTTACAGTAACAACAGATTCGCTCACCTTTTCTATGTTGCTGTATCTCCGTTACAAATGCTTTTCGTTTGTCTATTCGCCAGTTTTTCCAGTTTAAGTGTATAAATGAAATATCGCTGGCTTTCGTGAGCTGTATTGACCACATCTGAAACAAACATGGTACACGAGGAGGTTTGCTGGGAATTTCGTTATTTGATCATAAATTAGCACCTCCGTTTCTTGCGAATTTATAATATCAAAATAACGTTTAAGTAGTTTACATATATTATGAGTCAATGTTACGAAATACGGAAGTTACTGACCGACTCATATCTGAAGGCTTTGAAGCACGTAGGTTTTGTGGAGGCTTAAGGACAATGCAAGTGACCTCGGAAAGTACAATATATTAATTTACATACTATCAACTACCGTGCCTAAAAGTATGTACAAAGGCGTTGATTTATAGCTTATTTCATAAAGATATTCTATGATGAAAAAAATCTTCTTCTTCTTGTACCATATCCCTCTAGAAGTTGGCGATCATTTCTCTGTACCATTTAGAGACAAATGATTTATTTTGGGGTACCGTAAAAAGTCCATAGAGACTTTTTAGAGGGAATTAAGTTCTCAAGACCGTCAAACGCCTCTTTCAACCAACCGGCTAAGAATAATACGATTTTATTCTACCTTGCCTATTCTTGTTTTACAAAGTAAAACTGTACATTGATTTCATTTTTAAAAATGTGTGTTTTACAAACAATACCAAAGCCAAAAAGTAATAAGTGCAAATATTTTCTCTTTGTCTTTTTGTTTGTTTTTTTTTTTATGAAAATAAGGGACGAGACGAGCAGGACGTTCAGCTGATGGTAATTGATACGCCCTGCCCATTACAATACAGTGCCGCTCCGGATTCTTGAAAAACCCCAAATATTTAGAGCGGCACGAAAAACTTAGCTCGTCACCTTCAGACATAAGATGTTAAGTCTCACGTGCCCAGTAATTTCATTAGCTACGGCGCCCCCCTCAGACCGAAACACAGTTATGCTTACACATTACTGCTCTGCGGCAGAAATAGGCGCCGTTGTGGTACCCATAATCTAGCCGGCATCCTGTGCAAAGGAGCCTCCCACTGGTAAAATGTATGTACGGGCTAATCAAAAAACTACTGAATAGATATGCATGAATATTAACAAAAGGTGACGACATAATATAAGTTACATAATTCTAGCTGACCCAGCAAACGTTGTATTGCCGATATTAAAATCGTGATACAAAAGTAACTGTTGATCGTAGATGGGTGAAAATTTGAAGTTGTATGTATTTTTTAATGCTGACTCATAATCAAATTTAAAAAAAATGTCAAAAAAAAAATTTCGTGTGGACCAGCCTTAACATTTAGGGGGATGTTGTCCGATTCTCAGACCTACCCAATATGCACTCAAAATTTCATGAGAATCGGTCAAGCCGTTTCGGAGGAGTTCAAAGTTTAACACCATGACACGAGAATTTTATATATTAGATTATCACACAAGATACAGACATATTTTGTGCGGTGTTTCCGGGACGATACGACATGGGTACCTTCAAAAAAAGCGCATACACCTTCCTTAAAGGCCGGCAACGCTCCTGTGATTCCTCTGGTGTTGCAAGAGATTGTGGGCGGCGGTGATCACTTAGCAACAGGTGACCCGTACGCTCGTATTCTCCTATACGACGACGTCGCGGCCAGCAGCTAGTTAAACAATATACCGACATGTACAAATATTTCACTGTTTGAAAAGTTAGATTTGTTATATTATCAGACAAACAAAGCCAATTGGGCCATAAATATTGTAACAAATAAAAAATTATTGAAACATATTTATTTTAAGCTCTTTAGACTATTTACGTCATACCTATTTGTGAGTACCTTATATTAAATAACAAAATTTTAGTAGGTAATACAAAAAGCAGGTGATTTGGGAACAGCACGCATCGTGCGAAAGTTCCTCAGTTTGTGGCCCTAATCATCGATTGAATGGAGAACCTACGCCAGCGGGACTATTTTTTTTTATTTCATATTGTTTTTTATATACATAATATTAATATAATAATTATAAATAATAACAGAATACATTCTAATGAAGAGTAATAATTATTGGCACCCTTTATACATAGGTATATTAGTATCTACTAGCAAACAATACAAAATTAGAATAAATAGAATAGAAACACTTTATTAGCATACAAAAAACACTCACACAAAAACATAACAATTTACAATATTAATTAAAATCTTAAAATACTAAATTAAATAACGTAACAATATTATAAATATTATATTATAGGCAATTAAGCACAGCGATCGGTATATTTATTATTTAAAACAAAAAAATTAAATTATTTATATGTCTAGATAGACTGTGACAGTTGTGAAAACGTCGAAAAAAGTTGAGGTTGACAATTAACCTCTATTTTTTAGCAATACGCACATTAACACAAAGTTACACCTTCCACAGAAGCCACAGTAGGAAGAATAGAATAGTGACAGAATAGACAAAGTGACCTACAAATCGCGAGTGTAAGACGTAGCTTGTCACGCACACTAAAGTAATAATCCGGGCCTGTTTTCATCGGTTGTCTAGCAACAAGAGGCTCTAATTAGACGTATAAATTATCTAAGACAAAAAACATACATAAACAATCCATGCTATGAATAATTAATCTTTATTATAGAACATAATGGGCTTGCACGAATTGGTTGGAATTATCTGCCATTTAAAACAAGATGACCATACACGATGCGGGGTTTCAACTTGCGCTTCATCACAATATCTGGTGTTCCTTCTAAAATAACCATCGAAGAGGAGCAAAAATTTATGAAAATCTAGTTTTTTTTTTATGGAAAGGGAGGACAAACGACCGTACGGGTCACTTCTTGTAAAGTGATCTTCTACAACACCAGAGGAATCACAGGAGCGTTACCGGCTGTTAAGGAAGGAAGAACGCGCCTTATTTTTAAAGTATCTACGTCGTATCATCCCGGAAACACTGCACAAGGAAGCTCATTCCACAGCTTTGTTGTACGTGGAAACGTTCCTTGAAAACCGCACTGTGGAGGAGGGCCACACATTCACATGGTGGGGATGATATTCTAAGTTGTGGCGCGTCATGCGAAGGTGGAATTCGGCGGCAGGAATCAGGTGAAACAGCTCTTCGGGACACTCCCCGTGATAAATACGGTAGAATACACACAATGAAGCGACATTTCTACGCAATGCCGGATGTTATAGATGTTATATTCCCAGACATAAAGCATAGTAAAAATTGTTCACATTTCACAAGCTGTTAGCCAATTCAGCAAATGAAAGGTTAACCCCCAGAGAGAGAGAAATTCGTTTAAAACTCTTGACATGAAAGAAACCGCTGACGTAGTTTGCTCAAAACAATGACTTTGATAACTTATAAATAAATAAATGAAGCAGTTTTGATCCAAAAAAGTAACGTCCTGCTTTGTATTATCAACCCTACGAAAAAAAAAATCTTTTACGCCAATTTATTAAACTTTAAACGAGTTGCTTCTTATCAAATAGATTGTGTTTTACTAAAAAACTCTACTACCGATTTAGGTGTTGATGGTGTTGAACTAATTAACAATTCCGTAGAGACGTCTCATTGTGTGTCTTCTATGGCATTTATCACGGGGAGTGTTCCGAAGAGCTGTTTGACCTAATTCCTGCCTTCTAATTCCAGTTTCGCACGACACGCCACGACACAAATTATTATTATCAGCTAAGCTGAGTCATTCAGCTTTGTTATAGGAAAATATTCATAGAAAAATTTAAATATTATGATTGTTCACAAAAACCGTAACATACAAAAAAAACTACCTAACTACGTTTAAAAAAGCGACTTCAAAACCTGAAAAGTAGAAAATAACTTATACCTGCCGTTAATCTTAATAAAATATTTTTACTTGTATGTGCTACCTACTGATAGGGTTTAAGTCGGTGCCTGCCCGCTTGGATTGTTTGGTTATAGACGAAGTTATCCCGCTCATAGTCACGTGTGGCGAGTGTAGGTACCTGTTATTACATTTGGTTTGGCACCGACTTCAAACCTATCAATAGGTAGCACATGCAAATAATAGTATTTTATTAAGATTAGAGGTGTAAGATTTGCATAAGAGGTGTATTAAGTTATTTGAAACCTTTCAGTTTTTTAAGTCGGTTTTTTTAAAAGTAGTTTTTTTTATTTTCTACTTTTTAGTGTCTTTATTCAGCTAATCTTTAAGATTTCGTTGCTTTTTATTGGCATATATTAAATAGTATTTTTAGTAGCTATAGTTATGCCTAAGAAAGGTTCCGCGTGCCTTAAACAATATAGATCCCCTATTTCACGTTCTTGTTAGACACTGAAATATCGTGAAGAACCTTTGTTACATATAAGAGATTTCCACGTATATAGTCACTCATCACGATATCTCTGGAACCATTAGAGCTAAAGACTTGAAATTTGGTAGGAATATTCTTTTCACCGAGTAGAGGTCAGCTAAAAACGGATTTTCCAAAATTCCACCCGCAAGAGTGTTTTTTTATTATGAACAGAACAACGTCTGTCGGGTCAGCTAGTCACTTATAAATGATAAAAAGTAGCACTTTTAACATTTTAAGTGTCATTTTTAAGGTTTATTAGCCAAATGGCAAAAAACGGAACCTATATAAATTCGCAATGTCCATTCGTATGTCACAGCCACTTTTTTTCCGAAACTATAAGAACTATACTGTTGAAAATTGGTAAGTAGAGGAATTCTGTAAACCGCATTAAGATTTTCACACAAAAATAGAGTTGGGGGTTCCCCATACTTAGAACTGAAACCCAAAAAAATATGTTTATTTGTGCATAGGTCTTCAAAAATGATATTGCTGTTTCTTATATCATTTTTTTCTAAACTGAATAGTTTGAGCGAAAGACTCTTCCAAAGTGGTAAAATATGTCGTCCACCCTCCCCTCCCTGTAATTTCTAAAATAAGATAATGATAAAACTAATAAAAATATATGATGCCCATTACCCACCATGCAAAGTTATAAATTAATAACCAAATTGAAAAAAAAAAGTACACTATTAATAAAACATCGATCAAAGTTACATCGAACTACAAGAACTTTTATATTATGTTACTTGCTGCTACGGAATCCTTCAAGCACGAGTCCAATTGGCCGCTTTTTTTACCTAAACGAATAATGAAATTTTGATTTGATTTAAATTCTAAATTAAACCAACCTCAGGTCATTTTTATATCATCAAGTTAATGTTCAGAAAAACACCTCTGTTTAATTTCTTTTATTTCAACAAATATTTTATCATATAAATGATTTGAGTTTTCTTTAGTGTCAATTCCGCCAATATTTGTCTTTAAACAATTCAACACGTGTTTCGCCTCTACCCGAGGCATCCTCAGGACGTGTTGTCTCGCCAAAATTTTGAGTCTCGTGCCAAATTTTGAGTCTCGTGCCAGATTGTTTAAAGACAGACGTGTAGAATTGTTTAAAGACAAATATTGGCGGAATTAACACTAAAGAAAACTCAAATCATTTATATAATTATGGATTTCCGCAAAGTAACGCCTACTTCAATAAATATTTTATCGATCAATTAAAACAGAAAAGAAGTGCCTACTTATAGACCTTATTCACCCTATTGTTAAAGTCTCACATAGCTCTGTTGTAGCTTTAAAGCCTCACAAAGCTCTGTTGTAGCTTTAAAGCATATCGTCATTCGACATTTCATAAAATGTAGCAATACACCCAGTTCCAATAACGAAATATTGCATAACAGCGAAATTAATATCAGCGGAGCAACCATGCTGACTGAACACCGCTCAAGGTCTGAACTCTAACATATTTGTCATTATATTTATTTAAATTACAAATTGTATAAATGAAGCTTACTGAAGACAAGTTTTAGTGCAAGAAAAAAATTAAATAAAAGTGACTGATATAATTAATATAATTAAGTTACAATAATTGTTATTTTTTGAATCGGTCTCCTCCCGCACCGGCCCTATCTCGCCTCTTGTGTCATCACATCGCGCGTGCGACACAAGCACATCTCACCTATAACTATGTATGTAGTTACAAACCTACCTTGGCTGACACCAAACAGACGATAGTTCTAAGGTTAGTAATATAAAAAAAAACCTCTCCCTTTTTTGAAATAGGTTGAAAAGAATTTTCACTATTCATTTTTTATGTTAGTTTTCAATGGCACGAGCTTGAAGCTTCATTAAATAGTATTAATTAATTAATCTAATAGGTCTGACCATCCGTTGACTCTCACCACAGAGCTCCGGAGTTGATCCTCGCCCGCCACGTACGAGTACCAATGTGTTCTCAGTATTTGAACTCATTTGTATGTTTATTCGACACTTAGTAATGTCTTATATCAGCAAAATACATAAAAAATAGAAGTTATTAATACGTAATTAAAATCTTTCCACACAACACAGAGTTTACTACACGAGTTTTAGTAACTTACGACATTATAGAGTTCTTCAATGATAAATCTGCTTTGATAGTTCCCTATCTGGTTAATTTAAGATAAAACGTACTTTTATAGTATAATTATTATTATAATTTCTTCAAATAAAACAAATCTTATAGTTATACTTACGACATTATGATTACATTAAATTAAAATATCTGCCAGCGCTTGGGTTGCCAGTATCTAAGACTCACTGAGACCGACATATCTGCGACAATTGCTGTCTTCGGCAGTCGAAGCAGCCCCAGCACCAACTGACATTACTTGGACATCAATATTAGGTACATATTGTTTATATCTATATAAAATCCATCAAAAGCATAGCTTGTAAAAAAAACAAGTCTCACAACTCCGTTCTTCCGCAGTAAACATTTGTGAGATATATGTAATAGCTACCAAATCTGTCAATTTATTTAGTCTCTACTTTTAAGTAGGACCTTTAGGCTCTTCTGTCTTAAGTTATTACATAATTAGCTAACCTAACAACATCTTATAGTGACTTGACCATCGGAAGAAAACACAGTGTGTTTTTTTAATTTTATTAAAACACAATGTATCTCACAAGTTATATATATTATATATAATTGGATTGTTTAGATAATTCTATATTTATGTATTATTTTATGGAATGTAATAATAAGTACTATTGCATGTTGCTGAGCCTTCACTTATCGCAGGCGTGTCATCGGATCCGACCATTTTTGTAACATCCGAGTCCTTGATATAGGCTTGCAATAAATTATTACACATTCATCCTCTCTATATAACCCACATATTTCTATTAGTACTAGCTGACCCAGCAAACGTTGTATTTCCGATATTAAAATCACGATACAAAAGTAACTGTTGATCTTAGATGGGTGAAAATTTGAAGTTGTATGTATTTTTTAATGCTGACTCATAATCAAACAAATTTAAAAAAAAAAAGTCAAAAAAATTAAAAAAAAATTTCGTGTGGACCGGACCACATTTAACATTTAAGGGGTTGAAAAAAAAAATGTTGTCCAATTCTCAGACCTACCCAATATGCACTCAAAGTTCAATGTTTAACACCATGACACGAGAATTTTATATATTAGAATATCACAACATAGAGCCCGTGTACTTAAAGTTAACATTGCACATGAACAGTTAAGTTGTGAGTCAGATAAAGATGATGCATCAAATTCTTTGTTCGTTCAACGGTTTGGCGCATTCCGGAGCACGCCACCAGGGGTCAATCAGAAACGGATGACGTATAAAACAATGACTTTAATACTGATTCATATGGAGATAATATAAAGCAAAAATTATAAGTGTGAGGGACTTACGCCAAGTTCTAGTATGATGTGACATTTTTTTTTTAATTCGGATCCCACTGCTGGGCAAAGGCCTCCCCTGCTTTACTCCATTTATTGCGTTCCTGTGCCAGTACTGACCAAGTCTTATTATAGGCATATATATTATATAATGCCAACATATATGGATATGACATTAGTATCTTCAAAAACAGCTTAAGCTTTTTATGGAGGAGGAGGAGAAACGAGCCTACGGGTCACGGTAGTGAATGCGGTAGAAGACACACAATAAAGCGACCGCGACGTTTCTACGCAACTAAGTGATCTAACCGTTCACAGAGCATTGGGTCCTCGATAGTTCGAGCAGCTCTGCGTTGCACGCGGTCAAATGGTTCGAGCTGATACTGGGGTGCACCAGATCAGATATAACAGCAATACTCCATATGTGACCGGACGTGTTATCGAAGAGAAGTGATACGACAAATGGGGTTTTTAGTGGTAAACACGCCAAGTTTTTTGGGGGTTCAATTGGACAAGGATCATTTTACCCCATTCTGCTACCTTCCCTAGAGAGGACTCGATCAAATTATAGATAGAAAAACAACGATAGACCTCGTTCCCTGTCACTTTCACTTACTTGCCACATTATTTTTCTCTTTCCATGGACTGCGTTAATAGAGTGAATGCGGATACAAGTTTTCGGGGAAATATTGATCTAAGTGTTGATTACACGGTAAGGTGATATCATAAAAAATAGAGAAAGAATAGCTTGAATAAGAGAGCATTTATGAACTTTAGTGCCCCAACAGCCATCTGCTATATGTACCCTACTTACTGCGACATAAGTTTCGCAATCTTCCAGGCAATTGGTGATTCTGGTTCTCCTACGGATCTCCTCGATTCTAATTCGATCTCTCCATTGTCCTCTGAGCGACCATGAGCTGTCTCATAAGGCTCATAGGTAGTGTGAGGAAGTGCGTAACCTCTCAGTAACCATCTGGGAGTCAGGAGTGAATGAATAATTATAATCACATGTAAACTTTGCCAAAATCGACGTACGACGTGTCTAGCGTCAAAGCGCGAAGGCTTTGTTTAAGAATTTCTCGATAGGTTTCGACAACTGATTGAGAAGAATTATTAGAATAAATGAAATCTTAGATAGTATGTACCCAAACAATATAAAATGACCTACATTCGAAAAAAGTGTGGTCATTTCGATTAAACATTTTTTTTACTGTACCTAGTTATAAGTAGGTACTTTTAACTTTACTTTTTTCAATCGCTCCAACAGGACTGGTGACTGAGAGTCATGACACCGAGCAGCTGATCGCCAGTAGAAGTGATAGTCGGTGCTGCGCCAATTGCAGTGCCTCTAGCTGTCATCTGTTTTACATAAGGCAGGCATCTGTTTTACATAAGCTTATTTTCTTCCAGTTTTTCTTACAAGATCAATCTCGTCACAATTCAGAGCCTCCACTCGCTACTTCATCGAAAAACTAACTATCAAGACGAAAAACATGAATAATACAAAATATTTTAATATCATTCGAAAATAAATTACTTTTATATTGTCTCTTTTTTTATGGAATAGGAGGACAAACGAGCGTACGGGTCACCTGGTGTTAAGTGATCACCGCCGCCCACATTCTCTTGCAACAGCAGAGGAATCACAAGAGCGTTGCCGGCCTTTAAGGAAGGTGTACGCGCTTTTTTTGAAGGTACCCATGTCGTATCGTCCCGGAAACACCGCACAAGGAAGCTCATTCCACAGCTTTGTAGTACGAGGGAGAAAGCTCCTTGAAAACCGCCCTGTGGAGGACCGCCACACATCCAGATGGTGGGGATGAAATCCTAACTTGTGGCGTGTCGTGCGAAGGTGGAATTCGACGGCAGGAATCAGGTTAAACAGCTCTTCGGAACACTCCCCGTGATAAATGCGGTAGAAGGCACACAATGAAGCGACGTCTCTGCACTGACACAAGAGTTTTCTAATGGTTTATTATTAAGAAGTGAATGAAATGCAATAAAATTGTCATACCAAGGAGAACAGAAAAGGTCAAACCATAATACGTAGGTCGTTGATCGCCTCACGGTGCTCAAGCAAGGTGCTTCTCTCCCGAAAGCATTTTGAAGACGAACGGCACAGTCAGAGAGAACTTTTAAAATCATAAAAAATCATCGCTCTAAAATCTTTTCTACTCAATTCCACTTTTGTTGCGTACGTACAACTTTGATGTGTGATAAATAACAATTGAAAAATGATTTCCCGCCAATTGTTTTTTTTTATTATGTACTAAGAAGGCTGCAATGTTTCAAAAAATATAACATTCGAAATTCAAATAGTTCAAGAAGCTCCAACACAGACAACAAATGTTTCTAGAGCAAAGGATGCCAGGCGATAGAAGTCAAATAAAAAGAAAGTCACAATGTCATCATTGTATTAAAATCAATGACAATGAATCACTGACACACGACACTTCCTGTTTCCGTCAACAAATAAAGGAAGCGCCTGCGCACCTCTGTTTCCAACATGACGTATGCGCCACATGATTCAGCCACAGACTTATAAACACAGAGGAAGTGTACGGTATAAATTAATAAGGAATGTTTGTATCGATTTGATGATTTTGTTTAGATCTCGCAACGTTTCACAATAACGCATAATTATTATATTACAGAACCTTGCCATTTATATTATGTTACAATATACATTTTCTTTCGATTGAAAAGTTAAATGAAAACAATATTACAAACACGATTATTTATTTAACATGATTAACCAAAAAAACTGTTCTTTAAAAAACATAAACCCGTTTCTGTGTAATTTGGAAATGAAAAAACCCTAAAACAAGAAAATCTTTATACTCAAATTGCACTTAAGAATCGTCAAAGTTGCTAAGACGATGCTTAATAGCGTGAAATCCATACAAAAAAAGTCAATTTAGACCTTACATAATAGTCTTTAGGCGCTTTGAGATGTTTAGTGCAAACGGGCACTCGACTAATAGGGGTAGTTAAATCTAATATATAAAATTCTCGTGTCATGGTATTAAACATTGAACTCCTCCGAAACGGCTTGGCCGATTCTCATGAAATTTTGAGTGCAGATTAGATAGGTCTGAGAATCGGACAACATCTATTTTTCATCCCCCTTAAGGGTGGTCCACATGATTTTTTTTTTATTATTTTGACTTTATTTTTTAAATTTGTTTGATTATGAGTCAGCATTAAAAAATACATACAACTTCAAATTTTCACCCATCTACGATCAACAGTTACTTTTGTACCGTGATTTCAATATCGGCAACGTTTGCTGGGTCAGCTAGTTAGTTTAGAAAAGGAGCTCTTTGTATTTTTACTAACAATATTTTAAAAACAAGAAAAGTCAGTCGGGACCTAATCTAGAAATGGAGGCTTAGCAAATGAGAACACATTTATTACTTTGTTGATTACTCCAATCTACTGACAAGACCGCTGACTTTCTACAATGGTAAGTAGTTACATATATTAAACAGGCTTTAGTTCGTACCCCGCGAGCAGAAATTCGTAGTGCGAGACGGGTCGTTTAAGAACCTCCGAATGGTCTGAATCTTTTAATAAATGTTAATATGTGTGGATTGATGCATCTACTATACTCAATAACTCTTGTGTTTATAAGTATTAATTTACTTTTTTTTTCTTTTTTTGACTTACTCGTGTAAGCCTTTCAGTTTTTGACATTTGAGTATTTTTGTTGCGTCACTTTGCATATATTGTAATTGAAATGATTTGTAAAACAATTAAAATGTAAATCTTGACTTAAAAGAGTGGCAATGAGTTTCTTGCTACTTCTTCTCATTAGCTCAACCCTTTACGAAGTAGCGGTAAATTCAATAAGAAACAATTTTTTTTTTACTTTCATAAGTGTCATTTCCGTGACCTACATGAATAGTGTTTTTGAATTTGAATTTAATAAGGTCTCACGAAAACTGTAATAATTTAAATACAGAGATAATTTACAAATCTTCGGGATGAATAGCACCGTGAATCAGCCGTTATCAATTATCACCAATGCGTCATAATATGTAATCTTATTTACAGAGCACAATCTTGATATAAATATTCTGATGGCATTTGGAGAACTTGTTTTGTATGAGCGAGTTCACACTACGCCCTTGTTTTGACAGGCATTGTACATTAAATATTATCACAAAAAAATTATACGCGTTATAACTTATGTAACTAAAAACAAACAAATGACGGTTTCTAGGTTTGTCTGTATGTTTGTGCACGTTTATATCCCATAAGTAAACCCATAAGTAATGTCTTAAAACCCAAAAAATATAAAATGACCTTAATAAATATTCGAAAAAAGTGTGGTCATTTCGATTAAACATTTTTTTTTACTGTACCTAGTTATAAGTAGGTACTTCTAACTTTACTTTTTTCGATCGCTCCAACAGGACTGGTGACTGAGAGGCGTGAGACCGAGCAGCTGATCGCCAGGATAAGTGATAGTCGGTGCTGCGCCAATTGCAGTGCCTCTAGCAGTACCGGCATCTGTTTTACATAAGCTTGTTTTCTTCCAGTTTTTCTTACAAGATCGATCTCGTCATAATTCAGAGCCTCCACTCGCCACTTCATCGAAAAACTAACTATCAAGACGAAAAACAAGAATAGAACTTGTTTGGTATGAGCGATTCACACAACGCCCTTGTTTTGACAGGCATTCTACATTAAATAATTTATCACAAAAAAATTATACGCATTATACTTATGTAAATCAAAACAAACAAATTACCGTTTCTAGGTTTGTCTGTATGTTTGTGCACGTTTATATATCAAAGGCAGATTTGAATGCGGTTTTAGTGTTATATTTTGGCAACCGGTTATAAGGTTTGTTTGAATTCAATCACAATTCAGAAACAAAATTATTATCTTAGTTGAAGCAATACACATTAATCTCCGTAGAGACAAGTCCAGGGTTGGAAGCGACGGCACCTGATGGTATGTGGTAGTCGTGGTTCATACTCTCTTGTGATTTGTAACACTAGAGAAAACGTAAGATCGTTGCCGACCCAAAAAGGTATTGTTTTTTTTTATGAAAACAAGGGACGAGACGAGCAGGACATTCAGCTTATGGTAATTGATACGCCCTACCCATTACAATGCAGCGGCACCTACAATTGCGCTCGTCACGTTAAGTCTCATTTGCCCAGTAATTTCACTAGCAACAGCGCCCTTCAGACCCAAACACAGTAATGTTTACATATACGCGCTACAAATAGGCGCCGTTATGGTACCCATAATCTAGCCGGCTTCCTGTGCAAAGGAGCCTCCCACTGGTTATTTATTATATATATATAATATTATTGTGGTTGAGAGTCAACTGTTCTACCCACAGGCTTTACCTATTGCAATGCCAACGCTTCAAAACAATTAATACCTTTTCACATTTGATTAGAGAGCTCATAATAGCTTGACCTTCTTCTAAGTCTGTGTTACAAGTGCTTGGGTAACAATAATACTCTATATTTTGTTACAATAATTACTTCCCCTCAGGTGCACGCTCCTCTCTTATCTATATTAAATACTAGCGACTGCCCGCGACGTCGTCTGCTTACTAGCTATAAGTAGCAATAATACTATGTCTGCAACTAGATTCTCTCTTAGATTCTCGATAGATCCCATATTACTATTAATGCAATATTTGAATTAAAACTATTCATTAGTTTTATGTTTTGCCTGGACGTAGATAGATGCAGATATATAGTATTTTTGCTGCTTACAGTGTCATTACATACATCATAGCTTAAAGGGTAAATACACACTTTTATAATAAAGTCCCAGCCACTTTTCAGGCATTATCTTTAAATAAATTTAAATGTTTTATTTAAAAATGTCTCTGTCGTAAATTCTACTACCCCACAGCTGAATATCTAAGTGGTCCAACAGCCTTGGGCTAGATTATGATTATTTATAGCAATAGCAATGACAGTACAATATTGTATATTTCATTAAAAAGAGCGCACAAAAAGAAGGCTGGGAGAGTTTCTTGCGCCGCTTCTTCTCTCTCAGAGCGCCATTTGATTCCGAAGCGGTAGTAGTATCTAGTATATTAGAAATGACGTCAAAAAGAATTCTAAAGGAATCAATTTTGAGAAAATAAATGCCTTTTATGACTTTTCATGCTGACCACATCGAAAGCAACAGCTATTCTACAAAAAGTTTCTTATGTACGTCTTGTATTTGCTACGTTGTTACCCTACCTTGGTAGTTCTAAAAATGCTGAACGGATTTAGATTTTTGAATTAAATCATCTATAGGCGCGAGTAGGGCATGGTTTGAGATGTGAAAGAACTGTTTCCGTTACCGACACCTTTATATATATTAGAATGTATTAACATATAATGTGTAATTACCGTACACAGATAACATGCGCGTCAGCATAATATTAAAAAAATACGCACGCAAATGTTTAACTTCTCACTTCTGTCGGAAATACCAGAGTTCCACCATTCTTTTTGTTTTTTTTTTATGTGTCTGAGGACGGCCGTTTCATGTTAAAAATAGACTGGTGCTACTCTCTAGTTCTAGAAGTTTTTCTAAACCTATTTTGATTTTTCTTATATTGCCTTAATTATAACCCAGATCCAAAATACAACCTCGATATTTCACTTTACACGAAATTATATAAATGATTTGAGTTTTCTTAAGTGTTAATTCCGCCAATATTTGTCTTTTAACAATTCGACACGTATTTCGCCTCTACACTAGGCAAAATCTGGCACGAGACAGTGTGATATCTCGTGTCGATGTCTCGTCAGAATTGTTTGAATTATTTAAAGACAATTATTGGCGGAATAAACACTAAAGAAAACTCAAATCATTTATATAATTATGGATTTCCGCAAAGTAACTCCTACTTCAATAAATTTTCTTTACACGAAAGAAAATTTATACATTTCCGTCTATTTAGGTAGACTAGAAGCGCTAATCTCTATAGTATGGGCTTCCCGAGAGTTTTTGCAAGAGGATCACCAGTTTCCCCCCGAGGCGCAAAATACACCGACTGTTGCTGCTCAGACCCTAAAAGTGTGTACGCTGGTGTTCCCTACTCCTGTGCGCTTTCTCCTACATATATCTTATAATGATTTCTTAGCGAATCAGCTCTCAACCTACCAAAAAAGGCTAAAAGATTACAGTGTGATTCCACTGGCAGATAGAAGGATAGTGCTAGATCTTTTGTTTTTACACAATATTTTTAGCGGTAGAATAGATTCTCCATAGCTATCAAAATTAAAAAAAAAAGTTCCTCCAAAATTTATAAGAAATAATGCCTATAAATTTTTTGTAGTACCACTATCTAGGACTAATCTGGGTCAAAACGGAACTATTTCTAGGCTCTGTAGGTCATATAACTCACTGGCCAAATCGCAGAACATTGATTTATTTTTGCCAATTGCTGAATATATAAAGGATATACTAAGTTTACACAAGTGAGTTAGAAGCCTTGTTTTCATATTTCATTTTTATTTTTCTATTATACATTACAATATTTATAGATTTTAGTTTTTAAATTGTCATAATTACTGTCTTATACACGTAGTAAAAATAATGAATGCTGTGGTAGCTTATAAGTGAATTAACTCTTATGCATATTATTAATTTTAAGTTTAAGCATGTTAAAAGTGTAATTTGTTAGTTGCCCAATTGAATAAATAAATACATTGTATCTTCGTATCAAGGATATATTTAACGCCTCCAACATGCATTGTTATGCAGATTTTTAGTACTGAAGACGCAGGCCCCTCTCGGGAAAGTGCGGTCTCCGTCGCCCGTGTCGGAAGAATCTTGTATCTTCTAACAACTCCTCTTTTGGAAAGGTGGCTGAAATGGGGTAAAATGCTAACTCAATTTAACTCCCAGAATACTCACGTGAAAAAATACCTTTATACATCGTGTCTCTGCTCTTGCATGATTCACTTTAATGCCTCGCCTATTATACTGCTTACTGGGTTTCGAAATCTCGAGCGGTTGGTAATTCCGCTGTCATCAGGAAGGCAAGTTCCAATTGGGTTCAAAGAAACAGGCAGTCTTATATAGGGTAAGGAAATAGTTTAAGTCTGCGCACATTCTAGCGCTCTACAAAGCGCAGGTCTGGCCACATATTGACAATAATTTGCTTTCATCTCTGGTATGGTGCATCCCTGTACTATCAGCTCTAACTATTTGCCCGCGTGCAACACAGAGATGCTCGAATTATCTGCTATTATTATTAATGTTATTAATAGTGTAATGTGACCAAGACAATACATCGTGGGTACCATCAAAAAAGCGCGTACACGTTCTTAAAAGGCCGGCAACACTCGTGTTAGGTATTCCTCTGGTAAATGATATATGGCCTCGGCGATCACTTAACGCCAGGTAACCCGTATGTTTGTATGTCCTGCTTTTTCATAAAAAATGCATCGTGAGGGCAGTTCAATGTTCCCTAATATGTATATAACATGATATGATCGTAATTCTGAATACATAAATCACAACTCGAAAGCTTATCATATGTATTGTCTTTCTAGTACCAGTATATTGTTAACAATAATGTGTAATAATATATTTATCAAGAGTACACATTACTATCTTAGTTCAGTAAATAACTGATTTATAAATATTAATAATGACTGATTTATAAACATAAACCAACGTCATATTTTGTAGTACCATATTTCATAATACAAATTCGATAGTTCAAATTCAAATATTTTTAGTCAAAATAGGATATAAAATCACTTATTGAATGTCAAAAACTACCACCCATTCTAAAAGGTATGCCTCAAACCTGAGAAGAACGGGCGCAACAAACTCAGCGGGCTTCTTTTTTATAAAAATATGGTTGCAATGTACGATAAAATTTATTATTATCCTGTTGGCGGTCGCTCTATTTCCAATCTGTGGTATCATTAAGAAAGTCATTTATATCATAGTAACCTTTACCACACAAACGTTTTTTAAAGATTCTTTTGTGTTTCGTAATACATTTGTTTTGAACATTATCTTGGGATCTTGTTGGTATATTGTTTAATATTGTGAAATACATAAAATTGCAATTTTAGGCTAAGTTCATCTGACCGCTTTGCGCATTCACATGACGGCATATTATGTACATGCTTGAATCTATTCATCTATCCGTCTCAATTCGCGCGGATCAACTGACCACTTGAACAGGGTCCTTATATGTTCGTAGATCTTGGTCATATTATGACTACATAGCCTCTAGTTAAAAAGTACCTTCACTTATATAGAAGCTGATCATTAAACTTATTTTTTTTTGTTATAAAGTATAATATATTTAACTTGGAAGCCCTCCTTTATTCACTTCGTTAGATTCAGCAATGACTTTTTTGGTACACGAGCTTATCGCAAATTCTCAAATTGCTAGGACAGCAGTTGATTATCTAGAAGATAATTTTTAGCACGTAGTTAAAAGTTTAAATGAAACAAATTAAAAGGTTGTCGCGCCGTCATGTTTTTCCGATTTCTCCTCTATTTATTATTTGGTCCCACTGGACCCCCGGCGATATGACGCTTTAAGTGATTCGTGCTGTCAAATCCGAGACTTTCGGGTCGCTCGTTGATAACAATATTATCTGTGCACTAATTGTATTAACTTGTATCATATCGCGTTTCTTATCTCATTATTATATTACTGTCAAAAGTCAATATTAAGACTGAGTCACGAAAAATATTTGTATATATATAAAGAAAATTGTCTTTGTTTGAAGCTCAATCACGCCTAAACCACTAATAATATCGACATGAAACTACCACCATTCGATGCAAAATTTATCCTAGATGGTTTATGGCTACTTATTGTTCGATTTCCAACGTTCCTTCATTAATTTAATTCGGTTTAATATGTATAACCAGAGAATTGAGATTTATTAAATCGTATGGACAACTGCAATGCCTAATATCTAAGGTTCGAGATTGCGTCTCAACCAGGTCCCAATACATAATCTAAGATCAAATGAAAAATAACTAAAATACATTTGATCCTAGATTACGGATTAGTATACTTCTATATTTTACTATAAACTGTTTTGTTTTACTATAAACTATGATAAACTAATGATGAGCACTGAAAATTTTATTAAACCAAAAGTAAAGTCCTACTGTGGTAGTTATAAACGCGAAGTAAATTTATTCCAAATTTAAAACATTTCGTCTTTATGTTACCTTTGTCACTACAGAATAACATGACAGGTAATTTTAAACTTGGAGTAACTTTTCACTGCGTTTATGAATAAGACAGTTGGAGTAAGGGTCTTCTTTCCCGCAAAACAAAAATTTGTATACAGCTAGTATCGAAAAACTGTAAGTGAGGTTATTTTATTATGGCCACCTCTGTGTAATGAGAAGTATGAATATTTCGAATGACAATGACAATGACATTTGCTAGAAAGACAAAGCTGTAATATACAAGCACCCGCGCACTTAATTCGTGAACACAGACTCATTACTCCATCGGATACATTTCTACCTGACGACGAAACAAAAGCTGCAAAGCAAAAAAAGTGCTAATTGGTAAGTTTTCAAGTCATAAATTTACTGGCTGGAATGTCAAGTTACCGATGGTTACGATAAGTTTTATCTGAGACATCGAACTATTTAAACCATATTCTAAACAAAGGTTACCCCAGTGATTGTTTTATGACGACATCGTCTCACACGTCACTTGTTGACTGGTTCCCCGGACTGCTCAGAACTCATGTCTTCCTAGTATCATTTACACAATTTTAGAATATTCTTGCGCAATACGATATCAATGTTTAACACAAGATATAAGTATTATCTGTAGTTATTTTTCGGCCTCTACGAGGGTTGGTTTTGTGACAGTTTCGGTCCGTTTAGCTTTTGACTTCAAGGTATGTTGGAGACTTTTCTTAGCCTATAAACTATGATAAACTAATGATGTACACTGAATATTTTATTAAAACCAAAACTAAACTCCTACTGTGATAGTAATAAACGCAAAGTAAATTTATTCCAAATTTAAAACATTGTCATTCCCCCTTATTCATAATAGTCTGCTAACTTAAAGCATTGCTAATTCTCACTCTGTCTTCTTCTATAGACCTAAGTCAGAATGAGAAAAAACACTCCTAAGCGGCTGATTAAAGTTAGCGGACCATTATGAATAAGGGGGTTTATATTACCTTTGTCACTACAGAATTACATGAAAGGGAGAAGTATTTTTTTAGCCTGTAGCCTGTAGTGACTCTAGAATCTAGTGTATTATTAAAACGAGAATATACTGTAAGTATAAAAGAAAATATTAAATCTAAATAACAAATACTTCCAAAGCATTTTCTTGTGATGCTTCTGATGTAGTATTGATGAACAGCGGTGTTTACTAAACAATAGGTAATCCGCATTCTCGTTTTTCATCTTAATCTACGGAAAATTAACAAGGGGAGTCGAATTGTTATTCGTAATATAAGCTATTGTCGTGGGGTACTACTATATTGTAACAGATATTGTATAATTGTATCATATCTTACGCTTCTAACAAATTTAATATCAACCTTGGCTTTAAAACTAATTAACACTGACATTGTACATGCTTTATTGAATTTAGAGGTTTATTTGATGAAATTGCGCAATATTTCATTCGTATTCTAAATACGTATTTTCAGTTGATTGTAAATTTGTATGACATATTATGGAGTAAGTAAATTAAATTACTCATTTAGCATTTAATTATTTTATTGTGGTTAAAATTGATAAGCTTCTGTTTTTAGACAACTCAAATATAAACAATTTGTAATTTTTAGCGACCCATCCCACTTCTGGCTTAAATATATCAACTCAATTTATGTATTTACCAAATTTCTTAGATGAAGAGAACCTGTGCCTCTTGTGATACGCCTCAGCGTTCTAAACATTCAGCCAACCGTTCGAATGACAAATTCAAAAACCTTCGTATGTTTGTTTTAACTCTCATGTAGTGGCGCCATCTACGGGATCTACATTACAGTTGATAACCAGCTTAGTCCCAATATTTGCATGTTAGGAAATTGACTTGAGTTGCCTAAACAATTTGATATTTTAACAGATTTGCGTCATTTTTGGGATTACACTAAAATATTTGATCTACTGTTCGTTAGTAATTTTGTAATCATAGCGATGGGGCGCATCTCCAGAGGAGCGAATGTCAATAAATTTTGTTATATAAGTTAAGTTTGTATGAAGAATTATGCTAAGAATTAGTGGATATAAATCTGTATATTTGTTGCTCACTTAGAAAATTGCGCAATGCTAAGGTCTCTACTCCACAACATTCAATTGTAGTATTGTATCTTTCATGCTGTTATGAAGACGTTTGGAGTGAAGAACTTAAACTACTCATTGAGCATACAACAATACATACCAAGACTTGTGGATAATGCATTATTTGAACGGAGTTGAAAGCGCTGGAACTTTTCAATAAATTTTGTTGCATAAATTAAGTTTGTTTACAGAATGATATTGCTATGTAACTATTAAATAAGAATAAGTGGAAATGAGCAAGACATTCAGTTGATGTTAGTTATAAGCCCTGCCCAATGGAATGCATTGGCAATCAAGATTGAAAAATAAAAAACCAAAATTGTGAGGTGCAGTGCGTTACTCTCGTCACCTTGAGACCAATAGCGTAGTATTTTCACAGGCAACGATAGCTACGACGGCCATAAATTAGACGTAATTTCAGAAAAACGTTCCAAACCACAATCATGTCGAAAGAACTGGTCACGTGATTCATATTAACGGACTGACAAAAATCGCAGCCCTACTGTCACTCTCTAGATGACATCATGTCGTAGTAGCCCAACCCTCGTGTATGGAATACACTAATATTTATTAAACTTTAAATACGAATTCCTTAAAATGTTATGTTTGTGGCTTGGAACGTTTTTCAGGAACTACGTCCCATTAAGGCTGGGGACCGAGCCAATGGCCTTGAGGAATCGAGTGGAGCTAGGATACCTCTCTCGCACAAGATCGCCATAATTTTAATGCTGAATTAGAAGCATTTTTAATTTATTAGAAATATAATACAATTTTCTTTACAAAATTAACAAAACCATAACTCCAACTGTAAAGGTTAGAGGTATTTTGGTCATTTTAGTCTATAAAAAATAGAAATGTAAAGAAAAAATGAATTTTTTACGCATATTCTGTAGATATATAATAATTTTTCTGTAAAAATATAAGCTTTATATAAACCGTCAAGAAATGGTTACAATTATGCGCTATTTTGGCAATTTCCAAATTAAAGCGAAACTATTCACAAATGCAAATATTGCATGCACACCACTGCTGCTTGGCGGCAAATAAAACATTGGTCTTCCCGTTTTAAGCCTTCAATGTAGAAGGTACTATCGGCAAAATTTAATCGTACCACACCTTAATGTCATTTTCCTATATAGTCATAATAAACAAGTAGGTCGAAAATCGTTTGAATATACATACTAAGTTAGAGGTCCCGGGTTCGAATCCCGGTAGGTGCAAGCATTTATATGATGAATATGAATGTTTGTTTCCGAGTCATGGATGTTTAAATGTATTTATGTATGTTTAAGTAAGTATATTGTATTAAATATATCATTGTCTTGTAACCCATAACACAGGCTATATATGCTTAACTTGGGGCAAGATAATTTGTGTAAAAAGTGTCTCAATATTATTATATTATTATTATACATTTCCTAATTTAAATTCAAAATACATATATTTCTTTAAATACACTATTTTATACACAATTTATTATATTTACTTACACAATTTAACTATGTTTTGTGATGAATTACGGGCCAATAAAAGCAACAGTAATTAAAATAATGTAAAAATCATTGACTCGATCTATACGAAATACAAATAATAATATGTATACATTGCCGCATTTACTCCAGTTGTTTAAAATACTCTTGGTCAATAAGCAGCAATGTAAAACATTTCTTCAGTTCAGGTTTGATTCGGCCAGTGACACACGACTGAGAAAAGTGTGCTTACATTGTTTTAAAGCACACTTTTGCCGTTCCGCTATCAGACTGGGAATGATATGTCCATATAATCTGTGTATAGGACGTCATTGCAGAATATGCATTAATGCAGTTGTGTAGAGGTACTTATGATGTATAAATATTGTGATTATTATTATGTTAAGTTAATGTTAGATGTCGCATTTGTACCACAAATAAGTAGGTACACGAAGATAATAGCTATCTATCTATCGCTTGTGGTAAGTTTGCTGGTTTTCCTGTAATGATAAGTATAAAAAACTTAGTTAAGCATGGCTTGAATAGTCCATTTGACATTATGGAAAATAATTACTTATTTACTGCCATCCACGTAAACGCAGTAATAAAATTTAAAAATATTTTGTATTTACTGCAAAGACTACTTAAACCTATTCTTTTTTAGTTGCTCGTCAACGGTTTTGATTGGCATAATTCATTATGAAGTATTAATTCATAATAATATGTGAATATAATATTTTTCCATTGCTATCTAGCCCATTTGCGAAATATTCAATAAGTACATTAATAGTGAATTGTGTAAGAAATATATTAATCTATATATGTATAAATGAATTGCTATTCGTTAGTCTCGCTAAGACTCGAGAACGGCTGGACAGATTTGGCTAATTTTAGTCCTAAGTCTAAGTCCAGAGCAGGTTTAAAAGGTTTGAATAAATATGAAAACGCTCGGAATCAAATAAAAACAACGATTTTGATTTTCGACGTGTCTCCCGTCGTTCAGAAATCAATTTAAAATGAATAACTAATTAGAATTTTTATATCATTCTAACTTTCTCAGGAGGTGAAAATAAACTTAATTTTAGGCAACTATAGTAGATAGTTTAACTATCATCAGATTATTTCTATGTAGTAGTGTATTGATAAATCTTATCACAAATTAAATTTCAGAATGCAAACAATCTTATTTGACATTTGACAACAAACTATATGTAGATTGATAAATCTTAAGTTTTGCCAAAAAATAAAATTTCTGAACCCAACCGCACCACTTTATTTTATACAAAAGTTTAGATCTTATTTATCGATTGAGGCAGTACGAAGAATGCCGGGTCATCTAGTCTAATAGTTTGTGACACGGATAATATTGATCTCTTTAACTCCAGTATTAATTCAATTAGAGCCCATTTGGTAAAACAATTTAGCAGTGATTAACAAATTAACATTAGGAATGAAATTACTCTTTTTTGATCATGCTCTCAACTGGCGATAGGAGTGTGAGAAGATTTTTATTAAATAATTTTATGAATTTTTATTTAATATTTTTTAATTATACTTGTGTTGTTTGTTTGTAATTAATATGTTATATTTAATAATATTATACTTGTTCGTATGTACATGTGGAAGCCTATTATTAGCTCGAACGAATTATGTTTGTTAATTATTTTATTGTACGTAAACCCAGCTGTTGGCTTTCTTAAAAATATTAAATAAATATAAAATTCTCGTGTCATGGTGTTAAACTTTGAACTCCTCCGAAACGGCTTGACCGATTCTCATGAAATTTTGAGTGCATGTTGGTCTGAGAATCGGACAACATCTATTGTTCATGCCCCTAAATGGTCCACACGATTTTTTTTTTGATTTTTTTGACATTTTTTTTTAATTGTTTGATTATGAGTCAGCATTACATTACATACAACTTCAAATTTTCACCCATCTACGATCAAGTTACTTTTGTATCGCGATTTTAATATCCGCAATACAACGTTTGCTGGGTTAGCTAGTAATTATAATAATAATTTGATATGTTTGTATTGCTTTTGTACTTATTTAAAAAAAAAATGAACATTTTGATAACATCCTATACAGGTCTCCTTATTTGTTAACATCGTAAAAAAACGACTATTTTATGGAAGAGTGGACAAACGAGCGTATGGGTTACCTGATGTTAAGTGATCACCGCTGCCCACATTCTCTTACAAAACCAGAGGAATCACAGGAGCGTTGCCGGCCGTTTAGAAAAACCTTACCTTTCGTACCTTTCTGAGAGACGATTTTATACTACATAGAATTGCCTGATTACTCAGACTAGGTAATAAATATTAAAAGTTAAGAAGAACTAAAAAACACGCTTGATTATAAAACCAAACTAAAAAAAGATACATATATACAAAATTACTTATAATCTACTTATTAAAGCAATTTACAATTAAGCCTTATATATATATGTAGGTATCAGAAAACTTATTTCTACAACCCTATCTACGTGTTGAGGGATAAAACTTTATTATGCTTAAAAAACTAATACATTAGGTTTGTGGGGGAAAATCCAGGAAACTGGGAAAACCTGGCTATTTGCAATCACTTAACCTAACTTAAGACTAATGACTAGAGCTTAAAACTAAGGTAAATAAATACATAGATATGTATATACGTGTATAATATATAAATATAAGAGGGGTGTGGGGTGGCGGGGATCTCGGAAAAGGAAAGGAGACCAAACTAAAAAGTAGAAGTAACGTTGCCATCGACTAACATAGGTACCTAACCTACCTACGCTAGGTAGGTACCTAAGCTACCTATCACTCATAATTTATTTTGATTAAGGTACTTCCCATTGCCATTTTCATCCGTTTCATTTAACTAGGTAGACCTACGTCATCTGATATCAAAAGTTCTTATCTACTTTCTACATAAATATTTTGGTTGCCTAAATAATTACAATCTATTTTTATAAATAAAATAATGGCTAGCCCAGACACTTAGATATGGATTATAACATATACATACTTACTTAATAACAACTTTAGTAGGTAGGTACCTCCATGAATTGTAATTTGGAATTTGTTTTTTTGTTGATTTATCGATATTCGATAGTCTAAAATTGGGAACCAACAAACATATTGACAGCTTAAAAGTTATCTAGGTAATAATAGTTATTAATAGTAATGACAATAATTCTACATTAAAGTAATAGGTAATTAATTATAATCAAAGTAGTAGTAGTGCAACAGATATCAAAAATAAATGTAATAGGTAATAATTTTTTATATATTAGGAGTTTTTAAAGTTACTCAACCTCATGACTGTATTGAGAAAATTAATGAAAAGTTGAAAATTAATCAGCCTGTTTGAACATCACCGACCGCAATTGCCAAATCTGAATGAATGGTGTATTTCTGTCGCTCTCCAAACTAACGTGCTTCTGGGGGATAGACAGAGACAGATATATAACAACAATTGCACTTCGAGCCACATGGCGTATTCTTGCGTACTACGCAAGCTGGCACGGTGTGTCGACATTGGACATTGGCTCGGTTGCCGTTCCGAAGCTCCGACCGAACGCATTCGCGCGACGCGTCGGCCCCGAAACGAAATCAGAATCAGTCTCGCAATGGCGTTAGTGCAAGGAGGTTGTGTGTTCGTTTAGTTTATTGCAAACCCGAGCGGACACCGGCCCAAAATATTGGCCTGTCTATACCTGCTCGAATTACTGGAAACTATTTCTCGTGATTCACAACAGTTACCCCGTACTTTACAACGACGGACAGTCAAATTTTGGTTCGATATCCACTCAGGGCAGTTGATTTCAAGGTTCGTACAACATTCGTATACACATTTTATAATTTCCCCTTCGATTGTCTCATAGTTCGTTTTGAAATCCTGCTGCAGTTCGCAATAAATTCGCAACCGACGTGATTTTGTAAGATTACAAATGGATTTTTGTTGTTTCAGATCATGCTCATCTCTTCATAGTTCCTGCTACGTTTAAGTGTTTGTGTTTTGTGTACTTTAGTGTTATTGTGACAGTGTCAAGTGTTGAGTGATGGATCCCGGATCGCCTACCGTGATGTGGCCGCTGCGGATGAGCAAGCCTGATGTGACAGGTCCGGTTGCTCCTGGGGGCGAAGACACGAAGGCTGACGAGAGGTCGCAGTCGCCATCCCTGGCGGAGCGACTGTCGGCAGCACCCTCGCCCACTAGCCCAGCGCCAGCCAGCCCCAGTCCTCCGCAACACCAGTTCCAAGCCTCTCTGGTCGCTGAGAAGTACCTCCTCCTAGAACAAGTCGAGGGTTCGTCGCTCTGTCGATGTGTGGATGTGCGCACACAAGAGGAATACGTTTGCAAAGTAAGTCCTATTAATATGATGAAACCACAGTTGTAACGAAAACCAGTCAGACGGCGTCTGTGCTATATAAAATTGGTTTAGCAAACAACCCACCTTACCTGCTCACCACTCCTACGACTACAAACTATAATATGATAGTGTCACTTCTTGACTGTCCCTACCACAAAGGTAATTCAAAACATTGAAAAGTCGTTGATAATTTTAAATTTAGAACTACCCCCTCAGAATAACTATTTAGTAATTTACCTTGGCATACGTATTTAAGTTTTAAGTTTAATTGGTTTTCTTTTTAATTACTAAGTTAATAATTAAAAAGTGTTTTACAACAATTAAATGATTATATCGATTATTTCTCAATTATATAGAACCACAGTCATTATGTTCACAACGATATAAAAAAATACGTAATAGATAATAGTATGAGGTAGGTACCTACTTAATTACCTTCTATTTATCCAGAATATAAATTTTGAACTTACGTGCTAATAAGCAACTGAATATGTAAGATTTATATCATTAGGAATGTCTAATTGGTTACATAGTTAAAAAAGTAGCAATAAACAGTTTATGAAAGGGTTTGATTTTGTCCCACGGAATCGAAACCCCATGGAGATAAGCCAAATTAAATAATATGCCCACATGCAGTTCCTTTATCGCGCTTTGCCATTTACCAACATTTGTAAACTTAGTATACATATAAAGTAAATCCGACATTATTAGTTTACGTAAACGAAATTATGTAACAAACATTAACTCCATTATCAAATCAATCTAATTTAAAAGCGTATAGTAATAACAATCAATAAATTAAAATTTATTGGCACCTATTATCAATATTTTATTTATTAATAGTTATTACTAATGAAGAACATGCGAATAGTGCCTAATAATATCCAAAAAAAAAGGTATTTAAAATGTAATGCTTCATCTGTCATTATTTATAACTAATAAAACTTTTATGTATATTATATATACACCAAACGATCATTTATTTATAATATTGAAAAATATCAGTAAACGTGTCCTTGTTAACTCCACTTAATATACCTATTTGCTTAATTACTTAAAATTTATCTTTAATTATGCATAACATTAATACACACATGTAACTGCATAGATAGAATTGCATTTTTTATGCGCAAACGCAATTTACTGTATAATAGCTGCGTCTCTGTTCAACATCGGTGTCATACTTTATATGTCATGGTCTCGTGCTGCTCGATCGCACTTGTAGGCCACAAAGCATCGTTTTTACAATGTCATGTATCGACTTTCGCAACATAGGTACACAATTACTGTTGATTTTTATCGATATAACTGTTTTGGCTGTATAATAGGATTGTTGCCTCTTTGTATTTAAAAAGCGAAGCCGGCGACGATTAGCCGTAGAGCAACCAACGAATAGCTCAAGTCATCAAGACGTTCTAAATTTAAAAACGCATTATTGCCGAATCATCTGAATGCTGTTTTTTCAGAAAATTGTTATGAATTAACAATATTGTGCCAATTTGGAAATGTCTAGTCTCAAATAATGTTTATAGAGGTATGTACATAACAATTCGTAGTAATTTTGTAGTAACAAATTATTTGAAAACTTCATAATTCATATATGAACACAGGATTGAGGATATACATCCATTTAACAAAGGCTACATACAGGTATTGTCAAGGCACAGAATAGGCACTTCCCGCGTGAGAACTTGGCAAGGTTAAGTGTGGCAACGTTATCGTTGCTAAACGTATTTACAACACAGCCTGTTAGTTGTTACCGACACAGCTACTCGTGTACCTTTAAGCAGCTATTACGCTATACAATTAATGCCCTAACTCAATTTTCAAAATGGCGCCTATTTATCCCTGTTGTAATCGTGAAGTTTAATTTGAACAAATTCATATTTTAATATTTGATAGTAATTTGTAGAAACAGAAAAAACCTTAGTTAACCTTAAAAAGTGTGTTTTGTACACTGTGTAGGATTGCATGTCAAATATGTTAAAAGATATTATTTTTAGAAGGTTCATTTGCATTAGTGTAGTCTATAATTTACACATTAGGTTTGATATATTATTATGTTAGTTTTACACGAGGCATCGTACGCTAAATATGGCCTTCTCATTGACATTGTGAAACTGATAACACATCAAACTGTCGAATGTCATAACAAGGCTAGCTGGCCCCCCTACCACTCCCCCCACTAAGCCAGCGTCATCGAGAATGTAGCAAGTTCATTGCTGCTCACGAACGTTGTAAGTAAAGCTATCGTAAACAAAGCAACATAATTATGTAGAGAAAATACGCGACATACAAGGCGTAACAGATTTAGTGCCGTTTGATAGATTTTCAAATTTGCTTAGTGTAGGTAAATACATTTGGCACAGTCTGATAAAAATTTTCAATTTATTACCTGGTACAATTCTAGTTTGAATAGTTCTAATGTGGATTGAAAAATAAATTCTGAACATTTTCGTAAATTATTAGATATATAAAATACATGCAAAATATTTACGCCAACAACATATACAAACAAGATATTTAAAAGTAGGTTAGTTGCCGAATCGTCTCGAGCAAAACATTATCAATTGTGAATTCTTATCGGAACTTTTTCGCAACTTAAAATAGGTCATAATATTATAAACTAATTCAATAAACGTCTAAATCAAAGTTTTGTTTGAAAAGTATTTTCGTAAGTCGTGATTCATTTACAGACGGGCGGAAAAGATTCGGAATATATTTACAAAGTCGTTGACATTTCGTTCCTATTCTAAAATAAGTATTCAGTGACCACTCAGCCCAAAATAATCTCGGACATAATACAGACATAAAACATAATAAGACATAAAACAAAATAAAACAGGACCATTAATAACATCCGTTATGTTTACGTCACACAATTTAAGTACATATATTATAATAAGTAATATACATTTACCAAAAAAGGTTTATAACACAAGTGAGAACTATGCTGAACTCTGAATTATTTTCTATCGCCTATAAGAAAATATGTTTAAAATAAAAACAGAACCTTGGCACAGCCCGGTGGACATTAAAGCTCAGATATAACCCGCATCTTCAATTCCGTTTGAAGCTATCTTCTTATTCGCAGAGGGTCAAGCCTTATTCACTTAATGTCTCGCTTCGTTATTCATTTAGGAGCCCTTTTATACTGTTTCTTTGAGTACTAGACATCTTTTGTATTTCAAGACCGGTACTTGTATTCAACTTAAATAACAACTGCGTAGTTAGGTCATAGACATTTTGTACTGGACTTTTTATTATGTAAGATCTTAGGCTTACAAAGAAATTTGCAGAAATGTTTTTTATATTAACAATTATCCGTTAGAATATTAAATACAAACATTGAATATTTCCAAACTGATTGTTAAAATCATATCAATAGGACCTACCTCAGTTCCAAAGTATAACAAGTCAAAAATTCAGTAAGTTTGAGATAAGTATGAGAAATTGTTCCATAAACGATAGCGTACTATTAACACAGCGAAACAAGTCGATAAGTGAATGCAGATTAGTTGTTACTTCCAAAATGTCTTCATAAGTCTAGAATATTTTCGTTTCAAACAGTAACAACTCGAGATCTTTTCTTTTAGAACCTTTTTCTAAATTGTTACCCTTTGGAACTGAGGTATCGATATATTGATTTCAATAGAAATGGTTTATTCCAGCCCTAGAACTTGTATTCAGACTAGTTACTTCCAGTTTATCCGAGGAGTAGTGTTGTGTCTATAATGATGTTAATAAACACGGTGTAAGATCAAGCTAACAAAGCATACGCTTGAATTAACGCGTTTACTAAAGTTCGCGCATATAAAGTTTAAATTTATCAAGTTGTTCTATAAAATGATTGAGTTTATGACATGAGAGAGGTGTACCAACAAAATCTCTACAATCTATTCTAAAGGACTTTGGCCTATCTAAATCTGCAGAACTAGAACGGACTTCTAAAGTTGCACTACCAGATTCTTACCAAATTTGGCTAGGCAGAGAGAGCAACGCTAATAGTGAAGGGGAGTGCTGATGTAAATCGCCATCAGGGGGCGCCAATAAACCTGCTACCGAGTCACAACTCTCGCTGTTCGGAGTTGCTTGATCTGCCACACGATAGCCGGGCACCCCCATGGTGAATACATGGAGGAAGTTCCTCTCAATTATTTATTACTCGCCTTTATATTTGCTAATATCAATTAACTTAGTTATCGGTTAGTAAAAAAACTTACTCTACTTAAGTAATTTTGGTTAAAAATGTGATACGCCATTATTATAGCACGGATCTTGACCAGTGTCCATGATATACGAAAGAGAAAAGTAAGGGTCTCATTCGCGGGGGAATCGGGGTGAAGTCCATTATAAAAGTACGCTATCATGTACCTGCGCAATTAAATTGCCAACACTTGCTACTAGCGGTCCTATCTGTGTTTTCAAAGATGGCGGTCATGTTCTGGATGTATGTTTCAAGAAGTCTTCTTCTTTCCAGGTAGTATCAAGGGACTGTAGTAGCTTATTACAAGCCCACTACCGCCTCGACGGACATCCACATGTCAATCCCATCCACGAAGTTCTGGTTGGAGACAAACGAGTCTACCTAATATTCCCTCGCTCGCACTCAGATCTACATTCGTATGTCAGAGCGAGAAAGAGGTTACGAGAACATGAAGCTAGGAGACTCTTTAGGCAAATGGCGGAAACTGTAGCAGCGTGTCACGAACAAGGAATCGTGTTACGGGATCTCAAATTGCGGAAATTCGTCTTTGCCGACCCTCAAAGGTAAGTCTCAGAAATTATAATTTTCCATTTAAACTTTTTTCTGTAATATAATATTTCCCTCTAAACTCTTAAGCATATATGAGGATCAAAAATATTGATTTTAAAAATTAACTTTCAAAATTTTACCTTCGCACGACACGCCAGAATCTTGAATATCATCTTCACTATCTGGATGTGTGGCGTTCTGATTTAATATGCTCAAGTAATTTACGCCGAATCTGTGGTGAAGTAAATTAAATTCAACATTGGAAGTGAATTGATGAAATTAGATAATATTTTTCCACATTTAATCCTCCTTAAATTAGCCCTATAAGGTAGCTAAATATCAATATTTCAATACGAAACCTATCCACTGTTGTAATTGCATAAACAATCAATTTATTAAGCAATATTTCATCATTAAGCATAAAGTACGTTTTGAGGTTGCGAACTAAATGTTTAAATAATGAGCCATTGTCAGCATATCCGTTTCTCGTAAAGCCGCAGTTAATATTAAAGAAGTCAATTATCATGTATATACATGATAATTGAAGCTCTTGACGATGTGCGATAGAAGAAAAACAAAAAAGAAACCTTATAAAAGATTATACATTTCTCTAGAATAAAATTCTTATAGACTCCAAATTTATAAGTCAGTAGAGTTACAACTGTTTGTGCTGGCAAGTTTTGTAAGCAGAGAAATCTTGTTTCGCATAAGCAACTTTTGTAATAACTACATCATAATATTTGCGTAGTTATGGCCCTTACTTCCGATTGGGCTCGGAACTTGTAGTAAAACAGCAACCTGACGCAATGTTCATGGTTGTTTCGATAAAGCTGTTTCGTTATTTTCATTAAAGAGCACAACAATAGTTGAATCGATTTCTTTTTTATAGCATAGAGGCTAAGATACATGATCGCTGTCGTCAAATCAATCAATGACTTCCTTTTCACCGCCCAATAGAGATGAGTCGTGAGAAATAGCGTAAAAAGCGCATGAGGTACTAAGGGGAAACGGAAACATGTTGTTTTTTAAGTAGCGCGTCATTTCCTCTTTGTGGCCGATAGTGCCTTGTACGACTGCCGATAAACAGTTATCAAGAAAGCAATTCATTATAGCCATTTACGTGATAAAACTTGGAAGGCGCCTTGTACATGGTAGCACTGGATAGCTAAATATTATCAGCTGAAACATTCCTTGCACATAAATGTTACAATATCATTCAAAGGATAAACTCGGCGAGTTACAAAACATTAACCAACAATATTAATTACGGACAGCCGGTAGTAACTGGCGGATTTTTGAACTTTTGAAATGTTATCTGGCCTCCATTGTTGCGAATATCTCCGGCAATGCTAGGCTCAAGGCGAACAGTGTCATTGCTGCGTACAATACAGCACAATCGGGTCAAGGGTGATCGGCTATGCGCCAGCGCACCGCAACAACATCTCCACAGATAGTACCCTCATTCTGGATGCGGGTACCTGCCTACCCTCATGGGAGCACCTGACCTCAGATCAACCCTTAGTAAACAAGTTACACCTATGCACCCTTCTTCTATAGGTAACGAGTAACGACTACATTCCTATTGATTTCAATAAATTTCATCGTTCACCTGTCCCACATACTTTATCCCGACCTTTACTTTGTTACGTTAATAGGGTTTCTTTGTAAGATATATTGACTGTTACTTTAAAATAGACTTTGTAATGTGAATTCAACTTGTAAAAGAAGTATACATCACGGTGTAGGTATTAGAATTTCGAATAGGCTTGTCTTAGTAATATGTTTCGTACGATACCATTTTATTTGTGAGATCAATGTATCCCCAACTTATTTACGCCTACACAAACGTGAGGGTGACCGTTTTATTTGCTTTCGACGACCCTTGTTCGTTGCCCTTTGTCATTGACATTTTTGGCAGGAGTACACGAGACGTAATAAACTGCAGTCCCAAATGATATCCATTTTAGGTACTAATATCAACCTGCCTTTGAAACGACAGTTGGCTTACAAGAGGAAAGGATAAAATTTAATACCCTTTTTGCGAGTATCATCAAAGCGAGTGTTATCAAAAGCTTCGTTCTCTGAACTAAAAGCTCCCCGTGTTTAAAATCTAAAAACTTTTGCTCGCTACCCTTTACGTAATAACAGCCGCAGAGAGTCGCATCACGACTTGAGGAAGCCTTTTCGATGTGCCTGCTCAAAGCAGGAATTTTAACATTATAGTTTTTATGATATTATCACATTGATATTGCATAACATTATATACTCGTTCCAACATCTGACATTACTTATAAAAACCTTGACCGTTAATGAAGCAGGATATCACAGATGTGTTTCTAGATTTGGCATGTGTCCGAAATCCTGTAATGTTGGGAACGGAAATATAACTTTTTTGTAGAGATTTCCTACGATAGGTCAGGTAGACAGCTGAGAGGATACGAATGATCCAAAAGCCGGAACAGAAAAATATTTAACTTTCCCAGAGAATTTCTCAAATGATATCTAACCGGTCAGCACAAAATTTGCATATGGGCAGCTGACCTTGTTTGGCCCTAATAAATTCTAATGATTATGCACATGTTGAAATGGTCAAGATAATTCTCTTATTCTTTGCGATCGTGAGAATAGCGATCATATTTGGAAGGTGCAATATGAGCAAGTGCCCGCCCTTCGACCTACGTTCTCACGTCTTCTACAAAAGCACCCCTGATCATTAATTCCAGTCATCCGGTAGACTTCTCGGTGCGATCGGTGCTCGGGGTCTCATGTTTTTAAAAGCATCTCATTAATATTGATTCTGTGTTACGGTTCTAAATAGATTTTCTTTGCTCAGTTCGCGTAACTGTATACCACAATAATTATATTAGAAATTGTAAATATATTTTATAAATTAATCACGAGTTCAATAAAAAGTTGCAATTTCATTAGATCGAGTATTCGTATAGAATTAGTTAAGAATTGTGCATATATATGTAGGTACATACATAAGTTGGAATACTTTTATGGAAATAAATGGTTTTTTTCGGTGAATTTGTTACAATATAATGTAGGTAAGTTATTACGAGGAAATGAACAGGTGATTTAGCCAGTCCCAAATATTTTGTAAAGAAACGACAACGATGCAAAGTAACCATTGCAAATTCAATTACTGAAAGCCGGATGTTTCCTTGTAAACCTTTGTATGAATAATCCCTAATTTTGTCAACAACGACCGGAAAACGGAAATATATTCACGTGTTGGAGCATCCATTGTAATAGTTGCATCTTCAATTTTCAACAATGTTTTTTATAATATCTAAAATGCGTCTACACCAGACATTGAGGTGCCCGACTTCCATCTTGCAAAGATACAAAGTGGATCCTTTGTAAATGGGCTCAGGTATAAAACTATCTTCATGACATTGTGCTTACCTGGTCCTGCCTCCTCCGCATAGTAATAATACTGGAATAAAACTCGCAGGTAACAAAACACAATCCACGTTTTTTGCGTAACGTGGATTTCAGAAGCCGGATCGAATACTCGGCAAACAATTGTGTTACAAAGGGTATTTTATTACGCAATCTGACACTTGATAAGGAGCTGCTGTATCATTAGGTTTCTGTAGCGTGTTGCTGACGAAAAGATTGTTTGAGAGTCGCTACTAGTACAGTAAATATGTGTGCAGACGATGCAAATATAATTCGCTAGCCGCGCTGGCAAGCTGAGGCGGATGTGCCAAATGAGTGTTCGATAGTCGCGGTAGACGCCGACATGTCGCATACCAGCCCGGCCACCGCTCACGGCTGACACCACATCTCTACCAATCTTATTTAAACTTCATTTAGAACCGTTTATTCTTAGAACACGCGAGGCATCCTGTAATTTTGTAAACATGCAATCGAAATCAACTCCCAAAACGATTATTGTTGAGCTGGCAGCGAGAACGGTGAGTTATACATGCACCTACATCGGCTATTTTGAAAACGTTTTGAAATGTGTTGCCAATGGTTCGTGGTGCAACTTATTGCTGTATTACAACGCTGTATTTGCATAATATGGGCGCTCCGTAATTCAATAGATATATACCCGTATCTTGTGTTCTGAGATTATAACGATACAGATGTCTTTAGTTGCGTAAGCGTTTCACGAGCTGCGCAATTGTTTTGGCAATGGAAGTGTTGTTACTATGTTGTTTTCACGGGGGATTTAATGCGGGTTTATATAACACGGTTCGGGCGTGCCGGAATTCGGATGTGTATGATGTTCTGGGGCGATCGCTGGTGGCCTCGGTCGAGTTAGTGGCGCGGAGGTCGCCGCAAGTGTGCCAATGTCGCCGACGCAGCCGCGGCGCGAGTCGCGACCGCCTCGCCGGGCGCTCGTGCGGAACCAGTAACAACTGAACTCGTTAAAACCTCACACGATACACAAGTAATGTGAAAGGAATGCTTTCAATCGCAACACCTACGGCGCTTTTTAAATATCGAGTCTGACGAGGACGAGGCGAGGGTTCGTCATCACTATAAATACGCGTTGTTCGCACCTTTTTTGGTGGTACGAAAACACCGGACGCGGCTACCGGATGCGGACCTAGTGCATTGATCTCGGACATACATTACCCTCACTCACTACTCACATCACAATGCGACATTCTGAGAACTGACTACCGAACTCCGCTCACATACAAATAACATTAGAACAACGTATTCACAATAGATGCGTATGACTTATTCCGGTCGCGCCTTTCCACTTGAACCGGTTCGGGGCCTATGATTAATTGGCGACAATTTCTCAATTCGTGTTTAGGTGTTCGCAGCTGAGAAACGCAAGACTATTAAATCGATCTGGTTGCGTAAAACAAAGGTCTGCGAAACCTTGTGCAAGCCCGGCTGCGCCCGCGCTGAGCCGACATATCTACGGATTTGCGTAACCGCGCACTTATCCACAGATATACCAGCGTTGTGACATGCATCGTTCGGCTACGAGTACGTACCCGCTCGCTATCAATAACCGAAAATAGCCGAAGAAATCTAAGCTCATACAAGCCTTGCACAACATGCTTTTGAAATCAATATATGTAATTTAGATGAATGTATGCTATACCCTTATTCGTGTATTAATACTTGGTGGCTAACTATGGGCCTTATGGGGAAGCTCACGGTCGCTCAGAGGGCAATGGAGAGGGCTGTGCTCGGAGTTCGCCTGCGAGATCGAAATGTGGAGATCCGTAGGAGAACAAAATTTGGGGGAGGCCTTTGTCCAGCAGTGGACGTCTTCCGGATGAAAGGATGATGATGCTATACCCCATTTTATGCCTCTATTCACTACACAAAACTCACGAATGAAAAACAAATGAACTTGCAATAGTCTAGAGCAAAGTGAAAGCCCACATCACAAAGGATATCCCGTATGTGTACTAAGTTATACTGTAAATAGTTTCCATTCGCTGAAGCCTAACGAACTATATGGGTTCCAGGACACATAAGTCCGCAAAAAAACGCCACGCGACCAGTAAATGCTTTCATTACACCCCAGGCAAAAAGCGTGCACGTGGCAGTCGGTCTGAAGACGAGTTCGCTCATAATTGTTCCCCCAGACACCGTCTCACAAGAGCGCTCGCGAGGAACGTAGCCACTGAACGTGAAAGAGACACGCGTCTTGCATTTCTTTTATATTCTCACTTAGATACAATTTAACATTGAAAGCACATGAAGGACTCAGAACTATAGGCTATTTCTTGATAGTGAAGCTATTAACTATAATCATTTATTAAGGATCACGTTTTATTTGAATTCTATTTTATATTCAAAATAAGATTTTAAATAATATATTTAACGTCTAAGAACTACCACCCATTCGAAAATTTATGCTCTGAGAAGAATTTCGTCACAATTCCCAAACGTTCTTTAACAATTTTCTCTCTTTTCTTTTTCTCAGAATCATATCATGTTATTAAAATACATTGCCCAACTAAAGAATTACAAACTTAACTGTAGTTAAACAAGGGAGTCGTTCTTTCAGTTCATGAAACATCCTAACAATAAAAATTAAAATATATCATTGATAATTAGTTAAAGAGCGAGCTTGGTAACTTTGTTATCTTAAGAATGGGTATATTGAACTCTGCGGCTAAGATCAACAATGGTACACACTCACCGGATTACGCAGCACTTTCTTTAACAACTTTTATTTTCGTGGTATAAATAACTGGGCCGTAATGGCCGGGCTTCGAGGAACAATGTAGCCATGAATCAGGGTATGACATTGCAATGATGAATGCAAGGGGCTGCGTCATAGCTATGACGTCATCGGAGAGGGAAGGCTAACAAAGAGGGTTCGGGATGAATCATAGAAAAATACCCCTCAATATTCTATTTTTGTAGCCCTCTTTCAAATTTAAGTGGCATTATGTTTAAAATAGGTGATAGGTATATGCGGTTCTTTATTGATATTATTGTATAGTGCTCGAAATTGTGTTTATCTTATCTTAAGTGTTTATATTATCTTTCCGTTGTACTCCTGATATGCAAATACCTACTTATGTTGCGAAAAATATTGTAGCTAAAATTTGTCAGACGTAACATAAATCATTGGACAAAAACACATAAAAAGCATCGCCCCAAGTCTCGAGCGATTTGTATTTATGCACATACAAAAACAAAAAATTCAACAGTTTTCAACGGTGCGGGGCTTTCGATAAGGTTTCATGGAAGCGAAAATGATCTTGCAAGAGTAAACTATGTAGTTTGTGTTTGCATTAAAATATCACAAAAAAGTGATATTTTTTTTTTGGTTGCAACATTTGTAAATCGCAGTAGTAAAAAAATAACCCAATTTATATAATTGGTATGCAATAAATTTCTTCTTTAAATAGATATTATTTAAAAAAAATATTACCTTTATGAGATCGTTGTAATGACATAGCAAGTTATTAAATGTTGTACTCTAACTCTAGTTATATATTGCTGTCACCGTTTAATGACAAGATCTTATCCATAGTTTTTGTCCAATGCTTTATGTCGATAGGTTATTGAAATGTAAGTAAGCGTAAAAGGATAGAAAGTTAAACTAAGGATAGATAGGTTATTGAAAACGGCCGTAAATAAATCTTTAGAGAAATCTTTGAAATGTGATTATAACTTCCTTTTAAATTTTGTGAAATTTATTCTCAGAAGGATCCTTAATTTTTTCGTTTATCTCATGACTACTTTTAAATATATTCAAGTTTTCCGTTGGTTCTCGTTCACTCTGGAAGAGTTTGCGACCGCAGCTAGTGGATTTATGTCCGTATGCACAGTATTACAGGCGAATGACCTGGCTACCTGTTTAGTCGCTAGCTTTTTTGTTTAGCTTTCAAAAGCTTGCTTTGAACCAATTTCGCTGAAGCGAGACCTGACAGTTGACAACAAATGCAAGGCAGCCATTTGACCCAAGTATGAGCCTGGATACGTCGAAACGTACACGTTTACGACTCTGAAAAGTAGGTAGATTTGTTTCCCATTGCTGTTTGCCTGGTATTTCCCCTTATTTCACTTTAAATTTAGATAAAAATAGACTTTCACGGTACAATGAGGTTGGTCACGGTATGTTGGAGTTCGAAGGGTCCATATTGTACAGAAAAAGGACGTTCACCTTGTAGAGATTTCAATCCATGATATTTATGTAAATCTTTATGGCTTCGTATAAATATGTATAACTTATATAATTAATTACTATTATAACAGGAGTAGCCCTTTCTATCTGAATTCATATAAAATGAAAATGTATTTTTATTTCTCTATTTTAAAGGCTATATTACGCTTGGACACCACGGTGCCGCAACCAGTCGCCGCTACCAACAAAATATATAGAGCTCTATAGAGTCACTCACCTGGTGTCCGTTTGGTTACGCAACCAATTTGGTCGCGCGACCAGCTCGGACGCGTCTTGTCTCTGGTGTCTGTATGGTGTCTACTTTTGTAGCTTACGAACACTGTAAAATATAACCCTAATGCCAGAGGAATGACAAAAGCGTTGCCAATCTTATAAAGCGTCGCATAGACGTAAACACATAGGTGAGGGTCGAACCGAGGGCACAGTAGTGAGAGTCAACTGTTCTACCTACTGCGTCACAGACGCTGCAACCTACTACTTCTATAACGAACAATAGAATCACTTGAATGCCAAATAATAACTTTTTAACATCATAATAATTTCTCTTGCGAATTTCTATTAATAAACTTTATAAGGTTGCGGAGGAGGCGCTCATGACGTTTGTGCCTTGATCTGATTCGAGCGCTGTCACTTGTATATGACCCACGTCACGCAAGATATTTCAGTGGGATGTTTCAATGTTAATTTTGTACGTGAACATTGTTTTCAAATTGACGTTAGGAAACAATTTGTGGGGACAACTAATAAATCGTGCTTCGAGTAATCTTTAGTAAATGTCTCTATCTATCTATCTATCTATCTATCTATAGAAACTTTATTGATAGGTATTTGAAAAACATTTTGATTACCGCCAATTTGAATAAAACATACGCTTGTTGAAGCCATCGAACCGGTCTGCAAGTGGTCAGAATTATGATGAGTTTGAGAGTCGCTTCAGACGCCACCGTCATTACTGCGCCGGTTCATTGTCTGAAATAATCCATACTCGGAGTTCTAACTCGATTACATTTCAATATTTGGTACGGACTGCGAACTTTTACGTCAAGTCAGCTAAGTCTTATAATATAGCAACTGGAACTAATATATATATATATATATATATATTTAAATGAATTGCTGTTTGTTCGTCTCGCTAAAACTCGAGAACGGCTGGACCGATTTGGCTAATTTTGGTCTTGAATTATTTGTGGAAGTCCAGAGAAGGTTTAAAAGGTGAATAAATAGGAAAATGCTGCTAAATTAAATAAAAACAATATTTTTTTTTTTCCTTTAATGTGTCCTACATAATTTCTATGAGAGAATTTATTGACGCACGGTTTGACAGTTCTGCTGTGAAACATTTTCATTACGACAGCAGGGTGCATAATTTACGAAGTAATTGTTGATGTTATGATATATTATTGACAAATTCATAAAAAAACATTATTTTATTTATTATATACAGAACAACGTCTGTCGGGTCAGCTAGTAAGACAGTAAAAAACAGACAAAGTATATGAGATGAAATTAATTTTATCATAACATTTTATCATTGGTTTTCTAGCAAGGTAGGCATTGTCGTAGATCTAACTGGTTGTAGTTGAGCTTTGGAATATGCAAAGATTGCTTACCGTAGGTATCTAGTGTCTAGCGTAAAGAAAAATTTTAAAATATTTTAAAAATGAGTGAATGCAATTCAATAGAAATTTGGTTATAAACAAATTAAACTAAATTAACTTCAACACCGTAGTCCGTAGTCGTCTGTATCGATCACGAAATAAAGAATATATTCGTGTCACGGCGTCTGTCCTGTTAAGTTTCCTCTTTGTTTAATCACAATTGAATTTAAAATGCGCTCACCTCGATAATGAACCTACGGCCATTTATAACTGTATTTTACATACCACTTATACAACTTCCTTTCCTAAACTGGTCATTTGAAATTCAGTGTTCCTCGTGTTAAATCCTGCGTCATTGTGCTGTATATAATTCTATCATTTGACTATCAAATATGACAACTGATATCCTGTCAAGAAGTTATTCAGATATTCTGGCCGCGGCGGAAATCAAACCTACATGTATTATTGATAATATAACAAAGCGTACAGATATGTTTACGAAAGTTGATACGAAAACATGTAATAAAAATATCACTATGTGTCAGTGTACTAATAATAATGATATCATTTCCGCGTTATTTGGTTATTCTCTCAGTAATATTGTAATAAGTATATCATATTTAATAAGATAATCAAGCTTATATGTATTTATATACATATTTCAACGAAAGCCGACAGTGATATTTAATGTGTAATATATCAAAATTCGGTACTTGATATTTGGTAATGCTAAATTTTGTACAAAGATCTTTCTGGTAGGAAACTCCTGATAAGAATAATAATAATATTGACACACTTTTTACTTAAATTATCTTGCCCCAAATTAGGCATATATAGCCTGTGTTATGGGTTGCAAGACAACGATATATTTAATACAATATACTTACTTAAATATACAATATCCGGACGACCGAGCCTTGCTCGGATTTTTAAGAATGTACAAAACTTAAACAAAAAAAAAACTAATAGGACATCTGGATTCGAACCGGGGTCTTCTGCTATCCGGATCACCCAATGTCCCATCTGAGCTATAATAGTCTTGTATATAGTGGCGAAATTTACCTACCATTACTACCATTTATATATATATATATATACAAGAATTGCTCGTTTAAAGATATAAGATAAATACATATAAACATCCATGACTCGGAAACAAACATCCATATTCATCATATAAATGCTTGCACCTACCGGGATTCGAACCCGGGACCTTTAGCTTAGTAGCTAGAATAGCTAACCACTCGGCTATACAGGTCGTACTGATAAGAAGTACAGACTATTTGGTTTTATTTCATATATGTTAAGGAACATTGAAGAATATTTATTGATCGAAAGCCCAAACAAACTTTGAACTATTCCGCTCTATAAAATATTTTGATTCGCGTAAATCCCGACCATTTTCCTCTCATCAGAGCGTTACTAAGAACGCTTCTTAATTACCAATGGAATTGTTTCCGTCATAAATGTTGATAAGTAAGAGTGTTAATGAAGTACGTAATGGTTGACATCATCTGAATATCTTCTAGGGAATTTCCGCGACATAATTTTCCGGTAATATCCGGCCTTAGTTACTGAGTATTTATTAATAGCTTGGCATTTATAACTAAGTTTAAATCAATCATAAAATCGGTAAATGACGCGAAACTCAAGTAGAAACATGTTAAGTGTGAATTGAACGATCCATTACATAAACGGGTTTTCAAATTATTCATTTTTTTTTACTAAGGTCGCCATAATTGTATCGACATTCATAGAAAAAAATATTTCTACGTTTATGACTTTATTTTCCTTTTCATTGTTTTCAGTAGCAGAGCGAAAATGGTTTCTTTAATTGTTTCGTATTATTTTTCTCAAATTGTTTCTGAGATTGTAAACAATGGTATTCAATGAATTAGGTATATTAATTAAATAATTTCTAACACAAGTTACTTTTTCTGAATGGTGTTATTTAAGATTACATCATAAAATATGTGTCTACTGACCCAGTCTATGCATTAATTTAAGACTTCACAATCAGAAGTACTTACCTAGTTAATATTGTTCATAATGTAAAACTTGCCTGTACTAAAAATGAAAATTTAGCTTATAATACTCAGTACATATATTTTTTTCTGTAGACATCCAAGCTAACAGAATCTTCTGATCTGATCATTTACAATGTTTCGAGGTGATTGTCCTGTCGTGTGCAGCGTAGGATCGTCCTAACTGGAGTGACGTCACGTCCCGCGGTCACTTAGAGGACGTGACGCAAACGGCAAGACACCTCCGCGTGATTATGTTAATAAAGTCATTTATTTCACAGAAAAACGTGATCTTAGCAAACACTACATAATTATTTTTAAACTAAATATTTATTTTGAATGAACTCATAAATATTTGTCATAATGGAGTTTGCCGTCATATTAAAATATATCGTTTAGAGCAAATAGTGCATCGTTAATTGCAGTTGATCTGAAATGGATCGAATTAACAACCGGTTTCTAGCCAGACTAGAGGTCGGTTATTTATTCTGAATGAGTTTTAAACATTTTCAATTTTATTACGTTGTGTTAAGAGTTTAAATTCCTCGGATGTTGGGAGCTATATGTAATACGCAGTGCCTATAAACGAGTGAAGGCTACAAAGCTTGCGAATACAAGTTTAAAAGTTTTGTATCGCTTTTATAAATAGATTGCTTAATTTAACACGAGTGCTTTAAAATTATAAGTTTTTTTATTAAAAATAACTAAATCTTTTAAATAAGCGTGGATTAAATGTTAAAACATATTCAAAGAAACATAGATCCTTGTCTAAAAAAAAAGGACCGCTTTTCGTACAAAGTTGTGGAGTAGTTGAATTGAATGGCCGTTTTGGCGTCACAATGACATTGAAATAAGTTGCGTTGCGAAACCATATTCTTTTTGTGCTCTCGACCTCGGCTGACTGATTGAAGAATACGTATAATATGAGACCGAGTGGTCTCCCTTGGCGGTCACTGGTTGCGTAACGCCGGGACAATAATTATATCGATATATTACAAAGAGTGTCTGAACACGAAGGTTTTCAGCCAGTGTGTGTTGCTAGTGATGACTTACGGTATGTAGACGTGGTCGCTATGTGCCTGATCGCTCAGAGGGCAATGGAAAGACTGTGCTCGGAGTGTGCCTGCCGAGGGGATGTAGTAGGAGAACCAAAGTTACCGACATAGACCAAATTATTGCCAATCTGAAGTGGCAGTGGGCAGGGCACATCGTTGGAGCAGTAAAGTCCTCGAATGGCGACCACGTACATTAAACGCCGTGTTGGTAGGACTCCCACAAGAAAGCCTTTGTCCAATAATGGACGTCTTCCGGCTGATGATAATTACAAAAGTAGCAGCCTCTCCTGACTTGTCCGGGTGAAATCAATACAGGCAAACAAGTAAAATGTCACACTGTTTCATACAAAGTGCTTCTATGTCGTAAAATTAAGAATTAGATACTCTAGCAAGTTCATTTGTCCTTAAAAAATTCATATTTTTTTAATTTTATATGATATATTAAATTTAAACTGGTCTGTTTAAATTAAAATGTCCAAAATATTTTTTTTTTACTTAAAAAAAATTGCTTATAATAAAGCAAGGTTCTAATATATTACAAACACACTGAGAAGTTTTAGAATCTGGCGCAAGGTTAAGAGATCCTAAGGGCACATTATGTGACGTCATAATAACCCTGATTCATTTAATTATAACGTTTCTAGTGTCACTAAGCAGTTTTACTGAAAATCAATTAATTTTGGAAATTAATATGAAGCGATGAGAGTTTATAATATATACATAAGTAAATTCCCCGTTTGTGTTTGCTTTACTTAAATCGTCATTAGTATAATGATTGACGACAAAAATAGTCCTTGTACAGTACCATTAACAACCGTGTAAGCCAACCAAAAATATAATGATTATATTTTTTTGAACTTAAAATAAATCTAGCATAATTCTTCAATAATGACGATGACGGATTGTACTAACAGTTATTGCAGTACTGTTGGCAAAAACAGTAATATTACTTCTTGATTGAAGAACAATTTAGCTCTTCACGTGACCAAAAGATTTTATATGATTAAGTTTGTTCTGATCTCTTACGCCTTTCGGCTACTGACACGGCTTATGCCTATATATTTATATTCTAAGATTTGGATCCATCGAGTGGCTTCTACGTGATTCGAAAAGCATACTATCAAACCGAAAAGTAGACAAAAATATAAAAATAGTTTTTTACGTTGCAGTTGCTTTGCTTAAGTTTCGGGTACTGTTAAATTTGTAAAATATTTATTACATTACTAGCTGACCTGGCAAACGTTGTTTTGCCATATATAAATTATTTTTAGAGTTAGATCGTTTCTTGGACATTGCAACATAACTTTATTTTTCTAAAATAAACGCCTAAATAGCCTAAGTTACTCCTTATTACATCTGCTACGTGCCAATAAAAGTCCCGTCAAAATCGGTCTAGCCATTTCAGAGATGAGCCGGAACAAACAGACAGACAGACAAAAATTGTAAAAAAAAAATATTTTGGTGTATTAAATATACATGTAGTAAAAAACTGTTATTTCAATATTACAAACAGACGCACCATTTTTATTTATATGTATAGATGTGAAATTTCAGAAGCGATGGCTTGCTGTTTAGCCACGTATTTCACAAACAGACATTACACGATCTATCATAATAAATGTCTCCATTCGACTTTGAGTCATGTCACGGATGTAATAAAGATTAGATTCACGTGTTCGTTTTCATTGATTGGTCGGAACAATACTAGAACGTCACACGTTAATTACGTCAGAGTCGCAAATTAAACATTCGAATATATTTTGTTGTTAGCTGTTTATACATATTTTAACAAACTGCGCAGTTTAAGAATGATGTAATTATCGGTGGAAAGACAGCAAAATATACAAATTTTTTACTTTCAATTAATTAGTATAGGTAGTTAAGTTAGATATTAACTGAACTGTTATCAATTAGAGAATTTAAGCTCTAAATCCGATTCTGTACGATTTATTTGTCTAAAACATTAAATACTATAAAATAGTATTCGCAGTCAATATAAGCCTGGAAATTTAAAAGTTTGTATGTTTAGATATTTCCTACTTAATCTACTTATAGTGGGAGGCTCATTTGCTGCTGTGCCGGCTAGATTATGGGTATACAACGACGCCTATTTCTGCCGTGAAGCAGTAATGTGTAAGCATTATTGTGCTTCGGTCTGAAAGGCGCCGTAGCTAGTGAAATTACTGGGCAAATGAGACTTAACATCTTATGTCTCAAGGTGACTAGCGGCACTGCATTGTAATGGGCAGGGCGTTTTAATTACCATCAGTTGAACTTCCTGCTCGTCTCGTCCCTTATTGTCATAAAAAAACTTTACATTACAGAAGTTAATAAAAATCATAGTTGAGTATTTGCAGACGAAGTCGCAGGCCAACGTAGTATACTTAAGTATATATTTTACTCATAAGCATGTATTGTTCGTAGCATTGACGTCACGGGTCGCGCGGGCGTAACTGTTTCTCAAGTTTCTTAACAACGCCTCCAGTTTATTTTTACACAAGTCCGCCATACATTAAAAGGTTTTACCCCTAATGACGTCAGAGGGTAAGTTTTCTTAGCGACTTGCTGAAATTGTGCTCAAGTTATATTTCAATCCATTCACGTGCCTCATGAAACTTCTGACGGCCCGCAGAGTTAAGTAACAAGTTATTTCATCTTTCTTCATAAACGAGATGAAAACGTTTCTTATGAAACAATTTCTAAATGTGACAATTTGTTTCGGCAAACATAATTAGAAATGTCGTGCTTATTTCGTAAATCACTTGACGTCGAGCGTGACAAACTTTTCTTAACTTTCTTTTCATGCCTTTCAATAACTGAGCTATTTCTAAATGTGCTGTTAATTTATGTTTTAAGGTTAAATATTAATAGCACAGACGGGATGGATTCTTACGTAATTGGTACTTGAGATTTGATTGAAAGACATATCATTCTTGGAAGTGTTTATTTTCCCTCAATATCTACTCGTAAATTTTCATCAACAAAATCAACCTAAGCTTATTATTAAATGCTATTTCTGCCCCACGGTTAACATTGTTAGTATCTAGTCGTAGTATCATTGTCACTATTAAGACGGTTTAGATTATCTTACTCGCTAGCTTCCTACTCTCGCTCCACGGCTATGTGCTTCATGGTACGTTCGCCCTTTCTCACTCTCTCTCGATCGGTCTCAATCGCTCTCTCCCTTTTTCTTCGACAAAAACGCTGCACATCTTCGTGACGCTAATATTATAATTATTGCGTTTCATCCGTAAAAAAATATCCTCATGCGCCTAAAGAAGTTTCACATCAAAAATTCGCTTCCAATGCCAATAAATAACAAATTATACTTAAAATATAAAAGGAATACTGTAATACTATTAAGACTACGGGACGCTAAAATTATAGTTATATATAACAATTTTAGTAACAAGATCAAAGCAACGTTACAACGACGTAGCAGTTCCGTGGGAACGGCTTGTTATGTAACTGGTGTCACGGCAGTCGGCACACGGAAGAGTGACGGTGGTAACGGTTGCGTGACCAAGCACAATGTTATCAACCCCGCACTCTATCACTCTATCACCCGACCAAAATTCACCACATTCGACTCTTACTTCTTTTATTTTGAGTCTCCTTATTTGCGTGTCAACTATTTCATGTGCAATTGATGAACTCAGTCGAACTTGTGATTTATACACAAATATTTTTTTTTATGAATGATGCGGGGCTCGAACCCAAGACCTCTCGCGTTCTGTGCGAGTGCTCTGCCAACTGAGCTAACCGTTCCAGTGACGTATCGTCATAAAATCTTGTATGCTTTGTTCAACTCTCAGGTTGTAGCTTCATCTACAGGATCTACTTTACACTTGATAACCTGCTCAACCCCAGTATTTGCATATTAGGAAATTGACTTGAGGTGTGTGTAAGAAGTGAGGGTTATCACTTTAAAAACATAACAAATTGTTTGTGATTTATAGCAAGCAATGTAATATAAATTTGAATGCTTCCTCTGGTATTACAGAAGGCATATTGGTAAAGCATTGTGTATTGATATTAGCATTATACAATACCATTTCTACATACCATTTAACAAGATAATAAACATTTACATATGTATAAGTACTGTTTTAAAATAACCATTTTTTTATTATTTGCAAGGTGATCGTATTTGAATTCGCTATCTTAGTTTTTATTACTCGTTTGTTAATCTGCAATAAATTTCATCTAACTATTGCAGTACAGCGGAGAGCTCGGAATAGGTTACCGTTTGGGTTTGAAACCCGGTATATTAACAAACGTCTGTATATCTGTATATTTTGAACTGCAAATGACCAATAAGATTAAGATACATATTTTATCACCATCTGAGAATCAACTTAATTCATCCTCTCGATGAAAACTCAAAATTCCAAATCGTAAAATCAAAGAGTACTAATGTTTTAACTGCTCATATACACATTAAGTATGTAATTAGTGTTACATAAATGTTAACCGTGTAAATGAAGTAGAGTAACTAATACGTAACAAACAAGAAACATATAATTTCAAACACTACCTAATGCGTTTATAGATCGGTGATACATAACGCGGTTTACGCAATAACAATTGTACATAATCCTGAAATGTAGCTATATTTACACGTGTATTATTAGCAATGAATAACAAATCTACGCAGAAGTATGAATTAAAAAAAATGTTTTTAGTTATGACTGAATAATGTAGGTATTATAACATCTAGGTACTCACATATTCGATATGTAATGAGTACCTTCAACGCGTGTAATAAACTCTTAAATATCAGGTACATCTTTTCACTTACTAACACCTATCCCTGAAGTAGTTTGTCTTAAAAAACTTAAATAATAAAAATAATACTGACACTCTCTTACACAAATTATCTTGCCCCAAACTAGGTGCAAGACAACGATATATTTAATACAATATACTTATTTAAACATACAAACAAACATTCATATTCATCATATAAATGATTGCATCTACCGGGATTCGAACCCGAGACTTCTAGCTTAGTATTCAGGGTCACTGGGCTATAGGGGTCGTCAAGAAAATCAAATCTACCGAAAGATCGATGTAATATATATAGTGATAATACATACTTACCTGATAAGACGATTTTAACGACATTGAGAATGTTAATATCATGTTAACCTTCTTCTTTTATTGCGACAATGATCTTAAAGTGGTCGTGAATTATGACGCAACCCTACCAATACTTACAAATCGATCTTATGACATATTTTTAATATTTACATTATATTAAAAATACATTTATTTACAAAAAACAATGCTTAAAACTATATTTACAATACATTATATGATTACATGAAGTAAAAACTATGGTGAAGTGTACAAAGAAAACTGGCAGCATTTTCGCGTTAGATAGCTAGGCTGATCCGTTGGCCGAAATAGCTGGGTTTATAAGCGCTAGGGTTTCCAATAGCCCTATTGAGACGCGTAGAGAGTATTTTGTACATTCTCCGCGCCTCTGGATCCGCGGGTCAAGTCTATCGACACCAAATAGCACAATGGTGTAAGACTTACTGAGACTGACATAAGTGTAACCTTTGCTGTCATCGGCAGTCGAAGCAACAGCGACAGCATATTTGGTTCTAAAATAGTTGATAATATATTAAAAGCGGCCAAAGCCCTGCGGATTACTTAAATAAGACTGAGTGTCGTAGCTTAGTTCTACTTGAGTAAAGTCTGAGCAAATTTTAAGTACACTCGATACGGTTTCAGCATCATTAATATAAAATTGTATTTTCTTTTAATAAGATTGTATAATGTAGGAAGCGAATATCGTTTAATATATTCCTGTATCGATAAGCGTGCAACTATTAGGTATATAAAATATTATGTTTACCTGCTTTGAATGTCTTCCGCATGATTTAACTCTTACATACCCAGTACGTAAGTTGTCTACATATATATAAGTAGTAGATAGTAATATTATAAGTCAGTAATTAGAAAGATCTGAAAAGAACTGTTTTTAGTTAACTAGATCAACAAAAATTTGGATTCTTTTCCTGAGCGATATCTTATGATACATACTTATAATAATATAATACACTCACATCTATTATAAAATTTCCCGCCTTAATATCCGTAAATAATGACTTCATATTGATATAGTTACAAGAATCCGGGTAGCGACCTCCAAACGAAGACTAGTGTTTCAATGTCAATTGCGTAACCTCTTCCGCCTTCACGATTGGACCAGGAATTAACCATCCAATGTATATTAAAATTTAACGTCATTTGTAAACATTCAACAATCGCGTTTCTAATTGCGTCAGATCTTTGTTATGTCCTCTGAGAGACTCAATATGTTTGCACGTTAGCAGCGGCCAACTAATGTTCTGTTACATTTCTATCTCTATTCCGTTTGTAAAGCTCTACTAAGAACTTTAAATAATATGTAATAACCTATTAAATTTTATTAGTAAACATATAAAGTACGGATAATGCAACAACGTTTGTAAGTCCACCAGTGTTATTACACCAGTCCATAACGCTTTTAAATTCTCTTTGGATCCATCCAAGAGTTACATTTACCAGGTTTTTAGCGGCCACAGATATAGAATGTACACGTGAATATTACTCGTCATCAACCGTGTTTTTATCATCATATTATGCCTCACTTACGCTGACTCACAGTCAATTTACATATCTAATGCGTGTTAGATTAGGTATTTGATTGTTCCTATTGTCTAATACTTTCGCATTTCTCAATATTTCATAATTAACTTCATCTAGTTTTGGAGCATTTACTTAGTTACAGTAAATAATATCGTAGGGGGTCTTAAATTTGAAACGATTTACGGAATTTGGAACGGAACAAGTGATTATACTAATTGTTAAAACAACGCTGTTAGCTGTTCAAAGTTAATCTTATTCAGATTTCTAACATCCTTTAACACGTTTAGTAAAGGGATAATGTGGTGATAATTGACTAGTTGGGGATGTGTATCAATAATAAGAGTATGTTAGAAATATATTGGTTAAATTATTGATTAACATGAATTTGTGCCGTTTATTTTGAATTGAATGTTGGTTTTCTTAAGTTCCCTTGTTTTGGATTCAGCATAGCATCTGGCAGTCGATTTATTCATTTAATCCTGGTCCCGTTACATCCGCCACGTAAGAATACTTGAAGTTCGTAATGCCCCCTGATGTTTAAACACGAGAGCCCTGGGAACTTTTATACAAATTAACTAACCGAATCGTGGTACGTGAACTAGAACAACTGAAGAATTTAAAATGTCTGCTTTTAAAACGTGTGCTTGATGTTTAATATACAAATAAGATTTTTGTTTAAAACTATTCTTCATTTGATTGTCAATTCTTGATTCTTGATTGATCTTAGTGTCGTTTTGAAACAGAAATGACACACGGTCATTGGTCTTAGGCTTATCAGTGTGAAGAATACCTAGTCAACACTACGTTAAAGGTCACACAATCTTTCTTATCACGTAGATAATACAGCTAAGGTCGCGAACACGCAACATTTATATGGCATCGCTTATTTACAGCGTTATGAAACCTTTCCTTCAATTCATATGAACCAAAACTCAAGGTGTTCTAAATGCATTGTCAGCCATATCGGGTTAATCTTTCAACAATTACCTGAGCCTCGTGACAATGCGTGGTTTTTGTATCGAACTTGCCAATTCTAAAAGAAATTTCGAACAGATGTGGAATAAACAAACAGCTTTTGTGATCCACGCATGATTTATCATTCGGTCTCTTTACCGACTCGATGATTCGAGATGCGGCTATTGTGCAAGAATCTTCAATTCATACCGAAGAATACTACTTTTTTACGAGACAGTGCGGTGCACATGCGATTTCTACCTGCGAAACGCACGTGTTCAATTCGCATTCTATTGTCATCACGACAAAGTAACCTGAAGGTCTTCTATTTGTCGCCGAAGGTCCATTTTGACCCATAATAATTTAATCCATACTTGTATCAACCAAAATATATATGTAAACCTTATTTGATGACAGCCATTCTAACTTTCTATTCAATAATTAAATAGTAAATATTATTTAGAATTTTATTGATACGCAAGTATCTTGAAAGTAAACACAATTAATGACAGTATATGGTGCCGGAAACGATTTTAAGTTTTTATTTGAAGAATACTGTTGTATAAGATGTTGGGTTCGATCAAGCTACCATCATAATATTCTTTGTATGCACACCTGATGACAATCCTATCTACGTGCATACAGTTTGACATTCGATACGTTGTAAGGTCAACAAAGTTACTATCACACAGCGATTGTTTATTCAAATGCACTCACAACCAGTCCTCAAGTTTGCTTTTCGACATATGCGTCGAGGTCAATATTTGCCGCTTTGAACTTTTACATTGCAATACTGCAAAGGATCTCGACAATAAATATTGTTCAACGATTGCTAATTGATCGATTACGCATTCATCTCCGAGAAACAGCAACACGTGTATAGACACGTACTTCCCTTATTTGTTCAGAAAACAATCGAAAACTCAGCTCAATAAATACACCAGCAGGATATTACGCGATCAAAGTAAATTGCTTCTGCCGTTATTAATTTTGATAACTGGGATTCGATTCGTTTCTCTCTTTTGTAACAAAGGGAAGCCATTGTATTTAATTTACTGTAGTTTCGCATTCGAGCTCAAACAATTTTAGCTGGCGTGGAAATTAAATTTTCGGTCCTTTCGAATTGGACATACGGTTTAATCATTTGATTTTTTGTGGAGGACATGTGCGCGGACATCTGTTCGGTCAGATTAGAGTTGTTTTTTCGATTCTTACCTAAAACATGTTATTCGTATGAAAAAATGACACGTAGCACATGGCGTGTCAGACTCGGAGTCTACCTGCCTTTGTTAAGTTTACAATGGTCCGCAAACATCTGCCGATGCGCCCGCGCACTAACTCTGTGCTCCTGCATATCTCCCGTCGATTATACCTCTTATAATCAATCATCTGCCTCATACCTTTAATCTATACCAACATTCGTAGCTAAACAATGAAACAATTTAGAAATATCATTCAATTTTGCTAAATTATTAAGCAACAGAGGAGCAATATAACCATTTTAATATTCAGTAAATTACAAACTCGGGCGAGGTCGTAGTACATTGGAAAACTAGTATAATTTTTTAAATTAACGTTTATTTGATCTGAAGTACTTCTGTATTACATTCAGATGAATGAAAACAAAGGTTTATATAGTTGTATATTCGATAGGAACAATTAATCGTGCGGTCCGGAGTACAGACGCTGCTGTTGCGACACAAACGTTGTCGAACATTGTGTGCTACCGCTTTTGTAATACATCTGGATCGTTTTGAAACATATTAACCTGTTTATTTTGCGCTCTATTTTTTCTACTCGTTACAAAAGCCTCTACAGCCTCATTGTATTTCAAGTTTCAAGTACTGCGACAAAGGGACACACTAACGACTGAATTACTTTTGTTCTTACCCATTAATTTTACAAAAGAGGTTTGTTTCGTTTTGTAGAGTTACTGTAGAAATGTCACAAGCAGATGAATGAAATACGGCGATCTTAAACAGGTATAAATTAGGTGTTTAAGAGAAATTGGGGCCCATTGATGTTTATTGCAGACGAATTGTCGCCGAGCAGTTGTTACGTTAACAAAAGCTGTAGTGCAGCAGGGTCGCGTGCAGTTAGCTCACAGTAAGTAACGTTCTGTTTCGGAGCGGCGTTTTGCCGCAACAAATCCTTGATGAAACCTTAACCCAGTTGGATTATTACATGGCAAGTATCGACACACCACCGGACGCTTGCGCCGCTCAACGCTCGCGTTTCTCTCAATATTGCAATCGCCTCAGTACAACTTGCTAGTTTTGTCATTCTTGTGATACATTCGTTTTAGTACTATCAAACCTTCACCGTTCACACTAATGTGTTTTGACACACGCTTTAACAACGTTTTTAATATTATCTAAGTATGTTAACTGCAAATTAATCGACATGACTCAAATATGTATCATCAGTTTTCCTTTGTTTACCCAAACTAGTTTTAGTAAGTATTGCATGTGTAATACTTAGCCGCAGCCTACGTCACATTTGTTCATATAAATAATTCAATCATCAAAGTGGCTCAGATGATATCACCACTTAGTTGAACATTTTCCTGACGCAAACGGAGCCGAAATCTTGCCAATGTTCTGTTTTCACCGTGGCCTAGCGATCCAAATCGCCAATGTCAATTCGTGTTGCACCCGCTTTTATTGCTTAGTCGCCCACTGTTACAAATTAAACTTCTCTCCTGTCATGTGTACGAAGCGAATAAACAGCTTTGTAAGCGTGACGCTATTTACTGGGTCAAGTACAGCGGTGTTTTGCCATTCATTGTCAATGCGTTCCCCCACCAGAGAGTACCCGTGCTGCAATTCATCGACCTCTATTCCGAACTTGACATAATCCACGCCAAACTTTTTTCCTAACACAAACAATTGTTGCCATTATTATCACAGAACCCAGTCGCAGTAATGACAACATTGATTACCTCATTTCTTGATGTCACCATCATGTATATGAGTCGTGTAATCCGCGAATCTGTTATATCATGATGCGAATATATGGATTCCCTGCGGCTTGCGAGGTCGTCGCCCGCTAGAACCTTTACATAAATGATACTCGGCTAATGGTCGAGTACGTTCAACTGCCAGAGCCTCAGTTCCGTGCTTTCTTTATTACATCACGATATTCGTATAAGTTGCTTCTGGGAATTGCAATCGTAGACTACGAAATTCAAAATATATATGAATTTATCTTACATTTTTACTGTTAATACTATATCTACATCGATCGCTACTATGGCTACTCAGTCGGAGATAGTAAATAGTTTCAAAAGTAAGCAACTCGTCTTGTTTTGATATCCGCAATCTCACGTTTTACTTCACCCCTCCACTATCAAGTAAGTTTAGCAAGTTCACTGGCCTCGGCTGCATCTACGAGATACCCACTAGTATGATATAATTCGCTCAGCTTTTTTATCTGCTTTGAATTATTTCTTTCCGCACTTTCCAAGTTACGTCATTAGCTAAACTAATAGGTGAATGACCGAGTTCGTGGACCCGCGCTATGATCATTAGTTTAATATTCGCGAGCATTGATCCTTCATGATCTCATCTTGACCGCTAAAAAATAACTACGCCGTACAGAGTCAGGTTATTAAGATTGACACGAGTGGCCTCTTCCTTGATTACAAGCGATACTTTGATCGGCACAGTCGTGACCGTACGGTTCTTGTTGAGAAAGTACCGTTGGACAACATTCAGTATTCATTCGCCATCGACGATCTTTCAATCTGAGGATTCCACCGATTCATCCAGCTGCAAGGGCATTGACCATCGCCTGGAATACACTGCTCACAGTTCGCCACGCGTAATCGAATCACATTCACTACACGTATCAGATTCACACAATCTTGGAGCATTCGAGTGTTAATGGGAGACAGTATTCCGTGTAAATAGTTTCACGTTCCTCACTCGATTATAAACGCATAAATTTCAATTCGACGCCGATACGGGTGTGCCCAATGCGGATACTATCACTTACGTGTTTTTTTTGGTGAAATGAATATAGGAACTTGTTCCGAACCGGCCGTGTTTACGAATGTTTTCAGCACAATAACGGTTGAAACGAGTTCGCGTATCGTATTTTTTCTTAAACACGCTTTATTTATTTACATGCTGGGCCATTTAAAGTGTTGACAAGAATATTTTACTACGCAATTTCCTACTGTTGTGTTCGACGCATACGGTTGTAATAAAGATTTTATAGCTCACAATAACTTTACGTTTTCTAATAACTGTCGAAGCTTGCTAATGCATTGCTGCATTAATTATTGCATGCGTTTTGATACTGCGTTAAAACCAAGAATTGAATACGCAACGTAGCGGTTTAACGTTGATTTAATCAAGAAAATCATAGTTAACGTGCCTTATCGCGTTGACCTGGCTACTACGTCACTGAAATACACCCCATGTTATTAAAATCATTGTGCCGATAGAATGCGATTCATGATAAGCATCATGCGTGAGCTGTGGAATTTATTTCGAGGGTTACAGAACTACTACTGGCTTGTTTGTAAATAATTGTCAAGTGCTGTATTGTTTTGTAATTTTAGATCAATATCTGTGTTTTTTACTGTAGGGCCTGTTTGGAAATTAACAATGAAACTCTTCCGTTGATTTTTTTAATTCAAAAGCCGAGAAGTTTACAATGTGTTTTACTTTTACGTAAATTTGTTATTTATTTTCAAATATATGTCTTCAGAGGTAACATTTTTTAGTTATATTAGTATAAAAATGTACATGTACTTCAAAATGACACTTAATATGTCAGAACACTGGCAGGCATAGTATGTCGACCGGCATTGGCGTCGAGAAACATTTACATATGAATGCAAACAATAAGCAAACATGTCTCATTGTATATTTGTATCATTTTGCAACAAAATCCGAACGATAAGTGAGATTAACTGCGTTGTGAAACTGTTTCAATATTTGACGGTCATTACAAAATATTCTGGACGACGAGTAAACTAACACATGGTGAAAATTTGAGCTATTATTACCCGATAAGATAGCGGTGAAATTAAGATTAGGACTTATCGTGAGTTCTGAGCAGGATTGGGTGGTTTTGAAATAAATAAAAAGGATAAGAATTTAATTAGGCTATAACTAAATGTATTGAAATAATTAATATGTTCGATGAATGATTTGACAAACTGGCGTTGTCGTTAATAATTCAGGTACAGAGTTAGACACAGATTAATTAAACCATAACATAAATAAAGCCAAGTATGTACAAATCGACGTATTAAACCCATATGTCGTCCCACGCATTTCTGCAACCGCGCGGTAAATGTAATTTCGTAAGGCGAAATCGCAACGTCGTTTATTTTACGTTTTCGAAACAACTGTGTCACTCGTAGCTACGAATTCTGCTTACGTCTAAGAAATACTGCTCGATCCAGAATGTATTAGTTAATTTGCAAATAGATATTTCATAATGGCCATCGACGCAAAAATGTAGTTCATTAGATCTCATTATAGTTTATATTCTTGTTATTATAACAAATAATAATTATGTAACACTTAACGAGGATGCTAACAGGAGTGATAAAAGCATTGTTTCACTTCATCTTGTGCAAACTGTTATGAAATGAACATAAGCTGGGCGTTTACACAGCTCGCATCGTACGTACAATCTTGCAAATCTGATTACAAAATAAGGATTACTTAAAGACTGCGCGGCAGGAGAGTACCTTGGCCTGATCATGCGCATTATTCAGAAACAAACTGAATTGCTTCTTATATTTACGCGCTCTCGCAACATCCAATACCAGTTAACCAATTGTTTGAAATCCCCGAGTATTGTTCAGAGACAGCTACATATCGCAAGCTCTTGCCTAAACCAAATTTTATCATTAATGATCATTATAAAATTGGAACGCGTACGTCCCGACTCCCGCGAGACGCGGTTGGAACAAGGAAGGCCATGTGGGCATGTTTCGCATTTCCTATTTGTAATAATGAGGAGGAAACGATTGCAGAGCGAAACAATCGTAGATTCCGGCTGCGTATGGCCGTGGCGGAAACTGCAGGCGCTGGCGGATGTAGATTTACTCTTTTATTTATCGGACGATCTAGAGATCGCATCTGTCGGACGACAAATATAAACAGCTGCCCTTTTTGGGATTCTTGTCGGGCGACCTCCACGAATGAAACTGCGTTTAGCGCACCTGTCGCCAGCTGTACTCACCACTAACTACTCGTACCAAAGTAATTACTCTGAAGACAACTGGCTATATTTCGCGTTGCGTGTATTACGTGAAAGCCACGTAGCGATTGTTTTTTGCAAGATCACGGAAAACAATTTTCACTGATGACTATAATCACTCCTCTACAATGAGAACACGTTTTTTTACATTCACACACTATGTAAGAGTAGTTTCAAACGTAAGAGCGTTATGAAAGTGCATACGTAAACGTACTACTAAGCAGGTTACCTGGCGATTCTTACCGCAACATCGCCGCAAAGGATTCCAACAAGAATTACGCCAACTGTTTCAAAACGTTTTCAAAATGGGGCCACACATTTAACTGTAGTTCTTTCATAGGTTCGATAAACTAATGTACTGATAGGACATTTTGTGCAACACGTGTGTAGGTCAGCACAAGTATTTCGACACCGCGATAAAAGGGCAGCTATGTCGGAAAGGAGTCAATGAACGGAAGTATTTTCACGTGCGGTGACATACCGTCGATAGTTTATCGCACTTGCGCAAGTGACCGGGTTGCCCAATGCTAGTATTCTGTTGTGCTGAGCCGCGGTGATGCCCGCCGGTTGTACTCGGTTTGTTCTGTCGCAACTCGTAGGCAGCGCGTCGCGGTGAGGCGACGGGGCTCGCTTTCTACGGAACTGCTCTTTCTCGGTTACGCTGCGGCCGCGGCTGTACGATTGCAAAACGCGGAGGTTGCGCTTTCTTCGTTCGCGACGTCGGAGAAATTGTTGCGACACAGCTCCGCACAGCGCACGTCGTACACCGACCCCGCGTTAGAAAGTCGAACGTTCACCGGATTTAAGACGCGGCCACGTAACGGTCGCGATCGCTGGCAATCTGGACAGTTTTTGCGTAAACGCATTCCAGCAGCTTTCTTCCGTTGCATAACATTCGCGTAATGGGCCGGGGTCGACGAACGCGGGGCATCACTGTGCGTAATGACGTGGACGGCGCAGCAATTGGCAAGTTGCATTTGGGTTTGCGTAACGGGAGAATGACGCCCGTTCCGCGGTCCCTCAGTTGCAACACGGGACTATTTCGGCTGGCGGGCGCCGGAGCTTGGAGCGGCGCCCGGACTTGCAACACGCCGCAGCCATTGTGAGTTGTGACAGAGCCTGCGCCTGCGCCGCCAAATACGGCCCACAGGTTCGTTCTCGTTCTCATTGCTGCGGCAAATGTCAACCGCGTGCTCCGGTCCATCGCTGCATTCGATTTTAAAACTAAAACAATTTTGCAATCGATGTTCACATTAGTGTTTTCGCAAGCAACGCGGCGCTCGGTTTCAAAACGCCTTGCGTTATCGTGACTGCGATAAAGTGAGCTGTACCAATATTTATGTAGTTTTAGGCCTAAATACTGCCAGATTATGAGCACATCGACATGCCGGCTGATGATCGATGATCTGTGCCTTAACTCAAAATTTTTCATATAAAAACACGTAGGCAACGTGTTCATTACTGAGAAATAATTCCAATATGAAACCATTCTTATCCTTGTACATTTACACAATTTAAACCTAGCATAACTCGAAATAAGGACAATTGAACTATTAATTTCACAAGATTTTGTCACAAGTTCAGTCACAGTTTAGACGTGACTAAGTCCATGTGTCCTACAATTAATGGTATAGATAATGGTGCACGTTCGAAATGTTCTGTTATCAATGGCCGCTAACGATTGCCCAATGCCCAACTCATACGAGTGTATAATTGGTCGAGTTCGCTCGGGATGGTTTCCCAACGAATCCCGGGCGGCATCTCAGCGCCGCGGTGTGGCAACCGACAACTGGCAACTGGCAGCAAGCTTGCGACACATGTCCCTACAATGCGGGTTACGAAAACCTATGACTAACAATTGCTTGGGCTTTAAAACGCATCTGACATTGAATTGTGCTTTATTAAATCTGTTTCACGAACGGCGTCTAATACATGGAAATGGTTGCGCAAGCGACATAGTGATACACGAGTAAGTCGAGCAGGAAATGCATGTGTGTTGGCTGCATCTGTGCTGCCATTGTGCGTTACGAAACAGTCAGGGTTGAGTTGAGCAATGGCGGCAGTTGCGAAACGCTGGCGCATCCCGCTAATTGTGGGCGATCACCGTTATCAAACAATCCATCTATTACCGTATTAGCTACGATTGGAGTAAAAATCCAAGTATCTCTTTTTAGGAACGGTTTAGTGAGGGATGATATAACACAGTTTTTCGACATAGGTATACACTCTTCTGTTACGTCATCAGATTCAAATGACGCAGGAAATATCGCTCAATTCACCAAGTTTAGTCTCGGACTTGACCAAGAAACGAACAACACGCAATGTAACATCAACGAAACTTTAAGTATTAGTTAATTCCGTTGCGAAGTACGTGACTCAATGTTGCCGTGTAAACATTTATGTTTGAGTGAACGTCACGATTTTAATTAGAACGCTCAACAGATTTTCATTACAGGAATCTCATCTCTCGATTTTACTTGTGTTATTAGCAACATCGTGTCGATTGACCTCAATGCATCACGTTTCACGCGTGGAGCAGTTGTCAGGCGCATAGCTCACGCTGATACCGTGGTATCATTGGAGCGTGTCGTAAAGAACGGTGTGTCCTTTCGCGGTCCCCCGACCACTGAGAATCCTTCGAGGCCACGACACCGCTCGGAAATCCGGCCAACCTTCCGACATCGTTACGACACTCTGTAACTTATTTACACGTTGCGAAATACGAATCGATTGCAACTGCAGACATCGCACTAGCCTTGCTGCTCTAAGGGATTTAATTAGGATCAGTTGCGCACTCGACGCGACGCCTAACTGATACGAGGACTGCCGCTCCACTCACTCGACTATTTTAAAAGGGCTGCTGTCACGTCACTGCCTGCAAACACCACGAAGGCTCCTGTCTTGTACTTTATTACTAGCACTTTTAAAACACAGGTTTTCCTAGTCAACTATCAACTCTATACTATGCGTGTTAAGGTTTTAATTACTTTTGTACATCGCTCAAACATGGATGCTCGATTTAAGGTTTTCGTCACTGAAAATCGTTATAGAAATATTGCGACAACGTAACGAGGTTAACCTTTACTTGTGCGCTCCATATTGTCACGATCGCTTCATAAATATGTTAATAAATCAATATAGTTTTATCTTGATTGTAATTGCGTTAATACTCGCAACAGTCGCCATTGCCGAGATACGATTCGAAAAGTTATTTGTCAAACAGATCGCAACTTTGATTTTGAAACACGACTAGTATTTATTGCCACAAGCTTTCGGAATACTCAAGCTCGTAATCAAATCTTACGTGTTTCTTCATTCGTTGGCCTTTCTGTTCTCAATAATATATATTTTAGTCAGAAATAGACAAAGACCCTTCGTAAGATTGAACGTATAGACATGGCGTTCCCCTCACAATTTTATCAAGTTAAAAATATCCTTACATGCATATACTCGTACATCGATAGAACAGCATTGGAACGCCCATTGCCGGTGCACCTGTCGCTTCTATATCTAGACTTCAATCATTGACTTGAGCCCAACTAATTACAGTTTTAATGCATAGGCGAGACTGTGTATAGCCGTACTGAAAAAAAAAATCCATCGACATCCATTCAAATAAAAACAGTTATTGGAAGAAATTAGTTCATCTGAGTCAACATTCAAAGTTCAACAGCACGATATTAGCAGGAAGTTTGCTCTAGCCGGTGTCATCCTCATTGGAAACATTGATTCATAAACCGTACACCGTTTCGAATTGTGCATTAAATACATTTCGAAACGACGCGGTGGCTTGAAATACGAGGTCGGCTTGCGCCTAAAGCCCGTGATATGACGACAGAAAGCCTATTGCGTCACTGAACGGCTTTATTCTTCGCCATGTAATTATTTACAAGACAATATTGTAACACACTAAAACTTGAAAACAGTTTTGCAACGGACGCGTATGATAATGTTACTAATTACTGATGGACGAATTGTTAATGGATAATGGTCAAAGCTTTGAGCACAAAGGATCCATTACGCACGGCAGACCGCGGCGGAGTGTTTTATATTATACCCCTATATAAATGATACAACTTCCATGTACGCTCTGCAGATATCTCATTGGTTATTGCGTCAATGAAATCGATAACCCCCAGCCTTTATTGATCATAGCTACGCCGTCGATTGATTACTCTAAGTCTTCTCTCTATTGTTACAGAACGACGCTGAAATTAGAATCGTTAGAGGACGCAGTTGTGCTCGACGACCCTGAGGAAGATCTCTTGCAAGACAAGCGCGGCTGTCCTGCGTACGTGTCGCCGGAGATCCTGAGAGCTCACCGGACGTACTCGGGCAGAGCGGCCGACATGTGGTCCTTGGGAGTCATACTGTACACCATGCTTGTTGGAAGGTAAGCATCAGTAAAGCACCAAAGTAAATCAGTTGGTAGTCATGTATGCAGAGATTTATGTTGATAAAATACTTTGTAGGCAATTCGTTTGGTACAGCCAAATATTATCGTAATTAGTGAATCAAAATATTGTTGCAATAAATATTTGAAATTCAAATTCATTTAAGTATCCTTCGCATTCATTTAAATTAGGTTAGTCGCGTTAAAATGTAAATAAATTGTGTTAGGGGGGTAGTGGGCGTCTTCACCTGTTGCCGAGCGTGGGACTTACCGTTTCTAAGATCGCACAGTGGGGTCGCGGTGAGGCGACCGTTGGCGGGTGATCACCTGCCGGCCGTTACGCGCCAACGGCTACCAATTATATCACCCACATACAAGTCTGAAATCTTGCGTGCACCTGCCGCGCCGGGCTCATGTGGCGAAGACGTTAATCCCGCCCCTACATCCACCTGCCGTTTGGCGATCCATTGTTTCCGACAACTTTCGGGATTCTCGGCCGCAATCGTTTCACCTGTCGCCGACGGAAGGGTTCCACGTTTACCTGGCTTTTTGTTTCGAGCATCTGCCCCGAATGACAATCACTGCATCATTAGCGAGCCAACGATTTCGCTCCTAAAGTCGATGTTAATGATCCCGTCTTATCTTTTGAGCGACCCTGAACGCGGGACGTCTCTATTTTTTATTACTATTTTTAAATAGGGATTTATACTTGGCGACTTTTAATGTTTTTAAAAATGTTGTTAAATTTTTAAGCTTTGTGTCAGATAAACTGAAATGCGGGAAGTTTGAGGTTTTATCGTGTCAAAAGGAAAACATATCCGATCAGTGATTATAATGTAAAAATTAAAATTTGACACACAAAACAACCGGGACTAAGAACAGTTTTAATTGTTGCAGGTATCCCTTCAACGATTCCGAGCACGCGTCCCTTTTCGCTAAGATATCGCGCGGCTACTTTGTTGTACCCGAGATTTTGTCGTCGCGGGGTAAGTGTTTGATCCGCTCGCTGCTGCGGAGGGAAGCGGGCGAGAGGCTCAGCGCCCGGGACGTGCTGCGGCACCCCTGGCTGGCGAGGGACCCCAGGAACGAGCTGCCGCCACGAGCCGCCGCGGCCAGCTACCGCCTGGTGCCCGACGTGGACTCGGAGATGGACGTGGACTGTGTCTAACCTGGCCTGCCACCCGACGCGGGCGTCGGACGCTTCCATATCCAGCCAGGCAGAAGACAGATCGGTCTACAGTTAGCTTGCGGTCACTCACTGAATATTTGACGTGTTAAGTATCCCGAGCCAAAAATTAAGGTCTCTAGCGAGATTGTTAGTATATACGAGCGGCTGGTCCGCGTGTCTGTCACTTTATTTATATATGTAGTAGAAGTATCGACTGTAGCGCTAAGAGTCACATTGTTTGTGCGGATTTTATTGGCTACTGTGCGTTCCATGAAGGCATAATTTTGTGAAATTTTTACTGTTGCATATTAAATTCTAGTTTCCATATTTTTTATTAATCATCATGGATACAGAGTTGATAATCGACAATCGGAACGCACGTGTCGAGGCTTCTACAGCTGTTAATGTAGTCTAAATGTTCGTAATGACAGAATAAGTGAGACTGATAACGCGATCCATCTCCGGGGTGAGTTGTCGCCGTCAGTGACGTCACAACACCACGCTGCGACGGGTCGAGTTCTCGAGCGTTATGTTAACTATTACTTACGTTATTTCATGATAAGTCTAATGTAATCAATTTGACATCAGTATAGATGGATATATTGCATTGAAGTTGTCGCATAGCTGTAGGGTTCGGCTTGTTTCAATAGAGTTTTACGTTTTCGATTATATAAATTTAGAACATTAACGATCATCCGATGTAATTGAAATTGTTTTTATTGAAATCCTATTGAAACAGGCCAGTGTGTATATATTGTATTTATATGAAAGTTATATCATTTGTGATCTCCACCGAATGTTATTTATCGTATAGTCGATGCCATCGTATACACGTTGCTTCCATCAGAGATATTATATTGAGTTAGCGTCGTTGATTGTATGTTTTCAATGAGTCCAGTTGTTATTCTTTATATTTCGCACCACCATGTACCGAATAAGTTGAGTTTGGTCTGTGCCATTTATTTAATTTAATTTATTGTTGTTAATCGTACGACAGGCACTTCTTCCTATTAAATTATTCAGTTTGGTACTTGGTGTTATCGTTGGTTTAAATCATTTTCTGTTAAATTAACTTTATACAACAATCGGTTGTTACCATTTCTGTTATTGTGATCAATTCCGAGTTCTGTATTTCTTACTTTTAATAAGAAAGTGTGGCTTTCAAATAGTCAAGTCTTTCAGTGATGAAAGCGTTTTGTACAATACTAGTTGTCTGTAAATTACTATTTGTAATAACAATTAATTTATACAATTGTAAATAGAGCTAAGATATTATAAGATTATCAAAAAAGGAAGAATGATAGAGGGAATAAATAATTTAAAAATTATATCATACTTTTATTTACATCCCCAAATGTTTTTTTTATAATAGGAAAGTTGTGACCGATGAAATATTATCAACCTTCAAAGTATCAAAGTAAAGACGGGTTATGTGATTTCCCCTGATCCTTTCTATTGCCTTATAATCTGTCCAATTTAGGAATTGAAAACTAAGTGAGGCACTAACTGTATAAAATACTTCTTACATTTTAATAATTATGGACCTAAAAATGTATTCAGTATTGATATACGCTACAAGTCAGAAAATATAATTAACCACAAAATATGAGAAAGGTATGTAGGTCATTTTATGATTTGTTAATAATACTTCAAATATCTTCGAAGTAATTCTTCTCACCTCTGTCTCTTTCATATCCCGTTATAGATACGGTGCTCGACTCAGGTACAAATAAAAATTAAAGGGATAAAATCATTGACTTACAATAAACAACTAGACACACACACACACGCTCAAAAATTGTCCGAAGCAAAACTCTGCCTTCGCGTCTATTAGGCAGAGTTTTGGTTCATAGACATTGAACATTACTGCCACGAAATAAGGTGCTAATTTGAATGTAAGTATATTTTAATGTTATCTGTATAAGTTAATGTCAACGTCACACGGACATTTATGATGACCTTTTACTAGGCGATTGGGAGTCTAGTTGCTTATAGAACGTCAATGTGTGAAACCCAAAACTGAATGAAAATAAAATCCTTTTTTCATTGAACGTTTTATTGAATATCATGATCGTTTAACTTTATTTACATATTTCTGCTGTTACAATCACTCAAGTTAATGTAGCGCTATAAAATCAAAACAATAAATAATTAAAAATTAAACAATGATGGAAAGCTATTACAAAAATATTACAACTCACGTTCAGTTTTAAAACAGCGCCATCTGTTGTTCCGATGAATTTGCCAATACGAATAGTATTTTTTAACTAAACGCCATCTGTGTTCGTCTTATTTCATTGCATACATATAAATGTAATACGTCAACTGTTACTAAGCACATCCATTACTTTGATAATAATTTAGAACCATGAATAATATTATTTTCTTTAACAATAAAAATATTTTTACAAATTATTTAAAAGGGGCTTGTAGTTCCCACGCTTAAGATATTTAATTTGAGAAAAATTAAAAGAGGTCTACCAATCTGAAAATCCACCAAAAAAATTACAAGAAAAAAGGTTTTTTTCATTGATTTTGGTTTATCCAAAGGTATAAATAAGGTAAGGAATTGTATCATTAAGCTAGTAGGTAGGTCTACGTAAAACACAAATATCTTGTACAATATTATATTATAATCTAATACGCTTCTAGACTTGATGTTTTCCGTAAATCAACAACAGTTCTGTATCGCAGTGATAGATTCTACATTACATATAATTTAGAGCTGATTTAACTGATCGCTTACAAAAAATAACAAGTATAAAAACGAGGTTCGTCTGTCTATACACATGTATATAATCAACTAGTAGAGACGCTCGGCTTTGCTCTTGCCGCATTGCATGGCGTAACTCTGCATCCTCGACTCGATCTCTGGGCGGAAGTGTCTGATGAGTCCCTGGACCGGCCACGCGGCTCCGTCGCCCAGAGCGCAGATTGTGTGACCTGCACCAGCATTCATAGTTTAAAAATTCATGTAACGCTTAGATAGAGCCTCTTGTTGCTAGACAACCGACCGGTATATTACTTTAGTGTGCGTGACAAACTACCTCTAAGGGTCCGGCCACAACACTGCGTTGCGGCGTCGCTACGTAAAAAACTACCAAAAAACAATTTACCAGTGGGAGCCTCCTTTGCACAGGATGGCGGCTAGATTATAGGTACCACAGCGGCGCCTATTTCTGCCGCGAAGCAGTAATATGGAAGCAGTACTGTGTTTCGGTCTCAAGGGCGCCGTAGTTAGTGAGGTTACTGGGAAAATGAGACTTAGCATCTTAAGTCTCAAGGTGACGAGCGCAATTGTAGTGCCGCTCGAATCAGGATTTTTCAAGAATCCTGAGCGGTACTGCACTGTAATGGGCAAGGCGTATCAATTACCATCAGCTGAACGTCCTGCTCGTCTCGGAACTTATTTTCATAAAGAATAATAAAAAAAATACAAAAAAAAATCTACGACACCGACCTGGCCCTACGTGTTATGTAGACCGGTTAATTTAATAAAGAACATAGGTATGAACAAAAGCTTTCGTTTTTCTAGTTGATTTGTAAAATAATACGATGTAGTTTTTGCGATACGACGCCGGAACGCAGTGTTGTGGCCTGGCCTTTACACTCGCAATTTGTAAGACACTGTGTTAGTGTGCGTGCAATGCTCAAAATAAAGGACGACCGTCAACCTCAATTTTTTTCGATGTTTTCACAGCTTTCACAATCGATTAGTTAAAGAAATAGGGACTCTTGCGGCATTACAATAAGGTGAAATTCAGATCGCACAGCGCTAATAACACTGCTACATTTCTATTCTCACGACATTAGGGTTATCTAATTAAGGACATTATACCGATCTGTTATTAAAGCTCGTAATTTTAGATCAATATTCTTTCGTTGTCAAACCTACGTTAGTTACAGATAGTAATGAATGCGTTGGAACGACATAGTCATACGAGCGATGTGATGACGCGAGCTAAACTTGCCTACTCCTCAAACGTTCTCTTGGCATGCAACATAACCATAGAACCTACTTAGTATAGGTAGCTATCATGAATAGTAATTTCATTATAATAATCACTTTAAATTAGATTGTTTCAGCGTCTTAAAGAAGCTTAATTTCTTGAAGTGTAGACGTCTTTAGCAGCGTTGAGCATTCTTCTTGGGATGGGTTTAAAATTTTAAACTCTCGTCAGGGCACGTGACCTGAACGAAAATTCGACTGACACTCGTTGAAATTATGGATGAAAGTTGATTTTTCCGAGAGATGAACTTTTTAATGTAAAATAATTGTAATAGTTCTGAAGTGTTAAATGTTTTATGTAATATAAATTGTGGTTTTTGTGTACGATAGCGCATGAAATGAATACTGTATTTAACCACATAAATTCTTTTATTTACCTTCAATTTGCTTTGAGATCTCCCACAGCATGTCAATTTCTTTAGGTGAAGCATTGCCCTCAACAAATCTGTTGAAATTGCATATAATATAAATTGTGACACACGTTTTTTCAATATAAAATAGGACAAACTGGGGACCATTTAATATTTTATCAAGTTATACTATTGAATACCTGAGTGACCGAACTCTAAACATTCTCAAACATAGGCTAACTAGCCTTTACTTAGCTGCCGCTAAAATTATGGTAACCATAATTAACCATCAGCTCTTCGTTTACCTAGCGGGTCACCAGTTGATTAACAACAATCCGGTTATAGTACACCTTTAATAGTATATATTGGATGTAATAGTTTTTTAATACTGAAATTATATTACTCATATATACACAGCTCTGTACTAAAGACCAGTTACCTAAATTTAGAATAACACATAATTCACACCAATGCAAGTTTATAAATTATCACCTATTTCAAAATGGTAAGAAAACGAAACACTAATAATATATGTCACAACAGAAGCCCTGTTTATGTATGTGTGGTACATCTTAACACTATCACACTCTATTACACCCACACACACATATACACACCCATTCTGAGATATGTATAGAACGTCATTGCTTAGAAGTCATACTTTTATGTTATTTTTATTTAACTTTTGTATTTAGACAGTATTTTTATATTTTTATCTAATTTTGATAATTTGATTTGACCATCTAGGTAATTATGTCTACTGAGATGACACTGACAGCTGAAACACAGTTCATACTAATTTAGCTAGTTTAAATAATTATTAATATAATTTAGAAACATATTCTTAACTTGTAATACTATTATTTGTAATATTCGAGAAATAAATAAAAAAATTACATTTACATCGTATTTAATCAAATGGCCTTGTACTATTTTTAATTAATGACAATGGATCAATTATAAAAATATACATGAAATTCACATAACCACAAATGTTGTAGTTTGTAAATTTAATTTCTCTTTTTAGCAATATTAATAATTTATCATACCTGTACATAATCTTGTTCATCCACGAGACTCCCTCCCTGCAAGGTGTGCACTGGCCACAAGATTCATGCTTGTAGAACATTATCAGACGAGCAATAGCTTTAATAATGTCTGTGGATTTGTCCATCACTATGATAGCTGCCGTACCCAGAGATGTCTGGGCGGCCACCAGACCATCAAAGTCCATGATAGCGGTTTCACAAACACTGCAAATATAATAATTGTTCTTATAGTTTTGATTACAGTTCGTCTACTAAAGACAGTTAGGGTGCGTCCATAAATTACGTGAGATGTTTAAGGGGGGGAGGGGGTCGAGTCAAATCTCATCTAATCTTACTTTGCAGAGAGGGGGGTCTCGGCAAATATCACGCAATTTTTTTCTAATTGAAACAAAAATAAATTATACTATTTTGATCCATTTTTTCATATGGACATGTTGGATCCGATAGTCTCTCTTGAGACCGTGCATGATTCTCCATGGACTGAATTAGAGTAGATATTCTTTTTTTAATCACAGTTTTTACGATTTAAGTAAGTATTCTATTGTTTAATTTTTATTACACTTATAACTGTCAGCAATATTGATTACTAGTCGTAAATAAAAGCATGAAGCAAATGTTCTTTTTCTTTATACAATAACAATCCAACGCGTTTACGTAAGAAACCCCCATTTTGAAAAATCTCACGTGAGATTGGGGGATGGGGGGGGTTGGAATAAAATCTGACGACACCTGACTAGGGGGGAGGTAGGTACTGAAATTTCAAAAAACACCTCACGTAATTTATGGACGCCCCTTTAGACAGCATTTATATTTTTTATGGAAAAAGGGGACGAACGAGCGTACGGCTCACCTGGTGTAAAGTGATCACCGCCACCACATTCTCTTGCAACACTAGAGGAATCACAGGAGATGACAATGATGACATAAGACATAAGGAAGATGCTTTTTTTGAAGGTACCAATGTCGTATGGTCCCGGAAGCACCACACCAGGAAGCGGATTCCACGTTTATTGTCAGAATTTTCAGAACATTATAAATTAGCAGTTTTCAAATTAAAACATTGTCAAAAAATAAATAAAGGCTTATACAATAGTTCGAGAAGTGTTGACCTTCATTTACCGCGCGAGCCATGAAGCCGACACAGCTTGAATAGCTTACAACTAGACAGACCAGTTCAGTCTTGTAAACCAAATTAGCAATAACTTTAAAATTTCTGGCTCCTGGAGACTCCTGAACTAGCCTGCAATACCATTTTCGAGTCTGTTAACTGTCAATTTAGTCAATTAACAATTTTTACGTATTTACAGTGGGAGCCAAAACTACAACAGTCCCGCAATTGCGCGCGAGCGAACGATAGAAGCTCCTTTGATGGGGTCTTGAAAACTGACAGCGAGCGGATCTACCCCCCGGCAAGTTCGAGCGCGACAATGCTCACGTCGCTTGGTCTATGTTCAATGGTTTGCCGCGCGTAATTTGCACGCAACTTTGTTTTTAATAGCAATATTGTGCATTAGACTCAACTGCATATAAATTATCAATCTTCTTCTTCATTGTTACACTCTTCACAGTCGTGGTCATCACGAAGTGGTATCTTTTGGGGCAGATGTGATGCGCCCCACGAGACTTCGCCACTTTTCCCTGCTGGCCGACAGTCTTGTGCACTCATCCAATGGACCGCCCACATCGGACTTAATTTGGTCGGTCCAACACATGGGTGACCGTCTCCGCTCTCTGGTACCCTCCACTTTGCCCTGAACGACAAGGCGCTCAATGCATTCACTCTCGCGCCGGGAGACGTGAAATTATCAATATTGAGAACTTAATCACTAGATTATTACTCACTGTTTTGGTATAAGAGGTGTAGATGAACCTCCAGGTATTATAGCTAATAAGTTGTCCCATCCTCCTCGGATTCCACCCGCATGTCTTTCAATTAGCTCCTTTAACGGAATGCTCATCTCTTCTTCAACAGTGCAGGGTGTGTTCACATGACCAGAGATGTTAAACAACTTGGTACCTGAATTTCGTGTGCGACCAAACGAAGCAAACCATGAGCCACCCCTGCGGCAAATTGTCTGGAATCACATATATTGTAAGATAAGAAACACAATAAAATAATAATTTTATATTTCATGGATTCTGATGGTAAAATAAATAAAATCAAATGTATTCGATAATGCTAGAAATGGTCCAAACAGGTCCTTTCTGGTACCAAAGGCAATATAAGCAAGGCATAAGTATCTGGGTCAATACTGGACTTGAGCTCTCTGGGATCTAAAAGAGGAGAAAGAGCCATATGAAGGCTTTGCTAAAAGGCAGTCAATACAGCAAAGTAAATTATGCATACAGTTTGTAAGAAATCTATTACAGCATTCTATTTTTTTTATCAATACTCAATTAATAAAAAGTAAAATGACTCATTTTATTATATTCAAATAAAAATTAATTTAAAATATTGTATTTTAAATTTATTATAATCTGAAAAACACCTCGATAACATTCAACTGTCAACATTTAATAATTTATGTTCAGAATCACATCTGTCTCATCATTTGTTATGTACGAATCTTCTTTTTTAAGATTATAAAACTTACCGGTGCAACTGCAATAGTCTCAACATTGTTCACAGTGGTGGGACATCCAAACAGACCGACATCAGCTGGGAATGGAGGCTTCAAGCGTGGCTTACCCTGCTTTCCCTCAATTGACTCTATCAGTGCAGTTTCCTCTCCACAAATATATGCACCTGCTCCACGATGGACAAACACATCAAAGTCATACCCAGAGCCACATGCATTTTTTCCAATATAACCAGCTTGGTATGCCTGCAAGGAGGAGTTTAGTTAATAAGCTTAGTTATTCATTAACATCATCTGAACAATTTCAACAGTAGATATATTTTTTGCTAAATTTATATAAATAGATAAAATCGGAGTGTCTGTTTGTAATATTGAAATAACCATTTTTTTACTACATGTATATGAATATATATAGGGTGCATACACCAAAATAAAAATTATACAATTTTGTCTGTCTGTCCTGTCTGTATGTACCGGCTAATTTGAATGACTTTTATTGGCAGGTAGCTGATGTAACATTTATTTAAGAAAAAAAAAATTAATTTAGAAAAATAAACTATTGTTGCTATGTCCAAGAAACAGTCTAACTCTAAAAATAATTTATATGGCAAAACAATGTTTGCTGGGTCAGCAAGAAGTAAATAAAGTTAGAGGGTGGAGTCCAAATAACAGCAATGAAGGTGGTCTATTGTGATGAAATTGTTCAATTCTATCTATAACTAATATATAAAATTCTCATGTCATGGTGTTAAACTTTGAACTCCTCTGACACGGTTTGACAGCTTCTCATGAAATTTTGAGTGCATATTGTGTAGGTCTGAGAATCGGACAACATCTATTTTTCATCCCCCTAAAAGTTAAGGGTGGTATGGTATGGTATAGAGGCTCCTGTTTCCGTAATTAATCCACTAACATGGGTCCATTTTGCGTGCAGTAATGGCCAGTTACTCAGTTAATGTTAAGGGTGGTCCACACGAATTTTTTTTTTAAATTTGTTTGATTATGAGTCAGCATTAAAAAATACATACAACTTCAAATTTTCACCCATCTACGATCAACAATTACTTTTGAATCGCGATTTTAATATCGGCAATACAACGTTTGCTCGCTGGGTCAGCTAGTAGTCTATACTTTTTAAAGGTCATGTGTTGTGCAGAGATGTTCCTATGCTGATTCCCTCACTTGCACGCCCTAGCTACAGCTAACTCTCATGTAGCCAGAGCAGTTGAATCATTCTGGAATCCGCTCAGGTCATGCTAACATCATAACAGTTTATTCTACTTTCTTGTTCTTCAAGAGATCTTGAAAAAACTAAACATTAGCCTTATTCATAATAGTCTGCTAAATTAAAGTATTGCTAATTCACACTCTGTCTTCTTCTATTGACCTAAGTCAGAATGAGAAAAAACACTCCTTAGCGGCTGTTTTAAGTTAGCGGACCATTATGAAGAAGGGGGTAAGTTTTCATCTTTTTACTACCACTAGTTTAGTACTTCTCAATCCACTTAGTTCACTATAGTGAGATGGGGATACTTAATTATTTATTACATTATATGTATTCACCTATTATATTCACAGAGCCTCTCTTTTTTTTATTCTTTATTTTTTTGGGGTTTAGTCAAAAATGACTATGCTCCCCCTTAGCTTACACAAAAACCTTAATTACCTCACACAATACATAAAAAACAGAGAGCCACATACAACCAAAAATTGAAAACACATTAATAACACATCTTAACGAGCCACCGCGCGGCCCTTGATAGTGGAGTGGCTAGTAAGCTATTAAACATTGTAATTATTTTTAAGGAGCCTCGGCCGCTCTGAAACGTTCCGTACACATTCCATCAAATTCAGCTATATAACTAGTTTATTCCAAGTTATATCATAATTTTGTTAGTATATATTTTTTAAAGTTTTAATTCTGTACTTATCTTTCATCATTTTCATCATTTAAGTTTGCTAATTGCAATACAATTTGGATTGCTTTGCAACACTTGTTTTCTATAAAATACATATTAGTAAGCAACAATTTTTACCTCGGCTATAGCAACTTGTAAATTGCTGGCTTCGTTGTAAAACTCCCCTCTAATATAGATATAGGCCGCTTGAGCTCCCATAGCTCTCCCGGCTATCAAACAACCTTCAATCAGTTTGTGGGGATCATGGCGCATGATCTCCCTATCTTTACATGTACCAGGTTCACCCTCATCTGCATTGACAACCAGATACTTTGGTCGTCCATCTGAAGGCTTGTTCATAAATGACCATTTCATACCAGTTGGGAAACCTGCACCACCTCTTCCACGGAGGCCAGAAGTTTTGAGTTCATCTGAAATTTTGATGTTAAGTAAATACAAACAGTGAAGTAAAAATAGAAAGAATATCAAGAGCAACCTTTACGGTAAATGATTAACACTTTACAGTTAAACTATTTGTTTAATACTTACTGACAATCCAGTCAGTACCCTTTTCCAAGATTTGTTTCGTCATATACCAATCCCCACGAGATAAAGCTCCTTTTAAACGCCACTCATGTCTTCCATAGAGATTGGTGAAGACACGATCAGCGTCAGCCAATGGACCAAAAGTGGTCTTTGTTTGCTGAAAACGTACTGAACCATGGCTGATATTTACAAGAGGTCCAATAACACCTGTATGAAATGTCAAAATATTATGTAAGTTTAAATGCGCAATAAAACATTTAAATTGCTGTGGTGTATTCATTTAGACACAATAAATCTTATTAAACAAACGTTTAAACCACCTATATGCGACTTTGTTCCCTGAACGATTCTCGCCAAGGTACCAGCCATTTTCAGAGACTGGTATTAAAAATTCTAGGATAGGTTCCAAGTTCCAAATCAATCCAATCCAATTATTTTACAATTCGTAAATTCTGATGAATTAATGACAACTGACAGTAAGTCAAACCTGAAAACATTTAACTCAAAACAAAGAGAATTTAAACACACGTTCAAGAGGACATTGATTTTAAATAAAGATATGACTTTCAAGAATAATAAAAACTCTTATCAATTTACGGGATAGGTCAGGACTGGGAGGAACATAATAATGATGTCAACAAAAAAACGAGATTAAATTTTCATTCATCTTACGGCCTCCTACAACTAAATAGACTACTTAATTTCTCTGTCAAAAATAAATGAATTTAAGATAAGTTATTATTAAACTATCAAGAATAAATAGTCTTGGGAGCAATTTTTTTATTAGTTAGTTTTCAACTCAATTTTATATGGTATAACGACTGGGTATTTTTAGCAAATTTTCAAAGTTCAGTTTATTTAGTTAAATTATGTAATAACAACAAAACAGAAAGCTTCTCTAAAGAACAATCGGTAATTTTGAATGGGACCCGTTCCCTCCGTTGTCATAGAAGGGACTTTATCTGACTGACCTAAAAATAAATGAATGAACGGAAGACCAAAGTTATTACAAAATAATATCTATGTTCACCGATTGTGACTATTCAGTTTGCTTAGGTTGCAAACTAGATGCCAAGTACCGACTCTGGTGGATAATAGTTACAAGTACCTAACGATTTTTGAAGAATGGCGAGCCCAACATCGACTAACTGCTAATACTCCAAAGTTGGTTTTAATACGTTTCACCAATAAATGCAGCTTAAGTATTCTTATATTACCAAAGCTGTTCAATAACCAATAAAAATTTACTAATGAAGTTAAGAACCCAGGGGGTGTACTGCACAAGCTGTGAGCTGCTTTGGAACAAGCACATTGAACACAAGCTGGAAGAAGCGTCGGCAGTGCCGACTCAATGGAACACTGCAAGACTCATAGGGAAAACCTGGGGTCTAGCTCGAATAAAATATCGCTACATACAGCGGACATTTATTAAGATGAAATATCTCCTATGGAGCGATAGCTTGGTGGCCAGGACAACGAATCAAACCATTACAATAGCAGACTTACACAGCTATAAGAGGATACATGCGCACTACGCCGACGTACACACCAGAAACTACCCTGCACCGCTAGACATCCTCATTCAACAACTTCGCCTGAAATTGTTGTGTATGGAATGATGAAACAAAGCATATATTATGATAGCAAATCAAACAAAGTAAATAAAGAACATTCACTCTGTGGTAGTACACCTAAAACATGTTTAAATTTAACCCATACAACTGTGTGAAGAGGAAACATACCATTCAGTTGTAAATGAGCACCCGGCGCGGGCGCCTTATAAATTTTTAAGCAGTTTTATGGCCCTCCATGCTAATCTCGTGTAGGCTAACATCTGGGATATCTTTGGTATTGTGTTGGGATAATTGGGCTCTTGGTTCTTCAAACGTATTGGTAACAGGTACCCGAGCTGTCGTGTCTACTCTGAATTAAGACTTTGAAATTAAAAATTGATAATTAAACAATTTTCAGATGGACTACGTGATTCTAGTCTGAGTACAATCTTCGCCGTCCAAAAATTTGATTATCTTACTGAAGCTATCCAAGAAGTATAACACGCCCCGACGACGATAAGAATATCCCAAGCCCAAGGGTGTCGTAAGAGGCGACTATGGGCTTATTAAAAAAGTTAGTATCGAGGATCTGAGGCCATCCCTTCGCAACCCCCCCCCCCCCCCCCCCCCCCAACAAAATATGGGAGCAACACTATGGCACCCCGCTCCACGCTTAATGTGGACTTCTGTAACATCAGGGGAATTCACTCCAATTTAAACGCCGTCCACCACCCCCTTGAGATGGCGCCGATAGTTACCAGGTCATTGTCGACGCCCCTCTCGGAACGTCCGACCATTGCCTGGTCAGGAATGTAGTGCCCATCCGACGCCAACGTCGCAGACCACCAGCGACCCACCGCGTTTGGCACTACAAGTCAGCAGATTGGGATAGGATGCGTTCCTTTTTTGCATCCTACCCTTGGGGCAAGGTTTGTTTCCCTTCGGATGATCCTAGTGCCTGTGCCGTTGCAGTAGGCGATGTGATACTGCAGGGCATGGATATTTTTTATACCAAGCTCTGTAGTACCGATCGGTGGCCGATCACAGCCCTGGTTCGATGCGTCAGTTAACTGATGAAGAACAGTCAGATGCTGCTTTAAAGCAGCATCTGACTGCAAAAAACAGGCGTATCGAACTTGGGTTGCAGCGCTGGGCTCAAAAGATCCGAACTGCAAAGTTCTGAAGAGGAAATATAACCATTCCTCCAGATTTTAAGCGGAAAATCACCCGTGCGAAATCAAAGCACGTCGTCAAAATTGGCGAGCAGCTTTCCAGTTACCCGACCGGAACACGCAAGTTCTGGTCGTTGTCGAAAGCTGCTCTTGGTAACTTCAACCAGCCGTCCATGCCGCCGTTGCACATGATGAGTTACACCCTGGCCCATACAGCAAAAGAGAAAGCCGATCTCCTGTGCACTCTTTTTGCCTCCAACTCGACTCTTGACGACAACGGGAAAACACTGCCGACCATCCCGCGGTGTCAGAGCTCCATGCCTGAAGTACAGTTCAGACAAAAAACTGTTCGGCGAGCTTTGTTTTCGTTGGACGTCAGGAAGTCGAGCGGGCCGGATAGCATTTCTCCAATCGTGCTTAGAACGTGTGCGCCTGAGTTGACGCCGGTGCTACGCGTTTATTCCGGCACTCTTGTCTATTCAAAAGGCGTAGTCACTGACTCATGGAAGTCAGCCCTTGTCCATCCGATCCAAAAAAAGGAGACAGTTTTGATCCGGCAAACTACAAGCCTATAGCGATTACCTCCCTGCTTTCCAAAATCATGGAGAGCATAATTTACTGCCAGCTCTCGCTATACCTTGAGGGCCAGTTGATCAACGACCGGCAGTACGGCTTTCGCCATGGTCAACAGCTGGATCACTTGGCGTTGCATAGAGACATCGCTTCATTGTGTGTCTTCTACCGCATTTATGATGGAGAGTTTTCCGAAGAGCTGTTTAACCTGATTCCTGCCTCCGAATTCCACCTTCGCACGACACGCCACAAATTAGGATATCATCCCCACCATCTGGATGTGTGGCGGTCCTCAGTGCGGGAAGGTTTCAAGGAGCTTTCTTCCTCGTACTACTAAGCTGTGGAATGTGTGTTTTTCCGGGACGATTCGACATGGGTGCCTTCAAAAAAAGCGCGTACACCTTCCTTAAAGGCCAGCAACGCTCAAGTGATTCCTCTGGTGTTGCAAGAGAATGTGGGCGGCTGTGATCACTTAACACCAGGTTGTACGTTGTACGCTCGCTTGTCCTACTATTCCATAAAAAAAAACGAGGAGTTAGCAGCTGTTTCCACTTTCAACATCCACAAGTGAGAATGTCTTGCTGTTACACCGGAATATAAGCATCAAAATGTAAATAACAATAACTATAAAGGTTATTTCAATAATGTGAATCGAGTTGTAATAAAACTGCACGACTCAAATGACAAGCGTGGCTGCAGCACTTTAGTGGAAGTGTATCCATCACTTGAAGGTTGAAACTGTTAATTAATCAAGTAGTGAGTAGACACGTGAGAAAATATTAAATATCTCTGGACAATTATTCACAACCATCATCTTCTATCTACGGAAATTTCTAAAAAAATAGTGATGCACTCGATTGTATGAAACGTGCTGTCATTGATAGATGACAGCTATAATCTTAAGAAAAGGAGATCCGAAATCCACTACTATGCTTAAGAAACTGTTCACTTTCAAACTTAGCCGGATTATACTCTTATCTTACTTAATACATTTTCAAACTTATGTGAAATCTCACTGCACGTATAAAATACTAAACTAAATGTCAATCTTTGCGCAGTCTCGCCTCTTTTAATACATAGTATTTACATCCTCTTTGTTTGACAGTTGACTGTCAAATTGTGAACTTTTATTTAGAATTATTTTGTAAAGTTTGTTGTGTTTCTTATTTTTATGAAATTTTCAATTTAATATTTTTTACTACTCGGACTAATTACATATCGAAACCTTTTCTTTCTGTCTAGTTGAAAAAAGAGATTTTCACATATTACATAAATAATTTCAAATCTGAAATGGATGCCAAAGTTGTACTTTATCCTAAGATAATTTTTTATCTTTGAAGTTTGAACTTTAGAAGTAATCTCTCAACGACGCGGCGCGGTATCGGTTGCCTTCTGGCCTTGTTTTATTAGTCAGGGCGAACTTTACCATGGCAGCTGTAATCCCAGCAGTAACTAGGCTATCAAATAGAATAATAAGAATTCTGGGTTGTAACCCAGGTCCTATGACCCTTCAAGGAACAAATACTTATCTAATCGGTACCGGCAAGGAGTAAGTACAGTCAAGTTTAATTTTCTTAAAGATAAGAGTCAAGATAAATTGTTATTAGCTAAATATAAACACATTATTGTTTTAGTTAAAAGTATTCATTTCTTTCAACCAATGACTTCTTGAGAGTGGTAAACAACCATGCTGTATTTCTCTTAATCACTTGCTATTATTATCACACTTGGCACTCATAATAATAATAGTATGGAATAAAAATATTTTTAATTTTTTTAAAAATCATTTATTTTCTCAAAAATGATTCTTTGGAAGTCTGTTTGATTATAGCACTACCACACCTTTGGAAACAAAAGAAAGCAGAATAAATCCCTCCAGGAGAGTCTCCCAGTATTGGTTTTTTTATATATTCCATAATGTGCATTCTATTCTTTAAATTACTTTAATTTTCAGTCGCATCCTATTGGACACAGGTGACAAAGATATCAAACAGTATCAGAAACATTTATCTGAAGTTGTATCTGCAGAAAAAATAAATATTGAGCATATTGTACTTACACATTGGCATCATGATCACATTGGTGGAGTTGAAAATATCTATGGGACCATAGCAAGTATGATAAATTACAAAATATATAAATATTATAAAAACAATTACTTGAACAGCCTAACTTTGAATTGAGCTCCAGGAGAGACATTATGCTTGAATAAACATGATCATGTGAATTACGTTGGTTGCAGCCAGGAGATGCAAAAAAATGCAAATTTACTTCAACTTATTTATTAAAAGAAAGTTGTAACTAATTACAATTAATTATCCTAATGTCTACTGATCGATGCTAGATCAACTAATGGGTTCCATGATCGGGTAAACACTGTCAATGACCTAAGTCATGTTTCTGCTGTGCTTGCGCCTCGTGCCTCGAGTGCCGTGTGCAAAGTTTATGGGACTATGCTTATGCAGCGGTTTGCTAGGGTTAGCTATGTGTAACATGTGTTCTGAGCTTCCTGAGGTTTGATCATCCTAAATTGTTTATTTTAATAGTACTATGTTATTTAAAAGTTGTATCATTGACTCTCTTAACTTGCAAAGTGTTGGGAAAAAATCAAGAATGACCTATTATTACCTTCACCTTTAAGAACGAGAAGGACAAACAAGCATACCAGTCACCCGTAGGGTACTGGGTGAGTACTGTGGCCCATATTCTCTTGTAAAAACAGAGGAATCAAGGAGTGTTGCCTACCTATGATAATATTAGAAGTTTGTTTTATTCATTTGAGCTTTTGTAATAATCATATGTTATTTAAAGAATATTTTTAAATTGAATTTATATAATGTATTACTTACAAGTTACAAAATAATAAAAAATACATGGCAAAACTGAACAGTTTTATATTTTTAACCTTGCTTATTTATATCAGATCCAATGACTTAAGGTTTATTTACGGTTCTCATACAAAACTTAAAATATGTATTTGTATTAATAACACATGACTATTGAATCTTACTTGCAAGATACAAGACCATCCAGATGTAGCAATACAGATGTACCAAATTTTGCAAATTAGCTCCTATATTTAAAGGGCTATTTAATCCTTTTGATATTCATGATTGGCTATTCTATTTCATGTTTACCAGTGGGAGGCTCCTTTGCACAGGATGCCGGCTAGATTATGGGTACCACAACGGCGCCTATTTCTGCCGTGAAGCAGTAATGTGTAAACATTACTGTGTTTCGGTCTGAAGGGCGCCGTAGCTAGTGTAATTACTGGGCAAACAAGACTTAACATCTTATGTCTCAAGGTGACGAGCACAATTGTAGTGCCGCTCAAAATTTTTGGGCTTTTCAAGAATCCTGAGCGGCACTGCATTGTAATGGGCAGGGCGTATCAATTACCATCATCTGAACGTCCTGCTCGTCTCGTCCTGTATTTTCATAAAAAAAAATGATAAAAATTAAAATTGATAAAACAACATCTGTTTAGGTGTGTTGAGAAGATTTTTGTAAATCTCTTGAAATAATAAGTTTTTCTATAAATGTCATTGGTATGATAGAGGTATTACTATTGTGTTTGAAATTAAGATAACAATAATTGCTAAGCAATTTATTTCAGAATCACCTACAATCTGGAAACATAAAAGACATGAAAGTGATGGAGTTGACAAGGATTTACCACCATCCTTACCATTAAAATGGTTAACAGATGGCCAAGAGATAAAAGTGGAAGGAGCAACTTTAAAAATACATCACACCCCAGGGCACACAACGGACCATGTGGTCCTAACATTAATAGAAGACAATATACTGTTCAGTGGAGACTGCATTTTGGGGGAGGGAACAGCAGTGTTTGAAGACCTTTACACATATATGAAAAGCTTACAAAGAATATTGGAATTGAAACCAGGTGTCATTTATCCGGGACATGGAAATGTTGTTGAGGTTTGTAAGCTCATATCAACACTCAGATTTTTTTATCGACGGTATTTTTTTTCATATTTAAATGTAACAAACTCAAGTTTTCTCAATACTGGTCCAGTTTGGTGCAAGTGAAACTTAGTTTTATTTCCTAGATCAAGTTTAACTGGTTCAATTATTAAAGTTTTTATTATTCAAACAAAATAAATCTTATAACTATATTTACAATACTGTGACTACATAAAATTAAAACTCATTATGTGGAAGTGTTCCTAGAATACTGCTAGCATTTTCGTGTTGAATAGCTAGGCTGATCTGTTGACCGAGATAGCTGCCAGCGCTTGGGTTTCCAGTAGCCTTTAATTAGCCGTATTATTAAATTAGTAAGTAATTTATTATCTTAAATAGATATTATTTATATATACAGTGAGTAATAGTAATAATTTTGCATGACCCATTGAATTCAGTTTAACGATGTGGATATTCTCATTTGTATTTATTATCTTTTGAATAATTCTTTATTTCTTAAGCTGCAATTTGTAATTATTTCAGCCGTATATTTTATTTATAAATTAAATACCGGCAATAACATAATAACCATTTAACACCCACAATTTAGGTAAGTATATTAATCTCAAAGAAAAATTTAAAGAACTAAATATTATGACTGTTCATTCTCAGTACGTTTATGAAAATTTAATAAACGTTCACAAAAATCGTCACCTTTTTGCTCTTAATAGTGATTTTCATTATTATAACACTAGAAATAAGAGATTGCTTGTAACTAATTCTAGTAGGCTTCATAAGATACATAATAGCTTTAAGGGTAAATGTATATGATTCTATAATAAAGTCACAGCCACTGTTCAGGCATTATCTATAAATGAATTTAAATGTTTTATAAAAAAAATGGCTCTGTCGTAAATCCTATCACTCCACTGCTGAATATCTAAATGATCGGACAGCCTGGGACTAGATTGTGATTATTTCATAGCGATGACTGTACAATATTGTATATTTTTATTGAAAATAGCGCAAAAAAATAATGTTGGGAGAGTTTTTTGCGCCGCTTCTTCTCTCTCAGAGCGCCATTTGTTTCCGAAGCGGTAGTAGTATCTAGTAGTTATTAGAAATGACATCAAAAAGAATTCTAAAGGAATAAATTTTGAGAAAATAAATGCCTTTTATGCCTTTTAATGTGATCTATGGCTGACAAGCAAGAAATTTTATTTTATGATATCTTCTAGAGAGCATACTCTCATTTTAGCCTCTGGTGTTTACTCATGTTTATGAGCGATATTCCATTTTCAATATGTGTCCTTACCTCTCTTGCTAATATTGCTTTCCCTTTTTTAATATAAAAAAAATATTATTTGCTTTTTCATTCAACGGTATTGTAGTAAATTAATGAAAAAATAAAATCGGGAATAGAATGAGAAAGATAACAATATTTTTGGCATATAAATTATAATTTTTTTAAATATTTTATTTTTTCTAGGATCCTTTGGAAAAGATCAAATATTACATTGAACATAGAAATATGAGGGAAGATCAAATTTTAAATGCTCTAAAGGATAATGCAAATAAACATTTTAATGAAATGGAACTAGTGAAACTTATTTACAGAGACACACCAGAGCATTTGTGGGCAGCAGCCGCATATAATGTTAACCATCATTTAACTAAGTTGACAAAAGAGAATAAAATTGAATGCATTAATATAAATGGGGAAAACAAGTGGAAAATTATTTCAGGGCAAAGTAATTTATAAAGATATTTTTTGGGGGCAATTTTCAAAGATATGCAAAATGTGATACTATATACTATGCTTTAAATAATTATGGGTGTTGTTGATTTGTTACAAATAAAAATGATTATATTATTGTATCTGTGACTTTCTTTGATTACTGATTTATCATTCATTGTACTCTTGTTGTAGATTATTTTTCTTAAAATATTAGTATTGTTTGTTTTAGATACATTCATACTATTTTACTTAGATAGAGCCTCTTGCTGTTAGGCCACGCATGACTATGAGCTATGTATTACTGCCGCGATAAATTAGTCCCTTTGTTTCAGTGTGCGTGCGTTGTTGAAAATGGAGGCTAACAGTTCGCCGCTATTTTTTCGACCTGTTCACAGCTGTCACAGTCTATCTAGACGTATAAATTATCTAAACTATTATGCTACTAGAAGGGCATTTGATTGTATTAAAAACATTGTTTTCGGATATAGTTTTGATAAAGAATACACAGAGAAACATTCAGTCAAATACTATTATCCAAGTACATAAAAAACAGTTAAATAGTAAATTTAATTTTTATCATTAACTCTGCGACAAACTTAACAATTGCTCTTTAAAAATCATAACGAGAGCGTTTATGCTTCACGAGCCGGAACATGTACACACAACACTTACTCTAATTTTCAAGTGTAGGCATTTATCAAAATATTAGTTTGCGAAACGATCGATCACCCTGCTCAAGACGCAGCGCTCACAACGATATAGCACGACTGATAAATGTTAAACCTGGTAATTTCTCAAACTGTTTCATTACAAAGGAATTCAAGGACGTAAATTAGTTTCCTTACTTTTCCTACAAGAAATGTGTGCCAGTAAATAATATAATCTATCCAATTTTTTTTAATTAATAGATATCTTTACCCCAATAATTCTTCAAGCCTTTTCTCTTCTTATCTACGTATGTGAGCACTAATGGAATGCCCACATGAACGAGAGCATCGTCTGCTGAGAGGCTAACAGTTTGCCGCTATTTATTTCAACGTGTTTACAGCTGTCACTGTCTAGTCTACGTATAAATTATGTAAGATTGAAAGATACATCAACAATTTTTTTATTGATGAAGAAAATTTGAATAAAACAAAAATATCATGTGAAATATATATTCCACAACATTGCTTACAAAGACGAGTCCACATTAATTAAATTAGCTTAATACATTGTTGTAATTAATCTATAAATCATTGTTCGTACACTACGTACGTCTTCGTTTTGAAGGTGCTGCCATAAGTTCACTATCGTCCTTGAACCTCTGAGTTGCTATGTAGTGTATGAGTGCTTCTTTTGTTACCGGATACTGAATAGAATTGCAGACCGCTGAAAATTAAAAAAAAATGTGTAAATCAATCGAATTTTTGAAGTTATACTTCTTTAGGCGCGTTATGTAAAAATGATGGGAGTGAAATTTTATGATGGGCGCCCATCACTTTAACACAAAAGTAACGGGTTGAAGTTGGTTCCTAAAAATTTCTGACGTTTGCGTCAGTCGTTATTTTTTGGTTTCTTCGTCCATTATTAGGACAGGCAAAGGGTTCAAGCCCATACAGCCGTATTTATTATTTAATAATTAATTGTCAAAGCCATCTTTGCAAGATTTTTACAAAATTGTTCGTCCTAAAAACGTAGAATAGCACGAGGGATAAATCATTTTAATTAATTAATTTTAATTAGTGCTTGTCGCCACGTTTATGTATGGAAGTGAGAGTTGGGTATGGCAGAAGAAGCATAAAAGCAGAATTAACGCAGTTGAAATGCGATCACTGCGTAGTATGTGTGGGGTAAGACTGACTGATAGAATTCCGAATACGGTAATACGAGCGCGCTGTGGTTTGAAAGAGAATGTTGTGACAAGGACTGAAAAAGGAATGCTTAAATGGTTTGGACACGTAGAGCGAATGAGTGAAGAAAGAATGACGCATCAAATATATAAGGCAAGTGTGTGTGGGCAAGTCGGTCGCGGGAGACCTTTTGAGAAAAGGAGAGGTCCGAAGCACCCGCAACCGGCGAGCATGTATGAAAAGAGTAATGAATGTAGAGGAAGCGCGTGAGGTTTGTAAGGATAGAAGCAAATTGCATTCTATTGTCTCTGCTTACCCCGACTGGAACAAGTCGTGAGTATGTGTGTGTGTGTGTGTAGGAAAAAGATGTATAACTTCTTGCATACACACACACTTTTTTTGGTTAACAAGCAACAAAACGGCGCCTTTTACTTGTTCAAACAGTTTGATCTGTTTTGAAAGCGCAGTAGCTAGTAAAATTATTGGGCTAATGAATGAGACTTAACATCTAATTTGTGTTATTAATAAACGCGAACTACAGTTATTCCAAATTTAAAACCTTTTTGTCTCAACTTTGTCACTACAGAATTACATGACAGAGAGAAGTTTCACCAGTGTGAGGCTCCTTTGGACAGGAAGCCGGCTAGGTTATGGGTACCACAACGACGCCTATTTCTGCTGTGAAGCAGTAATGTGTAAACATTACTGTGTTTCGGTCTGAAGGGCGCCGTAGCTAGTGAAATTATTGGGCAAATGAGACTTAACATCTTAAATCTCATCGTCTCAAGGTTACGAGCGCAGTTGTAGTGCCGCTCAGAATTTTTGGGTTTTTCAAGAATCCTGAGCGGCACTGCATTGTAATGGGCAGGGCGTATTAATAACCATCAGCTGATGCTCGTCCCTTATTTTCGTGAAGTAACTGAAGAGCACAATCGCAATGCAGTTCTAAATTTATGTGTTCGAAAATCCTAAGCGGCCTAGTGGTGGACATGGTGTATCACTTAATATCAGGTGATCATCTTACGTCACTTTTTTTATATAAAAAATTTAAACTGCGTAACGTCATCATGCCGTAGTCACTTTGAAAGAGGTACTTTTCATAGTGTAGTTTTATTCGAAGTGTCAGCCTGGACATGGGCATTATAAGCGACACACCCATAACAGTGTTATATAATATAAAAATTAATAGAATAAGGCGTTATCTTGCGAAAATTTATTTCAATACAGACATTAATTTCTTACCGAAGGACACAAGCCCAAATTATGTTAATGTTTTTTTTAACTATCTAAATTAATATATTTTTGATTTTTATTTGATAGGATCCATTTACTAAGAGTTTCGGTGAGAAAATCTAAAAGTTCATACAAATACAACCACACTGGAAAGGGGCGGAGCCTGCTTATATCGATATTATCGACGTGACGTCATTTGGCAAACGGTAGTTTTGATTGGCGCGTTTTGGTAGTGTTTGCCTGACGTCACTAAGATGGCGACCTGTAGCTATCTCGACGCGCGGGGATTTTAATTCCCTAGTCTAAAGCGAATTAAAATTAACTTAATACTTTACTACTATAGAATAATTAATACGTACACATAGCTGTCGAGTAGCTGTTAGGATAGGACTTGTCCGTTCGTTGGCGCATGAACATCCATTCGTTGTTCTCGAACTTGCATTCTATTATCTTATTGTGCAAGTGCTTGATGCTCTTCGTCATCCTCAGGTGGGCAAACGGCACACTCTGTGAGCCCACATACAACTGACCAACTTTTCTTGGGAGTATGCTACGGTGTGAAAAAAAAATTAGATCGTAAAGGACCCCTTAAAGTAAGGGTAAATTTGTTTCATAGGTATCTAAATAATTAGATTGAAAATAGGATTCCAACTATATACTTATACAATTCTTGTATTCTAAACAAATTAAAATACAACTTCAAAATTTAAAATGCTTTAAATCTGTAATTTAACTTCAAAAAAATATGTGAACATATTCATGTCTGCAAGAAGTATAGCTGACCGGAACAAATTTCATAACTTTATTTCTTTTCATTGTGAGCATCAGGTGAAAAGTCTAATATATATAAAAATAAGTCATACCCTGGCCCTGATTCCACAGCAATCTTTAGTAGAAAGTCAACACTGTTCATGTGTCCGGGCTTCCATTTCAATACATCTTCACAGGGTCCCGGTACGTAGGGCTGGAAATAATTAAACGAAACAATGAGGGTACTTGTAAATTTAACACCATAGTAGTATTTTCCCAAAATTGATTGATTTAGAATTCTTTTTGATGTCACTTCAAACACTATCACCACTTCGGAAACAATAATTAATGACGCTCGGAGAGAGAAGAAACGGAAGAAACTCTCTCAGCATAATTTATGCGCTCTTTTTAATAAAATATACAATATTTTACTGTCATTCTTATTGCTATAAAAATCATAATCTGGTCCCTGCTGTCTTCATCACTTAGGTAGATGTTCAGTGGAGTAGTAGGATTTACGACAGAGCCATTTTTAATAAAACATGTAAATTTATTTATAGATAATGCATGAACAGTGACTGGGACTTGATTATAAAACTTGACTTATAATTGACGACCTGTATAGCCGCGTGGTTAGCGATCCTACCTACTAAGCTAGAGGTCCCGGGTTCGAATTCCGGTAAGTGCAAGCATTTATATGATGAATATGGATGTATTCATGTATGTTTATATGACTTTATGGATGTTTAAGTTAGTATATTGTATTAAATATATCATTGTCTTGTAACATATATATATATATGTATATATCTCGCTTATCCTCATGACAAACAATGGCATTCATTACTTGTCAGAAGCATTAATAACTATTTTCAACCACAAAATGTTACGAATTTACATACTAAATGAAAGGGTAAAAAAGTAAAAAGATTTCTAACAATTTGCTATGTTTCAAAGTGATAACCATCACATCTTGGATTAAATTAATTACACAAACAAACACTCAGACATGTAGGAGTTTGCAATGCTTTGTGATCGGGGTCAAAATCTTGAGACACTACCGGTTTGTGATCGAGTTAATAGTGGGCAATTCATTTTGCTTCAACATGGGGTAATTCAACTGCTAGATCTGTAATTCTCCTAATAAAAAAAGATCTTTTTTTATGAAAAAGGAGGACAAACGAGCGTACCTGGTGTTAAGTGATGACCGCCGCCCACATTCTCTTGCAACACCAGAGGAATCACAGGAGCGTTGCCGGCCTTTAAGGAAGGTGTACGAGTTTTTTTTGAAGGAAGGAAGATACGTGTCGTATCGTCCCGGAAAAAGCGCACAAGGAAGCTCATTCTACAGCCTTGTAGTACGTGGAATGAAGATCCTTGAAAAGCGCACAGTGGAGAACAGCCACAAATCCAGATTGTGGGGATGATATCCTAACTTGTGGCGTGTCGTGCGAAGGTGGAATACGGCGGCAGGAATCAGGTGAAACAACTCTTCGAAACACTCGCGATAAATGCGGTAGAAGACACACAATTTTTTTTTATGGAATAGGAGGACAAACGAGCGTACGGGTCACCTGTTGTTAAGTGATCACCGCCGCCCACATTCTCTTGCAACACCAGAGGAATCACAAGAGCGTTGCCGGCCTTTAAGGAAGGTGTACGTTCTTTTTTTGAAGGTACCCATGTCGTATCGTCCCGGAAACACCGTACAAGCCAGCTCATTCCACAGCTTTGTAGTACGTGGAATAAAGATCCTTGGAAAGCGCACAGTGGAGGACCGCCACAAATCAAGATTGTGGGGATGATATCCTAACTTGTGGCGTGTCGTGCGGCAGGAATCAGGTGAAACAACTCTTCGAAACACTCGCGATAAATGCAGTAGAAGACACACAATGAAGCGACGTCTCCACGCAACGCCAAGTGATTCAAAAGTTCACAGAGCACTGGTTCCCCGACAATTCAAGCTGCTCTTCGTTGCACGCGGTGAAATGGATCAAGATGATACTGGGGTATCTCACTCTAGTAAGTTGAAACAATGGAATAAAATCGGTAATGTTTTTATAGTTTAAAAAGTTCCATAAAACTGCATTGTTTAGGAACACCACACATCGAGACGGTGACGACGATCAGCGGCAGGAATCACGTCAAACAGCTGTTTGCTTCGGAACACTCACACAAACGCGGAAGAAGACCCAAAACGAAGCGACATGCCAAAGACTTACAATATAGCGTATAGACAAGGAAAGCGAATCTATTGTCACTGTAACCGATTTTGATTGACAAGTCGTAAACAGTCAGCCACACTAGGCATTAGTTCCTTATTATTTTTACTATTTAACCACTAGCTTTCCACCTTCGCACGACACGCCACAAGTTAGGATATCATCCCCACCATCTGGATGTGTGGCGGTTCTCCACAGTGCGGTTTTCAAGGAGCTTTCTTCCTCGTACTACGAAGCTGTGGAATGAGCTTCCTTGTGCAGTGTTTCCGGGATGATACGACATGGGTACCTTCAAAAAAAGCGCGTAGACTTCCTTAAAGGCCGGCAACGCTCTTGTGATTCCTCTGGTGTTGCAAGAGAATGTGGGCGGCGGTGATCACTTAACACCAGGTGACCCGTACGCTCATCTGTCCTGCTATTCCATAAAAAAAATAGCTAACACACACATTGACAAATCAAAATTGGTACATCATCACATCGGGCTGTGAGATCGTCTATTTGCTAGTATTTTATTAGTCTTTAGTCTACGCAATGCTTAGCGATAGAGCCGTCCACAGAGTACTATATCCCCGACTATTCGCTTTTTAATATAATTGTGTAACCTTAGATCATATTTTATACGTCTAAATAGTCTATGACAGCTGTGAAAACGTCGAAAAAAAAGTGAGGTTGATAGTTAACCTCTATTTTGAACAATGCACCCACAATAAAGTAAAGTGACATAAGTAGGTTATCACGCACAGTAAAGTAATAAACCTGCCCTGTTTTCATCGGTTGTCTAGCATCAAGAGGCTCTGTCTAGACCATAGGTTCTCAACGTGGGCGATAACGCCCCCTTGTGGGCGTTACCAGCGAAAATTAGGGGGCATTGAGATGGCGCAGATGGGGCGTGGATAGATTAAAAAATACAGTCTAAAAAGGAATAAAAATACACGAAAATACTCTAGAAAAAAACATTCTCAAAGTGGGCGGTGAGCAAAATAAGGTTGAGAAACTATGGTCTAGACGTATAAATTATCTTATTAGTGTATAACACTAACCGGAAAGAAAAGGGAACAACAAATAAATCAAACCCACCTCTTTGGATGGCTGGAATATAAGTCCGTCGGGCTCGTGGTGTAAGGTTTTGGCAAACTTTTCACCCAACAGTTGTTCAGTCATGGTGACATCCCAGAAATATTTCAGCACAACGCGAAATGGTTCGCGTTCTTTTTTAATGAAGCCCTCCTCTATGGCACGTGTTCTGCGAAAATGGTTTTAATGTAACACAAGAAATTGCAGTCATAAAATTTTAACATTAATTTTTACTTTTATTTATTTGGCAACAAATACAAATACATCCTTTAACATAAAATAGATAATATAGCGAAAAGATAAATAGGTAAGGGGTTCTCGTTAAACAGTTTCACTGAGTACAACTAATATTTAAATTAACATTTAAATTACTCTTAGTAGCACACAACCAGCTAACAAAGTTTTCGGTCAACACAGCACAATATAAAACTTCGTAATCGATACAATATATCGGATATGTTGTTGCATTTTTATATTTGCATATCTAATCTCAGAAGTGAGTTATATCTAATCCCACAAGTTAAGGTTATTACTTTAAAAATATACGAATTTGTTTAGATTTGAAAGAGCGACATCTCAAGTTAATTTCCTAATATATCAAGAGCAGGTATCAACTGTAGAGTAGATCCTGTAGATGGAGCCACAACCTGGGAGTTGAACAGACTTATCAAGATTTATGAGAGATGTGTCACTGGAACGGTTGGCTCAGTGGAAGAGCGCTGGAACGGAAGCCGAGAGTTCGCGGGTTCGAGTCATGCATTGGTCATAAATTTTGTTTACAAATTTAATATAAACATTTATTTTCTCTCACAATCACACGATACACTGTTTATTCAAATCGATATTTATACATGGTTTGAATTTTGAGAGACCAGTGCAACTAAAAGTCACCGAGCTCCCAAGCACGTGGTTATAATGATGAAAAAATCGAACAAAGAAAAGTTATCAGATGAAGAAAGTACCTGATTGGCGTGCACGATAGTGTGGTGTGTGTGTGTAGTGTTTTTGTGTATGTGTTGTAGAAAATTAAATCAAATGCGGATACATTACAGGGTATGACACAATACATTCTGTAACAATATTTTAGACTTTAATAAATTACTTATTATTTATTACTAATAACATTGATTCAATTATATTGCCTGTCTGCCTGTGTACAATGTGTATTATTTTTATCTACACCCATGCTTTAAATCCTCCATTAAAGATTCTGAAAGAGTTAGCTTACTGCTAACATTAAAAAAGCCAGTCCTAGTAACCATTACATCATCCAAACGAGTGTTGTAATGTTGTACCGATTTTCATTACAACACTCGTTTGGATGATGTAATGGTTATTAGGACATTGGGTCTTTTATAGAGGATTCATATTCTGGGTGTAGATAAAGTCTTGTATGCAACTGTTGATAATTAGGTATTAAAACACTCATGTGATACTATTATCACACGAGGCGAAGCCGAGAGAGAAACCCACATTCGTGTTTTAATACCTTATTACACAACAGTTGCATAAATAACTATTAACTATAAAGTGGTAAAAATTTATAAATTTCATAATATCGGATGGTTTTAGCGTAGTTCAATTAATGCTTAAACTGGTTATATATACCTTGGTCTAATGATTTCCTTATCCAGACAGGTGAGTCGCACGGGATAGAAAGCTTCCTTCCCTACATTCATGTCTTCAAACCGAATAATGTCGTAACACAGAAACCGATGCTTATTTTCCCCATGTTCTGTATCAACCACCATTTCCTAAAATATATTAAAGAGTTAAAATCGTCTTAGAACTTGAATATAAGTATAATTATTACATCGGTGATTTAAAATTTCAATATAAAAGTGATTTAAGTGTAGGTAAATTATTCATTTTTCGAGATGTAATGTAAAAAAAATTAAAAAAAAAATTCACCCTTAACATTTAGGGGGATGAAAAATAGATGTTGTCCGATTCTCAGACCTACCCAATATGCACTCAAAATTTCATGAGAATCGGTCAAGCCGTTTCGGAGGAGTTCAATGTTTAACACCCTGACACGAGAATTTTATATATTAGATATAAATGTAGTTGCCAGTAAGCTTAGTTTCTCTCTCTGGCGTCGGATGTCTAAGGATTGTGATCAGCACCATAATTGAATCTTGAGCGGATGATCTGCCTCCACCGGTTACTGTCGAGCGCATCTCTAACGTCTCTCTCTAATGGCGCCATTTGTTTCCGAAGCGGTAGTAGTGTTAGAAGTGACATCGAAATGAATTCTAAGGGAACCAATTTTGAGAAAATATATGCCTTTTATGCCTTTGCACGATATCGTAACATCCTATGGAAGAAGTTATGAACCATCATACCCGGATATTTCGCAAGCTAGAGCTGCTTTCTAACACGTAAAACATGACGCAGATATTGTACTTTTCTCGTATAAGTTCCTACAATTGATAAAATTCAAAATCGTTAAATAACGGCTCAAGCCCAATGTATTTTTGTATTCAAATGTTCGTGCATGCAATGCTCTTAAACATGATCAATTCACAGTCCTCCGCCTTGTGTAGTTTTCATCATTGACGAGGTTTCTTGACCTCCACACAAATTATTTCCCGGTCGATCGCTTTCCATTTGGGTTACGGTCTTCGGCGATGTGTATATCATGCCTTATGTTTTGCCCTTTTTTCCAATACACAATAGTGAATAGACCAAATATGATTTATACAATCTCATCATTTCAGCCGGAAGACGTCCACTGCTGGACAAAGGCCTCCCCCAAAGATACGAGCCGACTTTACCTCAATTTCATTTATCATCATGCCTTCCCCAAAGGGGGAGGTTTTTGCCATAATCGCCACGCTTTGGAGGCGGGTTGGCGATCGCAGTAGATGTTTATGCTTTCTCGAATGATGCTGCTGCCAATGCTGCAATCCTTTGTATTTCTTAGTAACCTCTTACACGAACACATGAGGAGATTCAATTCAGTGTCACTCAATACCCACAAAACAAATTATTCGCCTAAGGAGTTTTCTTCATGAATACAACCTTCTACATTTTATTACGTATTATTACATTACGTCGTCATATTTGAACAAATTTAGCAATGACTAAGGTACCACACGATAAGATTCATTCAGTTCAGTTTGTTGTTGCCACATCATCATCAGCCGGAAGACGTCCACTGCTGGATAAAGGCCTCCCCCAAATATTTCCACGACGATCGGTCCTGCGCTGCCGTCAACCAATGTATTCCGGCGGATAACTTATTCCGAAGAACTTGACCAGATCGTGGTCACCATTATTATAAAATTTATAAGAGCTACAAGCTCATAAGGCGGCACGCACTCGAAGACAACCTACCTACTAGACACCACCTTGCGTTTTTTCAAAGGGTCACGAAAGGGTTAGCGGTGCCCATTTATACCATATGATAAATGCTACATAGTAACTCAAAGGTGATTGAAATTCATAAACCTTTACAAAAAGTGTCTCAATAGACAAATAACACATAATAATATATATGGGTTGCATATTTTAATAAGTAATATGAACATACATACACCATCGAGCAATGTTTTCTTCAGGTGACGTTTCTCCGTGTTGTGTAAGAATGTAAGTCCGTGCACTTGGAACACGCAGTTGTCTCTGTCTATCATGTACACTTTATCCTTATCCTCTATCAACATCATGTATCTACAAACAGACCACTTGATTTTAACTATCGTTATAATTATTATAGAGACTAACAAGACCCTGGAAGCCACCTAATGGTAATTTCTGCCTATGTTAATCTCCATTTGCTGCTAAAAGTTTACAAGAACATTTTTATACAGTATCTGGTCTGTCGTAGCTTTTAGTGATACGAAATAAGGTCCATTCCATTAATAACTTGCTAAGGCTGAGATTTATAATAATAATATTGACAAACTTTTTACACAAATTATCTTGCCCGTTGCAAGACAACGATATATTTAATACAATATACTTACTTCAACATATATAAATACATTTAAACAGCCATGACTTGGAAACAAACATCCATATTCATCATATAAATGCTTGCACCTACCGGGATTCGAACGGGGGACGTCTAACTTATTAGGGACGGTCGCTAACCACTCGGCTATACAGGTCGTTAGGTATTTATAGTACTAACTTAAAAGTTAGCTGAGTGTGATAAAAAGCGAAATTGACTTAGCTTAAGCTCAGTATAATTTCATCCGTCAATACATACATACATAAAATCACGCCTCTTTCCCGTAGGGGTAGGCAGAGACGTCTAAACACTTACTACGATCTTTATATACTTGTTTCGCTTCGTCCACTTTCATTGTTCCTTGCATACATGCTCTCCGGTCTAGGGTACTCTTGACATGGCCTTTTTTCAAGACGTCCCTGATTTGATCTTGAAACGTCCGCCTAGGTCTACGCCTTCCAACACTTTCATTTACACTGGCCTTATACACTTTCTTCGTCAATCGTTCTTCATTCATTCTCTCGACATGTCCAAACCATCTCAGCATACCTTTCTCAATTTTTTTCATCCGTCAATGGACTATAAAAACAGCAACATTCTAACACTTAGCTAAGTTTTACGCAAGTAAATCCTGAGCAAAGTCTAAGTACTCTCTATATACATCAGCCTTAGTTACCTTTGACTATATTGACATAACTTAGATTTAATTGTATATACATATCACACAACAATTTTTTTTTATGGAATAGGAGGACAAATGAGCGTACGGGTCACCTGTTGTTAAGTGATCACCGCCGCCCACAATCTCTTGCAACACCAGAGGAATCACAGGAGCGTTGCCGGCCTTTAAGGAAGGTGTACGCGCTTATTTTGAAGGTACCCATGTCGTATCGTCCCGGAAATACCGTACAAGGAAGCTCATTCCACAGCTTTGTAGTACGTGGAAGAAAGCTCCTTGAAAACCGCACTGTGGAGGACCGCGACACATCCAGATGGTGAGGATGATATCCTAACTTGTGGCGTGTCGTGCGAAGGTGGAATTCGGCGGCAGGAATCACGTTAAACATCTCTTCGGAACACTCCCCATGATAAATGCGGTAGAAGACACACAATGAAGCGACGTCTCTACGCAACGCCAAGTGATCCAGCCGTTCACAGAGCACTGGGTCCCCGACAATTCGAGCTGCTCTGCGTTGCACGCGGTCAAATGGATCGAGATGATACTGGGGTGCGCCAGACCAGAGATGACAGCAATACTCCATGTGTGGCCGAAACTGCGCTTTGTAGAGCGCTAGAATATGGGCCGGCTTGAAGTATTGCCGTGCTCTATTAATGACGCCCAGTTTCTTAGAAGCCAATTTGGCTTTGCCTTCCAGATGACCACGAAATTGGCAATCGCTCGAGATTTCGAGACCTAGTATTCCGATATTAGGCGAGGCTTTGAGGGAAGTGTTGTCGAAGAGCGGTGATACGACAAATGGGGTTTTTTTAGTGGTAAACGCGTAAACTTGAGTCTTCTGGAGGTTAAATTGGACAAGGTTGTATATATATATATATATATATACTTATTTAGTAAAACGGCTTTACTCACGTTTTATCGGTGTGGGTACCGATAATAGTGCCGACGATCACGTAGTGGACATTGTGAGTACATTTTGTTCACCCATGGACACCAATAGTGACACAGTGTCAGTAATACTCGTCATCACCACCGAAGCCCCCCGCCCTGTCCAGCCGCGCACTACGAGCCCAAGTCCGCAGTAAGAAATCGGACGTTATCGCGAACCGACCACACCCTGATGAAGGACCTCCGAATTGTCCGAAACTAGTCGGTACCGATACCGATAAAACGTGAGTAAAGCCGTATCCTCTCTATATATATATATATATATAATGAAAATGGTCTTTGTTTGAGGCTCAATCTCGCCTAAAGCCTGATCGTATCTACATGAAACTACCACCATTCGATGCGAGATTTATCCTAGATGGTTTACGGCTACTTATTTTTTTATTGTATTTGTAATAATATGAATAAGATATAATTTATTTCATTTTAAAATTTGCTCAAGGAAGCGGGCTTTTGGGATAATTATCGCAAAGAAAATATTCTTAAAACTAAATATGTATCGCAAAATTGAACAAATACCTGACACCATCAGCCTTCCATGACACCCGATATGGCATCATACTTAACTTGCTAATATTTTCCAAATCCATGGAAACTGGTTGTGACCCAGGGAATCCTGTGCTGTCCCATTTACAATATGACTGGACTAACTTCTGGACCTCACTCAGTCGTGGCTGGGTATGTAATGGTTCCACACCATGTATGCCAGGCATGAAGGTTGTCTTTGTAATCACCCTTTCCTTCTTACCTTTTTTAGATCTAAAAGACAAAAAATAAGTATTAAAGTATATCCCACTTGGATTGTCATTATTATAACTTATTATATTTCAACAATGGAATATGAGAAGAGAAGCTCTACAAGGCAGGATTGGCACAGATGCGTGGAAGCCAACCTGGGAACCAATAACAACATCAAACGCAAAATGTTTCTGGCAATATTATTAAATTACTGGGTAAATGAGACTTTACATCTTATGTGTCAAGGTGACGAGCGCAATTGTAATGCCACTCAGAATTTTTGGGCTTTTCAAGAATCCCGAGCGGCACTGCATTGTAATGGGTATTGCGTATCAATTACCATCAGCTGATCGTCTCGTCCCGTATTTTCATAAAAAAAAAAGTACCTATGCTGATAGAGTTTTGTTTCTACCATGAAGTGTGAAAGTTATTTATTTTTATGTGAAATCTAATTCGGCTTCAAACAGCTGTAATGTTTTATTTAAAAAATTTGCCATCTTAGTGGCTTTTTAAAAAAATCACTTGACCCTTGTACATTAATAAATTATTGTAAGGCGGTTCAAATTTCGCGGAAATTAATATTATTAACCCGGCGTTTGGAGAACTTTATACTATTTATTGTTAATAAACTAGAAATTAAATAATTTACATTCCCTAATAATAAAGATAAATTATAGAACTTACTTTTTATGGGTTCGTGAGCTCTGGGAAGCCTGCGAATTGCTTGGAACTTCTTCATCATCGAATTCTTCTTCCTCTTCTATGGGAGTAAAAAGATGTTTCACAAGTTAAAGTCTAAATAAACAAACTAAAAATAAACTGTTTTAAATTAGGCTTAAGCTTAGCGCTTTTGAATGCTCACCATAAATATTTGTTTTGCATTACTGAATCTACCATATGTTCGGAAAAAGCTCCTGAGAAAAACATACAAGAAACTCCACAGCCACTCTTTTGAGTCAATTAGAGTATGTAAGTATTAGAATTGAGGCATACTGGGCAAAATGCAATACTAGGTATGACTGTGACTCAAAAGTAACAGTGACAAATACCTGTTACAAAATACTAGCTGTTACTAAGTACTCGTATCAGTAACCAGTAACAGCTGTTACTCAAATAACAGTTGTTATTTTTGATACCTGTTATTTTTGATATCTTGTCACAGTGACAACTGTGTTATATTTTATTACCTGTGACGATAAATACGTCTTACCTCTAGTAAGTATTTTACAATGGCTGTAAAAGGTATACAAGACATATTTGTTTGTAAGGTGCTTCATCCAATACATTATGAATCACGTTCAAGGTTAAAAGTGTTTTAAATATAAAACCTTTAGAGATTGGATTCATTGTTTGTCCCAGGAATGCTTGGTGAACATGGTGAACATGATAGTCGTGCTTACTGTCTTATAATAAATTATTTAATAACTATAAGAGGTCGACCTGGCACAAAACAGAACCTGTTCACGAGTTGATGCATGGACCAGCCATTGTTCCCTCCACACATATTTGAGGAAAGGGAAGGGAAGCCACTGTAGTGAGCATAATAACCCATGTTATTATAGCAAACATGAGTAGCATACTTTAAGAATTCTACTCAACAAGTTTTGGCAATCTTAAGTCTGTATTAATAATTTCCCCATTCACAATGCCATATGGAAAACAATCAGCACTTTAAAAAAAAAGTAATAGAATATAAATATAATATTGAAGCCAGTATTCTGAGTGACAGTGGCTATCCAAAAAGAGTGGAAATATTAAGAAGCACAGAAAACATCATGGCAACAAAAATACAAGCAATGGGTGGCAATAAAAGCTGATATTAGGCGTTTTTTATAAGCTTTTTCTTTGTATAACATATTATGAACCTAAGAAAAGGAAAGCTTGTAAAAATAAATACTTTTTTTTTAGTTTCAATGAACAAACTGTTTTAATTCTATAAAACTGCTAGAAAGCAAATATGTATGTGACACTTATCTATCAGACACTGTAAAAAGTAGCTTTCAAAATACATTATTAAAATAAATTACTATAAATATTATTATTTTATTAACTAATTAGTTAACTACTTCTTGAAACTTAAAACTCTGGTGGGTCGGTTTTTTGCATGCAAGTGCAAGATTGCAACCATGAGAAACAGAGAGCTCCAGATTGCTTAATGGATTTATATAATAAAAAAAAATACAAAATACTTACCATTACACCAGTCTGGTCTAGGAGGAGCCACAGGTTTAAAATCCTCGTCATAATAAATCTTCGAAAGCTCATCAATATAGTCTTGTTTGTATATACCTGGGTGCCTGAAACATTTTCATTTAAATTTACTAGATATAGATATTTTGGGACACTAGGTTAAAGGTGATATAAATGTTTATTTATATAAGAGGGGGCAAAAAGGCAAGAGGCTCACATGATGGGAATGTTGAGGAACCCCTTGTGTATATACTTACCAAATTGACAAGGGATCAAGAGATAAATTAACTTTATTGTACATAAAAAATCTTATTTGCATAAAATATTTTTAAATTGACATAATACAATATAATCTTAGATTGCCTGTGAGCAGTGAATAATCATTTTGATTACTGCTGTGATAATTCACAATAAGAAATAGATCATTTTTAGCACTGACACTGCACTTTCATAAATAGATTTTGCTGGTTAAAAGGAAATAATTGTATTTTTTTTTAAATTAAATTCTTTGAAAAAAATAGTGTGTACATTTACATAAAAAACAAATTTTAATACTATGTAAATGTAAACTCTGTTACTCTTTTGCAGCTAAAATACCCATCAGTACATAAGTAGGCAACAGACCTCCAGTATTTTACATCATTCTCTACTAAAAAAAAAACAAATTTAACCATTCCAGATCAACATGGATGGTAAGAATAATTTACTTAGCCTGGCCATAAATACTGTTACAATTAAAAATAAACAAAATTAGGGACTATGGCCATATTTCCTATGAGAGAACTTATTGACACATGGTTAGACAGATTTGCTGTGAAACAATTTCATTATAACAACAAGAAGCATATTTTACGAAATAATTATTTACAAATTCATAAAAAACAGTATTTTATCTATAATGTACAGAACAATGTCTTTCCGGTCAGCTAGTAATATATAATAGTAATAAGGTATCACCTTCCATTAGAAAATTCTGCTAAAGCTCCACCAAGGCTGCAATCTAATTGGTCCACCATAAATGAGACCAGCATGAAGCCTGTTCTATTGAAGCCATGGGTGCAATGGACACCAATTATTTCTTGTGGATGTTGTGAGATAAACTTGGCAACTAAGTTAATAAACTCCCTGAAAGGAAAAGATTTTTCTGTGCAAGTATATTGGAGGAGAGGTTCGTCTTTAGTGGTGGGTATCTTAAATAAAACAAGTCAGAGCAGCAAAAATGTTACAAACATTGTGTAATTAATATATTTGACCATCATTATGGCAGATAAACTATTAGTTGTGAGAAAATGAATGTATCAATGTTTCCAGATTGATAAAACACAGGTGTATTTTATACTCACCTAAATGGTTTCTCACCATGATTCCTCTGTATTGCAACAGAGTATAGGTTGTGGTTATGACTGACCTACAGGTGGCCAATTTGCGACCATGTATCTATCATAAAAAAAACATAGAACAGAAAGAGTGATCTTGCAATGAATATGTAAAGCTATTATAAAAAAAAATATTAAAGAAATTTAAAAAAATAAAGAGGAATTTAGATTGATTACCTTGTTTTTTCAGGAGTTGGTGTTTCTCCATGGCCACGACATGATAGTTTAACATATTTACAATCCATTTTTTCAATCTCTCTTCTGTCATAAAAACGATCTGTATTTGTTAAATCAATCCATAGCCCAAGTTTCATCTGAAATGGTAGTCACATAGACATAGTATTTGATTTTTTTTGGTCAGTTTTAAAACAACATATTGATGATTTACTTACTTTCAAACTATTCTTAATATAATCAAAGAGCATAGATGGAGTAAAACGGTTTCCTTCGGGCACTTTATCATTGAACTGATTACCAAGTGGAGTCTTGAATGCAACGAACTTTTTAGCTATCAAAGTAGTGGATTTTCTTGGGCAGTTCAACCATCGATTTGGTATAGGTCCAGGGTCTCTATGTGCCATGGTGATATTAAATATTGTAACGGTATACGTACGTTATTATTACTTAATCCTAGTCCGACGGATACATATTAAATTTATTAGACTAAAGCTAAATAAAAAGGTAGCAATATGCTTCGTAAATAGTATACCAATTTATAATAAATACATTTTGCTGTTTAGAATAATTGTAGAAAATTGCAAAATATGAGAAAATCACTTCACCTCTGTTTTTTATTAAAATGTCACTGTCAAATATGAATGTCAAGAATGTAGAATGCAAGCATAGAAGATGTAGCTGAAGTAAATTCTTCTACACACTTTCCTACTCTATATCAGCTGGCTGATATAAAAATGTTTTAATCTTATTAAAAAAAACTAAATCATACTACATATCGGGTGACTTCTAATTCTACTGGCGTCACAGTTTGTGTAGCAGTTATTAACACCTAACTCACGTAGGGCTTGGGATGCTGACTTCCTTAAACACAGGGGGATACATACAGAACGCAAATTCATGGGCTGGAGAGACTCAAAGTGTATTATTATCATTATAACATTATAAAACAATTCATGGCAAGAATTTCTTAAAGCAACACTTGTCGATGCTGCCAGTTTATATTATTATTAGCAATAATGACAACGCTATGAAAAGTGACAACATATCAGCTATTTCACTTTAATATAAGACGTAGAAAGAGATAAACTTACTGTTATCTTTTAGTAGTTGTCAGAACTGATATTTGCTCACACTCTGCCTGCCATTTTGTAACATAGAAGGGAGATAAAAAATAGTTTTATGGTTTTTAAATTATTTAAAATCCTTGCCAATTTTATTAAGATCCACAACAAATGCATAAATGGACGCTTCGTCCATCATAACTCAGGTGTCACGGGATGACGAGCAGTTAAACAACTATGGATCCGAAAGAGGTAAATCAGAACCAAGCTGCACCTGTTACCCACTGCCATCAAATTAGAGCGTATAGTGTTACGGCTAAGCAAGTTATTAAGTGCTAGTGAATATAATGGAAACGTCAAAGTGAATTGCGAAGTTGTAAAACTTCGTTATTGTGTATTGTGACAGTGGATTTCGAAGTAAACAATTGAAACATGTTGATACGAAAACATTCGCTGGTGCAACCTTGAAGGATTGTCTAAGCCAAACCCACACTATATTACCATGAACATCCGTGTATGTTGCATTAAAGAGTTCAACGTGTAAATTAATTAAAAAACTGTTTTAGGACCGCTTCCAGGTGTACAGCAAAATGAAGGGGATGGTGGTACCCCAGTTTCGGGTTCGACCCCTATCGGTAGTAAAAAGTCAAGTGGTACTGGAGGATTCCTGCGATCTTTATTGTGTTGTTGGAGAGGAGGACGAGGCAAGGGTCCTCCTAGTGGGAATGGCACCAACAGTATTGATGGAAGGGCCTCCCCACCACTGCTTGTTATGTCAGACCATGCTCCTCGACCACTACTGCCACCCGTGAGACATCAAGATATGCACAAAAAATGTATGGTAATAGATCTGGATGAAACATTAGTGCATAGCTCATTTAAGGTAAGATTTTCTTGTCTTGATATTATTTTAATGAATAGAGTACTAATTTTAATCATTAATATGCCCACATTAAATCTCCAGGGGCTGAATGCTGTCTTAGTTACTTGAGTATTAACATGAATATGGCCTTATATCAGGTATACATATTATGGTAGTGTTTGGATGCCAATGTTATCACTGGTTTATTATCATTTTATCAAATGACAATCAATGTCAACAAAAATAGTATTCAAGTATTTGTTTCCACTGTGATAAGTACACTCATTGATAATTAAGTTATTTATCAACTATACACATTGATTAAAATAAATATCAGGCCATGTAACCAGAGTAGCCTAACTAAATTTCTTAATACTCTAAACTTATAATTTTTAACAGTTTATTGGCAGAACTGTTTAATTTGGTGGACCTTAATTAATACCACCTTGTTCTTTAAATTCTTCACAGGTGTGTGTGAATGATATGATAAGTAATACGGCCTAGTGGGTATAAGTCTGTCAACTTAACTCCATACCTGGCTCAAGTGACAAAAACAGTTTAAATTAACCAGGCCAGTAAAAATTAAATGTCACACTAAATTTCCAGTCCAATTTTTTTTTTTTAGTTTTATGGTCACTTACTGAGCATAAAATCACAAAATGCTTCAATCCAAGTGCTATCTTGAAAACATTTATTAAATTAGGTGTTACTTTGCGGACTTTCTCTCGTCTCGTGCCAGATTTTGGCGAGACAACACATCCTGAGGATGCCTTGTGTAGAGGCGAAACACATGTCGAATTGTTTTAAAGACAAATATTGGAGGAATTAACACTAAAGAAAACTTAAATAATTTGTATAATCTTGGAAACATTTTTCGCAGATATCTCAGACACAATACACTTAAGGGCAATAAGTTATTGAGACCATTATTATATAGAATTAAATTTTGCATCTTTTATATCCTGTAAACTTATTTGTAAAACTGGCCATGTAATGAACTGGTTGTTCTATATTGGCTGAGAACTCTTAATATATTGGATTAATCAAAAAAAAAATTAATCTATCCATTCTTGTAGATCAGTTTATTTTTCTACAACTTTTGTTTAAAACTTTTTTTCTACTGTCCATACTTTTTGTATTATATGAAATTTAATGTTACCACTACCAGGGGTAAAGTCGAAAATTTCAAGTTAGGCACTGAATAAAATAATACAAATAAATTTTAAAAATATCCAGATTCTTTATGTATATAAAAATTAAAAGTTAATAACCTTATTTGCAATAGTAACAAACTTTTTATATATTTTTTTATATCATACAACATAATTTTTTTTTTAATCACTATAAATTATGTTCTATTCTCATGAAGAGACAACTGAATGCTAACAAACCATAAACTATTTTATTTTAAATAGATCTACGATCAACATTTACTTTTGTAACGCGATTTTAATAATATTTTAATCCATCCACAGACACGCAATAGAGTTGCAATATGGCAATCAAATATAATGATTATAGTAGTACAATAAATTTTATGTATATAATATATATATATGTATATATTTCGTAGGTCTGAGAATCGGTCATCATCTATTTTTTTTTCTCCTAAAATTTAATTATTGAATTTTTTTATTACTTTATATGGCAATACAACATTTGCTGGGTCAGCTAGTAATGTATAATAATATTTGTTTTTGATGAATACATCACTGCTGTATAGTTTGGTCAAGGCATTTTAGTTTTTTAACCTTGCTGGGAGTAGCACTTTAGTGAGAGGGTGTGCAATTAGCTGAACTTTTCCAATTTCTTCAGAAATACTAGGAATTTCAAGTTAGGGGTGGAATTCGTTGTTACGAGTGTTGTATGCTCCTTTTTGAAAACGATGGTGCTAGAGGAAGAAGGCAGCGAAATATTATTCTAGTTCTGCGTAACATGGAGTTCTAATATGGATACTGTACTCTGGTAGGCAAGCATAATTGATTGTATTCAGATGTTTTCACATTCCATTTTATATGATATCTTGTTATGTTATGAAATTCTATACCTTACAATGGAATTACATAATGAGGTGTTGTTCAGTGGTTGATATTAAATCTAGTTAGCTAATCTATGAAATCCGTAGGTACCATCTTTTAAATAAATATTTTGTTTACCTGGCAAAGTGGATATGGATCTAATCTGTTTGAATTATTTCAAGTTTTTTTTGTCTATATAGAATTAGTGATTGGTCCTTGTATCGCTTCAGTTATCAAAATGTAACATAGCTTTTATTATGTATAGTCACCCCAACTTTATCCAAGCTTATAATAGCATAAATAATTTTAATTAATATGAATATAAGAATACCTAAAAAAATTTTATATATTAAATTTATTTATTTTTGATATTTTTCATATTAAAACAATGTTAATGTCGTAGCATTAGAACATGCCATAGTCTTTGGTGCAATAACACCACGGGTATTGGACATAAAAAAACCGGACCGTGATAATCCTGAATAGAAAAAAATTAACATACATTAATTATCAAATTGAGACCAATCCTTGACCAGAGTGCAAAGTTTCAAAGTAATCTGCAGATTTGAAGTGGCTGATCATCACATTCAAAAATTCAATGTTAAAATGACCAAACATTTGTGTACATCTACTATATTGCTCAACTATTAAATACGAGCAATATAGGGACACGCTTCTAGTCATAACATAGATTTACAATAAACTAGCGTATAGACAAACAATGTGTGCGACAGAGAAGAACATATACTAATTTCTTCTTGAATATTTTAATAACACTATGTTAAAAATTTAAAAAGCGGTCCTAAACAGATAAGGTACCATTCGTTTCCCGGATACGGAACCCTGAAAAGAACTTTATATTATCGTAGACTTACAATATACTAGGGTATAGACAAACAATGAGTGCGAGAGAGAAAACATCTCTAACTGAGATACTGCAATCTGTCCTTCAAGCTATGACCCCTGACCACTGCCACTTCAGTTTTGCAATCATTTGGGCTATGTCGGTGACTTTGGTTCTCTTATGGATCTCCTCATTTCTGATTCGATCTCATAGGGAAACACCGAACATAGCCCTCTTCATTGCTCGCTGAGCAATAAGGCCCACACAGTTACCGACCACGGTTGCGTTCCGTATGTCATCACTGGCAACACACATTGGTTAAAAACCTTCGTCTTCAGACACTGTGGTATTTTGGACGAGGAGATCTTACGGAGCTTCCCGAACGCTGCCCATCCGAGTTGGATTCAACGAGTGACCTCTTTCCCGAAATTGGACCTGCCCAACTGTATTATTTGTCCAAGGTACTCGTCAACAATTTCGAAAGTACAGTTCCCAACTGTTACGGGAGTAGGTGCAACATGATCTTCGTCCTGTCCATGTTAATTTTGACACCTGGAAGCTGTATTGAGGCCATGAATATTACCAATGGGTAACGCGCCCATTGACAAACCGAAGCTCATTATCGAGCTGTCAGGTCGTCTATACGTTGATATAGTCTATGCTTCTAATTAATTTATAAAGGTAAACTGTATTTAGATGTCGTTAAGCTGGGGGTGCGCTCTGACCTCTGCCATCGATATAAATAGCATAGTGATTGATCTATCAATAATGTAGAATCTATTCTGAAATGCCACGGGATCATAGTATTAAATTTATTATAAGGTACAAACCCTAGGTCAGGCCCTATAAGGTCTATGCTGTCCAGAAAGACTGTAATATAAATACCGAACACTTGTGACGATTAATCTTATATATAAAATTCTCGTGTTACAATGTTTGTTCCCATACTCCTCCGAAACGGCTTGACCGATTCTCATGAAATTTTGTGAGCATATTGAGTAGGTCTGAGAATCGGCCAACATCTACCCCTAAGTAATAAGGGTTGTTCACCCTTAAATTTTTTTTTTAATTTTTGGACGAAATTTTTTGTTTTTATTTTTTTATAATGTGGCACTAAAAAATACATACAACTTCAAATTTTCACCCATCTACGATCAACAATTACTTTTGTATCGCGATTTTAATATTATTCTAATCCATCCACAGACACGCAACAGAGTTGCTATATAGAGAAACTATACTAATGAACGGATTTTAACGGGAATTACTTCATTGAGTGCAGTTTAGTCCAACTTGAGAGATAGGATAGTTTTTATTGTCGTTTTATCTTATGTTATCGTTTTGGGACCCATTTTTATTTTTATTTCCAATATTTGTTTTGTACGCACATATTTACTGTGAGAGAATTTAATGACGCACGGTTAGACAGTTCTGCTGTGAAACAATTTTATTATAACAGGGAGCATATTTTACGAAATAATTCTTGATGTTATGAAATATTATTGATAAAAAACAGTATTTTATTTATTATGTACAGAACAACGTCTGTCGGGTCAGCTAGTTGATTAAAATGAAATTGTCTAGTTAAATACTCTAAGCTTAGTGGCCTGACATTGGCTAAATCATGCTGGCCTTGCCGCAAAAGCCACACCAGAAAGAATAGTAGTAAAAAAATCGTAATTTGTGTTTCTGTTATGAAAATCTTAAAATATTTGCCTCCCATACAAAATTATCAAGTTCTGTATTTTATAAGGGAAAAATCCATTTTCCCTTATAAAATACCTTCATTCACCTTTCTCATAAATAACTCGGTTTATCTATGAAAAAGCATGAAAAGCCATTCGGTAGATTTTCAGTCTTATAATATTATAAATCTTAATATATATAAATTACGTGTCACGTTGTTTGTCCGCGATGGACTCCTAAACTAATGAACGGATTTATATGGGGATTACTTCATGGAGTGCAGTTTAGTCCAACTTGAGAGATAGGATAGTTTTTATTTCGATTTGGGACCCATAATTATTTTTATTTCCAATATTTCTCTTGTATGGACATATTTTCTGTGAGATATTTTATTGACGCACGGTTTGACAGTTCTGCTGTGAAACAATTTCAATATAACAACAAGGAGCATACATTACGAAATAATTCTTGAAGTTTAAAAATTATTGTTAAATACATAAACAAAACAGTTTTTTATTTATTACGTACAGACAGTTGGGTCAGCTAGTAGAATTTATATTTAGATCAACCTCACAGTTTGATAAAAACATTTGCAGTAAATGTATGGTAGGGACACCAAGGGTTTTTGTTGTTGCTCGAAGTCTTTTTTTTTTGTGTGCAATTGTGCAATTTACTATCGTGCCAGGCTCAGCAATTCAAAGGTTGTCTTATCCTCCGACCGTAGATTGCCTCGCTTTTTTAATCAACTTGGAAACAGTTGGAAACCACCTGGACTGCAGCGGAGTGGAGATTTTTGTAAATTTTCCAAGCGGTATCCTCGTTCGCACGATCTTTTGCGATATATAATTATTAATTACCAACAGAGTGTTTTATTCTTAGTGGCATATTAATAATCTATCGTCCCGGGCAAAAATATTGTTGCCAATAAGGGTGATATTCTATTGGTAGATTGGTTGGATTAGTTTTTGTGGATATCTGTGTCCCATGTTTTGATAACCTGGTGAAATCCAAATGATCAAAGTAGGTACATAGACTTGCTCATGAGGTTACCGACATGTGTAAAAGTTGTAATTATTTCGTACATATTGTTGATGTTATAATGAAATTGTTTCACAGCAGAACTGTCAAACCGTGCGTCAATAAATTCTCTCACAGAAAATGTGTCCATACAAAACAAATATTGAAATAAAAATATTTATGGGTCCCAAATCGAAATAAAAACAATCCTATCTCTCAAGTTAGACTAAACTGCACCCGATGAAGTAATCCACATTTAAATCCGTTCTTTAGTTTAGAGGAGTCCATCGCGGACAAACAACGTGTCACGTAATTTATATATATTAAGATTATTGTCCGTCTATTTAAGTCTGTAGTGCAGTATTGAAGCATTATAGTATTATATATCCGGACAAATTTCACTTCACCGTTTCTCAGAAGGCACCTAACCCATTTGACCTATTAACTCGATACGAAATTCGTCTTTTTCCGACGAACACAGAATTTGCGTTGTGCCTGTACAATATCTATTGGGATTCGGCAATCAATTACGACTCAGATAGCATCCAATGTACGGCGGAACAACGGCGGTGCCTCATTAACCGACTATTTCGAGATTTAGGCCGCTTTATTCTTGTAACACGTAGAGCTATTTAAACCTTAACACTATGTATTTAAAGAACTAAAACAAACAACGCCTCCTTCCGGGGCGTGTGGACCGTATGACGTATTCGACGTGTGTATGTCTTTTAATTAACCTCGTGTTATTTATATTAGACTCCTTCCGTGATTAGGTCAAGAATGTTTTTGTATAATGAATCGAAGAATTAATGCTAATATTTTCCTGTTCACGTAATTGTATGAATATTCTGTTTCTTTTCTATTTGTCTTGTCAGTTTTAAAGTTAAGTCGTGTCTATGTGTTAGTGGAGCTTTTAGTAAAAAGATCAATTTTGCATTGGTGTTATTTCACAAATGAAATCAAAATTTGCTATCGTTGATGGAAAACTCGGAATTTTAGATGATAATCTTGTACAGTTTTACAATACTATATCGATTTATGTCTTATTTCCGACTCCATATTCGTTTTTAAACTTTCGTAACTTAAATTCCAAGTTTATTTATTAAATTAAAATGTCAGACGCATCAGTTCTAATATTTCGATTGTTTTGTTACTATTTATTTTAGCAATTTTATCTAAATTTGCTTGTGCCAAGTATAATAACAGTTTCATTTACGTAAAAACTCACGCGTAATTTTAAAATGGGCAAACGGCTCTTTCAACCGCAACGGCAAGCGCTAAGATACTACTTTTCCCGCATGCGTTATACAAATATATACAACAAAGTAGGTGTACGAATAGTTTTTGTACCAACATCAATGCGCCAATTTATAAACTATTCAGTTGAAAATCAAATCAAATCAAAATCAATTTATTCACATAGGTCACGGAAATGACACTTATGAATGTCAAAAAAATAAAATATTTATCTTATTGAATCTACCGCTACTTCGTAAAGGGTTGAGCTAATGAGAAGAAGTAGCAAGAAACTCATTGCCACTCTTTTATATCAAGATTTACATTTAAGTACATCGATTTACAAATCATTTCAAATTACAATATAATATTATGTAAAATGATGCAACAGACACACTCAAACGTCAAATAGTCAATGACTTACACGAGTAAGTCAAAAAATTAAATGTAAATTAATACAAAAATTATTGAGTACATTAGCTGCATCATCATCCACATATACCATAAATAAATAAGAGACTCAATTCAGACTCCCGAATTCCCGGGATCTCAACATTTATAAAAATGTACGTTTCATTTTAATACTGCAATAGAAAGTATCAAAATAGGACAAGCAATTATTTATAGAGGATGTCTGTGCATCGTATTGTTTCCATTTTCGTATTGAAACGCAAAACGTGCTTCGTGTTTGTAAAGAGAATGACAATGAAGGACATCACTGGTTATTGTGAGGTTTATCTTTATAGATTTATCATTGATACTTGAGTTTTATCCGATAGTGTTAAGACCGTGAATTATATCATTAATTACTTACATTAACGAAGTCGTTTGCTGCATCTTACAGGATGCTGGCACTCAGAGGTGTGCATTGCTTTTCTAGCAAGGTTTATAATATAAATATCTGGACGACCGAGCCTTGGATTTTTAAGAATGTACAAAACTTCAACAAAAATCGAATCAGGGTCTTCTGCTTTCCGGATCACCCAATGTCCCATCTGAGCTATTATAGTCTTGGCGAAATTTACCTTTGTATTCTAATGTTATTGTAGCTGATTCTCATAAAAACACGGATAAAACTACAATGTTTAAAAAAATTTACATTCTTAAAAATCCGAGCAAGGCTCAGTCGTCCGGATATTAATTATTTATATGGCAAAATAACCTTTGACGGGTCAGCACTTATTACAAGTGTTTGTAAAAAAACGTGGTGTCGTAAATTCACTTTACCTAATGTTATGGAAGCGACATACAATGTACAAAGAACGAGAATCTAGAAATAGTTCAGACCTCTGTTATTTTGGAATTAATTTCGATGACTAATGCGAATGGGGCCCTTATACGGACAATTTATAGAGCAGACTTAGGCTGAGATCTATAGAGCGGACTTAGACTAACTACTTAGACTTTACTTACGTATAACTTAGCTGAGTTTAAGCTTAGCGTAATCTTTGATTACGTTTTTAGGGTTCCTTAGCCAAATCGCAAAAAACGGAACCCTTATAGATTCGTTCTGTCTGGCCGTGTATGTCACAGCCACTTTTTTTCGAAACTTTAAAAACTATACTGTTGGAACTGGGTAAGTAGATGTATTGTGAACCGCATAAGATTTTCACACAAAAATTGAAAAAAAAAACAAATTTTGGGAGTTGTCCATACTTAGAACTTTCAACTGTAACTAAAAATTTTTTTTTCATCAAACTCATACGTATACCCTATGAATAGGTCTTGAAAAATTATATTGAGTTCATATAATTCTTTTCTAATCTGAATAGTTTGCTTGAGAGACACTTCGAAAGTGGTAAAATGTGTCCCCCCCCCACCTGTAACTTCTAAGAGAATGATAAATCTAAAAAAAATATATGATGTACTATATATTAGGTAGGTACCATACAAACTTACACCGAAAATTCGTTTGAATAAGATGTAGTAAGTAGTGATTTTTTGCCTTTTTCATTTAAATAATTTAATATCATTTTCTTTTCTATATAACTTTTATACTATGTTACTTGCTGATACGGAACCCTTCATGCGACGACTCGCACTCGGCCGCTTTTATATTTTAACCTATGACAGCCCAATGCAAAAGTCAAAGCCGTGTTTTGTCATACTCAGCTAAATTTGACGTGAGTAAAGTCTAAGCAATTTTAAACATATAAATTAATGTTTAAATAAAAACATGCAATTAAATAAAAATATGTAAATAATAAAATTTGAATTAAGTGAAAAATACTAGGTACATACCACCATGTCACTTATGTGTCACGGAGTCCAACCGCAATACAACCTTATAATCATATATTCCAAATTGCAGTAAACATTAGAAGAAGCCTTTGATATTTACTACATAGTGTGTTCTTAAAGAATATTTTTTATTCATTTTTTACCAACGTAACTAATATTATGATAATAAAATCCGACCTAATGTCTAAAATTATGTATTATTCGTACATAAGCCCTTTAAAGATGCTACGCCGTGTTTGCCAGCCTTTGTTTTAAGATGTGACTCGCAATTAAAATGTTTAATTTGAAACACTATCATATCGGGTGGCTGGATTATCTTGTTACCGGGAGGTCTGCTTGATGTGTTTTTTATTATTATTATTTCCTTTAAAGTCAAAGTTATTATATATTTTATTTTATGAAATGCTCACATAATGTTTCTTGCGCCGCTTCTTCTCTCTCAGAGCGCCATTTGTTTCCGAAGCGGTAGTAGTATCTAGTAGTTATTAGAAATGACATCAAAAAGAATTCTAAAGGAATCAATTTTGAGAAAATAAATGCCTTTTATGCCTTTTAATGCCTCTATTTATTTACGGTAAGTGTGGATTGATGCATCTTCTATACTCAATAACTCTTGTGTTTATAAGTATTAATTTACTTTTATTTCTTTTTTTGACTTACTCGTGTAAGCCTTTCAGTTTTTGACATTTGAGTATTTTTGTTGCGTCACTTTGCATATATTGTAATTGAAATGATTTGTAAAACAATTAAAATGTAAATCTTGACTTAAAAGAGTGGCAATGAGTTTCTTGCTACTTCTTCTCAGTAGCTCAACCCTTTACGAAGTAGCGGTAAATTCAATAAGAAACAATTTTTTGTTTGACTTTCATAAGTGTCATCTCCGTGACCTGCATGAATAAAGCGTTTTTGAATTTGAATATCACAATCAAATATTTCACCGTCACCTTTTTGCTCTTTATAGTGATTTTCATTATTATAACACTAGAAATTGAAACTAACACTTTTATAATAAACTCCCAGCCACTGTTGAGGCATTATCCATAAATAAATCGAAATGTTTTATTAAAAAATGGCTATGTCGTATATCCTACTACTCCACAGCTGTATATCTAAGTGATCGGAATGCCTGGGACTAGATTATGATTATTTTATAGCAATAGCAATGACAGTACAATATTCTTAATTTTTATTAAAAAGAGCGCAAAAAAAGAATGCTGGTAGAGTTTCTCGCGCCGCTCCTTCTCTCAGAGAGCGCCATTTCTTTCCGAAGCGGTGGTAGTAGTAGTATATAAGAAATTCACATCAAAAACTAAAGGAATAAATTTTGAGAAATAAATGCCTTTTATGCCTTTTATTGAAACGTGTTTCCGTAGTCTACTTGTAATGTATAATATAATTAGCCAGAGTAGTTCAAAGTATATTATTATTACCACCTATTTTTTATGGAATAGGAGGACAAACGAGCGTACGGGTCACCTGTTGTTAAGTGTTCACCGCCGGCCACAATCTTTTGAAACACCAGAGGAATCACAGGAGCGTTGCCGGCCTTTAAGGTGTACGCGCTTTTTTGGAAGGTACCCATGTCGTATCGTCCCGGAAACACCGCACAAGGAAGTTCATTCCACAGCTTCGTAGTACGAGGAAGAAAGCTCCTTGAATACCGCACTGTGGAGGACCGCCACACATCCAGATGGTGGGGATGATATCCTAATTTGTGGCGTGTCGTGCGAAGGTGGAACCTATCAATTGTCATAAAACGCCAATGACGTCACTGCTGTAACATACGCTATGCTATTCGTGTTTCAGTGTATTGTGCCCTTATACTTGCCCTTCAGACGTGCGAGCCTTGAATGTATGTTATTAAAAATATTATTCCATCAAAGCAGAAAGTATAAATTTCAAGAAACAAGTTAAATATAACCCTCCAATTATCTGCTTTCTGCACTAATTTTACTGCACTTTGGCTGTTCATAATCCTACTAATATCTTCCCTTTCTTGGCATAAAAGGCATTTATTTTCTCAAAATTGATTTTGATGTCATTTCTAATATACTAGATACTACTACCGCTTCGGACACACACCGCATTCTTTTTTTTGCGCTCTTTTCAATAAAAATATACAATATTGTACAGTCATTCTATCGCTATAAAATAATCACAATCTAGTCCCAGGCTGTCCGATCATTTAGATATTCAGCTGTGGAGTAATAGGATTTACGACAGAGCCATTTTTTTTTATAAACCATTTAAATTTATTTATAGATAATGCCTGAACAGTGTCTGGGACTTTATTGTAATCGTGTATACATTTACCCTTAATGCTATTATGTATCTTATGAAGCCTACTAGAATTAGTTACAAGCAATCCCTTATTTCTAGTGTTATAAGGCGTGCGTCCGTGCAGAATGGGATGTCGCTATGCCAACTTAATGGCTGACAGGCCTGCATGTTTCAGTATGATAACTCTCATGATTATCCTCATATTAAACATTTTATTGAGATAAAACCTTTAGTTGCGAATGCGACGGGTAACTACTAGTGTACTCATAAATTTAAAGTAAAGAAAACATTGCGATAGAAACCTCGCGTACGTAACGGAGATTCTATTTTAAAAACATTTATTTAACAAATTTGTAAGGATTTCTCAAATACGTATTTCCTAGAAGAAGTTTCATGGAATTTCTGCATACTTTTTTTCGTTCAATGTTATTGGTTTATCTTGCTTGTCGTTAGCACGCGTTGAATGATACAACTTGCTTTTCGACTACGCTCGTGGTGATGATAGACAGGACCGGAAGGAAGGGCCCTCTTGAAAGCATACCTTAGAGCCCATTTTTCAAAAGGTTCAATCATTCTCGGCTCTAGTCTAAATAATATCAATATCATCAATATGTGTCTCTCTTTTTAAGTTCTTGTTTTTTTTCTTGTTTTTGTAAGTGCTTCAAAGAGTACTTCATGAAGTGCATTAAACTGTATAATCATTAATTGTGAACCGTAAACAGAAGCCTAGTATACACTTCAGACACCAATAAGAGAAAAAATCAAAACAATCGGGCACAGAATATTTCCTTCCCATTCTGTTTTCAAACAAAATAGGATATCATCCCCACCGTCTGGATGTGTGGCGGTCCTCCACAGTGCGGTTTTCAAAGAGCTTTCTTCCATGAACTACAAAGCTGTGGAATGAGCTTCCTTGTGCGGTGTTTCCGGGACGATATGGTGGTGATCACTTAACACCAGGTGACTCGTACGCTCGTTTGTCCTCCTTTTCCATAAAATAAATAAATAAACAAATTTCGTTTCGATTGAAAAATTTGTTGAGGAGGAAATTGCTGAGAACGAAACCCCGATTTTTTAGTTTTACTCACAATTTTCATTCAGAGCTGCAATTGTCCTTATCCCACTTCTGACTGTCTCGCCCGCGTTAACGCGACGGTATGTTTTAGTATGCTTACATTTAAAAACGCCTCAGCTAATGTTGCCACCATATCGTATGAACCTTTGTCACCGCAATATGGAACGCCACAGATCCAGTAGTGGCTTAGGCCGGGCTGCATTATTTTAGCTGTTATAGTTAATGTTTAAGTCAAATTTAACGAAAACAGTTACGTTGACTTTAACATAGACTGTTGCACCATCGTATTCCTTGGCATAGCTGAAGTTAAAAAGTTAAATTCAAATTCAAATATTTTTATTCAAAATTGGATGTGACATCACTTATTGAAAGTCAAAAAACTACCACCCATTCCAAAATGAATGCCTCAGACCTGAGAAGAATGGGCGCAAAAACTCTTAAAATATCAAGTCAATATCGATTATTTATTTGAAACTTTTGACAGGTCGCTATTTAGCTACTTAACATTAACTTTAACCGGCGAAGATTTGACAGTTAAAGTTATGACGTCGTCTAAAAATTGTCAAATGGTGCAACACAATTTCTTGCTCAAGCGGTACTTAACATGTTTGTTATTGCTAAAGTTAGTTGGTGCAAACCAGCCTTAATATTCAAAATACTATCGAGCTAATGTCAAGCATGGCTGACTTATAATTTACGTCAAACAAAATCGGTTATAGTAACAATGGATTCGACTTTTTCGATGTTCTTTTCTCTCGCATGCTTCGTTTGTTTATACGCTAGTACACTGTAAGTCTATGGTTGTTACCCTTTGTGCACGCAATATTTATTTGTCACTAGCTGACCTGCCGGGTAGCTGACTTCGTACTGCCTCAATGCCTCAATAAAAGACCTAACTTTTTGTATAAAATAAACTTAAAACAAACAAAAGGAATCTTTTTTAAGTGTTATTACCCGTGTTTTAAGGAATTTCATTTTTAACCTCCTAATAAAGTTAGAAAGATATAAAAATTCTAAATAGTTATTCATTTTAAACTAAGTATTATTTTATTTGATTTCTGAACGACGCACGGGGGACACATTAAAGGAAATCAAAATTGTTGTTTTTATTTAATTCCGAGTATTTTCATATTTATTCATTTCTTTTAAACCTCTGGACTAATAATTCAAGACTAAAATTAGCCAAATCGGTCCATCCGTTCTCGAGTTTTAGCGAGACTATCGAACAGCTATTCTTTATAGATATAGATTATAGTCATAAAGGGAAGGAAAATGCTTTATGGAGCATGGGTTTTCATTGTCCGCGTGCATCATTGGCCGTGCGTTGTGTTAGATGGGCATGTCTTGTGGTGAGCAGTGACCTTGTTTGCGGTGTATGTACTATGTACTAGGGAGGCACCGTGTGAAACAATGCTAGGGTTGTCACAAAAAATAATATTGTGTCTTTGCAAAGTATTTTGGCAGTTAGAAGTTGTAGGTCGCATATGACATATGATTTAAATATATAAATTCTTTATTGCCATACAAAACATTACAAAAATAAAATGAATAATTAGGCTACGCGATGAAACAATAGGCTAAAGGAAAAGGCTCAGCTTCATCTGACAAGGAATCATGGATTCATGTTTCGATGCAGCGCTGTTTTCAGCCATCCCCTCCTCCCTATGGTGTTGAGTGGGAGTGGTTGTATTATGGCTTTGTATATTCACTTTACGCCACTGAATCTTAATAACACCATAGTGAAATTTTAAATGCAAATAACCACATAATTGGTTGAGTTGATTCAAGGTCCAACATATAATAAAGTTAATGACTCAATCAGACGCATTGATTATGGAAAACCCTGTATGGAGCCAAAGCAACATTCAAAATAATTAAAATATTTCAAGTTACCGTGAAATCCTTTATATTATTATATGCTTTTTATTATGGTTATTTATAGTAATTTATGTGTATAACCGCCGCTTATCTCCACAATTTGAGTACTTCTGAATGACGGAATATTTATTGTGACTCGTATCAATTATTTTTTGTGCACCGTATTGATTTTTTAATGTAAATATTTATACAGGCCTATAAAACAAATCGTGGTAGCTAAACTGTTTGGTTGCTGACTTCTAGAAACTCAGCGTTCCATGGGTCTGTGTCGTCGATTCCGTTTAAGCAATACATGGGAAACCTACCTGCAAAATAACTGCCATCATTATGGACAATTCATTTTACTCAAAATTGATTCTTTTTGATGTCGCTTCGATCATTTCCACCGCTTCGGAAACTAATGGCGCTCTGACGGAAAAGATACACCGCAAGGAACTCTCCCAGCAATATTTTTTGCGCTCTTTTTAATCAAATATACAATATTGTACGGTCAATGTTATTGTTATATAATAATCATAGTCTGGGACTAGATTATGGCTGTCCAATTGCTTAGATTTTTGGCTCTTGAAGTTAATTAGTCGTTTGAGCAGTGCAGATTTGTGGTGTCTTTTACTGTGATTTTGTTGTGTAATCAGCCTTACATACAGCATCCTTACTTACCTATGTATATTTCAAGTATGATCCAGTATATTTCAAGCTTAACATTCTTCGTGTTCAAAGACTTGTTCGCATTTTACAGTAACTCGATTTTTCTCATGGAATAGTGATGTTTGCAAACTGTTTTTTAGCGTTCTCGACTCGTGCTCACACCAGTGTGACTGCGAGTAATTTTTTTTCCTCGTCGTCATCCCACGGGTTTTACTACACCCTGTCGTTAATAATATTAGTGATATATCAATTTATATTTTTAGCATCTCGGCATTCTCGATAGTTTAGTTAATCAATGATTGTGGAAGATATTGTGGCTCCCCCTCCAAGGGATCACTAATATTAATGAAAGGGTGTAGTAAACTGTAAAACTCGGTGTGACGACGAAAAAGAATTACTCGTAATTACTGTATCTGCTGCTGCTGTTCATTGTGACATTTTTTCATACCATTGATGCACAAAACCCTCAATATCCGGAACGTCTCAAGCATAAGTAGCATTGTAATGTATGTAGGTATTAAGAGACGACAGTCACCCGTAAGTAATTAGCAGTTATAACGCCCAATTACCTTCATATTAAGATTTCTATGGTTCGGGCGATGACGAGTCCTTGAGAGTCACAAACAAGAAACATTTTAAAATGCATTGGTTTAATTTAATCTAAACGTATTGTGTAACGAATAAATCTCCTGCTGTCTTGAGTGATTGATCTAATCTAATGGCCGGGAGCCAACATGACGCGGACGACAGAGATACCAGCGATAAGTATGTATAAATATAATATCGACGTGTATACATGGGCATTGAGTAAAGCGCTCATAAAATACATAGTTTACCGCTATTCAGTCCTATGTTAACGGCATGGCAAAATAAAATAGTGCGGTATAGTATTTTCACTTGAAAATAATGTCTCGTTTTAGTACAAGATTTTTCACCTGATTTTTAACAAGATTTTTTTTTAACCTGATTCCTGCCGCCGATTTCCATCTTCGCACGACACGCCACAAATTAGGATATCATCCCCACCATCTGGACGTGTGGCGGTCCTCCACAGTGCGGTTTTCAAGTGGAGCTTTCTCCCTCGTACTACAAAGCTGTGGAATGAGCTTGGGCGGTGTTTCCGGGACGATACGACATGGGTACCTTCAAAAAAAGCGCGTACACCTTCCTTAAAGGCCGGCAACGCTCTTGTGATTCTTCTGGTGTTGCAAGAGAATGTGGGCGGCGGTGATCACTTAACACCAGGTGACCCGTACGCTCGTTTGTCCTCCGATTCCATAAAAAAAAATGTCACAAAGTGCCATGCCGTTCAGGATTGCCGTTTGAGTTATTATGCTCGTCCCATTCCTTTGTAACAAAAAATCTACCAAAACTATTCAAGTAAAACTACTTTATGCCATCTTGACTTAGGGAGTAAGCTGGTGAATGCAAACGAACGGACGCTAGCGTTACGCGAACGGTGATTTCTTGTTTATTTCCTAATTTCATTTCGTTCTTGAACATTTTTATGAATTAATATTTTGTTTTACTTCGGAATTCTTGTTTGTATAATATGGAAATTTCCCTGCATAAAACCTGCAACCATACTCAATACGAATAGGTACCTAAGGTTGTTGACGCCTTCGACTTGGCTACAACAAACTCGGACTCGTGAAGGATGATAAACTTTCCGCAGTCGTATCAAAATGCCCTATTTAATGGATTTATAATACATTAATAGTAATTTCGGTTTTTCCAACTGAGCCAACCGTCCGAGTGACGTATTGATCGTAAATCTTGGTATTTTCTTGAGAGACTTTTCTGACTTCTTCTTGTGATTACAATTATGTATATTATGTTAATGTATAATTGATCGCAGAAGTGAGGAATATCCGAATATCACCTTAAAATAACATTTTTTTTTATTTATGGTTCGTTTACTGGTAAACTACATGCGCGCATTGTACAATTTATACTGCGCAGTAAAAAAAAATACGCACAAAATGCTTCAAACCGAGACGCCTAAGACTGTTATCAAGCATGAGTCAGAGTATCCACAGACAAATTGGTTATAATTATAACAAATCCCACTTAAAGTCCGTGCTAACAGTGTAACATATAAAACGAGTATTAACGTATAATTAGCTCTGTACAATAGACGTTAACTCCGGATGATAATCACGTTGAATGTCGACGATAATTACTTTAGGTTCTATGTTTCTTGACATTATAAATTATGTTTATCTATACTCGTGCTACATTTTAACAATCCTCGTCCTCATTGTTACATTTTTTATGGGTTAATGTGTCGGAACGAGAAGATAGATAGAAAAATGGTGTTTAGCGGTAGAATTTATAATAATAATAATAATAAAATAATAAAAAATTTTTTTGGAACAATTTAACAAAGCTAATACAAACAAGTAAAAACGATGATAGCTGAAAAAGTATAAACTGCAGCGCAGCTAACATCGCCCTTCTCAGAATACAATAAGGAATTATTATTTGCCCATAAGAGTGACATCACGTCGTAGTGGAGCTTATAGGGGTCCTCTGCCTAGGGTTTCTTTTGCGTCGTTGATTTTTATAGTGAAAATTTATCTAGCCGCTTTCTGTTAGGGGAAAAATCTTATCGATTTGCGTCACCGGCATGCTCATGACTGGCGCACTTGATAAATAATTCAAAAATAAATATATAGTTAGACACTTTTTGGATGGGTGAGATCTCGTGAGTTCGCGTCACCTAAATGCTTATAACAGTATATCTGTAGCTATACAGCTGACGTATTGTGCAATATTAGTGCTGTGTAGATCTTATTAGTGAAATTGAATGGATTCAGTGAAAAGTTCAATTGGTATATGCTGTGCATTGGTGATATAGTGTTTGTGATTGATTAATATATTATTGAAAATAAATTTAAAAAATAGATTGAAATCGATATATTAGTTCTTTTTAAATATTATAAAATTTCAAATTTTTATACTAAAAGTTGTACAAATGAGCCAGCACTATTAGTAGTGAAAACTTCAGTCAATTACAACTATAGTAATCATTGCAGCAAATTACAAAATGAGTTATTACAATTCCAACGAATTAGAACTCGAATTGTTACTTTTCCAGTCAACAACAATTTGAGTTGTCAAAATTCGCAGCCAACAACAATTATAGTTGTAATGATTCCATTGAATTTTTATGTGTCATGTTACTATTCCAGCTGATTAAAATTTGAATTATTACATTTCCGACGAATAACAATTTGAGTTATTACATTTGCAGACAAGAACGATTCGAGTTGTTATAATATCTGTAAATTGTAATTCGAGTTGTTATAATATCTGTAAATTGTAATTCGAGTTGTTATAATTTCTGCTAATTGTAATTAGAGTTGTTTAATTCCAGCCAATAAACAATGCGGACTTCGTTGTGCCGGTGGAGATCGACGGCGCCGTGCACCAGGTGTACGTGCTGAAGCGGCCGCACGTGGACGAGTTCCTGCGGCGCTGCGGCGAGCTGTACGAGTGTGTGTTGTTCACAGCCTCGCTCGCCAAGTACGCGGACCCGGTCGCCGACCTGCTCGACAGGTGGGAGGGGTTTTAATAGGGAATAGGAGGACAAACGAGCGTGCGGGTCACCTGGTGTTAAGTGATCACCGCCGCCCACACACTCTTGCAACACCAGAGGAGCGTTGTCGGCCTTTAAGGAAGGTGTACGCGCTTTTTTGAAGGTACCCATGTCGTATCGTCCCGGAAACACCGCACATGGAAGCTTGTAGTACGTGGAAGAAAGCTCCTTGAAAATCTCACTGTAGAGGACCGCCACACATCCAGATGTTGGGGATGATATCCTAACTTGTGGCGTGTCGGGCGAAGGTGGAATTCAGAATTCGAATATGGAATTATCAATTATCAGTACATATTACAAAACAAAGTCTACCGTCGCGTCTGTCTGTTCGCGATAAACTCAAAAACTGCTGCATCGATTTTCATGCTGTTTTCACCAATGGATAGACTTGCCTAGAGATTGACAGAACAGTGTCTGTCGGGTCAGCTGGCAATTTATAAACAGGGTGTAATCGTAAAGGTGACCAGGCGATTATTCCGTAACTATTACAGATATCAAAAAAATTTAAACTCTCGAAAATCGATGCCTAATCAGTAAAATTACATCAATTCAAACGAGAAGTTTCCAAAATATTAATATTTACAATCCCAATACACTTAGTATGGGATTACTAGAATTTTTGATATATACCTGTATACATTGTGCAAATATATGCAAACACACACTTTAATTATATTTATATGTACATAAATTAATTCTTTCCTTCTGTAATTATGATTAGCATTACAAACACCCAGAGGAAACATATGCAATTATCTCAAGGGAACTCGAGGCGAGTATTCCAGTGACAGACACGTGTCATCGCAATGGCCGCCTTCTTGGTAGCTACTGATAATCAGTGTTGGATTACACCCAACTAATATGTTGAGTAGCAAACCTTTTTGGGACATAACACTGCAAACATCTTATTATATTCATCTAAAATAAGTCTTACTTTAGTTTTTTTCCATTGGGTCCTGATGTATATTCGTTTTAATTAGATTACTCGTATATATTTTATTTATATAATAGACAACCTATATAGCCGAGTGGTTAGCGATCCTACCTACTAAGCTAGAGGTCCCGTGTTCGAATCCCGGTAGGTGCAAGCATTTATATGATGAATATGGATGTTTGTTTCCGAGCCATGGATGTTTTAATGTATTTATGTATGTTTATATGTATGTTCATATGAATTTATGTATGTTTAAGTAAGTTTATTGTATTAAATATATCATTGTCTTGTAACCCATAACACAGGCTTTATATTATGCTTAAATTTGGGGCAAGATAATTTGTGTAAAAACTGTATCAATATTATTATTATTGTATCATATAAAGATATTTTTTCAAAATTTGTTCGCATTATATGTTCTTATATTTTGTAAATGTTTCCTTGTATTTGTAGTGTTTCTTCTAAATAAATATATACTTACTTTCACACAAAACACTATAAACACCTTATTATGTTGATTTAAAATAAGCATAACTGTAGTTATTACAATTGGTTCCTCATGTATATTAGTTTTAATTAAATTACTCATGTAAATAATATTCATACTAGCGGACCCGACAGGCATTGTACACACAGTACACACGTCTTAAATTTGAAATTTCGGTCCAGCCGTAAGAAAGAGTTCACGAACATACACATAGGCAGCAGAATTATTTATGGACTAAATTGGGAATCTCAACCATTCTCAAATTCACTGGAACACACAAAAAAGCATTAAAATCGGCCCAGCCGTTTATTAGGTATTTCAATTGTGAATCTAAACCATCCTTGATTCCACTTGAACACACACAAAAAAACTCATTCAAATTGGTCCAACGGTTTAGGAGGAGTTTACTGTGAACACACGTACAGAGGAATTATATAATATATAAACATTAAGATATTTTTTTGCAAATTTGTTCATTATATTTGTTTGTTCTAAATAAAGATATACTTTTACCAGTGGGCTCCTTTGCACAGGAATCCGGCTAGATTATGGGTACCACAACGGCGCCTATTACTGCTAATGTGTAAGCATGACTGCTTTCGGTCTGAAGGGCGCCGTAGCTAGTGAAATCACTGGGCAAATGAGACTTGACATCTTATGTCTCAAGGTGACGAGCGCAGTTGTAGTGCCGCTCAGAATTTTTGGGGTTTTTCAATAATCCTGAGCGGCACTGCATTGTAATGGGCAGGGCGCATTAATCACCATCAGCTGACCGTCCTGTGTGACCGTATCTTTACTAAAAAAAAAATTAAGATACACGTATTCAGAAGGTACTGTTGTTATCTTCCAGATGGGGCGTGTTCCGCGCGCGCCTGTTCCGCGACAGCTGCGTGTTCCACCGCGGCAACTACGTGAAGGACCTCACCAGCCTGGGACGTGACCTGCGCCGAGTCGTAATCGTCGACAACTCGCCCGCTTCCTACATCTTCCACCCGGACAACGCGGTACGTACCCCGCCTGTACCGTTACTGTTGTCAAATCAAATCAAAATCAGTTTATTCAAATCAAATCAAATCAAAATCAGTTTATTCACGCAGGTCACGGAAATGACACTTATGAATGTCAAAAAAAAATTTTTTTTCCTTATGGAATCTACCGCTACTTCGGAAAGGGTTGAGCTAATTAGAAGAAGTAGCAAGAAACTCATTGCCACTCTTTTATATCAATGTTTACAGTAACAAAATTGTTTCAATGAAATAAGGGACGAGACGAGCAGGACGTTCGGCTGATGGTAATTGATACGATCTGCCCATTACAATGCAGTGCCGCTCAGAATTTTTGGATTTATTGCGCCACCTTGAGACATATGATGTTAAGTCTCAATTGCCCAGTAATTTCACTAGGTACGGCGCTCTTCAGATCGAAACACAGTCATGTTGACACATTACTGCTTCTTCGCAGAAATAGGCGTCGTTGTGGCGCCATAAACTAGCCGGAACCCTGTGCAAAGGATTCTCCTGTGCAAAGGAGCCTCCCACTGGTACCTTGATAGACTCCACTACTTTAACCAGTCGCACTCTCCTTTGCACACGATGCCGGCTACATTATGGGTACCATAACAGCGCTTTTTTCTGCCATGAAGCAGCAGTAATGTGTAAGCATTATTGTGTTTTGGTCAGAAGGGCGCCATAACTAAATAACCGGGCACACGAGGCTTAACAACTTATGTCTCAAGGAGACGAGCGCAATTGTAGTGCCTCCCAGAATTTTTGAAGTTTTCAGAATCCTGAGCGACACTGAATTGTAATGGGCAGGGTGTATCAATTACCATCAACTGAACGACCTGCTGGTCTCGTCGCCCAACGCAATCAACGTTAGTTAATAAATATAATAAAGCGAAGGCATTTGATTCAATGTTGTCCATAAGCACTTCTTTCAAAATTTCCATCATATAGTTTTCCTTATAGCTTACTGGGAGAAGGTTGAATATTCAGCATCTTTTACATCCATTCTTGTGTCGATGGCAATACTAGAGATGCTGTTAGGCTTTGCAGGAATGAAATCATATGCGAGTGCCTGAAGAAACTGGGTGTCGTCACCGAGCGATTCCTAGTATCTACCTCGGTCATTTGGAAGGCAAAGAGAAATTCTTCGCGAAAAGCTTTGAAGACACACTGAAAGTCTTCAATAATATTTGAAAAACCGTTACTTGTGGAAGTGTCATGGGGCAAGGGAATCCATAGCTGGTCCGAGCGTCATATCCGTGTACGGGCCCCGATTAGTGATACTTTACTGTGATAATTACTTTACTGTTACTTTAGTTATTAAAGAGTGCATTGCGTATTTTCGAAGAATCAAGTGTTTGAGATATCTTTTCGTATTAAAATACCTCAAAGCACAATATTTATAACGAAATCTATATCATTTTTGTCTATATTCATTACTTTATAATAATAATTCACTGTATCCGCAGGTTCCTGTGGTATCCTGGTTCGACGATATGACAGACTCTGAGTTGTTGGACTTGATACCTTTCTTCGAGAAACTCAGCAAAGTGGACAGTGTGTACACAGTGTTGCGGAACTCCAACCATCCGTACAACCCCACACAGAACGCCTCTCCCTCTATGTAGCGGCGTGTGTTCATCTCCCTCGACTGTACTTACAAACCTCCCCCCGAGCCCGCAACGCACACCAACGAAGTGATGCGGACAAATGCCTGTACAGTCGCGTTCAACACGCAAATAATTCGTCCAAGTTCGGTTACAGGTGCGTACAGCACGCAAGCAAGTGCGTGCACAGTCGCGTATAACACGCAAACAATTCGTCCAAGTTCGGTTACAAGCGCGTACAGCACGCAATCAGTGCGTCCTAGTTTGAGTGCAGCCGCGTCTAACACGCACTTCCCGTACACACGATCGTTCCCGCTACGAGACACGCACATAAACAAAGTGCGTATACACGAAACGGACACGGTAAAGTGTTGCGCGGTGTATCACTCGTGTCCCACAGACGAGCTGGAAGCGTCTCTCATGGCTCCCAGCAAGAACTCTCCGGTCGTCTCGTTCATCCGGATGCTCGTGAACCGAGGGGCGAACTATATAAGTGCCAATTTTGCCTTCTGGATAGTAAGGACTCTATTTGTACCTATTTTACAGTTTAGGTATTTCTTAGTACGTAAGTGGTCAGTGTGAATGTCTTGTATTAACTCCCAGTTTCACACACGTTCGATTGCTGTTAAGCTTGCGATTTGTATCATATTTGTGTACACAGTACTGTGTACCTTCGGTTTGAATCAGCTATGGTGAAACAAAATCCGATTTTATCCTTTTTATATCGTGCTTGGGATCAAATATTGTTAAGTTAGTGTATTTCCCTGTTTGCCGAGTATTATAATATAAAATAACAACTTCACACTGTTTATAGACTTTGGTGTAATCACGAATTTTTTTATTCGACTGCTATTGTAAGTTTACAGCTAGAGAAATGTGTAAATATATTTGTATTACGCTTATACCTTACGGTATAGAGCATAAGGTTCGAAATCGATTGACTACAGTGTATCATATTATAGTATTATAGATTTACCAGTTTTCTTCTGTTCGCATTGGACTTGAGAGTGAGAGAAACAGAACTTATCATCTATGGCATGTTATAATTTGTATGTTGCAATAAGATTTATTTGAGTGTCTCAGTGCATTTGGCAATTATTACTAGTTGTATACATGTATATATATACATTTTTATAATTATTTTCGTGTTTAAAAGCAATTATAAAAGAAATGATAAAGTAATCCATATTGTGAATAAAAATTATGTTTAACAAACATTAAATTGCCTTTTGTAAATATTGACATTCAGATGAATAATTTTTATTCATGACAATAATTTGTCTATTTATAGTTGTATTTATCAGATTGAAATCAGTGCATGTTCCGTATTAAATAAATTATTATAAAGTTCTAGAAGAATTAAACGGGTGAATACATTTTAAAGATTATTTATATAAATTAATTTTACATTAACCTATGTTCTGAATGTTCAAATTCTTATGACTACAGTAAAATAAATTATAATATTATAATGCATAAATATACTTTATATTACAAATGTTTTCTTAACAACAGCTCGAACTAATTTCAAATTATTATTATCTGTGAATCCAACATGAATTTACAATAATTCAGTATTAAATAGTTTTTTAGTAGCCGATGCCATGATAATATTATATTGCTAGCGAGACATACGACTTAAGTATATTTTTTACAATATTATAATAAAGTACTATATATATATTATTTGTGGGTAGGTGTCGCTTTTTATTCAAATATTAATCAAAGGTGTGTTTGACACAAAGCAATCATTATTAAAATAAATAAGTGCGAATATTCCACAAGAGAAACTAAGAAGTAAAAATATATATAAAAGTAAAAATAATTGATAATTTCATATCGTTTTAAAAAAAAAATATCCTAATGGTGATTGTTTTAGTGGAATGACACTCCTCACACGTGTGTGTTTATTTTTTGAATTGATTTGCGACCTTCGTACAATTTACAAAGTATTTAGGTATGTATACAATTGTATGACATATGTTAATATAAGATTTGATTATATAGTGAACTTGATGGTGCTTACAGTATTAATATAAGCAAGTTACGATTTGGAGAACGATTATATGAAAGCACATAACGCACACTCGGCACTAAATTGAAACAGAACATTTTTAATATTTCCTCTTTTTTTTTGTATGTATTTTCATTTTAATAATCGTAGCGTTTATGCTGTCTATTTATTGTTTTATTTTGCTTGGCAAATATATCTTAATTTATTAATAAGCAATATAATTTTATATAAATGTAACCTGTAAATAAGATTTTTATAAAGGCGACCGCTCTGTTGACGGCTTTGGTGTAATATTACGGTGATTATTACATAACCCCTCGCTTGGAGGTATTATGGAGGCGATTAAATAAATTGTTTTTATTCAGTCTTACGGCAAATGGTTGTATGGCGCAGAAACGTTTAGTTAATCGTCACATGTACTGTTCAGTTAAAGGTTTATGTACATGTTTGTTATTTAGTGACTAGGGTATATGTATATACCTTGTATTTAAGTACGCTACGTGTAGATTCATAACGCTAACATTACCCTTTGTGATACACCATACAATATTAGTGATGTTCAGTCATCATCCCAATTCTTTGAGTGATTGGTTGATAATGCGGGTAGTGCGACATTTTTCAAAAAATTGTTAATTTTAAATGTAATAATATCCTCATGTGTATATTGAAACCAAACCAAGATATAAATGTACAATCTGTAAGTATTTGAGCGAAGATTATTATAGACTTCGCGTTAGTGAATGATTGTAAAGCGGTTTTGTTAGTATTAGTGAAATGTGACGATAACATTTAAACGCCCATATCGACCAATCACAGTGTCCTCTACCGTCCTTGAGTTACAAATTATTTGTTGATCGGCGCTAAAATCCACAGAAACAGGCGGGGCTTAGGAACCCGCACATTACACTGTCTCATAAATGTATCGGAGTGTAATATATTTATGTTTTTTTCTGTATTTCTCCGTTATACGAGGCCAACAGTTGTCATCGAGAATATTTGACCTTACCTTAAAGCATTTTTTTAGTTGCATAAAATTATGTGGTAATCAGAAAGCAAGAAAGTTTTATATAGTCAAAACGTTGACTAGCGTTTCATTCATACAGATCTAAATACTAAATAATCTTATAACACAATTTTTCATTACAAATATCTCTTTTAAATTACTGAATTTACTTTAATTTGAACTCGTGAGAAGAACATACAAGAAAGTGAGAACAACGGTCACTGTTTTCAATCAAATAAAATACTTTACAATTGCTGTAATATATATAACAAATTAGTTTTGTTGGCTTTTTGAATAAGGCGGTTCTTTATTACTTTTTTGAATTTAGAAGGTGTTAGGCATGTGATGGTATTTGGAATTTTATTAGAACTGCACTACTGTGATATTACTTTATCGATTCCTGTCAACCTCAATGACCGCTAAAACGCTCGTCACCCCGTAGTTTTGGAAAGATAACAAAACATCGAGTTAAATTAAAATTATTAATTTTCATCGTGAAATCAGTTATTATTAATAGCATTTTATTTCTTTCAAAATATTTTTTTTTAAATCGCGTGAATCAAAGAAAATTTATAAAAAAATATTTGTCATAAATAATTTATATTTCTTTTGTAAGACTAAATGTACCTACCAACTGAAAACAAGATTGTTACAAATTATTTGATTCATAAAATGATAGTTTATCTGAGGATTTTAGTGCACATCACAAGCCCGGTACAAGAATAGAGCATTTACTAACAATCATAAATATATCTAGATGTTATAGTAATATATACATTATATGTTGATTTCTATAGTTAGCTATAGTCTTGTTTTAATTTAAGAATTCATTTTATACTTGTCCCCGTGAATATACTTAAAAAAATATTTTGTTGTTGTGGTGGGCCTTTGAAAACGATCCAAATGATCAATTGATATGTATCGCTATAGTGCGAATTTGGCCTTATTGCGACAATGTGGCCGCAACATAAGTTAATCCTACTTTGACTACAAAACTGTAGTGCTTCGATCGGATACAATAGTTACCTATTATTAATGTGTTGACGGTACTTACCTACTTTAGTATCTTTTATACGGATATTACTTCACTCTATACTACAGGGTGATTTAGCTACTTACTTCTTAGTGTCGGAAAATCGTGACGTAAATTCAAATTTTTTCCTTATCGCGCCATTACAAAATTAAGATTAAAAATAAGATAACTAATTAATTTAATAATCGTCATATTACAAAAGAAAATATTATATTATTAAATGATTTATTTGAAGATTGAACCGAATGTAATATTAATTAACTATTAGCTACTAGTATGATCTTTAAAGAATGTTTTCAAAGGCGTTTGGGCACGAGTGACCTTTTCACGAATAAAGCAGTCGTGACCGATAATCGTCCATGTTATTGTGAATTTTTATAATAAATTGTTAATTTAACATAAAATTATGCACGCAATAAACTTCGATTGATATTTGGCTAATTTCGTATGTGTAAATTAGTAATTATGATGTCTTGTAACAATTAATTAATCGAGGAATGGAGTTCGTTGTTATAACTTTAGTTTTTTCAGAATGTTTTTATATTGTAATTTAAGTAGGTAAGTTTCTATGACTAGTGATGACGACGCAATAAGTTTACATTTCGACTGTTAGGGGGCGCTGCTTGTTCTATGCTTAAAGTCGTGCTTGCTGAAATCGATTGCAGGCAATACGACCGCCATATTACATTACGTGTAAGCTGCATGTGTATTTTATAAATCTGTGTCGATGTGCCTTTTTTATTTATTTTAACTTGTTCGTAAATAGTTAACAGGACAATTATTTGCCATTTATCGGCAGTTAATTTATTATTATCACGTAGGTAATTTCGTTTATTCTCCGATGAGATAACTAATGACTTGATTCTATAGATTCTATTAATAAAATTCTTAAACTGTGAAACTATGAAAAATAAAATGTTAGGTAGTAATGCAAGTTTTATTTCATAAAATTTGTGACATTACAGGCTTAATTAGTTTTCATAATAATTGTAATTACAAAGAGACTATTTTTACAGCCAGAGTTTCACGGCTTTTGGTAAAATTATTGTAATAAAAGTATTGTATTAATTTTGCACTAAATTTAAATTTGAACATAATTTAAAACTATGAGAGCCTTCTTCATTAGTTATCTCGTCTGCCACTTCCAAGAATATTTGAAAACTCATTATCAATTCTTGACCAGCATTAAAATATTATTGTGAATAAAATTATTTTAAAGAAAGTACAAATGGCTGTAGCGGATAGCGAACAAAGCATCAACTTAGTCTTGGTTGTTTTGATAATGTAGTGTTTAGTTTGTTTTCGCTTTACGTTTTGTTCGAACTTCGAAGTATCCTTAGATTTATACAGGGTTAAATGTTAAATAACTAATTCATGAAATTTCTTACACAAATAAAATTATATAATAGAGATTTGTGAATGTTAGCAACCAATATACAATATAAAACTAAATGAAAATAAATTTTAAGTACTCCAACGATATTGGTGAGTGACGTAGCAACTTTCACAAATTTTTTATTATATCTATATTTCTATGATTAGTTTGCAAACAAAAGCTGCAACATATTACGAGCAGTGACTTTACAAGTTCGATGAAATATTCTATTTTATAACAGGGCTTAAAATAATTAACTAATAAAAATAACCCAATAAAAAAAGTCATACAATAACTTTAATATCATAGCACACCAAGGGCCTCTCAAAAGAATTTCCTACGGGCCCCCTGCACTGTTGATAAACTACATGTAACCCTGTATAGTATTCTAATTATTTAAAGCTGGACATTCACGGACGTCTTCACGATAAAACGATTGCATCCAAATGGACACAATTAAAATTCCCCGGCGCGTTTCGCGTCAATTAGGCTCCGTCTATTTCTGGTCTGGGTGGTTCATGTGTGGTTTCGAGTGAGTTCCTATTCTGAATAGGAATTATTGTGTTTGGCTGCAGTTTAACTCTATTGATAAAAATTAACAAAATTAGACATTTAAATATTTTGAAATGGATACACCAAACGATTTTGTGGCGTGACATCTCGGAGAAGACCAGCCTAGCGAAACTAAGAAAAAAGCAATTGTACGAAACGTGCACTGATCTTTTAAAAAACGTGGACAGGCGAAATGTACTACGTTTTAAAGTAACTGTTCGCTTTCAAATTTAGCCGGATTATACATAAATTTTTACTAAGGCAGTCCCGCCCTTTTTTACGTTGTATTTATACCAACTCTTCAACTAAACAGTAAACACAAAATAGCCTCTGGCGGTCGCATTAACTACGATGCCGTTTGGCTTGGCGCGTGGGCGTTCAGTGGAGATGTTGTTAGGACGCTCGTGAATGGCCAGCCTTATGATTTGCCCACCCACCTAGCCGTTACCATGTTTCAGAATGCATTTGATTAAGTTTTAAACATTTATTTGGTAGCAAGTCTTGACCCCAATACATTATTATAATAGAAAATAAACTCAAAAAACAGTCACGTGATATAAGTGAGAGATTTTTTATGTTTTATTATATTTTATCTTTTATTGCCATAATTATTTGTTTAAAAATTTCGTCCGTTGATAAGTTCGTTAGTAATGTGCAATCATCATAAGGTTAGAAGTATTTAAATATTTTGAAAATAAATTTTTGCCAGCATATACATTAAATCTATTGTGATTTAGTTAGTCGATGTGATTGTCTCTTATACTAACGGCTTTAATCTATAATATTGGTAAATGGATTTAGTTTTGCAAAAAAAAATTATATTTTGATTTGCAAAAAAGTTAACCGCTACGCAAAATAATTGTTTTGACAGTTTGGTAACACAGCAGATGATCGACTGCAATCTGTATAAGATGTCTTTATATTTAACGCACATTTAATAAACATGTATTTTTTATTGATTAACTTGTTTGTATTTCGTACGCCTATACTTATTTTCTTCTTTCGATGTCTGTTTTCTGACCGATTATGTCGTTCGTCTGCTTTGGGCCTTAGATGTACAAACGAAAGATTATTGATATATTACTATAGGTATTCCGATCGCGAGTGAGATAATTTCCCATGTCGACTAATTAGCTAATATAACCATAAACGTGTTTACGATGAGTGAACGAAACGGAGGTATTGTGGTACAATAGTGACAAGTAGTAAAGGTCAATGTCCGATATTGTCTCCGCTGCGCGACCGGAGTTTTAGCTAAACAAGTGAGAGGAAATAATAGAATACCCGGAAATCGGTACTCGTTACACGAAGCACTAACAGCCGTGGGCCGGAGCATCGCTGGGTAACATTTACCTAATACGGAATTTATATTATGGTGTACATTTTTGATATGACGTTGTACAAAAGAGACATTTGGTATGTTATTTTATAGAAATGAAATAAATAGAATTAATAAAAATTTATGTTTATTATTTGTGGCCTATTATTTTAAAAGAAGCGCAGGTATTTTGCAAATTGCAAAAATTTTACGAGGGCATTATTTGTAACTAGCTGCTACCTACTAAATCAGCAAAAACAACGTGAGAATATGAAACCTCTTGACCCGATATTTTGTTAATATTCACGTAAGATTTGATTTAAATATATTCACAACATATTTCCGTTTTGCCCTGACAAAGATTCTATAAAGTTTAAATGCATATAATACATTTTATATACAAGCTGCTGCGCACGACTTCGTCCGCGTGGACTATAAAGCAGCTAAAATACTACGCGTGACAATATGTAGCCTGTCTATTGTCTCGACCTCTTGTTCGTATTCAAGCAAAATTAGATTTATATCTAGTCAGTAGATTTTTGGTTGGCCGGATAAACAGTCAGGCAAAAATATTATGCACTTTTTTGGATCCCGCATTATTTGTAGAACACACAGCAGGTATTGTTTAAAACCGTTATTGAATGTACAGTTTTTATTATATTTATATCTAGAAAATTATTATAAATTACGTGTTGAGAGCTAAGCAGTTCAACAATTTTAGAAGTGGCCGGATGTTACTAGTTAACTATAAATGATACAACAAAGAAATCTTTAACGAATTATTTATTTTAAAAATCTCACATTTACGTAAGCATGCTCACAATAAATACCTAATGATATGATTTTTTTTATTAAATTACACTTTGTCACTAAAACAGTTTCATAAATAATAAAAATATATTGTTATACATCAATTTCTCCACCTATTTTACAACTTATTATTAATTGGACTATACAGGATGCATTTAAATAAGAGCAACCAATAAAACCACAAAATATTATATTTTCATACATAATATTGAAAAATATAAATCAAACATGTTTTAAGGAATTTAATATATTTATAGTATATTTGAGTAATGTTATTTTATTTATTTTTTTAACGAATATGAAGAAACGCTATTAGTTGAAACACACACAACTTCAATCAACTACTTACATGTTGTATACACCTGTATAGTCATATTTGATAAAATAATTCGCTTTAATGTTACAGAGAAACCGATCATTTGTACTTAAACTTTATTCAATTAACTTATTAACAATTTAAAATATAACGGGATAACATTAATTACAAGCATAACAAAAATAAAGAAGTTAAATAACAAAAAATTGAATGGCATCTCGACTTATAAAACACGTATATTTAAAAATAATTAAAGCTCTTAAAACTAAACTTTTATAGTTATTTATGCAACTGTTGTGTAATAAGGGGTATTAAAACACTAATGTGAATCACATGAGTGTTTTAATACCTAATTATCAACAGTTGCATACAATACTATCTACACCTAGAATATGAATCCTCTAAAAGATTCTGAAACAGTTAGCTTACTGCTAACATTAAAACAGCCAGTCCTAGTAGTAACCTGATATCATCCATTACTGATTATATTCAAATAAACTAAGTATTAATGAAAAAAATATTTATTTATGGTAGTAATTTACATTTTGGATAGTGCAATTATTAATAAGAATTTGGCTGTCTGTTGAAACTCTTTGCGCATGAAGGGATCGAAAAAAAAACAAAGGAGTGTTGTTATGAAATTCAGTACAACATACAACACTCGTTTGGATGATGTTATGGTTATTAGGACATTGGGTGTTTTAATGATGGCAATAAGCTAACTGTTTCAGAATCTTTACTAGAGGTTTTAAAGGATGGGTGTAGATAAAAATTATTAATACTAATATTATGAATGACTTCAATATTTGGCATGTTTAATTTTATAATATTACAATTTGCCTAAACCAACTTGAGGAAAATGATCCTCTTTTTGATACTTTTTAAATACCATCTATTTTTACTTTTTTTCTTAAAGAAGTCTATTGCGTCGAGGGCTCCATAACATGTCAGGAAACGTTTTAATTGTTTAACATAGCATTGACAAACTACACTTTGAAATTAGTCAAAACCTTAGTGCTCGGTGTACACGGCAACGCCACCACATTGCATTGTGTATGTACACACTAGGGGTGGCAAAGGACGGAGTTCTAAAAAGTTAATCTGCTTGGACACGGTCGATAATTGTAAATTCAGGCGATCAGATGGGATTTATACCTAACGCTCAATTGATTTTTAAATCTCAGATTAAATAAGGTGACCATCATGATGACACGAATCGAAACAGTTTATATAAAAATGGCTTCAAAGAAATTAATTCCCAATTTGTCTCCAAAATCCTTAGTCGTAATGATAAAAAACCGTAGCACACAGTCCAGATAATGAAAGCACCCACTTTGGCCTCCTCTAAATTACAAATGCAAAATTGGATTACGAACAAGCGATTATCTTTTTTACCAACGAACAATGCTGAAATATTATATTTACGATTTCTTCTTAAATCTATTATTAGTATTCATTTTAATTGGCGTATCTATTCTGTTTTATTTTTATATACTCTCTACATTTCGTTAGCCGTAAGGAATCATAAATATATAAATAATAGCACAAAGAAGCGTCAAATAATGGATAGTAATATAGTGCAATCATTTTAAAGCAGAAATTTTATAAATTATATTTTTCAATAACCAAAAATATATCCCTTAATACAACACATTTTATAGATCTTTGTAAAATATGAAAAGAATTTAAGAGTTGCAATATTAAACTAGAAAATATATTAATCAAGTAGTAGTAGGACGCAATAAGCATTTACCTTTATTACGGAACCCTATTAAGACTTACAAACCCTATTAATCCTACATCAACTAACACACAACATTTTGCAACAAAACATTCAAGACTTCTAAGCATTGTTTTATTTAATACAATATTCTGCAATTATGATTAGCGCCACAATTGTTCTTTAGCACAGTTAATATAATAAATAACTTTTCTTATTTTATAAAACTACACTAAATTGAATAAGGAGCAGACAACATCATTAGTAATTTATATTCCGTAATGGTTCCATGTTTTTAATGTACCCTCAAAATAATAGATAATACTTTCATGACCTTAAGATAAATACAAGGTTTAATAGCAAGTCCAAAGCTAACGTTACGGATGCATAATGCATCACATCACCATTGAATGCACACCGATAATTTAAAAATAATTTTCAAGTTTTTAAAGACAACATTACATCATCTACATAAATAAAATTTTAAAGAAACATAAAAGTATACATACTCATATATTAAAATATTTTTAATCTAGAAACAGGTATAAGGAATGCTCGTTTGTGTGGAATGTACGATAAAATTTTACATTACTCCTATTAATACGATCTTAACTGACTACATATATATTGTTCAAAATCTCGCAACAATGTCTAAAAAAGATATCTTCTTCAAGCCTCATAGCGCGTTGATAGACATTTTCTCTTGCAGTATTTGGAAGTAGCACGCCTGGGGACAATAAGTTTCTATGAAAGTTAATTATAATTAATTATAAGAACAAAGATTTTATCATACTGACTTTATATGTTTGAATATTTTAGGTCAGGGATAATCTCTTTTTGCATATAGTATATATAAACATATACAAAAATCAACCCAGTTGAAAAAAAGCTAGTAACAAAAAAACTCAATATTTGGGTCAAGAGACTGCAGACAAGCTTACTGGAAGAGCACGATGGACTGTGTACTCATTTGTGATCCTTTATTGAAAATAAAATAAATCGCGATAAAAAGTGGATCCCGTACGACAAGAACGTCCGAAAAAGTCGTGGACAAAGATCGGTCAGACTTCACAGATTGTTGCAAAGCCCGGGTTAACTCGCAATAAGGTGATGCTGTGTTCTTGGTGGGATTGGAAGGACATTGTTCATTATGAGCTGTTACCGCCGGGCGGAACTTTCCATTCCGATCTTTACTTCCAACAACTGATGAGATTAAGGCAAGGAAGTTGAGGGAAAGCGGCCGGAATTGAATATTGGAAAAGATGTGCAATCACACACAATTTTAGCCAATCAGCAAAATGTTTTGGGTTTTTAATAAAATGCGAAGATTCTTTTCACCTAACCATTATGGTCCAATAATACAGATGTACTCATTTTTGAAAAATCATTCCAGTCGCTTTCCGTCAAAAGTTCAAGGAATTAAAAAAAACTAAACATGCAGTTATTGGTTCTCAAGAAACCAATAAATTATCCAAAAAAAATGGCCTCTCAAGGCCCACTCTCATAATAACCATAAATTACTAGGTTATCAATATTCACTTACCAGTGGGAGGCTCTTTTGCACAGGATGCCGACTAGAAATTACTGGGCAAATGAGACTTAACATCTTATGTCTCAAGGTGACGAACGTAGTTGTAGTGCCGCTCAGAATTTTTGGGGTTTTTCAAGAATCCTGAGCGGCACTACATTGTAATGGGCAGAACTTATCAATTACCATCAGCTGAACGTCCTGCTCGTCTCGTGCCTTATTTTCATTAAAAAATCACCTTAAGTGTTGTGAACATAAGACCCAGTTCACCATGCTGCATAGCGGGCTCCAGGAAGTCCTCGACGAAGTGTATCTCGGAGCCCAGCTGCAGGATTCGCGCACGCACTACCACGAAGTGAAATACCGGGAACAACTCATCCATGCTCCAGAGATACTGGGCGCCTAAAACACGTGTATCTTATTAATATTTTTGTTTATATATAGGGTACTGTGATGACTTTGTTTTGTTTATGTAAGCTAAGAGGACCTTAATTCCCGCTAACTAACGACTCTTTTCCGATCCATGTATCCTTTGAACTTCCTTAACATCCACAACCCCAAATTTTAACTTTACAACATCTACCACAGACCTACTGCTTCTGCGAAGGTGACAATGTTTTTCGCAGAAGAAGAGGCTTTAATGAAACCTGTAAGGAGGAGAAACCATGTCTTGAATTTTCAATGATATACTAGCGGGGGATGATCTACTATCACCGAGTGATAGAGCTCGACCGTTAATAAACACACCATTGAAATCATAAATTCATCATGGGTTAGTATGCAAATAATTTCTAAATGTGTCTTAGCTAAAATTTTAAGTTTTAATGCCATACCCAATTCATGTTGCACAGCGTCAGTCATTTTCTGGAAGGTACTCCTAATTACGAGCAGCTTCTCTATTGGCGAGAAGGTTGTTTTTAGTTGCTGCAGCGTCTCCACAGCTTCCTGGAACTTTTGCTCCTTCGGTGGATGCGTTGGCGATAATGTGCTCGTCGGCCAGAATTTTCTAGAAGATTAGATATAGATACGTCATTAATTTTTTTCAAGTCCTACATTCATACCAAGCCGGCAGGGAAAGAGTCAAACATATAATTTGTATTGAAAAGTAGACTAACACGGTATTAGTACGTAAGATAAAACGTACTGGGTGGGTTTTCAATTGAAGTTTGCATATATAAAAACAGAACCAAATTATTACTGTTTTAATAGGTAATATTAATTATGTTCTTATTTGGGTACTCATTGCCTAATTGCCTATATGGAATGGACGCCCCTGCTATGAATACAGCTTTAAAAATAATTTTCGTGTCACGGACTGATGTGCTAGAGGGAATAATAGTAGTAGGTACGTGTAAGTTTATTTCTTTCCCTGCCTGCCGCATATGGGGGCGAGAGTGACACCAGCAAAATATCTTTACTGAAAAGAGTTTTCTCCTAGAACTAACATCTAAAGCTGCACCAATTGAAGCTATCCATGGGGGGAGGGGCAACACGAGCAGAGAAGTGAGAGCTGATGTATCGCTCTGGAAGAAGACATGGTCAAGGTACAAGGTCATCCGGTGGCTTTTCCTATTTATAATCTATGGTCTCTATAATTGCAAATATCCATGGGCTGCGTTTCTCACTTTCCAACAGGTGAACCACCTATCGTTAGTAGGATTTCGTGTCCGAAGGACCACCAACAGGAACCCAATGCCCAAGACTCCACTGTCCATCTTTACGGCTGTAAGCCGGCTGTCTCCCAAAAACCTAAAGAGTTTACAGCTGAAATTATCACAGAATTGGAACAACAAATAATAAAAGCCAAGAGGGTGAGCATCAAAATGGTTAACATTAAAAAATATGTTTCTTTTACAAGTGTTTAACAATTAAATATCTTGTACAATGGTATGAAAACTACTGCACCGGTTTACAATACAATACAAAAATGTTTATTTTCTTTATCAAGTATGTACATATGTCAATACTCATGATTGGAGCCTCCCTTTAAGCACTATGGCACCTGTGTTAGAAGACTCCGCTCTTTCATAGCTTATTAATACTTATAACTTTATTTACACACAATCAAACTCTAATTACTAAGAAGTATATCTAAGAAGTATGTATACTGAGAAATAAGGTGTATGTGTCCATTGCGTGTGTTGTGAGTGATAAGTAAGGTGTGAGAGGTTTTATGAAGTGTGTGTGGGTCAGCATTTTTTTACATTCATAAAGTTGTTTTGAATGGATATATATCTCGGAGATTCATTTAGATCAAAAATCGGGCGTGACGGTGTTGGTTTCCTCCATGTTGTTTTAAGTCGATCAGTGCGCACAACCGGGGCGGGCGCTAGCTTGAAGACGACTGCGACTTCTCAATGAGCGCTCTACTGATGGTCAATAATAACTAATTTCAATCACGTCACCGACATTGACGTACACAGTGACAACTTCAAACACACTTTGAAAGTTGACGTTCGCCATCAGTTCAGTCCAATACACAGAGTAGAATATAATCATACAGGCCATATTACTTTTATATTCTAATTCTCCGACATATATATCCTTGTTTACCCTATTATAATGCATGGCTGAGAGCTTGCTGTACTGGCGATTTGCAAATCCCGTTTTGGTTGTAGGAATTTTTGCAATAATATCCATTACTCTTTTTGATAAAATGCTTGCATCATAGCGAAGAGTTTGAAATGTTTTTAGAAGTATAGCAATAATATTAGTTTTGAGACAGAAGGTTCCTGATAATGTATTATAGTCTTTCAGTGGGATATCGTGTATTTTTGAAATACATGTTTTTTATTAGGCTCCTTTGTCCGCGTTCCAATTCAATAAATTTGGATTTAGCAGCGCCGCCCCACACGGGGATACAATAAACTAGCACAGATTGCGCTAGTGCAATATAAATTCCATTCAAAATATTTCTGCTGGTGCCTGATTCATTGACTAATGATTTTAAAACGACATGTCTCAGTGTTGCATATCCATCCCAGTTTTCTAATTCTTCCAGTGACGTGCCCAATGTGTTGGTACCAATTAAGCTTTAGATCAATAATGACACCTAGATATTTTGTATGTGAGACTTTTTCAATAATTGGACATGTGCAGTTATTTAACATTTTTTCACAAAAATTTGGTTGTGATCATTTATATTTATTTAGACTTAGCTGTGTTTAAGCTAAGAAGATTGTCTTTAAGTTAATCAAAAATTTGTGACATTACTTTTTTTACTTACAGGGTTTTCTTAAAGGGGACATCCATAAATTACGTCACACGTTAACACAACACTTTTATTCAAAATATTATACTATATATCTTAGTATTACAACACTAAATTTAAACTACATACCAACTAAACTTGCAAATATGATATATATTAAAATGGTAATAAAAACACTACGTTTTACAATTGTGACAAGGACGGGGGAGGGATCAAAAAATGATGACAATCATGTGACGTAAGTTATGGAAGGCCCCAAATGAGTCATGTGGACGTACTGGTCGATTCCAAGGAGCGGCATGAGGGTGGCGTCAGGCTGCCGGTTCCATTTGAGCAGGCGGCGCCAGTAAGTGTCGTCCTCGGCCTTGTTGTGGAGCGCGTAGAGAACGAACAGAGCGGGGTGCACGCGGGGCAGCAGTGCCGGCTGCAACAGCGAGGAAGCCGACACCACCTCGCTGGTCATGCATTCACATTGATGAGGCCGTCAGAAACAGTGTAAGCCATATTTATTTGATTTATAACCTAACCGTCGCAAACATTTTAGAATTTACAAAAAATTAAGTATAGGTATATAACTTTGATTATGTTCGCGTTTTTAATTTCATAATATGGTACATCATTTTCAAAGAATGTAATAAATATCTCATTTCTTTTCAAATGTATGACAGTTTATATAAGAAAAATGTTGCTCAGGCCGTGTTTCGCTGACGGTCTCATTTACATTTCAACGAGTTTCGTTTTCGAGAGTCTCTTTCTATAGAAATTAAATGAATATATTCAATCGCAATCCAAAACTTGCGATTCCTTGCAATATGAAAGTGAATAACTGATTGTTTTGGCAAACAGTAAATTGATTATTTTATAGACTCCGATGTACTCTTTCCGATAGTGTACTACTTAGTACTCGGCGTCCCTTCGTAAAAAATTGTAGGAGAGCACTGTTGTTCGTGTCAATATTACCCCTCGTTTACACCAAGAAACAAGTGAAAAACTTGTTTTATAATATAAATCTTGTCAAAACACAATTATTCGTTTTTAGCATGTATTGCAATTGTCTGAAGCATTCTTGCGTTCACACTGTGTTGCCAACAAGTTTTTATACAAGTATAAAACACATTTGCGTTCAAATATAGATCTGAGACATGTTTGATACAGTCTACGTTCGCACCAACATAAAACATACATGTTTTTAACAAGCATTGTTAATTTTATTGAAGTTTATGTATAAACAAGTTTTATAATCTATCTATGTTTGGTGGATAAAGTTTTAAACATTTACCAGACAGACCGCTTTTTTTTAGTGGAAAAGAAGAAGATAAATGGAGTGGTCAAAGACATAAGCTTTATTAGCAATATTTATCTCGGCTTATGTTAAGATATTCTTTCGATACTTATATAATCGTCTCGCAAGCATGAGTAATGCATTAACTACATTTTACCTTTGATATCCGATGCAAATACAAAGAAGAATATGAGTCACCAGTAGCTAGAAATCTCAAATAAACAGCTTAAGTAACAAAAAAGAGCGCGTACGCCTTCCTTCAAGGCCGGCAACGCTCCTGTGATTCCTCTGGTATTGCATGAGAATGTGTGCGGCGGGGATCACGTATCACCAGGTGACCCGTGCGTACGCTCGTTTGTTCTCCTTTTCCATAAAAAAATAATTGCTCTGCTGGAGTGATGGCATCTCGATACTGTGAATTCATTAAATTCTGCACTAACATGGCTTATGACCGTTCCCAATATACAATCTACAGATAGAGATAAATTACTACCTTCTACTGTCAGTAATTAGCTGTCAATAATCTGAAGCTGTCCCAATATACCCGATAAGTCATTCTTATCGCCATATATTGGGAAGCGTGAATTGTAATTTCCATACAAACCTTATATCGCTGGTAAGCCATACGTTGTCCCATTGACAGACACCGTGCACGGATAAGGTGTGTTACCGTCGATAAGTTTATTGGGACAGAAACGATAGTTACGATTTTTATCTCAAGTAAGAGATAGACTGAATATTGGGAACGGCCGTTAAACAAGTTTAGCTACAAGCCTACAACAAGTATAAAACATGAGATCATATACATGTAGACAACTAATAAGTGACAAACAATTACATCTGACAAGTTTCATACAAATATTGTCTATCACACGTTTTATGTTTTTGTATTTTGAAAACATTGCATACAACTTTTATTTGTAATTTGCATGAAACTTGTCAAATACTTGTATAATACCTTGGTTTCAACGAGGGGTTAGATTGGTAAGAAAAATTTTACCCCTAAATATAATGACAATTCCTCATTCTCAGTATTTTAAAACTTGTTTTAAGGACAGTTTACTGATTAATTTAATTCACTCAAATGCACTATGTTTACAATATTATAATATATTATTGAACGAACCCTTCTATAGGATTGCTGTTGTCACTGCCATCGCTGTTCTCGTCTCCTCCCTTATATGGTAGCACCACGTCAGAACCTTCTGGAGGCAGCGCTGGGAACAGGAGCCTCACCACCTAAACACCACGGTAGTACAATCAGTATTTTAATAGGTACCCTAGTATCACAGTGATTATAGGTCTTATTAGGGGTGTGTTGAATAGATCTTCATTCAGTGGCGGATTTATAGATTTGCCGCCCGTAGGCTATTCAATTTTTGCCGCCTCTAAATTTTGATATCTTAGTCCACAATCATATCAATTTTCTATCAATAAAATTCCAACTTTATAATTTGTGCTCCATCATTCTCGTTACATCAACTTTTACCATATAGTTATTATTATTGAGAACTATGGTACCGTGTTAGATCCTTGATTATTTTTACAGCAAAGAATTATCAAAAAACATTATTTTAAGGAAAAAATATCTCAATCATGTAGCACTTTTAAAGTAAGGTATGGTATGTCTTAAAACTATACAATACTTGCATAATATGAATTAAGCTTACGTAAAAACATACATTTGGCGAACGTTGATTAACATTTATTATTACACCCACAGTTTAAAAACAATACAATAAATATATCTTTTCTTAATTATTTGTTAGCATTATGATTTAAGTTAAATTATAAAAGCATCACAATACTTATTTGCGAGACTTCGAATTCGCAAAATCATTTATCATATCGTCGTATGAAATCTTGTTCATTAGCTCTGACTCTATGCACAAGAGAGCTAAAGCGTTTAGCTTTTCTTGACTTAAAGTCGATCGTAGGTAGTTCTTTACTCTCTTCAAGCAAGAGAAGCTTCTTTCACCTGAACAATTTGCCACTGGTGTACAAAGAGCCATACGAAGTGCTATACCTATATATATATTGGATAAATGTTTCCTAGATTCTGTTCTCGCAGGAATGAAGACAGACTTATTAATGATCCAGAAATTGGTTTTATTGAAATTCTTTTAGACGAAAGGTAGCTTTGAAAGTGTAGTAATTCCTGAACTAAGTCTTTTTCAAAAAAACTGGCTTTTTCCGTCAGAACTGCTGGTAAGAACACATTCATTTTGGTAAGAAATGAAAATTTTTCGTTAAATCCTTGATAAGCCTCTTGCTGTTTTGCTAACTCGGATATGAGTCTATCTATGAAAACGAGAAACGTATTAACCCTGAAGTAATCACTCGCAGCTATTCCAATATCTTCATCTGGTGTTTCATCAATCTTTTTTTTCTTTTTGGTTGTCTTTTTTTCATCTCTCTTGTATATTCTTTCGATACACTTAACTCGATCACCTTTTCTTCAAAGTACTTGAAATTCTCTCGTTCAGCTATGAAAAACTTACGAAGTGATTCGTAAAGATCAGCAACGGTAATCAAATCTATGTTAGAAGTCTGAATTTGAAAAACCAAAAAAACATCCCATACAACAACAATCATGATTAGACCATCGATATTATATCAAGATTGAATTGGGTAAGCAGATCTCATAATTACTAATAATTGACAGTGACCTATATATACCTAAGTACACGGAGAAAAAATTGTAGCAGTTATCAGTGAAGAATATATGTAAAAATTACTAAATTTCGATTATAATATCGAATCGCTATTGCGATATTCTAAAAGTTCATAATCATTAATGTATAATTAGTAAAGCGTTTAGGAATTGTTCATGCAGAGATGTTGAAATATTTATTAATTAGCACTGTATATGAGAATATTTAGATTTTTGTTAAATATTTTAATTTCTCTCCAATTTTCGAAATTCGTATTATGTGTGTATAATATTTTTTTTTTTAATTTGTAAACCGAAATAAAAAATTTATGAACTAAATTGGCCGCCCCTTAAAATTTGCCGCCCTAGGCTCCAGCCTACTCAGCCTGCTGGTAAATCCGCCACTGTCTTCATTAGTAGTATACATAGAAGTCTATGTTATTATGTTATACCTGATACAGCCGTGAAGTGATGCTCTTCAGCTCCTTGACCGCATGGCTCAGTAGCAAGGGATGGACTCGCACGCCGCCGTAGGTGGTGTTGAACGCGTTGGTGAGACCCAACACTAGCTGCCCGAGTGGGTGGTGTGAGGATTCACAGGCCTGGGAATCAGATTTATTTCTGTCAGATAATTTGTTTGCAACTTTTATTTATTAATTTTAATTGCGTTACATGCGACTCAGTTACCTACTAAACAAACATATCACGTGAACCTGGTAAGGCATATCAATGAACAACAGAGGGGCAGATATTCAAATATTTTTTTCCTCTAAGTATTCATTAATAGAATAAGAACGTTTTCAAAGAGCTTATGATTTTTTAAAAATTGGTCTCGGCTTTTTAGTTTTCTGGTAATTTATTATAAATTTTAATTGACATTGGGTAGGGACCGGAACTATGTAATGTTAATTTAGATTTAGTTAGCAAAAGATTATATTTATAGCATGGTGTATTGTGCCACACTTGGGTGAGCTTATAAATTGTGAGCCCAGTGCATGACACAGACTAGCAATTTAAAAATATAGATTTAATTGCAAACACACTTATACTACACAAATACTTGATACTCTACCTAGGACTAGAACAAATTATGGCAAGTGTATGTTAAGAGAGTGCAAAACTTTTTAACAGTCTACGTTCATCTCTTAAAAAGATTGAGTCATTTAAAACATCTAAATCTAAGTTATCAGATTACATCATTTCAAAGTTTTTAATAAAAAATCATGTTTGATACAGGTTGTAATACGACAGTGGCCTATATATATATAGTATATGTCTATATAGTATATAATATACATAATAGTATATGTATAATTGTATAGGAATATGCAACCTTGTAGATACGAAACGAACGGCTATACAAATTATTACTGTTTTTATCTTATTATGTTCTCGTGTAGGTAAGTTACGTTATGTTTTTAATGAAAAAATAAATTTCTTTAAACCTAAAACATAATTTGAAAACTTCGCGAGGAACACAAACATAAGAAAATATTAAAGGGCTGTGTGTAACATTGATCAACTCACACTGGTCTCACAGCTTGTAAGTATTAGGGTTGATTCCAAGGTCTTTCCACACAAAATAGGCGCACGCTAGGCGTCGAATTTAACAAATTAAAAAAGAAAAGACCACTTGTTAATCATGGGTATAATAAATACCTAATCATAAAATTTTATCCTGAAAAAATATTGCTGACAAATTAGTTTTATAATAAATTGGTCGAATCTGGATGAGCAAGAATTTAAGGGATTCGCAAAATTGTACTCGCTCATAGCGCTTCCTCTATAAATGAATTCATGATTATTTTATAATAGTGAGGCAAAAGGAGCTCTCAAGTAACTCTCATTTACCAATAGAGATAATAAAACTCGTGACACATGGGCCAATTAAGAAATGTATGATATAAGTACATACATTTCTTAATTGCCCCATGTGTAAAATATTTTGAGGATCAATGTTATAAATACATTGATCCTCAAAATACTTTACTTTTTGAAGAAGTCAATTAAAATACGAAAATCTTCGTCTTCAATTCAATTTCGCATTCACAATTAGTAGATGGCACAAGAAGTAGACCATTGACTTCCAACGTGGAGACCCCAGGTTCAAACCTCACCACATTTCAATTAGTTTTTGGGTTTTCGAATTTATATGTATGTTTATTAGATTCTTTGACGCTCTAAAGAGCTTCGGTGGGCAAATATTATGAGGTTATCCATATTATGCTCTTTTGTTCATCTCTCTTCCAAAGGCAATAAAATAAATAAATACAAATAACTTACATTGTATACATACTGCTTCAATTCCATGTAGCCATTAAGATTCAGTATCTTCTGACCAAAAGTAGGTATCACTTCCAGGCAATCCACAGATTTCTCAATGTCCGAATTGCTCGATGATTTTATTGGACTTTTAACATGTTTCTCCTTTTGCGAACATGAAATCGCAACTGCTACTTTCTGCCATATTTTAACATTGTCAACTGTTGGGTTAGGCCCATTCGCAAAATGATTGCCTGTTGGTGTTAGTATTGTTTCTGGCACCCCCAAACTGTGAAAACATTGTCGAAACAATGCATTCCATTTCTGGTTTGGTGCTACACTGAGCTTTCCAAAAGAACTGCAAGAAGAAATGAATGGATTGGAGACTACAAAAAGAGAGCATACCATTGATGATGAAAATACAGGCTTCAAAACTTATGAGTGTTATGAACAACATTTTGAATATTAATTTTCAATGACACCATGACGACATTTATATTATGTAAAATAATGCCAAATGAAAATGCCACCTATGTTTTTCTCATGCATCAAAATGAATTTAATATAGTAATTATTTGCTTAATTTTTGCCATAGTCTCGACATTGAAATCAATGATTTGAACAGGGGATTCAATTAAAAAGAAAATAAAACATTGTAGATTTTCCTGTAAATGGCGGTAACGGACATAAAGCCATAAATTTCTTTGAATGTTGTAGTTTACCAAATGATCATAATTTAGGTACTATTGACATTTATTGATTCCGATTGATGTTTATTTATTTGAATCGATTTTCGCAAGATCACATACTTTGAAACCAGTCTCGTAAAAGTCTCTTTTAGGTAATCGAATCTAACTAAAAATCTAAATTTTTATCCTTATAAGCACTTATGGAGTCGACACCCCAATTGTGACTTTCAAATTATAGATGAGACGAGCGGAAGGTGCATCTGATGGTAATTGATACGCCCTGCCCATTTCAATGCAGTGCCGCTCAGGATTCTTGAAAAGCCCAAAAATTCTGAGTGGCACTGCAATAACTGCGCTTGAGACATAAGATGTTAAGTCTCATTTGGCCAATAAGTTCACTGGCTACGGCGCCCTTTATACCGAAACACAATGTTAAAACAATACTGATTCACGGCAGAAAAAGGCGCCGTTATGGTACCTATAATCAAGCCGGCTTCCTGTGCAAAACAGTCTCACTGGTGTATAATTACATTTCGTATTATCCGCTCAGTGCTAATCTGATTGAAACTAAAAATTGACCCACGATTAGTGACCCGCGATAAGTGTCACAGATTTATTTTTATTTTTTAGTGGGATGAAAAAAAAACCATTTATGGTCAATTCTTCGATCGATTTCAGACCGCCATCACTACTGCATCGCGACATGACTAACATACCGCCCGGTCGCCAGAGTTTTGTTATTTTTTAGTGTGTCGATCATGTTTTTCCTCTCACCTCGAACTTCATAATTGTAAATATTACAGTATTTTAAAAGAGTGATCACGTACCTTGTTTTGTAGTGAACTCATTTACTTACTATAAAACTTATCTACATACTTTAGGAATAGGATATGACATTTTATTTTTATTTAGTATGTGTGGTTTTGTAACAGTGAGTGTATAATATCATATTTGAGTGTGTACACGACCAATAAAACCACTAAATGTTAAAATACTTAGTTGAACTTAATACCGGTGTAATAGTGTAACCTTTGATGTTTTGTCCTAATAAACGCGTTTTTTATTCATGTACATAAATGTTGTTGCATGTACATAAAAATGTAAATTATTTGATTAATAAATATATTATTATTATTATTATATAAGCTATGTGTATGCTAGTGTAGTTTATTTGTATTTACATAAGGAAAGTCTACTAAATCTGCAAGTCTGCAAAGAATGTAGGTAAATATGTAATGAGGCTTTTCGAAATGTAATGAAATTCCTGAAATGAAAAGTATTTCGAAGTTTATAGGTTCAGTTATGTCAACATATCATTGTGCCTAAGCTAGTAATTATTTGGACTTCATACGAATTGCTTTGATTTTGAGTTTATGTTACATTTTATCAAATAACATAAAAAACCGGGTTTTGATTTCAATAATAACTGGGTGATAATCACTGGATGCTTACGAGGGCTGCATTAAAAGTATCGGGAATGGAATATTTTCACTGTTCCTGTCATATTAAAATCTTTTTAATTGAAAACTCCTTGGTTTTAAAAATCGAATACCATTTATTTATTTAAAAAAAGATTCACGGTCTTGTCAAACTTGTTTAGTCGTTGAGAAAATGGAATTGACTCGAGAAAATTCTAGAGCGATGATTTATTTTGACTTTCGAAGTGGTTTAACACAAAAACAGGATGTTGACCGAACGATTTCTGCATTTGGTGATTAAGCCCCATCCAAAACCACAATTTATCGCTGGTTTGCTGAATTTTAACGTGGACGTGTCAAGCTCAGTGATGATCCCCGTCAAGGTCGTCCAAAAACTGCAGTCACCAAAGAAAAAGTTTGAGTGTTCGAAAATGAGTCAAAAAAAGCCAACAAAAACTGTTCGTTCACGGAGTGTTGCAAAAAAAATGGTGGCCACGTTTGTCTCCAAAACCGGCCATGTTGCGACTATTCCTCTTGAGGGACAAAGAACGGTTAATGCAGAATGGTATGCTAGCATTTGTTTGCCACAGGTCAAGCCCTAATGATTTCTATACTTTCCCTAAAATAAAGAATAAATTGCGTGGTCAGAGATTTTCATCACCTGAAGAAGCTGTGGACGCCTACAAAACGGCCATTTTGGAGACCCCAACTTCCGAATGGAATGATTGCTTCAATGATTGGTTCCATCGTATGGAAAAATGTGTCAAATTTCGCGGAGAATACTTCGAAAAGCAGTAAATACATTTTTAAATAGTAATGTTGTGTCAATTCCTTGATTCCCGAAATATTCGGTGCCGCCCTCGTACATATCATCTTAAAGGACTTTGAATTTGATGCAAGTCTAGGTGGCGGTCCATACTTTTTTGGGCAATTTCCTTTATTTAAATTAGTAGTAGTAAATAATCTCTAATACATCATGAATTGTGTTCAACTTCGAGCTTAAACTGAAGTATTAATTTAAATTGAATGTCAATTAAGCCTATTTTCCTGAGATACTAAAAGAAGAGACATATTTATATTACAGATGTCATATTGATATTAACAGCTTACTTTGGCTTTGAGTTGGCTGGTAGCGCAGGATTAGACACATTCATATGCATAACACCATTAGTTATTTTAACACCTTCAGTCCAAGCACCATTCAAAGATCCTTCAATACGGTCACCACTTGAGAAAGTAAGAACACCTTTCCCTGAAAATATTCCCGCCGCACGAAATTCCCCCTCATAGTGGGTTCCATCTTCAAACACCATTACTCCATGACCCTGAAAAAAGTTATACATACATTTGTTTTATTCAATTATTAAAATAAATTAGTTTGATAGTGATTCTTGATATAATTTTCTTATGAAAAATTCCGCAATTTATAGCAATAAACTTAGGCATAAAATTACATTCGCCTAATTATTACCCAAATCAAGAAGATACTTAAAATTTTATCGGAATAGAATGTTTAATGAATTATTTGGGAATGAATCAATTACTTAGTCACCTTGTGTATAAATAATATTATAAAAGCACTAAATGATACTAATACAGTAATATATATTTAGCAAATATTCAAATGTGATATTTAAATATCAACTTATCACTGACCGTTAAAATATCTTGTGTAAACAATCCTTCGTAGTAAATACCGTCGAGGGTCACAATAAGACCACAACCGTGTTTTTTGTTATCACTCCAGTTTCCTAAATACTTCTCCCCTTTGCCAATATAATCCATGACTCCATAGCCTTGTTTAACACCAGCTATCCATTCACCAGTATATATTGTTGCTGATAATGATGTAAAATCACCTTGTCTTTTGATTCCGTGACCATGAGGATGCCCATCTTTAAAGTATCCTTCATATATGTCTCCGGCTGCATATTTCATGATCCCGTATCCATTTTGAAGGTTATCTTTCCACTGCCCTTCGTAACATCCTGGAATACAGCCTCATATAGCATAAAAAATATAATTTGAATAATATATCATAAACACTATAATGAATAGGAAATTACCTACACCAGGAATATCCATTTTTCCATGTCCACATAGTGTGTTGATTTGAAACTGTCCTACATATACTCTTCCATCTGGCCAATCAACTCTACCGTTGCCATGAACTTTTCCATCAAGCCATCTTCCAATATATGTTGCATCTTTGTAAAATGCACTTTTACTAGAAAATGTGTATGAAGCTGTCCGAATACTGGGAGCTTTAAATGCAGAGTCTTTTTTTAGTACTGATTTGATTGCTGTGGTGATGGCATGTATCCATTCAGATTTACCTTGCTCAGAACAAGCTGTAAGGTATAAAATTTCTTCAGGTGTAGTAAGCTGGATAATATTTTGAGCAGAGTCAGAATTAGGTGCTGCCTCCACCCAAACCGTTTCTAATGGATGAATATTTGTACTGCTGCCATTGACATGAATAAATAGATTATTAAACAATATAAACCAATGTGATGAAAAGCGCCCAGGGTTTACAACATTCAGTTGTTTGGATTTCGATTCCCGTATTAATCTCCTTTCAGGTGTTCTGTGTTGCTCTAAGCTTTTGCCAACTGTTTCCCAAAATAATTTTGTAACATCTGCATCCTTTCTTTTTTTGTCTTGTTCATCTATTAATATGTCTAATGCCGTAACAACCTTAGCTATTTTTTCTTCTATATTTGATTTCGAATCAGCTTTCTTATTATTAGATTTATTTCGCAACAATGATTGTGCAATGCACTTGTAAGAACTCAACCTTATCAAAGGTTGTATAAATGCTAAAGCTATTACTGCTTCTTGAGTTTTCTTATTTTTTTGTTTATTTGAAGGAAGTTGATCATTAAACAAATTATATACATTATTGGAGATATCATAAACATTATTGATTTGAGCAAAACCCCCAATTACAATCAAATTGCTTAAAGCTATATAATACTTCTTGTATAAATATATAAACTCATCTAAATTTTTTATCAATAATATATCACATTCACTTATATGTTTCTCGGCATACTGCCATGTGGAAAGTACATTTAGGGCAGTAATATTTAATATGTCACTAAATATATCACACACTGCTTCATAAATATTTGAATGAGAGGTAATTGCTTTGCTTTTCTTAAGAAATGGCTTTACTAATGAATGATTTATAATAAGCATTTCTTCCAAATATCTTTGAGCAATTGAAAGATTCTGAAATTCTAGACTAGAAAATGATTGTCCTACTGAAGAATAGCTAATAGAACCACTAGATAGTATTCTCCAATGGTAGCACATATTCTGACTATGTTTTAATTTCTGAGCCTCCTTTATATTAACAGTTTCAGAATTTTTGTTTTGGTTGCTCTCTTGTTCACATCTTTCATTCAAATTAACAATATTTTCTGTAAACCCATCATCATGTTTTCCCATGTAATATATATTTTCATTATGAGTGTATGCTAATGTATGGTTATCAGTTGCTATCATATCTCTGATGCGATCACTCTCAGAATTTTCGGAAAATTGTTTGGGGCTACTCCTATCATCTCTTGTGTCTAAACTTACTTGTTTATAATTGTTATAGCCCCAAACAAATAACCTTCCATCTAAAGTTAAGGCACCACAGTGCCATTTCCCACAGGAAACTTTTTGGAGTCCAAAACCGGAAAGACTCATTACAACCATAGGTTTAACTCGCTTTACAGTGTCACCAATACCTAACTGTCCATGTGTTATATCTCCCCAGGTCCATAATTCTGTAGCCAAAATATTTTTTCCTAGCTTGGACATATTTTTAAGGTTCTCACACTTTTTAGTTACTTCAAATTCTTTTTCACTGCTAACAGTGCTTGTTGAAAACTGTATATCTTCAAATTTTGTGGATGTACAGCTATGCCATAGCATACCAATTTCTTCATTATAGTTTTGATTTAAAAATTCAGTAGCCTCATTATTATCACTACTTCCACTGACATGCCTTGACAAAGTAGCTACCTTATCTCCAACAGTTTTAACTCCCTCATAAACAAAGTTAGTAATGTTAGTTACATTCTCCTTTATGATTCTTGTTGGTTTCTCAGTGTATTCTACGAGATAGTCTTCTCCTGCTGATACCCAAGACAACTGTCTACTTAGGAATTGCCGAGCTGCATCTGTATTTATAAATATGTTATTTAATTTCTCTGTACTCCCTTGAGGAGTTTGACTCCCTCCTACCTTATCAGTATTATCTTGGATATCACTTATTTGTATATTATTAGCCCCAACAGAATTTTCAATTAGAGGAGAAATTGGTTTCTCTACTTTGGATTCTTCTGAAGTAGGACTTGAATCTTCAGTGATACTTTGAGCATCTACTTGGACATCAGTCTGTGGGGCCGTAGTGCTACTTGAATCCTCGCTTGACTTACTTATATGTACTCCTAATGGACATGTCTCTGATAATGAGGGCATAGATGCTGGTGATGCAAGGCCAATTATAGACTGACATTGAGAACAGTTCGAAGCAAACACCTCTTCATCATCATTATCACTGTCTGTGTCACAGTCACCATATTCCTTTACATTCTTTCTTGCAATTACAGCTGCAAAATTCTGACCTATAGATGCACTGTAAACAGTTCTTCCCTCAAAAAAAGGAATCTTTTTTATTTCTTGATTATCTAAACCAATTTGTGGCATATCACCTGAACCCCACAATTGTCCCTCAGTACTAATAAATAACTGCCCAAAATCACTTGTCACAACATTTCTGAATTTTACTTTGGTACTATTGCTTTTGAATCCATGAGGACAACACTTTGACTCTTCTTTAACAATAATTTCATCTTTACATTTGAAGGTAGGAGTAGTTTTGTAAAGCCTTCCATGAATATCAATAACATAAAGAATATCATTGTGATAAGATATGTCAATTGCAATAATACCATTAATTTTCTTACAGTGAAGGCTATTATCTTCAATAGAACAGTAAAATATGCTATGATCATTGGCTAGAGCAAGAAAATCTTTTTCTAAACTGCATAGTTTGAAAACTTTTTCCGGAGCAGTTGGAGTGAAAGATACATTCAGGGACGTTATACCGTTCCAAAATTTATGTTGACTCATTTTGTTACAACAGAAGAATTAGAAATTGTATCAAATTTCATATTGCTCAAGATGAAACGATACAAACTAAATCAATAATATTTGAGTTTATTGGATATTTTTTCATGGTGCAAGCCAGCAGGGAGAAATATTAGGTAATAATTAATACTTATTATTCTTTAAAAATAAACTTTTATGAATGTTTTTGTTCCTTTTCTCAAGTCACAACAAGAATTGATTAATTGAAGAATTATGATTTACCTGTCACCTGATTACCTTCATACTTTGTCACAGAGATGGGACCAAAGAGTATAATAATATATAGGGAAAAGGGAGCCCTCTCTACGCATTATGAGCTGTCTATTTGAAAACTAGCGCCATCTGAATATTGGCCCCGAAAATAACTATAATATATTAGCTCGAAATTATGAAATTCATTTTTAATGTTGTGACGCAATTAAATAACTAACTCTACTTTTTGTAGAGTTAGTTATTTATGGTATATGCACATGTATGTATGTATTGCAATTTTTTACCATGTTGAAATTGCGCGTAGAGTTAGTTATTTAATTTTGCCACAACATAGAACATAAAGGATAGGATTTAGTAGTGTTGGTATGAGTAATTGAAGTTATTGGGTGGGAGAAATAAAAAACAATGTTTGCATATTATTTTTTATTTTCATAATGTTTATGTTTATCATAATATTATTGGTCAGCTATTTTTGTTTCGTCTTCACCCACATATGTTAATTTTCCGGACAAAATTTGATTGATCGATCTGCACCACCTTTTAACCTTGCTTTGAAAGATTGTCCTTTTTTTCGCAAGCACGATATTTCTGCTTGAAGATGCTTGATCTTTGTGCACTGTGAAGCCATTAGATCTGTGAAAGAATGTTTAATTTACAAATTTTATAAGTAGTATAATATATGTATTATATGGTATTAAATAAATGATAAGGGATTCAGTCTTAAAGCCTTTATATATAAAAATGAATTGCTGTTCGTTAGTCTTGCTAAAACTTGAGAATGGCTGGATCGATTTGGCTAATTTCGGTCTTGAATATTTGTGGAAGTCCAGCAAAGGTTTTGATAAGAAGCAGAATTTAATATGTACAGCACAACGTCTGTCGGGTCAGCTAGTCATGAATAAAAATATACTAAAAATTTCACTCACACACGGACATTAGCTGTTCTCAATCCTATCAGGTACCAATGCAGCCTTCATCAAAAAAGACATTTGGCTCAATAGTCTTATGTCATGTCATGCGAATGCATAAAATTACTGTCACATTTATGGTTAATGTTTGTTAAATAAAGACCTTTCGAATTTCTTATTATGTTTAATTTCTTATGAGTGTTGTAATATTACATCAAAGCCCGCCATTGTCAGGTGTGCTACTCCCTTACTTTGCTAACTCACACACTACAAAATAAATGATGGGCCATTACAAGAATCTTGCTGATTTTTGTCCCCAGCTCCGGGACTATGAGGGAACTACTTTGCCCACCTAGACAAAAGATCATAAACTATGCCAAATTTCATACAAATTTATTCAGCACTTTTTGGATAAAAAGTACAAAAACAATATTTTCAAAAGAAATCAGAATCTTTCCCATTTGCAATATTAGTATAATAATATTAATACCTTTTCCAGCTGTTCCTTTAGGCTTGCTAATAAAACTATAATTATGTTCCAGCATCAAGCACCTTGCTGAAGTAAATTGTTGAGATGCATCTGAAATTGGAAATAATACTTATATAGTTTGTTGCCCACTTTGTCAGAGTGAATTTTAACTATACTTTTCAAATCATTTCAATCGTCAATTTCAATCAGACGATAATGGAGAAAAAAAAAACAAAAATCAAATCATAATGAAGTAGCACTCAGAAAATGTAGAACCAGGCCAGCATTTCTTAAGAGTCTAGAGCTCAAATTAAATCACAAGTTGAAATAAGCTGTCAAACAAAACCATTATAGAAAAAAAGACATACCGACACTACTCACAAAATTTAAAATTATAAAATTTTGTTTTTATTTATGTTTTAGTTGTGTATAATAGATAGAAATATATTATATTATATAATATTTTGGTATGTGTTCAAAAGAAAATATAATCATTAATTTATATATTTATTATTATTGATAATAGCCAACAAATTGAAAAAAATATGTGAATTTTACCTGCAGCCACAGGTTGGAATGTTGTTGAAGTTGGTGCCTTTTCTAAAACAAAGTTGCTCACATATGGCTCTGTAAATAATAAACATAATAATAGATTAATGATTATTTATTATTTGTATGCCACAGAGAACCGGAAAACTTTTATTGTAATTTGTAAAATCTTATGTAAATGAAATGAAATTATGAAGACTATATTATATGAAAACATGACATTAAGATCAAGGTCAAATGTGGGATTTTCAATCAATAACATTGTATGGGCCCAAGATTTTAAAATTACAACCAAGAAATACATCAAAATTTTGTATGTGTATGTCCATAAATATCAATAATTTTAAGAAGATACATAAAAGACATGGGATTAAAAGCAGAACAAAATCAAATTGTTAATGCCCATTTCTAGGCTAAATTTTGACAGATTTTTATCAGCAATTGAGTTTGACTTTATATTCTTTCTGAATATTTTATTCGAAATAGGATATAATATCACTTACAGAAAGTCAATACTACCTATTGGAAAAAGTATACCTCAGACCTGAGAAGTAAGGGCATAAGATACTCAGCGGGCTTCTTTTTTTGCATAAAAATATGGTTACAATGTTAAATCATACAATAAAATTTATTATTTAATACCCTGAGGGTGGCCGCTCCATGCCATTTCTGTGGTATCATTAAGAATGTCACTTATGTTATAGTAAATAATTTTAAAAATTATTTACCTGAACAGTCTTGCTGTATTATTGTAGGCAGTAAATGTTGTGTGGATGAAGCTTGTCCTAAGATTACTTGACTCTGTAGTTGTCCTAAAAATAATGTGAATATGTAAAGATTATGTTTCATTATTAAATGATTATCATTGATAATGACCCAGTTTCAGCTAGAAATGCAACTATTGAATTTTGTAATCACAACTGTGTAAGAAAATCAGGTGTTTCCAGAATGATACAATATACCTTCAAAAAAAACATCAACTCAACAAAGATTCTTAGTGGTGTGACTAAATCTGACAGAATAAGGAATAGAATCGAATTCTAACTCAATATGTGTTAAATTAGGGGACTTACCAGGCAGATGAAGCATCGGAACTGCCAATGTGCTTAGCCGATATTAGATTACGATTTCTGTGTCTGTCAGAAAAGTGTATATCACAAATTCTCTTCTTCTTATAACATACAAAATCAGATGTTAAATGGTTTCCACCAACAAGACTGACCCAAGTTTTAAACTGCTCAGGAAATTTGACAGCATCTGGGAAACGATGCATTGGAATCTCTGAAAATAATAAATAACATTATTAAATAAATTTAGTGGCTATTAAAGCCATCAGATAAATTGTGATAACCTAGTGTTATGACCATTGGGCTAGTATTAGATTTTGGACTAATATATTGACTTTTCTCTTGATAAAAATGGTGTCAGAAGCCAGCACAGCTGTCAATTATTATTAAACCATATAAGTCAGGGGGAGTCTGAAGTCTGACATAAGGTGATTTGAGGGATTGGAGTTTAATCTTTGGGGCAAGATACAGAAAACCGGTATGTTTATAATAGTTTTAACCATGATTGCAAATTCAATCTACGGACCGGTAGTAGAACCTGAGAGTAGAACAAACATTATATGATACTTTATTTATCACAAGATTAGTCAATAAACTATACTGTTAAGATTTAAGAGAATAATTTACTTACCACGGAGCGCACAACCGAAAGCACAACGTCTCGGCATTACACCAAAGTTCATAAATTCCACAAACAAAAGTGTCTCTATCACAAAAAGTAGAAATTCACAGAATAAGGAGATTTTTTGAGTGAATTCGCAACAGCAAGGCGAAGGAACACAAGGCTCGACTCGACGCACTTACACTTCGATTTCAATATCAAAAATATACAAAATGAAACACAAGAGCTACATACATGCGCAAAGTGCAAACGCTAGAAGTAGCCGCCATTTTATGACCAGTGGGCAGGTTTCAAAGCGAGTGACAGTTGACAAAACTTTAATTTTGGGGCCAACTAACAGATGGCCCGAAAATGAAAGCCTTGTCTGCTGTCACTCGCTTTAAAACTTTTCACCTTTTCTTTAGTTGTGTCACTGCCTACTGGTCATAAAATGGCGGCTACTTCTAGCGTTTGTGCATGTATGTATCTCTCGTGTTCCATTTTGCATATTTACACTACTAAATCTATCCTTTATTTTCTATGTTGTGACAAAATTAAATAACTAACTCTACGCGCAATTTCAACATGGTAAAAAATTGCAATACCTACATTTAAAAGTAGAGTTAGTAATTCAATTGCGTCACAACATTAAAAATGAATTTTATAATTTCGAGCTTATATATAGTTATTTTCGGGGCCAATCATCAGATGGCGCTACTTTCCAATAAGCAGGTTATAATGCGTAGAGGGCTCTATTTTCCCTATATATACTCTTTGCTTTGTCATCTGTCTGTTTCAAGTATAAGCCAACGAGAATTTAAACATGACGTTAAGTATAAACTGTTATTATTTTTATGTTAAGACATATTTTTATGATTTAGTTTTTTATTTCATAACCATGGATGCTAGTCCCGAAGAATTAAATAAGTATAGAATTAAATGAATTGTTTTAATTTTTAAATTATGATTTTTTTTGGTTTCCTCGTTAGGATAGACAGATAGTTCAAGCCCATACAGATGTCTTCGGTGCAATTTTGGAGTTTGGACCCGACAATAATTATCATCTTTTATAACTTTTTTGAATAAGCTGTTATCGTTTGGACCATTATGATGTTTTATTTTTATTAAAACGTTATTACAATATCAAATACGTCATTAGATGCACAGTTACTACACATGAACAAATCGATAGTGTGTGAGTATGTGTAGTATGTACGGATATAAGGTAAGTTTAGGTAGGTACATTTGTATTGTTGAGCTTTTTCAATACATTGAGTTTTGGGTTTTTATATTAGGTATAATGTGCACTTGAATTCAAATATAGAGTGCTAAATGCTTTAAAACTATGCTTTTGAATTTGGTAACAAAATATAGATCACCCAGCATAGCATATAGACTTACTAACTTGATTTAACCGAGTACCTAATAGGATCAGTTGCTCAACCGGTCTGTATTTTGTATGAGAGTAGCGTCGAGTGTTAGTAAATAAATCCTTCTCAACATGAAAGTTGTTATTGTTAATTTAAATTAAAAATTAGTTAATAGTAGTAATCTGCTTAATAATTTCTTCTTTTTGTGACGTAGATCTCTTTTTGCAGCAAACAACGGAACATTTCCGCATTTTTGTGGGACGTTGAGTCAATCGCGCAACTACATTTCGTCTAGGGAGCCGTGTTGCTTCCAACTAGTTTTATTAAATGTTTAGAGACTGAGCGTTTGTGGGATAAATAAAACAACTGCTTGAGTAATATGAGGAATATATATTTCACTTCAGGTATACGATATTTATACAAAATCCTTAAAACTAATTAAGTAACCAATTTCTATTGTTTTTATAAAATTTTAGAAATTGCAAACCAATAACAAGGCATACATTTCGACCAATAGTTAAATGTTTCATTTAATAAGAATTGAGAATAATACAGTGTGCTCTATCTCGGTCTAACACTATTGCTGTCGCAGTAAAACATGTCATGCCAGCCAGCTGTCGCATTACACAATCGCGTGTATCGAGCACCGACGCGAGTCAGTGGCGTGCCTCATTCATTAAAATTGGATGATAGAAGTGACGCTCTTTTAATTTAGATTTTGGTAGCGTACGCGCAGCCATTCTCTGAGGTTGTCTAACGCGGAGGACCAGTCATATACTGGTCCTCCGCGTTATACAATACTTAAGCAAATAAGTGATGTTATGTGCTGTAGATATTATAAAATAAATAAATAACATAAAAAATACTACGAATGCATTACGTTAAAGGTTGTATATTAGACGTATCAATTAATTGATGTTATCTGTTGCAGGTACAGCTACAAATAGAATGGCCCACATGGCCACGTGGACTTGTTTTTTGTCACAGGGGAACTCCTACATATAACTACTCCCCCCCGGTAAGCCGGTGGCCCGGGTTGCTCTATGACAGCAGTGCATTCAATGAAAATTGTAATAAAATTATTTTAATAATCAACAAGAAAACACTTCATATATAAGTATTTCTTGCACAATAAAGTATTTCATAATACATAAAGTATGTACTATAATGTTAACCACAAAACCTTCACATTGATGTCTAATTCTTAAATTATCGACTAGGTACTACTTATTTTACATTAAACTTACCTTATATCCGTGTATACTACACATGCTCACACACTATCGATTTGTTCATGTGTAGTAACTGTGCATCTAATGACGTATTTGATATTGTAATAACGTTTTAACTTTACTAGGTTGACTAACCTACTTAATAACGTACCAAGTCATTTTTATTTAATTTCATGCATTTATTTATATGTCAAATATACATTGGTAGAACATACATTTTAAAATAGTATAGAGTATTATTTCCGGTTCACGAGAAAAGATAATATTATATATGATACATCATTGTCACAATTCACACATTACGGAGAGGAATAAATAAACAACTAAATATGTACTTACATATTACACAGAACGGACCCATTCAAGTATCCAAACAATTTTTGCTTCCAAATTTTAATCCAGACATATACACAATACTTTTAAAAGACACTAACTTAAATAATATAAAAGCTGAAGGTACCGATGTGGACATCTAAGAATTAGCTATGTGTCTGTTGGGTAATGTTTACCACGAAATCTAGTTCTCTAAAAAGATTTCTAATTCTTAAATTACTGCAATTGATTAATTTTTATTAACTAAAAGCAACATATAATAATCCTTTTAAATAGTACTAGAACTATTTAACATTTTGTAGAACTATAGAACGAAGTGCATCGAGCTTGTCATCATATCGTTGATGCGCGGCTGTGATTCAGCTGTAATAGTTCAAAAACGTTCGACGAGAATACTAATCTACAGACAAACGTATCCATGATGCGAATAAAACTTAACGTCAAGGATTGTGAAATTAGGAGAATAGCATTGGAAATCGACAACACCGATTTCAGATACACGAGTATCGATTTTTCGGATCGAATGAAAATCGAACTTCGATTTTCGGCCCTCACAAAGTTCTGACCCTTATTTTGTTTATAAGACGGTTTGTTTTGTATGTTTTTATAGCTTGTTTCAATCGATTTCAGATACATTGACTTAAATCATCCTAATTTAAGATTAAGTCTTAAACTATGGTCTAAATATTTACGGCAAAACGTTTAAGACTTACTTAAACTACATTGAAAAAATTCAAATTAGATTATTAAAACTAATAGTTTGAAGGAAAGATAAGGATAAATACAGAAAAAAATATGAAAACATATTTAAAGACTTAAAAAATCTGCCAGTAACTATTAAATATCAATGGATAATTATAATTCCAATAGATTTAAAAACCCCATTAAACTAAGGGACAAATTGAGAATCAATATAACGATTAGATGTAAAATACCAAAAATATGTAATTACTACGTGGAAAGATTGAGGGAATATGTTTTGACTCAACTTTATAACAGTATGTTATAATGGTTAAGAGAGGATAAAGACTGTAAAGGAGGAATTAAGAAAAAATTAAAAGAGCTTTTTCTTAACGTCTCCATGTAAGACTTAATATTTAAAGTAGTATAGTTTAGTTAAAGTAAGTTAGTTAAGGTAAGAATTTTACCATGTTTTTAGGAATATTAGGAATTAATAACTAAGTATTATATTATGTGTGTATTAGTAATTGTGTAGTATAACGAACAAATTAGGCAATTACAACTTATTATAGATGCACATTAATATAAGAGCGTAATCTCGCCAACAAACTTTTGTAACAGTTTGGCGAGATGTAAAAATTAAGTACCAACTGTGCCTACCTTTATGTTAATATAAATTGAAAAAACAATGTAGGTGTCTATTAAAACAATATCTTTCATTTCTTTTAATAGACATGCATATATTTTATATGCTCTCCGCATTCCATTTCCCGTATCTATACAATTATATGAATACTTTTATGAATGTTATGAAAATTATATGAATATTTTTTTTCTGTAACTTGTTTTCCCCTTCTTACGGATATATGCGTATACTGTGCAGTGCCAAAAAAATATTAACTTTGGCAGTTGACACTTAAGCGTTCGCCCATTTGTGGAGTGTGAACTGTAGTCTGTGGTTTGCTTTTATGTCTATGAATGATGGCTGTATGGGCTTTTGATCCCTTTGCCTGTCCAGATGGACGAACAGAACCAAAAAAAAAAATGTCTATGAATGAGGCTGATACGAAAGCGCGGGAACTCTTGGTTGCTTAGGGCGGTCTTTTTAACTGTAAAATTAAATATTTCTATTATATTGTATATAATCCTCATATTTTTGAAAAGTATATAAGTATTTGTATATGTTTATCATTTAATTTGTTTAGTATAAGTAAAAGTCTATATATTTAGTGATTTAGGTTTGTGGTAAGAGATGTCGAAAAGGCGGAAAAAAACCAAGCCGGGACGAGATAAAGGTGAGTCTATTTTAGATTCCACCTCTGAAAGTAGAGAATACTCAGATTCGCGTACAGTTTTGGAAGACCACGAGGACTTTTATTTGCCATATAGGGTGGCCGACTATTGTCGCCGATATCCGGAAGACGCAGGTGCCGGTCATGAATTTATAGTCTTCATAGAGAGTGTCACTGAACAGCCACTTGGTAGTCGTGACATGCTAACTCTTAGTAGCTATTTATCACGCTTCATTAAAGGCATTAAATAACTTAAGAAACTCAACAAATATAAGATAGGAGTAGTGTTTGAACGACCCAATTTGGCTAATACATTCCTAGACAACACGACATTTTTAAGGGAACAAAATATTAAGGCGTCCATCCCAGCTGGTGCCACTGAATTTTCTGGAGTGATTTCCTCCGTACCCATTGATATGTCCAACAAAAAGATTTTCAAATCTTTGTCAAGTACAAAAAAAAATATTTCTGTTCGGCGTATAATGAAAAAAAAAACAAATCCGATAGTGGTTTTATATTACAACCTACACAGGCAGTCATTATTACTTTTGCATCATCTACTTCACTCCCAGATTACGTTCACTTAAAGATGTGGCGTCTACCAGTGCGACCTTATGTGCCGCCAATTAAGCAGTGTTTCCGATGCCTTAGGTTTGACCACTTGGCTAAATTCTGTAAGAATGCTCAGCGTTGCTCAATCTGCACTGAAAATCATTCATATAAAGAATGTACTATACCTATTGACAAAGCAGTATGTGTGCACTCTAAAGGTAATCATCTTGCAGTATCGGGTCAATGCCCTATAAAACAAAAAAGATATTGGATAGTAAAAATAAAAGTAAAACACCAATATCAGATTTATTTAAACATCCAACAAACTTTCCATCACTCAATAAGACAGAGAACACACAAGACATCATTAATTTAATTTTATCCAATCCAGCAGCAATGAACCTAATCACAGAATCAATAATAAAAGTCATTACATTAAATAAAACACAGAATCAAAGCTTAGCTTACACGCAATTAGTTCAGCTATTAAAGATACCATACAAATTAAAAATAAAACGTCACATTCAACTCAAAGTCTGTTGAGTAACAGACTTGAGCTTCAAAACCTACTTTATGAGCAGGATATAGACATAGCACTTATATCAGAAACTTGGCTTAAGCCAAATATACAGTTTTCTATCAGAGGTTATACAATACTAAGAAATGATTGTGGTAATGATCACAATGGTGTAGCAATTTTTGTTAGAAATGGCATTTATTTTCAAAAGTTAGAAACATTTTCTGAGATTTTCTATAGAAAATGTAGCAATCAAAATTAAATACATACAAAAAGACATCTCAATTGTAAGCTTTTATAGTCCTGGCAACAGTGTACCTAACTTTGACAAATCTAAATTTAATAGACTGTTGCATAGTATTCCAAAACCACTAATAATTGCTGGTGATTTTAATGCTCACCATACCATTTGGGGTTGTAATAGAACCAATTCTAGAGGTAGAGACATCATGGATGTAATGGACGATAATGACTTAATGCTCTTAAATAATGATCAACCAACTACAGTGGGTACTAATTCTTGGATCTAACAATAGTATCATCTTCATTATTCCTGTGCTGTGAATGGCAAGTTCATCAGGACTCTTTGGGCAGCTATCACTTGCCTACAATCACAAAATTTTCCATGGTAGTGTCGGAAACTGAATCTTCTTCAATTCCATCCAACATTCCTCTTTTTTTTTTATGGAATAGGAGGACAAACGAGCGTACGGGTCACCTGGTGTTAAGTGATCACCGCCGCCCACACTCTCCTGCAACACCAGTGGAATCACAAGAGCGTTGCCGGCCTTTAAGGAAGGTGTACGCGCTTTTCTTGAAGGTACCCATGTCGTATCGTCCCGGAAACACCGCACACGGAAGCTCATTCCACAGCTTCGTGGTACGAGGAAGAAAGCTCCTTGAAAACCGCACTGTGGAGGACCGCCACACATCCAGATGGTGGGGATGAAATCCTAACTTGTGGCGTGTCGTGCGAAGGTGGAATTCGGCGGCAGGAGTCAGGTTGAACAGCTCTTCGGAACACTCCCCGTGATAGATGTGGTAGAAAACACACAATGAAGCGACGTCTCTACGCAACGCCAAATGATCCAGCCGTTCACAGAGTACTGGGTTCCCGACAATTCGAGCTGCTCTGCATTGCACGCGGTCAAATGGATCGAGCTGATACTGGGGTGCGCCAGACCAGAGATGACAGCAATACTCCATGTGAGGCCGGACCTGCGCTTTGTAGAGCGCTAGAATGTGGGCCGGCTTGAAGTATTGCCGTGCTCTATTTATGACGCCCAGTTTCTTTGAAGCCAGTTTGGCTTTGCCTTCCAGATGGCCACGGAATTGGCAATTGCTCGAGATTTCGAGACCCAGTATTCCGATACTAGGCGAGGCTTTAAGGGAAGTGTTCTCGAAGAGCGGTGATACGGCAAATGGGGTTTTTTTAGTGGTAAATGCGCAAACTTGAGTCTTCTGGGGGTTAAATTGGACAAGGTTCAACTTACCCCATTCCGCGACCTTCTCGAGAGAGGACTCGATAGAAGACACAAGTTTCTCCCGGCACTGGTCGACGTTTTCCCGAGAGAGACCTGCATGGCCCGTGTATACGGCATCACCAGTGCTGTCGTCTGCATAGCAATGCATGTTGGCGGTGTCCAACATATCATTGATATGCAGAAGAAACAGCGTGGGAGATAGCACACAGCCTTGGGGAACTCCAGCGTTCACGGGCTTGGGATTCGAGCAATAACCGTCGATAACGACCTGTATGCTGCGCCCAGTGAGGAACCTGGAGGTCCACTTGCATAAGCTCTCGGGAAGCCCATATGATGGAAGTTTTGCGAGGAGCGCCTTGTGCCATACACGATCAAAGGCCTTTGCTATATCCAGACCAACTGCCAGGCCTTCCCCCTTGCTTTCAATAGCCGCCGCCCATCTATGTGTTAGGTATACCAGAAGATCGCCAGGCGACCGACCATTGCGAAAGCCGTACTGCCGGTCGTTGATCAACTGGTGACCCTCAAGGTATACCAAGAGCTGGCCGTTAATTATGCTCTCCATGATTTTGGAGAGTAGGGAGGTAATCGCAATAGGCCTGTAGTTTGCCGGATCCGAACTGTCTCCTTTTTTTGGGATCGGATGGACAAGGGCTGACTTCCATGAATCAGGGACTACGCCTTTTGAATAAGAGTGCCGGAATAAACGCGTTAGCACCGGCGTCAACTCAGGGGCACACGTTCTAAGCACGATTGGAGAAATGCCATCCGGCCCGCTCGACTTCCTGACGTCCAACGAAAACAGAGCTCGCCTAACAGTTTTCTGTCGGAACTGCACTTCAGGCATGGAGCTCTGACACCGCGGGATGGTCGGCGGTGTTTTTCCGTTGTCGTCAAGAGTCGAGTTGTACTCTAGTCCTCCACACAGTAATCTGAAAATAGTAAATTGGGACCAATATGAGAACTTAGTAAATGACTTGTTAAAACAATTTGATATAAATAATTGTAATCTACAGAAGTCTTACAATAACTGCTGTTTCATAATTCTTAGAGCGGTAGAAAATTGAGTACCTAAAACCAAGTACCACTGTAACAATATTACTAATCTACCTAAAAGAAAGCGACAACTTCCCTGGTGGAATGGGCAATGTACTAAAGTGGTCGAAGATTTTTTTTTTATGGAATAGGAGGACAAACGAGCGTACGGGTCACCTGGTGTTAAGTGATCACCGCCGCCCACACTCTCCTGCAACACCAGAGGAATCACAAGAGCGTTGCCGGCCTTAAGATTGCAAACAGGCTTATCTGTTATTCAAATCAAATTGCAATATCCAAAACTACATTCATTTTAAGCAAGCTCAAGCAAAGAAAAAATGTATATTAAGATTTGAACGTCGTAAATCCTGGACAGATTTTTGCTCCACCATAAATATATAACACCAATGAAACAGATTTGGACAAAAATGAGGAAATTTAAGAACTTATATTCTAATAATAATTGTTTCTCTAGCAATAATTGGATATCCAACTTTTTACACAAATATACTCCAGATACAGTACCAAAATTTGACAATTATTCACAATAATCATCCTTTAAATAGCACCAACTCTTTTATGATTGCCCCTTTTACTATTGAAGAATTAAAAGCTGGTCTTTCATCAAGAAAGGACTCCGCATGCGGTTTGGATTGGCTCTCCTATAAAATGTTTAAACTCCTAAACTCTTCTAACTTAAATAAGTTTCTAAAAATATTAAATCTCCTATGGAAGAACTCTACTATTCCAGAAGAATGGAAAACAGACTGTCTAATTCCAATTTTGGGAAATGGGAAAGATTCTAGTTCAGCTGATTCATATCGTCCTATCACACTAAGCTCGTGTGTTGGTAAAATTTTTGAACAATTAATAAAACAGAGAGTAATATTTTATATTGAAAGTATCAACCTCTTACCTAATAATCAATTTGGATTTCGATGTGGTCGTTCTGCTTGTGAGAGTATACGGCATTTATGTCTTGACATCCATAGTGCCCAGATTGACAATAAGATATTGGCTGGTGTTTTTTTGGATGTTGTAGGAGCATTTAATAATGTTGATTTAGAACAATTATCATCCATTCTTCTATCCTTAAATGTCCCTGAAAAAATAGTTAGTTGGATATTCAATTTCTTGCATGGTCGTAAACTTTATGTTAGAGTCAATAACCAATTAATAGGTCCTCGATATTCATATAGAGGCGTATCGCAGGGCGGATTTTGAGTCCATTGCTCTTTATAATCTACATAAATCAAATAAATATTGTTTTGGGTAATAGAGTTTCTAACCTCCAATTCGCTGATGATCTAGTAGTGTATAGTTCAGGACTTAATTTATCAAATGTTGTGTAAGATCTTAATGTAGCACTCAAAAAATTGGAGCTTTATTTTCAATATCTTAGTCTTGAGGTCAGTATTGACAAAAGCAAAGTAGTAATATTTTCAAAGCATAAGAGATGTATATGAATAAGAGATGCAAAAATATATTATGGTACTCAGGAAATTTCAATAGATAATTCAATAAAGTTTTTAGGGGTTACGTTTTTATGTAATTTTAGATGGTACAAATATGTTGAAATATTAGAAAATCGAGCATTAAAGGCCTGCAATATTCTGAAATTATTAGCTGGTACATATTGGGGTGCAGACCCACGCATCTTGCTAACACTATATAAGTCATTAGTCCGTAGCCATTTTGAGTATGCCTTCTCTTATGGTGGAGTAATTACATTAGTGAATAAATTAGAAAAAATACAAAATAAATGCTTAAGGATCATAACAGGCGCTTTTAGATCTACTCCTATTATATCATTACAAGTAGAATGTAATATTCCCCCATTAGCTCTTAGATTCAAATATCTACAAACAAAATTCTTTCTCAAATTAACTTCTATTAATAATTACCCACTCCTATTAAAGATACAGGACTATATTAACCGAACTGACAATAATTCCTACTATCAAGTAGAAGGCATCTCTGATTTGTTACATTTTTCTTGTGATCATAATCTATTTTCTAGTATTCTTTGGCCATGTTATTTAAATTCTTATAATTCAAAATATACACCTATTAAAATATTTATTAATCAATCATTAAAATATAAGGAAGATGTGCAGTCAGAGTGGCAAAATTATGGCCAACTTTATACTGATGGATCTAAAAGTAATACCGCTGTCTCTATGGCAGTTTATGACATACAACTGCGGAGTGTGTTTGGTCATAGGTTAAATACCTTGGCTAGTATATACACAGCAGAATGTGCTGCCATATATGCTGCTCTAGAATATATTGGAGAACAGTCATGTAATAATTGGATTGTTATAACAGATATCATGAGTGTTTTAAAAGCTTTAAAATAAATAAAATAAAATAGCCTTTATTATTACTAGTGACTTAATTTTTTTTTCTTATAAATAAAACTTAAATTATCTTAACTAGTAATTTGTCTCTCGACAGAGGCCTCCTCTAAAGACTTCCACCTTATTCGGTCTCTGGCTACTCTCATCCAGTCCGGTCCTGCTATTCTTTTAAAATCGTCCTCCCACCTTCTAATCTGTCTACCTTTCCTTCGTTTCCCGTCTCTTGGATACCATTCTGTAACGGTTTTTATCCATTTCTCTTTCTCTTCCCTCAGAATGTGTCCAGTCCATTTCCACTTGCGCTTTTGACAGAGCTTATGTGCGTTTTTGAATTTTGTCTGACGCTTTATGTTTTCTAACGTAACTTTGTCTCGTCTCCGAACTCCAATTACGCTTCTTTCTATGGAGTTTTGGCACACTTTTACTTTTTCCGAGAGATGGTCTGTTAGAGCCCAAGTTTGACATCCATATGTTAGACATGGGAGTATACACGTGTTATAGACTTTTCTTTTTATTCCTATAGGTATTTCGGGGTTTTTCATGATTTCACTCAAAGACCAGTATCTTTTCCATGTATTACAAATGCGTCTGTCTATTTCTTGCTTCATGTTATTTCTAGGGGTTATTAACTGTCCTAAATAGATATATTCTGTGACATATTCTACTGTTTCATTGTAAACTACTATCGAACCAGTTGGGCCGGATGAGTTGGTCAAGATTTTCGTTTTGGACGCATTTATTTGCAAGCCGGCTTTAGCACTTTCATTTGCAAGTTGTTGCAACATTTGCTCTAGGTAGTTTTCACTCTCCGAAAATAGAATGATGTCATCTGCGAATCGTAAATGGTTCAATTTTTCGCCGTTTATATTTAGGCCAAAACATTCCCACTCTAGGTTCCTGAAAATCATCTCTAGGACTGCTGTGAAGAGCTTAGGAGAAATAGGATCGCCTTGACGGACACCCCTCTCGATGCGGAACTCTTCTCCGGCTGTCTCCAGTTTGACCTGTGCAGTACTGTTCAGGTATACATTTTGGAGAAGACGAATGTACTTGTTGTTTACTCCTTGTTTTCGCAGTGCATCCCAAATGTAATCATGTTCCAGAGAATTAAATGCTTTATTAAAGTCGATAAATCCTATGAAATATATTTTGTTGTAATCATTGTATTTTGTAAAACCTGTCTTAATACGTGTATATGATCTGCAGTTGAAAAATTACTCCGGAAGCCTGCTTGTTCTTTAGGTTGATTTTCTTCTAAAATGGGTGAGATACGATTTAATAATAGTTTCGAGAGAAATTTTGTAAATATTGGACATAAGGCTTATAGGACGGTAGTTCCCAATATCTTCTTTGTCTCCTTTTTTGTGCAACAAAATTATTGTAGATTTCGTCCAATCGGCCGGTATCATTTCAGTTTCCATTATATTGTTAAAAATATCTGTCAGGTGTGGTGTGATAACTGGTGATATGGTTTTAAGGAGCTCATTAGTTATTTGATCTGGCCCTGGAACTTTTTCTAATTTCTGGCTTTTAATAGCATTTGTTACTTCTTTCTGAAGAATGCTAGGCACTGGTTCTGTGATTGTAAAGTCTTCGAAGCAACGATCACGTTTTGCATTTTGGTTGCTGCTATAAAGTTTCCGGTAGTAATCCGTAGCGATTCTCAGGATATCTGGTCTCTTGCTAGTAAGATTTCCGTTCATTTTTTTTAAACTTGACATACAATCCTTTTTATTGTTCAGTTCTTTGAAAGCCTTCTTTACTACACCATTCTTTTCAATATATTTTGTTAAGGTTGTTTCTCTTCTCACCTTTCTATCTTTTCGTATCCTCTCATTAATCTTTTTGCTCAACTCAGTTATTTTTTTCTTATTGTCTTTCTTGTTTACTAATAAGGTTTTCCTTTCATCCAACAATTCTTTTGTTTTATCCGAAATTACTGTCTTCTTTTCTTTATTTGTTTTAAAAGTTTCAGTTTTAATTAATTTTACCAAATGATCATATTTATCTTCTGTATAAATGCCTTGAGCTAATAGATTATTTAAATTTTTAAGAAGGTTATTGGCGTTACCCGTGCAATTTAAGCTTCTTGCTTCTTTCTGGTATCTTCTTTTCTTTCTTATATATGTGCAAGATATAGCACCTCTAACCATTCTGTGGTCTATATTAAAGTTTAATTTATTAATAACTGAGATATTTTTAAAAACTTTGACGTTATTTGTAATTATAAAATCAATCTCATTTCTGTAGCTTCCATCAGGAGAATGCCATGTCCACTTTTTATTCTCCTTCTTTTTATAAAAACTATTTAAGATGCTTAATTTGTTTTGCATGCAGAATGTAACGAGTCTTTCTCCATTTTTAGAGCGTTTACCCATCCTGTGTTCTCCTACTGTATATTGCTCTCCTAAATGTCTCTGTCCAATTTGTCCATTAAAGTCCCATTAAAACAATATTCTTATGTGAAGTTTCTAAGACATCTTGTAAATCTTTATAAAATATATCTATCTTTGCGACATCATCTTTTCTGCATGACTCGGTTGGTGAATAGGCCTGTATTATGGACCACATGCTATATTTCTCATTTTACAGTGGTAATTTTATATTTAAGATAGCAATTCGCTCCGTAACACCTTTTATTTCTTCTATGCCTCTTGCAAGTTTCTTTTTAACTAAGAATCCTACTCTATACATTCCTGCAGTTTCTCCTTTTTTATGTAGAATATAGTCACCATAATCTTGTATACTTTCACCAAATCTTCTAACTTCGCTTAAACCTATGATGTCCTATTTTAAATATTTTGTTGCTTCTTCTAATTCTATAAGTTTTTCTGGCGTTCTTAGGGATCTTACATTTAATGTTGCAATAAACAGGTTGTTTCTTGTTTTATTTTTTGTCGTTGTGAACTTATTTGTCTTTAGAGGGTCTTGGTCTTTTTCCCCCAAGAGGACCAGTCGGCTTGGGGGAGTTAAAGCTTTACAATATCCTAAATGTAATGTTACAACTAATTTCATCATTTACAATATTAGAGACAAATATCAATGCTTATCCCTAACAAAAGATATTGTTTTATTCTGGACTCCTTCACACATAGGCGTGGAAGGAAATGAACAAGCTGATTATCTTGCTAAATCTATTGTGAATAGTAATCAGATACATACTGCTTTGAACATTGGGAATGTTACCATACACAGATGCACTGTCTCATTTTAAAGGTACATTCTTGCAAGACTTTCAGAATTATTGGCAACAAGTTGTTCAAACAAAGGACAAATGGTTAGCCGACATTAAAAACGAAATCTCTCCTCCCTGGTTTGTTAAAAAGAAAAAATACTTACACAGAAAATTTTACACCACAATTTGTCGGTTACGTCTGGAAAATTCTCGTAGTGGTGCTCATTTATTTAGGATCGGTGTTTTAGATTCTCCAACTTGTCAATTCTGTAATTTTTCCATCCAAACTCTTTATCACATTTTCTTTGACTGACCCCATTATAATCTTCAAAGATTTACATTGATAGACTGCCTCTTGGATATTTATAAGAATGCTGAAGACATCCCGCGCTCACTTCAGCAGTTATTGAAAACTTATGACTGCTTCGTGCCGCTTTACAAATTTATAGTTTCAACAACGAAATTTGAAAATACGGCTTGACTTTTGACACAATCCCTTACACAGACTTAAAACATATTCGTCCATTAATTATTATTGGACTTTAATGTAAATTTTAATGTAAATATTATATTTGTAGTTATACCTTAAATTAGTTTCATATTATCTTATAATTATATTCAACTAATATTCATCATTATTATTTATAATTCATGTATAATATATTTCTTATAACGTATATGAGATTTATATTTTAGTAGTATATCATAAAAGTTTATTATTAAAAATAAGGGGCTAAGCTTGATCTTAATTGGAACAAGAAGAAAAAGCCTTTCATGCGAACCTATATGTATATGAAGAAAATGAAACATGAAGAACACGAAATACTACTTTTATGGGAAATTGTACTATTTATGTTTGAAGATGAAGATTATATAAATACTTAGCTTGACTTTGAACAAGCTGTGTAACGTGAAGAATAGAAAAATAAAAATGAAGACTTGGCTGTATGGGCTTTTGACCCCTTTGCCTGTCCAGATGGACGAACAGAACCAAAAAAAAAATGTCTATGAATGAAGTATGATGTTGCTTGGCAGTTGCTTGCTTTTGCTAGATAGACAGTGATTCTTATTCCTCTTTAAAAAATGGCGACTCGGGGCGGTTCATCTAGACGGGCCCCTGAAAGTGAGGCTGCTATAACTTATGTTCAGTGTGATGGATTGGTATGTTATTGAAAGATTAAGTTGTAGGCAATAATTAAGTATTTACTTAACTGACACGTCAACGCAATATAAAATAATTAAAATTTTACTGTCTGTTAGTGTTAAGAATACTAAAATGAGTATTCGATACTATTTACCATAATTTAGTCATATTTATAAAAAAAAAACATACAAGTTAAGATCTAAACTATTGTTTGTATGTAAGTAATTTTCATGTCCGATGTAAGCAATTGTTTGAGGTTATGTCGAGTTTATTTACCTTTTATTTCATTGGCTGCGTGATTCACCTTGTTTTCTTCTATCAGCAAACATTAATTTAAACTTCTTCGCATACATTTTATCAAGTGTTTAATCAAATATTTATGGTAATTTATTTAAACTAGGCAACACAGGCTTATTACTTTATCCATCATAAATAGTATTGTCTTGTTCCTTTTTATAGGCTGTAATGAAAATAGTGAAACACTGTCATGAGGAATCATGCAGCAATATGGAAGTGGCCCAAGGGGCTTTGCTTGGTCTGGTTGTTGAAAACCGTTTGGAGATTACGAACTGTTTCCCATTTCCCAAACATGATGATACCATGGATGAAGAGGAATACCAGCTGGATATGATGAGAAGACTCAGAAGAGTGAATGTTGATCACTTCCATGTTGGATGGTGAGTCTTATTATATTGAGCATAAATTGTTTTGGATTTGGCTTCATGTGTTGCAAATGAATATTTGTGTACAAATTTAAATATTACTTTATAAAGTAGTATATTAAAGTATTATAATATAATGTGCATGCTCATTGTATAATTTATCTTTCACTAAATTAATTTTGCAATATATCACTACTGACAGAAGCGAGAATAGAGTTAATTTGAATGTATGTTGAATGAATGTATATTGTTATGGGGCAGTGCGGCCGATATTAATACTATCTTTGTGCTGCAGATGAGGGCTATATGCGCGATTTATAACCTAGGTCCTAAAGAATCATTAAGAGAAAAATTTAAAGAAATAAACATTTTGATTGTTGCTTCTCAATACATTTTCGATAATGTTTTGTATGTTCATAAGCACATTGAGGAATTTTCTAGAAACTGTGACATTCATAATGTTAACACGAGGAACAAACATAAACTTGTTATGCCCACTACTTGGTTGGCTCGAGTTAGTGTAAGTCTTTTGTTGGGCGATGTATATGCTTCTACAATATGATCCCAGAAAATGTACAAAACAAATGTGTTACGAAATTTAAAAGAATTGTTAAAAAATGTTTGTGTGGGAAAGGTTATTATAGCATAAACGATTTTCTTAATGACACCACGGACTGGGAATAAAGCGAACACCCTCAGGCTCTTTAATTATAAATGTTTATTGTACGATATTACATTGTAATCCATATTTTATATATAAAAAAAAAAAGACCGCTGAGTTTCTTGTGCCCATTCTTCTCAGGTCTGAGTCTCTTTTGAATGGGTGGTGGTAGATTTTGATGTTCAATAAGTGATTTTAAATCCTATTGTGAATAAAAATATTTGAATTTGAATGAATATGTGTATATAAACAAACTTCAGATGAACATTCTGTTAACACATAAAATTCAGCCATACTTTGGTTTTTTTTCTGCACTTCTTCTAATTAATTAATAAATATAAATAATTATCTAAAAATAAGAATTTAATATTTAAATAATTTTTTTATTTAGAGCTGCTTAAATTAAATTTTTATTGTTACTAAATAATATTTTTGTCCTTCATACAAATTAGTAAGAGAGTCACACACTGCAAGTAGTTACTGGTGTTTGTTATAAGAATATTAAAGAATACTAAACTATATCATTTAAATCATTGTATATTTATTACCATTTAAATATTTCAAACTACCAATATTATTAAAAAAAAACTTGGTAGTTTATTATTATTACAATTATTAAAAAACTTTAAAAATTGTTTATGTTCTTAATAAATATACTATATACATTATATAAATAATATTTCAGGTATCAAAGTGCAGATGTAGGTAACTTCTTGAGTCAATCACTGTTGGAGTCACAATACCATTACCAGACCTCTATTGAAGAGAGTGTTGTGGTTATTTATGATACAAAGAAGTCTGCCAGAGGATTCTTAACACTGAAAGCTTATCGTCTTACACCACAGGTAATATTATTAAATTAATATGAAAGGTAAAACAAACTTAGGTATTGTATAATGTGCAGTTCACACACATCCTTAAGTATATTGTGAGAGAGCATAAATAACTATAATTGCCATATAGTGAGCTCAATGTCTAAGAGTAGGAGAGTGTGTACATTTATAATAAAATTTGAAAGTAGGTATGTTGACATGTGTACCATTGTTTAAACAGATTTCTACTAAGGAAGCTAAGCACTTTCAATATTTTTTTTTCAATATACATGAAATTCAAAAGTATATACAGCCCATTTGAAAATTAATGCCTCAGACCTGAGAATAATTTGTGCAAGAAACTCAGTGTGATTCTTCAATCAAATTTATAATTTTAATAGTCTGATGGTGTTTGCTCCATTCCCAATCAATGGTATCATTAAGAAAGTTATTTATGTTATATAGCAGCTGTTACCACATAAACAGTCTCAAACAATTGTTTTAAATTTCATAATACAATTGCTTGAACATTATCTGGGATCATGTTGTATAAGCATTTACATCACCCGACAACAAGTTACTATCTCAATTCAGCCTAGTAGTTAGCATAATATGTTTGTTTGTTTCTAAGATTTTCCACATTCAAAAGTAGAGTAAAATACTGCATAAACTCACACATATCTAGTTGATTTGGATAACGGACGCCACAAAAGAGTAATCACTATTATATATAGATTTGTTACAAAAGTATGATACACCATAGTATTTAAGATACTATATTAACAAGTGAATTATAAAGGTAATAAATTGTCTTTTCTTCTCAGGCTATAGCTATGTATAAAGAAGAGGATTACACACCAGAAGCTTTACGTAACCTTAAGATTGGTTATGAGAATCTATTTATAGAAGTGCCAATTGTGATACGGAACTCTCCTCTTACCAACATAATGATGTCAGAGCTGTCAGAGATGATACCAGAGGAAGAGGGCTCCAAATTTTTGGATCTTGGAACTGCATCAGTTCTTGAAGGTGATTTTTCATATAACTTCTTTCTAATATGAAAGCTTCTCTGACAAAGAAGGCTTACATGGAAGGCTTCACAAGTACCCATTCGCAAAAGTATGCCTCAGACCTGAGAAGAATGGGTGTCAACTATAGTATGCTTAAAGCATATGCCTTTGTTGTTAATTATAAAATAAAAAAAAATTATAAAAATTTTCAATTGCTCGGTTCTTGTCTGGGTCTGTGCAGGCCACCTAATATTTTATTAAGTTCGAGCTGCTCTGCATTGCACGCGGTCAAATGGATCGAGCTGATACTGGGGTGCGCTAGACCAGAGATGACAGCAATATCCATGTGGCTGGACCTGCGTTTTTCAGCGCTAGAATGTGGGCTGGCTTGAAGTATTGCCGTGCTCTATTTATGACGCCTAGTTTCTTCGTAGCCAATTTGGCTTTGCTCTCCAGATGGCCGCGGAATTGGCATGATCTCGAGATATCGGGACCCAGAATTCCGATACTAGGCGAGGTTGTAAGGGAGTGTTGTCGAAGAGCGACGATACGACAAATGGTTTTTTTTTTGTGGTAAACGCGCAAACTTGAGTCTTCTGGGGGTTAAATTGGACAAGGTTCAATTTACCCCATTCCCCGACCTTCTCAAGAGAGGACTCGATAGAAGACACAAGTTTCTCCCGGCACTGGTCGACGAATTCTCGAGAGAGACCTGCATGGCCCGTGTATATGGCATCGCCCGTGCTGTCGTCTGCATAGCAATGTATGTTGGAGGTGTCAAACATATCATTGATACGCAGAAGAAACAGTGTGGGAGATAGCTCACAGCACTCCAGCGTTAACGGGCTTCAGGTTAGAGCAATAACCGTCGACAACGACTTGTATGCCGCGCCCAGTGAGTACGCTAGAGGTCCACTTGCAAAAGCTCTCGGGAAGCCCATATGATGGAAGTTTTGCGAGAAGCGCGTCGTGCCATACACTATCAAAGGCTTTCCGTATATACAGGCTAACTGCCAGGACTTCCCCCTTCCTTCGATACGCGCCGCCCATCTATGTGTTAGGTATACCAGAAGCAGGGGCGTGCATTGGTTTTCCAGCTCGGTAGGCATTGGAAGCCTAACTAGTCGTAATTGCGATAAATATTTAAAAATTTAGTTCCTGTTATAAGGATAAATATATGTTCACCTACCAACATTTTTCGTTTGATTTGATGATGATGATTTGATTGATCGTGTTTTTTAGCAAGATTTGTAAAATTATTCAAGCCACCGTAACCATTATCATTCCACACAATCTTCGTTGTAGAAAATAAACAGCAAGGAAAGCAGAACAATAAATTGGAATGGCGGCTTCCAGCTAGCCAAGTGTATTTTTCGTAATACTTGGTATTGAAATATCTCATAGTTTTATCCTTTTCTTGAGTTAAACTAATATTTGGCCTTGGTGTATTAAGAGAAACAATTTTTATTTTATCTACGAACGACATTGTGCAAAAGGATACGTACCTAATTTCTGTAAACAAATCATATTTTCGCCACATTCGTGACACTGGAATTTCTCAATTATATTTTAGTTCCTTACTAGTTACCTATTTTAAACACAAAACACACAGCAACTTCTTTTTTTCCCAATACAAACACTAAATATAATTAACAGTAAACAAATCAACACAAATAAATAATTTAATTAGCATGTGATTAGTCGTGTCGTCTGTCATTGTTGATTACTTAACAAAATATATTTTTATTTCCGGAAATGTCATATTTTCTATCTCATATGTCAACACTCTTATTGGAGCGCAATAAGGTTGAAACTCGGACACTAAGCCAACGAGACACGTCATAATAATTACTCATAAATCATAATGTAGGTATAATTTATTTCGTTGGTTTAATCCGTGACAGCTGCTGTTGTCCATTTGAACTGTCATAAGCTTGCCTACCCAGGACGTGCCTGTTATCTGAATTAACTTGGAATCTAGTGTAGGTATATTATTTAGTCTCTAAACATTGTAGGTAGGTTATGCCAATTGGCATATATGGAATGCACGCCCCTGACCAGCCTGCCAATCGACTATAGCAAAAGCCGTACTGTCGGTCGTTGATCAACTGGTGACCTTCTAGGTATACCGAGACCTGGCGGTTAAATATGCTCTCCATGATATTGGAGAGCAGGGAGGTAATAGCAATAGGCCTGTAGTTTGCCGGATCCGAACTGTCTCCTTTTTTTTTGGATCGGAAGGACAAGGTCTGACTTCCATGAGTCAGGGACTACGCCTTTTGTATATGAGTGCCGGAATAAACGCGTTAGCACCGGCGGGCGTCAACTCAGGGGCACACGTTCTAAGCACGATAGGAGAAATGCCATCCGGCTCGCTCGACTTCCTGACGTCCAACGAAAACAGAGCCTGCCGAACAGTTTTCTGGCTGAACTGTACTTCAGGCATAGAGCTAAGACACCGCGGGATGGTCGGCGGTGTTTTTCCGTTGTCGTCAAGAGTCGAGTTGGAGGCAAAAAGAGCGCACAGAAGATCGGCTTTTTCTATTGTCGTATGGGCTAGGGTGTCATTCTTCATGTGCAACGGCGGCAGGGACGGCTGGTTTCAGCCAACCTTCAGGTATCAAGAGCAGCTTTCGACAACAACCAGAACTTGCGTGTCTGGAACACGTAAGTTCAGGTAACTGGAAAGCTGCTCGCCGATTTTGACAAGGTCCTTCGATTTCGAGCTGTCCATTAGCTAAACCGATTATTGTAAAACGTTATATAAGTAACTTATCTATAATTATAAATTGAGAGAAAAATAATTAAAAAGCTCTTATTTGTATTTTGTTGTCTTGAATATGTAATAATTAAATAAATGTTTGTTTTTATTTCTTTATTATGAAGCTGTTTGCTATTCTTAAAATAAGGCAAAAAAGTCCAACTAAAGATGGCTTAAACTTTCAGGCCAGCTTCGTAGCTTAATGGATCGTGTTGATGAGTTGAATCAGGAAGCCATCAAATTCAACCGCTACCAACAGTTGGTTGTCCGTCAGCAGCAAGACAAACATAGGTGGTTGCTGAAGAGGGCTCAGGAGAATGCTGCCAGGGCTGCCAAGGATGAACCTCCACTACCTGATGATGATGTGAACAAGCTTTTCAAGCCGCACCCTGTGCCCCCGAGGCTCACGCCTATGATTGTAGCTGGCCAAATCAACACATACAGCCAACATATCAGTCACTTTTGCTCACAAAGTCTCGCAAAGTTGTATTTGACCCAAGCTCTACAAAACGCTAAGGAGTCGAAGCAGAACAACTAATTGTGATGGATATAATTTGTATTAAATGAGATACTAAACTGAATTTTTATTTATTTATCCTTAAAACCTTGGGGAATTTTTAAATTCCTATTATGGGTAAAAACTAAATATTAAGAGTTTAAAAAGTACCCACGTAATTATGTAAAGTTATTAAAAAATTATGTATGATTTATTTATTAATCATTGCCAACAAGATGGACCAACGATCTGGTCAAGATCGCTGGAATATGTGGGATGAGGGCAGCACAGGACCAATCGTTGTGGAGTTCTTTGGGGAGGCCTTTGTGCACCAGTGGACGTCTTCCGGCTGATTATGATGAATAAAAAATGGCCTGTAAGGTTAAAATCCGTAAAAACTGAAAAGTATCAAATAACTAAAAATTTAATTTAATACACCTTTACATTTAATATTAATATAATACAATTATTTATATGTGCTACATATTGATAGGTTTTGATTCGGTGCCAAGTCCTAATCAAAATAAAACTTAATATTATAAAACTGCTTACTTACTGTAATTATTAAATTTGTCCAGCCACGCGTGTCTGTCCGCTTGGGTTGTTTGTTCTACACGAAGCTATCCCGCTCAAAGTCGCGCGTGGCGAGTGTAGGTACTTACCTACACTTGGTATGTACATTTGGCTTGGCACCGAATTCAATGCTATCAATATGTAGCACATACAAATAATAGTATATTATTAATATTAGAGCTCAAGGTGTATTAAATTAAATTTTTAGTTATTTGATACTTTTCAGTATTTAATGTCGGTTTTATTAAACCAAGTTTTTTTTACTTTTTAGTACTTAATTAATTATTATTTTTTACTTATAAATTATTATATAATCAACCTGAATGATAGCTAAAAAATCCGTACACATAAAACAATTATATCATCGAGATACACAAAAATTTTCATAAAACTAGTAGTTTAGTAAAACTATTATGTTGGCCAAGCTATGTAAAATTTTTATGGTACCAAATGGCATCTGCATCGAACTAAAGAAAAATCTCGAAAATCGGATCATAATTATTCTCAGAGTAATCAGTAGTAAATAAGTAAATAAAAAAAAATACCGATCGAATTGATAACCTCCTCCTTTTTGAAGTCGGTTAATAACTCATGAAATGAAATACGTAAAGTAGTCAATTAAAATGTTCGCGAACAAAAAAATGTTTTCGCTCCGATAGCGGAAGAAAGACTGAGTCCGTGAAAAGTGAATGTGCGAACATTGTGTCAAACACCACGCACATTTTGTAAATATATATACTTGAGTGAGTCCACCGAAAGAAACATTTGTGCCATACATTGTGCTGCATGTCGCACACTGATGGAGTGGCACCTTAATGGCGACTTGCAGCTATGGTTCTACGTGATTCAGTGTTACAAACTCTATTCGAGTGTCGTGTGGATTTAAGATCAAAGGTAAGTTGGGTGTTTTTGCGCAGAATAGCTTGAAAAATTAATACCTATATGTCTGAGGGAGAGGACCTGGCAGAGGGTAGGTATGTCATAGAGATCGGATGTCGGATATCGAATCGGCTTTCTAACATTCCATTCCATTTCTTGTCATGTTTTTTTGTAATCACCGCCGTCCACATTCTCTTGCAACATAGGTCATAATGTCATATTGTCCCGAAACCTCCGCACAAGGAAGCTCCTTGAAAAGCGCACAGTGGAGGAGCGCCACACATAGATGGTGCGGATGATATTCTAATATGTGGCGTGTCGAAGGTCACGAAAGTGTAATTCGGCGGCAGGAATCAGGTGAAACAGCTCTTCGGAACGGTCGATTTAGCTTTGCTCTCCAGATCGCAACGGAATTGGCAATCGCTCGAGATTTCGAAACCCAGAATTCCGATACTAGGCGAGGCTGTAAGGGAAGAGTTGTCGAAGAGCGTTGATATGGTCAGGCGTAGAGATGATTTGGATAAGTAGGATCCCATAAAATTGATTTTTCTTTGTAAGACAATCGTCGATAAATAAAAGGGTATTTTTCGTTATCCCACTAAAAACTAAAAAAAGTCTCGTTAGAGTAAGTGTTCTATGCGGTACGTGCACTGGCCACTGACTGACTTGTAATGAGGCTGACTCTCAGAACACTCAGAACTCAGAAGGATCCGCTAAAAATCCGACAGTCGAGTGAAGCACGCGGTGCTCGCCGCGAATGATGAATCGCAAACTAACGTTACAAGTCAGTCTTTGGTTTCTGTTACAAAAACTTGATACACACTTATAGGTACCTCGATACTATCTATCCGCTGACTCTATTACTTTATCAATCTATTTACTTCAGTATACATCTATGGTTTAAAACTCTGTAATATGAAATTTTTAAGTCTGAAGTTAAAGTAGAATTAGTAACTTAGTCGTCTAACACAGGTGACGACTAAGTTACTAATAAAAATTAATGCTTAAACAATAGTAATTATAATGTTAATCAAAACCAAAGCTAACAATTTAAGTAAGTATTAACAAATGTAAGTACTTATGCACATATTTAAAGACAGTAACTAAGGACGGATGTCAGTTATTTCAATTAGCAAAAACATTATATCCACTCACATTATCATTAGCCACAAATATACTCTACTCCATAAACAACACTATTAAGATTCTTACATACGAATTACCAACATAGGAAGTACGTTTTTGTTTGCTTACAGACAGCTGTCTAGGATTATAATAACTTAATTAGACTTATTTCTCGTAATAGCTGCTGTAATTTAAGCGTGCAAGGTTTTTTATTCTGTGACCGTTGTTTATTTATAAGCCGCCAAAGGATAATGGGGATTACTAGTAGGATTATTCTTTGATCACCGCAAATTGCTCAATTTTGGTCACCCCAGCCTCCGGTTAATTGACTAATCCGTATTATAGTTTTGTCAATTAACGCGTGGGTATGAATTATCTTTTCTCGTAAATTATATTGTCATTTAAAAATAATTGTGTAAACCGGGCAATATCGAGGTTTATTTAGTTCTAGTAGAATATATTGTGTCAAACTTAGATAATTTATACGTCTAGATAGACTGTGACAGCTGTGAACGTTGAAAAAATAGCGGTGAACTGTTAACCTCTACTTTCAGCAACGCACGCACACTAACACAAAGTGTGTAAGACGTAGCTTGTCATGCACACTTGCGTGACCTAACAGCAAGATGCTCTATCTAGACGTAAAAAATATCTAAGGTATTAAATAAAAAAGAGTGTGTGTACTTATATACACGCGTTAGAAGTTATACTTCTTTGGCGTATGGAAAAATAAATCAAATTCTAACAAATAGTTAAGATCAAAGATAGTATAAACACTCAGAATTTAAGGTTGTAGATTTTTATTTATAAGTACATAAAATTTGTTAATATTCCAGAAATAAAACAAAACGAATAAAGTATATTTTTTAGATAATAACGAAATAATTTTTAATTAACGATATAAATAAATTATACATACCGACATTAACCTCAAATCTATACCTAAATGCACTCAAAACAGTTTATTCAAATCAGTTTTATCACTAATATTCAATATATATAGATATACTAATAAATTATTAGTAAATACTATCACCGTCGTATATGAAATTGATTTAATAAAACACCAAAATAATATTTATTTATTCACACTGTTTAATTGTACTGTTACGAAACACGTGTTCTAAATATAAAAATACTAGAATATACAACTTGAACATAGTTATCGATTTTCATGCCACCTAGAACTAACTTCACGATGTAGAATTCAGGTGTCGGTGTGCGCGCGCTTCGTAAAAATTAGCTCTCATCATTTTTCTCCATCGTGCCAAAAGAAGTATAACTTGATGATGGAATTAATAATAGCTATCAGATTTTTGGGGTTTCTAATATCGAGTGACTGCTACAATACCGGTCATATTGAACGTGTGGTTTTCATCGAATAGCGAGGCAATTACTTACAGTAACACGACGTAGAGACCTTCTTTTATCCAGTAATTAGTTTTATCCAGTATCAGCTCAAACATTTAGACGGGCAATGTTGAGCTGCTAGAATTGTCGGGGATCTCACACTAGTATGATATGCTTAGGGTCTTGTTGGCTTCTAGGCAGAAACTGCATTCACTGATGCGAAGTTTTACTAGGTGTCTTTTAAGTTTTCAATACCCAGAGAGAAAACTTGTAACAGTTCGTAATTGACTCCTGGCTAAGTTTAAGCAATACCTTGCCCGCCTCCAAATGTAGACCACTTAAGCTTTAAGAGAGGCAATGATTAGTGTCTTCACGGGTTTCCTAATTCTTAATTATTTCTCGACGACACATGGATTTAATCTAAATGGACGATGTAATTAATACTTTGATCACATACACGGGCGTAACGCGCGCCTATTTTTAGTCTCCACATCTTTCCATTCGGCGTGGTCGTATGTGTTGTTTCGACTATGAACACCCATAGAAATCTAGAGAAGAATGTATAACTTTTATGTCATTACTAGCGGACCCGACAGACGTTGTTCTGTTAAAAAAACTCTCGCCGATGGAATTTCGTAAAATCCGTTCTTAGCTGACCTCTACTCGACGAAAGGAATATTCCTACCAAATTTCAAGTCTCTAAGCCTTATGGTTCCAGAGATATCGTGATGAGTGAAAGATGATGATGACTGTAGATACGTGGAAATCTCTTATACTGTATATATATAGATTGACCATGGGACATGGATTTTCTAGATTCAGACCACAAACTATCAAGAACTGGCCCTGAGATTTGTTAATGGTCATGGCGAATGCAAGACGGATCGGAAATTAAAGATTTGCGGGCTAACTCGACATGAAAAATGTTCATGAAGTAGTTGCTGCAGATCATGAAGAATTGCTATTATCATTGCTGCATTGTTCCTCCATGGTGCCCATGAAATATAATTGTTAAAATTTATGGTGTGCATCTTCGAGAGATTGCAATGATCCAATTCGATGGTGAATCTGTCCTTGTATCTACAAAATCAAAAGCAAAGTCCGTATTACTGATTTGTTAACACTTATTTTTAGAATTAGCATACATAATACATAGGAATAAGTATAGTAGGTATGTTATTCTTCTACTGTATTGTGTGTAAGAATATAAATAAATTAATACCCTGAATATCGGATTAAATCGTCGTTCTTAGACAATGTCTGCCCCAAATGAGGACATTTGGAAACAAACATTGTATTTTTGAGTGTTTGCTAGAAAATGTCGTGATTCGGTGTCACAAAAATGTCAAAATATCAATCCAAACTAAATGTATGAGAAAATAAATGTTTTTATAATAATATTTTTTCGATATTTTATTACTAATTATCCTATTCCGGACTAAGTAACCCAAAAAATCAAACAACAGAAAAAATGGTCTAGCCGTTCTTGAGTTATAAATGGTGTAACTAACACGATTTTCTTTTATATATATAGATTATCATACCTATTTATATGATTTAAGTGCTATGTATACTCGAATGGGAAATGAGGATATCCGTAGGAAACGTCCGCGTTTTAGTCAGATGAAATGTTTTTTTTATGAAATAGAAAATAACAAAGGGACATGAGTGTCACCATATGTGTTTACTGCTGCCCTCTTCTTGATATGCCACAGAGCAGAGAATATAAGATATTCCCAGGGGCGTTCATGGCTTTTACATCCACCCAGGACATGTGGACAGAATATGCGTGAGTATGTAATCCGTTATCTTGTGAATTTTGTCCCTTTTATACAGTTATGAAGACTATTGCAACATTCGTGAGACATTATTAACCGTAGTGCGAGACGGTACGTTAGAGCAACCTTACTACACTCACCCTGATTAAGGATCTCCAAATACTCCGAAACTAGTTGATACCAACACCGGTGAATCGTGAATAATGCCGACAAAATAAATAAAGTTATGAAGACAGTAGCAAAAGACACTGAAACGCCTTCTTAATTACAGAGCTATGACGCAATTGTAGAGTGTAAATATTTTCGTGATGTGTGTGACGTGAACTATCTGTTGATGTTGTTCGACAAGTCTGTTGCCAACGTCCATACCACGTTGAATACACCGGTTCTCGTCCGATCACCGAAGTTAAGCAACGTCGGGCGCGGTCAGTACTTAGATGGGTGACCGCTTGGGAACACCGCGTGATGTTGGCTTTTTGTTCATTTTAACACTTATTTTGCTTTGTTTTTTTTAGTCGTACGGAGAAAGAAAGTTCCTTGAGAACCACACCGTGGATGAAGACCATTTAATCAATTAATGAAAATAGTTTTTTTTATGAGGTACGATGCTGCAGTTTGGTCATAATTAGATCTGGTTATAATCAGGTTAAATAGAACTTCGTAACATCCCATAATATATGATGTACAATGATGTCTCCATGCAGCGCCAAAGTACCTTTTGAGCCTTCTGCAGCATAAATTAAATTCAGGTGACGAGCGCAGTTGTAGTGCCGCTCAGAATTATGGGTTTTTAAATAATCTTGAGCGACACTGTATTGTTATGGGCAGAGCGTATCAATTACCATCATGTGAACGTCCTGCTCGTCTCGTCCCTTATTTTCAGTAAAAAAAACTGGATCTCCGATAGGTTGAGGTGCTTTGCTATTTCTCGGCTATATTCCTTATAAAGTGTTTAGGAGCTCGTCTGAAGTATTGTCTTGCTGCTGTGTATCACCAATCACACCATATAATATGAAGGAGCCTCGACTTAATATTTGCTGCTTACGACTAAAACTCAACTATACTGAAAGGTACTCAGAATATGGGATATGTACAGGATGCCGGCTAGGTGACGGGTACCACAACGGCATCTTTTTCTGCCGTAAAGCATTATTGTGTTTCGGTCTGAAGGGCGCCGTAGCTAGTAAAATTACTGGGCAAACGAGATTTAACATCTTATGTCACAAGGTGACGAGCGAAATTGTAGTGCTGCTCAAAATTTTTGGGTTTTTCAAGAATATCAATTACTATCAGATGAACGTCCTGCTCGTCTCGTCCTTTATTATCATAAAAAAAGTATAGTAAAATGTGTGAATATTCGTTGCTTAATTAAGAAAAAGCCCTTGTATACCAGGATATTGCCAGGCCATTTCTTGCCATGAATTGCACCTATTTAAAAATAAACTTTGTCAAGCCTATCATTCTTAAGCAGTAGGGGAACGTAGTGTACCTTGGCACTATGTGTACCTAGGTCATAAGGCTGGTTTCAAAAATTCCTGCGATGTTTAATTCTATTGTCTAGTGTATTATGTACGTCACTACTTACTATTCAATTTGAAAGTAGTCACCGCCATTAAGCCGGTGTTATCGACGTTAAATAGTTTTTTGGGGAAAAAAGTAAGTATTTATAATAATGCTTTGAAGTCTGATAGTTGTAAACGTATTATAATAAAATAGTCTCTGAACTTTTATATGCCATTGGTTCTTTTCTTTAAGCAGTATTAAAACAATCATAAAGTTACGAGATAAGTAACCCCAAATTATTTGAAATCCACCGTTTTGTTAAAGTTGGAGTAGGTACCTAGTGTTGTAGGTACCTCGGTCACTGTCAATCAATTGTACATTGGTCAGTGGCCAATGTACATTTAGATGTTGTACTTTGGCCAGGATAATATTATTTTGAATCATTTCACATTCATGTAATATAATATTCCTAGTAAAATGTAAAAGCTTTGCATTATTAGAAAAAAGAAACTACGAATAGTTATAATTTTGATTTTGTTCATCTAATCGAATAAAACGGTTTCAAATAAGAATACTTATATTTTCCATAAATAACCGCTAATTCCTAGGTATACCACCTTGTACCTTGGCCATAAATCCCTTTTTCGTTTTAATTATTAAAACACTTAAGTATGAAATATACATTTTTGATATTTTGATGGTGAATACTCAAATAATTGAACGTTCAAAATATGCAAAAAATCGTTTGAGTACAGATCGTCAAATAAAAAAAAATAGCGATCTAAAAAACTGTACTAGGTACAACAGGTTCCCCTATCTAATAGGTTCTGCTAGAACGGCTATTTAAAACAGAAGATGCTGAGTCACAAAAATAGTTCCTACCTCTGTAGAAATTTGTATGTGAGAATACCCAAATTTTTTTGTCTCCAACTCGATTCGATATTATTTATTCGTAAAGTCCATTTTATTTATCTTTGCTGTTTACGCAAGGTCATAGTAAGGTCGTATGGGCGTGTCTCAACTCGCAGCATCTGGTTTCTGGTTGGTAATTTAATTAAAAAATTCACAGAAAGCGTTTGCTCGCTGCGAGCAATCTCCACAAATTGCAGGCTGCAGCTAATTCAGTTAAATAACGTTTTTATTTTTATCATACATTTTTAAATTAACTGACTGACGTAAGTAATTAGTGTTATCTTCGAGATTTTGATTAAAACTTTACAAAACCAATGTTTTTAATTATTATAATCTGTGCAACAGATGTCAGCATCGTAATATCTGTGGGACGGTTTGTAGATAATTAGACAGTCATTTTAGGGCATAACAAAATAAAACACAAGATTAACATCAAGTCCTTCATAAGTGCCGTAGTCACATAAAAATACTTAATCTTATTTTCTATCAGTTCATAGCATTGGTATAATGTCTTGGAGCTCGTAATCTTTACTACTTTACTTCGAAGAGTTCCATTTCTACCATTATGGTTGGAAATTTTAGCAAACATTCGGATTTGATACTATCGGGATATTGATTGAACTCAAATAATTGAATTTAGGTACCTAGTTTAATCACAACACCAAAAGGATGTATTCGGATATTTTTAAAATAATAATTAATATAGAAGTATAAATTATTTAAGTATGAAAAAATTTAACTATCATAATGTATTTTGTAAAATAAAATATTTCAATATACGTAATTAAATTATTGAAGAGAGTCAGGACTTCTCGCTTGCATTCCATTACCGTAAACATTTAAAAAATTCACAACATTCGTCAATAAAGGCCGATTGCTGTACTTAAAGCCGCATTACATTTTGCCGCCATTTCTCCCACTTGTCTCCCCGTTTCTCAGTTATAATTTAAGCGATTATAGCCGGCAACACATTACGCCACATTTGCATAATGAAATTACCAGCAGTGGTTGAGGTATCATCGAAGATTGCAAAAAGCATCGATCTGAAGCGATGCACTGATCGTTTACGGCATCAAAAACGGGCTATTTGAGGTTGTTAATCGAATATCCTGTTTTAAACTCCACTTGGTAGTAATTGGTAATAATTTAATGGTAGTAGCTAGAACCCGGTTTGCTTCGATGAAATATTATAAAGCTTTCAACATTACATTTTTACAAAAAGTGAAACACAACACAACTATTTAATTTAATATCAGTGATGAATTGACCATAAGCGTGACAAAATTTTTCTAAACAATTAAAAACAAATTTAAATCTAATTTCATATTTTTCTTTTTAGTTTCTTACAAAATTCATAGCTAAGTATATTATTGAAGCTTGGCTGGCTTTAACATTACATTTTTATAAAAAAAAGATATCATTTTCAAGATGTTTTGTTATTATGTGCTATACTCTAACTACTGCTTTTGTGTTGCTATGAAAAGAAAGTACCTAAAAAGATACGTACCTACTGCATAAGATATTGATACAAAAGTGATTATCAACACGAACTCGGCACCTAGGAAAACCCGTATTATAGTTTTTTTTTTAAATGAAAATAAGGCGCGAGACGAGCAGGACGTTCACATGATGGTAATTGATACGCTCTGCCCATAACAATACAGTGCCGCTCAAGATTATTTAAAAACCCATAATTCTGAGCGGCACTACAACTGCGCTCGTCACCTGAATTTAATTTATGCTTCAGAAGGCTCAAAAGGTACTTTGGCGCTGCATGGAGACATCATTGTACGTCTTGTACATCATCTATTATGGGATGTTACGAAGTTCTATTTAACCTGATTATAACCAGATCTAATCATCACCAAACTGCAGCATCGTACCTCATAGAAAAAAACTATTTTCACTAATTGATTAAATGGTCTTCATCCACGGTGTGGTTCTCAAGGAACTTTCTTTCTCCGTACGACTACAAAAAAACAAAGCAAAATAAGTGTTAAAATGAATAAAAAGCCAACATCACGCGGTGTTCCCAAGCGGTCACCCATCTAAGTACTGACCGCGCCCGACGTTGCTTAACTTCGGTGATCGGACGAGAACCGGTGTATTCAACGTGGTATGGACGTTGGCGACAGATTTTACGAACAACATCAACAGATTGTTCACGTCATACACATCACGAAAATCTTTCGTCTTCATAACTTTATTTATTTTGTCGGCATTATTCACGATCCACCGGTGTTGGTATCGACTAGTTTCGGACTATTCGGAGATCCTTTATCAGGCTGAGTGTAGTAAGGTTGCTCTAACGTACCGTCTCGCACTACGGTTAATAATCTCTCACGAATCCTGCAATAGTCTTCATAACTGTATAAAAGGGACAAAATTTACAAGAGATAACGGATAACGTACTCACGCATATTCTGTCCACATGTCCTGGGTGGATGTAAAAGCCATGAACGCCCCTGGGAATCTCTTATATTCTCTGCTCTGTGGCGTATCAAGAAGAGGGTAGCAGTAAACACATACCATGAAGTGACACTCATGTCCCTTTGTTATATTCTATTTAATAATAAAGCAATAAAAACATTTAATCCGACTAAAACGCGGACGTTTCAATTGATGAAACAAACATTGTTTCTCGATCCACGAATACAATCGTCAATTAATCAATTAAATTGTACAGTTTTTTTGGCAGTTCGTGCGAATTCACTGCTTGTATGTTAATTGCGTATGCGTTTTTGTTTCGCAGATTGGAATTTGCTGAGAGGTTTGGCAAGATACCGCGCTGTTTGTAGATATAAAAGGTTCTGTTGAATGTCGAATGCAATTATAACGTTTGTTCCGATCGATTTTACTGCTTAATTATTTAATTAGCGCTGACGTTTATATTTGTTTTTTCATAGCTAGGGACTTCATCTAAGGATCTAGGTCTGTTCATGCAGCTGAAGAGTCTCTCTGTATTTCTTAATAAAGTTGTCTTACGGTACAACGAAATCTTTTATTATAATCACGTTGCACGCTTAAAACAGAGTACAATAACGTTTGGTTCGAATTTATAGGTAGGTTATATTTAGGATGAATTGGATAATGAAATGTCCATTATCTAATCTATATATGTAAAAGAGAATGTATGTTTGTATGTTCTCTAATAACTCCTAAACTATTCGACCGATCTCAATGAAATCTTTTGTAATAGATTCGTTGAAGCTCAAGGACGGTTTACATATATAATTTATATGGCAAAACAACATTTGCCAAGTCAGCTAGTAGGTAATAATATTACCAAAGCTACCGACATCGACACCGAGCAAGGCTATGTCGGTGACTTTGGTAATGATTATTAGTAAATATTAGTAAATATAGTAAATGATTGCGAAACTGAAGTGACAGTGGGCAGGGCACATAGTTCTACGGACAGATGGCTGGTGGGGCAGAAAAGTATTCTAATGGCCACCACGTACCGGAAGACGCAGTGTTGGTAGGCCTCCCACAAGATGGACCGACGATCTCGTCAAGCTTGCTGGAATACGTTGTACGAGGGCAGCGCGGTCGTCGTGATATTTTTGGGGGAAGCCTTTGTCTAGCAGTGGACATCTTCCGGCTGATGATGATGATGATCCAATAGGTATTGAATCTTAAAGTAAAAGTTACGCGGTAAATAATAATTCTTCAATGCCTATTATTAGTCTAAGATACAATCGGGAAACGAAAAAATTCTGTCAAGACTATAATTTATTAAAATACTAACCGAAATTCCAACAATTCCAATTGTTATGATGGGATAAAAATAGTAAACCTATACAGGATATAACCAGAACCTGGGAATACGTAAGCATTTCTCAGTTCTCTATAACTGAATACGCCAGTATTAGCGAAGGAGTTCTGCTGTTGTAGACAACGTTTCTAACGCTGTTGCGGCGACATATATTTCTGCTTTTTGGTTTTTAATAATCTTAGGGATTACTAATTAAGATCATTAAATTTAAAAACATAAAAGAATGAAGTGCATTGCATTTTTATTCTAAAAAAAATGAAATAACCTGTATTTTTGATATCTTGAAATATTTAGTTCAAATACGCAATCGCTGAGTTACCTGGTGCATGATTAATAATTCTAACAACGAAGGGCTGCATATGAATGAATGGCTACTATGAACTGAAGATAGAAACACTGGTAAGGCAACTCCCGAAACTTTACATGTACCCAAACCACCAAACCGTAGTAATTTCTGGTATATGTTATCAGCATGATACATCTCCAATACATTAATTATGTTTACCTAGCATCAATGACGTTTAAAGTCAAAGGCGGTAGTCATGAGTAAGACACGCGTCATCCATTACTCTTCAAACATTTTATTATCTCTTCTTCACTTATGTCCGCCTGGTACTTATAATAATAGCCGGCGGCTAAACACCATCAAAATAAAGCTTGCACCTAAAAAATCAGTACTAAACTATTAATGCCTTACAAATAAAATTGGCATAAAGTTATAATTAAGCATAAACCAAGAAGATGTAAAATGTTTACAAATAGACATTTTGCTTACGAATGGTTTGTTGAACGTATAACGTTTCCCGCGTTTATTTGCAAGGCAGCTTGTCATTAGGAAAACTTCAGAATTATCATTGTATTGACAGTGTTGTCAACGATAATGTAAGCATTTTGCATTTTCTTTGATTATCATCAGTTATAACTTTATGCCAATTTTATTTGTAAGGCCGTTAAATTTTAAGTCAATCAATTAGTATTATTACTTTTCTATTGCTTGTTGTACCGTTGTAAATAGTTTCATGCACAATCCGCCATTTTAGTTTATTTTTACTTTTCTCTAGAATGCTTATATGAAGTGTTGACGTAAAACCGGTACAGTAGATGATAGTCCTGGTGTTATAGCTTTCAATAAACGGCGAGTTTATGATGTATAAGTGATTGTAAAAGCTAGCGTCCAAGCCGCCGCCGTCGGTAACTTTGACTGTACATCAGGTTTATACGATAATAATGAGGCGATATCGAAGAGCCGCTTAACAATATGTATTATTTGATCAGTAACAAGTACTTATCCATAAGTATTAAATTAACAAGAAATCTTATCTTTGTATTAAAAAAGCGACTTTGCAGGGGATGCTGGGCCGGTCTTTTCCTGTCGTCAAGCAATGTGCAAGAATTAGAGTTTCAGTTTGAAGGACGCTTTAGCTAGTGAAACTACTGTTTGTGATTAGTTTATGAGACTTATCATCATCAGCCGGAAGACGTCCACTGCTGGACAAAGGCCTCCCCCAAAGATTTCCAAAAAAGGAGATAGTCCGGCAAACTACAGGCCTATTGCTATTACCTACCTGCTCTCTAAAATCATGGAGAACATAATTAACCGCCAGATTTTGGTATACCTTGAGGGTCACAAGTTGACCAACGACCAACAGTACGGCTTTCGCCATGTCGGCGCCATCACCGCTCTTCGACATCACTTCCAGTAATCGGGGCTTCGGGTCTTGAAATTTCGAGTGATTGCAAAGTGGTCATCTGGAAGGTAAAACCGAATCGGAATCGAAGAAGCTGGGTGTCATAAATACAGCACGGCAATACTTCAAGGCACAGAACTGCTCGTTGAGGATCCAGTGCTCTGTGAACGGCTAGATCACGTGGTGTTGCGTAGAGTCGTCGTTTTATTGTGTTTCTTCTACTGCATTTATCACGGGAAGTGATCAAAAGAGTTGTTCAACCTGATTCTTGCTACCGAATACCACGTTAGCAGTAATGTTCCTCTGGTGCTGCAAGAGAATGTGGGCGGTGCGGTACTCGAACCCGCAACCTCTCGGTTTCGTCCGAGCGATCATTCAACTAAGCCGGGTGACGCATGGTTAGTAAATCTTGGTATGTCTTGTTCAACTCTCAGGTTTTGGACGGAACCCGAGAGGTGGCGGATTTGAGTCCCGAATCGTTCATAAATTTTGGTTACAAATTTAATTTCATTGAAGTGATGGATATCACTTTAAATACAACAAATTGTTTACATTTTTATTATGAAAAATTGGTAATACTTATTTGCAATCACTTAGCTCTCGGTCTAAATATTTAACAGGCCAGCGTTGAAAGCAATTTCGTAACTAAGTTGGTTAAATGATTTTAAGCAATTTTCTCGGGACGAGCCCGCCGCGCGCCGTTCGTTTAAGAAGCCAATTATGAATACGTGTAGCTTCAGTTAATTTATCAATTATTTTTATTTGACGTGTGAGTATGGCTTATTTCTTTGGCCCTTCTTGATAATTCAAATTCAAATATTTTTATTCAAAATAGGATTTATAATAATTTATTGAACGTCAACATCTACAACCCATTCAAAAGAGACTGCCTCAGGCCTGAGAAGAATGGGCGCAAGAAACTCAGCGGGTTTTTCAAGAATCCTGAGCCGCACTGCATTGTGATGGATAGGGCGTATCAATTACCATCAGCTGAATGTCCTGCTTGTCTCGTCCCTTATTTTCATAAAAAATGTTAGATATATAGATATATAGCTGTTACTCGCGATTTCGTCTGCGTTAATCAGTGTTACCATATTACCTCGTTGATGTTTCAATTTAATATTTTTGATAGTAAATTTCGTAGAGAATCGTCCAAACTTGACAAAAGTATCTCATGATTCCAAATAGGGAAACATCGGAGAACATAGGTTAGCTTAGGGACAAAAACACAAAACCGAATTGTAATAATAATAATGTTAGACCAAGTGGGAATGTATGCATAGTAAGCGGTCTGAAAATTTTGAATTTTGTTCATTTATATATGCTGAGAAAGACATTGCTTTTCTATCTTTTTTAAATTTTGGGCAATAATGTTGAATTTATTAATTATCGCATCTCGTCTATCAAAAGGTAAAAACCAAATCTGAGATAAAAAGTTCACACTTTGAAAAATTTAGTTCTAAACCAATTTCATAAAACTTTTTTATCAAAAAACTGAGATCTTTTAGAACTGTATTTGTTTCACCTCCTAAAGTGCCGTCATCTAAGTACCACATATTTAATTTAGAGTTTAGTAAATTAATTATTGGGTGTATAGCGAGACTTAATATTGCCGGTCTGAGTGGATCACCCTGTTGACAACCAGTAGAAGACTGGATAACATTGTCCCTATAAAATAATTTTGACTCCGAACCATAACATTGCCAAAGATATCTAAATGTTTCTGGAATCAAATTTTGAATTTCTGTTAAAATGCTTGATCTACTTACAGAATTGAAGGCATTTTTTACATCCACATTCAAGACCACCTCACCTCCATCATTTTTCAAAAAGGAACGGAGAGCGTGTACTGCAGCTTCGCAGCCGCCTTTCGAACCAAATCCTAGCTGCAGTGGCTGAAACTTTTCAGCAAGTTTAGTCATAATAGATTTACAGCAAACTTTGGAAGCTATTCGTCTATAGGTAGCAACCTACAGCAATCGGCCTAATGCCACCATCTGTCTTTTTAAAAGCACATAGGTTGGCACCATACAGAATGGAAGCAAAATTTTGGGGTACTTTGCCTGCCAGCATGACATTTATTAAAGTGGCGATATCTGACAGGAGGGTTCGGCCGGTGTCGCCGGTACAACCGAAGACGAGATCTTTAATATGTTGCAGCGGTCTTAACGTCTTTAATTGTTACCTGCAAAGGTAACTGAGGTGCAGCAGGCTGGAAGAGAGGAGGTGCTGCTGATAAAGGATGTTTCTCTTTTAGGGCGTTCAGCGTTTCTTGCGAATCAGGCGCAATGACGTCGTTTGAGAATAATAATTGTGCTGCACCTTTCACTCACCCCATCACTCACTTTACTCTCGACTTTCTGGGATAAAAAGCGTGTTGATGTCGGTGGTTGTCTATAATTTTTCTTATTAAAAGTTCAAAAACAATTTTTTTTTATGACAATAAGTGACGAGATGAGCAGCATGATCATATTCTGATGGTAATTGATACGCCCTGCCTATTACAATGTATTACCACTCAGGATTCTTGAAATCCTAAAAATTCTGATCTGCACCAGAATTGCGTTCGTCTCCTTGCGACATAAGAGTTTGCCAAGCAATTACAAAAACTCAATAATGCTAACACATTACTGCTTCGAAGGCAGAAATAGGCGCCGTTGTAGTAGGTACCCCAAGCCGTGTCCCACACCAGCGTCCTTTAAAATAAAACACTGTTTTAAGCACAAAATAGCGAGCAGCAGCAAATAGTGCCAAATACTATTAGCTGCTGCCCGTGACGTCATCCGAGTGGATGCTGTAAATCAACAAACATATTATGACTGTAAGTGATAGTATGTAGTCTCGAATCCTATTAATATTCATGCGAAATTTAAAAAAAACATTATTCACAAGTATTTACTTTTTGTCCGAATTTTCTTATTGTTGTTTGAAGAATACATAGCAAGTATTCTTTAAAAAAATTCAATGTGGAGTTTTTAGTTAGCTTCGATATTATTAAATATGTAACTTCAGATATATAAGCATGCACCTTTATAATCAGTGGAGAAGCGTGCCTTGGCGGGGACCCGTAAAAACATATGGGGTCCCTTATGAAGAGTAAAGATTTCTCACAAAAGAAAAACAAATGTTTGCATAAAATTAAAAGAAATATTTGTTATCATACTAGCTGGCTCAGCAAACGTTGTATTGCCGATATTTAAATCGCGATACAAAAGTAACTGTTGATCGTAGATGGGTGAAAATTTGAAGTTGTATGTATTTTTTAAAGCTTATCTACTCATAATCAAAAAAATTAAAAAAAAAATCGTGTGGACCACCCTTAACATTTAGGGGGATGAAAAATAGATGTTGGCCGATTCTCAGACCTACCCAATATGCACTCAAAATTTCATGAGAATCGGTCAAGCCGTTTCGGAGGAGTTCAATGTTAAACACCATGACACGAGAATTTTGTATATTAGATATATGTATCTGTCACTTTTTCTAAATTTTTTACAAACAATTCAAATTAAATATACACTGTCCTTGCCGTTTTTGAGGCAAGCAACAAAAGTTTATATTAATTTTTGCTTACGGACGGCGCCGTATATGTGATACGGCAGATACAGCGGTAGCTACGCTCCTGTATATACTATGTGAAAATGGTACCAATTATATTATAATATTTGAACCATAAACACAGTTATTAAAACGGTGTTAGTTTTATTATATTTATTGTTACCTCAGAATTCAACTAAACCTATAATAACAGACGAAACTACTACAAAATCTAGTCTAGATAGGTATACAATTATTTCCATAATCCAATGATAATTCTAAGTGACACGATTTTGTCTCTACATTGTAAGTTACCGAGGGTATCACTTATCTGGACATAATAGCTAGCTAACTAGCGGTTAGTTATATTATCAGGATGAATATTAAGTTATTTACTTATTGCTTTAATATTGCGTTAGATTTACAATTTTATATTTTGAAATATACCTAATATTAAAATAACAGGTATGGCTATTTTAATACGAATAAAAAAAGATGTAGGTACCTTGTCTTTGAATCTCTCATGAGCATGTATACACATAAATAAGAAATTTTTATCTACTCGAAGTAAAATTGACATTCATTTTTCATTCCATTTCGTCATTATTAATTATAATCACAAACATTGCTTCCTGAGGGCCTACCATCAACTTTAAATAAGCGATGCGATTCCGATGCAGTTCAGTTTAGGTGTTAAAACTGAATCACTAAAATTCGTACCATGAAGTGCCTTTTACTGAATGGCGTTTGGATCGCATATAAAGAATGAACGAAATACATTTGTCCGTGGTCCGCGGTGTAAGAATGAGATGACGCTCTAGCTGCATAAGTTTGTCTCTCTTACTCGAACCATATGCGATGCGTTTCGAAACCTAAAATGATATGATTTTAGCGGTTTTTTTGCGTAGAAAATACTAAAAGTACATTTTAAAATTGCGTTCTATAGCGTCAAATTATAAACCACTGCTTAGTGGTTTCCTTTTTAGGACTAAATAATTAAATAATAGTAATATAAATAAATATATGTAGTTCTTTGAATTACAAATTAAATGTTTGCTTAGTTGTTTTCATATAAATATCAAGTTATGAACGCACCTCCATTGATGTTTGATTTGACAGGACCACAGAGTACATCTTTTTTAATTCGTTCTTGCGAACAGGCTATAGCCCGAGCCCTTACTGCCTCGTCTTTAGTATTTTCATTTTTGGTATTTATATTCAATATTTTTTTTTACAAAAAAGTCTAATAAAGTATTCTCATCTCATCTTTCATCAATAAAATTTTCCTTTTCTATATGTTTTCACTATATTTCGCTATCCAGTTTACGTTGAAATATTATCTCATGGTACGAATGAATGAACGAACTAAATCAGTTTGCGATTCAATTGATATCATTTTTGACATTCAATTGACATCATTGCGATTTAATCAGTTGATTTGACGTCAAACTAAATTAGATAGCTCTAATCACGTCGTCGTACGAAATAGCAATGCAGTTCATTTTAGGTTCTCAATTGAATCGCAATAAGAGTTCATGGTAGGCCCCCTGATGTCTAATATTATTATTTGTAGATTGTTTTTTTAACCCTGCGCAGAACCAACCAGTGATTTCCGACAGCTTTGTACTGTTAATAATGTAATGAAATAAAACTATACAATATATACCTTCTCCTATCTTTGAAATATTTTAAGGCATATACCTATCTCATGCTCAAACTATGTTCAACAGTTTGTGAATAATTATAACAAAAAGCTGAGATTGGCAATTACTTTGCGGGAGAACTTGGCCTTAATAATGGTCGGTAAGAACATGTTATAAAACGTTATTACTCGGTAACAAAATCCGGTAGTTAATTATGTTAAATTGTTTAAGTGGTGTGCTGCTTACAACGCCTAATGCAATAACTAGTGGTTGTTGTTCTATGAGATTTAATGTAAAACCAGCCTCGGGGAATGGGTGGAAAGTACAAACCTGAACATATTATGTCCGCGCCGATATTTAGCACCTAACGGAAATTTTTTGATTGATCACTATCAAGTGAGCTCTAACCCTTTAAATACTTTTGCTTTCAACTAAAGTTTAATATTTATTTATTAGGTTTATATACAATCACTTTCAATAATACACACAAATATAAAAGTAGAACTAAAATCTAGAAACTAAATGTAGTGATTACTTACATATAAACACAGCATTCACAGAAATATAAATTTTAGGTATTATATAGAATATGTAATAATTAAATAGTTTTTTTTTAATTAATAAATGAGTTGGTCACATAGTTATACACACTTACATTAATTTTCCAATTATAACATTAAAGATCACCAATGATGGTGCAAATGGTCTTGCGGAATTTGGCTAAGGAATCAGCAAATATATCAGTATCAGCTACGCTATATAATTTTTAAATTTTACACAACCGTGGGACTGGGGAAATGGTACCTTAGATATTAGGTGATATGTTGACGATCCGTTGGATTGAATGCGCAATAGTAAAAACTAGGGTCTCATTGGCGCGGTGGAGAGCGGGGGGCACAGCACAGATTGCATGATCAGTATTACTAATGAATGTACCCGAATGTATGTAGTCTGCATATTAAAACCACTGGTAAAAATGAGTACCTATCAGGGTCTTCTAGGCATGTTCGTAGAGTTAGATCACAAAGATTAATGTGCGAAAGAATTGCTGTGTTACTGAAACAAATCAATGTACACCGTTGAATGTTTAAAGCTTTAAGGCTTTAATAGCACTTAAATTACGGTCTTGACCTAAGTATGTATAAATAAATAAATAAATAATATTGACACACTTTTTACACAAATTATCTTGCCCCAAGTTAAGCATTTATAGCCTGTGTTATGGGTTACAAGACAACGATATATTTAATACGATATACTTACTTAAACATACATAAATTCATATAAACATACATAAATACATTTAAACATCCATGACTCGGAAACAAACATCCATATTCATCATATAAATGCTTGCACCTACCGGGATTCGAACCCGATGTATGATCTAACAAATTTTACTAGAAATATTGAGTCCCCGTATTCGGTTTACAATTTATGTTGAAAATATGCAACGTAATACTCAGGTCCATTCAGTAGTACTAAATGTATTCTACGCCCTTCGAGAATAACGCTAACGCCTTAACTTGATTGACCGAGATATTTATTATACTTAATCAGTCTATACCAGTAGGGATTTGTCGCTTCACAAGATTTGGTAACCCGCTTGTTGGGTTAGGGAGACTGTAGGTTGCTCAGAGCAAAATCATAAACTTTCCCATATTCACAGCGAATAAAACAGCACCTGGCACAAGCCAGGTTAACGAACCCAGTGTTAAATAAACCGTCATTAACATCTCGCTTCCATTCACTGCGGAATTATTTAAATGTCAGATAAATTGCTTTAACAGATCGAGAGCAGTAATAAGGTGTCCAATGCAGTCTTAACCTATAATTTACGTTGCGTTCACTCGACGCACACGATTCCTGAGACAAAGAATAGATTCCCGCAGAGGTGTTCAGTATCTAATTACAATATTTTGTGTTTAATAATATCATTATTGCAGATTTATTTAGATCTTGTGGCGCGTTTGGACTTTGTTCTTGAATTTGAATATTAAAATAGTACAAAACATTGATTGAGAGGAGATTTTAGACTTTGAAAGCGCCTTTAACAGCCTGTGACCCACCAATTCCGCCTTTTGCCCTGTGTTAGAATAGGGACGTCCCACATAGGGTGTCGTAAGAGGCGACTACGATAAAATTCGCGCTCTGTGAACGGCTGGATCACTTGGCGTTGCGTAGAGATGTCGCTTCATTGTGTGTCTTCTACCGCATTTATCACGGGGAGTGTTCCGGAGAGCTGTTTAACCTGATTCCTGCCGCCGAATTTCACCTTCGCACGACACGCCACAAGATAGGATATCATCCCCACCATCTGGATGTGTGGCGGTCCTCCACAGTGCGGTTTTCAAGGAGCTTTCTTCCTCGTACTACGAAGCTTTGGAATTGGCTTCCTTGTGCGGTGTTTCCGGGACGATACGACATGGGTACATTCAAAAAAAGCGCGTACACCTTTCTTAAGAAAAAACTCCTTTTCATATATATAAGAGGGGGCAAATGGGCAAGACGCAAACGTGATGAGGAGTGATAAGTGAACATCCGCAACATCAGGGGTCAAGAAATGCGTTGCCGGCCTATAAGGTATGTTGAATCTTGAAAGACTATCCTGAGTGGACAATCAATGATTGCCAATTCCGATCAATGTTCACTTTCTACTACATATCACTAAACTTTGGAACGATCCTCCTTACGTGTTGGTTCCTGGACGTTACGGAATGGGTTTCTATTCGTATATATCTAATGATTATTATCATTATTTTTTTTAAAATATACGTAGATTGTTATTTCAAACATCAGGTTCTTAAACACAAAATGTGTAAGTTAAATATTTTATTTTGATTTTATTTTATATTTTTACTCACACTTTTCTCAGTCACTTTATCTCATAAACAAAAATAATTACTTAAGCGTTGCAGGAGGAATACATATAAAATTTAAACAACATCGTGCAACCCGCTCTTGGCGAGTTATTCTCGACCACGATGTTGAGATAACATTAAAATGCAATCAGTTATCAAACTAAGAGGCGTCTTGTCGCTTTAATCAAAAATTTCAATAAGAATATTAAGGCAGCATCAAATTACATAGACCTTTTACACACTTTTGTGATGAGATCACAAGTTGATGATATTTTTATACACTTTATATGTGATGTTGTAATTTATCGACAATAATGTTAAAGTGGGATTAAATATGGACTTGACGGAGAGTCTTCAAACTCATGACTTGGGTAAAATTGACTTCGATGATGGGAATGACAACTCTTTAACTCTGTTCACGTGTGAGTTTAGTAAAATATCGTTTATTCAATCATTGTAAGTATTTAGCTTATGGCTATTTTCATTTGAATTTAATCTTGCCGATGTCTAGAAAGTTTTTCTCACTATGTCAGTGTATCGACAAGTAAGTGTAAGTAAACCTATATGTGAGTGAATTTTAATTCATAACTCTCTTTTTTTAGAATAGGCGTAGTCATGCTCGCTTAAATGTCATTGTTTGTGGCCGCGTCGTGGAGCGGGTTGTTCCCCTAACTAAAATATGGTCGAGAGAAGCGTTGTTTGAAATTTATTATTATAACTCCTCACCATCAATTCGCGTGTTATTAAAATTAAAGTTGAGTTTTTTTTACTTCAACTGTGTTACTTATAATCGCGAAGTAAAGTTATTCCAAGTTTAAAACTTCCTTACCTTTGTCACTACAGAATTACATGACAGGGAGATGTAATTTTAAACTTGGAGTAACTTTACACTGTGTTTATTAAGACTGTGTTTATTTAAGACGTTCGCATAATAGCTTTATTTTTTTGTATAAGTGTTCCTGTGTGTGTATATTAATGTATCGACTGTACCTACTCAATAAATTAATTTCAATTTACATACATTTAAATTATTTGTATAACTTCAGAAAGATGAGATGTTTGAATATTTTGGATGAATCGCTTTGTATTGATTTTAATTCAAATACGTTATTTGTAAAACTATGAAGCTCTTTATATTGATTGAATTTTCGTGAATGAGTTTTTTGCAACATATTCTCATTAAGCCGCACCTTTTCCAAAGTGGTGGTAACTGGTGGAAAATATAATTTTGACATTCATAAGTGTCATGTTTTGATCTACATTAATAAATAACTTTTTAGTTTGAGTTTGAAACGTACTTGCGTGTCGCGGGAGTTCTTACTATTCGCTTAACAAACGTTACGCCAAACTTTCACCCATTATCATCAATAATTTTTCCTTTTTTTAATTGTGAAGAGTCGAGCAAAACTTTCACTTGACGGTCTGTGCCGGCACATGAGTAAATAAAACCGCACAGAGACTAAGCTTCAGACAACCACTCGAAATGGTTGCACTACTACAATAATCCGGGGCATGTGTGAGTGTCCACTGGCCGCTTGTTGCGTATGCGGAGAATCTCGTTATAACCGGTTGAGGATCGCACAGACAGTTGACAATCTCAGGGTTAGCGCGACACACGTATTGTTTTATTAATTGCAAGCTTAAATATTTTAACATAAAAAGTGATATTATTTTATTAATATGGTTGTTTGGCTGTACTGTATATTTAATTTGAGAAAAAATAAGAATGTATCATATTTTAATTATCCCAAGGACCGTAACGTTTTATTTACTGATATAGTGCCGGCCGATTATATACTAAGTCAGTGTTTGGTGACAGCTGTGACGTGTAATAAATTGTTGACGAAATTATACAAGGAGGCAGTTTTCAAAGAACTTTCTTCCACGTACGACCAAGCTGTGGAAGCGCTTCCATATGCGGTGTTTCCAGAACGATACGACATGGGAACCTTCAAAAAACGCCCGTATACTTTTTTAAAGGGCCGGCAACGCTCTTGTAATTCCTCTGCTATTGCAGGAGAATGTGGGCAGCGGTGATTACTTAACACCAGGTGACCCATACGCTCGTTTGTCCTCTCTTCCATAAAAAAAATACGTAGGCCTGGCACGTAAGAATATTTTGAAAGTAAACAACACGACATTCCATTTAGTTTCTATAATGGCAACGTGCGGCCTGTATAAATGTAATTACTTACAGAAGACATCTAAATCAAGTTGTAGTAAATTAGATCATGACTTACGATTTCTTATTTGATTTGTCGATTTATTCAACAAAGGTGTCTTGGGGTATTCTATTTGCAGGACAACATAGGGCTGTCACGCTCTACAATTATTTTTAAGATTTTTAAATCTGTTTGTTTGTAGGCAAATGGTTGGCAGATTTTTTTTGCTGGCCTCTTATAGCCGGACCATGTGTCCGATTTGGTAGGGCCGGACCATCAGACTGTCCGGTACCGGCCTCGCCCCAATGTTGTTTGCTTGTTTTCTTCAATATTCCCGCCTGACCCGGGGATTGTTGAACGGAGCGGTAGTATCCCGTAGAGCCTGGTTGAGGGTTCTTGAAAGAAAGACGCCGATTTGTGAAGAAACTTTCGGACTGGTGGTCAGGAACAGATTATTTGCGTATCGTGTCGTGCTAGGAGACTTCTCCGAATATATACTCTTTCCGGGATAAATTATTTATCTATTATAAAATTGAAAACACTAGTGTAAGTTGATGCACCTATTGTACTTATAATTCTATCTCTTGCGGTTAATAAGACTTAAGTCCTTTTTTTAGTTAAATTAGAAAGCAGAATTTGTGTCAGCATTATCTTGTTTATAAAATTATGCAGAAACTGTAAATGAACCTTCAACTTCTTGTCATGAAACCTCAACTTTTTCGTTGTGACCTCAAACCAAAATTAAAGTTACGTTTATAAACCTTGTTGGGCAACGCGGATATGCTGCCAGTATTCTTGGTACACTTCCCCGTAATTAAAGTTTTAGTTTAATGTAATCATAGTATTGTAATAAGAATTGATATTTTTGAATAAATGTAGTTTTATCTTATAAAAAATTATATTTAACAATTATTAATTACATTTGCCAGCCCTAGCGGTCACTTAATGAAGTTGTGAACACAGTTATTTTGGCTGATTTTTATAGAAATGCGACCGCACAGACATTCAGTTGCTAAGGAATGTGCTGTAGTGGGTAAAATTTGGCTATATAGATGTATAATTTAGTTACTAATATATTTATTCTCGCTCTATACTATCGCCTCGTCTATTTTTCCTCACTCATATTTTAGGCGCGGCAGGACGAGCTACGACGAAGAATGCTACATTATTCGTCATCCAAAGTGGATGTAAATACTACGTAATAAGAGTACTGCTTAAGTAATAATTGAAATTTAGTTTCGTATGAAACGTGCAGTGATTTGACATATGTTTGAAATAGTAGTGATTATAGTATCGCGATTGGCCACGAAGTAGAATCCGGCTAAGTTTGAAAGCGAACAGTTGCTTAAAACGAAGTGGTATTTCGGCTATCTTCGTTTTTTACAAGGTTATAGCCGTCATCTGTCACTCTAGCTCACACTCTCACTGCACGTTTCGGTAGGCTGTCTTCATCTTTACAAAAACACCACAAATTATAAAAATTCAACCTTAGATCATTTATACATGTCACGCATACTAAAGTAATAGGTCTGTTTTCATCAGTTGTCTAGCAACAAGAGTTTCTATATAGACGTATAAAATATCTAAGAATTAAACGTATAAACAATATGTTATGTTTTTAAAGTGATAACCCCTAACTTCTAGGATTAATATACAAATAAAATTTGAAAAACAAAATTTTACGAACGATGCGGGAGTCGAACCCACGACCTCCGGCGTTCCGTGCCGGTGCTCTACCGCCGCGTTATAGTACTCGAACGGTTAGCTCAGTTGGTTAGAGCACCGGCACGGAATGCCGGAGGTCGTGGGTTCGACTCCCGCATCGTTCGTAAAATTTTGTTTTTCAAATTTTATTTGTGGATTAAACGTTTGTTTTTCAGACAAAATAGAAGGAACTTTAAAATTATGTTAGAGTTTGTCATTCAATACAGTTTTACTATTGTGATTTATTATGGTTTGACTTTATGTTCATTCATACATCATCATTATTGTTGAAGGAAATCGAAAAGAAACCTAATAATTGCACTTTTATATATTTGATCGGACAAGTAACATATGATTCCATTATTATTATAGTAACCTTATTTTTATTTATGAAAATATGGGACGAGGCGAGCAGGACGTTCAGCTGATAGTAATAGGCCCTGCCCATTACATAGTATCTTTGTCAAACAACATGACCATTTATTTACAAAAGCAAGAGATATTTATCCGAGAAATACAAGAAACGGTGACAGACTGGTGATTGCACACAAATTTCATAATGCATCCTACGGAAAATGTAGCTATGTCATGTGTATAAAAATATTTAATAAACTCCCTCCAAGCTTACGCGTATTACCCGTCCAACGATTTAAAAAGGATCTTTTTACATGGCTTATAGATAAATGTTTTTATTCCATAAATGAAATGTTGACACATTAGGTTAAATTAAATTGACTTTAAAATATATATTAATTCTAGTCTTTAAATAATGACATTTAAAATAAAAATTATAATTTAAATTAACCTAAGTGCTTAAAATATAGAGTTTGTTAATCAATTATAATAATAACTAGAATTTTGTTAATAATAATTTTGCATGCCAGAAATGGCCGATAACATTGATACATTAAAACTACTTACACCCATTGTTACATGTTTTCTAGCAAAATAAAGAATTTATTATTTATTATTATTATTACAATTTAGTGCCGCTTAAGATTCTTGAAAAGCCCAAAAATTCTGAACGGCACTACAATTGCTTGAGACATAACATGTTATATATAGCAAGTGTCATTTGCCCAGTAATTTCACTAGCTACGGCGCCCTTCAGTCTGAAACACAGTAATGCTTACATATTATTGCTTCACGGCAGAAATAGGCGCCGTTGTGGTACCTATAATCTAGCCGGCATCCTGTGCAAGGGTTTTCATCTCGAAATTTATATATAGGATGGCTGGTCTAAGCCTCAACTCGTGAACGGGTACTGCTTGTGGTGACTTGTTCGACTTTTTGTAGTTTAATAAATCTTTGTATTTATTTGATGCGATTCTTAGACCATCATCGTTCCGAAGCATCCTCAATCTTCAATCCTCACATAAACAATGAATTCATATTTGATGCATGCAATTACCTACGATTTTTTACTACTTTTTATGAAATATTTGGTATCGAAAACTCTTATAATTTTGAACACGATTAATCGATTGAATGCACCTTACAAACTTATTTGTTATGTACTGCTATTGGAAAATACTGCAATTGATTTAAAACAGTGGCTCTATGCTCTAAATTTACCAACTAGACACAAAGGCTTACCAACTAGACACACAATTAATATTATGACTACTTATAATATAAAATTTCTTATATTTATACTTGTATATCTAACTTATAGGTATGCACAGCGTTGCCTTCATTTATTATTGTAAGTTAAGTAATACTACTACAATATGTCTTTACTATTACTAAAAACTATAATTTTATACATCCAAATTATAAGGGTTCAAAAGCGTATTTTTTTAAATTCCAAATGTATTAAAATTTATATCTATACTACTATTACTATGGAATTTATTGTTATATAATTTTGAGATAAGTTGGATAGGTGAATTTGAGCCATAATTGTTTCTGAAGAATCGTACATGTACTGGCAGATATGTACTAATACGACAAGGATAAGGTGGTACACATAATCCAATCTTAGATAAAAGTAATGGACAATCTAATTGATTATTTAATAATTTATATAAGAAAAGAATTTGTGACGCATTTCTTCGCAATTCTAAGGTTTTCATATTGAAAAATTTTAATTTGTCTTTGTAACTTATAATAGTGTAATTATTAGTGACATAACTCAATTTGGATATAAATTCTTTTGAACTGCCTCAATCCTAGTGATGTACTTTTTGTAATAGGGGCACCAAACTACCGAATTGTATTCAACCTGAGATCTTACAAGGGAATAGTATAGTATTTTAAGCGTAGGAATTGATGTAAAAGCCTTGGTGTTACGTAAGAAAAACCCAAGCATTTTAAAACTTTTGTGAGCTATTTTGTCAATATGTTTATCAAATCTCAACTCCTCGTCTAAAATGACACCCAAATCATTGATATGGTTTATTTGATTTATTTGTATGCCATCAATATGATATTTACTCTCCAATTTCTTTCGTTTCCTAAAAAATTTTATAAAATGACATTTGGACGCATTGAGTTCCATCAAATTATTTTTACACCATAACATTACACGATGGATATCATTCTGTAGTTTCGTTTGATCCTCTGAACAAGTAACTGTACGATATATTTTTAAGTCATCTGCATATAACTCGTAATTTGATTCTTGAATATATGTAATTTGATTCTTGAATATATATTAAATAAATATAAAACAGCAAAAATATTGTTTTTTTTTTTACGAAAAAGACAACGGCCTGTTAGAAATTATAAAAAACTATGCGCCAGGTTTAAAATTAAAAAATTATAGTCGAATATATGATCCTCGATGGAAAAAATCCACAGTTACTTTTAAAAATAAAATTAACCCTTGGTATGGCAAAATTTATTGAAGTAGGCGTTACTACGTTACGAGACTAAGTCTCGTGCCAGATTTTGGCGAGGCAACACGTCCTGAGGATGCCTCGTGTAGAATTGTTTAAAAACAAATATTGGCGGAATTAACACTAAAGAAAACTTAAATCATTTGTATAACCTTGGTATGGCGTAAATACTTCATGAACGCTTTAAAGATTGTAAATAATAATCAAACAACATGTTTTCTTTAACATATATTTACGCTTTATCTAAATTAAATGTAATGAGTTGTCTTTATTGTTAATTCCTAATTTAAATAACTAATTAAGTTAACATTTGTTAGTCTACAGGCAGAATGCACGACTTAAACTGGGTTTTACTCACAGCAAAGAGGATGTAAATACTACGTAATAAGGGGCGGGACTGCCTGAGTTTTGTATGAAACGTGCAATCATTTGACATAAGTTTGAATTTGCCCTGTGCTTCCCCGGGGCGTAAAAAGAATAGGGTAGTCCCAGGCCCTAGGGTGTCGTAAGAGGCGACTACGGGCTTATTGAAGCGGCCTAGTGCCGCTATGTTTCGCATAGGTTAGTGTCGAGGACCGGAGGCCTTCCCCCACCCCCCTCCTCTTCCCCCCAACAAAAAATATGAGAGCGGTATAGAAAGATAAATTACCCCAGGAGGGTACCGGCTCCTGTAGAGCCGGAGAATCCCTCCCCGAGCATTCGCGCTCGGGCTGCCCCTCGTATTCTGGGGAGGGCACAGTACCGCGCATGATCAAGGACAAACGAGGCAGTAACACCACGGCACCCCGCTCCACGCTTAATGTGGACTTTTGTAACATCAGGGGAATTCACTCCAATTTAAACGCCGTCCACCACCACCTTGAGACGGCGCAGCCGGCCTTGTGTTTCCTTACGGAGACGCAGATACCTCGACCTAGCGATGCGTCATATTATATAGGTATGTGTGTACGTTAGGGAGGATATCTGCTGTCGCCGTCTCGGCAATTTTGAGGGTAGGGACCTGTCTACTCTCTGGCTCCGCTTAGATTTAGTGGACCGCGTCCGCATCTATGCGTGCGTCTACAGGTCCCATAGTGGTAACGCAGAAACCGATCACCTCATGGGCTGCGTTCAAACGGCAATTGACGACGTGCTTGCACAGATTCACTCCGCAAAAATCGTAGTCTTGGGTGATTTCAACGGGCACAATGCCGAATGGCTTGGATCACGTACCACAGACTACGCAGGGCGATCTGTGCATAATTTTGCATTGGAGTATGGTCTATCCCAATTGGTTGAGTCGCCAACGCGGCTCCCGGATGTGGATAGCCACATGCCGTCCTTATTAGATCTTCTGCTGACTACACATCCCGATGGTTACCAGGTCTTTGTCGACGCCCCTCTCGGAACGTCCGACCAAAGCCTGGTCGGAAGTGTAGTGCATGGGCACTACACTCCCGACGCCAATGTCGCAGACCACCAGAGACCCGACCGCGTTTGGCACTACAAGTCAAAAGATGGGGATAGGTTGCGTTCCTTTTTTGCATCCTACCCTTGGGGCACGGTTTGTTTCCCTTCGGATGATCCTAGTGCCTGCGCCGTTGCAGTAGCCGATGTGATTTGCAGGACATGGATATTTTTATACCAAGCTCTGTAGTACCGATCGGTGGCAGATCACAGCCCTGGTTCGATGCATCAGTCAAAGCAGCATCTGACTGCAAAAAACAGGCGTATCGAACTTGGGTTGCGGCGCTGGGCACAAAGGATCCGAACTGCAAAGTTCTTAAGAGGAAATATAACCGTGCCTCCAGATTTTTTAAGCGGCAAATCGCCCGTGCAAAGTCAAAGCACGTCGTCAAAATGGGCGAGCAGCTTTCCAGTTACCCGACCGGAACACGCGATTTCTGGTCGTTGCCGAAAGCTGCTCTCGGTAACTTCAACCAGCAGCCGTCCATGCCGCCGTTGCACATGAGGAATGACACCCTGGCTCATACGGCAAAAGAGAACCTAACCGCCAACTTCTGGTATACCTAGAGGGTCACATCAACGACCGACAATACGGCTTTCGCCATGGTCGGTCGGCAGGCGATCTTCTGGTATACCTAACACATAGATGGGCGGCGGCTATAGAAAGCAAGGGGGAAGGCCTGGCAGTTAGCCTGGATATAGCGAAGGCCTTTGATCGTGTATGGCACAAGGCGCTCCTCTCAAAACTTCCATCATTTGGGCTTCCCGAGAGCTTATGCAAGTGGACCACCAGGTTCCTCACTAGGCGCAACATACAAGTCGTTGTCTACGGTTTTTGCTCAAATCGCAAGCCCGTGAACGCTGGAGTGCCCCAAGGCTGTGTGCTATCTCCCACGCTGTTTCTTCTGCATATCAATGATATGTTGGACACCTCCAACATACATTGCTATGCAGACGACAGCACTGGTGATGCCGTATACACGGGCCATGCAGGTCTCTCTCGGGAAAACGTCGACCGTAAAGTGCCAGGAGAAACTTGTGTCTTCTATCGAGTCCTCTCTCGAGAAGGTCGCAGAATGGGGTAAATTGAACCTTGTCAAATTTAACCCCCAGAAGACTCAAATTTGCGCGTTTACCACAAAAAAAACCCCATTTGTCGTATCACCACTCTTCGATAACACTTCCCTTAAAGCCTCGCCTAGTATCGGAATACTGGGTCTCGAAATCTCGAGCGATTGCCAATTCCGTGGCCATCTGGAGGGCAAAGCCAAATTGGCTTCGAAGAAGCTGGGCGTCATCAATAGATCACGGCAATACTTCAAGCCGGCTCATATTCTAGCGCTCTACAAAGCGCAGGTCCGGCCACACATGGAGTATTGCTGTCATCTCTGGTCTGGCGCTCCCAGTATCAGCTCGATCCATTTGACCGCGTGCAACGCAGAGCAGCTCGAATTGTCGGGGACCCAGTGCTCTGTGAACGGCACTTGGCGTTGCGTAGAGACGTCGCTTCATTGTGTGTCGTCTACCGCATTTATTACGGGGAGTGTTCCGAAGAGCTGTTCAACCTGATTCCTGCCGCCGAATTCCACCTTCGCACGACACGCCACAAGTAAGGATATCATCCCCACCATCCTCCACAGTGCGGTTTTCAAGGAGCTTTCTTCCACGTACTACAAAGCTGTGGAATGAGCTTCCATGTGCAGTGTTTCCGGGACGATACGACATGGGTACCTTCAAAAAAAGCGCGTACACCTTCCTTAATGGCCGGCAACGCTCTTGTGATTCCTCTGGTGTTGCAAGAGATTGTGGGCGGCGGTGATCACTTATCAACAGGTGACCCGTACGCTCGTTTGTCCTCCTATTTCATAAAAAAAAAATATATGAATATTTTGAGTTTTTTTTAGTTTTAATTCTGCCAATACTCGTATTTGTCTTTAAACCATTCGACACGTGTTTCGCTTCTACACGAGGCATCCTCAGGACGTGTTGTCTCGCAAAAATCTGGCACGAGACTGAAGACTGAAACTTTTGGCGAGACAACACGTCCTGAGGATGCCTCGTGTAGAGGCGAAACACGTGTCGAATTGTTTACAGACAAATATTGGCGGAATTAACACTAAAGAAAACTTAAATCATTTATATAATTATGGATTTCCGCAAAGTAACGCCTACTTCAATGAATTTTCATAAGTTTGAATTATTAATTACAATATTATGGCGACGAAGTATAATCCGGCTAAGTTTGAAAGCGATCAGCTGCTGAAAACGTAGTAGATTTCGGCTATCTCCGTTTTATACAAGATTATAGCCGTCATTTGTCAATGACTGCACGTTTCATACAATCGCATTTTTCTAAGAGGCTAGGCTGACCCACAGTTGCATTAAATAAGTTAAGCAAAAACAAACATGTTAAAGTACCGCTTAAGCTAATAATAGTTTTCACCATTTGATAATTCTTAGATGATGTCATAGCTTTAAGGCGACACTAAATGCCAGCGACCTTGAGCGATATGAGTTCACGGCTCTTCTATCAATGCAACAAAGTAAATTTTTCCAAAATTCTTGCGTTGAAAACGCGCGCAAACAGTTTATATGCTTACTATCCTAATCTGAATAAATGTACCTACACAAAAAAAGTCCAAGCTATAAGATTAACTTTTCTGACAATAGTACTGAACAAATGGGTCATGCCAAGAAAAAACTTGTTTAACTGCAGAGAAAAATGGTAGTTCAAAATAGCTCTGGAGTGTTAACTATAAACAACAGCATGCATTACCAACCTACAAATAAGACTTAAGGGTACGTGTAACAGGATAAAGTAGTGTTCATAGCTCCAAATGCTAAATTTTCACGACAAAACTTGTTAACCGTAGCCGTCCAATCTTCGCCGGAGCTATTGTTATCTAATGTTAAATAGCTAAAAAGCGACATGTCAAGTTTCGAACAAATATTGGATGTTATATTTTTTACTACTTGTTACTTTATCTTATATCTTTAAATGAGCAATTCTTGTATATATATATATATATATATAATTGGAATCTCGGAATCGGCTCCAACGATGTTCATAAAATTTAGTATATAGGGGGTTTCGGGGGCGATAAATCGATCTAGCTAGGTTTCAATTTAAAAAAATGTAGTTTTATCCGTTTTAATGAGAAACAGCTACAATAACTTTAGAATACAAAGGTAAATTTCGACACTATATACAAGACTATAGTAGCTCAGATGGGACATTGGGTGATCCGGAAAGCAGAAGACCCGGTTCGAATCCAGATGTCCTATTAGTTTTTTTTTAAAATTCAAGTTTGTAGATTCTTAAAAATCAGCAATCGAGCAAGGCTCGGTTGTCCGGATATTATTATTAAACTACGAAATTGCCAATTTGTACTTTTTGCAATTGTATTTTTTTTTTTTACTTTAACATATTTATTTAATCATAATAATTACCATTATTATTTATACATTGCTGCCATCTAATAGGAAGGTCATTTATGCCTTTGTGATAGAACAGTGGTGATCTAGATTCGACAAACTGTGTGAAAGCATTTTGTACTGCCTCCTGACAAGAAAACTTTTAATCCCAAAATTTACCAAATTATGTTCAAAATGGTAGTCCGTTGGAGCAAGGTCGGGCGAATTCGGAGGATGACAAATGGTTTCTAATTGCAGTTGCTTGCTAGTTAAAACAGTTTCTCGTGCTGTATGGGGTCTCGCTTTATCAATAATGGTGAAGATGGATTCATGAGTCGGGGCTGTTTCACTGCTAGTTTTGCTATCATTGTTCGGCGTTCGGCACAGTATTGCTTGACCAGATCGGAGAAATCTATAGTGAATAACACCATGCTGAGACCACCAAACAGTTAACATTACCTTTATATTGGTAAGCTTTGCTGTAGGCCACTGTTGCGGCGTTTGACCTGGGGGTCAGCAATTGCATTTTTCGCTTACGTATATCGTAAAGAAACGACTTTTCATCGCATATCACAATTCAATCTAATGTTCCTTCATTTCTGTATTTTCTTCGATTCAACAAGGCTTTCAAAGTTTCAACACGCGTTTCTTTAGAAGAATTATTTATTTTTTTCGCGTTTTCTACAGATCAATCAAACCATGAGGCACCTATAAACGCAATGAAAAAACCAATGCAGTTTACTAGAAACTCAGTGCTCCCTAGATATAAGCACTACTTTTATTACGCTACTACATACAACACCACAAACCGCAACACATTCCCCTGTGGTCCAGATAAATCGATAAACATCTGCCCATTTCTATTTTGAAATCATTATTATCACCTGCGAGTAGTAATCGATTCTATTTTAAATAGTTATCGATTTGTGATAGGATCCACGCTGCGCGGGTGCACCCCTACTGTTACTGGAACTGTGGGGATCAATTTGCGATTGTCGGCGAGTGTTCACACAAATCTATATACAAAAAATATTAAATTTTGTATTAGTAGTATTTAAGATGCAAAATACATGGAAGTCTGGTAGTCACGTTGTAAAACGAATTATTAAACAAAGCCTAGTGGCATAAAACATATTACTCTAAATTTTATCCGACGCAACATAGTTGGATGTATAGTTTAACTGGGCTATTTATGCACTAAATCGTTGATTGGGCAATTGTATGTATCTGTTCGCCTTCTTACTCCAGTCAGTCCAGACCCTCCCAGATACCTTTTCAAAGTGCTGAAAGCATCAGTAAGCTGGAGTTCGGAGAATTTGTGCCCGTGTTCAGTTGTGACTGACTCCTGCACTCTATAAGCACATGTTTATTCTCCCACAAAAATGGCAACAGATAAGATATGAATATAAAAATATTTCCAAAAAAGTGTCCCGAAGACCAAGACGACACAAGTGATAACTTCACGGCGAGGTTAATAATTATTACATTTTTTATAATCATTAATATGCTATATATATACTATATATATCATTAATATATATATATATACTTATATATATATATATATATATAATTAATAATTGCGTAAAATTACTCTGTTAAATATTGCTCTGACTGGTCGCGCTGCTTCAGCTGACTGAGTTACATATCGAACGTGACAGCTCAGTGACATTCAATACTTACATAAGAAAAGCGATCAGCGCGCCTAAAGAAGTTTACACCCCAAACACGCATTTAAGCTTGTGGTGGGATAATATTCTTATCTAAAATCTGCTTGTTTCATATTTGAGTTAATGAAATAATTCTTCGGTTGGTGGATTCCTACCAGTAGCAGTTCCTTAGATAATTTATTCGTCTAGATAGAGCCTCTTGCTGCTAGGCAACTGATGAAAACAGGCCAGGTTTATTAGAGTGTGCATGAATTTCACAAAATAGAGGTTAACTCTCAACTACAGTCTATCTAGACGAATGATCTAAGGAATTAATCGGATCGAAGGATCTAATTGAATCACAAAGTGTTTATTTTTTAAGTTATTCATATCACATTTTTCGCTTATGCCAATGAAGACTGACGTTGACAGTTGCCAGTGACATTGACATTGACTAGACTGCTTGTTTTTTGGCTGTTTTAAGTCAATAAGTGATGTGACGAGCAAAATGTTTAGCTGATGGTATATGATACGGCCTGACCATTACAATGCTTACACGTTACTGCTTCATGGCAGAAATAGGCGCTGTTGTGATACCCATAATCTAGCCGGCATCCAGTGCAAAGGAAACTCGACGTAAAGAACTTTGAAGAGAAAATAGTTGCAGCAATCTTTGCATCAAACGTTCTCGACTCTTTTCATTCTGGTTTTAAACCCTAGACCATTTTTTTTTAAATAAGATCCATATCATAATTATAAGTGTCTCTCTGTTTTGAGTTTATTGATATATTTGTCTTGTAAGTGCTACACTACTTCAAAAAGTACTTAAAATGGATTATCATATTATAGGCCGCAAAATGTAACCTGCTATACAATATTGACAACAATAAGTGGTTATACCAAAACAGTCTGACAAAGAATATTTAATTCCTATTTACTCGTAGTATCCAAAACTTCGTTATAACTGGTTACATTTGATATACAATTTTTCGCTTAGGTACTTCTCTACAGGTACAGTAGACTAGAGAAACTATATACTACTTATTTTTTAATTACATTGATCCTTTTTTTGAAGTGATATTTTTTGATATATCCTACACAGTGCGGTTTTCAAGGAGCGTACTACAAAGCTGTGGAATGAGCTTCCTTGTGCGGTGTTTCCGGGACGATACGACATGGGTACCTTCAAAAAAAGCGCGTACACCTTCCTTAAAGGCCGGAAACGCTCTTGTGTTTCGTCTGGTGTTGCAAGAGAATGTGGGTGCCGCTCACGTGATCACTTAACACCAGGTACGCTCGTTTGGCCTCCTTTTCCAAAAAAAAATGGATCTTTACAAGGCATGCCTGTTTGACTTATTAATTTTTTTTCTTTTGCTTGTTTTGTATAATATTTATGTTTATGAACCATACGATAGATTCTTTTTAAGAGAAACGGGCATTACTGATAATAATGTCCACATCAACATAGTATACATCTATTAATATTCGAGCAACAACACAATCTAAAAAAGCAGCGCGCAGTGAACGAGACACTGAGAAAACATTGAATTTGAGCTCTTGCATTATGAATTAAACAAAACATATTATTATGCGACAATTGCTTGACTAAATATTTAAAATTGCAGTATATTCTGTTAAGAATAGTATCTATTTCGTATTATAAACGTCGCCTTAATTAATTTTTCAAATTGGTAATATATGTGCCACCGTAGTTTTCGATTTGATTACACAGTGAAATGCGCGCGAATCTAACTATTAAGTATACTATAAACAAGATTTAATACGTTAATTAATAATATTTGTACTTTGTAAAATACTAATGTATCCACGCATTATGGTATCATGGGTCTGGGTATGATGTAAGTTGTAGTAATTATATCGTGAGCGACGATCTGAGCGGGCCAGCGCGGCGAAGTGCGCAGGCGGTGTTGATTTTCAGTTTATTTCATTATGTTAGCGCCGCGGGGCGCTCGGTTACCGCTTCGATTGAGTACAGTGGCCATATCTTAATACTTTATATGGTAAATTTATTTATTTCAAAACAATTAGCTCATACAATACAATTATTGAGCAAAATGAATCAACTCTGTGTATTTAAATTAACCATAAAACAATGCAGCTGTTTATAAAATATTTTTAAAGTTTGTAATATCTTTCATTCAACATAAGAAAAGCTACTACACGAAAACGCAATGTTTTTTGAATTAAAAATATTGAACCTAGTTAAAATCATACAAATACACCAAAATCTACATTTCCAGCTAGTTCTACTTTCATCCAAAAAAAAATGTGCTATGCACACATTTAATTAAAAAAACTACGAGAGAAGGAACAGGAGATGGAAGGATGATATCAAAAATGTATAAGGCAATTTATGGTCGAGAGTAGCTAAGGAAAAGTTGGTAAAGGCCTTTGTCTGATCAAACGGGCATTTGAATATTAAATTACAAGTAGATAATGCTATCTAAGTTGATCTAAAAATATCCCTAGGAATGTCTTTATTATAATAGCTTCCGACCGCCACTCCGTCAGTATTAAATTTTGTCTACATACAAAGAAGGACGTCGAACGAAAGCAATGAATGATACTCTTTCTCTTTAACTCGCGTTACATACCTACACTCTATTTTATTTTATTCCATAGCTTACTTTCAAAGTTTCATATAGCGTGAAGTACTTAAAATTTTCAGGATATAATATTTTATCCGTTTCCTTACACCTGACAACTGAAGTGCAATTTTGCATTATTGATCGAGAAGTCCACAGAACGAAGGTTAAAACGAAACCTATGATCACCTAGCTAATGTACTTTTGTCGACACGAGGCGACTTTACTTGATTGAGTTGTTTTGTTGTAGTTGCAAGACAATGTGTGTGGCGGTGATCACTTAACATCAGGTGACTGGTACGCTCATTAATCCTCCTCTTTCATTAAAAGAATGAGTATTATATAGACTAGTGTGTCAGCTCAGTTTCATTTCATTACCGCTAAAAAGGTTTTCGCGTCAACAAACAAACTTACTTTCGCATTTCTAAAATTAGTTAGGATTAAGTAAACCGTACGACCCACAAGTCTGCCAAAATCCTGATACTAAACCTTACATGGAAAATCTGTTATGTTTTAAAGTCATAACCCTGACTTCTAGGATTAATACACAAATAAAATTTGAAAACACTTTTAACAAAATTTATGAACGATGCAGGACTCGAACCCACGACCTCTGGCGTTCCGTGCCAGTGCTCTGCTAACGGAGCTAACCGTTCGAGTGACGTATCGTCATAAAATATTGTATGATTTGTTCAACTCTCAGGTTGTAGCTTCATCTACAGGATACACTTTACAGTTGATAACCTGCTCAACCCAAATATTTGCATATTAGGAAATTGACAGGAGATGTAACTTTTGTAAATCAAAACTATTTGTTATGTTTTTAAAGTGATAACCCTCACTTCTACATAGAATTAACACATAAATAAAATTTGAAAACAAAAATTACATTACATGGATAAACATCACTTCATGGTCACCCTACAATCTGACATTTCACCTGCTCGTTTAAAAATGGTAAAATACGGCATTTGTAATGAAGCGGCTTTTTCAATTTTCGTCTCTATCTTTATCGGCGTGACATCGGCCTTCATCATTATACATCGTTCGCTTTTATGATATGTTTATTTTTTATTAATATTCTCTAATAGTCTTTCGTTTTAATGTAATTGAATTTTTAATATAGAACTCGAACTGAGATGAAATGCTATTTTATGTGCCTTGGCTAGTTGTAAATGTAGAACTTAGACAGAGCGTTACTCACAATTCAAGATTTTTTTTAATGTGAGTAAAATAAATTAATTTTTATTCTAATTTTATAATTCAGATTATGGGTACCTCAGAATATGGATCAAACCAGAAACCGTCAACGCTCTCAATAGTGAGGCGGTGTAAAATGTGCCAGAATGGCGTAGTTTGTCAAATTGCAAATCAACGATACCTATGTACTATTAACATCTAGTTGCAGTTGTCAGTTTAAAAATAATTACACAGCTGTTGTGTTTCGTTCGTTGCAAAAATGCTACATGCTAATCTATAAGTAGCACAATTTCAATTAATTTTATTAAAATTAATGAATTTATTAGAAAAGCCATTAATTATGATTGAACACTCCTTCTAGTTTATTTCGTATTCTGTGTACCTATTCAAATTTTCATTTAAGTATGAGTAACAAGTGGGAATTATTTATTATATTTATATTATCTTATATGTAGAATTATATAATTTTACTCCTTAAACTAAGGTACCTATCTTGCCTTGGCCCATATCCAAGGTATATATATATATATTCTGCAGACTCGAGGATTTGACGGTTTTTGTCAATTATTTCTACACATTTTACAGGCAAACCATATAAATATAACACTTTTTAAAGGATTAAAACGCGTGTAATAGTAACTGTGTTGCAATTATTTTGGTTAGCCCGACGTTTCAAGACCTTTCCAGATCTCGTTGACAGGTCCCCCTGATGCAGTCCCCTGCAGATGAAAATATGACTAGTATTAACAAGCACTTAGTATGTTTGGCAATAAATACTCCCATTTACGCATACCACATTGTACCATTTAGGTAAGACAGAAGTAGTAGTAACGCAGAAGTGATTGCTGTGTTGGTTATGAAAGCGTAAAAATTAAGATTTCTTCCATAACAGGTATCGGAAATTTTTATTCTGTAGTACACATTTACAATCCAAACTTATATTATAAAGAGGAAATATTTGTGTTTTTGTATGTATGTTTGTAATGTTTTCTCACAAAAAGTACTGGATCAATTAAAAAAACTCTTTCACTATTAGACAGCTGAATCTTCACTGAGTGACACCGGCTATATTAAATTTAAAAAAAAATAGGAATCCGTAATAAAAATTCAATAATATAACCAAAGGAGTGAAAAAATTAGCAGTAAAAAAATCCGGTAATGGCGTGCGCTGGGGAAACTATTGCTGATAGAACAAAAAAATGTTGTACAGTATTATAGAACGTATCAATATCTACAAAAAAGTCCTCGGTAGCATAATATGTACGTGCTGACAATAATCAAACCGTAGTATTCATAAATCTGTATTAATCCTTATCCCATTAAATATTTCATTAAATACCGTTTCAATACCAGTAAAATTATTAAAATCCGATCTTTCATTCAAAAGGTATATCGAATTAAAAATGTTAGTTTAAAGAAAATAATAACTAAATGAAATAAACCTTTTATGTTAACAAAAGTAAATCTATAGACAGACTTAGTAGACTTTCCAGAACCACGAGATCAGTATCTAAGCGAGTGAAACCGCGGGGCATTGCTAGTATTATACATGATGCCCGAGAATTTGGCTCTGTCTAAGTATTAATACATCAGTGTTAATATTATGATAGTAATTATGTGTTAACACAAAATATATGGACGTGGGATGGTTGTTAATGAGAATAATGTGTGTGTGTTGTTTATGTGACCGGGGTGACCTGATGGTGGACAATCAAAAAACAAATGAAAAGACACGGGCACTTATTAACAAAAGTAAACAATAATTTATTATGATGAGCATCTTTCTATTATGTTTACTACAACATCTAAAATCTATATTAAAATAACAATAAAACACAGATATGAAAAGCATAAACAATATGTTATGTTTTTAAAGTGATAACCCTCACTTCTAGGATTAATACACAAATAAAATTTGAAAAACAAAATTTTATGAACGATGCGGGACTCGAACCCTCGACCTCCGGCGTTCCGTGCCGGTGCTCTTACCAAATGAGCCAACCGTTCGAGTACCGCCTCGCTACAAAATTCTGTTTGCTTTGTTCAACTCTCAGGTTGTGGCTTCATCTACAGGATCTACTTTACAGTTGATAACCTACTCATCCCCAATATTTGCATATTAGGAAATTGACTTGAGATGTCGCTCTTGTAAATCTAAACAATATGTTATGTTTTTAAAGTGATAACCCTCACTTCTAGGATTAATACACAAATAAAATTTGAAAAACAAAATGCAAACAATGCGGATTCCCGCATCGATCATAAAATATTGTTTTTCAAATTTTATTTTAATATTTACATACATACATTTACCAGTGGGAGGCTACTTTGCACAGGATGCCGGCTAGATTATGGGTACCACAACAGCGCCTATTTCTGCCGTGAAGCAGTAATATGTAGACATTATTGTGTTTCGGTCTGATGGGCGCCGTAACTAGTGAAATTACAGGGCAAATGGGACTTAACATCTTATGTTTCAAGGTGACGAGCGCAATTGTAGTGCCGCCCAGAATTTATGGGGATTTTGAAGAATCCTGAGCGGCATTGCATTGGGCAGGGCGTATCAATTACCATCAACTGAGCGTCCAGCTCGTCTCGTCTCTTATTTTCATATAAAACATATTATTATAAATTAATCAAAATTATCAACAATTCTTTCGTCTATGAAATTAGAGGTTATCTATATATGTAAAACACACAGAAGGCGTTGGAATGTTTATTTTTCGACAACCACAGTAGGTAGGTTTATCAGTATATTCAAGTAGGCAAACGTAAACCCTGTCCATGAAAGGAAAGAATAGGTAATCCTGTAGCGTCTAACAGCTTTTAGGCGAAAATTTACTGAAGTAGGCGTTACTTTGCGGAAATCCATTATTATACAAATGATTTAAGTTTTCTTTATTGTTTTTTTGTGTTTTGAGTCTCGTGCCAGATTTTGGCGAGACAACGCGTCCTGTGGATGCCTCGTGTAGAGGCGAAACACGTGTCGAATTGTTTAAAAACAAATATTGGCGGAATTAACACTAAAGAAAACTTAAATCAATTGTATAGCTTTTAGGCGTTCAAATAAATACAATAAAAATACATAACTAAGTTTTATTTTGTTTTTATTGTCCTTACTGTACTTGGCCGCAAATCAATGAAATTTGTTGTGTTTTTGGAGTTACCTTATTCTTCACAGACAGTTTATTAGAAATACAGTAAATAGTATGAGTGCCTATTGTTGGTATTTTTTTTTGAAACAAAAAGTATCTTAAATGTTTTAATATGGATACTTAAATAATTTAGACAAAGTTTGTGAGACTTTCGTGGAAAGAATGAAAAAGCAACCAGTGGGAGGCTCCTTTGCACTGGATGCCGGCTAGATTATGGGTACCACAACCGCTTCTTTTGCCGTGAAGCAGTAATGTGTAAGCCTTATTGAGTATCAGTCTGAAGAGCGTCGTAGCTAGTAAAATTACTGTCTTATGTCTCAAGGTGACGAGCGCAATAATTGTGGTGCCATTTTCTATAATTCTGAGCGGTACTCCATTGTTATGGGCAGGGCGTATCAATTACCATCAACGCAACGTCCTGCTCGTCTTGTCCCTTATTTTCATAAAAAAATACTCCAAGGTAAAGCTTCGTTTACGTCGGTAAGTACTTATTTAATTGAATCCTCGGGAACATTCGACGTAACAATATAATATACAAATGATTGTTGCATAATAATTATTGTCAATTGTTCTCGGTAAAGTGACGACTCCATCTTGTCGTGTATACACCCGCGCGCGTCGTCAATAATGACATATCACTGAGGGGTTTTTTGCGCTAATAACTTTCTTTACAGCTTTAGTTTAAGCTGGTAGTAGACTTATCATGTTAGAATAATAATAATATTGACACACTCTCACCCAAAATTCGTTTAAGCACTGTTTTCTTATATAATACGGCCATTCTAAGGCTGTTTTAAAGAAATATTAATTAACTTTGCATAAAATCCTTGTTAAGGTACATTAATATAAAAATGGTTAATTCTGTTTGTTATTAATTATTACAATATTAAATTTAATATAGGACCTTTTTTGTAACGTTTCTAGGCGGTATAAATATTACAGGTTTCGTTTGTTTTAATGTTTTGTTTCTTTTATAAGTTATTTGTATTTATATTAACTATACATTTGATATAAAGATATGATACTCTTGTCTCTTACACAAATTATCCCACCCCAAACTAGACGTAGCCTGTACTATGGGTACTAGACAACAATATATTTAATACAATACATACATAAATACATATAAACATCCATGACTCGGCAACAAACATCCATATTCATCATATAAATGATTGCACCTACCGGAAATCGAACCCGGGACCTCGTGCTTAGTAGTCAGGGTCACTAACCATTCGGCTATATGGGTCGTCATATAAATTTACAAAGCCGCACGAATTAACTTAAAAATGTGTATAAAAAAATCACTGGAAATTAATATAATAGACTTAGATAATTTCTTGTCAAGTGAACACATCTAATAAAATAGAGGTGAACTGACAACCTCTATTCTTAGCAACGCACGCGCATAAAACAATGTGACATAGTTACGTATCGCGACTGTAGGACGTTGTTTGTCATGCACACTGTAATAAACCTGGCCTGTTGTTATGCAGCAGCAAGATGCTCTATCTAGAGGTATAAATTATCTAATATAATAGAAATCTAAGAAGGTTCTAAAAGTTACATACTTATGTTTACCATGTCGCGTCACAGGTGACTTATAGACCACCAGTGATTAATCAGAACAAACAGTCAAACAACGTCATTAAATTATTTTTCATGCATGACTGATTGCTTGTAAGTACAAACGCAATTATCATTTTTTATTTAAGTATGTTGTTATATTGGAATGTATGTTATAGTTTCTATTGGTAATCTATATATATAAAAATGAATTGCTGTTCGTTAGTCTCGCTAAAACTGGAGAACGGCTGGACCGATTTGGCTATATTTGGTCTTGAATTATTTGTGGAAGTCCAGGGAAGGTTTAAAAGGACGGAGGTTGAATAAACATGAAAATCTTCGGATTTAAATAAAAACAACAATTTTGATTTTCCTTTGACGTGTTCCCCGTCGTTCAGAAATCAAATAAAAATAACAGTTTAAAATTAATAACTAATTAGAATTTTTATATTTTCTAACTTTCTAAAGAGGTAAAAAATAAACTTCCTTAAAACACGGGTAACACTTAAAAAAAGGAGTCCATTTGTTTGTTTTATGTTTATTTTATACAAAAGTTTAGGTCTTTTATTTATCGATTAAGGTAGTATGAAGTCTGCCGGGTCAACTAGTCTGAAATAAATAAATTAGTAGTGAATTTCTAGGTATTAATTGAACGAATGAACGAAATGAATAAATAATTATGGTGTATTTTAGTATATCTATCTATCTGCCGAAACTCTTTCATAACCTGTAACGATACCAATCAAATATTACAATTAAGTAGTTTAGTAAGAATCTTCAAACTTTTTGAAACTGTTTTTTTTAATAAAATGGTGATTGTTATGCACTGTGAGATACTTAATTTACTCGTATTGCCTTCATTTTGCATACCATTGCTGCACTAGTTACATTAAACATGAAAAGAAAAAATACTTAAAAAATTAAGTACCTGACCAAAAGTAACTCTAAAAGTAGATAAGTGTTTAGACTAACTAGTATTAAAATATTCACGGTAACTAATCTAATCAAATTTATTTTAAATAGGTATAATTATTGATAAATTTTATACCCAATGGCGAAGCACAGTTACCTAAGTACTGCATAAAATAGTTCGCTTGGAAGACTTATTTACGAAGTAGATTTTAACAATTATTTTAAATAAAAAATTAGTGTTTAAGTAAAAAACCTCTAATATAAAGATATTTTATGCAACAGCAATAGGTGCATTTTAGAATTCATAATTCTTCCTCAACCCTTAACATTAATTATGAACATAACATACTATGAAACTAAGATTTATCAAATATCACATAATATAAGTTTGAATAAAATTGGATACTGAAACTAATAAGTATCAAAACTAACAAAATAACAGGCAAGAAAATATAGAAAATTACCTTGTATTGTTAGTTGCTCTTTACTAGAGCTAAGTTTTAAATTCAACGAACAGGTGGCGCTAGGTGTAACTTGACACGCGCTATCTATATTTTAGAAGATATCATTGGACTCTTTTTCAATTCGTATTACATTTAACTTTGCGCAGAGGCAATATCGTAACCAATGAGGTTAATCCGAGGTGCGATTATTGCTAGTTGAAAACTTTACCAATACCCCGCCGCGTGAACGTGAAATACCGTTCGCGATGGCAATTTTTGAACGGCTGTAATGGCCTTATCTCTCCTCAAAATATCACTTTAACAACTGACACTTTCACTTGTCGAATGTCGGCAATTGACATACATTAAAAATTAATATCATATTTTTCTGCACAATGATAACTTTTTTATTTTAAGTATCTGAACTTAAGCAGAACAAATTAATATAGCAAGCTACTGAAAATCTACACTGCATTATGCGCCATCTAGGATACATTAAAAACATGTATTTCATATTTGTACCTTGGGTACGTACATAATAATTAATTATTAATTAATCCTCCATTAAATTTAAAGGTATAATAAACATTTGCATTTGACAATAACACACAATTTAATTTTGGCATTTCAATGGTTGTTAATTTAAAAAAAAATGTTTTATTTTTATTAGTTTACGTACAATATTATTATCTATGTTTTAACAACTTAGTTTTATTATGTGTAAGCATAATATTTTACAATTAATATTAAACAAAAAATAAATATGGCTATAAAAAAGGATGCCGAAGTCATAAATTTCATTGTAATGAAATTTTATAAAATAGACCGATGAGTTTCTTGCGCTCGTTCTTCTCAGCTCAGCCACGTTTGCTCTCCTGTTCAACTGGCAAAATTAGAAGTTTTGAATAGATCTAGAATTGATCTGTGTGAATGTGGCGATATGGCTTATTCAGTGTCATATCCCACCTCCAACTTCCGTTGTCATACCAAGAGTATCCTCGTAGTCCTCTGATGAACCTTGTGTATATAAATTAAATTAAATTCATTCTATATTATTTTCTATCCTTTCCTGATCCTATGAAAAATTTCATAAAATTTTTAAAATATTTAATTATTTTTTGAGGAAATAAGTTTCCTGTTTTAAAAAGAAAAACAAATAAATAAAAATAACTTGACAATGGCTCAATCGCTTAGCGGATGGAGCCGATAAGCCATAAAGAAGAAGAATGGATTGTATTTTTTTGTATAACTAATTTTGAATCCTATTTTGAATAAAACTACTATTAAATTATTAAATTTGAATACCTTCTATCTCCAACAGGTTTATGTTACATGCAATAGTCGCCTAATTGTCAACATTATTTTTACTACAATAATGAATTTTCTTTCATTAAGTAAACTTAAAAAGTTAATACTATGAAAGTTAATCTTAAAATATTTAGAGGTAGTGTACGTGCAGCTTAACATATCATAATTTAAAAACGCCCATTTCTCCGGGGTTCTCACAACTGTGTTGATTACATTTGACATCTTATTGCACATTCGATCAACAATAACAATCACAGATAATATTACTAATGTTTTGCTTGTGTGCATTAGTCATAATAAATGCTTTCTATTATAACTGTTCCCTGAGTTATATGCAAATATGTGTTAAAGTTATATTAGATATTAATGAAGGAAAATCTCATGGAGTTATGGGTATTTTATAGCTTTTTGTAATGTGACGTATGCATGCGAAAATCCTTAATCTTCCAGCTACATTGTACATATCTTTGTTATGATGCGGTTAATGTTATAACTTAATTGGTTATTGCGTGAGTGATTGGTGAAAATGGCGTTTCGAACTGAGGTCATAATATTGTTATATTCCGACGGAGTAACGAAACACAGTAACAATGTATGCGTGTAATAATCTTTAAGCGCGGTTGAAGTAAAATTTTAATCGATTAATTAGCTCTATTTTCTCTCTGTAAAAAAAAATGCACAAAAGTGCCAGATAAAAGCCACAATTTATTTTACACAAACCACAAATTAAAAAAAAGCGCACGGGCCTGCTCAATGTCGATGGCTGACAACAAAGAGGATGTAAATACTACGTAGTATGAGGCGTTACTGCCTAAGCAAAAAATAATATTTAGTTTAGTATTAAACGTGCAGCGATTTGACATCAGTTTGAAGTAGTCGAAGTATAATCCAGCTAAGTTTGAAAGTTAAAACGTAGTGGATTTCGCATATCTCCGTTTTTTACAAGATTATAGCTGTCATCTGTCAATCTATCAATGACTGTACGTTTCATACAATCCTTATAATATAAAAGTGTTGCTTTTTTCTTAGAGAGTTTCGCTGACTGGCTGACAAGTGACATCGCGCATGCGCCGTAGACAGCGCCCACCATTCGCGCGCCATATTAACTTTTATCTGCACCTTAGTTTATTTTTTAATATTCTATGGTCCTATAAAATATCATATTGTGTTCTACAGCACTCGTGCTGTCTATTGTGCACTAACTAGAGCTCATTACTTGTTATTGGCGTTTATATAACTATTGTTAAAAATTTCGGCTACTATTTAAAATTCCTTGACTCCAGCAGGGATCAAATCATTAATTAGTTCACGTCTCGCCCCCAGAACTCAACCCTTATAATTGGATATTACAAAATGAGCTAAGCCCGTATCGGTCCTTATTGATTACGGGATCAAACATAATCTCCTTGATTTATCTATTCTAATTGATTGGTTTACACTTTAAATATTCTAAACTTTTAACTGAAGCTTCAATATACTTAAAATTGACTATAAATATTGAAGAATACAATTACAGAAACGCTGTCTTCTTACAAATATATTGTGTTGCCTCTCACGTATAGAGTTGAAAGATATTTTCAAAAACACTGAACATAATTTACAAACAAATTGTAATAGCGGCGTAAGTAGATGTGTAATTTGTGTCGATGTGTGTGTAACGCCCGCGCGTTGATAATGGGACAGGCAACCATAATAGTGATGTCATGTCCTGCAGATACTTATAATACACTACCTACTTAGTAATACATATTATGCAGAGGTTAAGGTTGTAGCGAGTAATCTCTGAATCTACTGAACCAATTTTGAATTTTCTGTTACCAATAGAAAACCAAATTATTTATGAGTGACGTAGGCAACATGTTAATTTGAAAAATCAAAAAATTTTATCGTGGTGGTATGATTTGCAAAGTAAGTCGGAGATATATATTCTTGATAAGGTAATGTATGTTCATAGGCACATAGGTGAATTTGTGAGAAACTGTCATAATCATAATGTTAACACCAGACATCAAATTATAATGCCTACTACTCGGCTAAGTCGAGTTAGTAAGTCTTTTGTGGGGCGATGTATATGCTTTTACAACAAGATCCCAGAAAATGTTCAAAACAAAAGTATAACGTTATTCCAAAGAATTCTTAAAAAACCTTTGTGTGGTAAAAGTTACTATAAATGATACCACAGATTGGAAATGGAGCGACCGCCTCAGGCTTTTAAATAATAAGTTTAATTGAACAAAATATTAATTTGTAAACATATTTTTTTGATGAAAAAAAAGAGCTCGATGAATTTATGCGCCCAATCTTCTCAGGTCTGAGGCATTCTTTTTGGAATTGGTGGTAGTTTTTGACTTTCAATGTCACATCCTATTTCGAATAAAAATATTTGAATTTGAGTTAACGGTAGAAATTCGAACAAAAAAACAAGGTTTGCCTTAACAATGATCATTTCGTATAAATACAGCGAATGCTAGAGTATCAGTCGAACCAAGGAACTCTAAAACTTATAGAACGTTTCCAAGGAGAGCTCATTTGTCAATGTTAAATTATATTGTTTTTTGTTCCAACAGTAATCACTTGCCTAATATGAGAAATGGTTAGCAATTTATTATTCAAATTTACTGTTTCGACTATTATTTGAATAGATGATGTGATTTATGTGGAGGATTGCTCTCTAATATTAGATTAGAAATTAGTTTTTGAAATCGATTGCTATCGTTGTGAGTCTGGTAGAGACATTATGAAATTTTTTAACATTACTTTTTGAAGTAGGTCATTTTAAACATTGTTTTTTTTTTTTTTACTTTTTTGTGTCTGTTATGGGATAGGAGGTAAACGGCAGTAGGTTTACTCTCGATTACATCAGGTAAATTAAATATTATTATTTATTATATTATTTTTTTAAGTAGCTGTGGGCAGGGCAGGCCTATGAAAAGTGCCGCGCGGCTTAAACAATATTGACCCCAATAAGCGGGAATGGAAAACTGAATCTTCTCCGAAAAACTGCTGTTCGAACCTCTATTTCACTTACTTGTAAGATAGTGAAATATCGTGAAGAAAATTTGTTAGCTATGAATGACAGGTAGTCTAGGACCCACTTATCGGGTTTATAATAAGATATAATCAACCTAAATGAAAACTCCTAAAAAAGCTGTACACAATATAAAATTAGATCGTAGACGTAAACAATAACATCATCCACGTAAACCTGAATGTTGATATAAAATGTTCATAAAATGAAAACTACTCGGCCAAACTATGCGAACTATGGGACAAATGGCAACTATTCCACATAAAACTTAAGTAAAATCACGTAAATCGGTTCATAAATCTCAACGTAATCGGTGTGCATACATAAAAAAATACCAATCGAATTGAGAACCTCCTCCATTTTGAAGTCGGTTAAAAATGAACACAGCTGAAATATTAAATAAAACATTGCTTTAAAAAGTTTCTATCTATTAAATCATATATTATTATTCTCCTTAGCAAACTTGTTCATGGAATAAAAATATATTTAAATATAATAATAAAAACTGATCCGCCATCTTTAATCCGCCATATTGAATTTCACGTGTATGGAAAATTTCAGTTAATTTGTCAAATAAACGTCTATTAGATAATAAATGGTTATAAGGCTACCAGTCATGACAGTTATACAAATAATAAAACAAGGTATGTTTAATTATTTGTAAAGCCAAAATGTTATGGGGTGCGAAGTACAAAAACGGCTCGTAACATTTCTCGGAACAGGAATATAAGGGAACAGTGAACAATTCCCAGACATGCTTCATTGACACTATTCAATAAACATATTGGTGACTGTTTACTCAAGGTACTATAGTAATGGTTAAATCAATAATGATAAATTATTTGAGTGATGTATACATAAGATTTGTGTGATTTTTTTTGAGTTAATTAATTAGTTTCATAAAAATGCGGGCATAAAAATAATACCTTTGGATAATATTTATTTGATTAAATACCTGTTGTGGCTTATAAGTACCTGTATAATAAATAAACATAATATAGACACACTTTTCTATTATGGAGTGAGCATCAATATTTTTGTAGAACATTATATTTACTTACCCTTTTTATTTTATTGATTTACATAAGAAAGAAATATTTTTTTTTATTTAGTCACTTCACTACAATGAACACTGAACCTAACATAATGAACATAACAAAATATAAACTCTTAAGTAGCTAGAATAGCCTATACTTTTAGATTAAGGATTGGTCTCCGCTGCACTCCAAATAGATACCGCACTACCTAAGAACAATAGCTTTTTAATAACGGCAACTTAATATTGTATTGTCTATTGGCTATTTGTAAAGATGCTTGTGTGCGTGGCACCTTGGCACTCAATCTTTCAAATTTTGTAACTTATATACGCTTCGTATATAAGTTATGGAATAGGTGGACAAACGAGCGTACGGGTCACCTGGTGTTAAGTGATCACCGCCGCCCACAATCTCTTGCAACACCAGATGAATCACATTATTTTACATTGAAATTAATAAAATACAAAATACTTACTGATGATATGTGATCCATTGTATTTCTTATTTCTTGTAGTATTATTTTAACAAAGTTTTTTACTAAAATGCCGGGTTGCGTAGTCGTAACCCGGCATTTTAGTTACAATTATTAGCAAAGTTTAACAAACATGTGGCTCGTCAACGTCGCACATTGTTCGAGACTTGCCGCACTTTGCGACTACGCCTGCGGTATCCAGTTGGAACGCAGCGGAGACCAATCCTATACTATTATTTCATTTTGTTTCCATATTTTACTAGTCCGTGTTTCAGTGTTACCTACTACTTATTATAAGGCTTGTATACTACAGACTTCTCAAATGTAATCGTATCGGTACGCATTGAGCTTGCCTTCTCGAATACGGACTTTAGAGTAAGAATGTTCGAGTATTTTTCTTGTAACACTTTAAATATTTCTTTCAAAGCTCAAATTTTCTCTATCTATGAAATTGTGGTCTATGGTAAAATGGATAACTTCGATACGAGTCATTTTCTAGCCTAAATAAAAAACATTTGATTTTTTTAATGAAAATAAGAGATGAGACGAGCAAGACGTTCAAATTCAAATTAAAATATTTTTATTCAAAATAGGATGTGATATCACTTATTGAAAGTCAAAAACTACCACCCATTCCAAACGGGCGCAACAAACTCAGCGGGCTTTTTTTTTCATAGAAAAAATATGTTTACAAAGTAATATTGTACATTTAAACTTATTATTTAATAGCCTGAGGGCGGTCACTCCGTTCCCAATCTGTGGTTTCATTAAGAAAGTCATTTATGTTATAGTAACCTTTACCACACAAACGTTTTTAACAATTCTTTTGAACTTAACACCAGGTGACCCGTACGCTCGTTTGTCCTCCTATTCCATAAAAAAAAAAACGTAATACTTTTGTTGTGAATATTTTCTGAAATCTTGTTGTAAAAGCATATACATCGCCCCACAAAAGACTTACTAACTCGACTTAGCCGTTGTCAACAAGTCGCGCCGTATCTATGTCAGTTAATTGTCTAATCTTTTTAACCGCGTATGCTGCAGAACTAATTCTGTTCGCCACTCCTTCAATATGGGGGCCCCATTGTAATTTGGAATCTAGATAATCTGATGGTTCACTAGCTACGGCGCCGTTCAGACCGAAACACAGTAATGTTTATACATTACTGCTTCACGGTAGAAATAGGCACCGTTGCGGTACCCAAAATCTAGCCGGCATCCTGTGCAAAGGAGCCTCCCTCTGGTAATTAGTGGTTCATTTTTAATCAGTAATGATGTTATGGGCGGGGTTAACTTCTATCAAGTGAGCTCCATTTTCAACTGTTGATGACTGACGTACATTATATTTGTTTGATGCGATTACTAATTGTGACAGTAATCACGACCATCATTTTCATGAAGCATCCTTTCACTAACAATGAATTAAAGCTCTAAAGGTGGATGCATCCAATATTGGATAATTTATATTTATACGGTATATTCTTTAATACTTTTTATGAAATATTTGATATTTACAACGTTTTTAACTAACACTACTCATTTATTGGATGCAGCACCTTTCAACCCTATTTGTTTTATATATTACATACAAATGATTTAAGTTTTCTTTAGTGTTAAATCCGCCAATGGAATTAACACTAAAGAAAACTTAAATCATTTGTATAATTATGGATTTCCGCAAAGTAACGCCTAATTCAATAAATTTTCTTATATTATATTACAGCCATTATAAAATACTCTATTGATTGAAAATAGTGGCCGTTGAGTTTCTTGTATGTTCTTCTCACGAGCTCTACTTTTTCCGAACATATGGTACCTACATTCAGTAATTTAAATGAAATATAGATTATATGTCCCAGAAAGCGGACAGTGCTGAGACAGAAAGTGGAAGCGGGCACGCCCGCAACGAACCCGCTTGTAGAACTGTGTCGAAGGGTCTGATCGACAATGATGGCTTCATTAAGGTAGAGCGGAAGAAGAGGAGACCTCCTAGTCATAACCAATGTGGCACAGCACCGATAGGATAGAATCAGCTCCTGCGTCCCGTAATCCCAGCGACGTATACCTACGTCTCTCGCTTTCTCCACACCACCAAGGCCTCCGACATTGTTCAGTACTTGGTGGAGAAGACAAGGTTCCGGGTCGCGAAGTTGGTGACGCGTCACGCAGTAGACTTCAACTCTTGTCTCATGTGACGTAAATTAAGGTTATATATCATATGTATGTTAGACTATAAGGTATTTATTTTAGTAGCCTGAAATAAAGGAATTATTATATTATACTAGTTGACCCAGCAAACGTTGTATTGCCATATAAAGTAATAAGAAAATTAATAATTAAAAATTTTGAGGTATAAAAAATAGACGACGACCGATTCTCAGACTATATAATTTAGGTTATATAGTTATTTTATAATTATCTAGGCTAATCATTTACGGGTGTGCAAAATAGATGTCATCGGGAAACAGCTGTTATATTTCTGAATGTTGGCAAAGAAGTGCTTAGTATTATTTAGAAAGAAAGAAGTATAAAATTTAATTAGTTATTTATCTTATATTACTCTTTCAATTTGATTTCTGAACGACGGGGACACATCAAAGGAAAAACAAATGTTTTGTTTATATTAATTTTTCTCCGAGAATTTTTATATTTATTCACCTTTTAAACCTTCCCTGGACTCCCATAAATAATTCAACACCAAAATAAGCCAAATAACGGTCCAGCCGTTCTCGAGTTTTAGCCAGACTAACGAACAGCAATTCATTTTTATATATATAGACTAGTGGACCCAACAGACGTTGTCCTGTACACACGTCTTAAATTTGAAAAATCGGTCCAGCCGTTAGGAGGAGTTCACTAACATACACCTCTAATCTACATCTCTAATCTACAGCAATCTCAAATTCACTGAAACAAACAAAAAAATCATCAAATTCTGTCCAGCCGTTTAGGAGGTAGTTTAATTGTGAATCTAAACCATTCTCGAATCCATTTGAAAACACACACCAATCTCAAATTCAATGGAACACACAAAAATATCATCAAAATCGGTCCAGCCGTTTAGGAGGTAGTACAATTGTGAATCTAAACCATCCTCGAATCCCCTTGAACTCACACATAAAATTTCATCAAAATCGGTCCAGCCGTCGAGGAGGAGTTCAGTGACATACACACTCACACAAGACATATATATATAAAGATTATAGTGACGATTTAAAAGCGCTTAGTTTAAGCCTAATTGAATAAAGTTTATTTGACCATAACTTTAGAAACTATACGGAACTCTACAAATATACTTTTAATATAACTATCTAATGTGATATAAGCGTGGTCTTCTTAATGGCATCATGTCGTGATTGCTGTCGATGAGACTTCACGACCACGGGACGAACACGGCTGCGGAGCGGGCACGACTACGAGACGACAGCGGCTCCGATAAATCAATGTAGCGCTTCTCGATGTTTATTGAATGTAACTGTGATTGATGGAACTTGATAGTTCTGACGTAACGAGGGAGGTACCTCGGCGAGAGTGACTTTGGTGTTACATCTAGCTATACAGGGTGTCCCACATGAAGGGGAAGTTAAATGTTCAAAACAGACCATCACAACTAAAACGTGGTGGTCACCATGAAATAAAATATGCTAATAATAATTTAATAATATTAAAAAAAACAACAATTCTGAATTGCAACGCGAGTAAAATTTAATTTACGCAATACTTAAACAGATCCATGCTGTAGTGTGTCTTCAATATAAAATATGTATTTTTATTGAAAAGAGCGCAAAAAAAATAATGCTTAATATAATATTTTTATAAGGTAACAACTAACTTCTGGAATAATAACTCCTAAACATATTATATAATAAAAAAATATCATGCTTATACTTATTTGACGACCTGTATAACCGAGTGGTTAGCGATCCTACCTACTAAGCTAGAGGTCCCGGGTTCGAATCCCGGTAGGTGCAAGCATTTATATGATGAATATGGATGTTTGTTTCCGAGTCATGGATGTTTAAATGTATTTATGTGTGTTTATATGAATTTATGTATGATTAAGTAAGTATATTGTATTAAATATATCATTGTCTTGTAACCCATAACACAGGCTATAGATGCTTAACTTGGGGCAAGATAATTTGTGTAAAAAGTGTGTCAATATTATTATTATTTGTATTCACTGACCTGTATAAATACAACTGGACAGGTTGTTCCACTATAAAGAAACATCCACAGAAATAACCAGAAAGCGTAAGCAAGATTGTGATCTATCTATCTAGTATCATACTATCTATCTAGTACTAGTATTATATAGCTAGTAGTATATATCTAGTAGAAATCTAAATAATAAGGTACTACAAATGACATAGCCGCACTAAACATGTCCGCTATCTGGTGACTTACAGACAACCAGCGATTAAGTAGTGATTTAGTATTAATTGGACCGATGGACGAGAAGCATAACTATGGTCTTCATATTAATGTTATTTTTTCGAAAGGAGGAAAATACATTTGCGTAGTGAAGACTTCGAAACGAGGCCCATATGTGGGGGTCGGGTGTAAACACCCCCTACCGACTAAACACCGAAGTTTTACAGCGAAGCCTGGCGGGGGCCTTGGAGGTCGAGATATATATATCATATTATTATGTAAACAACAGAGCTGTTTACAAAAATAGCAGATATGTCAAGGTCATAGCGCCTTAACGTCAATAACTATCTATCGAATTCTCGTGAACATTCCATCATATATTTAGTAGCTAGAGACCAAAATATATTTTTATCTTACTATTACAGTATAATAGGAGCATAACACATATTAAATATTTTTATTTAAGAAAATATTTAATATGGGACGAGACGAGCCGGTCGTTCAGCTGATGGTAATTGATTGCCCTTTCATTGTAAAGGGCAGGGCGTCATCAGAGTTGAATAAAGCATACAAGATTTTATGACGATACGTCACTAGAACGGTTAGCTCAGTTGGGAGAGCACTGGCACAGAACGCCAGAGGTCGTGGGTTCGAGTCCCGCATCGTAAATAAAATTTATTTTCAAATTTTATTTCTGAATTGAATTGTCAAAAATTTTGGAGACCTCTTCGATAATTGTAACCATATGACCTAATGTATTGAAAATATGGATACACAAGTTATAATTGGAAGTACGTTGTGAACATATAAAGATGATTTCTGACGATTATAATAAATAACTATTCATAATAAATACGATCACTAAACTTCACCTATTTATTTCTGAAAAAAGTTTTCTTTCCGCAGATTTAACACGCCCTTAATTTTATAATCGACAGCTAAAACAAATCGATGGCCATTGAGTATTTTATAACACTAAATCAGTTAACCGTTTAAAGTAAATTAGTGTGAAATGTGAAAAATCTTGTGAATTTATTACTTGATTTTATATATTTTTTTTAATTTTGCTTTGGGATTTTTTTTATGGAATAGGAGGCCAAACGAGCGTACGGCCCACTTGGTGTTAAATGATCACCGCCGCCCACATTCTCTTGCAACACCAGAGGAATCACAAGAGCGTTGCGGGCCTTTAAGGAAGGTGTACGCGCTTTTTTTGAAGGTACCCATGTCGTATCGTCCCGGAAACACCGCACAAGGAAGCTCATTCCACAGCTTTGTAGTACGTGGAAGAAAGCTCCTTGAAAACCGCACTGTGGAGGACCGCCACACATCCAGATGGTAGGGTTGATATCGTAACTTGTGGCGTGTCGTGCGAACGTGGAATTAGGTATAGCCTCATAATAGTTTGGGAAATCCAAAAGTGCACGCCACATAAGCTTTTTTTTGTTTTTATTTATTTATTTTTTTCATTAGAATTAGTTACAGTAACATTTCTTTATTATTGTACCTAATTTGGATTGATTTGAAAAAGGATAAGACTATCATTTCTAAGACTATTAATGTATGTTCATAGAAACATAAGTGAATTTGCTAGAAACTGTCATAACCATAATGTTAACACCAGGAACAGCATAAGCTTATAATGCCTACTACTCGGCTAAGTCGAGTTATTAAGTCTTTTGTGGGGCGATGTATATGCCTTTACAGCAAGATCCCAGAAAAGGTTCAAAACAAAAGTATTACGTTATTCAAAAGAATTGTTAAGAAACGTTTGTGTCGTAAAGGTTACTATAACATAAATTACTTTCTTAATGATACAACAAATTGGGAATGGACCGACCGCCCACAGGCCTGAATGAAAATGATGAAAAAAAAGCCCGCTGAGTTTGTTGCGCCCGTTCTTCTCAGGCCTGAGGCATTAATTTTGGAATAGGTGCTGGTTTTTTGACTTTCAATAAGTGATGTCACATCCTATTTTGAAGAAAAATATTTGAATTTGAATTTAATAACAAGTACAAGAAAGGAACATTCTAGAGTGAATATTTTGGAAAGCATAACTTGGACGACATGATGTGCGAGAGTGAATGAAGATAAGAACTTTCTAGAAGCGTGAGCGAATCTTCTAGATTTTACGACAGGGAAAGAATGTTGTCTAGAAGATCGAGAATTTTAAACTTGTGTTAAAATATTACACTAACTATGATTGCTTAGAAAATTCTCGAATATTGTTCCCAGGCGGGCCGGGTCGCGGTCATGCAGTTAAGTTTCGAGTGAGATACCAAGCGAATAACTTGGAAGAGACAATTATAACTACTTTATATGATCCTGAGATCCAATTCTAGTTGAACACAGCATTCACCAAATATAGAAAGAAAATAAAAGTGGATTGTAATATTATATTGTATCACGAAGAGACAATTAAAATCTGTAAACGTTAAATTGCACAGAATTCGCGATAGTCATAAAAGATCTCAAAACAATACCTAAAATACCTAATTAGAAATTACTTTAACTTATAACAACAAGTCCAACTCGTCGATCATTTTTTTATAAAAATAATAGATTACTTATATTACGTATATATATAGCCAGTGCTTGTTGAGAGGCAAAAATTATACTGATTGCAACCTTTTTTCTCCTTTTATGATAAAACCAAAATTTTATTATTTTAATTACAATCTATCCTTAAGCTAATAGCAATATAATTTTAAGTTAATTTACTAAGTAGAGTAAAAGTAAGAAAGTATCCATTAGCACTATTCTTATTGTTTCTATTAAGGCGACACTAAATGCCAGCGACCTTGAGCGATACGTGTTCACGGCTGCCGGCCGGCCATCTATGTAACAAAGCCAATATTTTCAAAATTCTTGCGTAGAAAACAGTTTATATGCTTACAATCCTCGTTATTCACTACTAATCTGAATAAATTAACTTACACAAAAAAGTACAAGCTATACGAATAACTTTTCTGAGAGAAGTACCAAAAAAATGCGTCACGCCATGCCAAAAAACTTGTTTAACTTCAAAGAAAAGTGGTAGTTCAAAAAGGCTCGGTAGTGTTAACTATAACCAACAGCAAGCATTAGCAACCTACAAATAAGACTTAAGGATATGTGTAACAGGATTAAGTAGTGTTCATAGCTCGAAATGCTGTACTTTCACTACAAAATTTGTCTAAAAACACCATGTTTGCGTGTTTTCTGCTTACTCTTAAGGGAAAGACCCTATTCTTTAGTCCTTTACACATAATTGCAATATGGCACTATTCCGCTAGATGGCTGTAAAAACAAAATCATCTTCAGTTCCCTGAAATAGTGCAATTTCGTTTAATGTTTTGCAGTTCTTGATAATTCTATCTGGATGAATTTTCTAGATTGTCCTATATATCATTAATGATATCCTAAGGGTAGATGAAAACTTACTTAAAAACATTTATCTCAATTCATGGCGTATGTTTTTCTAAACTAAAACGTACTGGAAGGTCAAGTGTAGGTAGGCCCTCCTCGAGATATTCTGGTCAAGATTGCCGAATAGGCAGGTTTGGCAGCGCAGTACGTCGTGGAGATCTTTGGGGGACTGAAATGATGAATGATGATGATCAGAAAATCGTGAATCTGCATTTAAGCATTTGTACAACGTACAAATGCTTAACAACGTACAATATAATAGTACGTTGTTCTTTTGTATACTTCTTTTGTGTTCCTTTCTTTTATTAAGATTATATATCCTTTTTACGGAATAGGACCATAATTAATTCTGTTATTCATTTGGTAATTGATAATCTTTGCCCTAGTCTCCGAAAAAAAAAAACAGCAGAAGAACCACAGGAGCTCTGAGCCTTAGTAGGCATTACGCATTTTCTTACAGATACCCATATCAATATATTATGTACCTTGGTTGCGCCGCAATTGTCAATTATCTTTGTTGTCATTTTTTTGTTATGGCAAACTATTGTAGATCCTGTAGACAACACAGTAACACACACCTTAGCACCAGGAGTTCCTAGAGGATTACCGGGGCCCCGAGCTGCAGACCATCTTTTTCAAGATATTTTTCGCCATAACTTATTTTAATTTTAATATAATTTGTTTTCCTACGGGCATGCGCTTATACACGTAAGATTATTTATATTTATATGTCGAAATTAAGGCTGACAGTTAACCTCTATTTTGAGCAATACACTAACACAAAGTGACATTCAAATCGCGAGTAACTTGTCACACAATCTAAGGCAATAAACTGACCTGTCGAGCAAGAGGCTAGAGGTTCCTGCCACAGTGTTTTATTCTGCAAAAAATATAGCAAAGTTAGGATTTGATTAAAATGTAGTACGGTGTTGGAGTTAAGAGGCAATCAGGTCAGACAGGTCTTCGCAACAAAATTGAACTGTTCCTAATCGATCTTAACAAAATAAAACTTTAACAAAAAAATCTATTAAGAATTCCCATTAACTGCACAACGTATGTATTTAAAGTAATTAAATCAGAGATCTCGTTAACAGCTGTGACCCTCGTTAGATAGCTGAAGGGTTAACTAAACTTAATCGATATTTCGTCTTCTCGACATAGATAATTAATTATCGGAACTGATTGCGTATGGGCGGGGCACCAATAACGAGGTACCAGGGTTGAGTAATGTTGAAGATTCCTCCTCACACGATTATGACCTATACGCCTTTCAGATAAGAGTGTATATTACTTAGTAAGAATTGCATCGTTTGAACTGAAGTCAAAGTATTTGCTTCTGGTCTTAAATGGTATGTGGTACCAGGAGGTCCGAAACTGAATGTTCTTGCAACACGAGTTTGTATTTAATCATTATCAATCACAGCATGGAATTAAAATAATTGGTTTGCATAGACTTAAAATATACTATAACTGGGTTATTAATAAACGCGAAGTAAAGTTATTCCAAATTTAAAACTTTATCGGCCTTACAGAATATTTCACATCAGTTATTTTTGTTTGTTCACGTATGGATTGTAGTCGTATCCTGTCCTGTATTTTAATATTGAGCATACTTCTCTCCATGCTATGCTGCCAAGTTTCTAGTGCCTTAATGTTTTTTATGGTTAGGCTCCAAGTTTGACAGCCGTAGGCCAAGTTGGGTAAAATGCATGTATTAAAAACTTTTCTTTTTGTTTTAATTGGTATTCTCGGATCCTTCATAATTTCTTTTAAGTTCCAGTATTTCTTCCATGCTATGTTTATTCGTCTTTCGTTGTTATTTCTGTTGGAGATATTTGCTGTCCGAGGTATGTGTATTCATCTACTGTAATGACTAACCAAAAAAAAAAAATCAAAGCTTTTGACTCAATTAGGTACTATTGATTATGTAGAAGTATGGTTATACTTGGTACAAATTGAAAATAATACAAAAATTTTGTTGACAATTTAACCAAATATTGCCTTCTCTCTTCTGTTAAGTCACGGTTAAGTCAAAACGGTCAAAATCAAATCAAAATGAGCGGAAACAGCGCTACCAAAGGAAAACCTATGTACATGCAAGCACTAATTTACTTCAGCACAATATATAAATATATATATCACTTTAATGAAAAACAGTTATGTTGTATATTTCATCAATGCGAAATTATCGTCAGACGATACACATACTATTTCTACTGTGATTATAATAAGGAAAACAATATGTTATAAACTATCACCCGTTTAGTGAAAAGAAAAGAATACAATACTTCAAAAACTCTTACGGTCTTAGGTATTAATAAACCTAGTATTGAGTTATATCTCAACATAAACATAAAAGATATATGCAAAATCTTTACAAATAGACATTTAGCTTAAGATTGGTTTATTCGGAAGTATCACGTTTCCCGCGTTTATTTGCAAGGCTGTTTGACATTTGGAACACTTTAGAATTGTCATTGTAATGACAGTGTGGTTAGCGATGTTATAGTGAACATTATACATTTTCTTGGTTTATTCTCAGGTATAACTTTATACCAAGTTTATCTGTAAAGCCATTACTGTTTTATTTATAAACGCGAAGTAAAGCTATTCCAAATTTAAAACTTTTTGTCTTATCTTTGTCACTACAGAATTACATGACAGGGAGAAGTAATTTTAAACTTGCAGTAACTTTTCATAACGTTTATTAATAAGACAGTAAGTGTATAGATTTTTATTAGTGTTCTTTTGTTTAGAGTTCCTATGTATATACTTGTATTCCTTTCTTTATTCTTTTTTTTTTAACCTAATATGAAACAAACAAGAAAAATGGGCCAAAATAGTAACAGAATGGTATCCTAGGGTAGGAAAAAGACAGAGAGGGAGACCGAGTTGTAGATGGAGCGACAATTTTAATAAAAGATGCCGCTGTTATGAAGTGGAGCAGATCATGCCATGACCGAGAACACTGGAAGAGCCTGGGGAAGGAATGCGAAAGCAAAACAATCTGTGCCGATGTCTACTGCAAACTAAATGTAAATCTTAAATTATCTAAATATTGTTATTAGAGTCTATTATTATTATTAAGTGTATAGATGACCTGAGACCCCGATGATGTGCGACTAATTTTGATGTGTCAATGTGTGGGTTAAATATTGGTTTTATATTCATAATCATCTGGAGGTACTTCCAAGCGTGGCTGACTGTCAAGGACTTGTTATTCAAAATCGGTTATTGCTTACCTTATATAATTGCTTACCTTTTCTATCTTGCTTTATCTCATCTATAGATGTTCTTTACTCTCGCACTCGTGTATGGTATAAACTCCTTTTCAAAGTTCCGTATCCGGGAAATGAACGGTACCTCATCAGTTTAGGACCTTTTTTAATTTTTAAAATTGTGTTATTAATATATTCAAGAAGAAATAGTTGCAGTGATTTGCAATAAAATTAAAAAGTTTTATGAAACCACGGTAAAAGTGAAACTTTTTTTCACATTATAGACATTTAACTAAAAATTTTTGGAATAATATTCCAGTAAGGGTATAAAAATCGCTTTATCAATCTTAATTTTATACTTGGAAAACTGGAATGATAATAGGAAATAATAAAAACAAACAAATTAGCGTGGAGCACTGGCACAAATGAGTAATAGTCTATACACTACACGGTCAGTCGACATGCAACACACAGACGAAAAAGTTTGACATCATGTAATAAAAGTTTCACTTTAATAATAGTCTGATCATTAACACCAGCGTAATAGTTTAAGTCGATTATCAGACCGCTGTTTAAACTTTTAAGAGCGTGGCGGTTTCGCATTACCTTGGATTTAACAGAAATTAACAAGCTTATACTCGAGAAATTAACCGGCTTGCCATTTGGACACGCGGTAGCTTGTCAAGCCAAGTTCAAACGAACAGAGAGACCTGGCGTGAAGCACAGTGTATACTATTACAAGAAACATTTGAAGCCACTATTGACCCGGCAAACGTTGTTTTGCCATATAAATTGTATTGATCTTTTCCTTGCTAGTTGATAAGAGATGGCGCTAGTTGTATTCATAAGTAACAATCACACTTCTTTTATATTTTTTTACATTTATAATTCACTTCTTTTATATTTATAATTCACACTATAGTTTTATAAATTATAGCCTATTCGTTATTCTGGTGTGTAAGCTATATTATTGTAAAGTAGATTTTGCGTTAAAGAAGTTCAAACATACATACAGACATACAAACTTTCACATTTATAATATTATGTATAATATTTATATTTATATATATATATATATATAAATATTATAATGAGAACTTGGCTTGACAAGCTACCGCGTGTCCAAATGGCAAGCCGGTTAATTTCTCGAATATAAGCTTGTTAATTTCTGTTAAATCCAAGGTAATGCGAAACCGCCACGCTCTTAAAAGTTTAAACAGCGGTCTGATAATCGACTTAAACTATTACGCTGGTGTTAATGATCAGACTATTATTAAAGTGAAACTTTTATTACATGATGTCAAACTTTTTCGTCTGTGTGTTGCATGTCGACTGACCGTGTAGTGTATAGACTATTACTCATTTGTGCCAGTGCTCCACGCTAATTTGTTTGTTTTTATTATTTCCTATTATCATTCCAGTTTTCCAAGTATAAAATTAAGATTGATAAAGCGATTTTTATACCCTTACTGGAATATTATTCCAAAAATTTTTAGTTAAATGTCTATAATGTGAAAAAAAGTTTCACTTTTACCGTGGTTTCATAAAACTTTTTAATTTTATTGCAAATCACTGCAACTATTTCTTCTTGAATATATTAATAACACAATTTTAAAAATTAAAAAAGGTCCTAAACTGATGAGGTACCGTTCATTTCCCGGATACGGAACTTTGAAAAGGAGTTTATACCATACACGAGTGCGAGAGTAAAGAACATCTATAGATGAGATAAAGCAAGATAGAAAAGGTAAGCAATTATATAAGGTAAGCAATAACCGATTTTGAATAACAAGTCCTTGACAGTCAGCCACGCTTGGAAGTACCTCCAGATGATTATGAATATAAAACCAATATTTAACCCACACATTGACACATCAAAATTAGTCGCACATCATCGGGGTCTCAGGTCATCTATACACTTAATAATAATAATAGACTCTAATAACAATATTTAGATAATTTAAGATTTACATTTAGTTTGCAGTAGACATCGGCACAGATTGTTTTGCTTTCGCATTCCTTCCCCAGGCTCTTCCAGTGTTCTCGGTCATGGCATGATCTGCTCCACTTCATAACAGCGGCATCTTTTATTAAAATTGTCGCTCCATCTACAACTCGGTCTCCCTCTCTGTCTTTTTCCTACCCTAGGATACCATTCTGTTACTGTTTTGGCCCATTTTTCTTGTTTGTTTCATATTAGGTTAAAAAAAAAGAATAAAGAAAGGAATACAAGTATATACATAGGAACTCTAAACAAAAGAACACTAATAAAAATCTATACACTTACTGTCTTATTAATAAACGTTATGAAAACTTACTGCAAGTTTAAAATTACTTCTCCCTGTCATGTAATTCTGTAGTGACAAAGATAAGACAAAAAGTTTTAAATTTGGAATAGCTTTACTTCGCGTTTATAAATAAAACAGTAATGGCTTTACAGATAAACTTGGTATAAAGTTATACCTGAGAATAAACCAAGAAAATGTATAATGTTCACTATAACATCGCTAACCACACTGTCATTACAATGACAATTCTAAAGTGTTCCAAATGTCAAACAGCCTTGCAAATAAACGCGGGAAACGTGATACTTCCGAATAAACCAATCTTAAGCTAAATGTCTATTTGTAAAGATTTTGCATATATCTTTTATGTTTATGTTGAGATATAACTCAATACTAGGTTTATTAATACCTAAGACCGTAAGAGTTTTTGAAGTATTGTATTCTTTTCTTTTCACTAAACGGGTGATAGTTTATAACATATTGTTTTCCTTATTATAATCACAGTAGAAATAGTATGTGTATCGTCTGACGATAATTTCGCATTGATGAAATATACAACATAACTGTTTTTCATTAAAGTGATATATATATTTATATATTGTGCTGAAGTAAATTAGTGCTTGCATGTACATAGGTTTTCCTTTGGTAGCGCTGTTTCCGCTCATTTTGATTTGATTTTGACCGTTTTGACTTAACCGTGACTTAACAGAAGAGAGAAGGCAATATTTGGTTCAATTGTTAACAATATATTTGTATTATTTTCAATTTGTTACAGTAGATGAATACACATACCTCGGACAGCAAATGTGTAAGCTATATCACTGCAACTATTTATTATTATACAAACAAATATACAGACATACAAACTTTCACATTTATAATATTATGTATAATATTTATATAAAAATATATATACATATATATATATATATATATATCTATATATATATAATATATATCGGCGCAAATACTAAAACACGAATTGAAAACACGTGCACGTGCACCGAGCCTCATAAATACGGCCGCACGGTCGACACTTGGGTCAGTCGTGCTCAGGCCGTACGGTACGGACCTCTCTGGGACGTCGTAACGCTGCCCGTTGAATAAACGAAAGTAATAAAATACCTACTCGTGCAGTTTTCTTTAGAAGAACCAATGAGTGATCTTCAGCAAGATAGCAATTGTGATGTCAACAGTAATGACGTCACACCTTTTAAAAACAATACAGAGGTTCTTTCCTCGTCATATATTTTTAAATTTGACATCCTATATATATATATATATATATATAGGATGTCAAATTTGGCTTCATATATTGAGACTTGCGAGATGCACATGTGCAAATTTCACACGCACTCCTCAAACAGTTATTTAGATCAAAAAATTCTCATTTTTATTACAGACTGACACGTATATCAAAACTCTAATGCAGTTACAGATGACATTGAAAGTTCCAGATAAATAGTAGTAGTTGTCCTAATACTAAGGAGTAATTTTCTTTCATTTTATTATAATTTTTCAATAAATTGATTCTATACGAAATATTTACTCATAGTTACATATTTCTACTGTGCTTATAATGAGTTTCTGTAATGTAAGACATAAAAATCATCATTCAAAATTGATGTCAGCTTGTCTTTATGCGAATTTTAAGGTCTTCACGTGACTATATAACGAATATACTCAATAAACTCTTAACCTACTTCCACCCTTTATTTTTTAATCCAAATATATCAGTTTTAGTACTCATTATTAAAGGGTATAGATGACTTTCGTATTGATTAGGTAATTAATTGGGATTTAGTATTAATTATTATTTCAATATTTAGCGCAAATCATTAGTGTAAGATCGCATATAAATAATTAAATAATAGGTATTTTATACCTCGGCGCAAAGTTGCGGTACCGTGCTTCGTGGAGCATCAAAATACTAAAACTATTAAGATGTGACTTAAAAATATTTTATAATTAATGAATTTAAAAGACTCTGTAGGTTGTGAAATTACTGGGCTAATGAGTCTAAATATCCTATGTCTTAAAGTGGCGAGCGCAATTGCGATGCAACAAATATCTATGATTTCAATCAAATCAAATATGATTCTTGAATCCAAGAAGAGTTGCAATGCGTTGTAATGGGCAGCGCGTATATCTTACCATCAGTTAAGACCCTCTAATATAAAAAAAATTCAATTTTACTACAAAACTAAATACTCTACTTACATAAATACTTAACATATTTTCTTTATCATAATAACATAATAGAAAGAAGAAAGAAAGAAAATGCTTATTTGTAACGTAAACACAAATAGACTATACAATTATAAGAAAGAGACGAACAAACAAAACTGTGGAATAATATATTTCTCGGTTTGAAAACTAGCGCTGGTCTACCGTTGGGCTGTATGTTATGGAATAGGAGGACAAACGAGTTAACTGCTCACCTGGTGTTAGTGATCACTGCCACACACATTCTCTAGCAACACTAGAGGAATCACAGGAGCGTTGCCGGCCTTTAAAGAAGGTGTATGCGTATTTTTTTGATGGTACCCATCTCTTAATATATATAAATTACGTGACACGTTGTTTGTCCGCGATGGACTCCTAAACTAATGAACGGATATTAATAAGGATCACTTCATGGAGTGCAGTTTGGTCCAACTTGAGAGATAGGATTTTTTCAGTTTTTATTTCGATATGGGACCCATAATTATTTTTATTTTCAATATTTGTATTGTTTGGACATAATATTTTCTATTGAGAGAATTTAGTGACGACTGACGCACGCTTTGACAGTTTTGCTGTGAAATAATTTCATTATAAAAATAGGGAGCATTTTTTACGAAATATTGTATAGTGAAAGTTTTTATAGAAGATCAGGAGCAGAGAAGGAATAATTTGCTTTTGTTTATTGTTGGTCTCTTTCTTATTATATTCAAGTATTTTGTATTTATGTGTATGTTTAAAACTTCTGAACAAGTCTGATAGGGGTCACTTTTCTACTAATGATGCAATAAAAAAACCTAGTTTATTTATTTAGCAATTATATACATAATTTAACATGCACAAATAAGATAACAATTATTATAAGTATTACTATTAATCTATATACGAGTATATACTAGCTGGCCCCGCAAACGTTGTATTGCCGATATTAAAATCGCGATACAAAAGTAACTGTTGATCGTAGATGGGTAAAATTTGAAGTTGTATGTATTTTTAATGCTAACCCATAATCAAACAAATTAAAAAAAAAAAATGTCGTGTCTTTTGACCACCCTGAAAAATAGATGTTGTCCGATTCTCAGACCTACCCAATATGCACTCAAAATTTCATGAGAATCGGTCAAGCCGTTTCGGAGGAGTTCAATGTTTAACACCATGACACGAGAATTTTATATATTAGAGAGATAATGAAAACGGATATTGTTTAAAGCTCAATCACGCCTAAACCACTGATCGTATTGACTTGAAACTACCAGCATTCGATACGATATTTATCCTAGATTGTTTATGGCCACTTATTTTTCGAATTCTATCGTTCCTTTTTTAATTTATTTCCGTTTAAAATTCGCCTTGCGAAGCGGGCGGGAACGGCTAGTATTATATAAGCTTAATATATGAATTCGTATCATTTGTAAAATATAATATGTTAAGTATTAAACTAATAAACATTATTTGAGTAAAATTAACTAAGAAATTGGTATTTTTGGATGAACACTCAACATCTAAGTGAAACCAATAGCGACGTTTTCTACAACTATATTTTAGAATTCAGAGGCAAGCACCTGTTTGGTTATAAATCAAAAATGTTCCCGGAATTAATTCGATAATAATATATGGCTGATCGGTACGCGCACCTTTCACACGATGTATTTAAAAAAGTTATAAATATGTTTCTTTGCTCAATTTTTTGAAATTCATAATTAGATTTGGCAAGTATCCACCCACGAATATCGAATTGAGTATGGTATAATTTATAAGCTTCTGCGCTTAATTTGGACTTAGTGTATGATGATGATATAGTTTAAATGCCATATTCAGAGGGGAAAAATATTTTTGGACATTTGATCGATTATAAAATATAACTATGGGACGTTCAAGAGTATGTCGTATGTAATATTGGTTGTAGCATAAAATATATATATGGCGACGACGAATCCAGTCAAAATAAAACTTAAATACCAAAATAAAAATTAAATACAAAATAAATATAAAAGTTGATTGTCGTTGTTGTAGTCTTCAAATGTTTTAATGATTACCTCTTAATATATTATTAATAATATTGTTATGTATGTACATAGGCAAATAAGGGAATGTTCTAGAAACTGTCATAATTATAATGTTAAGGAACCGGGAACAAACATAAACCTTCTACTTGGTTGAGTTAGTAAGTCTTTTTAGTGGATGTATATGCTTTTACAACGAGGTCCCAGATTACAAAATGTTCAAAACAAAATTGTATTACGAAATTTAAAAGAATTATTAAAAAAAAGTTTGTTTAGTAAAGGTAGGTACTATAACTTGAATAACTTTTTTCATCACACTAAATATTGGGAATGGAGCGACCGCTGTCAAGCTATTTTTAATATAAATTTGTTTGTATCGAAATTTATCTAGCGTCCGTTCTTCTCGGGCATAAATTTCCAAATCGATTGTAGTTTTAGACATTCAATAAGTGATTTCATACCCTATTATGAATAGAAGAAATATTTGAATATGAATTTATTCTTAATCAACTAATAAGTGTGTAAATTTCGTTTTTTTATTTTTTTAATTATGATGGGTTCGATGAAGTTATGACAGTAATTAGTGTAATATACTGTAACCTATATATCATATTTGATATGATGATATGAGATATTTTTAAATGAAAAACGAAATCTTTTAATTATTTGATCGCTTCCGCTTCTAAATTGCAGTATAACCACGTAGACGAAGGCGTGCCCACGCTACTGATGACCAGAACAGGATAAAATTTCGATTACAGTTTAATTGACTGGAATCTTATTTATTTAAGACTATTGTTTCTCTTTGTTAAGCTAAGCTACAGATTATATCTTAAAATTACGAGGGAAATCGATAAAAAATTTCATAAATTTCGAAAAAAATATCTGCGGTCTAATAACATTAACCGAACGGGCTCGCAATGATTCTGGTGTTGGGAATGATTTTTTTTTACAATAGGGATTACTTTCTGCCCGGCAGATATAACCATCAGTAACCAATACATTATGTTATCTACTTCTGGGCGGGCGCTCCCCAGTACCAACTTCCATTTGACCGAATGGAACGAAGAGCGGCTCGAATCATCTGGTCGTCATCGTTGTGTAGAACTTTGTGATCTCTGTAAATATATCACAGGGTGTTGAGGAGTTGTTCAGGTAGATGCCGCTGAATTCCACAACCGGACATCACGGTAAAATGTGAATTTCCACTTGCATCACGAGCCTTCTACAACCGCGCAGTTTTTGAGAAACATCTTTGTTTCCGAGTCATGGATGTTTATATGTATTTACGTATGTTTACGTAAGTATATTAAATATATCGTTGTCTTGTACGTATGGCTTGGCTATGCCTATGTTGGGGCAAGATAAGTGATAAGTCACCAGCGCGAGGCTCCTTTGCACAAGATGCCGGCTAGATTACGAGTACCACAACGGCGCCTATTTCTGCCGTGAAGCTGTAATGTGTAAGCATTACTGTGTTTCGGTCTGAAGGGCACCGTAGCTAGTGAAATTACTGGGCAAATGAGACTTAACATTTTATGTCACAAGGTGCCGAGCGCGGTTTTAGTGCCGCTCAGAATTTTTGGGGTTTTTCAGGAATCCTGAGCGGCACTGCATTGTAATGAGCAAGGCGTATCAATTACCATCAGCTGAACGTCCTGCTCGTCTCGTCCCTTATTTTCATTAAAAAGAAAAGATAATTTGTGTAAGAGCGTCAATATTATTATATTATCTAATTACAGGCTGCAATTTTCCTGAACCCATACGACTTAGGGACTTTCAAGCATAGGACATGCTCGTAACTTAAAGGTGGGCAAAGTCTCTTGATCCCTGGTGTTACGGATGTCCATGGGTGGTTGCTGTACCACTGATTCTGGGGAGTGCCCCAGAATCATTCCTTTTCAATCCTTTTTGACCCCTCCTATAAATTTGCCTCCACCTAATTAAAACAGATGACTACGTCAGGCCTCAATATTTCTTCTGTGTTTCACTTTTGTGGATATTGAATGAGGCTAAGTTATCGCGTTCGTCCGGTTAAAGTTGGCTCAACTAAGCGTGATCAGTCAGAGTAAAATTATCTCGAGAAATTTGTACACAATAGTATTATTTTGTAATAATATGAAGGATGTTTACACTTCCGTCGTGTAGTCTTTTAAGCGCACTCTGTTTTATGCTATTAACACATACAAACAAATATTTATATATACAATGTATGTATGTTACAAAATTTGAAAGATGCCATTAAGTGTCAAGATGCCACGCACACAAGCATCTAATAGTTGCCGTAATAAAAAAACTATTGTTCTTAGGTGGTGTTGTATCTAGTTGGAGCGCAGAGGAGGCAAATCCTTAATTAAAGATATATAACTGTAAGATATACAAAGAAATCATTTAGATAAATGTTATGTAACTAAATTATGCGGTATAGTTATATTTTCATTGGTTGTATTTAAACCTTCTAATAACATTATTGTTCTTTTAAACGTGAAACAGTTCGGGGAAACAATATTTGTAAGGATTTTTGTTTCGTCAAACCAAAGTAGTTTAACATACATAAGTACACACACACTTATTTTTAATTCTTCCGTTGCAATAACTCAATGTTGAACGAGTGCTTAAGATGACTTAAATAAAAAATCATACATATATTAAATTTTTATTTCAGATCAGATCCATATCTCGGTTAGTAATGTTTTACTTAAAAACTAATATTAGTAGCTAAATCGAAATTTTTTTATATTGGTGTGAAGCCACATGCACCTTTGTGAAAGGGATTTAAAGGATATAAAGGACTTCCTCGGATCTGCAATAGCACTCAGGGTAGTGTTGGTGCTGCCACGGACTCGAGTGAGCAGAGATGCGCATCTTTTTCTTATAATGACTGCGAAACCATCAATGGAGGCCACGGCAGCCCTAGCAGTACCCTGAGTCCATTATTATAATGAACACGCAGACAGACCTGTCTCATTTCCCATGTAGGTATCGATATCGTTAGTACGGGAGGCCCCTACACAGTAGGCTAGCCAGTAGGGACTCACGCACGAGTCACGAGCGAGGAAAGACGTACGCGCGAGCTTTGTTGTCACCTACTCACAAATCCGACCGATATTTTAAAAATGAAGAAACATAAATAAAGCAAAGCATATTTAAAGGTCATTGCGATCCAAATATAAAAATTTAAGCGTCCTTAAGACGCTGAAATAATCAAATTTAAAGTGATTATTATTAAATGAAATAACCATTCGAGATAGCTACGTTATGCTATTTATTTCCTATATACTAAGTAGGTTTGACTATGTTGTGGTGTTCTAACACATACATTACGTACTGCTATCAGCAATTAATGTAGGTTTTACAGCGAAAGAATATTGATTTATAATTATGTTTACATACCCATTTATAGTATACATAAAACTGTGTTATTTATTATATGACCTTATACAAGTAGTGTATACTAATACTTATAAAGTTTTTGGTAAAGAAGTCAACCCTAATGTCGTCAGAAGAGTTAAGAGTCACGCGATAGAAAGGGAAGCAACTTCTAGGGGAATAAATATGTAGGCTTGAAGCGCTGTGCGATCTGAATTTCACCTTATTGTATGCCCACAAGAGTCCCGTTTTCTGTAATTGATTTTGCGAAGTGAGACGTCAGTACTTGTGCTATTTTTTTTTTGACGTGGATTACTGTATATATGTATCTGTGTGTAATCAACCCACAGGCTGAAGGTGAAGAAAGATTGGCAATATGCATTAAAAAGTGTGATCTTTACGGATTTCGTTTCTATTCATTAGAAGGCAGTACAGGATAGTTAGTCATAAGGTTTAGAGGTACAATAATAACATTGCTCATAAAACCAAGCGTCCCGTAATTTAATAGTTAGCTCAAAGCAACGTTATAATTGAATATAAGATTAATAGCAGTTCTGAAATCAATCGATCCCACGCTCAGCCCACGATACATTTAATTGAATTTATTATTGGATTACAATTTAATTAGATATGATTATGTTATTAATGAGTGTCATTTGTATTGTCTCGATGCGTGGTGATGGATAGAACCTCTCCAACGGTTAGTTATGAACATCCATGACATGTTATAGGTGCGTGATTGATTGAAGCCGTTTGTTGAAAGCCGAAATTGGATTACTAGGGCTGTCAATGTTATAAAATTTATGTTACATTAAAAATGGATTGAAATGACATAGGCGTGCATTCAAAGCATGTTAATCCTTTTCACCCCTGTACTAGATGAAAGAGATAAAATGTGCGTAAAACGTCCAAAAGTGATTTACGTAATCGTATTAATTTAGTGAAGATACTTAAGTACTTACATTAAGTTTTAGCAAAATTCTGAACTTTATTAAAGTACGTTATTATAACTTCAAATATGTCTGAAGTAAATCAGAGTTATAGTGGTTGGTTGGAGGACAAACGAGCGTACGGGTCAACTGGTGTTAAGTGATCACCGCCGCCCACATTCTCTTGCAACACCAGAGGAATCACAGGAGCATTGCAAATGGTTCGAGCTGATACTGGGGTGCGCCAGACCAGAGATGAATGTGGGCCGGCTTGCAGAATAGCTGTGCTACAAAAGAACATTAGTTATATTCCACCTTCGCCACAAGTTAGGATATCATCCCCACCATCTGGATTTGTGGCGGTCCTCCACAGTGCGGTATTCATGGAGCTTTCTTCCTCGTACTACAACGCTGTGGAATGAGTTTCCTTGTGCGGTGATTCCAGGACGATACGACATGGGTACCTTCAAAAAAAGCGCGTACACCTTCCTTAAAGGCCGGCAACGCTCTTGTGATTCCTCTGGTGTTGCAAGAGAATGTGGGCGGCGGTGATCACTTAACACCAGGTGACCCGTACGCTCGTTTGTATGTACGCCCTCCTATCCCATAAAAAATATTTGCGTAACTTTTAGCAAAAACCCACAGATTAAAACTTAATCGTAATCTAACGAAAACTATTTCGGTGGCAGCCCTTGGTGTAGAGTTCTAATTTTCTCGTTCAACGCTCAACTTTCTCGTGTTATTGAATGTTAATAACCTGTTTAACTTGCACATTTTCAAATCAATAAACGATCACGTTTATGTAAATTAGGGTTGTGCTTTTGAGGTACATATATACTTCATATTTTTTTTTATGATAATAAGGGACAAGACGAGCAGGACGTTAGATGGTAATTGATACGCCCTGCCCATAACAATGCAGTGTCACTCAGGATTCTGGAAAAACCCAAAAATTCTAAGCAGCACTACAATTGCGCTCGTCACCTGGAGACATAAGATTATTAAGTCTCATTTGCCCAGTAATTTCACTTGCTACGGTGCCTTTAGATCGAAACACAATAATGCACATTAATGCTTCACGGCAGAAATAGGCGCCGTTGTGGTACCCATAATCTAGCCGGCATCCTGAGCAAAGGATCCTCCCTCCCACTGGTTACATTTTGAAGACGTGGGGAGAATCAGTACTAAGCTAAAGGCATCAAAGGCTTTCATTTACTCAAAATTGATTCCTTTATAATACTTTTTGATATAATTTCAAACATTACCACCATTTCAAAAACCATAGGTCGTCTGAGAGAGAAGAAGCGGCACAAGAATTATCTTAGTGAGAAATTTTTGAGGAACAATTATTGTTTTAGCATCATATATTGTAAGCCTTTAATATGTACCTAGATTTTAGAAAATTGTTCTTGAGCTTTCTATTTTGGGCTCTTTTCAATAAAACATACCTACAATATTGTACTGTTGTTGCTATTGCTATAAAATAATGATAATCTTGTCCCAGGCTGTCCGATCACTTAGATATTCAGCTGTGGAGTAGAAAGATTTACGACGGAGGCATTTTTTTTTTATAAAACATTTAAATTTATTTATAGACTAGCTGACCCAGCAAACATTGTATTGCCGATATTAAAATCGAGAGACAAAATGTAATTATTGATCTTAGATGGGTGAAAATTTGAATTTGTATGTATTTTTTAATGCTGACTCATAATCAAACAAATTTAAAAACAAATGTCAAAATAATAAAAAAAAAATGCGTGGCGTGCGTACCACCCTTAACATTTTGGGGGGATGAAAAATAGATGTTGTCCGATTCTCAGACCTACCCAATATGCACTCAAAATTTCATGAGAATCGGTCAAGCCGTTTCGAAGGAGTTTAACTACAAACCCCGCGACATGAGAATTTTATATATTATTGCCTGAACAGTGACTGGGACTTTATTATATTTTGCTTTACTTTATTTATATAGAGGTGCTCTACAGCAGGTCTGATGCTCGAGGATTGGGGCCTGTGTATTGATCTTAGTTGAATATATGACCTGCAATATACTGAGTAGGTTTGACTATGTTGTGGTGTTCTAACACATACATTACGTACTGCTATCAGCAATTAATGTAGGTTTTACAGCGAAAGAATATTGATTTATAATTATGTTTACATACCCATTTATAGTATACAAAAAACTGTGTTATTTATAACATGACCTTATACAAGTTAGTATATACTTATACAGTTTTAGGTAAAGAAGTCAACCCTAATGTCGTCAGAAGAGTTAAGAGTCACGGGATAGAATGAGAGGCAACTTCTAGGGGAATAAATATGTAGGCTAGTAGCGCTGTGCGATCTGAATTACACCTTATTGTATGACCGCAAGAGTCCCTTTTTATTTAATTGATTTTGCGGAGTGAGACTTCCGTACCTACAATATTTGTAACGGAGCATCAAGATAGTAAAGGTAAACGAATCAAATCTTACTGTCACCAATTTTGATTGGCATGTCGTTAACAGTCAGCCACACTTGAAATCAAAGTAGTTTAAGCAGTACGGGCTGTCAGGTCGTCTATACTGCATTTATCATGTAATCATCATATAATGCGGCACTGCATTGTAATGGGCAGGACGTATCAATTACCATCAGTTGAACGCACTGTTCGTCTCGTCTCTTATTTTCATTTAAAAAAAACATGGTATGTGTTCCGAAGAGCAGTTTCACCTGATCTCTGCTTCCGAATTTCACCATTGCAACACACGCTACGAATTAATATATTATCTTCATCATGTAAATCTTCTACAGAGCGGATTTCTAAGAACTTTAATCCATGAACAACTATGAAAATACGTTATTTACCTCTATCGCGGTGTTTTCAGAACGATATGGGATTGTTCCTTTAGGAAACGTACAAGCACCTAAAAGGCTTTTGTTATTCCTCTGGAAGTCATGAGTCAATAGATGCATTACCAGCAAGTTCTAATTTCGAAGGTTTGTCCTGTACTTCCCCGAGGCATAAAAAGAAAAGGGAAGTCCCAGGTCTACAGGATGCCGGTTAGATTATGGGTACCCCAACGGCGCCTCTCTCTACGTGAAGCAGAAATGTGAAAGCATTATTGTGTTGCGGCGCCGTATCTAGTGAAATTACTAGGCAAATGAGACTAAACATCTTATGTCTCAAGGTGACTAGCGCAATAATTGTAGTGCCGCTCAGAATTTTTGTGTTTTACAAGAATCTTGAGCGGCACTGCATTTTAATAGGCAGGACAAATTAATAACATCAGTTGAACGTACTGCTCGTCTCGTCCCTTATTGTCATAAAAAAAGGCCCATAAGTCGTGTTGGCTGTGCGAGGCAAGAAGTTCCTCGCGAAATGCACGGTTTTAGAGTGCCAGTCGTCAACAAAATGCGGGTGGTATTTCCAATTTTTCAGTTGAAACGTACAGTGATTGATAAGTTGACAGATGACGGCTTTAATCTTGTAAAAATCGGAGATAGCTGAAATCCACTACGTTTTAAGCAACTGTTCGCTTTCAAACTTAGCCGGATTACACTTCGTCACCAATCGCCATACGCTAATTACTACTATTTCAAAGTTATGCCAAATCTGACTGCACGTTTCATACTAAACCAAATTTCAATTTTTACCACGCAGTTCCGCCTCTTATAACTTACCCCGTTATTCATAATAGTCCGTTAACTTTAAACAGCCGCTTAGGAGTGGTTTTTCTCATTCTGACTTAGGTCAATAGAAGAAGACAGAGTGAGAATTAGCAATGCTTTAAGTTAGCAAACTATTATGAATAAGGGGGTAAGTATTTACATCCTCTTTGGGTAACGCTGCTATGATTCATCTGGTCTTGCAGAAGAATATGGAAGGCGGTGATCACTTAACATCAGACGACCCGTACGCTCGTTTGTGCTCCTCTTACATAAAAAGAAGTTTATAATGTGTAGTTTATACAACTTTCTCCCACGTACAACCAAACTGTATCATGACTTTTGTACGGTGTTTCCACGGAGATATGACATGGGTACTTCCAATAAAATTACAAACCTACCTGGCTGATAACGCTGTTAAGATTCATCTGGTCTCAAGTGCGGTTCCAAGTCGAAGCCAACAGCTTCGCTTTGTGCCCACAAGCTGCATCCTCGTAGGAATAGATATTGCTTAAACTAATTAAATTGGCGTAATTCAAAATAAAACAATCACAATGTTTCAAAGATTTATTCACGGTATTTATATACCTTGATATTTCACAAAAATAAAAACAAAACTCTCACACGAATGAAAATTGGATCTATATGGAAAGTTTCTTTGGTGAAAAATAGCTATAAAAATATTCCACAAAGAAAACAAAATAAACGATGGTAATGACATGGAAATGACAGGTGCAGAACGAAGACTGTATTTTTTTGCAGTCGTTTCATTGTTGATATAATAGAGATTAGAATTAAGTCTAATTATATCAATAATTTTGATGATAACTTTTTTTCGGTTGAGCAAGAAATTACTTTTAGCCTGATAGAATTTGAGTAAAAAAAAATATATTTAAGCGACGCTCAGAGTGAATTTTAAGTAAAAAATGGCGACAAATGTCAAATTTCAACCAATCCTCTTATCTTATTTGTTTTATGAACTATGACGTCATTGTACGTATGTAGCGCGCCAAAATGGCCGCCGTTCAAAGTATCGGCGTAGCTTCGCTATTTTTAACATCGAGTTGTTTTTGTGAGTGATGTAGTTCAATGTATATTCTCTATTGACAATAATATGTACTCTCTTAATGTAAGCCTACTTATAACATTAAAAGGTAAAGAAACCTTGGGCGTAATATATTTACTACGATTTACGACCGTTATATTTTTAAAAGCTCGTTCTGTGCCCCGTTTCCATTTATCTGTTCAACGTTCCAGCATTTCTTAGACCACTAATACTGCTTATAAAAACTAGAGAAGTTCTAAAAGATCTGTACTTATTGTACGGACGCAAGAAGTTATACTTCTTTGGCGTAACTAAACAAAATCAATAAGAAAATATTCGTCGTTTATTAATTTGTAAGAGCGACATCTCATGTCAATTTCCTAATATGCAAATATTGGAGTTAAGCAGGTTATCAACTGCAAAGTAGATCCTGTAGATAGTTTAACAAAAACATTTATGAGGATCTCAAGATTTATGTACTTTACGTCACTCGAACGGTTGGCTCAGTGGAAGAGCGCTCACACGGAACGCGAGAGATCGCGGTTTTCAGTATAGTAGCTAGCTTTCCTATTATAGTAGCTAGAAAATGATACATACGCCCTGCCCATTACAACACAGTGCCGCAACTACACTACAATTGCGCTCGTCACCTTGAGACATAAGATGTTAAGTCTCATTTGCCAAATAATGTCACTAGCTAGCTACGGAGCCCTTCAGATCGAAATACAGTAATGTTTACACATTACTGCTTCACGGCAGAAATAGGCGCCGTTGTGGTACCGATAATCTAGCCGGCATCCTGTGCAAAGGAGCCTCCCACCAGTTGACCTATTAACGTAAGGGTGTTGAATTTGGTTGTCGCTTCATAAATATTTTAATACTCTGATAATATTTCCCTAACACGCCAAAAGAAGTATAACTTAAAAGAGCTTGATATTATTATTGTTTACAAAAAGACATACAACTTATTGTTACTATCGTCGTTATTATATTATTGTGATTAAAGGAGGCGTCTCAACCCAGTTAATTGGACAAGTTATATGTTTTTTTTTTATTAAACCGGCTTCAGATTCGAGTTTTCCATTTACTGCTTTCTGCAAATTTTATTATCTTTGGGCAGGTTTGGGGTCAAGGATTAATAAATAATTCATTGAATAATGTCGATATTGTGCAAAATAAAATTAAAAACATTTATGGATGAAAAATAAATTCGGAATTGTTTTATCAAAGTATGGAGGTTCAAAGGAAACAGACATAATACAGATGGACTCAGGTCCTTCTCCATTAAATTAATTATTTAGTATAAAAAGTATCTTTCCTATAAAATGATAAGTTTCCTTGTTTTGTACGTGCTTGTTTATAAGTCTTTATTGTAATTCACAACATGGATATATTTATCGCTGAAACTCATGACATGCACAGTCATAATATGTGGGAGTGGTATTGTCGAGTTTACGCGCTCGCTCCCTCATACAGGTGTTTTAGGAGAAATTAAATCGCGGATATAATATTGTGTGTGTAACAATACTCTTAAATATAGATTTTAAATTAGGCAACAGTTTATCATTATCAAACAAAGACGTAACTTTTTAGGCTATTTGATGATGATGAAATGGATTTACTATTGCACAATCTCTTAACTCTATATTCTTATATCTACAGTATAACTTTATATTACATTGTAATAAATAACGTTAAGGTTGTTGGACGGACGCAGTAACTTCTTATAGAATATATTTTAAATAAAATAAATCAATACTAATAACATTACGCATTATTATTATCACTAAACATTCTATCGCCACGGCTTTAATATTCGGATTATTTCGTTAATCATACTTAAACTTGTCTGATCTTGTGAATTCTATTAAAATAACAAAAAATTAAGGTATTTTAAACTTCAACCTTATGCCCGAGATATATCCACATAGTCGTTAGTGCCATGTTCACGGGTTCACAATCAATTAACTATTTAAGTGTTAAAAATATACACTTTAATGTCAATTTGTATTAAAATAAAATGATAATTCCGTCGAATTATAGTTTCAATAAAACCATTTCAATTTTTTTATTGTCTCAAAATATTTAACGACCCGTATACATAGATTATCTAAAACTGGTCCTCGTGATTATATTTTATTCTACTTATTGGTCCGTGATATGATCCTTGGTCAATCCATTAGCTTATGAATCTATGTAGCTATACAATTACACTATTTCATATATGTAAACGCGTCATTGCTACTATTGCTCAATATTTAAAACCATTGGATAATATGATAAAGTTCAGCTAATCATGTCCGTGTGATGTCTCTGTCTTAGCAGTTCGAGTCTTAGTTCGTGTTCCCTTGCAGCCATTCTCAAAGCAGCGATACTCGAGCTTCTCCTTTCAACTTCAGGAGGATGGTTCGGAGGCGACTCGCTTCCCGGGGATATGGGTGGAGATACTGGCGGTGGATCAGGTGACTGTCGCGGAGGAGCCGCGAGACCAGCTAAGAGAGAATGGAAGGGAGGCGCTGACGTGTACATAGGTGCCGCAAATAGGGGAGGTCTGGAGAGTGGTGCACTGAGATACTGGGATCCGATTACTGGGTTGTTTGTGTACCTGGAGACAATAACAAATAGGTTATTCCATTATATATATATAGTGACTACAACTTTATTGATGTATAAGATGGTTAGAATTTCTGATTTTATTGTATTTAATTATCTTCTTATACTTTTATTAAACTTCCTTTCGCATTGCTTTCATCAATAAATTATTAATTATCTTGGATACATGAGAGTACGAAACATTTAAAGAACACAGTAGAATTTACTCTTTCTTTCCCATCTCTTTATTATTATATTTAAAATGTTACATTTTGGTCTCCAGTGTTAATTACTAGAGACGATTCTCGTTACAGCGTTTGGAGAGCGCACAGCTCACGAAGATGCCTCGTTTAGAGACGAAATATAATATGTCGAAGCGATTTTGTAAAATTTAGCGTAATTAACATCATTTATAATACCATCATTTATAACATTTTGCCCTGTACTTTCCCCGGGGCGTAAAAAGAATAGGGGAGTCCCAGGCCCATGGGTGTCGTAAGAGGCGAAAAGGGCTTTTTAGAAGTGGGAGAGTCACGCTGCCGTCGTATGACGTCAGCACAATCGGGCCAGACTTGTCCGGGTTAATTACCACACTCGCACAGAATGCCGGCGTGAAGTAGCGGCCTGGTGCCGCTATGTTTCGCATAGGTTAGTATCGAGGACCGGAGGCCATCCCTTCCCCTCTCCCAACAAAATATGAGAGCGGTCCATAAAAAGATATCACCCCAGGAGGGTACAGGCTCTACCAGAGCCGGAGAATCCCTCCCCGAGCACTCTCGCTCGGGCTGCCCTTCATATTCTGGGGTGGGCACAGAACCGCGCTTGACCGAGGACAAACGAGGCAGTAACACCACGGCACCCCGCTCCACGCTCAACGTGGACTTTTGCAATATCAGGGGAATTCACTCCAATTTAAACGCCGTCCACCACCACCTTGAGACGGCGCAGCCGGCCTTGTGTTTCCTTACGGAGACGCAGATATCTCGACCTAGCGATACGTCATATTTAACGTACCCCGGGTTCAAAATTGAGCACAACTTTTTGCCTCATGCCGGGGTATGTGTGTACGTTAGGGAGGATATCTGCTGTCGCCGTCTCGGCAATTTTGAGGGTAGGGACCTGTCTACTCTCTGGCTCCGCGTAGATTTAGACGACCGCGTCCGTATCTATGCGTGTGTCTACAGGTCCCATAGTGGTAACGCAGAAACCGATCATCTCATGGGCTGCGTTCAAGCGGAAATTGACGACGTGCTTGCACAGATCTCCTCCGCTGAAATCGTAGACTTGGGTGATTTCAACGGGCACAATGCCGAATGGCTTGGATCACGTACCACAGACTACGCAGGGCGATCTGTGCATAATTTTGCATTGGCGTATGGTCTGTCCCAATTGGTTGAGTCGCCAACGCGGCTCCCAGATGTGGATAGCCACATGCCGTCCTTATTAGATCTTCTGCTGACTACACATCCCGATAGTTACCAGGTCTTTGTCGACGCCCCTCTCGGAACGTCCGACCATTGCCTGGTCAGGAGTGTAGTGCCTATCCGACGCCAACGTCGCAGACCACCAGCGACCCGCCGCGTTTGGCACTACAAGTCAGCAGATTGGGATAGGATGCGTTCCTTTTTTGCATCCTACCCTTGGGGCAAGGTTTGTTTCCCTTCGGATGATCCTAGTGCCTGCGCCATTGCAGTAGCCAATGTGATACTGCAGGGAATGGATATTTTTATACCAAGTTCTGTAGTACCGATCGGTGGCAGATCACAGCCCGGGTTCGATGCGTCAGTTAAAGCAGCATCTGACTGCAAAAAACAGGCGTATCGAACTTGGGTTGCGGCGCTGGGCACAAAGGATCCGAACTGCAAAGTTCTTAAGAGGAAATATAACCGTGCCTCCAGATTTTTTAAGCGGCAAATCGCCCGTGCGAAGTCTAAGCAAGTCGTCAAAATCGGCGAGCAGCTTTCCAGTTACCCGACCGGAACACGCAAGTTCTGGTCGTTGTCGAAAGCTGCTCTTGGTAACTTCAACCAGCCGTCCATGCCGCCGTTGCACATGAGGAATGACACCCTGGCCCATACAGCAAAAGAGAAAGCCGAGCTCCTGTGCGCTCTTTTCGCCTCCAACTCGACTCTTGACGACAACGGAGAAACACCGCCGACCATCCGGCGGTGTCAGAGCTCTATGCCTGAAGTACAGTTCAGACAGAAAACTGTTAGGCGAGCTCTGTTTTCGTTGGACGTCAGGAAGTCGAGCGGGCCGGATGGCATTTCTCCAATCGTGCTTAGAACGTGTGCCCCTGAGTTGACGCCGGTGCTAACGCGTTTATAAGTGTAAATAAAGAGTGTAAATTTTTGGGGGCTTCCAGAAGAAATAGTGGAATGGGCAGATTTGTGTCGTCACTTTAAAAAAAGTAAAGTATGTGCATACTTATGTATGCACGCAAGAAGTTATACTTCTTTGGCCTAACAAAGCAAAAATCCTTAAAAATAATTTATTCCTCGTGCTATTCTACGTTTGTAGAAAGAACAATATTGTAAAAATCTTGCAACGATGGCTTTGACAGTTAATTATTAAATAACGAATACGGCTGTATGGGCTTGAACTCTTTGCCTATCCTAATAATGGACGAAAAAACCAGAAAAAAATAACAATTCAATACTTTGAATCAGTTAGTTTTCTTAATAAAACTAGATCTATAGAAGATAGTTTAATATATTGTTTCTTACCGAAAGGACGCTAGAGCGTTCGCATCGAAAGGTTTCCGGAATCCAAAGCCAAGCTGCGAGAACGGATTTGGCATAGAAGCCACCACGGATTGAGGAGGAGCGCCACCCCCCGGAAGGTAGGGGTTATAAGGGTGTGCCTGTGGTCCTACTTTCTCTTGCTTACGCCATTTAGCCCGACGATTTTGGAACCAGACCTGCGAAAGGAAATAATTATAAATAATACAAATGCAAACAAATAAACATTTTAACACTTGCATCTCAATATATTCTCGATAATGTTCTTTATAAGTACATTGGCGAATTTGCTAGAAACTGCGACAATCATAATGTTATTACGAGGAACAAACATAAACTTTTTATGCCTTCTACTCGGTTAAGTCGAGTTGATGATAACGACGACAGTTCGACAACATTACCCCAGAAAATGTACAGAACAAAAGTGTTACCAAATTTAAAACAATTGTTAAAAAACGTTTATGTGATATTTTTTTTATTATAATAAGGGGCGAGACGAGCAGGACGTTCAGCTGATGGAAATTTATAAGCCCTGCCCATTACAATGCAGTGCCACTCAATATTATTGAAAAACCCAAAAATTCTGAGCGGCACTACACCTGCGCTCGTCACCATGAGACATAAGATGTTAAGTCTCATTTGCCCAGTAATTTCACTAGCTACGGCGACCTTCAGACCGAAACACAATTATGTCTACACAATAATACTACTAGTACCCATAATCTAGCCGGCCTCCTGTGCAAAGGAGCCTCCCACTGTCTAGCAGCAAGAGGCTCTATCTATACGTATATATTATCTAAGTTCGAAACAATAACATGATATAAACTGGACTTCGATCAGCAAGTACACATTGATCATAATGAGGCATCACAAACCCCCCGTTGATGGATTTCGTTTATAATTCATATGGTTTTATGTTCGTTCGATCTCGAGCCACCGAGTTTTAAATTAGCTTTTTGTTCGACTATCGATTACGTTTTTCAGTGAAACCAGCAAGCAGTGGCCTGGTATCAAGAAATATTGTTCTGCAACACCATAAGAGTCTGACAGTTATTGCAAAACAGTTGTGAATAGGGTTGCGAACTTTTATTAGAAGAAATAAAGGCATAAAAGGCATTTATTTTCTCACAATTGATTCGTTTAGAATTCTTTTTGATGTCATTTCTAATATATTAGATACTACTACTACTACCGCTCACGGACGAGTAAAAAAGTAAGGACTCCGTGTCACCTTACATAACAGTGAGGCACGAAAACAAGCCCGTAAACGCTTAAATACATAGCCCCACGCATACACTTACACTAATACAAGCCGATCGGCCGCCATTATGAGATTTGCCATCATCGTCTGTGACAGATCAGTTTGCGTCGCAATAAAATATTTTAAAAATGCCGTCGTGCGTTGTGAAAAAGTATTAAAACAATAATATTAAAGTATTTGTGGATATATGATTATTTAAGGGAGAAAATATTGTGTAACTGGTATACCCCATAACCGCACACACACTAGCATAAAGGTGCTTCACTCGCTAATATCACGGCGCGGAGTCCTTCTTTTTTTACTAGTCTGTGCTACCGCTTCGGAACAATGGCGCTATAAGAGAGAAGAAGCGGCGCAAGAAACTCTCCCAGTATTCTTTTCAACTACTACTACCAAAAAGAGTTTCGTTTATTTTATATTTTTAAAAAGGTATCTTTTTGTACTTTTTGCAGCACATTCTAACAATTTTTCATTTTACTGCTCATGATTTTTAAAAGTATTGTGTAAAAAAGAATATTTTAGCATACTCTATCAGTGTTATAGATCATTGAGTAGGCCTACACGATATAGAGTACAATATTAGATTTTAGACTACGATTGGTAACCCTAGTTGTAACCATGGGAACAAGCTTAGCATTGCCATAACAGTGTTGTGGCAAGCCCTTAGGTCCAAGGAAGCGGTATTTTTAAAAGTGAACTTAAATTAATATCATTTATACTAACAAATGTTTAGTTAAGTGAAACTATATGGAGATGTTTAAATCTAGATGGGGTATTAATTTAACTTTTTTTTGTAGAATAGGAGGACAAACGAGCGTACGGGTCACCTGGTTTTAAGTGATCACCGCCGCCCACATTCTCTTGCAACACCGCACAAGGAAGCTCATTCCACAGCGTTGTAGTACGAGGAAGAAAGCTCCTTGAAAACCGCACTGTGGAGGACCGCCACACATCCAGATGGTGGGGATGATATCCTAACTTGTGGCGTGTCGTGCGAAGGTGGAATTCGGCGGCAGGAATCAGGTTTAACCTGCTCAGCTCTTCGGAACACTCCCCGTTATAAAAAATTAACTTTCTAAAATAAGCTATAACATATTTTAATTCGTATACTTTTGACTGATAAAGTTTTCCATGAAAATTGAATTGTTAGGCAAGCCAGCCCGAGGCCAATCCCCTACCGACCTAATAAAATACTCCAGGTCCCCGAGGTTTAGCTCCGTGATCAGGGCCGGGATAGACAGAAGCCGATGGAAACAAATAGTTCACTCCAAGTGTGGACCACTGGTTGATGACCACGATACTCAGTCATGAGGGAACGACTAGAGAGAGAATTGTATGGAGATTAAAACAATCCTACTTTTACGTGATCATAACTCCTTAACTTCTGAATGTGACTTTTTCCGCATTAAATCTTAATCGCTCTTCCTTAGAACTCGCAGAATTTTCAGGAACAAACATTAACTTGTTATGCCTACTACTCGGTTTGGTCGAGTTAGTAAGTCTTTTGTTGGGCGATGTATATGCTTCTACAATATGATCCCAGAAAATATACAAAACAAATATGTTACGAAATTTAAAAGATTTGTTAAAATACGTTTTACTGTGAGCATATTTTACGAAATATTATTGACAAATTAATAAAAACAGAATTTTATTTATTATGTACAGAACGTCCGTCGGGTCAGCTAGTATTATATATACTGTGCATAATGTTCTGGTTGCTTGTGTAGCTAAGGCATGGAAATATAAAAAAATAAAACAGACATATTATATGTTTTAAAAGAACATACCGACAGATTTTTTATATTTATATAGTAGTACTAGCTAACTCGACAGACGTTTTACTGTACATAATAAATAAATAAATATTTTTTTTTATGAACTGTCAATAATATTTCATAACATCAATAATTATTTCGTAAAATATGCTCCCTGTTGTAATAATGAAATTGTCTCACTGCCGAACTGTTAAACCGTGCGTCAATAAATTTTCTCATAGAAAGAATGTCCATACAAAACAAATATTGAAAATAAAAATAATTATAGGTCCCAAATCGAAATAAAAACTATCCTATCTCTCAAGTTGGACCAAACTGCACTCCATGAAGTAATCCCCATTAAAATCCGTTCATTAGTTTAGGAGTCCATCACGGACAAACAACGTGTCACGTAATTTATATATATTAAGATGGATAAATAATTATTTAAACACCATGCAAACTAAATAATTAGACACTTTTATCTTAAGGCGACAAATTACGTCGTTGTTATAATTATTATAAAACTAAATATCTTAAGATCCATTTTAATGCCGACTCTAAAAAAATGTTAATATCAATATATTATTGATTCAGTTGTGTAAAAAGACCCATTAGGTTTAAACCGCGCGCAATTGTCACTTAAATGGCAACATTAAAAACACATTGCATCGAATAAGAGACTTATTGAGTTCTCAGATATAAGCAAAATTACTATATAATTAGTCAATTTAAAATTCGAATAAACTCAAAATGAATTATATAAATTCAGGCGAGTCATGTTTATCATGAATATTGCAAAAGCACAGACGCGATGCAGTAAGTCGTTATGTTAAATTTTATTTAATGCTGATTTAAATTAATTCACTTATGATGAATGTATAAGTGTAAAAAATTCAGCTTGTTTCTTTAAATGTCAGTTTAAAATGGTATAATGGATGCTGGTTAGGTGATCCATGATGTTTGCGTTTATGGGACTAAAAAGTTTTGTGTTGATAAAAAGGGCAGTTATGATGCAGGTGGCTATTTCCATCTTACTTTAAATTGATGTATTATGCCGTAAAAGAGGATATTTATTGAAACTTTATTTGTTATTTTACTTGCACTGCAGAATTATTTTGAAAGTCGTATGATCTGAAGGCGTATAAGGATTATAGAGCTTGTAGGTTATAGAGCGTGATTATCATACGTTGATCATGTATAAGCTAATCAATGTATAATGTCAAAAGTTGAAGTTGGTAGGAATATAAAAATACATAATTAACAAGACAGTATGAAAGGAAGGTAAAAAAAAGCTTTACTGGCAAAAAAATATAGGAGATCCAGAGAATTAAATACATACAGTAGGTAAACTTTATCATACATTATGTACAACTGTGCCTCAACTCCAATAGCTTATGTATATAATTATGTATAGTTAAATATTCAATTTAGTTAGACAGCTGAAATTGTTACAACAAATAATAAGACCAAGATGTTGAATTTAAAAATGGCTGCCAAAAGCATAATATCTGGTCTCATGGAACGGAACCCTTCTTGTATAAAGCCGACTTGTACGTGACTGGTTTTCTTCTATTATATATTTACTATTTAACAAAACTTAATTATCTTAAATAGTGAAATGATCTAAATAGCGGAATAGATAAATTAGAATTTATACAATGTGAAATTCATTTAATTAATAATATATTCTGCAAATAACATAATGCTGTTAGTACAGATATAAATATAAATAATTTTATATGACAACATGTATATACCACCTTCTTTTTAATTCACGAAAAAAAGGAAGTAAACATGGTCACCCTAGTGACCATAAAAAGTGTCATGCACCGTAGCCTTTTAGTTGTCTGCGAATTTTAACAGCTCAATTTCGCGCTAAATACTAAAACCATAAAGTCTCTTTTGGAATGCTGTAAATTGGTCATTGTTGTACTATGTTATGACCGCGGCGTTTATTAAGTAATTTTATGAAACATTAATTGTTTGTTTAGTTATTTAGTATATTTAATGAAGACGTTTCGACAAGTAAAAACACAGTTTAAATAATTATTTAAACTGTGTTTAAACGTAATTACGTTAATACCGTTTTTTTACAAGCATAACTGGGATCTTTTAATTCTGCATGAACAATGTTTATGTTTAATTTAATTTCTCATAAGGCTTGGTATGTGAAATGAAAAGGTAAATCAAATTCAAACTTTAATATATTTAAGTGTTCATGATCTTTGAGAGTATAGAACGATATACGAAAGTTTATGAGGTGTCTTGAAAATGACCGACGGCATTCCTCTCACCTCATAGTAGCTATCTATGAGGAAAGAATTCAATGCAATACAAACTATTTAAGTTTTCTTTTGACTGAGAGATTTGAGTCTCGTGCCAGATTTTGGCGAGACAACACGTCCTGAGGATGCCTCGTGTAGAGGCGAAACACGTGTCGAATTGTTTTAAAGACAAATATTGGCGGAATTAACACTAAAGAAAACTTAAATAGTTTGTATAGTTATGGATTTCCGCAAAGTAACGCCTTATTCAATAAATTTTCTGAATTCAATGCAATTCTATTTTCTATAATACCCTATATTATACCCTATTTCATTAATGTTGTTTTAATATAACATCCAAAAAAAGTTGGTACTATGGAAGTTATTGTAGAAAAGAACAAATAAGAAACGCATTCAAAATTTGAATAAAACAATTACAAGTTTTTTTGTAAAACAATTACAAGTTTAGTACTTCAAATCACTTATTGAACGTCAAAAATTTAAAAACTATGTAACTACATAGTTTTTCTGGCAGAGCACTGGCACGGAACGCCAGAGGTCGTGGGTTCGAGTCCCGCATCGTTCATAAAATTTTGTTTTCAAATTTTATTTGTGTATGTAAAGTGTAGACATTTTATTTAGAATTGGACACGGCTCGAGTCAAGTCATATATCATAGTATAGTAGCGATAAACCATGCTGGCTGAGAATTTATTACTTTATACGTTTATCAAAATTTTAATGTTTCATTTTGTGTCTGTCAGAGTGAGCTTGGTCCTTCGTAGACTCTATCTGTATAATTTATTGCTCTGGATAGTAACAGTAATTATGTTCAGTCTGGGTCGCTTTGTTAACTTACTTGTGAATTGTTATCGTAAAGCTTCTTTCTCTACGTTTTTTACGTTCTTTCTTCTAATATTTACGTTTAAAATTTGATTTTACAATTACTTACATTATGCTGTAATTTAATTTTGTATTACAATTTTTGATTTACTTCATGCAAAAGCCGTATTGTTGTATAGTTGTAGGCCTAGCAAGATTATATTTGTTCCTGGTGTCATAAATATGATTATCACAGTTTCTAGAAAATGCGCTTATGTGGCTATGTATATACATAATCTATACAATTTTAAAATTGCAATTACATACCTATTTATATCATAGAAAAAACTGAGCTATTTTGATTTAAGATGACCTTATATATACTAGGTAGGTTCGGTTTTAGGTAAAGAAGTCAACCCTAATGTCGTCAGAAGAGATAAGAGTTACGCGATAGAAAGAGAGGCAACTTCTAGGTGAATAAAAATGTAGGTTAGTAGCGCTGTGCGATCGGAACTATTAATATATTACATATATATAATATTTATATATAATATATTCTTTGTCTGTACTGTTACCAGTATTGAGAGCCGTTTTTTCTTCTTCGGTTGTACTTAGAAAACTACTAAACCGATCGAAATAATCAAGAATATATTGAGAGGCAACAGCTAAATGTTTATTTTTTTCAAACTTTTACTCTCTTAATGATTAAGAATTATCAAACTTATCAAAATCAAATTTTATTTTAATATAAGTATTATAAGAAAACAATATGTATTCATAACGTTTCAAACCCATTGTTAATGACTAATGAATAATAAATTAAACATATTGTAATTATCGTGGAAATTTTCTAAAATGGAAAATAGAGAAGGAAATTACGGTTTTACTTAAATAATGTCACAAAAATACGTATAATTAGTTTTTACCTATTTGCAATAATTGATTTTTAAATTTGCTTTTTAATTCGACTTGAGTTAATAATTAATTTCTTTTAAAAAGGTAATAATGGCAATAGATTACTAATTTACATTAGGCATTAAAAAATAAATTACTTTCTAGAAATTTCAAGTTAAACGCTTTTAGATGTAGGTACTGTTTTTGTCGATTATCGTTGTGAAATACGCAATGAATAGCAAATATACGGTTTATTTTATATTAAAAAAAAAATTAAAGTTTCTCCATAATTTCAGTCTGGCCATAAATTCTATTACAAATAAAATGCATTTTTTTATGACTCGGTCATTTCGGCCTGTCTCGGATTTTAAAGAATGTACAAAACTTGAACAAAAAAAAGCTAATAGGACCTCTGGATTCGAACCGGGGCCTTCAGCTTTCCGGATCAGCCATTGGATCAGATGGGATCTGAGATATCTATTTATTTATTACACTTTTTTGACTCCACATTAACAAAATATAACTTAATTACTAACATACATAATTACATGATATGGTGCAAATGGCGGCCTTATCCACTATATAGTGATCTCTTCCAGGCAACCATTTGTAATACAATAAAAGAGAAAGGCAGTACATTAAAAGGGTAAGAAATGTCAAAAATATAGACACACATAATATATACTATACTAAAATATAGATAAATTTATAAGAAAGTAAAATATGTAAAAAGTAGGAACAATAATTAACATTTCAGAATTGTTGAATTATGTTGGTGGATACATACAGATAGATTCTATCAAATAGAGGACAGATAATGTTTTTTAGTTGATTTTTAAAGGATGCTAATGATTGTGCTTGACGGATAGTAAGCGGCAGTTGATTCCAAAGAGTGATGGCATTAATAGTGAAAGAAGAGTGATAGCTATCAGATTTATGGAAAGGAACATTTAGTATTTGTTTCGCAGCAGATCGCAACGAAAGCTCATGCTGAGACCCTAGTAGCTCAAATCTGTCTTTAAGGTAAAGAGGAGTGTTTTGGTGAAAAATTATGGAGTAAAGAAGGTGTAGAATGTGGGAATTGCGACGTAGACGTATAGGAAGCCAGTTGAGTTTTTTTCGGTAGGAGGAGACATGATCGTATTTACGTAGGTTAAAAATGAAGCGAATACATAAATTTTGTAGGCGTTCGAGTTTATCCAGCTGAACCTCGGTAAGGTCGGGATAGCAAATGTCTGCATAATCAAGAATGGAGAGCAGGCAAGTCTGCGCAAGACATATTTTACTAGGTACATTCAGTTGCGTCTGCCAAGAAAAATTTGAATCTATATGTAAGTCTAGATTTTTGACATTACTACTAAAAGGGATTAAAACATCATTGACACGAGGTCTAGGCAGTACATCCCAGTAAATTTTAGAGATCAGATGTTGCCTGCCTATGATAATTGCCTGCGTTTTTCCTGGATTTATCATTACACCATAATTTTTACACCACTCGCATATGGTAGCGAGATCCTTATTAAGACTATGAACTGTAGATTGTAAATCAGATAACGTGGAGTGCCTATAAATTTGAACATCATCAGCATATAAGTGGAAAGAAGAATTTAGATTGCTAGTGATGGAGTTTATAAATATTGAAAAAAGCAAGGGAGAAAGGACACCTCCCTGTGGAACACCGGCAGAAACATGAACCCAGGATGATTGTATATCCGCAACTTTAATACGCTGTCGTCGCCCTATCAAATAGCTATGGAACCAACTCTCGGTATCTGCTGGTAAATTTAAAGAAGATAATGATTTCACTAAGATGTCGAAATCGACAGAACCAATTGCGTTACTAAAATCAAGTAAGGTTAAGATAGTAAGCTGTTGGTTATCCATAGCGAGACGAATATCGTCCGTAACTTTGACCAAAGCGGTCTCGGTGCTGTGTCCAGGACGAAAACCTGACTGCACGGGGCTTAGAAGACAGTATTTATTAAGGAAATAACTAAGTTGTTTATAAACTAACCGTTCCAGTAATTTAGAAAGGAAAGGAAGTATAGATATTGGGCGATAGTCGCGAAAAGTCAGAGGGTTTGAAATTTTTGGTAAAGGAATTAAGTGAGCTTCTTTCCATGTTTCTGGGAAAGTATTAGATTTAATCGAAAAATTAAGGATGTGGGTTATTATAGGAAGAAGAATGTCAATAATTGGAATAATCATGTTTCGGCCTACACAGTCGCTTCCTATGGCTCTTGAGGAAATAGATAGTAAGTTATTCCTGACATCACTTTCAGTAAAAGGTACGAAAGAGAAAGGTTCAGGAGCTTGTTTCATGAAATTAGAGAGAGTATTTAGTGTAGTTTGCTTTGTATTGTGATCAAGAACAGGAGACCTTGAAAAGTGCCTATTAGGAGAATCGACGTTAAGTGAAGCAGATATATACGATATAATTTATTCTTCTATATAGAGGCGAAATTTACCTTTGTACTCTAGTGTTAATTGTTATTGTAGCTGTTTCTCATTAAAACACGGATAAAACTACATTTTTTAAAATTGAAACCTAGCTAGATTTCTCGCCCCCGAAACTACCTGTATACAAAATTTCATTAAAATCGTTGGAGCCGTTTTTGAGATTCAGATTATAAATATACAATAATTGCTTGTTTAAAGGTATAAGATATATGTATTTATTTATTGAAGTCTAAATAATAAAATAAAAATATTTTGTATCGTAATGACTACCGTTGGCTTTTAAAGCAGTTCTTTTATCTGTCTGGCCACGAATCTTATAGATTAACGCACTGTTTTCATGAGAAATTGAGGCTGAGATCAAAAGAGCGTACTTACACTTTTCTCAGACTTTACTTACGTAAAATTTAGCTGAATGTGATAAAACATTAACTTGACTTTTGCATTAGACTATTATAGCTTAAAGCTCAGCATGATTTCAGCTTATTATTCATTCAGTCTCTCCAGAGTTGCCACATTGATTATCAATATATCGAAGCGCTGAAGTATTTGTATGGAAACGCCACCATGTCAGTCCGTCTCCAGGATCAGATCTCTATCGCCTATCCGACTGCAGCGGGGAGTCAGGCAAGGCGATGTCATATCACCGAAGCTGTTCACCGCTGCGTTGGAACATATCTTTAAGCTTCTGGACTGGAACGGACTTGGCATCAACATCAATGGCTAATACATCAACTCATCACACGTTCGATGGCCTTAATACAGCTTCCCCAAGAGTAGGTCTTAAAATGAATATGGACAACACGAAGATCATGTCAAATGACCATGTCGCACCTATTTCCGTAACAATTGGGAACTGTACTCTCAAAAATGTATGTACGGCGATCCTGACCAGATCGTCGGTCCAACTTGTCTACCAACACTGCGTCTTCCGGTACGTAGTCGCCATTCGAGGACTTTACTGCGCCAACGGCCATCTGTCCGTCGAACTATGTGCCCTGCCCACTGCCAATCATTGGGGCTATGTCGGTGACTTTAGTTCTCCTACGGATCTACTCATGTCATTGATTTATTTGTAATTGAATGGCACTTGCACATAGCAAAACTAACATCATTACAAGTGATTTCACGATCGTACCACTGGAAGCTATATATAATGTTCGATAAACGACACTTAATTATAATTATTTAATATTAAGTATCAAATTCTTTATTTATAGTAGCCATACCTGTATCCTCGCTTCTGTAAGTCCTATCTTCATTGCTAGTTCCTCTCTGAAACAAACGTTTTAAATATGAACATAAAAACTTCGGAATAAAATGTATTTTCTTTTCGGTACCACTGACAACGTGCGTGTAATATTTTTTACCTACACCCATGCTTTAAAACTTAAATCCTCTATTAAAGTTAGCAGTAAGCTAACTGTTTCAGAATCTTTTATAGAGGATTCATATTCTGGGCGTAGATAAAGTCTTGTATGCAACTGTTGATAATTAGGTATTAAAACACTCATTTTATACTATTATCACACCTAAACCCACATTCGTGTTTTAATACCCCTTATTACACAACAGTTGCATAAATAACTAATAATAACCAAAGGAGTAGTTTAGGCGCAAAACCGTAACAAAAACACACAAACTCACATTTTTTCCTTTCCTTACATAATAATATTAAATTATGAAAACTTAATATACGTTCACGAAAATCCTTTTTGCTCTTCATAGTGATTTTCATTATTATAATACTAGAAATAAGGGATTGCTTGTAATTAATTCTAGTAGTCTTCATAAGATACATAAAAGCTTTAAGGGTAAATGTATACACTTTTATAATAAAGTCCCAGCCACTGTTCAGGCATTATCTATAAATAAATTTGAATGTTTTATAAAAAAAATGCCTCTGTCGTAAATCTTATTACTCCACAGCTGAATATCTAAGTGATCGGACAGCCTGGGACTAGTTTATGATTATTTTATAGCAGTAGCAATGAAAGTACAATATTGTATATTTTTATTAAAAAGAGCGCAAAAAAAAGAATGCTGGGAGAGTTTCTTGCGCCCCTTCTTCTCTCTCAGAGCGCCATTTGTTTCCGAAGCGGTAGTAGTATCTAGTATACTAGAAATGACATCAAAAAGAATTCTAAAGGAATCAATTTTGAGAAAATAAATGCCTTTTTATGCCTTTATAGTTATTATAATGTTGCCCCCCCACTTGCATTACAATTTCGCCTTAACAGAGTAATAAGTAATTCTACTTTAACTTAAACTGCTAGATAGATAACACAAAGAATGTGTCCATTAACACATTTCTGAA